>NW_026138062.1:9610000-12110000 GCF_025592945.1 Manacus candei
TTTCAGTGACTTGTCATACAACTCAGAATCAGAATCTTTGACCTGACAATAACAAAACAAAACAAAGTAAAACATCACCAGCAACAACAAAAAATCAAAACAAACAAAAAAGCAATAAACATTAAAATGGGCCACAATTAGGACTCAGCTGTAAGTTTCGAAAATGTATAATAGAGCAAGATCTAGCACCAGAACTATTCAGGGAACGTTTGGATAACTTTAGGTCATCTTTATCATAAGGGGATGTTACAGGTATACAAATAGTTCACAGAATCACAGAATTGTGTGTTAAGAAGTGACCTTCAGAGGTCATCTAGTTCCATCTCCTGTGCAGAGCAGCTAAAGCAGATTGCTCAGAGCTGTATGCAGTCAGGTTATGAGTATTTCCACAGGAAAACATCCCACAATTTCTCCGGGGAGCCTGTTCCAGCATTTGACCACTGTCACATTATGTAGTGTTCACTTTGTCTTGAATATCTCCACATCCTGTTCCCTTTTCAGGCACAGGAGATGATGGTTTTTTTTTCCCTCAGCTGAGATGTACACAAGCATTGAAAAGCAAGATCACTGAAAGTTACCGATTTAGTAACTAACTGAATAACTATTCAGTGTCTTCATTCTATGCTATTAAAATTAGAATTACCTCAGGTGTATGGGGTATAATGCCTTAATGGAAAAAAAAGGGACTATTAGCGTTACAAACTCCAACAAATTAAGTTGACTACCTAGAACCTGAATTCTTAAATTTTTACATGTGACTGTCATTTTCTCCTGTCTTCTGGTGAAATGTTTTGGGTTCAACTCTGGATGAATGCAAGATTGGGAGACATGTGCCAGAGAAATGGAAGAACCAAATGTGTGAAAATGGTCAGGAGATGTGTTTATACGCCTGATACCGTCTAATGGTTCACCACTTTGTTATACAAAAGAAAGCAAAAGGGAACAAGGGATTAAACTTGTAGCCTACTTTTTTTTCCTTATTTTTACCTTCAACTATTTTTTTCTTTCTTTTCTTTTAATTTTTCTTTCTCTTCTGATTTAAATATATAAATACTTATTTTGTATTTTTGTATATTTGTTTATACATACTAAACCAAAGTAAAACCAAACTAACCTTCTATTATTAATCTTCAATGTTCTATTTTAATGTTTTAATCAAGCTCAAGAGTAGATGTGGGAAATGTAAGGCAAAGGTTAACATCTCTATTCTATTTTAGTTGCACTCACTTGAGACAAAGAAGCCTATCTTTTAACACTTTTCATTTTTCTTTTTTTTTTTCAACTCACTGTGGTCCTTTTACTTGGCTTTCAATAATAAACTTGTTCAAACTCAGTAGATTCTCTGAAGATTTCTAAATGTAATATATACTTAAAACACTGATATCCACAGCTTAAACTGTGTCAGCTATAGCTGTAAGGTAAACCTTTGGTTCTAGTCTTGCAAATAATGTTTGAGTTACCAAATCTTAATTCTATTCCTAATATTTTTCACACTCTGAAGGTACTTATATTGCATTATCTAAGTATTATCTCAGAACAGTCAGATACCTGCAGCTTCCACAGTAAGACAGCACTGGTCCTGGTGACTGTGGTGCCAAAGAAATTTATTTGTCCAGAGAAGGGCAATGAGGCTCGTAAAGGGTCTAGAGGGTAAGTCCTATGAGGAGTAGGTGAGGGAGCTGGGGTTGTTTAGCCTGGAGAAAAGAAGGCTCAGGGGTGAGCTTCTCTCTCTCTACAACCACCTGAAAGGAGGTTGTAGCCAAGTGGGGGTCTGTCTCTTCTCCTAGGCAACTAGTAACAGGATGAGAGAACACAGTACCAAGATGTGCCAGAGGAGATTCAGGTCGGACATCAGGACGAATTTCTTCATGGAAGGGATTGCTAAACATGGGAATGGACTGCCCAGGGTGGTGGTGGAGTCACCATCCCTGGAGGTGTTCAAAAATTAACAGGATGTGTCACTTAGTGCAATGGTATAGCTGATAACGTGGTGTCCAGTCAAGGGTTGGACTTGATCTCAGAGGTCTTTTCCTACCTCAACTATTCTGTGGTTCTGTGATTCTCACTTTCTCAAGGTGTGAAGGTACTCCTTGAAGTATTAGATAAATACATACCTGATCTACACACTGAAAATAATACCATATTAATAGTTCTGAGGACAAGGGAAAGAAAATCTGACTGAAAAATAACACTATAAATACATATATAATATATAAAATAATTACTATAAAAATAAATATATCCTTTAAAGAAGGCAAAATGGGTTCAAAACACAGTTTATCAGGGAGTTTGAATAGAAAAATAATTGACATGTGTCTTACCTACTTTTTTTTTCTTTTAACACACAAGTTCCATTTATAGCTGCTCTTCCTCTATCTTTTATTACTTTTCTGATGCCACTCATTTCTTAAGAAGTTATTATTTTTTTTTTCTTTTCAGGAATCCTGGACCGTGGAGACCAGAGGAAAAAGTCTGGAGCAAGGAAGACTTGTCCTTGGTAGCAAAGGATCCGATCAGGGAACAACTTAGAATTCTAGAATTACAGCATGGTCTGAATTGGAATGGATCTTTAAGGATTGTCTGGTCCAAACGTCATTCCATAACCAGGGACACTTTCCACTAGATTAGGGTGCTCAAAACCCTACTCAACCAGGCCTTGAAGACTTGCAAGGATTGAGTATCCACAGCTTCTCTGGGCAACCTGTTCTAATGTCTCACCAAACTCATAATAAAAAATTTCTTCTTTATATCCAATCTAAATCTACCCTCTTTCAGTCTAAACCCATTACCCTTTGTCCTGTCACTACAGACCCTGGTTAAAAATCCTTCTCCATCTTCTTTATAAGCCCACTTTAAAACTGAAAGGTAACAATAAGGTCTACCCAGACCCTTCTGTTTTACAGGCTGAAAAACCGAATTCTCTCTCCCTGTCTTCATAGTATAGGTGTTCTACCCCTCTGATCATTTACGCTGCTCTCCTCTGGACGTGCTCTAACAGGTCCATGTCTTCCTTGTACCTGGGATTACAGAGCTGGATGCAGTACTCCAGGTGGGTTTTCATGAGAATGGAGTAGAGGGGAAGAATCACCTCCCTCAATCTGCTGGCCATGCTTCTTTTGATGAACCTCCAGCTATGATTGACTTTCTGGGCTGTGAACATGCATTACTGGCTCATATCTATTTTTTCAACCATCGGTATTTTCAAGTCCATGTCCACTGGACTGCTCTCAATCCATTCATCCTCATGATACTGGGAGCTGCCCTGACCCAGATGCAGGACTTTGCACTTGGCCTTGTTGAACTTCTTGAAGTTCATCTGGACCCACTCCTCAAACCTATCTAGGTCCCTCTGGAAGGCATCTCTTCCACCTAGCAAATCAACTGCACCACTCAGCTTGGTGTTCTTTTGATCATATAAATAGTTCAAAATTCTCACAACAGGGCTATTTTATATTCATGCATAAAGTAGTTTTTCATTCAAGGAAAGCAAGTTCTTCCCAGTGTGGAAAAGAGTTACATGACTATTTTTCTACATTTAACCTCACTTTTTTATCTGATCCCCTGCATTGATTTAATTGTAGAATTTACATGCTGAAGCAGCTAACACTGTGAAGGAAAAGCAAATTCTTTTATCTCATCCTTCTACCAAGCTCCTGGTTAGAGTCACAGTGCAAAACCTTGGCTCAGTAGGAAAACACCATTCCTGCCCTTTGATGTATTTAGATTATGAGTCACATAGAGCTACCAAGTATCTGACTGTATTATGAAAAGAGATAATTATTACAAATACGTTTTCAGTGATGCTCTCATCTAGGGTCTAAAACCGTCACTGAGATTAAGATACATTTCTTTTTGTGTGTGTCTTGTTACTTCTTTAACACCTGAAGTCTGTCCTGCCCCTAAGTACTATATGACTGCATCATATCCCTTCACAATAATAGCAAGACTGGTAAAGGCAGAAGTAGATGTTGTTGGATAACTAAAACCTTCTTTACGATAGTACTCCATAAAAACTGAGTTGTTTTGTTTCGCTACTTGTAGAATTTATCCAAGAAAAAAAACACAGGATCCATCTTTCTTTAGGCATCAAAGACAGACATTTAAATCTGAACAAGTAATAAAACTTTTTCTGTCAGAGCAAAGAGATGGGTACTTCCATTGTAGAGTCTTTGATGGCATTCTAAGATTGACAGGTAAGAAAGTTCAGATATGCAATCATTCATATGTGCTTATTTCTCAATTCCCAACCAGAGGATGGAAGTCATATAGTGCAGACCTCCAGAGCACATGCAGAATAAATTAAGAATGTCTCCTTGAAGGCAGCAAGATGTGTCGTCTTGCTCTTCAAGTAACCTATTACATCGCCAGAAATGACCCAGTCTATCTTTCGATAAATTAGGAATGTTTGGGCCACATGCACGTGCACATATGTGTGTTCTTTGTGAAACTCGGTGAAAATTATTTTTCTGGTATCAGAATGCTAATGGCATTTTGAATTTCTGTAAAGAAATCCGAAAGAAGAACATAAGTGGTCCTTAGTCAGGCATTCAGATGGGTTCTCCTCACACTGCTTTGTCACTATATTTGGTGTACCTGACAAAGTTGTGCTGCAGGGGTAGTCTATGTAAAAAGAGGTCAGAGTTACCCTGTACCAGGGACAGACAGTTCCTGATGTCTCTACAAAGGACTGCAGTCTATGGAGGAACCCATACTGTAGCAGGAGAAAATTGTAAGGAAGGAGAGGTAGAGGAGCTGGTCTGGACTCAGAACACTCAATCTCCCATCTCACTCTGGACCACTCTGGGGAGCTGTGTAGAAAAGTCAGGAGAGAAGTAGTGGAGTCTGCAGAAGGAGGTTTGGAGAAGTGTTGTTTTAATAATTTGTCTTTTTTTTCTCATTACCTGAATCTATTTCACTTGGCAATAAAGTAAATAAATTTTCCTCAAGTTGAGTTTGTTTTGTTCATGATGGTAAATAATAAGCAATCTCCCTATCTTTATCTTGACCCATGAGTTTTTTCTTCCTATTTTCTCATCCTGTGCATTTGAAGAGGGCAAGTAAGTGAAAGTCTGGGTGGACATCCAAGTAAGTATGGTGGAGAGAGTGCTGGGGTAATGCCAGTTCTGAGCCAGAGGGATTGGATGTTGGGGTTGGTTGGGGTAGCATGCTTTGATTGGGTTAGGCTCACAGTGAGAATTTTACATGTGAATCACTCTCTCTCTTTTGTACTCTTCTGTTTTTAATATTGTTGCTGTTACTGTTATTTTTCTTATTGATGTTTCCAGTAAATTGTTCCTAACTTTTGTGCCTTCAATTCTCCTCTCCGTCCTGCTGAGGGGGTGGGAGGGGGGGAGCAATGTAGCAGTAACATGGTTTGAAGAGTCTCAATGGGGGAACTAAATAGTGGAGTACCATTTAGAAACCACAACACTCAGTTTCCTTCATAACAAGTATTTGAATCTGATTGATATTGCAAGTCTGAAATTTCTATATTGAAATTCTCTTCAGATACACATTACTGAGATTTGAAATACTTTTTTTTTTCCAAAACCAGGATAATTAATTTAACTATCAGATCTTAAAATCATGTTAAAATGTTATGGCCTCTTATAATGATTTTTTAGTAACCGCTGACAGAGCTAACTTCCCAATTAAATGCAGCATATCTATAGGAATGTAACTTATTAGTTAGGGAGAAGTGTAATGAGTCTTAATCCGGGGCTACATTCAGGACTAGCCATGCTTTGAATCCTAGACAACAACATGCATTGTGCTTCATTGACATGACCATTATCTCTCTTAATGAGTCTGGGCCAGGTTGCTTTTGTCTATCCCTTGTGCCAGAGAGAAAGCAGGCTTTGAACACACAAAGATGAGACATATCTCCCAAATCATCATAATATACAAGGTTATGCTCAACTCAGTAACGTTTAGTAGCAACTCAAGTTTGCTCAACTCAGTAGTGTTTAGTGAAAGACAAAATAGAGGAGTACCTACTTTAAAAAAAAAAAATCAACAATCTCTACACTACAAATTCAAGTTCTCAAGAAGAACTGCTTTATATGGTAATTTTTGAAAGTGTCTTTTTACTTTCATTATCTGCGTGGAAGCTTCTGGTTGATGAACAGTATAAAGTTGTGGTTCTTCATATCTGATGTCTAAATATGAATTTATAAGCACTTAGACTTGATAGTTTTAGCTTCAAATACAATTCTTCATTATCCTCAGATGCCTTTTTCTCATTACTCCTCTCACAGAGTTGTTCCTGAATACAGCTAACACTATTTAAGCTTCAAACCAGATTATTTTATCACTTTTAAAACACCGTAATAGATGTGTAAATGCTTTAGCATTTTCAGGTAAATATTTATTTCTAAGATATTTTCTATCAGTTTTCTGTTATTTAACTATCTGTGTGTGTTTTGTCTACTAAGAAAAGCTAGTGTGAGTTATCAGCACTGAAAATAGTACACCTGGATATGTAAATGACCCATCAGTAGGACTTAATGAATAACAATGTTTGTCACCTCTGTAGCTTGTTCAAATTCTACAGGCTAATATGTCAGAAACTTTCTAATTTAATCACAAATTGTACTTTATTCATAAGCAGTTCAGTGTATGATTTGCCGTTTGGCCCAGTCTTGCAGTCTTTTTATTCAAGAAAGAGGTAACATAGAATTCAATTAATTTAATCCATTTTGATGTTATGGAAATGGAGAATTGGTATATCTAAAATGTTTCCGAATTATGACTTCTTTCATATTTATTGATGTCATTAATATAATGGCAGTAAAAGTCAATATTTACCCACCGAAAATTCAAATTATTCCTTTTTGTGTGATATAGTGTGAACTAAAGTAATTCTCACACTCCCAAAATTTTAAATACTGCAGATTTCCTCTTTATTTTGTGAAATATTTTGAAGACTGAATTCATAGCAAATCATCACTCCCATTTCTCCCTTTAGCAGAGTGAAACCTAAGGATTTAGCTAAGTATTGGAATAACAAATCTTGAACAGCAAACTTGGAGTGGGAGTTGGTTTACTACCGTACTCCTCACCTCCAGATACAAAGATTTAAAATATTAAACATCCTGAAAACTCCTCAGTCTCCCCTGGCTTCTCGTGCATGTGTTGCTTTTTGGAGTTCTATTGGAAATACAAGGACAGCTTTATGTGAGGTGGAGATCCAGATCTTCAGTACAGTTTTTTGTGACTTCACCAAAAAGAAAACACTTTCCAAGAACTAACTCTCCTTTCTTCCATTTAGAGAGTGTAGAGGGGAGTGGAGGTTGTGGTGCTGGTGTGGAATTCAAAACGTCTCTAACTGCTGAAGTTTAATCTTCATAAAAAACAGTAATATAAAAGATGGGAAATTACACTTACTTTCTCTAAACTAGAAGAAATACCAGTGATAAATTCAACTGCCTATGCAAAGACTATGATTATCATTCTAGACTCTTTGAGGTACGCAAAACTGCGTGACAGAGTCCATAATTCTTTATTACTTTTTAGATCTCCATGCAGATATCTTGGATGCCACTGAACAAAAATAAACAATGTAGTCAAGCAACAAGAGGCTACAATAACGTGTTTGTGAATGTGTTTGCACCTATATGAAGGAGGCAGTGACAAGTATCTTCACCTGCAAATGCAAAAACGAATGATAGGTAGTTGTAATGTGATAGGTAGTTGTAATGTGTAGTAGTATTGGGTTTCTGTGGCCAGGTTTTAGTAGAAGGAGGGACTACAAGGTTGGTTTCTGTGAGAAGCTGTCAGAAGCTTCCCCCATGTCCAGTAGAGCCAATGCCAGTGGGCTCCAGGACAGACCTGCTGCTCACCAAGGCCAAGCCAATCAGGAATGATAGTAACACCGATGTGACAATATATTTAAGAAGAGAATAAAAAATTATTTGGCAGATGAAATTGCAGCCACAGAAGAGTGGAGTGAGAACATGTGAACAACTCTACATACACCAAGATCAGCGGAGAAGGAGGGGGAGGAAGTGTTTCAGGCACTTCATTTAGAGCTGAGATTCCCTTGCAGCCCGTGGGGCTTCTCTGTCCAGTTGCAGCTTTGGTGGGTACCTGGCGTCCAGCCAAGGTCAACCCACTACAGCAGTGAAAGACATTGGTAAATCTCTTCAGTGGTAATGCATTCTTTGGAAAAAAGCCAGTCATTGATGATAATTCATTGCAAGTATTTTCGATTCAGCTGTTTCCAGAACTTGGATTATGTATCAAAGTCAGCATCAATACAAGGGAAAATGTAAACCATTGCATTATTCTTAGGAATTCTGAGACAAATACTTGCACCTTTTGGTTAAACAGTGCTTATTTCAGTGCTGACTAATTCTGTCGAAGTTTAAGCCTACCTTGTAAGATTATTTCAGTACAAGATTTTTATTGCCTTGGTAGTTAGCCTTGGCTAACAGCCGAACACCAACCCAGCCACTCGTTCACTCCCCTCCCTTAGTGAGACTGGGGGAGAAAATAGGATGAAAAAGCTTGTGGACTGAGATAAAGGCTGGGAGACTGTTTACCAAATACTACGGGAAATTAATTTAATTTATTGCCATGTAAAATAGATTTGGGTAGGGACAAAGCTAGACAAACATTAAAACCACATATTTCTTCCCTACTCTCCCAAACTTAATTTCACACCTTCACTCCAGACTTTCTTACTCCCTCCCTGAGCAGCAGGATAAGATATAGGGGGAAATAGGTGTTGGTGGCTCTTTATTGCCACTCCTTCCTTCTTACAGATATCCCTTGCCCTGGTGTGTGCTTTCCCATGGGTTTTATTCAGTCCTTTTGGGGGAAAAAAAAAAAAAAAGCTGTGTTCTCCAGTAGACTATAGTTCCTTTAGGAAATATCCCTCTGCTCCAGGTTGGGTCCTCTCTTCCTCCTCCTCCTCTCCCCTTTTCTCCTCCTCCTCTGCCTTATCCTTTCACCTTGGTGTTTCCTCTTCCTTTCTCTTCTGCCTGTCCAACATTTCCTGTCCTTTCTTAAACATGTGTTCACAGAGATACCACCAGCATCCAGCAGTAGGTCCATTGTGCAGCCAGCTGGAACTAGCTCTCCCTGACACAGGGAAGCCCACCACATTTTTGCACATAAACCACCTTTGCATCACCTGCTACTAAAAATTTACCACACATACCTAATGATTTTGAACAGCAGAAAAAAAATCACTTTAGAATAAATTTTCATGTTTCCAACTTAAGATCCTACTTCAACAGCCTCTAACACTTCTCCCATACTTGTCAAACCTTTTGACAAAAGTAATGGTTGAAGAGCAGTGATTTTTCTAGGGACCCTCCTACTCCAAATAGGAGCCATACTGTTAATTCAAATGGTGCTTATTGGTCCTCTATTAGATTTCTCCATGAAAATCTTAGGGTCTTATTTTCTTTCTTTCTTTTTTTTCCCACTTTTGAAACCCTGATCTTTTTTGAAAATATTATGAAGAAGAAATGTTGATTTCTGGCTATGTTGGAGTGTTTTTTTTTTTTTAGTCTGATTGTTTATTTGTTTGTTTGTTTTGTGGGTTTGTTGGTTTAGTTTGGTTTTTATTCTTTTTTAGAATAAAAAAGAGGTCTTTTATTTGAGGTCTTTTTACATGCATGGATGTTCAATAATAATTACTGTCTTTAGTTTCATACAATATGGTGCACATTGGATCAGATTTCAGTGACTTTTTATTAGTTAATTAGTGTCAAATTTCTAGACCAATTATGGAATATTTAGGTAACATTTTATTTCATTTTTCATAACTATAATATTTCTCTGAATAGAAAATTAATACTAATAAAATTCTGGTAAATTATTACTGTACACACATAATTTCCTACATGAAATTTAATCTTTTAAAGTCATTTACTTGTCAGCAGATTTCACTTTTGAAGTACTTGGCAGCAAAGAAAGAGGAAAGATACCCTGTTCTGTTTTTTTGTTTGTTTCATTTTTGTCTTTCTATTTTAAAACTAAAAGACAATTTGATTGCTAAAATTCCTTGAAGCATCAATATTAGTTCCTCTCTGTCACCAACTGGTGGGAGCTTTCTGAATTTTAAGTTGGTCAGTAATTGCATAGTTGTTCTAGTGGTAGGTGAGGTGAACTATCAATCCATTAATTAAAAAAAAATATTTATGTGAAAATTCTGTTCTCTATTTAACTGAGATATTTGCTGTCGGTATGGAAACAGCAGGATATTAAACTTCACAGCTTTTAAGTATTGGGAGAATTCTTGAGCTTACAGGCACTAGATTCATTATGCGGTAACAAGCAACTAAAACTGGCTTTGGACATTAATATCACATTGTTCAGTCTATTCATGAGTTTTACATAAAGCAATAACCAGATTAAAATAAAAATTAAAGAGGAAAAAAACCCAACAAAATAACGCTGGGAAATCTGGTGAAGAAGTCAGTCTTCCCTCTCCTACTGCAGTGGAATAACATATTCACCATGTCATTCCTTTTATCTATTCCTTATAGATCTCTGGATTTTGTTGTATAGCAATTTAGTTTCAGTAGATAGCATGAAGGACTTCCAGAGAGGTCCCCTTTCCCCCCAAACTAACTATAGCGTGGCTATTTTTTTTGGTTAGATTTTTTTTTTTTTCAAGATGAGGAGCAAACTGAACCATAGTATTCTACTTTTCAGTCAACATATTTCTTTAGCAGAATCTTAGCAATACAATATCAGTAAAATTCTTCCCTCATTACCTTTTTCTGATGTTGTATTTTAAGGGTGTATTCCATATATCACTGCAAGCACCTACAAAGATCTTGCAAAGAGAAAGTTTTCAGGTTCTGGATATCAATTATGGGGGGTTGCCACTTAATCTACTATCTTCCTTGAGTAAAAAGTGTCCAAAAAGATCCTTAGAAATAAAAAATAACCAAATACTAAAAAATGTTTTGGTTACCTTTTATTTATCTTAAATGAAAACATTTTCACCTTTATCTTTAGTAGAGCACTAGCACTTTAGAGAGATACAAGAGTGTATGCTAACATAACTGCTAAGAATTCAGCCACAGCATGTTCATTTTGAAATATTTCTTTTTGCATACAAAAAAATACAATGAAACAAAAATAAAAGGCAGATAAGCAAGTACACTGAATAGTTTAAGATCCAGATACAAAGTAAATAATAAACATTAGAGCAAAGTCTTCTTTTCTCTCAAAAATATAACAACACTTTTGAATATTTAACGTTCTGTTGGTGCTTTTTTACCTGCACTAGAACTATTAGTATTATTACAAATTGCAGCTATTAAGCCACAGATGTTACATTCAGAGCTCATTTTCTGATGTGACTAAAACACGGTTTTTTGGAAAAGGGATTTACTTTACTTTCTAAAATACTACTCACAAGGATGCTTTGACATAATTAAGTCAATAACGTTACCTAGAACCTCCATGTAAACCCAATTATTTCTTTGTCAAATATGCTGATGAATGTAGATTAACAATGTCATTTACTGTAACTACAGTTGTTTTCTGAATATTGTGTTTCAGCATATAACCCTGTAACTCCATGGTTTGCTAAGGAACTGACTAACTATGCATCCCCCAATTTTGGGAAACACACCTCTTTGTGGTTCCGAATGCTTTCCCTCCCTTTACTCCACAAAATTAAGCAGAAAGCAAACCACAAGCTCTTGTACTGTTTCACATACTGAAATAAGTATTGTACTTTAATTAAAGGGCTATAACTCACTCTTCTGGCCTCAACACTGTGCCTGGGCACTTTACACAAGGAAGATGTTATACCTGAAATTTATTAATAGAAAAAGTGACAAGCTTTTGGCAGGTTTCAAGTGGGATTACAATGTGCCATGTGTAATGCTCTCCAAAATAACAGTATTACTGTCGTTCTGCTAGAGGGGCTTAAAAATCTTAAACTGACAAGTCCCAGAGCTGATCCCAACTTCAGCTGTTCACTCTTTATGTAGCTTCTAATTAAGACACTGTGGCATTAAACTTGCCTATATTTTTTTCTTCTTTTACCTTGAAGTGTATTGCATGAATA
Source organism: Manacus candei (assembly GCF_025592945.1). Lineage (NCBI taxonomy): Eukaryota > Metazoa > Chordata > Aves > Passeriformes > Pipridae > Manacus > Manacus candei. The sequence goes on from NW_026138062.1 coordinate 9,622,041, forward strand.
TGGATATGTGTAGACTTATTTTATACTGTTTCCTGTCCCTGGTGGTCCTTAGCACCAGAAGAGCCCTGGCAGGGTCAGAATAAGCCTCTCTTGGGATTCTGGCCAGTTGGAGCTGGTTGGAGATGGCTGGAGCTGGTTCCCCCAACCCTCATATGACTGTTGCCCACCCAGAGGGAGCTGCTGTTTACTCAGGCACAATAGCCTGAGAGACATTTGGAGCGGGGGGAACAACAACTCCGTGTCATGGGGTTGGTGGGGAAATTTCCACCTCTCCTGCAGGGCCCCCGGGGGCAGCCAGCAGGTGGTGGGGTGAGTGAGAAATGCACCTTTGAAGGAGGTTAGTCAGAGACCTGTGACACCCAAAAAGAATGACATATGCTAATAATGGCTTCTGTCTGGAAGCAGGAGGGGTAGAAGCATCAGTGAGGATGAAGGAGCAATAAAAGCCTTTCATGAGGACTCACATAATGATGTTAAAACCCACCATTTTCTTTATACCTCTTAGAATATGATTTTATAGTTTATTTGATTTTCTGAGGTCAGTGGCTAAAGCTGAGGTAAAAATACTACCGAACTGTTCTGAGGTAACTGCAGAGCCAGAAACCAGGAGACAACAGTCAGACACTTTCCCAGATACTGCTCCCAGACTGTTTCGGGTAAGGCAGCAGTACAACTACGTCCAGACCCTCATTACAAAAATAAGTGGATAGAAGAGTTCTTTCAAGAACTACATGGGCTTGCTATTTGCCTTCTGAAATGCAGTTGTCAGAGAACAAATTGGAAAGACTCTGATGGTTCTGTTGCTTATCTGCTACCTGATATCTCCTGCTGAGAGATTAGACCACGTTCTAGTTAAGTGAAAGGAAACTAAAATGCCAGACACTTTCCAACAAAAGAATTGTAAAACCTCAAATTTTTATTTCACGTATTGCCATAATTCCTAGTTGGGAAGACCTTACTGTTAAGGGTTAGGATTCTAAGAAAGTAGAATTTGAAGAATCAGAAAACAGCTTTCAGATTTGAGTCCACATGGCTGAACAGTTAGAGGAACAGATAGTTAAATGGCAACTAAATAACAATCTTGTACCCCCTAAAGGGTACAGAAAGGTGTTGGATTCTTTTTGTGAGTTCGCAGTGAAAGAACAAGGGACAGAGACCACAAGGTGTTCAAAGGGAAATTCTGATACAATATAAGGGTGAGGGTAAGAAAGCAAAAAAACACGATGAGAAAGGTTAAGCACTAGAACGGGTTGTCTAGAGATACTGTGAAATCTCCATCTTCAGAGGTGTTCAGCATACAATGAGATAAGACTAGGTAATCTGATCTAACCTTAAAGTTAGCTGGGTTTTGAGCAGGAGGTTCAAGCAGATAGCTACTTTCAGTAGACCCTTTCAGACAGTTTTTTTTCCTGTGATTTCATAATTCAGTATTTTTCAGTAGGTTTAACTTAAATTATAGATAAGGGCAGCAAAAAAATTGCAATGGGGGAAAAAATCTGTGGGCTGCAGAAGTAAGGTCAATAATCATAAATTTCTTAATACATGTTCAGAGGAAGTGAGGTAGTAATGTTGGTACAGATACTAGATAAAAAGGCATAAGAAATTCATTAATAATTCACAAGACATATGCAAATAGTATATTTATTCTGTGGTAAAAAAATTGTAAGCTTGGGAAAAATTATATTTATATTTAACTAGATAAATGTAAACATTCTGAAAGTAAAAAAAACCCAAAACACCCAGATCACTAACTACAAAGATTATTAAAAGAATATATATATATACATCAATGGAAAATATTTATGACTTATACAAGCTTTAGAAAACAGTCTATTGAAAAGCAGATGTAATTCAGAATATGTAATTTACCAGAGTAAAAAGTGACTTTTTTCATAATTCAACTGTGTTCATAAAGAATAGATTCCTTACTCTTTCTATAATAGCAGAATAAAAGTTTTCATGAAGAAGGGATCTACTATTTCCTAATCACAATTCACCAAAGAATCAGGAGATTGGGCTGCTACTGCCTAATTTGAAGCCAAATGTGGGACTCAAGGTATGTTTTACTTTGTCCTTATATGTGATGTAAATTTAAAGCCAGTGGTACAACGTAGTTTCTGTTTTGTGATAGTGGTGCATATCTGAGTTAAAAAAAAATACCTGACTACTGCTGTTAGAAGTGAAAGTTTGATAAAGAAATAGGTATGTGATATTCAGCCTATACAGTGGTAGTTTAAAGTAGGGGATCCTTGGAGTCCCTCTTAAAATTCCACTTTTCAATTCCATTTTCTGAAATTTGTTTTATCTCAATCTATTACTTGAACAAGGAGAAATTATTCAAAAACTACAAAAAAAAAATTAATTACTATGACGCTCTGTAGCAGAGCCATAATAAACTCAAGACTGTGAACCTCATCCTAAAATATACTAAGGATATAATAAAATATAAGATTTACTATGGGAAGAGTAAGTGACTGTGTAGAATTATGTGGGAAATGAGTACATTTTGTTATGCAACATGAAATGTGTCATATTAAGTTATATTCTGTATGATAGAAGAAGTGCTTCAGAAATTCAGAAGGTGATTTAGTATTTGCTTCAACAGGAGAAAGTTTGTAATTTTTATGCAGAAATGAGTAAGAAAAATCCAAAACAATTATTTTATTTTTTAGCATATTTAAATACCTGATTAAAAGGCAGTAGAAGTCTTCAATAATATTCTTAAAGATCCTTGTAGATGAGCTATAAGAAAGAGTGATTCATTGCCCAGAGGAATTAATAAAGGCTCTGTGTAAATGCGTATGCATTCTGTCACGATGCTGAAACATTCAGCATTTTCCAAAAAATAGTTTGAATAGAAGTACAAATGTCAAAAACAACACCCTTGAGGAACCATTCTTTTACTTTTAAAAGATTGTTTCAAAATGCTTGTTAGACACCAGGTCAGTTATTATTGGGTCAGAACCAACTTGTGGGGAGAGTGAGAGAGTGTGTGTGTGTGTGGAGGGGGAAGGGATGGGTCAAACCTCATGGAGATGGGGTGGTATGGTATCCCTCATGGCAGCCCCTGGGACCCACATGGGGAAGCCCTGGAGTAGCTGTCAGTCACCAACAGCCCAGGAAAAGTATAGCACCCCACACCTCCTGCAGCCTCTCACCCAGCTCAGATTGGCAGGGACAATGAGGACACTGCCCCTCATCCCAACCTGGAATCCCCAGAGTGGCTGGTGGGTCAGAGACCCCACCTGGGGAGGTTGGCCACAGGGACCAGAGTAGATAAAACCAAAGGCATGTGTTTGCCTTGTGTCACAGCCCTGTCATTGGACTTGTGAGAGTTGGTCTTCTACAAGGCTTCAGTGGTAGCTGCATAATCTGTCTCATTCTCTTTCTGCTTCTCTCTTTTTGCTCCCTCTACTTCTTTTCTTTGCTCCTTTTTTTATGCTTGGAGTGGTTTGGAGCTGAGAGATTGGATCTTGATTTAAGTGTTGTGAAATTGGTTGGATTTTGCCTTAAGTGTTGATAGCTTACTGAATTTTGCCTTGAGTGTTGTGGATTAATAGTGTATGTTGAATCAGTGTTGTAGTAGAACATTTTTGTCTAGTTTGTGTGATGTCCTTTTGAACGTTGGCCAAGTCTCCTTATTTACTCCCCTAAAACCAATAAAGAAATTCCTTGGGAACAAGTATGTGGCTTATTCTCTTGACATTATCTCGAGGTATTAAAGAACCCTATATCTATGTAGTAGATAAAAACTCATAGCCAGTCCCGTGAACCGGTAGCTTTTGGGGCTGGAGTCTTACACTGTTAGGGAGTAGAAAGCAAAAAAACATTCACATGGAAGTTACTGTTGTTGCCAATTTATACTGTTACTGAAATCAACAAAAAGTTAAGACATCTCAATGTTTTGCATTTTGTTTCTAGGGGACAATGTAGTAGTTTCACTAAAATGGCATAAACTCAAAATAATGCTATTTTAAACATAATAACTCTTCACTGTCTGTTTAACTGTAAACTTGGTTTTATAATTGATGTTCATTGAACTACAAATTGATAATTCAACCTGCCTTAGTTACACTAATGATTTCATAACAATGACAGAGGTACAAAAAATCCTGCATTTGTCATGGAATAGTTAAAATACACCCATAGGCTAACATTCTAAATATTTAAAGTACTTATGTCGAAGGGAGAAATGGCAAAATTGCCTTTTCTGTCATCTGAATAATATAGTATGACTCAAGCATGCAAGAAGACTGTATAAAGATGATAGAACAGTATAAGTGGTTACCCACTTTAAGTTCTTTAGGGTAATAATTAATACATAAAAAGATGTGCTACCATTGTTATGGAATGATGAGCTGAAAGAAGTTTTGACATGTCCTTAAGTTAGAAGCAGCAGACAGCTATCTTATAAAATATCTTTAAATAAAATAAATACGTTGGTATGAACAATGAATGGAAACAAACCAAAAGTATAATTTATGAATGGAGAATTTTCTGTATATTCTACATTTTTATCTGGAAAAGGTGGGAAGAATTATTGTGTTCCACTACAATCATGAGTCTTGGTTGATCAGTTTTTTTGTTTGCAGGAAAGTTACAACAAAGGTCCGAAGTAAAAAATTTTATGGAGTCACATGATGGCTATAAAACTCCTAAAATCACTACAAAAAGTCTACTAATCTAGGTAAAAAATATATGTAAAGATTTTAATTGTCATTTCATTTCAGTAGGACCATTTTTGTCAGGTACATAGGGGGATGGTTTTCCTAAAATAATTTTGAGAAGAGATGAGGCATGCAGTGCACAAACTGCATAGTGCAGTACATCCAGACCTGTAGGCAGCCAAACGGTTTAACTAAGTTAATAATTTATTAACTGTTATTAGTCTTTGCACCAAAAGGAAAATGATGAATTAATATTTCCAGGTGGTTGGATCTAGGCCTAAATCCTGAGAACTGAAAGAAGTAGACTATTGTCATATTTCCTTGACTCTTCTTGGATTTCCTTGGCTCTGATGTCTACCAAACATGAAGAAAGCATCAGATAAGAAAGAAAGAAACAACTTCATCCTGGATGAAATCTGGAAATCTGGATAAAGATTTAAAAATCAGTTCACCCCAAATTCAGAAACATTAGCAAAAAAAGAAATTCAGAAGCAACAATTCTAGTAAAATGTGATGATTTAGATATATTAGAGATTTTCAGTTAACTGAAAGCATCACTGTGATGTTTCATGAAGGTCCTGTTTAACAAGACAAAGATACTTAACATACTTGTAGTGAACCTTGAAAGAAAGAGACATTCACACACGCCTTTAATAGCGTCAGGCTTTTCAGATGATGGTTTATGGCTAATCAATTTGAAAAAGACCTGTAGATGGTTATGTACACATAGCCTGAGAGACACTTTTGTTAGTTAACCTGTGAAACATATAATTGTATTTTCTAATGGATCTATTTCTTTTTAAAATTTTGTTTTTTATTAAAAACCTATTTATTGTGTGAAAGTAGTTTGAGGGAATGTATATTTAAGATCTTCTCCAGAGTAATTTAGAAGTAGTTGTTATGTAATGTAACTGCTCACATGTGATCCTGTGCTGATCATCCAAAACAAAAACACTTAACAAATTTTACTTCCCTTGGATTCCTTGCCTTTCATCACTAAAGATCATGGTGATCAACCCTTAGAAAAAGAAAAATCATGTCCTACTATGGTTGGACCATAATCCTATCTTGTGCGTCAAAGGCACACACATGCGGAAGGCAGTTGTAGTCTATTCCACCTATGTGATTACTCTTTATAAAGATTTATATTCATCTAGAAAGCACCCAGTAAGTGTTAGACACCTAAAAAATATACCTACATGTAAAAACACTTTACAGTATGTGGGCATTGCATTAGGAAGAGGTTTCTGTACTCTCAAATGGAAAGAGAAAAAGGAAAAGAGATGGGAAGGTGCTGACTGTGATTACACTATTCTGCAATGGGTCTCCTCATCTGTATTTAGAATCATAGAATCATAGAATCGGCTGGGTTGGAAGGGACCTTCGAGATCATCAGGTCCAACCCTTGATCCCCTACTGCTGTGGTTACTAGACCATGGTACTAAGTGCCACATCCAGTCTCATCTTAAAAATCTCCAGGGATGGACAATCCACTACTTCCCTGGGCAGCCCATTCCAATGTCTGACCACCCTCTCTGTAAAGAAATTCTTTCTAATATCTAACTTAAACCTCCCCTGGCACAACTTGAGACCATGCCCTCTTGTCTTGCTGATAGTTGCCTGGGAGAAGAGACCAATCCCCACCTGGCTGCAACCTCCTTTCAGGGAGTTGTAGAGAGCGATGAGATCTCCCCTGAGCCTCCTCTTCTCCAGGCTGAACAGTCCCAGCTCCTTCAGCCTCTCCTCACAGGACTTGTGCTTGAGTCCCTTCACCAGCCTAGTTGCCCTCCTCTGGACCTGCTCCAGAGGTATTTTTTGTGGTTTTACAGTTTTGTTAGTTTGGAATTGATTTGCAAACTAGAAAAAATAATTTTTTTCTTTTTGGTCTTCAGTGGAATAAAATACAATATGAGAAATGAGAAATGCCTTAATGTATGATGAAATTATTATTTAATTTTTTGTGACCAGGAACAAACAGGTAGAAATTCTCATTGTCAATAGAATTACTACTTCATTCAGTGGGAAATCTTGATAAAAATTCTTTTTTTTACTGTGACGTAATGCCAAGAACTGACAAATAAATAGGAGAAACTGCAAACACAATGCAACTTGGCACGTAAGGGAAAGGTTTGATGAGAAAGAACAGCATTACTACCATAGCAACAATCTGTCGTGTGCAGAGTTTCCTAAGTATAAATGCAGCTTTATCAATTTAGTTGATGACGGAGGTGCCCAGCTGTAGTATTTTTATGTCTAGATCTTAAACTTGGGCATCCAACACTGAAGATATTTTTTTTCTGGTATTAAATCTGTTCCACTGAAAGGATGTTAAATTGGTTCACTGTACTCTAATAAAACAGGTGGATTTAGGCAGTGAAAAATTACAATGTAATTGAGACCAATTACTGATGAAAAGAAAAAGAATGGCTGTGTTGTCATAATAGTAGTTAAAAGAAGTGAACATTTAGTGTATGAAAGATTAAAATGGAATCTAATCTCATAAGAGGTTAAATGAAGGACAGAAACAATCACAAACCACAAGGTGGGAAAGGGTTATGGGTGATTTCACCTGAGTCACATGAATGCATACATGAAGCTTTGATATTTCTGTCTATAAAGCTCCATGCAAAATGTGTGTCCATGTCATTAATGCATATGCTGTACAACTTCCTCAACAGTGAACTTGAAATAGAGAATATGCTATAACTGTAAAACATTCTGGAGAACTGCAAGTCAGTTCTGATACATCAAAAGAGTGTCAGAGGTACTATGCTGAAGCAATCCATATTCACTCGAAATTTATAGTACACTAAATGCCTTCCCAATGCATCAACACATTAAATTCACTGAATTTGTGCTATGCTTTTTTTGTCATAATTAGAAGTTTCAGTAAAATTAGTTTAGCTTCAAGACACAAGATTAAATATCACCTTTTACAATATTATCTTCATTCTTCCCCTAACCTGTTGATTGCTGAGTGTTGAATAGAAAATTAATGCTTTGGTCATGACACTGGTCAAGAAGGCATGCAAAATCCCATATGTGACAAGCCTGAGTCTACACTTCAGGATAAAAAATTGCCAGAATTAAGTCTTACTCTCATCTTGTAGATGTGATGAAGTGTATAAAATGTGTACCTCAGTGTGTGCCTACCTGCGTGTACGTGTATATGCCTAGCATCTATATGCATAAATCAAATGGCATAGAGGACTGCTTTGTGTGAATATTTTGTAATAAAATTGCAAGGCAACATTCTAAATTGAAGCGACAACAGATTTTTTTAGAAGACAGCAAATCAAAACCACAGATGGAACCTGTACCATTTTTTAAAGAATTACATTTGAGCTAAAAGACAGCTTTGACTTGTTGTAAGATACCAGCCAATTTGCCTTGCAAGGCCAAGTAAGTATTTTTAATCATGAAATCTGCTACGAGAAAGAAATAGTTTCCTCTAGTTCTTCTCTGCCTCTGTATTATAAATAAAAGTGAAGGAAATAGACCTTGATTTTGATCCTCTTTCTGCTATTGAAATAATTTTTATAAAGATTAAATATTTCAGTGGCAAAAATATTCCCCATACTTTTTAAAAAAGTTCATTCTTTCAGAACAAAATATTCATCCATAATGCACATTGACCTTTGGTCTAATGAATACTCTTACAAGACCATGAAACTTGTGATGGTTCATATGCAGAAACAGGTATATATAGATTCATTAGCATACAGAGCACGTTGATGATATTGTGAAATTATCTTGGCTTGTTTTCTATAGAAAGATGTAGTAATCTTTGTACAAAGCTTATTTCTTGTACAAAATAATATGGTCCTTCTTTAAGAGCATATGTGTAGTTTTCCTGTGTGTTGTACATAAATAATTGCAATCTTATACGTTCTTAGATCGATGCCACTTTTAAGTTTACTTTATTATTATTATTATGAAATCACTACTGCTTTTTTTAATGACTGAATAGGGGTTTATTTTTTTTCAGAAGTTAACTTTTTTCATCCTGCAGAGCTGTGATATTGACTTTCTGGCAATGAATGAAAACACAGTGTACCCTTCAATACCTTTAGTAGAAAGTTTGTTTGTGTGATTGTTTTTACTATTAGCTTTATTATGTATCCTAAAAATATGATGGACAACTGTGTTTGACAATGTATGAGAGTCTCCCTATAGGCCATTGCATTGGGTTTGCATGGCCAGGTTTTAGTAGCAGGATGGGGGGAGCTACCCAGTATGTTTTCTGTGAGAAACTGCTGAAAGCTTCCCCTATGTCCAACAGAGCTCCGATGGACCTGACTGTCTCCAAAGCTGAACCAATCTGTGACAACACATTGGTTTTATGTTGAACTTGCCACTGGCTGCCACAAGAGAGGAACCCTGAAGAGAAGATACAAGGACTCCCTGAAACAACACCTCAGCCTTGGCCATATTGATCAACATCACTGGTCTACTCTGGCTTCCAATTGGGAGATCTGGAGACACACTATCTATAAGGCTGCTGATGCTTTTGAGAAGGCACACAGGATCACTCTTGAGGAGAAAGAATCATGTCTTGCAGAATACACCACCTAAGGAGTCCTTCTGCTGTGCCTTTTGCAACTGGACTTGTCTATCTCGTATTGGCCTTTTTAGCCACCAGCACACTTGCAACAAATGTGAGTAGAGCGCTCCCCAGATCTTCATTTGTGAAGCCTGGCCATGATGATGATTTAAGTTGGTAGTAATGCCTCTGTGATAACATATTTAAGAAAGCAGGGGGAAAGTATTGCACAGAAGCAATTGCAGCCAGAAAAGAGAGGAGTGAGCTTATGTGAGGAACAGCTCTGCAGGCACCAAGGTCAGTGGAGAAGGAGGGGGAGGAGATGCTCCAGGCACCCAAGCCAGAGCTGAAATTCCCTTGCAGCCTGTGGTGAAGACCATGGTGAGGCATGGTGTATTTGTCTGTGATCTCTTTGATCAAAGAATACATCTCATTCAGGCACCATTTCCTTTCTGTGACAGGTGGAAAGAGAGAACTGCATAGGTACATTTCAATTTTCAGGTAAAATGTGAATGAAAAGAAAGAATGAGAGTAATAATGTAGATAAAGCTGTAGAATTTCAACAGATTCCAAAAATCTTAGAACATTGCTGCTGTATTTCTTATGTGGGTTTTTTTTTTTTTGCCATTTCCACTGACTGTCAATTTCCTTTTTCAGGTACTGTTCATTAGCACTTCATACAGCACTAATCATCATCCTATCCAGCTATTCCAAAATACAGATATTCTGATTCTGTTTAAAACCTATTGAAAAAATTTTGCTTCCATTAAGTGAAATTTCAATTCTCTCTAAAAAGTATAATATTAAGAAAATGTACTGATGGTTAGAATACTCGTCAGTGGAGTTTAGTTAAATAGGAAAACAATCAGGAAAACGCATCAAGACATAAATGGAGAGTGAAGTACTTTCTAATAATTTGAACAATTTCCTTCTTTGGATTCTTGTTTAATAAAATATAAAATGGAAAAGCTAATGGAAGTCACTAGGGTTCATCCTCATGCAGCCTGTGACAGTGATGTATGTCAGAAGTACTCCTAGACAGAAAGTCAAACGAAGAAAAAAAATGAAAAAAATAGGAATGTAGAGCGAAAGTAGTGAAACACAACAAGCTGCAAAGCATCATGAATTACTTCTATGATAAAGGAGGAGGAAATGAAATATCTTTTCCTGCTTCTATTCAAACACTAGCAAGGTGAAACATAACTTCTGGAAACTCACTTGAGACTGCTAAAATATTTTTATTTTTACCAAACTTGTATTTTGTCTGCTGCTGGAGTATGGACAGCTACTTACCATGTTATAACTTCTTTCACTCCCTAAAATCCATTCTAAGTAATTATATATTCTACACACATCTCTGTTGTGACACCCAGAAAGAAAAAAATGGAAACAGAAGAGGGTAGGTTATCAACATTTTTTTTCCATAATCTCAAGAGATTTCCTGTTTTTGCAGAAACTTCAAAATTGCTTCAGAAAACAGAAGAAATAAAGGGGTAAGGAAAAATACATCTTCTCCATAAAGTATCCCTGTTCCTTGTCATGGATGTATTTCCACAGTGAAGGAGGTGCTCCATATTCTGTGTGTCCAATGCCAAGCCATTTCCCACAGTAGTGGTTCAAGGGAGCAGAATTAAAAATGAGTGATAGAAGTAAAAGTGGGCTATCTAGTATGGATTTTCAGCTGTTGAGTCCAAAGGCATCCTGATTTCCTTTTAGTGGGACACCTAAGGGTGCATAATCTTATCCCTTTCTTAGGTTCAACTAGAGGGGACAAAAAAGGACAAGTAGGTGGTAACTGTGATGTGTACTAACAGCCCTCCCCATCCAAAGGATCAGGGACCAGAACTGCAATGGAGTATGCATGACCTGCAGTTAGGATGCAACCAGAGAGTTGCAAAAACTGTTAATTTCTCTGAAGATTGAACAAAGGCTATGAATTCCTCCATCTTATGAATGACACTGGTAAGAAATTTTGCCCCAGAAGAAATAACATATCTCAGAAGGCAAATATTACTGTGAGAAAGAAAAATCTACATTTATTTTATTTGGCTTCTACAAGTTTCTATATATGTGAAAGAGAATAATTTCCTATGCTGGATAATTATCCTAATTAAAGTGTGTAGAAAAAATGAATGGAAGTAAATGCACCACAGTATCTTCTTAAGAATATAGGCATAAAAAACATCAACTTGTTCTTCATATGAACTACCCAGTGTTATGACTCACATTATGATTCATGCATTGCTTATTATGTAAGACTGTTTATATTCTCTTCCAAACTTTTGTTACTTTTTTTCATGGTCTTTTATTTGACCTAAACCCTTAAAAAAACTTCTGTATTTTTTTCTGTAAAACATTCTAGTTGGGCGAACCAATTTAAGGTAACACACTAAATCGCCCTTTGTCTGTTTTTTTGTGTGTGGATTGACTAATTCAAAATATATGGAGAAAGGTTTTGTTGACCCTATAGTTATTTTCCAGTAATGCAGTCTATTAATTCCATATGACTCCTACATTCCTGACTGTATAGTAACCAAGTCTCATACAGAGGAAATAGTAACACCTTTTCCCAGAATGCCTTATAGTCTAATGGTTAAGAACATTTCCTGGACTTGAGGGAGGTTGAATTTTCCTCACGTTTTGGAGAAAAACAGAACTGAGGTTTCGCATTTCTAAGCACAGAACCCTAGTAACTGTTATATAGCTGATGGATACCAGCACTGGCTGCCTTTGATAAATGCACACATTCAGTTCAGTGCCTACTGAAGGACACTCTTCAATATCGAACATTTCTTTCAGCTAGCTCTAGGCAGTGCTTCATTGAGCACACAGGCTGTTTGGCTTATGCTTTGCATTAGTCAAACTTCAGGGACCATCAAGGGAACCCAGGTGCATTCAGTTTACAAGGTGTCACATATCTCACGTACTCAAATATGAAGTCAAGGCTAGTTATCTTTTTAAGCAAAAATAAAATCAGTGTTTCCAAAGAAAAAATAATTCCATCATAAAATCACTACCCAAATAACTCAGAGAAGTCTCTCTGTAAAAACTCTTTCTCTTTTTTAGCTATCTAAAATTAACTGATATGAATTGTTTGGTTTGGATTATCTGGTTGGGGCTTTTTTGAAGTACAATGTCTAACTTGCATGATCCAAAGTCTGAGTCAAAGTATAATATAACTAATTTCAAACTTTAAAACAAAATTTGTGAGAAACCAATATTGATAAGCAAGATCCAATAGAATTTCAATTATACAAGATACAGAATGCATTTCCAGCTTAAATAAAACGGAGTAATATGAGAGAGATTAGATTTAAGTAACTGCTTGTTCATAACCTCAGGTCTTGTGAGAGATGTAAGACACAAACCTCCGCTCTTTAAATCTCCTGTAGTTTGTAGAGTGCTCAGTATCCGTTTGCCTGGGTTCAGATTTTCCTTGTTGTTAGATTTGGCTTCTAAATTTCAATATTATTAGTGTCTTGTTGACTATATTTAAAAATCTGTCATAAATGAATTCAGGTTGAAGTGGCTTCTGTTTGATTAGTTGCTACTTTCCTGACTAAATTATGTATCTATGACATCTTGTCTCTTGTTTATTTACTGTATCAGCCATGTCCTCATTTTATTTTATCTCACAACTATTTGCAGTATTCATCAACAGCAATCAAGTGCCTGATCAAATCTGCATCTCTTTGTTTCAAAATTATTGTGGTTGGTTATTGAAAGGGAGGGCTAAGAAACAAAAAGAATCCAGTATGTGATTTTCTCTTTTAAGCAAAATGGAGTCTCAACAAACAAAATTGTTTTACTTCGACATTATTCTAGCACAAAGAGCTTGCAATTTTATTACATAAGCAAATACTGGTTTTTATGCATTAAATAGATATTTTGTTTACAAGTCAAGTCAAGTCACACTGATAAGTCTAAAGGATTGTTTCATTTCAGATTTACACACCTGAAGTAGCAGGCAGCTTTCGTTTCAGCTATTAACATGGTTTATAATTACCTTGCAACAAAAATAAAATATCTCTTTTCTTACAGTCGTGCCTTTGTTTTAAACTTATTATGACATTTGTCACTATTCATTGACAAATAAAGCGAATAGGTCTACAAAATAAAAACTGATTTTTTTTGTGGAATTGCATGATTTTACTTTTAGGTTGCTTATGTTAGATTACAAAACACACTTTCTTTTTCTTTTTTTTTTGTTGTTTAAAAACCCCCAAATTTTATATGCAAGTAGACTTAGGAAAAGGGAAAAAAATAGATAATTTGGGGTTTATGCTTATAGTTAAAAGTAGTTATTATATATATATGGGTGTGTATATATATATATATATATATACACATATACAAAAAGTATATTTTTGTTTAGTCTTTTGTCTTAATACTTTCTTTTTTTTCTGAATCAATGCACTTATTAAAGATACTACTACAATCTTTTAATGAAGGAGTAATCATATAGATGTTACTGTAGTCTTTAAATGAAGATGGCATTATAACACCTTCAAGCTAGTGAAAGTTTCTCCACAACAAATGGCCTACAATTTTCATTTATCTATCATTATTACTTTGAAAGGTATGTAATTTGTTGTGCTATGATGTGGAACCCTCATCACCTTTACCCTCGGTAAAAGGAAAAATAAGTTGCAGCTCTTTTGATCTATTCCTTTTAGCAGACAGTATTTTCCTCTTGTACTTAATGGTTCTCTTCATTCTTTCTAAATGTCTGTCCTGAAGACTGACACTTTTGCTTTATTCCTATCTCACGACTTTCTCATTAAAAGAAGAAAAAAAGTCCTTTAAAGCATTTTTCTGACCCAACTGCAGTTTTGCAACTAAAACCAAATGGGAGAACACCTGTTTTACCAGTATGTGAGTTGTTGCTATTGCACATATTGGAAAATTTTCTGTCAATTGTGGGGGCTGAGAGAAAAAAAAGAAGAAAAAAAATTAGAAAACTGCTATATTCTAACTTCATTTTCTGGTCATGATAGGGGTTGGAGGGTCCAGAAAAACACATTTGTAATAGAGAAATGATTTTTCATTGAGTTATGAAATAATCATTTTCCTTGCTCTTCATGTCTGATCAGTGTATGGAGTGATGTGAACTCTAAAAATTATTTCTTATGATTCTTTTTGTGTCCATCATTGTCCTCTTTCCAGTCTTTTTGTGGATTTTTTATTTCCTCATGTCCTACTGAAGGTACTTGATTACATAAATTCTTCTGAATCTGCTCCAGTTTTAACATATATTCTTTGCACATGAACAAATATCTGTCTTTTCTAAATTTAATTTTTGTTCATAAGATTTTAAAGGAAACTTTTGCAGCAGTAGTTTACTTCTGTCTGCAGCAGAGTTTCTCTCTTTTTTATTATTACTGCAGCAATATTTCTGACTTATCAGACAAGTAGAAGATATGAACACGTTACCACTGTTGTTGTCAATGAAGAAAAACAATGGAAGTTACAATTAACTTTGTAGTTTTACTATTTTCTGGCTGGAATTGGTATGTACTTTCCACTTTATTAGAAATAGAGTACGATTGAACGCATAAGAAATAAGAAAAAGGAAAATTCTGTACCGTTACTTCACAAGCAAACCTGACATTTCAGCATTACAGAGGTTCGTGTGTGACTGGAGACAAAATTGAAAGGTAATCCAATATTGGTATATTCATTAAAATCACATTTTCTTCATTTTTCATAAATTTTATTTCGGTCTAATTTTTCTTTGCGGAAACAATCTGAAAGAAATCTTGCAAGTTCTGTATAATCTAAACCATGTCTCAATACCTTTTACTCCTTTGGAGATGACAGCTCCTATTCACCAGTGAAGAGACCCTAGGTAGCCTTGCTAGTTCTACATCCGTGCAGTGTAATTTTTCACTGGGGAAAGAAGAAAGTAAGCAGAGAAAAAGTTTAGTCTATCATAAATTTAGAAGTATAGAATTTAAGCCTGAGCAAGTCATCTTAAGCTCTCCATATAATCAATAGAAACAGATACTTTCAGAACACATCTCATTCTATCTACCTAATATAGATTAAAAGACGCACTCCCAGGAGATGGGAATTTCTTTTTTAATCACAGCTATTCTGCTGCCTGGAGATTCACAGAATTTTAAAAACGTAGAAGAAACAAGCAAACTTTAGAAAAAAATGGATATCTGTATATCACATCCCTTTTCTTTTTGATTGATATCATCTTTACCAAACAAATAAAGACTTTAGGGATGAGACTCAATTTTAGAAATACATCCTAAACTGCTTTGGATATTACTGAGCTTCCAAGATGTGTGTTTAGGATTGGTAGATATGACACAGGACCCAAAGGAGATCCATCCCCTTCTGAAATGATAACTAGATAAAGGTGGAACAACTTTGAGCCTATTAAATTACATTAGATATCTATGATTAGGCATCTGATGGGACTCAGCTTGCCATAACTTCATGTGTCTACAATGAGGGTGCCTTTATGTGAACTAGTTGCTTGAGGTCCCACTGAGCTCAACAAAGATTAAGAAATCACCCATAAGCATTTAACACCCTTTTAGATGTTCGAGTATATAAACTATATCTTTTGATTTGCATAACATCTTGCTGACAGAGGTTTTAAGAGAAAACAATAAATACCCTTTTGAGTGGCAAGATAATCTAGGATACCTGAAATGGCACTGAAATTATATGTCATGTGTTTAAGCTATTAATGTACATGCACTGTATATGTGTGCATGTATATATGTTTGTATGTACATTCACATATATGGATGAGCTCTTGGAATACCCTAAAAATATTGCGTAAATTAGTAGAAACATTTTATAATTAAAAAAATACAAGAAGAAAGAATTTAAAAGAATGTCTGTGTGACTATACATTCCTTTATGTTTGCAGAAAAATGGAAAAAAATATATATGAAATAAAAAAAAGATTTAAAATAACAGAGAGAAATGTTAATGGGTAATGACTCAATCAATCAACTATTTGCAAAAGTAGCAGGTTGCTTTGCTGAGACCAGGTTTGCAACCCTCTCTCAAGTAAAGGGGAAGAGAAAGGTCTTTGTGTGGTGTCAAAACCTCTGATCTTCATAAGACAGAGAGGGTGTGCACCCACCACCAATGGAGGCTAAAAGCTGGGGTTTGAGCCTAATAAGGGAGAAGGCCAATAAGAACCAGACCCTGCTGATGCAAGATAGTGCTTTTTATCCTCCCTTACACAACTGGCTCAGTCGTAAAATTCCTCCCTGGGGGAGATGTAGGGACATTCACATGTAGCCTGACGTTATTCTGATGGGGTATAATTGGCTCAACTATGGTGACATAAGAGGCAGATGTCACATCTTAGAAGATGTCATTAACCAAGACTCCCAAAATGTCCCTAGACTCATTTCTGGGGCATTCCACCAGAGGACTGTATTGCAACAAACCCACAGTGTTGCATCAAAAAGTGTAAAAACTCCCCCCCCAACCTGAGGAGGTACCTGAGCATTCCCGTATAAAACTAAGCATATATTAACACATTGAACTTTGTGTTTCACGAGCTTCCCCCACTTCCAATGGATCAAGGCTGCGACCATCACTTTGACCAACAGACATGGAAATAGCAACAAGCAAGTCTCGTTGCTGGATTGATGGGTGGTGATATTTTTCTTCTCTTTCTCTTTCTCTTTCTCTTTCTCTTTCTCTTTCTCTTTCTCTTTCTCTTTCTCTTTCTCTTTCTCTTTCTCTTTCTCTTTCTCTTTCTCTTTCTCTTTCTCTTTCTCTTTCTCTTTCTCTTTCTCTTTCTCTTTCTCTTTCTCTTTCTTTCTTTCTTTTTCTTATACATTTTCTTAAGTGTTATTTTTATTCTTTTATATTGTTATATATCTGTAGATAATAACCAAAATGGCTACACACCTCCTTCCCATTGTTCTAAAATAAATCCTACATATATATTTATAAACACTGATCATTCAGTGTCATTTCTCTCTAATATGCCCCAAGGGATCTATTAACAAGAACCTCAGTTACCCTTGACTTCGCGAGTGGGTTGTAAAACACTGTAGCTTAAATTTACATAAGGGATTATTCTTACACTTTCCTCCCTTTTTTTCCTGCTACATTTGAACCCATTTAGGAAATAATTTCTTCAGTGTAGTATCCATGTTTGAGGAAAGTACTAATCATACCCATGGGTAATATGAATAATAGATAATAGCCCTCATGGTCTTGAGCGGAAAACAGTTATACTGCTGAATACGTAATTCTTGAAAAATTTTGTAAAAGCAAGACAATAGAAATTAAATTTCTAATTTCTATAGAAATACTGAAATCCTTTCTCATATTCAGGAAGGACATAAAGGGCTTATGTAAAAGAAAAAGAACAGAGATCCTTCTGGAGACTTGTAGATTGTTGATATGATTTGAAATGCTCAATGTGTCAAACATATTGATCAAAACATTCTAAATAACTATTACATTCTTTGAAAATAACACAAAGACCTTGATAAAATGTATTGACTGACCTCTTCTACTTTAAAGTCACAAGCTGCTTCCTCATGGTGGCTTGCTATTTATTTTTCCTTGTAAGACATATTGACAACAAACATAAACTCGTCAGGAACAGGCCAGTGATACTGCAGTAGGAATGAAACACAAATCTTTTTTTTCTACCAGCCTGTGAAGTATGTGTGTGTGTGTTTACATGTATCCATGTGTCTCTCTATCTACTCATGTATTTTTCCTTTTGAAATGCATTCTAGTAATATTAGCAGCGTCATATTCACTTTAGTTGTGCTTCATATTATGCATTCTCCCAATCTGGCAGACACATCTGCTGTAGCTGAGACTTAGCACATCTCTGGGTTTTACCAGAGACCTTTGTCATAACAACAGTTCTTCTTGGTTTCTACACAACTGATCTGCTAAGCTGTTAAGAGCAGTCCTCTAGGTTCCCCATATGGTCACTATAAATAGGCAGTGTCCTCTAAGAGAGCATTTATCCAACAAAATTATGTTCCAGAGTCTCGTGACCTCCCACCCTTAAAGGCAAGGGAGAACTCGATATTTGTAGATGCTCATGATCGAGAGCAATGACCAGTTAGAGGGCTGAAGAAACTCCCAAAATTTTTAGTAAATTATGTAGTTGGCATGGAAATTGGTATCTTAGTCCCTGTCGGCAAGGAGATCACCAGTCCTGGTTCCTACATCAGTCCATGGTCTTGGGCGTACCGCCCAGATTTGGTGGGGGTACTTTTTATAGACAGGTTTTCCCCACCCCAGAGAAGTTTCTCACTTTCAATGTAGATTAGTTAACAGATGCAGCCTGTTCTTTCAGACCTTTCTGGAAATGGGTTGTAGGGCTTCAGGGGTCTTTAGTGATCTTGATGCCCCCCATACAGTCCACACCCTCTTCCCAGCCTCATTCCTATGCTTGTGCTGTACTGCATTGTGGTTATTTCCAGTAACAAGAACAAGGAGGCTTGTTCAGGAAAAATGCCGCTTTACCTCCACATGGCCCCCTTTTCCAGACACATCTTGTTTTTTCTCATAACGTGTTATCACCAACAAGCTTTGGTTATGACTAACAATCCTTCTCTTTTATTACCAACATTCCTTCATTGGCTTCACAGTCATCCAGCTCTCGGCCTCTCGTATTCTTGGATTCCACAAGGTTGATCTCCATTCCCTTTCTTTACAGTGACTTTACTAAAATTTCCCTAAGGAAATTTATTGATAAAAATGGCAGATTGCTGCTGTAACTTCTAATTAATGTGATGGCATCACAAGGAGTACTTTAAAGACACAAGGCATTAAAATGCAGACCCTGCTATCTGATGAGCTTTTTTTTGTAGGAATCTAGACATGATGGGGCCATGTCTAGCTTTAACCACTCTGTCATTGTTTCTTGCAAAGTTAAGAATAAAATATACACATTTGACTCTTTAAATTTATTTAAGTTTCTTTTGGTTTAAATTTGTAGTTCTGTTATCATTACTTTTGCACAATAAATCAATACACAAGGTTATTTTAAAATCACCATGACATTTTGGAGAGTCTAGATTCTCAATGGAGATTGCCTTGCCCCAGATAGTCTATTAATTTCTTATCTCAACATTTATAGATAATCTGTCTCTAGGATCACAGTAGTTTTTGTCAAAGTCTTTGCTTGTTGGTAGTATGTTTATATTTGAATTGTGTCATTGTAACTCATTACATACTCAGTTTAGACATCTATGCAATAGACATTTACACATACAAAACTGCAGCTTGACAAAATCAGCTGGGTTTGAAACTGAACATACTGACACAAATTCTGCAAGATATTTAACTAAATGCTTTGCTTTTTCTCCATGTTAAAATGCGAAGACTTAACTTCTTTACTGGTACAATGATGAAGGAGATTACTTTGAAAAACACAGTTCATAGTGAAATGCCATTAAAAGCAAAATACCACAAGTAGAAGTATCTTTCCCTTCAGTTTATTTCTGAAATTCTGGAATCCTTCTTCACTCTAGATAATCAATGCTAACCACATCAAAGATGCAGAGATTTTTTTTTCTTTTTTATTCCTCTATCATGTTCTATCTTCTGCAACAGAACAGATTTTTATAAGTAGGACTTATATAATTATTTTCATTTTTGATAGCTGCACACATTGTTTAACGTTACACCACCAGCATTAAGAGAACCACACATGTTTTCAGTGCATAGAACAAGCGAGAATTTACTTGAGAATGAGAGACACATGCAGCAATAGAGTGAATACATTGTCATTTTGTGCTGTAGAAGTATGTTTCCATTTAGAAAATAAATCTGAATATATTAAGTCTACGAAGATATTCTGCTCCTCTGTGACAGCTGGATGCAGCCAAGGTATTACTGTCTAAAATTCATTTCATGTAAGAATCTGATGATTCTTTTACATTTTACAGTAGCAGATAGATTTGGGAAATGAAGAAGAGGACTCCTTTAAGGGAGGTTATAGGTGTAGTATTTGTAAGTTGCAGCTTTTTGAGAGAGCTGTGTTTGATTTTCTGTTGTTACTTGTTGTTTACATTTCTACACAAGCTATAAGAACAGGACAGAGAATCAAACCAAGGGTCACCAATATACAGGTGATATAGCAGGAGCTATAAACAGATCCTTAAGGAAAAGCAAGAACAACAAAGCAGAGGTGATATTCCCCCTAATATTCTTCTATTTTTCCTATCATTTTCACTTAAGAGGATTTCTTGAGCTGGATCTTTTTTTTCACATTTTGTGTCCCTCCGTGTTTTTGTTTTTTTTTTTTGGTCCGATACAATCTTTTTGAGTGTACATCATTTGTTGCATCCACAAGGAATTCTTTCTAAGGAATTCACAGGATTACTATATATTAACTGAAGAGTCAATATTTCTTTTTACTTATTTAAATGACACTGTGCCTACCTGAAGATTTTTAAATGTCTCTTTTCGGTATGTTTCTTTGGTACACCAGCATATGGCATGCTGCTTCCTGACATCATGGAGTCATTTCTGAGGAAACTTACTGCAGCTCAGACTGAATAGTGTCTTAACTGGTACATCTCAGTGTCAGTTGATTTCAGAAGGTAGCTTAAATGTTTCAATTTCTTCAATTTCAACTTTTTGTTCATTGTGTGGGGAATATTTCTATTTTAGTTTTTAATTATTCATTGGCTGTGCATTTTTGGTCACTTTTGCAGAGAATATTTAAAATCCTCCATATGAAAATCAGCTACTACCAAAGTGGTTATATTTTTGCTTCTGGGATGCTCTCACAGCTTTGGCTGGCAGACCTACTGAGAATATATCCTCCTATGCATATTGAGTCACAGCAAATTTTCTTACATGTGGCTCAGTAAAGCCTTAATTTAAAGGGAGTAAGCTACCAGTAGAGTGTACTCAGTAAGAAAACCTCAGTTCTCAAACAGATTGGAAAAATTCTCTTTAGTGTTCTTTAGAAGAAGCTGTTAGAGAACCTATTACTACAGGCTTCCATTCAGGAGGAGTTTTGATGAGAATTGACCTTTGGGACCAGCACTAAAAATGCTGTCACTCTTTGTTAAATTTATATTCTGTTGTTCTAGATTAACTTCCATCAAGTTCTTTCTATGTTGTTTTTTACCTCATTAAAATAATAAATTTCCATGAAGCTTCGAGATCTACAACTCAAATCCACAGTGGATTTTATGCACCTATTTCCCATTGTTTTTAATAGGATGCAGATTTCTCAATCTGATTGACTACATTTTACTAAAGCACTTGATAAAAATCATTAATATCTTGCTTTTGAAGGACTGAGCTTTCCCATTGATGGGGAAAAGTATGTACCGATATTATTTGTGATTTCAACCTTTTAAGTGCAGGTTGTTACAATTTCAATTTAATGGACATCATTGGCTGTGGTAAAAAGGATTCAATATTAGTCTTCAAGACTCATCTTAAAACTTTAAGAATTTTTAAAGGGGTAAATGAACTGTAAAATGTGAATATCTGTTAGCCTTGGATTATGCTGCTTGATTAAGCTGTTAAGAACTACTGCTTGTTTTGAGGCAAAAGCCGTATCATCACTTCAGGTGCATGGAAAGTCAAAAAATGGTGCTTAGTTCCTTTAGTATACAAAAGGTATAATAAAGAATCTTAGTTGATGGTAATTGTGTTTGACTCTAAAAGACTCTTATAATTTCTGTATTGATTAAAAATACTTATCTTTTTTCCTTTACTTCTGTTTTCATTTCTCCAAACTGATGTCAACAATTAAAGCATCCATGTTCCTCTCCAAGAGTGGTTTTTAGGTCTTCTTCAGTCTACAGATCCTGACATAATTTCAACTGGATCCTTTATAAAGAAATTAAACCAGTCAACAGTTGGATAAGTGGATTGTTTTTCTTATTTGCCTTTCACAGACTCCTTTTATATACTTCATAAGCCCTTACAGGTCCGTGTAGCATTATTTTTAAAAGCATTATTGATATTGTCCATAATCAGCTAAACCAAATAACTTAATCCAATTTCTTTATCAAAATTTCAGTTGCTCTTTCCATGTCTGGGGACATGGAATGCAATCTAATCTGTTTCATCTGAGTCACAGTTTGGAATAAAGGCCTGAATTCACCATCTGCACTGTCTATTAGCTATTTATACATGCACCTACCATCACCATCTAGGCTTTGGGCATAGCATCATTCTGGTTTAATTTTTCATAGGATAATAAAGTATTAGAGCAAAATGCAGTCTTGGCAAAGAATTGCCTTATACCACAAAAATGTCTCCATTTATATTAAGCGGGAACTGAAGGTATCTGAAAATAGCTAAAGATCTCTGGATAGCCTTTTCCAGTGTGTGATAATAACTTTGCTGATGTAGGTTTTGTGTGAGTGGGCCAGTGCCAAGTGTGGCCCATACACAAGTGACACAAGCTCTTGCAGAAATTCCTGCTTTCCATTGCCCAGGGTTTTCAGAGATAACAAGACCTGCATGAAGACTGTGTCCAAACTGCCAGCCTCACTCAGAAGGAGGCTATATGAAATGCCCCACAGTGAGACAATTAAATCCTGACACTTGTTTAGGCACAAAAGATTAGCAGCAGATAATAGGGGCACTGACTAATGTGCTTGAGTGGGAAGATCATTAGAACCATCTTGGGTGGTGGGCTGGAAACACGCTGATGAGAAGACATGATGTTACTTTGATCATTTGGCAGGTTCTTACACAAGAAAAGATTTTCATTTATATTTTATTGCATTGTATTTTATTGTCTTCTATTATATTTTCTATCATTTTACCTTACTGTCCTTTTCTGTCTTTCCTCTCTTTCTCACATTCACACTCAAACAATAATTTACCTTTAGAGTAAATAGAAACAGTTTCCTCTAAAACTAATAAAATGTTGACTTATTTGACCAGATTTGGTTTGAGGCAGTGCTTTATTATGAAAAAGAAGGAAAAAACTCCAAAATATAAAACTTAAATCAATGCACAAAAAATATCTTAAACAAGAACACAGGCTTCAAAAACATAAAGGTGTTATGTCCAAAGCTGCAACCTGAAAAACCCACAGAATTTCACATTTTACTAACTTCTGTGTATAATCCTTGGGATGAGCAGAAAACAGGCAATTGAGCATATTTCAGACTTCTTGAAGTAAAAGTCCTGGCATTCACTTCACTCTGTCAAAAAAACTTTCATATTTTTAAACCCACCTCCATTTCACAATAGAATATTGAAACCTTTCTGAGAACATTGAAAAGAATTCACATTTGGCATTGTACAATATATAATACATGCTTACTGTAGGCCTGTAAAGTTTTCAATGAGACAGATGCGTTCTGGTTTATACTGTTTTCTGCAGTGTGTAGAACACACCACTGGGTCACCAGCTGCCTGCATCAGTGCCTTAAGATTGATCTAGAAAGACTTAGCCCATACTAGTCTTTTCCTACTCCCTACTAAAAGATCCCATACATCTACCTTACAGGGATATGCTAACCTTTGAAGGAAATCTTCCGACATTCTTTCTTAAGTGAGTTCTTCTACATCTTTACACTAAGTGTGTAGGAATATTTCCACATATTACACGGTTTAAAATCTTTCCCAAAGGCACGTTTCTGACTAACTCTATACATTACAAAGCATGTGGATATCTTACTCATGGCTCTGGTTTGAACTTTGGTGACAACTGTTAGAAATTGCAGTGCCTATATTTTGATACTTAAATATTATTTGGCTCTTTCTATCCAATAGGTAAAAAATGGGCCCCATTCAGAAGTATAACGTGTCTTTTGGTTGCTGGTAGAATTTTCAGGGGTTCTATCATATATCCAAATGCAATTCTAATGCACCAAAAATATATATAGTACAGATAATATAACTTATTAATGTGCAAGATGTTTTTTAAGCTCAGGTAACAGGTGCTGGTCAGGTTTGTTCCTTTTTTTCATGGAGAAATTACCAGATTGCTGCTCCTATATCCTACAATATATTGTATCCTATATGAGAGAAAATTGTCCTGATGTGTGTATTTATCTTTTACAGACAAATACGATTTTATGTTGTTATGTGCTTAGAAATTCCTCCATACCTTGCTTAACAGGATTGTGAGACCTCAATAATTTATTCATGAACGATAAGAAACATTTCAGGGATGTTTATCAATGGTAATTAAAAAGTAAGATGTATTTTTCATGTCTACATGATCAGTAAGAGAAAAGTCCAGGTCAGCAATAACAAGTAGGTATCCAAAAGTACCCATGCTATAATCAGAGTTCTCCCTTACTACAGCATTGCTAGCAAGCTAAGCAGGAAGGCAGGGAGGGGAGAAAGAAAAAAAAAATAATTCTGGTTGTTCTACTATTTTTTCACATGTCAGACTGTGGAAACCACAGCTCAGCCTGGGGAAAGGAATAATAACTGTTTGTTCTCCTTCCCCACAGAGAGCTAAAGACAGACTAGGAGACAGAAAACAGAAAACCACAAATCATCCCTCATATTTTTTGGCTGAGTACTAATGCAAATTAGAATGACGAAAAAAAAAAGATTTCTAAACTCACCTTTCAGGGATTAGGCTGTGTTCTTCACATGTCATCTGTTCCTCTTTCTTCTAGATACCCCTTTAGACTGGGCAGAAAGATGAAAGCAAAGGAACAAGTTATGCTGGTTTAGAGCTCTCCTGTGATAACTTTTACTGCCTTTATTCTGTTCAGGCATCGTGCTCAAAGCTACCGTATACAAACTTTGTGACTTTTTAAAAGTCAGAACTAGACACAGACACTGACAAAACCTGGGGCTCTCCATTCTGGAGTCTCTTTGCAGTACTTTTGAAGCCATTAACTCTTTTTGTTGTCTTAGATTTGAAACAGATTTCTCAAATGGTGAAATAGTAGTGTCGCATGAAGTCTGGATGGAGCAATACTAAAGTTATAATTTCAGCTTTAGAACCTTCTTAGAAATATATTTGGATGGAAAATGTATCTTAAACCCATTAGCAGTTCAGAGATATCTAAGAATTTAGTTTTGTCTTTTTTTTTCATGCTATGTAATTACAGCAAAATTATTTTAAAGTCTCTTTTTCTTCCAGTTTAAGTAATACCATAGGGACTTAATAAGACAAAAAATTTTGGGGGTTGATCCATCTGATATTAGAACATGTATTTTAGGTTCTGTTTATCATGGGGCTAATATGATCCCTGGTGAACCTTGAAGGCTTTTTCCAGTTTCTTGGACAAGGAAATTTGTTAGACAATCTGTCAGTTCTCATGTAAGGATTTTATTTCAGAGAAAAAAATAAAAAGAAAGCAAGGACAGAGAATATTTATTGTTCACTGTTGAACTTCATGTTATCTGTTAATGACCATGATCTGTCTAGCAAAATGTATTTGCTTTTATCTTTTTTCTATTTCAAACAGAGGTTAAAGAAAGTATTCCTAAAAGAATGACTTTTTAAGATTATTGCCTTTTAACCTTCATAAATTACAAAAGATATTTATAGAAAGAATCTGTATTTTAGTCATTTTTTAAATAAGTCTATAACTAATAATAATTTCTGATTGCCTTACTGCTGAATTTTCTAACATTAAATATGAAATAATTCAGCAAAGAATACTCAACAGATCCACTAGTCATTTAAAATAGAAGCAATGAATTCCCAATCACTGAAACTTGTAAAAAATGTGAACTTGAAGAAAAGACCACAGGTAAAAATAAAACACAAAATGTATTTTATGTACCAATGTCTAGATAATTAATTGCCACAGGGAATGTTATAGTAACTGCAGTTATAAATTCTCTAACATACTGGCTTAATGGCAATGAACTTTTTCTTCTTTGATTAGAGACATGCTTCTGCCACCAGTTGAACATTTTTTTGCTAACAAGCTAATGCTTTTCTCTTCTATTTAGAGAAAGATCAAAGATGTAAATATTGAGAACTCAAAATTATTTTGAGTTTTGAATCTCATCTCTTCTGCAGAAAAGGTATCTGCACAAGCAAATCTTGTTGGTATATTTATTGTTAATCAATGAAAGATTTTTTTTTTCTGATTCTGCATCAATAGATTTTAAAATATCTGACTTCAGAAGTTTACTTTTAATCCATAGTTTTTGTAGGTATTTGATCAACTGGACCTCTCCTAATTTCTGTTAAAACAATTTAAGCTGATAGCAGTTGTACATATATCGCATGGCATTAATCACTGCTTCATTATAGCAGTTCATTACAGCTGATTTATTGCAGGGAATATGGCCATCAGCCCATTTAACCAGGAGTTTGCCAAATAAAATGCAAAATTATATGGTGTCCTGGTGAGGGCAGCAAAACATTCAACATACATGCTCTTAATAAGCCAGTTGCTGTTCTTTGCAAACTAATTCTGAAATTGAAAATGAGAGGAATGTGTGCTTTTTGATTTAGCATTTTAAGCTAGGAAGGTGCATTTTTCCATATTTTTTTCAATCACTCTCTGTGTCTAATATTAATGATAAACCTTACCACTATAATTTTTTTTTCAAACTTACATCCCAAATTAGAATTGCTCTGCAGATGAAAACAGATTCAGTATTAATCTCAAAAGACAGTTAAAAAGGTGGAAACAATCTGATTTTTTTTCTTTCTTACATCTTGATATACACTCTAAGAAAATACTTAGAATTATGTTTGGCTATTTCCTACAAAAGTACATTATCTATTCTTGGTTTAGACTAACTGTTAAAGTAATTCTTTGAAAAATAATTCTGCTTGCCTGATGTTTCTGGAAAATATAAAATGAGGAAGCATGTTAAAAGTAAATCTCATGAGCTAAATATCTGCAAATAAGCAGAGAGAAATTTGTACTTCTTCCCTCAAGGATAAATATTCCCCTTTTTAGTGATTCTTTCAAAAACCTCAAACATAGTTTTTTATTTTTGGTAGAAACAACTATCCAAAATGGAATTCAGCTACCAATTGACATATTTTCACTCTTATGCAAGACTAAAACGAATAGTTACTCCTTTTTTTTTTTTCCCTTGAAATGGAAAAACAAGGATCGATACACCCAGACTTTGTAAACATCTACGTATTTTGCTCACATGCTCTAAATTTGGTTTTCTTTTTGCCTGATTTATGTCAGAATCTGTGATAAATATGATGGAAAAAAATGGTTTGCATGATATGCTTTTGTCAAAAGGAAAAATAATGTTGTGTTTCATGCTGAGTAATAAACAGAGAACATTTTCAGAGAAAACATAGGCTGCAATTATTGTTAAACATGTTTGTTAGGTTTATATTTGGAATTATTTCCAACATTCAGTCTCAAACTCACCTTGAATATAAATTGCACTTTATATTTCAAATCTGTCTGTTGCTCTGTGTGATGTAAATGTTTTGAATTTTTTATGATGTGTGCTTTGTTTAGGAGGAAAAGAAAGCAGTTCAGATTTTAAAATAGTTGACTTTTTAAAAAATAAAAATTATAAACTTTGGTAAGTAATGTAAAATGATACATGGTTATTCAGTGCTTAAAATGTCACTGTGCAGAGGATTATTTGAATATGTGTTGCAAGGTTACTTGTCTCTCCTCTTTTTCTTTTTGTGTGTACCTAATACAACAAAAATTAAGTATTACATAACTCTCCCGAGGCTATTATTTGTAAGGGTGGAAAGGAATAATCAAAATATATTTTTAAATATATGCAGGGGCAAAGGTGCAAATCTTGATATACTTTGCGTTCTTTCAAAGTTACTTTTGAATTGCTACACAATATACTTCTTAAAGAAGGATATTCAGATTATTTGAAAAATAAAGATACCAACATTATACATATGTAAATTAATAAATAAATAACCCGATGTAAAAAAGATCAAGTTTTGACTCATATGTACCAATCTGCTGTCTTTCAAAATAAGTGGCAGATAAACTGCTGCAAATTAGTTGCTTCTCATCATGTATATATAAAAAAAAGTTATGTTTATGTTTTTTCTGACTGCTTTTCTAATCGCTTAGTGGCTTGTTGAAATCTCTAACTGTGGGCTATTCTTTAATATTAAAATATATTATATTTTTTTTAATACTTGGAAAAAATACTAAGAGATATCATGAACACAGTTGTATAACCTCACATAAGGGTGAAGTTCTCTCAGGGAGTTTCATTCATCCTCGTCTTCAGACCATGATCACTGACAGTTATCCTTTCTCTCACAGAATGAAGAGCAAATTGATAGATGGACTACAGGATAGCCTATGCATTAGAACTTCTTTGTGGAAAAGAAGATGAACACCTGGAAGAGGATTTTTTGAGGTGGTGTTGCCATGTGTGTTTCAGTGAACCGTTTCAGAGAGGTGAGGGTACTAAACAGAACAAGGTGTGTTAAGAGAGGGCAGAAACTTTGTGGTAGAGGGTTTATTTGATCTTTCTTTTTTAATTATTATTTTTCTTTTCTTTTGGAAAGAAAGGGAAATTCTGCTAATGAAATCAGACTTTCTATTTGTGAGAAGTAATAAATCTTCTTTTACCCTCCAGTCCTTTCTTTTCTTTTTTTTCCCTATGAAGGTCAGTGGTCAAGACTGCAAGCTAGCTTTTTAGTCATTGTGGAACCTAAGAGAAAAAAGAATTTGATTATTCCTATCCAACCTAAAAGAGGAAGTGAAAAGTATAAAAAGACATAAAAAGCTCTCTAAAACCCTGAAGGGAAACAAAATCCTTTCCTTCCTTCCTTCCTTTCTTCCTTCCTTCCTTCCTTCCTTCCTTCCTTCCTTCCTTCCTTCCTTCCTTCCTTCCTTCCTTCCTTCCTTCCTTCCTTCCCTCCTTCCTTCCTTCCTTATCTACATCATCAATCTCTTACCATTAATAATTTGGAAGGGTCTGTAGGCAGGCCAAGCTGAGATCATGATACATATATCTTCACTGATAAGCACATGAAATAAATTTACAGCCACGAGAATTACATGCATAGCTATCCTATTTCTTCTTCCAGAATGCAAACTTCTTTTTTAAGACTCCTGAAGCTGCCTCAGGCTGGGATTTGTGGATGATATGTACAGTGATAGATGTCAGAAGTCCTAACCCTATAAGTCATGTTGGGATTTTACTTTTTCTCTATGTCCCTCTCACCAAGGTTAAGTTGAACATGCTCAGCTAGACAGAACAGGAGCTAAAAGCTAGAGCACAGCAATTACTGTTCTGTGGCCTGTATGATGCTAACTAACCTTGTTAGCAACAATGGCACATGCTCTTAAAGTCTACGCAACAGAATAGTTGTCATCACAGGAAAATGAAACCATAAGGATGCTCTAGGCTGGTAAGTCCTTTTGTTAAAATAATTTGCACATCTCTTTGCTTCACAGTCCCCAGGTAGTATAATAGCTATATTTAGGTTTTCATTAACATCCTTAGGGAAGTAAATATCCCTCCAACTCAGCCGACTAATCTCTGCTTATTTTCTACCTATCTTCTCTTTCTACTTTTTAATAAAAAATCCCTAGCTTAATTTTGATCAAATTACATACTTTACACGTCAGTAACTTGCTAATAATAAGGAAGGTTTGTCTTTCTCCCAGCCCTCCTATGTTTACATTGATGAGTGATGTTTTATACATCTTTCTGCTGTCATTTGCACATGATAAGGGTTTTAACTTCAAATCTAAGTTTGTGTATAATCAATTCCTTGCATTTTTCTCCACTTTTTAAAATTTATTTTACTGTACAACTATGTATTGCTATGCATATAACATGAAGCAAATGCATCCACACACTATCATGTAAAAAATATACGGAAGAAAGTGTAATTAAACACTTAGAGTTGAGTATTATACATTTAGATTTAAAAATACATATATCCCCTCTGAAAATCACTTCCGAAACGTCCAAATTATTCTGGGTGAATATTTTTACAAGGTCATAAGGGAGAAGAGGATATAATATTCCTAAAGGAAACAGATATATGCATAGATGTTATGTTACCTAGCAACATAGGGCCCAATCTGTTATTTACTCCATTTGTCGGATCTTACTATCAGTACATGCAGGGGGAAAATGACACACATTAGGTGTACTGAGTCCTCAGTCTCTGGTTCAGCAGATCTAAAAAGAAATGGAAAATGTGTAGTTGTATATTTGGTTCTGGATAAATACCTTAAGTGGTTTATCCCCCTGCACATGGCAAGAACCAGTCCCTATTATTAACTAGTATTTCACTGAAGTCAGAAATTTTCTTTACAGGTTACAAGAAGAAGAAAACAAAAGTCAAAACAAAAATATTTTTAAACCTTGCAACCGCAACTGTTGTAATTAAAGTGAGTTATGAAAGGCTCTACTGAAGTGACAGCATGGTATAATAGTGTCCTTTATTCAGTCTTACATACAATGAGTATCATAAAGAATACACTTATAAGAAAAGCTATTAATGTGCTTAAATGTTTACCAGCTCAGACGGGTTTTTTACATAGAAAGGTTAGGAAACTTGTCAGAGAGTCATAACAGTCACAACTAGGAAAAAAACCCTACATTTTTTTCTTTCCTAGATAGAGATATTCTTTTTAGTTTATCCATAGCTCTGACATTGTACAGTTTCTTTGTAGTTTAAGATCAATCACTAACCTGTAAGAAAGAGAGTACAAAAAGGTTATGATCCAAAACTTTTTCACATAAAGCCTTTTCTGCTAGTTGACTAGGATAGACTTGGTGTAGAGTTCCAGGAAATTTTGATTTATCCATTCCCACATGCCTGTATCTGTAGGTACCTTCTGGATATCAGGGTCTCTTTTCATGCTGAAAAAGAGGATCAATTCTCTACTATCTTGGATCTCCCAAGGATACTGATGTGGTTTTGTGGGCTTTCAGAGAATCTTGGAAACTCTCCAGTCTTTTATAAACTAGAAAACTCTCCACACTCAAAGACTTCCAACTAACTGTAGAATCTGCCATTAGCAGAGCAATCACCATGACTTTGTGTGTGTATGGGTGTGTATGTGCATTTAGGGCCTGATCTGTCATCCACGTGAATTTTCTCTTTAGGACTCTTGTTTTTGCTGCTACTGCTGAATAGACTAGAGGGTGATCTGACTGTTCCTCCGATATCAGGTAGAGCAGCTTACTGATAAATGTCCCTTTTTTGGGTCCTGACTTAGGCGTGATTAATCAGCACAAGGGTTAAAACTTAAGGGTTGCACTGGGTAATTTAGGGTCTTTAGTCCTCTCAAAGGCACTACAGTAACCACTGGCATATTTTATGGTCTCTTGTGCAGTAAAACAAATCTGAAGCTGGAAATACATGATGAGGTTCAAGCGCTGCAGAAAACATTGGGCTCGCTGAACTTGAGGAACACCTTAGGAATAATTCACTACTAGGCCCTGAGAAAGGACAATGACTACCATCAGGAGCTTTGAAGAGACTTTAATAGGAGATCAGAACAGCTTTGTCACATTGGTAGGTGATACTGAACATAAGACAAAAGGGGTTATTCTTGAGACTAGCAAAAGCACTGACCAGACCAATATGCAAAACTGATTACCTGTTGTAGTCTTTTGTAGTCTTTTAATTCTTGTGTGTGTTTCTATCTACAATTCAAAGCAAAATAATTTTGGAATGAAAATTTAAACTTTTTATTGTTAAATCTCATACTAGGATTTTCAGGTTTAAAAGTCTGATCCTCCAACACCTATTTCCTCTAAATTAAATTTTGTATGAATCAAAAGGATTAGTTAATTATTTCTGTTGTTAAATTGGCATTTTCTTATGGAAACCTCTTAGGAATTTTATTTCCCAAGTGGATCTAGTTGTGCAAAACTGAGCTTCTGGATGTGGCACACTGTTTCCCAGGGACTTCAGGAGGCAGTGATATCTGACTCCTATCACTGCTGCTTTCTTGTGAGTGCAAACCCTAAGTACTCAAAAATAAACAAAACTGATTAAAACTACTGAAAATTACTATTACCTGCATCATGGACCTTCACTGCCTTAGCTTTTAATAGTAATGCCCTCCCTACTCCTTTTCTTCCTTTCTTCTTATTATATCTTGCTTCTCTCATCAGTGCAAAAAAACAAGGAAGACAATTCTGCCAGGTACCAAATGCCTTTGAGTCACATTAAATTTAAGAGAATGAGATCACACTGTAAATCTCCTGAACAGCTGCTGGAGAGACACAGAGGTCCCCTACTCTGGAGGTACTCTGGGGAGTCAAGCATTGATGTAGCTGCAATTGCACTACTCGTTTTCTGACACGCAAGTTTTCAGATCAGGAGGAACAGTGTCAGTAAGATCTTGCTTTGCTATATCTCTTCAGCTCCATCAATGCCTGCAATCAGGAAAATTTATGAGTAAAAAACTTAAGGCTGAGTGACAATGCTTTAGTTCTTCTTTTCTGCAACGGAGTTTAGCAGCCCCAAGGATTGAGTCCCCTGGTATTTTTTTATATTAATTTAAATAAATAAATAAATAAACCACTCCACACTATGTAAGATATGACACATTATTTCCTAGCATTACAAAGGTTTTGTTTGCTACCTTTGATCGTTTAATTATTTTTTTAAATTAATAATAGTATTTTATGTCTGCTTCCTTCTTATTAAGTGTTCTGGATTACAGTTGCAAAAATGTCTCCTGTAGTAGTGTGCTACTAATCAGTAGCCCATGAGGAACTGCATGATGCAGCTTAGCAAAAGCAATCAAAATTTCTATAATCCAGAAAATAGAAGAGCAAAGAACCTAAACCAAATACACTCCAGAATCCACAATGGCAATTAGAGAATACGGCAATAAAAAACAACAATTATGAGTATCTGTATCACTGTATAGGCCTAAATTTTCATCAACTGTATTTCATTTTTTTTATTTAAATGCTTTCATAAATTCTTACTGTATTAGAATAGGACCTTTTGTAAAGTCATTCTCTTCTCAATTATTTGGTAAAGAGACTATTATGCGGAGTGGACTGTTAATTAAAAATAATTGAAAATTGCATTTAATTCTCAGGAATTATGAAATTTAAAAGAATATACACTCTGGTTATTCTGGAAATTCAGAAGCCTAACGTTAACCTCAGTTAAAGAAATGTAGTCAATTCTTACAATATGATGAATTATTGTTCTATATTTCAGATAAAGATCAGCTAGCAAACTATTTTAATTGTACAATTTTACTGAGCAACATTTGCCACAATCCTGAAAAAAAAATCAATACTCTCTATACAGGTAGTTGGTAAAAGTCGGGAGTATATGAGGCCGTGTTCAGCCCTAACCAGTGAAGAAAACCTTTTGTGGATATTGCCTTCTTACTACTACTGTTACCAATATTGATCTCAGCTAACCACTGCAGTACACTGAGATCAATTCAGCTGTATTCCTTGGAGTCACCTAAAACTAGAGCACTCCATTGTTGAATCAAGTCCTTTGACTTGAAATAGCTCTATTTGTACTGGAATGTTAACAAGACACAGAGCTATCTCTTGAATGTTAACACAACACAGAGAAAAATAGGGGCATTCCCCCCTCTCAAGACTAAGAAGCCTGCACAAAAGAATCTGGTGGGGTTTGTGCTTAAAATAATAGGATCTGAAAGAAAATAAATCCTTTCCTCTATGTAGTTTCCTTTATATTCTAGAGAACAGAGGGTATGGGAATATATGGTCTACATATGAACCGATTTAACTGCAGAAGTATCATCACTAACCTGAACCAACCCTGGCTGTTCAACATCAAGCATGACCACCATGTGTCCTATCTCTCTGTTCACTAGTGCAGTTTAAATGTTGCTGCTGCTGGACTTAGCAGTAGTAAGAGTAGTGTCTGTTAAGGAATCACTGTAAAACATTTGCTTTGGACTCGTTTAGCTCTTAGACAATTATGCATATGATTGTCTATACTGCCTTCTATACTTTGCAAGTGAATCAAACTGCCACATGAAAAAATGACATAGCCCCAAGTCCCTATTCATATGCCAGGAATTAAACTCATGTATTTACTTCTAGTAAAGCAATAAAGATCCGCCTTCACTAAAATTTAATGGTATAGAGTTGCTGTATATTTTTATCTCCCTATAGAAAAATATGTTCTTTTGGATAATTAGGGTTTAGTCTAAAGTAGAGTTGAGGGTCTATTATTTATGCTTTTTACTTTATTAGCCTACACATATTCATATCACATTTTTCATTATTATTAATTTGCATGTATAAACTACTTGAATGTACATGTATATATATAAATACATACATAAATGCAAATATAGACATAGATGTTTATAACTATATATATGCATTTATATGAAAGAGAATCTAGTGAGCTGCTATCAGGCATGCTAACAAATATTTTTGGTTGCTTTTTTTCCTCAAATAGCAGAGTTTCATTTCTTCTGCTGTGCCAAGATCCTTCCTTCCTTCATTCACTAATCCACCTTTATCTATGTCTTAAATCCAACAGGATGTAGAGAATATTGTACTGGAAATAATGCAGACTACAGAATTAAACCATACCAAAAAAAAGAAAACACATCCATCTTGGGTAAAACCATCCTTCATGGATGAATGTTTTTTTTTTCTTTAATTGTCCCACTTGAATGGCTGTTAAACATCTTGAGTGCACATCCTATATTTGGTGAATCAAAATTAGTTAATACTTTTGCAATGGGATCTCTAATCTTTCAGAGCCCAAAACCACAACTACATTCTTCTACAGTGTACATAAAAGATGAAAAAGCACCTCTGATTTCTAAGGATGAATTTCACTGCAGTTTAAAGCAAAGTACCTTTCTAAACAGAATATTATTAAACATGTCTAGTGGTACAAATCTTCGGTTTAACAGCATGTTCTTTCAGGCTGAATACATTCTTCCCTTCCCCTGTTCTAGTTCAGTAAGTTTCTCTTTTTAGGGTCTTTGGGTTAGGTCATGACTATCAAGGCACATCTATCCCCTGAGTCTTAAAAGTGATTTGCTATCTTCCTGATCTGGATCAGTTTCTGCCTCTTACTTTATACTGGGATATTCAGTGCCATTAAAGGGAATGGGATCACCTAACACCAAATTTGTCCTCAGAGTAAGAATCAAGCCTCCAAGATGTCTCTAGGCTGCAAAATGTTAAACAAAGCTCCAAGTAATTTTAAATTCTCACTTGACACCACTGAGATATGGAATTCTGCCTGTTTCTTGCAAGTGATAAACCATTGTTAACTTGTTTATTGATAAGTGTCAAATTATTTTGATTACATCTGATGGGATAATGTTGTTTAACTTTGTTATTTGCATATTAATATTAACCAGAGACATCAAAGTATACTTCACATCTGTTATCAAACTGAGAGGAAGACAGGCTTTCTTCTATGCAGATAAACAGACAGGATTCTCATGCTGCTAGCAAGTATGTTTTGTTGTTACTTACATATATATTATTCCCAGGTAACATTAGTACTAAGAATTCATTTGCAAATACTTTCCTTTTACACATTTTAGTCTTT
The DNA here is from genome assembly GCF_025592945.1 of Manacus candei. Classification (NCBI taxonomy): domain Eukaryota; kingdom Metazoa; phylum Chordata; class Aves; order Passeriformes; family Pipridae; genus Manacus; species Manacus candei. Next base: position 9,657,649 of record NW_026138062.1, read on the forward strand.
AAAAAATTTATATTAATTGTCCAAGACAGTGAATACAGCGGATTTACTCCTGGGGGGGAGGGGAAAGGCACATTAGTAAAGGCAAAATACTAGTTCTTTCTAGTATTATTTCGCTAGTTAATCTAATTCTTGAACTAAAGACACTGCTGCCTTAGCTATATCTCAGGTGTTTTACAAATAGATGAGTAAGACAATAATTCATATATTTAAAATCTTATTAGATTAATATTACTGTCCCAAAGTATATTGTTTTTTATATTGCTGGGTTTTTTTGGTTTTCCTTCCCTACTTCCCTGCTTCCTTCCTTCTCCCTCTGTCTTATCTCCTCTCTCACTTTCTCTCACATCTACTCACTTTCTCTCCTTAACAGACAGAAGGTCATAGCAAGAGTAAAAGTGACAAACAAAACTCCCACCCAGTCAAAGTCTGTCCCCTGTGATTTGAGTTTTAATTTACTTTCATATGCATTTTTGGTTCATTCTTTATACTATCAATATTATTTTAGCAATCAGTTATGTCAAATGCTTAAGAAGAAAATGAAGAAGGAATTATTTTGCAGTATTTTGGATCTTGGATTCAACTAATTTATCTTCAGATCATAGAAGAGGGCATATGTCTAAATGATATTAGAATGTATTATCTTAACATCTGAAACCCAAAAAGAAAGCAGTGTAGGCCAACAGCAGGTTCTTAAATACAGAAACAGAAGACAAATATCAAATTAACAATTTATGAAACAAATACATAAAGGTCAAACCACTTCTGTCAGAAAAGTACTGTTCTAGCAATTATTCAGACTTTAGTTTTCAAAATCCTGCCTGAACTGAAGATGGCATCATGAAGCCAGAAAAGTTCTACAGGCCTTTTTTCACATTGCACAGAAATTCTAAAACAAACAAACAAAACAAACCTTCATATAGCTCTTCAAAGTACTGAACATCTCTATTTTACCAAGAATTCTCTGGGAATTGTGAATACTTCATGTCTTTTGAGCTCATCTTCCATATTAGTAATGCTACAAAATCAACCCCACACCACCCAAAAGAAAACCTCACACCAAACAATGAAATAAACACCAAAACTCCAACCAAGGACATGTTTAAAGACTTGAAAACAGTTGCAAGAAACTACAAAGTTGTTTTGGGATTATTTTTACCACTTACAGAAGCTGCATTTGTAAAAGGATATATGTTATATAAAATCTATGGTTATGTATGTATATAGATGTATGATGGATAGATAAGGTTACCAGATTTAAATCTTTATCAGTAGTACATCGATACTGGTTTTGATATCAGGAAAGCTTGTCCAGGGAGTCCTAAGGCTACCTAAATGTTTTGCAAATAAAATACATATTATTGCCCTTAACTACATACAAAGATCACAAATCACTTTTAAAATGTCATTAAAATAAATATCACATTGCAGCCTTTCAGTATGTAGAGAGGGCCAACAAGAAAGCTGGAGGGGAATTTTTACAAGGACATGTAGTAATAGGATATTACAAGTGATAATGACTTTCAACCAAAAGAGAGTAGGTTTAGATTAGATATTAGTAAGAAATTCTTTACTGTGAGGGTGGTGAAACACTGGAATGGGTTGCCCAGTAAAGTTGTGGATACCTGAAAGTGTTCAAGGCCAGGTTGACCAACCTGGTCTGGTGGAAGACGTCCCTGTCCATGGCAGGGGGGTTGGAAGGTCCCTTCCAACCCAAAACTTTATATGATTCTAAGACCTAACATAGTTTTGTAATAAGCCCTAGTTTTCAGGGGTTTTACACCTTTATCAAACTGAAACTATCAGGCTATTATTTTTTATCAGTAAGTTAGATTTACTGATATTTGGAAAATAAAAGTACACTATAAAAAAAGAAGTCAAGAATTTCTAGTCTGATGAAGAAAAATTCAAAACTTGCCAAGGAGGTCTTCCTGAGCAACGTTTTGCCTTTCAGTTTCTTTGTGAAACCTTGAAAGCTTCAAAGCTGTAACAAAGTCCCATTATATCTACTGAGCTAGGTGGTAATAGTTAAATTATCATTTTGTATTACATGCAGACTGGACAGAAGACCATAATAAACATTGTACTTTATTGGATAAATTGTCCATCTAACCCAATATCCTTTTCTTTTCAGTCACCAATGTTAATTAAGGTGGCTTTTTGCAGCACCTGTAGCTAGACAGGTTATAGGAAAAATTAAAAGATTGGCCTATTTTTTGTCCCCTGTCCTTTGTGTAAGTTTTTGCTGACACTTAATCCGATTACATGTTGGATGTTTCTATACAAATTTACTAAAATGTTGATATTTAAGTTGTTTATCTATTTATTAATCAACTTTTAATTAAGAAAAAGGACACATTAATCTCATAAACAGTAGCTGGAATCTCCTAGCAACAGCAATGTCATTAAATGTATTTTCTTATTTTCTTCATCATTATTATTTTAGATATACTTGACTCTCTACAGTGTCTGAATTTGAAAAAAAAGGTTGATTTCCTTGATGTCAACAAGATTATGCTAATTTACAAAACAGATAATATTTTAAATGTTTGTAATAAAGAGTGTATGGAAGAAAATACTCCTAAGGATTCACAGAAAATCATAAATTTAATGAGTTTTGTAATAATTAGGAAAATTGCTTCCCAAGCATAATTTTTATGAGTCAAGATTCAGAACAATAAAGCTACTGATATACATAATACAGTCAATAAAATCCAGCTTTTATGACAATCATCAACTTAGCACTCTTTCTTTTCACCCCTCATTTCTTTTTGATATGATGGTAGAGATGTAAAAGAGAAAATAAGAGAACAGCCCTCAGCAATACCAAAAGGTAAGAAATAATAATGTAACATGCCTTTTGTATATTTATCCTTTCAAAGGAAATTTTGAAGATACAACACAATGACTTCAGATTCTTTTATTTCAAGAAATAATTTCCTATTTTTATATTGAATAACTTATTACACCTAGGTGACAACTTTCTGTTCAACTCTTCTTGAAATACGCTAATGAACAAAAACATTTCAATTGTTCTTTCTGTTAAAAAATGACTAAAAAACAGACAAAAAAATTAAAGTGTGTCTATATTTTTCAGTAAAATGTTATTTTTGTATAAACGTCCTCTTGATGTCAGTTAATCACTTGAATGAGATTAACCTCATCTAGATATAGTAATCTAAAAGTTGGCTAGTTTTAGTGAAAATTGGTGTAAACAGTAAAAGATCCTTGAAACAAAGTGTCACAAATAATACTTCCCCGGTACAATTTTTTTCTACTTGTTTTGTACATATTTTAAAACAAACCAAATGTGTAATTTCTCTCCACTAACTGTAAAGATGCCTAGGAGGGTATCTCAGACTAGATGTTACAAACTAAACCTAACACCAGACAACAGAAATGTTCCATCATAGATTTACTTTGGTTTCACTTTATTTAAATTATTTAAATTGTTATATTTTTTAAGCTCTCCCCACTTTCCTTCAGAAAAAAAAAAAAAAAAGATGGTAGAAACTATAGTAATAAAAGAGGGAAAAAAAAGGTTTAATCCAAACATCAAATTTTTTTATATCCTGGTAGTGACCTAAAAAGAAATAAATCAATTGCTCAGAGAAATGTATCTCTACCCTTCAATCTCTTTAGATTTTGAGAAATCCACCAAAAGAAGGAGCTGTTACTCTGAGTCCTCAGACAAAAAGCCTTATATTTTCAGTTGTTCTCCTTTTCGTATTGTTTTGGCTTTGCTTCACCTTTAGTTGACCTTCCATAGTTAAAATGAAAGTACACAAGTTATTGAGTTAGTCCTCAATAACTTGAACTTTCATGATGAGTGGTATGGGAAAGGAAAATGAAGAAGAGTGTCAGAGAGAAGTGAAGTGGGTCCTTCAGCACTGACCCCGTGTAACCTCCTATAGGTATTTCCCATCTGTAGCCCTGAAGTCCTTTAGCAATCTTTTCCATGTCTATAGAGAGGGCAGTGCTACCATTCAAAGCCAGATGCTATAAAAATAAAAAAGTGCAGTGATTTTATTGCTGGAGGGGTATATTTGGACTATGGTATATCTGTGTTGCCTTCACAGAAGGGTTAGGCCACTTAATTTCTCTTGGAATTAATATACCTTTGTAGGTGTTCATCAGATGTCTGGTGGTACAAACTGTTTGTGTGCAGCGGTTTATGCATGTTTATTATGTCTGCTGATCTGACCAAGGCTCACTAATGTGGTTCTGCATTGCAAATACTGCACCCTCTGCACCAAAAAAATTATCTTTCTGAGAGCCAAGTACGTGAATCCCAGCTCACACACATCCTACAGGACCATATAATGCAGACCTGAAGCTCCAGAATACAAATATGTGAATGATGGTAAAACAATAAAAGTGAACATTATTTGAATCCTGTGGTAAACTATCCTGATTTTCTCTAGTCTCCCCAAATGAGAACATTCCAGAAAGCCCAGAGAAGCCCTTGTACTTCAAAGCAAGCAAGGAACTTCCATTTAAAGGAGAGAGTACAAACATACTTAATAAACAGTGGCCCAATTCTTACTGCAAGTATACAAGCAAACCTGAAGTAAGCTATTTTAAAGTAACTTGTGCAGAAGTAATGAGAAATTTAAGAATTTTAAATAGCTACGTAACTTATGGAGTAGCCTATGGAGTAAGTATTTATGTTGCTTAAATAAAAGTCTCGCTGACAAAGCAGTGGCCTATTGCGCCCATAAAGTTGAAAAATATCGAAGAGGGTATATTTGGTGTTTGTTTGCCTGGAATCTAAACATGAGCATAAGTGTTTGTGAGATTGTACATTTTGTGAAGCGATTAATGGCATAACCAGCAACAAGGTCTGAGCACTTGGGCACAGCTAACTGTACATTTAAAGGTAATATGTAACTGTAAGAGACAAAAGGAGGCATCTGTGATGTAACTGCACCAACAGAGAACAATAAAATTCATGTACAAGGCATAAACTGCAAAATATGACCAGTGGATATAAAACAAGCAGGAAACATGCCTGAGAAAATGCACAAGTTCTGCTCCCGGAAATAAGATAATCTGTGTTGGGTACAGATGAGATTCACTCTTTCTTTTGGGGAGGTTGTAAGGATCATAAAAGTATCATGATGACTCTTGACATTGGGCCCAGCTTACCTCTTCAAAGAGATCTCAAAGTTGATCCTCAAACCTGACTGCAGCCACCCTTGCTGACTATGCAACATCAGCTCTGTGGTATTGAGTGCACATAGTCAGTGCAGGAGATAGTTATTAAGAACTGTTTGAATGTGCAGTACTTATAACTAATAATGTATAAAATTACCATTGTAAAATGTGCATTGTCAGTGAATGCCAGTCTAGTAAAACACCACTTTGATTTAGCCTTATTTCTGTCTTTTAAATACTCCCATCACCATCACATCCAACTCCCCAATATATATGTACAGCAATATCTGTACACAGACACATATACTTGCAAGAGTCCCAAGTGATACTGCATTTTACATTCTATATATATTATAAAATAGTGTAAAGACATTAAGGTCCAGATTCATTCAAGCTAGGGGTTTGTGAGGGCTAAGTCCTGGACCACAGCATGTACTCATTACCACCTCAGTAGCAATTCTTATTTGATTCTTTCATCAGTGTAGGAAGGACAGAATTGTTTGTGGACTGCAATATGAACTGGATCAATAAAATGATCTTGGTTAAATAAAAACCCTCAAAAAGTTAAAATTAGTGGTTGGAGGCTAGTGGAGGTAGTAAGGGATTTCTCATATCAGCTTTGCCAATGGAGAAAAAAAATAACCAACTACATCCTGGGACACCACTGCAATACTCTAGCTTTACATCAGAGTAATACATTTGAAATCATTTGGGATTCTGTGATGTAAAATCGAGCAGTACAATGATTAATCGGGTCACCAACCTCTTCTCCCTTATGTCTCTAAAATGTTATTTAATTAAAACTAAAATGCCATGCGGAATTGGTCCCAGGGTATGGTTTTTTGGCACTGCATAAATATGAAGGTATTTTTTATTGTTAATAATGTTTCATCTGTTCAGCCTTTCTCCAGTCTGCTGACACACAGCAAGTCTGCTTTTAATATGCAGACACCACTGTATACTGTCCTAATGGATAGTTTCAGAAAAGTTTTCAGAAACTTTCTATCAGAAAATTCCAATTGAAATTAATCAAAGGAAAGGAAAAATAATTTTGACAAAGTATGATTTGGAAAAAAATCAACATAATTGAAGGCAATGAAAGATATCAAATTCTGATTTTTGGTATTCCATTTTGATCTTCTAGTTCAAAACGTGCTTTGTTTTATGTTAGAAAGAAACAACAAACAAAGATCCCAAACAAAATGTTTCATATTTTAATCAGCTCAAATGGTTTGTTCCAGGTTTCTATTTTGAACTACACTGAAAATTATTATTTTGGTTTGAATCTCTATCTGGTTTTTTGCTTTTATTTTCATATTGTTTTATAGCAGAATAGTGGAAATAATGGACTTCCTGGAAACAAAACCACTACTTCACAGTTCTCTGAATAAACAGGGAGTTTAATTTTTTTCTGAAATATTTTTCAGATAAGAAGTAGTTTGTGTTTCAAATGGCTTAGAATTTGTCTCTGAAATCCCTGTTTTTGAAACCTGAAGTCTAAGTCAGGAAAAGTCTGAAGAATGAAAACATTCTGTCTCTCCAGTTAAAATAATTGCATTACAGAGAATTAATATGTGTATTAATAAGAAAACCAAAGCTTGATATTACTGTCACACCACATAACTATATTAGGCCTCCAGAAAGAAAATGACTGGCATATGAAACCTTTGATGCATAAAATCAAGTCTAAGAGAGGAGGAAGCCTTTAGATTTTTTTATTTTATTTTATTTTATTTTATTTGAAGAGGCTTTTTCTATAAATCAGTAGTTCTGCATCTCTGAAACATGCGGGTAGAAGGCAGAGCTGAGCCTTCTGCGACATAGGTCTATTTCTAGCGCTATCAATGCCTTGATATGTGACCTTCCCAAGGTCAGTGCTTCTGTTTTCCAATCTGTTGAGCAAATAAAATTATATTGTATTCTCCTGTAAAAGCCTCTGAGACGGGTTGACAAAATGAGAAAGAATTGGGTATTACTACTATATAAATTTTGACTTTTTGTGTTGCACCCCTGAGTAATGATGGTAATTACTTCAGTCAATATGTTTGTTCATCACAGTTTTCAAAGATCCTTTGGCCTATATAATACCTTCCACTTCCCCAGATTAGGAAACTGAGGCATGGGAAAGAGAAAGGAGTTACCCAGAGTCATGTCAGCAAACTATTGGTGGAGGCAGGTCTTCTCCTCAGTTCTGCAATCTGACAATTTCCCTCTTCATTATCAAATTATAGAAATAAGTTATAGTTAGAGAGAGTAGACATAAACTCTTACCTACTTTTGTTCGTTTAAATGATCCTTATGCTGCTCTGAGACTGTGCCATGAAAATGGATAAGAAAATAATTAATTATTGAAAACATATTATAGATCTATTATTTAGACTGATGCGAGTCAGTGGGACTACTTGTGTAATCAATAGAATGAAAGTTTGGACAGTTTTTTCTTTTTTTTTCCTTTTTTTTTGTCAAAGAAGATACTTTTTAATGGTTTGTATATATCTAAAAAACACTGATTTGTATTGTATGAATTAACTCATGCTTTTACTGTCTCTTCATTAAAGTTTTCATAAGAGGATGAAAGTAATTTTTAACTTACTTTAAATTGTATGAACACTGGTTACTAAACTACCTCAGTCTGCTGAATATGTTGCACAGACACTAGCTGTTTCAACCTTTTACTCCTTTTCAGTCAGGTGAGGGACACATTTCAGGAAAGAATGAAATAAGTAAGCAACCAAAACTACAAAAAGGTCACATTAGCAAAACTGTAGTACTATGTTGTGTATTGATCACTCTACATGGGAGTCGTGTTGAAGGATGTTGAGAATTGTTGTAACAAGTACTTAAAATGATAAGGCTGGAATCTGTTAAAAAATGGCTGAGGTTAGATTATGGTGTAAATGTTATCACTTCTTATTAAAGGCTTTAACATTTTACTAGTACATGCCCTGCAATAGCTGCCTAAAAAAACAAATATTTCTTACAGCTCCAATTAATTTCATTGCAATGTTTTTCCCCAGCCTAAATGTATGGCTTTTATCATAAAGAAAAAAAGTATCGTGTGTACTTCAGTGCTGCAGTGCTGAATGCTGCAATGCCAAACTTAGGAAGCCAAATCCTGGAGTGAAATCATGGTCCCTAAGTCAGGCAATCAACCATCTCACATATTGCTCTGGCAAAGGCAGAAATTGGGCCTTCATGTCAAGACTGAGAGCATGGGAGGACATTTCAAGTGAAATGCTGCAGTGAAATCTCAGTTCACATTCTGGGGTCAGGGCTGCAGCAAAACCATCTCTCTATATCTGAACTCCACAACTTGAAATTCTCTCATGAAAACAGACAGCCCACTTCCGTTGTGTCAAACTTTTAAAGTGTACATGAGTCTGTCTGTGTGTGTGTATGTGTGAGAGTGAGTTTTGGGATGAGAGGAATAAAAGGAGGCGGGTGACTCAGCTCAACTCCTTATCTCTCCCCTTCTAACCAACAGCACAGTGGGCAGAATATGCATTCCCAGTGAAGACACAAGATCAATTCACTAAGTTGGAAGTGGCTTAATTCTGTCTCTAGAGTACCCCTTACATTTGAAAAAAAAAAACAGGCCACTCCAGAGTACTATAGGCTGCAGGAAAATAAAGAGAAAAAGAAAATAAAAAAGTGAAAGGAACAGAGAGATAAGGATAAAACATAAATGTCTGGCTGAATTCAGTCCTTCTGCAAACACTTATTCTGCATGCTCTCTCTGGTAAGGACAGTAGTTTTGGGGCTCAGTCCTGCCCTAGAAACTACTCAGGTGCTCTAGTGATTTTAATGCAAGCAATCATAGTCAAAACTGGGTCAGAAATTCAGATCAATATATATCGTATAAATAAGAAATTCTGGTCAGGACCTTGGCCTGGTCTACTTGTTAAATACACCTCTTACTTCTGCATCATCAGAATTTCAAAATGAAATGACTACATGGGTTTTATGGCAGACTACACACAAGATGGATGCAAAAGCTGTCCACCTTTCTGGTTCCTATTCCTTTTTCTGACACCTTAGCGTTTGAAGATTTTAAGATTAACTCTGTGGCCTATTCGGTCAATGTTTCCAGCACAAAATTATCTCAAAGTCTGATGACTATGCATACCAGAGAAGATTATCTGTGGATTTTGGTACCAGCTCTGAGGTCTGAACATTTTATGTGTGAAGTCTATTAGGTCTAGCTTAGTCTCATATAAAAGCACAATGCAAGCAAGTACTTCCAGAGCTCTGCATACCCTGGAGGGTGTTGTAACTCATGCTCCCCCAGTGTGTTTCTCTAGTTCAAGGGATGTCAAAATTGTTTTTCTTGCAAAGTAGAACAGCTGCAGCAAGAGGGTTGGTAGCCCGGTGGTTGAGGGTATGAGCCAAGAAAGAGGAATATGTGAGCTGGCTCTTACACTGCAAAAGATAGAGAATTTTTTATTTTCTCATCCTGAGCTAGTCTCCTACTCACTAGAAAGAAGTAGGCAAACCACCTCCCTAATTTTCTTTTCTTTTTTTCTTTCTTTTTTTTTTTTTTTTAGTCATCATCATCCAACACTGTATCAATTTGCAAAGCTCCGTCTGGTGAATATGTCGCAGGAAGACTTGGAACATGCTCACATGCCATTACTCTTAGCAAAATAAAAAATGAAGAAGAAAATTATCTGGTTTTGGAAACCTTGTTAAGTCTAATTGCTGTTTAGACGGAAGCCCAGTAGCTTAGTGAAGACTGGCCTATAAAAGATACTGATATAGAAAATCCTGTGAGGAGATCCTAATACTAGCTTAACCCCTTCTATCCCTAGTTAAAACTGGATAATCTGAACTGATTTAAAGTCATTGTATACACTGGGAAGCATAGTTCTGGTGGGAGTTGCATTAATGTATAGAGACATCTATATTAACTACCAGTCTACGTTAAATTCCATAGTCAAGGCCTGAACAAAGCCATAATTTCAAACTAAATAATGATCCCATAACTCTTCTATTTACAGAGTCTACCACAATTTGCAGTGCATACACACATGTTTACATACATATATACATATGTACATATGTATGTGTGTCTGCATCCACACACATCATGTCCACAGTGTACAATATCATTTTTGTATTATACCTCCACAGAAATAATTAAGCCAATTTTACAGTACATAGTACAACCATTGAAATCAGGATATATACAGTAATAATTTTTTCTTCTCTAGAAACTTTACAGATGGTCTGAATTCTGCTCTACAAGTTCTATAATGTTAGATGAGGTAACTAGCTTTTTAATATGTTCCAGTGTAGCACAAATTCATCCTCACCCAGTGTTACTTACGTAGTCATAGCAATGGGAAGATGGGAGATTACTAATTGGGAAAATGGAGGACTATCCCACTACCTTTTCTTATTTCAAGGAATTTTCCATATTATGAGTAAAAATATTTCTATTAAAAATGGCTTCATTTGGCTCACATGCGGTTAAATATGGGACTTAACGCACAGAGGAAAGGTATAAGTAGGAAGCTCATTGTCTTAGGCTTCCAAAATTTGCAGACACAAACACGAGGTAAAAGACACCAGAAAAGTAAAGGAGTCAAGGACAATATACTTGTGAGCTCTTTCCCAGTCTTATCTTCTGGATAATTTAGAAATTATTATTTAGAGGGAATTATGTGAGTTCTGTTTATTCAACCTGTGTATGGATTGTAAACTGGGATACATATTCTGAATTTTAAACACCTAGATTTATTGGCACTTTAATGCTCTATGACATCTCACTTTACCACACTCTCTAAGTAACACAGTAAAACATTTCATCTCCCAATCAACCTCATCCAGAAGTATTTCCTTAAAACACTTAGAGGCAGGCCTCTTATCCTAAGACAAATGTTTCCAAAGTTAATTCAAGGAGATGAGGAAAACTAGAAATTTAGGATTATGGTATTCAGTAATATTAGATTAGTTTCCTGGACCTTTCTGTGTAGCTTGACTCATAGAACCAAAACTTCAGATAACAAATCTAAAATGGATGGTACCTCTTTTCCACCTCTCTGACTTGTCTTCTAGATGCTAACTTTTGCGTGGCAGATGCTCTCTCAATACATATATTGTATATATCTCTCTATATAATTCCAAAGTATACAGCTGAAAATAAAATGGCTTCCCTAGATAAATACTCCTTCAGAAGTTACATAGCATTTGTAAGCACTCTTACTTCTTCTGGCAGATTTTTTTACCTTTTGGGTTTTTTCTGCTTTGAAATTCTAGGTTCCCAAAGGGCTTCCATCAGTTCCTACCTCTCAGAAGATCCCTTGTAAGAAGCAGGCAATTTGTCCTTCATGCTTTGACAACAGGTCACTGTCTCCTTTCTCTTATTCAATTCATACTTATTTATTTAATATCTTGTTAATGTTCAGGTCCTCTGGTTGCATTTTGATTGTTTTTACGGCGCCTGAGCAATTTTAATAACATGAAGGTAAAGATGCTTGGAAGCTTTATTGTAAGGCAGGAGGAGAACTAACTCTTTAGTCCTCATGTCCCACGTCTCCAGGGAGCACTCTGAGGTCACAATTTGGGATCCACGGAAGGGGTCCAGACAGCCTTGCCCTATCACCAAGAGACAAAGTCAAAAAAACTATCAGGAGAAATGAATTAATGTGCCTCAATGTGGCACCAAGTTTCCTTCCCTCTTTTTTTTTTCCCTAATGAAACCACCGATATATTTCTTGTGGTGCTTTCTGTCTCAGTGGCATTTTATCTCTTCTGGTCTGTTTGTAATTTATTGGGCAGTCATTTTCAGGGTCAGGATTTCTTTCTTTTTGTCTGTTTTGTTTCCTACTCCTGTCCTATTTCCTTCCCCGTTTCCCCCTCCCTCCCTAGTCTCTACCTACCTTAACAAACCAAAAGGCCAGATCTTCATCCTGGGGACACGAAATGGCCTGTAGTAACTGTTGTAACTTGTCTGTGGTCTAATTACATTAATTTGATAAGATCATCGTCGGCAGGATGTCTAATTTATTTGCAAGCGGTAGTCAGGGAAAAGCTTTGACCAAATTAACATGCCGCTGGGACCAGGGGGTGCAGGCTCCATATGGCTTTCTGGATTTTCCTATAAATAACCCTCCTCCAACCCACTCCCACTGTTACATCCCCCCCTACCAGTATGCCGCAAAGTTCACCAGCGGGGCCGGACGGGAGAGGCACGGCCCCAGGCTGCAGGAGGCACCAAGAGGCTGGGCTGCCTCTCCCGCCTCCGTACCTCCTCCTCCTCCTCCTCCTCCCCCTCCTCTCCCTCCTCTCCCTCCTCCTTCTCTTCAGCGCGGTTTGACAAGGAAAGGGGAAAGGCGGGTTTCCACTTGCACCACCAGAGGTGCAACTGGTTCTTCGCTCGTAGGCATCTGAAACCCGTCCAAATGATGCAGAAACTTTTGTGTGCTTAGCTCCTGTCTTTAAGGCCAGGCACCGATTTTTCCGCTGTGTAATCTCTTTTGTCAGAAGGGTAGGAGCTGGAAAGGGCGGCGGGGGGAGGGGGGGGGCGGTGGAGAGGGAGGAGGCCGGGGTGAGAAGTAGGAGGGGGTCGAGGGAAGCAGGTATTTGATTTCCACAGAGCGTATAATAGGAGCATCCCTAGAAAAATATCTCTGCGTGGACATACGTGCATCTCTGTATTTTTATACAGAGATAAGAATAACTGTCAGTTTCTACCCTCTCCTCCCCTCTTTAAGGGAGACACTATACTCTGTGGGAACAGGTAGTGTGAACTGCTAGCAGTGCAGCAATCCCCTCCCCCCTACTTACCCTCTTCTCTGTGATCGTCTAAATTATGAAAAATAGAGAGGGAGAATGCCTTAATCCGCTCTTCGACATTGCATAGAGAACACCAGCAAGAGGCAAAATCCAGCATGAAACATCCTAGACTGCAGGGGAGGACGAAATGCATTTAAAGCAACGATGAAAATGGCGTGCAGAATAATTACCTCAAATTGCTATTCGCTTGACACCCTGACACTAATTCTGTTCAAGCCGTTGGGAAATACAATAAGGCAAACGCGCCTTCCTCTCCTGCTTTTGCAGGTGTGAGTGTGTGCGAATGGGGGACATAAGGAACCAGTCGGGAGGTGGGGAATGCTAAACTTTCCATCTTAAAAGAAAAGAAATAAATTAAATAATCCATTTACGAGAAAGCATCTAAATACATTGACAGTTTTTAATGCCAACGTTTTTAACGCTTGCCCGGTACGTGGATTGATTTTTTTTTCCTCTCCAGCATTCCCTCAGCAGATGGATTTTTGCCACTGCAGCTCAGCAGAGGGTGTCAGATCTTTCAGTGTGCACCAGGTTGAAACGAGCAGAGCCTCTTAGCAACTCTCCCTCTGCGTGCATGTGAGTGTGTGCGAGCGTGCGGCTCGGCAGCAGCGGAAGAAAAAGGAAAGAAGAGCGAGCGAGGGAGCGAGCGAGCAGGGGAGGCAGCGCGGCCGGCAGGGCGAGGCGAGGCGCGGCGCGGGCAGGCGGGCGGCCCCGGCCCCGGCCCCTCGGCGGGCCCCGGCCCCCGGCGGGCATGGGCAGCCGCGCACCGCAGCAGCGGGGGCAGGCGCCGCGCAGCGCCTAGGCTGGGGCGGGCAGCGCCTAGGCTGGGGCGAGCAGCTCCTGGGCTGGGGCGAGCAGCTCCTGGGCTGGGGCGGGCAGCGCTGGGCTGGGGCAAGCAGCGCTTAGGCTGGGGAGGGCGCTTTCAGCACCGCGGCGCTGGACAGCGCCCGGCGGGCGGTGGGCGAGGAGCGCGGCTCCGCGGCCGCCCGGCAAGGTCAGTCCGCGCGGAGCCGCGCACGGCGCAGCCTCCGCGGCCACCGCCGCGCTCCCGCCCGCACCTCTCTAACATGCAGCGGCGGCCAGGGGCCAGCAGCACCGTGCCGGTGAGCCAGCCTGGCCAGCAGACCTCCACTTAGCTGCCCGGGAGGTGTCAGGGAGGGCGAGCGCGGAGGGGAATTTTTTTCCTTCTACTTTTTTTTTTTTTTTTTTTTTTTTTTTTTTTTTTTTTTTTTGCCTGCCTTGCAGTACGTGCCTGGATAGTTTGTGGATATAATTACTGACTGGAATCTGGGCTGTTGCAGTTGTACGTGGGGGGGGAGAGAGGAGAAAAGAAAGCATCCCCCCCCTCCACCGACCCTCCCTGCTCTCCCCCCCCCCCCATTTTTTTCTCCCCTTTTGGTGGTGGTTCGGACATTTAATGTATTGAATGAACTGGAATTGCTTTCCGTGTGAGGAGGATGGTTGCTGTTACTTTGTGATGAGATCGGGAATGAATTGCTCGGTTTAAAAATGCTGCTTTGGATTCTGTTGCTGGAGACGTCTCTTTGTTTTGCTGCTGGAAACGTTACAGGGGACGTTTGCAAAGAGAAGATCTGTGCCTGCAACGAGATAGAAGGGGATTTGCACGTAGACTGTGAGAAAAAGGGATTTACCAGCCTGCAACATTTCAGCGCCCCAACTTCCCAGTTTTACCATTTATTCCTGCATGGCAATTCCCTGACTCGACTTTTCCCTAATGAGTTTGCTAACTTTTACAATGCGGTCAGTTTGCACATGGAAAACAACGGTTTGCATGAGATTGTTCCCGGGGCTTTTCTTGGGCTGCAGCTGGTAAAACGCTTGCACATAAACAACAATAAGATCAAATCGTTCAGGAAGCAGACTTTCCTGGGGCTGGACGATCTGGAATACCTCCAGGCAGATTTTAATCTATTGCGGGATATTGACCCGGGAGCATTTAGGGACTTAAACAAGCTAGAGGTGCTGATTTTAAATGACAATCTCATCAGCACCTTGCCCCCGAACGTGTTTCAGTACGTGCCGATCACCCACCTCGACCTGCGGGGAAACCGTCTTAAAACCTTGCCTTACGAGGAGGTCCTGGAGCAGATCCCAGGCATTGCTGAAATCCTGCTAGAGGATAACCCCTGGGACTGCACTTGCGATCTTCTGTCGTTGAAAGAATGGCTGGAAAACATACCTAAAAACGCTTTGATCGGCAGAGTGATTTGTGAGGCTCCCACTAGGTTGCAGGGCAAAGATTTAAATGAGACCACAGAGCAAGAGCTGTGCAAAAAGAACAGAGTAGATTCTAGCCTAGCTGCTCCCCCTGCTGAAGAAGAAACCTGCGATCCTGGTCCCATTCCAACCCCCTTTAAAATACATGGCAAAGAAGACCCTGCCACGCCAGGATCTGCTCCAAATGGAGGTACAAAGATTCCTGTCAACTGGCAAATCAAGACCAGACCCACTGCTGCTGTGTCGACAGTGAGTGCGAAGAGCAAACTACCAGCTACCGTGTCCTGCCCACACATCTGCAGCTGTGATCAGATCCCTGGCTCGGGTTTAAAGGTTAATTGCAATGACAGGAATGTGAGCAGCTTGGTGGATTTGAAGCCCAAGCCATCCAATGTGCAGGAGCTATTTCTGAGAGACAACAAAATACACACCATAAGGAAATCCCACTTTCTGGATTACCGAAAACTTAATTTACTTGATCTGGGCAACAACAACATTGCCACCGTGGAGAACAACACCTTCAAGAACCTCTTTGATCTCCGATGGCTCTACATGGATAGCAACTACTTAGACACACTGTCCCGGGAAAAATTCGCTGGGCTGCAAAACCTGGAGTATCTTAACGTGGAGTTTAATGGGATCCAGATGATTATGCCTGGCACCTTCAATGCCATGCCCAAACTGAGAGTCCTCATTCTCAACAACAACCTACTGAGGTCTCTCCCAGTAGACGTGTTTGCCGGGGTCTCGCTTTCCAAGCTGAGCATACACAACAATTATTTCATGTACCTCCCAGTGGCAGGGGTGCTGGACCAGCTCACCTCCATCACCCAGATTGACCTGCACGGCAACCCATGGGACTGTACTTGCCCTATTGTGCCTTTCAAACAGTGGGCGGAGATGCTGCGCCCCAAGGTGATTATGAGCGACCTGAGGTGCGAGTCCCCTGAAGATTTCTTCAAGGAGGATTTTGAGTCTCTCTCCAATGATGTGATTTGCCCTCAGTTAAAAATCTTGCCCACATTAACTTCTACAAACAAAAACAGCACCGGGCTGACAGAGACAGGTACTCACTCCAACTCCTACTTGGAGACCAGCCGGGTCTCTATTTCGGTGCTAGTGCCAGGGCTCCTGCTGGTTTTTGTGACCTCTGCCTTCACGGTGGTTGGCATGCTGGTGTTCATCCTGAGGAACAGAAAAAGGTCCAAGAGGAGGGATGCCAACTCCTCTGCATCCGAAATCAACTCCTTGCAGACGGTCTGCGACTCGTCCTACTGGCACAACGGACCCTACAGCGCCGACGGGGCCCACAGGGTGTACGACTGCGGCTCCCACTCCCTGTCGGACTGAGGCGGCGGGGGCGGTCACCATCCGGGACCGGCCTTTCACCTCCGACCGGGGACGGCTCTGCACCTCCGCTGCTACCTTTTGTGAGAAACGAAACACACAGACACACGCACGCCCTTCCTCACAACCCCCATAACAAGGGCCGAGGCCCAGTGGGCGGTGGGGGGAGCTCGGTGCCGGGGCGCATCCCTGCAGCGCCGCGCAGCCCGGCGCAGTGGGCGCATCCCCCACCCGTGCGGGGCCGGGACAGCGACAGACGGGTGAGGAATCGCTTCCTTAGGCTCCGGCAGGGCGAAACACGGCTCTTGGTTTTGTAGAGCTTTTGTTCCATTGGGGTTTGTTTTGCTTTTTTGCCCTCTTCCTTTGTGGACCGACCCCTTTTCGAGAGGCCGGGAAAAAGAGGGGGCGGAGGACAGGCTGGTGTCGGCCTCCTCCTGACGGCAAAGCAGGAGTGGAAAGTTGCACGAAGGCATGAATGTAATGTAAATAAATGACTCCGACTCTGAAACAGATAGACAAATGGACAAAAAAAAAAAAAAAAAGTGCTGCATGGCTCGCATGGATACAACGCACCCCAGGGACGCTCCAGCCCCCAACTGGAAACAGCGTCTAGTTCACGCCATCATCCCTCTTACCTGATAAGTCCCTTCGTATCAAACCTTCTATATACGAAATACAGTATAATAATAAAAAGTGCCATTTCGCCAGTTTTTTATTTTTGTGTGATCAATAGAGAGTAGAGTTTGTGCTTTTACCGTGGGAAAAAAAAAATGTAAAGGTTTTATTTAAGACATAGTTGCATGAGTATTCTCATTAGATTTTTTTTTTTTTTTTTTTAGGTGGGAATTACTTTGGCGGGAGAGATTTGCTTTGTTGATAGTGGGTTGTGTTTCGTTCTTCGGGGGCAGGGGTGGGGAGGGGAGGCTTTGATTTTGTTTCCTCTCTCTTCTTTTTCGATATACATATTTAGTATTGCCTTTCCATCTGAATGTAAAAATTAGTACCCTTGATTTCTATTATGGTAACAGTGTAAACATACAAAAAAAAGTCCAAGGCAGTTAAGCATGACCAATTAATGTCACTCTAGTGCTTAGGCTGCAAAGTTTAATGGTAGAAAATTCTGTGCTGTTGTAAATCTTACTATAACTTGAGGAAAACAGAACTGAGGAAGCAAGCGAAACTTACTAATTCTATTCGAGGATTTTATAATGGCATATTTTTTCAGTATTAAAGTGAAAATGTTTTCAACTCCGGGTCCTTACCATTTTTCCAACATCTAATTCTTGCAAATGGGTTACTTGAGTTTAGGGGACAGAGCCTCCTTTCAGTGCTCTCTGTGTGTTTCTCTCCCTCCCTCTCTCTCTTTCCCTCCTTCCCTCCCTTCCTCTTTTTCATTCATTGACAGGCAGAGACACAAACACCCTTCCTTCCCCCCTTTTCCCAATGTAAATAACACACAGAAGTTTCCTGCCTCCTTTCCTCGCCTCCGTTTTTTTATCCTTTTTTTTTTTTTTTTTTTTTTAATAACGAGGCAATGAATCCCTTTATTAATACTGTGAATCTCTCGCTGCTGTCGCTGCTGTCGCCGCCTCTGCTGCACACACTGCAGAGATATTAGAGATGTTAGTGGGAATTTGCTTTAGTGCCACTGCCCAGCTTGGTCTCATTAAGCTGGAGCCGAATTTCCGCCGTCCAGCATTCCCGCCCGGGAGCAGCTGCAGGCGGTCGGGCTTCAGCAGCTGCCGCCAGTGGGAAAACGAATTAGTGCAGGGATTTTCCCGTTCCTGCACTGGGTACCTCCGCCCTTTGATATTAAATGTTGAAAAAAAAAGAAAAACACAGCGCAGTGCTGCAGTTGGACTTCAGGCAGTTCGCGTTTGATCCCGTTTCTGTGCCGAGAAAGTGCCCCTAAACTCAGTCAAACCTGTAAAGGCAAAAGTCCCTGCAAATCACTTGTAACTCACAGCTCAAGTCCCAGTGGAGATATGGAGAATTTCAGTCACGTTGCTCCTGACTTTCTCCAGGCAGAGAATCCTTTTAAAGAGTAAAACACCATAAGGGATTTGCTAAACTTCAAATACTGATTCGGTTTGCTTTATAGAAAATGCCCACCTTTGGGAGCTGCGAGGAGAAAACAGACATACATTCATACACATTGCAGTAGGTACACTCTTGAAAACTAGGCAGAAGCCTGATCGCGGGTGTTCATGAAGTATTAAACGTGGGGAATATATCATTCCTCCAGAAACCTTTATCACAGTGGAAAAATTTGCAGACTCCTAGAAAATACCTTGAGGTTTGGTTGTGTATCTCTGAAAATGGCATGGCCTGCTTAACTATACAAACCGGTTCTGTTTCAAGGCCCCTGCTTTATTCCACCTTGCTACTTCATTGGACTGATTGTTCTGCCAAGACATTCTGTGTAAGACAAAGTGATGGCAGTAGAGGCACTAGTTTGCCATTGTGCAATCTACATTGTGCAGATTGAGAAGAAAAAACAAATGTATTTACGTATGAACCAGTATTTTTTCCTTGGGAAGCCATGAACTTCAGTTTAGAAATAGAAATCGTTCAAAATAACCTGTTTAAGTATAAGCCTGTGCACCCTTACATGACTACCTAAATCTTGCTACCTTCTTCACGATATTGTGGTGATAAAATTGAGCAACTG
Source organism: Manacus candei (assembly GCF_025592945.1). Classification (NCBI taxonomy): domain Eukaryota; kingdom Metazoa; phylum Chordata; class Aves; order Passeriformes; family Pipridae; genus Manacus; species Manacus candei. The sequence goes on from NW_026138062.1 coordinate 9,676,856, forward strand.
AGAAAATTAGGGATACATCTCATGCTAAAAAAACAAATCATAATTGCGTTAGAAGCACTGTTAGAGAAGTTAAGATAAAAGATATAGTAAATTAAATATGATAAATCACTGACTGAGATCAGATGTGCAGGCATTTCAGAGAATATAATGTTAAATATATGTAATTCTAATTTGTCACCATTGAGAGGTAGCATAAAGTTACAACTTTGCTCATTTACTTTCCTTAAAGTGCTAGTTTATTGGTACACCTAAATAGAAATATCCATTCAATTGAAGAGTTGAAGATATGCATTTATCAACCTGTTTCTAGGCTGGGGGAAATAACAAAATGGACCTTTTTCTTTCTATTTCATTTTCAGATTTTAACATTCACAGGATTCTTTCTTCCATCTTGCAGACACTTGCCCTTAGGACACATAAATCACACAACTCTCCGAGATGATATAATAATTACCAGACCTTGAATTACAATGTTTATCTTATTTGCATGTTTAGCACTTCCATGATTATTTTTATCAAAACAAAACACTCAACCAAAGAGAAACATAAGGGAAAGAAAAGGGATGATTGAGGATGTATTGAAGAGGAATGAAGTGCAAATATGTTAAATATATTCAGCTGTACTGCATTAACAACAGTAACAAAACAGCAAATGTTTTATTTGTTTGATAAAGAGTGTCATAATATTTCGAACACTGGAAGCCTATACAATATCTGCGTTGTGTCAAAATGTGATTTTTTTTCCTGCTAATTTAAGAATCTCATAACTTCAACCATAACTTATATCATATTAAATTGCTTCTTATTCCTTCTTAATCATTACAGTAAAGAGATTTCTGCTCTTTCAGAATAGACAGAAAAGGAACAGATATATTGTTCAGTTAGTTTAAAAAAAAAGATTGTGGTATTTAGTTTGTTTTGTTTGTTTTTTTTTTTCTACAAACACTTCAATTAAGAATAGCCTCCAATTTAAACTGTTGCCATAGAAATCTATGCCTGTACACATGGTAGCCTCTTGCATGCCATTGAAGAGAATAAATGGAACTATAGAGCAACCTGATAAAATTTTAAATTCATAACAATAGGTGATATGTATCATTTTAAGCAGAATTGTACTGTTGGAGCTGCACAGGAAAGCATCATTATATTCCTTTACTAAATGTATTGGTTGTGCCAGATAATTTTATAACTTCATTACAGTTGTATTGAAATTACACTGTTTCAGATCTGCTTGCAAACTAAGGTGATGTAAACTTTGAGGGTTTTTTTTTTTTTGTTTGGTTTGGGTTGGAGTTGTTTTGTTTAGTTGTGGGGGTTTTTTTGGTTTGTTTTGTTTTTGTTTTTTTAGCAAGAGTGGGGGCAGATGTTATCTGATGGAGAAGAAAAGGCTTTGTGTGCTAGTCTTTACTCAGGTAGAAAAGTAATTAATTACACAAATTGAACAATTCACACTTTTTTTTAAGCTGGTGCAAAGCTCATTGGAGGGAAAGTTAGGGCAAGGAGGCTGCAAAATTCTCCTCCTTCCCAATAGAATAATCTCCACCTTCCATTACCCATAAGAAGTTTGTAGGGCTCCCAAATATGAAAGTCTGCCAAAGACAAGTAGCTCTTAGTAAAGAGACAACCTCTTTCCCTTTTATTATTGTCAATGGCTTGTTCAGTAGCAAAACAAAGCAGGGATTTATTGGAGATGAAATGAAAGACTTTTAAATTGCTCTTTCTTTCCTGTGTAACCTTCTCCAAGACAAAGCTACATCTGGGGACTTTCTTGGAAAACAGTGCACAAGATATGTGCAAATCTCTGATGCCCTTGTTTTTTCTTATATTTGGAGTTTGAATCTGCATGACAATTGTTTTATTGTATACCAGACTTTCTAGTTGTTTGTACTATTTGGATCAGTCAGAGTGGGTTTGGCCACATTTTTATTCACATGTGATCAAAAGTGAGCACTCTCAGATGTTAAAGGACTTCATTAGTAGTATTTAGTATTAGTAAACTTTCCCTAGATATATACACGAAGTAGGACAATTTCTGTGGCTGAATATTATTCAATGTGTTTGTGCAGTTCTAATTTGTGAGACTTCTTTGTGATTAATGATACAGAACTTTCCAGGTAATGGGCAGGAGTATATGGCTGCTGTACAAATACCTTTTTTGGTATTTGGGAACAAGTCAGAAAGGGGAGAATTAATAGGTTGTGTTCATAAGCTATGGCTTTCCTGAGATCACACAGATATTTGTGTAATCTCTTTAAAATTAACAATCTGTTTAAACCGTATTAAGAATGTGGACAGATCAGAAGAATAATTTATTTTACTCAGCTTTTCCCAGAGGAATATTAGCACTGGAAAAAATCTGGACTAAAATTGTTATAAGCATTGTATTATATTACACAACATTAATTATGAGTATGTTTAGCAATGGTACCTTAATGGGTTAACTTGCAACAGAAGTTGATATTCAGCATAAATGTCTGTGAGTTTCAGAAACTTTATAATTTTATCCTTTTGGGTTAAGAAATATAAATGAGATCCATCAGTATTACTCCTCCAAGATTAATTATCACTTTAATTGACGTATTGTTATGCTGAATGGTTCCATTTACCAGCTAAAGTTTTTGAATCAATTTCTATGTATACTTCTTATATACATTAAGCAGTTAAGTGAGAGAGGAACAAAGTCAGCAGAAAGTCCCCTGGAAGGAAATAGTAGTCTCCTGCATCATACACTTGACTGTTAAGATTGAAAATTCGTAGCAAACAATGGACCAAAAAAGTCCATTATAGAACACACTTAGTTGACTTTGACTGCTTTAACTGCCATTAATTTAGGGGTATCAGTGGCACAAAGTGCTCTTGGAAGAAAGTATTGCCTCCTTAGATATATTGGTGCCAGCAGAACTCCTTCTCTATCCTTCTCCCTTTCTATTAGGTTGTCAGATTGATCCCCCTCAGCTAGTTTCCAATGAAGCCAGTGGAACAAATTCTCTTGGCTATTAATGACTTTGGATGATGTCATGACCATCCAGACAGACCCCTCAAGCTTTGGTCTCAAACTGTGTCTAAGCATGGGTTCTCATGTTTGGTTCATGTTGCTTTGTCCTTCCTGAATCCACAACATCTCTTGCAAGCGGGAAGTTTAGCAAACAAGGTGCTATGAAGAAATTAAGCAGCAGTATGGTCTGGTGGAAAAAAAATAGGGAATATGACTCATTTTTTGGATTTGCTATCTAGCCTGGAATGTAGGTGGTATTTGTCTCACCTGGTTTGCTGGGCCTCAATAAGTTGCCCCAGCACAAGTCAGTAGTGCCCTAGGAGGTGTCCTAGAGTATCTGAGGTATGTCCATGAGACTGGTAGATACAAAATGAGAACTTGGGTACACTCATATATTTCTACAGTGGCAGCTGGACTCTAGATGGGATGTATTAGGGTATCTGAATAGGAGTAGACACCCATGTGGGAACAACTGAATTGAATTCCTGATCTACACTGAGAGAGCCTGGTGGTTTGGTTCACTTGATTCATCTAGGTGATTTGAATTGTCTTGGCATCTGAGCTGTCAGTATGGTGCTGACAGAAAAGACTCAAGGCTTTTGGGACATATGGTGAGCTGCTGCCCAGGAAAGGTGCTGTAAGACACCACAAATGGCACTGCATGCGAATGGGCAAAGGAGTTGAACCCTAAATGTAGCTCAGTTAGGTGCAACTACAGTGCAGATAATGAAATGCATGTGATAATTAAATCAAACTCCCGAAACTACATTAAATAAGTTATATCAGAGGTGGTTAACTGAGACATGATAATTTTTAAAGAACAGCTGTTAGATTTTAGAGGTTGTCAATAGAAATCACATATATACCACACACCTTTTTTGTCTGTTTTCCTAACTTGGATTTTATTTTTGTCTTTTCAAATTGATAGGTCTATGATTTGGGGATTGCATCTTAATGATTGCTTTCGGATAGGACTCCTATTTTAGTTGATGCCTTTAGAAATTGCTACAGTAGGTAATAACTATAATAGTAACATCATAAAGTAATATAGGGCTCAGGAAACAGAAATGTAACAACAACAAAAAAATTCTGACAGTTATTTCTGATACCATAATAATAAATAACTGTTTCTTGGGTTAAGCTTGAAATATAAATGAGGAGTACAATACTCCAGGGTTGTAGTCATTATTGAAGTCATTAAGCTGATCACAATGAAAGGTAAGTGCTACAAATGGATGAGAAAATGCAGTGGAAAGAGTTTCAGAAAAAAAAAAAAGGTTTGGTTTATGAAAAGAGAGTGCAAAATTGTTAAGTGATTTATCACAGGAGGTTTGAAAAGGAAAAAATATAATTTAATTATGGACACACATTAACAACTTATTCACATGAGATATCTTAAAGGGAAGACAGATGGTAGAAAATATATAAGTGCAGGATGTAGAATATGTAGCTAGACCCTAGAGATGATTAGTCAGTTACTCGGGATAAAAATGGCACAACAAAATTGGTGATATTGTGTACTGGGCATTTCACAAGCAATATGGACTTTTAGAGAGAAGAGTCAGAACTTAGCTTGGGCACAAATGGGGAGAATGGAAACATAAAAATAGCATAGGATTTTTTCTCGCTGTTACAGTTTGGGAAGCAAATGTTTTGAAATGAGTGAGTATAGTTATAAAGGTTATTTTATCAGGTGTCTTTATTGTGGTAGTGTCTTTATTTTAGCTAGCTTGGTTAGAAGATTTTGACAAACAGGGTCTACTCAAAATATAAGCATAGTACTAATTTTCCGATGTGTGATTAAGATCATAGTAGTTGAAAAAAAAAGTATGTGAAGGAAAAGATCCTTTCCTGGAAAAGCTAGGTCAATGGATACCTGTAAACCACTGAAATAGAAACAATCTTCCAAATTTTGGGGTGTATTTTCACTGTTGCAATAATCTTAGATCCCTATCAGAAATTGTGTTCTTTCCTATGACATTATGTGTAGCAGAGAATAATAATATTAATAAAGATACCTTTCACATTTAAGGTTTTTGTTTGCTTGTTTTGTTTTGTTTTATTTTTAGTTTCGTTTTGGGGGTGTTGTGTGGGTTTTTTTGTTTTTGGGATTTGTTTGTTTGTTTTATCTCTGCATTTTTTCTTTTAGAATTTTTTTCTTTGTCTTTTTTGTGCTTTAATTTAGATATACGTATTTTTGAACATGATGCAGAAGCAAAACACAACAGCATGAGAATGAACAAAAGGAATGCACTAAGTAAAGTGCTAGTCCCTGCAGATTTGCTGAAATTATTCAGGAAGGATAATTGTGAGGCTGAACAACAGAGTGAAAGATGTTACTGACATTGGCTAAAGGTACTCATGGGAAAAGGAAACACTTAACATTTTTGAAAGGTCTTTGTATGACTATGCTGCTATTAATGAAAGATGATCTTAACTAACTAAAATTTTAGTATAAGACAATAATCCTCTGTAACCAAATAAATTAGAAGGTATATTTAGAATGATGATTAGACTGTTGATTTGGGTCTTACAATAAGGCAATATTGAAATTAAGCCGAGAAGGAAGTGGTTCTTACTACAGAATCATAAGTTGCTGTCTGCCCAAACTTATTAACTCAGTTGCAGGCATGTATATTAAATTAGGCACATTTGTCCTTTGAACAAATTCATAGTATTCATAAATTCCAATCTGAATAATAAATTCAAGGACTCTTAGCTGCATTCTTACTGTACCTGAGCATGTCCATTATGTTATATGGAAGAATTAAGAATAGAACAAAAGTAAAGAAAAAAGTATTAATAAGGTTTCAAAATAGGTTGCATGTTTTAAAGGATCAGTTCTAGTTAGAAGTGTTACATTATTAGCAGAGTACTGGTCAGATAATGTAATATGGTTCATTTACATAGATTTTATTTGTATAGTTGGTTTTTTGAAAGCAATAAATTTCTGATTATGAATCAACAATCTTAGGACACAAACATTTAGTAAAAGATGCTAAATTTAAAATAGTTGCTATAGAAGGGTTGATAGTACTAGTATTAATGGAACCTTAATCATATCTAGCACGATGTAGAAAGTAAATGGAAATTATCAAAATATGTGTTTCGTCAGATCATATATTTTTTTAGAATAAATCCCATTCATTTTAAGTTTCTGTAGTTTTCAGTGAATTAATACTGTTTTTCCAGATGTCAGAGTTTACAAAATTCAGAAAAAATTACTTTTGTAGAGAGAAGAAAGCCAGTTGCAAATCTTTATTATATCTTGATTTATGAGGAATCAATCTTTATGTTTCACACAGGACCAAATTTTCAAACAACAGTGGAAGAAGAAGGAAACTTAGAAAACAAAATTGTGTGACATAGATCCTTTTGCATTGGACTGAGTGGTCCATAACTCTTTGACTGGAATGGGATCCTTTATTCTGTTAAATTAATGGAACCAGAATGTGAGTGAACTCAAGCACTGGGAGCTATAATCCATAATAGATAATACATAGTGGAGAATCCCTACTGAATAACCGTTATATCATAACCTAGCTTTTTTCCACAGTTCTCAAATAGCTCTGGCCAAGACAAAATTGCTGCAGAAGGGACAAGCCCTTGGCAGTGTGAACATGAGCCAATTTGTACTTGGAATTTGAGCCTATGATTTAATTCTGTTTCTTGCTCATTTAGAAGTGTGAATATTCACAGTGTATCTCCTGTGGGTTCAGCATTTGGCCCAGAGATTCATAGATGGGCTCAAAAAAATATTTTTCTTGGTAATTGTTGTTTTCTGGTTTTGGTTTTGGTTTTTTTTGTTGTTATTGTTGTGTTCCCCTTCCTGATTCCTGCTCTCTTTAACATGATTATGAAATTCTTTCTCAGAAATCCTGTTAGACTTCTAGAACCACCTTTGATGTCCCTGCCTTTGGTTCTCACTGACATTAGTTGACTGAACAAGCCTACTAGAATGTAACTATGAATGTTTTTATTAATTAAAAAAAAATAAAACTAGGAATTATTATTTTTTTTGTAATGTAGATTAATATTTTACATTAAAACTACTAGGGTGGTTTGACGACATTAATTAAAAGTGCTGTAGTTATGATTGATGGCATTTGGATATAGTTCTGTCCTCATTGAACTCAAGGTACATGTTTGGGACTGGATTTTAAAAAGAGTTTAAATATCATTTGAGATGTGCATGCTTAGATGGAATTTAAGGCATCCCAGGGTACCTAAGATATCTGCACAAGTTTAATGTATTTTCTTTTCTGGGTTGGCAGCTAGAATTCAGTCAAGACATTTTAACATACCTTAAGTGTTACAGATGATTATGTTAAAGCCTCTTAAGTGTTCCCCAGCTGAAATGTAACAGCTGTATTGTGAGCACATGAATTTACACATCTCAGTCTGTGACTGAATTGTAGCTTCCAAGGTTGGGTGAGCTAAATCACAACTAAGCTATTTGACTTTTATATTGCTAAAGATAAGTGTGATGAATCTCACACTTGTGAATAACATCCTCAGGATGGAACTTTCAATTAAAAATAAGAACACACACATATAAGAGGGCAGCTGAAAAGTATTCTTTAAATATTTTTTCCACTGTCAAATCACAGTTTATTAAAAGAAAACCAAAATATTACAGACAATACATAAAATTGATTATTTTTGGGGATGTTTGTTGTGATATTAGGACACAGACAGATAAATATTTGCTTGTAAAACTCTTATGTCATGCGAATATTTCAATTTACATTACTTCAAATCAAAAGTAGGCTAATATTCCAGTAAAATAGCAACTACAGCAAAAATAAAAATGAGGCTTTTTTTTTTTCTGCTCTCCAAGAGTGTCCCTCTGTTGGCTTCAGGAAAGCATCCTCAATTTTGTAAAATAGAAATGAATCAGAATAAACCAAAGAATATCAGCCAACTTAATTTCACAGTACCATGGTATAATAATTAGGAAATAAAAATTTATGTAATATTTCCACCAATAAATATGGAATTTTTTTTTCATTTTACTAACATCAGTCCAAAAAAACAAATATATCAGTAAATAAAGGAAAAAGACAAAGTTAGCTAAGCCTAACTCCTTCTTATAAAAGTAGCCTTAATATTTGATTTAGTAGTGACTGAAAGTTAGAAGCCATGAACTTTGCTGTAGTACCTGAGTTTGTAGAATGAGTCTGATTCTAGTTAGAATCCATAAAGTACACAGATCAATATAACCACAATTGACACTAATTGACAAGATAAATTGACAGTATTAGGGCAGAGGCCAAGAAACCAGATACTAAAACCTTTATTTTTTTTCCCCTTCCCTCACTATGATGCCCGGGTTCTGACAAAAGATCTAATTTTCTGAAAACATATAGACTATATTAATCAGATTAATAGACATGTCTATTAAGATTTTTTCTTCAGTCAGTTAGGAAGGTGAATGTCAGTGTACTCATTCTGCTGAATTTCTCACATTGCAGCGTAGAGTTCTCCTGCTGAGCAAGTCACCTTTGTCTTGATGTATAGTCAGTGGGGAGAAATGGGAACTGTTCAGGTTTCTGTGATATTTTGGGATGACAAGAACAGTTCAGCTATAGACTTAGACACCAAATTTAGGTAACTGAATATTGTCATATGGATGTCAACTGTGTGTCTAAACTCTTGTAGTCGTCAAAGATCCAACCAGTACAGAGAATAGGGAATAGAAAGTGTCTCAACTCAGTTTAAACAGACATGTAACACAGAACTCAGCTTTTAAATGTAGTATTATTTTGGGTTCCCTGGGATACCCCACCTGGCCTCTAGCTGCCACTTGAGAAGGTTACAGTTCTTTTAGAGGTCCTGGGTCCTACATGTGAACTCCATGAGTGTGCTGGATGTCTGAGATATCCTAAGGCATCTTAAATGTACCAGCCATTTATGCTTTGGCCAACATTAAGTTTTCATTGATTGTACATGGAACTTAGATACTTCGTTCACATTTGAACACCTATGCTTGGAAGTCTGAATTTCTAAATAAGCCTTGTCCATATTTAGAAAGAGATAAAGTGTGTTTTAAAAGTTTTATTTCTTTCCATTCACTCTAACAGGAATCTAGGGCACCTTGTCTAAATATATAACTACAACTATAAACAGCTGCATTTCCTCAAATTAATTCCACACTTTGAGTCTTTCACTTGGACCAACTATTTTTTTGCCATAAAATAGCATAGTATCGTTGACCTACCTGAATGGAGAGGCAAGGATTTAGGTGTCTGACATCTCCATCTTACCCCTTGCCCCAGCAGCCTGCAATTCTGGAAAATACCAGCCTCATAATACGTCTGAACTCTCAGATTCCAAAGCGGTCTTGTCCCTCATTTCGAGGAGTCTGACTGCATGAAGAAAGGGCCCTATTGAGCACAGATATCTTTGCTCTGGATTGGAGAGAAGGAGGGAGGGTGGGAAGCGGGAGGAATAGAGAAGTTCTGAATATCTCAGCGATATTAAAAGAAAAATAAAAACATAAAAATATGTGGAAGTAGTTTCCTATCTCAGGAAGAGTCTTGTGTGCAGAAATTCCATGTTAATTCTAAAGAAATCATGCTGATGGCTGATAATGAAAGTATCCTTTTCCTCCTTTCATACATCCATGGAGTATTTATTGCATAAAATTACATACTGTTACACAGAAGTCCATGGTGAAGAAAAGTTTGAACATTCCCTCTGAAAATAATTTTGCAGCTGTGAGAAGGATTGGTGGAGATCTTGGTAAACTTAAGCACAAATTGTTAAGAGGAGTCAAAACTAATAAGAAAATTTCCTTTCATGGTTCAGAAACAAATTGTAAAATATATTTGTAAGTCAATGTTGCTAGAAATATCTTTGGATTTATAGTAATTAACTATATGATGTGTTATCTTCAGTCAGATTTAAAAGATTACAAGAAACAGAATTAAAATGAGAATGAATTAGCCTAAGTTACTTAGTTTCAAAAACACTAGTGATTATTTTAAATAAACTCAGTGTTGTCATTTGCCTTCTGTTTCTCATGAACAAGGCTGTACGACATAACCACTATACATAATTCATAGAAAATTATTTGGAAAAAAAATCAAATCCTCAAAAGTCTCCATTGAAATAGAATTTTCATTTGAAGAAAAGTCTGAGAAGACCGAAGCAGAATGAAGAATTTCATGATGGATTTTTACGTACATCAGGCAATCTGTGTGTGACAAACAAAACCAGCTCAACTTTTCATTCCTAATCGACTCCAATTCCTTGTAAATTATGTATATTAACATATTTCTGTAAGCAAGTTTTAATTATTTTTCATGTTAATGGAATACTTCAAGCCAGATATTGTACATGACTATTATGTTCATCATCGCACAATCTTGCTCATCGGGTTCAGTGTGTTATTAAAATTTTCATTGAATTGTCCTACAGAATAGTAGAACAGTTTCAGTTCATTAATTTTTCTCTTATTTTTCCATCTATCAAAGTAAAATTTCAAGCTTGAGTTCTATCATATAATTTGTGTAATAAGCTATTTGTAAATGAGTGGGTAGATCCTGGTACAGTTTTCTAAATTGAATGTTATTTTTTTACCTGTTTCCCAGTATTTTGAAATTGTCACATGGAAAATCAATTGCAACATGCAGATGAGTCTTCAAAAACAAGGAGGAAGACTTTTGCCTCATTAGTTCAACAGACATTTTGATAACAACACATTAGAGTAAAACTCGAGAGTTGCTTTACAAAATGGGAGTCATTGTTTTGTACTCGAAGTTTGATCTGATTCTGAACTTTCAGATTATATGCATAGGCATAATCCCAAAGCAGTTTCACTTCTGCACATCTATATAATAGAAAATAATCTGAAATAAATACAGAATTTTAATCCAAAAGCAGTTAATAAGATTAGTAATAGAATGGAGAAAGATAAATAAATGGAACTGCATTTAAGTTTAAAAAAATTATAATGAATACTTTTTGAATTGCCAGAAACATGGAGCAGATTTAACTTCTTCCATAACCACTTTCTTCCTAGTGATCTTTATATAAGAATGTTGTTAACATGCCTTTAGTGTACCACACACCCACCCACGTATAAAATATGGTAATCTGATTTTACTTTGATGTATAGTTCTGTAAATTGGCATTCAAATCAAGGAGTGTGAGACTCTCTAATAGTAGAATTGACTTATGTCTATTTATGGTGTTTTACATTAATGGAAAAATCATCATAAATGAGGCCTAATCAAAGTTAATACCTTGTTTGCTTCTCTGTGTTAATACCATAGTCCAGGATTCATTGCATAGTCAAAAATTTCATGTATTCAGTGCAAGTAATGCAGTAATGATAGGCAAATCTTTAGCCAATAGATTCTGCTCTTAGGTAATTCCTAGTGTTGAATTATATTAATATAATATCTAGAGAATATGCTTTGAATTTGAGCTGATACAGTTATGAATATTTGGGCTAGTGGAGAGAAGGGATGTGTACATCAGAAACTAAGTTGCTTCTTCCAGTTTTGGGATCTGAATGACTACATAAAGGGGACAAATGTTGTCCATGTTGATGTCAGAATTGTGGAATAAAGCAAGTAAACTAGGACCCTAAAATATGTGTCTAGAATCATTTAAGATACTTTAGGGTAGCCGAGAAATGTATATAGTGGTGGCAGATGTGTACAATGACTGAAGAGAGCTTCACGTCCTTCTGGAGAGATAGATACTGTGACCAGATACTGTGTCCTAGGATACCTAAAATGTCACTGAAACCTATGTTAAAGCACTTGAATTAACACTGGATGGACACATTGACACTAGTATCAGTTAGTTCAAGATTCCTATCTCAAGTCCCTGAACCTCAAGACCGGGACTGTGGGAAAACAGTGCCTCCTATGGCACAAGAAGGTCTAATTTGAGACCACCCGAGGAATGTGAATATACACACATCTGTGGGATCTGTTGAGATGCATCCCAGGGTCCTTAGAGAATTGGCTGATATAGTTTCCAAAGCATGTTGCACCCATTTTTAAGAAGGGTACAAAGGAGGATCCTGGAAACAACTGATCAGTTGATCTCTTATCTGCCTGCTAAAATCATGAAGGACGTCCTCCTGGAAGCTATGCTGAAACATATGGAAGACAAGGAGATGATTAGAGACAGGCAACGTGACTTTATCAGGGGCAAATTGTGCCTGACCAAGCTAGTAGCCTTCTGTGATCAAATGTCTACATCAGCGGAAAAGTGCTATTGCTGTCATCCAACTGGACTTCTGTAGAGCCTTTGATACAGTCCTCCATAAAATCCTTGTCACTAAATGGAGAGGTGTGGGCTTGACAGATGGACTGTTAGATGGATAAGGAATTAGCTAGATGGCCACGTTCAAAGAGTTGCAAGTCAATAGGTCAATGTCCAAGTGGAAACCAAGGAGTGTCCCTCAGGAGTCCATATTGGGACCAATGCTATTTGCTGCCTTTAGCAATAACATAATGGGATTGAATGAAACCTCAGCATGCAGCCGAGTAGTGCAGTTTATATGCTTAAAGGAAGGGTTGCCATCCAGAGAAACCTTGAAGAATAGCTTCATGCAAACCTCATCCCTGATCATGGCAAGGCAGTTGAAATACTGACCTTTAAAGCTCTCTTCCAACCCAAACCATTCCATTCTATGACTCTATGTTTCTAAGATTCCTACCCACTATTTAATATTTTATTTTTAATATTAATTATTTTATTAGCTAGCAATAATGAGGGATTATTATAAAATACTAGAAATAAAAATATTGAAAAATAAAAGTAATATGTAAACATGCTGATTGTAACGTCTTATTAAATCACAAAACCCACAGATCAGAAGAAAGACAGCTAAAGATGCCTGTACAGATAATTAGTATATTTCTACATAATAAGAAAAAAAAAAGAAAAAATTAGAAGAAAAAAATCAATATGGAGTGTTTAGGTTTTGCAAAGAAAAAATGCATTTCATTTGCTTATATGTTTGTGTCTGAGAATGAAAACAAGGTAATAGAGTTTTGGAAGAGCTTTTACAAAATAAGTAAGATTTGTGGCACCAGAAACCAGGAGATATTCATATAGGTGGAAGAGAATGGTTCTCATCAATTCACTATCAGTTTATGTGGAGTAAAGCTTCTACAGCATACGGCAAATTTATTCCAGAGAACTGAGAGTTTGAAGAAATCATGTCTATCAGTTTACCACCTTTATCTGTTGGACCTTACTAGGTGCAGTGGGCTAGTCTGTGCCCTAATAGCTGTTCACTAGTTTTGTATTAATCAATGCAATGGGTTGGTATATTCTAACATACCATATAAGTTCTAGAAAGAGACATTAGCAGTTTTTGGATGCTAAAGGGGTGGAATGAAGGTATATCAGAAAAAATATTCAGGTTGGTACTTCTAAATATTTAAACCAATTCTGTCAATATGCCAGTCTAGTCCTGAATAAATGAAAGAAGTTAGAGCAATGCAGTATTTTGGGTTTTCACCTTTATTGGACACAATATTTTGCTTCATAGTTGGCATAACTGAAAAAAAGATATTTTAAAAAAAATTATAGTACTAGAGCTTGGATAAGTCCATCCATATAGATATTTAATATTTAATATTCATTTCAAAAATCCACAAAAAAATTACAGTAAATTAGATTATGAAAAAATAGCCAGATTTTCATTTTAATTCAAAATATTTGTCCCAGAAATCTTTTCACCAGGATAAACCATGGCATATGTCTCACTGTTAAGCAAAACTTTTAACATAAAAAAGCATTAATTTTTATTTTACAGACCTGCAAACATAAGGGAAGATTACACTTTCAGATGAATTTCTGAAATCAGCTAACCGAGGAACTTCATTTTATAATACGGATTATAAATTGTGCTGGCAATTAATCTGTAATGTGACTAATCCTTTTTATTATCTTAATAAAAATAAAATATGTTTCACATCCTCAGTGAAAAAGCATTTCAGGAGTTTTTAGCACAGAGACTCAGCATGCTCATGTGCATTCTCCTACACTTATCTACACGTTAATGCCTTGATCTTGCAATAAATGTCATGCAGGTAGAACATGGCTTTTAATCCCTCAGTACAACTAGAAGCTTATATCTATGAGGGCTTATTTTAAAGGTAAGTGCTTTATTTGAGTGCTTTTATCACTGAGGAAATAAGCAGAAACCCGCAGCCATAAACTCTTGATTGATATAGGCAATCATCATTTTTTGTTAGTCAGAAAAGTCTGTCAAGAAGAGGAATTGTGTTTTCTTGGTATTTTAATGATTAGTTAAGTTATAAAAGTAGGTCAAAAGTAGTTCTGTCCTTCTGGCACTTTCTTCCCTGCTAACTGTACAACTGAAAACTTAGTAACATGAGTAAAGGCATGTCTTGGGCTAATACTTACTATTGAGTTGGCTTATTTTTTTATAAGTTTCCTATGTTCATACTTTTTTTTTAAAAGGTAGTTAGCTGAATTAAGTTAACCAAATAATAATATAGGCTGAAATGTTGAAATAATTATTGTTTTTAAAAAACTAAATAGATATCCATGGTTGTGATTGCGAGTGGAAGTGAGTTTGCCAACTACTAGATGTACCTCTTTTAAAGTTTCTGTGGTAAAGCTGTGGAAACCTAGCAGTTGAGTATGGATGATATTTCTATAAACAGGCCAATTTCTAGGAAAAGAAATGCAGAGATTTTTCTTGGAGTAATCAAATCTCTTTCTATCTGAAAAATGCAACATATTAAATTGTTTCTAAATATTTTTGCCTATATCTGCATTTGAATTCTTTAGTAAGTAATTGAACTACTTTACAGCCACACAAGATGAATATCCTATGGGAAATTTTTTGTCAAGGACTGAAATATTTATTTCGTATAAGATGAAAATTGTTATAATACTCTGAAACTACTACTTCAGCATGAGTAGGTTTAATCTGACACAATCAACTTGTAGTGCTTATATACTTGCAGTTAATGTACCATCTGAAGATTAAAATCTTTTCAGATACCATCATTTGTTCTTCTACTGCCCATACTATTGGTAAATGTATTGAACTTACTTTATTTATATGAAAAATTTGAAATATGTTGAATAAGTATTGGTAGCTGCTGATAACACAATGTTTCTCCAGATAGTTGAAGCTTTTACATTTTTTCCATGCAGCATTATGCCGAGTTCCAGAAACAGAAAAAGATGATCTAACGACTTTTTTTCCTATAAAAAAATAATGTTGAAAAATATCAGATTCCCTTTTTACCTGTACCACATTCATTTTCGGAGTGATTTTATAATTTGATGAGTCCTTGCTATCCTTAGCCAATTTTTTTCTAGGACTTGGTTCCCTATCTTCCGTAAATTTTTTAATCCACATTTGAGATATACCATCAAAATGAAACTTCTAGCTTTTAGAAGCTGATGCATCTTCCTGGACAGTGATGACACTGTTATTTCCAATTTTTAATGTGTTTACAACACTTATCCATAAACTTAATTTCTAACATAAAAAAATAGATAAACTTTGATTCAGTGTGAGAGATGATTATATGTGACTGTTAAAAGGAAAGGGCTGTGGAATTTTATGTGTGTTTTTCTGCAAACCTGGGATATTCCATTTACTCAGGTGGAGATATATAGGTGTAGTAAAAGGCAAGATAGGCCCAGTGAGGAGTGAAGCCAGTTTGGCAAATAAAATTGTTTTTATTTGTATAGTATTTAATTTTTTTCAAACTTTTTAGTCTGCCTCTAAATTTGTACATGTTGTCACTGCATCCTAGTGTATTGATTTTTACAAATACCCTAGAGTTGATAGACTAACACAAATTTAGTGAGCAGATGCATGTGAAACTGTGAAGTTATGACAAAATAGAAAAAATAAGCTGAAATAATGCCTTCCAGGGAATGACTTCATTGTTCCTCAGAAAAGTCAAATTTTGAGGAAAACGTTGATAAAATTAATCATTATAAAGGGTTCAGAAATGAAGAAACTTATTTTCACTTTTAAAAATCTTCAAAATTCAGATATATAAATAAGTGACCAGAAATTGACTCTCTTGGATCAGGGATCTACACAAAAATAATTCTCTTCAGTGAAGGTGTTGGTCAATTAATTTTAAGCAATTATGCAAGTCTCACCTAAGGCTTTACTTCCTTTCTAATTCACCTTTATCCATATTTTATTCCTCGTATTGCCTTAGTTTTTTCCTTATTATTTGCTTTTCCTTAGCTCTGACCAGTTTATTTTAGTTTCTACCCCTAATCATCTTAGCAATATTACAACAACAGACATATTTTGTTCTGCATTGCATAACGTTTGGCCAAGAGAGAGAAAAAAATGTCTTCAGGTCAAAATGTGACTGCCTTCATGATATGGAAAAGAACAGCCTCTCCTGCTTGATTAAGAGGCAAAAGTATTCTGTAGCCCACATCTAGGTAAGTCTAAAACACTCTGTGAAAGTCTACTGGACTCCCAGTAGATCTTGCAATCTGTCTGTCAGCTCTGCAGGTGTTTCCAGCATGCTTGAACACTTCAAGAGCTGTGGGATGCCTGCTGGTGAGTGGCTGATGCATACCCAGATATGTGTTGGCTGGGGAATATTAGGTACTTACTCAGTCTCCAGATATCTATCTACATAATAACACCTTAATTTGTGTAATCTTAAAGGTGAATCCCAGCCTGAAAGACCTAACTCAAGATATATAAGGCAAAAACAATTTTATCATCTCCTTTACCTGGATTCTCGACCCAAGGATACACATCCATAGGGTTTCAGTTGCTTGCAGAAAGATGAGTGAATGTCCAGTACGTCCTTTTCTAGAATCTCTTTTTCCTAAGAAAATAAATGTATTTATGTTATAAAGGTATCTGAGTTTGGGTTATGATTAAAGAAGGCAAATATTAAATACCTTTATTAGTATGAAGATAGGGATTTATCCACCAAAAATAACATATACATATGTATACATATGAGTCTCTTCAGACACAGGTAGATATTGTGAAAATAAAAGTGAATATATATGAACAATGTATGAACCTTATGAAGGCATTTTAAATACTTGATTTTGGGTGACTGCATTATTCATAGGAAACAAATCCTGTCAAACAAAATACGTCCTTAATTGCAGTCACATCAAAGATTTTAAGACTATGTGATGAAGATTCAGAACTAGGGAGGAAAAGGAAGAAAAAGTAAGATTTACCAAAAGTACATATATTTTATTTGTTAAAAAATAGATTTTCCGTGTTCAGCATAAATAAATTAGCAGTAGTGTAAAAATATATTGTAAGTACATCGTAAATTCAGTAAGACATATTTATATAGATGTACATGCATGCTGTTATTTTTGCAGTTAAAATGAGAACAAAGAGTAGAGAGAAGCCACAAAATGCCTGAGGCTCTCACAGTGTTATGAATTTGAGGAGAACAAAGTGGTCTGCTGAGGACACCTGTCTTTCTGTTTCTGTGCAGAACCACAGCTCTTAAATTTGGGAGAGAGCCGATCTTAATAAATCTCAAAAGAACTTGGTTCAGCAGTAGGAGCAAAGAAGCACATGTCCAAGTCATTTCATTGCAATTTATCCTTGCAGAAGTTATTTTACTCTTTATTGGCTTCCACAGCAATAGCTTCACCTGGCCAACCTACTGCAGAGCCAGGGCTAGGTGGCACCTTTGCCAGCTTCAAATGATTGCAGAACAAATCCAGTGATAGTGATCATCTGATGCCCTGTTTCCACAGAAAGACCATATTTTTGAATAATGTTTTCTACCTGGAGGTTCCATAATAACGTTAAGTGTTTATGTTTTGGTTTGTTTACTTTTTTATTTTCAAAAGCATCAATACAACACACAAATAAATTTCATTAAAATCGGGGAGGATGCATGCACGCATCATTAAGAAACACTTTAAGTGCTGACTTCATGAAGATATTGATTTATCAAAGATATTTGTGAAGGCTTTGCTAAATATTTTCTTTAATGTCAGGAAACAAAATAATTTGTGCAACATTTTGAAGTGTAAGAGTTTGAAGTTCCACCTGGCACTTCCAAGAATAAAAAAAGAATTAATAGTTGAGCTCAAATTTTGTTTCTTCATCTGATTTTGGTATGTATAATCTTGTCTCTGCAATACATTAGATAGGTGACAATATCTAAGTAAGAGAAAGTACATTTTTACGACTTCAGGTACAAATATTTTCTGATATTTTCTGACAGATTGCATTTCCATAATTTCTCCTGTGTAGTTAGGCAGATGTGCTAGCTGAGTGGTCTTTTGTTGTTGACAGTGAGGAGTGTACCTCTCTCTGTTGTCAAAGTAACAAATACTAAGTTTTACTGTCAATCTTCTTAAGTCCATGCATAATATTTGTTACATGCCTATAATAGAGGTAAAAGTGTAATGTGAGCCTGTGCCACTATGCAGTGCATGGGGATATATGCAAAGAACATTTCAGGTATGAGAAATATCAGAATTTGGAACATGTGAATTTAGTATGTGTTCTGATACGATATACTTAAATTGTTAGATCAAAAGCCATTGACATTAGTACCAGTCTTTCCAATCTTTTCTGTAGGTATACTATCAGGTCTACTATACATATGTACAGACTACATGTATGTTATGTACAGAACTTAACTGATTCCAAAACCAAACATGTCATTACATATATGTCGAACTGTTAGAGAATGCAATACCCTCAGTCTGAAAACTCCCATCACTTCGATGAAAAATGAACGAGATCCTTAAATGGTAGAAACAGAATGTTATAACATCAGAGGGAAAAATAGTGACTAGAAAGGCTGCAAACATATTTTGTATGTGCAAAGTATACTACCCACTACAGATGTAGATGTTCTAATATTGTGGGCCAATAAATTACCTTCTGAATCACCTGGACAGTACAAAGAGTATGCTTTTTGTCTGCTTTCTGTGTATTTTATCTACAATTTATATTGGTCTCATCGATGCGATGTTGAATCCATGCATATTTTCCATCACATAACATTTTAAAGATGTTCATTATTTACACATGATTAATAATATTAAATAATTTAATTTTGTAGTGCTTACTAATGACTGAATTATCTGTTATTTTTTTATTTATATTATAATAAGTCCTAGGAAAGTAGTCAATTTATTCATTTGAATTTCTTAGCATATGTATTTAAAAATGTTTGCCATGTACAATTATGCAGTTTTTTTTACAAAATCTTAGCCCATGAATAAATCTGGATAAATCAATATACACATAAATATTTTTATTGATGATAATTACCAAGAAAACCCAAAAAAAAGGGAAACAACCACCACCTGTAAAGAAGTGATTAGGTGCTTAGAAAAATTTTGAAGTTATTTTTTAAAATTTCAGAGGAGAAATAAACTAGAATTTACAGTATCTGTAGTGTAGCATTTTTGTATTATCACATTCTATTCCTTACTGTAACCATCTATATCATACTTTACTATAAACTTTTCTCGAATGATGTGTCACATATAAGGTGCCATGAAATGTAAATTGCTTATCACTCTTAAAGGAAGGGAAAGCAAGGATAAAGCCATTGCCATTTCTAAAATTTAGAAGGACAGCCAAAATAATTTTAAATATAGAATAAATATGTGGAAAAATAACACTATAGAAAATTAGGTGAGTATGTTTCACTCTTTTCAAAATATGGTACAAAATACATGTGAAGTTACATACTGTACCTATATTTTTTGTTTATTTGTTTAGAGATTTAACTCAGAAATGGGAAACATGGACTTATTGCTGAATTCAGGTTGGTGGAATTCAAGATCATATTTTATAGTCTGAACAGAAAAGTTATCCATTTCCCTACACATGAACCAGCAGAGACTGAAAAACTGATAAAGTCACATAGAGATAAATCAAGAAACATAACTCTGGAGCATGCAAGTCTGTGAAAAAAAAAAACAACAAAACAACAAAAAACACATGAAAAACCAGGTTTCTAGTTGCTACTCCCAGAGTTTGCCATCTTGTCTTTATTCATGGTTGTATAAGTCACTGGACTAAATAACAATGTGGAGAAATTATGAAGTCTGCTACTTGCTAGGCATCATCATGTGTTTGACGAAAATAATATATTATTTCAATTTTTATTTCACAGCTAATAAATAGGACCTCACTGCCACTGTCCAAGCTTGCTTGGCCCCGGTAGATGAACCTCAGGATTAAAGGGTGGGCTCAGTTCAGCGCACAGTGTCTCACCTAAAAAATCCACTGCGCAGGCTCGAAGGGTAATGACCTTTCCCAAATCTTCGCTCGCGAAGACTGGCCATACAATAAATAGGACAACTCCTACAGGACAATCTAGAATTCGATAGCCTAGGTCCAGTATTTACACCTATTGATTTACCAGTCTAAAGAGATAGGACACATTGTGAAAAGCAAGCACTTTTCAGACTAGATAGCTACTAAAATGAAAACTGTCTGGATCATTTACTTGGATGTATGGACCTAAATTTATTAATTCCTAATATAGCGATCTAAAATAGTAATTTTTTTTTTTTAATCAGGAAGGTTACCTTTGTCTCTTATAGCTCTGACTGTAGCTGTAAGACTTAAATTTTTATGGAGAATAATACCAACACTGAAACATTCAAAACCTCACTGATCTCACCAGGAGGGCTACATTTAGAGTAAAGGGAGAGTAGACCCTTATTATTTACCAGATCCTTCATTTGTCTTAAGATGTTTTATTAAGATGTGGGTATTATGCTATAGACAACTGTGTAGAGCTCTATGTTATTTATTTGCATACCTTTCCAGAGTTGGAAAAGTTTCTTTTGGTTCCTTCTTGAATTCATATCCAAATGTTTCTTGTCAATGCATGAATTTAGCATAATCTGCATTTACACTAGGGATTTTTTCTTGATATAGTAGAAGTGATACCTTATACCTTCCTGTTAACTCATTCATCTTTTCTCCATTTTGTTTCTATTTCTCAGTTTCACCATTTAGTTTACTTCTTATTCCTTCCTTATTTTTCTTTCTTCTGATCTGGAAACACAGTTCTTGGTTGTCTTGACATATTGCAAAGTCCATTTTAGATATATAATATTTTACAATTTCTGAATTTTATGTGTGATCTGTTTTTTTATTTTTATCTGCAGGGCACATTTAAATTTTAAGTTTTTAATTATTTAATTAAATATTTAATTTTTAAATATAAGTAAACAGATGTGTTTACATACTTATGTACCTGCATATATAATATACTTGGACAACATACCTCATCCTAGATTAAGAGATCCCTAGTTTTTTAGCAATATTTGCATAAATTAACTCAGTAGGTTCTAGAAAAGTTTTATGCCTATGTTTCTCAGTTCTACTCAGTTTTCTTTGAGGGTTTATGTAACTTACAGTATGTTGCCATTGAAAGCAAAAGATTTTACTTCTGTCTTGCTCTTAGTACTTTAGAGAAGCATCTGGGAGAGTCCCAGACATCATCCAGGTTTCCTGACACCCGAGCATCCTACGCAAATGAGTAAAGTATACCATGCATTCACACGCATTTTTATGTGGACTTCCACCACAGGCATATAGAATTAATATTTGATGTGATGGCTATACAGGTTAAATATCTATTGCATATATGTATTAATGCAGAAGTATTCAATTTACTTCTTTTATAAATTATGTTTGTAATTTTTTCAAATTGTTTCTCTGCAGAATATTTATTTTTTTAACTCTTTAGACTTCCAGAATACATCATGTCTCTTTTCATCATAAGAAAAATAATACTTTTTTTTAAACCTGGTTGCCTAAGAGTAAGCACTATCAAACCATATTTAGGTGTTAGAGGAAATGGCCCAATCTTCTGAGATGCTAATACTAATGGACAATTAAAATGTTTCTTGAACAGTAATGATAGGGTGGTTTTATGCAGTCTTCTATTGTTATAACATACAAATATTTTTATGTTAAATTTATTTCTACGATTTTAAGATCAAACTCAGCATTCTGAAAACAGTAAAAACTTTTCTTGTTAAATCTGGAAGTAGAGAGAGTAATCTTAGGAAGGCAAAATGTCGGTTTGAAAGCTACAGTTATCTGACTTCTTTCTTCTCTTTCAAACTCCTCTTTCCTTCTTTCACCTCTTACAAGTTATTAAATATTTCATTGTGCAGCTTGTGCATCTTCTGCCTGATCACTTGTCTCTACTGATGTCAGTTCAGCAGTTTTGAAAGCAGGGCCAGCTAAACAGCTTGTGCATGTACAAGTTCTGTTCACAATAGAACAAAAGTACACAAACTCCATTTTAGCAGGTAACTTAGCAGAAGTGTTGACAGATCTTTAGGCAGGTCTTGAGGCCAAAAAGTACCAACAGCACTGTTATTCTTTTCATGAAGTAGAAGTATGATGGATCACAGTTGCTTAAAACTACTTCAGAGTAGTATTGTTTCAGTGCAGCAACCTATGGTCACTTGACATGCTCACAACCCCTTTGGTCTTGTCAGTGCTTAAGAAAACTAACAGACTTCTGCTATGTTGTTGTTCTTTGCATATATTTTCCATAGTAATATTGACTTAGTTGTTGAAATAATTTCGAAAAAACACAGCTAACCTGTCAGACAGACAGACTGCAAACTCAAACACCCACAAAAATACCTACCTTGGACAGGTTTTATAATATTCTCTGCTCTAAGATGAGAAATTGTATGTTACATAACGTCCTTTTTTGTTTTCTGAATCTGTGACAGCATTTCAAAGGAATTTTGATATAATACTCATCACAAATGGCACAGAGCCCCTCAGGTCAGCTTCTGCTGCTTCTGCAGAGCTCCATACAGGAGTACCATCAGTCTTAATGAACCTACACTCACTAGATTATATAAGTCTGATAAAATAATAAAACCAGAAACATATCTGACACAATATCAGTCTGCTTACTCAGTCTTACCAGCTTACAAATTGGACAGATATTATGAGAAGCATATAGATTTTAAAGCCAGAACAACTTTCCAAATATCTAACGTGACTTATTTCACATCAACATAGAACTTTACCCTTTCATTTATGCTCTCTATATCTAATGAGGTGATTCAATTAGACCAGAGAGTGTAGTATAGTATCAGAAAATCATAGCATGAAAAACATTATAGTTCCACAGTGTCACATGCTTTATTATTATACAATGCAGTCATGGTGCATGGCTGAAGAAAACTCCACAGTTCATAAGACAGTTTTTTATTACTAATTTAATAGGCATAACTTATACCAAATCCATTGCGGGCCTGTCTCTCCCAGCTGACTGTAGAGAGAACTTACTAAACAACTGCAGAATGCATCTGCAGATAAGATGAAGATTCACTGTAATACTTCATTACAAAAAGAAATAAATAAAGAATTTTAGGCATTCATCACTATCTACCTGTTATAAAGGTAATTCTGCTTTATAAAGACTGATTTATCAGCTACTACATAAACCAAAACCTCATAATCTGAAATTGCATTCAGAAGTGATTTAAGATAACTTTGTGGCATTGCACTGAAATGGATTTGAAGTGGTCACTTGTTGTATTTTGGGGTCACAGCTGTCAGGACAGTAACTTCCAGCTGATGTATGTAGTGGCATCTTCTTAAGCTGTTCCAGCTAAATTGCTAAGGCTATATCATTACTTTCCCCATCAGATGCCTACTGCCATATTTATTATGAAGACTGTCAGCCAAAAATCATGATACACAGCTAAGTACTTTCTGGCTATATCTTTTTCCTAAGATATGCAGCTTTTCCAAATTGTGTTGTCCCAGGAAATTTTTGCTCATAAACTCGAGGACTCTCTGATCTAGTTTTGCATTTTTTTTCAGAATTTCCCTAGAAGATGACTTAAAAAGATGTTGCTTTTTAGAGAAGCCCTAGAAAAATGGAAATTAACTTTCCTTGCCTATGATAAGTAAGGATAGAAGAGGAACAAAAAGTCATTCATGGCTGACACTGAAGTGTAGTATAGATCTATTTTATACATAATACATTGATGACATTTTTCAGAAGCTGTTCATTCTGTTACTCCTGTAGTGCTGCTGAGGTCCTTGGGTCTTTGTATTTTCCTGCATATCTTACAGTCATGTTAGTATATATTACCCAGGTGCAGTTTTGCTTTATGCAGCCAAGTGCTACAATATTGTGTAATTTTTCATGGTTTTTAGAAAGTGATTTTTTCCCCTTTACCTAGCCCTAAATGGACTTTTACATCCTACCATAAAAAATCTCTACCAATGATAAGAAATTCAGATGCGTAGATAAGAGTTTCTCCTTGCCATTTTCACATAAAATTATCTGTAACTGCATTTTTGGAATTAAAGATGCTACTATATATATATACATACATGTATAGGTAGACATATAGATAAACAGACACTCTGTGTACATGTATGTCTCTGTACATACAAAATAGAAACACAGAAAAAAGAAGAGAGTAGTTTAATATTTAGCAATGGAGAAAGAGATTTTAGGGAGATTAAACCCTTCAGAAGTTTTAGATTTTAAGATAAATGGTGTGCTTTGGTGGTTTAATTTTCTTACTGTTCTTGAAAATATGCATCTTCATACTATTTTGTGTTGAGTTATTTTCTATCTGGCTTTTGTAGAGTTTGGGATTCAGACCTGACCTCTCAGTAAGGCTCTATGACAACCTGGGTTGTCATGAAAAGAGTGATGCTTACAATAAGAAAAAAAAAGAACTTTTTTGGCTGTTTCATAATAAACAAGAGATAAAGAAAAATTTTTATAAATAATAAAGCTTTCTAGAAACAAATATATAATCCCTTGTATATAGTATACAAATACTGGTAGCATCTATGTGGTCACAACTTTTCTACAGCTCTGTTTGCACTTGAAACAACTTGTACTGGCACAGTAAGTGTTTTGGGTTTTGGTTTGGTTTTGTTGGGCTTTTTTCCTAACTTTAAAGAATATATGTGCACGAAAGCTCACAGAGCATTTGCTTATAAGTAGTTTATGAAAACGGAAATCTTATGGACATAACAACACAACTGGTGATTTGCTCCAAGTGACCCAGTTACAGACTTAATACTTCTACAGGCTTCAGACCTGTACCTATTAGGTGGAAAACAGGTGCATCACAACTGAAATAGTCAGCTGCCAGAAGTTTAGTGTTTCTAGTGATAACACTGATGTTAAGAAAAATGCGTCTCGTATTTTTAATTATGTGAAAACAGGAGCAAAATACCTTTTACATGTGTAATGCTGACCAGATGGTAGTCATTAGATGCAACAACAGATAATACCCTTTCTAACACTTTCCTTCCTCATATATCAGTTAGTGTTCCAAAACTGGAAATAAAGGAAAGACAGTCAAAAAAAGGAAGGAGTTAGACTCAAGAGTTCCCCAGAATATACAATACTACCTGCTTGCATGTTGTGGATGACAATTACTGCAAATTTTTGAGGAGGTTCAGGGAAGATTCAGGGCTGATTTTTCTCTTTCCAATCTTTTCTTTGAGTTGACTGGTTGTGGAGGGAAAGAAAATGTTCTGCTGGGGACAACATGTGATTGACTTAATCGGTTGTAATTTAACATCCGAAAGTTAGACATCTAAAATCTGAGCCAGGCATTTTAGGATTCCTTTATAGTTAATGGAGAAAAATAGGCTCCTCCAGGGATATTCATCTGTTCTATCTTATGATGAGATTAATGACTCTCTAGAGGTGCCTGTTCCTTTCCATTAGCTATAAAGGGAACAACCACAGTCATAGTACTCCCTAGGATATGGTGGGGATATTTTGCTTTAACCAGGCGTTCTCCTTGGAGAGCAAAACTTGCTATAATTTTCTTCTCAAGGCTTAGTATATGCAGGATCATGTTCTAATTTGTTGAGAAAACACCCACTGAATCTGTTTGTGTAAGTGCAACTGAGAACAAAGTTTGACTGTTTCAAAGCATCACTGTAGCCTGAGGACAACATTTGTATTTCAGCACTGGTCATAACTAGAACACAGACAGACAGACAGACAGGCACACACACACACACACACATTTTATTCTGAGTTAAAGTTTTTTTCTGAGTTAAAGTTCAACCTCTACAAATATAAATGAGGGATGCCCGAGAGATGGAAATTAAGACATCATGTCTGCCTAAGGCTGACCTGGCTGCTTCTTGCATGCTGAGATTTCACGCATTTCAAATGAGCACGATTTTAGTAGGGGCCAGTGGCCATGTCTAGTAATGAAGCATGAATATATTTACATGATTTGGCATTAGCAAATGTAGACATACACTGCCCATACTTTTTATTACTCTGTACTCCGTGTTTGTTCCAGTAGCAGTGTGTCTGTGCTATTACAAAGCTCTGTGTCAGTGCACCAAATATGCCATACTTTTCAGAGGGCTCCTGCAGAACTGTGCGGTGGTTCAGGCAGGGTCATGCACTGATGAACCTAACTGGTTTCAGGGTTCTTTAGGTAAATACACAGCCAGGCAAACCTGTAGCTGCCAGTAGCCAGTCATAACCACATCTCTCATCTACTACCAACTTGAAGTCAGCTACTGCTCCTAAATGTGAAATTGAATTCCTGAATGTAGCTTGCTGTAGCCTGAGAACAGAGTACACTACTATTTTTTAGACCTTATACATTCCCCAGCAGCCTCAGTTTATGCCTTGGAAACCCTACAGAGGATCTTTCTTCTTGGCAGGACTGAGCAACTCAAACCTGTTCAAAAGCACTCAGTATCTGGTGTGACCTTCACTATCTTCTAAAATAGAGACAATCTGCCTCCTTTTAATAGAGTAAGTAGCCCGATGCTTAGAATTAAGAACTCAGGAAGATAAAACCAAATCCAAATGAAACAAATCCATATATTTCCTTCAGCAGTCTGAGGAATTCAAACTCTTAAAACTCACCTGCAGGTAGAGTTTTCTGGACACAATTCTATTAGCTTGCTAGTCTGAGGTGTAAAGGGGCTGTGATGCGCACACCAGGGACCAGAAATGGCTTATAATGCAGTCTGCGATCTCCTTCCTGATGCCCTTCTTTCTGAGGACACCCAAATCTCACCAACGAGTGGAATGTGCTGGGTGAATTGTTTCAGCAGCTCACAGACAACTCCCTGGGGCTCTTTATGCTCAGGGCTCCCCTCGTAGCACAGCAGGAGAAATCTAGGGCTAAAGTGGAGACACGTTTTGTCACTCAACTGGCAACTTCCAGCTTTGTGATAGAAATGAGTTTGACTACCTAGGCCTCAAAGGCTTTTCTAGCTGCAATATTAGAAATATCTAGGAAATATCTTGGGTAGTCAACATCAAATTCTCCTCACAGACATCGAGGGAAAACTTCAAATTCTTTATGCAAGATATAGATATGACTGCAGGGTGTAGCACTGAAATACAGATTCTTATACAGGTACCATATTTTTTATATATTTTTTATAGCTTTCAAATAAACATTTCTCTCATTAAAACATGAACAAGTTGAATACATAGGATGTTGTGAAAGGAAATGAGTATTTAATAATTTTAATTTTGTCCCTCCATGAGAGGATAATAACCAATAACCAATTCCAAAATCCTGATGATTAGAGCATTTTTCTTAAATGTAGTGGTGTAATTAGGGTAAGTCCTCTGCCTAAAACAAAATCTTAGTGTGTACTTTGATTGAGGATCACTGTGTTATGTTTTGTTAAAATGTAGATCATTAAGGTCCTGCTAATCTGTGTCTAGAGGAAGGATGAACCCACAGAGGCAGACTGAGAAAGTTGGGACTGTTCAGCCTTGAGAAGAGAAGGTTTCATGGAAACCTGATAGCAACCTTCCATTATCTGAAGAGGCCTACAGGGAAATGGAAGAGGGACTCTTCATAAGGAACTGTAGTGATGGGACAAGGAGTAATGGATACAAACTGAAAGACAGGAAATTTAGGTTAGATATTAGAAAGGAATTCTTTACTGTGAGGATAGTGAGACAGTAAAGGTTGAGATGAGATTGCCCAGGGATGTTGTGGATGCCCCAACCCTGCCCGTGTTCAAGGCCAGGTTGGATAAGGCCTTGAGCAAACTGGTCTAGTAGGAGGTGTTCATGTGCATGGCAGGGGTGGTTGAGACTGGTGACCTTTAAGGTCAATTCAACATTCTATGATTCTATGATTTAACAAAATCCATTAAAGGGAAATAAAATAGGCGTTCTAATCCATTATACAACATGAAAATGATTGAACATCCTTTGCAAGTTCAGTGGTAAAATTAACTGAGTCAAGAAGTTCTTATTCTTATCAGTGATGCAACTTTATTTGCAAAAGCACACTGCTAGATATGCTCAGATGATAAATTGGAATCTTATTGTCTGGATTTAACAATGCTCAAAAATCCTTTAAAATATTTTGCTTTATCAAGGTTTTCAAATATAATTTAAATTGAATCAGTTGTCTTTGTACAAAGACAAAATTTTATTGATGAAAGGACCAAAATGACCTGCAGTGAAGAGATACACTGATCCAGACAATCTCTTTATCGTGCTGCCACTACTGGCATCAGCATTTTGAGAACATGCTTTTATTTTGAATTTATTTGAATTAGTGAGAGTCTGGATTGCTTCAATTCATTTAGAAGAAGTTTAGTTCCATTATACTGGTTTATCGCTCATGCAGTAAGGTCTGTAGATGTCTAATCTGGTAATTATCACACTATCTTCCTTGGCCTCTATTAAGAAAACCAGAGCCAGTTTTTAAAAGGGGATGAAGCAAGAAACATTCTTTTTAATCTGCCTGATCTGAATTTTCCACTCTGTAGGGAAAAGAGGAGGGGTGGGGAAGGGGGATGGGAGAGAGACAAGGAAAGGCAGGGAAAAGGGGGAAAAAATAGGAAAAAAAAATCTTGTTTAATTTTTCTTTGTAGTTGCTAGAGAGTTTTTGAGCCTAGTTTGCAATATTAAACCACTTATTTTATTGCATATAATAGCTTTTTAGGAGTAATTCAGTATTTCTACTATTGCAGCGGTGAACAGTCACAAAACATTTTGCAGCTTTCTGGCACCTGCGCGAAGCTGTGACTTATGAATATGCTAATGAGGCTGCAACCAGAACTGGCTGGGGTTCAACACTTGCACACAATTAGCTCTCAGGCTACCAGCACTGCTGAGAGGTTGATTGTAGAAAGTAATATTTAGATTGATCAATTCAACATAATGCACTTTGTTTACATCAGAGAGTTTAAAAGTAACAGCTTAAAGTTATCCTGTGCAAACACAGGGAAACTTTTAAGTAGTTTTTGCTAAAATTTTGTAAGGTAGTTATCCAGTTTAAAGCCTTGGTATCACAAAAGATGGTCCTTGTAGCACACTGCATATTTTAATGGAAGAAAAAAGAAGCATGTACTAATAATGAATGCTCCACTTAATAGTGTTTATACTGCATCTCTTCCATAATATCTATGTACCCATTAGCCTTGAAAACTGGAAAACAACTCCTTGCAGAGCATACAGAAATGTCCTCTATATAACATCTGGAATTTATGTCTTTAATATTAGGAGAAACAGTACTGTTTACAAGCCAGATATATCAAGAATACAGGCATCAAGAATACAAGCATCAAGCCAGGCATCAAGAATACAGGCAACTATTCTCACTTACAGCACATTTCTAGAGTTAAAACATTGAAAACATACATTTAGACTTAGAAATATGAGTATCAATTAAAAAAGTCTAAGTTGTCATGATTTACTGTGACAATATATAGCTAGACAGTAAAAATATAAATTTTCAGAAATGAACACCACCAGATCCTACTTATGTTATTAAATGAGAGGTGATAAATTCTGTAATTACTATTTTTAGTAACTGACTGATATCACAAACATTTGAATTTGGCTCAGTTTCCACATCTGGACAGACTCTAAGACTCAGGGTATTTATAAACTAATAAATACATATTTTTAAACTTGCAGGATAGCTTCAGACAAAATACCATACCTATTTTTAAGTGTGTTCACAAATAATTATTTATTTGACTTTAATAATGCTACTATAGGTTAAAAAGGAGCAGTTACTTTGTGATTATTGAAGTAAATTTTTAGTACTCTGAAACAGGAAAAGCAATTTTGCTCCTGGTCAGTCTGCCCTTAGAATGTATTTGTTCAGTAGTTATTATTTTACTATGACATGTATGTATAACCTTAGAATATACTCAAATTGCAAGCATATACACTTGCTAATTGCTTTATAAGCAAGATGTAGCTTTAATAGCTTCCAGTAATACATAATAATACATAAAACATAAATTTCGAGTTGCGTGGGGAAAAATAAGTTTGCAAGGTAAGAATCTTAAATAATTTTAAATAATTTTTTCCCAAGAAAAAAAACTCCAAACAACGAAAATGGAATAGAAAACTTCCCCATGTTTTCCATCAGCATGATGATTGGTAAGTTCAAGAACATTCCGGATTCTTTATGTCTCTGCATGTAAGAATAGAAGCATGGTTTTTAGAAACTGTCCTTAGGAGAAGCACTTTGCGGTTTTTTCTTTTTTCTTTCTTGTATTGAGAAGTTTGATAACTTTGTTTGTCAGAGTGATGTGTTTTCTTTCCAACCTCTGATGTCATCAGAAGAATAAGTTTGAAAAGGGTTTAACACCTCACTTATATTGACAGTAGTCGTACACAAGCCAATTTAACTTGAACCCCTGGTAGAAAATAAAGCTATATATAACTATAGCCCTGTGAGCAAGAAGTTAATGCAAATATCTTCATATATAGAGGTGCGTATATGCCTTAAATATACAGTTTCAAGGCTGACATCTGTACTGAAGCAGGAAGATGCCTTCATGGTAGTTCTTCTAACTTAATTTTTTTCCCTGTGCTTTAACATTCATTATTGCAATGGTATGGAGAGCTCAAAGGTAACTTGCATGCTCACAATTGTGAGAACAAAGGAGATGAATCAAAGACAGCAGCAAGATGCCTTTCAGCCTCAAATACATTTCTTAGAACAAGTATAACCTTGAGCTCAGCCAAAGATCTGAGTCTTCACCCAGTTTAGCTCTCTCAGATGTATTTCGTTTAGCTGTTCTTGGCTTTTGGTTTTTTTTTTTTCTCATAAACCTAAACAGTACTTTTTTCCCCCATATTTTACCACAGATAGAAAAATGTCATTAAAGTAGATCTGAAATAAACAAGGGGGTTCTTGTTCTCATGGTAAATCCACCTGCGCTCCCACGTGTAAAACCTATAGAGTAAGGCTCAGTTAAGATAAGATTTCAAAGACTGTCAAAAAAAATCAAAGACTCTGGTGAAGAAAGCAAGATATTTTTTCTTTTCAAGTTGTCTTACAAACAAAGAAAAAACTTTTCTTCCATTTAGAGATGAGAAAAAATCCCAAACCAAGAAGCCACAGTGCACCTGTTTTCTATAGCCAAATTAAGGGCTATTCAAATATATCCTGGCTTCTCAGAAAAAAAATCAAAATTTTATATAACTCTCAGGTTAAGTTCACAGTTTAAAGACATATATTATTGAAACATCTCTACTTATCTTTCAAATTCTAGCTTGTAAAGAATTTTAAAATAATTTTGTCACCTTTTATTCCAGTGTTATCATTTTCAAAACTAATTAGAAATCAATTTCACAAATTAGGTAGGAATCTGCACATCAGCAAATTTAAGTGTACTTAGAAGGTGTTAACTTTATTATATGTGAAATTATTCTCTGCAATCTGTTTGGACTCTTAACACTGTTTCTTTGAAGTAGAAAAATGATCATGTACCGTGTATGATAAAAAAAAATTCTTTGGTGATCAAGTGCTAAGGTCCGTCTTTGCATCTGTTAGAACCAAAAAAAGAGTTACATTGCATAAAACTGGTCAGTAATGGTAAATTCTACCTCACCATTAGTTTGATACAGTCCCTGAGCTGTAAAATTTGTACTGGTTTTGTATACTTGCATTTTTAAATTTTCTGTTGCTGTTTTATTTTTGAGTACTGTGCCAGAAGACACAGTGAAGCTAGAGAAACCTACTTTCTATCCCTGAAAAACTGACTGTCAAAAACAGTCCCAGAGGTTGTGTAAAATTATAGAAATAACTCACCCTCTAATAGGCGGAACAGGCTGTTATGAGAGGAGAAATTTCCCCTTCTGTCAGGGTCTCTGTTTATTATTTTGCTGTAGGCAGGGGCATTAACTCTGTGCTTAGAACCTTGTATTACAATACCTAAAATGTAACATAAAAATCTACAGTTATGTAAAGTTTAAAATATACATGTATTTGAAAATTCATTTTTTCTTTTAATCTGACCCACTGCTCTTTCAAAGTTTTGCATTCAATGATTCTGCAATAATTTTGATATGTTGTAGAAAGTTCGTGTGAAAGGACTGAGGGCAAATACTTTCTTGTGCACCTGGCTTTAAATACATGTATATCTTTAAATACAGATATGATTCCTGCAATGGAGTGCTTCTAGTTTGCTTAAATGATAAGACAGGAACATTGATTAATATTTCTTATACCTTCTGTCAATGTTTTCAATAGTAATTGAATGTAAGGATTTCAATATTACACTGTCTTGATATTTAATATTAATCTTCATTGCATTAAGGACAGGGATATTTTTATCAAGAAAAATTCTAATAATAAATAAAGTAAAAAAAACTGGATTGCAAATGTACTTTAATAACTTTGGTTTCATGTAGTTCAACCAGTAAAACTGCTCAGTAATAACAACTGTTGAAGAATTGAATAAAATCAGAAGGCTACACTGAAGAACTGGTGGGCACTAGAGTCTACAGGGAAGACAAAAGAGGAATCGTTTAAAACTCCTGAAAACAGGCCATCACACTACCCTGCTCACTTGTACTTTTCTTGCTGATGGCATCTCTAATCTAATAAAGCATGTTTGTCAATGGTTAATAGCCAATGTGGTTGCTCTCAGCTTGCAAAATCCTATAACAATATCCCAGAAGTCTCTGAATCCTTCCACAATCAAAGTATAGCCCAAACTATGCAATGTACACAGTACATTTCATGCTGTAAAAATATCACAGTCTTCTTGCTACCATTCACACTGTGAACTGAAAATCCACCTCTATTATGTTATTCAATCACAGGACTCAGAGGAAACCTGGGACAGAATAGTATGCAGAGAGGAATGTGCCCTGCCTGCCCGGAGCAACATGTGTGATCCACTCTTCATCTTCTGGGCTTTTTAATTCTGTGTTGAGCACTACTTATTTAGCCAGCACAAGTGCTGACTCAGTCACGCCTAAATCACAGATCTCCCCTTTAATGAAAGTTATGCTGTGAAAGTTTCTTGGCTCTGTAAGGATTATCATTGCTAAAATCATCCCATTTCCTTTTGCTCTCATAGCTTTTCTACATGCTGCCAGTCTGAGAGTTCACTAATTAAAAGTCATAATTCTTACATGACAGTTTTCTTCTCTTAAGATCCAAAAGGGAAAAGATGCATCACCAAATGGATGTAGTTACAATGCAAGTGTCTGTGGGAGTGTATCGTCAGTGAATGAGAAATGTTATGGGCTAGGTGAGGCAGTTAAAGGAAGATAAAAAGAAACAGAGAAGGATCAGGATGAGGTAAGACCCAAAAAATAAATCAGTATATAATTTGATATTAGTTTTCTCGCAATAGTTTCAGTGTTACCCAATATTTAACAGCAGATCTAATTTCAGATCTAATTCTGGCACGACGCACCTAAATTTCTTCTTGTTCAGACCAACTTTATACAGTAATTATACAGACCATAATATTTCAAGAAAACAATATAATAAGACAGTATTCAAATAAAACCATGTTTCATATTGGTAATCCCAAAGTTTAGTGAATACTTATTACCAAATTTCATGAGGATTAGCAGATGTTTTCTCGAGGACCTAAACTCTGCGTTAACATTTGGACCTCCCTCTTTTTTTTTTTTCGTCCAACAAACTAGGTAGATATAAGTTGAAAGCACGTAGGTGTCTCAGCTGAAGAAATGTTTTTCCTACATAGCCATTTTCCTGACTTTGACCACACTGAAGACACATGATGTTCTGTTTAATAGGAAAAACATTCAGTTTTCTTGATGACTTCTCATTTTTAAGAGAAGAACTGATTTGTACTATCAAACAAAGACCTGGATTCCCCCAAGTATTTCTCTTTTTGATGACATTTTTGATAGTCTTTAGCTTTCAAAGTGAGTAAATCTGTGATACTGTATTGGCATAAAGTATGTGATGTATGGTTTTTATGTGGTGTACAACAGAAACTTTATATTTCTCAATATATTTTACTATAGTTTAAGCTTTAGCTATGATATCTACTTAAAAGAAGGATCTTCTTTCCTTTTGTTTTTCAATTGCTTATGTTTTGCATCCAAGGGGTTTTTTCTTTTTTTTTTTTTTTTTTTTTTTTTTTTTTTTTAAATCTACTTAACATATAGCTTGCAATAAGTGCATGAAGTCATTGGTATGCAACAGGAACTTTCAAGAACTCATGAACATTGAACTTCTAGCAGGAATGAACCTGAGATTTGTGTGACTTAGAATTTTTAATTGAAAATAGAATAATTATGCAAATAAGAAGTAGTATTTGCATGACCTATGTGTTATAATCACATCATTTCAAAGCAAAATGATAATAACTTTTCCTGAGTTTGTAAATGTGTAGAAGGTGTTGATGAAAGTTACATAAAAATAGCACACTGTAGTGTAACGAATTGCTATCCTGATGGGAAAACAGAATTTAAAAAGGGCCACAAATACCAGTCTTGTGCAGAGTCAGAATGAATTATTCGAGGAGCAGAATGTAAGAACAGCCTTGCCAGATCCAGCAGCAGATCAGGCAGGTCAGATCCAGGAGAAATTTCACATGTACAGTAGCGTTAGCACGTGAAAGAACAGAAATACATGTACAAATATTCCATGGTTTCCTTTAAAATAATTTGTAGAACCATTTAAACTTTTTACAAAATCTCGAAGTAAGACATTCCAGTACTGAAGTATATATTGCACTGCATGCAGAAATATTCCCTGCTCTTTCTTCTGAATAAACAACCTGCTAGTTTTATGTGATGCCTGCTAGTTCTTATATTAGAAGGAGCTGTAAACAATTGCTCACTCACAGCTTGTATATGCTATATATGTTAAAGACCATTATCATAATTCCCCACCTTAGTCAGCTTTTTCACAGGCTGAGGTGTCCCAGCCCATCTATTTGTTCCTTATGCTAAAACTTTAGTGATCCCAAAGGTAGCAGAGGCTATAAGCATCGGCTTCAGCCTTTTTTTGAGGGACCTTGGCAACTGCTGTCCAGTCTGGGGAGCTATGATCTACCCCAGATTATTAAGACACTCAGAGCATAGTTACTTAGGTAAAATTTACAGACAGACACATTACTCCTTCATGTAAGAATAATATTAGGCTGCAGAAAGCAGTGTTCTGTAAAATTTGACAACTTTGTTTGCATGTGTGGCATTCACACATATAGCTTTTAAATCCAGGGATCTTGATGTGTGAAGAGCATGATATGGATGAACATCTGCTATGAACAGTTTTAATATACATGTATGAGATGCAGGTAATGCATCAGAGAACTGGAAGGTGAAAAGCTGCTTAAAAGAGAGACTCTTGAATAGTGAGCTGTCAGAATCCAATGGCTAATAACTGAACACAGGTCACTGATTTCTCGGAAGCAGATTGTAGCAGTTGCCAGGGATATTCTGTGACAGTCAGAATTGTGTTCAGTGCTGCAGAGACTCCATGCCAAGAAATGCTTTTTCTTCCTTACATTCCGCAGTACTGTCTGTCAAACTGCCTGAATTCAAATCTCGGATGCATGACGTACAGTAAAGGGAAGACTTCAGCCCACAGCTATACAATAAAAATGAGAAAGATTGAAGAGCTTGATTTTTACTTAATTTACTGCCTATTTAATACAAAGCAATGTAAAAGTATTTGCCTGAGTAGAGGATATACCAACACCTCCTACTAGTAAAATAGCGTAGGGGGACAGTTAGATAGAAATTGATCCTAAATTTGAAAGATAGTAATAATTATGTTTCAGACAAGCAGATTTAGAAATCTTTGAAAGTGAATCCATTCCATATAGCTTGTCAGCTTCTACTGAAATAATTTTTGCAGTATCTCTAGACTTCCAGTTTTACAGTTCATATTCAGTGAACATGCTGATTACTCTGGAAATCAATGAAATTCCTACTTATCTAAATAAGTGTCTCCATGTGAGTAAAGTAGCCAAACAGGATCTCTCAAGTAGGCAAATATTTTTTCTACTGTCAAGATTTCACAAGAGGGGCTCTGCTGGATTAAGTTGTGCTACTAGAATACTGCACTAGAGACGAAGCTGTTCAGCTTCAAAATAAACTCGGCTTCTGTGGTAGTATCCGAAACCTGCTGCATCATTGTGCTGAAAAAAATCAGTGTGTCTCCTTTGGCAGGCATACAATGAATTTTATGCACAACTTGGGGAGGGGGTAGGGAGAAAGACTCAAGAATAGGAAAGAAAAAAATCTGTTTTATTCCATACTTACAAAGCGTGCATACACACACATACATAGAGATATACACGTGTATACATATATGTAGATATATATAGATATATGTATGAGAACAAGTTGATTTACATATACGTACATGCAGTACTTTTTACTATGAAAAATGTGTATATAAAAGACAACATGCATACAAACACATCTATGCTTGTGTATACATACTATCTCTCTGCATACAAAATGATCTAAATATAAAGAAGAAAAGAGATGTCTAAAACAACAGGTTGTTTAAGCTTATTATTTGTATCTTTCCAGATCATCATGTTATGAATAGGCATTCTGTTCCAAGAAGCGAGGCATATTATTATTGTTGTTGTTGCTGCTGTTGTTAATTATTAACATGATAATTAACTTCAGACATAGCAGGTATTTTGTCACTAAGATTCAAGGATATTTCCAGTAAGATTAAGCCTGAATTGTAGTATTTGAAATGCTTCTGGGTTGATGAATCCAAAACTAGAATTTGCCATTATTTTACCTCCATGCCTTAGTAAGGCATATGCAAGCAGCTACTGCTATGCTCATATCCTGATTTCTCAGAGAAGAAAGAGGGGCATGCTGGAAAGCTGGTAGTATTTTTCCTACATATCTTATCTGAATTGCTTGTTGACCAGAATGTAGTCATATGTTTTATATATAAACGTCTGTCTGTATCCTGGAAGTGTTCAAAATGTGTGTACATGTGGTGCTTAGGGACATATTTTAGTGGTGGACCTGGCAGTGTTAGGTAATAGTTGGACTCAATGATATTAACACAGGTATGTTGACCAGAAAATGAAGATTAAAGAAGGTATATCTCCCTGATAAACAATGCTGAAAAACTGGTAACAATGGATGAGGATAAGGCTGGGATAATCAACAGGTTTTTTGCTTCAATCTTCACTGACAACTTCTCACACCTCTCAAGTGGATATAGAGCATGATGGGGACTGGGAGACCAAAGTGCTTCTCACTGTAAATAAAGATCAAGTGCACGATCACCTGAGTAACCATAATATAGTAAGTCTACGGAAGCTGATGAGATGCATCTGAGAGTCCGGAGGGAATTGGATGATATAATTGCCAAGCTTTCCATGATATTTCATAAGTCATGCCAGTCAGGTGAAGTTCCCAGTGACCGGAAAAAGGGAAACGTACCCATCTTTATAAAGGGTAAAAAGAAGGACCCTGGGAATCCTCAGTGAATTTGCAGATGACACCAAGCTGAGTGGTGAGGCTGACACACCTAAGGACAGGAGGGACCTGGAAAAGTGTAAGGTGCTGCATCTGGGTCAGGACAACGCCCAGTATCAATACAGGCTGGGAGATGAACAGATCAAGAGCGGCCCTGCAAAGGACTTGGAGGTGTTGGTGGATGTGATGCAGGACATGACCTGACTTGCACCCCAGAAAGCCAGTTGTATTCTGGGCTGCATTGAAAGGAGAATGGCCAGCAGAGGTGATTCTGTCCCTCTATTCTGCTCTGGTAGGACCCCACCTGGAGCACGGCATCCAACTCTGGGGTCCCCACCAATGGAAGGACAACGACCTGTTAGAGTGAGTCCAGAGAAGAGACACCAAGATGATTAGAGGGATGGAACACCTCTCCTATGAAGAAAAGCTGAGAGAGTTAGAGCTGTTCAGCCAGGAGAAGAGAAGGCTCTGGGGTGACCTAATTGTGGCCTTCCAGTTCCTGAAGGGAACCTACAAGACTTTTGACAAGGGTATGTAGTAACAGGACAAGGGATAATGGCTGTAAACTGAAAGTAGGTTTAAATTAGATATTAGGAAGAAATCATTTACTGTGAGGGTGGTGAGGCACTGGAATAGATTGCCCAGAAAAGTTGTGAATGCCCCATCCCTGGAAGTGTTCAAGGCCACATTGGATGATGCTTTGAGCAACATTGTCTAGTGAAAGGTGTTCCTGCCCATGGCAGGAAGGTTGGAACTAGAGGCTGGATCTTTAAGGCCTTTTCCAACCCAAACCATTCTGTGATATTTGATGTCTTTTCCAACCTTAATGACTCTATGATTCCAGTACTGCATTTCGCTTCAGTTTAGTTGTCTGATCTCTTAATCTATACCTTCAGTAATAGATTAAACAAGGTGAGGGCTACCACATAAAGGAAAAGTATGGACATCTACACAATTCATAAGCCCTATCCCTGACATACCTTGGACCAACTGCCAGGAAGTTGGCCTGACCAAAGAAAGGTTGGCCCTTTCTGGAAGCTGATGCGGACCAGGAACGATTCACAATAGTTGGATGGAGGTAGCCTCTCTGTTCTGGAGAGTAAGAGAGTTCAGTTATATGGTATAGAGCTGTGACGGGCTTCTTACCCTCACAGCAAAAAAAATTAGACCAGTTGAATTAAATTTACTAGTATAGATTTTCCATAGAGCTTGCAAGACATACTCAGAAAACAAGTTAAGGTTTGTGTTTTTTTAAAATCAAGTTACTCAAGAGATAATTCTATAATCAAGAGGTTATCTATTTTTTTTTTCCTATTTCTTTTCCTGTTTAGCTAGTGACATTGCCTCCAGACACCTACTTTTAGGGTTATGGAATTTACCTTTACCAATTCTGTAAAAGTACCATGCTCATGAATGGTGTTTTGAAACTAATAATTATAATTACAATAAATAGTCATTGCTCTGTTTTGCTCAGTTTAATATGATAATGAGTCACTAATTATGAATAATTATTTTGCCATTCATGTAGATGTACAAGCTTTGGCTGGGTTGTCTAGTTTCAGGGCAATTTTAGCACTATTTTAATGCTTTGTGGTTGGTTTAACATTACTGAGCAAAACTAAAGGAACCTTTGGGAGCAGCTAGAAAAAATAGATGGAATTCAGTTTAAATAAGTATTTATTGCTACATCTTGTCTTAATCTTCTTACTCCAAATTTTGCACAATTTACAGGAGTCAGACAACAGATGAATTCAGAGATAGTTCTAGATACTAAGGCAGCAAAGGGTAAGATACTATAAATACAGATTACTTAAGGCCAGTATTTCAAATATATTTTAAAAAGAAGACTTTAAGTAAGGGTCTGTGTTCTATAGGTGTGCAACTCGAATTATTTTCACTTAGTGGAGGAAGAGATTTCCAAATCAATCTATATCTCTATTTATTTAAATATGGAGTTGCAGAGAAAGTGGTAGGTGAATAGTATCTAATTTTAAGCATAGCTTTTAAAACTAGGGTTAATAATTTTTCCAGATGAAGAAAACAGCCATAGAGCTGGGAACACAAGCATCTATTTTGTCTCCTAAGTATCTGGTTTAACCACCATAATTTTGCTAATACCTGTGCATCAGTGGCATAAAATCTAAGTTTTATTCAGCAGCACAAGGTGTTGGATAAGTGTTCAGATGTATTGCCATTGACAACTAAATGACTACTGGGATATTTGATGCTTTCTGTTGCTGCAGTTGAAACTTTGTTGAAATATGAGGGGCAACATATCCTTTCATGTGTACCATTTAGATTTGTCCAACATAAGTATTGTAAAATTTTATTTGTAAATAATATGGTAAGTATTTCTGAGATGATTTCAACAGTTGAAAAAGGTCTGAAGGTTTCACATCACACCCACATTTTATCTTTCTTGCTCCAGTCTTTCAAGCAAACACTGATTGACTTTGAAAGATTTTCCTTTTTTAATACACTGGTATCCAAATGTAACAGTTAATTCACTCTTACAGTCAAACATATGGACTCTTACTGTTGTAAAAAAGATTATACAAATTCCATTGGTCACTTTAAATATTCTTTAAGGTATACAGTTATTTGACTTTCAAGTTTTTAGTACTGTCTTTAAGTATATATATATATATAATATATATATATTATAATATTTTTCTTACTTCTTAAATTAGTTTTCCTGCTGTAACCTAAAGGACTTTAAGGAGGAGTACTGAGAACTTCTGGTATTCATTTTCCCCTTTATTTTACCTACACTCCAAACCTCACTTTGAATATCTTTAATTGCAAGACACTAAGTGCTTTCATCTTGCCATGTGTATAATAAACTTTTCTTCCTCCTTTAACTCTTGACTGAACTCAATCAATCATAAACTTGGCAAAGCAAAGCATGAAAAGTTCACCAACTTCTTTGTTTATTGATAAGACAGTTGTCACAATCTCTGTAAAAAAAAAAAAGATTAATATATCTCCTTCAACATAATTATGTTCCTATCTTGACTTTCGTGTCCTCAAAATATCTTTGTTTACGTGGCTAACTTAAGCTATTCCATATGCAAATATTCCCATTTAAACCAGTGATACGCACATCACTAAATATATTTTAATCATTAGCAAGCATAAATTTTGTTTTTTTCTCTAAAAATATGTGCACTGTATAGCTTGTTATTTACATCATTCCTTGCTGCTTTGAGTTATTTTTGAGGGAGACATTTCCATCCTTCTTTTGAAGAAAACTGTCATTATAAATACATCAACAGTCTTGAAAGATACATCAGTGGTGATTTTCAGTTTTTCTCAACACATTTTTAAGAGAAAGGGCTTGTTTTTCTTTTGGAGAACACAGTCTTTATCTGAGGAGTACCACTTTTCAAAAAAGTCTGATTTTCCACACATTATGTGCGTTAGACTTTATCCTTTCTTTACCTTTCCTTTCCTTTCTTTGCCTTGCCTTTCCTCGCCTTGCCTTTCCTCACTAGTAAATTACAGTAGATGTTCATATTTTCAACCACAGGTTTCAAACTTGCTTCCCTGTTTTCCTTCAAAACAGCATGCTTATATTTACTGTTTGAACGCAGAAGTCCATGAATCATAACTGTATGTCCTTTGATTAAGCTGAAACTAATATTCTTTCTATCTATCTCAACTCTTTGTACATTTTATTTATTTTTTCTCTGTATCTTTTTTCCATTCCCAACTGACTCATTTTATTCTCCTGCTGACTACTGGGCTGCTTTCAACCAGGTTTGCTTTCCTAAGTCACATATAAGAACTTCCTTACTTTTCTTTTCTACCAAGTGGATTCCCAGAGATACTGTGAAGAAAAGAAGGATGTCATGATTTTTCATCTCTCTTCTCCTCTTATTACTTAATTCTGATTGGAAAACAATTCCAAATTTTCCAAATGGTATCAGTGATGGCTAGAGAGCTGCAGTCTTCAAATTCATGCAGGTTTTAAATTAACCATTGTCATAGAGACTTGAGGAGCTGGTGGGGTTTTTGAGGGGAGGAGGAAGAAGTTGTAAAAGGAAGGGATTAAGCCTGTGTTAATCTGTATTACAATAAAAATTTTATATCACAGAAAGAATTTGTTTCACAAATTTGTTTCTTACTGTTAAACACTTATATAACTGCACTTTATCTCTCTGATGTGTCTAAGAACAGATCAAACTTGTTACCAATACTATGTTCTTACCTGGAGTGGGATTCACCTCATCCCTATTCAGAGGGAATCTGAAGTTGAAATCATTCCACTCTGCAAAATAAGCACTTAAGTTCAGAAGAAAGGATTTGTCTGCTATTGGTTTCTGATCACTATATAAAAATCCAGCTCTGTTTTTTTACGACAGTGTTCTTTCCTTCCTTCCTTTTCCATCTTTGGACAATGAAGTTTGACTTAAAATGGGGGGAAATAATTAAAAAATTCTGAGTCTTTTGATTAAGTCCATAAAATCTAAGATAATTTTGAGTGATTATTACCTTGAATGTTGATGGCTCAGGTGGATCATATATCTCTATGTAATATGTGTCTATACGTAGCATCTGGGTTGGGAAATCAGGGGGTTGAGGGTATTGAGATTTCATCAAAGCATATTAACAACATTGTCAGCAACACTTGAACTAGAGTTGAGATTCCTATTGTCCCAACATAAGCCATAAAAGTCATGTTGCTATTTCTTCCTTGTACCAGTCCAAAGCACTTGGTTGCTGCTTCTTTTATTTAAGTTTGTCTGAGGTACATGACAACTACTCTAACCCAGTATAAGGAATAGGTGATCATTAGGACACCATCAGCTGGCATGATCTCTCTTTTTCTCTGTGGTAGTCAGATCTTGGGCAGTATTTGGCTCCTAAAGCTTCATTTTATGCCCGAACAACCAGCTCCTGCTTTCTCCGGGGAAAGACAGTGAGCCAAAAGGGCTCGAAGTCTCTGAGTTGGACCTTCATGGAGGACACACATGGTTAGCTGAGATAGAACATTGAAGGAACTCTGCCATGATAAAGTCCAGTAAATTCTGTTGCTGTAGGCATCCATTCTGTGTTTAGAGCTGCTCACTACTGTCAAAACTGGAGTTTTTTCTCATTATGTTGACAGTCAAAACTTTGTGCATCTAAGAACTGGAAATATAAGTACATAAATATCCACTTTCAGATTTTAGATATGTATTCAGTAGCTACAAATGTGAATTGCATAGGACTTGGGGAACTATATATTCTTTTGGCTCTGATTCAGAATGGAATTGATTTAGAGGGGAAGAAAAGAATCGTTCAGTCTCAGACAGTTCTACCATAGTATAAATAAAATATAGATGACTGTACACAACTTCCTTATTCAAATGGTTGAAAGAGCTTAACTTTCCTGGCAAAAATCCTGTTCTCAATTACACAAATGGAACCAAAATCAATTTTAATAAGTTGAAATTTAAAGACCTGATCCACCTCTGAAATAATGTCACTGGCTCAAAAACTTCGTTTTAGCAACCAAAGCAAGTGTTGGGAAGGAGTCTTAAAAGGCACATGTTTATTTAAAGTTTTATTTTTCTCTGCTCTCTTAGAATGCCTGATCAGGGATTCTGAAACTTTATGGATTTTCTTTGTAAAGATGTACTTAGAGTATGAATTATCTTACATAATTTTTACTTCTTTCACAAGAAAATTGTGCACATTTTTTTCAAAAGTAGGTTGAGCAAAGTGAGACCAGCCTACACATTTAAGCATGAAGATCTCAATTTTCTATTTTTTTTTAAATGAGTAGAACCCAAAATCTAAGTCTCCACTAAGATGTATGTTTCCTTTGATATTAAACAAGAATCTCAGAGGTAATAAGTTGAATTATTTTTTTGTAAAAAACTTCTGTTCTCTTCTGGAACATTCAACTATACTTTGAAAATTGTTGGAACTTGCTTTTGGAGAACAAATTATTATATAGTGATGGTTTATAAGTGTTTCTATATGTGCGCATATCTTGAAAATTACAGGAATGGTGCACTAATTTCACTCACTGTGCACACTGCTATCCAAAGAATATTTATTTCCTGAAAATGAAAGGCAGGCATATGAACATAAATGTATTTGGATTCCTAGTAGTTATAAAAAACAAGAGCAGCTTGTGCTGAGACAATTCATAGTAAGATTTTATGTTCACAAAACACAGCTTCAAATGCATATTGCACGATAAGGGCTTTGTCACAATGATGAATATGAGTGCACTCTTTGTGAACCTGGAAAGGAATTTAGAATGAAAACAACTTAAATCAGATATCTAAATATACCATGGCTTGTCAATTATCAGTTTGGTCTGTTTTTTCATCCTCTAGCTCCTTCAACTGTTCTCCTGCTAGGTGAAAAATGGTAAGTTTACTGCACCTTCAAGGAAACAAGCTCTTCTACACAGCCTGCAACCAACCTATTTGGTTCATTAATGGCATAAAGTAAATTCTATATATAGTTACTACTTATTTGAAATTCAGGCCAGTACACGGCTCCCCTGAAATAAATTTCTTCTCATGCAGTGGTGCAAAAGGACCCCAGTCTTACCATAAATAGGCAATGCAGGAATGACAATAAGACTGGAACTGCAGAGTCACATATTTAGACGTCTAATGTGGAATGTAAGATTTTAATTTCAAGCACTTGTAATTCAATCTCTTATGTCACAATGACCTTCAGAACAGTACAGTACCACAGGTACTCTATTTAACATGAAATGTAAAAAGTTACAAATAGTATTTCAAACCATCGTAATTTCATGCAATTTCAGGCTGCTAGTTCTCTCAATATGTTTGTCAATTTTACATTCCTTAATTAACCATTAAGATGCAAATAAGCATTTAAGA
Source organism: Manacus candei (assembly GCF_025592945.1). Lineage (NCBI taxonomy): Eukaryota > Metazoa > Chordata > Aves > Passeriformes > Pipridae > Manacus > Manacus candei. The sequence continues at coordinate 9,721,399 of NW_026138062.1, forward strand.
GTAGTGTGACAAGCTATTCAACTGCCATTAGTACATTCCTATCTTTAATTCTAACATATTGTTGGAGTCCCTTTTGCTTCTTAATTGGCCCCCAAATTAAGGAGCTACTCCCACATGTCTGCTGCTGGATGAGCACTGACTTAGGAAGCTGACTGGACAGGTAGATGACTTTATTATCCCAAGTACCTTTGTGATAATTATAATCTATCTACAACATCCACAAAAGCAAGGCACTTGAAAGTCTCCAAGTACACACTCTCACATTTTTCCTGATTGTGGAAATGAACTCTCAAAAAAGCACAACAGCCTTGAAATAAATGTGCATTTTCTACAAAACTACCACCAGTTTAATCTGATATAAGTACTTAGATTGTACCCATTAATGTTTGCATATCGTTATGATGTTATTCTGGTGATAAGAGAGATAACTAAAATTTAGCAAAGGTATATTTTAGAGTTAGTCATTTGCCTTTATAAAAGAAGGAAGATGGAAAAGCAGATGATAAATGTTCACAGACACTTTCCTAGACTCAGATTATTCTTATACTCAGATTTTGATGTCATAATATCAAGACCATAAAATAAACATTATTTAGGAAAAAGCATCTCTTTGTTACTCTAAGTTAGAAATGGGAAGATCAAAACAATGCTTCAGGTAGATACTTAGTGCATAAAAAATGTATTACAGTACTTGTTCATTCCAAGTAGTTGAAATTCAACAAAGGCACCCCAGGTACTGATTTTTGTTACATATTTCTAACTTCTAAATTCTGTGCAGTTAAACAAAATTTCAATCTCTGATTTACAAAAAACATACCTGCAGAAAAGGTTTACTTTTTCAATACAGAAATGCTTCACACTGATAAGACGACTCTTTCTTCATCTTGAATTTCAGCTCATCAAATTAGCACAAAGAACTCAGGAAATATACTGCTAAAGTGTATTCAGCCATGGCCACAGATTTGATAGGGCCTACCATGTAGAAGATCCATCATTCAAGAATGGTTTAAAGGGAAAAATTTTAATAAAATTAAATTCCTAAAATAGAGGCACACTTTTCTGCATCCGAATATTGGATGCAGAAATGCAGAGGAACACTGAATTGAGCACTCTTCAGCAATCAGTATTTTTAGTCATGCCTTATAGATGTAACAAGTAGGCTTAAGAAAATCATATTTAATGCTTTAGGGCTCATGGAGAGGATTCAATATAGCATTTAAAGCTGTTCACTCCATTCGCAAGATTATGAAACAAAATATATAGGGATATGCTTCAATGGAAAAAAGTTAATTTGAAAATGTTCATTGAAATTTAGGATTGATTTATACTAAATCATAAGTGTAAGCAGAAGGGTGACTAATTCACTCCCTTTTAAACATCTTAAGTTCAGGTTAATACACAGTGCTACTTCATCAGAAATGTACTATTCTACAGAAACAAGAGAAATTATGAAGATTATTGACTGAGTTAGTCAATAGTTAATATATTTTCCCAATATTAAAATATTAATTTATTTTTCCAATATAAAGTAAACTTTTTCAGTTTGAAACCTGCTTTCTGTGACATAAAGGAAAAACTAATCTTTCATTGCAATGGCAAAATGACATTTAAAAAATGTATAAAGATGTCTTATTCAGCCTTGGAATACACCACCTTTTATCAAAGTGTTAGAAAGCAGAAACTGTCTACATGCACTGATTGTCCCATTCAAATATTTGATGAACTTTGGTCTAGGATATTGTGCTACAGAGATCTTCATTTGGTAGAGCTGTCCTGAATATACATAGCTAAACTATTTTACTTAATACAGGTTATTTTTATATAGGTTAAATTCTGCATTTCTTTATGTTGTAGAAAACATAAGAGCTGATTCTTTTGATATTCTCTGCTTTTGTACAGCTAAAAAGATGTAATATTAGATGAACACTAAGCAGAAATTCTTATCACAAAATCATTAAATGGAAGTCTAAGAGTTGCAGGTTCTTGTCTCTTTCTGTGTGGTATTCTTGGATCTCAAGTGCTGTAGTGAACAAAGGAAGAAGGCAACAACTTTAAAAAGCTTTTGCAGTTAACCTTAATTCAGGTCCTCAGGCTACTGCAGTCTATTGTGATATCTTAGATAAATGCAAGATGTAGATAAACATTAGTACAAAAAGAGTGAATAAAAGGCTTTTCTCACTAATTAAAAAGACAGTTTCCTCTTTTCCATTTTTTCTTTTCTCTGTCACACATTCATATATATACCTACAGGCACACTCTACCCTTTGTGAACCGTGTAAAATATATGTCTTATATTAGCAACTGTTATGCCATTATTTTAGAGTGAGATTTCAAATAAAACAGTTATTTACACATTTGAGATAATTCTTTTATATGATATATAAAACTGTTTTTGTAAATCATGCCAGCAGAAGCTATCACAGGTGTTAAATCTGTTCATCAGGTAATATATGCTTATGCATTTTGCTTTTGCTCTGCATGCTGGATGAGAAGTTTTTTGGAGAATGATATTGAGGATGAAGGAAAAGATGCTAAAAATATCTTGGCTGACACAGCATTGCTGTTTTAGAAAGAAGCTGAGGGTATTGAAAAGAAATCAGGTAATTTCTGGATGGAACTATAGAGCTGCAGACTGTTAGAGGAAGTAAATTGGCAAATGTTTTTACAGCTATGCAGAACAAGCAAGAAGGTTAGAATTTTAATATAAAAGGACACTTGCTGGAATAATCCCACTACAAAAAAAAAAAGAAAAACAACACCAAAAAAACCCCCAAAAAACCTGAAGTGACAGATTGACATGACTCATGAAGAGAAACCTATTATTTCAGTACTAAATTATTTTCTTTCTGCAAATTATGATTTTTCCTTGAGAAATATACACAAAATTTAGCAGCATCCTTCAGATGACAAAACACAAGGGTATTTTCATCCTGCACAATCCACTCACTTGATCATATATTCTATATGCAATGAGACCTTTCAGCATTTTTAACAGGCTCACTTCATGACTTACTCCCTGGTGGAAATTGTCTGGTTCTAGCACAAAATACTAATTATAATTTTTTAACTCTTCTCCCTCTTTGTTATATTGAACTATAGAGCCGTCTGGGTCTGTGTTACGATCTAGAGAAGTGTTCTGTGTGGTGAGTAGAGAACTGGCTGTCAGGCAACACCCAGAGAGTGGTGGTAAATAGCTCCTTTTCAAACTGGCAGCCTGTCACAAGTGGGGTCCCCCAGGGAACAATATTGAGCTCCGTGCTGTTTAATATCTTCATAAGTGATCTGGATGATGGGATCGCGTGTACCCTGATGAAGTTTGGTGATAATACCAAACTGATGGGGAGAGTGGACACTTCAGAAGAGAGAACCACCCTGAAGGAAGACCTGGATAGGCTGGAAGAGTGGGCTAGTAAGAACCTTATGAAGTTTGACAAGGACAGGTCATTGCGGGTGGGAGTGGAAGGCTTAGACAGAGTTATTAAAAAGCAAAGCCTTGCCGGTGAGTCTCAAAGTACAGAAAGGATTCCCTTGCTTTTAAACTCCTTTTCAGAGAAGGGTTTAGGTGCAGCTGAATCCTGCCTTAGCCTCGGACTGTGTTAACAGTTTAAATTTAAAGGAATTATAGAGGTGTGATTAAACCACTTTGTCCCGCAGGTTTTAATGATGGTAAAACAGATATATTTATATAAATGAATTATATTATATTACATTATGACAACAAACAGCTGAACAGGTGAATTCTTATTTGGAATTATTTGCTACACAATATAAACACTAAAAATCTACTAGTAGAGTATAATATAACATAAAGTAGTATAATGCACTGTAACAAAGTAATAATTGAAGCAGTTAAAATAAAGCTAGCAAAAAGAAATAATTTAAAGTAGAGATTTGATGGAACTCATCCATACCAATGCTCGTGGGAGATCTCTTTCTCTCAGCCTCAAGGAGTATCCTTGGGAGGCGTCCCCAGCCCAAGAGAGGAATCTCCACACATATAACCCAAGAAGGGTTATGTCAGAAGAACCTTACTGCATGAGAGGGGACTGGACTTTTATAGTATAAAGTGATTGACTGCTAGTCACACATTTAAAGGCCAACTATCAGCTTATCTATCAAATCAGACTAATCAGACTTCAAAAAGCAGGGTGTGAATTCAAAGTTTGATGAACCAGGATGGTTTTAGCATAATTAAAACCAAGACAACACCCTGGCTCCAGAAGTTGATATTGCATGATAGCTTGCATGATAACTTGATTGAATTTTAGGTTTTATCAGGGTGGATCTAACCTGCCACAGAGGTATAAGATGTTGCACCCAGGAAAACATAATCCAGACATGCATCTCAAGCTGGCAGTATAAAGGGACCTGGGGATCCTGGTGGACAACAAGCTCAATATGAACCGTGTGCTGCTGTGGCAAAGAAAGCCAACAGGACACTGGATTGCATCAACAACAGCATCACCACCAGAGATAAAGAAACTACTTCATTATCCTACTCTGTGCTTGTCAGACCACAGCTGGAAATACTGGGCAGACTGGAAATATGGGTGCAGAGATATGGGCAGACTGGAGAGGGTGCAGAGAAAGGTCACAAAGATGATTCAAGAACTGGGAAGTCTGCCATGTGAGAAAAGGCTGAGAGAACTGAGTTTGTACAGCCTTGAGAAAAGAAAACTCAGGGGAGATCTTATCACCACCTTCCAGTTTTAAAAGTGTGTCTACAAAGAAGATGGAGACTCCCTTCTCGCAAGGAGTCAGGTGGAAAAGATGATAGGCAATGGGTACAAGTGACTCCTGGGGAGATTCTGATTAGATGCAAGAGGAGAGTTTTTCACAATGAGAACAATCAAACATTGAAAAAAATCTCCTCAGAAAAGTGGTGAACTCCCCAGCATCAGACTTTTAGAATCCAGCTGGAGGGGGGGCTGGGCCTTAATAAATATTTGATTGGCTGTGCAGAGCTGGTTAGAAGTTTATTTTCTTGAAACTTGTGAAAGGGTTTTTACAACGATGGGAAAGGGAGACTGGAAAACCAAAGTGATGGACTATACAGCCAACAACAGGTGTACTCAATGGTCTGTGTACTATCGGAATCACTGGTTCTTAAAATCATTCCGAAGTGTTTGAGAGTAAATTGAATCAAATGTCACTTTTTGTCTTCCCTTCCTCCCTGCCTCTTTCCATTGCTTCCTTCCTCCCTCAAAAATTATAATTTATTGGAGCTTCAACAAATATGGGTTACTGAAATGATAAAATAAAAGGGAGCAAGGACATATGCTCTGGTAAAGGAACGGGTGAGTTATTTTATAAAAGCATATTTGCTGCCTGTGAAGATTGTTATTTTCTGGTGCTATGAATTTTGTTTTTTTTTTGCTGCATGCATGCCTGTGTTAAATATGCATGTGTGTGCATTTACTCTTAACGAGAAAGTTAAGTACATTTTCCTTTACTAAGAAATGTCTAAATTATATATTTTTCCCAGGTATAACGAAAATTTTTTGTCAGAGACCGAGTTTTTGTTCAGAACCTCAGTCTTCTTTTTTGAAACAAAGAAATTTTCAAATTCACTCATTTACCAAGAAAGATTGTCTAGTTTTGAAAGGTACAAAGTAATATGTTATAGAATTACACTAAACTTATATGTTTATATACAATAATGAATATAATGAGAGGAAAAATAAGACTTGGAACAATAACAATAATCAGGATTTAAGACTATGGAAAAACTACGATAATAAATGCTTCAGAATACAAAACAATTAGGTCAGTGGACAAGAAATAATAAAACATATTGTATGCATTACATTAAACAGTCATGCACCGTATCATTCCCCACCCAAAATTGAGGAGCTATGACAAAAATAATTATTGAAATCATCAATTCAGTTTGTAGCTGCTGTTGAAAAGGTAAACGGGATCACCGGATGAATAAACAAAGGTATGCAACATAAATTAAAAGTATCATTAATGGTATGCAAGGGGTTGATTATGTTTAACATTTTTTTAGAATAATATGCTTAGTTCACAGTTCATCTTTTTTACAAGGACATTATTGCTCTGGACAGAGAATAATATAAGGTGATAATAATATAGTTCAGCAGTCTATATAGTAGTGAAAATTGTGGATTTATTCTCTTTAAGTGACCTAAATCTCAGCATTCAGGGTAATGAAGTTTTGATATAGTGAAATATCAAACTGTTCAGACTGAAGAAATAGAAAAAAACAAATGAAACAGTCAAAAAGAGGAAATTTATGCAGAGACTAAGTTACTTAGGTAGAGAAAAAGATGAACTAAGACACCACGTAATCAGTGAAACAAAAAAATATAGAAAAGGTGAGGAAACAGCCAGAGATTTATATTTTTTGAAGGAAGATATTAAAGGACATGGAGAAAAAGTTGGAATGTGAGATTTGGATATACTTAAAGGTAATATTTCTTTTGACCTTTTATGTATGTTGTGTATTTACATCTTTGTATAGAGTTCCTAGATTAACTTCATTGTCTGCTTTTAAAATGTGATTAGTCAATAACTGTTTTATGAGAACCACTTGTCCAAAAGAATAACAAATTCATAGTTAAAAGCTCACTTGAAATGGGAAGTCTGACTGTGATGTTACCAGAGGAGGGAAGGACTGCAGGAAAATTGGGTCAATTCAGTATTATTTTATAACACATGGAAATTAGAGAGACCACAGTAACAGTATTGATCTGAGGAAGTAAGAACATTTAAAGTGTAGGCACTTAAAGTTAGATAGGATGATTTCTACTGCAATTACTTAAACCAGTTTATTCTGAGGCTGGATTTTTTTGTGGACTTAGATCTCTGGATCATGTTTGAATTGCAGTCTGGGACCTTATGTCCTTCTTAATTTGGACTAAAGTTTATTTTCTAAGGTCAAAGATGATCAGAAGTAAGTTTAAGATACATTCATTAGCATTCTCCTATTACGAGAAGGAAATTTGTGGAGAAAATGAAGATGATGTTTCAAATAGGAATGTCTATTAAAGCAGGGTGAAAACAAAGGATCTGAAAAGCATTAGGAATACTGGAGCAAGGGAAGGATTTGTCATGTGTTTAAAATCCAAGGCCATTGTCATGGAAAAGAAAAACCCTAAGAATTTTTGAGATGATTTGTTTAGAGAGATAAATACAGTAGCTGCAGTGTATTTGCAACACAGACCAAACACAAATAAAGGAACAAAACAGATTACCTGGCATTTGCAACTGCATACAAAGACTCCAGGGAAAGCTCAGTACGGAAAGTGACTTATGACATTTAATTAATATCTGTGCCAGTAATTCTGTCTGTTAGATGCTGAAATTTATTTCCACCCTTGAACTCCAAAAGATGAGTTCTCTGCTCTTTTCTTGGATTCAGAAGCTTCAGATGTAATGAAAGAAAAATGAAGGATTTCTTTTCTTCAGGCTTTGAGAATGGTAACATTAGAACAGTAAGTATAGTTTGTCCTGAGGCAGACCTTGCACCTTATATGAAGTTAAGTATTCACTTTTTAGAGTAAAATGACAGAAATTGCCTTCTTATTTCTAAGTCTGAACTCTGGACAAATGGAACAGACAGCATTGTACAAATTGAACAGAAGATTGTGCACACATTTGAATTTTTATTAACTAGATCTCACACGGGCTCTTATATTAGGGAAGATTCCTTTTTATTCTGTGCAGTACAGTTAATTTCTTCTCCTAGGGTCTAATTCAAAGACGGAGTATTTTCATTGACTCTGGGCATAATGTTAGGGCTCAGAAAAGTGGGTGATGCATATGAGCAAATCTGTTATAGGACTACGAAGTTCCTGCATATTTTACCATTTTTATACCTTAGAGTGTCTACTTAGAGATGCAAGGATTTCTCAAAGCTCTTTGTTGACACAAAGTAAAATAGGAAACTACCTTGAAAAGTAGTACTGTGAATCATCTGAAATAAGGCAGAGATGTATGTGGTCTCTGTGATTTCATAAGTCACAGTAAAATATAAGATTTTTCTAATAAAATTTCTAATAAAAAAATAAATGCTTTAAGTCAATAAATTACTCATTAAAAAAGAATTAGATTGCAATTAATATCTTCCTCTTGATTATTTTTTTCTATTCTGTAACTCAGTTCTGTAGACACACCTACATGTCATATGGCACACATTTCAGTAAACCATGTTTTTTTCCCCCCTGACTCTAACGTTTTCTACCTTTAAATTTCAGTCATATGGAATAAGCAGGATTACTCGTATGACCTACGTAAATTAGAATTTTGAAATAGGTATCTAAATATGTATGTTTTCATTGGCCAAACTGAACCATTTCATAGCGATTTATCTGTTAACTTTCCAGTTATTTAAATTAAAAGATTTTTAAAATGTGTGTATGTGTATAGGTATATATTTAAAAATATTTTTATATGTGTATTTGGTAAAAATCCAATCTTTTACTTGGAAAAACATATTATATATGTTTAATTCTTGTAGTTTAACTGACTGGTAAGTATGACTGTGCATCGTAATTTACAGAATTTGCAGAATTCTGATGTCATCTACCTGCTTGTTCACAGCATGAAAGTGGCATATTAAACATAATGCTATGCTATCATGCTTTGTCTGCTGACTCTATACAGAAAGCAGGCAAATACAGATGAATTGTACGCAGTGTTCAAAAATAGTTACTTTCAGCTTGAGAAGCTAGTCTCTAGAACAAATAAGAGAGATTTTACCAAAGACCATTCAGTAGCTTCTGGTTAGGCTCTTAATTGGATTGGTTAAATTTTTCAAAGAGGGATCCTACAAACTGAAGACTTCTGTAAATGTGACCACTAAATTTTGATTCCTTAGTTAGAGCAGCTCTTTGGAAAAAATCTGCAGTGCTGAGTGGGAGAGAACATAATGACTGAGGGAGAAGAAATCTTGTGGGTTATGATGGTGAAGTCACAAATATGTTTATATAGCAGAAAAGTTTCAATGGAATTCAGAAGTAGACTAGATTGTCCATCAAAGAGGACATATTATTTCTGATCATATTAGTTATTTCCTGCCTTTCATCCTTTCAAATTGAGCCTTTTCCATTTCATTGGGTTACAGACGTGAAAAATACTTGAATACAATTACTTTAAGGTTCAGATTATAGAAATGAAATTGAATCTGATGTTCTGACCAGATTGTGTCAGTATGACATGTCACTGTAATAAAACTAATTTGACAGTGGAATGATTGCGATTTTGATTGTGGATGCAGCAAAAAGTCTGTTTTAAATGGATAAAAAAAGTATCATGGCTAATTTTTAAGCTGTTAAGACTCTCAATAGGACACCATATATCAGTTGTGACGTTTAAATATGGAGGTTTATAAACATGTCAATGACAGCAATATCCATTAAGCAGAGTGCACTCTGAAAGCCAAATTTCAAAGGGCGGCTGATCTTGAGTCACCCTTTCAATTGTTCATCTTGTATCCCTTTCCCTCCCTTATCAGAGTTTTAAAGAGATGTCAAACTACTTCTGAATGATTCAAACATATCAACCATTTCAGTCACTAATCATTTTAGACAGTTCATTTTATCACTACATGAAAAAACATATATTTTTTATTTTTTTTTTAAGGCAAACTCCTGTATGTACTAAGTTCTCCTTATGAATATGGAAAAACAGCATTGCGGTGCAATAGATAAATTTGGCAGCATACCATCAAAAAGTTTAAATTATTGGCAACAACTGAGCAAAACCAGACCACTGTCTGATATGATTATTTCTATTTATTTTTATTCTATGTTGTTTAAGACTGTAGAACTGTTATGATCAGTGTTATCTGATTCTTCAAGAGTTAACCTTAAGTGCCTGTTCTACCTCATTTTGATCACTTGGAACGCATAGAAGGCTTTTCGGTATCTCAAAAATGCTCCTCCACACACATACACACAAAATTGTGATGGTACTTCTATTTCTACAGACACCCATTCCCTCTGGATAGAGACAAATGCAAGAATGCTGAGAAGAGGCAATTTTATAATTTAATTTGTAAACATATTTTTTTAAAAACTTTTACTTTAGAAAATCAAATTAATTCCTGATTCATCCTTACACCAAAACAAATTTCTTCTTTCTTTATATTATCCTCCAATCAACTGGTCCTTTTTTCTTCTCAGACAAAAATAGTACTTTCAATCACAAATTAATCCTAATTTTTTCTTGGTTTGCCTTCTGATGTTATTTGCTGAAGAATGACCATAAACATTATATCATAAAAAACGAGACTCTGCACACTGTAATTTCAATGCTCTGCAGACTTCAGTTTTATTCAAAACAAACTCTAGATGTTTCCTTTATTCAAAATCTAGATGTTTCCTTAGTTTACTTTCTGATAGTTTGAGGATCAGTGTTTTCACCTCCTCCTTTAAGGATGAATGCTCTTCTCATTAACCTAAGGCAAAGAAATTCACAACCCGTAGGTCCCTGGCAATATTCAGTAATTAGCTGAATTACATATGCTTCTGACTTATGCAAACATGAATGGTTGAAAACAACTTTTAAATAACAACTTAAGTTTTGCAAATTGGGGTTTTTTTGCTTTTCTTTTGTTTGTTTATGAAGTACTGAACTCACAGATCTTGTAAAAGTTGAGATACACAACAGTGAAAAAGATAATTATTAAGATTTTTCTAAAACCAATATTATCCTTCTAAATAAATATATACACATTATCTTTGCCATTATTTTTATGATTATTCTTCACCCTTTTATGTGTTTGGGGTTATTCTTTTTTTTTGGTTTTGTTGCTTTAGTTGTGTTTTTGGTGGTTTTTTTTTTCACAGTACAGAAAAAAAGTATCTTCATCAGATGCTTATTTGGAAAGACCTCTTGGTCTGGACAGTAACTTTTTTCAGCAAATGATCTGATATTGTGTGGTGCATACTAACAATCAAACACCACATTGTGATCCCCTTCATACATGTTCTTATGGATTCATTGCCTATTCTGTATCAGTCATGAGAAAAGCCCAAATGTGCAGTCAGTGCATCCTGTCATACAGACCTGCCACCAAGGTCAGTGCAAATTGTTGTGAAAGTCAGACAAGGTCTTAGTTGGTGAGTGGACTTTTAACCTGTATGTCAATGTTTTAAACACTGGCATTGTTTATTGAAAAATATTAACCATGTTACTCACTGAATTTGATTTGCAGTTATGTAAAGTAAAAATTTAGGGTCTTTTATTGTGCTACCTACATACATAGCTCATTCTTCTTTAGTTTCTTCTACCAAGCATCAGGAATCTGAAATCTGCCTACGTCCTTTGTGTTAGTGTTCACAGGCCTCTTATGGACTTAAATGCACTGGATCAAAAAAAATGTTTTGGAATGGATATTATGTGTAAACATCTATTGTTCCATATTCTTTACAGATATACCTACATTGTAATCAATGACTGTGCCAAATCATCATTTTCAGGTTATTAGTTGCTCAGATCAAAAACTAAAAAATATTTTATGAGATTTCAATGGGCTATATCACTAGATTTTTCTTAGAGTAAAAAAAAAAAGAGGAGAGATTAAGATAGGTTTTTCATGTCTAGTGTATAGTGGCTGTTCAGCCAGATGATCAGACAAAGATCATATGCTGGAGATTTTATGTTCCTGGTGTTATCAAGAGAAGTTAGATCAAAGAACCCAGAATAGAGCCCTGGCTTCTATACTTTGGAAAAAAATAATTTAACAACTTAAAGTTTGAGTTGCTACTGATGCTAATCCTCTTGAAACAGTACACTGGTCTTGGTCAGATTCCACCTTCAATTTTTTTTCCCATTTCACATTTGTGGATAATTTTGAATAAAAAACTAAGGAAGGAAAAAGAAACCTGACTGAGGTGTAGTGTTGGTCAGCTAGATGGGTCACCTTCTCATAAAAGGTAAATATCTATAAAAAGGAAATATGCACACTTCATTGTTTGAACTGACACAGTGTATTCTAGGTGTGAGGCTATACAGTGTCCGTCACAATGTAACAACATTTAAAATTAATTATTTTATTTAAGAGGTTTTTTTCAGTTCACAATTCAGCACAGAAGATTATAGATATGTGGAGATTTTTATACCAGATTCCAGAAATCATTTGGTGTTTTCTGACATGATTGATAATCTGTATTATGAGAAATACTGCATAGGTTAAAAAAAATTGTAATTTGTGGTGCCTTCAGTACAGCTAAGGAATTTTAACCCCCCAAATGTGCATTGTACTTCATGATATACAAAGATGGTTGTTTAATGTGTTTAAGAATATTTATGGTACATTTAAGGGTTTCAATTTCATAGGGATTGCACTGAGAATGATATGCTGATCTAACCATGAAACCTCCGCTGGTTCAAACAACAGGGGAATTAGGCCAGCATTAACTCTTAGAAATATAACCATCAACGTGCTATGTTTATTTCCAATGTCTGAAGTAATTGTAGGAAAGCTTTGGGGGGGTTACAGGTATTTTGTCTTGTAATGTATTTCCAGGGATAATTTATGGGGTATAGCAGAGGATTTTGTTAACTCCTCTTTCTTCTTTTGAAAGTTCAGAACATAGATGTTTTGTTGGCTTTTTGTTTTGTTGGTTGTTTTGGTTTTTTGCTTGTTTGTATGGGTATTTTATGTTTTCTTTTAGTTGATTTTGTTTTTGTTTTTTTGATTGTTTGTTTTCTTATTGAGGGCACAACAAAAACCTAGAGAAATAAGGCAGAAGTAAAGTCAAATTGTGAATACTTTTTTCATTAAGCACATACCTACTTGGTGATTTTTCAAGAACGTGTATATTCATGTTTAGAATTACTAAATGAATTTTTCCAGAAATGAAAAACGCACTATTGGGACGGTTGGAAAATGTGTTAATAATAATGATGATGACAAAAAGAAGGTACTTCTCTGTGAAAAACAAAGTTTTTTATAAGGAAAAGTCATTTGATTAGTTTTTCTGTTGGAAATTTTATTAAAAAAAGGGACATAGTAGGTACAGGAGTGGAACACTTTAATCAACAAAAGCCAAATATGACTTTTCACAAAATTTTCAGCTTTTGAATTGAAACAGGAAGTAGTTGGGATTTTTTTATCTTCACCGTTTTATTTGATTAAAAATCTTTTCCTCCTTCACCTGTATTCATGTATAAATATGAATAACCTTTTTCCAGTAATACATTTAAAATAATAATAAAAAAAAGTAATAAAAAATATTGGAATTAGAAGTACTTCTGAAACTCTCACTCAACACCAAAGGAAAGGGGATAAAAACCCCACAGGCCTCTCAGAATTGAAACAAGTACAATAGCAAATACTTATTTAAGTAGTGTATGCACTGGTAAATAAAAAAAAATAGAAAAAACTCTGAAAATTCCTTATAAGGAGCTATGAATGGGTATTATCTGTAAATCTAAATTTTAATATAAGACTATCCCCTAAAATCAGGAAAAAATATGTTGATTCTGTTTTAGCATCTCTCATCAATTGGGCTGAAGAGACTCCTCCTGCTCTGTGTAAATGAGTTTCAAAATGCTATTCTCAATTAATACTATTTTCCTTATTGTTCTTTTTGAAGCAAGAAGAATGTCAGATATATCTGCACCAGTTAGAAATACTGATCAGTGTCTGAGACAAAGAAAAGCTAAGAAAATGTTAGGTCTGAAGACTCTGGACTAGTTCCAGCTCTTCACATCAACAAGTAGCTCATTTTTAGCATGCTGGACAAAGCGCTTCTTTCATGAAGAAGCGGTCTGTTACACCCTCCCCCGCTTTCCTAGCTGAAAATTCCCTAGCACATCATTTTCAACACAGTGCTATGTCATGATGGATACTGAGAAACAACAATTAACTTCTTTTATTATAACTTGTTGCCTGTCTGCAATGTGAGGCACCATATCTGTAAAGATTATTTTGACAAATGGCAGGGATAAATGGTTAACTGGTGTCTCGCTATATCTGTAAATGGTAAATAGAATATAGAGGCAGTGCAAAACTTGAAGACCTCACAACTCACTCACAAATCTCAAAGCAATTATAAGTTTGTGGAATTCATTGTCCCGTGGAGCTAAAGAGAATTTAAAAGACTGTGACTGGAAAACTGACCAAATCAAACAATATTTCCTTTTTGTCATTGAGTTCTGCTCATAAGTTGAACAGGAACTGCAACAAAACTGAGAATGTAATGAAACACCAACAGTTTTATACTAATGATATTGATTTTTTTCCCAAGAGCATGGCAAGGATTGTGGCTCTATTGTATTTGATGCTGAGCAAACATAAAAAGTAGAGACTTTGCTGTCATGAACTTACAAATGAATTTGTATTTCTTTTTATTCCTGCACACTGTTATACATATTTTTTGCATGGAGATGGTTATTGTTTTACTTTTACAATCAGCGACAAGGAATTAGCCATATAAATAGACACACTGATAGTAAGGATACTGCTTAGCACAAACTTTAATCACTGGTCTGAACCCAAAATAAATAGCTTGCTGTCTTGAATAACATTTACTAAAGAATCTTTCTCTGCATTACTGCAAAATTTGCAGTCTACATGGGTTTTAGATCTATATAAGCCTTATATATCCCTTCCTCTAAGGACTGTAGAAAGTAGAAATGGTTTGTCTGCAGCTTCTGAGCACTTGGACTATCAAGTGAACTAAAAAAAGATTCATGACCTCTGCTCCACAGGGGAAGGTATTGCATGGTAATGTGAGCAACTAACGTCAGTCATGTCCTCCCACAGATTTGGTCAGGTGAGCAGATATAGCTCACAGGTAAAAAAATTTAACTATAAAAGCAAAACAATATTTTCCTGTGTGTAGATCAGAGCAATGCTCTGAAAGCAGACCTATAACAACAGTATAAAGACAAATATTCAAACACCAAGTACTATCAGATTAAAATTTCCTATACAATTTTAATTTCAGCTAACTGACATATACATTATGATACAAACAGTAATTATATAACCAGTTAATTTTTTTTCTTTGTCTGCAGACAACTCTGGCCGAAGGTCAAAGAACAGTCTATGCAGAAATAATAACCAGCTAGCTAGCTAACTAATTATTTTTTAACTTCATCATTCATTACATCATCCATATCTTAAGTACAGGACATCATTTCAACTGAATATTGAATTCAGAATTGTTAACTTCTGGGGCATTTCTGTATTATACACATCACTGTGATATCAGAGTAGCTGACAAACATTATTTTGCTGACACAACATCACTTAGAGGAATTATACTTATTACACTCAGATGAGATACAAGGAGCTTAATACCAGAATATTCAAATGTCCTTAGCTCTGGATGATCCAACTTGACATGCCCACAAGTTCAAATTTTCAGTGTATTTGTCAGTTCATAATATTTTATCTGTTCAAAGAGTAGCTCTAGCAGACTTCGTCTGTTGTTCCCTTTTTTGTTCTGCTCTTTCTGCCCTTCTGCTCCTTTTATTCCTACTTTAATACTGTCAGCATCTCTCTGCTTCTTGGCCCCTCTCACTTGAGTTTGTCCTTTTCTCCTTCCCACCCACACTTTGCATCTTGCTTAGTAGTAAGAAGATGATGAACATGCTATCAAAATTATTTTGGCTAGAGAAAAAGCATCAGTGAAGTTTTGCTGAACTCCATGACAGCTGCTCAACCCATACCTATTACAGAGACACAATAGACACTGCAGTCTGGTCCTGAGGGCGAGTTAACACTGACTATTTTGACACTGTAGAACATGGCTGTAGATAGCGCCTGAGGCCCATCTGGTAACAAGTGGCCCTTTCACAATCTTTACCATTTTCAGATCAAAGTATTGAGAAATTGTGAGGGCTGTGTTACAACATATCAAATGAGGTACATTAGGACTGTGACTCAGCTATCTGGGGCATGATCTCAGCGAGGTCTTGAAAATAAAACTTCCTGAAGTAATGTTCCCAGATTAAGCATGGTGAACTGGGTCTAAATTATGGACTCAACCATATTGCCCAATGAGAGGAGTTTTGGATTACTTTGACCCCTTGAGCTGTGTCTGGGGACGACTTTGACCCCTTGAGCTGTGTCTGGACAGTATCTCAGAAATCACTGGTTGATGTGAACCAAAACCATGCCAGGGAGCATGAAAAATAATAAAGGAAAACAGAATTAAAGATTGAAATCCACTACTATTTTTTTTCCTTTTTTTCCTTTTTTTTTTCTTTTTTAACAGTATGGGTGTACTTTTACAGTGTGATCAGATCACGAGAGGAGAGAGAACACAGAAAGTTCTCAGAGAATTACCTGACAGTTTTAAATAACCATATTTTCATTGCTTTACCAGAAAAAAAGCTATCTGGCACCTCTCTGCCCACATCACCCCACATCAATGTATCAAATTCATTCATCAGTCATTTGAGATAGTTTCTTATGAGATTTTCTTAGCAAGAACACAAAGGCATTCTAGAAAGTAGAAGTAACTGAACTGTTTCTGTTTGAACACTAAGAAAAACAAACTAAGTATACCCAAAAGCTCTGATCAACTTTACAAAGGACTTGTAATAGAAAATGCCACATTACAGAAATCTCGGAGCTGTTCCTTTTTCTTTTTCTTTCTTTCCACTCTCTTCCCTTCTTTTTTCCCTTTTGCTCTTTTATCCTGTCACTATTTTGCTCTTTTTTTCCCATTGCCTGTTTTATGTTTCTTTCATTTTGCCCCCATATTCCTTTTCCTTTTCTTCATTTTCCCCTTTTTTTCTCCTTTTTTTCCCTTCACTTTCCCTTTCCCTACTTTTACCCTTCCCTTTGTTTGCCTTTCATTTTTCTTCTTTTCCCTTCTCTTCCCCTCCCTTCTTTGCCCTGCCCTAGCCTTCCATCTCTTTCTCTTCTCCTTCCTCTTCCTCTTTCTCTTCCTGTGAGTCCATGTATTCCCAGGAGAACATATGCTGAGATGCAAACAGAATACAGTTTCATGATACACCTACTCTCTAGCTCCTGAAAACATTACACTGAACCCACAGAGGCACCAAGGAACAATCTTCATTGGCTACAGGTTTACCACTGTTTGCAACTAAGACATCTGTCAGAGTGGAGAAATTCTAATTGTGAAAAGTTGTTAAGAATTCCATTTTACTGGTATCCACACAGTCACAAAATTAATGAATTCATGAAAGTTTAGATTGACCAGTGTTTTCATAAATTACTTATCTCACTGAACTTTATGAATATTTAGGATATCTAACAGCTATAATTATTAACTATGGTTTATTTTTTATCTTCAAGTTCTTCCAAAATATATCACTATTTGAAGAGTGGGTAAACTGACATGCTTTCAATAGTGTTGGGTAAGAAGAGATTATTTGAAATAGACACATATTGCAATATTGGCTTTGTAAATGTAGATGTCATGGATTTCACATTGGAATGAAAGATGCTTAAAATTTGGTATTTGAAAATTCATATTAATATAATACCTTTTTTGAACTACCTAATTCTTGATGGAATTTCAGGGATATTTGGAAGCAGATATTGGGCATGTCTGAAATTCTTGTAATTATTTTTGTAAATTGAAATTAGCTACATAGTCCTGTTTTCAATAAGTCAGGCACCATTTAACCTTTCTAAATCAATTTCAAAATGGAGAAAGGAAATCTATTGGAAAAAATAAACCTTCATAAAATATGTCAAGGCTGACAGAAACAAAATCATTCTCTTTGGAAAGGTAAATAAAAGCATCATTCTTCTCAACATAAACTGTACTTACGAAATGTGGATGTTAGCAATACTACACAGTGGAACATATTATTCTGAAGATCAGTATACATTCTTCAGACAATTTTCTAAGGTCATTAAAATAAAACAAATGTCTGAATATCCACACATCATCACATGCTCTTTGCTTTATATCATCTAATAAATATAAATTAGAGGACTCACAAATAAAATAAAATAAAATAATGAGAATAATAAGAATAATAATAACAACAAAAAAAACCTAATGCCAAAACTGGGTGTACATTAAGCATGACTTCAGTAGCTTTGGCAATGAGACCATTTTTAATATTTTTTTTGGATTTCAAAAGGTATTTTTTCTCTTTTAGGGTGACAAATTTAATACAGTGCTTTGGAAATACATCTAACTGCCACTGCTGGTAGATTTTAGTATAGTTCTTATACACAGAAGGACTTATTTCTATATGTAGAGGGACTGAGTATTTCCTGCATATTTGCATTTGAATTTAATAGTATAAGCCCTTTTTATATCAACCCCTTTGGACAAATCTACTAATTACGCTGATCATTTTATAGCTATGTTGGCAGAAAAAATAGAAGGCTTCTCATTAACACATTTTCAGAACTATGTAAAAATAATATCAAATAGGAAAAAAAAGAAGTTGTGAAACAAACATAAAAAAGGTATTTAACTATTTTAAGGAAAGTGTTTCAAACAGTTATTGCATTGTCAGGGGGTCAAGGAAGGTGATCCTGCCACTCTACTCAGCCCTGATAAAGCCTCATCTGGAGTCCTGTGCCCAGTTCTGAGCTTCTCAGTACAAGAGACACGTGGGGCTCATGGAGTGGGGCCAGCGGAGGGTGACAAAGGTGATTAAGGGACTGGAGCTTCTCTTACAAGAAAGCTGAGGAAGCTGGGCCTGTTCAACCTCGAGAAGAGACAACTGAGAGGGGACCTCATCAATGTATGTAAGTATATGAAGAGAGAGAGTCAAAAGCACGGAACCAGGCTCTTCTCAGTGACAAGAGGAATTTGCAGAAACTGATACACAAGAAGTTCCACCCAGGTTTGAGGAAGAACTTCTTTAACTGTCTAGGTGACTGTGCACTGGGGCAGATTGCCCAGAGAGGTTGTGAAATCTCCCTGACTGGACTTATTCAAGAACTGTGTGGACACTATCCTGTGTCCCATGTGCTCTAGGATGTACTCTGCTTGAGTAGGGAGGATGGGCCAGATGACCCACTGTGATTTCTTCCAACCTGACCCATTTTGTAATTCTGTTATAAACTGAAAAAAAAAAAAAAAAGAAGAGAAGAAATTGTTCTACATTTTGACTCCTGGCCAAACTTGGTCTATTTCACTTTATTTGATATGTTTACCATTTGAATGCTTATGTATTTCTCATATTTTTAGGTACTTAATTGCTATTTCTTCTTGCTACTTTCTATGAGGATTTATGGATAATTTTTTTCCTGAAAATCAGATTTTCAAAGAAATCAGGGTCCAATTTGGACTTTGGAAGCACCATTTTCTTTGATAATGCACACAACAGGCATTGTTCAGACAGACTTCATGTCAATCTGAAAGCCTAATTTTATTTTAGTAAGAGAAAAAAACAATAGCCCAAAGATTGACGACTTTTATTTCTTGGTTATTATATACTTGGTATATGTGATTTCTATTTGGGTGAAAGGCTTATTGGCCCAGATCACTAAGAGAGATTTGTGATCTGGAACACAGCTAATAATATTAGCTGATGGAAGGTAAAAGGGATGGGAATAGCTTGTGTGCCAAAGCATAGTCTTTATCCTCTTCCACTATGTTTCACTGATTCTGTGGATGCTAATTTCTTTCCTTTAATCTTTGAACACATTGCATTTCATTAAAGACATATAAATCAATGTAAGTTTTTTAAGAGATTTATGTTTTTTTTTTAATTTTAAACTTACTTAAATAGAGGCTATTGGGACCCATGCTGTACAATTCAACAATTTTGTGTTTTGTTCCCCTGTGTCCTGAGCAAGGACCTTTTCACTTAATATATTACATAAATTATATTTTCTTTTTGACCATTCTTCAAAGTGTATATTAATATTTTTTTATATCTCAGTATTAAATCTGTCACATGATCTCATTTTTTGTCTTCATTTTTGCATGTCTTCTTGGACTTCAATGTTTTTCCCAACTCATTTTGTATAATATGCTTGGTAGAAGCCCTGTGAGCCTATAATAAAAGGTTGGTTCATTTTACCTTTCTGGGAACAAAAGAAGCACAGAGATTTGACAGTAATTCAGGTACAGGCTTGCAGAATGAAATTATAAGCTGTTTTTCTGAACTGTATTTTTATTGTATATACTGGAAAATTTCAACAGGCTACCCAAAACCTTTTAAGCTAATCAAAAGTCTCCTTTTTCATTTGTTTTTATTTGTTTGTTTGTTTCTTTGTTGAGGATTATCTTCAAAGTTACTCAGCTGTTGAAACTAATAGAAAGGTAAACCAGCCATTTTCACTTTTATGGTGAGGTTAAAATGTATTGGATTCTGTTCTGGAAAAATGATGGGGGTCTTAATCTAGGTGGTGACGACCATAAGGGCTGATTTCAAGTTCATGTTAGCAATTTCCACTCCACTTGAATGAAGGTTCACATTGACACAGAAACATACTCTACATTGTATACTGAGAGCCTTAGAGGACATAATTGTGAGTATATTTCTTGGAAAGAGAACATAAGAGTTATGCCTACCTAATTTACTGAAAAAGAAAGGACAATTGCCCACTCATAATTATATAACATAGCTCTGTGTCAAGAAGTTAAGAATGGTAAACGAAAGCAAACAAAAAAGTATTTTTAACATATAAGTGATATTTTTAATATACATTTTTTTTCCAGGATTTGAGAAAGGCTAACATACAGAAAACTATTATTTTCAAAGACTGTTCCTGTCCTCTAGGGCTCCTTTCAATATCCTAATTGAATATGTAGATATTAAAGTAAGTGCAGGGATAGTCTAAGGAATCACATAATCAATTAGGTTGAAAAAGATCTCTGAGATGTTCAAGTCCACGCTTTGGACACCACTATGTCAGGCAGACCATGGCACTAAGTGCCACATCCAGTCTTCTTAAACAACACTGGGGGTGGTGACTGCACCACCTCCCTGGGCAGTCCATTCCCATATTTACCACCCTTACTGTGAAGAAATTCCTCCTCATGCCCACTTAAACCTCCCCTAGAGCAGCTTGACACTATTTTGTCCTTTTACTAGTTGTCTAGGAGAAGAGGATGACCCCCACCTGGCTACAACCTCCTTTCAGGTAGCTGTAGAGAGTGATACGGTTACCCCTGAGTCTCCTCTGCTCCAGGCTAAACAATCCTAGCTCCCTCAACCACTCCTCATGAGACCCGTGCTCCAGGTCCTGCTCTTCACCAGCTTTGTTGCCCTTCTCTGGACACACTCCAGTACCTCAATGTCCTTCCTGAATTGAGGGGCCCAGAAGTAGACACAGGACTGGAAGGGACACTAAGAAAGTTTGCAGATGACACAAAGCTCAGAGGAGCTGTTGACTCCATCCAAGGAAGGGAGGTCCTGCAGAGAGACCTCAATGAATTAGAGGACTGGGCAATCACCAACCATATGAAGTTAAACAGGGGAAAGTGCTGGATTCTGCAGCTGGGATGGGGTAACCTTGAATGTTAATACAGATTGGGGAATGAGGTGTTGGAAAGCAGTTCTGTGGAAAGGGACCTGGGGGTCTTGATTGATGACGAGTTGAATATGAGTCAGCAGTGCCCTGGCAGCCAGGAGGGCCAACCATATCCTGGGGGGCATCGGGCAAAGCATCACCAGCTGGTTGAGAGAAGGAATTGTTCTGTTATGCTCTGCACTGATGCAGCCTCACCTTGAATTCTGTGTACAGTTTTGGTCACCAAAATATAAGAAAGATATTAAGCTGTTAGACAATGTTCCAAGGAGGGCAATGAAGATGGTGAAAGGCCTTGAGGGGAAGCCGTATGAGGAGCGGCTGAGGGCACTTGGTCTGTTCAGCCTGGAGAAAAAGAGCCTGAGGGGAGACTTCATTGCAGACTACGACTTCCTTGTGAGGGGAGGAGGAGGGGCAGACGTGACCTCTTCTCTGTGGTGAGCAGTATCAGGACCCGAGGGAATGGCCTGAAATTGTGTCAGGGAAGGTTTTAGTTAGATATTAGAAAAAGGTTTTTCGCCCAGAGGGTGGTTGGGCACTAGAACAGACTCCCCAGGGAAGTGGTCACAGCACCAAGTATGACAGAGTTCAAGAAGCTTTTGGACAAAGCTCTCAGGCACATGGTGTGACTCTTAGGGATTGTCCTGTGCAGGGCCAGGAATTGGACTACAATGATCCTTGTGGGTTCCTTTCAACTCAGCATATTCTGTGATTCTGTGGACATAGTACTCGAGGTGCAGCCTCACTAGTGCCGAGTACAGGGTGAAAATCCTGCTGGCCACACTATTTTTGATACAGACCAGGATACCATTGGCCTTTTTGGTTACCTGGGCACTCTGTTGGTTCATGATCATGACCCACGGGTCCTTTTCCACTGGTCCGCTTTCCAGTTGCTCTTTCCCCAGCCTGTAGTGCTGCGTGAGGTTTTTTGTGACCCAAGTGCAGGACCTGGTGCTTTGCCTTTTTAAAACTCATGCCTTATTAAACCTCATGCCTTATTAAACCTTATACCATCAACCTCAACTCGTCAATGCAGTCTGTCCAGATCTCTCTACAGACTCTTCCAACCCTTCAGCAGGTCAACACTCTCTCCAAAATTAATGTCATCTACAACCTTACTGAGGGTTCACTTGATCTCCTTGTCTAGATTGTTGCCTAAAAATCAGGAGAAAAAAATCACCAGGTGAATTTAGTATCATCATCATCATCATCATCATGGCTGTGCTTCCCAGACAAAGATTTGGGGAGGGCTCTCTACCCACGTTTGTTACATTTACATTTTGATCATACTGCCCTCTCTTTGCTACCACATAGCTTAATCCTGCATTGGTAAGCTTTAGAAGCTTGAAACTTCCAGAAGAGTTGACTCTTTATGACTTCGATGATAGGCAGTACAGCCATTATCTGTTGATGAAATTAATGTCTGTTTGTGCAGTTAAGACATAAAGGACTTTTATAACCATAGAGGAATGCACCTTTTAAGAGTGAATGTTAGTCTGGAATGCCTATATATGCTTACATATTTTACCTACTTGTGCAGTGTTTTTTGATAAATATCTTTTAGTTAATGAGAGCACAGTGTCTTATTCACTTGAATATGTTTTCTGATTATTCAGCTTGTGATAGTTGTATAGGAAAAAAAATCTCTGTTTTCTTTAGAATTGTGGATTTATAAAACAATTAAGGTAGGGAGGTACATCAGGTACCTCCTATTTGAAGGAGTTTACTATGTTAGCAGTCATAATGAATTTTAAAATTCAAAATTCCATTTTCAGGTTAAGTAAACAACTTAAATATTTTCTAAACCTGTCTAAATCTGTTTTCCCCTTTTTTTAATATCTGATTGTAAGCAGGCTTTTGGGTTCTTATTTAGAAAAAATATTCAGAAGCAGGTAGAAGAGGTGTTGGATTGAATTTTAGCAACTTAGTTTTTTTCTTTCTTTTAAAATTAAAACCAAAAAAGAGTAATTTCCAGAAGTTATGTGTGATCTTTAGGTCTTGTCTAAGTGCTATGCTGCAAATCACATACAGCATTGAGAATGCATCATTGCAACTTCAAGGTCAAAGAGAAATTAAATCTTGCTATTGGTGAACTCCAGGGCCAAAGTAACTTTACGGGCTCACTTATGTGTACAATATCTCTTGTAACAGAGAAGCAACTGAAGATGCTGTTGATGAAGAGAAAGCTAGCATGAGCAATTTCTTTATATATTTTAGTGGTCTGTATATCTTGACTAAAAAAGAATATTCCATCCATTCAAAGCTATTTTGAAAGTTAAAAAAAAAAAAAAAAAGAAGATGCATTATATTAATACAAAGGCTATATTTACACTTTTCTTCTTAAAAGAATGAAGGAAATACATGCATGTTTGTGTACATTTTTGCATCACATTATTACAAACCTTCTAAAAAAAATTTTTAAAAATCCAGGTATTCTACTTTTTATATTAGTGCCTTACCAGTTAGGAATAAGGACAAGTTTCATTTTTGTTTTAGCCTTCTGTTGTTCCCCACATGCTGCCAGTATCTGTTTTCAGTGGTATATGCCATTTCTTAAATGTCCTCTGAGCATATCATGCAAAAATACGACAGCCATTCTCTTTGCTTTCCTGCATCCAATGTTCTATCTTCAAACCTTTGTAAAAACATCAACTGTTGTGTATTTATTATATTTATTTTAATTTCTTGTGCTTGCCTATAAGAGGCAAAATGGAATCTTGATGAGCTGCTTGGTTAAGCCTGGGGAGAAAAGTCATCTTCATTTCATCTTGCACATAGATGGGGAAAAAAAAGCACCATATAGCTTGCATATTTTGAGGCTTGACTTCCTATTTTAATTCTGTATAACTAAGACTGTATTATTCAGTTAGCAAAAAATGTGTTGTGTTTAATAGTAAAACCTGAGGAAAGGAAACAGTAATTTTCTGATATTAAGAAAAACTAAAGTCTTGGAAAATTATTCAATACTCCATAAGTTAAAGAATATTTTCTCATCTTTATGCAAATTGTATAGTATTGTATGATTCAGCAAATAATTGCCTTTGTTGCTAAAGTTCTAGGCCAATTATGGCTAAGCAACTGTGATTGCAAGACCATAGCAAAAGTTCTGGCAGCTTGGCTGTAGGCATTTTCATGTAAAATTACTATTCCTGATCTAAAGTCTTAATTTAATAAGCACTGCTAGCAAATGGAGGATCTGTAGCTCATCAGAAGCTATTTTATGTGTTACTGAAAAGGGCATTACACCAAACTGAACAGAGAAATTTCTTCAAAGTGTGAGCAGAACTTAACTTCAAGGACACCTTTTTTTTTTTCATTTCCATTTTCAATTTGCCAAAGGCTGCTGTCATCACCAATACAATTATTTCAAAATCATTTTATCTGTAAAGTTGCACAAGACAGGTCATTCCTATTTCTATTCTCTTATTTTTTGGTTTGGAACATTTGGCATGGCTAATCAGAGTGATAGATTGATATAGGGTTAAAAGGATTACGTAAAGGAAGGTAGCATGCCAGCATGCTAGTATTATCTTAAGATTATTTATATCCAGTCTCTTAGTTTAAACTTTATAGACACAAGATCAATATTTTATTAGCAATTACTAACAATTCATGATGATGTAATACGTGATGAGAGGAAGCCATTTCCTAATATCTAACAGCTGGTTACAAACATAGCAGCCACCCATGGATAACTATTGCTCTTCTATAGTTTTAAGAATACATTCCAGAAAACAAAAATTAACCCAGATTTTAATATTTAGATAAAGTAAAAGTTGAATTGAACTAGTTCCTCAGGTTTATTGTGTTCTGCTTAAAACAGCTTTTTAACTCTTACCTTGAAAAGAACCACACAACAATGAGATAGAATGAACCAGTGCTTCATTTACAATGTTCTATTAAGTTTATAATAAGAAATGTGTAGGAACAAAAGTTTCACTTTAAGACTAGATTTAACCGACTTTTTTTCTTCAATAGAAGAATCTTTCATTCAAGTCAAGGGAGAGGTATCACATTGACTGCGTGGGTGCTCACCATGTGGAACTCAGATTCTTACTAGACAGAACCCCAAATGAGAGAAATCTCCAAGGTTTCTACTGGCATGTTTATGTACCTGCAGTGCTTTCCCTTTTTGGCTTGTGTTGACAGCTTTAAAGGTCTGTTTTCTCTGGAGTGTCTCTCTCTCTTTTATTTTTTTACAAGTCTTTTTACAAGTTTCTAAGTCCAACATTTAGCATCTCCTTCTAAAGGTTTAAGATTTAGCTATCTGAAAGTAATTGTCTTATTATTAAATAGGTCATGTGACAAATATACACATATTCCTCTGTCTTCTACAACTTTGGTTACTCTGATTTCTGGTACATTAATCTTCTCTCTTTCTCATTCCACAGCTATTACTTAATAAAGTGAAAAATTAGAAAGGAATACTCCAGAACATTGAATAGAAAAAAAGTTGAAGCATGGTTAAACTCATGTAAGCTTACTATTCAAATACTCTAAGTGTGATTCCACTAATCCAGCTTAAGGTGATCACAAAATAGATGTATGGAAATGCCAGTCACAGTTAGACTGACCTCTTCTATAGAAAAGAAAAAAAGCACTTTCAAATTATGGTTCAATTAGCTTGTTTTAAATACCTCTTTTAGAATAAGAAGAATCATGGCCTTGACTCCACTAAGTACATTGACCACACCTTATTGACTATATAGGTAGACACAGATTAAGACCTCAAACACAGATTTAGATATCAAAGCCCACAGAGTGAAATTTATATTTTCATTTTTAACTTAAAGGAGAGACGAAAAAATAAATTAGTAAAATAAATTCCTATCTGACCTGTCTTATTAAAATTATTTCTAAAAATAAGAGAATTTTATTTGCTTTATATATTTATATATATATAAATGCACATATATATAGATAAGAATGTAACAGTCTAATAACGGGCATGCAAAAAACTTAGATCTGCAACAAGAAATTTAGAATTATGTGTCTTTCCTTGTTTATTTTTCAATTATACAACCTGACTGTCAATGTAAGAGAATTGAGATAATGGCATGATGAGTCAGAAATAGTAGAGTTGTCTAATAGAGATACAGGATATGTCTTCAAACTTAAGTCTGTTTTATTGATGCTCTGTGGTACTTCTTCCCATCAGCAATTAATAACTTGGCAGCCTTACCCTCAGATGCAAAAGAACTCTTTGAACACCTACATGACATCATAAGGGTGGTATTATCTCATTATGTTTATGTGATAACTCAATTATTAAAGAACTCATCATCATGGCAGGACATAATTTTTTCTCAGCTTTTCTTCCATGGAAAAGAGTTGAAAGGAAATGTCAGGATAGAGTTGGTTTAAGATAAGAGAATGAATGTGCATATATGTGTTTAACTCAGAAGCCCCATGTTGAAGTGCTCAGCTCAAGGGTTAGAAAGAATTTCCTGCTTCTGGGATTATTGCAATGTTTCCCCATTAAAGAGAAAAACATTCATTTGATCAAGACCTACAACTTCATCTCCGAGTGACAGATCTAACTACAATGTTCATGCAGCCTCTTTACTGATGATATGTAATCAAGACATTAACTCAAAATCTAAATGATTTTGAGACAGATTATTTGTACCCTAAGCCAAAATACCACTTCACTGAATAATAGACAACATTTAGAGTAGTTCCTTGGCTCCAGTAAAACAGAAGCAAGAATTATATCCCTGATATTTTTAGTACTGCAACAGTAGGCACTAACACCACTTCCAAACTTTATCAAGGTATTGCAGGGGGAGCTCTGAAAGCTTGATTCTCCAATCCTCACACTAAGAGGCTTGCTGGGTCCTTCCGACACCCATTTCCTGACTCTATCAGGAATCTAAATTACTTTCTCAATCTGCTCTTTCAGTCCAGATGGTCTTTAAGGACGTTAACACAAGTATATTTTAAGTAGCTCATAATTGTTCCTTTGATATGATGACTCAAGTACTTCAAAGGTAGCCCCATGGCTGAACCAAAGCCCCTAAGACAAAGAAGTTTCCACAGAATTTTTAATGTTGAAAGCAACAAATTCATAGTATCGTGCTTTTTTTTTCCTATTCATGTCTTCAGAGAAAAGGGAAATTTTCTGAATATTCCAAAGATCTAATCTGATATAATGTCTGCATATCTTTTGTGTTAATAGAGTTTTTGTAATAATTACCAATAGTTGTTATAGTAATTACAATAATTAAAAAAAAAAATAATTTTATTTTAATTTTGCTTTAAGGAACTTTCTTTGTTCCACAAAAGCTGTGTTTGTTTAGTTTAAGAAACAAATATTCACAAGTTTAGAAAAAATAAGGCAGTATAATGTACTATATTGTCTCATGTGTGGACATGCAGGATATTTTATAGAAATTGAACATTTCTTCACATGTGAAAAGAAATCATCTCTTTAACAAAGACAAGGTGAAAGATCTAGGCTGAATTATGGCTGTTTGAGGAATTTATCACATGTACTCTTTTTCTTCACTCAATGCTTCACAC
This sequence comes from Manacus candei, assembly GCF_025592945.1. Classification (NCBI taxonomy): domain Eukaryota; kingdom Metazoa; phylum Chordata; class Aves; order Passeriformes; family Pipridae; genus Manacus; species Manacus candei. The sequence goes on from NW_026138062.1 coordinate 9,749,324, forward strand.
AAAACAAATTTACATTTGTTTTTCAATCTGAATCTGAAGGATTGAGGAGGAAGAGGGAAAAGAGGGAAGCAGTACAAAATTGACCACTTTACCAGTAACCTGCTAGAATATGGCTGGATGTCCTGTAAGTCACATCATTGCGACTCCAAGGATGTGTGCAGCATGTGCAGAGCTCAAATGGGACTGAGAGGGGATTTAGTATGAAGCTTGTATTACAATCATTCCAGAAGATTCTGAGGTTCTGTAAGTGGAGTTTCATAGCGCCTGTTCCATCCAGTTATCTAACATTTAATGAATGGTCTTATGTCCTTCAAATAAACATATTTTGAGGCAAAAAAGCTAAATCCCCTCTCTGGAGATTCAGCATTAACATAGTTTCTAAGGAAAAGAAAAACAAATAAAATGCCCACTTCTGCTGAATTTTGACTCAGATTCTCCAAAAGGTCGAGCAGAAGAAGTCTTTCATACTTACTACTCTATGTTGATCAAAGCAAAATTACTACTTTGTAGAGGAACCCAGAACTCAATTCATGCTGTAGAGTTATATCAGTTATGATGTTTTGTTTCATAAAAATACAAGTCAATTAAAGAGTGTTGACAACACTAGAAAAAATTAAAAGAAAATAATAGCATGTTTAAAGTAGGAATGTCTTACTCTTACAGTGGCTACAATATCAATCATTATCTTATCTTCAGCCACTTTCATGAAATACTCACAGAACAGAGCATTATGGTTCAATGTAAGTTAATTTTATAACCAACTAGGAAAAAAAAACACTTCATATCAGCCCATAAATTGTTAACAGAAATCAACCGTTGAAGAAAAAAAAAAAAAAGAAAGATATATGAAAACTAGTCAAAGACAGAATTACATATAAAAAAGAACACGGATATAGAGTCATTTTCATAAGGGAAGGGTACGGAGCAAATAGTTTTGGGAATTTGGATAGTAATATCACCTTTAATGAAATACAAAAGCTACCCAAGGCCCATACTGTAACCATATAATCACCCCTTTTACCTCTTGACCTAACACAACTGAACTATCAAAGTCAAGACAATGCAACAGTAACCAAATACCAGTTTATATACATCACTACTGTACATTTCATTGATCTTCTTGAAATTTCCAACAACTTTGTGTCCAAGTTTGATTTATGATTAAATTGATGGTTGGACAAAAAAGTGGTGCCAGTCTCTCTGGAATTTATTGACATTCATACTTAGAGAAATATTCATATACTAGATGTCTAGGTTTGCCCAGTAACTTGAAATGTTGTGCTTTTATCTAGTTATCAGAAACTGGAATATTAGAAGGAAAAAAAAAAACACAACAAAAAAAGGTGTTACAAAATGTCTTTTCAAAGCAGTTCCTCTCAGCACTCAAGGGAAAGATTACAAGCAGTTTATTTTAATTTTCTGGAAATAGAGTATAATCTAGAAAGCAATTTTTAGTGAGTCTCTTGGCTCACATTAGATGTAGAACAAATGTTATTTTAAACATAATCTGTAACATTTAATTGCAAGTCCCTGTTCTGCCAGATATTTAACCTTTTTTTTGCAATTATTAGCATTGTTCCTGAAAGGTCTATATAACCTGCAGTGTCTTCAGTACTACATTACCTCTCAGTGAAACAACTTCTGATTATTTCCTGTTAAAAGTTATGAAATATTTTACAAAAATATAGTGAAGCAAAGGGGGAATATTACCTAACAATTCTAATACATTTGAAAAGAGGCTATGCTCAAGAAAATGAACGTGTAAGAAATTCTATTTTGATAGTATGTCATAATAACATTTGCTAAATCACTCCCTCTTTCTTTCTCTCTCTTGTTCTTGGTTGTATTTTATTTTCAATTAATTTAAAGGGAGAAAATCCCATTGAATTTTAATATTAAATTTAAGCATTTGTAATCTGGTAATGTCCTCAGGCAAATTCATCTGTAGGTCCTATTATCTTCCATTTAAATAATATATCCTGAAAAATACTGATGCAGGATTTATTTTATACATAGAAAAAGCATTCATTGAGTCAAGAAGGATACTAATAAATCTCAGCTTTCTGAGTGCAGAACCAAAGATTATCTTATTGATTTCTACTTAACAGAATCAATCATAACTTCAAGAGGTTCCATAGCATTCCTTTTGGGATGCATAACTGAATATTCAGGAATCTTTACTGTCAAATTCAACTGTGTATATTAATACCTTTTCTTTAAAGTGATGATACAAAAAATACTAAAAGGGTTCTGGACTGTTGCTGGTATATTTTTTTAAAGGATAAACTACAACACAATGATTTTTGTAGAACAGAAGCTCAGATCAAGTTGATAAGATCACACTGAAATGAAAACAGCATTAGAAGTCCTCACTGCTCACTGTTTCACCTCAGACATAGGTTTTTCACGTCACTTCACTCTTGCTTTGATTACAGCAATGTTCAGTATCTTGCTGAATAATTAATAATTCTAAGCAGTGCATTGGAGACGTCTGAAAACTCTCTGTGTATCACCTCTGCCTCTTTACAGCATGTCTCCTTCCTGCTCTTGGGAATATCCACTTGTGTGGAGGCTTTGAGTTCTCCTATTCTGTTTACTTCTCTCAGGAGAGGACCACTGCTCCACTCACTCCAAGAGGATTGTGCATTGATCCAATATGTGACAGACAGCAGTGAGCAGGTACATGGCCTCTCTCCCTCCTGCTGAGTTGCACCTTCCAACAAAACACAACATATGGTACAAGAGAAAAGAACAAACAAAAGATATGTGATTTGTCACTTTTAATATGAGATAATTTGCATGTATATCAAGATGTTCCAGAGCCTGCATTGAATTTGTCACCAATGGAAATTTTCTCTGCCTCCTGACAACACCATCTCTCTCCTCAAACCTGAAATTGAGAAGTAAAACACTGTTTAAAAAGAACTGATCACTGTACTTGCATTAAAGCTATTCTTCATGAAAGATAAAATCTGATCATAACAGGATATGAAGTTAGAATAGACTATGATTTTAACCTTTGTAACTTGGAAAAACAAATATTCTCAAACTTAGCTTTTAAAAAGGCCCAGGTTTTTAAAATGTAAAAAGGTCACTTTTGTTTCCTTGAGAAATGAAAGCCTGATCAGAGCTTACCACAGAATCACAGAATTATCTGCATCAAGGCCCTGGAGGCACCACCAGGCCTGGTTGCCCCTACCTAACCCCCTACATCTCGCTCCACGCTGCCCACAGCTCAGGACTCTGTGTCACCCCCCAAGAACTGGCAGCCCCTACCCCAGTCATGCCACAGCAGGGCTGGTCTCCAGCTCCCCTCAGCCCCATCCTTCCCAGTTGACCAAGGCCCTCCTGTGAGTGTACATCCCAGCCCAACCTTGACCCATCTCCAGGGAGGTGCACAGTACCCGGGGCTGGGACTGCCCTGATGCCTCCCTCTTACCTGGCTTCTGGCTAGGGTTGTGGAATGGGCCCTGGCCACCTAACAACACTTCTGGAGCCCCAGTACCAGGGAGCCAATGGCCCTCTCAGTGTCTTGATATCGGTACTGTGCTTGGGACACTATTCAGAAAATACAAAAGAAATCATAGCTTCTTTTGAGATAAACAAGTTATAGTAAGTGTAGAATCATCAAATGGTTTAGATTGAAAAAGACGTCTAAGGTCATGGATTCCAACCATTAACCCAGCACCACCATGTTCATCACTAAGCCATGCCTCCAAGTGCCACATCCACACATTTTTTGAACTCTTCCAGGTGTGGTGACTCCACCACTTCCCTGGGAAGCCTGTGACAGTGCTTGACAACTCTTTCTGTGAAGAAATCTTTCCTAATATCCAATCTAAACCTCCTCTGGTACAACTTGAGGCCATGTCCTCTCGTCTCTTGTTACCTGGGAGAAGATACTGACTCCCACCTTGCTACAAACTCCTTTCAGGTAGCTGCAGAGAGCAAGACAGCTCTCTATGTGTCCTGTTTTTTCCAGGCAAAATAGGCCCAACTCTCTCAGCTGCTACTCATCAAACTTCTGCTCAAGCACCTTCACCAGCTTTGTTGCCTTTTCTGGACATGCTTACTCCTGCACCTCAACCTTTTTCTTGTAGTGAGGGGCCCAGAACTGAACACAGTATTTTATGATGTTCTCTTTATTTTGACCCATTCTTATGGACATTGTGCCACTTGAAAACTTCATCTCTGAAACACTTTACCTACAGCGACAAGCACTTTCTTCCATGTATACTAATTAGCACTGAGTCAAGAATGCATCTTTTTGTCACACCACCAGAAACTTCTACAGTTTTCTGCAGTATTGCAAGAACAATTACTTCCTGAGATATGCTAAATATTCAGGCTTTCTGATGAAATATATGTAGTACTGCAAGGTTAGGTTGAAGATGACCACTTCTGGCTACAAGGTTCCATAACCTATTATGCTTGTCTTCCTAAGGAAAAAAGTGAGTAAATACACTTAATTTGTGCTTATATTCTGGAAATGTAAACATAGACACTAAACATGCCTGCAATGATAATCCCTTTAATTTAGTGTTCGAGGGAAGGCATCAGTACTTCCAGAAGAGAAATTTATGAGACAATGAGAATAACCTTCCACACTTCAGAATAAGATTATATTTTTCACTTAGCTTGTAGGCTGAATTTGGCAATCCTTTCTTCAGAATGTGTGCATTAAAGAAGTGTCTAAAAATAGAATAATATAAAAATGAAATCAGAGCAATAAAAAGTAATGAAATTTTAAATTTGTTCTTCTATAAGGAGAGAACTGTAGTAGTTATGAACTGCAATATTATTATTTGTCACTAGTACTTGGAGAATATGTGAGATGGTTCAACCATACATTTTAAAATTATAAAGGAATTGAAACACCATATACATGTTTGTGCAGTAGATACTAAAATATTTTACTAGCTTTCTCGCCAGTCTTTGCTCAAATCACTGTTATATAGCACACAGGTTTTGAAAATATGTTTTTGGGTGTATAATTATGGTCACAAGCATTTGGTATATTAGATATTCAATAGACTGTGGTAATTAGAGTTTGGTACTCTTAAGGAATTCCAGGATACTGTTCAGAAAAAAAATGTACCTTTTGCACTACATTAAAATTGATATGAGTGCAAATCTCATTCTAGTGCAATAGAAATCTTCAGAATGGTACTTTTCTATGAAAAATAAAACTTCCCAAAGAAAATCATGATGATAATACAGATCTCTTCGGGCAAGTCCAAAGGAGGTCCACTAAAGCTGATTAGAGGGATGGAGCACCTCTCCTGTGAGGAAAAGCTGTGACAATTGTGTTTGTTCAACCCGGAAAAGAGAAAGCTTAAAGGTGACCTAATTGCAGCCTTCCAGTATCTGAAGGGAGTTTACAAGAAATATGGTGAGACACTATTTACAAGCACATGTAGCAACAGAACAAGGGGAAATGGCTTCAAACAGAGAGTAGGTTTAGGTTAGATATTAGGAAAAAATTCTTTACTGTGAAGGCGGTGAGGCACTGGAACAGAGAAGTTGTAGATGTCTCATCCCTGGAGGTGTTCAAGGCTAGCTTGGATGGGGCTCTGAACAACCTGGTCTAGTGAAAAGCATCCCTACCCATGGCAGGGGGGTTGGAGTCAGATGATCTTTAAGGTCCCTTCCAACCCAAACCATTCTATGATGCTATGATAACATTTTCTGAAGCTCCAGAGGCCCAGTAATTCCTTCGGTAATGTGTAACCATTATATTCTTTCCCCCTGAAAACACAAGTAGGTTACCATTTTCACAAATTAGCAACTATAAAGAAGAATACAGTCTTCTCTAAATATTCCATACAATTATTATCAATAATTGGATTTTGCTACTGATTCAAAAACAAATAGATACCTGTGACCACCATAAACACTTAGCACTCATGAATGTATTTCATGAATATGAGGCTGACATCTCTCATTATGATCTGAAACCTGACAGCAAGGTGCTTTTCTGGGTTTTTGTTGCAAAATATCTTTCTGAGAAAGGATTGTCTCTCATGCAAGTGCTCTTATAACTGGATTACTGTAAAAAAAAACCCTACACTTTTTTTCCCCCCGTATTTTCTAGATATTTGCAATAAAATAAAATATATAACTGGACCTGGTCCTAAAGAAATAAATACATGTAATTTCCATCATGGTTCGAATACCTATTTTAGAAAAGTGAAAACTCAAACACAATCCTAACATTTCTACTAGGAGCTGTTCATCATATAGCATTTCTGGCTGATTGTTCATCAGCTATGTAGAGAATTAGTTCAGGTGGTCAGGATCAACAATGGTGAAACTAGAGGCTTAAATGTGAGATATTACCAGACTCCGCATTTCACAGAATCACAGAATGGTTAAGGTTGCAAGGGACCTCTGAAGATCATTTGGTTCAATTCCCTTGCACAAGCTCTTTCACCTAGAGCAGGCTGTTCAGGAACACGTCTAGATGGTTTTTCAATATTGCCAAGGCAGGAGACTTTGCAACTTTTCTGGGCAACCTGTGCCAGTGCTTGGTCAACCTCACAGTGAAAAAGTGTTTCCTTATGTTCAGAGGGAACCAACTGTGTTTCTGTTTGCGCCCATTGCTTCTGCTCCTGTCACTGTGGACAACTGAAAAAAGTCTCTCATCCAAGGTCCCTCTGGATAACAGCATAAACTTCTGGTGTATCAGACACTCCTCCCAGTTTTCTGTCATAAGCAATCTTGCTGAGTGTATACTCTGCCAGATCATTAATGAGGATGTTGAACAGGACTGGATGCAATATTGACCATCATTGCAGAGAACTATTGCTTCTGTTACTCCACTGCTTTGTTGAAGTCCCCACAATGTCTTTAATAGAAGTGGAAAAAACCTTTTCAATTTTCCTGAGATCTTTAAGTAGCATGCCTGGGGTGGTATCCTAAGTAAAATACATATGCACACATATATGTAAAACACATGTATCTTTAAATACATTAAGGTTTTATGCAGTGTTTAACACTTTGTTTTGGCCACAGCAGTATGCGGACCTGTAGGTATTCTTTTGCTCTGTGTTCTCTCAGAATAATCTGCCGCATCTCCCTTCTCCCATTCATTGTGCAATATGTATTGTTGTCTAAGGGAGTGCAGAATCTGTCAAAAGAGCCAAATGTGGAAATTAGGAACTGAGGATTCCTAAGTTCTCAGACTGAGAATTCTTGGTTGTGAGGGAAGAGTAAAATTCTCTTAAATACATTATTTGTTCAATATGTAGTGAATGTATAGTAAATACTGCTAAGATGTTGTCTTATGATCACCTTAAATTGCAAATTATAACGGTGAACAAAGATTTAGTGTGAATTAATATACATTTTGTGTTGGCAGTAGAATGTGAGTAAAAAATTGTAATTGCATATAAATCTGAGTTCTAGGTTTTAGGTTACAAGTAATTTGAGTAACTAGTATAAAAAAGTGTTAAGTAAGGATGCAAAAAGAAGCTTCTAGTTGCTAAGATTTGATCATGTTTCTTTCACATTGTCTTATTGTACTGGGTTTGCGTGGTCAGATTTTGGTAGTGGGGGTGCTATTGAGATGGCTTCTGTGAGAAGCTATCAGAAGCTTCCCTGATGTCTGGTAGAGCCATTGCCAGATGACTCCAGGATGGACCTGCCACTGGCCAAGGGCGAGCCAGTCAGGAATGACAGTAACACCTATGTGATAACATATTTAAGAAGGAAAAAAAAGTTATTGTGCAGATGAAAATTGCAACCAGAGAAGAGCAGAGTGAGAACATGTGATCAGCTCTGCAGACACCAAGGTCAGTGGAGGAGAAGCAGGAGGTGCCCCAGGTGCCAGAGCTGAGGTTCCCCTGCAGCCTGTGGTGCAGACTGTGGTGAAGCAGCTGTCCATCAGCAGCCCATGGAGGACCATGGAGATGCAGAGGTCCATCTGCAGCCCATGGAGGAGGAGATCCACACTGGAGCAGATGGATGACCAAAGGAGGCTGTGATCCTGTGGGAGGCCCATGGTTTAGCAAAGACCTGCTGACTCACACAAAAAAGAACCAATGCTGGAGCAGGTTTTCCTGGTAGGCCCCTTGTGGGGGACCCATGCTGGAGCAACCTGTGCTTGAAGGACTGCACCCTGTGGAAAAGCGGCCCACGTTGCAGCAACTCATGGAAAACTGTTGCTGTGAGGTGGACTCATGATGGAGAAGCTTGTGAAGGACTGTCTCCCATCGGAGGGACCCAAGCAGGGGGGGACTCCTCTCTCTGAGTAGCGGCAGAAACAATCTGTGATCAACTGACCATAACCCCCATTCCTTTCTCCCTGTGCTGCTGGAGAGAGAGGAGGTAGAACTTGGGAAGGAAGAAAAGGCGAGGGAAGCTGCTTTTTTAAGATTTATTTTACTTCTTATTCTTCTGCTCTGATTCTGCTACTAATAAATTCAATTAATATCCCCACTTTGAGTCTGTTTTACCTATGGCAGTAATTGGTGAATGATCTCTCTTCGTCTTTATCTCAACTAATGAAACCTTTGTTATATTTTCTCTCCTCTGTCCAGTTGCAGAGGGGATTGAGAGAGTGACTTTTGTGGGTACCTGGTGTCCAGTCAGAGTCAACCCACTATACTCATTTTCTACTTATTTTTTTTCTATTTTCTTTTCTGAAGTAAAATAAAAATTGAATTTCCAATACCTTTTTTTTTTCTGAAACTCTTAACAAATTCCTAAGACTCACTAAAATGGATACTCTAAAACATCTCTGGTATAATGTCACTGGAAAGTTTGCTACATGGATTATATCTAGATGTGTTTCTATTCTGTATGCTTCACTCACTCTGCTGACTTCCATCAAATCTGTGAAATAATGCGGAATATAGCAATTATTAATAATATGAAAACTCAATCCTTATGCTTTGTCATCCTGACATCTCATAAAAGCAGTTGACACTTCCATGTGGCACACAGGTTCTCATGCATGCTAAACAGTTTGTTAGCTTGTAGAAAATATTCTACCCTACACCTGAGCTTGTCTGCAGTTCAGAGATAGAGTGATCTCTGTTTCCACTGGAGATTAATCTGTTAGTCTTGCTAGGCTTTGCTCAACTCACTGGGGCTGCATGAGGTTGAACTGAAAACTGATGGAATTCTATGCATGCTAAACTTACCTGGACAGTGACTCATCAAAGTACCTTTTCTTTTGGAACAGATTAGAATCACCAGTCCCACATTGATGGAAAATGGTTAAATATGTAGAAAACAAAAAGAGATTTCTGTTGGGTTATTGGATGTCTTTCCTCTGCAATCTAAACTTTTTTAGGGGAGCAGAATATTAGAACCACGCAAAAAAAAGGCAAAATAACCAGAATTATCTTGGTGATCTATCTCTGACACAGGGTTATCTGCATTTTTATTAAGAGCAATCAGAAAAAAAAAACAAACAAGAAATTTTAGAGCATGGTTTTGTCCAACTTCATGCTGCTTTGACACATGTATATATACACATAATGCATTTTCAAATCAACAGTTTGTTTTTAAACTGTTTTTCTCTTTTATTAATTTCATCATCTTCTGATGAATCATCATTGCACCTCTCTTGTTTTCACTATTTTCTCCACGTATATTACTGAACATATTCTCATGTTTCTCAAGGGAAATTGTGCTAGAGATGATGTCTGGTGGGAAAACAGAAGATTAATCTGATAGTGGGTGTTACTTATTCAGAACATGGTGATTGCTGCTACATTGTCTAACTTCTGTATTTTCATCTTTTATCTTTTATTTGTGACTTAGATTTCTTTTTCCCCTTTTTAATGTTTTTTGTTTGTTTGTTTGTGTTAATACTGCATCTATTATTTGAACACACTAACTTAGAAATCTGGTTTTTTATATTTAAATGTACACATTTTAGCCTTTGCAAGTTTACAATTCCTTAGGTCTTCATGAAGATTTTATGTTTTATGAACAAAATTTTAATTTTTAAGAAGAATCAAAATGAAACTGCTCAAAATAAGCTTCTGGAAAGTTTTATTGGTAAAATATTTGCCCCTGCAAACCAAATGGTCATACTTTTACTTGGAAAGGTTTCTAAAGGATCCAGGTTATTGAATCTCCTGCTCTCTTGAATATTCAACTTTAATTTTTATAATGTTTTTAACACAAGTAGGAAAATCAGAAAATTCTATCTGCAACACATATTTGCCATGTATTACAGTGTTATGTTTGATCATTTCTGAACATATTTTCATTTTATATAACTCTTCTGAAATACAAATATGACAATATTTATGTAGTAGTTTCTGAAATAATGCTGCATATCTGCTAGAATGAATTATTTTTATTATATTTATATTATTTTGAATAGAAAACAAATACTAATAATGCTCTAATAAGCAAAATTTTAGATTTTAGTTTCAATCCAAAAATCCTGATAGAAAAACAGAGAGTTAAGCAAGGTGCAAAACCCATAGATCTGTAGCACAAAACAGCAGACTTTGGAAATAAGGAGTTTCATGGCTGAAAATTTGGACTCAGTTTCTGAAGAGTCACAAAAGAAAATGATTTGCTGTGGAAGTAAACATTTCTGATGTGCACAAGCATCACAAATTTGGAATTCAACATGGAAGATCCAATTCACCGTAAGCAAGTAGAAGAACATGTACATGAAAGTTTCATTTAACTGTTAATATCTCTTTGGGGTGGAATGTGTGGCAATAAACTCACTAACTGTGTAATACAATATGTACCTGATGTCTCTCAATATGATGTGATGTGTCTTCATATGCTTTCCAGAAACAGCCATTCCTTCTCTCTTGACACAATTCCTTCATGAGGTTTTATGCATATTTAAACTATAAAGGTGCAATGGCATGTTAGCTGTTTATCACAAGATGAACTCAATCATTCACCAGGGAACTCAACTCAGGTATCTGTATATCATACCTGTGCAATTTGAAAATCTGAAGAGTCTTACACAACTGACAGATACAACAAAAGATATGCAGGGGACGTGTGTTCTCCTGAAACAGCAAGAGCAGACCTAATAGGGTACTTCACCATCACTCATTCAGTGGGAGACACCTACAGTTTCAGTCAGCTGGATCCTGCTGAAGAGATACTCCAATTTTTAGTACGAGTTAACAGCTCTGCAGTTTCCCTCAAATAGGAGTGAGAGAGTGCCTCAGCCCTCTGTATGCAGAAGTGTCTAATGACATTGAGACTAGCAAATCCAACCTGGATTCCAGATGCCAATGCAGACAGGTGTAGGCCTTCCACAAATATGTCTCATGAACTGATCTCATATAGATTAAGATACTTCAAATGACACTTAAGACCTATATTTAGGAAATACAGTCAGTCTCCAAAATTCCACTAATTTGAACATTTAAAATTAGTTCCAGACACCCCTTTATGTATAGATGAAATTAATTCTATCCCAGATTCCTGAGACTAGTCATCCTTTAAAACTCTTGTTGCCAAAAGGCACAGTCAGAGCTGGTAGTGAAATCACCTTTTTTTTTCTACTCTGAGCAGTTAAATCACAGTTCAGTGGTTTGTGGTTTTTAAATATGAAAAATCAGATCATGTCTCTCAAAATAAATTCTGAAACAGAGGATAATGTCTTTGCGCCTTTATTTCTCACATGGTACAGTGGAGTGAATGATGCATACTTATCTCACAAGGATGCCATTAACATGAATTCATTAGTGTTTAATGTTGTATATTATAGTAAAGGGGGCATGGAAAAATTCCTGTAGGAATTATTCCTGGATTCTGAATCTGCTTTGAATATTGTATCATAAATAAGGCATATGTTTATGAGTGAAAAGAAAGGAAATAGTTGTTGCATTCTAAATAAGCACAGCCTATTATACAAAGCACTGTTATATACAAAGTGATGCTGACAGCTTCTCAAAAAAGCATATGAGAGGATCTAATTAAAGACCATACGTACATGAAAGGACCAAATTAAGGTTAAAACCAGGGCTTCAATTTTAACCTTTTTAACTTTTGTAAGTGGTTAACTTTGTAACCCATACAAAGAGTTTTTAACCTGATTTTTGTAAGTCTATAATATTACTTAATTCAAATTGGGAAGCTAATGAAACATAGAAAGGAGTGATTGAATAAAGTCTGCTTTAGAAACCCACAGCTATATACAGAAACCCTGACTGTGTCACAACCCACCCTCCTGCATTATTTTAAATTATTTAATGCACAAAAATTGCTGAAATTGGTCTTTTCAGATTTTCTTTTGACACTAATGGACTGAAAGACTTCTTTTGAAGTTCATGTTTATAGCAAAATTATCTGTCCTTAATTGTATGGTTCTAAAGCCCTGTTAGAAATCCAAAGCTCTTACAACTTTCTTCAACTCAGTAGACAAGTCCCTTTTATGCACTGAACTTCTTGGTGTTGCAGGACACTTTCTGACCGTAACATTTTTTGTACAGCTGCCCTTTTCTTCCTCTTCCCACTTACACTGACTCTAAAAATCTCTCAGTCCTGTGGTCACATTTTAAAGTTTCATTAAAAGCCAGTGTGTAATCCTTCAGTCAATTATAAATGCAATGACTTAAAGGATCGCAGGTTCATTGAAAAACACTGTCTGGGTTTACCTTTTTTTTTTTTAGTGTAAGGTGATGTCCAGAGGCAGTCTGTCAAGTGTGCCCGCCAGTTTCTATTATTAATTGTCTGAAATACACACTGGGGCAGGTGACGTTTTTATCTTGAGAAGGAAGTACAATAGAGGTGTAGTCACTGTCAGGTAATTCATTGCCTTTGACTAGGAACACCACCTACAAACCCCGAGAGAAATTGAAAATAGATCCAAATGTAAATCTAAAGCTTTTAAGAAGCACGATGATTAAATTCTTTTACCTCTTTCTAAAGCTAAAATAATAGGAAAATCAGTGTCAGAATTATATGAAAAAGGTGCAGAATTCTTGGGATAATTTCCACAGTGTGAGAGTGAGCACTAATGACACAATTACAGCATGATGACAAATGGAATAATGTAATAAAAATCACTAGTCATACATCTTTTGGAAATAACATTATCAGAATACATATAGAATATTTGTTAAAACATAACACTAGCAGTGAGGATTGGGAGAGATCAAAAAAGACAGAATGCAGGCAAGTCAAAATCTCATGACAGTACTCATTATCAAAAATGTTAGCTTTTAGAAGATGCTTCTTAACATAGTAAAATAAAAATACTGTGGACCCCGCATTAGAAGCTTTAAATGTTTCTTACTAGAAAAGCTTACCTTACACTTCTGCTCTTTCATTTCTGTAAATAAACAGATGAATGAAAAACAAGGAGTAAATTTTAATATCAATAGATATGAAGGATTTTCTCCAGCTGTGTAAATTCCTCAGATATGTGAGTGTATACAATCCATTATTCTAAGATAATATGACTGTAAATATTTGCACACTACCTTTGCATTTACAAGCCTCATTTCAGACTGAGATGCTAGGGGGTTAAATATTGCACAAATAATAAACTCAATACTTTGTTCAAAGATGATATGTCAAGAAAACTTCAGAAGGGATAAAGATTTAAAGTTTGGGACACGACAGCTGCTAGTTACTGCAATAAAACAAATGGAACTGATTTATTAATTAAATTTGATACTGAAGAAAGTGTTTGTTCTGAGTGTTTTTTCATTGGCAATGAGAACTAAAATAAAGGACTTTGAAAAAAAAAAAAAGGTATAGACCAGAATGGATTTAATTTGAGGCCTACTATGTAAACAAAATGAATTACACTAACCTGTGTTTTGAAACATGCAACAACTAATGTAGGCTAATGTGATTAGAATGAACATGGCTATTACAGATACCAGACAATATTCCACTTATTAAATTTACTGAAAATGGTTATAATTAGAAACAATTCAGGCCTTTTTATAGGCATAATTATGCTAAGTTGATTATTAAATAAATAGATAAACAAAAGTAATACTGTGATTTGTTTTTAATGGCATCAACAATGAAAATGTTTTCCATTGCAAATTCTTGCTGTTGTTGAGCACTTTGGATATCTTTCAGATTTCCTTTAAATAGGATGTCTTCTTAGTCATGTTCTATCATTTCATATCATAATTGTCTTCAACCTTAATGAAGAAAATATTCATTTAGTATCTGCTTCTCAATATTAGCAAGGAGTATGTCCTAATGAAAAACTACTACAGACTGGGAAGACCAGTTTCCTTATCTCCTTTATTGTCACTGGTGACAGAAATCACTTAAGAGAATTCAAGCAACATCCTACTTTATTTGTTCTACAACCATCTTTTTTTCATTGTATTTCTCTGACTGTAGCTCCTCAGTGAATATGAAGAAATCTGGAGAGTTTAGGATGAAGTTAGCATCTCTTATTATCTTCAATGAATGTATCGGTGCAATAGCTGAAGTAGTGTGAAATGGGGAGAGGAAGGGTGAGAGAAAGAATTCCCTTTCTGTGCCCATGATGCAACATTTAGCATATAAACTTGAGAGGCTTATTATCTTTTAAATAACTATGTTTCAGCTTATAGTTTTTACATTGCATATCTTCTCAATGTTCCAAATGCACAAATGCCAATAGATGAATAAGGATATAAAGCTGCTACACAGCTGCATACTAGTGGTGGAACAATTCAGATGACAAATCATACACATACATCTTCCTTTGAAGCTGTGCATTTCTTTCATTATAAACAAATTAAGTAGTTTCTCTATACTCCATTCATGCAATTTTTATTTGGAATATTGCATTGTTTCTTTCATAATAGACAAAAAAATTTTTAATTGTGAGATTATTAGTTCTAACTTTGAGATTTTAGGTTTACATTTCAGGCAACAAAAATATTTAACTAACGTGAGATGGAACTACATTGAAATTAAACACCTTTGTGCAAAGAAATTAACAGTCTATTTTTCATTTTTAATAATTAAAGTAATTTTAATAAGGCTACATCTAAACTGCTAGATAAATACACTTTATGCTATGACTAATAGTCCTGGTCTCATAATCATCCAGATCAAATAATCTCTTGTTTTGCACCCTTTCTCTCTCCTTCCTTGGTCTAGTTTCCTTCTGACACATTTGATGTACAATAAGAAAATGCAAGTGGCTTTATGTCTACCATGAAATTTAGAAATGGTCAAGATGACCATCTGGACTTACAAGGTGGAAACTTCTCCTTTGTGTCACAGTTCAAACATTAGTGAAGTCTTGTTTCTATCCAGCAACTACTTTGGCTATATAAACTTCTATTTAAAAAAAAAAATTCTGTTAATCTGAGATGACACTAATATGAAATACATAGAAGAGACACTTCAGAATCCTAAAGGAGAAAATGTTTGTGTTCATGGGTAGATTGGTTATACTGAAAGTACATTCACCCATTTCTAGGGGGAACAAGGAAATGGCAAACGGCAAACAAAACTACTGTTAAAGGCAGTCTGTATATGAACAGTGAAAGAAGAATATCTCTGATGAAGCAATAGAAGTCAAAGGAAGTCTTGATATGGATTTAAATTAGTTTTATATTTAGAAATTAAAATAATTTTAAAGCTTTATTTTTGAAAATGCCTATCATAGATAATTGACTAAGAATTTGTGTTTCTTTTTTAATGCAACTTTAATTTACTACTTTTTTGTTGTTTTTCTTTTTCCTGATTTACTGTATTATTCTAAAATACTTTGAGGTTTATAGTCAAGCTATTCATGTTTTAGTTGACTGCGAGTATAGCAATTTTCAAACAGATTTTGAAGTGCCCATTACAATCAACGTTAAAAAATATTGTGACATTATGATCCAAAGATGAGACATTCTATGTAACAACATCAGTAACTTATGACACATTCTTAGTGATTCATTCAGTTCACCATCTTAGAGAAATCTTTATGTTCTCTTTAGCTTGAGAAGTAAATGAATCACAGGTTTTGCCGCATGAGATTACAGATATTTATATAATACGGTCATTTATAAATATTTATTTCTGGAAAAAGAAAGAAAGAAAATCTTTTCATGAATATGTCTCAGAGAGGTGTTATTTGGGGGAAAAAAGGCATCAGTCTTTCTTTATCAACATTAAATAGAGAAAATTAAAATGTTTCTTGTCCTTTTTCTTCTGTAATTTATACCAGTGTTGATCAGACCTCAGCCTCAAGTAGTCCTCTTACTTGTGTAAGGTGCAATAGAGTCATGAGCAAAATCTTCTGAGAAATGTTTAAAGTTTGTACAAAAAAATGTAAAGTCATACAAAATGACAAAACTATAGTATCTTTTCATAAGGAGAATTGAATGAGAGAAATAACAGGAAAAAAGTTTTAGGAAGGAAGGTTGATAGTAAGAAACAGTGTTGAAAGCTACAAGTACCTCTTAGAAGCGTAGATAAGTGGGAAGAAGTTCACTTCTGAGTAATTCTTCACTGACTATTTAATACCAACAAACCTTTCTACTGATGTTCACTGAAAGGTCAAAATTTCAATACTGCATAATGCTGAATATTGGTAGGAATTCAGGACTAAATATTCCAACATGTAAATTGAGGTAGGCAAGTGCCTACCTCCACTGTACACCATCACCTTCTGGAATCCTTAAAGTCAGGCTGGTGCCTTGAGAACACGCAGTATGACATGAGCTACAAATCAAAGCTGTAGGAATACTGAATAATCAAGAGAGAGAGAAGTGCTGAAGAAGAGAGTGGACTCATGCTTAAAAAGGATTTGTGCTTGGTTAGAAGTAGGATGTCTCTTGGCCATGAGAACTACTGTAACAGAGACAGGAGAAGAGCCTACATTTGTATTCCTGGAGAAACCCATATCAAGAAGCTATTCTTGGTCAGCAAGTAAAGATTTTATTTTCACAGTAGACTGTTGTTAGACACCAGACCAGTTATTATTGGGTCAGAACCAACTTGTGGGGAGTGTGTGTGTGTGTGGAGGGGGAAGGGATGGGTCAAACCTCACGGAGTTGGGATGACATCGTGTCTCTCATGGTGGCTCCTGGAACCCACATGGGAAAACCCTGGAATGGCTGTCAGCTACCAACAGCCCAGGAAAAGTATAACATACCACACCTCCTGCAGACCCTCTCCCAGCTCAGATTGGTAGGGACAGTGAGGACACTGCCCCTCACCCTGGCCTAGAATCCCCAGAGTGGTTGGTGGGTCAGAGACCCTGTCTGGAGGGGTTTGGCCACAGGGACCAGAGCAGATAAAACCGAAGGCATGTGTTTGCCTTGTGTCGTGGCCCTGCCATTGGACTTGTGAGAGCTGCTCTTCTACAAGGTTTCGGCGGTAGCTGCATAATCTGTCTCTCCCTCTTTCTCCTTCTCTCTTCTTGATCCCTCTGCTTCTCTTTCTTTGTTCCTTTCTTAATGCTTGGGGTGGTTTGGAGCTAGAGGGATTTAATCTTAATTTAAGTGTTGTGGAATTGGTCTGATTTTGCCTTAAGTGTTGTTGGTGTATTGGATCTTGATTTAAGTGTTGCTAGTTTACTGGATTTTGACTTAAGTGTTGTGGATTAATAGTATATGCTGAGTCAGTATTGTGGTGGAACATTTTGTCTAGCTTGTGTGGTGTCCTTTTGAATTGTGGCCAAACCCCTTATTCGCTCACCTAAGTTAATAAAGAAATTCCTTGGGAACACACCCATGGCTTATTCTCTTGGTGCTATCTTGAGGTATTAAAGAACCCTATATCTATATATTAAAGTAAAATTCCTAGGCAATCCTGTGAGCTGGCAGTTCCTGGGACCCAGAGTTTTACAATTGTCTACACTGCATATCATCCTGTATATCATCTTTTCTGAGAGGTTTTCTTTTTCAGTTCAAAGAGCTTAAGATTCTCTGAGAATCATGTCTGAGTTTACCACACTAGTGATTTCAGTGTGATGGCTAAGCAATGTGTTGCATGCCACAGTGTTTGACATAGCATTGTGTCAGTGGTGTTCAGTGGTCCAAAGTTTGAGTGTGAAGTGTGTTGGGGGGCTGTGAAAGCCAGAGTCAGTGAAGCCCGATACATGAAATGTACAGAGTGCTTGAAGGAGTAAACAGTACCTAGAACTGCAACCAGATTCAAACTCCAAGGAAGCCAATTGCTTCATCCAAAGAGTAGACCTGTAATGAAGTGGTACACATTATTTTTCAGAATGGAATTTCACTTCACATCTGATTAATTTCTTTTCAAGATATCAGTATGTTTCAAACACACTGTTTAGCTATGTTTTCTCAAGTCTATTGTTAACGTGCTTGCGACTTCTACCTCCAGCTCACCTAACTTGAAGACATTTCATCTTTAGAATTTTTTTCCTCATTTCCTTTTTTTCTTCATTTTTATTCTGAAGAATGAACATCTGGCTAATAATGTTCAAGTTTTCCATTAGCATTCAGTGTAAATGTTATTCCACATTTATACTGAAAAAAAAACCCTCTCTCCTCCAAATCAGTTAAAACTGGTGAAAATAAGTCACTTAACAGTAACACAAACACATAACTAACCTTTTTACAATACAGAATGTGAGAGAATGGAAATAACAGAAGCAAGTCATACAATCCAGTTTTGAATTTTTGACTTATTAAGACATTTGAGATTAGCTGAAAAAAAGCCCTATTTATTTAAAGGAAAAAATGAACCTGTTTTTAAATGCAAGTTATGGAGTCAGTATAACAAATGGATACCAATTACCAACAACATATTACTGTGAGACCCAGTCAGTTTGCTACAAGTAAGAAGAAATTAATATAATGTAAAAATTGAACTAATCTTTTGTGCAGTTAATGTATCATCTTCCCTTGAAAGAATTGGATGTGAAAGTATTCTTTTAGGGTAGCTTTCACTTCAATGAAAGAACAATACTGTCTTATTCTTAAACATAAATACTTAGTACAGGGTAAATTAAGCTAGTTTCTTCAGCTCTTTTCCCACATATATCCTCTGAATTTAAATGTCAGATTACTCGTCTTGGATTGCATGAACACCCTCAGAAACCCACTATAGTCTCCTCAGCTCAGAGCTGTTAACTTGAGAAGGTGGTAGAATCTAGAACAGTTCCAAAACTGTGGTTAACGTGTTCAAACTTATGCAGAAGTAAACCCAAACTCCTTTAAAATGCTTAGGTATCACAAGACCTGCTTTCTAGAGGTTGACATGAAAGTGAGTTAATTCATCATATGCTATTATTGAAATATTGCAGTTGCTACTGGCTTTGTCAATAGATGATGGTAAAAAAAAAGAAATCTATCTTTATGCTATACTAATTATACTACAGTATAATTATACTGTAAATGAGTTACACCTTTATTCCTATATAAAGGGAATGGTTTGGATTTATATAATATTTGTTTTGTAGCACAGTCAGACCCAAGATTTTGGACTCACAGAACCACAGAATGGCTGAGGTCAGAAGGGACCTTTAATGATCATTTGGTACAACCACACTGCTGAAGCAGGGACACCTAGAACCAGTTATTCAGGAACATGTTCAGATGGCTTTTTAATATCTCCAAAGAGAGACATTTCATAACCTCTCTGTGAAACCTGTGCCAATGCTCAGTCACCACAGAAGTAAAAAAGTGTTTCCTGAGGCTCGAAGGGAATCCCCTGTGTTTCAGTTTGTGTCCATTGCCTCTGGTCCTGTCACTAGACACAACTGAAAAAATGCCAGTCTCATTTCTCTTAACAGCCTCCCTTCAGATATTTAGATACATTGATGAGATTTGCCCTGAGCCTTCTCTACTCTAGATTGAAGAGTCCCAGGTGTCTCAGCCTTTCCTCATAGGAGAAATGCTCCAGTCCCTTGATCATCTCTCGTTAGTCCTTCATTGGACTCTCTCCAGTATGTCCATGTCTCTCTTGTACTGAGGAGCCCAGAAGTGGACACAGATTCCAGGTATGGTCTCACCAGTGATTAATAAAGGGTAAAAATAACTTATCTTTATCTATGGACAACACTTCCCTTAATGCAGCCCAGGATAACATTCACTGTCTTTGCTGTGAGGGCACATTATCTTGTTTGTCTTTTAGTCTGGAGTAAGTAGTATCTTTTTCTCTCTCAAAAACAAACCCTCGTACTTCTAATTCTCCATGTCAAGAAACTTAAAATTCTTAAGCAATTTATCTATCTTTATTATGGTTTAATTAAAATGGTATTTAAGTGTGGAAGGAATATCTGACCAAAAAGAGAAACATTATACTAGAGGTTCCTGAAATATTGAGGGAATTGTCTAGAAAGGAGGGAACAGAAACTCCTAAGTTCCAGAAAGAACCAGATATAGTGCAAGAAACCTTTTCTAATCCTGAAAATTAAAGACATTTCAAAATTCAGAGGGAAAGAAGTCCTTTTTTTAAACAGGTATTTTTCTCACAGAGTTGAAGTGGTGCAAGTCTAATCACTCCTCTCCTACTCTCATCTGCATTGTCCTGTGTTATCATCACTCACATTCATTATACTCTGAAAGCTAAGAATACACCATGATGGGCTTGAATAAAAGCAGACAGCATGATATTCAGCTATTGGTCCTATTTCCAGTGCTAATGGAACATTCAGCCAAGCCTACAGAGATGGAGAGCAGTTGGCTCAAGATAAGACTAAGATGAGATATCATGATTTAACCCCAGCTGGTAACTTAGCCCCAAGCAGCCACTTGCTCACTCCCAGCAGGGAGAAGGACCAGGAAAAAAAGTAGTAAACCTTGTGGGTTGGTATAGGACCAGTTTAATAATTGAAGCAAAGCAAAATATAATATAATATCAATAATATAATTATAATAATAACACCACAAATAATAATCATAGTAAAGAAAAGGAAAGAGAGAGAGGAATAAAACCCAAGAAAAACAACGATGTATAATACAATTGCTCACCACCTGCTGACCAATACCCATCTTGTCCCTAAGCAGTGACCAGTGACTCCTGGTCAACTCCCTCAGTTTATACACTGAGAACAACATTCTGTGATATGTAATATAACTTGGACTAGTTCAGATCAGCTGTCCTGTCCATGCTCCTCTTGCAGCTTCTTCTGCACCTGCTCAGCGGCAGAGCATGGGAAACTGCAAAGTCCTTGACTTATGCCTGATACCCCCCAGGACACAGTTGGCCCTCCTGGCTGCCAGGGCACTGTTGACTCATATTTAACTCACTGTTGACCAGGACACCCAAGTCCCTTCCATGGCACTGCTTTCCAGCATC
Source organism: Manacus candei (assembly GCF_025592945.1). NCBI lineage: Eukaryota > Metazoa > Chordata > Aves > Passeriformes > Pipridae > Manacus > Manacus candei. The sequence continues at coordinate 9,770,495 of NW_026138062.1, forward strand.
TCATTCCCAAATCTGTACAAACATCCTGGGTTGCACCATCCCAGGTCCAGAATCTGGTACTTTCCCTTGATAAACTTCATATGGCTGGTGATTACCAATCTCTATAATTTGTAGAGATGTTTCTGCAAGGCCTCTCTGCACTCAGGGAAGTCGACAGTCCTCCCAGTTATACACCAGATATGTTCAGTAAGGACTCTACATGTAGATGGGTAACGTTCATTTCATCATGAGAAAGAGTTTACTGCCATTTGAGAAGTTGTCCTTGCTACTTTAATTGTCCTACAATTTCTGTTTCAGAAAAACCTGTGCCATACTTGACAGTTCTGTTTGGATGTCTCAGATGGTTTTTGGCCATAATTACACAGTACTGGAGATTTTTACATAAGCATGCATTGCTCCAAATAAGATATAGATAACAGCTTTATTAGATATGGTGTTAAGTTGGTGCCTCAGATATCTACTTGTGCTGCTTTTAGACTCAATAAACCTGATCAATATGTGTTGCATAATTTTGACTCGATCTCTTTTGGGGTGAGGATGTCAATTATATTTTGTATGTTCTTATTTGTTGCTCTGATCTTGTATAATATCTGATATTCCAGTGAAAGAGAGTTAGCAACTCCACCTCCAAAATAAAGCAAAATGCTAAAAAGCTGCAAAAATTCCAGCCAGCTATGAACAGTGTTTTTCTCCATATTTTGCATATTGAAAAGTAAATTACTTTCCTTATTATCTGAAGAAAGTCCTAACTAAAGCAATCAAAAATGTCCTGAGTTCTACCAACCTTTTTTCTCAACAAGAATTTTGGACAGACTGAATGGTTACAAGAGTGCTTTATGAAATGTGTTTGAAATTACGAAAATTCTGGAAGATAGCACAATTTCTGAAGTCTTTGGTTGTTACTTTTATTCCTTTTGTTTTCCTTTGGTTCAACTGATACAGTTGTACATGAATGAAAATTTTTTTAAAAAGGGTTTTTTTCACACCATATAATATAATTTTAATCACCTCAAATAAGTTTCATATACCTCTTCTCTCAGGGTCAGTAATCTTATTTCCTGGGGATTAGTTTCTGATTGTCTTCCTATAAATCTTCTATACATGTGTGCACAGTTGCATACATTAAATTATTTAGTGTAATAGCTGGCTATTTGGCACAGACATTTATTAATATTAAAATAGAACACAATAATTCATATATTTTAGCAGACAGAAGGTCATCAGAGTGGCTAAGTTATTTTGACTTTGAGATTCCTTTTAAGGTTCTTGTCATGACATAGCCAGTGTCTTCTCTTGCACTCTTACTGTGTCCTCTTTAACGTATTTCTTTTTTTCAGCATAACTTCACTCTATGCTTTTTAGGATCTTGATTCACACTAATTAATGTGAAAAATGAAAATAAAGTTTGTACTATTGAGAAAAAAATTCCATTTTAGGGTATCTTCGTAGAATAATTGAATCACAGAATAGTTAAGATCAGTGGGTGTCTCTGAAGGTCATCTAGTCCAACCTCCTGCTCAGAGCAGGGTCAATTATAGTAGGTTACTCATGGTTGTGCAAAGTCAGGCTTAACTATCTCCAGGAATGGGAGACTTCAAAGCAACTTCTCTGAGCATCCTGGTCTATAATTTCGCCACTATCACTCTAAAAGTTTTTTTCTGATGTCGAAACAGAATTTTCTGTTGGTCAATTTGTGCCCATTGCCTCCATCACTGGACTTCATTTTCTTTGCACCCTCTCTGCAAAGAGATCCCCCCTGAGCATTCTCTCCTTCTGGCTAAACAGTTCCAGTTCTCTCAGTCTCTTTTTGTATGACAGATGCTCCAGTACCTTAACCATCTTCATGGCTTTTCTCTGGACTCACTCTAATATGTCCATGTCTTTCTTGTACTGGAGAACCCAGAACTGGACATATTGCTCCAGATGTGGCATTACCGTGGCTGAGTAGAGAGGAAGAATCACATCCTGTGACCTTGGTAGCTTTGTTCTTTCTAATGTAACCCAGGAGGTTATCTGCCACCTTTGTCATAAGGGTGCATTGTTGGCTTATTGTTAGTTTATTGTCCATCAGGACCTGCAATCCTCCTCTGCCAAGCTGATTTCCAGCCTGTTGGCCCCCAGCCTTTACTGATTCATGTTAGTTCCTCCCCAGGTGCAAGACTTTTCACTTCCATTTGTTGAAACTAGTAAGATTCCTCTTGTCCCAGTTCTCCAGCTCATCATTTTGCACTTGAGACCGCACCTCAAGTGCTGTGTCCGGTTCTGGGCCCCTCACTTCAAGAAAGATGTAGAGGTGTCCAGAGAAAGATAACAAAGCTGGGTTAGAGAGTCTAGAGGGTAAGTCTTATGAGTGGTTGAGGGAGCTGCACTTAGTTAGCCTGAAGAAGAGGAGGCTCAGGGTTGACTTTATCACTCTCTACAACTACCTGAAAGGGGGTTGTAGCCAGGTGGGGGGTTCGGGCTCTTCTCCCAGACAACTAACAAGATGGCAACAGGACACAGCCTCAAGCTCCACCAGGAGAGGTTCAGGTTGGACATTAGGAAGATCTTCATCATGGAAAGGGTTGTTAAGCATGGGAATGGACTGCCCAGGGAAGTGGGAGAGTCGCCATCTCTGGAGGTGTTAAACAAATGACTGGATGTGGCACTTAGTGCTATGGTCTAGTTCACAAGGTGGTGATCAGTCAAAGGTTGGATTCCATGAACCTGGAGGTCTTTTCCAGCCTTAAATGATTCTGTAATTTTGTGAGCCAAAGTTTCTTTAAATATCAGCACAATCATATTGTTAAGGAATGTCAGAACCAGCCACCACCTCCAGCAGCTTCAGGCTCAGGACTTTTGTTGGAAGGAAGCTGGATGCTTGTCTGGTGAACCTCTGGACTCAGGCCTTGGACACAACTCCTGCTTTCATTTGCAGGTTCAACCAGTAGCAAACTGAACATGTAACCAACACACATACACACACACACAGAGGACACTGACATGTCTAGCTACATGTTGGACTTCTATAAAGCATTAGTATGCATAGACAAATCCCCTTCCTCCTCTTCATCTGCTCAGGATTGATGATCACTAATGCAGGCCCTCACAAGCTTGCCCTCACAAGCACTCACAAGCCCTCCAAGCTCACAACCATATGCACATTCACAGATGCTTCAAACACCAGTACACCTCTTTGTCTGCCCAACACCCCTGCTGGGATCATGGGTCCTCTTAATCACTGCACAGGCCCCCTACCTGCCAACTGATCCAGCTTGGTGCTCTCTGGAAAAAAACAACGCTTAGACACTTGCCCCACATATACTCTACATTTGCAAGTCTCCCTGGTACACCAGGATAGAACCTTGCCCTTCTGATATGCTGTGCTGGACTCAGACCCTCACTACTTGCTGGCTATTCCAGTTAGAAGTTTGCTGCCAGATATGCACACTCCATGCACACCAGTTGTGGGGAAGGTACAGACATTTGCCCCTGTCAGCCAGCATCAGGCCCACGGGTTTTTACCCATGGTCCTATCTACTCCAGTTGCAGTAACTGAGCCCCTCAGTCACTTCACTTGCCCTGGTTTCTCTCAGTAGCTGAACATGAGACTTCCACTCACTCCAGTAGTTGACATTACAGTCCAGGGGCACCTACAGTGCTAATACATCTCTGTTACTATACCTTCTATTGTGACATACATTCACACTCTGCAGTTAGTGCATTTATCACTGGCAATCCTGAACCTTCTTTCCTGTTGTTTCAATAAACTGTTTTATCTGTTACTCTGGATTGTGTAAATTCTTATTGAACTAGGCCAGACCTATAGTATTGGCTTGGTAAATTGTACAGTGCATGAATCTGGGATCACACAAGTACATATTGAACACCACCAGACCCACAGTGTTGAAACTGCACTATTTGTGAATCTGTTCTCATGAAAGTTCTTATTGAACATGACCAGACTGATAGCGCTGAAGTGGCTATAATCAGAAATTAAGCCCTGCCACATCCAGACCCTCTGATCTCTGAGGTCTGACTGGATTGCAGTGGGGTTTATTTTCTGCCAAATTTTTATACCCTTAATGAAACAATGACATGCTCAGGAAAATTTTGGCATCTCCAACTATGGATGCTGAGAATCTACTTGTTCCGATTGCTGACACCACAGGTCTGGGGGCACCTACATTTTCTGTCTGATCTCTGTTGGTATTCCACATGCACTCACACTGGTCTCCCAGGCAGCTAACATTTAGTCCTACAAACACTCCCACACATACCAGGTAGAGAGTGAGTCTGTTTCATTAATTACCATGATATATATTTGACCATTTGCTGAACGGTTTTGTGTGAACATGAATTAAACTTTCTCTACCAATTAGAAAATTGAAAGAAAAGACAATTTAAAAAAGGATTAAAAATCACACTATGCAAAAAACCCCAACGAAACAAAACCAAAGCCAAACTACCAAAAAAACCCCAAATCATCTATTTCAACACTAATTACTGTAACACAATATTTGGGGCTTTTTTGGTAGGATGGTCTGTCACATATTTGAATATATTTCTGTATTGAAACAGAAAACTGAATTTTATATATATTTCCTAATTTTATTTTGACTTTATAATTTTTAAGGATAGGCTTACACACAGGTTTATATTTTTACAGAAAAGGTTTTACATTATTACAAATCTTGGCATGTACTCCTGGATAAGAGACAAAACCATGCCACTGAGATTTAGTCTTTTTCTGATTTAATCTTGTGCTAGTCTAATTTCAAACAGCAGTATTTCTATATAGCCTGAAGTCTTACAAGGATTGATAAAAACATCTCATTGACAAAGGATTACAATAGTAAATATTTTATGTGATGAAGACCTGAACTAAAGATTCTGTATCTGTTAGGGATAATAATAAGGAGTAACGAACCCTTAATACAGATGTACAAAGCCCCCCAAAAGGAAGAAGCAGCAAAAACAAAGCAACAAAACAGCAGTATTTTTCTTTAAATGCTAACAGTGGACTATTAAATACACTGAGAAATGAATGAACGTACATGCATTTCTGCCTTTGATATTAAATGACAAAATAAAACCCTAATGATGCTCAATGGAACTTCTTATGAGAAAATGAAAGTTGTTAATAGTTGTGGGTCAGAGCAGATCCAAAATTATGCTAGATTGCTTTTAGTTAACTTTGCAAATAGTGCCATTTATGTGGAAGAAATATCTGAAAACATATAGAATGCCAATTATATGTAGTATGTATTACACCTTACTGCATATCAAAATACTATAGATGAGAATAGTTAAGGTAGATTTCCTACAGGTAATAACAATATGCTGATATGCTTCCCTTCTAGCTGTTTTATTCCCTAGCTCAGATGCCTACCTCTCCTCCAGTCACTATCTGAAGACCTCTGGGCATTTACCTCCACAGCATGATTGATCTTGGAGGTTGTTCCTGTAGTGTTGAACACTGTGGTAGGGTAGTCCTTGTATCAGTACCCAGCATAGTTTTCAAAATCTGCCTCAGGAAGTTCATTGACAATCCAGTGGATTTAGGCAACTTTGAAAATGTTACCTACTAATATTAAAACATTGCAATTGTATTTGAATGCAAAGTAGGGAGTAAAACTGGGGTCTTATAAGTTTACAACAGAGAATTTTGTGAAGATGCAGTTCTAGATGAGTGTTAATATGTCTGGGGAATTTTTTTGCCCTCAAATCTTGAGGTGTTTCACTTCTGCTTAGATGCAAAGATAGAGAATTTTTCTGCTCCTAGTACCAGGCTAGCAAGCCATCAGACCAGAAATTTCAAGTTAACTCAATATGTCATTTTATACAGAATTCATAGTGTGTACCTCACTCCAAATGAAGTATGCAGGTTAGCTGCCCTCAGTTTCAATCCACTGGAGTACACTGAAGGTTGCATCTCATATGATTTGCTATGTGTCCAAATCAGTCAGTTGTATATTCAAGGATAATCTAATGGAATTACACTGGCAGTGTTCTTGGCAATGGCGGAATCCCAAGACAACTGGCTATGGTACCTTTCCTGTTGCTTTTCACTTTGAAGGCAGGGAAGCATTTGGCATGAACATGTTTTGCAGTTATTTGTCATGACTACAAAGAATTTGCTGACATTTCCAAATGAAATACATTATTTTTAACCCTTAAAACACACACAAAAAAAGAAAACATTACTATGTGGTAAGTAATTTTCAATTTGTTTTACCTAAAGAAGGAAAGAAGTAGATAAACATTGAGGATGGGAAAGCAAACTATTTCAGAATATAAAGTTTTAACTTTGAGTATTAGGTACCATCAGATTAATAAATGTGCAATGAGCATATAACAAGTCTGCGTTTCTTAGAATCATCTATTTTTACCAAGTCCTAATGCAGCAAAACAAATACACAGTTTTTAAGAAACCAGTAGGACACTGTACATAATGAGTTGTTTCTGCAGCACTTGAAATTCAGCTAATTAGTTTCAAAAGTCAAAAAACCCACCAAAACAAACCCCTCACACCTAAATACTGGCAAATTGATTAAGAAGACAGAATCTTCCTGTTAAAATCAGAATTCACAGGACAGAGGACAAATGTAGTCATATTAACAGCGAGCAGTTCTGCAGATGAATAAGCTACGAAAAATCTTGTCACTGATATTGTTGTAGAATAGGCTCAGCTGTGAAGAACAGTCATCAAATCAGGTGATTTGCAGATTCCATTCTTCTGTGAATATTAATATCTCAAAGCTGCTTCTATTTTCCTATGGGAAAGAGGACAGTGAAAGCTGCACTTGAATTTGGTGATTTGGACTGCTTTAAAGTTTATTTAAAGAATAAGACAATCTTTAGGAGAATAATTAAGCCTAATAAGCATCTTTTAATAACTACTGATGCCACTAAGAAAGGAACAAGACAAAGAAATTGTGAAATGATGTTAGGTATTTAAATCATTGTACTGGATCAGAGATTTGTCCACTTAAACTAATGCATTGTCTTTCTACAGACATTTCATATCAGATACCATCTAGGAAGTGAGAAAAAACCCTTTAGTGGGCAGGTACAGTACAAGACTTGTATACATTTTGGTTTTGATGGTCTTATTTTATGAATTTAAAACAGGTTTTTTTAATGAAAGTCCAATCTTAATATAACACCCTTTTTGACTTAGCTCAATTCTGTCCATATAGCATATAAATCTGAGCTCAGAGTTAAGAATTCTCTGACTTATAAATGAAAAAAAAATGCTAACCACAGTATTGTTTACAAGACTCTCATAACCCAGAAGTCTTGCATCATTTATTCCTCTGCCTTTAAAAATTAATCTTTGCCTATTAGTAAGCACATATCATTGTCTCTTGCTGAAACAATAAGCAAAATGTAAGAGCAAATCTTATTACATTACCCATTCCAAAAAATGTGACTGTAGATATTATTTGTCTTTTGACCTTGTCTACAGCTTATGCTAGTTCTGGCAACACTGTGAAGTAAAGAGTGCTTTTCAACTTTTAATAAAAACAAGCAGTATCTGGGATAGTTAGGGAAAAGCTTATAATACTTCAAGACATCTCATGTTTGTTTTATGTTAATTTAGAAATCTCTTAAGTTGGACAGTGCTGAGTTGTTAATAAGCACTTGCAGCGGGTTTCTGTAGCTGGGTTTTGGTCGTGGGTGGGGCTACAAGGGTGGCTTCTGTTAGAAGCTGCCAGAAGCATCCCCTGTCTGGTGGAGCCTATGCCAACTGGCTGCAGGATGGACTTTCTGCTGCTGGCCAAGGCCAAGCCGATCAGGAGTAATAGTAATGCCTCTGTGATAACATATTTAAGAACAGAAACATACTGCGCAGAAAGAATTCCAGCCAGGGAAGAGAAGAGTGAGAACATGGGAACAATAATGCAGACACCAAGGTCAGTGCAGAAGGAGGGTGGATACCCAAAGGAAGCTGTGACCCTGTGGGAGGCCTAAGATGGAGCAGGGTCCTGCCAGAGACCTGCAGCCCCTGGAGAGGGAAGCCCACGCAGGAGCAGGTTTTTCCCAGGTAGGACTTGTGGCCTTGTGGGGGACCCACGTTGGTACAGCTCATTCGCGAAGGACTGCACCCATGAAGTGACCCACGGGACAGCAGTTTCATGAAGAACTGCTGCCTGAGGGATGAACTCTCGCTGGAGAGATCCATCAAGGACTGTCTCCCATGGGAGGGACCCCACGGGAGCAGGGGAAGGACTCCTCTCTCTGAGCAGCGGCAGAAACAACAACTGACTGTAACTCCTGTTCCCTGTCCCCCTGAAATGCTGGAGGGAGAGGAGGGAGAACATAGAAGGAAGGAGGGGTGGGGGGGAAGGTGTTTTTAATATTATTTTATTTCTCAGTCTTTTGCTCTTATCTTGGTAGTAATAAATTTAAGTAATATCCCCACTTTGAGTGGTAATCAGCAACTGACCTCTCCCAGCTCTTATCTCAGCTCATGAATCCTTAGCTGGTTTTTTTTTCTCTCCTCTGTCCAGTTGCAGAGAGAGTGGCTTTAGTTGGTACCTGGCGTCAGGCCAGGGTCAACCCATACAGCAGTGCTATAGCATGTTGTCACTCTATATCTTGTTACTCATCTGATCTCAACCAGATCATTTTCCTCTGTGTCTCTATTACTGTTTTTAATTTTGTTAATTTGTTCACTTTCTGTCTTTATATTACCATTGGCTCTTTTTAAAAATTATTGTTTATCATAGATTTTATTCCTATTTATATTCTTGCCTTTTTTTCTCATAAGCCTGCCTAAGTTCAGTAGAAAAGATGGTATGTATGACACATATGCAAAGATCATAAATTTACCTCAAACAGCTAGTTAAAGTCTGTAGAACTAGGGAAAAATGTGACTGTGATTAGGTGGTTAAAGAGATCATAACTGTTAAATAACTGTTAAAGCCTTTCTGTTTCCCTCTTGAAGTTTGTGTAGGAGTTTAATCAAAAATTGTGACTTAATTTTTTCCTCCTCAAATTTTCCCAGAATCTTAAAAAAAAAAAAAATGTAAATCAGTATTCTGGGAATTTTCACCAGGTTTCTTCCTCACTGTGTTTGCCTCTCTCTTGACTGCTGAATTACACCAGAATGAAACACATCTAATTTCATGGTTGTTTTCTCTAACAATTAGTTTTCTTCCTTTTTTCCCTCCTTGTTTACCTAGTTTTTTATAACACCCTTACTAATACAATGGAATAGGCAATAAAAAAATGTACAAAGACACCCTCCCCATTTTTTGAATGACACTCATTTTAGCAGCAAGAAAGTTTCTAAAGTTATCTCACATACATAAGCAGTAAAATTATAAGGATACTGCTTTGCTATCATAAGAAAAATGAAGATCTACACTGATTACTTAAAGTATGTCTGGAATATTAATGAGTATAATTTTCTCACTAAAAATACATACTAAAAATACATACACAATCAAATTATTTTAAGAATTTTTGTCATCATTTTGTTTAATGGGAACCAGCAGAAAAAATTCAAAATAATTTTTAGATTTTGGTTTGTTTATATACTGATTTACAGACATAGCTGATTTTAGGTTATTTTTTTTTTCCTTGTTCTTTGAAGGGTTGATTCCACCTGTGTTTGCCTCGGGTTAGAATGAACTTGACATTGTTTCTGTTAATGTTTTGCTTTTATTCTTGTTCTACTCATGACATGTTAAAAATAAGATTTATTCATCAGGAAAAAAAAAATGAATAAATCAGGTTACCTCACTCCTTGTTTTCATAAGCATCCTTAATAATCTTCCAGAGGATACATTTCCCAGCAGGCCGTATTGCAGTATTGCTTTGATATGTTATCAGTAACTTTGTGTTTTGATTCCGTTATGTTATGTGAAGGAAGCTTCTGAGCATACACACAGTCTCCTTTGATATTAATCTAAGCAACTGGAGGATTTTAAAGGAGCTCAACAACTGGGAGAAAGGAAAAAAAAGGGTGGACAATTCAGTAGCAATACTGTTTGTGCAGAAAAGAAAGAGGTACATGGGTAGTAAAATGATAATAGCACAGAGATGTCTAGTTTAACTTGAGAATCATAATGGGAATATCATGCTAACAAGGAATAAGAAAATGGAAATAAAAAGAAAAAAAATGTATAGAAAATGAATGGTCAAATGTCCACGGAAAGATTTGAAAAAGGTACCAGAGAGCACTGCAAAGTCTTGGTACAAGTATAACCAAAAGACAGAATGAGGAAGAAGGAAATGTTATTGTCATTAACACCAATATAACAGCTTGTTTCTTGCTAAGAGTTATTGAGAAACAGCCTGTTTCTATTCCTTTAACGTAATTTTCTTAAAATAATTAAAATAGTTATTCAGGGTAATTGAATACTGAAAGATTATTCAGAATGATGAAGCAGTTTTGCAAGTGAGAGTTGAAAACCTAGTGAAAGAATTAAAATATCTATTTTTAGATATCTGGGAACATATCTGTAAAATAAGTCTAATTAATGAATATGTAAAACTAAGACAAGGATTAACATACTTTGCACAAGAGTCAACTCTCCTGTCCCTTCTGGAGTGCAGCAAGAATAGATGCTGGTTAGCATCTCCCCAGAAATATAAATGTGCTTGGGTATATATAATTAAGAATATACATATATATGTGAGGTTTTTTCAGATCTGAGCATTAGAAAAGCTAATTCTATTGAAAGGTCAATTCAGTTCTATCCTTGATTCCAACAGGGACATTATTTAGTTCCTGATAACCTACCACTGAGCAGCCAAAGTGCTGGTGCACAGAAAGCATGAGAAATTGCATATCTGACCTCCAGCTTTCTGTCAACAATAGTGGAATTCTTGTGTGTTATCAAGCAGGCATGCGCATTTGGTAAGGTGCTTTCAAAAATCTCTCCCTGAAGAGAAATGCTGAAATCCTCTTTGAGAGAAAGAGACAGACACTTTCATATACACAAAAGGGGAGAAAATTCAAAACATAAATACTAAACAAAGGTAACTTGAATGAGTTTCCTGCTGATGGGTAAATACCATTATGCAACATTATGAACTGTGTCTGATTCTGCATCTATAATCAAAAAGCAGAAATCCTTTTATTATTATCCCCAGGAAAGAAGATATGACATGTATTATATTAATAAAAAGGATAAGAAACTTAATCCTGAAATGATTTGCATAAAGTAGTGCAGTATACGTGTATGTTACAGCATGTATTGCATGCAAAGTATTTGATAAGGGAAAGATAACACTAACACAACAACTTAACATGACTAAACAACAATATAACACTAACAGAAAAAAGTATCAGTCTTCATATGAAAAATTCTGACCAAAAGTCTTGTGATTATGATATAAATACAATAGACAATTTAATAAATATAATTATTATATTAATTTATTATATACCATTAAGAAAATATGTATATTCTTCCCCTACTTCAGTGATAAACTAATAATTGAAGAGAAACAGTCTTTTGGAGAATGCTAGTGGTTACACAGAAATAACATACACATTCTCTTTCACATTAAAAAGAGAAAAAAAAATTAAAAAAAAGACATTAACATGTTCCATATCCTGAAGGAAAAAGAGATAAGCGAGTGTTGAATAGATAGCAAAAACACCACATTGGTAAAGCACAGCAGTGATAATTTTCAGAAATGGTTCAGTTTAGTAACAGCAAACAAAGTCATTCACGTCTTGCAACGCACTAAGAGATCCCTGAGGATAGTTTAACATTCAGCTACATCACACAGCAGACATGCATGAACTGGAAGGGTACAGAACCTGAGGCCCTTCTGCTTTTGGATCACAGTTTTTTCCCCACCCCAGCTTCCTCCAGAATAATAGCTGACTGAAATGATAAATGTCATCCTAAAAGGGGAACGATCAAATTTATAAACATACGTTTCCATCTCTACTGCTTCTTTGTCGCACGGGAATTTGACCATGAAATATAAAATATCGACCATGACATTTGAAATAAGTATGTTTGTATTTTGAACAACTTTGTCTGGTATTGTGATATAAATAATTAGTCCTCCAATAATCTGTATCTTAAAAACTTGATTTATTAAAGACTATTGTCTCCCATGTTATTTTTTCAAAATATTCCATGTTATTAAAAAACAAAAAGCAACGTTTCATTTCTACTACAGGTTTAACTTAAAATAGGGTGTGTTACCAATGAAAATTTAAGAAAAAACAGCTTCTTTTACCCAAATAGAAATTTTTGCTGTATTTTCACAAAAAATAAATGCAGTAAGCAACCACTTGATAATATTAAGCTTATTTTGAGACATACATATTTTCAACAGAAGAGTTCATTAATAATATTTAAACTCTTTGGAACATTGAAAAATAACTATTCAACAATCCACAAAAAATATTTTTATCTCTTTATCACATACTCAAGAATCTCTCAAACCTCTATCATCTAATGTCTTTTGTAGCAAAGAAGGTACCAAATACAGGTAATTGTGAAAAACAGAGGAAATGAGAAATGGCAAAGTGCAGACTCCATACAGTGGATTCTACACCCATTTGTTTGGGTTTTTTATGCTTTTTTTTTCCTCTGAGCTGTTTCTAATTAAAGACAGCTCTCTCCTGGACAATAAGGCATGAGTTAAGACCTTGAGTTTGCATTCTACCTTCGAAGAAGAAGCTTAACATCAGTGAAATACACTTTAATCACAAGCCTATGTTGACTTTCTCATTTAGATACGAATCCTCTCCCCTAAAGCTCTCCATTATTTCTGATAACAAGTTTTCTTTCTTGTAAACTGAATTCTCCAGTAAATATTTTGCTTCTTTTACTTCTTACTACTTTACTTCAGCTCCTCAACCCTTCACTTTAACTGCACAGAAATTTGCAGTCTTCTTCACAAGATGCACAGCATTCCGCTTTCTTTCTCATCTCTCCATTCACACATTCTTTCCTCCTTCATTTTTGTATTAGTCATCCAGTTTTCCTTTTCTAAGGCTATGTCCATTTTCAGAGGCCCGAAGAAAAACTACAGAAAATTATGAAATAGTAGAAACCTCTGAAAATATATCTATAGAAAAAAAGGTGAAAGTTTTACATTGTGAGCTAATCTCTTGGTTTACAAGCTTAAAAATGCAGAGATGGTAATTGATACAAAAAACATGTATTTTCAGGAGCTGGAGAAAAAAAAAATTAATCATAACCATTTAATGTAATGAACCAGATCATCCCATGTGACATATGTGGGATATAGAAACACTTCTTAAAAGTGAAACTGATAATCTATTACAGTCTAACTGATATTATAAGAGTCTAATCAAAGAATTATTGTCTCAGGTCCAATCACTATAGAAAAGGAAGGAAATTAAAAAAAAGAGCACTGCAGAGACACTATCAATGAAAATAACAGTTGAAATTGTTATCCATACACTTCCTAGTGTCTTCCTTTTTGGCAACATGCTCACCCTTACCTTGTCACTCCAGTTTCTAAAGAGTGTTTTGTTCTAGGGGAAGGAGAACAGTGAGTGTCTGGAGTCCTCTGCAGGGAGAAGAATAGTGCTGGTTGTGGGAGTTACTTCTCCTTGAAACCTCTGATGATAATGCTAAGTTCTGTCTTATGTTGACACTGTTTAGGGTCATTTTTGTATTTATTTATATATATTTTAATCACAAATGGTCAATAACTTGTTGCTAGCAAATATAAACTTGTAAACTAAATAAAAACTTATTGTAAACAAATAAGGTATGAGGAAAAGGTAACTAAGCATACATAGCTCATCTGAAAAATTGTTTTTTACTCAGTTACTGATAGTGTAACTAATGATGTATTAGCATAACCTAGTCCTTGTTTTGGGCCAATGGATAGGTTGTTGCTTAAAAATAATGGTCTATTAAAAACACTTATATGTTTAAACATATATAGAGATAAAAAGGACCGATAACTTCCTGTTATTGCCATCTACCTCTTACAACACTGTACTTATAAAATTATTCAACAACGGTTTACCTTTTGGGTCAAGTGCACTCTAGAATGTATGCAAAGTTGTAGTCTTCACAAAGTCTCACCAGTAACTGCACTTTATGTTAAGATCCAAGCATGTGCCATATCCATAAATTGACTGATATACATGGGAAGAGAGAGCTGGAGTGCATTTTTGTAGATCTGGGTGTCAGGACGATTTGAAGACCAAGATGCCTGATAACTATACCTGGGTTTTCTAGAGATCACCATACACAAGAGTCCTCAAATTACAAATGTTTCTATTTGTTGCTCCACTTCCTGAAGGAACTGATGCAGTATCTGAACATGAGTAACGTATTTTCTCAGTCAATTACTACTGTTTTTGTTCTTGTTGCATACAGTAAATTATTTCTTCATCAATATGGTTTTCCATCATCCAGCCAATTTCAGTTTATTCAAGATACATTCATAAATATAAATATAAAGAGAATGTTATTCACCAGGATTTCTACAGAAGCAGAAAAACTATAATAACATTAACTTCTAGCTCAAATATACAAACCATAAGATAAATTTAATTTCTCAGAAGATCCACTTATTTTATCTCTGAGAATAAAATAAACATCAGTTGGATTTTATTTTTCAAGTGAAATGAAAAGCAACTGTTTGGGTTTTTTTTATTTATTCAGTTACTTTTTAAATTTGCTGCTGTATACTTCTTTAAGCACAGACTGAAGTATCCTCTTTATGGCTGGTAATTAACCAGACTTCTTTCAGATCATAACATACAGCTGACAAAACTACAGGCATCTGAACAGATATATTTCCTAAGTCGTTTGAAGCATGAATTACTTAGGCTAGTCCTATGCCTTTGGGATTTGGTTTAGCTGACCTCTAGGCATTTCAATGATTGCATGGGATGCTTCACCATAACAAGCCTTTCAAGATGAAAGAGCAACTGTTCAGTTTGTCATTTTAATCCCACACTGTGAATTAACAGATTACTTCAGTAAAAGTTATTTTATATCAACCTGTCTCAATAACATGGACCAATGAGTAATTTTGAGGACTATATGAATCTTTAGAGAATATATATTATAGGTCTTTAACCCTTGTATTCCTCAATGCTAAAACATGAGTTGTCTCATGAACCTTGCAAAGAGAAAGCACAAGCTTAGTTTTTTTTTTTTTTTCTTAATGAGTGTTTAATCAAAGGACACTTACTTATTTGTGGAAAGGCATGGGTAGGATTTCTAGTTTGTTTCAGATCTGAAATATTTTATCAATGTTAGAAAAGTTGATAATCCAATAATCTTGAAATGTGCAACAGATTATTTACATATCTTATTACAGTGAAAACATTGTTAAGGCATAAAAGGAATACACTTGTGCAGAACTAAGAATTTTTACTAATTAAAATTTTAGTAGTATAATCAAAGTATAAAATTAATATTTCTATTCTAGTTACGATGTTGCTAACACTAATATAAACTGCATTAGTATTACAGAAAAGCCCCACAAATAATACAATCTAAATTTTTACAAATGCATTTCCTGATGTCTGTGATGACAATGGGAAGCAGTTGGGTCTGCGTGCTTGCAACATGCTGTAAAATGCTACTGGAGTCTGGGTCATTTGGGCATCTCCCGAGACTGCAGGTAGCTTCCAAAAAAATGCTTTTGTTTACTGATTTCCTGCTAAAGTTTGGCTATTTTCACCCATAACAGCAGCTTAAAATTATATGATATATGGTCTTCAGCCAATCAATACAAAGAATTAATACTTTTTACTTATTAATTGCATACGTTTATGTGATCCATAGTTTTCTAGTAGTTTTAGCTGTTACAGCAAATGTCTAATGGTCAGGTGACTCTTATCCAGGTGACTAGTTTAAACTTAATTACACGAATACATAAGTCAAATAAACATGATCCATATGTCCTTTTACAGCTTTTGAACATGTGTCATGTAGTTAAATTCACTGCATACAGTGTCTGGGATTCAATATCAAGAAAGAAAATACGTTAGGAGGGAGAGAAATGGTTAGGAGAACTTGTTTCCTAAAGAAAGGAGATGCCATTCTTCAAACATTCTGCATTCTACCTATGTACAGGCAGGATGGGGTTTGTATTTTACTCAATGCCTCTTTTGAATAAAATGAAAGCCAGGTCATACAGTAGGAGTTGCAGAACCATCTGAATGTAAGCTTACATCAAAATATCATCT
This sequence comes from Manacus candei, assembly GCF_025592945.1. Taxonomy (NCBI): domain Eukaryota; kingdom Metazoa; phylum Chordata; class Aves; order Passeriformes; family Pipridae; genus Manacus; species Manacus candei. Next base: position 9,786,645 of record NW_026138062.1, read on the forward strand.
TCTTAAACAGGAGAAATCCTCGATTTTTTTTCCCCGTCATTAGTCACATTCAAGAGAGGAAAGGAAGTATTTCTCCTTCCCGTGGCCTATAATCTTAGAATGCTGCATTTTTAGGTGGGAATTGTGGGTATGAGAAGAACAAAGAAACCTGATGGCTCACTTTTGTCTTTCCTTTGGTATGCCTAAAATATGGAATACTGTTTAAAAAGAAGAATAATTTTTGTGTAAATCTTAATATATTTCTTTGAGGTAATCTGATAATTAATTTATCTACCTGATAGAAGAACACAAAAAGTATAGTCTTAATTTTGTTCAGAGATGCTGTGTGTTGTGGCACATTACTGAACTAAAGTAATGTGTGAACGTGTTTGTGCAGTCAATCTGTTTAAAGATTCTAATGACACTTTATATGTCTCAAGTCTGAATTACTTTTTCTACACTATGTTGAGGATTCCCTTCCTTTAAAGTGTGTCCTTTCACTGTATCCATGCCTCTTTTGCACTTTTTCACATCCATGCTAGTCATTTGTATCTTCTTGTGAATTGCTATTGAGATATGATCCAAAGGCAACTAACAGGTCTCCAAGAAAATCAGACATTTTGTCAAATAAACTAAAATTTCACAACCATAAAGTTATTCTGCAGAAAGAGCTATATACTTCTCACATTATGTTTAATACATTTTTTCTCAGCTAAACTCAAAGAATATCAGATTAGATATTTATATTTTTCTGCATTTACCTTAGAAGAGACAAAAAATATTAACACTATTATGCAGATAGTCAATTTTCACTGTCTTAACAATATTTTAACAAAATTTCATTACAGCCTTTGGTTGCAGAAATTTATCATCTCATCTGATCTATGTTACTACTAATGCATATGGTCTGCAGAAGGAACATTCAGTTGAACAAAGTGTTCATACAAATCTGTAGCAAAATATTTACTTCAGTTTGCAGAAGACTTCACAAAGTACATCATCACTGTTTCTGGGAAAAGGTTGGAAAACATTCAGTAAAAGAAGGATCTTTAAGGTAGATACTACTTTTCTCTCTCTTTTGTGTTTTTTTTTTTTTGTCGTTGTTTCTCCCTCTCCCCACACCCATTCCCCTCCCCCCAACCCTAGTTTAGCTGCTCAGCTGTGAGAGCTTTAACTGGTGCTCTTTTATCATGTAAAATGGACAGATGGATGAGACCTTTTCAAATAGAGATAAGAGCAAGGAAGTTAGCAAGAGAATTGTAATGAAGGGGTATTTCCTTCTGTAGATGAATAGACTCAAAATTACACAGAAACAACACTGATGAATTTATGATATTCGGCTTTCCTGTCAAATCCATATCTGTTGTTCTTATACTGCTACTGGTAATTGAACATAATGATTTATCTTGTATTTCATTATCCAAGTAAAATAAAATTGTTTTTTTCATTGTACAAATAGTGGACTAAGGGTATTGGCATACATGAAATCAAAGTTTTTATTGTGTCGACACATGCTTTTTCATGAACACAATGCATATGATGAAATGATTACTTAGTTATTTTTCATTTCTTTGGAAAATAAGAAATTATGTGCAGTATGGTAGAACATTGAAACAGGCAGAATCAAGATCTCTACAGGTAGACTGCTCAAGTATGGTGGAAATCATCTTTCTGGTGGTCACAATGTCTATGTATTTTAAAAATATTTTTAGTTAGACATTCACCCTCTTTGACTTCCAGGAAAGAACATAGAAGATATTATTGAGCTTATTCACATGGCAACCTTGTCTAAAAAAGCAGACGTCTCACTGATTAGTCCTGCTTTCTTCACAGCATTTTGAATAGCAGAGGAAGACTGCTGAGTTCTCCCTTCCATTACAAAAAAAAAAAAATATCTGCATTTCTTTATGTCTATTACAGTTTAGATTTTACACTAATCTAGCCAATTACTAAAAGTGAATACAAAAACATCTTTTTTATTAGGCTTAAGTTATATAAGTTAGTGCAAGAGAAATGTAAATAGTTTTTTTCCCCCACAATATCTTTTGTTGCACTTAGAAATTGAACTGCAAAAAAAGTTCAACTATGGTTCCTAGGTAATGTTTTTAGTCTCTTAATTTATTTGGAAGTTGATTGTATGTATATATATATAATCAAACAAAACCTCAAATCTTCTCAAGTAATCATTAAAGCCTTGTTTCAGAATTAGTATAAACTATGGAAGTAGTTCAAAATTTCTAGAAAATCTGTCCAATAAGTAGTTCAAATAGTACCTGAATAACTTACTCCTCCAAAGTTTATTTTGAGGTAAGGGAATTTTACATTTTTTTATTTCTTTACTTTGGTTATATATGGGTCCATTTTTCCTCATTCTTGATAACCTAAATTTCTCTTTGTAGTTAAGAAAAAGGAACAACAATTAAATTGATTCAAGAGTCATCCACTGCACATACAGACACACCTGCACTTTGGTAATTATGTACCTCTATGAGCTATAGTATACCCCAAAAATAGTACACCTCACTGAACTCTACTATCCTACAGTAAAGAATCCTCATCTGAGTTGGCAGTTTAGCCTTCCATTTAATTTGGCCTATTTTAGCTATCTATTTTAAGATGAGATGAACTGAGCCAGTTACCTTGAAGAATGTATTAGAGGTACGCAGGGAAGAAGACATTCAGCTGAGGTAATACAACCAAAAATTAGGTAGAGCAAAATTAGGAGCAAATGCATGAATTACCTTCACAGAGCTAGGATGTTTGTCACATGCCTTAGGAAATATCTCATTTAGTTTTTCATAAAAAATGGATTAAACATGCCTCTCCCTGCTCCCTTAAAATTTGCATTGTAATACATACTTATGCAGGTTATGTAAATTTGATTAGGACAGCTGAGTTTTCAGTCTGTATTTTCCATGTTATTTTTTCAGATTTTTTTTTTAAATACATTTACTGGAGACAAGTTGCAATCAATGTTTGTTTGTCCAGAGTAACTCGAGAATACAGGAGTTGTTCTGGTATCCCAGAGAAGACTCTTCAAGGAGCTCTTTTGCCCTGAACTTTTCATCTCAGGAAGATGTTAAATATCTCTACTTATGTGCACTCAACCCTTCCTCTAGCTCCAACTTTTTAGTTTCTCTTTGATTCATTGCAAAAAAGCAAAAAATGTTTAATATCATGTGCATATTACTTGAAGATGTAACATAATCCTCTGTACTCAGCCCTATGTGTCACAGCTGACACCTAACGCAACAGAAGAATGTATATGCTTATTATATGTTTATGAGAGATCTATCCATGATGATGGACTAGTTGAATAACAAATATATATCATCACTTCTGTCTGTCTCCTCTCCTTTTGTTAACTGTAGATTTATTTTGTACCATTTATGTTAACATCCTACTCAAGAAAACATGAATTTAGAAAAGTATTGATGATTGAATATTATTATTGACGTTCAAGTAGCACTAATCTTTGGAAAAAATCTCGTTTGAGATGTGGGAGGATTAGTTTCACCTGACTTTAGCTACTGAAAGGTGGATGACTTCTATACAAGTCATTTAGAGTGGGTTGCATAACCTTCCAAAGGTGCTTATCTTTCTCTACCAACTATACAGAAGTCTACAGTGACTTGCATAATCCAGACTCCTACCTTTTAGGTCATTAAAATTTACTTCAAATGAGTTTCACTAAAATTCTACTCTTAATAGAGCAGAAATTGTTCCTGCTTATGTTTTTTCAAGTGTTAAATGTGATTTTAATGCAACTACTGAATTAATTAAATTACATAATATTTAATTATTATATTTATTGTTATTATAAAATGTAAAGCTATATTTGAAAGAGTTTCAGTAGTGCAGAAAATGTATATTTAAATAACACTGTGTTGTATGATAGGTAAATCTGATGCAAATAAAAAAGTATCATTATTGACTGTGTACTGTTATTTATTGGCTAATGTTCAGGGATTTCACAGATGATAGAAAAAAACAAAGAAATTTTAACTGTTTGCAAAGAGTTAGCCTTGGCTAACAGCCAAATTCCCACCCAGTTACTCCTTCCTCTCAGCATGTCAGTGGGAGAATATAGGATAGGAATGGTAATGTGTTGACATAAAGACAGGGAAATTGCTTAACAATTGTCTTCACTGGCAAAACAGAATCAAAATGGGAAAAATAAATGCAATTTATTGGCAATTACAGCATCTTTGTGTAAGGACAAACAAAGGGAAATATAACAATAACACACTTCCTCTCTTCCCTTTCCACACTCAACTTCCCTCCTCTCCCAACACCTTTCCCAACAGAGGCCATGCCTGCAGTCTGCTGCTGACACCACCTTGACATCTGCATCCAATATGCTGATTTTTCACTCCTGGTTTTATTTGTTTTCCTACTTTTATTCTTAGTCTAAGAATAGATAAAGAAGGTCTTCTGACAAATATGTCCCAATACTTCTATTTAAACATGTAAACAAATGTAAATAAAATCTGAAAATAAGAGCAGTAAAAAATCACTTCATTTCTCCTATTTTTCAGTTTTGGTTCAGCACCGTGAATTTTATGTATATTAATTCTAGTTCCTAATACTGTCCCTCGTGCATGTGCAGCTTTAGGAGATTCTTGAGTGCTTACAAGGCAAGATATACCCTCCTAAGAATAACTAAAAAAGTAATAGAGATATGCCTGCATTTGTATTCAAGCTTGAGTGGTGTATGGTAGGTTCACTAACAACCGACAGCTTTCTGGATACTATTCCCAAATGAAATGAGAGTGTATTTTTACATTCCATGCATGGAAAGCAGCATCCGACTGAAACTATTCTCTTATTCTCTTTGCTCACCTTAATATTTGTGAGCTGCTGACTTTACTTTCCATTAGTCTTATGCCTTTTATTTATTTATTGGTCAGATGTTATTTGTCATCAGAAATCTTTATTATTTCTAGGATGCTGATGCAGTAAAGTGAAGTTGAAATAAAGGATCCAAGTTTGTATTCCAAAGTTTAGGCTGATCTAGTAATATAACTTTTACTTCTAGAGCTTAAGCTTTTACTGTGTTTTTCATAGGCATGTTGAGGCTACTTATTTCTGTCAAAAAGTGAGGTCTGCCGCTCAAAAGTCATACTGAATTTCCCAGCATGGATTTAAAGGAACAGATGGATAACCACAGTCATTGTTGTCTTAATTTTGGGAATGACAAATTTCAGGTATAGTTATCAATAGTATTTTCAAATTTAAAACCTCCAGTACATATATTTTTTCATTATTTATTTCCAGAAATATTTTAGTGATTTGAGTTATTTAATTGTGAATTTGCAGAGTCTGAAGTAGTAGTTGGAGGTGCAAAGCATGATGGACCTTCATAAGTGATTGAAATACACACCGAAAAAACCTCTCAGTTTAACACAACAGTTCATATAGAATTTATTACTGTTCTCAATACAACAGTCTGTGAGAATTATATATTCTTGCATTTCTGGCTCATAAACTTTGAAATTTGTCATGTTCTTGTGTAGATTAATGTTAGTGTGTTATTTCTCAGATTGCAAACTGTTGATGTTATAAGCATTTTCTGCAGGTTGGAACACAATGTAAACACAGTAAAGTCTTTTAAGTTCTCAGCAGTGCCATTTAAAAGCATGAAATCTGAATTCCAGGTTTACATTACTTCAGTAATTACATCATGTTTAGGTCTGAAAGCTATTTCAGTAGTGACTTCTTAATGTGATTTCTTTTCATGAAAGGTGTAATATGCCTGATTCTAATGTCACTTGTATCATATTTGCATTTTTTAAGAGAGTTTTTCTTTTATCACTCTTTTACATGTGTAAACTTTATAATACTGTAATGTCACAATTGACAGAATTAGTTATTTATGGAAAATAAAGGGTGTGTTTCTGCTTATAATTACACCATAACATACGAATGCATAGTTATTGAAATGGTTAATGCTTTATCAGAATAATACTGAAACAAAATCAAGCATGCAAGGAAATGCAGCTACATTTGAAAGGAAATTGCAAAGAGGCTACAGAGCAGATATATATTATACAGACAACCATTTACAAAAATATACTGTTTAAATATGCTATTCAGTTGTGAAAAAACTTGATTTAGCTGTTGAACTGATGGGATGTAGGCTTTTAGATTATGACTAAATTTCAATACCTTGTTTCTAAACCAAAATTAGTGATATAAAATAAATAAAGACCTTTGATATCTTTATAAACAAACTTTTTTTTTTATTCCAATACTAAAAGGAAAGTATTTTGTACATGAAACATTTCTGGAATATTGGATCAGTTCAGTATTTAAGGTAATCCTCATCGTTATATACCACATTTGTTTAGCCTGACTTAAAACTCCCTTTGAAATAAAACTTCTATCAGAGGTAGTCAAAATGATGCTTGAGTAAGTTGTTCGGGACTGGGATGATCACAGTTTGCTGCCAATGGTTTTAAATTGTGCAAGCAGTAGAGTGATAAAATATAATCTGTGCCAGAGTAGAAATGTGTGCTACTTCCTTTTACCTGTCTCCAAGATAAACCTTCAATTGCAAGGAAAAAGGCACAACTCCCTGGGGACTGCAGTGAGTTATACCTAGCAAGACTGAAAGAGGAAAACAATCCGTTTGAAATACAAAAGTTTAAAGACCTTATTATGTCACCCTTCAAAGTGGGAACATAATTTGCACATGAAAATAGGGACATATCTGGAACTAAGTTAATTTAAGTGTGATAAAATTCTCTCAAGTGAACAAATAGAAAAAAACCAGCAATGAGAAACCTCTAAAACTTTTTGCCAGTTGTAGTACAGAAAGAATTTTTTTATTTTTTTTATTTTAAATAGAGTGATTGATTACATCTCTATTTTACATGAGAGTCATCTTGAGGCCCTAAGATTATCTCCCTGAACAGATTCATCTTGCATTCTCATAGCCTAGCTTTCAAACACACTACCCTGAGTATTTTAAAGTTCTCTTGGGCAAACAGGCTTCACAGGTTAGCATACCACTGAACATACCAGATGGACTATCCCCAGGCTACCTCTGAATAGTGTGGCAATGAGAAGCAGTCGTTGAGATAGGATGTGATCGCAAGGCAGGTGGAAATACTTGAAATGCTTACTGCTGTTGGTTTGAAAAATACTATTCAACTGAGCACAATTGTGCACCTGCTCCTCAAGTTACCATAGCAGGACACAAACTAATTATATTTGGCACTCCTTGACTTTGAATTTAACTGAAATGGAGCTAGGAGATTTTTTGTTACTTTAGAAAAGACGGAATTTGGGTTTAAATTTGTACACAGTTTATCTAGTATAACAGCATGTCATAGAGATGCAGTGCATTGTTGCATAACAGCTAGCTGATATATAATTTAGAACTGAAATGCAAAGCTCACACAACCTGAAGTGTCATCAGCTGATGCCTGACCAACCTAATCTCTTTGTTTTCCAAAGAATTTACACTGATTTCTGAAATCACTTTTAGACATATTGTGTTGGTGTTGTTTATACCCTTTGTGAGTTCATGGTATTCCCTGACTTGTTGCTATCATTGCTGCAATTTTGATTGACAGCAGTGATGTGCGTTTCTTGTGGAGCACACAGCCAGTCCAGGAAGCTGCACCATAGGTTAAATCCCCAGTGCTCTTACTCTGCTTTGATTTTGAAATTAATCCAAGAAAAAATTGGTCTCAGTCAAGATTTACTAAAATATTGATCGCTACTTTGTAGTTTGTGGTAGTCAGTATACTCCAGCAGTTTCTCACATTATGATATTTTAACAAGAGCACTGGAAAAGTATCAAAATTTTAAAAAATAACTATAGATAGATTCATTTCACCTCTTACTTTAAAAAATATTTATGGAATAATCACCTATCTTTGGTATAAAACTGCTATTAAAAATCTCTCATGAATAGACAGCATAGTCCAGCTTCATTAATGAAAACAGAAACTATCTTCTATACTCTTTATCTCTGTGGAATATATTATATATATGAGTGCTCTGTACTTTAGATTTTGTTTGCTTGTTTGTTTTGTTCACTACTGGTTTTGGGTGGAATAGAGTTAGTCTTCTTCGTAGTAGCTTCTATGGTGCTGGTTTGGATACGTGACCAAAACTATGATGATAATGCAGCTACTGCTGAACCATGCTTACACAGTGTCAAGGACTTATGTACTTCTCATGCTGCTCCACCAGTAATTACTCTGGGGATGCACAAAAAAGCTAAGAGATAGGACAACTGACCCCAGCTAACCAAGTGGATACTCCATACCATATGTATGACGTCCTACTCAGCAATAAAAACTGAGGAAAGAAATGGGTACCTTTGAAGTTAGGGCATTTGTCTATACAGATAACCACTATGTGCAAAGGAGTTCTGCTTTCCTGGAGATGGATGAATACCTGCTGCTGAGAAGTAGTGAATTAATTCCTTATTTTGCTTTTTTGCATGTTCACCTTTTGCCTTACCTATTAAACTCTCTTTGTCTCAACCCACGAGTTTTCCTGCTTTTACCCTTCCAGTTCTCTCTCCCATCCTGCTGTGGGGCAGTGACTGGGCAACTGTGAGGGGCTTAACTCTCTACTGGGGTTAAACCACAACAACTAGATAAGGGTTTTGCTCCATTGCATAAAGGTAATTGAGCACTGGCAGGGTCTAATGTGGTCAAGGACAAAATTTTAGATTCTCTATAGTAATAAAATGGAAATATTGATTATTGCCATAAGGATATACACTCACTTTAGCTGAAATGTCATTGCCCTCTACACGGTGCCTGCCTTTAAGCAACTTGTCAGACTGCATGACATGAAAATGTTATTTATATATTCAAATAGAAACAGAGACTTGCTTTAGTCTATAAAATGCTCAAAGGGTTCTGTCAAAAAAAGAATTTTGAAAAATGTGTACTTACCAAAAGTAAGCCACTCAGATTATTCCAGCTTTTGCTATAGATACAATAACCTCATGGAGGAGTTTACATAGCCATCTCTTGGCACCACAAATTTGCCAGAGGCAATTTTGGGTTCAGAAATTATTACAGCTAATGTCTGAAAAGGGAGCTAAGACAATTGCCAAGTAACAAATGCTTGCCTGGAGATGTGTGAATGTAATCTCTAAAAGTAGTATAAAGAAGCAAATAAGTGGAGATTAGGAACTGAAAATAACATGAGGAAGGAACAGGAACAGAAGATGAAAGAGCCAACTGAAATCATTCAAAGTAATATTTCATTGCAAAGCCCATAACAAAACACTGATGATACAAAGCTGTCATGGTAAATCACAGTTGATGTATGCATTAAGTGTGTTTGAGAGAGAGATGGTAAATGAGGTATGTGTGACAGTAAATTGGGATTCTGGCCTGTAGGAAGAGGTGGCAACATTCTGAATCCTCTGCAGAGTGACTGTGCCAGAGGAGGAGAACTTACCTTACATTAAGAGCTTCATGTGTTCTGTTATTATTCCTAACTTGTTGGTTTTTTGCTGTTTATTTTTACTCACAAAATTGATGCTCTTCTATGACAACGTTACAGCATTGGTGGATAAAAGAAGGAGGGTCTGACATCATCTACCTGGACTTGCACAAAACATTAGACACTGCCCCACACAACACGGTTGTCTCTAAAACTGTGGCACACGGATTTGACAGGTGGACCGCTTCATGGAAAAGGAGTCATCTGGATGGAGACATTCAAAGAGTTGTCAACAGCTTGATGTGTGGGTAGAGACCAGTGACAAGGGGTATTCCTCAGGGATTGACACGGGGACAAGTATTATTTAACATCTTTGTCAAGGATTGGACAGGACTATAAACTTGAGCGAAGGGTTGCCATCCACATGGACCTTGACAGGTTTGAGGATTGGGATCATGGGAACCTCATGAGCTTCAAAAAGGCCATGTGCAAGGTCCAGCACCTGAGTCAGGGCAATCTCAAACACGGTTACAGGTTGCGTGATGAGTGGACTGAAAGCAGCCCTGCAGAGGACTTGGGGGTATTGGTGGGTGAGGATCACAACATGTCTCATCAATGTGTGCTCACAGCCTGGAAAACCTACTGTATCCTGGTCTACACCAAAAGTGTGGTTGACAGGTCAAGGGTGGTGATTCTTCCCCTCTACTCTGTTCTTGTGAGACCCTACCTGGAATATTGTGTCCTACTCTGGGGTCCCCAACACCAGAAACACATGGACTACTCTATCAGGTCCAGAGAAGGGTCGTGAAGATAGAGCACCTCTTCTCTGAAGGCAGGTTGAGAGAGTTGGGGCTGCTCAACCTGGAGAAGACCTTCTAGCAACCTTCCATTACCCAAATGGGGTCGACAAAAAAGATGAGGAGGAAGTCTTTATCGGGGAGTGTAGTAACAGGATGAAGGGTAACAGTTTAAAATTGAAAGATTTAGATTAGATGTTAGATATTAGGAATTGATTTTTTACTGTGAGAGAGGTCAGACACTGGAACAGGTTACCAAGAGAAGTTGTGGATCCTGGAAGCGTTCAAGGCCAGCTTGGATGGGACCCTGATAAACCTGATCTAGGGGAAGGCATGCCTGCCTATGGCAGGCAGTTTGGAACTAAATGATAGTTAAGGTCCATTTCAACCCAAACCATTCTATGGCTGTATGATTCTACTTTGTTTTTACTGAATAGTTGTTAATGATTAATTAATATTTTAATTAATCTGGGGTGAATCTATCTTTCTAGTATAATCACACTCACATTACCTGATGAACCGTCACAGCCTCAAAGTGATAGCGTATGGAAAAAGGAGTTGAAGGGATTGATAGCCAGCATCACGGTTATCATGTAACAAACATGGAAGCTAAGTTATCAGACAAACTGACACCTGTAAATATGAACAGAGTCACTATAAGCAAAAGGGTTTTTTGAAGTAAAAGGAGCATAAGGATACAGGTCTGCTGTGTAATCTAAGCAGAAATGTCTCTTTCAAGAGAAGTTTGAGTTTCTAAAAACTCAAAGGTAATAGAGTAAAAATTTTTTCCACTTTCCCTCCATGGTTCAAAAGCTGGAATTTGTTTTTCTTGAAGGAAGACTTCACTGTTTAGCAATGAGTTGTGAGTGTCAGCAAAATATTACAAGATTTATCTTCTTTTTTTGGAGATTATCTTCATTACCTTCTCCATATATTAAGTGACAAGACAGAAACAGCAATAAAGATATTTTTCAGAAAAATAAAGAAATTGGCATCATGAATTCTGGTTCAGTTTTAGTGGCTTTCTTGGCATGGACAGGAAGGAAAACAGTAAGTTATGAAACAAGTCTGTTATGAATCAAGGACAGCTGCTATGCAACTGATTATCCTAGTTGCTAAAACCTTCTGTAGGTGTAGAATGGTAAAGCTCATCACTGACGTAGTAAGGAAGAACCAGTATTAAAGAAAAAGCAACACAGACTAACCTGAGAATCTTTAAAAGGCTTGCAAAAATCTACCTACTGTTCAACTGTCTGGTGCAAAACCTTGTAGAAACCTTTTACTGGGCATTTGCATTAGTGTTCCGGGCTATGAAAATGGCCATTTTCATCCAAGATGAGAATGATGGGGGGGGTTGTTTGGGTCTATTTTCTTTTCTTTTCTTTTTCAATCTACACTGTACAATTTGCTATATATACAAGAAAGACCAAGTGGATGGAGACAGTAGCATCTTAGATCACCACAGTTCCATTTTCTGGGTGTTTAAGATACTACTATTACCAGGTATAATCTTCCTCCCCTTGTGATAAACGCGGCCTAAATTTCAGCTGTTGTGGCTTTGTGATTTCATTTGCATATTTAAAATTTCATCAGTAATGATAAATTCCGTCATTTTCAGCATTTCTGCAAAGCCAAGTCGTTGCCATAATTTGATGATCATTTCCTATTGACGGTCATGTTTATTAGATAATTTTAATATTTAAAAAAACAATATGGTACACTTATAAACATTCAAAATTCTAATAATATTCAATTTTTTTCATTTAGATAGCTGAATTTGTAAACCAAACTTGTAATTTCAGTACGAAATGCAATCAGCCTGAAAACTTGTTTTTCATGAAATTACATCAAATGTCATTATTTGTATTAATACTCTATATTTCTTTACAAAATAAACCACACATAATAATTTCCATAGTTTTGCCTAGAAACTGGTACAAGCCTATCTAAATGTCACTGGAAGTTTTTATTGGTAGTGCATTTTTAGTAACATGTAGGCCCAGATGTGTGCTGGAGGAATGTGGCTTCTATTCTGAGACACTTGGCAAGATTATATACGTGCTTTGGATCATATAGTAAGCTGAGGGTCTACTTATGTTTTTACCTAGTGAAAGACACAAGTTCTTCATTTGCTGAACAGTTCTTCAGCTTTTTTCTTGTTTCCTGAATCTGCTTCATGGGACAGAGTTGAAAGTGAGTTCTCAGGGCGCACTGCGAAGAAGAGATAAATTGCTGGTGTCACAAAAAGGGAATGGTCAACAGATCTACCACCAGAGGAATCTCTGCAAGTGTTGTTCTCCATACCTATGTTCAATAGTTTTAAGCAATTTGAGACTTTCTAGCTTTAATTACATTTACATTTGTCAGGAGTTCCTACAACCCTTAATCAAAAGACAAATGTACTTAAGCAGTGTGGGATCCACCTTTACAAAAAATGGTTATCTGCAATTAAATGCACAGATCTGTGCTGGATATCCTAGACACTGTTTGTCCCCCTTTTTTAAGCAAGTAAATGCCTACGAAACTTAAGTATATTTTCTATGAAAATTCATAATTTATTTTAGTTTTAAATGCCTAGCACTAAGCAAAACTACCTAGAAAGCACAATAACAAAACATTCACAATGAGGATCATTTATTTTGAAATTATTTCTGTATCACCATAATTTTCTGCAGATTTTCTGATGCTGATAAACTTACTTTTCCATTTGTCTATGGTATTTTTCTCTCACATGAGTAATGCAAGTGAGAAAGTGATGAGCCATCTATTTTGGCTCTATACCAAGACTTGAGAATTTGTGCTGTATGTCTGACAACTTTTAATAGAGGCTGGATTTAATCCAATTTTATAGACTAAGAAGAAAAATGGAAAATGTTTTTTTTGCTTGAGTTAGCAGTCACAAAAGCACAGTGTGAGCATTTTGGTTAACATTATTGACCAGTGACTTCTTAATTTTACTCATACATCTAGAAGCAGTGGCAGTTCCAGTTTTGCCATTTGGCCCAGACTCTATTCTGGAGAGAAAAAGCTCATAAAACGCAGAGATGTAGAGCTATCTCGGAGATATTGAGCTCATGGTCTCTTTTATGAATTTGTTAATAGGAAGACTAATTAAAAGAGTGATTCTGTATCAACAAGTCAAATAAATTTCAACTTATATAGCTCCATCCATAATATTTTTTTTACCAACTCCCAAATATTTTAATCTAAAAATTAACTGTATTGGCTCATTTTTCTTGTGACAGGTTGTTTGTAAGGAAGAAATCTGATGCAACCTCCAGAGAGTAGAAGCATTCCTGTACAATACAACAAACTAACAGAATGATAATATTGTTTTAAGCTTCTGTACAACTTTTAAACACTACCCTGTATTGAGGCAATTGAGAGGCAAGGAGTACAATAATGACAGATGTATGGAAAAGGCTCAGAAATAAATTTTCATTACTGATACAAATATAGGTTACATATTTATTCAAAACCATAAAAACTGTACTTCTGTCTTTGACTCTTCGCGTCAAATAGAAGATGATTGTTTCAAATTCAAACACCAGTTCATCTTCTCCCCATCCCTTCTGGTATCTCTCTAAGTTGTCTCAACGGAATATCAACAAATTCAGTCTTTTCAGTTTCCCAACTCAATTAGAAAGTAAGGACCAGACATGTTAATGGGACTTAGCTATCACAAAAACAATATGTCACAATATATTTTATAGTGTGGGTTAAAAGCTACATGTATATGTAAAAAGGTGATTGTGGCAAAGTATGGTCACTGGATAAATTCCTTAACTGAAAATGCCATTCAAAACCAAAGTCATGGACATTCTCTGTTACTTAGTAAGAAATTGTCATTTCCATATGACATTCTTATCTCCAAACTGGAGAGGTATGGATTTGAAGGTTGGACTATTTGGTGGATAAGGAATTGGCTGGATGGAGTTGTGGACAAATCTCTATGTCCATGTGTTCAGTGATAAGTGGTGTCCCTCAGGGCTGTCTTGGGACCAGTGCTCTTTTGTATCTTTATCAATGACATAGACGTCAATATTGAGTGCACCTCAGCAAGTTTGCAGATGACACCAAGCTGAGTTGTGTGATTGACACACCTTAAGGACAGGATGCCATCCAGTGGGACCTGGACAAGTTCGTGAAGTGAGCCCATGGAGATCTCATGAGGTTCAACAAGTCCAAGTGCAAGGTGCTGCACCTGGGTTGGGGCAATCTCAAACAAAAGTACAGTCTGCGACAAGAACTCATTGCAACCAGCCCTGCAGGGGAGGACTTGGGCGTTCTATTGGATAAAAGCTGGACATAAGCCAACAGTGTGTGCACTTACAACCCAGAAAGCTAGCAGCATCCTGGACTGCATCAAAAGAGCTGTGAGCAGCAGGTTGAGGGAGGTGATTTTGCCCCTCTACTCTGCACTCATAAGACCCCACCTGTAGTACTGTGCCCAGCTCTGGGGTTCTCAGCACAAGAAAGATGTAGACTTGCTAGAGTGGTTCCAGATGTGAGGGGCACAAAGATGTTCCGAGGACTGGAGTACCTCTCCTATGAAGACAGGCTGAGAGAGTTGGAGTTGTTCAGCCTGGAGAAGAGAAGGCTGTGGGGAGACTTTACAGCGACCTTCCAGTAGCTGAAGGGAGCCTATGGGAAAGACGGAGAGGGACTTTTTACAAGGCCAGGCAGTGATAGGACAAGGGAGAACGACTTTAAACTGAAAGGGTTCCTAATATCTCCGAACAAGATATTAGGAATAAATTCTTTAATGTAAGAATGGTGAGACACTGGAATAGATCGCCCAGAGAAGCTGTGGATGCCCCATCCCTGGAAGTGTTCATGCCCAGGTTGGATGAAGCTTTGAGCAGCCTGGTCTAGTGGAAGGTGTCCCTGCCCATAACAGGGGCTTGGGACTAGATGATCATTAAGGACCCTTCCAACCCGAGCTATTCTACAATTCTACAATTTCATGATTATTCTGTTCTTCCTCATTATACTCTTCACTTTCCATTTTCCTTTCTATTTGCTCTTGTTAAGTTATACCAGAGGATGGATTAAAAAGAAATTCAAATTATATCTGCACAGCAGTGACAATTTGTGACTGAAGAGTGATATGGCATGAAGGACAAGAAATCCCAGCTACAGAAGTAAGACAAGCAGGCAGCTGGAATGCCAGAGACAGAAGGCCTTCCTGTAAAGGAAGAAAATTTCCCTCGGCAGTGGGACAAGTAACACCCCAAACATTCTCTTGTAGTTGTCTGTCAGAGACTGAAATGGTTAATGATTTATGCGTTCTAGGATTGCCAGGGGACTTTTGCAGGCCAGGAAGAGGCTGCTGGGCCCATCCCCCCCTCCAGTGCTACTGAAGGTGTCAACTCCTGAAAAGGCGGGAAGAGCCATGTTTACCACACCATTCACATGGACTCTGCAGTGGGCTGTTGGAGATGTTGGAGGTTCATGGCATGGTCCATCAAAGCCCATCCCCCTGCCAATCCTGAAAGGGAAAAACACTTTTACCATGCCCCTCGCAGGAACTCTGCGCAGGCCCAGGAGATGCTGGGGGCTTTTGGCATGGCCTGTAACACTATCCATGGATATAATAACTCATAACTTCTTTGAGTGTGTGGGCTTCCCTCCCCCACCCCCAGTAGATCAAGACCACCGCTTCAACTGACAGACATGGAAGCTGCAACTACCAGGTTTCATCACTGGACCCCGTGGACAGCAACACGTTTCTACTCTCATCTTTTCTTTCTCTTACTCTCCCTTACCTTTATCCTGTCTTTCCTTTCTCTCCCTTATGCATTTTCCCTAAAGGTTATCTTCATACCATATTAGTATAGATGAGAGATATAGATGATAACACCCGAAATGGCAACATATCTGTTTACTTTTGAAACAAAATTGTTCTAAAATAAACCCGACATATATATGTTTTCAAACACCAATTATTCAGTGTTGTTTCACTCTAATCCACCCCAAGGGATTTATTAATCATCATCATCATCATGGCTAGGGTTTGCGAACGAAGATTTGGGAAGGGCTCTACCCACGTTTGTTGCAAGTGCGTTGAAATAAGAACTTGGGTTAACACTCCCCCCCCACACACCTCTCTGAGGCGAGTCATCCATTCCAGGTCCTGTCCTGGAATGGGATGGCTCAGAGACCACCTTTGGCAGCAGAGCTGGTGCTGAGGGGTGGATCTCCAATGCAACACTCACTGTATCAGTGCTGGTGTGTTTATAAGGAATTGACTCTTGACACATCTTTACAAACTCTGTAGAACTGCTTATGGCAGTAGGACCTGTGCAATATACAGGGGGTTTTTTGTTTTGTTTATTTTTTTAATATATAGTTAAGCAGAAATATCTGTTTAATTTACCTCAAGGAGTACAATAAAATTCTCTTTCTTTCTTTGTCTCCCAGTTTCTTTCCATTTACTCTCCTCAAGCCTAGTTATTCTGAACTAGGATTCTGGAAGCAAATAATAGCTCTCCCTTCAATTTTTAATAAAGTCTGTGGATGTTCCAAAGTTAATTCCATCTTTGAAAATGTCTAATATTCATCACAATCATAACAAAAAATGCTTTCCATACTGACATTTGATTTTTGACACAAAAATTATTCTGATTTTTATTGTGCTTCAAAGCCACTTAAGTACAACATGTTATTAGTTAGATCACTTTGTTTGTGGTTTTGTTTCTTAATTTAGGATTATTTGGTTAAAAATATTATGAAATTCTAAAAGGATTTTATTAAGAACAGATAAAGAATTTGTCACAGATTATGCTACAGAAATACAAACAACTCCTAGAAACACAGTGAATTTTGTTGACTTCGTGCTTTTTTTCTCCTTCTACTGTAGTTGCAATTCCAGAGAATTTTAATATGGTTGGATCTGTAGGCTCTGATCCTTAGGTTTTTACAATTCACTCTGTATTACTTAGGTATCCACCTATGCTTGTTCTTTTAGTAATTTTCATACCAGAGAGAAAAGAAAACTCCATATGCAGGCACAAATTTTCTCCTACATTTACCCAATGAAATTCTGACTTCGGTTTCTTCAGGGAGGCAAGTGTTATAGAATGATGTATCATCAAGAGTGCTGTGGACTACCTGTTCGTCTCTTTCTTCTCCTTATTTTTTTTCCTTCTGTGTATGATTTTCTTCTATAATCTTTTAGTTGTGTTTCTCTGTGCATGCTGGGTGACAATGACCTAATCCATCAGTCATCCTGGAAGCAAAATGAGCATGTTCTGAATATACCCTTTTTGGTATTTCTGTTATTCAGAAGACAGACATGGTCTGAACTATTACATTTACAAATAGGTAAATTTAAATTAATAAAGGTTTCATTTGGAAAATACTGAGTTTAATCCTATTACTTCATAAGCAATAAAAAAAAGTAATTCTAGATATTGTTCATTGTTTTCGCAGTGGATAAACCAGAAAGATTCAACCTTCTAAAGTTATGCAAACAACATGTTTTATCCTATTTGTTATGCTTGTGCTGTCCAATCATATGTACATATTTTTCAGGCCTTCTGAACACACACAAATTACAAATTAATGTGCTATACCAGGAGGAACAAACTGCAGGTACTAAGCACTTGAGTCCTTTCTTCTTTTTACAGATGTCTTCTCCAAAGTCCATATATGAGGGTTCAGAACATGGATGCTTTTCTCAGATTGTCTTTATTTTAATCACTTTCCAGTTATATATTTTTGTCTGAGCCTTAAGGTATTGCTGAAAAACCTATGCTTTCCTGGGATATTTTAATCTTAAGTTGGATGGTTTTCATTGGGTGTCATCTTGACATGTATGAAAACAGCCCCATCAACAGTCACAACAGTGACTTTATCTTCTTTTCTGCTGTCAGTCATAAGTACAATGGGAAAATAATATTTGCATATCTGTTTTACCTGTGGTCACACAAGATGGTTGGAGGAGCTGAGGTTTATTCTTAATGTTGTGTAGTTGTAGTGATGAATAATAGTCAATTAAGTGTTATT
Organism: Manacus candei; assembly: GCF_025592945.1. Classification (NCBI taxonomy): domain Eukaryota; kingdom Metazoa; phylum Chordata; class Aves; order Passeriformes; family Pipridae; genus Manacus; species Manacus candei. Next base: position 9,804,851 of record NW_026138062.1, read on the forward strand.
GGTATTCTTTAAAATCTTAAGGACATTTAATTCCTTGCAATTATGCAAATAAAAACTTTTGAATGTGTATCTCTTAAATATTATAGTGTGTATAGTTTATTGTAACTCATTTATGATGTTGCAGTCCTTGTACTCAACAGAAAGGTAGGGTTTCTTCAATAAGGGGTTATTGTGCTCATTTAGTCAGTTTAAAACAGTAATTTAAACTTCTGTTGTTCAGATTTACCAGCAAATATGACAGATGACAGAAAATCATACTCGGCAGATTTAGCTTTTATTTTTGATTTATCATTTTAAAGATCTGTGAATGGCCACATCATTGCTTCCTACAAAAATCTTTAACTTGTTCCAAGTTATGACAATAAAGGAAAGGCTTTATAACTTACGACTTTATAACTTACAACGTTATATGAAAACTTAATTTTGATTCATAGTAATCTGCTTTGATGTTTTCAAGTTTGATATTTGTAGAGTATTTATTTTGTGTTGAAGCGGTAAAACCGTATGGTAATTGGTCATTGTTTGCACTGCTGTACTTGAAACATTTCACTGCTGCCATTATAATCCCAGTATTGCTAGGCCTGTATAATTTATCTGTGAAATTCTGCTTTGGGCTGAAACTTGACATGCAATTGTGTGTTCGTTTTCAGATTACATGAGCTTCAAAAAATTTACAGCTGTTACACACTTTTTTTTTTGCCCTTATACTTGATAACTAAAAATTAGTCAATACCTGACATTTAGAAAGCTGAAATACAGTTATAACTCTGGGATCAAATCCCATGAAGGGATGCAAACTGAAAGTATATTTGCAAGAAGGCATGCATAAAAGCATGTACACCCTTTATTGTGTAAAGCTCCCACTGTGTGAAAGATAGATTTAGTGCATGCATGATGCTGTATGCAAATATGACTGGTAAGCATACAAACAGTTCTCTGGTTATTTGAAGGTTTGAGTCTTCATTTGCAGCACTCTTTAGTGCTAGTTAATGTTTTTTTAGTACCAGTGCTTTAAAAATGTATAACAAACAAATCAGTAGGATACTGACATTAAAAATCAATTATGGCAGAATTTCAACATCAGAAAACTTATATACATATATATATATCATACTGATGTTGAATCAATGACTTCCTATTACAATATAGATTTTAGGTGGTCTGTTTTGTCGAAGTATTCCAGTTTTCTAGAAGATGTCACAATATCTTCTAAATCCATGTCACATTGAAGAAAGTGTAAAACAAGAAATAGTTTGAATTGAAAAATAAACCATTTCCTAAACTACCACAGAGACTTATGTACTGCATTGTCCTCCAAACACCAGTAATATCAGTACAGGACAATTCTGTGGCAAAGCCTAAGGTACTTCATTTCTTTGAAATGAAGCATTGAAATGTATAAATTTACTTGCCACTGAGTAACTTGATATGTGTGCATATATATATGCATATATCTCATGTTAAGGGCCAGCTACAGAAAAAAAAATAGTAAGTATCAGCATAAGGGAAAATAAAAAGTGGCAGAAATTTGAGTATTTAACAGTGCTTTTATAAGTTTATCATAATTTCTTTTGTGATTTTTGGTTTCATATTTTCTCTCCAAAAAAATCCCTTTATAAATAAGGTGCCCTGGTTTTCCCATTAGTCTTTGGCAGTTGACACATTTATCTCAAAATTAAAGATAAATCAATATCTGCAAAACTCAGCCAGTCTCCTTGTATCAGAATATCTGTGATCCCATTCAACATTATTTTTAAGGTAAGTTTAAAAAATAACTTCTAATTTGGGAAAAAGGAGCAAAATATCAGATTTATCAGTTTAGATAATATCCTCCAAATTGGTGTTTTGCCTCAACCTGTAACCATAAACATATAGCTAAGGAAGAACATTGATGAGACAAGCATATATTGTAGTGAACATTCTTCCTGCCTCATATTATTTTCACCTCATGGGGAGGCCTGAGGCTAATTAGCCGTATCTATTGAGAAATTCTCATCAGAGCTCTCTTCAAATGCTCATTCAATGCCTCTCTGAAACCATACAAATTTTTTATATCTACAACATCTTTTGGCAAGGAGTTTATCTTTTGCATAAGTAATGGTTGCTTCTACTCCGTGTGCCTAAATGTTACTAACATCTTACATCCTTTAAGAAAAGATAATAAATTTTCCTGTCCACTACCTTTATGCTATTCATTATTTTATAAACCCCTTTTTTGTTTTCAGGCAGAAGGATCACTGCACTGTCATTCAGATACTATTGCCTAGTTTTGGACATCCTTTTTGTTCTTCTCTGAACATCTGCCAGTTCAAATTGTTCTTTTGACACAAAGAGACAAAAATTGCATATAGTGTTCTAGATGTCAGCAAAAAAATGAAAGGTATTAAACTGCATTAAAAATTTTGTATTACCGATGTTTTGTAAGAAAATCGCTTTGCTTTGAAGAAAGCCTGAAATATTTGATTTGATGAGATGGTGCCAGCTTCCTTTTTTTTTTTTTCCTTTTCACCTTTACATCACATTGGTTTCTGTAATTTCCACAAAACAGTAACAAGTGCAATATGTCCAAAGCATTTGATATTGTCCCATACAACATCCTTATCTTTAAAATGGAGACACAAGGATTTGACAAGTGGACAAGTCTGTGGACAAGGAATTAGCTGGATGGTTACACTCAAGGATTTGGGGTCACCAGATCGATGTCTAGGTGGACACCTGTGCTGAGTGGCATTTAAATGTTACTTACATGTTACTGAAATTTTAGATTCTTTTAATGTGGACTGAAAACAGTACGGAAGATGAAATAATAGCTCATCCTTTACTCCGAATAAAGTATATCGTGTATAAGGTGGTGAACAGAGGATTATTCTGTGTAATTTTTATTATCCTGGAAATACCCAGTATATTATTTGTCTGTCAGTACTAACAAAAAAAAGCAAAACCCACTACCACCACCACAGCTCTTTGTTGGAAGATAAGATTGTTTTGATTGCTTCTGTTTTTAATGTTTCTTTTAAATCATAAATCATAATGTAAGAGTGGACAAAGAATGTGATTTGAATACTCAAAATCCATAATTATATAAATGTGTGCTAAACATCCTAACATATTGTAGCTGTAATAATTTCCTTTTAATATGTCTTCAATGTAAGAGACATTTTAAAAACCATTAAGTCAAGGATTTGCCCAACAACCCATGATGATCCATTATTAATGAAATATGTATAATCGGGATTCTTTTACGATACAACACAGATTAGGAAAACATATAATTAGGAAACTATTAATTTTAGTAAGATAGAACCAATGAAGATTTCTGTATTCATATCTAGGCTTTACTAGCAAATGACCAGATACACCTCTACAATTTTTCCCATGTTATGCTCTCGGTTTTGATAAAAGTCATCCTGATAGTGGATTCAAAATGCTTATTTTCTTTTGCTTATAATTCTATGCGGTCAATTAAAAAATGGATAAAAAATTGATTTGTACCTTTACTATTTTTTAAGACATTCAGTTCAGAGCAGGCGAACCTATTCTTGCTGGTTTATTGGTGGAAATAGCAAATGAACTCATGGTTTCCCACCACGTGACCCAAGTTGAGGACTTCAACATGAAAATTTCAACCTACTAACAACTCCGAATATAGATTTCTGTAAAACAGGTGAGCCATTCTACATGCAAGGGGAAATGAGTGATATTACCTGAAGGACAGACTAATCATCTCTCTGAACTCTCATCTGTTTATTTCAAGTCCACTTGGAATCTTGTGGAAGTCACAAGTGATGTTGAATCCAAACACAGAAAAATTACGTGAATGGAGCTTAATTCCAGAATTTCTAGATCACGCAACTCATCAAAGGAGATGATAGATTTCTGTACATTCCAAATAGTAACTATTCAAAACTAGTTTATTCTATTTTCAGAGTTTAATTTTTATTATTTTTCTTCTGTTAGTAGTTTTAATAATTTCTATCTCAATACATACTTCTTGTCTTAATGGTAAGCCTATTATAATAATACTGAAATAATTTGTGAGTGGTATCTTATTAACTGTTTCACTAAAATAAAGGCAATGAGCTGTGTCTATTTTAGCTTAATGACAGGGCTATAAAAATAGAGCTACACTATTTTCTAGTTACACCTGGGCTTGGGAGTCCTTTAAGTTATTTTGGACTGGATAGGGGCCAAGTTATTAAATTCTGCTTGACTAAAATAATCTCCATGCAACACTACCTGAAGGCTGAAAAGCTCAGTAAAAGTTGCTGCATTGTGGTCTCCTATACTTACAGCTATTATCTTGAGAGCAGCACAGCATTAATGCTGGACTGTGTTCATCCGTGTGCTAGCATAACAATCCTTTCTTGGAGGAGGATGCAGTGTGGAGTCATGTGAGCAATTGTACTTGGTCCAGATTTTGTTTAAGAAGGATTACAAACATCAACTCAAAAACAGATACACTAGACCCATAACGGCAATTTGTTCATGAGTCTCAGTATTAGCAGGCTGATTTAATTCTGTGGCTATACTTCATAAAATGGAGAACCAACCGTATCAAATTGACTTTAAACACAATTTGTGTGTTGTTAGTGAAAATGCAGCCATTCCAGTCTCTGTCAATGCTGCACAATGCTTACAATGGTGATATTTAATGTAGTGTTAAATGTCTATGGTAAACTGAATGTAAATAATCTCACATTGTAACTGCTATAACAATTCTTTTCTCATAGTAAAATTAGAAGAGAGTACTATTAAATTCAAAGTGAATATCAATGCAGTAAATAAAACTTTATTAAGTATTTAAATGTGTCTCTATATTTATATTAGATCTTATTGACAGAGTGGGTAATGAAGATACCTATTACTCTTTTGTTGTATAGTTCACTGAGAAATAGTCCTTTAATTTATATCTGTAGATATATAAAGTGAATTGTAAATCTTAAGGTTTGCAAATCAAGAAAAGCCTATTTAACAGCTAAAATCAGTGTTGTTTGACTCTATACATCACAGATTCCCCCTGAAATTTAATCTAACACACCTATACCAATTAACTGGTGAAGTAGATCCTAACAACTTCAATAAGATTTGTGTTAGATTTAAAGTTGTTTTGCTTTTGTGGATTTTTAACAACCATGAGACCTGACCAGTGCTTAAAGGGATGTTTTATTAGAATTGCAGAAGGAAAACAGAAAAAAAAAAAAAGACAAAATAATGAGAGTAGAATCTTAGCCATCTATAAGTTGAAGAAATGCAAAAGATGTTAGTAAAGAGAATTCTTTAAAGCAGAAATAGAAACTTTATTCTTTATTTTTGCAGAAATAGGCACGATAGAAATTACATATTTAAAAGACAATGTCTGGCATTTCATCCACAATTGCATATTTACTATGAGTAAAAAAATGAGAAAAGAAATACATGAAAAGTTTTCATGCCAAGGGGTCATTTTCTATGGGAATAGGACTTTGGGCTTTCAGATGTATTGCAAATGTAGTAAAACCAAAAATGAACAAACAAAAAAGATGGAAAAGGAAAAAATAAACACAAGCAGGAAAGAAGTGAAAAGGAAGATGGTGAATCAGTAAAACAGAATAAATTACCTAAGTTTTTTAAGTTTGGCTATACAATAATTTGTGCACTTACCATACAGTCTCTTTATGTGCCTGTCAGTAATGGGATGACATAGACTCCCAAAAGATAAATTGTATAGTCTTTGCCTGGGGTTCTCCTACTTGCTTTTTTCTGGGCCACTTTGCCAGCTGTAGTTACGTCTGTATCTTACTCAAGTTACCTAGCACTTCTCTAGGTGAGATCTTTGCACAGTCACAATACAGACAGCAATTTTGTGAAGGGAAAGCAGAAGGGTTATTTACATAACAACACTTTGAGTACTACCCAAAGTGTTGTTATATAAATAACAGAGATATGATTCAGAGATGCACTGTCCAATGCGACTTTAAGAAAGGTTTGAAAGAAATTAACAGCCCCCAACATAAGATCCTAATAGGCTTCTGTGCAAAACCAAGGTTGGTCATAGTCATATAATCACATGTGAGTCATGTTGCTGCATCCCTGATTGAGGATAATAGCTAAGTCAGACCTTGTAAGGAGAGGTAAAATGTTTATTACACTAGATAATATATCTGGAAAAAGCAGAGCTGCTTATCAGTTGAAAGCCCTCCTACAGGTGTTATAAATGTATGAAACAGATATATACCTGAAACGGTGCTTTCGTGCATGAGAACTTTCTGGATTCTGCTACTGGAAAACGTGGTGTAGCAGACATCACCTCTCCCTATAAACCTGCCTAACAAAAAAGCTGACTTCATGACTGAATAAAATGACCTGCTTTTTTATCATCTGTTGCCTGGTGGCCAAAGTTTTCTATCAAAATATCCCTATAACATTCTATCTTTTCACATATAATCTAAGAGCAACATATAGTTGTAAAATGGCCCTCAGAACAAGGTCTTCGTTTTCTTTATAATCCTTATTTTGATAAATGGCTTAAAGAAAATAGTAGGTAGGTTTAACTCCTCCACAGTTTTAGAAAAAAGGAGGGTACATTCAGAGGACTATTCCTTCACCTATCATTATTAGTGACTCATAGTGCCATCAAAAGCAGAGCCATATGGAAATTATACTGTACATACTGAAATAAACACATTAGAAATAGAGTTCAGCATTGAAGCAACTAGGCAACAAAAAACTGGGAAGAAAAATAACCCCTGTCTCTGAGAGTGAAGAAAAATAAGTGTACAGCATTGTTACACATAGAGCAGTTGCAAGGCTAAGAACTTTGGTGTGACAGCGCAAACAACTGCTGTCTGCTTCTTAAACCTTTATGTGACTCTTCAAAGTGGTTAACACCTAGTTATTAGATCTTCATAGTTAAGTGCTTCATGTTTCAGCTACGCCCATAAATGGCACAGAAACAGTCACTGATGAAAAAAAGTGTTATTTACTCATGTTCATATGTAAGTTTTAATGTGTATTAGGCTCAAAAATCCATGCATACTGAAAAGAGAGTATACTCTATGGAGTCACATTCAGCCAGTATAGTCCACTGGTTACAATCTTTCAAATGTTTGTGGATTTAAAGAAAAGAATGACCTCCATGGAAAACCAATTAGTTGTCTTAGTCTTACATATTTTTCTGCCAAAAATGAGAAATTGTTCTCTACAAAACAAACAAACAAACAAAACTGCCACCACAAAACAAAACCAAAAACATCACACAAACAAAAAAAAAACCAAAAAACAAATGAACAAATGAACAAATGAACAAAATGAACAAAATGAACAAAACCACCAAAAATTCCACCCACAACCAAGCCCAACTTCTGGCTAACCTCTGTTTTCATCAATAGATCAAAGCTCCTTTTGTGCCTTTGCTTTTTAATAGCAAATTAAAGAAATATTACTTTGGTGTAATGCCAAACCACTGTATTCTGATTAGTAGAAAGTAGAGTAGAAAGCTGGATTGTATCAGGGAGACAATGGAAGAGAAAAGGAGGGAAATTCCACAGGTTTTCCCACTGCTCTCTGCAAGGGTGTGTGAAAGGAGAGTGCCTGCTTCTTCAAGTATACCTTGTCAAAGGGGCTATAAAACAGAAAGTGCAGAGACAAACCTGTCCAAACCACATTAATTGGTAAGAAGATGTAGACTGCGAAAATCTTTAAATTTTCAACTGAGAGGATAAGGATGGGGAAAGAGACAACCTAATCCTTCCTAAATTGACCAATTAGCATTAACAAAAAACCAGAAACAAACCTGGCCTGAGCAGGAGTGTCAGGAGGGCCGAAGAACCCTATTGGGGCTCAGGAGATCCACAAATGTGCCTGTGCTTGTAAACTTCTCTAAAGGTCTTTGTTCAACCTTCTGGCATGCTGGGAAAAGAAATACTCTAATGCCAATCAAACAGTTTACAACTTCAGAAGAGACTTTCCAGATTTAACACTCTCAAAAAGTGTTAAATTCATGGGTCAGAATATTTTCTGGTCAACGTGTTTATTTTTTTTCAGCATTATGAAAGAGGTGCACTGTTTGTAGATAATAGAAAAAAAATGAATCTTTCTCTATGTCAATGCTGACTTCTGTCTTTCACCAGTCTATTTTCAGATGTACTGTTAGTTATTTCTAAAATTGTGATGTGGCTTGCAGATCTGAATTTAGTTTTTTGAAAATTATTGATATTTTTCCTGGGACCTATGAATGAAAAGATGTTTAAAATCCCCCTTAAGAAATTTCTTAAAGACAAAAAAAAAAAAAAAAGAGGAGACCGTGTGCAAGCAAAAGGTTTCTCTTCTACTTAATTTCTTAATTTTGATTTCCTTTGGTGTTCTGGAATTACAACTGTTTAGATCAGACCTGAATATGTTCAAGGAAGACATTAGCTTTCAGAGATTTAAATACATTCTTAAAATAATCTCCTTATAAAAGGATTTGTTTGTTTTTTTATTTATTTCTTGCATTTTTCACTGAAAGAAAATGGTGGTCTGGTTAAAACCAGGCACTGCATGATTGTATATAAATGATCTGTCAGAATATAAAATCAACCAATGTGGAATGTTTTGAGTATGCTTTTAACTGCTACATAATGACTGCTTTCTAAGTTTGCTGAATAGAAAGCTGCCTCCTACGCGTAAAATATTAAATGAAAAGATTTTAGGCAATAAAATGGATTAATTTGTCTGTAACCACTTTACTACTGGGATTATGAAGAAACTATGGTTAGGAATTATTGTTGCTAAACTTCGCAATCACTGATTTCACAAGGTCCACTATCCATTAAATAACATAATCTACCCCACTGCTAAAATGCCACCACTACTCACCAAACTGCATGCCTTCCAAACCCAGGTCTAATCAGATTGCCTGAAGGAAAGCCAGTGAGAAGTGAGTTTATTCAATCCATAAATAACATATTGTTTTGTTCACTCAATGTGTAATACAATGCATTATCTATATGAAAGATGATATATTGAATGCAATAAAATACCTTAAAAATGATTAAGGTTGTAGAGTTATGTATTTAAAAGTCAGGAACATTGCAATATCAGTTATAATAATGTCTTCTAATGTGCTGCATATCTATTATATATATGTATGTAAGTATATAAAATCAATCACCAACATTTTATGAAACACATGTAACATTTAATATACTGGAATTTGGGTCACTAGAGAACGGTTTTAATGTTTCCTGAGGAATCATTGTAACCCTGTTTTAACTATGCATAATTGCTAGTTTTTTTCCTTGTTGTAACAACCTATTTGGACCAGACTGTAACTTGTAGAGGTGCTGCTATTTGTTTTTTGTCTCCTATGAAGTAGGTGGATAGGAAGGAAAATGAGAATGGACAGTGAGATGCTAGCCGCAATTTTGTTATACTTGCCAGATAGAATGACTATGGGGAAATTGGAATAATACAAGGTTTAACAAAGGAGAGTGAGCTAACTTGGAAACAAATCTAAAATGTGATGTATAATATTACAACTCTAAATTATTAGGATTTTAATTCTGGGAAAAGAAGGTGAAAAAAGAAATTGAGAATCCTAAGACATATTTTTCCACTCTAATTTTTTCTCTATCCATTCTCTTTAACACATCTTAAGTTAAGGGTTCTTTATAAAAATAGAACTTTACTTGCCTTCTCAAATGTTTTTTCCTATTGTTTCCCCTGTGCTGGCACTGGTATTCTCATTGTCTTGTTGGGAGCTATATCAAGTAATAATTTGGCTGAAAATTAACCCTGGTCCTCACTTCCCTAAAGTATCAGCTTTTAGCAGCACCGGTATACATTTTACACTGAATTGTGACTGTGGAACACAGAGGCTTATAGCTGAATGCTCGCAATCACAGTTTAGCTAACACATTTAGAGTGAACAAGTTCCTCTTTTTGCACTACACCATTAAACTCAAATTAAGAAAATCATCCTCACTTTATCAAGTAAATGTGGGAGAAACAACACTGGATTGTAAAAAGAAAAACTATTAGGCATTACAGGTGACTGCCTAAATACATTGCATAAAATAATGCCCCATTCTTCAACTAGCACCAATACATCAACACCCCGCAACTTAATCCTTACTTACAGCTGTTGCTCTTGGTTGACCTGGGCACAAATACTATGCCACTGTTTTCATCTCCCTCATCTGTAGCAGAAAATAAGGGAAAAGAAAAATCCTGTTTTATAGTAGAAGGTGCTCTTTATGTAATGTGTAGGCAGAGTGGAACAATGAAAAGTCAACTATGCAGTTGTAACAATTCTTAGCATCAACTGCCTTTTGTACATACAGAGATGTGGTACAAATAAGGCCTTTCCACGGTTGTTTCTCAATATAGCAGGGAAGAGCATGTGACATCCCAATGAACTCAGAGGCAGAGATCAGTTTCTTTGAAGTACCAGTCATCAGAATCAAACTCACTTAGGAAGGTGTTTTATTCACTAGAATACAACTGCAAAATACCTCCCTAGATTTTCTTCCTGCTTGAATAGGAAGCACAGCAGTGCTAAGGGTGTTTGGCTCCCAGTCCTGGATCATTCCTTCATAGAGTTACTGTTCTGTAACCTCTGAATCATCAGTCACAGGAGTTTTTACTTGAAAAATCTTGGAGTTCAGTTTATGTTAAGGAATAAATAATCCACAGGACTATTCAAAGAAACTGAGGTCCCTCATGGAATGATCATTGTTCAGAATTCAGTTCTCCTAATCTCCAAAGCAGGCTGGCCACATCCAAACAATCTGTGTCAAATGTTCCCTAACCCAGAGATTCTTTGGGAAAGTACTAGTTAGCCTAGACAAAATACATGATGGGGACTGTTCTAAGTCCCCATAAGTACAGCACCTAATTTTGTCTGTCTGTCAGGAGAAATTTGGTAGAGTTGAGGTTCTTTGGTATTTCAGAAGTCCAGAAGATGAACCAGTCTGCAACAGCAACTCAGCTCCTGGTTAATGCCAAAAAGTCTGGATGCCTTTGAACATTTACAGATCCAGGATATTCAGTTTTCAGACTCCAAGACTTAGCTTGGCTGTAGATCTGTAGCAAATCTGAAAATTTTTTCATTTATAAAAATGAACTGAGTTTATATCACCCTCCATAGTGGAAATGTCCGAAAGCTATTAGGACCAGTTTCCATTCTACTACACTTCTACTGACATAAATATGCTGTCACCACTGCAGTCAAAAATACAAAGGAGTTATAGTGAAACTTGCACACATATGATGTAAAGCTAATCCAAACTTTGCAAATACTGACTGCTGGAATATGTGAGGCTGTACAAAAGGGAAGATTATTTGATTCTCTCTCCATATTTATATTTCTCATTTTCTATTTCCCTCTTCCTATTCAGCCACTGCTTAGAAATAGAAATAGACTTCTGGTTTTATCCTCTTTAGTTTGAACTTTGTACTGCCACTTACAGAAGTAGGCATGTAAAGACCTCTTTTTGCTTTATTTACAGTCTAATTTTAGATCTGTTCTAACAAAGGAATGCAATGGATGAACTGATGAAAGACAAAAGATACTTAGCAACCACAGCTGTTCAATAAAAATATGCACATCTAGATATCTACATTTTATAATGAAAATAAAATACTAAATGTATCTCAAAACAAACAACAACAATAAAAATCAAAATAGTTTCTCAGTACCTTATTCTTATTTAGCACATTGTAGGAAACATAAAATAAACAGATTATTTTTTGCAAAAAATCAGTGGTCTTGCTAAGCTTTTTCAGAATTTCAGATAATCAGATGTTATGAATGATCTCTAGAGTTTCCTTTCTCAAATTATTTTCATTAAAAAAAAATAAACCTGGAAAAGTCATGTGAATTTATACTCAAACATATGACAGTATTTCAACTAGTTTTTAAAACTAAGTTACACAAAATAGAAGGACTAGACAATATGCCAGAAAATTAAATGACATATAACAAACTGGCAAATTTGAAAACAAGCAGTCTCAGCAATAATTTGACATATTTTCCTTTTTTGCATGTGTGTTCTTTTCCAAGTGAAGCAATACATTATTTGTATTTCCTCTCTTTACTCTCAGTTCTCTTCTTTCCAAATGAACAGAGGTCTCTCCAAGTCTTTTTGAACCCTTCTCCATGTCCTTCCTCTTCACCAAGGAAAGACTGATGACTGAGACCGAGAGAAAAATCTGTAGTTAAAAGTGATTAACACTTTCCATTATATAAGTGCTTAAAAGTGTGTCAGACTTTCAGAGTTAAAATTTTTACTCCACAGAGGTTTAAGTAAACTACATTGCTTTTCCCATTTTAAAAAATATGATAACTTTGTTGAGATTTATTTTATGAACAGAAAAATTAGATATGAGGTCACCCTCAGGTTTAAGAACAATTTTTCTGTCCCTGTGAAAAAATCCTTCCACCTCTGGTATATACTTTCCCGAAGTTTCTTTTTTTTACAATTACTAGAGACTGGTATGAATAACAAAGTTACTGTCCTTATGAATAATGTCTCTAAAGCTAGAACTGCAGTAGCAGGAAGAAAAGGAAGAAGTAACAAAATACGGTGAACCAGGGTAATGATACAGTGAGCAAGTACAGGATATGCTAGCAAGAGAAAAAAACATGACAATGACTGACCTTAATGTATATGTAAGAGGGACGCAGGATTCTTCCAAATCTAAAATACAAAGCAATATCTAGAAGTCTTAATCTGCAGAAAGTAGTATTTTAGTAGGGTGTGTTTTCTGCTTCATAAAATACATAAAATAATCATGAAAAGATAATTAGTCGTACCATTTAATACCTTAAATGAAGCAACAGAGGTTTTCACCTGAACACTCAGTGGCAAGCATTTAAGTATGGGTCTCAGAAACAATGGTTCATCTTTTTTCAGTTGTCTAAAATTACCGTCACTAGTAAAGCTATTTTTCTATGCTATCTTCTTCCTCAAGGGAAAGAATAAGAATGTCCAGAAGATAGCTCACACGAACTGTCATAGGCATCTATATTAGGATAAGATGCATTACACTTTGAAAATGTATCTCCTATGGAGTGTGGGGGAGATGAAAATCTACATAAAAATATTTATTTGATACATTCATCTGTTTTGCTGTAATTTTATCTTTTTTTTTCTGAGAAAGTCCACATTTTCTATAAAACTCCATTTTTTCCTTGTCACAGGTTTCCAAATCCCCTAGCCCAATAGAGAACTGGCTGCTGCAGCTCTGTACTTCCACATCCAACCATTAGCAAGTCTGAACATATATTTCCAATGGGCACATATGCAAGCACATGCATACAAAATGTTCGTAAGTATACACAAAATTACTTCTAAAGATCATTTCACACTGAAATGTTCAGCAATCAAAGAAACAGGAGGCACTGACCAATTCATTCTATTCCCCACTCTGATCAGGATGAATGTCCAAAAGTGAGAAATATATGCAGACGTAAATACATAAATATGGATCCTACAATAACTGATCTTAAACAATGCATCTGTCAAGTGGTTGGCCTTGGATTCTTTCACATCCAGTTGCCTCTCACATTGTCTCTTAGCAAACCCCCAGATCCTACAGGCCTTCTGGAAGTTGATCCGGACATGCTGGTCTCTCCATTAGCTAAGTTCTCCATCTGTCTCACTCAGATACACATATTTCTGGTCCATACCTATGGCCACACCATTTTATCATTTCCAAGCCCTGTACTTTACTTTCTGGGTAGTCCAGATTGATATTCACTAGTGATCACACACTGACTTACATAACCCCACTTTCTCTAGCTGCAAGCCCTGGAATGACCTGGACCTCTGTGACCTGTGGACTTATAGTTACTGGCGCTTTGACCTCCATATGTACACATGCACACACACAAGCACACAGAGAATAAACAGTCCGCTTTAACAGAAAAATTGTTAGTAATGGAATTTAATTGACCATCAGTCTGTTTACATGAAACTGTCCCCTTTTATTCCCTTACCCCTCCATTCCCATGATAGTTTTTCTCCCAAACTACCTTAATCTCTCCCTTTACCTGCCCTCATGATACCATAATAAATCTTGTGCAATTCAAAGAGGATATTCCCCTTTTCCTATGAGTTACATACTTTGGGCCATAACACTCCTTAGCCTGAAAGATGATCCAGAGAGGTGCTTCTTGACTAATCCTGTTTCATACCCAGATCAGGGGGTGATGGCTTTCCTGTGACAGCCACGAGAGTAGCTGGGAATATGGGTGCTCACTTTACTGATTAGTTTATTCAGATTCTTCATATCTGTGACTGTTCTTCCATGCTCCTTTTCATGTGCAGAGGTAAGCATTTTATCACACAACCTAATGATCTCCAGTACACATATAGATATTTCTGTATTAATTGATCTATGTAGATGCCCACAATACTTACACAGTGGATGTCTGTTTTTGATAAACTGAGTACCATCCTAAGCACAGGAAATTAGGTGAGATTTTCCTGCCTCCCATTTCTGGAACTTCAGTCTATAAATCTTATCTAATTAGAATTCAGGTGACAAAACTGCTTATAGAATTCCTGCCCATGCAAATTTATTTTGAAATACTCAGCAGAATATGTTCTGCTATTGGCATCCCAGAATACGCAGCATTGGAGGAACAATAAAAGCTGCTATTACACAATTCAACAAATTCCTTTGAAAAATGCATCACACTGTTATACATGTTATTCAACAACTGGTTCCAATGCATTTTCACTCTATTTTTTCTACACTGTCATGTTCAAAGAGTTCACTAAACCGCAGTCAATGAAAAAGTTACATTTTCAATGTTCAGCATGTAATTAAAAATGAATGCAGCCTTCCCCTCTATACATCAGCAAGTGTATTTACTCTTGCGACACTATTTAGAAAATGAATGATTATTTGAATGAGATTCATCTACACTGACCATACTTAAAGATCAGTAGTTGCACTAAGAAAGCAGTATAATCATGATTTTTATTTTGTTTCAGTCTTTTCCTAAAAACCTTGTTGGAATCCAAGAAATTTGGACACAGAAATAGTCCACTGGTTATTGCCTTTCCCTCAGTTTTATAAATTTAAAAATATTTCCAGTGAGTGAATCTATTTGAATGCATTTTGTTTTATTTCTGAAAATGAACTGAGATCTAAAACAGAAGTTCTGACAGATCTGAGCTGCAGTAGTTTAATAACAGCTCTTGATAAAATCAGGTCATGTAGATCAGAGAGACATGTTCAGTGTGTCTCTTTCCTTACTTTTCATGTCTTCCTTTATCATGTATGGAAAATGCTGAAAAGGGAGTGTCTGCTCATCAACTACCTTCCACGAGATCATGGTTGATAAGATGCATGTTTGATCATGCAGGTCTAATGTTATGTTACATATAGATACAACGACATACAATATTCACAACTTTCATTATTATACAGTTGTTGCACATGTGACACACTACTGTCTGTGATATGAAATGAAAAATAAAACCCATATATTGCCCAAGACTTTACTGCAGTAGAACTTCCAGGTAGAGCATATGTTATCATCAAGGAGGTAAGTGGTAGCAGATTTAAAGTGTAGAATGATCAATACTCAAATGAAGAAATAACAGGCAATCTCAATCCTGGTTGCCATTCCTGTGAAAAATGTAGGAAAAAAAGTCCAGAATAACTTGTAGCATGATTTTCTGCATCAGGAATCTGAGTGTGTCTATAATATGCAGAGGAAAGTGGTTTACAAAAACACACTAGTCCAAAGAATATATAATAAGTGATGCTATCTAGGAATCAATATATGATTTTTTTTACTGCAATGAAAATAATAAAAGAAGAGGCAAACAAGAAAATATGTAATAAAATATGTCTGCAAGATGGTCAAAACACCGAACATGGGATTTTCAATTCCTGAGAAAACTGCATGAGTAAGTTTCATTTTCTTTAAGCAACTACAGGAATAGATTGTTTGAACTTCTTTCCAGCAAATGAACAGACACTATACATCAATGACAGTATCATTCAGTGATGAAAATATCATCAGTCTGAAAGCTGTAAATGGAAGTTATGTAGTATATAGGATGGACTTAAAATTATATTATGTTAAAACAGTTAAATTGAACTGGTTGCAAATGTCATACTTCTCAATCTGATTAACTTTCTGTCGTGGGTTGAGGTGGCTGGGTTTTTGGTAGCAGAGGGGCTACATAGGGTGGCTTTGATTAGAAGCTGCTAGAATTTTCCCACCCCATTGAAACCAGTGATAGCTGGCTACAGGAGGGACTTCCTGCTGCTGGCCAAGGGAGAGTCAATAATTACGCCTCTGTGATAACATATTTAAGAACAAGTTTGTTGTACAGAAGAATTCCAGCCAGGGGAGAGTTGACCGAAGCTCCCAGGAGGCCCCACCACCTCCCCCACTGCTGGGGGTGTGAGGGGCAGCAGAAGCCCAACCCGGGCCCCTCAGCACCTAGCCCGGAGCAGGCAGCGGCACCCCAGCAGAGCAGCCCATGCTGCTCTCAGCGCTGCCAACCGAGCCGAGTGGCAGCCCCTGGCAAGGGGTGGCTGGGGCCCCGGGCCGGGGTGGCCTGCCACAGTGCAGCTGAGCCCATGCTGGAGCAGATGGATGCATGGAAGAAGGCTGTTACCCCTGTGGAAGGCCCAGGATGGAGCAGAGTACTTTAAGAGACTTGTGGCATGTGGAGAGGAAAATCCACACTGAAGCAAGTTATTCCCGAGTAGGACTCATCGTCCTGTGGGGGATCCACATCGATACAGCTCACTCTATGAAGGACTGCGTCCTTTGAAGGACCATCGTGGTGCAGAGACCCCCCCCCTACACCCCATGGAGAAGTGACCCTCGGGACAGTAGATATGGAAGAACTACTGCCTGAGGAGTGGACACACCTTGGAGAGGTCCATCAAGGACTGTTACCTGTGTGAGGGACCCCATGGAGCAGGGGAAGGACTCAGAGCTGTGGCCCTCCTGTAGCCTGTGGTGAGGACCATGGTGATGCAGGTTGTCCCCCTGTAGCCCATGGAAGAGTGACGTATGGGACAGCAGATTTGGAAGACCTGTTGCCTGAGGGGTGGACTTATCCCCCTGCACTGCTACGGTGGGAGGAGGGAGAACATGGAAGGAAGGAGGGGTGAGTGGAAAGCATGTTTAAGACTGTTTTATTTTTCACTCTTTTGATCTTATCCTGTTAGTAATAAATTTTAATATTAACCTCACGTTGAGTCTGTTTTGCCTCTGTGACCTCTCCCAGCTCAGAGTGACTTTAGTGGGTGCCTAGAATCCGGCCAAGGTCAACCCATGACACTTTCTAATTCAGAAATACAGCAACTTCTATGTATGTGTTTTGGAAGAAAAAAGGCAAAAAATTTTTCTAGTACTTCAGTACTTTGAATCCTTCAGTACAGAGGAGATACTTTTAACTGCCACAAAGAGAAATAGTTCAAGAAACTTGATGTTTGAGTTTCTGCCTTGGAGCTCAGCTATCTGTAGCTCTATTCAATTGTGTAATCATAGGTCTTTAATGTCTTTCACCTATTCCAGAATAATCCACTTGATCTTCTACTGCTGATCATCTCCTAAGATCTATGTGGTTGTAAGAATAAAATAAAGCTGTTGCTAAATTTTCTACGAGAGTGAAATAGGATTTCACACTGACATGGAAATAAAGATAATCCAAGTTGTAGTACTTTGTAATACTTTCACCATCACTACTCTGACAGCACAGCTTGAAGAAAGAAGATGAACCTTCTGTGATTCATGAATATTATTCATACAGGAAGGCAGTGATATTACCTGCCATTAAAAAGTTCTTCAATATTCATGGAGGGAAAGCAGCACATAATAGCTAGGTAGTTTCGATATTGTTAATAAAGAGAATAGAATCACAGATTCACAGAATACACTAAGTTGGAAGGGACCCACAAGGATCATAGCCCTGCACAGGACATCTCCAAGAGTCACATCTGTTTGTGAGGTGACCTATAATGGGCCATTGATATTTCTATACTGCCTATTGCCATTAATACCAGTATATGTGCATATGCCTCACTTCAAAGATAAAGAAAGTAATGAAAAAATGCATTTATGATAAAGAGTATCGTGCTCAGTAATAAAATGTAACAGAGTCACTGTAAAAAAAAACCCAAACAACATAAAAAATTGCATACACTGTAATAACATTATTATTATTATTGTATATATTTATGTAAATAAATATTTTAAAATTTATGTACAGACATGGTGTTGGATAACAAATAATCTTTCAGAAGAAACAAATGTGTAACAGAGACTTTTTGATATTTTGTAAGTGTCTTTACAACTAAACTAAGGGAACAATTGCTATGACCCGCCCCAGAAAAAGGGAGGGGTGTAACTCAGGTTTTTGTCAATAATTCCCTTGGGGTGGATTAGAGTGAAATGACACTGAATAATCGGTGTCTGAAAACATATACTGGCAAGGTTTATTTTAACAATTCTGTATCAACAGGCATGCTAGCATTTCTGTGTTGTCATATAACAATGTGGCATAGAGATAACCTTTGGGGGGGGGAGGGAGAAAATGCATAGGGGAGAGAAAGGCAGGATAAGAGTAAGGGAGAGAAAAGCTGAGAGTGGACAGATGTATATAGTCACTGCCCACGGGGTCCAGCGATGACACTTGGTAGTTGCAGCTTCCATGTCTGTCAGTTGAAGTGGTGGTTTTGATCTGCTGGGGGTGAAGGAGGGAAGCCCCCACACTCCAAGAAGTTATGAGTTATTATATCCATGGTCAGTGTCACGGGCCATGCCTCGAGCCTCCAACCTCTCCCTGGGCCCTGTGCAAGAGTTCCTGTGTCTGGCCTGGTTCCCACCCTTTTCCCCACTGGCAGAGGGGGGGATGGGCTCCTATGGACCATCAGAGGTCCTCCCCCTTCAGGGCCCGACACCTGACACCTTCAATTGCCCATCAGAGGTACAATGCAACAGTCAAAAGCCTGCAAGCTCGGCTCTTGCCTTTTCAGGGCTTCACACCTTCAGCACTGGAGGGAGGGAGGGGCCAGATTGTTCATCAGAGGTATAATGCAAGTCAAAAGCCTGCAAACTTGGCTCTTTACTGGAGGGATGTACGGGCCCAACTGTCCATCCGAAATGCAAGTCAAAAGCCTGCAAAAGTCTCCTAGAATGCATAAATCATCAAACATTTCAGTTTCTGACAATTAAGAAAAGAAACTGCTGGATCTGGGTTGCTCTTTCTTATGAAATCAGTAGAAGTAAAGTTTCTGGGAGTATTGAAGAATTGTAATATAATAACTTGAAGAAAACCATAGAGTACATCAAAAAATTATAGATTAGTTATACTCACAGCAATCTGAAATCTTAGAAACTATTTTAGGAGTGCAAATTTGGAAAAATACAACTTGATTAACACAAAAATTTTTTGTGCATATTTTTAGTTTATCTTTTTAAGGTAAAGGTTATGTCTTACTTATTTGTCAGATTTCAGCGTTAAGCAAGCTGTCAGAATGATGAAGATATGCAGTAAACTTTACTTGAGAAGATTTTTTAGAGATCTCTTGTGAGGAGTCCACATCAAAAGCTAATGTTTAATGCATTGAATCATCTTGAAAGAGAAAAAGGTCTGATGCAATGGGCTATATTTTAGCTGAAGCACAGTGAAGATACAGTAAGTATGAACTACAATCTTTTCAGTCTGTCATAAGAAGCATCACAGAAGAATGTCAACATCTAGTTTACAAAATGAATGCACATATATTAGTATATTAGTATATTAGTATATTAGTAGTTGTTCATCTCTGCATCCTAAAAATCTCCAAAGAGCAAAAAAGATCCTTTGGTGTAATACTGCTAAATAGCTGAGATACACCTGCCACTACCTTCATGGGTTTGTCTTATTTTGCTTGACCTTGCTATATTGGACCCTGCACAATTCAAACCTACTATATTACAGTTACCTTCTTTGTTTTTGTTTAAGCATGGTACTGCTGCTGGTTTATCCACTGTAATATAGAGAAGAGCTGGAAACCCTGAACAGTTCCCTCTGTTGTACCTCCCCCCAGCTGCAATATTTCTCTTTTCCCTGGTAAAATGTTGGAACAAAACAGAGCACTGGGAAATCAGTGTGAAATCAATAAATATTAGGAGAGAAATTAATCTGTACCAGCATAATGTTTCTCATACCAAAATAATTCCCTATGGGGAGACTTTCATGTTCCTGTGTAATGGTCTCCAGTAAGAGAGTAACAACCCCCAGGGGAAGTTCCAAGCTCCCATTCTTGATAAAAGATCAAATTATCTCTGCAGAAAAAGAGAAAGAAAACAAGTGAGTGTCAGTAAAAAAAAAAAAAAAAAAGGAGAAAGACATCTTCCCACTCACACAGGATCCAGAATCCTTCTAATTCATTTTCTAATAAGTTTGTAGCATTTTGAAACTAAATGGTATTAGGGCATCAAAGATTGACCAATATATGAAAGACTTAAAGAATGTCCAGTGTCATAAATATCTCACATGCACTAAATTAAGAATTTCTGGTGTTGGACTGATAGAAAAGTTAATACAGAGACGTTCTTCATTGTTTAGCTATATGGTTCAAACTACAACCAATTATTGATTTTATGACTGTCACAGAAAAATGTGTAACACATCCACTGTGAATGAAATGGAATATGAAAAATACAAGTTTAATCTGATTTTCTAGATTAGCGTATTGTTAAATCAAAGAAGAAAATCTAAGATAATACCATCGAACAATCAATACTTTGAAGTATAGATAGTACATGTGTAAACAAAACAATAGTTTTGTAAGAATTTATGAACTGATCAATGTGGTACCATCTCACATTCAACAAAACCTAGATATTGGCAAGTTTTCTTTGACCTAGTCTCTGTTTCTGTTTTGGACAAACCAACCGGAGAAACAGACCTCCAAATAAACCACTCCTTTTTTGTTTCAACCTATCCCCACCCATTCTAACAATGAAGGGACAATACAAAGAGAGATAAATAAAAATAACAATTTAATAAAGGAAATATCAGTAATTACAAAGACACAAAGGAAAACAATTTAAGTTAACAGAGGCAGAAATCATTTTCTAGCCCTTCTACCTTCCCCTCCCCCCTCACCCTGGACAAAACCGAAAGACAAAATGATGGCAGCCATGTGGTTTCCAGCCCACACCCTCCATGATGATGTGATGGTATGCATATTCATTGCTAAACTTCCACCCCTTGGCTTTTTAACCATAACAGAAATGTATGGCTTTGTATTTTCAGGTTCAGGTTGTTATTTTTTTTAATCTAAAAATTGTGAGCAAACAAATTTTTCCATGCAGTTTTAATATTAAGTTATCGTTCTTGTAAGGAGAACATACATAGTAGATAATTTAAAACCAAAAACAAACCAAGCAATCCAAACAACTAAATGAGTATATGAACTTAGAAAAAAAAGTATTTGATATCTGCATGTGTTCTGTTGGGATTAAGCAGTGCCATAACCTGCTCAAGTGCTAACTGCTGATTTAACTACTGCTTAACTATTTGTGTACTACAGGCATATTTTAGTACAAAGATCAAATAATTCAAAGAAATCTTATCTCCAGTATTCCATAGACCACCATGAAACAACTCACAGCACTCTCTTCAGTTCTTATAATATAATGTTTGTGGAAACAGCAAATGATCAGCAAAAAACTGATCAAATGGGAAAATTATCTACAGAAATAAAAAAGTATTGATAAGGAAAACTTTTCTGATTAAGTGATCAGGATTTGGATGTGACTATAACTACAATTCTGTGTTTGAAGTATGCTTTTTCCTTTAAATTCACCAATATTTACAAGGATATAAAGATTCCCTTCTGTTCTATATACCAGGATACATGTTTGCATCATGTAATACAGTTAGCTGAAGTCCATGCTTGGACTTGTCTCTATCTTTCATTTAGGTGTTTGGTTCTGCAAATTTAACAGCGTCCTCTGTAAAAAAATACAGGACTGAACCATGAAGTTAGCAGATGAATTATTTTCAGGAAAGGGAGAAAGAAATTTTTGGCCTTGACCACATAAGAAGTTTATAAATTATACAGAGCCAGAGCCCTAAAAAGCAAACAGCAGGACACAGATCATGACTGTGTGCTTGGAATCTCTCATGTAGTGCATCTTCATCGCCTAAGACTTCCTTAAGCATAGTAAAAATTAAACAATGTCTGCCACAACAAGACAGTTCATGAATCAATTCCGTGACCATGATTCATTTACCAGATATAAGCCTCTAAGGCATCAAGTGGTGCTAATAGGTAGCTGCTGTATCATCTCAGAGTAATTTTGCATGTGAAATAGGTCTTGCTGTGAGGTTACCAAAATATGTGTCCTTTCGGTCAGGAATTGTGAAATAGGAAGACTTTGGTCCCATAACTTGTTCTGGTTTATTTTGGTTTTTTTAACTTCAAAATTATTTTTAACAGATACAGAATAATATTTAGAATAAAATTATCAGATCTATGTGCTTTAGTCCTGTTCAAATGTTCAAAAATTCTTAGACACCATTTTCTTTGGTAAAAAAAAAATGTTTTAACAGTGATTGCTCTTAAAGAACTGTTTGGTTTCAATTTATTCTTATATAGGGGAAAAGGTAATTGCAGTAACTATGAATACTTAATGTGCATCTGTCTCAATTAATGTGCGTGTCTGTGTCTATGTGCATGTGTGAACATGTGTATGTGTAAAAGGCACATTGGAACTAACTGAGTGTGGGTTAACCAATAAATCTGGACTAACTAGATTAGGATTTCTCTTCCTCTTCTTCCCTTCTCAGTCCTTGGTTTAAGTTTGCATAATTTACTCTTTAACTTGGATGCAAAGTTATTTGTTTCTTAACAAATTGTTATGAAAATTACATGTGATAGTATCATATAATCCAAATTATCCAAATAATTTTATGTTCCTAAAAATTTTCCTCATATATTATACAAATATAAATGATGAGTACTGTTAGAATAATATTAGTAAGTTTACACTTATATTAATTTTGTGTATGTGTGTGTGCATCTGACTCAAAATTCAGTGATATTTACGTAAAGAAAAGTATTTAAAAGTGTTGCTTATTTCCTTGACCTCCTACCAGCAGATGGAAGAGGCCATGCACACACAATCAACAGAAATTGCAAGAAGAGACGAAAAGCCAATGGTGCTGGAAGAATGGCACTCATGGGGACACTAAACAGAAGCCTGGAATTACAAGAGCAATGTTTTCATAACAGCAGCTTGTGCTTGCAATTTTTTTTTCTTCCTGGCAACACTGCTAAAATATTAGCTTTGAAAAAAATCCAAGAAGATTTGGAATAGTAACACACACACAGAGAGAAATTATCTGTCTTACTAAATTACAACTTAAAAAGACTGAAGAGATCATTTACCTGTTTTACTTTATTCTTTTCCATTATTTTTTCTCCAAGATACAGCTCTAAGGATGGTGAAAAAAAAGGAAAATGGAAAGATAATAATAAAAATAATAATTAATAATAATAGTTTGTTAAAAGAAATATACAAGGGATAGAGACACAATATATTAATTTTGGTCAGTATGACAGGTTGTTTATATACCCCTTTCTCAGAGAAGAAGTTATTAGTTAGAGAGGTAAATATATGCTTTTCTATTTTTTCCTTGTTTAATCATATGTGTATAAATATGTGTATGTGAGTACACATACACAGAGACACAAAGAAACAGAAAACCAGGCCAAAAGAGAACATATTTAAATGCATCTCAGACTATGTTCCCTGTATTTTTAGACTTTATATGCTAGAAGGTGACATTCCATACTGTTTCCTTTTGTACAACACATGACGCAATAAATTGGTTTTTTCCAGATTATGCTTTAACAGTTTGGATGACTCCTATCTATATTTTCCCAATGGAGATAACATCACTTGAAATGTCCTTTGTTCATAGTCAGGATCTAACTATCAGAAATACGCCATGTGACAGCTGCTATGCTCAAATAAGCGGTAGAAATACAGATGCAGTATTTAAGAGGAAACAGTGAGAAATGTCTTCAAGCTGTTTAGTAGTAGCTGTCCAAGGCGGTCCAGTACACAGTGCTCTCCTGATAGTACTCAACTTCATTTTTTATTCGGCATTAGTGGGTATATGCACAGCTTCTCTTATCCCTTTTGTCGTTACTTGTAAATTACTAGAATTATCCATCCAAAGAAAACCCAGTATTTTCTCTCCAGATGTTTTTAGGGCAGGATAGCTTTGATTAGGATAGATAGATAGATAGATAGATAGATAGATAGATAGATAGATAGATAGATAGATAGATTTGTAAACGAAAAGGCTGTTTTTGTTCCTTCATTTCCTCCACATTTGCCTAACTCAATATTTCTAGAGCCTGACCTAGCTAAAGGCAGAATATAAAAATATAATATAAACACAACATTAATCTGTAAAAAAGATTTTACATTTCAGTCACCATCCCAAGCCACTGCTGTGATGTTATTGTTTTTTAAGGTTTTCCCCTTGAGAATAAAATAGATGGAATGATAAACATAGTAAACAGCATGAGAGGCAGAGAGAGGCATGAGAAAAATACAATGCCTTGCTTTTTGGGAGTCTAATTCTTGTTCTAGTGGAGATAATAGAGAGTGTTGACACTTCTGATGAAAACACAAGGAGCAAAGAAATCTTCAGGTTTGATTTAATGATGATCAAACTCAAATAGTACTTACACTTTTTCAGTTTTAAAGAGATTGAAAAACTTTGTAAAAAAGTACTTCTAGCAAAGCCTATAAAGAGTTAGGTGCCATATGATGCAGCATTCAGAGTCACGTTGAGTGTTTCATATTTTCAGATCTTTAGCACACGTCATGTCCGAGATGTAGCACTTCTGATTCCATACTTCCACTAGACTTGTTTTCCTAGTTGCATCCATTTTCTTTTTAGTATTGGACTATCTTCTCAGGTCTAGGTAGTACAAATGCTATCTCCTTTGGCCTCCAAAGTATTTCTGTGGCTCTCCACATGGACAGTTATCCATATTTTCCATTTTGTCCTACAAATCCTCTAAATCTCTTCCTGTTTCCCATTTTCTAGGACTTTTAACAGTAATATTTTAGACCTTATTCTAGCTCAGTCCTGCTGTTCACTACAGATTATCAAGTGCTAGCTCTAAGCAACCTAACCAAACACTGATTCTAATCACAAGGCTCTTTGAAATTAATTCCATTATTCATAGACTACCATACAGGCTGTCTGTGGAGCCTTAAGGAGTCACTCCATAAAACTCTTCTGAAGTATTTCCTTATCTGACATTTCAACTTTGCATCAACCAAATTAAGGTAGGATTTTGAGGCTTTTATTGTGCTCCATGGAGGAGGGAGAAGGAGGGTAAAAATATTTGTGAATTACTAAATTACCCAGGCCTGTATCAAAGGCCTGAAAGACCCTGTGAGGGGGGGAACAATAGATCTTTGTTTTGTAGGGCTGGATTACTTATATCTGTTTGCTATAATTTGATGAGATCGTTAAAATTGTAATTACTGCAATGATAAATAGAAATTCTGTCCCCATGACATGCCCCATTCCTGACCACTACAGGATTTACATGTTTTTCAGCGTAACTCTGGTCTATTCTGTACATTTTGACATTGCTACCCCCTAAATTTTAATTCCCTTTATGTTTATGTCAAACATTGGTTTTGTCCTCCTTTAATATGAGTTATGAATTGAAACACATTATGCATATGAGTTTAATGAATTAACTGAGGGTAAGGCATTGTAAAATTGGCTGTAGCAGATCACGGAGATCTGGTGTTCTCCCTTACTTGACATTTTAGTATTACAGCATAAGACGATTAACATGAAGTAGAGATCTGATTTTGAAAATAATAATAGCTGATTAAAGCTGATACTTATCAACACCAAAAATCAACAAAATTTCCAGAAATGATCCACTGCAAGTTCCTGCTTTACTAACATGTAACTTGGGTGATTTTTTAAATGTACATTGTGGATAAAAGTTAAAAATTTTAAGAAGTTTAATTAAAGTTTATTTTATTAGCTATTTAAAAGATTCAGAGCAATTCTATTTAAGAATTGATATGTTAGAAGAATCTGAAATAAAACAGGAATTCAGTTTTAAATAAAATATATACTACATCAAAATTTATATAAATCGCAACACTTACAAAAATGACAGTGATTACTCAATATATTCAATATTAGTGGCTATAATCACTGAA
Source organism: Manacus candei (assembly GCF_025592945.1). Lineage (NCBI taxonomy): Eukaryota > Metazoa > Chordata > Aves > Passeriformes > Pipridae > Manacus > Manacus candei. Next base: position 9,831,066 of record NW_026138062.1, read on the forward strand.
GAAGCTATGCTCCTGATCATACCCAAATTTTTATTAGTTCCTAAAGTTTGTGAGACTTTTCATATGACAAGCCAAAAAAGTAGGTGAATATGTTTCTTTTTCCTTTATGTCTCATATGCATGATTGAACTTTGTATACCTAATTTTCTTTCTTAAATTTTATTTGGAAGCTGTATACAACTGGCAAAAAGAAGGTTTTATGAGTGATTTCTAGAGAAAAGTGGTGAGAAAGAGGAAAATCTTGTCAGGACATAAATTGTCTCTCTGTTATTGAAAAGAGGTTGTCCTGATGCAGTGTAGTACATTGTTATTTTCTGTTGCATGTGTAACCACACAGAGGAAAATCCAATTGAATCACAGAACGGATCAGCTTGGGAGGGACCACAGTGGGTCATCTGGTCCAGCCTCCCTGCTCAGACAAGGTCATCCTAGAGGATATTTCATGGGGTTTTGTCCAGACGGTTCTTGAATACCTCCAGCGAGGCAGACTTCTGAAGTCACAGTGCAGAAAAGGAAAGGCTAGTGCACACGGCATCGTCCTCATAACACCCCCAGTAATCCAACAGTAAATCCTTTTGCTTCATAAACCAATCTTTTAACTTCAGGGGTGTTTCCACTATACCTCTTTTATACATCCAAACAGTTGCTTCCTTCTTCAACATGCTAAAGATGATCAGATCCTCCCAAAGCTCTCACTACCTCCTCAGCTTTGTTAAATCATCACAGATTTAATTGCTTTCAATGGATCAAGATTTCACTTTTGTTCCTTGTGACTCTGCCTTCATTTGTCCCTATGGTACTCTGCTTGTCTCAAATATCACATCTTCTCTCTTATTTTCCTGATCAGTTGAGGAGACATTTGAGTAGATTAGAACTTTTATCTTTTCCATTTCCCATGTTATCTTACTTTCTTCTAGTCTTCCCTTTACATGAGACAGAAACATAACTATGATACAGTTCGTTCAACTGAAAAAAAAAAGCTATTAATTACTTTCAAGTCATATTTTCTCCTTACCTATCAGAAACAAAGTCCATTAATGGATAATTTAGGCATAAGTGCCCTAAAGTGGGAAGGATTTCCCTCTGGTAGCTTTCAAAGGTACATCCTTTCTTCATTTGCCATAACTTAGACGCTTAAGACCTTTCTTTTTCCCCAGTGTACATACACAAGTATGACATAGAAAACCCCTCTCTTCATACCCATGGATAATACTAGTGGAAAATCAACTCTCAGAATTGCACAGGAAACAGTTTTCCTTCCAAGTAGATCTCTTTAATATTTTGGGAGGGGGGGGGGGGGTGTTCTATATGGTATGTTACTTTCCACAGGAAAAAAAAAGTAAAAACATAGAAGACTGAATGGCTTGTAGGTTAGAGTACCAGATTACACTATCTTAATTTGAGGTACTACCCTGTCTACTTGCACTTTGTCTAATGATTTTTGTTTGTAATTTTCCACTTTGTATAAGTAATAAAATGTTAAATGGGCAAAGACTTGTACTTATGTCTTCTGCAGTTACAGAAAATATCACATGTACCAAAGTTTCTTCAAAACTGATACCTTTCCATGAATAGTTCTCATGTCAACATATGACATTAACATTGATAATTTCTAAGCAACTCAAAACTTTATGTAAAGTGTGGTTATGCATTAGTTAAGAGGGACTGACTGGTTCATCAAATCCCTGCTTGAGAAAACATGTACATCTATAAATAATCCTGAAAATAACTGGCTAGCAGGAAGACTGTATTTATTTTATTTACTGAACTAACCCAGTCTATTTGTGCCATACCAGTGGAACTTGGAGTAGAGAAAACATAGTCATGACTGGTCAGAGCTCTGCATTCTGTTTTCTGTGAAATGTTTCATAAAGAGTGTTCAGTGTCTGAAGGTAGCCAAGGGAAACCTCTGACATATTGCTGTTATAAATACCAAAATGATAGCAGATTTTCACCATTAACAGTAGGGGGGAAAAAACCCAAAACCAAAACACCCTAAGTGATTACATGCAAAAAAGAACTTCTTTAACATTATCAAAACAACAGGAATAATTTTAGGAGATTTAATTGCTACAAAAAAAAAAAAAAAGGCAAATCAAGAACCTGGGAAGATAAATTAAACACATGTGCAATAGATAAGCTGTTAAAAGAAAATAATCAGGAAAATGAGGAAGTAGCCAAAGTCAAACTACATGGCTTTAAATCTCTAAGAAAATATTTCTTATTAATAGTATTGCCTACATGCATAACAAAGTCATTATTGCTTGCTTAGCAGATCCCCTCACATACAGTATTGTGGATTGGTAGTGATGAAAAAAATGTTACTAAATCACAACATCATGACATGAAATGACAAGAACTAAAGCTGAAGTGAAAAAGGTTACTTTTTCACTGAGTTTTATAAAGGAATTTTAAATCAAGAACCTTTCACCCTGAAGAAAGTATTTATTCATTTCTTCAAAAGTTTAGAGACAAAATATGAGTAAAATGTGCTTCAGCAATATCTATGAGAAGTGGATATGTTGTGTGAATTTTCTGAGTAGCTATAATATCATTATTTCCAGAAAACATTATTTTAATGTCAAATAATGCTTTGAATTGTATGGAAAAAACTAAAAAACTTAATAAGATACCTCAGTGCCATATAGCACATGATGCAAGTGTGTCTGAAGCAAGTACATTAAAGGAGAATTTTACACTCAGTAAACTGAAAAGCGCTTTGGGGATAATCTTTTGTTGAGTCAGGTATTTTATAAAAATGTGTAAATAAACAAACATGCCTTCCATTGAAAAGTTTATTCATTGGCTATATCTTACCACCTGTAAATTATGAGAGTCATTGTGAGAGTGATAATTCCTTTTTCCTAGCATTAGATTATACTGCTCTTTTGCTCATAAGCTTTTGAGGCTGAAAGTAATTTTCTAGCAGCATAGTGTGAGTAACAAGTATCTAAAGTTGGCAACAGGTTTTGCTATAAATCCAATATGTTTTTGGATGAAAGGAAATGTGTGTAGAGCAATTTTAAGTGCATCTTGAAGAAGCATTTAATGCAAATCAAAATATTTCAATAAACAATGAAGACCACCAAATTACTAAGTCGGAGAAATGTGGTCATATTTGTGTTCTGTGTTGTTACACGTAACGTAAGATCCTCCCCCTCTACTCTGCTCTTGTGAGACCCCAGCTGGAGTACTGTGTACGGTTCTGGTGTCCCCAACATAAGAAGGACATGGAACTGTTGGAGCAAGTCTAGAGGAGGGCCATGAAGTTGATAAAAGGACTGAAGCACCTCCCCTATGAAGACAGGTTGAAGAAGTTGAGATTCAGCTTGGAGAAAATAAATTTGTGTGGAGCTGTCGTAGCAACCCTCCGATATCTGAAGGAGGCCTACAAAGAAGCTGGAGAGGGACTCTTCATCAAGAACTTTAGTGATAGGACAAGGACTAATGGGTACAAATTGAAAGAGGGGAAATTTAGGCTAGATATTAGGGATAAATTCTTTATTGTGAGGGTGATGAGACACTAGAAAAAGTTACCAGGGGAGGCTGTGGATGCCCCAACCCTGGCAGTGTTCAGGGTCAGGCTGGACGGTGCCTTGAGCAATCTGGTCTGGTGGGATGTGTCCCTGCCCTTGGCAGGGGGGTTTGGGACTAGATGAACTTTAAGGTCCATTTCAATCCCTTAATATTCTGTGATTCTATGTAGATTGTGCTGAAGAGTCTGTGACCAAGACAGTTAACTGCTCTAGAAACTTCACTTTCTTTCACTTCAAAAAAACAGTCCAACTGAGCAGTCTTGATAATGTTTGAAGCATGTAACTCATTTGCAATCATGATAACTTTCATCACTGTGAGAAGCACCCTGATTACAATAGGACTAGGAAAAAGCAAAATCTTTCTGGAGGAAAAGAAAAATAATAATTTTACTTTCAAATCTCATTCTTTAAAGAACTGAAAAAAAAACCAAACAAAAAAACCCAACATAAAGAACCTGTCTGAACTGTCAACATTAATAAAAAATCCTTTTCTATTCTGTATATGGCTGTTTCAGGACAGCAACTGAAGGGCAGCAATACCTATTGGAAAGTTTTTCATGACACTGATAGTAATGTCACTTCCATGAAAATAAAGAAATATTTAAGCTTAGGTTCAGAACTTTCTATAATCATACTGAGCTTATAAACTCAAGGTTTTTTAATTGATGTTTGATATTTCTGAAAATAACTCTGATAGTTTTTAGTAGACATCCTATCCTAAATGTACTTTTCTTTGCTCAATGACACATTACAAAAAGTATAAACTGCTTTAACACAGGTCAAACACTTGAACTAAAGTATTAAGGGAGTAGGTCTAAAAATAAAAATACTTTTTTTTGTGTCCTATTAGTACATCCTGTGATGTCTATTAGGAATCCTTTGTTTACTTATTTTTGTTACCACTGCTGTAACTACTTTGGTGAATTATATAAAGTTAAAATACACAAAATAACAAAACAAAAACCAACCAAGAAAATACATAACAAAATATAATATTATGTGGGATTCAGAGAAAAATAATAAAAAAAGAAATGAATAAGTGTGCGATCTTAGAAACACAGAAATATGCAAATGGCTACTACTCAGTTCCATTAAAATTTGTTTGCATCTGAAAATATTTGTAGGTTTACTTCTCTGAACATTTTGAATGGGTTTTGACTGTTCTTTCTAATATTCCTATCTAATGTGAAAATTTACCGAATACTAAAAAGCATGACTGTGGTCTTCCAGCTTTATGTGACAGATTTTGAGGCAATAGATAGTTGGCTATCAACCATGTTTCTGAGAAAAAAATCTTTACAATTACAAGGTTACATGATCTACCAATTTTCTGAATAAGTCATTCTTGTTTTGCTAAGTCTATTACAAAAATAAATAAATAAATAAATAAATAAAATTCAGAGCCTGGATCTGCAGATACATAAGGAGAGTGTTTTATAGTATGACATCCCTTTCAACATATGCAGTGGTACAAAATCTAAATGTATCTGTCTGCAATGTATTTTTTATACATAAACTGGGAGCTTAATTCAGTTGCCAAAACTTAAATGTATAGAGCCATCTGAAACACCCTGTACCATGCACAGCATCCACACAGAGCTTGAAAATATCAGATGGAACTTCTTGTTGCTTTACCCTAAATTATTAGACTCAGTAGAGGTTAGGTCAATCATCCTACTTCATCTCCAGTTTAACTAAAAATTTGTATTCTCACAATTGAATCAAGTTCCTAGTCAATGCAGCAAAAAATGTTTAGAGGGATTGTCCTCCACTCAATAGAGGTAACTAATTGAGGGTGACCTGAAGTTTTTCTGACTAATATGAATGCGCTGAGTGGATCTCGTTGACTTTGTGTGTACTTAGACTTTTGTGTAAGCAACTATGCTTAGACAGACCAAAATTTCTCAGTTTAGAATGATTATCACTTTTTGCAAGAATACTGAAAGAAAACAAGAGGAGGAAAACATCCTGAGAGAGAGCAGATTAAGATAGGGTGCTGTGGAATGAGATGATGTAAAGAAATCTTGTGTTATCTAACCCTTGAATTTGACGAGGGAAGAACTAGACCTTTTTTCCTAAATGCTTAATATAGTCCTACTGAATTTTAGTTTTTCTATATAACCCGAAGCTGTGATTTTAGCCATACCTTTCTTAAGAAGTTCCTTGACATTTAATCTAATGAAATGTTTTCTGCACTCCAAAATCTGTTAAATAAATTTTTGCCACCTTTTGCTTTGCTTTCTTTCTCAGTTCACTGTTTCTACAAATGCACTGGCATTTGCTGATGGTGTAACTGTTGGAGTCATATTGTAAACCATCTCAGTGAAAGGGTCTACATGATAAAATAAAAAGGAAAACATATTTTCATTTTCAGAGGAGAAAATGAATACAAGACTACATTATCAGTTATATTGTTCTCATGATTGTTCTTTTGTCTATATTATCTCTGTAGTACAATGTTAACAGACAGTACAAATTTCTCTCCCTACAGTGAATTAATTAAGCAGGCAGCAAATAAAAGAAAAAAAATGTTGATCCCAAACTGTACACATTACTAATTACTTTTCTGAGAGGGCGAGAAAGCAGGTAAGCAGCTCCTTCTAACATGAATACAAACAAAATATGTTTAATCTAAATCAACCATTTCAAAGGGTTTTGTTGCAATTAAGCACATGCATTGGATAGAGTTGATGATCCAAATGGAAAGGTCAGACAGTGGTCTGGGGCAGAGTTTAAAACACAAACATGTCATTTATAGAGATTAGTGGGAAATGGGGAAATACTAAGGAATTCATAGGTTCAGTGGTAAGAAAAGTGAAAGGAGCTATGACTTTGAAAACACAAGTGTGATACGACGAGACAGGAAGAGGAATAAAGAAGCATGGAGTGACACTGAGATAAAGATGCTGTGGGAGAAGAGACATGGGAGCAGTGAACCACAAATCATTTGCCAGGGAAGTCTCTAATGGCTGCAGGTTGGCAAGCTCCTCCCAAAGCATGGTTCTCCCTGTGTTGGCATGTTCTGTGATTCTGTGATCCTGTAAAGAAAATACTGAAAGGGGACAAATCATATGGTCTGATACTACACATATTTAAAATACACTCTTGTGGGCATTTAAGAATTGATCCAAGACTTACTGACGAACTTGAGCCTTAACCAATTCATGTGACTTTTATAATAGATGGAATATATAAAGAGTTTGTACTTTACATGCACACCAAGTGTCTATATACCTCTTTCTTTAGATTTATAAAAGGAAGGTTTATATAGCTGCAATTCAGCGGAAGTTTTTAACACTCTAGGTAAAATAAAAGATGGTTGAATATACTGAAGAATTTATTAACTGAATTTGATTCTCTGAGGGTTTGTATCAGCAAGATTCACTGACTGAGCTGAAAAATCTGTTCTGATATATTATGGCACAACACTTTTTTTCCTGGATACACCTTCTAAGATTTATTTTTAAAGTTTCCTGCAATCTGGCATACAAGCCAGCAATATTTAAAAGACACAAAGAACTAGGAGGTGGTCAATTCTTATTTAAATGAACTTCCTCATTCTATCTTTTTCTTTTAATAATAATAAATCATATTTGCTGTTAATACATCATTAAAAACACTGTAGAAAATAAGTGCTATTCTATTCTTGTGCTGGTACTTGGCAATAGAAGGTCCACTCTAAATTTCTCTCACTGAAAGGTTTTGGTCATTAGTATCTGTGGCATGAAACAGATCAAACAAAATGGCATGTTCAGGCTAACAGCAAAAAGCAAGCATTAGCAGGCATTAGCTGAAAGAAAAGAACTTTGAAACAGGAGAGAGCAAAAGAGGTGTTTGGTTTCCTTATACTTCACAACCCCAAATTTCTAATCCTAGAGATAAGATTTAATTATTTCTTATGCTAACTAATGGAAGAAAAGGTGACCATGGAACTTTCTCTTTAGCCTTAATGTGTTAAGGTTCATAATAATAAAAATTCATATGAACTTCTTATTGCTCATTTATCCTACGATGAGGTGGGAACATGAGGTTGCATGACTGTTGCTCACTTATCCCTCAACAAGAATACTACTTTAAAGCAATTAGCTATGCTTTGCTACCATTAGCAGAAAACTAAGTCATGGGAAACTTGCACCCACTATACTCCTGCAGTTGCAAGGGCCTCCACAGTGTTCCTTACAAAGCTGTAAGTTTGTAAGTCAGTGTGCTGTTTTTAGCTGAGATGGAATTAATTTTCTTCATAGTAGCTGGCACAGGGCTATGTTTTGGATTTATGTCAAAACCAGCACACTCAACAATATACTTCATAAATAATACGTGCAAACTTTTCCATAGGAACACCTACCTCTAGGCAAAAGACAGAGACATCTTCAAGTTTCCTATCTGACATTTCAAACTGTATTTGCTTTAGCATTCAAAATCCTTCCACTCCTACTGCTATTATACAGCCACCTCTGCAGTGCTTAGTCACCCTCAGAAGATGTGAGTGGAAGATCTGTAAGGGTAGATTTCTGTAGCCTTAGCACTCCAAATGTGCAGATTCCTAACTAGATTTCTGATTCTGCTTTTACCAAGTAGCTATGCTAGCTCTTAACACTTTCCATTTCTAACCTTCTTCCATCATGTTTTTGTTGTGAAGCATTCACCCTTTGAAACAAATTGCAAGCAGCACATTTGGAGTATCAGGAAGAATAAGCAAACTTTCAAATTTGACAATAATTGCATTTTCTATGACAGGCTTTGATATCTTCTGTATTCACATCTATCTTTAATAAAAACATCTAAGTAATGACTACCAAAAATAAGTCTTATTCTTCCTTCTACTCCTTATTTTCTCTTTGGCAATCTAAAGTAACATACATAGCATTCACATTATTTCTCAGCTAAGCAAAGTACACAGGAACAGCAAAAACATAAAAGTGCAAGATTTTTTTCTATATTTGAAGAGAAATTTTCAAGAAGTAATAAAGTACCTAACTAATAAATCAACATTATGAAATAATGACTATTGCATATTTTTTAATATAAAAGAATTACCATGACAAGCACAGATCAATAAATGTTGGAGAAATAGTGATAATAGTAAATTTTCTGATGTTAGATGCTGTAACAGCTCAAAAAAATCTGAAATTTGAATCAATAGATCCTAAACCAGTTCTACTTCATTAAATATACAGTGTTTTTCAATGAATCAGGCCACACAGTAACACACATATGCACTCAGATACAATGATATCTTTTACCTTGTATGGAATAACAGGAATAACCATTAATCCCAACTCAGACTGATGGAGAACTCTACCAAATGTTATTAAAACCCGGTTGAAGATTGTCCTCTGAGGACACCCTTTTCCATTTTTGTGAGGGAGTGAGCTATATATGTTGGTGTAAATATGTCAGACATCTTGTCAAGGATTAGTCAAGAATAGGTTGACTGTAAAAGCAGTTCTAAAACTCACTTACTCCTTACCCTTTTCAACAATATTACCATATGGTGTAACTCTAAGGGATCTATAGACTAGAAATCAGACTGAAGGAAATTGATAAACCAACAGTAAAAAAACAAACCCACTCTATTCTATGGTGAGAATGAAGCATCGTTATGAAGTGCAACTGTGTCTATAAAAGGATATGACTCCTCTGACTAAGTGTAAACATTTGTAGATACTTACATAAGAGTTTATGTTCCTGAGCTCCAGTTGCTGCTTAAACCTATGTCTCTAGCACCATCTAAGATACTTGACTAGTTCTAGTTTCTCTTCTGGCCTCCTCAAGAGAGTGTGTTTCTGATTCTTCTCTGCCATTCTTGGACAGATTTCTGGAGACTGTAATGTGAATTAGAAAGCATAAGGTGCCTGTATCAAGACAAATGAATTGAGCCTATATGTTCTTTTTAGCAGTGTGACAAGATGTAGTTAACCCCAGGAATGCCATTGCTATTTATTAGTTAAAAAAAGAAGCCAAGAGTGACCGGTTGATACACAGTCATCCTTACTGGAGATGACAAATTCAGGTCACATAAATTCCTCTCTAGGACCTTTATGAAGCAACTCCAAAAAGATATTAACTAATGAACAAATATCAAAAAATGTATTTCAAGAGCTAGAAGTATTTTTTTTTCAAAAAATGTTTAAGTACTCTTAAAGAAAAACAGAACTTCCCCCATTACTTATAAAATAATATTGGCAAAAATGAAAGTAATATGAAACAGAAACACAAATGAATTCAGAAATACACATTTATCCTTTATTGAAAAATAACAATCAACCATAGTCTTAAGGTAGAGTACAAAGTGCCTAAAACATATTTTCTTGTTAGTGAAATTGAGAAGAACGATGTGTTCTCCATGGACCAAACAGAATCACTCTTCAAGCCTCACCTGCTGACGATGAGCACTGCCTATGACAGTGGCATTCCTGGGACAGAGAAGAGTGACTTCTTGTTTACTAAGTTAAAAGAAGAACCAGAGGAACTTGCTCAGCTGTTACCTTAAGACTATGGAATGATGCAAGATTGAAAGTGAATTTTGGTGGACTTTCACTAACACAGAAGACATTTTTTATTTCTTTATATGTATGTTTACTAAACACTTTTTTTCTAAATCCCTGTTTAGATAAATGATCTATCATAAATAAAAGCACAAAAGAAAATCATATTGGTGCACTATATCTTAGCAGAGGTCACTTTAAAACCTTTCAAGAAAAAGTGTAGTTCAGTTTAGATTACAGAGAGGTGGTGTCTACTGCGGTGAGGAATGTAGGAAGATTTGGAAGGAAAAACTTAGTGTCACAGTCTATTTATAATTTATATTCACAGATGGCAAGATAAGTGGTGTGACAAGTAGAAATAATCACTCTGTCATATTCACTAAACCTATTCTTACAGATGTGATGCTCGCAATATATTTTTTCATCATTGTAAGAAGACAAAGGTGTGGGGTTTTTACTACTACTCTCAAAGAGAAACTTCCCAAAGGGTTTTGCATTATAGACTCATCTTACATTAAGAACTGAAATTTTCTCCTCAGTACTTTAATATTCAAATAAATTCTTGTTTTTCAGTCTTGCAAATATTGCTCTGTCTTAGATTGCTCCACCATGGTTGTCAATTACGAGCAGAAGACAGACCTCTCGCTCAGAGTAGTGACCTTTGTATTTGTACATACTGCACTCAAAACATGTTCTTCACTATTACTTGCAAGACATACACACAGAAATTGTAGTTTGTGTTTTCTTCTATAATTTTCTTTTCATATACAGGTAGTAACTTTTTAAAAGCTTCTTAAACTGTTGCTTTCAAAGGTTATGCTAAGCAACTTTTCAAAACAGTCCAGCAAAGATCAAATCTTCTATGGCATTATGAAACAGCAGCTTGACAGACCACAGTTCAAGAAACATTCCGAGTTATTACAATCATACATATAGGATATATGCAACATGAAATGTTTTAGCTTTTAGCTATTCTATACTTTTTAACTACTCCATAGAAATATTCTACTTCTGTCACAGTGATTACTGTCTAGGTAAAAAATAGAAGAAAGCATCATATGCAAACATAAAAACTATCACATAAATCTATATACACAGACTTGCCAGACCTTGACCAAAGTATCAGTCTGAGATCTCCACATTGCAAACATAGATACTGACTGCAAGATAATAACATTTCTGTTCATGATGCTACTTACTACTATATGTTCATCCGGTGGACATCAACTGACTATTATTGAATCATAGAATCATAGAGTTGGAAGGGACCCACTAGGATCATCGAGTCCAACTCCTTTCCCTGCAAAGGAAAGCCCCAAGAATCACATTGTCTGCCTGAGAGCATTTTCCAAATACTTCTTGAACTCTGTTAAGCTTGGTGCTGTGACCATTTGCATGGGAAGCCTATTCCAGTGCCCAACCACCCTCTGTGTGAAGAACTTTTTTCTAATATCCAATCTAAACCTCCCTTGACACAGCTTCAAGCCATTCCTACATTACTCACCACAGTGAAGAGATCAGTGCCTGCTCCCCTTCTTCCCCTCATGAGGAAATTGCAGACTGCAGAGAAGAGTCTCCTCTTCTCTAGGCTGAACAGACCAAGTGACCTCAGCTCCACATACGGCTTCCCCTTAAGGCCCTTTGCCATCTTTGTTGTCCTCCTTTGGACACTCTCTAAGAGCTAAATCCCTTTCTTATATTGCAGTGCCCAAAACTGCATGCACTGTTCAAGGTGAGGCTGCACCATTGCAGAGCAGAGTAGGACAATCCCCTCCCTCGACCGGCTGGCAATGATTTGCCTGATGCCCCCCAGGACAGAGTTGGTTCTCTTGGCCACCAGGACACTGCTGACTTGTATTCAGTTTGCCATCGACCCCATCCCTATAGAGACATATAAGACACCCATAAACACATCTAGAGCACACTGAGACCTTATGTGCTGAGAACTGGTTCTACGTGTTATACCGAGGCTCCATTATAGAACATGTATTAATTCTATCATTTCATAGCAGTATATTGTTTTGTAAAGAAATCTCTAAGGGTTTTTTTCCTTTTTTTTTTACCTTTTGTGTACTTCAATTCTCAACATCTAGTGTTATTACATCTGCAATTTTTGACTTCTTATGATTTGTGATAATAATATAATCTAAAAATAAAATCTACTTGACCTTCAACATGTTTGATCTTCCTTATAAATAGCTCTGCAGTTAATTTCCTTATTTTTTAAATTCTTGAAGATAGGTTACATAAAATTCCTTTCAGTGAGGTAATTTTATTGCATCAAAATTTGTGTGTGATTTTCTATTATTGATAATTTTCTTTCAATATAAGCATGACAATTTTTACCCTATTTAATTTATGGCATTTTTATAGAAAATAATTAAGAAAGTCTTTAACACTGGATATAACTGCAATTTTTAGGAATTGTAAGAAACATAGAGTTGCCAATGGTCCTAGATAAAATACAATACCAAGGGTGATTCATGGTTCAGATCTTGTATGTAAGGGGGAAAGAAGAGTAATACAGTATTTCAAGATAACACCTGAAAATACATTTTAATGATATGAATAATTAATTACTAGAATATCTTACCTTTTAGATCTGTAGAGAGCAAATTTACAGACATCAGGAGTGACAATGACATATTTCATTCAGTTTCAAGGAAAGGGAAGGAAATATGCATCTCTAGAGGAGGGCAAGGAAGAAATCAGAGATCGTTTCATGGGAGACCTGGAAGATCTGTGCTCCTGAGCCGAGGCACACTTCAGTCCCATCTAAGTGGTATGTCACACTTATGAATCTTCTTCTTCTATCCTTTTCTCCACTGTCTAATAGTCTGGTGAATTTAGAAGAGATCCAATTACTATGCTGTAACAGACCCACAAAATTCAATGAGAGTGGATGCTGCAAGAATCATGGAACTGCTAATGCTAACTTTGGACAAAAAATCTTCTTCCAAGCAGATCCATGCAAAAAATATCTGACTGAATACCTTTCTACCCTGATTTTCAACCTAAGCTACTGTAATGTTCCTATCTTTTTGCTTCTCAGAACAGGCATTGAATAAACAATTTTCTGTACAGCATGTCTGCAGGTAGTGGGTAACCATAGAGGTACTATGCTGCCAGGTGGAAAAAGTGAGTGTACTGTGTAACTTACTGAGCTGTGACAATGATCTTTACTGCAAATGCAACTCGCACTGAGGTATTTCATGAGTATTTTCAACAGCAGGAGCAAGCAAATTCAGGCAACATGATTACACATTCCCCGATGCATTGTGGAGGAAACAGTGCCTCTCTCTGTATCTGTTGCATTGCCAAAAGGTTTCAGAAAACTTGGGCTGCGTGTACAAGGCTGCAGGTCAAGCAGTGAAAGTATAAAATAGGAAGTATGAGATTACTGTAAGTTCTAAAAAACATCCATGACTTTAGATTTTTATGGAGGATTTACATTTTTATTAGCATCCAGTGAGCCAAACTACACAATGAGTCTGGCAAGTGTAATAAATTTTGACAGACAGCCAGTAATTCCAGGGAACAGAAGGCACCTGCTGTAATGCTCAAGTTTGTTTGTTGCTTTTTTTTCAGTTTTGATCTACTTGTTTCTTTCCTGGAACATGTTATGTATCCTATGGTACACAGATGAGGATTCATCAGTGCTTTGATCAGAACCAATGTGTGATAGATACTGCCTTGTGTCCAGCAGTATCTTTTGGTCTAAAGGTTACAGAGAAGCTCTGCTTTTAACAACCGGTATTTTCTATAAAGAAGACAAATAGCAGTAGTCACATTGGGCATAATTGCCTAAAACTCTGTAAACACAATAAAAACAGACCAGCTCAAGAGTGTCTAAACATTTAGGTGAGTAAACTTACTAAACACGTGATCAACTACATGCACAAGTGTCAATTGTAAGTAAACAGGTGCCCATGTTCCACCTTTTGTTTTACAGAAAGTGAATCTTATGTAGATAACACATGAACTCTACTGAGTTGTGACAGTGACATTTTATATAAAGCTGGGTACCTAGATCACAAAAATTTAAAGCAGTTTCCCTGTCTCCCTGTCTCAGTGTCTGTGCTCTCTCTCCTTTCAGAACAACTTGGTCAAATTCATCCAAGTTGCTGTTGACTTGACAAACAGTACCTCCAGTTTCTGAAGATCTGTAATTACTAAACTCTCATTTTGAAGCAATTGTGATCAGTTCCATCTCCTCCAACAAGTTCTTATCTTCTAAGTACCTCTGTACAGAGAGCATCCTGGAAGCATGGAAATATCCAATGTTCCTGACTTTTCCTGTACATCATCAGTTCTGCGGGGTGCATTGGCCACAGATGCAGTGGCCAATCCTCATTGAGGAAGATAAAGGTCTGAAATACATAGGTGGGATCGTCCCTTAAATTCTATATATCTGTGTACACCCTTTACCCTCTGTTTCACATCTATGTGCATGTGGGCAGATAATATTATCTTCTCAGGTTCTAAGACTTTAATAATTCCATGCAGTGTTTGACTGACTTAATCAGACATATGGTACTCTTTTGATTATTTTTCAGTAAAATATAGCTTCTATATATCCACATATTTTGCAGAGACAACAGAACTAGCATGTTAAGTCCTTTATTTTTGAAACAGCATATTATATATTACCATGTGGTAAATAAACTTGCTTCCTTAAGTGACAAGCGATAATGTTATCTCAGTTTCTTATACTTAAAGAAAATTTTACTCATAGTGTTTAAAAATTACAGAGCATCTAAATCCTGTCTTAATGCTATTGGTTTCTACTCACAGCTTTTCTAACTTGACTTAACTTTTTTGTACTACTTCTTTTCGTTGAAATGAACACTTCTTTCCTCATTAATCATAAATAAATACTACCTTATCATTGGACTTCATGGAATTTTTGGCATTTTTCAGAGGTCCAAACTAAGACTGGGGTAGAACTTTACATCATGAGGTAGATGGTTTACTTTGGAGAACAGCATGAGTAAAAACATTTAGTGATCTGAAAGCTATGAAATAGAAAAAACACTTTATAGTAAAAATGTGAGTGGATTCTAGATCTGTCTTTGTATATTTATCTTGAGAAGACTTTAATAATATGGAGCATATGACCAAAATGAACAAGTAAAAAAACACAGAAAGAAGAACACAAACATATTTAGAGCCCTAAGAAAAGTAAACAGTGAAAAAAATAAAAAGTATCAAGTCGCAGACAAGAGATTAAAAGAAATAGTTTCACATCAATTTAGGGATTTAGTTTTGAGTCTTTCCATAAATTGGAAGTTTATCTGTATTTCTCTGAACTGGTTTCAGAATGAAAGCCATTGTTCTGTGAAGAGCGTAATTATACCAGCAGCCTAAAATATCCTGCTTATACTGGCATTCAACTCCAGTTCAGACTTCTGTTCCCAATACCTTTAGTGAATCTCATGGGCCTTTCTGTTAACAACTCGCTTCTCAGTGGGCTAGGAAATGCTTGTCTGTCACAGGAGTCTATCATGTTGTTTGCCAAACCACATGGATACTGACAGTTACCATTTACCGATGAGAGATGAATACTGATACCATAGTTGCCATGGAATAAATACTAGATGTGAAACAGTATGATCCTCATCACAATAGGTACATTGAATAGTTCAATGCTAATATGATCATATTTCCCAGAAAGCCCTTAATTTTCATTGTCAGATGCCTGTTATGACCTTCCAGATAGGTTTACAAAAGCCAAACTTTCTTCTTACTTTTGGAAACCTGGCCAAGTCTTGGATTTCTGCCACTTCATGGAGCTTCCAGCCAGTAGAAGCAGATGGCTCCCACAAGAAACAGGCTTTTCTTTACTAAGTTGGATTATGATTGTATGAGGTGGCAGGACTAATCAATTTACTTGCACATCCTGGGTTATACACAGAACAGGTACCTTTAGTGGAATCACATCAATGTGTGTACAATAAGGAGTTAAGCATAGCAAGCTGCAAAAGGAAGCACATGCTTTGTGAAAGTTGTCAGAGGGAGATAGTACTCTAACAGTCTGCATTTAGATCATTTAACACAACTAAACTTTCTAATGCTTCCTTTTACTCTAGTCCTCCTTTACTTCTACCATTTATTTTCCCCAGTTTCAAATTCACACCTTTTTTGTCCTATGTCTGGTTACTTTTCATGTATTGAATTTTATTCCCCAAACAACATTGCTATTGTCCCTCTCAGAGGCTTCTTCTTCATCTGATCCTGAGTCTGGCTGAACTTACTGCTTCTTCAAGAAAAAAATGCTACACCATTTCTCATCACAGGATGAGAAATTTCAAAATATCACAGATTT
The DNA here is from genome assembly GCF_025592945.1 of Manacus candei. Lineage (NCBI taxonomy): Eukaryota > Metazoa > Chordata > Aves > Passeriformes > Pipridae > Manacus > Manacus candei. Next base: position 9,847,414 of record NW_026138062.1, read on the forward strand.
AAGGTCAAAAGGAACCATTATATCATCTGATCTCACCTCCTACATAGCAGAGGTTATTTCATGCTAGTGTAGTTTTGTTTATTTAGTGGTAGTGTACTTTCATTTTGCGGATATTAGCACACATTTTTAGTCTTCAACCTTAATTCTTCATGCCTCCATAACCTTTTTTTTTTTTTTAATAAGATTTTTCCTGTGTAAAATCTCCAAACTGGCTATTATTTTTTCACTAATATTATCAATAAAACTGTAAGTGTGGAATTGTGCTTATTTTTTTGTAGAGATTTCAAAATTTCTGGTAATCTGGTAGTCTACATTACGCTATGACACCTAAAGGACAAAATTCGAATTGATAGAATCTGTCCTTGGGTGTTAGTCATAAAGGATTTTATTGACAAATAAATAGAAAGAAATGTACAATTTTAAAGTCAGGAAAAATAAAGCAGCTAATCACCTTTTTTCTTTATGTCCACCCAAACAATATCTAAAGACAGCTGAGAAATTCAGCTATAATATTAAATGGCTGTAAGCTTTTCAGATGAGTTTAAAAAAAACTGTACAGAGTTAAGGAAGTTTGGTTGGGGGGTTTTTTGGTAATATTTCTGTCTTTTTTAATGCTACTATGTAATATTCACTTCACTGAAGTTACTAGAATGCATACTTAGAGAGGAAAATTTGATTTTGAAATTCTTCATTACCTGTTTTTGTGTTTTCTTGTAGCTTAATAATTTCATGCCTTCAGAGAGAGAACTGTCTTCTGTAAATTAGTATATGGTCAGAAGTACTTTCATATAAACATTTTAAGATATATTATTCAGTTAACATAATATTGATGCATTATGAATTGAGAATGAGTAAAAATTTGACTTTTTTCTGACTGTCAAAATACGATATATTGAAAACACTAGCCCAGAACATGTGTATGGATCTTCTAGAATTAAATCAATGTGTATGTATACTGTTTGCATAAACTGAAGTTCCTAAAGAATTTCATATAATAATGACTATGGCAATAGGTCTTCCATAAACACAGAATTCTACACTTCTATTCTTAAAAGAGGAATGACATCTATCCTATCATGAAAATGGTACAACAACATTTTATGACATGGAAGCTTTTAGGAATACTATGCTTAGACAACAATGATGTTTTGTAATTATCTAATTCTCAGTTTTCTATTCTGGTCTGGAGAAAAAAGGAACAGACTTTTTTTGTAAGCCAATTATAAAAGCTTTGAAACTCTTAACATGTGAATGGTAAAATATACCCAGATCTTACTGTGGTTTTGATGTAATAATTACTGGAAGAGGTAATTATTTTCTTGTCTATAGCTGAGCAGTCATCAAAATCCAAAATCACACATTCCCAATCAAGTGTTTCAAGTCAGTGTTTCAGTTTGACTTTAGTCTTCTGGAAGAACAGGTATAAGGGTGCAAAAGTCACATTTCTTTGAAACTGCAGAGTTGGGCAACCATATTTCAAAGATAGGCAAATACATAAATAATTCTGAGGAGTTTTCATGTGTTGAACAGAAATGCACATATATGGACACTTTGATGTCTTCTATTATGTGTTTCATTATGATTAAGAAAGACGTCCATAATGGTCTCCTAATCCAGAAACCGACTTGATATAGACAGGACATATAATCATTTTAAAGGTGACTGAGAGAAGTTCTAATGGATATAGACATAGAAAAGAATTAGGAAAAAAAATAAAATCAAGTTATAACATAACAAAGTAGAACATCTGTTCCATTTTTTTTAAATACATAGTTTTCTTTCATTTTTCAATTCATTTTACTAGACATAAAAAAATATTAGCATCTTCTAAAAATCAGTAGAAAACTACTCATTGAGATACAGCTTGATAGACTCAACTAATTTTTTGTTAGGCAGCTACTCATAAGTATGCATGAAAGCAACAAGGGAAAAACACTGTCACAATAGTTTCAGAAAAGTACTGCCACAACAGCTTGGGTCAAGGGTTACGCAGATGCAAGTGAAAAACAAACCAGTGAATTGCAAATAGGAGGGGTCTTTAGCATTACAAAGATTAAGGCATCTGTGACACTGTGCAACAATCCACTATTTGATTTCCCCAAGGGAATCACTGTTGTTTAGGATACTGGCCAAAGACACTGCTCTCTCAGCACTAAGTTTTGTAACCTGCTGTCATCCAGGGCAGTCTGCCACTCTGTAAACTGCTCTAGACTACTTTTGAGCTCAGAGATCACCTTGGATGTAATTCACACTTCCTGTTCTTTATGCTGTTACCAGTGCACAACAATACAGTTTTAACCATAGAAAGTTATGAAACCATAGCAGTTATGAACGGTATTAAGATAGGATGTAATATAACAGTCCAGAAGCTGATAGCAGCCATCTAACAAAGATGCAATACAAGGGAGATGTACTTAAGGGGAGCTATTTATTTTCTATGCACTCAGTTAGAGGTTGCACAGTGAGTCATTTCAGCATAAAGGGTGCCTTGATATGTGGTTGTGCACTGCTGCTGCAGTTTGTTCAACAACTTCTGTGTCACTTGCCAGAAAGGAGAGAATACATGATCCTGCACATCAACCTTGTTCAGGAAAGTCCCCATACATTCTGCTCAAAATTGCTGATGGATTCTGTTGTTCTGTGGCTTCAACGTGATATCTGAGTATTATCTTTCACCACTCTACTGGCATTCCCATACTCCATATCTGGGGAATGCTAAACTTACACCATCATGTCCCTAGGTGGGCACTGCACATAGAGTGCCATTACCATAGTTGTGGATTATTCTAGCGGAGTTCATATGCACATTATTGCTAGGGCACAGAGTCCTTACACACACACAAATCTCTGAGCTTGATTATGAGTTCGTGACATATCCACAGCTTTGACTGGTATTTTTTCAGACAATCGATGCCTATTAAATGACCAGAACTATCTGCCTAATTTCCCACTGGATGCAAATTGGCGTGGGGAACTCCTACTTCTTTTATTTCTCATATTTTTTTCCTTCCTGGCAGTGATACCTTCAATCTATTCTGTATAAAGTTGCTCAGATTTTCTGCTTCCCTGTGCATTTTCAATGCCTTGCTTGCATTGACCTCAGGGTTTATCTGCACTAGGCAATTAAAGTGTCTTCAGCCATGCCCTTACATCTTGAGGTGAAGCTATTGAATTTATTTTATTTTTGGCAACAGTACATTATTTATTTGCTGTTTTTCTGATGATTTTCAATGGCAATAATGAAACACTTCTGTACTTCACAGCATACTCTTGTTTTCTTAACTCCATGCCCTTTGTAATATCCTTCAATTTTTGATCCCTGGTGAGGATACATGCTGAAGTTCCTCAAAGCTGAGAATATCTTGTAGAGAAAGAAAGGCCTTGCTACATATCTGGAATATGGAGACAGGGCTCAGAAGTTTGGCCTAGCTTCAGGGTCAAGGAGAACAGGAGGGAAGAAGAGAGGGAAAAGAGAGTAAAGGAGGATGAAAGTGACCTTTCAGTTCCTGTAATTAAAAGGAATCTCATTGTTACTGGTATCACATGTAGAAAATTAGGTAGTTACGATTACAGTGATATGTCAGGACTGACCTCAGAAGTTACAGATTCAGCTATAATAAAGCCACCCTGAAGTTCATTCAACACAAATATGTCAGGGTCTTTGGATGTAGCCTCAGAAAGAGGTATCTTACACTGGTTTTTACTTTTTTCCTTGTAATGCCTTCTTTCTTTTCTCCCCACTGGAGTAATGGATTGGAGGGATCTTATCAAAGACTATAAATGCCTGAAGTTAGGGTGCAAAGGGAATGGAACCAGGACATTTTCAGCGGTGATGACAGGACCAGAGGTAATGGGCACAAAGTGAAACATGAGAGGTTCCATCTGATCATCAGAAATACTTTTTTTTTTTTATGGTCATGATGACCAGCTACTGGTACAGGTTGCCCAGAGAGGTTTTGGAGTGTTCATCCCTAAAAACATTCAATAGCACTCTGGACATGGTCACCAGCAACTGGCTCTAGGTAACCCTGCCTGAGTAGGGGGTTTGGGTGAGATGATCTTCAGAGGTCCCTTCCAACTTCAACTGTTCTCTGATATTTAGATCCCCATGATATAATTAGAAATCTAAAGATGTTTGCTTCCAAATTCAAATATTTTGCAGTATCATTAGCTATTTTGAGCTAACTGAAGTCACTTTCAAATGAATAACAGAAAAAATCCAGAAGACATCTTCAATGTACAGAAACTTATATAGGTAATATAATAGGTATCCTTAATTTGACATTTCATTAACTGACTACTTCATCATTTGACATATGCTAGACAACCTTAAGACGATTTTCTGAAAGCTGAGTTGTTTTCTTTATCATAAAATGTTCCAGTCAATAGCTTTTATGTTTGCTTAATATTTTTATAATTCAGCATTGCACTTCTAATTACACGCAATATCAAAGCGACCAAAACAAGTGTAGCAACGAGTGAACTATGCAAGGTATCCTGTCAACTAATAGATCACATAATTTTCAAATAATGAAAGTGACAGGATTCATACTGTGAAGCTGTCACATACATTTTCTAAGTAAGAAAATATTTAGATTGGGTTCAGCTTTATGTTAACATATAAAGTAAATCTCATTTACAAATGAATCAAGTGTTGCGACTGACTAGAAAGAAACCATGTTTGTTGTTTTTTTTTAATTAGGGTTGAGTAATAATTGAAATAAATGTTCTTTACTATTGCTATTGCTTAATGCTTTCATCAGAGGTTCTCAAAAATTTTCACTACTGTTGACTAATATTCTTTTTAGGAAGTCATTATCTTATTTTAGAATGGAGAAACCATGGTCCAGAGTCATTTGGGGTTTTTTAAAGAGTCACACAGAAAATCTGTGATAGTCCTAAAAACAAAACTTGGATTGCCTTGGTGAAGGTAATATTAGTATTTTGTGGTAAAATGTAAAGAACCTGCAAAGTTTGACTGGATAAAAATTTCAGCCTCCAACCTCTAAACTTATATTTTCACCAAGTTAATTTTTCTCTGTAGAGGATTTTTTGTGCTTTTAAAAGACTGTGCATGCATATCACAAAGTAGAAATTTAATTCTTAGTGGCTTCTGGATTTTTGAGCAGAGTCTTGACTGCTATGAATTACAAGCAAAAGTGGAATATTTCTGTTACACATTTTTAGTAAGATGAAATTTTGAGAAATCTATTTGCAAAAATTTGGGCTTTTTTGATGTCTCTAATGACTGTGCAATTTTATATACAATCAAATAACCTCATTTCTGCAATGTTAGAACTTTTTTTAATAACAAAATCCACATGTTTTTATAAGGACAAAACCAGAAAAGGATAGTGCATTCCAGTTTTGTAAGCATAATTTTAAGCTAAATATTTGGTATTAGGATATTGATGAGCACAAGTCTTTGTTTTAAATGCCATATCACATTTTCGGAAAGAAATGCAATGTTGATATGATAAGAGCAACATATGATAATAAAGACATAATTGACATCAGAAAAAGATCACAGTTCTGATAAAATAATATTTAGAACTGTGAATGCGAAGGTATTAGCGCATAATCATTTTAAGGGCATTCTTTAAACAACATTCAACAGCAGTACACATGCATTGTAGGCCTTAAGTAATGACCATTTTGTTTAAATAGGTACCCTCATGCTTTGCATGAAACAATCTCCTATGACTTTTCTATTTTCTAAAAGTGATACAAAAAGCATGTTTGTTAATCAGTATTTTTGGTTTACATAGAAATCTCAAGTAGAAATGTAAAACAATCAACCTGTTACTGCCTCCACCCCACAGAAAACCCAGATATAAAAGGGACAACTAAAATGGATTCTGGAGATGAATAAAGGAAGAAGTCTTGTTTTACTACTCACTTCTGTGTTATAACTTTAACATGATATATGTCTGGGGTTTTACAATGAGACTAGCTATTTCTGCAATAAAATGTTGATGTTTAGAAACAGGGAAACCACATTGATAATTATCTTGATTGGTTTACTTCATTATGATTTGTAAATACTTTTATTGTAAGTTGAACACATTCAACATTAAATATGCAGTTCTCATAATGCAGTACAGATCAGTAGTATTTATTAATACATACTAAATTATTGCCTATAATACTAATTTCCACTAAAATAGATTTTGAAAATATTTAAAATTTTGTCCTCATATATCTTTATTTTCTTCTTATTAAAAAAAATAAAATCTTGATGTAAATTAAGAGACGATATATTAGGAAAAAAAAAATCTTCTCAAACTTTGTAAGCTACAATAATTACATTCTATTTAGCAAAAAATCTCTAAATTCCCTGAAATTATGATAGGCAGTTGGACTATTGTACAGACTTCTATTGTCACTAAGAAGAGGGTTTGTGATGGAAAAACATTTACACTAGCTCTCAAACTGAAAGTCTTCAGATTTTCTAATGATTTAATTCAGAAAATGGCATTAAAACATCAGAATTCAGGACTCAATCCCTCAACTTTATGTGTTAAAACATATACTTTTATCTCCAACACTAGTGAAAATGCTTGTTTCTGGAACAAAAAATCTGAAAAAGGATCCATGCTCAGAAACAGTCAAGAATACCAAGTGGAATAACAGAAATTAAAATTAAAGGACTCGGAGAATATTGCTATGCCACTGCACATATTTGTGGTTATCCATCTGCTGTTTACTGAGAGCGCACCTAGTCTCTTTCCCCTCTTTCCATAGGTGAAAAATACATGCAAGACCTGGAAAAATTGCATAGAAGAGCAGCAAGAATGACAAAGGATTGTGGAAAAGATTAAATAAGAGAAATTAATGATGGAATAAAAAATAAAAGGGGCATCTTTGAAACTGTGAATGACGCGAGGAAGACAGTTGTTTACTGACTAAATACGGATTGAATGAAGATTGTAGATACAGGCTAAACGTAAGGAGGAATCTTTTTATAAAATGAAAACTTTCATTGTATAACTTCTTACCACAGTAATCTGATGAGTTTAAAATGCTTAATGAATATTCAAGAGATGGTGGACAACTCTGAGCTAAGGAAAACCATCAACAGATATTGAAAACTTAGAAAGCTTTGTTTGACAAGTTCCTCAGATGCAGGCTGTTGGTGGCTAGGAAACTTTCCGAGAAGTATCACCAAGAGCTTACCTTACCCTTATACTCTGTTTCAATGTGTTCCTTTGTGTTGTCATCCAGTTTTGGAGACAGGACTCTAAACTAGACAGACCTTTGGACCTGTCTGTTACTCTTGATCTTAAGTGATGGTGTTCTTTTCTTTTCTATTCTTATGCTTGAACATTGAGCAATTTGTTCAACAACCACAGAGAAGAGGGCAACACATCACAGGGAACATAAAAAGGAGGAGCCAGAGCTTTAAACTCTTAGTTTTCAGTCTTTGTGAGATATATTTTTAAATATTTTTAAAACTTCTTGGGAAATAACCTCATGAAGTTTGAATTTAATTTATAACTTGGTATCTTTCATCTTCACTATCTACTTTTGTTTTTTTCTTTCTTTTCCTTATATATTTTCTTAAGTGATTTTTAATACTTTTATATTGTTATATTTCTATAGATAATAACAAACCCAGCTACATACCTGCTTTCCATTGCAACCAAATTGTTCTAAAAGACATACGTATACATATGTATACACACACACACATATATATATTTATATATATATACACACACCAGTCCTTCAGTGTTGTTTCACTCTAATCTGCTCCAAGGAATATTAACAAAAACCTCATTTTCTCACCTCAGGGGTGGGTCATAACAGCAGTCAGATACTATCACCAGCAATCTTTGAACCTTAACCTGTCACAATTTTATTAATAAAGAATGGTATTTTGTAAACTGTTAGTGTGAGCCCTTCACAGGTGAAACAGTTGCTGGCAGTGGGTAACATGCTAGAATAAAAGTGTGGAGACCTGGGAGGGGGTCCTCTCTGTTGGCATGTGACCACTGTTGCCTTAAGAAACCGCAGAAAAAAAGAACTCTGGGCCAATGTAGTGTAGGAGATAAGATAAAGAGAGTAGGTCCTTTAATCTCAGGACTGAGGCCCAGGGAATACACAACGAGCCCGTGCCCAGAGGGTTCCACAATTTAAGGTATTATCCCAACCAATCCCAGATCTATCCACTCCCCAGATCCTCCCCCTGGCACACCCCTCTGGAAATTGAGGCAGGGGGCTCTGGGACCCACTCTTCCTCATCTTTTTCTTCTTTGCAGTACGTTCGGTCCTTGGAGTTCCTCCAAAGTTCTGGGCTTGAAGAATGCTTTGACTATGATATATCTTGTTGTTCAAGCCAGGGTGCAAATGTTCTTGAACAGAAAGAAGGCCTACCTTGAGGGAAGTCTAAACAAGTTAAGGAATTTAGAGGGATTGATATGGAATGGTGTAATAGGTTTGGGTATATGTAACTACTACGTTAAGGGTAAGGGATATAATACAGCTGCATTAAAATCTACATTCACTACACAACTACTTTTAAAATCTACAAAAGTTAAAAAAACTAAAAGCTCTGAGGCATCACCACAAACAGGTCAGTTGAACTGCCCTCTGATCTACTGTACTGCTCGGTGGAGTCACCATAACAGGATGCTGACAGACTGGTTGGACACAAAGGTTTTGACTTTCCTAGTGACAGACTAATAAAACACAAAGGGTTTTAGGAAATACCCTATTTTCACATGACACTGTGCAATATGTTTGGAGGTTTTTTAAATTCTTACTATTTAAAAAAAAAATTATAAAAGAAAATACATTGACTGTGAATGTTTCTTCACTAAATGCTTAACTGACCAACATTAAAAAAAAAAGGAAAAATCACCTCAGCTATTATTATGAGAATATAAAAGCACAACTTTCATACTTTGGAGGTACACTTTTTTTTTCTATGAAGTAGACTTCTCTGAATCTCCTGCTGTGTTCCTGGGCTAGCCAACAGGATTAATTAATAATGGAGTGACAGCCTTGACTCTCAAACAGTTTGAGCAGGGGGCATTTTAGACTACGGGGTTCATTTTACTTTAAAAGTCTTCTGATTTTCATTGGTTATGTTAATTAAGAAACTCTTGAGATACAATTTTCAGTGTTACCTCAGATCACTTTTTGGATTTCCATATGCTTGTGCAACTTCTTCTAATGACCAGTTTGCTCTCTTCCTGAGGTCCAGAGAGATTTTAGAAAAGACAGAAAGTCTTTGATGGTACTTTTAGGTGTTGTGGTTTTGGGGTTTGTTGTTTTTTATTTGGGGGGCAGGGTGTTTTGGGTTTGATGGGGTTTTATTTATTAACTTGTAAGTAGGAATTCATCACCCAACTTAAACGAAAGTTGAAAGTTGAGCAAATGTAAAACACTTCTCTGCCTCCAAATAGAGTAATTTATACCATCAGAATATAATTTATCCTGCCTGTCTTAGACACCTATTTTAGAAAGAGATTAATTTAATTTTGTATGTAATTACTTGTCTCCATTGGCTAATGAGGAAGCTTGATGACATGATGGGTGGAATTAATTTCATTTAACTTTATGTATCTTTACTGTATATGTCTACATCTGAGGGAATCTCTGGAAATTCCTTTGTAGAGACTGAAGTGATATAAACATTTTCAAGGAAAACTCATGTGACAGTTTAATCATCTGCATTAGTTTTGACTGGGATAGAGTTAGTTTTCTTCATAGAGGTTAGTAAAGGGTAATGTTTTGGATTTGTGCTGAAAACAGCATTGATAACACAGAGATGTTTTCCTGGTTGCTAAACAATACTTACACAGAGTCAACACCTTTTCCTCTTGTCACCCCACCCCACCAATGGGTAGGTTCGAAGTGCACAAGAAGTTGAAAGTAAACATAGCCAGAAAGCTGACCCAAAATGATCAAAGGGATATCCCATACCACACGACCTCATGCTCAGTATATAAAGCTGGGAGAAGAAGAGCCACAGAATATACTGAGTTGGAAGGGACCTACAAGGATCATCGAGTCCAACTCCTGGCCCCGCGCAGGATATCCCCAACAGTCTGAGAGTGCCTGAGAGTATCTTCCAAGTGCTCCTTGAACTCTGTCAGGCTTGGTGCTGTGACCACTTCCCTGGGGAGCCTGTTTCAGTGCCCAACCACCCTCTGGGTGAAGAACCTTTTTCTAATATCCAATCTAAACCTCCCCTGATAGAACTTCAGACCATTCCCACACCTGTTTACTGATGGGAAGTGACAAATGAATTCCTTATTTTGCTTTCCTGTTCACATAGCCTTTGTTTTCCCTATTAACCTGTCTTAATCTCAACCCACAAGTTTTCTCACTTCTACTCTTCTGACTCTTTTCACCATCCTGCTGTGGAGGCATCAGTAAGAGGTTGTGTGGGGCTTAGCTGCCTACCAGGGCTAACCTACAAGATAATCTGTTTTGCCTTACTTAACTTCCTATAAACAGATTCTAGATAATCAGTTCAAATGTAGATAACTTCATACATTAATTTTTCTAAATTCTTTCCCTCTGTAAGAACTGAATGAATCTCCACCCACATTTCTAGAGAGGTAAACATAAGATTTACTAACTCACTTTCAGATGTATTAAATGTATCTATGATTGTTGCAAATCTACGTAATTTATTATTTAAAACAAAATGTTTTGTGTACATTCTGATTTCAGGAAAGTTCTTAATCTACTTCCTCCAGTGGATTCATTACAGAACTCAAAACTTCTCAACCACAGACACCTGCTTCCTCTACTCCAGAACCTTTAGATGTAATTTCTAATGTTTTCTGATACCTTTGAAATCCATGCAACATTACCATGGTCCAAATCTATTTTAGTCGTTCAACTTTTATCTTAGAAATTGCCATTGCTCACTGTATTTTGCCACTCCTTTTAGTTCCTTTTAGCGTTTTCTCCTTGGATCTTTACTTTAAAAGAGAATGGTCCTATGCTGACACATTGTTATCAGTATTTCAGATATTTTTATGGGGAAAAGGGGATATTAAAAAAAACAACAAACCAGCAATCCAGCTTTCTTAGTTCCCATGTAGTATAAAATTAATCTATTCTAAATCTAAGATAGATATTTATGAATTATTTACAATTGGGGTTCATCAGAGGAACATTCACTGGATTTAAAACTGGTTTGTAAAGAAGTACTCCTTCTGGATTCATCACAGAGCAAAAAAGAAAACTCACCTTTTTTGATTCCCATTTTTAACACAATAGAAAGGATATTTTTCATGCATCTGTACCCACACTAACTATACAAAGATTCTCGGAGAGCAGATAGGTAACATAAATGACCATAATCTCATTTTAAAATAGATAATTTTAAGGAAGAAACCCTCCCATCAAATTCTCCATAAAAACTAAACTAAGTGAAAACTCTAATATCCTACCTCACCTATTTAATCTCTTATTTTTGTTTTAATCATCATGGCAGACTTCTGAAATTTCTTAAATTGGGATTCAGTCAGCCAATCTTCAGTATTTTCAGTGGAAATTAATTTTTCACATCATGTATTAATAAAAAAAGTACTATAAGTGAAGTTATAGTTAATCTAAGAAAGTTATCTTAAAAAGAGTGTGTTCTATCACATTCTTCATTCTTCGTAAGAGTGGTTTATTCATTTCTGTCTTCAAAAACTGAAGGCATATCAATGTTCAGACATTCTAAAAGAACTTTGTTGAAACAAACTATCATTAATCTTCTGCTTCAGTGATAGTTTCAGATTACTACAATTTAACCATCTTATTCTAAGAATCTTCTCAAAAGAGAGAAATTAACATTGGAGTTTTTTTCCCCATAACTTTGAAACTTCATATTCACCATTTTGCAGACAAAATTAAGAAGAAAATAAAAATTAGATTTTTCGAGCCATTTCTTGAGTGCCAGATAACATCCTTTCTGTTGGTATTAGGGAGAGCATCTTCATCAGTCACCTGGACAAGGAGATGGAATGCACCAGCAGTAATTTTTTAGAGTGATACTAAATCAGGGGGAGATGATGGTATGTTGGGGACCAGGTTGCCATTCAGACAGACCTCAGCAAACTGTAGGAATAGGTCAACAGACACCTCATTAAATTCTGCTGCAAAAAAATTCAAAGTCCTTCCTGAGTCAAAATAACGTCATGACTCATTACAAGCTCAGAACTGGTTGGACAGAAAGGGTTTTGGTGGAAAAGGACCTGTGAGTCCTCATGTAGAATAAGCAGACCATTATCCAGCAGTGTACCCTGGCAGCAAAAAGACTAACTGGGTTGTTTTAGTAAGAATATAGCCAACAGGTCAAGGAAAATATTATTGTGAACCATTTGAAAATTGTGAGATGGCATCTGGAATACTGTGTCCTGTTTTGGACTCCCCAGTACAGTGAATGTACTGGGAGTACATCAGTACATCCCCAATACATCAGTGAATGGGAGAGAGTCCAACCAAGGACACCAAGGCACTCAGGGGTCTGAAGCAGGAAGAGAGGCTGAGAGCAGGCCTTGTCCAGCCTGAAGGGAGAGAAGGCTGGGGCAGGGAGCTCATGTTATTCTACCACAACTTAAAGAGGTGTTGTAGATCTGATGGAGTCAGGCACTTGTCATATGTGCACAGTAAAAGGACAAGAGGTAAAAGTCCCGTGGTTGCAAGAAGGGAAATTTCTACTGGAGACAGACATTCTTCATAGTGAGAGGTTAAGCACTGGAACTGCTTACTTCAAGAGTGTGCAGAATTTCTGTCTTTGAAGATGTTCAAAACTCACCTAGATAAGGCTATGAACAACCTGAACTAATACTGAAGTTGCTCCTGCTTTGAGCAGGATGTGAAACTAGGTGACCTTTGGAGGTTGCTTTCAACCTCCTTTTTTATGTGATTTTATGATTCTTTCCATTTTTAGTGTATTTCATCACTTTTTTTTGTTTGAGTAACCATTTTGAAAGTCTTATCTGTAGGCTCTGTATGAGTACGTGTGTATGTGTGTGAACCTATGACTATATATACACATGTACATTATATACAAAGATGTAATATGCAACTTGCTAATTTTCCAGAAATCCTGTCAAGATAAAAGCCTGAAGATGTATAAGCTGAAATGTTGCTTGTGTTAAAGCAGCCATTTAAAATCTTGGACATGCTATAGTTCTAAATTAAATTCATCTTTCCTCATATATTTAGGTATAAATCAGCTATTTAACATTTAAAACCAGCACATGGCTTATAAGCATTTGAAAGGAAGCAAAGGAAAGGATATTGATTTTAAACTATTGAACTTCTCTGTAAGACATTTAAATGGTTCTTTGGGAACCAGTTCTGATGTTCAAAATTATGTGAAAGCAGAGTTGTAAGGTCAGGAAAACCATAAAGAGTGTGTGAGATTCTGGTTGCTGCTTGAAAACGAGGAGAGGTGGTATTAGTATTTCAATAACTTTCTGTCAGATCATTGCTTGGCATCCTTTTCTTATCAATTTGCACCATTGTTATCCACAAAATATTGTATACATACAACTGGACGCTGAGAAAGTAGATCTATTTCTCCAAAATAATCCAAGATCTTTGAAAGAATGTGTGAAAATGGTGTTTAGAATTATTTCAAACATCAGTTGGGTAATCAGTTGATTTCAATATGTTTCAAAGACATCAGTTGCCTTGAGGAATTTACCTAAATTAGTCTTTACCTAATTTCTCAATATTAATTTAGATATTTAGTTTTAGGTTTAGTTTGATGTAGAATGATAATGTGACAGAGTTCAGTTCTTGTAATGACTTCATGACTTCTTTTATTAGGTTGTGTTCAAAAACTACTTTTGTAAGCTTCAAAAGCTCGCGTATTTAATTGCTCTCATTCTAAGAACCTGTGTTAAATATTTAGGTATCCACAATTTCTTCTTTATTTTTCTTGTTGTGACTGCTAAAATATATTTAGTCATGTTTAATAAGAAAAGAAATCAAAAGCATATATACGAGTGATTATAGAATCAGATAACCTTCAGAGGTATTTAAAATTCTCCTCCAACCAATAAATCAATATAATTGCATGATTGTATCATTTACAAATGCTTCTTGTAAGGGTGTACACTCTCAAGAATTTGCAAAAAAACCCCATTGGCATCCAACAGCGAAGGAGGAAGCTGTTTATTTATTAACACTTTTGAAAAGTATCAGAAATCATTGTTCCTTCATTTTACTGAAGAACAAAAGAAAAAATTCTTATCAAATTTGAACTTTTTCGTGTAACAAAAAAGAAGTGTCTGTAATGAGAGGTTGTATGCCAAGTCTTTGATGTAATTCCAAATGGTATGGTCAAGTTGCTAGTAACCCTGAGAACAGCAGCTTTTGAAAGGAGTTAACACTGGAGCTATGAAGCTGCTGACACCGTTCTAAAATAACAATGTATCTTAACTGTGATTCCAACTGACCTCAGCTACTTTATGACAAAGTTGCTAGGGTAATTTGTTCCTTGTAAAATCTTCTGACTTTTGGTGACAAAATAATTATTACTTACCTATTTTAGCGATTCAACCTTTTAAAGGTTCATAAAGGTTGTTCTTCATGTTCTTCCCCTTGAATTCTGTTCAAATTCCACTAAGTGTCTTAGAGAGAGGCAGAGGGATTTTCATGTTATGGGTCATAAAAGCAGTCAATTTTTTGACATTTTCACCTTAAAAAAAAGGAAACGATGAAAATTGTCTTTGTGCTTTGGATAACTTGTCACACATCAGTTTATTAGTAGTCTATAGCTGTTTCAAAAATATATATGTAGGTGAGTATTAAAGTGCTTATTTCTGCAAGTCGCAGAGACTGTAGTAGAAATCTAGACAAAAAATACTAAATATTCTCTATACATTTTTCATATGTTATTTACCTTCAGTGAACACAAAGAACTGCCTTGCACCTGAAATCTGTTTCTAAAAAAATGTCAGCTTTGGTTTTTTACCTTTGATAAAAGAATAAGATGATCTTAGTATTTACTGTGTTTTATATAATCACTTAAAGGGTGAAGTAATTTAATACATCTTCTAAAGGAAATACTGAATTTTGACATGTAGAAGCATAAATACCATGCTTTTACATGGGTGAATTCTGCTATGTTTAACCTTGTATTTATGCTTCCAAAGCAATATACAGGTTCTTTGAAAACAAGTTTGGGTGACCAATGTCACCTGAACATTTGTGCTTCTAAAATGTATGTATCAAAATGTGTATAGATGTAAGCATTTAAATTTACCTGAATACTTTTGATAGGCAGAGATCTTGCTAAATTTCCTTGTGACTCCTTAATAGTGTTCCTGAACACAAACACATGTTCAAACATGGAATTAGAGACACATGTTAAATATGTGTGAATGCAAGAAGAGTTTCATACACCAGCACATATATTACCGGAGATGTCATAACAGCATTTTCAGCTGTCATTTTGCATTTCAAGAATTAGAATATGTGCAGGGACATAGATTCTAAGATAACACAAACTGCTATAAATCCACTGATTTCAATGTTAGTTTGCAAAAGAATTGATAGAAAATTCACCTCACAGCTGCATCGGAGTATAGGCAAAACAGATTATTGCCTAGGGCAGTGGATGGATGGAAGCAGCAGAAGCACTATGCAGTTGCTAACATCTTTGCCTATTCCAGTGCCCTGGAAACCCTGTTCAACTGCTGCCTCTGCATTTAGATAAGGGAGGGAATGAGTATGTGGATTTTATTAGAGACAATTTTTTCCAGTCTTTTCCTCAGTTATTTTCACAGTGATGCATCCCAGCTCATCCTTTTCTGTATGTGTCTTAGTGTTTTAACCCCAGCTTCTGAATCTTGGGGCAGCAAAGTTTTGTTCTGTTTGTAACACTAGGAAACTATTAGCATTCTCTGAATACTCTGCCTTTTTTCTATGATGACAAAGCTGCCCCAAAAAACCCTTTAACTATCACATATTTCCCACATTTCTTCTGAGAAAGGTGAGGAATATACTTACTCTTCTACTTAAAAGATTTTGTCAGGAGAGTAAATTCCCCAAAGGATTGGTTCCATCATATCCCAGCTATTAGCACGTTGTTGCTTATTTCAGGAATGTCATCATTATGTACCACAATAGTTATTTCAATTTTCAGAATATTTCCAATTTTGCGACATTCCCCTTCACTGTTCTTTTTTCTTCTTCCCTCCTCCTTTTTTTTCCCCAGAAAAAAAGCACTCAGTTTTCACAGGCTTTTGTTTTCCTACTTTTTATTCTTTCTGTTATTTCTTAGGACTGAATCTTCCTTATTCTAAATCATAGAGCAAACTGTATGATAGTATTTACACAGGCCCAAATCAAATATGCATTTAAGCACACAGATAATTTTAGACACTGTTGTAATCCCATATAAACCTAAGAGATCATTCATAATGGTAGATGATTTCTATAATAGCAATGACGCCTTTGAGCTAGGTTGCTGAAAAAGATACAGTGCAGAATTGAGCTACTCTGAGAAAATTATTAAAAATCTCAAGTTATTTAGTCTCAAAAACCCAGATCTGCAAAATATTTTGATACAGACTGCATGCCCTGGAGGCTGATGCACAGTAAGTGTCAGACTTTATTCTGTCAAGGTAATTATTCACTTGTTATACAACACTGCCTGGGTGTGAATATTGTTACCTATGGACCATTTTGCCTCACAACGACTAAATGGTTTTGCAGCAAAAAATGTCAAAGGTTCTGAAAGAAGTATCTTCTAAGGCAATGTGAGAAGAAAAATAATTTGCAATTTTTTTTGCCATATTTCCAGGACTTTTTAGTACAAGCTTGTCTACATTCAGAGGTCAGTGGCTCCACTTCCCTTGAGTTACCCAAGGATTTCACAATCCCCTAGATACATATTGTACTTGTGTTATCTGGCCATGTGAAAAATATCAGAAGTTAACCAAGTCCATTCAAATTACTATGAAGATGATTTGTTTGTACTTGTTCACACTCAAGTAGAGACAAAGGAGCTAACAAAAAAGATTTGTGAAAAGACCCAAAGTAAATGAAAAAATAACTAATACAAAGTGGAAAGCCCAGAAGAAGGTTGACATGAACATTGATAACATGACATGTGATGACACTGATGACAACTAATGAACAGCAAATAAACAGAAAAAATCGTTGTCCCTCTGAATGTACATGAGTTTTTGTACTCCTATGCTAAATCTGCATAGGATTTAGCAGACTTTTAACTAAGCTAATAAAAAGAGAAAGAATGGGGATGGAGACTAGCACATGACTTGGCCCAGATATGTCGAAAAACAGGTTAACACAGGCATATGCCTTAGGATTCCCCAATCCAGTACACACATTTAGCTCCCAATCTGCAGTCACTCCAGATTCAATGGGAGTCACAACAGAAGGAAAAAAGCTGAAGATCTTCACATAGTATATAGTGTTAATGCAGACTTGGTGATGGATATACCCTGCAAGGGAGATTATCCCTATCTTAAATACATGCAGCTGGAATACAAGACTTTCCCTCTGTTCTACAAGACAAACCAAACAGGAAAGTGGAGATCTGAACAGGTTCAAATTGTGTTGCTTAAGTGGTAATTTTCTAAGTCCCAGTTTGAGAATGCAAAAGTGTATGGAAAATGTTGGGAAAACCACTGTGGAATAGATTTCAAAATAAGAAACAAATTGAAAAAGCTGTTTTAAAACTGAATTAACTATCAATTCCACCCAAGAAGAACTGGCCTTAATGGCTGAAGAAACTGAAATCATAGAAAATAACTTTTGGTGGGACAGACTACTGTAAAAAACCACTGTTTTTTACAGAACAACTTGCTACTCAGTATGCAGCTACTGGCAGTTGAGATACAAAGCCTGCCAGAGAACTTTGCTCACTAGCCTCGATCTACAGGTGAGTATGGATAAATTTTAGATGACAGCAGGGGCACTGACAAGTAGAAAGATAGTGTTCCCACTATGCTGAGGAGTTTCCACAAGGGAGAGTTGTGCAGGTACTTCATGATTACAGCAAAGACACTTCCTGCTAGTGGAAACCTTGAGACTGTATACAACCTGCCAATAGTTGGAGAAGTGCAGACCTATGAGCTGGGCAAAACGAATTTGAGGGTTACAAAAAGAATGAAGAACAGGAATCTAATATACCATATATATACACCATATATAGAAAATTTGAATATAACATGGACTTGCAGACCTATGAATATGGACCAAAGTGCAGAGTAAGTTCACAAGCAAGAAAAATGAACCTATGCAGATCTGAGATGAAAAGAAAGAAACCATCAATATCATACACCTCTTGGTGAAGAGCTCAGGATGTAGGTGACTCACTGTACTCACTCTGACTGAAACCAGAGGCAACAGAAGGATCAGCATAGTACCAGAAAAAGGAGTAGATATTAATATTTTTTAATATTTTTAACATTCCTGAAATAAGTAGATATGGACTGAAAATAAATCTTTGTTTAGCATGTTAATATTTCAGTTACACTCAGAAGAAACTCTTGAGCTTTTTTAATATAAAGTCTGATTGCTTTTTGCCTATAGCAAGATTTGGAGTACGACGTGAAAGATTTGTTCCCTAATCTCTAAGAGCTCACTTTTTAGTGCTTTGACTAGAATCTTGCAAAGAAATTGAATTAAGGCATAAGTTTTTCAGGAAAAATCAGGGTTCGCAGAGAACTTCCTGGGGCCACACTGCAGACTTAGTCTGCTCAGCTTCCTTTTTTCAGTAAAAATGAGCCTTCAGTCTGATGTCTTGGAGCCTCATTTCTCAATGTGTGTTCTGATAACAAAAACTGAAGACTGTCTCTAGGACACTTGCTGATGTCAGCATTCTTAATAGATAAAAGTTAATATTTATTACAGCAGCGTTTGATACTAATTAGTGCAAAACCCCCCTGAAATAACAGATTAGTTTGAGGTACAGCTTTACAAGTTCTCTTGGCTGTTATACCCTCTGTGCAGAAAAAAAGAGATAAGAGAATCAAGGACTGCCAAGTCAAAAATGAAATATTTTAATGAATGTTGATGCTTCATTGCAGAGCAATGAACTATCTATCACTCATCCTGACATTAAAGAATGACTGTGTTTGATAGTTTCATTCTCTATATATTGTTTAATTTTGGTCCAGGTAAATTTATTACTCTCAGATAAGCAGTCCTACCAAACATTTTGAAAGTCTAGACATTCTTTTTCCTTATCATTTGCAAAGCAATATCAAAAGCCTAATTAGAAGTCCTTAAATAAAGAACTGGCAATTAAAACTTTTTTTAGGGAAAAAAAGAAACA
Organism: Manacus candei; assembly: GCF_025592945.1. Lineage (NCBI taxonomy): Eukaryota > Metazoa > Chordata > Aves > Passeriformes > Pipridae > Manacus > Manacus candei. The sequence goes on from NW_026138062.1 coordinate 9,866,690, forward strand.
AGAAGTATTAATAAAGAAAACACATCCTAGAATTGTTTACAAATATAGCAAAGACAGGGATAGATTTAGCTCTTTTGCTTAAGTCCTAAACAAGCTGATCTGTTACCTTTCTTGAAATGTCCCCAGGGAGGAATTTTCTATGAAATGTCCCCAGGGAGGAATGCCTGGAGTGTGAAACCATGTAAAACTGTCAAATTATTCTGAGGAGTTCTAATATGCTAGATTTCACTCATTACTTCTATTGAACCTCTATTTATTTCCAGAGTAAGGTAAGGTATCTCTTAAGAAAAGAAGACCTTTTACCACTTGATCTAGACAGAACCAAGAGATTGAAGTTTATTTCATAAATGCATTTTATTTACTGCTTTCTAAAATTTCATTTTTTATCTCCTGTTCTTGTCTTTTTTAATTCTCTCTAAATGGATCTTAATAGAAATGTTCAAATCAAGCTTCATATCAGTTATATTTGCTTGAATATTATATCATATTGTACACACAGGCCCACATGGGCCTGAAATAGTACTTCACCTGTGCTCTATTTTTGGAAAAAGATTTAATCTTTTTTTTTTGATCCATCTTTTTTTTCTTTTACAACAAATTTCAGGAAAAAAAATTGTCACATAGAAGTCTATTAATTATTTCATTTCTTCTCAGTGTTTGTACAGAAAAGCTGAAAGTTCTTAGTTTTCAAAATAAGAATGATGGTCTCTGGCTCTCGAACTGAATGTGGTTCAGAAATAACTCAAGCCCAAGTCCCATAGTAAGACTGTCTCATGTGAATAGGATGGTGATTTGCTGACACAGGCACATTTAGGAAAATCTAATAGAGGGAATTAACCTTCAGGGTCTAATAAAGCCAATGTTATTGAGTCATTATCAGATTTAGTTGCACATTGAATGTAACTCTCCATAAATTATAGTGCTGAAGCTTGTGGCATATACATCTATCTATCTATCTATCTATCTACTCATCCACTCATCTGCCCTTCTATAGAAATAGGAATGGATGTGGAACCACTCCCTCTGCAGCGGGATTAGCCACACTAATTGTGGGTATCTCTCTTGTTAATAGACAACTCATGTAGACAGACAGTTGGAGCAATTCCAAAGTCAGAAAGGGAGATGATAATTGAGCAGTATGGATGCCGAGGAGTTCAATCATCATATGCAATCCTCACCCCTTTTTTTGTACAGCAGTAAAGATGAAAAGGAAGCCCATCTCATTTATCACCCATCATCCAGGCCCACAGTTCACCTTTTCTTCAGGTAGTGCTAGTCTGTAGAACTTGTCCTTTAGGGCTCAGTAATCTAAAAACTTGTAACGTGTCTTATGGATAGATGTTACTTACCCTTAATCACCCTTTTTGTCTCTGAAAATAGAAGTGACATCAGGTTTGTTATAACTTTACACTATAGGGCTTTATTTTAGAGATAAAATCACTTTACAGTTGTCCTCTTCAGTTAGGTTTAAAGTTTCCAGAACAATACTTGGGATTGAAAAATAAATGGATTCTGACACTGAAACTCACTTTCCCCCCTTACTAGAGTTCTATGGTCATGAATTCCAATACTTAAAATTATTCCGAATTATTTTTACCTTTGTATTAGATTTTATACATGAAGAAAGAGTACCTTCTATTAAGAAAGGTTAGTTTCACTACAATGAAGAATGATCTTATATTTTCAGTAAAAAGAGATGACAATTTATTTTTGGCATTCTGCATTAATGTAGTTTTATTTCATACATGTTCATTTATGTCTGTGTGAGTAAGAGGGAAAAAAAAAGGACTAGACCAGGACTGTTCAAAGGATCATAAGATGAAGAATCCACCCTCTTATCTGGAATCAATTGAATATGTATCTTCCACCTGTAACAAAAATAAATGATCTTTTTAACTCACAGCCACACAAAGATTATTCATAGAACAGCAATATATATTCTTGTAAATATAGCACTCCAGAATATACTAAAGAGGGGGAATCAGTGGTGCTTAGTACAAGATAATATATTTATAACCTGAAATGGCAAAAGTTGATACAATGAAGCCCATGACTCTAAGAATAAAATCCAGCAACTGAGAGGAAGATTATTATAGTGTAGTATGCAGTGCCAGAAAATGTTGGCCAAATGTTTATTTTAAAGTTGACAATTTCTGTTAATTTATTCCAGTTTAGACAAATACCTAAATCATTAAATAGATTCCTTAGATAATGTAAAACCTTTTATAAGTACCTTTTATAAGGTTCAGAATCAGACCTTTGTGACTTTTAAATCTTTCATGTGAAGACAAGAAAAATGTGTTTCAGCAAAGTTTCACTTGCTTTTCAATTTCTCAGTCTTGTAAATTTTTAAAAAAACCCTAAATTCATTATGCCAATCTGAAAAAATATTGCATCAACTTCTATGAAATGAATTCATCATTCTAAAGCTTTACACTATGATAAAGGTTAGTCTATGGTTAGAGTCATGCATTCAGTCGCTCCTAATAAAGTTGTATGATTCAATTTTAATATTATTCTGAAATGTTAGAAAAGTGACATAACCATATTATCTAGCTATCTGTATTCAGTAAATATATAAATATAATGTTTACTACAAGGTCAGCCCAGCATTAGTTATAATAATTTGCTACTGGAAAAGTTGCAAATATTAAATTTTAGGTGTGCTGAAGGGATCAACATTCAGAATTATTCTCATTCTCATTCAAAACATTGCAGTCAGTACAGAAAATCATAAACCCTGTATATGCAACATTTATTTTATTACTCTCTTTTCAATTATTCCTGAAACCTTTCATCAGAACTGTATTCATTAACTCAGGTAGACCTTTAACACTAGTATCAAGATTACAGTTCTATGCATGATATTTTTCCCACCATTAGTTATTTGTAGGGAAATGAATGCTATTTCCATTTCTGGAATTGAAAATAAATAGAAGCTGAATATTCAATGATGTAAATAAGGTGTGAATTTAACTTTCTTTTTTTTTTTCTTTAAACATATGTCAGAACATAACTTCACCATGGGTAGGAGAAAACAGTACAGGTCCATAATGCACTAAATGCATATTTGATTTTGTGCCTGTAGATTATTTTCACCTATGACAATTTAGAAACCATGACTGAGAATTAAATCACGTCTAGTTGTTTGGGAAAACTTTTAGTAATATGGCACTAAGCTAACATAACACTGGACCTGTGGAGACCTATATCTTGATGGACTTGTGTTACTACCTAATTCAAAATTTCATGTACCTAAACAATTGCTCTCGTTTTCCCTAAAATCACTTTGGCAATCAACTGTGCCCAACTCCTCATGAAAATTCAATTATATTCAGATGTATTTAGGAAGAAAAGTGCAGTGTAGAACTAATACATATGTTCCTAAGTGTTTTAACCAGCTTAAAACAATTCCTGAAACTCTGAAAGAGGCAGAAGTATCCTATGTAGATACCTAACTGTGAAGTCAGTTAAATAATTGTTCTGATGGAGTTTGAGTTAATTGATTTGTAGTATAGACGATAAGGTCAAGTCTTTATTGAGGATTCAGTTCTCCTGATGAATGATGGTAATAAATGTCTTCAGATTAGTATTAGAAAATTTCTAAATTATGGATTCTATTCATGTTTTTAAATGTAGATAAAATATTAAAATATTACCTTTTAAAAAGTTTAAAAACTGATGTATATATTAGCAATGTGATGACTGTGAAGATTCCCAAATTACAAAGGAATCAAGTTTAATATAGACAAACAATAAAAACTGGGGAGTCATTGAACTGAGAGAAAATAACTTTCAATAATGGAGGAAACCAACACTTTAAATACAGAAGTATTCAACTGTGCTCAGTTAGGCTGCTCCCAAATTGCTCAACTGAAGTGATATATTATTTAAGTCAAAATTATTTTTGAAATTAAAATATGTGCTTCTAGCCATTTTCAGAATACAAAATTTCAATAGACTTTGACCAAAGAAAGTGTGGATGCCCTGTCAATGGAAGTGTTCAAAGTGGACAGTCCTCATCAGGCATAGTGTACCTCAACACAACATTTGTCGTGGATTTCTGATGTCTGCCAGCCTAAGAAATCATGATAGAATATGCCTAATACTGCAAGGATCATAGTTTTCTGAAGGAAGAAGGGTACCACCCCAGGCTGCTGGAATTTTTCTTTTGCTAACTGTATTTTCTAAGAATCTTCTTGTCCTATTCAGAAGTGTATAAAGATGATGAATAACCATCCCTTATACAGAATGGGCAGAAGAATACAAAGGGAAAAAGGAATACCTCCATATGTAAGCAACGTACCTTTAAACATGCTAATATTTGCAGTGATTTAATCCTTTACTATCTAGGATAAAACCCCTTAATTATAGCACTGTCAAGAACAACGAATGCTGGTATAATCTCAAAAGTCAGACACAGTCAACTGTCAGTTACTTGTGAGAATTTTCTCTAAGGATTAATTAAGCAAGTTAAACCATTGCCATGATAAATCACAACAACGTATCTGATCTCCTGCACCTCATGCACTATACTGTGTGCATTAATTTGCTAAAATTATTTCAATTGCTTCTGCTTATATTGGCCTATCCCTTTAAAAAAACCCTGTTAATAATCATCTTAAATGTCAACATAATAAATAAGCTTATTAATAAGCTTCTGAAAAATCTAAATGAAAAAATAGGAAAACACTTTTCCCAATGTTTGATAGTGTTCTATTTTATTTTGAGGTGTGATTTGGAGAAAAATGAACACTTGAGGTAATAATAGAAGAGACTAAAGACTTCTTTGCCTCTTGAGACACAATATAGTGAAAATTCAAAAAAATAAGGCTTATTTTCGACTTACATTTAGAGAATTCACAAGAAAATCAACTAAACATGGATTTTAGCTGATTAATTCCTAATTATATTGATTTCATTCTGTGGTTATACAGTTTATTAAATGTTTATAATACATTGTGCTCAAGATGACTAGCTTTCCATCCAATTTTCTGAATAAGTAGACCAATATTAAGAAATCTGGAACTACATGTACAGTTGCACAGACTGTATTTTCTGTCATTAATATTCTGTTACATCAGTAACATTTAACTAATTTAATATGTATAGGAATATCATTTCAATTTTTCAATATTTATTTTTTACCTTTTTCTTGTATTTGTATTAACTCTTTTTGAGCATAGCTATCTAATGTTCTGTTGGCAGTCAATAATTTTGGGATCCTTCAATCTGCTTCATGAGGTATTGGCTACAATGTACCACACCTGAAATGTTTCTACACCAGTGCACACAGCATGAGAGGAGCTCAGAGGAGCTCAGAGCTTTGGCCCAGTCCCAGACATTTGACAGCATTGGCATAAGTGAAACCTGGTGGGATGAGTCCTGTGACTGGAGTGCCCTGTTGGATGGTTACAAACTCTTCAGGAGGGATGGGCAGGGTAGAAAAGGCTGAGGGGTGGCACTGTGTGCAATAGAAGGGCTAGAATGCATGGAACTCACAGTTGGCAATGGCACAGTTGAGAACTTCTGGGTAAAAATCAAGGGGCAAACAAATAATGCAGATGTCATTGTGGGAGTCTGCTGTAGACCTCCCAGCCATGACAATGACACCAATGATTTATTCTTTGAGGAACTAAGGGACACTTCCAAGTCCCACCCTTATGGGAGACTTCGACTTGCCAGAAATTGACTGGGAGCATCACACAGCTGGTACAACCCAGGTCAGAAGATTCCTAAAAAACCTGGATGACAACTTTATGGAACACATCCTAAGGGAACCAACTCAGGAAGATGCTCCCCTTGATCTGCTGTTTGCCAGTGGAGCAGATTTTGCTAGCAAAGTGGAGATTGGTGTCCCTCTTGGCCACAGCAACCACAAAGCAAATGTGTTTAAAATCTTTGTTGACAGGAGGAAAAGTGTCAGCAAAACCTCAACTCTGGACATGAGGAGAGCAGACTTCAGGCTGCTCAGGGAATTAGCAAGTAAGTTCCCCTGGGAAAATGTATTTGCAGATGCTGAGGTGCATCAGTCCTGTCCACTTTTTAAACATCACCTCCTTAGGGCACAGGAGCAGGCAATTCCCAAGTGTTGAAGTCAAACAGGCAAGACAGAAGACTAGCTTGGCTGAATAGTAATCTTCTCATGGAAATAAGGCAAAAAAGGAAGGTGTGTGACCAGTGGAAACAAGATCAAGTGACATAGGAACAATTCAGAGATGCTACTTGCTGCTGTAGGGAGCAAATTTGTGCAGCCAAAGCTCAACTGGAACTAAAGCTGGTCAGAAATGTGGTGGACAATAAAAAGAGTTTTATCAAACATATTATTGTCAGTAGGTAGGGTAAAAATATCATTGGCATGTTAAAGGGTGGGGACGGTCACCTCACAAACAGGGACAGAGAAAAGGCAGAAGTGTTTAATGCTTTCTTTGCCTCTGTCTTCAACATGGATGACAAACGATAGGAATTGTCAGTGTTCTGAGCTGGAGGACCATGACTGCGAGAATGATCAACTTCCAGTTGACCCTGAACTTCAGTGAGATCTGCTGCTCCAGCTGGATCCCTACAAATCTGATGGGATTCATCCTAGAATCCTCAAGGAGGTGGCTGATGTCATCACAAACCCTTTCTTGATGATTTTTGGTAAAAGTTATCCCCATTTTTAAGAAAGACAAGAAGGAGGAACCCTGAAACTACAGGTCTGTCAGTCTCATTTCAGTGCCTGGAAAAGTTATGGAGAAGATTATTCTGGGAGGTATTGAAAAACACCTGAAAGACAATGCAGTCATTAGTCACAGACAGCAGGGTTTCCTGAGACAAAAGTCCTGCTTATCAAATCTGATATCCTTTTATGACAAGGTAACCCACCTAGTTGGTCAAGGGAAGACAGTTGATGTAATCATTTTGGATTTCAGTAAAGCTTTTGATACTGTCTCTCACAGGATCCTTCCGGACAAAATGTCCAGCACACAGTTGGATAAACACATCATGTGGTGGGTGAGCAACTGGCTCACAGGTCAAGCATAGAGGGTAATAGTGAATGGGGGAACATCAAACTGGTGATCTGTCACTAGTGGGGTTCCACAGGGCTCCATCTTAGGCACAGTGCTCTTCAATATCTTCATAAATTTCTTGGACACAGGACGGAAAGAGATACTAAACAAGTTTGCCAATGACACAGAACTGGGAGGAGCTGTTGACTCCCTTGAAGACAGGGAGGTACTGCAGAGAGACGTCAACAAATTGGACTGGGCAAACACTCACTGTATGAAGTTCAACAAGGGGGTGTGCCAGATTCTGCACCTGGATTGGGGCCACCCCAGATGTTCATACAGACTGGGAATGAGATGACAGAAAGTAGTGCCATGGAAAGAGACCTGGGAGTCCTGGTCTAGGGAAAGTTAAATAAGAGTCAGCAGTGCCCTGGCAGCCAGGAGGGCCAACCGTGTCTTGGAAGGCATTGGGCAAAGTGTCACAGAAGGTGATTGTCCTGCTTTGCTCTGCACTGGTGCAGCCTCACCTTGAATATTGTGTTCAGTTTTGGGCACCACTGTGTAAGACAGATATTAAGCTACTGGAGAGAGTCCAGAGGAGGGCAACAAAGATGAAGGGCCTTGAGGGGAAGCCATATGAGGAGTGGCTGAGGTCACTTAGTGTGTTCAACCTGGAGAAGAGGAAACTGAGGGGAGATCTCATTGCAGTCTACAACTTCCTTGTGAGGGGAAGAGGTGGGGCAGGCACTGATCTCTTCTCTGTGGTGACCAGTGTTAGGACCTGATGGAATGGCCTGAAATTGTGTCAGGAGAGGTTTAAATTGGATATTAGAAACAGATTCTTCATGCAGAGGGAGATCAGGTACTCACACAGGCTCTCCTTGGTCACAGCACCAAGTATGACAGAGTTCAAGAAGAGTTTGGACAATACTCCTGGGCACGTGGGGTGACTGTGGGGGATGTACAGGAACTGTGAAGGGCCAGGAGCTGGACTCGATGATCCTTGTGGGTCCCTTCCAACTCAACATATTCTGTGATTCTGTGATATATTTTTCTATTTAGTCCAACCAGTATTAGCTTATCTAATAAATTAAAAATATTATTTCTGGAAGAAGTGTCTCTATACACTCAGTGATTAAGGTGAACATGAGCAACAATAACTACAGGCAGTGTGTCTAAGTTTCACTTGGCACCATCCTTTAATAGTAATTTCAGGAGCCTGGGGAATAATAGATAGTGGGTGTCACAATCAGCAAATGTCCATAAATACTACCAAATTCAGAATCCTAAATTCAAATATCTAAATTCCTAGGATGAATCCCACCTCTTAAGAAAAGAAAGACCAGGAATAGTGATGTCTTTTCATTTAATTAAATTTTCTACAGATGACTACAGGGCAAACAAGAAACACTACTAATCAAAATAAATTAGATTAACCATTAAAAAAATGCATTATATGGATTCCATGATTGTATTAACATTTTCTTAATTTAAATGTTTTCCAACTAAATTTTTTCATTGTTCAGAATATCTATGTTTCATCCAAAAAATTTTGACTTTGAACTAATATGTCTGAATGCTCATGACCTTTGAAATAGGTTTTTATTATTACTATTATTATTAATATTATTTTAGATGAATATCTGAACCAGCTTTGTCATGTAGCTCACTTGTAATTTACCGGATATCTTCCTTTTTAACTCAGCCTGTTCCCATCTACCAGTGGAATACGATTTCTTCTGTCCACTTCTTTTGTAGAACTTATTTTTTTATGCAGGTAATATCTGCCTGACATGTTTCTGTCTGATCTGCCAGACAATATCTTTCAGTTTTAAAACAATCACAAAACACTAGTAAACAATTAGACAACTGACTATTGATCGTACATGTGTAAAAAGTTAAAAATCAACCTATCTGAAATTGAGGGAGTGAGTAAAAATGTGTCAATTACTTTGAATACATAACATGTAACTCTTCCTATAATATAACAACTTATTCATATAAGCTCTTACTCAGAAGCAGTATGAAGGATGAGAGAAAAGGAAGATGCATGTAGGATTGGGTGAAGGAAGGGGTTCAGTTACTATGGTGATAATGAACATATCCAGGCAAAATGTCACTAAAGGAGGAGTTACCAAATGACTGTGTGATGTGCAATTCAGCAAGTATAAATGTCTTTGCATTTTGCAAAAAAACCCCAAATCATTATACACATTTTAAAATGGCCAGCAGATAGCTTGAAAGTACAGAAGAAATTGTGGGGTTTTTAACTCTTACTTCAAAGTTTAGCTGAGCCTCATTTACTAACATTTGAGTCCTCATGATGTCAGAATGTCATGAGACCACCACTACATTTCATTTGACGTTTCTTGCTTTTGCTTCCTCACCTGAATTCTGTGTTTTTTTTTTTTTGAGCACAGTAAGAATAAATTTAGAAAACAGAAAGAAATGTGTATGCCTTCATATACAACAGACTACAATGAATATCAGAGGACAAGGAAAGAGAATCATAGAGTTATAGAATCGCAGAATCATAGAATAGTTTGGGTTGGATGGGACTTTTAAAGGTCATCCAGTCTAAGCTCCTTGTAATGAGCAGGACATCAAGTAGAACAAATTGCTGAGATCCCCATCCAACCTGACTTGAATGTTTCTAGTGATGGACCACTTACTACCTCTCTCAGCAAGCTGTTCCAGTGTTTCACCACCCTCACTTTAAAATTTTCTTCCTTACATTCAGTCTGAACGTACCCTTTTTTAGTTTAAAATCATTAGCCACTGTCCTATCACAAAAGGCCATGTTAAGAATTTGCCAGCTTCTTTCTTATAAGCCCTATTAAAATGTTGGAAGGTTGCAGTAAGGACTCTTCTCTAGACCTCCTCCAACATATTTTTCATGTGCTAGTGACCCTAAAGCTGGACACAGTACTACAGGTAGAGTCTCATGAGAATGGTGTAGAGGGGGTGAATCACTTCCTTCAATCATTTGGCCAAGCTTCCTTTTATGTAACTCTGCTGGGCTTTATGTACACTTTATGTACACTTTCTGGGCTGCAAGTGTACATTGAAAGATGTTGAGGTGCTGGAGCTTGTCCAAAGGGAATGAAGCTGGTGAGGGATATAGAGAGTAAGTTCTACGAGTAGTGGTTGAGGGAGCTAGGGCTGTTTAGCCTGAAGAAAGGGAATCTCAGGGTAGACCTTATCACTCTACAAATACCTGAAAGGAGGTTGTAGCAACTTGGGGATTGGTCTCTTCTCCTTGGCAGCTAACAGCAGGACAAGAGGATATGGCTCAAACTGCACCACGGAAGGTTCAGGCTGGTCATCAGGAAGAATTTCTTCACTTCAAGGTTGGTCAGTATCACAGGCAGAGTGGGAGCTTCAGACAAAATTTATTAGAGACACCCTCCTGTTGAGGCATGAGGTGCAGAAAGGACCCCATTACTTTCTAAACTCCTTTACAGAGAGGAGTCAAGGTATGGCTGGATCCAATCCCCGACCCAGACTTTGTTAATGGTTTATGCCTAAAGGATTCTACAGGTGTAATGGAACCTTTATACAACTTTATCCCACACGATTAAGGGTAGTAAATCATACCTATTTATATAAATATTAGAGTTTATTTTAGAATTAATAGATTTATTATGATAATTATTAGACAAAAGGTTTTAATCGGAATAATTTTTTCCACAGTATGGGAACTATAACAACTATTATAATACTATAAAGCAATAGTGAAGTAATTACATTAAAGTAATTTTCTGTTAAAGTAATTATATTAAAGTTAGCAAAAACAATTATTAAGTAAAGATTGATGTTACTCACCCATACCAATGACTGTGGGCAAATCTCTTTCACTCAGCCTTGAGGAATAACCTGAGGGACATCCCCACTCAAGGGTGGAATCTTGATACATACACTCCAAGAAGGGATACGTTAGAAGATCCTGCCATTAAAATTTGGGACTGAGCTTTTATATTATAAAGTGACTGACAGTCATATGTGTCCAGACCATTTGTGTCAGCTCAGCAGCTTTAAATAAGTTGTCAGTAGCATCAGGTTTTTGTTCCTTTATTTTGTTCAGTTGATATAATGATTTTCGGTCAAAGCTTGGACTTGATGATCTTGGAGGTCTTTTCTAACTTTAATGATTCTATGACACTATGATTAGCAGCTCAAGTCCATTTTTCCTTCCACCAGCACCCCCAAGTCCTTCTCTAAAAGGCTGCTCTTTAATCCATTCATCAGTATTGATACAAGGGATTGCCACAACCCATGTATAGGACCTTGAACTTGGCTTTGTTGAATCTCATGAAATTCCCTTGGACCCACTTCTCGAGTTTGTCCAGGTCCATCTGGATGGAATCCCATCCCTCAGGCATGTTAGCTACACCAGTAAGCTTGGTGCTGTCTCCAGACTTGCTGAAAATTCACTCTATCCCACTGTCTATGTCACTGATGAAGGCACTAAACTGTACTGGTACCAATATGGACCTCTGAGGGACACCACTTGTCACTGGTGTCCATCTGGACATTGAGTTGTTGACCACTACTCTCTAGATGTGACCATCCAAGCAATTTCTAATCAATTGAATGGTCTACCTATCAAATCCACGTCTCCAATTAAAGGACAAGGATGTTGTGGGGGACCATACCAAAGGCTTTAAAGAAATCCAGATAGATGGCTTCTGTAGCTCTTTCCTTATCCACTGATGTAGAAGGCACTAGGCTGTCAGGCAGGACTTGGTCTTAGTGAAACCATGCTGTCTATCTTGAATCACATCCCTGTCCTTCATGTGCCCTAGCATAGCTTCTAGGAGGATCTGTGCCATGTTCTTCCCGGTGAGGCTGACAGGCTGATAGTTTCCAGGGTCCTTCTTTCTACCCTTTTTTAAAATGGGTACAAGGTTTCCCTTTTTCCAGTCCTCAGGGTCTTCATCTGACTTGCCATGACTTTTCAAATATGATGGAGGGTGGCTTGATAACTACATCAACCAATTCCCTCAGGATTCTGTGATGCATCTCATCAGGTCCCATAGGCTTAGGTGTGTTCAGGTTCCTCAGGTGGCCAAAAACCTGAGCTTCTTTTATGGTGGGAGAGACTTTTATCCCCCAGTCCCTGTCTTGTAGTTCATTTACTGGAGAGGTGTGGGAAGAGAAGTGAAGGCAGTGGAGTCAAAAATGGTGAGTACCTCAGTGTTCTCCTCATCCCTTGTTACAAGTTTACCAGTCTTCCTCATCAGGGAAGAACACTTTCTTTGACCTTCCTTTTCATTCTGATGTACCTATAGAAGGCCTTCTTTTAATTCTTTGTTCAGCTCCAGCCGCTGCCCCTTGGCCTTCTTGACCCCATCCCTAACCAACCGGAGAGTACCCCTATACTTTTCTGAGGAAATCTGTTGCTGCTTACACTTGTGCACTTCCTTCTTGGCCTTTAGTTTGACCAGGAGGTCTCAACTTAGCCTTGCTGGTCTCTTGCTTTTCTTTTCTGATTTCTTACACTGGGGTATTGCTAGGTCTTGCACTCTATGGAAGAAGTCCTTAGAGATCTGTCAGCTCTGTTTTGCTTCTGTTTCACTTGTCCCTGAGGACAATTTCCTGGGGGGTCCTATTGACTAATTCCTTCAGTTGGAAGTTTGCTTTCCTAAAATTCCAGGTCCTGACCTTACTTTTTGCCTGACCCATATGCCTCAGGACTGCGTGATCACTGCAGCCCAGGTTGCCTCCAGTCTTGATGACCCTGTTAGCTCACTTGCATTGATAGGGATATCTATTACCTGTCTCAAGAAGTCATCCTCCATGCATTCCAGGAGTCTCCTGAATTGTCTACAGCTCTCCATGCTACTTTTCTAGCAGATGTCAAGGTGGTTGAAGTACCCCATGGCGATAAGAGCCTGTGAGTGTGATTCCTCCTGTAGCTGGAGTTAAGAGGTTTTGTCTCCTTGACACCTTTCTCTTTAGTAGTACCCAAAGATGGGACAAGGAGTTATGGCCACAAAATAAAACACAAGAAGTTTCACCTCAGCATGAGGAAGAACTTCTTTACTTTGAGGGTGACAAAACATGGGAACAGGCTGCCCAGGGTGGTCATGTCTCCCTCTCTGGAGACATTAAAAAAACACCTGGACACATTCCTGTACACCCTGTTCTAGGTGCCCCTGCCTTGACAGAGGGGATTTGACTAGATAATCTCCAGAAGGACCTTCCATAAATATGAGAAAAACCCCAAATTCTGGTGGTGACACCAGCCGCAGAGTTGTGTATTAGTAGTCTGGGTCCATCCAAGTATATACATCCAAAACTAAAATATACACAAAAATCATGCTATGAAGAAAGTTATGAAGAGTACTAAGTAGTAGAATTTAAAGGAGCAGGTAAAATAGAGTGAAAACGAGACAATAAAGTGTACCAAGTAGTACAAAGAAGTGATTAGGCAAGAAATGTTGAATAAGGAAAATATGGAAAGAATAAAAAAAAAAACTTTAAGCACAGAAACCTGACAAAGAGGATAAAAAGATTAGCTTTGGAAGATGTTGAAGAGACTTAGAAAATAGCGGGTTGATCCAAAGGGCAGAGAAACTAGAAGATGAAGTTAGTTTTCTTACTCATTTCTTGGTGAAGGGAAAAGAAAGATGTTAAGAGGTCAAAGAGGAGTGGGGTCAAAGAAGGTAAAGATGGAGAAAACCAAGACGTAGTAATGCTGTTAGTAGATTGAGTAGAAGAAAGTCTGGGAAAGATTTTAGATGATATTGTAAAGGGAGGAGTGACAGGATTTTGTATCAGTATGGATATTGATGAAGGAAAAGTTGAAAGAAAATTGAAACTGTAAGTTTGTCAGGCAAATCACAGCTACTTATAGTAGGAAAGATTACGGAGTAAAGAGATTTGAAATAAAAGTAAGAAAAATATTTTTTGAACTTTTCAGTGTACACGCGTCTTTTCCCTAGTATAAGCATACTCTTTCTTGCTCTCTATGTTTTTCTGGAGGTGGTTCATCCATCTGGCATTGTAAGGTAATGCTCACCAGTTATGTGTAAGAGTTATTTCATTCCGTGTTCAGTAACCACACACTCAGGTTAGTTTTTATGGTTATTTTTCTGTTTACCTCAAATTTAGGTACTTACAATGTTACATATTTTTAATTTTAGTAAAGTAGAAGTGTTTTCATGTATACACGTAAATAATTAATTTATTTTACAAAAAAAATTACGATTTGTGCAGTAAATTGACCAACTCCTTTTATTCAAGTTTAGAGGCTATCCTGTCATTTTAATAGAATATTAATGTTGAATAGTAATTTTCTCCCATTTTAATTGGCTTATTAATCACAGTTAGTACTATGAAGAGCTCATACACACTGTTTTCTAGTCCTTGCCCAGTGCATGTCGTAACAAGAAGAATGATCTCAGTTATGAAAATACTTATTAAACAGTTCAATATTACTTCAATTCTTGCACAAATCTAGTCTTAACAGGCTAGAGATTCCAAATATTGTTGCTTTTCAGTCAGAACTGGGGGAAAGGAAAGGAATAAAACAATGCAAAACTAGAAATAAGGAATAGGAAACATGAAAATAAATAAGTTCTTACAATATTATATTATTGGTGTGAATCTAAAAAGGATTATTTATTTATTCTGAAGGTGAAATTAAATGAAACAAAATAATTGTTCCATCTGAATATAAAATAATCTACCTGCTTAAAGCTGTCCTGCAAATATAATACATTGAAGGGAACACACACATGCTTTCATACGCTTAACTAGTAACACAGGTTCAAGTGATATATTACATTACTGACAGATTTTTGTACAGATTTTTGTTATATATTTTTAATTCTGTAATCAGAGAGGCCTGAATTTGAAGGTCTCATCCTTAAAACAAGGAAAGTGAACATAAATATCACAACACACTAGCAGTCAATGTTCTAGTTCAATGCTTAGATTTAGTAAACTAAAGCAAAAGTCCAAATTAGCACAGTTTTTTTGATTAAAAATAGATTGGCACTTCCAAAAATGAAACTTTGAGAACTTGATGAAAACCAGATGCTAAATTTTTTTATGTTTTGAAGAATCTGTATTTTTAAGTATCTCTTTTATCTCATTACTTGTTAATAAGTGTTCATCTCTTGAAATTTTGTCTGGTATCTGGGGGTCAATTCAGTTACCTGCACACGTAATGACAAATGTCAGCTAATATGGGCAGGTGAATGAAGCCTTAAGCACATAATATTTCTAATGTAGCATGAGATATTAACCAGACAGTTCTAGAATAGGGATAATTATTAGCACCGTATTAAACAGTCAATGAAATAGCCACATTTGGAATGTCACTCACGCTATGTATGATCTGAAATGTTGAACAATGTCTGAAAAGTACTTATATTGTTCTCATTCTTCCTCCAAAGTAATACAGGTGTGGCAGTTTGAGCCAAATTAGAAATCTAAAATCCAATTTCCAGGCTTCCCCCACCCCTTCCCACAATTTATCCTAACACTGGAGAGAAACTTTCAGACCAGAGGCTTCTGTAGGGGAAGGGGGAAGTATATACATTTGTTTACACAAATAAATACTATACAAACTAAAGGCAACTATATATATATTATATTTCTATCAGTCAGTCCTTTCAAGCCCCTCCTTTAACTTTAGTCCAGGAGTAGCTTTTCAAGGCTGATACGTAACACAGCCTTTTGCTGTGGGAGTGTTCTGGGCTCTTGAACACTCCCCCTCAACAAGTTCCAGTTGTTTGTTGCAGTTTCTCTCCTCACGAAGTCCAAGAAGATAGCTTTGATAGATTTGCTCTTCTGCTGCTGGTGATTTCTCGCTCTCATGCCTCGGTTCGTAAGCTGCTGCAGTGTACTTCAGCTTATCAAGTGTCTGTGTCCTGGAATGTTGATTTCTCCTCGGGTTTTTGGTTGTCTTGCGTTTTAGTCCACGGCAGAGACATCCTCCGGGCCCCTCTCTCTCTCTCTGGGGGTCTGTCTCCAATTCTTGCCTGGGAATTTTCTCCCTAGCAATCGAGCCTCCTCTGGCCCGTCCACTTGGCTCTGCTCCAATGCTGAGCCTCGCATCCACTCTCACTAAACAGTGAGGGGGAAAAAACCAGCCCTCCTCTGCAGTTTGACTGCAAAGGTGGGGGAGAAAGAAGAAGAGGGCCTGGTCTCAGGGCCTGCCTCTCATCCACTTACCAGTTGTTTGTGAGTCGCATCCCTCACAAACATGCACTCATTCCAATGCTGTCTCTACCTCTGGCCTAGGCAGAGTTAGGGGGCCCTCAGGGCTCCCCTCTTCCCCCCAGAGGGGGAGAGAGGGAGCCCAGCCACCCCCTGACCTTCTCCACCTACACCCAGCAGACACCAACAGCAAAACAACCAAGACAGAACTGCCAACCATTTCCGGTGCTGTGATATATGATTTTGAGCAGAAGCGAACAACATGGACAGTGATCGGCTCTCCAGAGAACACTGCCCTGGCACCCAATCACCTCTGAGCCCCCCCAGCCTCTCAGAGGGACCAATTTCAAACTATGACAACCGGTAACAAAGTTACAAAGGTGGTGTAGTTTAAGAACAAATAACAGTGCAGAGACTAGAGGGACAGAAGCTTTCAATCACATGCATATGTGAAATTGTGTGAATTACATGAATTTTCTGTTCTTTGGCAAAGATGGCATAGCCCAAGAAATCATTACACACTTTGGTGTAATGATTCCTGACAAAACTTCCTTATCTCTTTGGGGATTGTGCAGTCCAGGGTAAGTCTTTCTTTTGCTGCTAATATAGTTGATGCAGCAAAGCTCACTTGTAACCGAATCTGGCAAGGATCATGAAGATCAAAAAACGGCTTCTACAAGTACAACAGCAGCAAAAAGAAGACTTAGAAAATGTGAGTCTGTTACTCCATGGTGCAGAGTGCATGACAACAAAGGACATGAAAAGGCTGAGGTATTCAATACCTTCTTCACTGTGGTCTTTGTTGTCAAGACTGGCTTTCAATGACTTCTGGTTCCTGAGTCCAGCAAAAAGTCTGAAGTTGGGGAGATTTACCATTTCAACAAACTGGACACACACAGATCTATGGGACTTGCTAGGATGTACCCATAAGCACTGAAGAAGCTGATTATCCATGAAAAGTAATGGCAACAGGGTGACTTAATGAGCTGGTTTCAGAAGACTATACAAAAAGCAAATGGCTCTCCTATCCTCCAGAGGGACAAGAAGGAGGACACTACAGGTGGGTTACCACATTCCAGAAGCTTATTATCATGATCTAGCCTTTGGAAGAAAGGTGGGGTACAGTTCGAGATAACCTGAATACCCATAAATTAAGGAATGACATTCAGCTCCACAGTGTAGAGCATTAAATGTTGATGACTAAACATAATGTTTTATATATGAATTGGGTATCTAAGCTTCCATTACAGTCAGTGGTGATGTAGCCAACATAGTCAGTCAATGGACACTCAAGTAATATCTGTACCTATATCTTCCCTATATCTACACAAGTAAGTTTAGGGATCTAAATTTTGAAACTAAGTCTGACACAACATGACAAGAGAAACAAATTATTCTATACTTGATGGCTATTTACAAAGAATTAAGGGGTTTTTGGCTAAGTAACTGCTATTTTCTATCTCTAAAATCATTGCAAATATACTATTTACACTGTTAGCATAGTTCTATCAAAGCTGAAAGCTTTATAGCAAATTCGTCATATATTAAAAATAATTTACTTCTTTTGCATTATGTTTTCCCTATCTTTTCGTCCTCTTACATTAAGCATAACTCTACTCTACTAGTAACTCTGGTTATGAATATGCATGTTGTCTGACAAACAAGTATATTCAAACAATTACCAGCTCCACATCCTGCTACACACATTTGACTGAACACTAATTGCTTGGAATGAATATGCATGTGGAAAAACAAATACTAAAAGAAATAAGTGTTCAAATTGAAACTGACTGACTTTATGCATTTTCTTTAAATTTATATGGGAAAATTATATGCATCTAAAATCTCTGAGTGGTACAATCATTTAATTGTGACAAAGTCATTTTTTTGCTTTTAATCATACTTAAAGTAATTAGAAACTCAAAATCAGCTTTTATCTGTTAATAGTAGTCAGAGTTCTTGTGTCATTTCTAGTGCAGTTGCTAAAGTGTATGTACAGAGCATGAAAAATTTACAAAGGATATAATGACTATCTATTATTTGGAGGATTAATTAAAAAATATCAATGATCATTTAGCTGTTATTTTGCACATGGAATCCCCACAGATTTCTATGATATAGCTTGAAATTTGCTTTTCAGTGTAACAGCTACAGTACAATACCTAAAGGATTGAGGGATTGGCTTTTGAATATTAGAATAGGTCAAGCAATGAGTCATCAAGAGATAAATATTAAAAGATAGTAAAAAAAAAGGAAAAGGAAGTTCAAGAAGTTTTTAAAAAGCAACATATTTTTTCCATTTCCTCATTATAAAATAAGTATTCTGAAGGTATATGAAAAAATAAGTAATTCCAATTAAAGAAATATTTATCTGAAGATTGCATTTTCTTCTATAGGGAAAAGAATATAAAATGTAGAACTTTTGCTATCAAGTCTTATGACATTTGTAGGAAATTTGGGTTTAGTTTTGTGGGTTTTTTCTTCAGAAGAAGACACAGGAAAATTTTTTCAGTAAAGAGAGGATAAAATTAGTGCTAGGTAATAAATGATAAAATTTCTCTTCTTTTTAAATATATGGTATGAAACATTCAAAACAATTTAAATATTTAAGTTGAATCTGTCAAATTACTTCAGAAAAAAAGTAAGTAAAAAAGCTATTAAAATGTACTTAATGCTTTTATATTATATCCTTAAAAATATTTTCAAAACATTTTGAACAGATATTTCATAAGAGCAAAACAAGGGTTGTGATATAATCTAAGAAAGTAAGGGCTAAGGAAGAATGTGGAAGTGTTTGATGTCTCTTCTGTTTAGTTCAAAACCTCTTGATCAGGGTGAGTCACTGGGGTGTAGGAAACCATTGGGTTTCAAGTTCATTTTCCATTCCAGCTAAGTAAACCATTGTTCTTATTGAGCATTGAATATGGAACCAGGTAACAAAATATTTGGAAGTACAAGGTTTTCAATCATATTTTGAAGGGTCTTTATTTGTAAAACTAATCCTCTACTGATTAAAGTAAGGACCAGAATGAAATGATAAGGCTCCTCTCAGACCTCTTCCATATACTTCTCTATAGGTGAGCTAGTCACTCTATGATCCTTCTTTACTCAGTGAAAAGAAATAAGCACATCTAGAACATCATTCATTTTATCCTGAAGCAGATGTCAGAAATAGGTCAGGTGAATTTCTTCCTAAATAGTGCCTCTTTTTCTCTGTTGACTACAAAGAGAACCCAGGGTGACTAGCTCAGCTGTAGATGTCTGTATGGCAGTCAACTAACATAAGATAAAATTGATGCTACCCTGGGTGTATCAGCAAGTAATACTACAAGAGTTAGATATCCAGTAAGAGATGATCCTGTTTATGGGTACACTAAGGGACTAGGACTCTATTTTTCTGCATTACTTCTATCCCACTCTTGTATTACCCCCTTTTCAAGGAGAAAGGTAACTAGTTCTTGTCAAGACTCAAACAACCTTCTATTAGGCTTGAATTATTCAGTATCTCAGATAAGTATCTCTTCATGGAAAATACATGTAGAACTGCTTTTTACATTACTTTCACTATTCTGTCATGATCTGTAATACAATGAGAAAGAGAATTAAATGCTAATCAGAAGATAGATGTCTAATAATGTGAAATCTTTGTATCTTACAGCATATGTAAAAGTCTCTTGAACACCAGCAAATACTAAAAGATTGGTATGGCTGAGGTATAGCAGCATTATAATGAATAAAAAATTCTTTCAATTAACATTCTGATGAATACTTATAAAAATTACTTCTACATAAATCCTACATAATAAATTTTCATCATGGCATGAAGAACAACTTCAAGTTAGATCTATACCAGACATTTCACTCTTTATGCAGTGTGAAATCCATCTGCACATGTAGTAAGTCTAATGCCTGGGATTTTCCAAACATATGCAGAACATCTGTCTGACCATTGTAGAATTAGTCCAACATATCCTGAATGAGACCTTCTGTATATGACCTATTCATGTGCAGCAGGATCATTGGGAAATTGTGTATTAGGATTTCTGGTCAAGAAAAGATCAACTGTCTTTGTTGAGTAGATTTGATCCTGATTATGTTGAATCTACAGGTTGTAAACCTTCCAACATTGGTGTGTCTGACTTAATTTCAGGACAGCTGAATAAAATCAGTGACTCCTATCTTGAAAGTTATGATTTTATGAGTTGAACTTTGAGTTAAAGTATAAATATAGATAAATTAATATTTCAAATATGTAAATCCCTAAGGAAATGTCAAGAAAATAAAAAAGAAAATGCTGTCCATCATGTCACATCTGCACAGGGCTTAGATTAGAAAAATTAAATTATGTTTAAATCACCACACTAAAGTCACTAGTTTTACATAGTAACTTACAATTTCTTCAACAAAGAGTCAGAAACTTGGTCTTAGTTTTCTTTCCAATGTAAGGAATTAAATGTTGCTGTTCTTGTACACCATTCCCTCAGGGTGTCATTCAAAATTTTAATTATCAGTTGGTGGTCACCCCTTGTACTTAGTCACTGGAGATCCCTTCACTTTCTTGGATCTTTGCCTATAACATTAAAAAAAAAAAAAAGCAAAAGTATTTTCTCTACCTTCCTAAATGATGGTCATGCTGAGCTGCGAAATCATCCAGCAAAGAGTTAGTCTCTCACCAGCTTTACAATGAGTGAAAGAGGAAGCATTAAAAATATTCCATAACCTTCTAGCTGCAAGCATACCTCCCCTTTCTACCAATAAAAGGTAGAGACAGAGAAGAAAAATATAAGTCTCCAGTTTGATCTTTTTCTTAAAGAATATAGTGAGAGAAAATCTGTCTGTCTCCAGCAGCTTTAGTTCCTCAGCAGCCAGGATTTCTTTGACATAAATTTTAAAGATGAGTTCTTATATGGTCAGTATCTGCATTCCTTACACAGCCTAGCTACAAGGATCTGTTTCCTAGAAACATAAAACCACTGAAAAGCAGTGTTTTTATACAGTAGAGGTAGATTGGCAAAGGGTAGATTACAGTGGGGAAAAAAAAGAGCATTACTTCCAATTTAGAAAACAACACTGACCCTTGCTGTACATGACCCATTAGCCTCAAGAGAACTGAGTTTTCATACCTGATTGGCTTTAGAGTCTTTCCTATTCATATCTGGATTTTTAAATCAAATTATTACTTTCAAGGTACTGAATTATAACTGTAGCTGAAAAATCAACAGAATGAGAGAAAATAAATTTATTAAGCTTTTGATTTACTATCTGATACTGTCCCCTTATACAGTCTTGAACACAAATTATAACAAATCAAGACTTATTAAGGAGACTTTCCATGCTATGAAAAAAAGCTCCTTAGGAAGGAATATGTAAAATTGGACAATTCAGTGACTCAAAGGGACCTAGGGCAGAAATTTAAATAGAGGATATTTGAAACCAAATCGTTAAGTTGCTTTTGGACTACACATTTTGGGAAGTGCTTTTTTGTCGATAGATGCCTAATTACATCATTCATTCTATTGTAAAAAAGAACATTAACCTAAATAAAGAGACTATGACATAATTCTTTGAAAAAGGAAAATATCTCTTACTTCACAGGCTCACATTAGGATCTTCTACACAGTACTTTTACATGAATCTTGTTAAATCTTCGTGTTCTGAAGCAAGCCAGAAGCCAGAGATTTTACCATCACAGCAAACTGATGTCAAGTTGTTGCAAGTGTGAAGTAGTCTGCATTCAGTAGTAATGTTAATTAAATTTCTTTCTTCTGGGATAAAGAGGATGAAAAGATATTCAGTCAAAAGTTTTGAGTGCTTTCTTAAGTGAGGCATCTGTGAACTTCTATTTGTACTGGAGCCACAGTTTTAATACCTGAGTATAGAAGAATTTTAAGTTATGCAGTTTTCAAGGTCAGCTTGAATGCAATCAACCTGAAGTACAGAGAGAACTAATGTACATCTGTACCCATCTGTAGACAGAAAGGGCAGTATAACCTTGAAAAAGTAATTGAT
Organism: Manacus candei; assembly: GCF_025592945.1. Lineage (NCBI taxonomy): Eukaryota > Metazoa > Chordata > Aves > Passeriformes > Pipridae > Manacus > Manacus candei. Next base: position 9,888,862 of record NW_026138062.1, read on the forward strand.
CCACTATATGCACAAAGTGTACAAGTAGGAACAAGACCAAACTACAGAGCACAAGAAGCCTAAAGGTACATCCAAAATAATTAACTTCACAGACTGCTCAAAGCATTTTGTAAAACTTCTAATCTCTAAGTACAGTTGGAGTATCAAGAAAATTATGAACTCTCAAAGAGAGACAATGATTTCTCAAAAAGTATTATCTTAAGAGCTATCCAGACAAAAGTAATAGTAGACAACTTTGTAGCATGTGGTCTGATGTCCTATGTTCTCATAGTAACAAAATACTTATAGCAGTAGGCAGTAAATCAAATGCTTGCTGCAAATTCTGATTAGATTTGAGATGTGTCTCTTCGTGTTACCTAGACTAACTCTTCAGCTCACTTTCTAGTTTGCTTCAAATTCTTAGTCCCTGACTGTACACATTGCATGAATGCTAATTCATATCAGCACTCTGTTCTGATATGCCTTTGGTTCCTTCAAATGGGAAACTAATCCATACCTTGTAAGTACTTCTTAATTGGAAATACAGAAAAGCACTCTGTCACATTTAACACCATCTTCCTAGCACAGGTAAAAATCAATAATCCAGAGGGTCTTGGTCATTCAAACATCTCTACTTGTTCTTATACCATACCTTGTTATTCAATATCTGTCTTTAGGGTCACTCTTACAAATGTCAGCACAATTACAGTATTTATTCTTTTTGAACTGAAAATGAACCAAAACCCCCAAACTAATAAAAAACATTTCCTCCTCCCAGATAATAACTGTGCCTGATAAACCAGGTTTATCACTGGAGACACAGAGAAAAGAATTGTATGAAAAGTTATGAAGTGAAAATGTCAACATACTCTATGGAGTGATGATCTCTGCAGCTGTATCAGTAACCAAACAAAAGGGTAGACAAACTGTGTATTTCTATCTAATTTTGAAATGAGAGAGACATCCGTAGCCAAACGTAGCTTTATTTTGGAAAGCAACAGGTGAACAAGACCCCATTCAAAGACATACTGATTTCAAAAACTAAAGATATCTTTGGCTACAACTTTGTATCTGACTATCTGGTATTAGAAGCGAATCTAAATCTCCTGTCTTTTCTGGTGAAGTAACAAATGCAAGCTTCTTTTTGGGACATGGTATAAAATCTGTTATTTCTTTGAGGTTCTTTACTTCCACAATGTATTTCCTTCTTACATAGACTGAATATTGACCTACTGCTCCTGCCTGGAAAGCAGACTTGATTTCTGAATAAGGAATTTTGTTTCATTGTCATAAGGACATAGTAAGGACACATTTATTTGGGTCTTGTCAGCTACTGAAGTGATTTTAGAGCATATCCTCTTAGTAGTCCTCTATATGCTCTACAAATATATTGGTTAACAAGGTTTTGGCACCCTACTGTCTCAAGGTCAGGAAAGAAATTTTTTATTGTTTCTACTTTTGTAAGAAAAGAGAAAAAATAAGAGCACTTACCAGAAAGTGGATAATGAATGCAGACATAGATTTCATTCTATCCGCATCTCTCATAGTCCATTTGATACATATAAATTTGTATCATATGAACTGCAGCCCAGAAACTTCATTGATGATAAACAGAGTTGATGGTAACATGTTTTTGCTTATATTCATAAACAGATTAATCATGTTTGCGTCACTATGAAATCCAAAAATTCCATAAGATTCATCTATATACTGTAAATCTACTTCTGCAGAAAGCAACCAAGTTTTAATATATAGGAACAATAAATCCTAGAGGAGGGAGAAGATGTGTGACAAGGCAACAGAGGAAGAGAAAATACAGGACAGAAATGAATACAAGTTACAAATTTTGTAATTTTTTTTGCATTAAATGTATAAACAAAGACATTACAACCACTCCTTGTTGACTATTTTCTTCATAGTGTTGATTACAGTTGAAAATACATCTAATACCAGTAAAATTTACAACTAAATTAAACCAGGGGTTCCTAAACACCTCTTTTTAATTTATGTATCTAGAGAGAACATGCCAAAGGATGTTCTAGTTTCTGCCAAGAGTGCATGGGTTTCCGATAGTCCTTGTAATTGAGAAAACCTGTAGATTTTTAAAACCTAATCCATTGTACAGAGACATTACTGTTACATAATAACTAAATACTGAATTCCACTCCCACATTTTGGTGACATCAAGATACAGATGAACAGACTGGTCAAAGAAAGGCCAAAAATATGAATGTGCTTAGTTAAATATGTAATTAAGTTTTAACAGAGAATTGTTGTTAAATCCAGGGGTCCATATGCTCAGGATATTCACAAACTTCTGGCTGATGGAAATTGGGATGCTAAAGTATCAGAAAGATCCCCCCAGATTTTTTTATTCTACCTTTTTCTCAGGAACTACTGTTGCCTATTCGTAGGGCTGCATACGCCAAACCAGTTCTTTAAATAATTTCTATAGTAATGATACCAAAAAGCAGCAGAAACAAACACCTTAACTTTAATTTGTAGGTGTTAAAAAGCAGGCATTCTTTACTCAGCATGCTGGATGCTTGAAGGGTAGCTCCTTTAAACAAGTATGTTAAGTGACAGATAAACAGGGCTTTTTATTTCAATACAGAGTTATTGAATGTGATTTGGACATGAAACCCTTGGATTCTGAAGTTTAGTTCAGACAAATCAGTTGGAAAAAATAAGCCAAAGAGCCAAAAGACTTGACAAGGAGATTTGATACTTCTTTGATCTACCTCTTGCTCCTACTTGAAACAATTCTCACCAATATGTGGTAATATGAAAAGAAGGATAGCAATAGGTGTTTTGAGACAATGGTAGAGGGCTGACAAACACAAAATCTGTTCTGAGAGGCAGCTGGACAGAAGATTGGATGTCCTGGTGCATGACTGGTGGCAGTGGACTCCTATGCTTTGGCAACTGAAACAAGCTACTAGATAAGTTTAGATGTCTATAGTTTGGAACTAAATATCATCCCAAGAGAAAGGGCTAAAGTAACTATGGAAAAAAGAAAATGAAATTGCAAATTAGAAAAAAATCTGGAGAGAGACCTCCACAAGAAAAGTTGGAATCTTTCATCAAATGGTTTATCTGGAATATTTTAGTGATTAAAGATGAGCACATGCAATTATGCTTTCATTGGAACTGATACAATGACAATATTCCTATTTAAAAACATGGTAATGCTAAGAAACTTTTTGATTTTTTAGTGCTGGCTAGTCTGGTTCCCTGGCATGCTTCCCTCTAACCATATAATTATGTGTTATTTTTGTAGAATAATCGAAAGTTTTCATTATTTTGCCTTTGTGATTTTTTTCATTTCTCCAGATTCAGCCTTAATGCTAAACACATAACAATTGGCTTTATTCATTAGTCAAAACCAATAGTCTATCTTCTTTTCTACAAGTGATATAATCGGACTTAGTGAGATGCATTTGCTGACTGAATGCAAATATTATACTGTTGCAAAAAGACTTAGGAAATTTCTTAGATGCTCTCTTTCTGTCCAGATAATTTTAGAGTGTATGACAATGCAGATTAGGGTGGGTGGGTAATATTCTGGAACACTGCAATACACAGAGGCATTTTTTATACACAGATGAAGACTCCTGCTTATGAAAACTTAAAAATCCATGTGAAATTTCAATCTTGTATCAATAATGTATAATAGATAAGGATGCTAATTTTTGTTTTCATTGACATAGAAAATGTCAGAAGGGGAGGGAAAATGAATTATGGGTTTCCTTTGCTCTTTGTTGTCCCTGATAGACAGTCAGATATCAGACACAATGCAGAAGGTGTGGTAAGTAAAACAACCACTTGAATTTTGAGGTAGGAAAAGAGTCACTTCCTTTAAGTTTTACAGTTAAATACCTTTGTGAGTCAGTTTATGATGATAAATCTGATCCAATAATAAATGAGTTCAGATAAAAGAATTCAGCAGACTTTAAAAAGCTTTGAAACTTATCCTATACATGTAGGAAAATAACATCTAAATCAAATCGTGTCTCATAAATACATTTACTGAAAGCAAAACGCAATAAAAATTATATGGTTTCATATTTAAAGAGTACAAAGTGCACAACAGACATAGGCCTACATAAATAGAAAAGGATGTCAAAAAACCATTCATTGCAAAAAGTATTTCAAAGATAATGTATAAGTGTACTGAAAGCTTAAATTTATGATAAGTCAAAAACAAAGTTGACTAGATTTTAAAATCTCGGTCTCTAAATGACTGTAGGACATCCAAGCATTGACTTGGATTCCTATTACCACTATAGTCATTACACAGTCATAGTGCCTTTCTGATTTTACTGAAGTTATTAATTTTTAGCTAATAGCTTTGTGATTCCAATAAAATTTATGTGTCGCACATCTCTTCTGCTCTCTGTCAGTGTAACGTTGCAGTCATATAACAGGAAGAAGTGCCCTAGAGCACCTTTCAGAGCTACTTCTGAAATTTTTATTGCATTTTTTGAGTGCAGCATTTTAGCTCACATTCAGTACTAGACATTGTTTCTTCATTTGCAGAGAATATGTCTCCCTGAATGTGGAAATTAATTTGGTATGAAAAACTGCACACATTCTAAGTTTCATAAATGTAGCGGGTGTTTTCTTGCTCCAAACATTTTGAAAAGTTATTTTAGTGTTATTTTTTTAGGTGCTACAGGTAGATATATTGTAATCACAGGAGAGAACATTTATTAGGATAGTTATGTAAGCTAGGCACTCATTTTAAGTAATGAATATGGAAGATAAATGCAGCTGTAACATAGTGGGATGGCAATTTAGCTGCGTTAAACGTAGATATTTCAGTCGTTCAACAGAATCTTAGCAATATTTCTTTATATGAGAAGTTTGGCCCAACCAAACATTCATACTGGTGTCAGTAAGATTTTTTAATGAAATATTAATTCACATGTAAAATTCTAAAGAACTGAATCTATGTATTTCATTGCTATGTTTCATATCATTGTGAATAATTAATCATGAGTAGCAGAAATGAAATCATTTAGCATAAACTCAAGTGAATATCTGGTTGCCATTTTCAGTCAGGGATTCATAATCTGGTCCTTAGTGTGTGACAGCTTTCTAGCATTACTTTGATATTGGAAAACATTTAATTTTATAATTAATAGATATGTCTATATTTTACCTACAAAAGAAATTTTGACAAAAGTAACATGTAACTGTAAACAATATTGAGTCACACATATGTATGACTTTTTCATGTCTTTGTGGGTGAGACAGGACAATGCATGCATGGGAATCTGCATATGTGAATATGTATACATATATGTGTACATTTACATATGTGTATAATTTCGATAATATTTAAACATTTTCCGTATATTCCATACACATATGTCAGTCAATTGAGATTCATTTTTGCTGGAGGGTAAAGCTGAGAGAAGAAGGAAGAAAAGACCTGATTGTCAGAGACTTGAGTTTAGTCTTTCTTTTTATTAGACTATAAACTCCGTTATTTCAGCTCTAAATGTCTCAGTGTGCAACCCCATCAAGCCTCCAGGTTAAAAAAAAAACACAGAAGACAGAAGTAGCAACTATATTGTTCCCATCTTCTACCAGACACAAATAAGAAATATCTTTTGGCTATAGCTGGTAAATAAAGTTCCGAAAATATTTGCATGAAGAAAAGTTTCAGTGCTCTTGATCTAAGAATTTTTTTTTTCTATGAGTCAAAGTACCTTAAATAGCAGATAATAATGTTGCATTAATTTTGAATAGGATATATATGTTGGATAATTTGTTTTTTCTGGTTAGATTCTTGTCAGATTTTTTTTTCATGGACATTTTTTAAACTTCCATTTTCCTTCTCTACTCTGTGTCCTTTTCTGTCTGGATATTTTACCATCTTGCTTTTCAAACCATCTAACTTTCACCCCTTCCTCTGTCATATTTTTACTGTCTCTCTTAATTGTAATACAATCAGTTAAACCAGAACTTTCGACTTCCAAAATCTCAGATGATATATGAGTTATTCAGCAATGCTTGCAGAACATGTGACACAGGACAGAGAGGTATACGACTTTCAGACATGTTTTCTAGTCTGACCCTTGACCAGCAATTCAACAATACATCTATACATATGCTGGAGCATCCCAATAGCTGTTTTATATCACACAGCAACTAGTGGCCCTGAGCTTCTGATATTACAGGAAGTTTTGCTGGAATGATGTAGTTAGAGCTCTTTTCATAATCCCTACATTAGTTACAGAGGAATAACTATTGAAAATCTTTGCTGAGCCACTGAGATAGCTCCTTGAAAAGCTATCAATATGCTGGCCTTATAGCCTGCCTTTGCAATGGTGAGAAGAATTCAGTTTCAATGCAAAGATAAATGATGCACCATTTATCTCTAGAAAGAAATAAAGTAGTATATACTTATATATAAGACTTCAGAATAAAAACGTAAATGAAAATAAATCACATTTGTTTCAGTATATTTTAAATTCCTTAAAGTAAAAATGCTACTGTTGTAATGGACAAGCAGAGTTCTAGTATTTATTTTTTCACTGTCATCATTATCGTGATAAAAATTTAGAGTGATATTTAATGCCGAGAAGAAAATAAAGCAAACATAACAGACCAAAAATCCAGGCAAAAGTACATATTCCTTTAGATAGCAATCTGTTACTGTCTTATCTTTTAAATATATTTTAAAAAAAGATAATACAAAACTAAAACCAACAAAGTAAACTAAAACCCCAGCCAGTAAAAAAAAACAAACCCAGCCATTTGCAAATATATTTCAGCTCATGAGTTTTGTCAAAGATAAACCTGGACAAAACTGCTAGTGGATATTTTAAAGTTTGTAATTTAAAAGAATTCAGAAGGCTAAGATTTCCAGAAAGACCTTTAGGGTAGCCTGACCATCTACACATCCCTAGTAAGGATGCTTACTAAAGATCCCTAGTTTGGAAGCTTCATGGTCTTGTGACAAAGGACAAAGGCATCCTACTTGTGTCTCTTAAAAGGTTGATCCTTTAATCCTGTGTTGACTACTACAATTAATCTAATAATATTCGATGCATCTACTAGTAAATTAACAACAGGTAGTTCCAGTTTTTTTAGAACACCATGGTGGTAAAAGCAGTTTTCCCCATAATGAGAGCTTTAGCGCTGATGTCCTCTACTTTTTTCAGTGGTTCTTTAATTTTCATTGACAGCACATACTATCTTTGCACCTGACTTAGATGGTATGGATTGCCTCACTGAAGTTTAGAATCTGGGGTTTAGATGCTGCACTTTTTGTCCCTTAATCCTCAGTCCTTCATCTATTAGTAAAATGCATTGCATTCAGAAACGTCCAAGGGACTTGATGAACATACAGTACTAGTTACAGCTAAAGGATGTTGTTTTCTTGTTTGATTCTTTCTTAGAGTAGGCAACCTAGTTTCTCTATCCTTTTCTCAGTAATCGTGATTTTCATACCTCTGTTTATTCCAATCGTTTTTTGTAATTGCTATGTTCATTTTTTTTTCCTTTGACACTTTTTTTGGAGGTATAGAGATAACAGCCAGTTGCACATCATGAGAGCTTTTACTTGGCCTGTGCTGGAAGAGATGGACTGAGCAGCACTGCATTAGGGAGTTGATGTCCCCCTTCCAGGGTACCATGAGGGCTGAAGGCTCCTTGTGGAGCAGGCACCAGGAGCTTGAAGAGAAGAGGGGTCCAAGCCACCTCTGGGGAGCCCCAGAGGCCAAGTGGGCTTGGTGAGAGGCTGGCCAAGGTCATGAAGGACTGTTAGTGCCCTCAGAGACCTGACAGCCATTTGAAGGCAGTCACTGATGAGGTCAGCTATGAAAAAGAGGTGTTAGACCATCAACTGGGTTCCCTATAGTAGCATAACGGAAAATAAATTTTCTGTATTGGACTTGTGTGGAAATTTAGTCCAAGAATACAATTCTCTGTCATATCACAGTTCCTTCTTACTCTCTGGAGTGTGAACTGGCCACGCAATTCTCTTTTCAAAATTATGGCAGCACGTGGATTCTTCAGTAGGGGAGGAAGAAAAGTTGGCAATAGGAAAACACAAGAAAACAAAATGAAAACTCCCTGGGAAACTTTGGGAAAGAGAAGTTGGGGAAAAAAGAAGTTAATATCAGAATAATACGTAAGTAGTATGTTGGCACAAGCTTTCAGTAAGATACTGGTGCATCTTTGTGCCCTTCCCAGAACTAGAAGTTAATTATGGCTTTGTTACAGTGTCTTGTAGAGCTATTGTTTTTTTGATAAAACATACAAAAAATTTGTTATTCAGAATTTTCCCTGAAGTAATAATCTAAAACCTCAAGAGTTATCTGGGGTCCATGAACAAAAAGATACTCCTACTGGTTCTATTTCATAACTGAAATAGTCAACATTTTCTTAGTCTCACTTATTATGTTTGCAAATTGAAGACAGTTTTTATCCACTGAGATCTGCATTTCCTTCTGTTGGCACAAAATAACTGTAATACTCCATGTTTGTGTCAGAGCTTTTCCCAGCTGCGTATCCCCCTTGACTCTAAACAACTCTGTATGATATACATGCCATTCAATTTAGGAGGAACAAGGCACTCGGCAGGCATAACACAATCAGTTATTATATTCTGCCTGCTAAAGATTGAACAAGTTAATGTCCTGCAAATATGATTAGAATGTTTGCAACAGCTCATTTTACACACACACAAAAGATAAGACAGACAGCTGTATTTTTCTTAAATCAGATTATAATTGACAATTACATTAACATGAGTAAAATTACATCTTGTTAGCTAAATTTGCATTTCAAGAAAAACAAGTGTATTGATTTAAGTAATTCTATCTTCCACATGTATAGATACAATTATTAGTCAAAAGTGACAGTTTAGAGTAGTTCGGTTGGCTGGTCTGTGTTTATTTTGTTTGGTTTTTTTTTTTTTCTTTTACTTAAACAGTTTTGGATTAAGAAAAAATAGCTGTACAGTGGTGAAAGTTGTGATGTCCAAGACCAAACTTAAGAATAGTAAATGTCGAGAAAAAATGAATCTTGAGGAAATTTCTGGTAGTCTGATAAAATAATTAATTCTATGACTAATCTTTTTTAGCATCAGAATCAAAACCAAGTATGAGTTAGTGAATTTTATAGTTAAAATGTGAATGCATCAGGAGGTTTATGTCCAGCAGGAATAGATCTGACTGTTGTTGTATGAGAACCTGTTCAAACTGAAGTCCTGTGTACCATTTTGGTGGTCCTTATCCAAGGAAGATGAACTCAAACTGATGCAAAGAATGTAGAGTATCAGATAATCCGCTTTACTTCAGGATACCATGCAGTTTAATCTACTCTAAAAAATAAAATAAAAATAAATAAGAAAAAGGTTAAGGTTGAGACTGGATTGTTCTGCAAATGCATCACAAAGTGAATATTAGAAAAAAAGAAGAGTACTTAAAGCTACTAAATAGCACTGACACACAAAAAAATGTATGTAATTTCCCCGTGAATACATTTTTAAAAGATGTTTAAAGAAAGTTGATAAGCCCCAAAGAATTATTTCCAGAAGAAAAAAGGTAGAATAGTGGTTATTTAACAGTTTTCAGATGGAAGTATGAAAAATTAACAGAAAATGCTGCATAAATTGGTTACCAAGTGCTCTAAATCTACATTCTACATTTCTGTAGTCAAGACCAACACTATAAAGAGTATTTCTACATGGCAGCAGCTAACACAGGCAGGGAACCACTTCTAGGAAATATAATTATAATATGTAATAACTCATGCATGGACCAAGACACCAAATGGGTTGGTAACTGAATCCTTTATTCAAATGAGACAACTACCTATATATGGGGTTTGAATAGTAACATGTCACACCATGTGACCTTAACCAATCACACCAAGGCACTCCACTGCACATGTGTGATAGAGTACTTGGGAGACCACAACTCCCAGAGTGCTATTTGGCACCCTTCCTGTAACATGAACACCCCAACCAGTATTAATATGCTTTGCATCTGAGAAATGCTTTCAGTATGCTAAACTGGAGTTCATCATACACGTAAACTAGAAACAACAAAGAAGTTCCCAATCTTCTTCTCCTCAGTTCTAGCATTCTGCTACTTACACCATTATACTAGTGTAAGTGCTTGCAAGGCTTCATGATGAACCAGAGAAGGAAATAGCTGCAAAAAAACCAAACAAAACAGAATACATTAGTCTTTTATGCTCATACCAAAACTTGGTTCACTGCACAGCCTACAAGCACTGTAGTTCTAACATAAGAGAAGGAGAAAGGCAAGAACAGAATAGGCAAACAACAGAAAAAACTTTTTGTACAGTAATGTTTTAATCATAGATTCATTAAATCGTAGAATAATTTGGGCTAGAAGCATTGTAAATTTTGATGTGGAATTTAAAAAAATTAACCACTGAAAATTAAGTAAGCTTATGTATGAGAAAGAAAATAATTTAAAAGCTAATAAAAACACTTTTAAAAATATTTTCCTTTACCTTGACTTTCCTTGCTTTTCTAAATCTTTGAAAGCCCTAGAGCAGCTTAATCTAGAAAACAAAATGAGCACTGGACTAAGAAGGTCTTTGAGATCAACTTTCCCTCTGAAATACAAATCTTCTGGGTATATGACAGGGCAATGTCCTTATTTCCATGTATTTGTGTTTTCCACAATGCATTTGAAATTGTCCCCATTTCATCTGGGTTTTAAAGACTTGAAAATTTCAATTAATTTTTGGTAATCAATTAAGGAAAGCTTGTAACTGTTGGTTCTACATTGATGTCTCCATTAACTCTACAAGATTAATTAATGCTTTGCTTTTCTCATATATATAAAACAACATGAAGTTCTGAGAGTGAAAAAATATTAAGGAGTTACTTGTATTTTGGATACTCTTTCATACATAAGTACTCTCTCGAAGAGTACATGATGATGAAGACATAAAGTAGGACATGTTGAATAAACTTCCAAGTCAGAATACAGGAGCTGAGCGACAGAAAATGCTGACACTTTCAAATGAAGAAATATTTAAGTCTATCTCAATAAAACTTGGATTAAATCAACAGAGATATACATGAAGAGATTATATGAAACATGATGACTAAATAAGAGAAATTCAAAAGCAATATTTTCAAAATATCTCAGTGAGAGTTTTAGTTGATTTGTGTCACTGAACACTACATAGTCCATACATTTAAAATAAAAAACCTTATCTCCTTTAATTGCTATGCAAAAAGAACAGCAAAAGAATTTATTAGATGATGACTGCTTACTTTGGGACCCTATGAGTAAATAATCACATAAAGTGATTGAACATAGGCTGTTAAGAAAATGGGACTGGGAAAAGTTGCATGTAGCAATTTGACTTTCACTCGAAAAGCAGGAACAGTAACATCCATGAGAGCTCTGTTGCCAACACAAATGAGGGATATGACCTTTTTAAGCACTGAAAATATTTATGTTTAGATTGCATTTTAGCAGAAATGAAGGGAAGAAAAATTCAGAAGAAGAAATCCTGTCCTAAAAGTGCATAGGTCTGGTCTCATTTCCTTTTTTTCTTTGGCTTGGGGAGAGATGTTCCATAACATTAATCATGATCTCAGTTCCAACGACTGAGAAAAACAAACAAACAATACCCCACCCCATCATTGTATAAATTATTTTCCAGTTTGATTGAGTGTAGAAATGAATCCTGTCTAAGAGATGAGCTTTACTGTTTTACATAGCACAGAATGCACTTGCATAGTCAAATGATGCGAATGGCCTATACCTCCCATACAATGTAGTTCCAATTAAGTGGAATAATCATAAATTATCTTTGAATAAAGAAAGAAGCAAATTAGTAATTAAGAATCATTGGAAAACTATTTTTTATAACAAAATCATAGAATTAGAGAATGGTTGAGGTTGGAAGGCATCTCTGGAGATTATCTAGACCCAATCATGAGTATGTACCTCAGGGCACTGGGTCAGTTTTATGGTTTAAATAAAACATAGACTGGACTTAAGACAACAGAATTTAACCTAGGTATTTTTATCTAAAGTTAAGCAAATTACGTTAAATTTAAAATTAATATTGAATTTAAATACGAATGAGTATTCTTACTATTAGCTTATTAGTCACATACAGAAATTAAGTAACTATGGCAATTAGAATGAATATTGTGCTATAGAATGGCAGTTAAAATTCATACTTTGGCTGCACTTGATTATACAATTATACATTGTTCCTTGTTCAACGTTAAAATATTTATAAATTTCATGATGGTTTGTAGTCAAGACAGTTGAGAGTTCAATATTACCTTTAAAAAAGATGTGAGTCAAGGAAAAATTAACATTTGTTAATGATTGTTCTAGAAAAAAAGACTGAGGCTCTTTCCTGAACTATTTGGTGTATAGATAAGATTTTAAATCTTAACATACTTACAAAAATATTTTACTGTAATATAAAATATCTATGCTACCAGATACAGAGCAGAAAAACAGCAAGGATAGGAAAGAAAGAGCCCTGGTGTAGGGAAAGGAAGAGGGAACAAGAAAAAGACAGGAAAATTATCAACATCAGTAGCAGACTGTAACTAACTAAACTCCTAGGATTGCAATGTGACTCACTGAGTAAAATTCAACAGTGGAAGAAGGCTCATGTGGGCAAGGGTGATATGCCTGTACAGCTCAGACATAATACAAAGAAACCTAACTTAACCTAAACACAAAGGGGACCATACAGTCACTTTTGTTATAGATAAACCACTATCAACAGCTGAGTGGATCAGCTGGTGGTGTAAAGGTTTCCCTGCCTCAGTCAGACTGGAACAGGAGGAAGGAACATGTGGCTCAACCCAAAAACTAGACAACTAGCAAAATATTTCAAAGATGCCAATGACCTTGGTTCAGCTTCAACCTGTGTATTCCTTCCTGGTGACTAGGGACACAAACATATTATTGGTGAGCCTTTTATAGAGATCAACCATGGGAATCACACTGGCATTGTGAGTGAACTGTGTGTTGCACTTGCTGTATTTTGCAAAGTGTCACTTACCTTTGTATTGTGTTTTCAGTATATTTTGTATCACTTGGCAAAATCAATAATCCCATGTAATGTCAATAATCTTCAAGTAAGTAAATTTAATATTAATCAGTTCACCCTCCACACATGAAATATCTCAAAGAACCTGGTCAGAAAGTAGGATAAGTATCAGACTGACACAGAGTCTGAATAAACTCACTGGGTCTTACCTGGTGACCTTAGAAGAAGCTGCAGTTCAGAGGAAGGCTAATCTTTGAGACTATTTTGCAGCTTAGTGTAAAGCAGATGGAGGGAGATAGGATATCATATTGATACTGTGTCCTAAAAATGTTTCAACACAGATTTGAATCAGTGTGGTCAGATGACCATGCCTAGCATCTTTTAAAATGCTCTTACTCCATAACTTGGATTACTATTGAAAAGATAATCCAGAAAGTAATTTCAGAGAGTGGTTTTATGTATTAAGGTAACTGTAAACATGATGTGACAGTGTATGAGAAAGTTTAAAAAGTGTTAAAATGACAAAAAGTTACTCTAGAGAAAGAAAAAAAGTAATTTTGTAAAGTTATCAAAAGCTGTTAGCTAACACATATATAACTTCATTCTTTTGAGAATGAAAGTCACTTTATATGTTCCTTGAAATACAACAAATTACACCCTTTGAATCATAAGAAGAAAGAAAACCTGGAGAAAAAAATGTAAGAGCAAAGAAAACTAAAGCTTTTATCAACACCTCTCTCCCCCAAAATAGTCAGTATATATTATATTTTGGTCAGCTAATTTGCTTAAATTAAATTGTAAATACAGGAAAATATGTCTTGGTTACAGTTCATGGTTTCTATTTATAATACAATGTATTGAAATAAAAAGAGGGGCTCTTTTTACAAATTTATTCCCAGAAAAAAATAATGAACCTTTATGAGACCTTAAAAATGACGAGTGAAACAATGGAATGGTGTAATGGTATTATTTAGGAAGAATCAAGTATGCAGCATGTATGATGTGGATATTTGTCTCATCTTAATTAAATATTTCTTTTCTGTCATCCTAAACTGATTTATTTCAAGACTGAAATGTTTAAATTGTTCATCAAATGACACACTTTGAATTATCCCTCACCCTAATGAGAACATTCAAACTTGTTTTAATACACAGACCTGCAGTTATATGCAATTTTCTTCAAGAAACTAAACTATTACCTCTTCAGTTAGAAATTAGGAGACTGAAAACTGTCTTTTTTCAGTCTCTCTCAGAGGATGAACAACAATAATTCACATGTTAAGATAATTGTCCTACTCACAGTCTCCCTTATAACACAGAAGTTACCATCTTCCAGAATTTTTTCGTTAGGGATTGCCTCCTTTATACATAACTCAGGCCATTAGTACTCAGGTGTGAGACCAGTGTGGCCTGTTCACCCTGGCTGAATTTTTTCCTAGGTTGAGAATACACTAAAATTGCAAAACCTAGTAATCCTTTCCAATTTTCTGATCTGGATACACATGCCGGACTTCACCTTGGCTCTAACTAATTTAGCCCTGGAGTTCCTGTCTTTTTCAGGAAGGAACTTTATATGTTTCTTATACTAGTATGGGGTAAAATGCAGCATCTTAAGGTAGAATTTGCTGTTGGCCTGCAAAGAATACAAATAAACAAAAATGTTGTTGTTAAGTTTTTAATAAATGGGAATTCAAAGGATGTTTAGTGTGGACTGCTTAGGGATCCATTTTCCTAAGATATACCTTAGCCAACCTGCACAGATAAGATTACATAAAGCCTGACTTCAGTCTGATGCTCTACTAAAGTTTCTAGGACATAAGCAATGTTTTTTAATGTTAATTGATAAATTATGAGGAAAGTGTATCCTTTCTGAACATATGGAGGATTTTGAGTGGAGTACAGACAGTTTGTCAGTCTTCTTTGGATCTGGCTGTATTTGTTTTACTTGCAAATAGTTTTATTCCGGTCTATTATAATATGTTGATTTCAAAGGAGCAAAATGTATCTTGTAATTGGCCCTGCACCCAGAAATACCACACCCTGGGGGGGTTACCAGTTTCTAACTCCGGGGGAGAACACTTTTTACCCTAGGACAACATGGATATGACATTTCTAAACTCGGGTTAAAAACACAAATTCTCTATATATTGAGTGGGGATAAGTAGGGGTCTTTTTAAGCATTATGATAACCATTGCCAAACGGTTCCGTGCCTTAGAGAGCCAAGAGGAAATACCAGAAGTTCTTATACAACTCTACTATTGTCCCCTGTACAGGTACTATTAGTATTCACAGACTGAAGCAGCATTTGAAGGTGGATACCTGCAGTTTTCCTTTGGTTATGGAGGGTGACTTCACCTCACCTCAGAACCCAATGCCAAAGATGCAAATCGTGCAAATTCACCTTGACAAGGCAACCTGTTTTCCCTGGGCCTTGAACCGCAGATCCTTCCTCTCACCATACTATTACAGTGATTACTGCAATCCAGTTTAGTGGTGCACTTACCCTTTCTGGTGAAGCTACATAAATATGGTCAAACAATGCAGTTTGTTGGTGAAAGTGAAAGAGTAAGATGTGGCTTTTTAGTGCCCATTTTGAGGCTTTAACTTTGCATTTAAGACTAACATGATGTACTGAGTTTTTGTGAGATATCTGGTTTTCAGTAACTCCTTGATAGTAGACAAAGTCAAATGAGACATTTCCTTGAACTGCTTAGAGGCAAAAGATGAAGTTTTTGATATCTTCAGTTACACTTAGACATCCAATCTTTCTCTTCCTGTGCAAATAGCATCTTCATATTTAACTAGTTGTTTTCTGTATGTTAAGTAAAATATCTGCTACTTTGATTACTTTGTCTTTCAGTAAGTTGGGATAAAGTTGACATCTGCTTTACCATGTAAGACTTCAATGATTTGGTGGTAAAGTATTGCCTGAGATACCCAGCTTAGCTTAAAAGAGGAAATTCCTGGCAGAAGGAATAGCAGAGCTTTACTAGCTTAGGATATTCCAATGACATAAATCCTAGGCATTTATGCTGCTAGGCACATAAAGTATTAGAGACACTAATCAAATTCCCAACAAAACTAAAGCAATGTTATGAAATAAAACTTTGTTTTATGAAATTTCTTTATATTCTTTTGCCTTACTACAACATAGGAAAAAGCAAATATTTTGTTTTATAGTCTACCCCAAATTTATGTAGTTCTCTGTATGATTTCAAATGTTATTTTCAGTTATTTATTTTTTCAGAAAGAATGAGCAGATGGATTTATAACTAGAAAAAGAAGTGGTTGTTAAGAAAACTGTTACAAAGTGAACATCTAGAAAAAAGCATGACAGATTAGCAGCCGATAATTATCAGTGTATTAAAAGCTATGTTAATATTAGTAAACTTTAGTAATTTGTAACTAGAACACAATTATTGGAAAACTTGTACTTTTTAATGCAACCTGACTTCAAGAAACTGTTCAGAAAAAGTAAACTAAAGTAAACTTAGAATTGATATAAACTATGATATGCTGACACAGAATGATGCACTAACTCTCTCTGATTATAGCTTATGTAATACCCTCATCCTTGAATTTCTTTTTCAATCCTTAATCCACTTAACAGTGTCTATTTCAGTAAAGAAAAGGATAATCAAATGTGGTAGAAAGATTTGTTGGGGTTTTTTTCACCAAAAAGGAGACATTTCCTAAACAGACTGAGCTTCATCTCATCTACTGAAATGCTGTCCAGGACCTGCTATTCTAATACCAGAAATATTAAATTGATATTCATTCTTTGTCATATATGCAGTTATTCTGTAACAGAATAAAAATGAACTGTATGAAAGAATAAATATTAGATAAATATTAAACAAAAAACTCTTTTTTGGGATAGGAAAATAAAGTAATTGGGAGAAAAGAAGAGGTTCCTTAAATCACCTGGAATTTCATTATTGATATTATCCTCTGTTTTTCTGAATTACAGTATTCAGATGGATATAGATTCACAGATCAAAGACCATAAAAGATTGAGTATGAGAGATTTAAGAAGAAAGAAAAAAGTGAATCTCCTTTGCCCGAAAAAACCCCCCACTTGAATTCTTGTGTTGTATTTCAGTGCAATTAGTAACCAACATCACACTAAGAGATGAAAGAAACTCTAGTTCTCAGTTTCTTTTATTGATAGGCACATACCAGCATATATCTGCTACAGTTATCAGCTTAATTTTTTATCTTCTTACAAAGCTGATTATAAAAAATCTGAAAGATAAAATTGCAATAAATCACAAAAGAAACTATGTAGACACAGACTGAGATACTTAGGGAGGGAAAGGTGTGAAGTCTCAGTAGAAACATAGCACTTAAAATAGTAACTAAAAAAAAGTCAATGTATAGAT
Organism: Manacus candei; assembly: GCF_025592945.1. NCBI lineage: Eukaryota > Metazoa > Chordata > Aves > Passeriformes > Pipridae > Manacus > Manacus candei. The sequence goes on from NW_026138062.1 coordinate 9,906,256, forward strand.
GAAATGTAAGGTTCTGCTTTAACTTAAAAGGATTTTTTAATTTTCTCTTCTCCCTTTTTGTCTTTTTGAAAAGGGATAATATAAGGGCAGCTGAGTGGTCAGTTGGCAGCTGGCCAAGGTCAACCCACCATGAATATTTTTAATTGTTAATATTTTTAATTATTATTAATATGATGAGATAAATCTGAATGTAGATGCTTATAGATCTTGCTTTATGGTGAACTTGCCACTGGCTGCCGCAAGAGAGGAGTCCCGAAGAAAAGATATAGGGACTCCCTGAAACAACATCTCAGCCTTGGCCATATTGATCACCATAACTGGTCTACTCTGGCCTCCAATTGGGAGGCCTGGAGATGCACCATCTATAACGCTGCTGTCTCCTTTGAGAACGCACACAGGATCACTCTCGAGGAGAAAAGGCAACGCAGAAAGAACCGTGTTTTGCAGAATACACCATCTAAGGAGTCTTTCTGCTGTACCTTTTGCAATCGGATATGTCTGTCTCGTATTGGCCTCATAAGTCACCAACGTACCTGTAACAAACATGGATAGAGCCTTCCCAAATCTTCGTTCGCGAAGCCCAGCCATGATGATGATCATTTCTGCATTTGAGCTAATCAACTTGGGTTTCCTTTAGATTCACTTTTAGGCTCAGTTCAGCTTATCTGGAAGTATGTGCTAGTTTATTAAGAAAAATTGTATTCTAAATAGTTAAATTTATTTCCATAAATTGTTCACGATTCAATATTGCCTTACAAAATTACGTGAGATTCATTCTGCATCATGGAACTGATGGAACACAGAACTGTGTCTTTCCTCCCAAATTCCAGTGTTTAATTGCACAGCTTTTCTCCCCTTCATTCTCCTCACTGTGATCTGAGTAATTACAAATGAGCAGGGATGTCAATCCTTGCTAATGAAAAATCTTCATGTGTAGACTTAGGACACAGACTTCAGTAAATAATCTAAGATTTTAATTAAAGCTAAATTAGAAAACACAAATATTCTTAACAAAAATAAATTTCAGCTTTCTCAGAAAAAAAAATCAAACTCTCAGACACCAGCTTAGTAGCAAACGCTTTTAATGGAAAAAAAGTCTCTTGGTGTTTTCAAAGAAATGCAACACTTAATGCAGAGAAAAACACCCAGCTGAAACAGCGTAGCTAGAAAATCTCTTTTAGTCCAATTAACAGGATTCAGCCTTTTCCATGTAATTCAATTTTCTGAAAAGTTCTAAGAAGAAAAGTGCAAATAAATATGTGGGGAAAAGCCAGGTAAAAAATAACTGAAGCTATATGATACATCTAACCAACAAATGATTTGTTTCTCATAATTGCATATTTTGGGATGAACAGCATACTTGGTGAAAACTTGAATCAAGGATCTAGAATGAGAACCCCTTTGCTGTACATACACAAATCTGCATAGTAGAAGAAAGTGGTTCAACAATACTCTATATGTTATGGTTGGTTATATTTTAGCTTTGTTTTAGTCTGTTAAATTGACTTACATATTATTTGATGATTATTTGATTATTACCATGACAAGGAAAAAGAAATAATTTACTTCGAGAAACTGCAATTTGCATCTGTGCGATATGAGCTCTATCATCTAATCTTTCCATGCTGTAAAGAAAGCGATTTTCTTTCAAAATAACATAAAGTTGCTTTTTGTTTACCATTACAATGTGAGCGTACACCATTAAAATACAGAGGTTCATATTAGTGATACCATGAAATACAACAGTCAAGGGTTGATCTTACATTTCACGTGCAACCCAAACTCTCAGTTTATAATAGTACATAATAAGAGAGAAAGGTTGAGGTTTGGTTTTTGTGGCTTTTTTTACAGTACCATGGTTTTTAAGATCATAACTAACTATACTGTTCAATGAGAAATCATTCATTTCAGAGAACAGAAAAAGCAGATGCTTCTAGAAAGTTGAAGTCTGCAAGTGAGAGTAAACATCAGCTATAGAAATAAACTGTTGACTTTCCATGTGGCTTTCCTGGGCAGCTAATACAATACACGTTTTCCCATTTCCAGTAGTGCAACAATGGTTACCATTTAAGAGAAGGAAAACATTATGACGAGAGATAGTCAAGGTAATTTATAACAAAGATATAGAAAAGCAGGGAGGTAAATAAAAGATTTTCAGGAAGCTGTTGACCATAGAACTTCCAAATTATTTAGTTTGGAAGGAATCCTTTTCCAAGTAAACTATTTCCAAGTCCACATGAAAAGCAAGACCAATTATTGTAGTTTGCTCAGAGCTGCATCCAATGAGTTTTGAATATTTCCTGTGGTGCAGACTATGTAATCTCTTTGGGCAGCTTGTGCCAGTGCATAACTGTCCTCAGGATACATAAAGATTTCCTAATATCTAATCAGAATTTACCTTGTTTTATCAATAGTATGTAGATCTATAAACATTTGGTAATGCTGTGAATATGTCTAGGCACAGTGTATAATCATCTAACTTAAATGTGTGAGAAATAAAACCATCAAAGATAAAAAAAGAAACATGTTCTGCGGTTTGGGCCAAGATACAAGCATTCTTCAAACAGAACAGGTCTATCTAAGAGTGAGACTAAACATATTCTAATGAAATCCAGGGGTAGAATTGATATGGGGAGCATGGAATGGGGTAATAGGATTGGGGAATGTGTGCAGTTTCTGTGCTAAGGGTAAGGGAATAAGTGCTGCTGCTTCTAAATCCACTTCTACTATATAATTACTTATAAAACTTACAAAAATTATAAAAATCAAAAAAACTAAGGCATCAAAGGTTTACAAGAGCACAATGCCTGAACACAGCTCTGAGCATTCTGGTGCAAACTCAGATCTGACCCTTCTTTCAGGAGCATGGGACTAAAGACCTCTGGAGGTTTTGCATGCATAGTGAAGAGCTGGATAAGGACTAGTTTTGTTTTAAGAAAACTAGAAGTTGACAAGCAAGGGTGGACAGGAAGGGGGATAAAGAGAGGGATGGGGAAAGCCACACAAGAGGGTGAGACACCTGCTGAAGCCTGTGAAAGTGACACTCCTTCAGGCATCACACAGCATATAACCCCAGGGTAGAGGCTAAGAGCTGCAGACTGCCTAGGGACTCACACTTCTTATAAAAGGATAAACCCCTGAAATAGGATATGGGGACATGGAAGCAGGGAGAGGACTTCAGGAGGAACACGCATTGAGCTCAGTGAATAAGAACATCATAGACTGCAGCTATCAGTGCTGACGACACAGCATTAGCTCTATGATTTTGCATATTCACAGCTGGTGTAGTATGATTGTTACGGGAGGATTGATTTCATATGCTGTGATAATGATTAACAATGTGCAATAACTAATTATTGTCAATGTGTGATGTTAATTAATGTCACTCTAATAAAGTGTTGTTTAACAGTTTGAGACTGACCTGATTTCTCAGTCTTCTAAGCACTCCAATCACAACACTCTCCGGTTTCCTGATACACACAAGCATTCATTTGTAAGAGGTGGCTGTGAACGGTTGTAGAATGCCTTAAAAATTCGGAGTGTTCTTGACTGTTCACTGAAAACATGATGAAAAACTAATACATATAATCTCGAAACAATAAAATTAAATGAACAATTATTTATTAAAAATATATGAATATTTTATGGCGTGCTAAACTATAATCAGTCGCAACCAGCATGGCTTCATGAGAGGAAAGTCCTGCTTATTAAACCTGGTTTCCTTCTATGACAAGGTAACTTTCCTAGCTGATCAAGGAAAGCCAATTGATGTCATCTTTTTTGATATCAGTAAAGCTTTCAATACTGTCTCTCACAGGATCTTTCTGGACAAAATATCCAACACACAGCTGGATAAACACATCATGTGTTGAGTGAGCAATTAGGCCGAGCACAGAGGGTAATAGCGAATGGGGGAACATCAGACTGGTGACCTCTGGGTCTTAGTTCTTGTCAATGTCTTCATAAATTACTTGGATGCAGGACTTGAGGGGATAATAAGCAAGTTTGCAGATGATACAAAATGAGGAGGAGCTGTTGACTCCCTTGAAGGCAGGGAGGTCTTGCAGAGAGACCTCGGCAAATCAGAGGGCTGGGTAGTCACCAACCATAGGAAGTTCAGCAAGTGGAGGATTCTGTACCTGGCATGGAACAAACCTGGGTGTTTGTACAGATTAGGGAATGAGATGATGGAAAGCAGTGCCACAGAAAAGGTCCTGGGGCTCATGGTCAATGGCAAGTTGAATCTGAGTCAGCAGTACCCTGGCAGCCAGGAGGGCCAACCCTGTCCTGGGGGACATCAGGTAAAATATCGCCAGTTGGTCAAGGGAGGTGTTAGTCCCACTCTGCTCTGCACTGGTGCAGTCTCATCTTGACTATTGTGTGCAGTTTTGGGCACTAAAATACAAGAAAGATATTCACCTGTTAGAGTGTGTCCAAAAGAGGACAATGAAGATGGTGAAGGGCCTTGATGGGAAGCCATATGATGAGTGGCTGAGGTCACTTGGTGTGTTCAGCCTAGAGAAGAGGAGATGAAGGGGAGACCTCATTGCAGTTACAACTTCCTCATGAGGGGAAGAGGAGGGGCAGGCACTGATCTCTTCTCTGTAATGACCAGTGACGGGACCCAAGGGAATGGCCTGAAGTTGTGTGAGGGGAGGTTTAGATTGGATATTAGAAGAAGGTTCTTCACCAAGAGAGTGGTTGGACAATGGAACCAGTTCCCCATGTAAATGGTCACAGCACCAAGCCTGACAGAGTTCAATAAGAGTTTGGATTATATTCTCAGGCTCATGGTGTGACTCTTAGGGATGGTTCTGTGAAGGACCAGGAGTTGGAGTTGACAATCCTTGTAGGTCCCTTCCAACTCAGCATATTCTGTGACTCTATGATTTTTTCTGCCCTTTCCTTTTTGATTAATTTTTATTGTAGAAATGCACGAGATAGTTGCATCTTAAGTATAGTATGAAGTATATGGTCTGTCACCTGAAAGAGTTTTAAAAAATCACAAATTGAATAGAGGGTAAACATGGAATATCCTTCAATGCATGAAATTAGGAACATGAAAATAACTGTGAGAGCAGGTGAAATTCTTAACACAAACAAGAGAAATATATTATTCTACAATGAAACTTGTGAGATTTATGTGAGATTGTGGAGGTGAAAAGTGTGAAGAGCATCAAGTGTGGTTGGTTAAGTTTATTAGAAGACATGATTATCCCAGAATGCAAAACACATATTCCGCTCAGGAAAACATGTGGCCTTAGTAAACAAGAAGCTACAAAGGTGTATCTGAAAGTTCTAAATACACACATATCCCTAACCACTCTCTTTACAAAATCTTAATAAAATATCTTAAAAGAGGCAGAATATATTCAGAATCTATAAAATATTGGTTGTAACTGACAGTTTTGCTGCTGACACTGTATCATGTGAATGTTTCCAGAGACTGATGATAGTGAAGCTAATAATTTCTTCAAGGCACTGTTAACGTGGGCAGTAAGGGTAGTTCCACACTGTATGCATCTAATTTATATAGATCTGTAATGAAGATCTTTGCAGCTGAGGTAAACTTCCTAAATTTTCTTTTCAGTTAAAGGACAAAAAAAGGTCCTTTTAAGAAAAGATTTATCAGCTCTATTTTAATGTCCACATTGATATTCATACACAAATGTAAAACAGCATCAATAACCAAAGCTGCATTAGCTTAAGTTCTGAATAATGCATAAATTCAAATTGTGAATGTCAATGCATTTCAATGCAGATGTTCAAGTGTACAAATCCTCCCAGTACAGGATTCAGGGACCATTAAAGAAAATAATAAGAGCCAAGTTCAAACAAACAAATAACCCCCCCTCCAATAATCAGCAAAAAACAGATATGTGGGATACCTGTCTAAAAGTCATCATCACTGGAATAAGTTCACATGGGTTGATGAGGAGACTGGAATATACTTGGAAGAGAGATTAACTGGAAGTTGCTGAACAGATGAACCATATTAGGATCAGGACACTCGCCCAGGAGGGCAAGTGCAGGGAGCTGAGAGAGGATTGTGAAACTGAGGGGGGAAGTATCACATATGCTTGTCTTTTTAAGTTTTCTTTGTCCTCTTATGGCTGCTGTGGAAGATAAAACACTAGGCCAGACAGCACCCTGGTGTGAAACAGCTTTTGCTGTTCTTATACGTGGTTTTATGCAATGTAAATTCTAACAACTTATACAATGATCTATTTAGTTCTTGTTTCAGTTAGTAATCTGAGTGATTGTGATTCCTCCTGTTATGACTATGTTACTCTGAAAAACAGACCATGGGCTTAAGCACTCTACCCCAATACTGTTAAATTGAAAACATTTTATTTGGTTTGGGTTTGAACAATGATATCTGACAATCTCAAAGAAATATCCCAGTTATAATCAAAGAATAACACAGATCAAGATTTGTTCCTGATAAAAAACATGAATAACACCATGATGTTTTAGAGAAGGTAAAAGAGATGGTATGTTTGGCAGAAAGCTAGACTGTGCTACTTGCCCTAAGGAGCCAGTGATGGAAAATTGTTGCCTTTACTTCTCCAGATGTTCAGCTGACATTCTATTGCATTTCAGAAGAGAAACTTCCTGGGAGCCCCAGAGAAAGAGCATGGGGTTTAGACTAACTCTGCAAGTTTTACTCAGAAGAGATTGTCCTAGAAGAGGTTTTTTCCCCATGAAATGAAAGGGACACAACTTAGGATGGACATGCCAATACACTGCATGCAAGAAACATGTATTCAGTCTTCTGTTCACAATCTTCTTCCACAGTACCAGCTTCCCATTTCTTAGTGCAGCACTTCTGTTTCTTCCTCTCTGTAAACAGATCACTTGATTTGTGTTCTGCAACTAGTTTCACTAGGAGACTCGATATATATGCCATGGCTGAACTGGTATTGAAATTGCTCCTGTTACTTTCCTAGTTCACCACAGAAGTCCCACAGCAGTCCCACTGCTGTAGCACCACAAGGTTGGAGGAGTGTTACCAATTTTTTTGCTCTATCAGCTAATTTACATGTCTGAGAAAGGAGCTGGTGCTTATGTTTCTAACCTTTGCAAAGTGTGAATATCACAAAGGGGGCAGAATAGAAAAAAATCTGTTCTGGATCACTATTGTATGAAAGGTACTGAACCTTTGAAATATATTCTGGCCTCTGTGTGATAAAGATATGTTTTGATACAACCAGGTAATGTTTGGAGGTGGTGATGTAAAGATTTTTTGATTTCCATGTTATATGGTATGTATAAAATTAGAAGGATGTCAGAAGATATTTCTGTGAACAGCAGCAGATATTTTGTTGAACCAGTAATAGTCTATTTTTCTCTTCACTGACTATTCATTAGCTAAGACATACTTCGTGTTCTAGAGATTTCTCAAGTGTTGCAACCACCATGAAAAGCAGATATACAAAAGCACATACATAAAACCTCTCGCTGAGTCACACCCCAATCTATGAGTTGCACAGCCCATTGTCCTAAACTAATTTTTTTTCTTGCTAGGTCTAAGCATAAAGTGTGAATTGAATGCTAGGAAAAGTTAACCACAAAAAGTTTTGTCATTATTACTATTTTACTGAGTGTTTTGCGAAACATTCAATGAACATAATGTTAGAATAATTCAGATCATAATGTACAAAAATATGACTTTTTTGCTGCACAGTCTGTATCAAATTAATTCAACTGTATAGTTGTAGAATGAAATTTGGAAGAATTAATTCTTTAAATTTTTTTTCATTTTATAAATGTTTTCTCTAACTAATTATTTTTTCTATGAAAATAGTTTTATAACTATGCAAGGCAATATACTTTAAAACATTAAAATGGCTTTCTACAAAAATATTGAATAAGTGGTTTGAAATCTTTAAATCTTGCTTCACGAATTAGAAAAAGAAAACAACAGGGAGTTACAATAGTTAAATTCAGTAGTTAAGCTGTTTCATTCCTAACAATTGCATCAAGGCAAATAGTGAAGTCATTATTTTTAAAATGCATCACTTTAAAACTCAATCAAATTCAAACCAGCTAGGAGGGTGACTTATGTAAGATTTAACACTATTTAACACTAGCCCAAATTCAGCTAGCTGCACATAACAGCAGGCAAGGGAAAGGGGATATGAACATCTTGAGCACAAGACACTGGAAAAAATGGTCAAGATAAAGAAAATCAAGAAATGGAAAAGAAACAGTATTACTCCTACTAAAACCAAGAACAACAACAAAAAATCGGATCTATTTTAATGAAGGATAAAATTGAAGTGAAAAAATTAAAGCAATTCTAAGTAACTAAAACCCAGACAAATAAAATAATCAGACTCTGATTTTAATTGTGATGAGTACAGGGAAAAAACCAGACATTTAGGGGTCCTGTGACTCTACAAGTCACTTAAAAAAAATTCATTGCTTGCTATAAGAAAAAAAGACAAATGAAACATCATTTTGTATCATTTTGATTAAATGAACCACTACAGAACATAAAAAGCCTGAATCAGTTATTGTTTCTGAAAATAAGTATTGTTATTTTTAATCAAATATAGAAGAAGCATCTATAGAAAGAAAAAATATTATCTCCTGAAAACCAGAGACACTCTATGCTTCTCTTGAAGAATACAATGCTGGCAGAAAAAAAATCCTTCTCTCCTGTTTATGCTCAAGGCTGTACAACTATCAGTTTGACTTGTGCACATTCAGTGTCTCTCATGGCCTCCTGGTTTCTGATTGATTCACTTACTGATTTCACTGTGTAGAACAGCAAAATTCATCTGTCTGTACTTCCATTGGGATGTTTGGTGAGGTTCTTAACTGCCTACAGAGCTTTAGTGGAATCATTCTGGCTCTCCTTTTCCTCAGCTTCCTGCAGGTGTACACAAAATATCAGAGACACAGTTCTCAGGCTGTCAACCTGGGCTTGAGAAGACAACCTAGGAATATGGATCCTTGGAGCAGGGCAAATTGGAGCACTGATTTAATAAAAAACAGACACATTGTAGTCTACCTTGACTGTATTCCTCATGCAAACATGTGAAGAACTTAATAAACTCAATGTGAAAAGGAATGGTTGAACAACTTCCCTTTATTTGGACAACATAAGCCATCTAGAGACCTTCCCTGTGTGTGTCCACTAACATATTTTCCTGCAATTTTTTTTTTGCTAATAGCAAGATGATGCTATAATTGATTAAAAGTAGATTTCAGAATTTTTAGTAATTAAAAAACATGAAAGCTGTTAGCTTTTCTCCAAGGGCTGAGCAAGTATATCTGTCTGCACTACTTTTTAAAAAATTGTTTTGTAACTTGGTGCCCAGCAGAGCTGGATTCAGTAATGACAATAATTTTGCAAAAAAAAAAAAATCATTATCTTATTATTATGATTATGCAATCCTATGTTATATGTAAACCCCAATCTTTCATATAAATATCAGGAGAACTGTGATTAAGAGATATCTGGTGAAGCATTTTCTCGAATGTGATATATGTCTTTAATAATTTCCTTGGGGATTTCATCTATATCTATCACCTTTTCATTAATCGTGGAATGGTCAAAAAATTCAGATATATTTCACATATTTGTACCACCTAAATTTATTCCATGACACAATATTTGCAGATAAAAAGGTTAAGTCATGAGAAAAATCCCTCATTACCAAGAAAAAGCCACAGAAACAGCAGAAACTGTTCAACTTTCCCAAGTTTTGCTCTGATTTTCCTGGGGTGCCCTGAGTACTCACCTGGTTGTAGAAGCTGTTGCACGCTAATGAAGATTTTTTCAGATTGGTTTTTAAAAGAATGTCTGACTTCAAAGGCTGGAAAATTACAGGTGGCAAAAGGAGAGAACAAATACAGTTTCATGACTCAATGATCCTAAGGGTCTTTTCCAATATAAATGATTCTATGATTCTTTGCAATAACTATGACCAAAGATTCCACAGAGACTGCCTCTATCTATTTGTTAGTGGAGAAACATAGGATGCAAGCTTGTGAAGTTTGCATTTTTCATTCAGGTCAGGATTAGAGTTCCTTTAAGAAAACACTATTCATCATAACAAGGGAATAAAGCTATATCTTTGGAGTTTGAGGGTGGTGGTGGTGTTATTTTGAGGGTTATTTTGCTTTTGTTTATAAACTTCAAGATTTGTTACTCACTGATCCCTTCAAGATCAACACTGCAAATCAGATAATATTGCAGTAGTTTCTATGGATTCATACTACTTACATTTTTCTTCCAACAGATTTCATCAGGAGAAAAGTCCTTCTATATGTTACAGATTCATGCCATACTAATGACTTCATTATTTTATTTCACTGTATTAGAGTGACTACAAGATTCCTACTTTAGTACGGGAACCTCAGGACACAGAAAGAGCTTTTTGCTCAGAATTTCAAGCTCCATGCACAATCAACTTGGGAAGCTAAGTCTTACTGAAGAGAAATCTGCCTTTCTTTTAAATCTAGATAAGAATTTTTTTTCCAATCATTTTGGCTAGTATTTATGCTCAAATTCAGTGCCTAAAAGTTAACTTTTGAATTTAAGCTGTTAACATGAAAGCATTACATATAAGAAATTAATAAACAAGTAAAAGCCAAAAAGAAAGTATTTTCAGCACAAAATAGATACACCTAATTCTTTCTGCTAGCTGTAAAGTGAATCTAGGACTGCTAGTTTGTATTTAATTAGCTTAAATAACTGGGTGAGATAAGGCTGACTGTTCATTTAACAAGGGAGCCTTCTAGCTTTGAACTTGTTGACTATTAGTCTTCCTTTCATTAAGGCTTTGACAGATACAAATCCAGCTGTAAGAAATGAGCAATTTACACTTTCTTCTATTTTCCTGGCTAGCTGCTGCTCCAGCCCTCACTTGCTGCTGGCAGATGTCTTCAACACAGTTGCAAAGTCTATCAGCTTCAACGACACCCCATTATCACTGGCTAGCTTTTAAAATAAAATTCAAAAATTTTTACTGAAGTGGTTCATCTCCTTTCCTCCTTTTATAAAGGTAAATGCTTCTAGCATGGAGCCCCTCACTAAAAAAGGTAGAGAAAGATATGGAGAGCAAGTAGTGGACCTTAGAGTGTTTTGGCTAATTCGATGATTGAAAACATGTTATAATATACATGCATTTGAAATCTCATCATAACCATTCTTGCATTATACTAATACACCTATGCAAGCAAAACCAAGATGTTTTTCTTTATTTATATACTATATTCATTGTATTATATATGTATATAAGTTTTGCTATCTATATTTACTTTAATAATATTGCATAGCCAATGTTTGAGTATTTCCTTAAAATAAGGAAAGAATTCAAAAGGCTCATAAAACTCACTGGATAGGGAAAAAAAAAAAAAAGTCAAGCAGAATTGTAGACCATGTTCCAAGGAATCAGAAAGTGAAAAATTACTGAATTACTGTCTTTTAACCAAGGAGAGACAGGGAAAAATTGATGCTGTCTTTCTTTTATTGTCATGTGGTCATTAGATGGATGGTATTAAGCAGAAACAAGCGAAAAAGGTCCAGCAACAGGGATACATGGCAGACCAGAAATAAAGGGCTATGCCACAGATGTAATAACTTTGTTAACTGAGAAGCAGGTATTTTTATTCAGTCATTTCTTTATTATCATCTTTGCTCTGTAGAATGAAAACAAACTTCTATTTTATTTATTCTATTTAAATAGGAGAAAAATGTGGGTAGATGTGTTCTTATGTGATCTTATACAGTCGTTCTGAGATATTTTCCCATTTAATTTTGTATTGAAAACTCCTCAGATTTTATGTATCAGCAGCAAAACACTAAATATTTTAATTACAAAGAATGATGAGCTTCAGACATTGAATAAAATGGAGAACCATTTCACGAGCTCACTTATATACACGACTTCTGCTAAATATTCTGGCAACATCTAGGCAGAGTAAATCTGTTTTACCACTGAATATTCTATATTTACTGAAGTGGTTCCCTGATCTAAAGTAGATATTAATGGGAAAGCTTAATATAGCTGACACAGTGGAAATAACTACTAAAAAAGAACTTTTAAAAGTGCCATTGCCATGTTGGCATAGTGCCAAATGTCACTGATAAATTTGGTATTATGTCATAGTGACATAGAAGCAAAGAATATTATGTGCTATAGACATTGACATACCAAAATAGTTGTTTAGGCTTTGGTGGTTTTTTACATTTTTAGTATAATAAATTTCAGCCACTGCTGAAAGCTTATACCATTCACTCTTTTTTAGCTAGATTTTACTTACTAGGAAAAGAGTTAGCCATAGAAAATATAATTATATTTGCAAATGTAACTTAATAAAATGTATACAAAATATTTTAATTTCTGAGGTTTTAGAAATTTATTTTAAGTTAATTTTTATTGGACATAACATACTCTGATAGGATGAAATTTAATTTTGTGAAAAGTCTTTCTTTTGTCAGAGATGCATATTATATGTGAACTCAGTATGAAATGTCAATAAGATATTTCATAGTTTAGATATGTGGAGTATTAACATCATCTAGCATCAGACACAATTTCACATTACCAAAAAGCTTTAGCATGTCTTAACTATCCAGTTTAACTTCTTGGATGTACTTATCAATCCTTTGTCATATTTTATACAAGCACAATTTTTTTTTCTCATGGATGTCCAAAAATAGCTATATTTCCTATACTTTCTTTTAACACAATTCATTATTTTCTCAAATATATAAATCTTCCATGTCTTTTGATTTTTCTGCAAGTAACCAGGTGTTGGTCTTTGATACATGGATTAAAAATAGTCTCTAAGATCATTAGATAGCAAGAAAGCTGTATTTGATGTCAAACATATTGAATTGACTTCTTTTTTAATTATACAGATTGTTACATAATTGAGATTTTTAATTTCTCTTAATCATAAAAATTAATTTACTATTGCTTTAGTTCTCGCTGTGTGCACTTTAGGTACATTGGTAGTTAGCAACACAAAGAACAGACGATGTTCTGTTGTTTGTCTGTTCTGAGAGTGCTGTTGTGTACTCTCATGATTTAGTGAAAAAACAGTGGTCAACCAGCATGTCTGTAAATCTTTCTTTAGTACCTTGTAATGTTTATTTCCAAAGATATGACTTTAGTGTCTAAAAGTATTTGACAATTTATGACAGTTTTAAGCTACAATTGCAAGTATAAAATCTACGTTTACATCTAGTAGGCAGCTGCATGTGCTATATCTAACTTTTATATGGAGTAGGTTTAATATTTATAAATCTTGTGCAAATCACAAGAGGACTGCTGTGATCTTTAAGAGTGTCATGTTTGCATCATGGACTGCTTATCTCAGCATATTTAAGTAACTAAATACAAATATATAAAAATTATCCTTCCATAAAAAATTAGTACACGCAAAGAAAAATGGGAAGAGGTAAATATTTAAGAAGAATTGTCTCCTAATAATCATAATGAGGTTCTCTTGGGAATGATCTGCTGCTTGGATTGCCCGATGCCAGACTCAGAATATTTTTTCTCTCAGTTTCTTTGTTGCTGCTCTTGTTTACAGTTCCATAAGTGTTTGAGAGGGGCAGGTACACAAGAACATGCACGCACACAAATGAACACAGGTAATCACACATTTTCTTGTCTCCTAATTATTTATTTTTAAATGCTGAATCCTCCAGTGACTTTTCTCACAAACCAGAGGTCCTTACTATACAGGTGACCATGTACCCTTTCATTCCACATATCGTTCCAATTTCACATACACTTCCAACCCTATCTTGAGTGGTTGAAGTTGAGGGCACTCTGTTTGTTCAGTAGATAAGAGAATAGTATGATTAAAACAGAACCATGGATTAACTACATGAAAATTCAATAGGAAAAAAATTAGCCAAATTAAAGGGGCATTCCCTTTCAGTTTGAAATGAGGAAATACATTATGCACTTAAGAGCAGAATGACCATAAGCCATTACTGTGATTCAGCAATGAAAAACAACGATCCTAATTTTAGAATATATGAGATGAGATATTTCTGGCATAGGTGGTAATATAGCTGTCTATCTTTGCTTCAATATATCTCTCCTTGTGGGATGACACTTAAATCGCTATGGACAATTCAGGTCACCTACATTCTAAAAACAGAATATATAAGAAAAAGGCACTTCAGTCTTTTTAGGATGAGACAATAAAATGCTATTTTAATCTAATAGAAGGAGGACTGAAGTGGATAATTCTGTTCACTTCTAAAAAAAGGTGTGTAAGCTAATGAGCAATGTTAGCAGTAAAGTAAATTAATACAAAGTGGACATCAATAAGTCCGTTAACTACCCCTCAGAAAGATTATATTTTAGAACCTAGCTTTCATATTAGAATAGGGAGAACAAAAATCTAAGCAATTTTAAGATTCATTGACGATTCCACAACACTGGATTCCAGTACTGGATTCCACAACAGAAGATAACCTTTTTAGTCCTATATTTTCTTTGTTATAAAATGACTGTAAACAATTATCAGTGTCTCATAGACTGTCATTACATTTTTCTGGGACAGTCTAGTGGGAGAGGATAGACTGATATTTGGATAAGCACCTACTTCTTCAAAGATGTTTTAAGCAGTGTCTCAGCTGTAGGGGAGATCAAGTCTGTGGTGTTCCTTGAGCTCCTGATCCCTCAGAAGTTTGGATACAGGATCTGATGAGAAGTGATTCTTCATTTCACTCAGAAAAAGCAGATGGAGAGAAAGGGAGAGTGCATGAATTCAGGACACAGTCAGGATATATACTGCAAAGTGCTATGAGTTTTTATGAGACAGCTGTAGTCTTTTATATTTAGTGAAGAACTGGAGAATAAGCAGTTTGTGTGTGTATGTAGTGGTAGTAGAGGTTTAAGACAGAGATAAAAAGTGTTTGTTTGAAACTGCAGGAAAAAAAATAGTTGCTTCGGATGGGACTTTCAAAAAACAGTAATAAAAACATAATAAATTTGATTGAATTCTTTATCTTCCTTTACTGAAACCTTATTAGTAATATAGACTGTTTTTTCAGTTTCTTTATACCTTCAGAGCTGTATTTTCCTACAGAGTCCTGATTTTTATTAAATATCAGGATGGAAGCAGAAAGTTACAAGACCTGCTGACTTTTTAGAAACTCTGATGCTGGCATGTTGGAAATAAAAGTACAGTATAAATACAGCTGACTAACAGAACTTTTGTATATATTTATTTCTCTCCTAACAAGGTAATAGTACTGCTGAAATCCAAACATTTTATTTCCTGTAAAACAAGAAAATGACAAGGAAAAGTCTAAAATTCTACTATAATATGTATGAATTACTAATTTCAGAAGGAATTTGAAAGTCTAGGAATGCTGGAATAAACTTAAAAACCAATCTGGTGTTTATAGCAGGGACTTTAAAGATCTGACATGATTTTAATAAATACTGCCAGCAGGGATTTAGGTATTTCTGGTCTTAGTTGCAAATTGATTTAATTTGTGGAGTTAGAGGTTTTGTGTGCTAATGAAATGCTTCTACTACTTTATTTTTGATGTTGTGTACCACTGAAAATATTTTCTTTTAGACTACTGCATATTCTTCAGTACACAACTCTTAAAAATAGCTGAAACACTCCATTTGTATCTCACAGATGCTACATAACTATAGCAACAGGCCCAAGAAGAAAACTAACAGGGGAGAAAATTAATTAGAAGAAAAGGTTATTCAAAATAATGGATTACGTAGAACCTTATCAAACCTATAGAATAATCTAAACAGAAGGATCAACAAGGCATTAAATATACTTCCTCAAAATTATCTTGAAAGAAACTAGACACCTCACAGAAGAGAAAACTATTCAGAGGAACAGGGTAATCCATATATAACATGGAGAATATTTTAAAGTAATGCGGAATGAAGAGAAGTGTCAAAGCCATTTATGTAGTAAAAAAAAAAAATATCGGAAGCTACTGATTACTTGGGACCAGATGCAACAGCCAAATAAGATGTTGTGATCTTAGGCATCACACAATATAGTTTTTACATCTGTGGGTCCCAAAGTAAAATTCAGCTAGTATGGAGTGCCTGAGCTTCTAGTCCAATGCACTGAGGAATTAAATCACTCAGAATGACAGAATTTATAACAATCGCTCTACAATTGCCTGAAGCAGCTGGGAGACTCTGGAAACAAGAGCTGTGACTCCAGATCAGTGCTTCACAGATGCCCAAAGAAATGGGCTGCCGGGAAATGCTATTTCAGCACAGAATTTACAGCCCACAGGCTGTTCCTCACTTAGGGAATTTGAAAGACTGCAGCAAAGAATGTTTTCTTCTTTCTCTCATAAGACAATAGAGAGTATTTTTTTGAAAAAAAAAAAAAAAACTTTAACAAACAGCACACTTGTGTAATATATATGAGATTCTTGTTGCAGTGCTTTCACAGAACAGTTTAAATTCTACGCTTTAAAGGAAGTGTTACAACCAGACCTATATGCTGTTCTACTGTGAACAACATCTCTTTTCCTGTCAACGCTGTCTACATTAGCAAAATAAATTACACTGAACAAAACTAATTAGTTGGATAATAGAGGAGATGCAAGAATAATTGTTAAGAATCTAATGCAGTAAAAACAGTTCTAATTTGAGAGAATAGAGGGCTATTTTTGCTATACGTTTAGGTGGAATTTCTCTATTTTATTCAATGATAGTCATGAGCAGAATCAAATCATAAGCTACTGCAGCTGGAGGAAATGCCTCTATATTTCAATCACTTCAATCTGCCTACAGTCTTAGTACCAATAATGATCATTTGAGTATCAATTCTTTCAGAGTCACAGGTAGCATGATATAAATGTGAAATGTAAGCACTTCTATTATTTTTTTTACTCCTTTCTTTGAGAGGCAACCTAAGGATAAAGGGAGACAACTACAAACTCTTTGTATGCTCCGTACAAAAGGTCTGCTCCACTTCTAGGAGGCAGAAGGAGTACAAGAGAAGTGTTTAATAGGAAAACTTCTGTACCATATTGACCAGGATTATTTAGTCCTATTTCTCATCTTGAGGAAGCAAGATTTACTTTTTACCAATTAACAAAGAAAGTTGTTGGGAAGGATTCTGACAGTTTTTCTTTTACTCATTTCTCACAAACCTTTGCTCTTTTCCTAAGGTATAAAAAGAAAAGCAGATAAAAAGAATAAGGAAAAAATGAAAAAAGGGACAAGATGCTATGAAGTAGGAGATATACTTTAATTTTTTAATGAAAGAATATTTTATGAATATTAATTCTTATCCTATTAAGAATTCTAGCATTCTGAGAAAAATATTGTCTTTAGCAATAAACATATTTTTGTAACTGACATTAATAGATACTATTCTGCATTACAATGTAGTCATCCTTTTTTTTGGATATTTATTTTAAGAAATGGTGAAAGGTAAAAATCAAGACATATTTTCAAAACAGTATGAGGCATTGGCTTCTATTAGCAAGAGAAACATGTTTTGTTGTGCAAAAAAGAATTCAAAGCAGGATCCTGTAGGATTTGCCTGGTAATTATGTGAAATTATTTGAAAAGTAAGGGAGCCAGGAATAGAGTTCTCATCTCAGACACAGTTAAAGTGCTCCTTCCATAAAGAAAAGTACCAAAACAGATCTTCTAGACAGAGCCTGGAATCCCATCAAACTGAAAACAAATCTGAAACTCTCTTCCTGTTCTGAATAGTATGCTATTACACTAAAGGTGTGACTCTGGCACCTCAAAACAGCAGCAACTACATTGCAGACACATTAGTCTTCTGCTGGTTCTATCCCACTCTGCTTCACTTCAGTTTTTATTTAATGCTCTTTGTGTGCTAGGAACTTTTTGGGATTTAATCTCAATACTTTAATAATTTAAATGTAATCATCACTTCATGGAACATCTGTCATTATCACTTGAGCTACCTTCAATTTCTCTGGCAGTTTATTAGCACTACCAGTGCTAGAATGTTTGAGGTTCACAATATAACTTGAAAGTTGGTGTGAAATGAAGCTATAAGTTCAACAAACTATCACAGAGGATTTATTCAAGTCTATGATTATGAGTCAACAATATAAAAAACAGTGATGCAGAGAGGAGAAACATTTTTTCTCTTTGAAGTCCTTAGCTGTTATCCTTAGACCATGCGATAATTAGATCATGAGCTAATTGAAACATACAAATTAATTGCACTGATTGCTATTTATATGAGATGATAGTCTTTTCCTGACAAATTTGCTTTGATGAGGCAAAGGAAGCACTTGACATTTTGCCATTGAAAGTCAATTGCTATCCTGCACCAATTAAAATGACACAGTATTTGAACTCAATTGCTAAATGTGGTGTTCCAAAGGAAAAAAATAAAAAGCATAACATAAGGTATCCATGCTTTTAAAGCACAGTGTATCAGTCTGACAAAATTTGTAATAAGTCTAGAAATCCTTTTGTTGCCAGTGGTTTTTGGCAGACAGTTCTTAATTTTTAGGACAAAAAATTATGTCTTTCAGTAAACGAATAACAGGCTACTGAGTTCTCAGTGTTGGTAGTAGCTTTGAGGGAAATTTCCTGTGACTTCCTAAACCCAGAGAAATTAAAACAAACAACGCATGTAACAAAAACTAAACTTGAGAAAGAGTCATGGGGTAAAGTGGCAAGTGGAACAAATGAGCTTTATCATGACTGTAAGCTATTATGAACTTTTTTCTTGATGTTCACCTTTCTTATAAAAGCAAGGGCTGTAGTACATCACAAAACAGCAGAATCAATGCTATTATGATATATTATGCTCTAATTTCCTCCCACACATCAGTTCCCCCTTTGTAATGCAATTCATAGCCCATCATTTGTGATTCTTCCACCACCAGTCCCTTCCAGAGAAGAGCAAAACAGATGCTCCTAGCCAAACAACCTCTTCAAGTTCAACCATAAATGTAGCATTTAAAGTAAGAAATATTCACTTGGCCACAATAAGCACCTTTTTATCTATCAACTCTTATTTATAAAATGCGTCAGCCTTTCAATAAGACAAGGCTAGAATCCAGGTTTCTATTTTGTACTGTAATAACTGATCTAGTTATTCATATGCTTTCTTCATAGAAATTACTTTTCTTTTGTTGTGTATTGTTCTCTTTCTAACACAAGAACTTAAACTTCTCTTTCTAGTTAAACTACCTTCCACTTTCACCTTCATCTCTATCTGTGGTTGGATGGTCACAGTATTTTTCAAATGGATGCTAGAGGGAAGCACTTCTGGATGAGACACTGGCATGCACATGAACAGAAATTGTGTGGGGAGGGTTTCAGCTCTTCCTGCAGACAGAGACTAAAATAATGTCAAAATTCTCAACCACAGAGCAGACAAACCACTACTAACTTGCTGGCCCCTTCCTATCATCACTGTGGACACATATTTCTTTGACTTGATGGCCCGAAGCCATAAACAGATTTTTTCTTTCAGCTTCACTGAACACCATCAACTGCTTACTTGAATGCTTAAGGCTCCTTTTTTCATCTTAATCTGTTACGGGGTGTTGTTTTGTTGGTTTTTTTTCCCATGTTTGAACCTCCTAATAAGGTTTATAGGCATTTTGCTGCTTTAAATAAGTTTCGAATGCCCCCAAAACACAGTTCCAATAATTATCTGCTAGGAAATACAAAACATCTGTCTTTCATTGTGTACTATTCTTTATCTTGTGTCAATATACTGTACTTTATTTTGAAAGCCACCCATGATGAGCATCTTGAGTGATATCTTTTTACTTCAGAAATAAATGATAAAACTTCACTGGAGTTCTGTAACATCATGGTTTTATACCTTGCTTTTTTACTTGTATTCAGTGTAATATCATATTAGTTAACCAATAAAATGCATTTATTCTCAGTGGTATTACAGTACCCAACTATTAGGATTTAAAAAATACTGATAGCACTAGAATGTACATTATTTTAAAATAATTTCTGATTTCTAGCAATTATTAAGTTAGAACAATTATTAAAAGGATAAAGAACAAAAGATAAAATTAATATATTAGAAAACTTGTTCTGTTTCGTATTAGTCTTTACAGCTAATTGACTGTATTTTTGCTGGAGTTGAACAGCTAAAAAAAATTAATTCTAGACATGTTAAATCATGTTTTGACATATTCTTCTTTATCACATTATTCAAGTCAATACATGCAGTAAAACTCTCCTTCGGACAAGATACTTTTTGATACAGCTAAAACCTTGCAAAATAGTAAAAGCAACTATGGTCATTCAGGGTAAAGAGTTGCAAATGTAAAACATCTCTAGATTGCAAACAAACTACTAAAGGATATATTTTGACATTAGGTCTATTGAACTGTTTTTTTTTTTCTAATTGCGTAAGCTAGCCAACACAGAAAGGCTGAATCAGCTTGTTTTCATTCAGCTATTCCTGAGAAGGATGAACTCTTGGTGGGCAAAACCAGAAATTGATTAAATAAAACCCTGGCACCCTGCTCTTTTTTAATAAAACTATATTAAGTTTTAAATCTAGGAAACAGCTGACTCTTCAGAGTCTTTGCTGAAAATATATCACAAAAAAACAACAACACAGCTCTAGAAACATCTAATGAACTGGGCAAAACAACAAAAACATTCTAGAACCCACTTACTTGGAACTATTCAATTCACCTCACTCTCTTGTATTATTGTGAAACTTAATTCATTGTGAAACTGTAAAAGGAAATAAAAAATCACCAAAAACCTGTAGGAAATGAAACTGTGATTTTCTTGGAGTCTGATAAAAGAAGGACACTGAGATCTAGGACATGAAAAAGAAGCTGCTATACAAAACATATTCCCCAATGGAAACCTGATGAAAAGGTGCAGCTAAAGAAAGTGGTAGCAACTGCTTCTACTCAGACCACTCATGTTGGGTAATAAGTCAAGTATAACATAAGGGTCTCAAAGAGAGACTGCCATGAGATGACCTTATCAAACTTTTACTTTTCCTCACTATTATCATAGGGGTTTACTTTATCTTGACCTTACAGTTTTATAAATTTTCATCTGGTATAGTGAACTTCCTTGTGTAATTATTAGTAAAGTTAGTGTGATCAATAAGGGAACAGGGTTATTGACCACGCCCAGTAAGATTCAGTTGAAAATAATAAACTTAATCCTTTTAATTCAGGCTGTCAAAACTGGGAGGCAAAATCTTATTCACTACATACTTGTCTATACATTTCTTATATCCTTCTGCCATTTATTTGTATTAGTTTTCTAACACTGCTCCAGTGTGGGGTACCTCCCACAGGAAACAGTAGTTCACAAACTTCAGTGTGGGTCCTTCCCATGGGCTGCAGTTTTTCATGAACTTGAGTCCTTTCCATGGTTACAGTCCTTAGGAGAGACTGCTCTAGAGTGGGTCACCCATGGGCCACAGTTCCTGCCAGAAAACCTTTTCCTTTGTGGGCTAACAGTGGAAAGCTTCTTTCAGGGTATTGCCACCTGCTCCAACATGGGGAACCTCACAGGCTGCAGGTGTATTTCTGCTCCAGTGTGGTCCTTCATGGGCTACAAGGTGACAGTCTGTGTCATGATGGTCTTCACCACAGGCTGCAGGAGACTCTGCTTCAACACCTGGATCACATCCTTCCCCTCCTTCTTCACTGACGTTAGTGTCATCATTGTTTGTCTCGTATTACTCTTCTGCCTCACAACTGCTAAGCAGTGGGTTTTATCCTTCCTTAAATATGTTATCACAGAGACACTACTAACATTGTTGATTGTCTCACCTCTAGGATCTGTCCAACA
This sequence comes from Manacus candei, assembly GCF_025592945.1. Lineage (NCBI taxonomy): Eukaryota > Metazoa > Chordata > Aves > Passeriformes > Pipridae > Manacus > Manacus candei. The sequence continues at coordinate 9,928,035 of NW_026138062.1, forward strand.
TGTGAGCAGATTCTGGTGTTTTCTCACAGACACTAGACCATCCTGCTGTCAAAACCTTTCTACATAAACACAAATCTTCCAGAAAATGAACACTTCAAAAGTGTTCATATGGAGGATTGGTATTTGGTAGTGTTTTCGGATTGTTTTATGTTTTCAGAAGTGTTGAAAAAAACGCATTTCCAACCATGAGCAATAAGAAAGAAAAGGTAAAAAATGAAACTCCACAGGGCACATCATGATGAAAAGGGGTAGATGCAGGAATTTTAGTGACCTTACTGTTTAGTGTCAGACCTTATGTGGTATAAAAAAACTACTGATAGTAGTATGATCATAGTACTGAATAGTACTGGGATAATGATGGGTAATTGTACCTGCCTACATATTAACTTTTTTCTATTCTACTAAAAGAACTTTCCAATTGAAAAAGATGAAGTTTCATATAAACTGGAAGTAAACTACCTTAGAAAGAAAGAACCAAGCTGATTTTTCATTTTCCTGTGTTTGCTGCATAGCCATGCAACCTTCTCTAATTTTGATCAGTTCCTTTTCAGTACAGTTAAGATGTACAGAGAGCTGCAAGTGAATTTGTAACTTCAGATGCTGCTTGGAGCCATGAATCTCTTTTTTCAGTGAAGTCTCTCTGGAGGAGGATGCTCATTCTTCCTAACCCAGCTGTGACTTTCAAATGCCTATCAGACTAAGCAGCATTTTATTATGAAAGTAAAAATACAGATTTTTGGTATAAGGATGTGATAAACAGAACAATTTAAACAGAGCGTACTAAGCAGAAAAACAGGTCATCTGTTCTTGTTGCTATTTTTCTATAAACTTTTCCTCACCATTTTTCTTTTTAGCTTCAAGTCACCATAAATATGTCCATATCTTCAGTATTTATATACTGAATTCTATGATTGCTAAAGAACTATTTTTTTCCTAGGTGCATTCATAAGTCATATCATGAGTTGTACAAGAGTTATCCAGTTATGGTTCACATGAACAATGGGCTCAGTTCTCTTAAACATCCTGAGACACCCTTTTCTAGGCGAAATAATCCCATCTCTCTCAGGCTTTCCTTAAAGGAGAGATGCTCTATCACTTCATAATTTTAACGACCCTTTGTTGAACTTTGTCCAGTATATCCACGTCCCTTTTGTACTGAGGAGCACAGAACAGGACACAGGACTCCAGATGTAGTCTCACTAGTGCTGGATAGAGCGGAACGTTCACCTCCCTTTATTTACTGGCAATACTATGCCTAACGATACCATTAGCTTTCTTTGCTTCAAGAGTACATTGCTGACTTATCTTCAACGTGGTGTCCACCAGGAACCCTTAGTTATTTTCTGTCAATCTGCTTTCCAACTGGTGGCCTTCAGCATATATTGAGGCCTGCAGTTGTTCCTTCCCAGATGCAGCACTTCACACTTCCCCTTGTTGAACTTCGTGAGAATCCTGTCAGACTATTTCTCCAGCCACATTTAAAAAATATAAAAAAAATTTCCATCCCAAACATACTGATGCAAAATTTCAAGATTATGTCATCAATAATATAGTTGTCATATGTTCAGTAAGGCGAACGAGAAGAATCTGATACCTTAACAGAACAGTTTACCCAAATGACACACCTCAGGATGAATAGCATAAGGACAAGCATATTATGTTGGTGGCTTTACAAGGTGACTAGGAAGGGCATTCAGGAGAATTCTTCAGCCCAGATGTTCCTGAATTGTCTTCTGGAGAGTGGTGGAGCTTCCACAGGTAGGGAAAATAAAGGAGTATGGGCTAGCTTTCTATTTTTCAGTTAGACCACTCTCTAGAATCATAACATTAAAAGTTCATAATGCAGAAAATGGCCCTGGGTATCCTATGTTCTAGCCTATATCAGGATGTGGATCAAAACTACCACAACTCAGAAGACACTGGTTTCTATAACTTTTCTGTAGAGCACCATTCTACAGATGTATGTGAAGTGCTCCAAGACTGGACACTTTACTCCAAGTCTCCAATGTTCTTAGTTGAGAAACACAATGTTCCTGCAACCTAATCAAGTTTAGATGTGAAAAAAAGTGCAAAGAGAATGTTGCAGTCCTGTCACAACTCAATCCTTCACAGTATGAAAGAAACATAACTTTGGACTCCTACAGATGTGTAAGTACCAGGAAAAAAAAAAAAGTGATAGAGTTTAGAAATTTTTGGGGTTCAGATAGCAACTGAGCTTGAAATCACACATCTAAGTTCTACCAATCTCCTACATAAGACAATAAATTGCTTTCTGGGATGTGGCCTTCATTACCTAAGCATATCCATTTCCCTACTTTAGACTTTACTGGAACTATTTTTAAAATAAATAATTACTCATAGTCTCTATCTATACTGGTGACTGTATCCATCTTAGGAGGGATGTCACCCTACTATGTGGTACAGTGATTCATGTATATTTGGCTCGGGACCAGCTACCTCCAGAGCAGATTTGTGGTATCTAAACTACAGCTCAAGTAACTGTGGGCAACTGGCGTTCCATGTAGCTCCCAAGAATTAGAATATTTTTCTTTTCCTGTTCAAAGTTTCTGACATACCGTGCAGATTATGCTACAAGAGGGTTATTTTCATTGTTTTTCTTGATTTAGGATTAATTATTAGGTAATATAATAATGACTTAGTGCCTGTTAGTATTTAAGTGTATTCATTAAAGTAGAAAGAACTCAGTCTGGTGCCATTTCACCTAATTTGGAGAGCAGCACTGAAATCAGCTTCTAAACCCATGCAAGGATTTGTTTTGGGGGAGTATATTTACTTACATTGACAAAGATACTAGGCAAAAATTAATATTTTCACAGTGTAGATGTGCAAAGACAGAATGGTAATGTGAGCAGCTATAATTAGTAGCCTGATTAGAAGGAGAATGTTAGTTAACAGAAGAAAATGTCTGTTGAAAAATACTGACAGACAAATTACCTGCCAGCCTGAAAGCTGCCAACCTGGGAACTAGGCCTTGGAAGCAGAAACATCCTTGAAAAGTGCAGTTGGCATCTTTGAAATACAGCTGTATAAATAGAAACAGGAGGCATCCTGAGACATCATCAATAACTGTAAACTCCAAGAAGCTGTAATGGCAACTTATCATCTGAAAAAGTGGAATTTGTGTGGGAAAAAGAAATTGGTATAAAAGGACACAAAATGTCATCATGTACATGTTCTTGTGGATGAAAAATAGAGATTGAAAACATCTATTGACTGTTCAAAATACTGGTGATATATGTGGTCATGTCTCTATGATACAAAAAGAACTTAATTTTCCTTTTTTAAACAGGCTGAATTCTCTGAATGAAATTTCTATGACATCTTAGACCCAGGCTAAGGATGCCTGGTTGATTCCAGATTCTGTGGTATAGATCATCTTTGAAGGCAGACTCAGTCTGTCACTTCATTGATCCCACTTCTGGGGTTAGTTTGATTTATCCTCTACCTCTGAGATAGTTGAGTTCCTTTCTGGTATCAATATGTCTACCTCTTTGGAGTGGTTTCACTGCTTCTGAAATCTATCTACTTCACTTGATACTGGTATTACATATCCATATAAATAATCTATTATAACTATACCTGTTATATTGTTGATAAGTTTGTTTCACTAATTATAAGTTTCTCGTAACTGGTAATAGAATGCATCTATTTGGTTGCTGGTTTATAATTGGTTATTGTTATATGATTGCTTGCTGCCATGACTGGTTTCTGCCGTACTATTTGTTGATTCTTATTATTGATTGCTGATAATTTGTAATATCTTAATATATGTATGTATATATATTCACTTTATTAATCATAACTTTACTTGCTAGTGGTGATTTTGTGGTAGTATACCTGCTAGTGGTGATATGGTGAATATTTTTTGGTGGTCTGTAATAAAGTGGAGACATTTAGAGGATTAAACCCTCTGAGTCCTTGTGTATTATGGAATCCTAAGAACTCACAGTCACGATTTTTATACACCCACAGAGCAGGTTATTTTTTTGGCTGTGACAAATGGTGAGATAAGCTACTTGACAGATTTACCCATTTTAAATATGTTAGAGTGCAGTACACTTTCACCAGGTCCTTTGAGATATTCCTTGCGGAGGTTGTAGTGTTTAATATCAGTTTTACTTATTTTAAATATAGCTGATGTTTTAAAGGATTTCTGATTTATCAGAGTGATTCAAAATATACTGCATAACACAGTCAAACATAAGTTACAGTTAGCAAAACACAGCAATGCAGTACACAGTTCATTCACAATACCAGTGTGATTCCCATTACCAGTCTGTATGCTCACCATCACAATGCTGGGTGTCCCCAGTTGGTGGGAAGTAATACATGGGTTGAAACCAGCTCAATACCCTTGCTTTCTCAGCAATTCTTGTACTAGTTGCTTACTTTTTATCCTCTGTGTTGGGCTGAGCCTCATTTTCACTCCCCTCCACACTGGTCTGACTGACTCAGGGAGACATTTACACTTTTAAAGAACTCAGGGAGAAACATTTACACCACCGATTGACCAACTCAACTGTTTATCTGAAGTGAAGACCACCCTTTGATTCCTTTTGTGTTGAGATCAGTTTCTTTATGTTATTCCTTGAGCTTCTTGGACACGTCAGCTTGACCCATTTCCACTAAAACTTCTTCTATTGCATGAGTTTAATGATCAGTCACAAAGTGGCATATCAGGGCTTCCATTAGGAAAAAAAATAAAAAATCTTAGGGAAGTCATTTGAGTATCATTAGAAATAAAATATGAGTTTGTCTACTCCATCAATATTTCTTCCCAAATAGAAAGTTTTCTGTACTAAAATGAAGATTTATCCTAATTAACTCTAGATTATAGTCATGAGACTTTCTGTAAAGTTAACAGGGTAGCTGTGTGACTGTACTGTAGCTCTGGCTGGTTAATTGTTTCAGGATCATAGTGAGTGTACAATTATGTTGATTGTATTGAGAAATCCTAGTCTTTTAGTAATCTGTAAATATTTTATTTCAGCCTGTTAGGTCACTGAACAACAGTTTACATATAGTTTTCTTAGTAGTAGAGATAACCATGCTCTACTAAATGACTAGCTAATTATTGGAGAAACCAATAACCACTAACCACTGCTTCAGCTGTGGAAAAACATGCATCTATTAGGATAACTCTTTCCAATACGTATCACCCCCTTGAACTGGCTTTTCAATATGATAAATTATTTGTGATTGTACTATGATGACATTTTAGGAAAAAATTAAGGCCTTGATATTTGTTTCCCGATAGGAAAGGAAGGAATCATTTGCTACTGGTGAGTAGGCAGTAAATAGATTTCCCATAGGAATTACATATAATTAAGAAGCAATTAACAAACGCGGTCTACAACAAAGGCTAAAAGAATATGCTACCAGAGCGGACATTATTGAAGGAACAATATTCTTTTGCTAAGTATCATACAAATTTGTCAAATCAAATTAGTTCAATTCTGATAATTTCTAAAACTGTTTAATTATCCAGTGTCTGATGGTATTTGAACGCATGAAAATATACATCCTGAAAATATAATCAAATGACTGTTATCTTTTTGTGAGTTATCATTCACTGTTCATAGCTATTCATTGCACATTGATATAAAAAGTAAAAAAACAAACCAAACATTTGTGTTAAGCTTACACAGCTCATTAATATTAAGCTTTAATTTCATCTCGTCTCATTCAGAGACGAGAAACTAGATCTAAACATGTCAAATCATAAGAACACAAACAACACATATTAACAAAACAATTGACACAGATCATGCATCATTTCCTCAAAGAGAATGACTCATAATTATACTCATAAGGTTGGTAGGACTGAAAGGGCAGGTTAGTGCACTTGAGGTAGTCTGCTAAATTTAAAATTATTTTCCTCAAGTCAGTAAAATCCATAGTAAATAGAGACTTTTTAAGGTGACATGAAAAATCATTATGAGGTAAGAAAATTTTCTTTATTGTCATACAGAAACAAGTAAGTATTTTCAATGTCTGGAAGAGAAAGCTATTGTCACTTAGACAATACATGACCCAAAATTTCACCCGCCAACAAGTGCACCACACTTTTACTGAGCACAAGTGTTGCTTAAATAGATTATCCCAACCTTCAATAGATGTCTAGTTTTCCACTCTTACTGGGTCTGATCAGTCGTTACAACCTTCTTGCATTACCCAGCATCTGTACTCCTTCCTGGAATGCAACCCTGAATATTTCTCTTAAGAAAAGTAGCTGCCTACTCACAATTTTGCTGGAAGATCACTCCAAAGTATTTCCCTTTGTTTTCCCATTTGTATTTGAGTAACTGTAGGCCCCTCTGAATAAGTAATTCATATTGCCTTTTTTCACCTCTTTACATTTCCTTCTGAGCACCTTTTGTCCAAGACTGAGTTTCCACTGATTTACATAAACTTCTTCCGCTAGCAACTAAACCCGGGAGTGTCTCTTTTCTAGAATCTTACCCAAGGACTGGTAATGAATTACATGTTTCTTTTGATCTCATTGTCTTTAGCTGGGAAAGGAAGCTAAAACATGGAAAAAAATCCCGCTGAGCCTTAATCATCTTGAAAGGCTACACTGGAGGAAAAAAAATTACAAAAATAAGTGCAATTAATAATTGATGACTAAAATTCAAAACTATTTGTAGCAAAACAAGAATTAAATTGTTTTTTACATCTTCACATGAAACTTGTCTATGAAAACTGATTGGACTAGAAATGATACATAGCATCACCTGAACTGATTTATTAATTTTTAGAATGTCCCTGAATCTGTGTACCAACCAAGGCAAAGTAATGACATTCTGGCAGAAGGGAAAACTCTCACTGCTTCCATGTGCAACTTGTCAATTCCACATCCCGAGGCTGAAAAGGAAAACTAGGTTATAGCAAAACTGGAGCAATGTGTTAAACTTCTATTGCTCGTTTTAGTCATTGTGAAGGAGCACTCCCAGTACACATCTGAATACAGAAGACTTGCAGTTCTGGTCCAATGCACACTGTGAAGAATAGAAACTACATCTAGAACCTATGAGGACAAGATGCAAGTGTCATGTATTTTTAACTCATTGTTCATTAAATAAAATGCCAAGTTACTTTTGCAGTGAGTAAAGAGGGCTTGCCAGCAAGTAAAAATGTGAAAAAAAATTAATTCTTGAAGCTGAAATTAAAACAAGCAATAAAGCAGACAAGCAAAACAGATTCTAGAGTAAGCACATAAATACAACGATGACTTGAATTATCATCCCATTCTTCTTGTGCATGTATGCACTATTTCGGAGAAGCAAAACATACCCTATTCAGTGTTGGTGTTATTCTTCTTCCTTATGTCACACTGGAAGTACAATGACATATTTTAAATGATAGTATTCTTTTTAAAAATCCTAATACCAAAAAACTTGGGAATGAGAATGATATTCTGGGGGACTCTTAGCTTTATATTCTCAATAGATTTTTCCAATGACACTATATAAATTCCTTCTTTTTCTTTTCTTGTCTCACCATTCTTTATTCATTCCTTGAAGCCCCCCATGATTTCATTTAGAACTTCTTTTGACAGCATGATTTCTTTGATCTACATTTTTGTGAGCTTTTAATGACCAGCAGGTATGAAAAGTATGTCTTACTGATTCTCACTGCCTGAAAAATTGTTTTATTTATAATTAGATCCCTGGACTCCATGGAGTTGGTATTTATTTCATTTATACTGGTGTAAATCAGCAGTAAATTACAAAGGCGAACTGTAGATAAATCTGAGTAAAACAATACCAGAATCTGACTCTACTGTACACCAGTTATGTATCTGATAGCTTTTTTTAAGTTAGGGACAGACCTGAATTTTAATCTTATTCAAATATTGCATTTTTCTTGCTTGACAACAAACCAAACTAAAACAAAATACATTAAAAGAAACCACAAGAGGAGTTTAAATCTAAATTTCCTCACTATTATCATTCTAGAGATATTACCTTCATTTTTGACTTCTGAAATTGATAGTCTGTCCTGCATTTTATACAGATTTTAATTAGACACAAGCTGGTTCTGACCAGTCGGTCTAGACTGAATGAGAAGAGGAGAAACAGAACAGAAATAGCTAGGATTTTTATTGCTGTAATCACAAATAACATGGTCACTTGAATAAGACTAAAAGAAACATAAAATAGAAAGACAACACCTCTGTATTCTAGTCATCTTGAAGACATGATTATACTGATTCAGAAAAATTAAAATATCTTTTAATATCTGTGTTACTTCCCAATTAATTAAAAAATTATTGCTACAAGGACTTCATATAAAAAGACATTTTTCTTCTCTTTCCATCAAACATATCTGTCACAATACATTTGCTGTCGTGTTAAAAATGTAATATTTCTGGAAAGTAGCACTTGTGGGAATTCCATTACCCTTAACATGGTAGCTGGCTAATATTGTGACTACCTGGGGGCATTGCTTCTAGGCAGTTGTTTGAAATATTTAATTCTACATAAAATAGTTCTGGTATGGTTCTGCAAAGTTCATAGCATATTAATCTTGCAGTTCTTAAAAAAAACCCCAAAAGCAAAAAGAAAAAAAAAACAAACAAAAACCAAACAAACAAACAAAACAAACAAACAAACAAAACAAAACCTAATTTTTTCTTACACTTGTGAGTTGACACTGAAGAAGACAACACTTTTATTATTTATTTTAACACCTGAGAGTCTACAGTTTAAAATAAAAATAAATAAAATAAAGTGCTCATGGAGTAAAATTCAAACAAATGTCTGTCTGGAAGGAAAAGATGCTTTGATAATTTAATCTTACTTTCCTAAAGATATTTAAATTCTCCAAGAGACAGGGAGGAATATTAACATTCCCTTGAGATCTTCTGGATGATGCCAAAAATTTTTAGAGTCACGGTACTAATTTCTTAGTCCTTTTGCTACTGTCAATTTTCAGAACAATTCCTTGGAGTGTGTGTGAATCATTCTGAAAGCATAAAATTTGTGAATTAAATTTTAACAACAAAATATATACTTCCATTTCCCATTGATTTACATTTACAGAAAGAATAGGGTGTTCTACAAATGAGGAAAGATCCTTTCAGAATATTGAAAAAAAAAATTAAACAAATTGATTTTCACTTTAGAGAATACTGATATTAAAAATCTCCTTTTTAGATATCTCTGTAGGACAGACTGTGTTGAGCAACAAGAAAGAACATTGAGTCAAGTGTATGACGCAAAAAAAATAATTTGCAAGCTTATTGAACAGTACAAGATAGTGGCTTGAAGATTTTGTAGTCTATTTGAAATTAGCAGTGCAGCTCTTTAGGGGGAAAGACACTCAGAAGCAAGCAAAACATACTCATTGTCCCTGTGCTCATAATGAGTAATGTAATTTTAACTTTCTTAAGTGGTGCTTCTTCCAGCACACTGCTAGCAGAGTATTGTGAAAACATGTCCTGTCCTTTAGATAATGAGCAAGTGTTTTCTACAAACTGTGTTTCATTGTGAATACAAATAGATATTGCTGTAAAGAGATTTCTTGACTTAGTTGCTATATCTCAATGGCAGAGACATCAACCTGAGATTCAGTAAATAGTTAGAATTTAAAAATTAAATAATTGACTTAGAAAGAATTAAAAATGTTTCCTTGTATTATTGTCTCATGTAAAAGACAAAATACCTTTCAAAATACCTGTGCCTCTCTCTTTCTTAATGGATGTGCTGAGAGGAGCCTTAGAGTTAAATGACCAAAAAAAACTGAAAAATCCAGAACAAGAAAATCCAACAAAAAAAACCCCAAATAAAACAGGAAAACAAAACAAAGAAGAAAAACCAAACAACAAACAAACAAACAAAAACCCCCACAGGAAAAAAAAAAAACAACCAAACAAAAAACCAAAACCCAAACACACCAAAAAAACCAAACAACAAACAAATAAAAGAAACATATCCTGAGATGTCTACTATATATTCATTGACTGTGTTAGATGTCACTGTTATATGAAATCACAAAAGGAGTTCCAATCAAGGTTTTGTATACATGTAAATAAGGATGTCCCATAAGATCAGAAAGATTTTCCTCAGTTACAAGAATAATAACTTTCTGATATTTTTCCTTCAAAAAATGGATACAAATTTCTCTTAGGCTACACCCTGTCCCTAATTAAATCCTTCCAAATGAGGAAAATGTGAAACTGCAGAGAATAAGGAAGGAAAAGGAACATCTAGACCTTAAGCATCAACTAGAATCTGAAACTCAAGGTTTTTAAGGAAAATTCTTTCCTACAAAACTTTGCATGCTTCTCTTTCTGTCTTCTTTTTATTTTTTTTTTTACTCTGTTATTTCACCATTCACGTTCTTCTTTGCACAGTTTATGTCTTACTACTGTGCAACTTCTGTCTTTAGAGCCAAGTCTAACTGCCTTATCATACTCTGCATACAGGTTGATATCTCAGTTTCTGCTTCTACTCCTTCGAAAATATAAATGGTGTTCACATCTGTCAAAACACACTCCTACACTTGAGACAGCATGCCAAATCTGGATATACCAGGTTTACCCCTGATACTGTGAATAAATCTCAGAAGACCTTGTAGAATATTCATTATAACTTTATGCTATATCCTAACTCAGAGTCCCTCTACTTTTGTTACCTGCTAAAAAACCGAGTCATTCTGGGCTGTAAAATGGTCCTTTCCTTTCCACTCTTTTATCTGTCACCATCATGGATTTTTAGAGGAATGGAGCACTGGTTCTTCAGAATATCTGTAAGAAATATGCTGGGTCATTATGCTGAAAAAGGAATAATGTTTCCTTTTTCGAGGGAACAGTGTTAGTCCAAGTTTGAATTAAGATAGCTTGCTTACACATAGATCTAGAGGTAGTCTTTGAGAGTAGATTTTCACAGATATCTATAGTACAAAAAAATTCAATGTGATACTTGCTAATCTCAGGGATCAATGTCAGCACTCCATATCCATAATCCAGAGTCAGAGCAAAAACACTGGGCTCTGGACTGTGGGGAAATAGATTTTCTGCATGTGGTACTCATGTTGCTGGGAGAAGAAATAAGGAATGATGGATGAGACATGCATTCTGCTTTAGAGACACACTGTATAATGCTGAAATTAGGTTGTCAGCATGGAGGACCTCTGCATTGCAACCCTGTCTCTCCTGAAGGTTTAGTCTGTCAAAGAACATCATCAGAAAATGTTGTATGCTTCAAAGCAAGTACAGCTACCATTATACTGTTGAGGTATTTCCTCAGCTTAAGTATTTTCATGCCATTTTAAAATCAGTAGAAAATCGTATATTTCATATTGATAAAAAAAGCAGCATACTAACTTTATATTATATTTAGTTTGAAATGGAACAAACCCTATAAAGTATTCCAATAGGAAAAAGGATATATTTTAGTGACCAGTTAGCATGTTCAGGATAAAAAGTTTGTCATGAGGCTTTATTCAGATAAATCAATTAACCTGAAAACTTGTTGTGTCACATTTGAAAAGATAACAGAAGCGACCCCAGTTGCTATGATGTCAGCTGGAGTGTGTGCTCTCACTTTATTAATAAAACGTGGCTTTGTTAGTTCCTCTGTAATTCGCTTTTGTAGAAGAAAATAGTCACGTTCATTGCATGCTTCTATAGGAAAGAAATATCTGCAAGGCATACACAGATCACGAATGTAATGTCTCAATTACGTAATGCATAAATTCAAAATAACAGATTGTCTGCATAAAAAATTATTCTCGACAGCTGCGTTGTCTTGCCTAAGAAATTTTCTCTCCTATAATTCCTGAAATGGGAAGAAAGTATGTTTCAACAAAACTTCTTTAAGCATGTTTAATTTATGTGGTTTGAAAGCATGATTTCATCAATTGTCCATGAAAATTATACTTGATATTAATCACAGCATTTTATTAAAAAAAATTGTTTTTATATTTGCCAGGTTACATTTTTAATGTTCTTATTTCTTCAAGGGGGAACCAAAAACTGTTTCTATAATTAGAAAAATATAGCAGGGCATAGGATAACTGATTATGTTTAAAGGAGACACATGGGAGATTTTGTCTTTGTGCCATGAAAATTAATAAGCTTGTCTATTTAATTTCAAAAATACAGCAAGGTTGATTTGATGAATTTATCCTTGCAGTAACTCAAATTTTTAATTCTGGGGGTTTTTTTTGTATTTTTTCAACTGATTATTAAATTATTACTTACTGGGAGTTTATTAATAATAAAGAAGATAATCTTTCACCTGTTCCATCCAGCTCAGCAAGAACTAAAAGCTGTTTTTATCTAATTAATTTCATGGGTTTATATGCGAGAGATTTTCAGTTTGAGCTCCAGTCTCACAAACTTACCACCATTTTGTCCCCAATTGCCAGACTCCTCAGACAGCAAGAGCTTCAAAAACTCCCTTAAACTGAACTCAGTCCTATCTACCTCCTTTATAAGGGTCAAGCCTGACTAAGAAAGCACATGTGGTGAACAATCTTTGTTACAGACCTGTGAGCACGCAAAGAAAAAATCTTCTGAAGCTGTCAGGATGAAACCTCTCAGCCTCACTAGCTCTACGTCATACTTTGAAGTTAATAAAATAGGTAGGCAGTAAGTAACTTAGCTGAGGAACATTTTCTTAAGCATATTGAGAAAAATAGTCTGTCATTTAAAATTAAGCATTTCTATGTCCACTCCCAGCACTGAGGACAGCTAAAGCCTTGAGCCTGCACTACTGCAGATCTCCTTCACTACTGCAGGTCTCCTTCACTGGGTCTTTTTAATTCAGATACCTTTATCATACACAGAGAGACTCTCAGAGAGACAACTTAATAATTGTTTATTGACACAATAATTATTTATTGGCAAGTATATACAATAGATAGCTGAGGATAGTGTGTTATTAAGCTAATATTATATTAATATGCTCAGCACTCTGGACGAGACGTCGGATGGGGCTCTGCTGACCAGGCATGTGCCAGTTAGGTGAAATATGGTTGTTTCTTTGGAACAGGTTGATCCTTGTTGTGTTTTTTTTGCTATTCTATTTCTATTTCACCTAGGCTTTATATCCTTGCATGACAGTTACTTTCCTAGTACAACTTTAAGCTATTATTTTTATCTACTTAATAACACTTCTGTCATTGTTTTCACTATTCTTGTCTTACATGGGCATAGTTTATGCAGTACTTGAGGCCTCAAGCCTCAACAACTTTCTGAGCAAAACTGAGGTTACGCAGCTGGACTGCACCAAACTGGACTTCATGTCTCAGATCTACACCTTGTCTATTCTATCACATTCTTCTACTATTTAAACTGTATAGTTAAAAGCTTGGTGGATAACCAATAGCGTTATCAATTAAAATCCTGAATGATTAATGGGGAGTGTTTGGAAAAATGATGGGTGGCCCAGGCTTAGATGATGTTGAGAATTATTCTGATATTTTAGTCATAGAAACAGTTAAGTTCCAGTGGCTCTCACTGTTAATTTTGTAATACCCCATCTCTTACCAGCCCATGTCTGTTCTCTTCTATGCCTCATCCTGTCTTCTTGTCTCAAGGCCTCTGATATCATTCTAAACCTGTATTTCTCTACATTTTATCATTGTGTTAGGGTTGTAAATATTTCATTCTGCTGATGCCTTTTAGGAGCCAAAGAAAAAAAAACTCCGGAGCAGTTAATTGAGGATGAGATAACAAAAGGGTTTAATTTGTGCCTAGGCATAGATGTTACAAGATGCACTCCCAGGCCATGTTCAGGTGTTACAATTTGTAATACTATCTGTCCAATCCCAAGTGTTTCCATCCCATAGCCTTTGCTCTGGTCCACCCCCAGTCCACCCCCTGGGAATTGGGTCTCAGGGCTTTTTGGGACCACCTCTTCATCACCTTCGTCATCTTCAGAGCACAAATGGTACACGGTCACCCAATTTCTGACAGTGTTCTGTGGTTCAGGCCAAGATATAAGTGTTCTCTAAACAGCATAGGCCTTGCCTTGACAAGAGACTAAACATTTTCTACTGGAATTCAGGGGCAGGATTGATATGGGGAACATAGAATGGGGTAAGAGGGTTGAGGAATGTATAAACTATTGTGCTAAAGAGTGAGGGAGTGAGGGCTGCTGCTTCCAAAATCTACTTCCACTACATAACTATTTATAAAGCTTATAAAATTAGAAAAATAAGAAAAAAAACAACAGAGGGACCTTACAGCATCACTGCCTAGAACAACTGCTTGTTACTGTTACTTATATGAAACTACAGTCATAACACACAATATATATAGACACCTGATAAATTAGAAATTATGCTGTCAAAACTAAGCCAAGTAAAACAAAATTATAGGCAACTCAAAATAATCTCAGATAAACCTCAAACCTGTAAGACCTCAGTCTTGAGATCTTGTAAGCTCAGTACAATATGCAACAAAATGAGAAAAAAATGGTAAAGGATTTCTTATACTTTCAGACTATTTTGAAGGACCATTTATTGCTTCATCATTTTCTCACTGTTTATTGTTTTGGAGATGCAGTAAAAGTTGATCAGCAAGAAGTAACGAAAAGTATATATAATCTTGTTGGTTTTTTTGAGAAGAGGGGTGGGTTTTTTTCCATTTTCCACATAAATTCTTTAAAAAATTCTTTACTGTTACCAGACTCAGATGAGGGGGTTATGTTATTTCCTCTAAGTTTAAAGCAAATACCCCTGTTGATTGCAAATAATTCTCATTATGGGTTTACCAAAAGGGCTGGAATTGTCATAAAAGCTTTAGTTTTCTGTTCTTTTCTGCACATCAAAAAAGTGGAGTAAGTACTTGCCTTAAGGTAGTTAGTTACTCTAGTTTTACACTGAGCAGAATCAAGAACTAGTCCTGTGGAAAAGTCAGGTCTCATAAAAAACAAACAGTGCCATTTTCTGTGCCTGTGCAACATATATTTGGTGATCATCAGTAATAATTTTGTTGAATCTAACTTATTATCTCTACTACAGATAAAAGCTGCAGAAAATTACAACTAAATTGTTAAGGTGCTACCAGGCATTACCTCATGAGCAGTACCACTTATTACTGTCATTTGATGACAAACAAAGGTTCAAAGCTTGAAAAAAAATAAAAACAACCTTTACAAAGTCTAGTGGTTTCAGCTGCCTCTGAAAGGCAAGAAGAAGAGAAAAAAAGGAAAAAAAGAACAAAAAATTCCAGAACCAAAGATTTTTTATCATACAATTTTGACTGTAAACTTTGCCATCTTGCACAGAGTAATGATAACATGCATATACTCTCCTAGCCACTGTTATGTTAATTTACTGTTGAAGTTTAATTAGCCATTTGCCACCAAGCAACTAAGATGCACCCAGTTTTTCCAGAAGTCATGTCCTACTTTTAACATACTATCTGTCTATTCACATTCTCATACCTGGTTTTTATAACTGTCTGTAAAACTGTCCTTTATAACCTTAAAAACTCAGGACTGTTCTACTGTTCTGAAAAAAAAACCCAAGCCAGTTGTGCAACAGCACATTTTATAGAGTAGTTTAAAAGCTACACTAAAAGAAAATGAAATTGTATATCTGACAATGAATAAAGGCAGACTGTGAGCCATGGGACTGGTAGAGCTCTGCATTTTGCTTAAAGAGAGAGATGGAAAATATTTTCTCTTAGCTTTCTCAAAAATCAGATTATATCTGTGTTAGTTCTACTTATGGGCATGACAAGGGTCCAATAATAGACTAAACATATTGATCATTGTAGTGCAAAGCACTCTTTTATTATTTATTAGAGTGGCTGATCAGGCATAAAACCTTTTATACCTCTCCAAATGAAAAAATATTTTTTTTAATGTCAAGGTTGTAATTTACATTTACTGGTCTTCTACTCAAAGTCGAGTCTATGAATTTCATAGAATAAGACAGTTCTTTGAGGTGAGTGAAACACTGCTCTCCAGATCTTTAAGTGGAATAACCTTGAGGAACTCCGGTCTGATACCTCATGTTTCTTGTCATTTAAAGTTGTTATCTTGATATAGTAATGACACATGTACATAGACGAACAAACTCAAGTTACTTACCTTTATACTGATAATGTACACACCTATATTTTTAGAACTAGAAATTGTTAACTTTCTCCATCTGAAATGGTGTAGATGTCAGATTTCTTGATGCCTTCAGTCTTTTTGAAGATATTCTGATCTACTGGTATCAGAAATAGAGTCCTTACCCTGATGGATAACACTCACAAAATAATAAAATACAAAGAATTGAGGGAAATTAAATCTTTGTTTATTTTACAAGGATAATAATGCAGAAAATTTGTTTCCCTAATTCCTTTTCTGAAGGGTTGTCCATAAACCAGAAAAAAATACACAAATTGTTAAAGATGTATAAGATGAGGCCAAGATACACAGAAAATAAAAGATATGCAGGCTTTTTCTAGTTCTCTCTACAAGATGAAAATTAACTTGAAGGAAGTAAACTTGAACTTACTGTGTTCTGTGTCATGAATATTTTAAAAAAAAGTCCAAAACTTGTTCACCTGCAAAATGAGATGACAAAACTGTTCAGCAGCTTGTTTACTAAGCAGGAAAATGGCTAACCCACATACATGTGTAGTCTTGTACATACAGTTCCTCAGGTAAACTAATCCCATGGTCAGAATCACCTCCATTTTCCCATGTCTTAGCAGACTGTAATCTGACTCACTGGGATTCATAAAGAAGTTTTTAATGTCTATCTTATACAGAAAGAGTGAATCTTGTAATAGGATCAACACTTATTCTATTTTCAGTTGAATGGTCTTGAGTGACATACTCACATGTCAATCATTCTGAAACAACCAGCATCTATCTTACCCTGTCCAAAGACCCGAGGGAAGTAGCATCAACCCATGATGACTTGTAGGGAGAAGAGGACTACCTCAGTCAGTCCACAATTCCTAGACTTTCGCAGTGCTTTTCCTTTCACATTTCACTAGAGAGTTCTTTGGAAAGAAAAAATATCAAACCTGTGTGGTAACCAGCTTCATTCAAAACTTATACCTCATGCTACATAAAAATAGTATCTACTGTCATTTTAAAAAACATACCTATGGGAATCAATGCTTCCATGTTACACAATATCTCACAAACAGCACTTATTTAAGGCATTGAATATCCAATTTAAATTCCTTATGCGGTCACAGAGGATTTAGTTCAACAAAATCCTTTCTTCAGATGTGTGCTCTTTTCTAAGTTAAAACTTTGAGGTGAGTAAAAGAAGTTATTGAGACAGTCCATTTAACTGTGGAATATCAAGATGCACCAAAAGGTAAGCTATATAATTTGCAGGAAGGCAACTCAATTAGAAAAAAAGATGGATGGAATTCAACTGCTGTTCAAGAGACATTTTCTGCATTTTATGCTGAAGTAATCCTATAGTGAGTAGAACTTGATTCTGAAATTGAAAAATCTGTGATTCTCCCATCCTGTTGATGGGAGCTGCCTGTCTTAATAATTAATCTTAAGAAATATGATTATTTTTTGTATAGCTCTATCTAGAACACATTAGCACACGTTGTTTGTATTTTCTTTTTGTTTTAACGTAAAAGAGAAACATCCTATACCTCACTATATTATCACTGTCTATATGATCTAGAACATGTAGTTAGCTAATTCTCTTGCAAGTTTAATGATGCAATTTGAACGTGATTAGATAAATAATCTGATGTAGATTTTTCATGATTTGAGTGAGATTTTTGAGACATAATTAATTTAATAAAAGGTAAGGTTATATACTGTTTACTCATTCTTATGTGTTTTGAATTGGGATCAGAAAATTTTATTCCTATTTGAAAATAAAATGTTGGAACTTGAACATAAAGATATTTCTCCAAGTAGTACTCAGTAAAATTACTAAATCCTTCATGACAACAAGTTTTGGTAGCTTTCCACTCAGTAAGTTGTCATTCTGCTTGCCTAAAAGGCAAGTCTACATGGCCAGTGAAGTCAATTTTTTCTAGATTTCAAGATAAGCAGAGTGAATCAAACCAACTCAAATTTCGTGGGGAAAAAAAGGTATGACTTCTCCTTATTCTTAATAAGACATGGTGAAGTCACAACCAAGTAATTCAATTAGTTTTCAAGTTGAAAGGGAACAGAAGTTCAGTTTTTTGTACACCTTCATTTAGATACATGTTAAGTCTCTCTAAATGCCTCTGGGGTCAGTAAGATTTTTGAGGCAGATTTACCTATTTTACCTTCAGGGAACTCCCTTATGAGAAAATCATTCAGATTATCTAATAAATGGAGAAAATTTAAGTTAGCAGGTAAGGTAGAAATACAAATTGGATAAAAAATTTATAGAAAACCTACCTTCTGTGTTGAGACTTTGTAGAATGGGTCTCAACTTTCAGGTCTGTTTTTAATTAAGACATTTTATGAGCTGAAATCCCTTAAGGTGCCTCCCAAGTCTCTTTTGATAGTCTCTGCTTGAGTTGCAATTTTCTAGTTCCTTCCTGTCATTCTCATGTTTGCTGTTATAGCCACACCTTGTAGTCTGGTGTCTTCTTTCTTTTATATATACTTAGTTACTTTTCAAGGAAGGATTACCCTTCCCTTCTTCCTGTGTGTGACCTGTCTACAAGATATTTTAAAGGGAAAAAAATGTGCAGTCAAAGAACAAATTCTGATACTGACAGGAAGCATAGCATCTATTTGAAGACAGGATCCCCCTAACAGAAGCCAAAATGCAGGTAAAAGAATGATAAGTAGTTTGGGGTTTCTTTTTTTTTCTTAAGATATGGCCCTTAAATGGCTTATTATTTGTTTTAAAACATTTATCTACAATTGTCTTTTTAAAATACAATATTTACTATTAAAAGTTGCTGCACATTATAGCTGTTAGTGACATTATACAGATAAAGAAACATTGCAGGAAATCAGTGTGCTCAGCACAGACATTTCAGGAAATCATTAGTCTGTATAAAACCTTCATCCATTTACTATTACTGAAATATTGTAGTTTGTTGAAACTGTTTTACAAAAGCAGTTCTTCTAATATTAACGTTTTAGGGTATATTTTTCATTGTCTGTTTAATTATATGCTAATTATTTTGACATCAGAGCCAGATTCTTGCTAAGAAATTAGACTTTTTCACAGACCAAAAATTTAATGCAAAAATATATTTATGTCTGAAAACACTAAATGTTTTTGTGTGGTAGTTAAGTCACCTCTATTTACAGTTTTGCTTCAAAGTGCTTTAAATGCAAAACTTTTTTTGTAGCTGAACACTCCAATTTGAGCCCTAACCATTTCTTCTAAGCTCTTTCCTTCACACATTATAGGATTATTCTGGGGTGAAGAGAAGCCTGTTGTAGTTATGCTGATACAGTCCTTCACAGAAGGGATTTTGTTGATAAATTTTGATTGGCTTTATATTGTTTTAAGAGAAATTTAATCAAACCTAGATACAAGCATACAAAGTAGTAGTAGTAGCAGCAGCAGTAGTATTAGTAACAAAGATGGATCTGTTATTGCAGAGAGAATGCACTTTATAATATTACTGTGATTTAGCAAAGTAATAATCATGTGTAGCTATGATGTGGAGGATTTATATCCATTTGGCAGACTGACCCCTTATACAGCAGAACTTTTCCAATAAATAGGTAATTATGGACAATATTCAACTTGGAAAATGGTTTTAGAAGAAAGCCAGTACAGATGAAACTTACACTTGTACAGCTCTTGCAAATACATTCTTGCTGCTGCAAAATGTTAGAGAAGAACATTGTAATTGAACTGTGGACAAACACAACAGAGCTCTTCTGCCATTTTTACTGCAAACACTCCCGGCCTCTACTCTGTCATTTCATATCTCCAAGTGTTCTTGCAGCCCACAAGGGGTCTAAGACTCTCTGATAGTGACACATTTCTTATAGCTAAGGATAGCAGTGGAAAGCCAATTATAATAGCTTCCCTACCAGGTCCTGTGGTGTTCGAATCTTTGTAACCCTTGTGGCTTAGTTTTCTCTGAACTGGACTGTTAAATTTCTAAAGAGACCGCCCTTCGAGGCAGTCACCATTTTCTGAATCAGAACTGATGAAGAACACAGTAGAGGAAACATGCTGTGCTCTTTCAGGGGTATTTTATTATAGTTACTTCTGCTTTGTTAAGTTTAAACTTTTAAAATGAAGTTGAGGTGAAGGCAGTTATGCTACACCATCACTTCTCATTGCCACTAACTTTAGAAAAGAGAAAATATTTTTAAAAGGTTGTATATACCTGCAGTCCATCCTTCCCTCCACCTTGCTAGAAACTGAACTGTTAAATTACTATACTCTCAAGTCCAAATATTTAAGACTGTGAACTGAATGAAACATGATATGTGCTCTGTCAATAATTAATTATGAATCTTCTTGAAGTTTAATGACATGATTAAGGATAACAGCCAATTAAATCAAATTTCTTCTGACTGGCAGGAAAATTATTATTTCACACACACAGTTGGCTTCTACATCAAATGGGGAGCAGCTTAAAAATTAAACACCAATTCAATAAGAATGACCTTGAAAGGACAAAAAGTGGGTTCTGGAGGGAAAAGCTATTCAGTAGCCTGAGGTGGAGAAAACATCACTTTAGAGGTATATATTCTGTCATTTTCTTTGTTATTTGTCCATGTAAAATCAGATCACAAACATCTACAAGTTAGGACTAATTTTACAAGACTAAATTTTTAGTGACTGCGGTTCTTCATGAAATCAGTCAATAGTTTCACACTGTCTCTCCATCTTGCTCCCCAGAACTACAGGTAAAAATATGAAACTTGTAAAGATTTTATTTCAGCATTTTCAGTATAAAATAGTCCATAAGCCCCAACAAATTTACTTCTTTTCAATCTGTTTATCAAAATGAAAGATTCTTCACCACAATTTGAGAAGAAATATAGCAGGTTCCAACCTTTTCTTTCAATAGCATTTTAGGACAGATATGACACTGTCAGAAAGAAATGGAGGAGCAGTTAAGGACTTTGGGAGATTTACACTGGAAATGAGGAAACATTTCTTTACCAAGGGCACGTTCAAACCCTAGGACAGGCTTCCTAGAGAGGTGGTTGATGCCCCAAGACTGTCAGAGTTTAAGAGGAATTTGGACAACGCCCTTCATAACGTATTTTAATTTTGGTCAGCCCTGAAGTGTTCAGGTAGTTGGACTAGAAGATCATTATAGGTCCTTTACAACAGAAAAAATCTATTCTATTCTGTCATATACAGGCATATACTTTCCATAGCCAAAGTTCTTCCTTTATGCCAGCTCTGTCTTTATTCTACTGAGTCAAATTGAAAAAACATACTTCTCTTTAAACTTAGGACTTTTTCTTTTCTTTTTTTTTTTTTTGGTCCTCTTGTAAGACTTACTTTCAAAGTATTTGAAGTATATAACTTTTATGATTCAGTCTAATTTAAGGTCATCAGAAATCACACGTTCTTGCTTCACAGAATAGTTATCATTAATTTGAAAGGATTTGCTCCTTAACTTTCTGTGAAGTATGGAGTTGCCAAGAAATACATGTATCTAGGGAACCTCTTGACATAATTTTAAATG
Source organism: Manacus candei (assembly GCF_025592945.1). Lineage (NCBI taxonomy): Eukaryota > Metazoa > Chordata > Aves > Passeriformes > Pipridae > Manacus > Manacus candei. The sequence continues at coordinate 9,949,615 of NW_026138062.1, forward strand.
GTTGGAAAGAAGCTGAAAGAAGTGAGTTTATTAGAACAATTTAAGATTGAAGTCTTTCAAGATTAGAACAGTCTCAGCAAAATACTTTCAACCTCATAGTTTAAATATGACTAATATATTTTAGAAAAAGTTATTTAAAATTAAACAGCATGCAAAATGTTTTTGAATACCATCATTTTGCATTAATAATTACATATTTCATAATTTATTATTTCTCCTCATCTGGTCCAATTCTTTGTTCAAAGCAAGATTAAGTTCAAAATTAGATCAGGTTGCTCTGGTCCTTCTGCAGTCAAGTTTTGAAATTCTCCTAGGACAGAGATTCCACAACCTCTCTGAGGAAACTGCTGCAGTGCTTAACTGTTTTCAGAATAGTGTTTAACCCCAGCATTTACTTTATTTAACATATTTCCTGTGACACATATTTTGGTGTGTCCCTGGTCTACAGACAGAATATAGATTACAAGCCATCATGTTGTTGATTTTTAACCAATTTTCATATGTCTTAAAATTCTATGGCTTGAGGTTTTGATTTGGTTTTCTGTTTGTTTGGGGGTTCATTTTGTTTTTGTGGATTTTTGATAATTTTTTGTTTGTTTGTTTGTTTTGGGGGTTTTTGGTACTTTTGGGGTTTTTCTGGGTTTTGGTTTGGTTTAGTTTTTGTTTTGTTGTTGTTTTGTTTGTTTGGTTTGGTTTTTTTGTGGTTTTTTTTTTAGTTTTTTTTGGTTTGGTTTGGTTTGGTTTTGGGGGTTGTGTTTTTTTCTCAGTACTGTAGCACATTTTCAGTTTTGGTATTACTGGCAAGAAATCTAAAAAATCAGCAGACTTCACACTTGTGTCAGCCTTTAAACATGAATAAAGGAGTTGAGGCAGTGAAGGGTTTCTACTTATTCTAAACTGACCTGAAAGGGTATTTCCTAACTTATAGTTTTTCTTACAGGCTAGTTATTTAGGTCATGCTTTAACAATCTATTTTACTGAATTCATGATTTATGAATGGCCGCCACATTCTGTTTTTCTTCTGAGTTATGTCAGTGTTGCTTCCCAAATCTTCGTTCGCAAAGCCTAGCCATGATATATGTCAGTGTTGGAGAAAACCTGAAATTGTAGGATTTCTGCATATGGTAAGCATATCTTTACATGAACAATGAGCCTTTCATTTTAACAAAAGAAAAAGAATTTACTCTGAGGGTGCTAAACACAGGTGGCCCAGAAGGGATAATGTGTCTCAAAAGCAAACTATACACAATCATAAACAACCAGATCTACCTGACCCGGTTTGAGCAGGTTCAGATGATCTCAAAAGGTCCCTTACAACTTCAGCAGTTCTGTGATTATGTGATTTAATTGCCCTTGGTAATCAAAAGGTATATTATCTCAGCTGATGTCTTATGACATGTTTGTAAATAAAAGGTTCCTTTCTAAGGATCACTCAGAACCTCCTTGGCTCTTGAGAACAGTAAAATCCACTAATCATGCCTCTAACCTGAATCATCAAAAATAAACAAAATATTTTAAAGAGGCATTCAAAGTGATTAGAATAATCTGAGCTCAACAACAAAGTCATAAACAATTAAAAAATAGCAGCTAAAGCAAATTGAGGTAGATGTGTAATTAAGTTAATATTGTGTAAAAATCCACAGGATGCCTTCCAAGTCCATAGGAAACCATTAAAATGCCATCAATGTCAATAGACATTGAAGTAAGCTGCAGCACAAGAGGTAGAGACAGGAACTTAATCATATTAATATAAGGACAAAAAATGCAATAAAATATCTAGAAATGTGCCATGAAAAATTAAAACTCCTTTTTGCTGATAACCTAAATAACCTAAATAAGAGAAATTTCTGTACTCTTACCTTTGAAATAGCCCTTTGAAAATGTAACTGGGCAATCTTAAATAATCACGGTCATGAAAAGTTATTATCAGAACATCCAAGCAAATGTATGAAGTAAAAATTGAACTATTTTCTTTTCCCTAGATGCATATAAGTGCTATTGCCCCCAAGGTATCATTACATTAGTTCTACAAAGACTTAATATTCACTTAGTGCTATGTATTCTATTAAATCACTTTCTCTTTTGGTCTCTTTCCAGGGGGAGATATAAATTAAAAACACACCTCTAATTCATTTTCTTTCCTTTTTGGAATATTAGCATACCAATAAAAATACATATTATGTGTTTTAAAGGGAATTTCTGTAGTATGTAATTAGTTATTCTCTTTAAAAATTTGTACACTACAGTTTTCAGGATTCAAACGTTTAAGAAATTGATTTGGGCTATTAACAATTAGTATTTTAATACTGATATAGGGAAAAATACTCAATCATCCCCTCTTATAACGTCTTCCTTCTCTCAAAGTACAAAATAGAAATATCTATTATATTTTTTTTCTTAGTTAACTTAGTTTCTCTTAGTTAACAAATTTGGCTTTGTTATTTGTAAGTGTTACTATATAATCCACAGGATTTATTTGATTGCCAATATATTCAAACTCCTTACTATTTTTATTTCTATCAGGCTTTCCCTCCTCTCCTTCCAAGAAGGAAGGCTGCCATAACAATATTTTTATTGTTGCTATTTCATTTTGATTTAATTTGTAAAAAATTATAGCATGATAATTATTCTATTACAGTTCAATATATATCTAATAGTTTAAAAACAGGAGTTGTGGGAAATATATAAATAGTCAGTCCTGAACTGACTATTGGACACAAGAAGAGTTACACCGAGGAAATGGAAAAAATCACCAGAAATTTTTTACGGGACACTAGATCACAACCTGTCCTCTATTAATTGTGAGAGAAGTTAGGCTGATTGCTTCAAAGCAGATCTAGACATCTAAATGTAGATGGTTGGTTTCAGATTGAATCTCATCAGGTAACTGAAGGCTTTCATCGCTGATTATAAATGCAGAAAAAGAACTATTTTGAGCAGGAGCCATTGATTGCTCACTTGAAATAATAGTGTTTGCTTAAACACTTCAGCATCTCTGTCTTATCTTCATATAACATCTCCTAAAGATTTTATTTTTGTTTGATATGGTTAAGTGCAATCTTGGGTATATATTAAAAATGTACATATACCTATACAAATACACATGCATATCTCATATACACTTAGAAGGCTTAAAAGCTAAATTCCCTGTCAAAGGATGAATTTTTCCTGCGAAAAAACCCCAAACTAGATACTGGAATTATATATTTTGAAAATGGTGAAATGAAATACCCATTCTGAAATGGATAATTCATAGAATCACATCAACACATTATCACTAAGATGGGAAGGGACTTCTGGAAATCACCTAGTCCAACTTCCCCACTCAGAGAGGAACCACAATGCATCTTTTTAATTCACACCCACCAGGTATTTATACACATTGATAAGATCCTCCTGAGCATTCTTTTTTTTTCCAGGATGAGCAGTTGCAGCTCTCTCAGTATTTCCTCATACGACAAAAGCTCCAGTTCCTTAATCACACCCATAGTCCTTCATTAAACTTTTCTTAGCATGCCTACATACCACTTGTACTGGGGAGTCCAGATCTGGACCTGGCATTCCAGGTGATGCTTCCTTTCTAACTCTTTCCTGGGTGAGGTTTGTGTGTGTGCATGTGTGTGTATGAGCACCCCAGTGCCAGAAAATGGAGTCAAACCATGAGTTGAAGGACTGTGGTTCCATGGTACCAACGACTGAAGCAAGTGTACAAATACGTATGTGATTGCTAGCAAAAGTACAAGGTGGAGCAACTGGTGAGTGGATGAAGTCACTTGGGAGCAGGGGCTTGTGAATGAAAGCACTGGGGGATTGGTTGCTTGCACTCAGGAAGTTGTGGCCAGCTGCATGTGCACATGTGACAGTCTGTACCAGCAACTGGAGCAGGGCTGTGGTTTAATCCTAGCCAGCGACCAAGTACTATGCAGACACCTGATCACTCCCTCAATAGTGGCATCGGAGAGAGGATACTAAGGGTAGAAGGTTGAGGACTTGTGGGTTGAGATAACAACAGTTTAATAGGGCAAGCAAAAGCCACTCACACAAGCAAATCTAAACAAGGAATGCATTCACTGCTTTCCATGGGCAGGCAGGTGTTCAGCCATCTCCAGGAAAGCAGGGCCTCATCATGCATAACGATTATATTATATATATCAATACCATAACGAATTTGAAGTTGGACTTGACGATCCATGTGAGTCCCTTCCAACTCAGCGTATTCTGTGATTTTGTGAATAACCCTTTGGTCAGTTTGGGTCACCTCTCCTAACTGTGTCTCTTCTTAAACTCCCATGCATCTTGAACCTTGTTGCCAGCGTGGCAGTGCAAGGAGCAGAAAAGGCCTTGGTTCTCTGTAAGGCTTGCTCAGGAATAGCAAAAATGTCTCTATATTATCAACACCGTGTTCAGCACTGTCGTGGTTTGAGCTGGTCAAACCCAGGGGTGGGGTTCTTGGTGTTGACCCAATCAGCACCCTGGAAAATTAACATATTACAACAGACCGGAAAAGGAGATGAGATTACGTAGCTGGAAGAGGGGCAGCCATGGTTTCAGACGCCACATGTTTGAGAGAGGGGCCAGTGAGCCCTGCTGGGGGCCAAGGCCCCCAGTCCCCGACCAGGCTGCGGGGGGCCCGGTGCAGTGTTAAAACTGGACCGGTGCTGTGGCCAAAGGCTGGGTGGAGTTACTCCACTGTGAGTGGACAGCGGAAGAGTGGCGGCAGAGACAGCACTGAATAGAGAGCTGTGGCTGAAAGTCTAGAAGATAACCAGCAAACAGCAAGATGGCATGGAGCCCGGCTGAGAGATGCAGAGATGTCCTGCAGGAGGGAGAGCCGGCAACAGAGCAGAGAAAACTCAGTAGAGACTGTTTTGGGTAAGATTGAACTACTTTCCCAAAACCCTGAGACCTCTTAAAGAGGAGGGGTGGGCTTCCAAACTTTTAGGGAGTCCCAAAATATAGCAGCAGTTAGGGAGAGAGAGAGGAGCTGAAAACTCAGAGACGTCCTGTGAGCTGGACCAGGATGGAATGTGGGGGAAGTGGCCCTCCCCTGCCACTTTTGCAGATGGAGCAAAGGAGCTCTGTTAGAACACTTGGGGCAAAAATTGAAGAGAGACCTAAATGTTCTGATTCGGGGGAACTTGTTCCCCCAAGGAAGGGACTTTCATGGGATTTGCACCCCGTGATCTGATTGTGGTGAGGCGAGTTTTGTCCCTGTTTTGCAACCCACGGAGAGACCTTTGCTTGGAGCCGAAGGGCCGAGAAGGGTGAGAAAAAAACCCTGTGTTGTAATGAAGAGAGAGAGATATTTTTCCAGCTAGGACAAATCAGAACTACTGCCTTGAAGAGGAGAGACACTGCTGTCCTGAAAGTGAAAAAGACTTTTTCTTCTTTCCTTCTGGACATTTTATAGAGGGAAGGAGGGACGATCTATGTATATGTATATTGCTTTACTATAGGAGAGATAGTTAGGATTGTTATATATAGAAATGTATTATAGTATTTATTATGTTAGTAATAAATCTTGATATAATTTCCCCATGTCAGTAGTCATGTTATGTCTGAAACCTCTTTCATATTGAGGCAAATTGTGGGGATTTTGGAAACTGGATTTTTGGGAAGCTCAAATCATGACAAGCACAAATTCAAAACACGTCCCTGTGGTAGCCACTGTGAAAAAATTAACTTTACCCCAGCCAAAACCAGCACACCTGCTCAGTAAGGTAGGAGAAAAGGAGGTCTATTGGTTCTGCCTATGTTTGTGTGAGTACTCTGTGTGTCTGCCTGAGACCTGTGTGGTTGGCAATGTAGATATATTTTTACATATATATGTTTTTTATGTCTATATGTCATATATACATTCGCTCTGCATGTACATGCTGGTAATATATCTTCAGGCTCACACTGGCTGGACTTCAGAACAGAAAGCAACAACAGCCACACCTCTTAGGCCGTTGAATCTGGCATGATATATCTTCCTCTCAGCACAGAAACACTCTTGATCAGAAATCCATGCTGTGAGTTATGACTTTAATGAATTTTAAAATACTATGACAAATATATACTGCAAGCTACTAAACCCTGAATCTTAGAATTTTAACCTCATAATTACCCTTTGTCTGCGATTTTTACTTTTTATTATTACTTAGAGAAAATAATTTTTATTATAACTATTCATGAGTATATCTGCTTACAGAACCTACTTATATAACTGCTAATCCTACAATAGTAGATACCAGTTATTAATTTCTTTCTACTGATGAAGCAAAACTTCATTTTACATTTTTACCTAACAATTTCCAGAATTCTTAAGATCACAATAATCTTGAAAATAAGTAATATTTTAAATAATAGTTTAAAATTATTGATGTAATTGATAAATATAGTACTTTGACATATCAGATTTTAGATATTCCAAAATCTTTTACCAAAATCCTGACTGAACGAAAAATATGTACTAGACTCACTAGAAAGTTCATATCATTTGAGTTTTAAAGATCTTCCTTTAAACAGAGAACATCTATAGATATAACCTTTAAGAGCAGAATATGGCATTAGGAAGAAAGATTAAGGTAGTACATTCAATTCTTTTCTAAAGAGAAATATGAAGTTTCCCTAAAAAATATTATTGGAAGATATACACTTCACAGTAAGTCAAAGCAAGCGTAGATATATAAGAAAACTACACATTTCTCATGAAAACAAAAGATATCTCCTCTAATATTCAAATATTTCACATCTCTTAAACCATTTATCCTGTTTATTAGAGACACGTTGCAACCAAAGTCCCAGGGAAGTGAGGATTTTAGATATTTTGATATCTAAATACTTATTTTTTAAGGTCTTAAATTTACACAGTAAATCAGGTTGTAACAATGTCTGATGGGAAAAAAAGTAATGCATTATAAACATAGAATGTATTAACATATGTTGTCTTCTCTTTGTCTCTTTTTCAGAATACAATGAAGTAGCCTTTGCACTAAATAATTATTTTTATGGTAGTATTAATTTTATGGTTTTATTGATTTTATCCAGGTCACTTCCAGAAGTAATAAGCTAGGTTACCTTATAGCAAAATAATTCCTAGATAGGAAATGGTTTTTAAATTTTTTTCCTATACAAGTATTTAAAAAAAGGTATGATGCTTATTTTTCCAATAACAACATATTTTACTGGTTTTACTGCAGACAACAAATTTACACTGTAGACATCAAAACAGATTTCAACTCAATTCCACATTCTTATTCTTGAGTTTTTATCAAAACCCTTAAAAAAAGTAAAAAACTTTTTTTATTACAATAGTGTATTAAAATAAATTGTGTATTATGGTTTTGGGGGGTTTTTTAGATGTTCTATTCTTAAAGTAAGACACAGAACTTTACTCTTTCAGTGGATGCTACTTTGCACGTGCCATTTCTCATCATGCTGATCACTAAGCAGGTTTTCTTAGATTCTTTCAAAGTCATTTACATTATTCTCTGGTTTGATTAGCTAAAGTCAAATTTGTGTCATCTACACAATGTGGTTTAAATTTACTTATTGGTTTTAAGCAGATTTTGATAGCAGAATACAAAACAACAGGACTTCAACTCCAGTAAAAGAAAAAAAATAATCAAATTTTCTGATGTGGTTTAACCCTGTTAGGCAACTGAGCACCACACACCTGCTCAGTCATTCCCTACCCTATTGGGATGATGAAGAGAATCAGAAGAAAATTCATTGGTTGAGATAAAGATAGTTTCATAGGCAAAGCAAAAGTCGTGCACACAAGCAAAACAAAATATGGAATTCAATCACCGCTTCCCATGGGCAGGCAGGTGTTCAGCCATCCCCAGGAAAGCAGGGCTCCCTTACACATAGTGGTTTCTTGGGATGACAAATGTCATCACTCTGAATGTCCATCCTTTCCTTCTTCTTCCCCCACATTTATATGCTGAGCATGATGCTGTATGGTATGGAATATCCCTTGGGTCAGTTGTAGTCATTTGTCCTGGCTGTGTCCCCTTCTCATGCACCTCCAGTTTACAGGCTGGTGGGGCGGGGAGAGAAGCAGAAAAGGCCTTGACTCTGTATAAGCACTGCTCAGAAGTAAATAAACCATCCCTGTGTTATCAACACACTTTTCAGCACAAATGCAGAACATGGACCTATACAAGCTTCTGTGAAGGAAACTAACTCTATCCCAGACAAAACCAGTACACTCCAACAAACAAGAAAACAAAAAAAACCAAAAACCCCAGTATTATTAGAAATGTAATTTTTTTCCTGTTTACTTTCTTCAGTCTTGAAAATTTGTAGTTATTATTTTTTTTTAGAATCTAAAAAGCATAAATTGGCTACAAAATAAATACCTTACAAACCAAAACATTACTCAAAACTGAAATAACATTTTCTCCAGCAGTCAGAATACGCATAAAAAACCACTATGAGTTTAGTTGAACAATAAGGTGAAGGTGAGTACTATGGACAATCTTTTTCAGAAACACTGCTTAGGCATATAATTTTTTTGTACCATGTTATGCATGCTGTTTAATATGTGATGACATTCTCAATACATTATTTTGAAGCAAGTCCAAATGGCAACTCATTATATTGCACACGAATATATCTTTAACTCCAAACATTTATGGTTCATGAATTTATAGTGGAGATAAATTAAAATAATTTATTCCAGGGAAAGTTAGTTACACTTGTCCTTATCAGTGACTTGACCAGTGTCAAGCAGTCAATTTATAGGAGAGCCAAAAGTTAGGGCTTCCTGCTCCAGATCCTTTTCCTCATGAGTAAGTTAATTCTAAGAGATATTTTCTGAATTCCAAAAACTTATAGTCTGGAAATATACATGCTTATATCTTTCCGCTGAGGTTCAGTTAACTCACTGACATTTTTCTTTAAAAAAGAATTACAACTTATGGAAAATTAAAGAGAGAAGACCTGACTGTACCATGTGATAATTAATGAGACCTTGTTTACATCTTCACTTGGAAGACATACTTATTGTCAAGCTCTGCAGTTTAAAATATAGTAGACAGAAGTTACCTTAACACCTGTTTGTTGGTACTCGCAAATTCAGAAAAGGCAGCATTACCTTGACTGAATGTTGCCTGATTAAAACCGCCTTTCCAAATGACAAGTCCTATTGTAGGCTAATGAATACCTCTTGCTCATCCACATAGCAAAGTTCTCTGTATATATTTTGAAATTGAATTTCAATTAAATTGCGAAGTTAGACAATATAACTGCATACTGTCTAGGTATTTAGCTCTCACATTCCAAGGACCTGTCAATTAGACTTCAGTAGAAAAAATGATACTACTGAAATACATAGACACATCCACACGAGCTGTTTGAAACATGCAAATTTAATTTAACAGTTGAAACAACAGTTCTGCTGTTTCATCTCTTATCATCCCTAACAGTAACCAACAGGGGGTTTAGCGGTTTGCTACTTAATGAGTTATAAATGATCTAATTAAGTGTCTCCTTGCAATTGTCTTTACACTTCATTAGTGATGTGGTTGTTTATTAAGATTGGAATTTTATTGTCAGTCTAATAATTCATTCAGTTTTAGTTACATTTATAAAGATTTTGATGGTATTATTTGAACAAGGATTTTACAAACTACTTAAAATATTTTTCTTGTATTATTTATTCTTCAATAACAAATATTCTGGGGTTTTTTTCTTCAGTGTATTGAACTATATGTTGAGGATGATATGCATACTGTCTGTTTTGCAGATTATTTTACCCAGATTCCTTTTTCCTTTTAACTGTGGAATTTGGAGAAAATGACATTTCCTATAAAATACTTGTATCAACTTAGTAAATCAACTGACAACCGTCCATCTCAGGACAGAATGGACACAAGGAAATGATATTTTCAATGGAATTTGTATTATTAGATTGCAAAAATATTTCAAAGATTAACTTTCACTTGTATGCATCTATTCTGTGATGTACTAAACTAACTAGCAAATGAAGTTCGTGATGTTCAGCAAATGCTCCATTGAACCTAGACAAGACAAAGTCCTTTTCTAAGCTTATACTTGAATAGTCAGCATCCTACTTTGCTGAATGTAGAATCATTGCAAGGCCAGTTTACAGACTGCTATTTGTCTATAATGAAGAGTGAAGATCACAGGCTTGTCTCTCTTTTGCTGTCTTTTGAGAAAACCAGAAAAAAAGAGAAATGTAAAGGGTTTTTTTTCCTAAAATTGGATTGAAACTTTAAAATTCAGTGTTAAATCCAACTACAAAGATACATTAAAAAAAAAAATATTTTTTTCATGTTTTTGTCAGATTTTCACTTTAATATCTTCATGAACCCACACACATGGTGCCCGAATAGATAATGATATTGGAAAACTGCCAGTTCATATTTTAAAAATATACATGACAGACCATAGGAAACAGTTGGCTTACACTAAATCTTCTTGTAGACAATAGAATTTGATGTGCTAAGAAATAAAAAAATGTATAGCTATCAGACATGGAAATGCATTTAGGAAAGAGAGAAGTGTATTTGTGATATCTTAAAGGTATAGGCAAAGAGTTGTTCCAGAAGGTAAGCTAAACCCAAAGTGAATGCAAGACTTAGTAATTATACGCTGGGAATACACACACAATACAACTCAAACCAAAAGTAAATATACACCTATATTTTGGATTTAATTACTTTTTTTATTTGCAAAACTAGATCTATATTTACTTTTTTGTCATGATCTTTTCTCCCTGTGTGATTTTGGAGAGTAGGGTCAATTAGTACTGTTTTCCTCCATGAGGGCTATCATTCAACAAGATCTCTATGATGAGAAAGCTCAGCTGACAAAAGATTTAGCCACGATCTGCCAATCAATATGAGGCTTTGTGACAGAAGACAAGCAGGAATTAACCTACTTAAAATTATGTACTAAAAATTGAGATAGGTATCTCCCTAAACATCTACATTTAGTCATAGTTCAGTCACTCTAGAAGAATTAATCCTGCGTACACATTTGCTTGTACTGTGAAGGGAAAACTTCCATTGTAAGAAATTTATATTCTTTTAATCTCATCTGAACATGTAACCATATTTTTCTCCCCTTATTTTCTGTGTACCTGCATAAAGGCTCATCTTTTCATAGAAGTACAGAAGCATGCAAGTTGAAAAGGACCTTGAGAAGTCATACAGTCCAATGTCCTACACAAAGCAGGTCCACTACGAGCAGGTTACTCAATATCATGACCAGTCTGGTTCTGAATATCTCCAAGTATATCACCAAGAAGACTGTTTCCTGAGTTGAATCACTCACACAGTGAAAGACCTTTTCCTTTCATCAAGTCATAATTTCCCATGTTTCAATTTTTGCCCTCTCTGCTTTAGCAACATAATTTGTCATCCACTGTCTACCCTGGAAAAATCTTGTTCTGTTTAGTTTGTTCTTTTTAACAGTCTATTACTATTGGAAATTGTAGGCAGTAGTAAGATCCCTATGATATCCTTCAGTTTTCAAGGCTGAACAAACCCAGCCCTCCCATACTCCCCTTGTACACCACGGGGCGCAGCCCGTGTACACTTTGATGGACTTCTACCATATTCACTCCTGTTTGTCAGTGTCTTTTTGTACTGTGGAGCCCCCAGTAGGGCACAGTTCTCCATATGCAGTCTTCAGACATCGAAGAGAAGGGAATAATCATTTCCCTTCATCCTCTGGAAGAGAATTAAAGGATTAAAAGTAACAGTTCCAGTGCAATAGCTTTCTTAAATTGTGCAGCATTTCTCCTTCAGATCATGAATAAATACTTCACTTTCTGTTTCTGTCTTCTAGTTCTGCTGTGTCACTGAATGGGTTGTCTCTTTTCTGTCTTCTGAGATAATCTGGATAGCTAAACATGGGTCACATAAATAAGAATCCCTTATGGATACCCCAACTCTCCTCTCAGGAAAACCACAGTTATGGAATACATGTAGAGTCTACATAATTGAAGACTCCTTAAAGAATGAGAAATGAAAAGAATGGGAGAGTATAGCGATTTTTTTGTTCCTTTTCTTTCTGAATCTATCTTGAAGAAAGTTGTCAGGCGAAACAAAGATATATTCAAACAAAAATTACAGGTTGGTGTTAAAAGAATTACTTAAAAAACCTACTGTTGAATGTAAGGAAAGTCCTAATATTTCACAGTCATCGCACAATGAAATATACCAGTGTAGAGGAAATACAGGAGGAGACCTCTAGAAAGGCCACATAAAGGGAATCTGCCAACTCCTGTAAATATATATATATGGGAACTGCTGCTACTCCACTAAAGGATTGGGCTGACTAGACAGGATCCAGATGCTCATAATCAGGAGCCATAGAATGAAGATACTCCAAACAATGGTCACAGTATAGCCTTAGCCTTCCAAAGTTCCTTTGTAGAAAGACTTCTAGTCAGAGGTCAGAAAAACTGAGTAGGAAGAAGAAAGATCCTAAAGAAATGTCATTCAAAATTACTTTATCTCTTCTTATGTTTGCCATCAGCAGAATGTCTAAACTATCCATCTCCAAATGGTGCATAAACTAGTATCTTTATCTACTTGTTCAACTTTTAGATGGGAGAATCCAGTTCTGAATAAGCCTGGGAGAAAGGATTACTGAGTGTTGGACAATACTAAATGTTAACTATTGTGTAAAATACCCCACCAACCAGAGGAACTGTTGTTGTGGTTTAACACCAGCTGGTAACTAAGCATCACACAACTTCTTGCTCATTTGACACTGCTGCAATGGGGGAGAGAATTGAAAGAGTGAGAAAACTCATGGGTTGACAATCTAAATAGGTAAAGCAAAAACTGCACACACAAGCAAAGCTGAATAAGGAATTAATTCACCACTTCCCATGGGAACTCAGGTGTTCAGCCATCTCCAGGAAAGCAGGGCTCCATCATGCATTAGGATGACTTGGGAAGACACACACCAGCACTCTGAACATCCCCTCCTTTCTTCTTCTTCCACCAGCTTTATGTGCTGAGCATGATACCATATGGTGCGGGATATCCCCCTGGTCAGTAGGGCTCATCTGTCTGTGTCTTCTCCTAGATTTTTTTTTGCACCATGAGTCAGCTCATGGGGTGGTGTGAGACTCAGAGAAGCTACGTAAGCACTGCTCAGCAATAACTAAAACATCCCTGTGTTATCAACACCATTTTCAGCACAAATTTAAAACAATAGCACCATGCCAGCTACTATGAAAAAAATTAACCCTATCCAAGCCAAAAAGAGCACAGTTGTCATCTCTAAAGATGAATAGTTACAAAACAGACATACATATCTAAAATTTGTTACCTTAACAGCTTGATTTTTCTTTGAGTAAATGTCATCTAATTTTCCAATTTAGAGCTCTTCTTTTTCAGTATTTGTACCCTTCAAAGGTTTCAAATTACTATTCATATTAACAATTTTCTGTAACAAATTTACAGTATTCAGATTTTCTATTCTTCAATATTCTCATTAGTTCTTCCGGACAGTGAATTTGGTTTAATTTCTAATTTTTATCCAGTTTGTCAAGCTATTCTTCATTATAAAGTGTCACATCTGCTCAGTGTTCTAAAAACTAATTTCTAATACCAAAAAACAAGGAATATCTGAATTTACTTTTCTACATCTTTATTTCTGCACTTTAGTGTTGCTTTATTTTTTTATTGCTACGGTACCTTGGAATTCACATGAGGTTTGCTATTCTCTTCACCCTTAGTCTTTATTGCCAACAAAATTTCCTCCCTCTCTTATATGGTCTTTCTGAATTGTTATTCCCCAGATGTACAGCTTGCATATTTCCCAAGATTAAATATCATTTTATTTCCTTCAAATAATTCAAACTTCCTTTGGTCTTGCTAGATTATTCCTTTATCCACAATGGTATTTATAATACATTCCAATTTAATATTGTCTGAAAATTTAATTAATGTGCAATTTACTCCTCCATCCAAAATAGAAATAAAGTTGATAAATAAAACTAGGTCTAACCCCAATCCTGGCTACACCTCCTTGGCCACATGCAATTTAACATAACTTTGCTGATTGACCTTTAGCGGTTTTCTGTCAGTGTGATGGTACCAGTTTGAATTCGTTTAGTAAACAGCAATGGGGATTTCACGTTAAAAATATTCAGTACAAGATATATGAATGCTAATTTTGAAGACAGGTTGTATTTCAAGTCATGAAAACTTGCAGACCAAGTTTAAGTGTCTTTATTAGAAAGCCGAAGTTCTGAAATAGCAGAGGTTATTTGAGACCTCTGCATGATACTAGCAGATATTACACATGTTCTGCAGGAAACCACCCTGAGACCAGAGAGGATATTCTCTACTATTAAAAGTGACACTAAGAAACAATATTTAAAACAGAATTACTCCTTTATTTTTCATATTTAGTCAGTCAAGTTCAATAAGAAGTTCAGAGAATGTTCTTGGCTTATAAGCATACATTTACTGTATTTTCTCCTGGAGGAGTCCACTTTTTTCTCTTTGACTAATGGAAAGACAGTAGACTTCATTTCAGCTAACATTGATTATCCAGAAGACAAATATTAATAGCTCAATATGGCTACCCACGCAGAGACATCAAGTAACATTTCAGGTTCCCTAGAATATATGAAAATATCCTCACAGGGCCAACAGAAAAGATACAGAACCTATAGGAAAATCATGCTCATCTGGAATAGCTACGATATCCTAAACATCTCAAAAGCACTAGATTCCCATCTGTATGCAATGGAATTAAGCCTCTATTCCACTTTATGTTTGAATAGATCACCACCTTGCTTTTCCCTTTGTCTCCTCACCCTTTTACTTGTAGTTTTAGTCTATAACCCTGTACTAAGATCCCTTCACCATTCACCTTACAGCCTTTAGTCTATACATTCATATTACAATAAATAGAACCTAGTAGATAGAAAGATAATAGTAATTTTCATATTTGATAAATATTAACCAAATAATATACATGCGCAAAGATTAACAATCTATTAGCATGCAAACCCCACATTTAATTAAGTTTCTCTAACCAGCACTAATACAGTCAGAAACAGAAACTACACTGGGGATCTTGAAGTAGTCTCACCGAAGAGTGTAATTATACTAGGGAGAAAACATGAAGATCATCGTTAGCATCATCTTCATTGTTATCACTACCCAGTGTGTTGTAGAAGATGCCCAAAGAATTCTTGTCGGGTGACCCAATTGCTCTTCTGACCTGGCCACTGGAGAGAGGTTTCCCTTTAGCTTCGTCTTTTCCTTTCTTTCTCTGCTTTCTGCCTGGTAGCTTTACATTGATGCATGCCATCAATTACAGATCCTGAAAAGGAAGTTTTCTTCATTTAAGATTATTCCAGCTTTGTGCAAGAACTGTGTTATCACTCAGAGACTTACTGAAATATAAAAGCAGTTGCACAAAGAAAAAATGGAGAGGAAGATGGTACGTCTGAATTGGCTTGATGTAAAACTGGGATGTAGCTGGTGCATATATCAAGATCAGGCATCAAGAAAGACTTTCACCTTTTTCAGTGTGCATGAATTTAGATTAGATAATTTATCTCTTAGAATATAACTACAGAAAAAAACCAGATAGAGATCAACAAAACTTCTTGTAGTAATGTATCTGATGAAAAAAAGGTGTAACTCCCTTCTTTGCTTTTTTTCTCAGATTTATAGTTAGAAAATTGCCTTTTTTTCTAAAGTATCTGTACATTCTTCTTTATTGCAACATCTAGATGTTTAAAAATTCATCACAGTAAAATGTGGTATCACCCATTATTTTTCATAAGGATTTTACTTTTTAAATAACATATCCTCAAAGCTCCTGAGAATAACCCATATGTGGTTTGTAGCAATATTGAAAGTTTTCTACTTGTTTGTTATGTTTAGTGCTATAGTGTTCCTTACATTCCTACATTATTTATGTGGTTTGTAGCTGCTGGAGAAACAAGCATAAATAAATCTCAATATCTCCAGAAAAGGAGCTTACCAACATACCTTGAGAGAAAGAAGGAAGATAAGACATCTCAAGTAGATCCTTTAAAGGTCTATTGCAATATCTTCTTTTTAGCCTGAAGGTGAAATAACATTTATGAAATTATTAATCTGCTTTGGACAAAGAAAGTCCTAAGAAAGCATCTGAAGCCACTGAAATCATCTCCATTTCCAGAAAATAGTAGAAGAGATAGCTAGCTGTTTAACTTGATATGCAGATTACTTTGAAAATAATTAAATAAATTTTCTAATTTTTTGTGGTTCTTTCTGTGGAAAAGCCAGACCTCGGGCTTATATGAACCTTGATTTGAAGAATTGTTCTCAATTGTTTCTGTTTGGAGCTTTTGAGGGCCATGAGAGGAACACACCTATCTTCTGCCCCAGTTCCCTTCCTGATGCAAGTCTTGCCCTCCTGGTGACAGCATGTGTTGACTTGGGGAGCAAAGTTAGCTGGATGCAACACCCCAACAAATCTTGGGCAGGAAAGGGAGCAACAGCCCTTTGTATAAGGAGGTGAGGCAGGAGCACCTGCTATCCTAACCTGCAGGGCCCCAGTAGGGAGATATCAGGGAGAGAGGGAGGGAGCAAGAGGGGTAGAAGAAGCACATTACCAGAGCCTTGAGTAGGGTCCTGTTCCAATAGGACTACATTTGCCATGGGCACCCTGGTCTTTCTCACCCTGGGGCCTGAAGCACCAGTGAGCTATGGTCACATCTCCCAGCCCAGCAACCATGAGAACAACTGACAGTGACAACCTTTAGGCCTAGGGGGAGTGTGGAAGGTTTATTTTGGCACCAGAACTAAGGTGTGGATACTCAGAAGAGTGCATATGGAAGGTCAGTTCTGGAGGGCTAAGGGCCAAGCTCCCACTCAGCTGCTCATTCACCCTCTCTTCTTTAAGGATGGAAAATAGAAAGTTCATGGGTTGAGATAAAAGCAGAGAGATTGCTTATCAATTACTGTCATGGGCAAAACAGACTTGACTTGAGGAAAATTAATTTACTTCTTTGCTAACTAAAATAGAATAGGATAGTGAGAAATAAAGTCAACTATGAAAAGACTTTTCTTCACTTGTCTCCCAATAGGTGATGGAAGTGTGATGTTGGCATTAAAGTGGTAGATACTCAGAAGTGTGCATGTGCAAGGGGGTATAACAGTTTCTTTTGTAATATTACTAAATCTTTGTGTTCATTGGATAATTTGGATTTGTAAAACATTAATTGGTTTGGTATTCAAATTTTTAGTTTTCAACATATGGTGTTCCCTTTTGCCTGTTACATGATTCTGAGTGTAACATTCTGATGCTCCTCCTGGAGTAATTGAAACATTGTCACAGAGCATTAGCAAACGTTTGGTGACAGACATCCTTCTCTAAATTGCCTCTCTTTTAAAGTGGAAGAAAGTCAGATGTGTGTACCTAACTCAAGCCCACACACATATCAACATCCAGTCATCTTGTACTAACATGACAACACAGACTAAGCCTCTCCTGTTCTGCAGGGCCATTCGTTTATCCAGTATCTGATAAGACAGAAGTAGTACATTGCTAACCCTCTCTCTGACATTTCACTTAACAGGCTGTTTTATTTAAGAGTAAGTAATAATTACATTTATTTTCTTTATCTTCTCCTTCAAAATTATTGCTGTTCACACTACACTAAGTAATTTGTGTTATTGTTGATTAAATAAAATGGTCTTCTCATGCATCAGCATGCAAGTCACTGCATACGTGTGACCAAGCAATTGCAAAAAAAAAAAAAAAAGTTGTAGATAAGCCTTTGTGAGAACTGCAATATAAATGTGATAATAGGAATAATTTCTAGTCCACTGTAGCTTACTGGTTTTTAATACCTGTGTAATCAAAATACCAGTCAATTAGCATTTAACCGACTTATCTATGTAGGAATTTTTGAACAGAATTGTATTTTCCAGGTACTATTTTCATGTTTTCCAGGTAAACTCACTGGGTGAAATAGTTACTGGGTAATCATCTATGCATAGAATAATAAGTAGTAATACAAAAATAATTTTATTTAAACTATTAAAGTCATTGTTGCTTAATAACTTTGACCAGCAGCAAGATTTTAAACAATTCAGTTGCAACATCTACAGCTTAAAATAGTAACTTAAATAAAAAACATGTAATAGGTTCTGCTCCAGTGTTATACTATATAGAATACTTCTCCAATACTAGACATATAACTATTTTTCCATAATTTTAGAAAACTATTTATTCACTGGCATTAATATCCTTAATATCCTAGAATGCACATTACCTTAATATGGTTCTCTATCATCATCATGAATAATGTGAATCTTAGTGTGGTTTGCAGTTATTACCTACCTTCTTTATGTCAATTATTCTTTGCAATTTTTATTGCTTAATGTGAAACACTGTAATTTAAATGAGTAGTGTACTGGTTTTAGCTTGGACAGTTAGTTTTCTTCATAGTAGCTAGTATGGAGCTAATTTTTGTATTTGTGGTCAAAACAACATTGATAACACAGGGATGTTTTAGTTCTTGATGAACAGTGCTTACATAACATCAAACCTTCGCTGCTTCTAATCCTACCATGCAAGTGAATACACTGGGGGGGCATAGAGAGAGAGACCTTTAACCAAGGCCTGGAAATGACAAGGGAAGGGACAATAGGGAAACTGAAAGAGGGTAGGTTTAAATTGGACACAAGGAAGATTTATCTTTTACAGTGAGAGGGATGAGACTTTGTAACAGGTTGCCCAGAGAGGTTGTGGATTGGAAATGTTCACAGAGAGGTTGCATGGGCTTTGAGCAATCTGATTTAGTGAAAGATGTCCCTGTCCATGGCAGCAGGGTGTGTTTAAAGGCTCCTTTCAACCTGAGCTATTCTGTGCCTTTATGATTCTAGGAAGTTGTCAGGGAATACAGCAAGGACAGCTGACCTCAACTGACCAAAGGGATAACCCCCACCGTATGCCATCATATTCAGTAAAAAGAGCTGGGAAAAGAAGGAGGAAAGTGAGGGGGACTTATGATATTCGCCTTTCAAGTAACTGTTACACATGATGGAGTCCTGCTTTTCTGGAAGTGGTGAAGTAGTGAAACAATTATTTTTATTATGTTGCTTGCATATGCTGCTTTTGCTTTTGCTATTAAACTGTTTTTACCACAATCCACAAGTTCTTGCACTTTTACCTTCTTACTCTTTCAAGTTCTGCTGCAGGGGAGTGAGCAAGCACCTATGTGGGGTTTAGATGCTTGCCAAGGCTAATCCACAACAAATGGAAAACTGTGCAATATTAGATTTTGTCTCTTTCTTCTTAGACCTGAACATGCCTTTTCAAATTATTCTGATCATTATTCTCTTTAATCATAATACTGACAGGTGTTTGCTCATGAACACCATGTAGTCCTCTTTTTATGATATATTTAGACTAATATAAGCACTTTCTTCTCAGAGGAATTACAAACTAAACCAAGTAAGGCCAGCTACAGGAAAATAGGAAAGACTGATTGTAGCTTTCTTCACATACTGGAATGACTGCAGATGTGTTATCCAGAAAATGGAACCAATTAACTTGTCTATCTTACCAAGTTTGCATATTTTTTTAGGACACCTGTTAAAAAATTATCTTTCCAGTTTAACACATTAAAAATAATGAATGAGAGCAACATATTTTCTAGACTCAACCTGTGAGTGTTTCTTTTTTAAAGAACCAGATGCATTTTTGCCATATTTACTTCATTATAATATAAGAGTTTCCATTCTGCTTCCTCATTTTTCTGTGGATGAACACAATTACTCAAAAATCTGTCATACACTAACTATAAAAATTGTTTTGTATAGCAGATAATTTGAGTCAGCAAGACTTCATAGCTTTTGCTGGCAGTTTATCTTTGACAACTGGGATTAAATGACAAAGTTAAAAATCTCATAGGCAAGTAGACTGCATTGATGGAAATAGATACATAGAATACTAATATTTAAACTATGAAACAACAGATAACATTGAGAATTTCTTATATTTCATGCTACCTAGTTCATGGTACTCCATAAATGCTGTTAAAAATATAATCCAGTTTTTGTTCATACTCAGTCCCTTTTAATATGAGTTAGGACAGCCTGACAAATGATTAAAGACTTTGTACGGCAGGATATTTGGTTATGATTCTAATCTCCACTGTTTCCTTTTGTCATTTTAAGGAAATCATTTTAATCTCCCACTATTACCTGTTCCAATCCTTTGGCTATCTTTCTGTCTACTGAAGAGAGAAATGTAATCCCAATGAGTTGGTTTGTCAGAAGGTAAAACATGCTATTGGCATGAAAATTGCATAAATTCTAGAATCTGGCTTCAGGATTATGTTCTTTAGTCATCCTTCTTAATGCTCATATTTGAAAATACGTGTTTAAGTATTTTGGTATTATGATTTCTTATAGCTTTATTGGGAAATAGAAATGTATAGTTTATGCATCTACTTGCAAGATATCATTATTAATTCAGACACATAACAAATGTACCAAAACCAGAGTACAGTTTTACCATAAAATATGACTACGGAGTCTTAAACACTGGACTGTGTTTATTAATAAACTATTGGAATATTCCCTGGCATAATTTGACCCATTCCAAATAGCACTTGGTCCCTAGTAATTCCTGGACATGGTTTAGGTCCTAAGTTGTTCTCACCCAGTAGGCAGTGTTTGGGAGTCTAAGGTACTTTGCTAGCACAGAAACAGGCTGTATCATGGAATTGCCTTCAGAGCCCAAGAACAGTTCAGACCACTTTTAGTGCAGACTTAGCACTATTAATGTAGATACAGCCATAAGATCTTGCTGAAACGTTTCTTATTTCTGAGGATCTTCAATCTGAGATGTAAGAATTGTACTTAAAAATAAATATGGGTACAAGACTAAGAAATTTTAAACCCTGATAGCCTGCCAGGCAATATTTGCACTTCATGTGAATTAAAATGAATATATTTACTCACAAGCATAGCATTTTCTTATGTCAAATATGGAGGAAAGGAACAGTGATTTGCTAACATTTTAATAATCAGAAGAGAGTCACTCTTTTGACTGACTTCCTTTTCTATGTTCACAAATTTTTCTTCTCAAGCATATGAATTTCATTCTGCGTGCATGTCCAGTTGTGACTTCAATCTCATCCTCGTTCTTCATCCCTTTTTTTTTCTATTTTGAAGCAAAGAGAGGTTTAGAATTCATTGGTTTTTTTCTAGAATGTAATCTGGGGTAAATATAAAAACAGATGAATATTATCTGCTGCTAAAATCTTTAAACTTTTAGATCCTATATATAAGAAATTTCTTTTTTATATCTTTACACCTTCTATTTCTGTGTGTTCTTTTTAAGTGCAAACACTGACATTTTCCTTAATGCAGTCATTATACACTAATTGTGTGCAAAATACTGAGTATTTTGGTGAGATAATTAAATACAGGTTAAAGAAACCAAACAAACACATTTGAGTGACTTACTTGAAGTCACCAAAGTAGTCAGCAGGAAGACTGGCTCGTCTGATCTAACTGAAGGAGTCTGTTTTCTCTATAATGAGCAAAACAGGATACTAGGTCTCTTTGCAGATAAACAGAAAGCAGAGATCACTTTCAAAAGTTTGAAATATTTTTTTTTACCTAAGTATATTGGAATATCATTCTTCATTTCATATACCACTGAGCTCTTTCAAATGTTCTCATTCAATGGAGCATAGCTTTCATCACTTTCCCCTACTTCTTCTCTGAGTTTTAGACAGTGCTTTTCACAAAGAACTGGCAAAACAAATACTTATTTCATAATATTTTAATGTTGAAACCTTTACTGCTTTTGGAAGTTCACTTACCTAACATTCTGTAGTGTCATTGCTTGAAGTACTTCATGGACAGGCATCTAGAACTTGTGCCTATAAATTTACACCTACCTGAAATATTGTAAGAAGGTAGACAGGTATCAGTTAGTCAACTCTCAGAATTAACAACCCTTTTACTCAGTCTTTTTAGAGATGAGCTTGAAATAGAGTCAGTTTCTGTTCAATTAGTGAACATATAATCAGTAATATAATTCTTGCTTTGGGCTATGTAACAGCCCACTAGCAATTATAGCTTGTACAGACTGTGTATGTGCTTATGTGCATGTTATGCATGTAGCTGTATGTGCTTTGGGCTTTGTAAGAGCATAGTATCAATAATGAATATTTGAGGTGGTGTCAGCAAGAGCCTTACTCTGAGAGGTTTAATATTGGAGGAAACAAAGAATCCCATACAGGACTTAAAGAGACAGCAGTTACGGGACAAAGCTGATAGTGCCTTGTAAAGTATGTGATAAGTTTCAATAAAAGTGTACGTTCAGTGTTATACACTTTTTCCTTGACAACACTAGAATCACAAGTAATTAAGATACAACAAACAGTTGATCCACTGTTCAACTCAGTGCAACAAGTTTTTAAAAACACTGTTGTCTTATCTGGTACTTGTCCTGAGGGAGTTGCCAACTATTCTCCTCCAATGACCTTTTAAAGATTAAGCAGTTGTTACTTACAAAGGATTTCCAATGTAGGTACAGAAATACTCATTTAGCTTTTCTCTTATTCTTGGACCACTTTTTTCAGTATTATTTTTTTCCTGCTATAAATGTGTTGCCTTAATGTGCAGGCTTAAATCTCGGCATACAACGAACAGATGAGTCCTGAAAATACTATTTCATTCTTTCAACGCTTTGCAAATGTTTAGGGCCTATAATACAATTGTCATCAGATAAGGGTGTTAATGAATGTGAAAGCTGTAAATGCAATAACCATACAGACAGAATTATATTAATCTTACTTGAATTTCCATATTTACAATGAATGCACAGAACTAAGTTATAGGCTATAAATACAAAAAATGTAGATGTCTAATGTAAGTTTCTAATTAAAAGTCATGTTATCTCTTTAGTGGTAGTGTAGATTAGTTGTGGGATTCAGTTGTCTAAACATGTGCATCTAATGCCATTTAAGACATTCTATGAAACACAGAAAGTCTACTTAGAATTAGAAAACATGTTGCAGGGTTTAAAATAGTCCCATACATTTCTGGACGTGAGGCCTAATTCTGTTGCCCATATGTGGGAAGTGTCATTTGATATTCCCTTGGGGATATTACCTGATCTTCAATTGCTGCCCAGAAAAGACAGAGGTCTCCTGTTGGTGTTCAAGCTATGTACAAGGTTCTAATAGAAGACCAACAGAAAAATCCGTGCCCAGGTTGGTAGCTGGACATCAGGAGAAATACTTTAAGGTATCTCAAAGAGCACAAGCCATCTAGTTGGTGGCAGCTGCACTAACTATTTGTTTAGACTCCTAAATCTATATGTCTTGAATCTGGAGCTGAATGATAGTCCACAAACTGTGGATGCCATCATTAAGCTTTAGAAAGTCTGACCTGAAAAATAGTTGACATGAATCACACTGATACAATTGACCAGGGAATCAAGAGTCACTTCCTTTGTTAGATTAAGTCAGCAGCGTAGATGTCACCTAATATTCTCCATTTATTTTGCAGGAAGTCTACAGGATTAACTCAGCTGTATAAATGTAAATCATAGTTGCCCACATTTGACTAGATGAATGCAACTCAGGTCGTTTTATATGGCACTATTCATTCCATTCTGATGACTGTCCTGAAACGACTATTTATTTCTTTCAGCATGTAATTTCCTATGCAGTCTTGTAAGTTTAAACAATCTCTTGAAAGGTTAGACGTTGACTACTTCGATCCATTTCAACATTTATAAAAGGTGATGTTTAACATGGTTTCCTGATAAAACAAACCTCATCACTTTTGCAAGAAATGTTTACTGTATCAACCTCTGG
The DNA here is from genome assembly GCF_025592945.1 of Manacus candei. NCBI lineage: Eukaryota > Metazoa > Chordata > Aves > Passeriformes > Pipridae > Manacus > Manacus candei. The sequence continues at coordinate 9,973,451 of NW_026138062.1, forward strand.
AACTCTAGCAATTCTGAACACAGGTGACTTAACAAGGTCAGTTTTAAACACATATATGTATTCTTCCCTAAATTCTATATAGCTGAGGGAGTGTATTTTGTACACACAGTTCAGCACCAAGGAAACAAACAGACCTCCAACAACTAAGTGCACTGCTGATAACAAATATAGAGACCACCTCTGTTCTATAACAAAAAAAATCATGACAAAGAGCGCAAAGAACATAGAAGTTGCAGAGACATTACTATTAAAGTGGAAGGAGTAATTAGGTCATTTAAGGAGATAAGGGTGCACACAAAGACTATCTGGTGAAGGTCAGACAGCCTTTGCTGCCACCTCAGTGGGTGTAGGAGGACCACAGTGTTTGTTCTACCTCTTCTGTCCTTTCCATTTCATGTTATGAAACATGTATTAGTAACATTTGAAAGTCCATTCTCTATATTGTTTCTTTACACTTAGCAGTCCAACGACATGTTGGAGGGTTTACGTGTCCCACTTCTATAATCTGACTTCCACAGAATGAAAAGGGTGTATACACCCCAAATAGCTCATGACTTTAGACTGCCTTAACTGGATAATTTTAAGTCATACAACATGCCATCAGCCTACTGACTCTTCTTAAGTACACCTGGCAAGTAAGTGAAGAAATAATTGTCATTGATAGTAACTTGACCATTGTCAATGAATTTCTAAGCCTTACCAGTCTATTTTGATGGTGGGAAAAAAAGTGTTCCTCAACTATAGAAATCAGTTCATGTTGTTTCCTTGTGAACTGGTTCAGCCTTGACCAGTACATTGCTGTGTAGTATTTTTACAGTATGCAGACCTATCTTTAGAAGCTCTTGCTCTTTATATGGATACAAATTAAGAGGTGAGGGGAAGTTCTTTTGTGAGAGAATGTTAATCAATGCATTTTGCAACAGGACAAAACAGCCAAGAGTAAATAGAACATGTCAATGGAAAAAATTAATCTGAAGTCCAACTGCTGACTGAAGTCAATATTGATATTAGAGCAAAGATGTTCAATTTAAGCAGTAGTATTTGGTTACAATTACCTCCCTAAGTATGCTCACTGAAATTATAGAATAACTATACAGCTTAAAATACTCGCTGAAATGTCAGTACGTAAAGAAAGTTTGATTCATATATGATAAGAAGTTCATCCTATTGTGGCAAAACTTGTTTTTATATACAAACACTGTTTTATTTCTTGTGTTTATGATGTGCATACCAGATTTACTTTATTTTTAAATTCTTCTCCTTTTAAATATACTGGTGACCTGACCTGTGGAGGTCAATAAAGCTAAGAAGATCCCAGGGAGGCGAGAAAACTGAAATATTTATTGGACTCACAAGCTCATATTTAAAGGGTGTAGGGTTTACATATTCAATAGGGGGTTTTCATACTCATCGTGTGTTTGCATATTCATTCTATTAAAATTAGGGGATTTCACAAGGATGACATAAGGGAAAAACTCAGATTAACAAATCTTGGGGTCTTACAATTACATCACAGGAAACACCCTACTTTATCTTGAGGGATTTTACAGGGGAGGACAGGTAACACAAAGGGAGAGATAAAACACAAAAGGTTTGCTGCACAGGTTTAATATCAGGGCATGGTTTCTCCAGGTTTGGGCAGGACATTCCAAACCCATGACATCAATGGATCCTTGTCTGGACTCTAGATGGAGGTGTTTCCCTAGTCTCTGTCAGACCAAGGCTTTATTTAAACCTAACAGTTTTTCTCATATCCAATTTTTGGAATCCAACACCTGAACTGATACCTAGGAAGTGCATTTTAAATAAAAAATTCCCGAAACAGCATTATTAGCATGTGAATGATCAGTTTATCCCAGAATATAAAAACTGTCATACTTAATTGAGAAAGTCTAGTATCCAGTCACTGACATTAGTAGTAATAGTTGTCATATGAATTTATACATTAATTTGCAGCTATAAAATTTTATTTTAGCTCCATTAGGTGGATTTACATCATGGGCATAATTAAAGAAAAAACATATTTATAATATTTGTTAAATGCTCAGGAGTCTAGCTGTACACTCCCAACAACGCTGATGGCCAGACGATGGGGTGAAGAATGCTGCCCCATGTTACCTCAAGAGAGAGGAAACCCTTGCCAAAGGGGTTGAACCTACATGCAACCCACTCCTCCTGGCACGGGATTCAGGGTACTGGTAAGGTTCGATCACAGCCCCTAACCTTGCAACCCTAAGGATGTCTGACACCAATCTTCAGGCGCAAAGGTGATTTCAGCACTAGAGCAAAGAGGTAGATATTCAGAAGTGTTGATGAGAGAGGCTGTATAATTTTTATCTGTATTACTACAAAATCTTTTCTGTATTCATTTGCATGGGTAACACATTAATTGGACTAACCTTTGGGTCTTAGTTCTACATATATAGTGTGTTCATTTTGCTGATAATGAGATTTTGAGAGCATCCAACATTTCTTTTTGTGATGTTCAGGTTTTCAATCCCACTAAGTGGACCTCCTTCTCACAGAGTGAATAGAAACAATACTTTTCACTCCATTTCAATGTGTCTTTGTATTTATTCACTGTCTGACCTTCCCATTTAATAATTATATAATTATCTTTTTCAGTCACATTGAACAGAGAAGAACAACCTATTTAATACTGGACTACATCAAAAACAGACTAGAAGGAGATCTCAGAGGGCATTTCATTGTTTCCAACTGTACCATCTTAAACAATATAACAAACTATAAAATGGTGTCATTTTTCTTTCCACTTGAATCATAGCTCTTACCATCCAAGGATTTTTGCCCCTCAACAAATGCACCACCAGACTGAGGGAATGCTTTCACTTCACTCATTATTGGTTCCTTCAGGAGGCTGGCAAGAGAATCACTGCAGTAAGGATACAGCTTTTCTAGCATACCTCACATTTCAAGCACAGATTCAGCAAGAAGCACAGAGGGACACATCCTGCCACCTCAGTTTAACTCTGTTTCTATTAAAAATAAGCTATGTTATGCTTAGTCATAACACAAAGAAAATGCAGATTGCCCCTTCCACATCCCCACAGGGTGTTTGAGATCTAATGTTTCCTCTTGGGTTGTGACACTGTTCCTGGATACTCTTAGTCTAGGACCACCTAGCCTATCACTTTCTGCTACCACATTTCTCACTCTTTGCAAGCTCTGCTAGGGTCTGTACAGAATTTATGACTTCTTCCTAATCATAGACTTCATGATTTCCACCACAGACTATCTGTGACAGATCATTTTCAATCTAATGTTTTCAATTTCATGCAAATTAATATAAGAGAAATAGTAGTAAGTTGCCATGTGAGTTATGAGGACATTATCCCACATATCTACATGTAGTAAGGCAATTCAAAAGAAAAATTTAAAATCTCTTGTGACTTTGTTATTTATCATTTTCACACTTGGTTAATTCTGCCTCATTTTCTCACTACCTGATACATACAAAACTAGCTCAGCTTGAATGTTACACTCAATTATCCTGAACACTTCATAAAAACACAGTGTCTGTTCTCCTGGTGTTTCTGGGGTGATGAATGTACTTTGCTGGCCCTTTGAAACGGCTACAGAAAATTCTGTTTAAGTACAGCCTATCTCATTTATCTTTGTCTGGAAATCTTCCCCTTGCTTATGGTCATTCCTGTAGTCCATATTACTCAGTCCTCCTGCTGTTCTCATTTCGGGGAGAAATAAATTATGCTATTTCCCTGAATCAAGGGAATCATCAGCAAAGGTTACCTTGTTATATTTTTGTTTCTACTATATGAACAGACGGAGAAACAAAATTCAAGATCCATTAATAAGAAGACTGAATAGATTACTAGAAGAGTCTAATCAGTTATTACACATGTACAAAATATATGTGTAATAACAAAATATATAAATTAACATATATATACAATTTGCAAAATCACAAAGGTATTGGAAATTAGGATTTCACAGTACATGCCTGTGTCATACTAACTCTGCTTCCTGATTGCTAGTGGCTTGCTATCTTTTTTGTGCAGGATTTCATAGAATCACAGAACAGTTGAGATCAGAAGGTACCCCTGGAGACCACCTTTTCTAATGCCCTTATGCAAGGTAGGGCCCAAGTCCAGGCTGATCAGCATCTTCTCCAATCAGGTTTTGAACATCTCCAAGGATGGAGAATACACAGCCTTCTTGGACAAGCTGTGCCAGTGTTCAATCACCATCACAGTAAAAAAGCTTTCTGATGCTAAAAGTAATTTCTTTTATTTGTGTTTATGCCCATTACTCCTTGCCCTTTCACAGGGCAGCACTGAGAAGATAGCAGCAGCACTGGCTCTGGATAGGTAACAGATATCATTCAAATTTATTTAGGACAAACAGCTGGTGAAATATTTGGGTAATCCAGTAACTGTTTTCCCACCAAGACTATTAACTGAGTAATAATTCATACGAAAAGTCAGAGAGGAAAACTGTGTGTATTCAAAGATTTGAATTGAATTACTAGTCCCACTCTAAACACAATCTTTTTCCTTTTTCTCCAGCGAGCCAAGAGGAGGGAAATAGTTAGCAAACAATGTTACAGCTGCTTCTATTTACTAAAATGTCAGACAGTCTTACAGGGTTATGATATCTTGCAAAGATAAAAAAAATATATGATCTGTGCAGTGACATATGATCACAACGACATTCCTGAAGATTAGTCCCTTAGGTACCTCTGTATTTAAACAGGGATCTCTCGAAGTAGGCTGGAGAGTTATATAATAAAATCCTTGATGCTGAATAGCTCATAGACCTGCTACAGGAAGTTTGTTTCTTGTAACATTTCTTTTTTTCCTTTTTTTTTTTAATATACGTACTGCTATGTTAGCTATTAGAGTTGTAATTAGTCACAAAACCCTGTATTTATAGTTAAATCAGCCATTAATACTCATTATTTAACTCACTGTAAAATTGCAGCTGATATTGAATAAGACTTGGTTTTGACTTTGATATAGTGGTGGAAGGTCAATGGTATCATTCCATGTTGTCCTCATCCAAAGGACTGTAGGGTCTTATAAAATTTATAGCACCCAGTATCTATTTTTGAGTTTTTTAAAAAAGAAAAGTATATTTGTGAATGCGCTTGTAGGTTTGGACACAAGAGTAATGAGAGCCATGCCCTGTAGCAGAAGTTGCTCAGTCAGTCCATTACACACTATGTACCCCTCATTTTTTAAAGTGATGAACACCAACATCCTCTAGCGTCCTTCAGCCTGACATCAAAGAAACTTTTGGATTTGTTGTGTTCATTACATGGTTCTCTCTAGCTGGTGAAAGTCACTGGAGAAGAGTGATACTCTATGCAAGTAAAGTCACTTTGAGAAAACTTGGCTCCCAAGTTCTTCAAAGAATTCAGTCTGGTCCAGAGATAATATTGGTAATTCAAATTTTCACTAATGATGGTAACACTTCAGATTGCTTTTGGAAGTCCTGGTCATAGTTTAAATAGTTTGAAAAAAATAGTGGTCACCAAAAAGATCATAGAAAAGTAAAAAAGCCAGCTTGAGCTTTCCTAAGTTGTATGAAGAGAAGGGATAAGTGCCATTGCAGCAGACCTTCAATGGAGTCTGTATTCAGGTCCGTGAAATGATAGCTACAATTTATCTACAACAGTAGTGATCCTTCCAATAACCTTAATACACAGGGCAACAAATGAACCACATCCAAGTGTCTAGTATATTTACAAAGAGACAAAAGTCTAAACTGGAAGGAATGTTAAATCATTCTAATAGAGAATTGGAGGATAAATAAAGGATATCTCTTCCTTTAACATTAATTTCGTGTAACTAAAATAATTAAAAAATATTCAGTTATTAAAATTTTTTTCTTTGCTGCTTCTGTTTATGGTCTAATAATTCCAACACTGAAAGACAGCATTTGTCACTGATATTTTTCACCATTAACTTTATTGTAAAAAGACTTAATAAATAAATAACATATTCTATGCGCTATGTGGCATGTATCTGATCAGACGGGGTCTTCCAGTGCCCCTAGTTTTGGGATAGTGTTTAGGATGCACCACAAACAGAAAGGAATCGTTTGCCTGTAGCACAATTAGATGATTTTCTATTGCCCTCCTCTACATTTCCTTCAGGCAAACATGGGTGCAAAGCTTTTGTGGTTATTTCAGATCTGTTAAGAGACATACCCATCTGAACATTTTAGGATGCAAGTGGATTTTATTGTGTTTGATATTGACATCGAAGTGTGACCTTGCTACCTCGGGTTTTTTTGTGTGTTTAATTCCAGCTGGTTTAAGTCTATAAATTGCTCTCTAAGGCATGCTGTAATTTAACTCTCTGTGAAAAGCAAACAAACCAAAAAAACCAACCAAACATACTTTTACCTTAAAGTTGTTTAGAAACCACAAAGTCACAGAATATGCTAAGTTGGAAGGAACCCACAATGATCATCGAGTCCCAGCTCCTGACCCTGCACAGGACTATTCCCAAGAGTTACACCATGTGCCTCAGAGCATCATCCAAATGCTTCTTGAACTCTGTCAGGCCTGGTGCTGTGACCACTTCACTGGGGCAATAGCTTGAAAAGATGCTTAGGCCTATTCATAACACAGCCTCGAATGAGTTGGTTTCTGGCTATGGTAGGGTTTTATCTTTTGAGAATGCAGTCACCTCTTACCTGAGGTTATCCTATCGACATCCTAATGCATCTTAAAGATGTGTTTTGGAGTACCCTTTGACATCCACTAAGATTCATAAATCTGTAGTATAAACAGCTCAGAAGTGGTTCTTTCAGTACTTTGCCCTTGCTACTCCAGTTTTTCCCCCAGATCTTCTATCTTTGAAACTTCTTTTCTTACAGAATGGAGCTTACTGTAATTACAGATTCTATGAATCACACTTTTGGAGTAGAGAGGGCATGACATTATAAAAAAAAGTCCCAAACTGCAAAAAACTGGAGATCTGTGTTTTCTTATTTGGTGCCCTTTTTTATAAGAGCTCAGCTTCAGAATTACTTTTTCCCTTAATGCACGTGAATCTTTCCACTGTTTACTCTTATTTTGGTTTCTAAACTCTTATATCACCTAAGATATATACCTCACTTGAGTACTATTTATCCCAGTTTACTGAGCCTTTGTTGGTGAGTTTGCTAATCTCTGCATTGTAAAATAAATGCAGCATGAATGAGATAAAGTATTAAAAATGAGTTGAGCTTAAATAGAGCTCCTGGCCCCATGGGTTTGGGTGAAGGCCCCAGGTGAAGCTGGTCAAGATCATGAGAACATATTAGTGCACACAGGGATTTGACAACATCTATGTTTATTTCAACTTATATGTTTATTTTCAACCAGTGGAATCATTCCATCACCTCCCAGCAGAAAAGGACCTAGGGGTGCTTGTTGACAGTCAGCTGAACATGAGCCAGCAGTGTACCTGGGGGGCCAAGAAGGCCAATGGCATCCTGGTCTGTATCAGAAATAGTGTGACCAGCAGGACCAGGGCAGTGATCGTCCCCCTGTACTCAGCACTGGTGAGGTCACATTTTGAATCCTATATTCATTTTGGGTCTCTCACTACAAGAAGGGCATGGAGGTCCTGGAGAGTGTCCAGAGAAGGACCATGAACCTGCTGAAGGGTCTGGAGCACAATCCTATGGAGGAGTGGCTGAAGTTGCTGGGGCTGTTTAGCCTGGAGAAAAGGAATCACTCTCTACAACTACCTGAAAGAAGCTTCTTCCAGGCAATTAGCAGCAGGACCAAGGAAAATGTCCTCAAGTTTCACCAGAGTAGGTTCAGGTTGGATATTAGGAAAACTGATTAGACATATTTGAATGAACAAATGATGCAATACTATTTTTTTTATAGTTTCAATAAAGGAAACTTACTACTGTAAACAAGTATATTCAGTTCTATTATGAAAAGATTAGGTGGATGAAATAGTCATATTTGTAACAAAAGTAAAATATTACTTTTTCATACATTATTAAGAAATTAGATTTAACATCGTGTGGCTGAACTTGTGAAAGTAATCTTCAGAAACAGATATAATTTTTTTCAGATCTGTCTTATAGCCTACATTTTTGATATCTTTTCAAGCACTTTCTCCTTCTGCTGAGTTGTTTCCAAGAGCATGTGTTATTTTAAGACAGGAAGAACAGATGCAAAGCAGTTTTTATACTGTTGTTGTTGCTTGATGCACTGCTGTAAGCATCTCAAAATGAAGGAATTGCACACCTTGGGAAGGTATAGATGAAGAATTTCTGCAATCCCTCTTTGCTTATCTGAAGCAAAGTGTTATCTTTACTTTGCTAGAAGTTTGGATACTGATCTCTGTAAGGAAGCTATTTAGTGGCTATTGCAGTGCAGAACACCTTGAGAGTGAATTAAACACATGGATATTTATCTCATAACTTTACCCTCTAACGATCTATAAAGCAGACAGAATAATTTCTTTATCTGCATGACTTTTACAATAGTGCATACACGTTCCTGGAAACAGGAACTGAAACATACTACTATTCACTTCTAAGATTAGCCTTGCTATGTTTTAGAATATAAATTCCACCTGTTTCTTCCTGTTTTATTGTGACTTATCATCATATTTAATCAAACAATCCTTGCATGTCTGTGTTCCAACCTGGCTTCCACCTTACTCCTTCTAATAGGTATGAGCTCAAAGCTGAGAAGAAAAGTAAACAGTATCTCAGTTCCTAGCTATTTCACTCACCTAACATGACACATTCTGGAAGTGCTTAATATTGGAAAGAAAATCATCCATACGTATATCAACTCATAAGAATACGAGTTAGATAGGTTGAGTTGTAAGAAGGAATTTTCAGACAGTCCTCAACTGGTATAAACTGCTCTTATTTAAAGAAACACAGAGAGAATCCCTACTCTCTACTGCAGCCAACCAGACACACGCCAGCAGAAAGAAAACAAAGACACCATTTCATGTTGCTTAAGACAACAAGATATTCTTGGTGGCAGGAGATAACGAAGTTATACTGCTTATAGGGGTGAGCCTCACTCTCTCTGACTGCATTTCAGCCAAACTTTTGTCTATCTGCAACCTTCCTTGAAATATTTTGGGTATCTAGGGCAATCTAATCCTTCCTAATTTTTGCTGACTTAACTAACCTGGCTCAATTCAATCACCCACACATAGGTACGCAGTACCATTTGGCTGTTAAATTATTCCTTACAGCCTTCACCTACTGCTTCAGAAGAATGTGTCTGTTACAAATCCTCTGGCAGTTCTGTGAACCTCACATGATGTCCTAGACTGTTCTAAGTGACATTAAATGTCCGTGCCTTCTTAGCCAAATCACACTCTGAGAGTCTGAATACGGATGACATTTTGATTTTGCATTTATGGCATTAGTGTTGTAGGATAGGACTTTAATAAAAATAACCAATATGGCATTTGAAAACCAGAGGACTGAGAGCTACACAAATATTTGTGAGATAAGTAATAATTCTGTTTTATTTGAAAAGGTTTTTGAAAAGTATGTGGTTAATAAAGCCAATTGCTTCTCAGAGAACAATAAACATAAACCACAGTAGTAAATGAGAAGAGTACTGGAAACTGGAATGGAATAAGAGGCTCACTGGAACTCATGTTCATGGAGTTAGGGGCAAATACTTTACATTTACATCTAAAATTCTTCAGAGAACATTGATTTCACAATTCTTCCTTTTAGAAGGTTGAATTTTCAACCACGATGAAATTATTTTGAAATAATTTACGGATTTTTTTCTTGTTTTACCTCTCAAGCAAAAAAAACCCCAAACCTATGGTATGACATCATGATGATATCAGCAACACATATTAAGGAGGATGCGATGGGTTGACACGGGCTAGCATTCACTCAAATGCTTACCTCCTTCCCCTCCACCTCCCGAACTGGAGAGCAAAAAGGACTGGAAAATCAAAAGCATTTTTTATCTCATAAGTCAATATAAAGACAGCTTAACAAGCAAAGCAAGGAGAGAGAAAAAAAAAAAAAAAGAAGAAGAAAAAAGGGTAATGCAAAGGCAACCATCCACCACCTCACAAGGATACTGATACCCAGCCAGTATCCAAGCAACAACTACCTTGGATAGAGTAAACACCAAGTTCCACCTGCTGAGTGTGTTATGTGTTGTTATGTGTTGTGAAATATGTCTTCGGTCAATTTGGGTTAACTGACCCAGCTGAGTACCCATCAAACATCTTGCCCACTCCAAGGTCATCTGCTCTCAGGGGCAGAGGGAAAACAGGAAAACCTTTGATATTGTTCAGCAGTAGATAAAACATTGTCATGTTATCAATGCTGTTTTAATCTCAAATCCAAAATACATCACCATGTAATCATTAAGAAAATTATCTCCACTCTATTGAGGCCCAGTACAAAGAAATAAAAATTTTAGGTTCAGGGCACAGACCCGTCTTCTTCAGGTAACAGAGGAAATATGAGAAAAAAGACTGTATAAATCAGATCAAATACCTTTGCAATTCATACACTCTTTCTTGTGGCAGATGTGTAAGGAAGAGTGAAGGTAGCTTAAAATGTCAATACTTCCCTTGATAGGCTGTCATTCTAACAAAATTTTTTGTTCAGAGCCACAGTGTTTTCTTTGTATCTAATAGTCCATCGGGCTGTTGTTTTCCAGGAGCATTTCCAATCTTTCTTTGAAGTTTTTAAAACTGTTATCAGCCACAATAATTGATACACCTGAAAGTTTGTTATTTTAAACCTTTAACTAAAACTCATGGACAATTACAATTTATTTTCTTGATAGCTTTACATGTATTCAAAATGTACAATGAGTAGACATCATTGTCTAGAAAGATACACTAAATAATGCACACAGTATTATTACGTAGTGCATTTGTGCTTATTACAGTTGTTGTGCTTATTACAGTTATTTGTCTTAAATTATATTTAATGCACATTTATACTATGTGTGATAATGGTATCACAACCTGTATATGGAGTCATCTCTTGACTCTGCAAGCAAAATTGATCATTCAGGCTTTCTGCAACTATGAAAATTAGAAATCTTATAATCTTAGAGGGATGCAAGCTATTCTCTAACCTCTGTACAGACAAGAGTCTTTCCACCCTGCAGCACAGATGCTTTGCTACCAGAAACAAAAGAAATTTAAGGAACTTCAAAATAACAAAAAAAAATTACTAAAATGGGTTTGGATCAATGGTAAAGGTGTTAAACTTTTCCTAGGAAATGTGCTCAAACCACACACTCTTAGTGTGTCTGTCCATCAGTATTCCCAGAAGAAATTCCTGAACAGGTATTTAAATGTGCGATGTAAATAGTTATAAGAAAGATTGCAAGTATTTTATTTTAAAAATTAATTAAAACAATTTTCTCAAAAAAAAAATAGTACACAAAAACTAGTTAAAATAGGCTGTTGTGGTTTAACTCTGTTAGGCAGCTGAAACCAATGAAGATACTTCCTCACTGCCTCCCAGGATGAGGGAAAGAATTGGAAGAACAAAAGCAGGAAAACTCATGGGTTGAGATACAGAGAGCTTAATAGGCAAAGCAAAATCTGTACTCTTAAGCAATGAAAATAAGGAATTCATTCAATGTTTCCCAACAACAGGCAATTCCAAAAATAGGGATCCACCACATTTTACTTGTGAAGACAAACATTATTGTGCCCTCATTCTTCCCCCATGTTTTATTGCCAAACATGATGCTGTATAATATGGAATACCTTTCTACCACTTGGGATCAACTGCCCTGGCTATGTCCCCTCCCAGCTTCTTGTGCACCCCCAGCCTTCTCACTGGTAGAGTGGGGTGAGAAGCAAAAGAGGTCTTGACTCTGTCTAAGCACTGCTCAGTAATAGCTAAAACATCCCTGTGTTATCAGCATTGTTTTCAGCAACAATTGTTTCAATTTGCTAGAAATCACCATATTTTTATTACATATATATTCAATAAATTATATATATATAATACAAATAATCAGATCCTGGAGTGTTCAATTGTTTCCTGATGACTAGACAGTGGAAGAGAAAGGTTTTGAAGACTTTTTTTTTAATCTTCTGGAGTGCTTTTTAAGTATCTAGTCATGGCTATCAGGAAACAGAGAAAAAAATACAGGTGGATCTTTAGACTGCCAATACACTGGGATAGCTGATAGACTTTAACTATGACAATTTTGTAAATCCTTCTGAGTAAAATCCCAGAGATAGAGTTAAAAATGTACATGAGCAGCAAAACATTTTTTCATCTTCCATGCTCTCTGTCTCTTCCCTTCCAACCCACTCTCTTTTCCAATTCCTCTACCTTTCTGTTTTTATAGTTGGTAGTCAGTCATTTAAGACTTTTATATTCGGCTAGAACACAGCTAATTTAAATCAGACTATTTCTTAACACTATGCTAGAAGTATTCTTTCCATTGCTTTTCTTCATCTAAGTTGTCTCAATTACATATACTAGTTCAGCCTGCCCTGGAAAGCAGCATACTATATCACAGGTGAATCCTCAAAGCACCAGATTTTATATCCCTATATCTCATGATTAAAGCCAGCCTATCCTTTCAACCTCAGGGAAGGAATGTAATTTTCTTATCTTGCTAACATGCACCTAAAAGAAAAAGATATGATGTTGAAAAACTCAGGACCAAATTTAATTGTTTAAATACACAGTTTAGTGTTATTTGCGATGCCTCAGGGTATTCACGTGTGGCTGGCAGATAGCACAGGACTATTCTATTTCTCTATCTTTCTGACATAGCAGCAGAAGAAAGGGTAGGATGCTCAGGTACCCACATATTTTATGACTTTTTTCCAAACACAATAGCAAACAAGTATTTTTTCTGCTCTTCAGCATGCTTTAATTATTGTTATTTGGTTGTTGTACTACAAATCTCAGGATCTTAGAAGAAGAAATTACTGAAACTTAGAGGCTAACATTTTTCTTAAGGATATATTTAGATTAACCTGTGAGAATGAAACTCTGTGCATGTCCCCCAAAATGTGTTAGCAAACTTCACCTATATCAAACTTCTTGACTGGTCTCTGGAAGGGAAGAAGAGGTGATGTATATCTTGGTCTCTATCATGAACTCTGTATGCACCTCTGCGGTGGACCTATACTAGGATCTCTGGACACAATAATACAAACAGTCTGCTATGTGAATATTTCATTTTGCATAAGTAGCCAAAAACAGTTAAATTTATTGTTCTGAAATTGCTCTAAAATAAAGAGGTACCAAAACTATTTATTTTTCTTAGAAGGATTTGAAGAAAAGTTCTTAGTAGTAATTTTTTAGTACGTATGATGCTATTTGATGCTTTAATTAAAACAGAATTTCAGAAAATCTTTGCAATTGAGAATATGTTTGTCCAAATTTTTCTCTGAGGTACAATTCCTCTAAGAGGATATAAATGAGTAATATCTTAATATTCTTAAAATCTGTAGTATGTCTTAAATAAAAAAAAATATTATCTGTGTATAAAAGTTGTCAAACTGGAATTATTAAGTACTACAGTGAGTATTAAAGATGAGAAAATTCTTTGATGTCAATTTAAACTCTTTCTATCCTTATTTTTCATAAGGAAATGGAAACCAAATCAAGCATTTGTCAGCTTAAGTAAAGTACTATGTCAGCCTTGACAAAATGCCAGTCTATTGGAGAAGAGTGAAAATCTACTTTCACTTAATTTTAAGTTTGTTGTTTTTAACAAATCCATGTGTAGTATTAAAGTCAAAGTCCACAGGAGAAAGAGATAAGAAAACCATACGCAATTTGTCATGTATGGTAGATTTGCAAATATTTTTTTATGGTTTAGAGAATTGTGAATGACTCCACTAGCTTATGACTACAAAGAAGGATATGTTAACATGCATAAGGGCTGCAGAAAAGAGATGCAAAACAATTTTTTTCCTCATATAACCCAGCAGTTCCACAAAACAGTAAGCAACCCAAAAACCTATGTGGACAACAAAGTAAATGTACAGAAAATATAGGCACTCTTTCCTATTAATCTTCAATTTTCCTGCAATTCTTTTGGGAAATGACTTGAATACTATCACAAGATGCTAATTTTTGTATCAAAATATCTTGCTTCCACTTTTACCCTTTCATAGCAAAGCTGGAAAGACAGTCATTCTGGGTTGTGACACTGATAACCATGAGTATGAATGAAATATTTTATACCTCTGGTTCAGCATTAGAACAACATAAAGCAGGCCTAAAAACTAACAACACAGACACAAATAACACCCCTTTTTTCTCAGAGACTTTTCCAGGAATGGTGGAAAGGAACTACTTCCTGCAAATCCCAGCAAGAGATTTGGATCAATTCAAAGGTTGCCTCTGGAATTTTGGAGGTAAAAGGAGTTTCAATATGGTTCTTCTTCTTTCATGTTGAGAAAGAACTAAGGATATCACAGAAAAAGTGTGTATTGGTGGCTTTGGGGTTTCTTGGGGGAAGTTTTTTTTTTAGGGGGGAGGCGAAGGGGGTATATCTAGAATGGGATGGGCCACAAGAGGAACCATATGGTTAGAATTGATGTATAAAGTAATTTTTTCATCCTATCCTACCATTTTATCATAAATATAGTTATAAAGAAATCTTGATTTGCATACCTGAATAGTCAAATTAAGTGATGTGTGCCACTTTCCACACCCATCATAAATGTGGTAGTGGATAAAGGAATGTTTCCTCTTAAATGAAAGATTACACTGTGGCTTTTACAGTTAGAAAACAGCTGATTTTAGAGGTACAGGGACATACCCTCTTCTCACATAAGGTAAATATTTCTAAGTAGAATTCTACTGTTATATCATCTTGAGCTTAAATGGATGCTATATACTGTAAAGTATAAAAATAAATTGTAGAAATATCATCTTTTTCATTGTTAACAGACATATATAAATAAGTTTGATGTACTAACAGTAACTAAAGTAACTGTGTTTAAATGGAACACAAAATTTTAGTGAAAACTCCTGGTTCAGCAATTCTTGATGCATAAATACACAGTCAAAAAAAAGTATTATGAAACAAACTTAGAAACTCTGAAAATGTTTCATTTTCCCCTAAATGTTTTCATTTAGGGGAAAAAAGAAATTCTTATGTAAAAACTCCAGAAATTTTTCATACTATTTATGTATTCGCAGAAGTTCTGAGAAGAAGATTTTGCATTCATTTATTAACATTTATAATTCTAAACTACCAAACGGTAGACTACCATTTCTAAATAAGCTCAAAAGGTAAAATTAAACTATATCAGAAAGAGATGGTAAATAGTTTTCTCTGCTTTTTATTTTCATCATGGCACACAGTTCACAATGATATGTGTCCTGAGTAGGTCTCTGGTGCAAAATCTACCCTTCCTTCTCTGGCTCACCAAGGAGTAGCATCTTCATCTCTCTGGCCTGCCATCAGGCCAAAAACAACTCTGCAGCTCAGTGCCCAAACTTGGGAAATAGGTAGCTGCATGCACCCCTCTACCATGACAGGCCCTTGCCCTGAGACAGCTTCTGCCATGGCCTCAGCTTCCAGATCCTAATGCCCATCCATCCCCATGTTACGGATATCTGATTATAGTATCTCACTTCTGATATCAACATTCATTCTTGTGGGTTAATACCAAATTGATTGTGCAGAAAGTAAATGGATACCAATGCCTATTCTGTTACAGACGTGTTTAATGTTAACAAAAGATATGACCTCCTTTTCCTATAGGGAAGACAATGGAGAAGGGTCAGGTTGGTCAGTGCAGGAATCCTGTCTGTGCTATTTGTTGTGATCCTGGGTTTGGGCCCTGAGATCCCGTCTGTTTTCTCTCTCCAAGGTCTCTCAGATTTCTCCTTGTTACTCCAAATCATGTCAGTGAAAGGATTAGGTAGAGAATACTTATTTCTGATAAGTCCATTCAGATTTCTGAAGCACCTGAACAGGCTGTCACCATTGCAGGTCCTTTCAGGCTGCCCTTCTCAAATGTTGTCTGCATCTCTCACAGAAACTGGTGTGTCTCTTGCCCTTAAATTATTATCTCATTCCTGTCTAATCCCTTATGATTGAATTTCAGCTGCTCCCAACCCATATCAATTACCACAGGAGCCCATGGAGTATGAGAAGAGGGTGAGACAACTGGATTTGTTCAACCTAAAGGAGAAAAGCCTACAGGGGGTTTACTGCTGTCTGTACTACTGAGTGGGAGAACATGGCAAAGATGGAGTCTAAACTCTTCCCCAGTGTGGAGAGAAGAGAATGGAGGAGAGAACGAGAGAGATGGATTTTGTAGGTATCAAACAGAAAGTAAAAAAGGGAGATCAACACATAGGAAAGGTAAATATGAAGCAAACAACAAAATTTAAGAAGCAATCAAAAAATCACAGTATTTTTTTCCATCTTGTGTTTGCAAACCCAGTCTGTCAGGGCTGCATGTCTTTTCTTTTAAATGAGTGAAGTTACATGTTTACATTTAAATGACCTACAGTGGAGTGCAGGGTTTTCATTTTTAAGATGATTTGTGTTTGTTATTGCCTTCAACTCGCGTGTATTAACTGAACTGTAGCTTTTGAAAGAAGTAAAAAAATCCTCCATAGGAGCCAAACATTGCCATAGTTATCTGAAAATAAGTTTATAAAGACTTAAGGACCTGGTTCAGTTTTTGTGTGATCATAATCTCAAGCAACAAATGTAATGGGTTGGGTCATTTAAGGTAAACATAAGTGACATATTTAAAGTTTTTTAAAATTGTAGCACAATAAATGATTTAACAAATCAATTTAAGAAATTAAGAGACTGCAGAAACCTATTGATGCAAAAACCTATTGATACAAAAACTAAACTCTGAATTTGGTATTGAAAAGGAGGAAAAGAGGTAATGATCTGTCTCACATTGTTATTGCCTCTAATAAATAAATAAATTTCTGGATTAAAGTTTTGATTAACTCTTATTACAAGAAGTAAAAAAGCAACAGTATAAAAGGCCTTAGTTTAATTTAAATGAAGATTTCTGGATGTTACTCTGTATCCAAAGTCTAATACAAACCAGCGTCCTAGTAGATGTTATATTTTTTTCACTAGGAACATACAGAATGGGTCAGCATATTGTTTTGGGAAGGTTTAAATAGTTCAGTGAAAAAAATAGAAAAAAGAAAAAGCTCTTGAAAATACTGCAGCCTTTAAGGGAGTTATTATATGTTTTGTTTTTTTTTTTTTTCTCGTTCAAAATTCAACTTTAGTAATCACTCGGTTTGAACCTAAGATGTTCAGGTATAGTAGGATGTCACTTAAAACTGATGTTGATAACATAATTTGAGTTTCACAGAGATTAATGGTGCCTTTCTCAGGTGACATGTAAGATTTGTCTCAGAGAAATGTATATGGATCTGTGGGACTACATGTGAACCTCAGTTGTCCCTCACATGAAGTTACCATGAGTCCTCTATAAAACTGTTGTCTATGTGTGCATAGGCATAGTATAAGCTCTAAACTGGTGATGATATACAAAACAAAACTTCAACCTAATCTAGAGACTTGGAGGATTATGTGAATTTCAGGTCTTCCTAAATTGCATGATCACTTCTGAGCAGGAGTTTCTGCATCTGTATAGGTGTTCGCAGACTGCATGCCAACACTGTGTGTTCTTTGTTCTCATCTCATTCTTTTCAGGTTTTCAAAAATTTATGTTGAATTTCTTTGTAGCAAACCACAGGAGTAGCCTTTATTAGCAGTTCTTGGTGGGTGTTTTGTCTCCTGACTTTTATGAATCTTCTGCAGATTGAGAACAGAGAACAGCAAAAGAAGAACATGTTATTCTTTTTCAGCCAGATGCCTGCTGTGAGGAAGTCATTGATAAGGAAGAAAATAATAATTGCAAGATTTGTGAGGCCTTATTGAGAGAAATAATATTTTAAATGAAAAATCTATTGTATGTATTGCACTTCCCTCTTTTCAAAGATACTTACCTTATACTTATGAATGGCACATTAAATTGTGGACATTTTTGTGCAAAAAGTTATTGTGAATGTAAAGAATATGATAAGTTTTAAGAATTTTCAGGCAAATTAATGATACTCACAGTTATTAATTACCTTCTGTAATAGGAAGTGTCTAAATTACTGGCTGAAGGAAAATGAAAAGGAATAGTTAATGAAGGGAGGTTTTTAAGCCTCATTATTAACTACTGGCAGAAAAAGGAGAGATAACTTTCAATTAAATCAGTTTTGATTTTGGTCCATGCTTAACATCAGTGGTCATGTGCTCTGTTTAGTCGTAGGCAACAGATTGAAGAAAGTTTCCATGCAAGTATACAGCTGAGAGAAATGATTTTCATTGATCTTACTGATCTTAGTAGTATGTTAAGGGTCTCCCACCTACCACTTTCCTCTGTATTGCTGGTCAGTGTTCAAATGGTTGTAACTCTTTTTCACTCGATCTCACAGTCAAACCCAAGTTTACTATGAAAAGGCTGGAAATAACTTCTGATCTTTAGGGGAAAAACATAAAGTAGCATTAATCTCCACTTTCCTTAGCCTTTACACCTCTATTAATTTATCTTAACAGGGCAAAGAACTGAAAGCTTGTTAAAAAAAAAAGAGGTTCTTCTTTTTTCTTCTTTTCTGTTTTTTTTTATTATTATTTTTTACATTTGAAACTCTAGCATTATGAGTAGGGTCAACAACTTTTAGACTTTGTTAGATCATTCAACCTTTTCCAGGTTTAAAATGGATTCTCTTGATGCCCTGAAATATCTCTTCTTCCTCTTTTTTATCATCATGATCCATCAATAAAGGATTATGGAAAATATTCGAAGGTAAATTGCAATCCTCTTGTGAAATACATTTTTATTATTACCCAGAAAGTAAATAATAACCACAATATATTTCTATAACTAAATTCTAGAAAAATCAGCATCTACCTTCCAGTATCTTATTTTTCCTGTCAACACTTTCATCAAAGGTTATTCATATAACTTCATGTAAAATAAGCATATTTCTTACTTTCATTGTGTTTTGTATATATCCCAGTGTGACTCCATCTCTTTAAAATACAATTTTATTTTCAATGCCTGTACAGTAGAATATTATACAGCAAAGGAGAAAGAGATAACTCATATCATTTATATGGGTAATTTATTCAATATAATTGAATGTACAGGCTAAATAAATAATTATTTTCTCGTTAATTTGAAATTCTGCTATAATTACAGATCTATACTTTGTTCAAAGACATGTGAATATCTGTCTTTGAAAGCCTGCATATAGTTTCCTAAAATTAGTAAATACACCACTTCTTTCTTACTACTCCCAATTGTTTGAACAATATGTAGCTAGAGGTTTGAGATTACAATCCTAATTAAAATAGAAGATTGGACAACCATCAGTGGGGTTACTTTACATAACTCAATTGAACTCTATGGAACTGTGCTGATTTATGTTAACCAAGGGTATAGTTTCACATTTACAACTCTATGCATAATAATAATTCCTATTGAACAAAAATTAGGCTTTTCTAAAACAAAATTATGGATTCCGATTTCACTGTGTCTCGGGTTTGTGTAGCCAGGTTTTGATAGCAGGAGTGGGGAGAGGAGTTCACAGGGGTGGCTTCTGAGAAAAGGTGCCAGAAGCTTCCCCTATGTCCAACAGAGCCAATGCCAGCTGGCTCCAGGATAGACCCACTGCTTGCGAAGGCTGAGTCAATCAAAGGTGGCAGTAATGCCTCTGTGATAACATATTTAAGAAGAAAAAAAGTTATGACATAGAATTAATTGAGGCCAGAGAAAAGAGGAGTGAGAGTATGTGAAAAGGAACAACTCTGCAGACACCAAGGTCAGTGAGAAAGGAGGGGAAGGAGGTGCTCTGGGTTCTGGAGCTGAGATTCTCCTGCAGCCTGTGGTGAAGATCATGGTGAAGCACGGCTGTTCTCCTGCAGCCCATGGAGGAGCCCCATGCTGGAGCAGGTAGATGCCTGAAAGATGGCTGTGACCCCATGGGAAGCCCACATTTAAGCAGGTTCCTGTCAGGACCTACAGACCCATGAAGAGAGGTTTTCCTGGTAGGATTTGTGACCCAGGCTGGAGCAACCTGTTCTTGAAGGCCTGCGTTCCATGAAAGGGACCCACATTGGATTGGTTAATGAAGAACTGTAGCCTGTAGGAAGGGTTCACATTGGAGAAATTCATGGAGGACTGTCTCCCACAGGAGGGATCCTAAATTGGAGCAGAGGAAGAACTCCACCCCCTGAGAAAGAAACTGCACAGAAACATGTGATGAACTGAACATAGCCCATATTCCCCATCTCCCTGCACAACCTTTTAGCGGGGAGAGGGAGAGTAGCAGACCCCAGGAAGGAGGGATGGGGGGGGGGGGAAGTGTTTTTAGGGTCTGGTTTACTTGTCATTACCCTACCCTGATTCTTCTGATTATTAATTAAACTAATCTCTCCAAGTCGAGTTTTGCCCATGATGGTAATGGATGAATGATCTCTCCCTGTCCTTATCTCAACTCATGAGCCTTTCATTATATTTTTCTACCCTGTTCAGTTGAAGAGGGGAGTGATAGAGCAGCTTTGGTGGGCATGTGACATCCAGCAAGGGTTAACCCACCCCACACTGTTATTGATCTAAAACTAGAATAATGTCAATTAGCTCAGTCCTTATGTTACTGAACACAACCTACCCATATGCAGTGAACAGAATAAAAAGACTCACACATGAAGTCATCCTCAGGGAATTATTATTATGATTAATTTAGTTTGAATAAAAATTACCAACATTATTATATGTTCTGCAGTGTGGGTTTATTCAGTTTTCAGCAAGTCAGCTGTATGGAGTCAAGAACGCCTTCAGAGCTCCCTTCACAGAGCCCAAAGGGAAGAAAAAAGTAGCAACCTCTCAGTAAACATGCATGACCTTCAGCTAAAATGTATATAAATTCTATTATAAGATATCTTTCCATTTCTAAAATCCAAATTGAACATTGAAATAAAATAAATGTAAGTTTATACATCTGGTGTCTGCAAAAGTTTTCTAAACTTCTAAGTCTCTGTGTTTAGTTCATGATAGAAGAAGCATGCATTCTCCTCTTTGATGATAATGCCACAGGAAACAAAACCAAGCAGAGAAGCAATATAAATGCACTGTTGGAGTCTTGTTCAATGTTATGTGTTATTTTCTTAGCTTTGAGAATTGGAGGGTATGGAAATAAAAGCTTTCTGCAGAACAGCCCATATGGTGAATTCATAATGTGTGATCAGGACAAAACAATTACTGTGACTAGTCCATGAGTGTACATTTCAGTGATTTTAATTAGAGATAAAAATATTTTCATGCCCTCAGATGTTTGTCATGATTTTTGTCTTGCTATCCCAAAAATTCCCCTTCTATTTCTATCAAAGTGCAATTACAGAATGACAGTTATTAAGGAGAGTGGACTACTAAGGAGAGTAGAGCACTGCATGCTTTACATGTTCTTTTATTAACACTACCATAGCTATTGCACTCGGGAAGTGACACAAGCACAGCCATAGGCCTTTATTAATATATGAAATAACTCCTGGAAAAGTCAGAACTAATTCCTTCAAGGTCTTTATCTATGGTTTTATGATGCACTTAGACAACTTATCTGCAGACATGCTGCAATACAATCCAGGGAGGTTGACTATTAACTGAGTAGATTAGATACCTGCTGGAGCCCGAGTTACCCTTTTTGTAAAAACAAGGATACATAGTAGCTTGCAGTCAGTCCTAACCACGCTGTGGAGATGGGAAGTGGATATGGCTGGATTCCGAAGTGGAAAATGCATCTGCATTCTATAAATGAGATTTAGACAATATCTTCTGAACATGAAATTTGTGTTATAGACAATATTGTGGAAGAAGAGTTATCCAAGACAGCCCATAACAAATAGTAATGAGATATATACTGCTAAGGTGAGACAAACAGCTACCACATGTTGCCATTGATATACAGAGAGAAATTATGTATCAAGTAAAATCCAGTAAACTCTGTGCGTTATAAAATCCCTAGCTCAAATCTGTACAGTATGCAAAGTCATGGTTTTCTGACACTGCAAAGTACATTAAACAGCCTCTGCAGAATTACAGCTAAGGAGATACTCAGAAGATCACTGTTACCAGTAAGCTACCTTGTAGTAAAAAAAAAAAAAAAGAAAAAAATGCTTGCAGTAGGATATAAACACTGTTTTCCTTGGCATGCTGCCGTACTGATCAGCGCTAAGTAATGTATGGTCTATACCTCCTAATAAAGTCATAGTCAGTTGTAAATGTGCAGCAATTTTTCAATGAGCTCTTGATCATTTGTCTCAGATGATGCATTTTTAAAGGTACTTAGTGTGGGTAGAAAGGATTGTAAATGAAGACTTCACAATATAAATCTTGACTTACTACACAACAGCAATAAGAACTCAAGATGTTTGTACAAGATGGATACTAGTAGTGTCTTCCCAGTGCATACCCTTAGTCCTTAAATAAACCTACAAGAATTCACGTCTGCTGATTTTTAGAGCTTTTTCTTCTATTTTCATACTTTTTTTTTGTTCCATTCCTTCTTTTTTTTTTTTTTTTTTTTTTTTTTTTCCAACTTTTTCTCCTCAGATGGCTTTTGGTATCATAAATTACATATGCATATGATCTCATAATCTTTTTCTGTTTCTAACAAAACCACAGTCCCCATCCCACAAAAGAAATGCATTTGCAAAGAAAACAAACAAAATCAGGCAATGCCTTTCTTCTTACTGATTATTTTTTATACATGGGTCCCCATATCCACTGTTGCCTGCAGGGAACCACATGAGTTCTTCCAGCTTAACTTCCTGCTTAAACTATGTCTAATTTCAAAGCTAGATGAGATTGCCCTAGCTCCCAAAAAGTTATGTTTTGAATATTCTGAGGAATGAAGATTCCATAGAAATTTAATTCCACAATCATTATGGGAGATGACATCCAGTCTGGGCCAACATGTCAATAACTTCTGTGTGAGTTATGTGTTGTTATTAACAGTCTATATGGTGTTACAACCTGCCCTTGAAGTTGAGAGTAACTGAGTTTCTTGCTAATAGAACCCTTGGGGAGGATTAGAGTCAAATGACACCAAAGGACTGGTGTTTATATAAATATATATATATATACACACACACACACACACACACATATTATATATGGCAGATTTATTTTAGAACACTTTGGTTGAAATGGAAAAGTCATAGGTAGCCTTTTTGTTATTATCTATAAAAATGTAGCAATATAAAAGTATAAACATATTACTTAAGAAAATACATGAGGAGAAGAAAGAAAGAAAAAAAGGATAAAGAGTAGATAGTGGAGAGGAAAGATATCAAGACTTGGTTGTTGCAGTTTAGAAGTCCATTAGTTGAAGTGAAGATGGCAGTCTTGTTTTGTTGGGGATGGGGGAAGTCCACAAAAGAAAAAGTTCAGTGGTTAAATATATGTTCAGGTTTAGATAGGAATACGTAGGTACTTCCCCTGGGTGGCAGGGAGTTTTACACTGTCAGTTAGAACGCTGTGGATCATGTGCAGCCTGGTGGAAGGTCCCAGAAATGAGTCTGGGGGAACTTTAGGGGTCTTTGATGATTTATGGCTTCTCCTAATGACATGGCTGCTGTTTGGCCCTGCTTTTCAAAAGCTGTGTAGTTGAGCCAATTGTGCCTTATCAGAGGGAAATGGCATTATAGAAGACAACATCCCTCCTCTGCAGGATCTGCTTTTTATTGGCATTTTCTCTTACCTGTCCAGAAAACAGCTTGTTTAAGACATCAGTCAGAGGTTATCAGGCACATAATAAATTGCAGGGCTCGGACAGTATCCGATCAAAAGTCGGTTTGTCGTGGTCATCCCCTGGTTTTGGCTGTGCACCCCCTATGTCTTATGCGGATCAGAGGTTTCACCACCATACACAAAAAACTCTTCTCCTCTCCTTTGGTTGTGGGGTGCAAACCCTGCTGCTTTTGCAAAAGACCAGTTGTTTGAGTCATTAACCCTTAACATTTCAGTCTCTCACATATGGTATAAATGTGTTTTTTGATCTAACACACCTCACAGTTAAAATTCTTCTGAACACTGCAGAGATTTAACCTTTAAAATTTTGGGGATTTACCTCATTTGTCTCTAGTTATACCTATTTACTCTTTGCTCAGTAATAACTTTGAAAACAAAGAGGACTAGGATAGGAGTACCTTTTGCATTTCACCACAAATTCAATACTCTCTGAAAAGGTATGAAGCCCTCTCATTCCTCAGTCTCTCTAAAGACCTTTCTTTTATCACTTCTATTAGAGCATAGATGATCTGGAATGCTTTCCTACTCAGTTTAGCTCCATGTCTATTACAAAGATGTTATTTTATGGTTAAGAAACTGTTGATTACATCTCTCACATACCTATAATGAAGGCTGAGGTTCAATGCATCTTTCTGTATCCTGGTACTCTTCTTAGAGGATGTTAGGTCAGTGCTAATAATTTATTCTCTGCATTTTCCTACCACAGTAGTCATTCTTTGTGTAACCTGCTAGGGACTGTGCAAAATTACTTCATTTTAATCACGGATGTCTTGTTGTCCACCACAGATCTCAGTCAGCTCTTGTTTCACATTTCTTTTCACTTGTGATAACTGTCATAACATCCAAAATCTAGTTTAAGTTATTATTATACTGGGTTAGAGATAAATAATGAATTTGTGTTAAAGAGTCAACTATTTATCAGTTCCTCCCTTTTAATTTTAACTGACCAGATGGCTTTACAACTTGGGGTCTCAACTCAATACCACTTGAGTGACAATACCTCCCACTGCTTCTGCAAAGTGTTTGTAATTCACCATGTGTTACAAACACTTTTGGGTATCTTCCTTTACAATCAATGCCCTAGATGCTAAGGAAGCAGATTCAGAAGTGAACTGAGGGATCTAAAAAAGTTTTATGTGGGCATTCAGACTAAATACAGATGCAGAATTAACCAAATTTTACACAGCCATAACTTTATGTTTTAAAAAAAAGGAATTAAATTTGAGATACAACTTTCCCATTTCCTTTTCAAATTGTTTACTAACATTAGGTTCTGAGGTTTTAGATTTTTTTATCCTTAGAACTAGCCTAGACGAAGGAGTGCCTGTTTTCAAAAATCTACCAAACTTCAAAAATGCTGAAAAACTTACTAAAAAACCCTGTCTAGCAAATATACTTTGTACAAACAAAAACTATACAAGAAGTACTAGGTCCATTCGTACCTGTTTTCTTATTCTGTTTTCAGCAGAAGAATGCCTCCATTTCAGAGCTAATGCTGTTTTTTGTTATTACAGCCTCCATACTACTCAGTAAAGTGTAGGATACCAGCTCTTTGTTGCTTGGTTGGGCATTGCGTTGTTGCTGTCGGGTTTTTGGTTGGGTTTGTTTGTTGTTTGTTTGGTTGGTTCATTTGGTTTTTTAAATCTGGCCATAAATTAAGCTTCATACATCATTCTCCTTCTTTGTCTATGTTATTTAGAATAGGACATTTCTCTCTCCTGCACTATTTTCATTTGAAGTTGATACTGCAATACTTCATACATAATCACAAATATTATCCAAACAAAGGAGACTAGTTTTTGGAAAATGAAATCTGATACTACACCTTACAATCTTAAATGTTTCTTTTAATTCTTTCATTTACTACATTGCTTTATACATTTTATCCTTCAAAATAAAATTTAATGATGATTGAAACACAAATCATATATCTCTTGAATTTCTTGCTGTACTTTCCTATGTTTATGTAACTTATAAACTGATATATTATAGTTGTAAAGCACTGTAAAAAGCTGCTCAATCTCTTAATATTTGGAGCAGATTTTGATATCAGATAATTTCAGGACTGGATCAGTTGCATTCTTGAACACCGTCAGGAAGATGAAGTGTATTTTCAGAAGCAGACTAGCAATAGCACAAGTAGAATCAGGTAATCAGAAATGATGGAATAGTGTCAAGATTTCATGAGCAGAAGACACTGAAGGTAGCAAGACAAAGGAATCTTATACATCAGCAGAAAATGAGAATGGGAACATTTTTCACATCTCTTACCTGGTGAAGATCACAGTTAAGACAATAATATAAGAAAAGGTAAAGAGGGAAAAAATGGCAGAATGACAGCAAACAAGAAAACATATGTTGTGCTGTTCTTCTTTCACTACCTTATGATAGCACTGGCCTAAAACAATACATAGAAAGAGAGTAACGCTTGTTAATGAGAGAGATAATAAAAACCTTTTTGCTATGTAGCAGCTATATTTGGTGCTGATGAGATGGGCTCATAGAATTCAGAATTACATGACTCTTTGCTTCTCAGCGTCTTCTGGATGAGAATAAAAGCTACTTTGAAGGAAATCGGAGAAAGTCTATCTCTGCAAGTTTCTTTCTGATATTTCCACTGGTACTATGGTGCATTTTTGTCCCTTGTCTTGCACAGTAGTAAATGTAATCCATAATGAGGAACAGCAGGGAAATAGACTGTATTTTTAAGAAACTACAAACACTTAAAATAGCTTTCCATTCATTGTGTGAATAATACAAATATCTTGTATAAATTTTTAGTTCCTTTCCAATGTGTACTGTGGTTCTGAGCACCACTGAAACAAATTTGGTTTAATTCCTTTCTGTTCAAGATCACAAAATACTTTAAAAGAAATCACAAGAGAGATTTAGATTATACTTGATAAATTAGGTCATCCAATAGGTAAATATGTACACACTAAATAGGTAATTTAAGTGTGAACCTATATGTCTATACATATTAAAATTTGTCTCTACCATTATCACTTCATATGGCTCATTGTTACCGATTATAGTTGGAAATTACGAAAAGTTTGCAAGAATGAACAGTGTCTTAAGGCGTATATGTCTCTTACAGAGTCCACTATGAAAGGACTTCAAAAATCAATAAGTTGGTGTATGGTGCTGTACATTTTCTAATAGAAAAGAGCTGAAAAAGAAATGCAACAACTGAAAAAACCACTCTTTTCTCGTTACCTTCGTGAATTTTTAGACTTAGTTTGTAAATACTACAGTAAGATATATAAAATGCCAATATATCTTATATAAAATAAGATACAGGTCTTTCAAGATGGGCTTTGTCCTCAGATTCAGACACTAGAACTAATTGTGTCGACAATACAGCTGTTAATAGCATTTTGTAAGCTCTGCACTTTTGTTTGGTTTGGGTTACAAACTGAACTTTTATTTAATCTTAATTTTAAGTGGGATTGCTCATGACCTTAAAAATATCAATTGATGTTTGCACTGCAGTTTTAACAAAGGCCATTTGAGGGCTAAGTTGAAGACATCTGTCATTACACTGGGTGGTAGATAGAAGTGAAACACACTGAGTATAAGCACACAAAAATCACTTCAAAATGGGGAAAAAAAAGATAAAGGAGTCTTTGACCAAGAATATATTTTGATGTAAAAGTTATCTATATGTATCAGTCTACAGTCACGATCCTACAGATCATGATATTACATAGGGATTCTGAGTCAGCATATCCTTTCAGACACATATTTACTCTACTATTTACAGCTATCCGGGTGACTTTTATTTTAAGAATGATATTTCAAAATTAAGCATAAGCTTAAATATATTATGAACATTTAGCCACGTTCTTTAGATCTGCATTACATTTCAGGTTGATTTTCACAGAAAAATTGTAACAACTTATCAGAGTTAAGTATCCTGGTGCAGATCAACAGAATGCTGAAAACCCTTTGTTTCAGCTGAGATCCTCATATGTGTTTGATACTTTTGCATAGGTCTAAGCTGCATTAGTTAGTATACATTAACATAAATTAGCATAAGAACTTAAGTTAGATTAAGGAGTAATGCTATAAGGAAATACATGAAAAGGAAATAATCATGGGAACACTTAAGAGGTGCTGAATGTGCCACAGCTGACATTTAGATGTGTTAAAACACAGAAGGATGAAACTGGACTAGTTAGCACTAGTTTGACTTCACACTATTACAATGAAGAGCATTTTCTTGAAATATTTATATTCAGATAGCTTCAGATTAATGATTTTATGATAAAAATATGTTGGACATAAAATACTGAGTTTTGGTATTTGGATCCCAGAGCACAAGGCTGATCAAATTTATGGTTTGCAAATATTTTTTATTTGTGCTCCATCCAAAATTTTCCAGAGAACATGCATATTAAATATATTTATAATAGTTTACTTTTTTTTTATTAGCAGTCATAGACAAAGTAGTTATAGAGATCACAAACTGATTTCCTTCAGTTCTAGTTCCTTGAAATAGGTTCAGTTATTGTTTCAAACTTCTGGTTATCTTCCCACCTCCCCATGACCAAATTTATTCCTTTTCTTTCTCTCATCTTTGTCTCTTCTAACACTCAGTTTTCTGGTTTCAGGTTTGTTGTTATTGCTATTATTCTTTGAGATTTAATTGGGAATTTAATGTCTCCATTACTGCATCTACTGCTTAAGTTTTTTCTAATAATATCATCAGACTTTATATATTCTTATTCTCTTCTGTATAGCTGATGACTTGAACTTTTGATAGAATAATGTTTAACACTACTGAGCAGACATGAATAGATAGCATGGCCTAAAAAATTCAATAACAGAAGAGGTTGAGTGGGAAGATATAAGTAGAAATATTATGAGTATTGCATCTGAAATGAGCTGTAGACAAGATGTCTGATCAAGAGAGAAACTGATTAACTGTGAAAAAAGAGAAAACCTGAATTCAGAGTTCCTACTACAAAAATGATCTTGACACCCATACTTGCTTAAAACCCTTTACAGCTGTCATCCAACTACAGTCCTGTTCTGTACTGGAAAATTTAACTTATTTATGTCAGTTCTCATTATTTGTCCTTCAAATATCTTTTAGGTCAGGACTGACAAGAGTAAAAAATGGTACTTAGATAGATTTTTTGTCTTGTTAGAGGGAGCAAAAGGCTAAAAATCCAAGTTGCACCTAAACAGCTTTTAAATTTAGAGTTGCTCTATTTTCTTTTCCTCAGCAATTTAAAGAAAGTAGTGAATAACTAACAGGACACAGTGAAGTTTTTTCATGGCAATTTTCTAAGGGAAAAGCCAGAGGGAGAAGATCTGATGTTGACTCCTAGAAGCTGGTAAGCTTGATGAATTCTGAATTTGGACAGTCCAGGGACACTATTTTGGTTGTGGAGTTGCATTTTGGGTCAATGCCTGAGTTAGGCAAGACCTGCTAAGCGGTTGCTTCTGGATGTGAAAAGGATTGGCTTTTTAAGGTGATGTGATCTAAATAATGAAGCAAAGCTTTCTTTGGCCTGAGAGGATAAAAAGTCAGCTGCTAAGCAACCATGAGAGAGAGTGTAGTAAATGGTTGGTTTGAATTGGGAGTGGGAATCCCTAAGAGTACAAAATCCACTTCTCCCTATACCCTTCTCCATACTTTTAGGCATGTCTGAATCTGAGATATAAGTAACCTGCAAGACCAGGTCTCACTTTGTTGTTAACTTATTGAAGAGGTACTGTAGAGTAAAGGAAAAGGGAATCTTCAAGAGTGGAAGAGGAAGGTGTTGGTAGCAGTAGTTCTGGTAATTATTTGACTGCAGAGTTTGTAGTACTAAAGATGACCAAAAAAAACTATTTGATTTTGAAAGGCAGAACTATTTGTCCTAACCCATGCTGGCAACAATAAAATAGGGAAACACAGGAGGAATATTTTAGGGGTGAAATTCAAGTTGCTAGAGTTCTGCCCAGCCGGGAGTCCATGGCAACAGCTTGTGTAACACTGCCAGCTACATATGTAAAACCTAAAGAAACTGTACAGGAAAGATGTGTTTCATATTCATTAGAAGAGAACCAATCTGGTGGTGATCAGAATAGAAATATTATGGAGGAGTATTTTCAGTAAAAGCAGAGGGGAAGGTAACAGGCATGGAAGAGAACTTGAACTTGATAAAGTCAAAATCTTTTTATAGACAGAAAGGAAGTATACAGTAAAACGACACTGTTAGTCCAGCTACAGAGCCCTACCTGTGTCTCTGGGGCCCTTGGGACAACAACACCAGACCCCTCAGTACCAGGCAGTGGGTGTTGTCCATGAACATTGTGGAATGACAGTCAACCTTACTAGAAGAATTGATTAAGGTGGTGAAAATATTTTAATACTTTATGGTGACTTTTCTTAACAGAGAAGGGTCAACAAAAAGATCACTTAGGATGGCTGGTATGATCAATTTTATTCAATATCTTCATTAATAGCCTGAAAAAGCACTTGGGGTAACATCTGTGAGTTTGGAAAAGATACTAAATTATTTAAATATTATATTGGTGGCTAGAAGGTCTGAGAAGACCTTACAAAACTGTGCCTGGGGTTGAAAAAAAACAACAAAACTTTAAATGCTAGGCAAATTCTTTGCATCATGCTGAGCACAGAACTGATAGTTAAAACTCAGGAGAGAGACATTAACATTATCATCTCAGAGATACACAGCAAAATAATGAAAGACAACAGTCAGAAGTTGCAAGAAAATTATGAAGTTGCCAATAAACCTTACAGGAAAATAAACTACTCCAAGGATATTTAGAGGTTGTGGAATCTTCATCCTGGGAGACAATCAAAGCTTGACTAGACTCACCTGTTGTAAGATCCTGGACCCAAATCTCACTGAATTATTGATATGGGTCAGAACCAACTCACTCTGTGTGTGTGTTCATGTGGGGAAGGGCTGGGCCTGGACCTGTAGGTACATGGCAGAGCTGGAAGGCCTGCAGCCCACACAGAGCACATGGCATCACTGAAGGCCCTCGGCTGGGTGGTCAGTCAAGGCAGACCTGCCTGGTAGCCCACCCACACCATGCAACCTATGACTGGCTACAGCACAACTTCTTCTTTTACTTTTCCTTCTCTTATGGGTAATTTAAAACCAATGAATTATGCTTTACTAAAGCTGGTATATTGATCGTTTGTAGTGGGTGTTTTCTGGGCAATGGGTTTTTTGTTCTGAATATTTTAATGAAATGCTTCTTCTTGGTTTTATTTTACTCCTGTAAAAACCTTTTGCTAAAATACCTTATTTTTCTCACTAAATTAAAAAGAATTTCTCTTAGAGAAGAGTGTGTGACTCTTTCTCTGGACACTGATTAGAGCTTATAATAAACCAAAAACCTTTTAAAAAGTCTTAAATAAAAATCTAACCCCTCTGGGCAGTTAGTTTATAGCTTAATCCAGAGTGCAACAACTGTGAGCAATTTTTTCTGAACAGGTCTGGCTTGCAGAAAGGGGAGAGATGGGGAAAGATGACTCCTAGAGATTTCTTACAGCCTATGTTATTCTTTAAGTTGGTTGTCTGAAGTAGGGCATAGCTGAGAGTTATGAAATCATGAAATCAATGAACTTAGGAACATGGTTTAGTGGGGGACTTGGCAGAGTTAGGTTTACGTTTGGACTTGATTATCTTAAAGGTCTTTTCAAACCTAAATGATTCCATACTTATATGACACTATGATCAGAAAAAAATTAGGAGTAGAAAATAGTTGGTCCATTGCTGGTGATGTTCCACCAGTAAGTAAACTTGTGGTAAAAAATATGGAAAAGGTCAAGGTATTCAATGCCTCCTTAGTCTCAGTCTTCATAGAATCCCTTCCTGAAAACTGAGACAATATTTGCCATCTCCCATTTGAATAGGACTTCCCCAGACTCCCAAAACCATTGTAAAATAGTGGAGACAGGTCCTGCAATAACACCAGCCAGATATTTCAGTACCCTGGGATGAATCCCATCAGGTTCCATAGACATATATGCATCCAGCCGGAGAAACATGTATTGAAAAAATTCAGGGTCATCTGAGAGTTTATTATTCCCTGGGAATGGTCTTCGAACATAGGGCTCCAGGGATCACATCTCTGCTGTGTCTACGTCCCTATAAGAGAGGTGACAGAACTACTCAAGTAATGAATCAATGTTATCTCTGACTATACTTTTGATGTAACATATTTTAAAAAACCCTTCACAGTACTGGACAACATGAACTTTAATTGAGTTTTGACCACATGAATTCTCTCCCTACAGAGGAAAACAGCACCTCTGTAATCCATGTCACTTATACTTGCTTCCAATGATCATACACTTCCCTTTTCCACTTACATTCTAGAAGAAGCTCCCTGATTGCCTTTGAAAATTCATGGTAACTAGAAGACGTTCCCAAGGACTCGAAGAAGGCAAATGTCACTATTATCTCCAAGAGGGGAAAGAACGAAGAGCCAAAGAATTTCTGCTCAATCTCACATTGATTCCAAGGATATGAAGGACAAGAAGATGACTGGGAGTTATCAGTAAGAATTTATGAGCTAGAAATTGTATTAGTCTATGAGGTAACCTTCTATGATGAATTGATTGGCTCTATGTGTGATGGGAGAGCACTGAACATTATACTTGGCTTGTCGTAACATCTTACTAGACTTATCGCATGAAGTACAGATTTGGTAAGACAGTGAGGGGAATTGAAAACTTAACTGACCCATCGTGGGTCGGGTGGGTTGGACTAGGTGGTCTCCAGGGGACTACTCTGATTTCAGCAATTCTGTCATCCACAGTGACAAAGATGACGAATGTATTGTGGTGCTGTATCAGGGATGTTGATACTTTTGGTCTGTGTTTGGCCCCAGCCACTTGTAAGAGTTTATATTTTCCCTGCCAAGTTCACTGATAAAACGGTACCTTTGTCCTTGGAGAGGGAGCTTCTTGTATAAACTTATATTAATTGGTGTTCTGTGATTGGTTCATCATCTGCCAAGGAAATTTGAAGGAGAAACCGAAGATGAGGGGATGAAGTAACAATCTCCGACTCAATTAGGAAAGACCCCCGAAGCAGACTGCGCATGTGGAAGGAAATTCCAAAGTACTCATGCATTCGCTGAAGTGATGCACTTCCCACCAAGGGGGTGGGACTGAGAACCTCTGGTGGGATGGTGCTGACCACACCTGCCTAGGCAGACATACTCAGTTGATTGTATAAAAGCAGATAGCTGGATTTTTGGGGGAGCTTGCTCCACATGAAGGACCAAGTTGTCTTTAGCGGGGACGCCTGTTACGTGTGAACTTGCTAACCATCCGAAAAACGCAGCTGCTGCAGAAGATTTTATGGCATTCGGAGTTGGTGAGATGACCCCATGAATGACACCTGAGTGAGTAGGGTGCCGTATTTCCACATTGGTTTCTCTTTCTCTCAGGTTCCTGTTTACTTCAGCCACTTCTTTGTAATAAATATCAGTTTTGTTGAGTTTTCAACGGTGTCATGGTTTTCAGATTTCAGTATGATCTGAACCCTTCCCTAATACAGGTTCTTTTTGTTGACACAGAGAACAATAGACATAAAAACTAAGGTCTGAATGAGATGGGTACAGCAGATTGTTAATGATTTCTCTGTCTCACACACCCTCATGACAGTAGAGGTGTCCACACCAGGGTCTTTGAAAATCAGACCACTCACTCCAGCTGGTTAGTTTGTCCACATACTGAGAGACATGCAACAGTTTCAATGTAATCTTGGACCTTCAGCATGATTTCAGTTGTTCATGTATATGTGGGAGTTGTGTGTATGAATGGAGACATGTATTTTGACTATTCTTTCTTTTCAAGTTTAATAGTTGGCATGAGCTGCCAATGATGACTGAAGAAGTTAGATTTTGTG
The DNA here is from genome assembly GCF_025592945.1 of Manacus candei. Classification (NCBI taxonomy): domain Eukaryota; kingdom Metazoa; phylum Chordata; class Aves; order Passeriformes; family Pipridae; genus Manacus; species Manacus candei. The sequence goes on from NW_026138062.1 coordinate 10,007,136, forward strand.
TAGATTTTCTATTTTTTTTTCAGTTTATACTCATGTGAGGTCTAAATATGATCAAGGACTGGGCAATGTTCACATGACCTCCTAACTTGGTGAAGTATGTTACTCTATTTCATTTCCAATGAGCTCAACAAACACTTGTCTAATGGTTGTGTCCTCAACGTAGTTCACACACATTGGAAAACACTTCTGAGACAGTAACTTCAATAGAATTCCTATGAATATGTTTGAAGTTCAGTATGATTAGGTTGGAAAATTACTGCATCATCAGTCTTGGGACTGCAATATTACTGCTGTTAATATACTAATTCAAACTAGGACTGAAAAAGGTCATTTCAGACTTCGTGGGCTGAAGAAGCATCCACAGAATAAATGCATTAGCAGAAATTGAAAGATAAACCAAAACCCACTTCTCCAGTTAAAGGATTAATTTTATATTTCTTTGATGCATCAAGGAATTTGAAAATGGATTATAGCCTTCTATAGGGGTATAGATGGGTACATATTGTACAACACTTATAGTTATTTGTGTTACTTGTTACATGTTGGTAGAAATAGTGCCATATTTTCAATAATACTTTTTTTTCCCAAATTACTAAAACACTACTCTGAAACATTTATGCTGAGCTCTTGTAACAGACACATACCCAGAGGGAGAACCTGGTTCTTTTAAAACTTCTAGAAAAATTAAAGCAGAAAACAATTGGGTTATTTTCTTAGTTTCACTGTCTTTGACATGAAAAAGAATATTCGTGTAACTCTTGTAAACTTGGTTAAAGGAATAAGGAAAGATGAACTATAAAAAATCAGAGACAGTATTACCTGATAATAAAAATAAACATTTTTGGCTTAAAAATCAGTTCTGGATTTCTTACATGTATTTCTTTTATTCATGTACTAGCATAGCATTGCATAATTACAAGCAACCATTTAGAGTCAATTATGACTCTCTCTATAAGACCTATCAAAATGTTCTTTGTTTTCACCTCCCTGCTTCCCATCCAGCACATGCATTTACTCATGGATCCTTGTAATCTGAAGGCATGCTTGTATGTTTATTACCTTTCTATATCCAAAGGTCTTAATCGATCCATAGTTATCTGTTTAAAGTGACTTAGTAAACACAGCAAAATATTATTTAAACCTTTTCAGGAAATAAGGAGGTAACAGAGAAGAATGAATGACTCAGATAGTCCTAAGCATAATTGTTAGAGTTTGCACTTTTTCTTGTACATAACACAAGAAAAATAATACCTGTTATCAGAATACAGTCATCTCTATTCAGTTATTCTCATTGTTCAAGTAGTTCATATTATTGTATGAAATGGAATATTATGTTAACTTTTGTTATTCTGATCTAAATCATTAGTATTTCCAGAAATTTTAAAAATACAATGTCATAAAAACTAATTTATGAAGACATTTCCCTTTAAATACTTATTGGCCAAATCTAGGGCTTATATGTAGATACATTTTTAGGTAAATATGAGATTTCCAAGACATATGCTGAATGCAGAAATCTTTTTTTTTTTTCGGTTTTTGTCTCTCATTTTAGGTCTGTCCAGATGATAATTAGCTAGGCAAACCGTCTTAACTTGCCCCATGTAACTTATGTTTGGGGGTTCAGAAATTTGGTTTACAGGTTATTATTTGCTTGACTTTAGACTCTGACTTATTGATTTACTTTATTTTCAGACTATTACTATTGTAGTTGTTGTTATTATTATTATTATAAATAACCCATTAACTGCATAAACAGTAATAGTTAAGATTCTCTGTTTTGCAAATGATTTCTCATTTGATAAGATCCCATGACCACAAGCCGTAGGCATTATCCCAAAACTAGAATTTCAAACATCAAAATCTATAAATTCATCTGTGATCATACTTAAGAGTGAATAATCTTTGTGAAGAGAATGAGGCCACAGTCCATCTTTCTCTTCCTGTCAGTTTTACATCTCACATGGTCATTGCAACAGCTACTTTTATCATTTAGATCTATTTTTTCAGGCCCACATTCTTTTATCACTTTATTTCTTGAGTTTTTCATATAATGTTAAGCTCATTCATATGTTCAGGTTTACTTCATGAACTAAAGTGAGATTCCTCCACACGTAGTCAACTCAATCTTTATCCTTGCAGATGTTCCTTTTAAACAACAGCTTGTTTTAGTGCTTTATTAAATACCACAACTCACACTCTGATTTTCCAAAAAAGATTTCAAAAAGAGAGAAGAGGTTCTTTGGTTAAAGCTGAAGTTCAGGTTTACCTATGCTTAACTTGGCAGATTAATTACTTTAAAAAAATGAATGGTTTGGAATTTATACTTAAAAGAGCAGAGAACAAAAAAAACAGGGGGCAAAACCATTTTTAATGGCATGTAAAATGTTGCAAAATATAGGAAAGAAAAACTGTTTTTCCCACATGACAATTTCAGGTGGTCATGATAAGAAGATAATAAAGCAAGAAACAAAAAACGAATAAAATCTTTATGTCACTAGTGAAGCTGACACACTTTCAGATTTAATTTCAAGACAGTATGTAAAAATTAGTCCACGCTTACTGGAAAATCTGAAAAAGTGTCCTTGAATAATAATAATTTTCTATTATAAAAGCCTTTATATCTCACTCGTGAGTAAAAAAGTTGCATCAGTATTGCTAGGATGGTGATGATCCTAAACATTTAAACTCAACAGCAATTGAACCTAACTTTAGTTTGATAAATTAATGATAATGATAATACATAAGATTTATGGGTGCAGTTACCTACCACAGCAACAGTAGACATCAATGTAATATTAGACTAAATATGTTATCCCACTAACTCACTTTTTAGTTTCTGATCCAAAGTATGAGGTTCAGTACATCTTTGAGAAAATGGTAGAAGAAATCTTTGCTACTTCTATCACAAATGAGAAGTCTTCCTAAATTTCATTGACCGTATCAGTTAATTACTAAGAACTGCTAAGTATCAGACCACATTTTCATATCTTAATGCTTAAACTTGTCCTGTGCAGCTCACAGTGAGGATTTAAAAAACAAAATTGTTTATGGTTGCACTTTTGGTCGCATCTGTTGGTCTCACCGACTGACTATACATTAACACTACAAAAAAATTCACCTCCATTTTTAGCTATCTTATCAAGGACTTGAAGAGTGGATGAATCCACAGGTGAAAAATGTGTTATCAAATTCATAAAATATTTGCCAATTCTGAATTTAATCACATGCTGAATACCAGACATTGGAAACAGTCAGTCTATATTAGCCATTCCATGATTCAAAAACATGTTTATTACCTGTCAGTGGGTGTCAGTTATTTCAATAACATGGCACTGGCAATCTTTAGCTTTAAGGAACACGTAAAGTAGAGATATGAAGGAAAAAAAAGGGTTTACCTTTAACAAATCGGCACCTGTGTTATGCAAAACACATTACTTGTAATGTTCTAGGATGCAATCTCTTTTAAGTCCAGCTGGTGTATCATGTCGAGACAGATATAAATGAACACGCACAGACACACACAAACACACAGAAAGACATTTTAGGAAAAATCTAGAAGGTTTTTTTTCAGACTCGAGTCCTGCTATTATGTGGTTACTCAGGTTAATATAACCTGTCAGAGAGCAAAGGTGTTACAACTAGGCTCTCATAGTCATGGAATCATCAAACTAGTATATGCTTGGTACTCTACTCTGCAATCTTTTTAGTCAGTGTGTTTGATGTTTCTCAAAAAGCATTCTTATCGGGAACTTTAGGTGCTCTGCAGCTGCTTATCTAGTGCAGAGTACTCATCCGGTAAAAGGCTTTCAAAGTTTTGTTGAAACAAGAATAATATTTAACTTATTAATATTTGTTGGTAGTCAGTATTGTCTGGCAGAACTCTTTATTGCTTCTTTAGTGTTTATTTTAGCTTGTAAATGTTGCACTTCAAACAAATCTACACATTACTTGACAGTATACAATTGTCAGCAGTCAAGGAGGTGTCTCATATTTGTGTGATAGAAACAGTGTAAACTTACTCATGGAGTGGTAGACCTTGTTTTTCATGGCTTAACATAGGCTATGCTTAGCTGTAAACAGTTACATCAATTATATGAGAATCTTATATGTGTAGGGCAATACTCAGTAGTAAGGAAGGTGACAGATATCAATGCATTATGTTTGAAACTTTAAGAAAAACAGTATTCTTATATTCCTCCATTTCGTCTCAAGCACTGATGTAAATAAATTTATAAAGTTAAAATATTTTTAAAATGTATTTTTGAGATGGTTTTCAAAATTTATTTTCTTTAATGGTATTTATATATATTTGATAGATAATATGAAGACACAAAATTCATTCTGCAGGTCTGTTTTAGCAGGAGTTATTATATATGTCTTAAAGTCATTATGAAAAATACCTACAAGTAGGAAAGTGTATAAGATAAATCAGAAAATTGATATGGGAGCTTGGTTTTTCTGTTGTATGCTGAAAGATATGGAAGTGGCCTGGTATCCACAGTTTGTGCATCTTGAAGACCGTCCTGTTTCAAAGTGAAGGAGACACCATGAGTGATGGAAATGGAGTGCTGAGAGTCAATTAGAACCCTTTACTCCCTTTCTGATCAAGTGAAGTTGTTATTGTAACCTGTCAATTACCATTTTATCTTAACACTCAGGATATATGCAATAGTAATACTGTAATTTGGTTGTAATAGTAATACAGTAAGTTGCTTTGCTTACAGAAAAATGTGGCAAATTGCATGATACATCATACATATGTCATACATCACACATCATGCATATGTCCAAACTGCCAGCTGTGTAGCTAAACATGAATGTATTTAGGGGTTAGAAAAGAGAAAGTTTTAAACACATGCTAAACTGATGCTACTTGACACAGTCCTGTGTTCCATGTCCCAGACAGTAACTTGAGGCTGCCCTCTGCTTTTTAAGAACCATTCACTCATGCTGTGATACTGCTGCCTTTGACTATTTATTGGGTTTATGTGGCAAGGTTCTGGGTATTGTGGGACTGCAGGGATGGCCTTTGTGAGAAGGAGGCAGGGACTGACAGAAGAGATACAACTGATGCCAGACAGTTTTGCAATTGAGCCATAAGAGTGAGAAGGAAGGAGCAGGAGAAAGTTGCTCTTATGAACTGATCGCTACCACCCATTCTCCACCCTCCCTTGTGCTGCTGAGGGTAGGTGTTGGGGAGACAGAAGAATCAGGAAGGAAAGAGTGAAGCTGAGCCTGGAAAGAAAGAAGGTTAGTTTTATTTTTGGCTTTGTTTATCACTATCCAACTTTATTTTTGACTGGCAATAAATTTAATTGATTTTCCCCAAGTTTTGTCTGTTTTGTTCATGATGGCAATTATGAATTATTTGGACCCACAAGCTTTTGCATCTTATTCCCTATCACCACCTCTCTTGATGAGGGAGAGTAAGAGAGTAGCTGGGTTGAGGTCTGTGAGCAACGCTGTAATGGATAATAATTACCATGCTGTAATGGATATAATTTAAAATAATTTTAAAAAATTAATAATAAAAATAAATTAATCTAATATGTATGCTTTTCCTAAATAACATTATTGTTTAAAAATATTTTAATACATGAGAATAGAATTATAATTATATTAAATTAAATAATACGAAATTATTCTGGCAAATTCTTATTGTTTTGTCTTACTCCTTTCGCTATTTTCACCCTCTTCTGTATTCTGGTTTATTATTTATTTATAAAACCCTCATCTTTTTCTGTCCATATATGCTGAGGGGCTCTATTGGGGGAAACAGGTGTCATTTGTATTTTATAACCTCTTTCCATTTGCTTCTAAGAAAGTATGGATTTTTTACTTGAATGTTATCTCTATTTATTCTTACACTGAATTAAGAAATCCAAGATATTGATTAGCTTGGAAATGTTAAATATTTACCAATTCATACATTTCTGCTCATATTTGTTTTCAAATTCATGATGTTCACTTTTGTAATAGCCAGCCTTTTCCTTTTACCAAACATTTTGGGAGATCTACCACAGTGCTCTTCCATACTGGATAAAGGATTCTCAGTGGAAGAAAATGTTCTCTGAAACTTAAAATTTTGTAGAAGTTTTGTATTTGCAGTTTGAATCTCATAGTATATCACAAATTTAAGCACTGAATGTTTTATTTTTCCCAGATACTGTAAAATACTGTTTCATGAACTGACCAACCTTCTCTCTAATGTGTTTTGGCAACTTACTGATATACATGTTGGTAATGGACTCTAAACAGTAAAGCCTTCCTTGACAAAATGCACTCTCACTTCACTTGTCCCAATTCAGTTTCTCGATTTTAATATTTCAGTCATGAGAATCTTCCTAACAGAGAGACGTATTTAGACACTAAAATAGGAATTTTCATATACTCTGGGTTAGCATTCTTTTTTGTGTATATGGAATCAAATAATTTTTGAAACACAAATTCAGGGTCATAAAAGTGTCTCTCTTGTTATTAAGGAGAAAGGAAATCTTCTAGTTTAGATGAAAGTACTTATTCCATTACTATCCATAATAAAATTAAAAACTGAATTATAGAATGAAAAGAGATTTTTCATATGCTGAATCTAAAGCTTTGCTTTTAGCTGTTCTGCTCACAATTCCCAGGATCACTTGACAGCTGACTTGAAGAGTAAATGTTACCATTCAGCTGCATCTTTCCTCAGTGATGGGTATTTCAGCAGCTTTTAAAATTTTATTGAGGAAAAACTGAGATGTTCTTCATCTTAAGAATACGCCACAGCAATATACAAGAATAATAAAAGAACATTTGATACCAGCTGTGATCACAGGATTAACATCTCTGCGATCTATATCTGTGTCTTCTGAATTCCCTGATGCAATGAACTATGTAGTGCGCTTCTGACTAGTGCTCTTATTGATATGCTGATTGAGCAGATATGAATAACCATTTCAAGACAGTCAAGAAGGAATATGGAAACTTCATACGAGATTTTAAGAATGATGCCAATTTTGACATGTGAGACATGAATGTTTTACTATCACAGCTATTAGTTAAGTCTGATTAAATGTTAAAATTCAGGAAAGTATTGGACAATTTGTCTAAAGAGTTTTTTAATATGTTTGTTATGTTCTTTAATATCTTTGACAAGAAATATTTCATGAAGATTTTTATGTCTGAAAATTAGATTTCTCAGTTTAAACCAGACTTTCATAGTAGAATGGAGAGCAGTAGATGCTTCAAAGAAAATGGAAACAAACTTCCTCAGACAGATATCATACATGTGGTCAGATGAATCCCACAGAAAGTGTCTAAACAGAACTTGATTAATCTGAGCAATGTTTTCTTTAACAGTTTTTATTTAAAATTATACAGCATGAATATTTATGTATCATAAAAGAGTTGGGACAGAATTAATTTCATTTAATAGAGGAAATTCCAACATAACCTGAGATGGATACGTAACATACAAGATTATTAGGCATCTAAAATTTATGAAGTAGTCAGAGAATTTGTAGAAGCCTAGCTTAGATTAGATGTCTAACTCTTAGTGGGCTAAATTTAGGAAGACATTTCCCATGGCTATTAAACACTATCCATCTTTAAAAGAGACCATAACTAAAATATTTTTATAAATATAAATACAAAACTATATTTTTAACTCCTTTCTCCCTTCTTTCTTGTAACTGCTAGTCATTTTGGAAATTAAAAAAAATGTATTCATGTTTATAAAATATTTGTCAATTAGAAATTATTAAATCTCAAAATAATGAAACATTTAAAAAATGGGCATGTTGTCTTTCACATTTGCAGAAAAGATAAAATATATATGAAAGTGTTTCAGCTCTATGAATAGGCAAATGTTTAATTCAGATATTTTGTGCTTATTGAACACTGAAAAATCTAATTTAGAATTTAAAAACTTCCTGTTTCTCTTATGGTCTTTCATATTAGGCATTCTTCAGTGACCTCCCTTCAGCTCTTATCATTATTTGTAGCAAAATTTGGGAATAATAAAACGTTAATAAAACCCTTATTGCTGTTGTTATTATTTCTGTCAAATGTTAGGAGATGTTATTACATTTCACATGATATGTTCAGTGTAATGTATTGTGATTGACTAGTGTTAATTGCAACATTGCTATAGTCGCTGAAAAGAAGTTAAAATGACTACAGTAGAGATGTTTTGCTATGTTAATATTCCATGACTTTACTCATGTTTGCAAAATTTATCATCATAGTATATTTAAATGAATACGTATCATGCATTTAAATCATCATATTTAATTTATTGAAACAGCTGTCAAGATTAACCCACTTAGAATGTGAACTTCAAGGTGCTATTGGTTTTGACTAGATGTAGATGTGACAGTAAGGAAAAAGTGCTGGGAGTTTCCCAGCAGTCTTTTTTTGCTTTTATCAGATTTTCTCTCAAACTTTTTAATTATATAAACAAAATAGACTAAACAAAACAGAAACCAAAACCAAAACCAAACAAACGAAAAAGGCCAAGATTAACCCATAAGTAGGATTTTCAGAAGTAAGTAAAAACATTGGGTAGTGATTTTGTTTTGGGACATCTTATTTGGCACACATTTTAGACCTTTGATTTTTTTTTAGTGGGATACTTTTTAAATTTTGAAAATAAGTAAATCATTAAAATGTCTCAAGTGATGGTACTACAAGCTAAGGTAAGCAAAATATCAAGATGCTTGAATGTATTAGGTGCCTTCTTGGTCCTCAAGATCTTTGAACAATTCTTACAAGTATGCATAGGCGATGAAATCAAAATTCAAACATGCATCAGAGAGCTAAAATTATTTAATTTCCCAAACAGCAACAAAAATAAACTTTCTAAACTAGGACTAACCTTAAAGGCAATTTTATTTGAGCATTTTTATCTCCAAACTAAGTAATGACTCTCTCTAGAACACAATTGTTAGACTGTATTAACAGTGACCCGGCCTAAAATCACCTTCAGAATTGATAGTCAAAAACTTGGATAAGTTAGGTACTTCACGTACCTCACATTAAAAAAAAGCTAAGGAAAATGCAAACAACTTGAATATAATTATTTTAAACAACATAAATTAAATTTGTGGAGAACTGGAAAGAATTAATGAAGAAAAATATAAGAAATGGAAAGTAATTTTTGCACAGTAGATACACTCATATGTATATATGTAATTCCATAGTAATTCTGACTGAAAAATATATACTTCACATTTATTATAAACATGAAAGTAATTGTTTCAAGAAAATAAAAGTTTTAAATTTAAAAGTTTTAAAATGTGTCAAACAATTTATATTGTCAGTGTTTCCTCATTTTGTTTCTTGGAGAAACACAGAAAAACATATAAAGATAAATATATAAATATTCTATTTAGTGATAGAACTTAATAATTTCTGAATAAATGAAAAATATTTAACCTGAACATTTTACTAAAATAAGAAATACTCTATTGGTTTTTGACTTGAAAAAATCAATCTGGAAATTAATGTAGAATTTTTTACTTGAATCAAATGTTTCTAAGAGATATATATGTATACAATCCATTATATGTATATATGGACTACAGATATATGTGTTCTATATATTTTATATATATATATAGTATTTTGGAGGGATTGATGGGGAGATTTTTTATGGGTTTTTTTGTGATTTTAGTCATGGTTTATATAATCCAAAATCTATTACAAGAGATTTGAACAAAAGCCATACTAATAGCAATAATAATGCACAGTAAAACACTGAAATTCTTTCCTTCCTCTATCCTTATTTTAATAATGAATAAAACAAGTAAAAGAAGCTGCACCTGTTTCCTTGTTGTGTGCCAATCCATATTCTGATCTAAATAAATGAAGACAGCAGCTTTCCTAAAAATGCAAAACTGGGTTTCTAAATTTTAACAGTAGTAGTTAATTTTACAAATTACATGCTAAATAATCTGATGTGCATTGTCATTATTGTGCGACTTTGACTCTACAGTGATTTATGCATTCTGCTTCTGAAAAGAGATTTTTCCTTATCTCCTTCGACAATGAAACCAGATGCCAAATCTGGAATGTGTTTCCCATCAATGTCATGTGGCTTTATGATTTCCTGGCTGATCTCTTTCATGGTCTTGTAGCTGATTCCACTTTTGGTATTAGTTATGGAAATGCATGTAGTGCTGGTAGAAAGATCAAGCTTTTGGGCAGGAATTTTACGCATTCCCATTTGAATTTTCATTGGCTCCAAAGACACTAATCTGCATATCAAAGGTCTTAGAACTCTGCATATTTCTTGAAAGACAATTTAAAACATATTCACTTTCAAATGGTAGTATTCTACTACACATAGAAATAAAGCACACCTCATAAATGTTAGGAATCATTCTGAAATTTCCTGTATGCACATGACAGTAAGTGGAATCTATGCATAGAAATGGTGTAATGTTTTAGGTAGAAGTGGTTCTCGTGCTTTTTGCAACTTTTCTATGTTATCATCAGAGGAACAGATGTCTCAATGATCCATGTAAATGTATCCAAATAAAGAACAGAATTAATTTGGTTTGGCTTTGCCCATTGTCACTGGCAAAATACCTATCCATTATTTTTGTTAAGTCCAGGGTTTAAATTGTTCTTCTTTAGAGAAGGGCTTTGGGTTTTGTCTTTTGGGGTATTTTTGGCTTTGGGGTTTTTTGGGGTTTTGTTATTTGCTTCCACACCCCCCCCCCCCGGGATGTTCTTAATATTCAATACAAGTAGACTACACATAGAATAATTATCCTTATCTTCTCATACGTGTGTTCCCTGGTTTTTATTGGAACTGGGTGAATACTGGATTTTTCAGGTCAGTAGTGAGATTAAACCAATTTAAAAAGTAAAAAGTTCAGGGAAAAAAAGAAAGTCTACCTTAAAAATAAGCAAAAAAGCAAACTGTCTATACTTGAACATGAAAGATTTTGGATCTGAGATTCTTTCTCTTTCAGGTGAAAGAAAGGGGAAAACATTCACTTTCATAATTTAAAATGCTTTGGGATATGCAGACCAAAGAATCATTTGGAAGCAAGGAAGCAGAGACTTCGACCTGCCTCACGTATATTATAAATAAATAAAATAAACATTGTATGACTTCAGTGCTCTCAAAATCTATCCTGGGTCTGCGTAACTGTCTAATAAAACCTAACATGCTATCAGGAAGCTTCATGGTCTGGAATATAAAAGTAAACAAAAAATAGAGGAAATGCTTGTTTGCTTCATCTTTCTTTAGGCCTTAGGGAAAATAACATTTATCATGTCCTGAATATCTACAATCACTAAGAGATTTCTGCAATTTATGTAGAGAGATATTCAAGAGAACTTAAAGTTATACATAGTATAATGTTATGAAAGAATATTTTTCACCTGTCTGTGGTTCTCATTTCTGAATACATTTTCTCAAATCAAAGTTTCTGTGCAGAATGAACGGCTTTTTCAAAGTGCAATTTGGAGGATTTCTAGGAAGAAAATCATAGCAAATAAACTGGAAGAAGCCATTCTTTAATCAGTTCATGGACAAGAAAGTTATATGAGATCACTACATTACAATGACTCTCAGACCACAGGGCTCATGCACATTCTTCTGGTTTATCTGAGTGAATATCGAGTTCTAGGCTACCATAAAAGTACAGGTTTCCTTTCTTGTACAGTACAGTTTTACGGTTTTGTTATTCAACTCTGCAGTGATTCCCTTTCTCATTTCAATTTTCTGCTCTGTGTAAGACCTCTTTGCCCTTTCCATTTCTCATGCTCTTTGTAGGTAAATTTAGAAGTCTTATAGCTTTTTCTCCCTCATATTCACTACATTTTCAATGTTCACCATGATCTTGTAGCCCAGGGCAAGTTTCTCTTTCCTCCAATGATTCATATGTCAATTATTGCTTCTATCTTTGTTTTCTCTTACCATAAGGCAGTTGACCATGTTGAGTAACCAAACCAATTAAAACCCCACAATATTTTTTTAAAATAAAAAATAATATGACATATAATTAATCAAATCAATAATGTTACTTTTATTTTTTTTCTGGAGAATTATAGGATTACTAGAAATAGTGTTTTTCAGAAGTTCACTGCCCATAAAAACCAAAAGATATAATTTTTACTGAAAAGCAGAAAAATTCCTAATATTTTTCATGTTAAAAAAAAGCACAATTGAATTCTTGTTTTTATAAAAGTGTTTAAATTAAAGAATCCAGTTGTAGTTTATATGACTGTAATCTGTTTTTATTTTAAATTACTTTAATTAGATTTTTATTAACAGTAATGTAAATTACAATCTCAATGAGTGCATACCTGCATTTTCGTGTTAATCACATAAGGGAAAGTACAGAAATGATTAGGTTTGCGCCCTGAGAGCAACATTTAGTTAATTAATACTGAAAGCATTATTTCTGTGTAAGTGAATTCATTTTATCAAAGATTACTTAATTTCTTCAAAGGTGATTGTTAAAGAAATCATCTTTTACTTTGTCAATAGAAATTTTAAACATTAATAGATTCTGACTTAACTGCCTTATCTTGGGAACCAGAAGTTATTAAGAGGATTTCTAAAGAATAAGACTATGCCTGGGTCAATCCTTTCTCAGTGAGAAAACTATCACAATACTACATTTGCATTTTCACAGTAAGGTAAAACGGAGAGTCAGTATTTTTTATTAGGCCAACTCTCATATCAAGGGAAAAAAAATCTTACAAGCTGTTTTTTTAATTTGTACCATACGCTCAACTGCATAATAACTGCTGACCTTACATTTTATGACACTATGTATTCGAGAATCTCCAGGAAATAATCAGGCCACTTTAAATGTGATTCTCAGTGTCTGCAAATCTTCAAGTGCTTACACTGCTGTTGATTGACTACTTAGAGAACTTCAGCACCTTCTTCAGAGTATTGCTTCAACATGTGCTGAAGATATACATGCAAGCTGGCAGCTAAGTTGGCTAAAGTAATTCCAATACTATAGTTTTAAGTTTTAGGTGTTTAAAAGCACACTTTCTACAGCAATTTTAGGCACTGATTTTAAAGCTTGGGAAAAGATAACAGAATTATTATGGCTGTGTGATTAAAGCAATGTACCACTTGGGACCATGATGGATAAGGAATTAGATTTGGGCTATGTCTGGAGTTGATCAAAAGACTGTGGACAGCTACGTAGAAAGTGTTGTACAGAAAATGGTATACAGAATGTGAAAGTCCCAAATGAAGTATTTTGTGATACAAAGTCTGTATTGAACATATGATTCCTATGATTAAAATTTCACTGCATTTTTTTAGTGTTAAGATTTTATGTCATTGGTCTACTGATTCTAGCTGGAATGGAGTTAATTTTCTTAATAGCAGAATGTATGATGTAACTAAAATAGTGTTGATAGAACACCGATGTTTCAGGACCTGCTGAACTGTGTTGGCACAATGTCTATATCTTCTCACTACCCTTCCATGACTAAGCTGAGGGTTTAGAAGAAGTTCAGAGGGGACACAAGTGTGACAGCTGACACCAACTTACTAAAAAGATATTCCATACTGTACAAAGTCATGTGCAGTAATAAAAGGTTGGGGAAAGGAGGAGTAAAGTGGGACATTCATGGCGATGCCATTTGTTTTCTCAAGTAATCATTGTGCATGCCGAGGTCTGATTTTTCAGAAAGTATATGGATATTTTCTTGCCAATGGGAAGTAGTAAATGAATTCCTTGTTTTATTTGTATATGCACGTTTGCTCCCCTTCTTAAACTGTCTCAATCTCAACTCAAGTTTTTCTCAGTTTTGCCCTTTCAGTGCTCTCCCAGATCCTGCTGAGGGGGAGTGAGCAATTCTGGTATTTTTTACCTACAATGCTGCCTTGGAAAAAGTAATCTGGATGACATATCACTGTTAGGCCAACCAGTGTGGCTAAACAGAGCTGGGTAGCTCTTCTCAGGGGAAGAGGAAGCATTAGAGACAGTCTTTGTGCCAATCAGCTGTCGACAGAGGATGAGCTGCTATACTCCTGCGTGGTCGTAAAGAGTGAGGATCCATGCAGTGCTTGGCTTCTTTTTCTAGTACATGATGTAGTCCCACCCAGGGAAAAATCAGAGAGTTGACACTTGAAAAAAACAACCAGTACCGATTAAGATGGTTTTTGATTTTGTTTGGGTAATCTGAGGTAGGTTTTTTTGGGGAAGATTGGGGGATTGGTTGTTTTCAGGAGTTGTTAGTTTTTTTGTTTGTTTTATGTGGTATTTTCTGACTATGTCACCTTTTGGGGAGTAGAATTGAGTTGAAAAATGAATCCATTAGAATATTATTTTGGCCAACAGTTATAAAAATGTGTCTCTTGTACACCTCAAATAAAGAATATATAAGCAGGTATAAGCGTGTGTACATTTAGTGATCCCATATAAAAACTATTTGAAACTTAAAGTAGCTGACAGAAGAAAATTAAGTGTACATCATTTCATGGAAACTGTAAGCCAGTTAAACTTTCAGATTAGCAGCAATTTCTGCTTGACTTCAGAAGGAATAAATAGATGACCCTCATAACAGGATTTTTTTTTTTCTCCAGAAAAACAGACTGCTCACTGGAAGAGTACAGAGGATTATTGCCTTCATGCATTTGCAGATACTACTTTTGCTTTTTCTCAGGTGAGAGAGGATGGAAGACAGCAGGAGCATTTTGCTGAGGGTCAAGAAACTCATTATATCATTTGTGGAACAGAGCTTTTAATTGGTTTTCTACTTGCACAGTGCAAACCCTGAACCTATTGGGTTACAGTGTATCCAGAATCTAGGAAGTTATGCAGCATTCAGTTGAACAGAACTCCAAGGATTTCATCAAAAGGGGAAGGAATATTAGCTAAATATCTTCTTTTATTTTGTAAAAAACTATTGAGAAAGCATGATACAATGAGAAAGAGCAACCATCATAGTAAAATATTCTATCTTTTTTAGAGATTTTTGAGATAAATAAATTTGTACTTGTAAAGATTTAGAGACTTGGTGAAAACATAGTGTCTGTTTTTATTATATTTCTTCACTCTATAAAATTACTCAAGTCAAAGCTAGAGAAGCTGGAAATATGTACATGCAAAACTTGAAGAGGCCTTTTGGAAGCAATCAAGTTTTGGCACAACAGTGCTGAGTGAATAAGGAGATCTGATGTCCCACGATTTACTTTTATGTGCATAACTGAGATTCCTCAGCTCATCTGATGGATGTCTCAGTCTTTTGCTGTAGTCAACTGAGAAAGTTTAGTACATCCAAAAATCAGTTGAGTCACTGACCGTGGAGAGAACTGTGTCAAAAAATATGTCAGATGAACCACACTGACACAACTAGCAAACCGGGTACAGGGCATTCCAATACTGTATAACTCTGGGACCACTTTATAGGTACTTTCCATTTTCATATATGTGGGCAAACCCTTATTATTTTAGCATTTCTGAACCCTTATGTTTCTTGTTTGTTAGTTGTTGTTTTTCTTTCCAGCAGAGAGTGGATCATATCCATGAAGGAAAGTTTTGGATATGGAACACATTGGGAGTCACAAGGTTTTTCCCCAATGCATGTTGCTGACTATTCAAACGATTTGTCAGGATGTGCTTCTAATCATCAGTAACCATACAACAAAGGTTAAAATTAGGTGACTTAAAATGTGACGGTCATCAAACAACCTTGGCAAGTTTTCTCGGTAATGAGAGGAAACTGAGAAGATGTAACAAAAAGTATAAAATATCTTCTTGTACAGGTGTCAGAAAAAAATCATAATTCTAGAAAAATAGGCCCTCATTACTTTATAAATTTAGAGGTAGCATATTGAACTTATTATATAAAAGCAAAAAAAACCCACAAGCAAATAGAGACAGATCAAGAAAGGAGCTTCATTTCCTGATCAGATCTCATTGAGGGGGGTTTTCAGGAATGCTTTTTATGACTGTGAAGTTTCCAAGAAAAATAACATTTCATAAATTGAAATCTATGAAACAGTGACCTCAATTTCTTTCCTCCATTTTTCCCTCTATTCTATGGAAAGGTACAAAACAGAGAGAAGAACACCTAATAGAGAATTTAAGACCTTAAAATGTTGCCTGACTTAGCTACAAGGAACTTTTCCCAGTGAAAACAATGCCGTTTAAAGCTTTTTATCCTAAAAAGCAAAAGTAATCTATTTATTTGGGGCATTAAAATATAAATATCTTTTCTATAAATTTAATTCACAAGGTAGAGAACGTAGGATTTGTTAAATTGAATGTGTGCAGCTCATTACATTTATTTCTTTGTTAGAATAATTTTTCTTAATTCAGAAACCAAATTACTGCTGATAGGGCAAACTTATATTCCACTCTTTCCTAGATGAAATATGTATGGTATTCTTTGTCTTTGTTGTCTTTCTGGCAGTATCTGAAAAACTATACTAGAATGAAAACATTTTGATCAGAAAATTGACAAAAATTTTTCTCCTATTTGATCATGATTTCTTGTTATATTCTTTTTAGCTGCAATTTTCTACCTGTCACAACTTGTCTGTCAATTAGTATGATGGAAAGTCCAATATTTGGTCCAATAAAGCAGTCTGTATTTAAATACAGAGATAAGGTGATAAGTTCAAAGAAATTATGTGTAATGTTAATCAGCAACATTTTCAGTTAGAGAAAAGGTCTTCTATGTAATCTGAGATTTAAAGTTTTTTTCTGTTACCTCAGAAGGAATTAATACTTTGTTTCAGTTTTTGTTGCAATTTTGCATGTTAACAACAATAAAAAATATAGATCTAAATATAAGAATTTGAATATTAACCTTTCTGGGTTTACACTGATTATTCAGAACTAAGGTTTGAACCCTTGTCTTCTTTGTCACACGTAAATTGCTTAATAATAGAGTTCTTCCTCATGTCCATTAATGCATAATTTAATAGAATTTACTTGTTTTTCAGTGACACTATTGTATTCGTCTGTAATGCAGATATGACAATATAGATCTTTTAAAATGCAAAATAGAACTTGACTATAACAGTTAAATTCTGTTCTTTCTGGTTCAAGCATTAACAGTGGCAATAAAATTTTCACATTTGGAACTGTAATAAATGTGTTGATGATACATGAACTAAAAAAAAAAAAAACCTGCTCTCGTTCACTTGTGTATGGGTTTAAATTGCTTTAAATTTAACGAGTGCATTAATGTTGACAGAAGATATTTTACAAATATCCTTCTCTATCCTGAACTGGTCTTTAAAACATATCTAAAGGGAAATTATCTGCTCAAAAATTAGATCAGAAGTGTGAATCTCAAGGTCATACACTTTAACAAAAATTAGTGTCTTGGTTTAAGTTTTCATAGATTTTCTAATAAAAGTTTGTAATGCTACAGCTAAAATGGATTTCATTCTGTTGGCAGTATACCATATAGAGCACTGAAGGTTATTTTAAGCACCATTTCTTAGCAAGGATCACAATCTGTTGAACATTTATGAACTAATTTCTTTTTTCACATACATGGAAACCAAAAATAAATAAACTCTTTTTCTAGTTCTGAAGTTCATTTCTTATTGGATATAAACTGCACAATTTCTGATTGCATCTCCTAATTTCTTATGATGCACATTAACTAGGAAATAAGTAGTTTCACTCAGAAGCATCAAAACATATTTTCCCTCAAGCACTGGAAAAAATTGTCACTTGTCCTTCAAACACTTCATAACTACCTATTCTTTCTCCTTTCCAAATGGAAACTAAAAGGAAACATAACCTTTATCAAGTCTAATATTTTTATTTTTCTTTCTGACAATAATTTTTCACTCTGAGGTCACTTATCAACAGACATTTTTCCCAAAATATGGGTGTAGGAAGGGAAAAATAGACTCAAGTATTAGGCTTGGGATTTCTCTGACCTGAACTTTTTTATTTCCTATGGTAATGGTGCAAAATATAAACTTTTAAGCCATTTCTCTTACAAAAAACCCCCAAAGAATAAATAACAATAACAAAAAAAACAACCAACCAAACAAAAAGACCCTCAAAACCACCACCACCAAAAAGAGCAAAACAACAACAACAAGAAAAAAATCCAAACACGTTTTTATTACACAACTAACATACTGAAGACAAGCACCTTCTTAATGGCTGTCAGTGCATTCTTGACACTATTTTCTTTCTGATGAAGTCTCTCTATAAAGAGATTAATATCCCATTTCCATTTCTCTTATGATTACTTACATTTACTGGTAAAATATTTTATTCTGGTTATTTATTTTTCATGTTTCGGTTTTGGGCCATTATATCTTCTTTTTCATTTGTTTCTTGAACTGAATTTATACCTCTTCATCTTTTAAATTAGATCTGTGAAGTCTGGGAGGACTACCACAAAGACAGTTGAACTAGATAAGTATATCTTTCCCAGATGGTTTTTAAATCATAAGATTAATTCAATCTGTTCTTTGAAATCTTTCCAACTTTTAAATTAATTTTATTTTCTTTTTAGGAATCCTGACCACAGCATTTTTGATAAACCTACCAATAATAACTTCAAATCTTATATAATCTACATATTCTTATCTAAAACTTAGTTTTAAATATTTTCAAATTATTCTTTTTTGTTACACAGAAAATATAATTAATGTCTTTGGTGATATCTCTGCAGAAGATAATTGTGTGTTCCACACCTCTAGTGATGCAACATGAACTTAATACACCAGGGGGTATTTATAACCAAAGGAAGAAAGAAGTCTTAAAGAAGGTTTATGGTGCATATCTAAATTGATCAAATAATTAAAGAAAAACAAAAAGTTGTTGACGCAAAAGATTGATTTTCTCATACTCTCTCTTCCTCTAGAATGCTCCCAGTCGGGAATTTTTAATTTCTTCTTTTGTTTGTATCATCTTGAAACAAAATATCTCTGACAGTTAAACTGAGTGAAAACATTTCGTTTTACATTAACTAAACATTACTGTGAGTTTCTCTGGATTAATATTGTGACTGAAAGACATTATCACACAGAGTACATAAGCCTGTGTTGTCTTTCAGTGAATCAACACTTTACCCAGGCATCATGTATAAAACACTGTCTTAAATTCTGCTTGTATTTTTAGGGCTTATTTTGAAAAACAAGTAACTAATGCTAGTATAGTCAATTCTTTGACCTTACGCTCAATGAATTTAGCAGCTAAACTATAAGACTCATGAAATGCTAGAGTAACTACACTGTAAAGATTTATACAGGAGAGGTTAAACAAATTAATTGTCTTTCCTTGAAGAATCAAATTAATTTTGATATTCTATGAAAGTGCAGGATTTTTTATTTTCATTCTGACAACTTTTAGACTTCATTACTGTGTGGCTTCTTTCTTTCATGTGTGTTCTTCATGTTTCATTTACTTGTTATAACTTCATAAGTTGTTTTTCTCTTCTTTTCTGTTTCCAGATAACATTTTGAACAAGTTTGTGGTTGGAAAAGGCATTAAGATGCAGTTCCAGGCTGTCACTGTGAAATATAAAAACACATCTATTGCCATTTCAAGGAAAAAAATTCTATTCAGAGCTAGATGGAAAATAATAATATCTTGTTTTGTATGTTTCTCTATGAAATACAAGTTAATATACCATAAACATTTTTATTATTTATGATTTGCAGCTAGACATACTTTTTATTTCATCTTGATATTTCCTAGAAAGCTGTTTGCTGACACTTTTACATACATACTGCAATGGCCTTTAAAAATTAAGGTTTTAAAGACAGTTATTAGGTGGAGGAGAAGCCTACCTCTGATAAAAAAGATGACATTTTATAAGAGATTGGGAAATTCCTGATATTACACTCTGAATTTTGTCTACCATATTATTTTAATATGCTAATCTAGTTTGGGAGTTTTCTGTAAGTGGTCAATAAAACTACACAATCCCAGGACGGGGGTAGAAGCTGGAATATTTATTAAACATGCACTTTGCAACATAAGGGTCTTGGGGGCAGGACACGGTAATGAGGAGGACGGGTTATGCTAACTAGGGGATGGATTACGCCAACTAGAGGATTACACAATTTTCTGCTACAGTTACACAGCTGGTTAATATTTTCCCTTAGTTAGGACTACATGGGGGGAAAAGGACAAATGGGTTTCTACGTGGTCTAACAACATCATCACAAAGTCTTTCCGTATCTTGCTGGAGGAGGCAGGACAATCAAACACAGCAAAATATTAACAAGCCTTGTGATGAAGCTCCTCAAAGTAAGGAGTTTCTCCCAGCTCCTGCTGTCTATGGCCTGCTACATAATCCTATAAGTTCCTTTTCTGCTGATATTCAAGCCCTGGATCCCAATGGTTTTACAATTTATAGATGGCAGTTCCTCTAAGTAGTACCTCTAAGTAGTCTATTAATGAAAACAAGGAAAGTTCCTTCAGCTTCATTAAAAAGATAATATTTGAGTTTTTAAAGGGAACTAATCACTATAGTTTCTACAAAGGGGGATCATATCAGTCTGTGAGAATTCCTAGGACCTGTCAACAAAAAAAGCAAGGTGGAGGTAAAACAGTCCACATAATTTCATTAGACTTTCAAAATGCCTTTGACAAACCATACAAGAAACTACTACAGAAAATGAATAATCAAAGATGAAGATTAAAAATTTTATTATCTGTCAAAAAGTATATAGAATACTTAAAGGAAAAATAGATTATCAATTTCCAGTATAACAAAAGATCAATAATAAGGCATTTTGAGGTCGTATACTAGTTTCGTGTAGTTGTATATTTTCATTAATGTTATAGAAATGAAGTTAACAGTGAGAAAAAAAATCCAGAAAAGAGATTTTTTTGATTGATCATTTCTACACAGATTGAAAGAGTGAGAATGTTTTTAATTAACAGAAATTAAAATCAATAAAAATTGGAAGATATATTGCCATACAACAGTTGAACCTTTTCCTTAACAAGCAAATGCTTTCAATATTTGTGCTCCCACATTTGTGCGTGTAGTTCTGGACCCAAGGATTTGGCTACCAGAACTCTGGTGGTAATGGTACTTGCTGATATTTGGGAAGAAGAATATTGAAAGGAAACGTTAACTGGAACATACGAAAGTAAATTTTTACCATTATCAGTCAAAAGAAACAAGAACTAATCTCCAGTCAGACCAAGCTGGAGTCATGTTTAGAATAAAGATCTAATTCGATCAACAGCTATTTTTGCTAATGTATAATAGTATTTTTTTAATTATGGTTTAGAATTAGTTTAGATAAATTCAGGTCCTTAAATCCAACTCATTGAAAAGTCTCCCCCAAATTGTCATAAAAGTCCACTTCTACTCAGCAAAAAACAAGCAGAGATTAAGTCAATTCTCCTGTATTGCCAAAATCAAAGCAATTTATGTCTATATAGACTCAGAATAGAATAAGGAAGATCAGCTGTGACTTGTGTCACACTACGGTAGAAAGGGAGAGCAAGGTATACGAATTCTGTCCTAGAAAAGCCCAAGTGAGCATTCTTATTGATATTCTCTCCTATCTTATCATATCATTTAACGTGATTTTCCAAGTCTGCACTTACTTAAAACATTTCAATATTTAATTCTTAGAGATTTTTCAAGGAACCTCGTTACCTTTATGTTAATCGTGTATGTATTATCCATTATTATTGTAACAAAGCAATTTAACAAATGATTTGTCAAAATTCCTGGCAACAGAACATCTCTAACATATGGTTGCTGTGCTACATATCAAATACAACATTCCTCAATTAACTACAATTTTATCTAAGTGAGATGCTCTATTTGACATTTATTACTTGCCCCAAATCTTCCTCTATAACTTAGTGGGAAATGGTAAGAAATCTTAATGAAGTCAGCTGTTTGAAACAGCAGCATTCAAAATGTTTTACACTAAGATGGAGGTACTATTCACTAATACATGCTAAAATCCCTAATTTTATTAAGGTTTTAATTGCAGGAAGAAAGACCGATGTTCTGAGAAAATGCACTAATTTAAATGAGAAACAAAGCTTCATTCTTCCAGGATAGAGACAGAGTAGTTTTTTTTCTAATCCATTTTGGAATGTTCACCACTCAGAGAACCGATGCATTTTTAAGACAGTCCCAAAGCAAAAGTCTTTTTTATCCAGTTTCAGAAGTGTCTTAAACACAACTTGAAAAGCACCAAGAGCAAGACATTACTTCATCAAGAGTACAGGTTATTGCTTCCCTGGATCCAAATGACAGGTTCTTGCAAGGTCAATACATTGAAAAAATTCACTTATTGCAGGATACTTCTTACTACTCTAAGCCACTATTAAGGAGCTAATTATTCTTCCATGGGAATGAAAGGAATGTATTGGAAGAATTCCTGAATTCCTATGCAATATACACAGAGGGATGCAACTTCAAACATTTGAGCTATGTCAGCAAAAGATGTTTCTAGAGACAGAAAATTTCAGCAAGGTGACAGAGAATGCTGCCAGTTCTAGTTGCTCATCACCACAGAGGAAAAAAAAATCATAAAGAGGACAAATTGTTTAACAAAGCCCTATAAAATGAACTCAGACCCAGTGTTTTCTTTTTTATTGTTCTAACTGTGCTGACCAATAGATTTTATTTAATTAATCAGAAAAAATTGTACATGAACAATTTCTATGAGTCCTAGTTTCTCTGAACTAAATTAGAAAAAGGAAAATTTGTTTGCATCAGCACACTTCTGACTTTAATTTAACATTCTGGTGCAAATCACATTTCTACTGAAATGAGCTGGGAATTATTTTCTTTGTTATTGATTTTAGATTCTATGCTCTATGCTTATCCTACTTGATTAAACAAATCAGTATTTTTCAAAACTAGGGAATGTGTATGCCTATATAGAACACTGTATCTCTTTGTAGCTAATACTGCGGTAAGAGTATTTTCCTTCTTGAAGGTGTCATTTTCTTTGGAGTGGTGTTTAGATAGAAATGTATCAATGCTGAACTTTATTACAGGCAATTTTTTTTCCTGAAGTAGTTAATTCTTGTAAAATATCTATTTTCCATATGTGTGTTTGTGACCTATTTGGAGGGAAAAAAAATTAACAATGTAGTTATAAGTGCACAGTTTAAAAAAAAAAAATAACAAAAGCCAACAACACAACTCTCCCTCAAAGACCCCAGAATGTCAACACCCATGCATTCAGGAAGGAAAGTGAGAATACCAGAATACTGTGCTGAACATACCTCCTGCAGGAAAAGTTTAATTTAGAAGTTGCCATTTTGAAGGTGCTATAACCAGTAACATTCCCTGAAGGTTTCTTCAGCTATTGCAAGCATGTCGTGGTGATATGCTGATTTCATTTCAGGATTTCATAAATACTGTATTTGTAAAACTCCGTGAAAAGGCAGCAGGAGCTTTTCCATACTGCCTGTAGTACGGATGACTTCCTATATTAGCTCTCAAAAGCACAAAGGCAGAAAGCTTTCATCAAGAACAGAGCAATGACATTCAAACAACTTTGAATAACTCAGGCACTGGATCCTACTCTATGTATCAGCAATGGAATGATACTTAGAGGCAGGCTAGTGTGCACTGGTATAGTGGAATCACAGCTATTTTACCTTTGGAGGTATCTGGCATTCATACAGTTAAAGACTGGAACTTCTGTTCAAATTCAAGTTCTTGACTAGAAAACTACTCAGACTTTGGATATTGCTTTCCAAGTATATAAACATAAAGTGCCACTTTCATTTTCTGATAGTACCCCAGGCATTTTAAAGACCCCCAAATAGTTCTTCTCGATAAAGTTATATTTTCATAAGCATATAACTTCATTCACTGGGTATAAAATATTCTTAATTGCTTACTACTGTAACTGTCAATACAATAAAAGTATCATATTATTGGTATACAAAGAACACAAGAAAAAAAAAAAAGAAAAATACAGAGGCACTGTTCCTAATTTTGCAGGAACTATAGTACAGACAATAAACCAGAAATGTCATATGAGTCATTACCATACTGATAGAAACCCTATTTTTTATACTTCTGTATATCAGATTTAATTCCATTTCCCAAAATTCAGGATAAGACTCGTTTCCAAGGGTCTGTACCTGGAATCTCTGTTCTTATTTTGTGTTATAAAGGCATGTAAAAAGTATACATGACCTGGAATGTCTTTCTTTGGCTCACCAGTACATTCAAGCTAGTACATTTAAAGGTTTTACAGTATTTAAGTAGCTTCAGATCCAGCCTTCCCCTTTTGGTTTAAATTCTGCTTTAGGATAGAATCCTTGTACTTTGAGACACAGGAAAAATTGTGGCAGAAAAGTATCTGACAAATTGAGATCTATTTTGGTAGAGGTAGGAGAAATAAAGCAAATTTTGAGAATTTACTTCAAAATCACAGAGGAAATTTGATTTACAACACATTGTATACTACAACAAATATTCAGTCCTTTTTTGCTTAATGTTTATTGCCCCATGAAAAATTATCCATACCAACTAGCTTCTAGAAAAAATTGTAAGGAGTGCTCCCTCTTGGCACTTCCAAAAGAAATTATTAGCATTTACAGTACACCTGCCTGAATGTCAGACTAAATAGTTTTTCTCCCCATTTTTATTTCATAGAATATTTTTATTCTTTTCAATATGAATTTCCTCTACATTTGCTGTTCATTTGCTACCTATAGACCTGCAGAAAACAATTCTTCCATACATCCAATGCATTTCCCTGTCAAACATCTAAATTCTCTAAACTGATTTTATACTGATATTTGAAATAACAAAATGAATATAAATACCAATAAAATCTGTAATAACAAGTTTCATAGCAAAAAAAAAAAAATCAAAAAATTCCATTTTTATAGAACTTTAAGTACGAAAAAGCCATTATGACTATTTAAAATAAACAAGTGAAAAATGCATTTTCTAATTTGGAGGAATATTTTAAGAGACGGATTTTTTTATACTGAAGTACTTATAGTAGTGTAACTTAATTTTTAATTTTGACTCATGATCTATGTTTATAGATGTCTCCTTCATGTAGGTGCCAGTGTCTAACTATGAAACTATCAATATGAATTTCTTTAAATATTCTCTTCCACAACAGTGATTTTCACTGTTGAATAAAATAGGACTTATTTTTAATAATTTTTAAATCCAGAGATGTGAAATAAAATTCAAGTTGACATATATGGGTATTTAACCGTTAAACATGTTAGATCTAAGTTAGATCTTAGACCTTAGAATTTACCGTAGTAAAGACTACCGGTCTACTAGTTTAAGTGAGTATACTTTTACACTATCTGATTGGTCTTGAAATTAGGACTTAAGGAAATACATACAGAGGAAAATTCTTCAACACATCACTTCACTGTACTTAAATTTGTAAACCACTTCAACTTAAAAAAATAGTAAATATTACAATCAATATTATCTATTTACTTCTGTAGATCTCTTTTCTCTGCAGACTTGCTAAACCATGTGATTCAATGACAATGCTATTTTTTAAGTCTTTGCAAGGTACAGAATACATGTGAATGTAAACATGCTATTCTCTCCAAAGATCTTGAACTATGGGTGGAGATCTAGACACTGGGCAATAACACAGGTATGTACTAATACATTTATGTACCTCTGTAGGTACATAAAGTAACATTTATATTAGTGAAGTAAATATGGCTGGGACTGTTATGTAGCTGACATGAAAAACATACATATTATTAAGCACTATTATTCTCCAAAATGAGGTACTGCTTGTAAACAGTACATTGGAAAGGGTACCTGAATTTGTTAGCTCACAAGTCAAATCCAGGGACTGCTTGGTTAAATACTGACTGGGATGGTCTAGAGCTGTGCCTGGGGATAATTTAAACAGCTTTATGTTTCAGAGAAGTGAGAACCACTGCGTAAGATCATTTTCAAGGAGTGTCCAGTTTGCTGGCAAAGACCTGGCATAGATATGGCCTAGCTGAAACAACACTTACGCAGATGGTACTTAAATTCTTAGTATAGGGAATAGAGAGTAAGCAGGTTGTTCTGAAGATGTTGAAGAGGCAGAATCTGCCTCCCTAAAGTAGGCATCAAAATCAGATGGACTTGCTTTATCTATTCATCTAACAATTCATGGACTCTACATTATAAATAATGAAAAAGTAGAACTAATGAACACATAGATACTTACGCCTAAGATATTGAAAACTAAATAGCAAAACACAAAATATTGTTTATCAAAATAAAAATTTTGTTAATAAAATGGGATATTCCAGTAATTAAGTCATATAGTGAAAGACATGGAAAGACAAGTGAAACTCACTTGTTATAACATGCCTATAAAATTAACTTTATAGTTAACTTTAAGTCCACAAGCTTAACTGCCAATATGACTCTGGTTCATCAACATACCCTATTAATATTGTGGTATTTTAGCCTGTTTACATAAAAATATGGTAGAACCAGTAGATTCTCAATAATTAAAGCAGTGCCTTGGAGAATAGTAGTTGATACATTACCATTATTTTATACCTCCAATAACAATAATGACAAAGGTGGAAACCAAATGCCCTCTCTGTAGAAACACGGTTTTGCACATGCCAGTGTTCAGTCTCATCTCCTCAAAATCTCATCTTTGTTGGAGATGTCACAAATTTTGTTCTGCTTGACTCAGGCAGCTACTGCAAAGCTTCTTCATTATTTAATGCTGAAATGAAGTATAACAAAGCATTCAATTTCACAATGAGATGGTTTTATGCACATGCTCCTATCAAAACCCTGTAGGCCAGTCTTACAGTGACAATACTTCTGTTATGTTCTCTTTTTTTTTTTCACACTGAACACTGATTTCATGAAATTGTGTATTTCTTTCAAATGATTGGAAAACAAAATAGGTGTTGAACACCAGTTGCTTTTGACAGCTAACCGAAAGATATTTATTGCCAAATTTCTATAGTGAGCTTTACTAAATCTACGGAAACAGTTGAAAACAATTATTTAATATAATACAGACATGATGTATGTTCTGGTTTTATGACTTGCCACCTGATTATTATTTTTTTTCAACATTTGTATTCTTTTTCAGTGAGGGTTTTTCATTTATTTGTTTGGTTTTCATCTACTGTGCTTATTATGAGGAACTTCTAGTTTGTATTTTTTTTGGTACAAGTCAACTGTAAAAAAATATTATGAAGTTACAATAAATGTAGTGGCTTGCAATAGGACACTCAACTTTTAGTAACAAGTATTTGGGTGTTTCCAGTGTTAGACTTTAAAATTCATTTTATCTCCCATAAAAAGATGAAAAATTGAATATTAAATTTAAAAAAAAAAATCTTAATTTTTAATTGTCTTTACAAACCCACATATTTTAGAGGAGAATGGGGGAAAGAAAAATACTAAGAGTAGAATTCACTTTAACTTCAGCATCTTGAAAAAAAGTATCTAGGCAAAACTCACCTTCTAGTAATTGTAAATAATGAGTGCAGCTATATCCTGGGGGCAATTCACATTATTTATCTACTTTAAAAATGAATTAATCACTGGCTGGAAATGTATTCCATTATCTTGATAAGGAGTTTTGATATGACTCTGACTACATGTTTCAGAGTCCAAGTGTGTCTGAATATCCATTTTGAGCTATCAGATCGGTAAAATGAATATAAATCAGAACCAATTTTCATTTTGCAGTTGCATGAAACACTAAATATCTTCTGATTTCAGATTAAGTAGACCTTAGTTGCATTTTATATTTATTTATTTGGTTAGTTTCAGAGAAGCTTGGGTAGGGGGAAGGACAAAGAAAAAAATCTTCTTGGACTGTCAGTTTTTGATTCACATTTTGTACCTTTCATAATTTATATTTTTTGTGTAAGCATGTGTTTTACAAGAGTTTCCTACGATGGGTCTATGCTCCATGACAGGGAAGCACAGATCCCAAATCATTATCTCCCAGTCTACATCTAGTATACATACTTTATGGCACGGCCTGTAACTCTGTCAGATTAGTTATGCAGATTTAACCTACAAGGATATTAAACTGCTTTTAACTGCGCCCCAGGCAGATTTTTAACCTTGTCCAGTACACATCTCTACCCTTTATTCTTTAGTTTCCTTTAAGAACTTCTGTAGTTCTTTCAACTGAAAGGGAAACAAAGGAAATGGAAGAAGACAGAGACATAGAAACAGGTTTTCTTTCCTATAAAACTCCTGTCTGCTGGAGATACAAGGTCCCTGGAATAGATCAGACTCTTATTTGACTTTTCAGCTCTTACATAATGCATATGATTGAATTATGAATACTTTCTTAGTGTAGAAGAGCTTAGAAAATATACAGCAATCATTTAATAAACATAATATCTTTAGCTGGGGCAGATTAAAGCTCTAATACGTCTAAAGGCAAGAAAATCTACAAAGTTGTTGATTTAATGTAGGACAACGAAAGAAATAAAGAGTGTAAAGCCTGTGAAAACCATTCTATAAATGTGAATTTATTGTATTGAAATATCCATTTTTTATTCTTTATTTGACTTGATCCACTGTAAGCATAACTTCAAATACCCCAAGAAAGCAGTAAACTGTAACAAATAAAAAACCCTCATATGGCTGTGTTAGATCTATTTTCTCACATAATCTACAGTTTTAACACCTATTGACACACGAAAACTTCACAAAAATTATTGTAACAATATTCATCTTCACTCAGAATATACTTTCTCTTTTGAATTACTAATTATAAGAAAGGTTAACAAATTTTAAATGGTTTTTTTCACACTCTGCAAATTCTGACAAGTAAACCAGATTTTTGACCACCGTGAAATATAGGAATATAAATTCACAGTTGGTTTTATTTTTTCATCCAGTAAGTAACTTCACTGTTTTCACTTAGTAAATTGGGTGCCAGTCAGGAGAAGTGACTCATTTAATGGACTGTGAGCTCCCACATTATAAGATCTAAAATGCTGTTGTATACTCCAACCAGCTTAGTACCTAGCACTTAAAGTGGTAACATTTTATTGAAGTACTGTAATAGCAACTTTGTTAACTACCCACAACTGTCACAAATATTTTCAATCAACATTTTACTTCATGAAGGCAAGCCGTGTAAAACTTTCATTACAGAAAGCAAGCCCATGCAAAACAAGATTGTGTCGTGTTTCATTTGTGAATGCAAAACTCATCTCAGTTTTCTGGCAATATCTGGAGTACAGGGAAGATTTTGGTAATGTGTAACTGTCCCTTCTGGTGAATTTATTTTCTTTCTTCTGAGTCTTGAAAATAAAACCACAGTGCCCATAAAGAGTGTTTTTATTTTCTAGCTTATCATAAGCTCTTGGCAAATATATTTTACTTTATTACATCACTACCTTTATAAAGCTTTCTGTTGTAAGAAATGACTGCATGTAAATAAGGGTGAGACAGGCACACACAACTGCCAAAAATGTCTAGTCATCTGAAAGAAATGTGTCCAGTCTCTTCCATTTTTGAAAGATTGCTTTCTCACTGCATTATCTCCTTGTGCTTTACTGTCTTTTCTCAGGTAATCTTTTGGAGATAAAAGAGGAAAAAAGCGAAGGCTACAAATTTCCTGCCAATTAAAAAAAATCCTTATAGAAATCCCATTAGCATTTGGAGGTGACTTTTCCTCAGCTGTTTCTTTAGAGAGGGACTGGAGAAAATCCTCCTAAAGAAATACTACTAGGAGAAATAGTCAGTAGGTGTCCAAAGAAATAACATATTGCCATCCACTTCCACAAAGGCGGGAATCTTTTCTAGGTAAATAATTTGTCCCACATGCTCTCTTCTAAGAGGTAAGTCTCTGGGTGGAATAAATGAGGATAATTAAGAAAAGATTGTCAGTTGTCATTGGGGTTTTTTATTTATTGATTGATTGATGGTTTTGCTCTGAGTTCTATGGCTTCCCATAGTCTAGTGTTTACACTTTTCAAAGCTTGTATGGTTTTATCGTTATTTGTGTGCATAAGTCACATAAAGTGTGGGATTTGGCACAACTTTCACAGTCCATTCAGATTTTTTGCCTAATACCTTGAAAATGAAAATCACTCTTTTTCAGTGTGTTTCTTTATAGTTGAGCAAAATACCCATTGATTAAAAATAGATATGATGATGTTAATAGAATGATGGTGTTAATGAATAAACCTCAGTAATAATTATGATTAGAACATTAAAAAGACTAAGAAATGGTAGGATATTGGGGAGAAATGTTGTGTAAAAAAACTCTATTTATTTATAGAATTTGTCAAGTGGAAGATATTTGGTCCACAGCAAGGTTTGAGGAGAGGAAGTACCTTATACATGGTCCTTGAAAAATGTTTTTAAATACTGATTGAACTTATACCACTGCTAAAACAGTCTGTTGGAACCATTACAGAGATGCAGGTATGTCTTCTTCCCTTTTCCTTTACCCCTTTTGACTTTTATTCCAAACTCAATTTCTCCTGAGAGAAACTAGAAAATACTTTACCCTAGTAATAAAAGAAGTTTAAAAAGATTATCATGTGCCCATTTGCTTAATCTTACTTAACATCTTTATTTATCTTTATTTTTTTTCCATAAAATAACTGGAAATTCTTCTAAAAATCAACATTTTCTTACAACTACATTTTTGTGACACTGGGTTTTGATTTTTGTTTTGGTTTTTTCCACTCTGAGCTAGATTTAAAAATGTCCACAGTGATCTATAACAAAATGTTGCTACCTCTTGAACAATTTTGATTTTCAGTGTCCTCTATAAATATATATTGACTATATGGTATTTATCTTTATTCTTATATCTAATTTTGTAGGACTTGAGAGAATAATCAGAAAATATATCCATTGTGAAATTATATGAACCAAAGTTACACAGAAATAATCTGTTAGTAAATATGAATCACTTTTATTATTTCTCATTGAATGTATTGTTTTGTTTTTAAAACCCAGCAAAAAAAATGAGCTATACATATGTAGATGGATGCAAACAGTATCATGCTAAAATTTTAATGGAAGAAACAAGGATTTGAGGGAGATCAAATCTTTCCATCTCCTTTTCGAAAGTGGGAAAACTGTATTTCATTATCAAAAATTGCCAACAATATTTCATTTGTATAACTAAAGTATCTAAAGTCCCAGTGTACTAACATTATAATACATATGTAAAATCCTAAGAAGTACTTCCCAGTAGTTTCTCTGGACTTACTAATTCCCTCTGAATCATTTATTTCTATTGATTAATCCTAATCATGTAACCAGACAATGGAAGTAAGAACACCAACAGGTGCTACTGTGCATAGTCTTTTGTGGCTCAATCAAGAATTAACATCTGTTATTTTAAATGTGGAAATGTGCTGTAAATATTATCAAACTTGGAGACAATCCCAAGAGAAGCAGAAGAGACACCCCCTAGGCTTTTCTAACCTAGTCCTTGTAAATATATTAAGTTATGAGAATCTATTATCTTGAACTGTTTCATACCAAAATCAACAGCAACACTGTAGATTTCCTTTAATTGTGGAGCGTTGTGTCTTAAATTAGTTTGTTGCTATTATGTATTCTGAAAAACTAAAGTTTCTCTGTGATCCCTATAATTATCTCCAATTTCTTCAAAGCTAACAAATATGAGTAGAATTTTAAAAGTGACAACACAAAGAAAACAGAGATAAATTATTGATGCACATATTGGGCCAAAATTTACATATATATATATATATATATAAAATATATCTCATATTATATAAAACTCCAATATACTCAGTGGAACATGAACAGTGGTTCATTTGTGGAGGAAAAATAAAATAAAATCATTCCCTCACTGTTGCATCAGGTGGCCATAGAAATCTAAATAGTAAAAGTTTAAATAATCCTAGAAGCCAGAGCTGTGTGCAACACTCATTAAGGCTAAGGAATCATAGTAACTGTAGAATGGGACAAAGACTTTATTCTGAAATTGAGATCACAGTGTTACCTGTCCCTGAAATATAATTCAGGATTGACAGTACAAGACAAGGAGTCTTATGGCTAGCTTCCATTCACAGAGATCGTCCTGGCCTCCCTTTCCCCATGTATTGCACTAGAACATCTGCTCACAAAACGAGCCAGTTCATGGGGGAAAATCACCAGTGGAAGAGGAATACACATCTGGATTTGAGGGGAAGAAGAACTGGACCACAGCTTACAGCAGCAGATCAGCAGATCTACTAGTCACACTGCCAGGCTTTTGCACAGACCTTAAGAGGGGGATACAACTTACACTCCTGCACACTTGATAAAAACTGTAAAGATTAGATCTGGGTGGATTTATTTTTTCTATTATTATTTCCTGTGGGAGCACGTAATGCACAGTAAAGGCAATGAATCAGAACATACAGAAAAAAAGGAGAAAGACCCTTCTTTCTGCAGAAAAGTCAGTCACTTCATTATTCATCTGCAAATGCTCCAGTTCAGGTTTTCTTCTTTGTTTGATCCCCAGATCTGTACAGATCTAAGCTTCAGCCCACAGAATATTGTACATATGCCCTTCTGAACACATACCTGGGAGTCTACTTCTATGGAAAAGAAGAGTGAGATAAACTGGGAGAGAATGAAAGGGAAAGAAAAACAGCCAAGCCTATAAATAGAAAGTGGGACACTGAACAGGAGTACAACAGCCAGCAGTCTACAAGGATAACAGGTAGATAAGATGATTTTTCCTTAAGCTAGCAATTAGTAGTGGAAGAACCAGCTGTGAGAGAGAGCGACTTCTGCTAATAAGACTTTTTCAGAGCACTGTCTATCAAGTCTTTCCGTATCTTATCCCCACTCTTTATCTGATTTTTTATGAATAGTTTCTTACATAAACACACCCACCCCAAAAATAAAATAAAATAAAACAAAACAAAACAAACAAACAAAAAAACCTAGAAGATTTTCATAACAAAAGATTTAATCCTAAAATTGATTTGTCCATAAATAGCATGATACAATGTTGTTAATTTCCCTATCTTTCCACAAACTATCAGATAAGTTACTAGGCTAAAAAACACTTTTCAGGAAGCTGTTGTGATAATTTTCCATCATGTTCTGTCAAGCTACCTTGTCCTTGCACTTCAAAAGTCTTGTTTCTGTATACCAGGTCTTACCCAAATAAAACATGCCAGTTATGCTGAGTTGTACACTGTTTTTCTAGTGGCAGACTGATTTTTAGAAGAGATATGAGTCTATCAAAAAATCTCAGTTCATATTAATGTTCTCAAACTGACTTGATTCCAAAACTTAGGAAGTGAAAGATTAATAATTATATTTCCACATTAAATTAACTTTATATATATATTAACATACAGATAGATATATAGATATAGATATATAGATCAAATAATCTTCTCTAGAAATTGTAAGGTTGAAATGACACAAAAACAATGCCTCCAAAATAATATATTTTATAAAATTAGAATGAGTCAGAGTTACTGGCATGAATTCTATATGAAAAGATTAAAAAAATCACGATAAGTGAGGATGATGAATATCATTGTCCAGTAAAATGCATTCATGTTTGATCAATTCTACTAATGATGTTAGTTTACCACTCAATATTTTAAGTAGATAATATTTTATATCCATTTTTTCAAAGATTACATTATCTTTATCAAAGTATTAAATCTGCAACAGAAATTTATGGCATCTAATCGAATTCATATCATTTGGAAAAAAGAATTCTTAAATCTTACTTTTCCTATTTTCTTAATAAAATATCATATTTTTTCACATCTACTTGTGACTTAAGTGGGTCATGCATAAAAACTGCCCAGTTATACAGTCCTCAGTCTGTGAGAGTATTTTTTTCCTTACTAATCTAGCTTCTCAGTCTCTCCAAAGTAGAAGTTTCTAAACAAAATTAACAGTCTACATGAAGCAGATTCCTTGCTTTTCTTCAAAACCAAAGGTCCATTATTGTTTCTGTTGTGGTTAGTTTTCATACAAGAATTTTGTCAGGATTTACTGGTTAAATAAACAAATTAAAACCATACCAATACCATATTAAATATATTCACTGTTGGAATGTCTAAACGGTATAGATATTAGTTTCTCTTTCCACTGACCTCATGCTCAGGTATTTTTAAAAATGTGCTTCAAATTAAATCTGAGAATCAACAAATACACACTTTTTACATCGTGTTTAATAATTTTTAGAACAATCCACCAGTGAATCTTTGTAAGGGTTGCATATCTATTATTGAGAATTCACAGACTTGAAATCAATCATAGAGAATTTTATAATAAGTTTGCCAAGTAAAGCAGGAAGCTTTTCTTGGTAATTCATTTCTCTCTACTTTATTATTTTTCTGTGCTTATTTGTTTGTAGCTGATTGGTATTTCTGTAAGAAAGATATAATGGAGTATATCTTTTCAAGAAAATTTTATTCCACAGTGAGGACAGTGGAATGATAATAGTCATAAAAAATACCAAAATATCTTTCCATGTCAAAGGATGCTTTTTGGGAGTGCTGTTAGAAGAACCTGTCATGACTTCAAGACCTGTTTCTTCAGTTGGCTGGGAGACAGTACAACACACCATAACGTGACAGTCCCCTTGGAGGTCCAACATGCGCTAAGGGAATTCACTCCCTAGAATAACAAAACAGGCTGTTTTAAATTCTATTAGGACCATAACCCTGACACAAAACTTCATTTTTCCTGCCTTGACCAGAATTCTGGAATGGAGCAACACAATCCAATCTGTTGAAAAGGCCAGTTCAAGCAAAGAAAGAAATTCAAAAGATATTTTAGATTGTGACACACAATCTTGAGGACAGTTTGAGTTAAAGGGGTTCTTAATTATCAAGTATCACTCTATGCACTTCAAATTATGTATAGAAATAAAAATAAAATTAAAATTTTAGTAAAACTGAGGAGGTTGAGAGGAAAGATTTGTCTTAATTTGGCATCTCAGAATCCCAAATAACGTGATGTCAATAAAATTCAGGTGTGTATACCATATCAAGTTGATAACACTTTTACTTTGATAGTATGTGAAACCTTATTATAACTTTAACTTCTTCAAGTGATAAAGGTCATGTTGTAAGTATTTATTCTCTACAACTTTTTGAAACCTGCAAAATGTCTTCTGTAGAAAAACTGTATTAAAACTGCTGATCTATCTTTTCTATAAGATCTTCAAGGATTTCAACACACAGATAGAGTAAATTAAATGGAAGTGAAAAGTTAGGCTGAAGTATAACAATACTGAAGAAAAGAAATGAAAATACAGTAAAAAAAATCATGTTATTAAAAAACCTCTTGGATGAAGTGCCTGCATGAATTAGTGTGTTTAGCTGAAATATATATTCTGTCTGTGGTGTAACAAGATTCTCATCTAAAATAGGTCCTTAAATTTAAATAATGTGGTTTTGTTTTTGATTAACTGGTTATTATTTTATCACACTTTTTATTGCAAATAGTGCATTTCTTACTCTAGAGAGACAATCATCCCTCATCATGATTTCCTTCTGTTACATTGTTTTCTAGAATTATAGTTCTTTTATATGCTTCATCTCATGATTATGATGGACTTCCAGTCTAAGAAACAGTAATTTTGGGTGTTACTTAACATGTTACTTTTTCCATTTTGGACCCTTTTTCAATGTTAGCTGTGGTGATACAGAGTCTTTCTCTTCCTCTGAACGTGCACAGGGAGCCCAAAGTGATCTCCTGGCTCAAGAGGGCCTCGGGCACAGCAATTCTCCTGGCTGTGACTGTGGGGTGATGGTGCCACTCCACCATAAGCCCACACAACCTTATTTCACTCAATCTCAGAAGCTTTTGCTCTCTGGACCCAGAAGAACATTATACGACTGTAACACCAAAGAAAAGGGTTATGAGTCGAAAGGATTTTGTGAATCACAGTTGTAACTGTATTACTGAGTCTTCCTTCTATTACTCTGGGCATTAGCATTGTTAGAATTTGTTAAGAGTGTGGCCTCCTTCCTTATACCCTTGCATTGTTGTCATTGAATTAGCATCAACTAATTGTTGCATCTTGATTAGACTGCTGTGATTCTAAGAAGAAAAAGTGTATACTTTTTTTTTCCTCCAAACAACCTTTTGACTAACATTTTAATCTACATATATGTTTTGAAATCGATGATAAGAACAGACCTAAATTCAATGGCAAATATGATATGAGGTCACATATAGAAGTAGGCACCTACACGTGGTAGGTGCATAGGCAATATAGGCATTTATATCACCTATAATACCTAAGGAGAAACCTGAACGTAAATGCTCAGTGGCATTTGAGATACCCTAGCACACATATATGATTTGACCTTCTTCTGGCATTACAGAAAACGTGAATATTTCCAGCATCCTGTGTCGTATATTCCAGTTTCACATCTATCTTTGTAAGTGATCGTGCAATAAATTTCATTGTTTGGGCAACTGAATCAAATTCAAGGTCTGCATTGACTGTAACAGGATCTTAGATATGCTGTTCACATGTACATGTACATTTAGATGTACACGGACGTCATAATTTCAGTTACGTCTAAGACTTAGTATGACGGTAACATTGGCCTTACATAAGAATTGTGTCAGCTGTAGACAATACAAATTCACATAACATTAAACCTCATAGTTTTCACCTAACCTTTTGCTTGCTTCATTCAGATTTATTTTGGGTGAATATTTCTACCTGTACAACTTTGAAGATAGGGAATCCAAGCTGTCAGATAGAGGTTTAAATGTGATGAAGCATTGTGATGAGCTCTAAATCTGACTAGAAAGCAGGAGTCCAAAAGATGTGTGGCTGCTCTAGGGTTCTGAGGGATCTCTAGAAGCAGCAGGTGAGGTGAAAGTCGTTTACATGATCCCCTAAGGTCTTAGTTGCTCAAACAGAGAAACAGTGAAAGAAAATGCATCAGCTGACGCACCAGTTTTGAAATATATGTTAATTCAGCTCTATGGGAAGTTAAATCATCAAATTTGTAGAACCATCCCTCACACAGAGGCTTTGACTGGCTTAGAAATTTAATGGTAAATAGCACAAGCAACATTTAGATAAACTGGAATGTCTTGCTCTAGAAATCCTGAAAGACTGTCATGGAACTGAACACAAACTCCTTAAATCCTTATATTTTATCCAGCATGTTTCAATTTGAATAAGATGAAGTTTTTAAGTGAAGTCTTTAAGACAAAATGTTTGCAATGCGACTATCTGTATGTAGCAGTGAGAATTACAACCAAAAGGTGGCAGCACTGTATATGGTAAACATTGGGTCTGTAAGACTATTACTGTTGGGAGTCATATATTTCTATACCTACTGTGATTTAAAAATGTTTATGTGTCTCACTGTGGTTTGTGATTATGTATGAAGAACAAGAGGTAGAAATTCCATTTTTTTTCATGTTACTTAAATAACTTTCAACCTCTATTAAATTTTTTAAAGTCACAGTCCATAAACAGAAAGAGGATATGTATATCATGGGAAAGTGGAATAAATGAATAAAAGTTAAATAAAATTTTCTTCAGAGACATGGAGTGAAACTGAATGGTTGAAATTCTCTATATCTCAGAAGATTTTGCAATTCTGAAGGGGAAACTTTGTTGTAAGAAAATTATTGAGACTTGGATTAATCACTCCATGTTCCTTTTTAGAATTTACAGAACATACAGTTATTCTTTTACAATAAAAAGAAAATATTAGTTTCTGGTAAGACCGCTGAACTAAAATAAATTAATAAAATTAACTACAGTTAATGCATGTAACCATTCTGGATCAAAATACATTGCCTTTTATCATGAAGAAACAAATTATTTATTTACAACTTCTATTTTCAAGAAATAGAAGAATCAACTTAAATTGCAAAATATGAACTTAAAATTATTAAAGATTAACAAGAACTAAAAATTGCAGTCTGTACAACACAGCTTCCTAATATTTCAGAATGACATACCTCTGCTGTTGGAGCTAAACATGCCTCCCTATGTTTCTCTTCTGCAAATGTTTATTAAAAAAATAATAATAGTTCTCAATGATTTTCAGTCTAGTGTGAAGTAAGTTACATGAAATAAAATAAAGAATTTGAAAGAATACTATTTAACCTTCAGTTTTATATAATTTCTTCAAAATTTTCCTTTGTTTTGAAAGCCCTTCAGAAGTCAAGATCTCTTGCTCTCTCTGTATCTTTTATCTTTTTTACCGTATACTATAAGTGTTTTGTTTTCCTCTTTCTCAGTAGATATTTCAGACTACTAATTAATAGCTCTCTAGTTAGTTCATTCCTGGGTCTTGGTAACCTCACCACTTTATGCTGTGTAAATACAAGTTCACCCCTTTGAAGTCAGTCAGCATTTTCTCTCTGAAATATATTTTTGGTTCTGCAAATGGTCTACTCCAGGGGCAGCTCCCGTTGTGAAATTTAGATGGATCCCTTCTGAGCTGTCATGCACAGTTATAGAAGACTTTGACTCCTAGAATTCCCTCATATGTTGTCATATTGCTCTTTTGCAGTTAGAGAAACACTGCTTTTATGGTCACCACTATGGTCACACAATTCTACTATTTTCGATGCCATGAAATAGAAAAACAAACATATTTTTGGAAGGACTCAAGGAGACTCAAGACCAAGTGCTATGGATGTAGACAGGCTGCTCAAGAAGGGTTTGAGCATGAAGGGTCTGATTACCAGCCCAGTCAATCTGCACAGACTGGTCTTCAGTGTGATCAGGTCCAAGCAGAATACAAACTTGAAATTAGAAAAATGTCCAAAATATCCCAGAAATGTTCTCATGTTTTCAGTTGCCCATTTCTCCCCCCACTCAAAGATAGAGTATTTTTTCATGACACTTTTGAAATTAGGCAAGTTGTGATGGACACACTGAACACCTTAATGAAAGCAGGAGTAGCTTGGTCTAAGCTCCAAAGGAGGCAAGTCTTGAGCCATAGGTGGGCCAAGAACTCCTCTAGGCAATACATAAAGGAACAGAGTGGCATACTGAGCAGTGATGTATATAAGCTTGGAATATCAATCATGCAATTAAAACAGAAATAGTGGGTGGTTTTTCCAAGACTCATTTATCAAGGAACAAAGAAACTTGTGGTTACAGGGAGTCTCATACATATGCTTCCCACTGTATGCAAGTCAACTACATGTCAACCACTTCGTTGAATAAATATGTCAGTCTGATTGAACCTTTGAGCACTCCCTTCTAGGCAGTGTGACTGCATGACTGTGATCTCCTCTTGAGCTGGGACTCCTCTCAAGTTTGCTCCTCAAGACAGAGCGATCTTTTACCAATGATAGATCTTTGGATGAGTTCAGTTTGAGTTCTCCCTAAATTGGAACTGAACTGCATGCCAGGTGACTCTCCCATTGAATGGGGATTCCTGTCAAGGTTAGAGATCCTTCCTTACCCATGGTGGAGACACTCCTTACCAGCAACAACTCCTCAATAAATGACCAATAACATGCTGAATTAATACTAATGAAATTGATACTCGGTATTAAATTATAATAAAGTTTGTATAGATAATTCTATTAGCCATAAACCATTGTCCATGTTGAAGACTAAGATTGGACCTAGCCACACATAAGCTCCATCAAGAGTTTATAGAGCAAAGGGGTCCACTCTCAATCTTGTGACTCAATGGGAGGGTCTCCCTTACCCTTTTGCATCTCTGATCTCTGTGTAAATCATTCTAGATCAATTTTAACTTGGTTTTCTTTTGTATATTTCATTCATGTAGTAAGTAATAGGGTGAGCTTTGTCATTGAATTTTAAGTCCCACTTATGACATCATATTGAAACTATTTTTACCAATATGTCTGATGGGGATTCTTTAAGCCATCCAAATCACTCATTTGGGACACAAATAACAATATATGGGAAACAATAAGCAGTACCAAGGACTCTATATATAGGGAACTACAGAGGACAATTAGTAAAAGTTAATGACTTAGGAGACTCAGAACCAAAGGAGAGGCTCAATCCAAGTTACCTGTTAAGAATATGACTAAGATAGAAATCCAGTATTTTTCGCCATCAGTAAAAATAAGGCTGACAGAAGCTGACTTTCTGTGTTCCCAAAGAAATATTACATTATTTTTAAGAAAAAAGAAAAGGCATTCACTGTGTTCCTTCTTCTGGTTATCAGATATCAGAGGAGCAGAAAGCAACTTAAGTTCTCCCACATCTCTGCAAGTAGGGATAGAAAGAGGAGAGTTGTTTGAAATTCTTTTGGGTTTTCCTTGATTTAAAGTTTTTTGAGTAGCAGAGGAGGATACTTAAAGTTTCTCATTCTTTTAAAGGACAGGTGGAATTTAATTTGACCTACCGTAGAAGAGAACTCCCAGGAAAAAGGAACTGAGAGAAAACAAAGCCACAGGCGAAGCCAAGGGAGCAGAGATAAAAGATGGATTCACAAAAGCTAATTTTATCCTGTACAAACTGATTTTATAGAACTGTTTCCATAGTATTTGGAAAGAGTCTTTCTGAGACATAATATAAAAAATCTAAAACTAGTCTCTTTTTCTGAATTACCTTCTAGAGTTGCCTGTCTCTTGCAAATGACTATGCAGTGATATGAGGGAAGTTAGTGCTTTTGGGCTGGAGTTCACAATTTGAGTGAAATGAAATTTGCTGATCAGAAGAGAAATTAAAAAACCAAGATTTTAACATTTAAAAGGTTATAATTAAACCTGATCTAAAAAGGTTTTCTTGTCCTTAAAAGCAAAAATGTAGAGAAAAAAATTGTTAGAAGTTTAGGAACTGAGAGTGCTGAGAAATTCTGAGCAAATTATTTATTCAGAATATATGATTTTACCCTTATAAAAATAAAATTTAAAAATAGTTAATAAATATCAGTAATTGAAATAAAGATTTTTTAAAAATGAAAATGTTTATACTATATCACTTGTGACATTTATGCCTTCTACCACTGTTCTGGTATCAGTGTTTCTCTGAACTTTACAGTTCTTAAGCTACCACTATGAACTTTCTTCTAAGAATATTCATGGCTATGCTTTGCGAATAAAGATTTGGGATCTAAGAATATACTATTTCAAAAAGAGGTGCACAATACAAACAGAAATGGAATGTATAATTTATATCTGTCTGTCCTTATATATTTCATTAAAGGTCACAGGAAATTCTCAGTGCTTACTAATGTGTATAATTATGAGACATCCACCAGATCAGTGTCATTTCTACATTTAAATGTGACTAGCTGTAATATAGAAACATAGAGAAAACATAGAGAAAAGCTGCATTGTAGCAAGTGAGAGACAGAAACTAATGGTGGAGTCAAGTCCACTGAAGTTTGTTGCAAACTGATAGTCTACAGACAGTAGACGTAAACTCCAGAGCAGGAAATAATTATCAAAAAGTGAAGAATACATTATGAAGCCTCAATTGAGATGACAAGTAGAAAGAATGAATCAGACTATTCATAAGATTTTAAAAAAAAAATATATTTATTAAAGGATTAGCATTTTTTGTGTTCATGTTACATCAGCTTTAATCAGCTAACCTGTAACTCACAAGAAAAAGAGATTGCAGCCTATGGGTGACAAACCAATATACCAGGTATGGTATGGGACCACAATTACCATTCCAAACAGTAGTAAAATATGCAGTTGGACCATATGTATTTGATTGATCTCCTGGAGCATTGATGATGTGGAAACAAATGGTTTTATCACATTGCGGATTAGAGACTGGAAAGTTTTTGTCCAGCATGGTAACACAAGAATATCCCGGCATAAAGTTGACATCAGGCTCAGCTCTGGGGAGTAATAGGGAAAAGAAAATTCAGTATATACTAAACCCTTACTTTTGCAGTCTGAATTGAAGGCTTTTTGACAGCTGTTGCCATGCAAGTATGGAGCCATTCAATGATAAACACTCAGCTACACCAGTTGTCTAAGACTTTGCCAGCAACATTCCTTTCAAAGTTACTTTTCAAAACTGACAATCTTTTTCCATTAGTGATTTGTGGAGGTTTAGAAAAAAAGAATATTTACTGTTTCTAACAGCCCTAATTTTAATCACTTGAAAGTGAAATCTTCTGATGTAAATTGTCATCTACTAAGTAGCAAGCTACTAATTTCAAGGACTTTGCTAACATCTGTTTTTTCTACAGTGTCAGATGTAAAAAAATGACACTTTTTTGACAGAAATGAAAGTTACTGCTCAGTGTTCCCTCTTACAGTGTTGAATAATGCATAAGATCAACATCTTGAGGTATTATGGAGTATAAAAGGGATGTGTTGACTATTAAGGATTATCAGTATACAGCATATCACAGGGTAGAAGATATGAGGGGCAACTGGAGACAGATTAAAGAGAATCAGACAAGAATCAAAACTGCTTATTCACAACATCATGCTGTGATAATAATGAAAGAGAAAAGTTTCATCCAAACACACTGAAAGTTGCAAGCCATAAAACAGATAAAAAGCTAATATATATTGAGTAGTCATTTAAGTTTTATTACTTTTAACATTTTTTAAAGATTCAAAACCTGTAGATCTTGTAGCAGAAGTGAGTGAGATGAGGAAGTAAAGATTTAAATGAAGAAACAATAATGTCTCTATAAATCGCAGTTGGAAAACAATGAAAAAGGGGACAGGAATACAAATGGAAGAAATAAGATATTTGTGATGTCAGCATCTTTGGAATGAACTGTACTTATAAAAGATCCATTATACTCTTCATAAGTTTATACTGAGTTTTTTTAAGATGTTAATATGATTTTAAATATATTTGTGACACGAGAAATAATTCCATCTAGGAAACCTGG
The DNA here is from genome assembly GCF_025592945.1 of Manacus candei. Lineage (NCBI taxonomy): Eukaryota > Metazoa > Chordata > Aves > Passeriformes > Pipridae > Manacus > Manacus candei. Next base: position 10,049,828 of record NW_026138062.1, read on the forward strand.
AAAAATTATGAGTAGGAATAATAATACTACCTGATGTATTTACATTTTTTGACATAGAAAGGAAAAAAATTGTTTTAAGAACTCTTTCTTTTGTATCGTCTCCTTACACTTCATAGATGCTTCTTGTTCCTGATAAGATTACCATGAAGTTGGCTAAGCCAAGTCTTCAGTTTTAATTATGCATGCAACCTTAAAGATGTTAGAAGATATTTTATCACCTGCAAAGATGGTCATCAATTATGTATGTGTAAGCCAGATTTTCTAGGAAGTTAGAATGACAGAATGTGATGGAAAATACTGTGTTTGAACATTTTCTCATCCTCTCTCCCCTGAGAGTTTTTTTACAGTTATAAATTGATCATTGGTTTTGATCACTGATTTAGTTATAACACTGGTAAAAAAAATAGCTTGTGTGTTTTTTTAAAACAAAAAAAACAAATCTTGAAATCTCAAGTATTTTATTATTTTAAGCTTCGGAACAGATTCCTTGAATTCTAAGTAAAATGAATTAATGTTATTATTGCACTTAGGTTTCACAATAGTGTAACTCATAGCTAATGAAATTGGTTGTGTATAACAGGATTAAAGTGCGAAGAAAAACAGGTCCTTTTTTGAAGCCTTTTTCCCTTCTGATAGTTGCTATTTATAAAAAGGAAAATCATCTCAATCGACTAATGTGATCAAATTTAAGTCACAAAATTAATTATAGCAATTTGAGGGAAAAGAGTTTGCTGATAGTACTTAAATGCACAGCAGTCTGAATTAGAGTTTTCAAAAACAAAATTAAATAATATTTTAGGTAACAGATTGGAGTACTTTGTTTCTATGTTAGGCTTCACTCTTTTTAAGAGAAATTTTGTCAGCCTTAGAATACAAGACTTCCTTTAAAAGAGTACTAGCATTGCATATTTAAGACCAGTGAAGACTTAGTGGGTGAACTATTCTTTGAAACTTGCAGTATTGGTCAACCAGAAGTGTTCTTGAATTTGTACTCAAGTGAAAGAAAAGAAAACTGCAGCTGGTAGAAATGAAAGACTAAAAGAAAAAAAAGTAATATTTTAATTTTCATGTAAAACAATTTTCATTAGAAAATTAGGTAAATTAATAAAATATTTTATTTCAAATGAGAAAAACATTTGGATTAACTCCAAAACAGGTTTATTTTTTTTAGTTCAATAACCAGACTCCAATTGTTACCATAGTTCTAATTCTGGATAGCTATGTTATTGCCTTAAATGTTTCCCCCTCTAGTTTCAGTAGTAGTCTGAGCTAGGTGAGGTAGTTGGAGCCCCAAAAGCCAGTTTCAAACTCCCCACAAATTCACCCAAATGTGAGAAGTTTCACACAGGCATAACTCAGCATCATGGGGGAATTATATCAAAATTTATTGCTAACAGAATAAAAAACTATAAAGCACTATATATACAACAATCCTAACTAACTTTCCTATGATAAAACAATGTATTTACACAGACCACCCCTCCCTCCCCCCCTAAAGTCCAGGAGGAGAAGAAGTAGTCCTTTACTCTCAAGACCACAGCTCTAATTCTTAATAGTTGGAAAATTCTTCTCTTCTTTCTCTCTTCTTCGGAATACAAGGGGGTCTACCCCCACTTCTTACCCTTTGGCCACAATTACCGAGGTTCTTACCGTGGACTTTGGGGGAACATCCATCTCACCATATCTGCACCACAGAGTACAAGGGATTAAAGCTTAAAGTCTTCGTCCCCTGCTTCGTGGAGGTTCCTTCCATGAGGAATTTCAGGGGTCCCCTAAGCAGGATTCCACCCTGCCCATGTAAAAAGGGTTCTAGAGATTTTTGGCTCAAGTGCCTACCCCAAGAACGCTCCAGCAGACCTCTCTCCGTCTGCTCAGTCTCAACTGGACGCTGGTACCATCTGGGCCATTCCAGATCCACTTCGCTCTGCATTTTGCGTGCTGCTGCCGCTTCATCATCATGGCTGTGCGCCCTAGCCCGTCCCAGGCTACTCCGTGGCTGTGTGTTGCTGTCACCTCTCCAGGGTCATGGCTATTGTCCCATCCCGCTCCAGGCCACCCCTCGGCCCTCACTGTCTCCACTCCAGCGCTGTGCCTGCCACCAGCAGCCTGGTTCAGTCCCTGGTGGCCACTCAATCCCCAGTCCGCCGCCTCTCAGTGGTGGTGGGGGGAACAAACGCTGCAGTCCAGGGGCCTCTCCAAATTTCAGGGTTTCCCCTCGACCATCAGTCTCGGGGGGGGCTCAATTCAGCTGCTATACCATGTCTGGCTCCCCGACCAGAACAGAAACAGGGGAAAAGCCCTTGGCTCCTCTCTCTACCTCATGGCTTCCCTCTAATTCCAGCTACGCCAACAAGCCTTCTTTTCCAGTTTTGTGAATATGTAATTTCCACAGGGGTGTACCAAGCTCTGATTGGCTCACCACCAAAAACACCACTCCTGGAACTAGCCATCTTCCAGCTCCAGGGAGGAAAGTCTTTTCAAGTCATGATACTAGGACATCATGTAAAATTGCTCATTTTCTGGAAACGTTTTTCCTTTAGTATTTTTATTTTACTCAATGACCTTTTTACTTCTAAGTTAAAGAAATCTAGTCCATCACACACAGGATAGTAAAAGGAAACAGAAAAATAGAATTCATGTAATATTTTATATAACATACTTTTTTCTGGGGGAAAATATTACTAAAAAAAATTCAGAGAGGGACATCTGAAGCTGTTTTAATTTATTCTTGAATTCAACAAATAACAAATACCAATACTAAAAACAGGAAATAGACAAACAAACAACCCTCCCTGGTTTTATAAGGTAAAGCTATTTTTTTCTTCTATAGTGATGATGTAAAATAGTAATTGTAATTTCATGGTCTATATTTAAAATAATAAGTTATTAAGAAATAAATCATAGAATTATAGAATATACTGAGTTGGAAGAAACCCACAAGGATCATTGAGTCCATCTCCTGATCCTACACAGGACACCCCAAGAATCAAACCATATGCCTGAAAGAATTGTCCAAATGCTTACTGAAAAATAAAGAGATGTTTATACGGTGTCAGACTTCAGATTGTTCAAGACTATCTCTAGAGTTTTCATTTGTAAAACAAGAAACATTCCTACATTTTAAAATTTCTGACTTGTGGACTTTGTATGCAGCATTGAATATACAGCAGTTGCGTACATAGTTGTCTGTAGAATTTTGAGGACATGTTTCTACTTAGACAGTGAAGACATACGCTGAAAGGTAAAACATAAGTTAATAAAGAATTTTCAGAATAAGGGAATGAAATCCAAGAGCAAAATTTTTAGTATGCTGTGAGAGATAAAATTATCTCCCTAAAACAAATGTGTTTTTTTACAATTCTGATTTGCTCAAATAAAGACAATATTGCATAAAGCTATCCAACAGCTACTATGCAAAGAGACTATGAAATGGGATTGCTTCTGCAGGATTTCACATGAAGGCTAAAACTTCTGGTGTATTGGTCAGTCTTTCAATATATAGTATATTCAAACTTTCAAAGACATTTCTTTCCTTTTAGTACGTTTTCAGTGGTACCTGAATCATAACATCCTGGTCTTATCTCAAGAGTTGACACTGGTCTGTCTCAAATCAATTCTATGGTAGAACATGAAATTAGCATGCAGTTGAACAGAATACATGACGAAACATGCTTATCCTTCATATGTTAGTATGTCAGAATTTAACTCATCTACATATAGCAACTTGATCTATTTCATTCTCACAGGCACCCAAGGCCATCTACAATACCCTAGGATAAGCAAAATGTGGGTTGGCAGTTACAAATTAGGATCTGTGGGAACTTATATCCTCTATCAGCACCTGGAGACATGCAAGGTGCCACTTATTGAGTATTTGATATCTATAAGGGGACAACTGAGTGTTGCCTCAAAAATGAAAAGAATATTAACAGTACCACCTGATAAATCTGTAAGGTTTGGTTTGTTTTCATTATCTTCTGCATCATCAAATAAATGTATATTTCAGATTTTCATGCTCAATCAAGATGAAAACCAATTTTGAAATACTGGACCTTATAGTAAAAGACTATAGAAGAAAAGAAGCTTAGAATTGGAGCCAGTTATTTATTATATAAATGTAAAGGTAAACATCATAGTAATCAGTGAACTTGGAAGACCAAGCACTAGTTTCAACAGGAAAAATTTTTAAAAAAAGTTAAATACTGTTCCTTGGGCATCATCTGAACAACGATTGCAGTAGCAGCACCTTTAAAAATGCTTCTGTATAAATGACTCATTTTAACATGATAGGAATGAAACCTTTCACCTTACTAGCTGGTATGTGGCCTGTGAAAAAAAGTGAAGACATTTTCAGGTAGCTGAAGCTGGTGAAGGAAATTATTCAGCAGGGCAGATACCATCTTGTGTCAGACATCTTAGCAAAACACAGCTGACGTTTTTAACAGCTCATGTTACTTAGTTCATTCCCCTTCTTCTCTTTCTGATCACTGCTTTGGCAGCATCTATTATATTGCTGAAAAGCCCATTTTCATTAAATGGCTGTGGTGATTTGGAGTGACAGTGCTTTTCAGTCACATTAGTAAATGAGCATTTCTCCTCAGCAATCCTCTGAGAAGTGTCAAGAAAAGACCATACTTTCAAAACATTCTGGAATTACACTGTTGGAGTTATGAGATAGCTGGATTACTACTACTACTGTCTTTTGTCTATGGGTCATAATACAGCCTCAATAATAATAATAGTGATAGCAGCAACTTGTTTTAACCCTAGAAAATATTTGGGGAGTGGGGGGGAGGGAGGGTACAGGCGAGAAATATTTTGTGTAATTTTAATGACCATCACAATTAAGATGAGGAGATTAATTCTGCTTCTACCCTGTTATTATGTCAGATGTGCAGTGAAGTTCTGTGTTTGGTGTGTGTATTACTTGTTCTATCCTCATATAAACACTTGACTGATTGCAAGACCGTCCTCAGCAACAGTAAAGAAATAATAAAAAGAAATTCTCCAGACACTTTATGCTCAGATTATGCTTCATGGATTTTTCTATGAAGACAAGTGATGGTGGATAAGGGAGAAAGCTCCTGATAGTATTTATTTAACTAGATTGCTACAATTAGGGTAATAATTTCTCTTGAGGCAAGTAACTTTCCTATGTCACCCACTGTGGTGAAAGGAACAAAAATAATTTCTAGTCCCTAAATGGCAAGTAGCAAGTCAGACATGAGGCATTTCAATTGTTCAGTTCAAAATCACAGTAGGTTAGCCAGTTTCGAGATTACTTGTGCATTTCATACATGTGAGTTACTGTCATCCCAGTTGTGGTATTCTGGGAAAGAGATGGGAATGGGTAATTTAAAATCAGGAGTGGCAACCTGTTCCTGCTCAGGAATTTCAGTCTTCTCCTTAAACAGCAATGAGAAGTGAATAACTTCTCAGCTACTTGGTATGAAGTCAGAAAAAGAACAAATATTTAGTCTTTTACCAATCCTTCTCAAAACCAACAACTGTTGTCAGTCTGACTTGAAGAGGTTGGACAAAATTCTTCTAACACATTCAGAGAAAGCATTATGAAGACTGTGGGTACACTAATACAGGTCTTAGGCCCTTTTGGTTTAACATTGTATACTTGTGTGTATTTGCAAAAGTATTTATGAGAACAGAGAGAACATAAAATAAAAAGATTATGATTTGGAGACCAATATGGATAGCAGAAGGGATGAGATGAGTCCCTGAGCTAACAAATCTTTATTCAGTCAAGCAAATTCTTTATAGAAAACAAACAAAAGAGGTTAGAGTTTTTTTTTTCTGCTTGGTTATCTCCCTCCCTTTCCCACAACATTAAGTTCACAGAATCATTTAGGTTGAAAAAAAACATAGAGATAAGTAGTTCACTAGATGCTGACTTCCCTTCCCTGCAGGAACATCTTTGCTGCTCTGGGAGGATCAGGCTGTGTTGGTTCCTGCTATGCAGCTCCTGGTAGTTTGGGGCATCACCAGCCAAGGTCAGGCATTTATCCTCATACTTCTCTCCCATCTCCAGGATCTTCTCCCAGTTTAAAGAACTTTTCTCCAGCTAGAATCTTTCCTTTATCCTTTCTGGACCCCCTTCTTCTTTCCACAGCCACTTCTTTGTTTCAGAATTCTTTATTTTTTGTAACACTTTCTTTCTGGAACATCAAGTCACTGGTTTACATAATCAAAAATGGACCGTGTGCACAAATGTTCTCAGTTTCGTAATTTCTGGGGGTTTTGTCTTCTGTCTCTTTTAAATGAAAGATTCATTTCTGTTTAATACAAATGTTTTTAAAATTCACAACAGCCCATGCCGGGGGCAGCTATGAATTATCCAGTTTCCCCTTGAAAATTCAAGAATTCAGTTTTGCATATTTTTTCACAAACACAAAAACATCCAGGTAAATTCCATGAGTTTACATCCAAAATTAAAAATTTCCTTTTTTTTCTTTTTCTTTTTTTTCAGTTTCAACACATGGGAGAGGGTCTTTTCCCAGCTTACCTCTTAATAAATAGAATTCTCCAGAGAAGGGGCAAATCCTTTCCATTTACATCTTAGTTGTGAAGTGTTGGTCCACACAATGTCAAGCCGATGTTTTGATCATTTTGTTTTCTGGCTTTGCAAAGTCTGCTAACTCAAGACACAAGTTTCTGCTAAACCAGACAGAGTGGAGAATGCAACTAGAATTTCATCCTCACCTGTAACACATATTGAGCTAACGATTAATTCTTTATATGAGGAAACATGGATTTTTCCTCTAGCTCCTTCATGAAGTCCACAAGAGGCAACCTGAAGTTTTTTCCTGAATAGACTGAAACTATGTATTGTTTGGAGTCTTTCAGGTTTAGAAAGAGCTGAGCAAGTTTTTGGAAAGTTCATCACTATGTACATATTTTATCAAGGTGCCTAAATTCATACACATGCCCAAGCTTTAATCTAAAGAGACAAAAAAAAAAAAAATCATCCCTCTTCCTACTTCATTTTTATAAATTGTTTAATGTCTGAATTGATCCACCAACTGCATCAGCTGGGAGATCCAGTGAAAATTCTCATGGAACATCTTTCTTTGCACCTGCATTAATTGAATGGCAGGAAACATTTCAAACAGTTCTATGGCTGTTAAAAAGAATACAATATTCTAAAGCAAGAGACTACAACACATTGCATCTTGTACCTAGTTCCACATAGAGTAAAAATGCATCAAATATCTTAAAAATAATAGGAAAAATAGAATTAGAGTGTTTAGTATTCTGTCTACAGACAGACAGAATTCACCTTACTATCTGTCCGTTTTTTAGCCTTAAAGTTTTTTTTGTGGGAATGATGGACAGGTTTACACCACAATAAACTAATTAATGGCATGATCAGGTTTCACATAAGTTAAAATTCTCCAAAGAAAGTATAAATATTTAAGTGGTTTAAATATTTGGATTCATCAGTCACACTTCTCTTATTTCTATTACTTTTGGTTTGGTGGGGGGTTTCTGTTTGGTTTTTTTTAATAGTTTTGTTTTTACCATAGATTCTACTAGGAAGGTTGTTAAAGGCTTTGAGGGGAGGATGTAGTTGCAGCTATTTTAATGAAAGATTTAACTCATAGTTATTTAACACATAGTCTGATAAGAATTTCCTAACTGAGGTGGGTGATGTAACTGTTTAATTTCTTTGCTGTTTACTGTGTGTCCTTTTTATGTTGTGTTCTGTTCAAAGCATATGGCAAAACAGCAAAAAAGGCAACCACCTGTTTACCTTATTCTTGGATAGTACTTTCTGAATTAAGTGAAATTGCATAACAGGAAAAAGGAATTGCCATTTTTCTGTAGCCAAATGATTATAAGGTAATGTGGTATCACACAAATAAAGACAGAGAGAAAAAGAACCAAGAAGGAAAAAAAAAAAAGAAATCTTCCTGGAGAAGGACTTTGTTGCAGTACAGTAAGACCCTGAGAGTCTATGTACTCAGATCTCAGCAAAAAGCAAAGTCTTATCCAGGAAGAACGAAGAAAGAAAAATGGTAGATTTTATTTCAGGCTTTTCCATAAATGCAATTCTATTTCTTCTGTTCTGTTTCAAACAATGCTTAATCTCAACGTGTTTTTGAATACATCCAGGTAGGGTTTTTAAGGATGACAATATGTGAAATGGAAAATGTTACAGAAATCTACTGAAAGGAAGGGATATTTTACTCCTACTACATATACAATTGTTCAGTTCCTGATTTTTTGTTGGTAGAATTTTTCTGCTAGGTGTGGTCTAGCTCCATGACCAAGTTTGGAGCTGGCTTCCTGCCAAGTCTCTAAGACCCAGCAAAAGCCTTTCCCTCCCTCCCCCTTTAGTCAAAGGAAAAAAAAAAACTATAGAAACAGAGAAACTGAAATCAACAGAATTATATCAAAATATATATATATGTTTTCACATATATCACAGTTATATACAGTTAAAATCCTATGTACATATTAATATGAGAACCCCAAACAGCTCCCAAAAAAAAAGGGGAAGGAGAAGGGAAAAGGGATGAAAAGGAACAAAAACAAAACAGATATGCACAATCAAAACCTGGAAACTGGCAAAATAAAGGACTAGCAAAATGAAATCTCACCGCTTCCTTTAAGAAAAGCAGGATCGCCAGACACAACCAGCACCCTCCACCTCCTGTGTGGCGAGCAACAAGCTGAGCAGGCCTCAACTCCCGGATAAGCGAGACCAATTGCAGGGACCTGCTGTCTCCCAAGTTCACTGGAGAGAAGAGGGGAAGAGATCTCTCTCTCCGTCTTATTTATACCTCTGTTCACGTAAAGGGATGGAATGGAATACTTCCTTGGTTTTGACCTTGGTTACCAAGGAAGGTCTAAAAATCAAATTACTACACTCCATATTAGCAGATTTCTGTTTGATGAAAAACAAACAAACAAAAAAACACCTGAAGAATGTCTAAATGTTACTTCACATACCTGCCAGATTTCCTACATTTGAGTACCATCTGCTACCCTAAGTATAAAAGCACAATTAATCTTCCTCTGTAACATTAGTTACTCAGTCACCAAGGCAAACAGCTCCAGTTCCAGCACAATCTGCAGAGGAACACTCTGGAGTGGTGGATAGGGGGTCCCTGAACTAGAGGAACCTAAGGGTGAGAAAAGAGCCACTGGTAGCCCCCAGCTCGTGCAACAGCAGCTGACAGGATCTGGGTAGAACCAGCAGCCATGGCTGCCAAGCCCCCCCATTTATAAAAGAAGTACTTAAGGAGCACCAGTGACTAGGATTGCCACCAACAGAATGGGCAAACAGGTACGGCACATCAGCCAGGGCATGATATGGCAATTTGTGTAGAAGGGCATGCAGAAAAGGTGCTGAAGCCCTGCCAGCTCAACCTTGGAGAGATGGCATCCACCCAGAAGAAAACCATGGCCTCCCTAAGCTCTGCACCCACCATGACTTTATGCAGCTGCCCAGACAGAGCTCTGGTGGGAACACACTGCACCCAGGTATAAGCTGCAGGCTGTGCCCTGCTGTTATAGCAGTACCGGATGGGAGCAGTGAGCACACCTGTGGAAGGTGTGCCCAGGTAGAGGGGCACTCCTCTGCTTAGTGACAGAGCTCTAAGAGGGCGTAAGTTGAGGAACATCAGGGGGTCTGAAAGGTAGAACTACTGGAATCACACTGTACCTTCCCCGGGACAGGCCAGGCAGGCAGACAGGATGCAAGATATGGAGGATTCTCTGTCTTCTCTCCACCTGGCTGAATGTGTTGACTTAAGTGATAGAGGGCAATGGTGATAAATTCCTGCCTGGCACAGCAGATGTGCCACCCCTATGATTGCCTCACCTTCCCAGGTGCCATGACGTAACAGGTGCAAGGTTTTGCAAGTGGAATTGAAGAACAACAAGGATGAAAATTGTTCTAGTTAGGTAGTTTTGCTGAGGTTAAGTTCACAGAATCACGGAATATTCTGAGTTGGAAGGAACCCACAAGGATCCTTGAGTCTAAATCTTAAGTGAATAGCCCCTATGGGGATCAAGTGCATAATCTTGGTGTTATTAACACTATGCTCTAACCAACCAAGCTAATCTCAGGGTCCTACACCCTGCATCAAAATTGCTTCCATAAAGATGGTAGCTTCCAGACACAGCTGGTGAATAAGTCAACCAGAGGAAGTGCCCCATTGGACCTGCTGCTTATGAATAGAGAAGAACTGGTGGGTGATGTGATGGCTGAAGGCTGTCTTGGGCATAGCAATCATGAAAATATAGTTTTCTAATCTTGGGGAAGTAAGGAACTGTGATCAGTTTTGGGTCCCTCACCACAAGCAAGACATTGAGCTGCTGGAGTATGTCTAAAGAAGGGCACTGGAGCTGGTGAAGGGTCTGGAGCACAAGTCTTAGGAACAGTGGCTGGTCTGGAGCCCAAGTCTTGTGAGGAGTGGCTGAGGAAGCTGGGGTTGTTTAGCCTGGAGAATAGGAGGCTTCCCAGGGAGACCTTATGGCTCTCTACAACTACTTGCAAGAAGGTTATGGTGGGATGGGTGTAGGTCTCTTCTTCCAGGTAAGAAGTTACATGATGAGAGGAAATAGGAGGCCTTAAGTTGTGTCAGGGGATATTTAGATGGGATATTAGTAAAAATTAGTTCCCCAAAAGGGTTGTCAAGCATTGGAACAGGCTTCCTAGGGAGGTAGGAATGGCTGAGTCACCATTCCTGCAGGTGTTTAAAAGACATGTAGCTGTGGTGCTTAGGGTCATTGTTTAGTGGTGGATTTGGCAGCGCGGGGTTAATGGTTGGGCTTGATGATTTTCAATGTCTCTTCCAACCTTAACAATTTTATGATTCTATGATTAATAAAAACTTATCAATATCATGGAAAAATACTAATTGCATTTTTAAAAGAAATCTAATGTTATCTGAGTTCCTGTCGTGATTTCAGTATTTTTGCTCTCATTGCAAATTACCTTGCATTTCACAAGATGGTGAGAGGAAGTCAAATACTTCAATTAATATGGGCAAAAGGAAGCATATTTAACAGAGATGATGGGTAAACATTTAATGAACACACTTTGAATAATTCCTAGCTGACTATAAATAGTTGACAAAATTTATTATAAATTGAGACATCGTGCCTGGTGTATGAAGTGGGGAAAAAGAAACCTGAATAGCTTATCTTTGAAGTGTTAAGTGTGATATGCATGAGGTCACTTGGGTTTTTGAAGGGGGGGTGGTTGTTTTGTTTGTTTGTTTTTTCCTGTATTGTGCTTCAAATGGACTTATGGATAAGACAGTTTTTAGGGAATTCTGAAATTCCTGTATTTACTATAATTTGATAAAACATGTGTGTTTTCCTTATTATGCAATTACATGATGACAATTTAAACACTCCAAACTAGAGTATGGTAATGAGCTCTTCAGGGAATTAAATTTAAATCAACCTGGTAACTGAAACTAGTAAAGAGCACAGCAGCCTGCATATCTGCTGACATATTATTTTGCCATCACATGATACCTTTATGCCTAGTTTGCCTGTAAGCTGTTGGTATTGCTGATTTTACCTAAACAGCTGAAGGCCCAGAGTTTTGCCATCCACCCAGAGGTGTTACATATGTTTGGGATAAAAAGACATCATCAGAGGGCTGTGGAATACCTCTTCTCTTGGTGCAACCAGTGAACAACCAGGATCCTCTTTGTCATCTTAAATGGTAGAGCACATATTTCTGTGCTTTCTTCATGGTTACCTTTTATTTTTGTTTCTGCTACTCCATGATACTTAGGACATGTAAATCCTTTGTTTTTTCTCAACTCATGGACAACAAATTTCAATAAATCCCTGACATGCCAGATCTACCTTTTAGTAGAGTGATATATCTTCCTTTTTCCAGAATTCAATTCTATCACCCTATTTACTATGAATGATGTTCTAAAGTTCTGCCACACAGCTAATGTCCTTCAGTTTTGTAGCATTTGCATTTTCTGTCAAGTTCTGCAAGCACGAGCAGCATAACTGGACCTTCTGGTATGCCTTTCTTCTTGCTATGTTTCTTTTTTTTTTGATAGTATCTCTTTTTGCTAGTCCTTACATATATTGTATATGTGTGTGCTTATTCTTTTTTTATTTACTGAAACTCATGTACATGTTGTATTTCTGTTTAAACTATTTCAACCTTAGGATTTGCCGTATGTATTTCACAGTATAGTTTGATAGCTTAAATTATTTGCCAAGCAAATAATAATAAATGCAAAGAACAGATGACAAAATGTCTCTGTGTAATCAGATATTTTCAGATATGTTTCACATAAAGTAGCAGTTGTGGAAACATTAAAGGCTGTTTCTAAAATGTGAGGTATAACCATGTTTCTGCCTTCTGGGGCAAAATTCTATTTCTTCTAAGCAGTTCAGTTTTAGCACTGATTCAAGAGCCTTTACTTTTTACAAATTTTGAACTGCCATTGACACTAAAAAAAAAATACTTTGAGATCACCCAATGGCTGGTGATTCAGTGCTTCCAGAGCTTTTAGTCCCTACCAAGAAAGCTGGGGCTTTTTCTCATTTAGTTTTAAACATCTCCAGCATAGCATCTTCTTGAACTGGTTGTATTAGACTCCTCACAGTCGAGGCACATAGTCAGGAACATAACTCAAATGCATGATTAATTGTCATCCTCATGGCTGGGCTTCCTGAACGAAGATTTGGGAAGGCACTACCCACGCTCGTTGCAGGCGCGTTGGTGGCTAAAAAGGCCAATATGAGATAGATGAGTCTGGTTGCAAAAGGCACAGCAGAAAGACTCCCCAGGTGGTACACTCTGCAAGGCACGATTCTTTCTGCGCTGAAATGATTAATTGTAGAAGTACATTTTATGACAAGATGAATGATTTCTAGAGGTACGAATTCCTTAATCTGAGTGGTTAGCTCAAAAAAAAAAATAAAAATTATAGATACTTGGATAAACAAACTACTATCTAAGACCTTTTGAAACCCCTGAGGCTGGAGTACACCAGATAGTGTTGACATTTTGGTTTTATGGCAGCACTGAGATTGGTAAGAATGTCAACTGCATAACACATCTCCAACTGTGCTGTGCTGGAGCACATCTACAGAATAGATGACATTTCAGAAAAATTGTATCAACACCTGTGTATTTAAACATTTCCATTATTTTGGGGTTTCACATTTTTGGGGGAAGGAAGAGGACAATTCAAGCACATTTTGGATTTAATTTAAGCAAGATATAAATTTAGCTTAAATGTATTTTCACATTAAGAATCTTGATTTTTTTTTCAAATCCCATAATACCACTAATTCCATCCCCAGAGTTTCTCACTTTGAATGTAAATACTAGCTTTATCCTAAATAATTTTAAAATAAGAATTATCAAACCTATAACTGTAGTAAACATGAAAGTTTCAGGGTTTCTTTTCCTGAAAAAATTGTTCAAGGTTTGTTTTGTCATACTATTCCATCAGCACATTGCAGTCAGTTTTCTCAGACCACAAAATGTGAAATAAATAAATAAATTTTATTTTTCATTTCACATGAAGTAGAAAAGAAAGATTAATATGTATATAAACTTCTCTATTGTCTAGTTGAGGCAAAAAAGACCATATCAGCAATTTAATTTCATTTGTCTCACTGTGACAGCACAGTCACATAGTCTTAAATTAATGCATAGGACAGAGGAAGACTGTATTGCAGTTTGTACAGAAGTTCTACAACAAAGACACAACAGGCAGTTAGAAACACTGGGCATTACCACTGTTTTTATCTTTATTTTATCAAACTGACAACACAGTCACAGCTCTTTTAGTTAGGGCATACATTGCATTTGTTGTGAAGGTTCCTGAGTGTTTTGCCAAACTGGGAATGCTCAGCATGAATTTTGTCTAAGTACAAAATCACAGTATGACTTGGCATTAAGTACTGAGCCCTTTTGAAAAAAGAAAGAGTATAAATATTCTCAGTTTTTTAAATAATGCAGCTAAAATACATTTTCATTTTGCTGCTTTTTACAAAAAAGCACACTATAAAATCAAGGAAATAAAAGCCAAATCTCTAGAGATCATCAGTCTCATCTGAACCTGTTTGAACAATGTATGAAGGCATAGCTAGATAAGCTGCTGAAATCAATGTAAATTAGTGCTCCTCATAGTACAATGTGATTGTATAGTACAGCATCATAGAATTGTTCAGGTCAAAAGGAACCTCTGGAATTCTTCTAGTTCAGTATTCCTGATAAGAGAAGGATCAATTACAGTAGGTTACTAAGGGTTGTGTCCATGCTGAGTTGTCAATATCTCTAAAGAGGGAGTGTCCACAAACTCCCTGGGAAACTTGGTCCAGTGTCTGACCACTTTTACAGTAAAAAAGCTTTTTCTTCTGCTTACACATAATTTCTTGTATATAAATTTGTGTCTTATCCATTCACTAAATACTACTGAGAGAAGGTTGTCTTCTTTACCCCCCAACCCCCCACCATCAGGTATTTAGACACATTGACAGGATTTCCCCAAGCATTCTCTTTGGGCTGAAGAGTCTCTGGTCTCTCAGCCTCTCCTCACGTCAGCTGCCTGAAGTCCTTAATGATCTTTGTGATCCTTTGCAAGACTTACTGCGATATGTTCATGTCTCCTTTCTAATGAGGAGCTCAGACTTGGACCCAGCACTCCAGAGGTGGCCTCACCAGTGCTAAGTTAGGGGGAAGAATTAACTCCCACATCCACCTGACAATCTTCCTAGTGGGGCCTGGGAAATTGCTGGCATCTCTTCTGCAATAGACTGTTGCTGGCTAATGTTCAATTTGCTGTTCATCAAGACCCTCGGTTTTTCTCTGCAAAGTTGCTTACCAGTTGTCCAGCCCCAGCATGTGCTCATGCATGGCCTTATTGATTTCCAGGTACAGGACTTTGAATTTCCATTTGATAAACTATTTGACATTATTATTGGCCCATTTCTTCAGCCTATCCAGGTTTCTCTGAACAGCAGCCCAATAATCTGGTTTATCAAACACTTCTACCAGATTTTTATCACCTGTAAATTTTTCTGAGAGCACTCACTGTATAAACCTCCAGGTCAGGAATGAAGAAATTATACAACATTGACACCAGTATCAACCGTGGTATACACCCTGTTGATGGGTTTCCAGTTTGACTTTAGGCCATTGATGACAAGCTTTTGTTGACTTATCTGAGCCAACTCTACTTTAGCTGTATTGTCATAACAACTAAGTGACATAATAGGGTAAACTTATTATGATTTACCCCCAAGGCTGAGTCATCCTCAAGCACTAGATTCTCATAATTACCCCCGATATTGACACAGGTTGGGGAAAGAATAGGTTGAGAGTAGCCCTGCTGAGAAAGACTTGGGAGTGCTGGTGGATGAGGGCCTGGACATGAGCTGGCTGTGTGCACTTGCAGCCCAGAAAGCCAATTGTATCCTGGGCTGTATCTAAAGCAGAGTGGCCAGCAGGGCAAGGGAGGGGATTCTGCCTCTCTACTCATCTCTGGTGAGACCCCACCTGGAGCACTGCATCCAGCTCTGGGGTCCCCAGCACAGGAAGGACATCACCCTGTTAGAGTTAGTCCAGAAGAGGGCCACCAAGATGATTAGAGGGGTGAAGCACCTCTGTTATGAGGAAAGGTTGAGAGAATTGGGATTGTTTGACCTGGAATTAAGACGGCATCAGGGGGACCTATTTGTGGCTTTCCAGTATCTGAAGGGAGCCTACAAAAAAGATGGAGAGAGATTATCTGCAAGGGCATGTAGTGATAGGATAAGAGGTAATGGTTTTAAACTGAGAGTAGATTTAGATTAGATGTTTGGAAGAAATTCTTCTTTGTGAAGGAGGTGAGGCACTGGAACAGGTTGCTGAGAGAAGTTGTGGATTCATCTTCTTTTGGATTTCCTAACATTCCAGTGACCTTCTTGAGACTGAAGAGTCTCTTTCTAGTGTACTTCTGCAGCCTAATTGTAAAGGTCACTCATCTATCATTTTATTTGGATATTCTTCTATTGACTTATTTGCATTACATTTTTATAACATAATATAATTTCTATTTATTAACCTTGAAATCACTTAGGATATAGATTTAAAAGCAAATAAAAAAATCTTCATTCTGGTGTTAACAAGAAATCACTTAAATTATGAGGGTAGAGATGAACAACAGGTGACACAATGATTTTTGAATGGCTGAAGTTATATACAGAAATACAACCTCCTCTACAAATAACTAAAAATTGTAGAAAACAAGGGAATAAGAAAGCAAGGCAATAAGGAAATCAATAAGGTTGGAAGGTTGGATATGCTACAGTTGAAATCTAATTAAACAATGTCTTTACTAGAGTCTTGTTTTGTCATGTATGTCCCACCTCACCCACCCCATTATTTAGGATACCATCAAATCAGAAAGATTTAGGCTTTAGCTTGTGGTGTGTCCAGGATCTTCAAGTCACTGATTAAGCTGAATTTTCTAAATTTGTCTTCTTCAAAATTTCTTTGTGTGAGGAGTCTTACCATTTTAAGAATTTAATGAAAGTCTCAGATGATGTCTTTACTGAAATACTAGCAATAACTGACAAGACTCTTCATCAGAATCATTAAAAATCTTTTGTACAGATTCCAAACTCTGACTCTAGTTGCTTAATTTTTTTTTACAGGTTTTGCTTTTTTTTTTTTTCTTTCTTATTTCATAACTTTTTAGATGCACCTAATGTAAAAACAATATTATGCTGTCCCCAAGACATTCAGAAATTACACATGCTGTAATCACACAATCTTACATACTCCTTCCAAGAATTTGCTCTTTATATGAAATGCTAATAGACTTACAGGAAATTATCTTCTGGTCTTTTAAACTGGATTGGTTCCTTGAGAAAAAAAGTGGATCCTTTCAGTAGTGTTAGACATAGCAGGACAAGACAACTTAGTGACCAAGCTGTTAAAAGTCGATTATTGAGAGATGCCTCTGCCTGAATTAAGGTGCGAACAAGACCATATGCCAAAGTCAATAGTATTTAACAATAAAATGTGAGGTAGAGAGATAGAAAGTAATAGAAAAGAGAGGAGAGAGAGAGAATGAGAGAGAGACAGATTAAGAGGAAAATAGTCACCACATGTGAATCTAGTGGAGTCCCATTGGTGCTTCTTCACCTTAGGCATCTTGGTGGTAGGGGTCCTTAGATAATTCAAAACTTTTCACTATTTATATATTTCAGCAAACAAAGGAATTAATGTTCATTGTCTACACAGTTCTTTTATTCTATTGGTTAAATGATTCCTTCATTTCTAATGCTAATTATTCTGCGTGCTCAGCCTTTCTCTTCTTCTGAGTTGGTGGTTTTCCTGAGTCAATGGCTTGTGAACAGGTGGTCACATCTCCCCCTGCTGAAATTATCTTTTACCCAGTCAAAGTTGATTCCAACACAGTTGCTGAGGTAGCTTTCCTTGTGGACCATAAATTCTGCAGTCTTTGTGTCCATTATCAGTGATACACTCTTCTCCTCCAGTTTTGTAACCTCCCCCTATGTCTGAGATAACACCTGGGTAATAGTACCACCTTTATTTTGTCTCAAATTCATGTCACAGTGATTTAACTTACAGCCCACGTTCCAAATATTCACAAAGGCATATCCAGGGAGGGTGAGGGGCTTCGGGGGTTGCAGATGCCACCTGTCCCATAACTTGGGGTGATCTTGGTTTAACCGGTGTTATGTGTACATTGTACAGTTGCTTTTTTACACAGTTTGCCACAGTGGGAATTTTTGTTTGGATGTGCTAACCAGATCTCACCTCCACCAGGCCTCCGCCTAGTGCCATCCTGTTGCTCCATTCTGTGCTTATCTCATGGCAAAGTCCGTCTGTGGCCTTAGTAATGTTTGAGAAAAGCACCTGTGCTCTTTAAATACTCACACAAGTATTTTTTGTAAATAAAATTCCATGGAGTTTATTTCCATCAGAAATTTGCTAATTGGTTTCTTGAGTGCTAATATTTATATGTATTTACATAAATATTTATATATATATATCATACACATATAGATATGTGTTTATATGTGCATACATGCACTCAAACATGTATTTATAAATATATTTGGTATTAAATATAATTAAATATAAATTATTAACACATAAATAATAATAGTTATAATACATTTAATATAGTAAATATAAAAATGTTTTACTATATTTATTGAATATATTTAATAGGTATTTAACAGCTCTCTATATATATTTCATAGCAAAATGGCCAAGATATATGTAGTTATATTCAAGAATTAGTAATATTAATAATTTTCTCTAACATTTATTATTTAAATCTTTACTGATAGTTTCCTTCCCTATATCTGATATTACTGCCTTTATACTAAATGTAGTATTAACTTTAACTTGATTCATTCTTCTCCAGTTACTGATGATTGTTATAAAGGAGACATCGATGAAGCCGAGAAGATGCAAATCTATCTCCACTGTGTCATACAGCAAATAGTCAAAATTATTGTATATTAATATTGATATTATATGATTTTTTTTCTATTTGAATAGAACTTTGCTAACTTTAAGAGGTCAGACAACAAAGAGATTTTGTTAATAGAATGCTGAACTGTTTTTTGCTATGTAACATCTTTTTGAAAATAAAATCTCTGTGTTATGAAAAACTTTTTGTAAAGGATGCCAGTGAAAACAGACATTGACTTTTAAATCAAGTTTTATGACATCTTCAGTTTTGAACTCTGTTGTCATAATCATTTTAAGAATATATTTCACAAATTTTATCTGGTTGTGTATTTTTAGACTTTCTGTCTGTGGTTCATTGTTCTCTTCAAATATTTCCTACTGAAATTAATCAGAGAAGACTCCATTTTCTGTCTATTCAGTTGCTTTTATAGGTTATATCATGCCTGTTCCCTCAAATTGCTCAAGGATTCAGCACACAATAGAGAAAAAAACAACCCACAGACAAACATTATTCTATTGTTAAAGTGACATCTTCTATCAACACTGTCTTGCTTACCTCTACAATTTTGCTGTGTTGGCACCGGAGCACTAGTTTCAGTGCAATTCTTTTCACTGTGTGGCCATGTGAAGGCCACTGTGAAGACTCTGCAGTATCTGACTCTGATGTTTTTAGTTAATGTCAGCAAAATAATGATTTAAGGTCTGTTCCTGAAAACTTTTACTGCTGTGGAGCTGTAATTTAAAAAAAGTCTAATGAGAACCACTGACTTACCTCAATTTCTTTGTTATACTTGCATCTGGAGTTACCAATTATTTTGAGTCTGACAAAATGTGACTGTTTTCTTAGTTAATTAAAATCTTAGATGCTGTTTTAGCTTCATAAAATTGTTCAATTTAATTTGGTCTTCCTATCTAGTTACTTTTAGCCAGACTGGCTTATGTTCAAATGTCTGTCATTTTATAATAACCTTTTTTGGAAACAGAGTAGTTTATCTTATTAAAGATATTTCCAGTGAGTGAATTATCTCCTACAGAACAACAGGCAAGAGCCAGCTTGAGAATATATGCACAGTTCATTAGAAACAGGAATGTAAATGTAGAGGGGATAGTGAGGAGATGGGAAAGATAATATATTCTGAAGAACAAACAAACCCAAATTTTTAAAAATAAAATAATTTACATGCATAAAATAAGTGGGAAATCATTCCAATTGACAAAAAAAATTGTCATGACATAATAGGGCCATTTCACAATAGATTCACGAGCCTTTTGTGTTGTATATGAAGTTTCCAAGCTGAAAGTAAGTTTCATCTTAGGTCTTATCCCTGAACTGAAGTGAATGAGTCTAATACCTCAGTAGAGACAGAGAAAACCTATGACATCTTGCCAAAAGCTTTATAAACATACCTCTTAAATGATATTGAAAAGAAGGATAGGAGAAGTGACCTTTGTTGTCTCAGATACTGAGAAAGATTATCAGTTTCCTAAAACAGGAGCATGACAGGATGCATATCTACAGCAATTTTGCATTAATTTTTAATCTGGAACAGTATTTACAGTGAAAAGAAGAATCAATATTCGTGCCTAGAAAACTGTTGTGGCCTTTGGGCAGAAGAAAAATAACACTCTTTAGTCTGAGTTACCTATTTGTTATAAAAATGCAGAGGAGGTGTCAGTAGTATGGAGTAAGTCAGCGTGGAAAGACAGTAATGCTACATTTTTAACTCTATTTTGCTTTGCTAGAACAGTCACAATCTGTGTCTTTTCCAGTGACAAGACAAAAATCCAAAGGCAAGTTAGTTTGAATAGAAGAAGGTTTTGTTCAAATGGAAGATTTGTCTAGAGAACTGTAAGCCCCACTGAAAATTGATGGGACGAATACATTCTAGTGAAGTGCATTTCTAAATGGCTACAGGTTTTTCAGAAGAGACAGGGGAGGAAGGAGAGGTGGAGGGGTTTGCCCTCTTGAAGGGGTGGATTGAGCGTGAAGAGGTCTTTCTGAAGAACAGCCATGAGCAGTTTAAAAGCCTACAGGTAAGAATCAGAGAGAGAGGCAACAAAGGCAACCTTGTGGCTGGAGTCCACTACAGGCTGCCTGACCAAGTGGAGCCAATTGACGAAGCCTTCTTGCTCCAGCTATTGGAGATATCAGGGAAAAGAGAATAGAACAGAGCTGGCAGATCTATAAGGACATTTTCCATGCAGCACAAGAGGTCTCCATCCCCAGGTGTAAGAAATCAGGAAACGAAGGCAAGAGACAAGCATGGATGAGCCAAGACGTACTTGTCAAACTAAAGGGCAAGAAGGAAATGCACAGGCAGTAGAAGCAGGGACAGGTACCCTGGGAAAAATATAGGGACGCTTCGTCATTTTGCAGGGAATGGAGTCAGGAATGCCAAGGTGCAGCTGAAGCTGAACTTGGCAAGGGATGCAAAGAATAACAAGAGCTTCAGTAAGCATATCAGATAGAAAAGGAAGATCAAAAACAGTGTAACCCGCCTCTGATGAACAAGACTGGTAACAAAGGATAAGGAGAAAGCTGAGGTACTCCACACATTCCTTGGCCTAAGTCTTCGCTGACAACCTGTCTCCCCACACCTCTTTAGTGGGTGGTCTGCAAGGCAGGGACTGGGCAAGAAAGGTCCCTCTCACTGTAAGAGAAGATCAGGTTCATGGCCACCTGAGGAAACTGAATGTTCATAAGTCTATGGAACCCAATGAGATGTAGTCCAGAGTCCTGAGGGAGCTGGCTGAAGCAGTTGTCAAAACCCTCTCCATCATATTTGAAAAGTCATGGTAATCATGTGAAGTCCTCAGTGACTGGAAAAAGGGAAATATTGCACGCATTTTTAAAAAGGGTAGAAAGGAGGACCCTGGGCACTACTAACCTGTCAGTCTCACCTTTGTGCCTGGGAAGATCATGGAACAGATCCTCCTAGAAGCTATACTAAGGCGCATGGACAACAGGGAGGTGGTTCAAGGCAGACAGCATGGCTTCACTAAGGGTAAGTCCTGCCTGACCAACCTAGTGGTCTTCTATGATGGAATGACTACACTAGTATACAAGAAAGGAGATATGGATACCGGCTCTCTGGGCTTCTGTAAGCTTCTTGACGTGGTCTCCTACAACATCCTTCTCTCTAAATTTGTGAGATGTGGACTTAATGGGCGAGCTATTCAGTGGGTAAGGAATTGGTTGGATGGTCACATTCGGAGGGTAGTGATCAACAGCTCAATGTGACAAATGCTGTCTCTCAGGGTTCCATACTGGGACTAGTACTGCTTAATATCTTTGTCAATGGCATGGACAGTGAGATTGAGTGAACCCTAAGCAAGTTTGTAGGGGACACCAAGCAGAGTGGTGCAGTTGATAGGAGGGATGGGATGCCATCCAGAGGGATCTGGTCAAGCTCTAGAAATGGACCTGTGGGAACATCATGAGGTTCAACAAGGCCAAGTATGAGATCCTTCACCTGGGTCAGGGCAACTCAAGTATCAATATAGGCTGGGGAAGAGAGGGGTGGATAACAGTCCCACAGAGAAGGATTTGGAGTTGCTGGTGGATGAAAAGCTGGACGTGAGCCAGTAATGTGTGATTGCAGCCAAAAAAGCCATCTGTATTCTGGGCTGTATCAAAAGAAGCATTGCCAGCAGGTCAAGGGAGTTGATTCTCTCCCTTTACTCTGATCTTGTGAGAACCCACCTGGAGTACTTCATCCAGTTTTGGAGTCCTCAGTACAGGAAAGACATGGACCTGTTGGATCAGGTCCTCAGGAGTGCCACAAATATGAACAGATGGCTGGAACACCTCTGGTATGAGAAAAGTCTGAGAGAGTTGAGATTGTTCAGCGTGAAGAACAGGAGGTTCTGTGAAGACCTTATTGTTGCCTTTCGAGGGGCTTATAAGAAAAAGGGGGACAAATTTTTAACTGGGCCTTTTGGAATAGGAAGAAGCATAATGGTTTTACACTAAGAGGAGGTAGATATAAGTAATAAACTTTTTTTACAAGTGTATTGGAACACTGGAACAGGTTGCTCAGAGAGATGCCCATCACTAGTAACATTTCAGGTCAGGAGACAGGATTCTGAGCAACCTGATGTAGTTGAAGATGTTTTCCTCATTACAGGGGTTTTGGATTAAACGACCTTTAAAAGTCCCTTACAAATGGTACTATACTATGATTCTACAAACATTCTTAGCAATATAGCTGTTTTATAGGCTTTTGCTGTGCTGATAATTTTAAGGTAAACTAGCAAGGCAAAACTATAATTTCATCATGATTATCTGAGAATGAAAAGAGAATTCATACCACCTTTTCCAGCCCTACCATGAAGCTTCATTTTACCACAGACCACAAAAATGGAAGGCAGGAGGGACACCACTCTACAAGTCAGCTCCATCTGCTTCCCAGCCAGTCTCTCAAGCTGCAAGCCAAAATTAGCATGTCACCTCCCAGCAAGTCATAGAAGTATTACTAATTAAAATATTATCAACATGTCAGATTTGATTTTAATCAAGTAATTACTAGTGCTGTGCACTAAAGGAGATCTGAAAAACACTGTAAAGTGCATTTTAATCCCTTTCTTCATTTGTTTAATACACAGTATAAAATTGATCCACAGTAAATCAACTCCATTAACTAATTCAATTTTGTTTCCACTGTGTAAAAGCCTCCCTAAGCACTAAACCTACTAGCTTAAGAAAGTGTGTACTGAGATAGGAGGTATATGGAACTAGGAGCCAAAACCACTTTCATCTTAATACTTTACTTTTGAGAGATTCATTAAAAATCACCTATTACTTTGAAAGTACTTCCCTTTGGATGATATCCATAGGTAAAACAAATTTCAGGTATGAATCCCAACTTATTAAATAATGGCAATCCTGCAAGTCTCAGAGTGAGTGCCTTCTTTTATCATTTAACTGCTTTGAAATACAAAGAATAAACTACAAGTTTTATGAGAAATGTAAGAATGTAAACATTATTTATACTGTGTTAGGTGTGTAATATTTTATCTGTTAGGTAGCCTAAAATTTACCACAGACAATTTTAGCTAACTAAAATTCATGCATCCAGTCCTAGTAGCCTGGATGCCTAAGATCTGGCCACTGAATTGATGCCTGAGGTGGGTTCATCACCAGGTTTTAGATCTATATTTAGTGTTCAAGTGTAATTGACTAGGCATGAGTCCAGTGATGTGGTTCACTTCCAAGAACACAGGTATATACCAGTATGTGGGACGCTCTTGAGAAGACATCTGTAAGATGCTGATAGTTCTGACAGCAAAAATTTATACTTTCATGAAGCACTATCTGGAAATTAAATGGGATATAGCAGAACTTTTCAAATAAAACTAAATGCACTTTCTTAAACAACTGAAAATTACCTTCTACTGCAGCAGTAACTTAGACACATTGACATGGGCTTCACTGATTAAACTTACACTGGTTAATGACATCGGGATATTTGAGTCAACACTTTCTGCTGTATGGGTCTGACTGGTGTGACCCTGGGACTGAGTGACCTTCATCCTTCTAGAACAGCAATGACAGATTGCTGCATCCCTTTCTTAGTTCACATATACATTCTTGCATTTAAATAACTAGATAGAGGAGTTTAATAATATTCAAAAAGCCTTAGGCAGATTGAGATGTCGCCATGAAGGTAACTTGCACGTCACTACCTACAGAAGAAGCTGAAATGCTAGGTGAAAAGCATCTGGGATTACTTTAAGTCATCTAAAGCAACATGAGATTGCTCTGTTAGGACACTGAACTGATTCCCAAGTACAGAGTACAACTGCTGTATTAGACATCTAATTTTACATACAAATTTCCCTCTCCACACTATGGAGTCCATCTCGATATTTAATAACTCTTGCCATATTGCCAACGAAAATCTCCAATTTTTAGTCCTTTATTTGCCTAGGGTTTTTATATTTTCTAAATAAAGTGAGGCATTTCCTTTTTTTTTTTTTTTTTTACATTAGTGTAAGCAAAGTTGCTTCAGCTTTATTTTACTATTTCTGAAAGTAGAACAATATAATTTCCTTTGGATAAAAATCTAGTTCTGAGTAGTTCTCCCCTATGGAAGCCCAATTTTTGGAAGAATAAACTCCAGATTAACTTCTATGCACATAAAGTAACTTTTCTCTCCAGTTTATATTTAGCACCAAGATGAAAACTAGATGTCAATTTTTGTATATCCTGTTTTGCCCTGAACAAGTGAGAGCAATGTGATATGTGAATTAAAATATGTCTTTTTAAAAATCTGAAATTAGACTATGAACACTAGACTTTAATCCTTGAAGTACAGGCCATTTAAAGGAATTGGTTAAAGGATTAAAGTATCGTTCTTAGACAATATGAAAGGATCAAAGTACAGTTTTCTGTGGCCGTGCTAATAGTACATGAAACCTAAATTAGCAACATACATGGTAAGACAAAAGAGAATGAAAATAAAGTGACTTTCAAAATAATTCCTTCTAAATAGATGCACTTTATAGATTGTTTTATGGGGTTGACCAATAATTTATTCTAAAAGTGGTTATTTTAAGTAAAAATTCACATATATCAATCTTCCAAAATGACTGAGCTAAGGAACCACTACATTCAATAATATCCTTTAGAAGTTAAATTATGTTTTCTTGATTTTTGTTCCTGGAGATACTCAGGCATGTTCTGGAGAAACTTTCATAAAACATATTTAAATTCTGCTGAAGAAAAATAATGGATGCATTTTAAATTTATCTGTCAATGGGAACGAAGTTACACCCACATATTAAATTTATTCATCAAATAGGTTCCTGAGGTCTTCAGGTTAATGAATAATAATGGACAGAAAATCTTTTCTGTGAGGGTGGGGAGGCGCTGGAACAGGTTACCCAGATAAGTTTTGGATGTCCCTCCCTGAAAGTGTTCAAGGCCAGGTTGGATGGGACTCTGAGTAACCTGGTCTAGTGGAAGGTGTCCTTGCCAATGGCAATAAATTTGAACTAGATGAACTTTAAGGTCCCTTCCAACCCAAACCATTCTATGATTCTATAATTCTATTACATGTACAAAATGAATGCTCTAACTGCTGAGATACTCAGTGACCTGGGTTGCACTCTGATTCAGCCAAGAAATTATTCAATAGTTGCTTAGTTTTTTTTAATAAGTCTTAAAAAATGTGGTGCATTCCCATTAAAAAAATAGGTAGTTGAGAAGCCTAAACTAATTACTCATTCACTGAGCTTATTTTAGAACATATGTGACTGAAACTAGCCTCATATTACTATCTTGAATTGTACAGAAAATAAATCCTGAGTAACAATAGGAGGTGATGCATTTGGATTAAATGGGAACAGTGAGCCAGATGAAGTAACAGTTTGACTAGAGACAAGTCTTTTGATGTAATCTAACCATTCTTTGTTGACTAATGTAGCTAGAAGAAACCTAAGAAAAAAGTTAATATTTGTAAAAGAACAAAGCTGAAGATCATAACATACCTGTAACCAAATTGAAGGGAAAAGGTAAGAAGTTGGAGAGGTTTTCACCTGATGTTTTTGAGAAGAAAATTATTACTTTTTTCCTTTGATTTGAAACTGAGTGTTTACAAGAATAGCAGCTACTATCCTGTTATACTTAGCTGATGTCTTTTACACAGATTTTTTTAACAAATATCAAAAATGCTGCTTGGGACATGTTAGCGAATCATATTTTAATGCCTTCAGGGAAATAATAGGTAGAAAACTATCTTTTTTTTATGTAAACTTACAGTATATTTCACACTACACATTAACAAAATAATGAAATGAACTTTAAAATAATATTTGCAAAATCATATTATTAGTCACACTTCTTGCTTTTTTTCATCTAATGAAATTATTTTGAAAGACAAAGTTATTGATATTTTGAGGGAAAAATTAATGAGGTATTTTCTTCCATTTGCTTTCAAAACTTTCATACTTCATTTGTAGTATGTTCAATGTCTGTCTCTTTCAGTCCCCCTGGAAATATGTCTGTATTGTCTTATGAAAACAGACTCAAGTGTGTTCTGCCTGTCCAAGCTGGCTCAACATGACACAGATTTGATTCAAAGCTTCCTTTGCTGCCAACATAATGATACACTCGAAAAAGTAGGCTAGTTAGCTCAATCATACTGAAGTCCAACACGGTAACACAGTTTTTTTGGACTCCAGCTGGATTGCACCATGTCATTTTGGAACATGAGCACTGTGTGTTTAGGACTCCCTGCAAAAGCCATACAGGTATAATGAAATAAAGATATTGCCCTTCAATGTACTTTTGTTTTTGAAAGGAGAATGCCAGAAACTGACCACTACTTTCCAGAAAAGCGCCATAACACCTTCCATGTCTTTCATGCAATAATTTCATCAGTATTCCCAGAACGTCTTTTCTCTTTTTTGCAAAAACAGCACAATTTTCAGTGCCTTGAAATGCCTGAGAAACTTTCAGGTTACTTTCTTAAAGTTTACTCTATAAACATCTGTGTAACTAATTTTCAAGTTAAATTCTTGCTTTTTTATTGTTTCTTTTCCCAAAGTTCATTACCTCGTGTTTTGCATTCTCCATCATCTAAGTGAATACAATAATGTACATCTCATCCTCTGAAGGCTGGATGCCTCATCTCCCTCATGTAATTATTTGGCTTAAAGAAGTAATATAATTTCTTTTAGGCACATAAATATATAAGCCTACCTGTATGCAGCTTGCTCGTTGGGGCATTTTATGGATAGAATATAGCTTGCAAGTCAATATTATAAAGGAATTTATTTTTTTCCCCAAGAAAATTCTGTTTAATTTATACATCAATGTTATGAACAAATGAATATATTTTTTCACTTAGAAAATTTTGAACTCTATTCTGACCACTCAAAGTGTTTACAATTTTTCTTTTCATCATTAAAAATTATAAATCAGTGAACAGCACTGGAAATAAAACAGACCCTTCTGAAGTATGACTGTGAATAACTTTCAAGTTTTGGAGCATATTATTAATAACTAATGGAAGGATGCTTTTTTTCAACCAATTGTGCATTTCTCCTGCAGAGATTTTCTCTTTATCATATATTTTAATTTATATGTCAAACTGAGTGAGAAATTAGTATTATAGTTTGACAGATATAATAATCAACAACTTTGAACAGAGGCTTTTGTTACATGCTCCTCAATAGAGAAACAAGAGTGTAGTTCTTAGTGAAATGATATCTCCCCAGTACTTGGCATTTATTTGGGTCCCCTGCAGCCACAGCAACTGTGCATTTTTTAAAAAAACTGGTTCAGTTCAAGTAGGAATTATTTTTCCTGTCTCTTTTGAGTGGAACTAAAGAGTCAGTACACAGTTGGAATCGTGTTCTTTGCAAAATATTTTAAAATGTCAAAAATATGTTTAGTCAATATTTAAAACAAAAAAAATGAAAAGTTAAGGAAAACTTAAAACCATAATTTTCTGCTTCTGAAATGAAAAATGTCATCCAAAGTTTCCTATTTTACAATGCATATACATTGAGGAGAGGTAGAGACATGCTAGTTAATTTCAAGTCTAATGAATTGTTTTCGAACACCATATTCATTATAATTGCTATCAACTAAGAAAAGCCCAGTTCTGAAAATTATAATAGGATGAGTGAATGCATCAAGGGATTTAATAAAGTCAAGATAGATAACACTGGCTGGCTATCAAAGAGAAGAGATATCATCGTTTTGATAGAATTTATGAATAACTACCAGCATTTCACACATAAAAAAAACACTTCAAAAATTCTTGATGGTATATTTCAGCAGACCTTGTTTATTTGCATACAAGTAGTCCCGTCATATGCTCTTTAATAGATTCTTTCCCTGTTTTAGTTGTATTTTGAATCTCAAGTTAAAATTAATCTTACTATGTTTCTATTACTATCAGCTATAGTCCTCAGAAAACTCATAGTTCAGCACTTAAGTGCTTTCCACAATAGTGAAGTTTTCATGTTTCTCTGATTTCTGTGCATTAGTCAGTTTTTGTATGTAGATACATTGTGATGTTTCCTACCTGCCTGGAAACAACCTTCATTTATGTTTGGCCAAATTTATTTAACTACTTATTAAGATCATAAATGAGTACCTTTAGTCCTTACTGTGCTTTATTCTTTTATATATACAAATTTTTATCATTTTAATTTGTTGATGTTCATATTCTCTCTTTTAAAAGGAGATTCCTATCTGCCCTGTTGCTTTACATTCTAGACATATTATGCCAAAGTTTTTTCCTTCCAGTTGATTGAGTTGGATGGAGTCAGGGGTGTATATATATGAGTGCGTGTGTGTAGTATTTTGCTGACGCAATACTTAACAACTTCTGTTATGTGTTGAGCCTTTTCACCAAAACTGTTTCCTAGTTTCCTAGACAGTAATTTCAGGCAGTTGTAATCAATTTTATTTGTGACCAACTAATGAAAACATCAACGCTTTTCACGAAGTTACTATACAACATATTTACTACTATATTTTCTGGCTACATGCATTTCATGTAGAATAATAATATCACTTCTTTCTGAGAGAGAAGAGGGGTAAATATCGTACTTGAATACTCCAATATTTGCTCTTGGTTTTTAACTTTCAACTTCACCTAGAACTTGCACTTTCTTCGATACTTGCTTGTTTGGCATTCCTTACCAAGTTTTGAGGTAACATTCCCCTTAAGACTTATGTGTATACAAATATATAATTTTATCTGATATTCCAAAACTTCAGATCCTTCCTGAGTTTTACCCATACTGTTGTCATTCTAGTAACATCTGAAATATGCGTGGGATTCCTTACCCCTTTATTTTCTCTACTGAAAGATTTTGACTCTCGGTAATCTGTTGTCCCCACAAATTTCAATGCTGTTATGAAATTTTCATTTTTGTTTTGTTTTTAAACTGTTTTTTCTTTGCTTGGTTTGGTTTTAAACTGGTTTTTAAGATATACATTTTAATGTATTGGCTTTTTAAAATTAATTCTGTAATATTATTTTCTTCTTTGCCTTTCAACAGTCTCCCAACAAAGAAATCTTTCTGAATAACAGTGCATAATAAAAATCAAGTTATATATGCTTATCATTTACTGAATCTGTTAGTAATTTCCTGTTTTCTGGTGTTAGCATGTGCATGCGATTTAATACTGTATTATACCAATCCAGTAGTCCTAATAAAATATATCCTTCTATGTTTCATTTTATAAATTTTTAAAACAAAATGAAGTTAATAAATTATTAAAAAAACACCCATAAGCTATCAACAAAATGATCAATAAAATTGCAAATTAACCACAGACAGTTTCAACACTAAGTTTGTATCTTGCTTTTTATGATGCAAAATTGTTAAACGCTATTTATGGTAACAAAATAGTAAAACAAAAAAGAAAAAGAGAAATACCAAAGAACAGTATAACTACTGAAATCGTTATTGATTTAGTGTTTTGCACTAGCATTTGGTATTATGTGCCTAATAGTGAAAGTGAAAACTAAACTATAAAATATTGTACTGGGCCTGGCTAGAATAGAATTAGGTTTATTCATAGTAGCTCATATCTTGCTGTGGTTTAGATTTTTTGTCCAAAAGAATAGTGATAACACACTAGTTCTAGTTCTAGTTTGCACTGAAGAGTTGGCACAGCATCAAGATCTACTTTATTTCTCAACCTGTCCATGCAGTGAATAGATTAAGAGGTGCAGAATAGCCTGGGAATGTATACAACTATGCAGATGGCTTGAAAAAAACAAAGAGGTATTCTATACTGTATAATATTCTCCTCTCCTCTCCGAACCTCTCCAAACCTCTCCTCTCCGAACCTCTCCTCTCCATTAAAAATTAGTGTAGGTAACGTAAAACACGTAAAGAACGACTTAAAAATACTATATCAGTTTCCTGAGTGAACCACTGCTTAAATTATTAGATTATGTTTTGCAAGATATCTACTTTGCTTTAGATGTGCTAGGTGAACACCTTTACAGGAGTTTTTTGTATGAAAACTTTAAAGATTTAAATTTTATCCATCCTTATTTGGGGATGGAGGATTTATATTACTAATACACATGGCTAAAAATGTCTTTGAGCTAAATATGGTACTTTATCTTGATAGAGAGGCAGATATTTCGCCAAATCAACCAATGTTTCTGGGGTAAACCATTAAATGATTGAAAAAAATCTTAATGTCTCACTTCTTCTGTCTTATATAAAAACAGATCCTTCCTCTCCTCTTCTCTCTCTGTCTCTTCCTCATTCTCTTTCTCTTATCCAAAAGACAGAAAACTCACTTGCATTGAATAATTGTGGCTTTTAAGGAAAGCAGTCAAGAGCTGGGAATGAACTACACTTGTCAGTTACATTCTAGAACTATGATAAGTTAAAATGTGCCAGCTGTACAACTTGTCCACAGCTGTTGTCTCTCAAATCTTCATAATATCATTTTCTCTTCAACATTTACAAAGTTTATAACTGCAGTGAGAGTTGATCAAAATTGCTCTAGTGTGGAACACTACTAGTGCAATAGCTCTTAGTTGTAAGCTATGTGGAAGGGAGTCTATGTCAGAAATAATTCTTCACATAATGCTTAAGACAGCACAGATGTCTGTGTTTGATCTAAAGAGTATAATTAAGGAAAAAGTGCTGACAGAAATAACCTACATACCACCAAGTAAAGCGGGAGGGGGGGGGGAGTGTGTAGAAAAAGCTGAAATGCTAGTATTTGGGGAGATTAATATACAATAAGCAAAACTTGTCAACTATGTAGTTTGACTGTAAACTGAAAGACCAATACAGAGGAAGGAAAACAAACAAACAAAAAAAGCCAGTCATCAACCAAAAATAACCCACCACCACCAAAATAAAACATATGAATAGCGTTAGCTGACCAATATGGGAGCTTCTCCAGATAATTTTTTGGTGTGTGAATACTTGTACAACCAGTTCACAGTAAACTGGGAGAAGAAAACCTGTTAAAAGAACAGATTAAATAAAAATAATATTTTTAATTGTATGTTTAAATGCGTATACATGTATAAGAATTTAAACTTCAATGCTGAAACTGTAACACTATGAAATTTTTGGACACATGGAGAAAACAACATACTCTCTCACCTGTACAAAAAGCATCTGTTTCCCTGCTTACTTAATTTTTTTTCATATCCCATGAGACCTATTGGAGAGTCACAGTTGATTTGGCAGTTGCTGAATAGTTGACTTCTGTGCCAAAAATGCGTGTAGTCTGACACACTTACGAAGTCCAGTGGGAAACAGACAGCTTGGCTTTGTCTATTATGATAAATGAAAAAAAACCCATTGGCAAGTCCCTGACTCTGAAATCTAAGGTGGCACAGGTTTACTTAAATTCCCCTTCTTTTGGGTAGTAACCTCAGTGATATGTTTATATTAGAGAAGCAGTTGTATTGGCTCAAAACTGAGCAGGGAAGTAGAGAGGGAGGAAATATGCAGTGCTCAAACTGTGTTCAAACTTTTCCTTTGTATAACTTTTCCTAAAAATTATGGATATATACCCTGTGAGACTTCTGTAGCCTTCCTGAAAACAAATCAACTGTTGGGAGGAATAGGTTAAAAGCAGCAGACTGGCAAGGATGATTGCAAATTGCTCAAGTAATCTTGCACCTGGAAATAACCCTGTGTTGCCTGTGCTGACTCACACATCAACTATTAAACACGTTGCCACACACAAAATAGTACAACCTGGAATAACTGCATTGGTTACTGGAAAAAATGTCTTGTTTTTTATATAGAATCATAAAATGGTCTGGGTTGGGAGGGACTTTAAAAGTCATCTATTTCCAGTCCCTCCTGCCATATACACCTATACATGGCAATATGCATTTTATAAAACTATATAAACATATACACAGATATAAAGGTGCAGAGCCACACACCATTATATAAACATAGAGTTGTTTCCTTAAAGAGCTGGGGCTGGACAAAGGTGATGCAGGCTCTAGTTTTTCTTTTCCAGTGAAATCCTCTTGTGGAAGAGATGAGAAGTAGGAGGTTTCTCTCCTACTTGAAAAAAAACTAATTGGGACTGTGCAGCTAAGGTACATTTTTTGGGAAAAAAATGCAATAGGAAAAGGAAATACAGAGTGTAGGGACCAAGCATCTGCATGATCTATTGTTATTCTCTTAAAAGGACCATACAACCTCTCTGAACCACCATAACTATTTGTAAATATCTGTTCTCTTTCACCATTTCTGAATCTTCATCTATTTTTATGTTTTATCAATACACAGTTTGGTCAATTCTGTGGTAGAAACTATGTGGGATAATATTTGGGATGGTCAGATTTTCCGTGCTACTCAACCCATTTAAGCATACAAACCTGTATCAATTGCAAAAGGCACATCAGGACTTGCCTGGTGGAGTATCATTGGGATTATAAGAAATTAACTGAGTCAAATATTTTGTTGTGAGGGTAGTTAGGAATTCAGTCAACAACTTTGTGTCAGTTTGGTCCATTTTCTCATCTACACAGATGACTAGCCAGGGAGTTCCTCGAACATCCAAAGAATTAATGATCAAGAGTGATACCAGGTACACCACAATTGTTAACTATACGAAAATCTCAAGTGTCTTCTTCATATTGCACTAATTATTTAAATTCCACAGCTTTTGTTGCAGTTTGAAGTGCCCTAAGGTATCTCTCCTTGCTGTCAAGCTGCTCTTCCAAAATGTCTCCTGTTGGTGCTTTTGTACTTAGACAACTTATATGAGTTTCCATGAACTTTGATAGGGAATTAAACATGTAGTAAGCATCCAGGCAACGTACCTATATTAGATAATTATTTATGAGCTGAATCTCTTTCTAGGACAATCCTTGCAAGAGCAGAAAACAGTTATACAAGGTTCAAGAATTCTAATTTATTCTATGTTATGTACTGAATCCTTGAGACTGTGCATGCTATGGAGATAGAAATTGGTGTCATGTTGCATCCATTTATTTTTTAATACTCATTAGCCCATTTGAAAGTTTCTGCTCTCAGAGATGTCTCTGTTACCATGAAAAATGGTCAATGAACTCATACCTACAGGATTATATTTCTAGTATCCAGTAGATTTCTTAGATATGCTAGTTCATTTATATGTGAACAGATTCCTGTCTTTGTCAGTATTTCTTTTGTCAGCAGAAGTCATACTATCAAGATCTTCAACACTTGTTACCGTGGTGGAAGAAACCAGTGACAGTTTTCAAGTTCTTAGTGACAGATGCAACATTAGTTGCATCTAATACTATTTAGAACATAAAGGAGTTGAGGTTATTTAAACCTGATTCTTTGATATCTACCATAAGATCAAACTGCAGGTATCATTAAGCACATTCAGGTGAGATAGGCATTTTTCATGCTCTAATACCATCCCTCCTCTATATACATGGTTCTATTACAGATTTTAACATCTGTATACACATGTATTTATTCATATATGTATATGTATATCTGTACTGATATTGATACATACAGTCACACATATATGCTCTGTTTATATTATTTTCTAGGCTTCATGGTAGTCCAGAAAGGTTTAAAGCAAGGGCTAACATTTTTCATACTTAATCAGAACAAAATTCAACAGAAAAGAGTGCTTCCTGCTACAGATCTCATTGACATTTCTTTCTCACAGATTAAACATGTTCAGATATATTTATTGTTGAGAACAAACTTTGTCAGGTTTGGACAGCTCTAGAAGGACACTGTCAATGACGGATCATGAATTGATGAAACACGATATTTGAATTCTTACCTAAAGATCAGTAGTTTTAATATTTCACTACTTGAAAGCAGTTTTAATTAGCCAGCTTTAAAGGAAGTTTTTAAAGCATCTGCATGTCTTGAATTAATTATTCATCAACCTGCTATTCAAAATAATTTGATTACTCTAAGTCATTTTTATCCATCAATTCTGTTATGAGGCTTCCTAAGACACAGTATAAAATTTTACATGTGTCAATATAAGCCATTACAATTTTAAAAAATAATTATTTGTCAGATTTATTAATTATTTTAAATACTTATCACAATACATTAAATTTAAAAATTACATTATTGAGATTTTTGTGTACAGAGATAATTGTAATATTTTATATGTAGTTTACAATAAAAATTTTAAAAGACAAAGCATTGTTCAGGAAGAAAAAATTAGAAAATTAAAGCATACTAGAGGTCCTCACAATTTGCTCTCTTCTTTTTAAAATGAAAGATATATACCTAAAGTCTAGTGATGAGTTTGCTTTAGCTTCTTGTGGTAGTTTACTTTGGCTGAATGCCAGGTGTCCACCAAAGCTGCACAGATCTCTCCTTCGGCCAGAGGGAAAAGAGGAGACAAAAAAACCCACGAAAACCTGGGATTTACCAAGAAAGGGAGTTTTATATTTACATGGAGAAAAAGGAAAAAAACCTAATAACACTACAAACACATAGGCAAAAGAAACTAACAGTAAAATTCTGCTTCCCACAATAAGCGAAGTGCTCTTTCTCTCTCTTCCAGGGAGCAGCTGTACTGCCAGATAGCTACCACGGAAGAGAGTGAGCTACTTCCTCCTCCCCTTTTTATATCTGAGCTGATGTAACGTGGTATGGAAAATCTTCTGAGTCAATATGAATCAAGTGACTTATCTTAGGTTTCCTCCCAGGAAAAGGAAACAAACCCACTACGCTTCTTAATGACATGAAGGAACAAGTCAGAGAAAAAAGAATTTTTGCATGATGAGTGAAGAGGAGTCTATGAACAGCAAATCAAAGGTCCATGTGTATCTAATAAAATCCTTAGTGCAAAAGTCAAAATCATTTAGACAGCAATAAAATGCCACATATATAGAGGTTAATCTTCCGAGCATTTTTTGTTGCGCATTAATTTTATCAAACTAGTTGAGTTTGACTTCCCCGCTTCCAGTGACCTGTTGGAACTCCATTACTGAACAGGTGAGACAGTTTAGATGTTTTATGTGTTTTGGCTAGTGGAAATGCAGAGACCAGTGAAGAATAAAATATTTAGCTGTGACATGAAGTCTGCTTATATAAATTGAGATAAAAAGTGACAGAACTTCGACCTATTCACTTCCATAGCTTCACTGGCTTGGATTTAACATCAACATGGCAACTCAGAAAATAAAGCTAACTACCTAGCTAAATTATAAAATGGTTTTTCTTAGATTTATTCTGGGAGTCTTGGTGGATGACAAGTTGAATATGAGTAGCAGTGAGCCCTTGTGACCAGAAGGGCCAGTGGTATCTTGGGGTACGTCAGGAAGAACATTAACAGCAGGTCGAGGGAGGTGATCCTACCACTCTACTCAGTCCTAGTGAGGCCAAATCTGGCGTACTGTGTTCAAAGACAAGGAGCTACTGGAGAGCACTCAGCAGAGGGCCAAAAAGGTGACTATGGGTCTAGAGCATCTGTCTTATCAGGACAGACTGAGGGAGATGGTTCTTTTAGTCTAGAGAAAAGAAGACTGGGAAAGGATCTCACCAGTACATATAAACACCTCAAAGGCAAGTGTCACTCTTTTCAGTGGTGTCAGGACAAAGAGTAATGCCCATAAACTAAAACACAAGAAGTTCTACTTCAATTTCTCTATAAAATAATTTTCACTCCAAGGTATAAATAATGTATGACATTAGATTTATTTTAAAGTTGTTCTGCATATTTCCATTCACCTGATGCTTGAAAGACGTGGTCTGTTTTGGGGAAATAGCTAGCATGATTAAAATAAAGTTACTATATATCGACACGTACAAAAATTTAATGCTTTATTCTACTATATTTTGAAAGATGATGGAGACAAAAATGTGCATTCAAGTAAGATGTGCAGATCAAAGACGTTTAGATGATGAACTGTGAGTATTATATTAGGGGGACAAAAATTGCTTAGAATAAAAATTGACAAAATGAAATATTTTAACCTGATGCTGGAACTTTTGATTGCAGTGACTACAGCATTTGCTTATGAGAACATTACAATACTTTGGTCTCATTGTTTATTTCAATGAGAAAATCTGATACATTCAGATTCTGTTATAGATTTTTGATGTATTCACATGAACTGTAAGCTTTAAGATGTCATTACCTACAATGGAATTGATTCTGTAGTCTTTCCTAGCTCATAAAGTATCTATTTCTGTGGGGAAAAAAAGCTCACTGAAGTTTATATAGTTCCATGAAAGAAGAGTAATCCATACCCACTCAAATCTGCAAAGAATCCTTAAGGAATATACCAATCCACTTAAACCAAAAGTTTCAGTAGTGTTCTAACTATTTCAGGATATGACTTAAGTGAGTCTTACAATGTTATATTTCTTTATCTGAGATTAGTCAAATTATATAGTCTTTGAAATAGTTGACTTAAAGCAACAATTAAATTGTTCATTGAGTACTGAGCTATTTAAGCTTGTCTCCCAGGTATATGTTTACTGTAAAGAGGAAAAGTAGGAACAGCATGTGCTCAGCCTACTGTCACTTGGTCAGGGTTTGGCTGGCCAGCCATAATCTCTTCTGCACTCTTAGCACCTGTCAAATTATAAAAGACAATTCTTTGTATCTGCAGAATTTTTTATTACTGAGAAGTTAATTTGTATTGTTCTTTTCTACAAGTCACAAAATTTCAGGGAGCTGTAGGACTGTGTAAGACTCCTATGTCCAACTCTGTTTGGAACTGGTAAAAAACATCACAGTATAAAAGATCAGGGAAGAAAAAAGGTAACGGCAAATTTTATAAAAGTTAGCTCTAATAGAACAAACAAACAAATGAAAGAAACTCATTCCTATTCCTTATAAATTGATAAGCATATAGTTGATTATTAAGAATTATTATTTTCTTCTAATTAGCTCTTTTGTCAAAGCTAAGAAGACAAAAAAATTAAGTTTTTTTTCTATAATTTTAATTAAGAAATGAGTATATAAGCAATAAAAAGCATTTGAATTTTAATCTTAAAACTTGTTGACAGTAGAACTAGAAATTAGCTTTGTGTAAATTTCAGTTTTATACTTCCTTCCGTATTCAGCAACTACCTTGCTTTGTCTCAGCTGCTTGAGAGACCCTTGCAAAACTTGGCAGAAATTGCACACGTACAGAAGTTATTCATGTGAGGAGGAGCAGGTGAGGTGTGGAAAACTATCACACAGTTATAAGCACCCAGGCTAAGTTGTAGGTCATTCCTAATTCTCATTTAATTGAATAAATAAGTGAAATAAAAAAAATAAAACAAAACATAAAAAATATCCCCCACAATTCACAACTGATTACAGTGACATATCTCTACTTTTTATTTTAGCATTTCTTGCAAAGCTACTAAGCTATCCTGCTGCACATTGAGAAGGAACTATTTAAAAGAGGTAAAATCAGATGGAAGAAGAAATAAATTATGATTTTTTTCCCCTAACTGAATTATTGATCCATTATTTTCAATCCTACTCACTTAATCTTGTGAAAAAAATCTAGGAGTCTCTCTCCTAATACACAGATGAAAGAGGAGACATCTTTGGTTTTGTGGTTCTGTGCAGAAACGTGTTTTGTATTAGGTACATGTCTTGAGTTCTTCTCCAACCTCAAGAGAGTTTGAATTAATTTACAAATGAAAAGTTGACTGAGCTTACAGGTTGGGAGGATTAGCTGAGTGAACTGAGCTTCCACTCTTCATGCAGAAGTTAATAATGGAGTCTTTTAGAACTGATGAGAAACATTTCAGTAAGCATCTATGTGCTGAAATTTTCATCAATGTATTTATCACAATGATCACATCACCTGAGTTTTTTCAGATCTAGGGTGAAACAGATCATTAAAAGGAAGATTATCCTTGAATAATCAGCTGTTAGGGTACTCACTAGACAGTCTCCTCTGTTCAAGTCTCAGACTGATGATTTAGAAGTGAGGTTGAGCAAATATTTCCTTCATAACCAATAAAGAGAAATTTCCAATTTGAAAAGTGATTTATGTTAATATGAAACAGATACCTAAAAACATTAGATCAATCATACTCTGGAAATGTGTTTCTCTTCATTAACCAAAGAGTTTAAGAGACATCTTTTTTTTTTTTTTTAGAAAATTATTTTAAGGGAATGAATTGATATTTTTAATAAATTCTTCACTGTGATCTATCTTTTCTTCTGTCCAGTCCTTTCCAAATGTATCTTTTTTGAAGCCAGTGTAAGCCCTCACTAACTAAAGATTGGGCTACTAAGTGTACTGGTTACCTGACATGCTTGGTGCAAGCTCATTTTTGAAAGAAAGCCTAATATTAAACTAGACAATTTAAAGTTCTACTGTTTAAAGAAGAGGTTGTGAGAAAACTGTATATTTATACTGGTCAGCACTTTTTTTTTAACAGCACTGTGATTTTTATTTATTTTTAATAAACGTCTAAGAGGTTTTTTAATGCTGTTTTAATTTATTCAGAAATGTTCTACCTAAGAAATAATTCTATATGTTCTCAGGAAAGCCCTGTATATATTCTTAGTAATTGAAGAAGAAATTCACACTGTAGCTGTTTAGCAGCAGTACTTTGTGACCAAGGAATGATCTAGCATGAGGGACAAAAAGACCCAACTACAGAAGGGTTATATATATATATATATATATATATATATATATATATATTCACTCCATATAAAAGAATGAAGTTATTTTTTTTTAATTTAAGTATAGTTATTTTGAAAATATATATATGATCAGTATGTCATCTCCTAACTAACAACCATGCAATGTATTTCAATTCTTAGAAAGATACTCTTCTTAAAAAGAAAATATCCTTTACTAAAAGTAATCATGGTTAAAAGGAGATAAGGATATGTTGGTAGATTATATTAATTATATAATTAATTATATTAATTATATTAATATATGAGTTAAAACTTTAAAACTACCTTTAATTATTTCATTTTCCTTGAATTTGTTAAAATAAGTATTTCTGAACTTAATTTTCATAGATGCACTCTGTTGTTTCATCAGCATGTATAACTGAAAGGTCAAAATAAATAGAATTCAGTTTAGATTCTGTCACAGACTTAACTTTTCCATTAAGTACAATGAGCTTTGAATTTAGTCTATTACAAGTAAGCAGGTTAATTGCCCAGCAAATTTAGACACAAGATAGTTTAAAATGAGATTTTTCTTATTAAAGTATGAGTTATTATAATGTCCTCTCATAGCATATGCTTGATTCAAAAGTAATGAAAGAACCCACAGAGGAGAAAAAGAAAAGACTGTCTTTTGGGCTTAAAATTAATTTAAAGTTTGTTTAATGAAATTAGAATTTTACCTTTCTAATAATTTGTCTCCCTTTTAAGAATTGCTTTAATGACGGGAATTAATATAATATTAGATTAAAAAAATTAATTTCAAGAAATGAATTCTGTCTTTTCAGTTTAATAAGGTTTTTCATATACAACAGCTTTTAAGAGAGATGTGTTATTACCAGGAGCTGATATAAAGAAATACTAGGTGAGTCTATAGGTCATTTTTGTCTCTCATACGGGTTTATAATCTGTTGTAACTTCTGTATAATGAAAAGAAATGGAAAAGAATAATTCTCCTATTCAAAGTAAAATGGTTTAAATCTCAAATCAGGCCTCCTTGATGAATTTCTAGTACAAAAGATATATTTACTTGACTATAAACAACTGAAATGACCATATGGTTCAACCAACAGCCAGGGAGCAAAGTAATTGTCCCATGGATAACAATAACGTGAACACTCTCTTGAAATATTCAGCATCATTTACAAGTCTGAGGTATTTTGTCATGTGGTAATTTCTCAGAGGATTTTCCTTGGCTTCTACCTTATTAGTGAACATCATTGTGTTATTCCTTTCTGTAAAGTTCCTTCCATCATGTGTATTGTAACTAAAAAGCAAGCATAGTACAAGAAAACATTGTTTATAGTATCATACAGATTGTTACTTAGTCTTATCGTTAGTGTACGTAGGCTTATTCTTATGCTTCTATGCTTTTAATTGCACTTTTTATAGTACCTATAATATTGAATTATGAAAAAAAAATCATATTCAGTGTAAATAAATAATCACTTCTACTTTGTATTAAAAAAAAAACCAATAAAATTTGAAGGAGAAAATGATTCCTGGTATTCTTTGATTAAATGAGAAAGAATGATCAACTTGAGCACTCCTGCCAATATAATCAGCAAATGTATTTAATGTAGATGTCTATAACTTTTCCTTGAAAAAGAAGAACTTTGTAATTTTCTAGCTTGTTTATTGCCATGTAGCTGTTTATTGTCTAAAGAGAAAAGGATTGCTAGAAATATATATAAAACAATTTCTTTTTTTTTTTATTTCCTGTATTCTTAGGAAAAAGTATGGTTCCCTGTAATTACAACATATTTTTACTTAAATAGCTTGATATACTTTATATCTAGCTCTCAAATTTATTTCAAGTAATATTTGATGGTAAAAAGAGTGTGAACTAAAAAACCTTCAGAAGAGAAAAAGAAAGCATATTGCTAATTGTCAAAATGTCAAGTAGACAGGAAGCTACAAGGTCTTCTGAATGTAAGGTAAAATATGAAAACAATCTAAAGAGTTTAAAACACAACTAAATATATATAGATTTAAAAATGGGTTTCCATTTGGAAAAAAAAACAACAAAACAATACAAAACTTCACTATTCACTTGGAAGAATTAAAAACTTGCAAAAACCCCCATAGTTCTGAAAGGTGTTTGTGTAACAGTAGGTAGCAAAATAAACATGAGTTTAATACACCTTTGCAGCAGAAAAGAGACCTGTAGGTTTTGGAATACATATGCAATTGCATCAACAAAAGAAATGTCTAAAATGTTTACATGGAAGATCCTTATGGACCATTACAAATATTATTATATCTACTAGAAAAATAGAAACATTATGAATAATTTGGAGAAAGATAACAAAGATTAAACACTCATTAACATGATAATATTAAGAGCTGCTCTTAAGGGCAATAAAAGAAGTCTTATGAACATTTGAAGGTAGCCTAAAACCAATACTTGCTTGACGTTTGGAGAAAAAAAAAATTGTCACTATGTGGAGAGGTTTTCTTCAGTTTAACTTCTTGTAGCAGAAGAAAAATTTGTATACATAGTAGATCTCTATTCAGTTATTGGTAAGAAAGACAAAACAACAAAACAATTTGTCTCCATCTTTATTTCCTATTACTTCATATATCAGAGCAAGGAGGTACTCCAAATTCCAATACTAATGCCAGCTTTAAAGAGTAATACCTACCAAAGTAGATTCTATATATTTAACATATGACCTTTACTTCCTTGTTTAAGACTGCAGTGGTTGTAGACTTGGCAGGACATTCAGAATAAAGGTTACAACAGACTATGTGAAGTTTGAAGATCATGTAAAACTGGAGATGCAAGCAGGCCCAAACAGAAATGTATTCATTCTCCACAGTCTTTACTTTCAGGGTCTTCCTAGGTGCTTTCCTTTCTGACTTTGTATAAAAGCTTATTTTCTGCCATTTTACTCAGCCAGTGTGCGGGTATTAAAAGTTACTCTCAGTTTGCAAGACAGAGCACTGTGACCATAACCTCTCCTTTCAAGGAAGCCTTTTAATTCTCATTCAGTTCTCTTCTTTTAACTGAGGTTGGACCTACATCAAGAAGGAATAATATCTTCATGCCCTTAAACATAACCTCCTCATTTTTCCCTACTGCCTTTAGCATTCTATCCTTCTCCTAGGTGTACAACAAGGTCAAAATCATGGTCCCTCCTACACTGTTACTCACAGATGGCCTCGATGTGGGAATCTTACGGTATTTGTGATCCAGATTAGATATTCTTTCAAGCTGTGTGACTGAACTACATGTGAAATTTTCTATGAAAAAGATTGTATCAGGACTTCATGTTCCCTCTGAAAATCTCAGAAGCTTAATGTCTCTCCTTTGCTGTGAGTTGTCTGAAATGTCAAATCATTTTTACATGCCAATAAAATTTTGCCTACGGACTTATTCTGTCTTGGCAGTTTTTGTTTGTTTCCCATTCTCCAGAAAGGTTTGAATTTGAATTTGATAATAATTTAAATGAGAAAGGTAAAAGCTAGATTTTGTCTTGGGATCTGTATCTCTAAATCTGAATAAGCATGTCACTCCAGTTATATTTTTATATTAGTATATTTTCATTCCCTACATATTAATTAGCTATCTTGTAGATTACTAAAACACAGGTTTCTTCTGTTTTGAAGTACAGTTCATAAATATCAAATAACAAGACTTAGTCTGTAGCTGGACTTGGTATATCAAGAATTCAGATGGGTAGCTGACTACATTGATTTTTGTTATTGAAGATAAGAAAACCAGATGGTTCATCACAGATGAATTAATAGTTGAAGGGACCCTCAGTTACACATCCAAGGCTCTGCATTTTCAATGCACTCATTCATTCATCTTTTTCCGTATTTGTTATAAAGTATTTTCAGGTTAAAATAAAAACTTTGAAAATAAAATAAAATCTTATTGAATAACCTGTACAGACTAACATTTAACATTTTTGAGTGACGTCACACTTCACTTAACTCTTCCCCTGTACTTCTAGACCCTGACAGAGATCATGAGTCAATCAACATAATGAAAAACCATTAGATTTAGGCTACTTCAGATAAATATGTAGAAACATAATGAAGGGATGAAGCCCTTTGAAAGGAGATGCTGTTATGATTTCTTTCTTCCCAACCTCGAGAATTACACATACACACATATATTTATACATCGGTATCTGAATTTATGTTAAGAAGCAATTGTCCAAAAGAAGATATTTGTGTCACTTAAAAAGTCATGAACAAAGCAGTCTTCAATATGTGGTTATCATGGGATAAAGTTTAGGGTTAAAAGAGATGATCAGGCTGCTTCCATTTGTAAACATTAAATGTCAATGTTGTGTCCATTCATTCTGTTTTGGATGAACCGTGCCATTTTAAGATTAAGTTTTAAAAACACTTGTGAGGCTAGAATAGACTGACAAAAAAACCCAACCTCCCAAATATTTCTTCCATTTTACCTGGTGCTAAGTAAAAACAGAATAATACTATTTATAACTGAAAAATAAGAATACATTAAAACGTTCTTTGATTTGTTGTGGTTTTTATTAATATAATAAATAATAAGTCCACATGACCAGGTGGGTTGAGGGTTCAAACAACCAAATCTCTTTATTGGAAACAAACAACATCTTTCATATGCACTTTGAAACAACACGTGATTCTCATGACCAACCATCATGGGGTACTTCAGTGCCCATGAGTGCTGGAGTACATCAGGACTTCATGTCCCAGGATACCCCTCCAGCATCCCTCCTATAACACAACACCTACAGTTTTTAATAATTATCTTTAAATAGTGAAATAATAAAATTTAAAATCTAATGACTTCAAGTAAAAG
Organism: Manacus candei; assembly: GCF_025592945.1. Classification (NCBI taxonomy): domain Eukaryota; kingdom Metazoa; phylum Chordata; class Aves; order Passeriformes; family Pipridae; genus Manacus; species Manacus candei. The sequence goes on from NW_026138062.1 coordinate 10,093,676, forward strand.
GGCTGTCCTCAAAGTTTATCATCTGTACAAGTCAGAAACACAGAAATGTAACGGAGAAGATCCCAGAAATACCTTGGCCATTACCTTTCTCAAAACAGGATTGTCATCAAGACCAAGCCAGCTCAGTCAGATCTGAAACATGAAAAAATCCACAGACATGTTTTTTAATGCATCCCCTCTGGACAACCTTTTACAGTGACGAACATTCTGCCAAGTGAAAAGGTTTTTCCTGATGTCTAATCTCTCCCTCAAAACAACTCTGCTGCCTCATCTGCCACTATTGGGAAACATTTGAATTTCTTTTCTTTGAAACTGCTCTCCAAATAACTAAAATGTCAGATCATCAACCTCCTCTTTACCAGACTAAACAAACCCAGTTCCCTCAGTTTGACCTCCTTCATAGGCCATGCTCTAGTTCTCTGGCCATCTTGGTAGTCCTCCACTGGACCCCCATTAATTTCTCAACATTCTCAACATTGTGGGATTTTTGTGATGGGGCTGGGTAAAATAAAACTGGGCACGCTGTTTCAAATGTAACCTCCCCAGGGCAAAGGTTAGATAATAATAATAATAATGGGATAATAATTTCCCTCAAAATGTTCGTTCTCCTCCTCCTAAAGTAGCCCACTATGCACTTTGCTGAATCTGCAATGAAACTACACTTTGGCCCTACCCTTAGCTTGGTGTCTGCAGTAACACTGAGGTCCTTTTCAACAAAACTATTATTCAGCCATTTGGTTCTCATGCTGTCCTCAGGCAGACGATCACTGTCTCCAAAGTGCAGAACTTGGCACTTCTCTGTATTGAACATGAACAAGCAAGCTTCATTAACAATGTTGAAAATGTTGTCTGTGCACCCTTCTTCTGTAACAACATTACCAAAGTATTTCTTTAGATAGAATCTTCAATTATTGTGTGATTTAAGTGCTTTTACATAGTAAATATTTTCCTACACATATATGCATAAGCCTGGAGCCTGAAGGGCTGATGAAGTTTTAGGTGAATACTGAGATTCACAAGTAGATCTGCCCAGAAGCAAAATTTACATGAGCAAAATATATGAAATCAAGTTGACTATTTCTGTGCCTAAAATGTTACAGTTCGATGTTGTTTTGTACAGGAGACAGCTGTAAGCTTTAGAGATTCTTCATCATAAATAAAACATTATCAACTCTTTGTCCCATTGTACAGAATAAATACAGCCAGTATTCATGGAAATAAGGTTTCACTGAAAATATTTGATACCACTTTGGTGGAATTCATAGTTCCTATGATGTAAATTTTACTGTGTCTTTCTGTGTTGGTTGTGCTGGTCTTACTAAGAGTCAATGTCATCTTCTCCATTACTAATGAGTCTTAGGATGTCCTGCCCATACACTGCCTGCCTTCTGCCCTCCACTATACCTCTTTTTTTCCTTCTGCAGTCAGTAGGGATGTGACTGTAATATCTTCAGAGTTCTGGATTCCTCGGTTCTACAGATTTAGCACCAAGGCATTACAAGTCACAGAACAGACTATTAGAAATTTTTAAAGGTAAAATAAGTCCTTCATAATTAATAAATTAAATTGAAATGGATTTTTCCCTTATTTTTTAATCTATAGATAAGGACTAATCAAGTATGTTGCAGTTAAAAGCAGATTCAAACTGCCAGTGTTTAGTGTGTAGCATGTAGCATTTATGATGGATATGGAGAAATCTAACACTACGAAGGTAAAATATTAAGATATACAGTATGACAATCAAATACATATTTCTGGTGCATGTTTTAACAGCCTGAAGAAAAATCTTCAGATTAATTAGTTCTGATACTTTACTGTGGTTTACTGAATAGTTATATACTGTAAAATTTTAACTGAATTCAAGACTATTCTTCAGTTGTTGATCCTATGAATTTCTGAGATTATTGTTTCCCTCTAGCAATACAAAATGTTTTTCTATGCTATTGACCTTTAAGACAAAGAAATCTTTCTAAAGTACTAGAAAAGAAACCTAAGCTGACATAAGCTATATGAACTTTTAAGGAACTAATAGGAAAAATCTTACTTCAGGTGTGAAAACACATACACTCTTCTTTCATTGTTATACTTTTAACGTTAGTATGAAAAGATAGACTAATGTAGTCCTCCTCAGTGTTGCAAGCCTTGAAGTATCTAGCAAGTTCTACTTTCAGAATTCATATAGGCTCTTGGGGCAGGTACAATTCCTCTTCCTTGACCCTAGACATTCAAATTATCACTTGTAGGTTCATTGTTAGCCACAATTGTCCCGATCTCTTTTTACGAGTAATAGATTTGTAATCTCCCAAGGAAATTAATATTAAAGTAATGATCAGATTTTAAAATTCTATCAATTACCATACAGAGTCTTTATTTCTCCTGCTGACTCTAAGAGGAGTCCAGGATGATTAGCGCAAAAGCAGATCTCAGAATCCACTTCTGATATCCATACCTGGAGTCTAAATGAGTTGAGGTGCTGTAAAGTGCCTGAGATATTCTTGGGACATATGAAAGATAACATAAAGACAATTTATGCTTTTTTTCTGAATACTTTTGCCTTTCATCACAATCTGTTAATCAAACCTGTTTCTGAGACTCAGAAAGAGTGTTGACAGTGTGCTAGACCTAAAGGTGAACTTGCAAAGATATTCTGTTATTTTTATGATGTTGGTCCATTTAGATTTATATAACCAAAGCCCATAGTGAAACAGTCAGGGCTATCAAACATCAGACAAATCCATGCTATAACATGTTGAGACCTTACTGAATATTTGTTATGTGGTATTTCAATGGCATTTAGTAAATTGGAAAAGGAATTAAATTAAATTCAAAACTAGTAGTAAACCACGAATACTTCATTGCAGTCAAGACTGTGTTCCTTTACACCATGTTTATACATGGCCTAAATAATTTTATTCTGGTTTTATGGCAGTTAACCACTGTTGGAAATGTTCAAAATGCTTCACTTGATTGTTTTTTGTTTTGGTTTCTTTTTTATTTAATTTGTCAAAGTTGTTATTTCTTCATAGGCAATAAAAAATATTTTGTCAAATTGTTATGATTTCTCTTCTTAATGAGCTGTTAGGATACACAGCTTAGCAAAGGGCATAATTAAATGTCTGTATTTGACAAAAATAGATTCTGTATTAGCCACCCAGTATGGTTGTAAGCATGAGCCTCTATAACATTTTATTTATCATTAAAATCCTTTACTTCAGTATTCATAGTTACTCATACCCTGGGACATTTCCCAGCAGAATACATTAATGCATTACGTTACTCACAGGACAATGGATTGCTTCTGACTTGCTTTTGATGTGTGAAGTATTTCCTTGGATGGGAGAAAGATTACTCATTGTGAAGCATAATTAATTTAGCAAAGTGAACATTTCATCCTCAGTGTCTCCATCTCCTTATAGTTCACTCTACTAACGCTTAGTTTTGCGTTACTGTTTCTGTTCAGTTACCATGACACACATAAGAGACAGTTATATAAAAAAATGTTCATGATTAAGTTATTCCATTATTTTCTTTGATTTCACCAAAATTTTATCTAGTACTATAATTAAAACATATATGTTAGATTGTGTTGCTTCTTCAGTAGTGATTGTCTTTAACATATACCAATTTAATTAATCAGATTACTTCCCTAATTTATCAACAGCTTACTCTAAAATCAAACTAATTTTCTTGCACTCCAGACTTCAAGATTCAGTTCTCCAATTCAAAATGAGCGTACGTCCAGGTCTTTCATAACATCTACACTACAAAAGGTAAATATTAACAGTGTACTTGGATTTATTACAAGTAAATGACAGCAAGTTTGATGGTTTTCTTGATAAGAAATTTTGCAGAAAACGGAAACACAAAAAAAGTTGCTGATCTGGATGCATTAAATCATTTTGTATAGTAAAACATGGGCTATCGCATTAGCTATTTGGGAGAAGGTGAGGACTGGAATAAGAAATATGTGATGCAAGTAGTTTATGAGATGGAGAGTAGACTTCAGACACAGTTTATTAGAGGTAAACAAGTAACATCAGCCTCAAGACTGATTCTGTTTAATAATTTCATAATTTTTTTTATTTGAGGAAAAAAGAGTTTGTGAAGGAAATTTATATGTGACATAAAGCTGAAGAAAATCTATTGTACAAAGAGAATCAGACAACTGGCCAGAAAGTGTGAATTTACCCTGAAGAACAGACTAATAAACATGAAGTAAAAATCAGTGCCACAAAATATGAGGAAGAGTATTTGGAGCTTAATAACAAAAATATCTGCAATAACATGAGGCCACTTTATGAGAAGTGGCTGTTTTTACAGGAATATTCAAAAGTACCAGAGGCAGACACATTTACATATTCCCATTTCAAATCTGAAAGTAAATTTTCTTAGTAATCATGCATTTAAGGAAAATAAAGACATGATAAATTATAAGAAAATAGGATGTAAATGTGTTCCAGGATTGCTAGGAGTTGCTGAATTTAGCAGCCTAATGGAGGCAAGGCTGGTGTAGCTCCATGTCACAGGTTTTGGGTTTTTTTTCTTGTTTTTTTTCTTCTTTTTTTTTCCCCTCCTACCCTCCTACTTTGTTCAGACCAATTTTCTAGAAACTATATCTTAGCTGCAACTGTACAACTGATCAATATTGCTTTTGCTTTTGGGGAGTGGGGTTGGATACTCTGCTAGTATCTCAACCTATAAACTAATTTTAAGCATTCAGTTGGGTTTTTTTTTGTTTTCCTGGTAATGAAAGTTTCTTCTCATTTTGTGTTGTACTTAATATTTCATCATATTTTAAATCCTAGATACCTTTATAAAATTCTACTACTTAAAAAGAGCCCCACACTTCATTATATTTCATCTTAATTGAGCATTAGTTTACCCATCTTCATAAATAAAGTACTCTGCATTGCCAATAATGCAGTATTTCCACATGAAAGATAGTTTTATTCATTGCACTGAATGTACCTTTCCCGGAAGAATAAGTAGTAAGAAAGATTCCTATGGTTCTTTCTTCTCCTGTTTCACTCTTGCCTGTGTTTAATTTAATCATTTAGAAGCTAAGAAACTCAAGATTAATTCCCTTGGAAATTGGGATTAAATGACTGACAAAGTGTGCAGGAAAGTACTAAATAAATTGCATTCAAGTGAACAGACTAGAATTGGTTGCCTGCAGATTGCTCCTTAATATAATTTCAGCATAATCAATAAGCAAGATCACATGTAAACAATTAATGTCAGCAGTAGTGGGACTGGATTTCAGCAAGATGGCTCCAAATAGTGTTAAATTTTGTTTATGCTGTATGAAACACTATAGCCAAGCCGTATCAAAGGTTAATGGAACTGTCTAAAACTGGTAACAGGTTTTAACCCACATCCAATCAAAGACATATGCTCAGTTTAAGTCTACACACATGAGCACACAGGCTCATGTATGAGCCGAAATGCATTTATGCACAAGGCTTCAACTAAAACAGAAAAGCAAAACCAACTATTGAACAAAGAAGTGATGACAACACAAAACACAGTGTGCAAATTATCATGGGAAGGGAGCTACCAGTTGCAATTTACATATACTGAAATAAACTCTTATTTCCCCAAAAACTAATTTGGTCCTTTTTTTGAAACAGGGATATTTTAAAAACTAATAGTGTGTAAAGTAGAGAAGCGCACCAGTTTGTTCAGTTAATGTGCTGCTGATTTTCACACAAGATTTAATGGAGCACATATGTCACACAAAATAAGGTGGAAAAAAAAGTTACTGGTGCTTTTTATTTATATTTCTTTAACTTAAGAAGATCCTTGTAGCTTTTTTGCAGGAGAGATGTTTTGAGAATAATTGACTTTCACAAGTTGCTTTTTATAGAGGTGTTGAGAGACTTAATTTTGAATGTTCAGCTCACATAGTGTGCCTCTGTCTGTTCTGGAAAACTCAGTTATTTTGAAAACATGGATCATGATACATTATGACATAGCTTTATATTTCCTAATGATAAGTCTCTGCTCTACCACTGTTACTATTGTCACAATCAGACAATAAAAGGATAACATTTTTAAGGACTCTGTCTTGCTTTAAGATTTTAGTAGAGAAGTTCACTCCCCCTATATGTGCTTGGAAGGGATAATTTATACCAACTCCTTCATTATAAGGAACTGCATCATTATGCATTAATGTGGCACTAAAACATAAAAAAAATACGCTATCATGTGTACAATTGTAAAAAGCATATGAAATTTAAGCCAGGGAGTTACCTTTGTTATAGAAAGAAAATGCTGGGGCCACAGGAATATCACTGGAAATATTCACAGGCTAACATGCACTTTTTTAATGGGGAAATAAAATAGAAAATTAAATTCTGGAATGGAGTTTGTCCAGGGAAAGTTGCATTAATTTTACACATATGTCTTTATTTATCTTGAATAATGACTAAACCATCCTTTTCAGGAAGAACATGAATACTGACACGTCTATTTATTGTGACTACAATGTCATAAAGATGATTTACTTAACAGAGAGAGGGGAAAAAAAAGAAAGAAAGAAAAAAGAAAAATTTTGTTTTTTAGGGGGAAAAAAGAGAAAGGAAGAGGCAGTTTTATAAGAAAGATGGTAATTCTGAGTTTGGAATTTGTCTGAGTTTGATACAAAAAATTAAAGAATCTTCTGAATTCTTCTTGCTTGTTGATTTGTTTATTAATTAGTCTGTTTCCTTTTGCAATCTGTAGGACTTATTTTCATTTTCTTAATTTTTCTCTGTAAACTGATAATGTGGATTTCAATGACTACTGAAATTTTCACCAATGATCAAGTATTAATTGTTGATGCTATTTAATGGTATATGGTTAGATAGTAATGACAAGATTATGTAGAAAAGTAATACAAAAGCACAAATACACTTTAAAAGAAACATGTTTAATAGGAAACAGCTACTATTAGATTTTAATTTTCATAAAATTTTGATGTCAGTAGTAAGAGACTAATACTAAAGGTGTTTACTTTACTATTCAGGAAAAGAAAAAAAGAGTTGAGCTTAACCACTCTAACTGGTGCCTTAGTAAAATTGTTTATCTTGAGGAAGGGAGCTGAAACCAAGTTCACATCTTAGTTTACCATCCTAAACTGATTTGAAGGGAGATTGGAAAATAGCTTTATTTTTGTTTAGATCATGAATGTTGTACAGTCATTTCCTTGACTTTTCCTGCTGTTATTAAAGGTCTGCACCTTACAGATAAGGTCAGATAGAGTCATATGACTGGAGAGGAAAAAAAGGGCACAGGTAATTGTTTTTAATTCCTCCTTTCCTCCCATCTGTCTGAATTCATCTGTCTTCAACTTTCAGACACTGTGCAACCAGCATGCTAACATGCATGGCATATAAGAGAATATGGTTTAAAAAGCAGCTAGTTACCATGTAATATTTTTTTCTGCATTTTTAGAATACAGTTGTGAAATGACCCCAGCCTTGCATTTTGCTCATACTTTATTATATAAAGAGAACATTATTTTATAAGAAAATAACAAACATCCATAATTTTCTGCTTTGTGTGTACACCTGTTTACCTGTACAAATATCTAGTTTCTTGACACACATCAATGGAAAGAGCAAAGAAGTTTCATATAGTTTGAATTCCTGCCTGACATGAATTCCTTTCAGATGTGAATTCTTGTCAGATAGGTGGGAGGTGAAATCAAAACACAGATTCATCAATCTGTATTCTTAGTGTCGACATCTGAATACTCAGAATATATATATGAGCTATTGAAAAACAGCACCATGCTGTAAATACAGTACAATAACATTTTTTGTTCTTATATTTTTTTATGAAACCTGGAGAATCTGAATAACTTACCATGAATTCAATGCTGAAGGCATTCTAAAAAGCAAATATTGTTTCTTTTATTTTTTTTTTCATATCTACAATCACTCACAGTTCTTTTAGAAAGTTCAGAATGATAAAGGGCCTCTATACACATAGTATAATAAAAAGCATGCTGCTCTGTTACAACTGGAACCTACGGAGTGATAATGGAGAGAGCTGCTGAATCAACATTAAAAAAGCATAGTAAAAGACAATGCTTTCATAATTCAGCTTATTTCAAGATCAACACGTTCTCTCAGGTGCTATTGATGTGATTTGAATTATTCTCTGTACTTAAAATGTCAAAAAGGAAAACGAAGCAAGTGTTGCATGAAGCTATAGAGGAAAGAAGGAAAGTTTACATTCAAAATGTATGTTTAGCCTGAAGTGTTAGTAAAGCTTCTACTCTGTGCACCCTCAAAATCACACTATTGACTAAAGCAAAATCAGTACATCCCTCTCAATAATCACTCAGTTATCACTGTAATATAATAAAACACTAATAAACTGACATAATGTTTTCAACTGTTAACTGAAGGTGATTTTTGAATTGCTATAAAAGTATTAAAATTTCATATTTTAAATAGATAAAAATGAGTATTTAAGAGAAAAATAATCTTTATTCCATTCCTCCAATGTGTGTTCTAACTTTTGCTAAACTTAAATTTGGCCTCAATATTTTCCCTACTAAGGGCAGTGTAAACACTGCAGTTCTGATATTCTTTCTGTGACTTAGTTTATTCATCACAGTATGGCAGTCTAATTTCAGAACTGGTAGCTATAATTCTTGTTTAAAAAAGCACTTCATGATTATGGTTTAATCAGCACATTATCTGATCAAATAAGAAATCAGATCCAGAATTAAGCTTCTAAATGAAGGTGTACTCCTGTGAAGGAGGCATTTATGCACCTATTACACTCAGTGGAGAATTAGGCAACAGTTTCAAGGAAGCCTATAGGCACCTGCATACAGACCCCCCTACTCAGTTGCCAAAATGTACATACCTAAAGTTATTTCTTACTTCATGGTCCAGCTTCCAGTAGCTGGGTGTGGTGGGGAAAAAAAGTGTTTTCCCCCCAGAGTTAAAAAAAATGGTAACCCCCAAGGGGGTGGCGTCTCTTGATGTTGACCCAATCAGCACCCCTGCAAAATTTAAACATATCACATCAGACTGGAAAAGAAGGATGATGAGGTAGTTGGAGGGGTAGTAGCCATGTTTTAGGCCACGAGGGGAGAAGAGCTAGGAGCCCCGCTGGGGGCTAGGCCCCCCCAGCCCCTAACTGGGGGCTGCAGGAACTTGGAACAGTGTTAAACTGGGCCAAGTACTGTAGCTGAGAGCTGGGGGAAGTTTCCTTGCTGTGAGTGGACAGCCAGAGATACTGAAAGTGGCAGTGGAGCAGCAGTGAACGGAGAACTGTGGCTGAGAGCCAAAAAGAGATAAGAAGCAGCAAAGACGGCATGCAGCTAAAGCAGAGAGACACAGAGATGTCTGACGGAGGGAGAGGGAGAGAGGACTAAGTTCAACAGAGACAGTTTTGGGGTAAGACTGAATTAAATCTCCCCAAAACCCCTTTGAAACCCCTCCTGGGAGGAGGGGATGGACTTCTACTTTTTGGGAGTCCTAAGATGCAGTATGCACCGGAGAGAGGAGCTGAGAAGCTCAGAGGTGTCCTGGAAGCTGGACTGGGATGGCCGGACGGAATGCAGAGGAGGTGGCCTTGCCCCCCCCTCTCCATGCTGGCAGTTCAAGACAGAGCAAAAGAGCTCTGGTAGGATGCTTGGAGCAAAGACTGAACTGAGAACTGCCCTAAATATTCTGACTCAGGGAGAGCTTGAATCTCCTGAGGAAGGGACTTTCACGAAGATGCCTTGCACTTTGTGATATGACCATGGTGAGGCGAGCCTGTCCGTGCTATCGCAGTCCACAGGAGAGAGACCTTTGCTTGGAGCCGAAGGGCTGAGAGGGGTGAGATGAGACCCCCTTGTGTGTAAAGGAGAGAGATCCAGCTACAACAACTTCAGCTACGACTGCTGCATTGAAGAGGAGAAACACTGCTGCCCTGAAAATGAAAAGATCTTTCCTTCTTCCCTTCTGGACTTTTATTGGAGGGAGAAGAGACTTGATCCAATGTAAATATTGATTTACCATAGGAGAGATAGTTAAGATTGTGTATATAATATATTATAATATTTATTTGTGTAATAATTGTAATATAATTCCCTTCCCCCCATACTGAGTCTTGTGTTGTGTCTGGAAAACCCCTCTCACACTGGGGTGAGTTGTGGGAGGGGGGTTTGGACTTGGAAGTTGGATTTTTGGGGGTCTTAAACCACAACACTGGGTAAAACAGTGCAGGTTTCCATTCAATAGTATGCTCAATACCCTAGGGAAGACATAGAAATCAGTGCCCATATCTGGTTAACTGGAAGCATCTTTTGATTTGAGTAACTCTTCTGACAACACTGAACATATCGAATAGGAGTGAAATTTTAGATAATTATATAATTGTGTTGTACTGAAATGGCAGAGATCTACATGAGGCTGTACATGGGATATAAATGAGATACGTGCTGTTATAAAGTGATGACTGGACATAAGCTAGGATAACCTGGGGAATTTCAAGCACTGTTAGTTAGCTACTTTAGACAACAGAACTAAATCCTAGTTCTCTGTTAGATATAATGGCAGCTTCTAAACCTAAAGATTTCTTCAGTTAGCTATACAGAGGCATCTAGTTTTATTTAAGAAGACTTAAAGATAGCTGCTGAAAGCTATTACAAAGGGCCTATGGAAGACCTGTACCTTCCTGGAGCGGCAGCTCAAAGCAAGGCAGGTTATCATAAGCCTTAATACCTATAAGATTGAGTGCTAATGTTTGGATTTGCTAAAATTTGGCCCCTACCTCACACACTGACATTAAAATTTATATACCCTAAATTTCAAATCAGTTAAAATTATCTGAGACATTCTTAGATATTCTAAGGTGTAAGGAACATCATCAGAGGACTAGGAGACACTACAGGGGACCCACGGAGACCCTATGCCTTTCAAGAAGACTGTGTTACGTACATACAGGTTAGCCCAGGTCATCTCAAAGAACACTAGATGTCTAAGTGCAGGCAAAGGAATCAAGTAATCTGAATTATTAGTATATCTGAATTATTAGTATATCTGAATTATTATTATACACTCCTTCTAAGCATATGTGGCCATATAAAGGAAATTTAAAATAAATTAGATGAATTATGCCTTTGTGAACCTTATTCTCTCTTCATTTAAAGGAAGCCAAATTTCATTAGCTTAGATATGTACATGTAAAAATGGGTGAGCTTGATCTTGTTTTCGGTCTGAATGAGACATCATTTGGAGAAATGATTCCAGGTTTCCTCTCCTGTGGTTATTAGTTAAAGTAGCAACTCCATGTAAGTAAATGCCATTGAGACAAATTACCTGTAAGTAAAACACATTAGGGGATAAGGTTAGCTAGCTGTATTAGCTATGCTCTTGCTATGTTCTTGCAAGAAATGTGCATTATTTTTAATCTGAATGGTACCAAGATAATGTAAGACACTAGTGAAAAAACAGGCCTTGAAGAGTTTAAGGAAAGAATGAAACACATACTCTTCTCAAAAGGGCAACAGGAACAGAAATACTTGTGAGGAAAAAGGGGGAAAGGAATCATGTTGACTGGTAATTTTTAGAGTGGAGGGGAAAGCTATAAAATAATACATGCATAGAAATACAGGTGAATCAGTGCTGAATGATAAGGAACAAGGACTTGATACTGCCATGTTTGAGTCAAAATTTGTAGAGCTGTATTTGAGGAGGGCAACTCAGTAGCTAAATCCATGTAAGAGGAGGCACTGAAGACTCAGCAGTGTTCAGCACAGGAACAAGTGTTAATGGACTATATGGATGGCTTACAATTTTTCTTCAGCTTTTCCTTTGTTATAAGGTCTTGATGCAAATTGTTTGTAAAATAGACTTTTCAATCTTGAATGATCCACATCAATATACAATTTCACTTTTCATTTTGTGCTGTTTTCTATACATTCATTTCTGCTGGTGAATTTGCCTGGGCTGAACTTTTATATTCCTTAATATGATTTCTGTAAAAGTTCTTATATAAAATATTGACAAAGCTAAATTCTTAGTTGGTTCCAATTATTTCAACTGCATTTATACATTCTCTCTTTAGAAAATCTATAACAAATTTTTACAAAACGGTACTTGAATTTCCTACCAAATGTAGGTTTTCATCTCAATAATTTTTTTCCCAAAATTCTTTTAAAAGCATCTTTTAGTCTTTTTTTTTTTTTCTGAAATTCATATGATGTAATCTAGCTGAATAATTTTTGAGAGGTCTTTAAGAATGTTATGAAAAAAAATGTTTTAAGTAGCACAAATCAACAGAAGTGGAGGTTTTACTATTCCTTTAAGAATTTACTATAGTGGGAGAATAACTGGGAATGGACAGAAAATACAAATGGTTTGAAACCACCAAGGATCCATGATTGAGAGGTAAAAAAGCTTATTTTTTTTCAGAATTGCTGGTTGTTTATTTTTGTTTTACTCTTCTGTTGCGCTCACATAAGAAATGAAGCAACTGATGTGTGAATAAATAGATACGTCTTCTGTATATAAACTAACCCACTTAAAAAACTAAAGTGTATAGGAAGACAATGATAGTCCAAAAATGTGTGTATATCATTCAAAGTCATCTTTCTTTTATCTTTCCATTCTAAACCTATACGCTGTTACCAAAATCATTCCACAGGTATTTCACGCAAAATCTCACATATGTTATTTTTGAGCTTTCAGTTTCTAGCCCAGTAAGTCAACTGAATGTATGAATGAGACTCTGAGCCTGAGGTGGTGCTACTAGTGGTCATAGTGCTACTGCACTGCAGTGCCACGTTATGGCCTACAAGATCTTGGAGAAGCTTGGAGCACCATTCTGTTAGCTTGGACAGAGTATCAGATTTATATAATCCCTCGACTTCCACCCCGGAGACAATTTGGTTTGTAAAGGTCGAGACTGCATCTGTCTGAAGACACATCCTAACACGCAGTTTAATAATAGTGCCCAGGCACCAGTCAAAACCTATTTCTATCCAAGTAGGGATGTCTAAAACAGAAATTTCTTCTTCAGGTATGATGACTGGAATTTACTTCAAATCTCATACCAGAAGCAAAATACACTGAAAATCTCTTATCTATATTAGTGTCAGGGTTCTTAGAAATCCTAATCATACACTACTGGAGGTTATAAAAATGTACCAGCTTCCAAAGGCTTTTCATACATCCAGACCGCAGAATAGAGACAGAGAACTCTCCACATTTTCCTCAGAAACATGTTGGACACTAGTTTCTATCACAGTAGAGACTACAGTAGAATCAGTCTAACAATAGTGAATTTATTTATAGCCTCTTTGGGGTTTTTTTGGTATTATTGTCTTACGTTTTAGGTTATTCACTAAATAGCTCAAAGACGATTAGCAAATTGGCACTAGGTATATGATTGTGTTTTCCTAGGTTTCAAGTGACTGAAGAGCTCTATCTCTTTGACAGCACAGTAAATTGCATATAGATATTTTAATAATAGGAGTGTGAAAAGTAAGATATAGACATAAAAGAAAATACACAAAATTCTTCCTTTCGTTCTCAATAAATATACATTCAGGGGAAAAAAAAAACAAACCAAAAAGACCAAAGCAGTAAGCCCCTCCCTGTCCTCATACTCGAAATATATTTCTTTTACATTTCCTTGTATTATATTATCTGTATAAAGAAAAAACTTAATAAATAACTGTTCTGATACATTGCCACTTACAGTAAGTAACTGACTAAAACCCCTTAGGGATCAACAACATTGAACTGATTGTCTAGTTTCAGTCAGGTCGTGACAGGGAAGGAAAAAGTCTCAAAAAGATTGTTTTCAAGGATTTGCTTTCTTCTATTGATTCTGAGAAGGCATTTTTGTTCAATGTGTCAGTTTATTCTTTTAGAAAGGTTTCAGAAATTAATTGTTTAAAAGACCTTTCAATTTATTTTATACTACTATTATCTTCTGTGAATAAAAATCTATATATCTATGTTTACTGCAGCACAAGAGAAATGAAAGCTCTATTAGCCATTTTGACTTTGTTTTCAAGCCATATAGTAACAGGACATTTTCCAGTCTGCCAGGAGACAAACAATATGCTCATATTTCTGGAAAATGAACAGTGTGATCTTTAGGAACTCCTGGGTTACCATGGATACCAACATGTATTCTATCTAAGTCACAAGACATACTTACATTGCTTCTGAATTAAAAATCAGTTTTCAGAATTGTTAAACACAACAGAAACATCGAGTTTAACTTTTGGTTTGTTATATTTTTTTGTTTTTTTTTTTTTTTTTTCATAAAAGGCATAGTAATACTAAAGGTAGGAAAAAAATTGCTACTCACCACTAGTCATTTACAACTTGGCATCTTCATCAACTGAGCTGTCTTCCTTAGTTGCTGAGTGATAATGATTTCATTTTATGCAATTTTACTTTGAACTACTAAAGGTTACTATGGAAACCTTGACTCTTTTTCTCTTTTCACATTCTTTGAACAGGTAGTAAGTCTCACTGTGTGGGGGAATTGAATTGGCATATCCACTGAAACATTACTTGAAAATCAGCTCTAAATTGCCTTTACCATTCATGAGTCAATGTTAAACTAAGATTTGTCAGACAGTCTGGTAGAAGAATAACATATCTTCAGAAAAATAAAAGTTTGACTGAATCTTTTACAATCTGCTAAACCTCTATTTTTTGATCTACTGAAATTTCATCTTTACTTGATCATAATGGTGAATATAAATGATTCCGGCATTAATCAATGTAATAAAACAATACAGGATTTATTACTACATGGTTGCTCTTGTTTTCAGTTTTTTTAGCTTGTCATGATTTTTTTTTTTAATTTTTCAACCCTGTATCTGACTTACCTTGAAACTGAAATAGCCTTTTGTTTTTCTTTTGGTTCCCCTGTCTGAATCATGCTAAAATTCATCGTCAAACTACAAACAATGAATAGTGTTAGACAGTTTAATCACCTCCAATTTACTTCTAACATTGTCATTAATTTGTGATGTCTAATCAGAACCTGTAACTTGTAACTGGGTTTCTAATTTGTCTTGAACTAAGATTCAGTTCTTAATTTAGAATCTTGAAACCTTTATTTTCAGACCAGTCCTCATTTTTGACCATCAAATAATCTAATTCTTCTTATATTACAATCCAATTTGCTACCCCATCTCTAAGAAAGCAAACCAATGGTCTGGGACTCTTATTTGTTTATATTTCTTTTTAGTCATATAACAAAAAAAAAAATCTCTAGTTTTACGCCTTGTCTTGACTCTTCTGGGGTTTACCCTTTATTTGGGCTTATCTGCTTTAATTGGAAAAATTCCAATAACAAAATTAAAAAACACTCAGAAATAAAGTCAGTAACAAATCTTTGACAATAAATTCTATAAGACTTCTGACTGCCAGAATTTAATTTAGTACTTTTGGGAGAGATTTTTAGGAAAACTTCACTTTTTAATTTGCATTCAAAGTGGAATTGAAGGGCAGAAGAGACCAGAGCCTCCTTTGACAAGAGCAGATGTCACATTATTCATCTCTCAAAGTTGCTCAAGCAATATCCAACTGTAAATAATTTTATTCTTCTTCACTGCCATCAACCAGTACCACATTCAAGTATATATATTTTACATTTTCTGTTCATTCTGCCTAGTAAACCTGGAGAAATTATAATTTTTGTTAATATTTGAATGATAGATTTTGCATGGAATTTGAGATTTGGGGAAGCTTTTGAGACACGAAAATGGCAGACACATTTAACTCCACTTTTTATTTCAATTTTATTGAATTATAGCTTTAAAGTCAATATGTTATATTCCAGATTGAAATGAAGTTTTCTATTCTTCCTTTTTGAGCTGCCAGAAAACTCTATCCTGATATGTACACATGTAAAAATGCTCTTTCTCTAACCTTCATTCAGTTTACTTTTATCATTAGCACTTTTTTTTTTCATGGTTTGCATTTTAAAAGATACCTAAATATCATAAGTTAAAACTTTTTAACCAAGAGCAAAGTTTCTTTTTTTTTTCCAGATAAATCCTTAATAAATTCTGATATGGCATCTACTCTCAGAAGTGCAAAAAATTAAGTATATGGTAGTTCAGGTTCTCCAAAATGATTGATGTTGTGATAAGAACACCACGTCACATCAACAAAATTCACATTGTACTTAGATAAACAGCCTTGTTTGAGCTCTCTGCTACATCAAGTTTCCTGACCCTTGATTATAAACACCTTGATTATTTAAAGGAAGTTCAAAAGTTTCTAGTTGTTTTTAGAACAGATAAGAGTACATTCATTCATTAATTTGAGAAGCACCATTATAAAAATTGGTGGACTTGGCAGCAGCAACATTATGATTACCATTGCACTCAATGATCTTACAGGACCTATCCAACTGAAATGATTCTGTAAAGAAACAAATTTACTTTACTGGATCTTGTTTATTATCAAGTGTCCTGTCTGTCCCCCTAACCACCACTACCCTCCCACACTTGTATGTTTACACAGTCATATGCAAAACAATTTACTTAAAAATAGTTCTAGAAATCTGAGGAGATAAAAGACATCAGAAGTTTGACTTTTGGTCTAAAAAGACTAGTTACTTGCCTTTAGTCCTTGTCCCACTTCAAAATAATTAATTTCCATATATTGGAATGCTGTCTGAATATACATAATATCGCCTATATATTCATATAGAACTGAAGATGAAGAAGACGGAACTGTAGAAAGTGCACACAGGCAAGAAAAATCAAAGAAAATCATATTAAGATCAGATCTTCATTAAACTGAGGATTTATGTGCTAAATTCCTAGACAATCATCTTGTCATAATGTCTTTGTAATTCATAATTTTATACATGTTTTTTGATAATAAATGTCAATGAAATAACATAGTCAATACCATCTATGTTCTATAGATACCTAATCAATACCGATTGGTACAAAAACAGGTAGCCAGTTCTATCTACAATATCTTACTGTTGGCCTGAATGTTGGTAGTAACTTTGAATGTTGGTAGTAAGAGATGGGAGTTTATGATGTAGCTGTTGTCTATGTTTTCTGTATCAGTTTTCTACTTAAGTCACTCATCTGCGCTGTCCCATGTTAAGTAGGAGAACTATATCACCAGCTATATCACCAACAATATCACTAACATGTGCTGGGAAACTGTGGGAGAAGTTCCATAGCTCCTTCTGCTGTTGGCACACGGAATGAAGAGTTATAGAGAAGGAAAAAAAAAGACGATGAATATTGTGGAACTACCATATCATTTAGCATCCAGCGTAGCATCTCATAATTATGAGTGGCAGACCTGGAGGTTCTAGGATGCCTTTATTTTAAATTAGAATAAACCTATCAAGATCACAACTATTACTACCTAAGTTTGGATCAGCACCCAATGAAGAAATGTGTTGGTTTTTTTCCTAGTCATGGTAGTTGTGAACATCTTTGTTTTCAGTCATCCTTAACTTAAAGTAGCTGTAGTGAACATGTGAAGATTCCAAAAAGTTTCTCATATCAAGGGGGTTTTTTCCCCACGTTACATTTCTGGATTTGAATTTTACTGTCCTGTTGTCTTATTCCTGATAATTTTGGAAGGAATATGTATATCTACTTGAAAAAACCTGTCTGGTCTTCAGTTACCATTTTTTTGAAAAGCATCCCGATATGTAAATTGGATACAGCTATTTTTATTACTTTTGACAAGCCTTTCATTTTTCATCACTAGTACACCTTTTGCTATAAGGATATTGATACTTAAAAACCACTTCCAGGCTCCCTTCACTTGTTAGTTTACTACACATTTTGTTTGAGGTCACCAATTCCAACATTAGATAAAACAATGACTGTGCTAATTCTCTGACACTATCATCAAAAAGATTTACTTTTAAAGCAATTGCTTTTCCCAATTAGTTAATCTTTAGCTGGGTGTAAAGACTGCCATTGTGAATGTGAATTCTTAATGTCTACCTTAAACGGACCGTAAGAGACTTTACAGGTGCCATTACAGTGGTGGTCAAGATAGACATTTATGGGATAGATGATATTTTGGATGGCAATTTGTAGAGTATATTGGTGTTTAAGGAAAATTTGATTAAGAAACACACTGAACTGGTGCCATGAGTTCTTTCTGAAAGTTTACCTCCTGTGGCAACGTTTCAGTGAAGTGGGTAAGCTGATAGAAAATCTCTTGCAATTCAGTGGTAACCAATGCAGGAAGAAAACAACTCAAGATAAATTTGAAAGCAATGACAGAGGCTTGAAGGAATTAGATGATCTGAAATCATAGAAAGAGATGGAAGAGGGGTGAAAGCAAAACAGAATGAAAAGCCTTCAAATTCTAATACAAAGAAATGAAAGACTAGTATGGTTATAGGCAAATTTTAGTAAGCTACTTTTGTTCAATCTGACTTGACACATTATGAATGACATTTATTCAACCCTCTGCTGTCTTTTCAACCACAAAATTTATGTGGATTCTGGTACAGTTATTGATATTCTTTCTGTTTCGATATTGCAGTTACAGTCATTAACTTACTCCTGGGAAATGGTGAAATGCTGCTCCATAAATATGTGCAAGGGAAGGTTTGCTTAGAAGCCAGAATGCAAACTATCCAGGATGCATGGGCACACTTGTTTTGCTTGTCATACATGTAAGTAGATCTTTCCCTTAAGAACTTTATATGAATCCATGCTAAAATCTCAATTTCCATTATATAGACTTAACCTTCGAAACAATGTTGTAGATATATCAAGAGGATTTTCAACTTTTCACCTTCATCCCAGCTAAAATTTTGAAAAAGGGTAACGGAGCTCTGAGTGACTTTTTTTTCAAAGTCAAGTAGATTACTCAGTAATAGAAATCAACATACATATTTGAGCAATTATTTTATACATCCCTTCTCTCTAACATTTCTAGTGCAAACACCAAGACTTCCAAACTATTTCAGACTGATAAACTGCTAAAAGTACAGAATTTACAACAGTTTTGACAAGAAGTTATTTCATAATCTTAAAATATTAATTCAGCTTAGTCATCCTACATAAACTAGATAAGAAAATAAAAAGAATATTGCCATTGTGAAATGTAGTTTTATACACAAACCCAAACTTTATCACAGTCTTTTTTTAAATAGTTTTGAAAAAAAAGTTACCAAAGCCAGTCTTCCCAGGTAAGGAATAACAAAATTACAAAAATTGCACTAGTTTTTCTGATGATGGTTTTTTGACAATGCTAGCATCCTGTTCTTTTCTTCTTCTATTTTTTCCTTGAATATTTTCCCTTTCCTTTCCTTTCCTTTCCTTTCCTTTCCTTTCCTTTCCTTTCCTTTCCTTTCCTGATATTTCCTTTCCTTTCCTTTCCTTTCCTTTCCTTTCCTTTCCTTTCCTTTCCTTTCCTTTCCTTAAATTTCCTTTCCTTAAATTTCCTTTCCTTAAATTTCCTTTCCTTTCCTGAAATTTCCTGAAATTTCCTTTCCTTTCCTGAAATTTCCTTTCCTTTCCTGAAATTTCCTTTCCTTTCCTTTCCTTTCCTGAAATTTCCTGAAATTTCCTGAAATTTCCTTTCCTTTCCTGAAATTTCCTTTCCTTTCCTGAAATTTCCTTTCCTTTCCTTTCCTGAAATTTCCTTTCCTTTCCTTTCCTGAAATTTCCTTTCCTTTCCTTTCCTGAAATTTCCTTTCCTTTCCTTTCCTGAAATTTCCTTTCCTTTCCTTTCCTTTCCTTTCCTTTCCTTTCCTGAAATTTCCTGAAATTTCCTGAAATTTCCTGAAATTTCCTGAAATTTCTTTTCCTTTCCTGAAATTTCTTTTCCTTTCCTGAAATTTCTTTTCCTTTCCTGAAATTTCTTTTCCTTTCCTGAAATTTCTTTTCCTTTCCTGAAATTTCTTTTCCTTTCCTGAAATTTCCTTTCCTTTCCTGAAATTTCCTTTCCTTTCCTGAAATTTCCTTTCCTTTCCTTTCCTGAAATTTCCTTTCCTTTCCTGAAATTTCCTGAAATTTCCTGAAATTTCCTTTCCTTTCCTTTCCTTCCTGAAATTTCCTGAAATTTCCTGAAATTTCCTTTCCTTTCCTGAAATTTCCTTTCCTGAAATTTCCTTTCCTTTCCTGAAATTTCCTTTCCTTTCCTGAAATTTCCTGAAATTTCCTTTCCTTTCCTTTCCTGAAATTTCCTTTCCTTTCCTTTCCTGAAATTTCCTTTCCTTTCCTGAAATTTCCTTTCCTTCCTGAAATTTCCTTTCCTTTCCTGAAATTTCCTGAAATTTCCTTTCCTTTCCTGAAATTTCCTGAAATTTCCTGAAATTTCCTTTCCTTTCCTTCCTGAAATTTCCTGAAATTTCCTGAAATTTCCTTTCCTTTCCTGAAATTTCCTTTCCTGAAATTTCCTTTCCTTTCCTGAAATTTCCTTTCCTTTCCTGAAATTTCCTGAAATTTCCTTTCCTTTCCTTTCCTGAAATTTCCTTTCCTTTCCTGAAATTTCCTTTCCTTTCCTGAAATTTCCTTTCCTTCCTTTCCTTTCCTTTCCTTTCCTTTCCTTTCCTGAAATTTCCTGAAATTTCCTGAAATTTCCTGAAATTTCCTTTCCTGAAATTTCCTTTCCTGAAATTTCCTTTCCTTTCCTTTCCTGAAATTTCCTTTCCTGAAATTTCCTTTCCTGAAATTTCCTTTCCTGAAATTTCCTTTCCTGAAATTTCCTTTCCTGAAATTTCCTTTCCTGAAATTTCCTTTCCTGAAATTTCCTTTCCTGAAATTTCCTTTCCTTTCCTTTCCTGAAATTTCCTTTCCTTTCCTGAAATTTCCTTTCCTTTCCTTTCCTGAAATTTCCTTTCCTTTCCTGAAATTTCCTTTCCTTTCCTGAAATTTCCTTTCCTTTCCTGAAATTTCCTTTCCTTTCCTTTCCTTTCCTGAAATTTCCTTTCCTTTCCTGAACTTTTCTTTCCTGAAATTTCCTTTCCTGAAATTTCCTTTCCTTCCCTTCCCGTCCCTTCCTTTTCTGTAACAGGGAAGAGACTAAACCAAGGGAAAAACACAGGTTCGAGAGATTCTGGAGCGTGAATAAACCAAACACCGTTGCTAGTTGGCAAAAATAATAGCTATTTATTAGGAAAAGGTGGTAAACAAGGGAAAAAGGAAAAACACAGGCGCCTGAGGGGAAAAGGATTGGGGCGGAGGAAAAAGTGCATAAAAGACCCTAGGAAGAAGGCTTCCCCCCTGCTCACCCAGGTGTCACCTGTAAACAAGTCTTACCCATCCTAACCAATAGTGAAGTCCCTCTGCAGCAGCTGCAGGTCCATGGGGGGTGGCAGGCTCCCACTTCAAGTAAGTGTCCCCGCTGAAAGCAACTTGGTCCATCGTGAAGAGCCGACCCCACCAAAGACCTGAGTCTGCCCTTTTAAAGTTTATTGAGAGCACCTGCCCCGGGGAGGTGTGGCCAGCACCGCCCCGTCAGGGGCTCTCAATCCCACCCCTTCTGTTATGTAAGTGCACCCCTCCTGCGCATGGGTGAGCACCTTGGAAATCCCCTGATGCAGGCGCAGTGATCTGGGGGGGGGTCGTCTTCCCAATTGAGTCTGGGGGATGGCCTTCAGCACCATCATCATCACTTTGTCCTCCAACTGCCCTTGAAGAACAACGGGCCAATCACAACAGACCAATTAAAACAGTTTACACAGAAGCTCTCCCTCCAAGACCAAGTTCACTGCTTTATCAGAAGACTTGGCAGGAGAAAACATAAACTAACTGCAGGTGGCTAGGGCCAAACGCAGACCAAAAAGTATCATCCCAACTTCGTCCCGATACACTTTCCCTTTCTTTTTCCCTTTCCCTTTCCCTTTCCCTTTCCCTTTTTTCCAGGTTTTCAGGAGTACTGTTTATAAATTAGTCAGAGGAAAGTTGTAAATGTTTGGGGTGTTTTGGACAGTTTGTCTTTCTAAATGACATATATAGTATATATCAAGACATCATCATACTGATCTTTCATGTTTCGTATTTTTTAGACACAGAAAATATTAAACTTATTATGTTCTACTACAAGAAAAAAAAAAAAAAGACACACTGCCTTCTAGCATTAAAAAAATCCTAAAATAAGTTTCCATATTTTCTACTTGTCTTTTCCAAGATTCTCTGTGGAGGAAATGTATCCATCAACTGATATGTAAAATAATAAGTGAGGTTTTGGGTAATCTTCCTTGTTCAAAGCCAAGTTATATATGTAGCATTTTTTCTCCACAACCTCCAATACAACCTTTTTTGACCCTTAGAAATTTGGCTATTCCTGTTGTAAGGATATAAAATCTTGCATTGCTATGGTGCAGCTGTGTAATCTTGGCTCAGACCTCCAATAAAATTGCTAAGGTGTGAGAATGAGCTGTAAAATTGTCTGTACAGGCATAAGAAACATAAAAGTTGAGATGAATGTACAGCTTAGGAGGAAATGTGCATCAAACACGACATCACCAGCCAGTTAAAAAAAGTGATTATTCTATTGTACTCAGCACTGGTGCAGCCTCACGTGGAGAACTATATTCAGTTCTGGGCCTCTAAACTTGAGAATGATGTGAAGGTCCTTTTATGCATCCAGAGGAGGGCAACAAAGCTGGTGAAAGGCCTGGAGGGTATGTCCTGTAGGGACTGGCTGTCAACTCTGGATTTCTCTAGTTCGGAGAAAAGGAGGCTGAGGGGTGACCTCTTTGCCCTCTAGATCTTCCTGAGGAGGGGAAGTGGAGAAGGAGGTCCTAATCTCCTCTCCCTGAGATCCAGAGACAGGATGCACAGGAATGGTTCACAGCTATTCCAGGGAGGTTCAGACTGGATATTAGGGAACATTTTTTAATGGAGAACGTGGTCAAACACTGAAACAGGCTTCCTAGACAGGTGGTCAATGCCCAAAGCCAGTGTTTAAGAGGCCTTTGGATAATGTCCTTAACAACATATTCTAACTTTTGGTCAGCCCTGAATTGATCAAGTAGTTGGAGTAGATGATCACTGTAGGTGCCTTGCAACTAAAATAGTCTATTCTGTTTTATTTGCTCCTAAGCAGAAGCTTAAAGATTCAAGAGGAAAAATATCAGTCTGAAAAAGTATGAAATCCAGAAAGGAAAAACATGGAGTTATCATTCCATTGTTAACAAAGTCATTGGTAGGTCTGTCATCAGTTATTGTTTCTGGTGTCACAAGCGCCACCATATTCGGCTGGTAATGGGGATTTAGCAACAAGGCTGTTTCCAGGGAGAAGCAGATGCTGAATCTTCTTTCCTGACTGGTATCTGCCTTGCCAGTAATAATGCTCCCAGTAAATCTTTTTATGTGCTTGGAGCATGAATATTTATCCTAGCATTTCACAAAATTCTAGTTATTTTTCATGTATGTTGGAAAAGAAATATTTTTTTATGTCAAAGATACCTGAACAAAGTTACTTGAACAGGAGCAATATCATGTAGGATAAGAGACATGGTCATGTCTTAAAATATGCATGTTCCAAGAGGATCCAAGTGGAGGGTGGTGGTGGTTCTCTTTAGTTTTGTTTTGTTTGGGGTGTTTTTGGGCAAGGGATCAGTTTCAGTCAAAACAGTGATCATAATATGTCAGTGACCAATGCTCAAATTTCATAAGTTTTAATGACTTTAAGCATTGCAGAGAGGTTCCTGACCTTCCTCATTCACTAAATCGCTCCCACTGCTGCTTGTTTCTGTCCTCACACTTTTCCAACCATTATCTCATTATAATTCTTTGTGGGTGCGTAGTATAGATTTGATTTCTGAAGGGACAGATTAAAAATAACCTTGTGTTTGAAGGGTTAGCTTCAGCTTATCTCATTTTGAGATGCACTTATACATTACAACTAGACTTGTAATAGCTGTTACAAGAAGGGTCTCCATAAGGTTTACTCCAACGTTATTTCTTCATTTGCTGGTGACTATTGGAACTTGTGACTAGGGATCTGCAGAGGCAAACAGTGGATTTGTAGTGGTCTCAGTGTTAAAGTGTTAGGACTGGCAGGGAATAGGATGGAGGGGTCAAGCAAGGAAGGAAGACAAAAGTGATCCAGCGACCACTAGACACTGAATAAGTATAGCTTCCAAGAGAGACCTTAAGGATCAACATTTAAAGCATTGCTTTGCAAACACTTCATTGAGATTATAGAGAACAGGGACACAAAAGGAGAACAACAGAACCAATCAGTAGGCAGAGAAGAATCTTAAGTCCAAACCAAACCAGCATCATACAAACCTATGCCCACAGGAAACAGACTTCAAAGTTTAAGGGTGAACATTCATTTAGGACTCCTATTGGTTTTAGCTGAACTACACAGATATTTCTGTATTTGATGTATATATTAATATACGTTTGTATATGTATATACATCTGCTGTATATAAAGCCATTTGAGATTAACCCTGGTCAAAAGTCTCTAACTATAGATTTACTATGTAATTTTTCATGTTTTCTATCTAGATTCTTGACTGAAAAAATGCACATAATAATGAAGTAGTTTTAGAACAGGCAAATTGAATTGGCATTATGCCAACCTAGCACTTCATTGCATTATGCCTTTGAGTTCTATTTACTGTACTTTAAATAAGATTAGCTTGCTGGTGGTATGATAGATACTGCATATAAAAATCATTTGTGGGAGGGTAAGCAACAAGCATTACTTTTTGACGCATAAAGTAGGGCAATTTATAAGAGCTAAAGTCAGATAAAAACTACAGTGATTTAAGTCTGTTTTCCTGCGCTTACTCTGATTTAATTTCTTCCTTATATCCCACATTTTGAATTTTGAATTCCAGTTTCAAAGATAGCTAACAGTGGATGTGAGATCATAAGGATAAATTAGTTTGTATATGTTTTGTGTAATATTGGTGACAACATGGTGTATGTGTAAGTATAGGCAGTGGTAGAAGCTTATAAAATTCAGATTATATTAATTCTGATTTATTAAGTCATACATTGGCAATATATATATATTTGAAATCAGCACTGATAATTTCTAGAAATCAGAGAGAATGTTATGGAAATTGTAGAACTGTGAAAACAAAAGAAGAATAAAAGTCTGCTAAGAAAAAGCTTTCCTTTCCTAATTAACTTAAAATTTTAGGAGCTTTCACATGCTACTAAATGTCCTTTTTATTAACTTTATTTTTAAAAGATTTGTTTGGAATATTTTGGTGTTTTGACCTTTAAGGGATTTTAAAATCTCTATGGAGCCCCACATGGACATTCTCAAAGTAAGTTATAGATGCTTTTTTATGTGTGTTGTGGCTAAGATGGGCCTTTATCAATTTAAAGTTTTTTCTCAGAAACTGAAAGTCATATTTCTTTTAAGAATATTCATATAATAGAATATATTGTGTGTGTGTGTGTGTCACAGAAGAGTTCCCAGTTAACAGAAGAGTTCCCAGTTACTTCTTGTAGTTGCAAAGATGCATCTCTTTAGAAAAAGGAGTCTAAATTCCTTCTATAGTACTTGTCATCTAGTTTTAAAATGGAGCAAACTGTTTTAGAGACTCATTGTCCTGTGGCAACTTACCCAGATAGTATGATATTAAACAAGTTTTTCTGAATTTTCAATTTCACTTTTGTGACTTCTCTTTTTAAAATATTGGTAGGTTTTTTCCACCACATGAAAAAGAACGTCTGAGTCTGCCTTCAGTTTCCAGAAGGCAATTTAGCAAACAATTTTTATCTTTTTGAACAAACACTGAGAACTATCAAAAGCTTTTGTTCCTGAGAACAAAAACTACCCAAGTGAGAGACTGTCAGATATTTTTGGAGAGTTTTCAACTTTTACTTGAAATGTTTCAGCATAAATGAATGAGCCCACTGAGCCTCTGTCTTTTCTTTATAAAGATATTGACCTTAATAGACTCCATCTAGACTCACAATTTTGTAAACATAGAAAGCAAATAATTAAGAAGAAGGGAAATTGAAATGCCTGTATTAGCTGGCTATGTGCAGAAATTCTTCGAAGAAAATTATTTACAAGGACTTAATATGTTAAGTGAAACTACTCCAATTAAACTAAAGAGATACAGATAAAGTTAAGATGATGAAATAGTTGTAAAGACAGCTCTTGAAGCTAAGCTTCAGGTGAAGCTCTTAAGAAGCTTCACCTCAAAATCTGGAAACATCTCTTAAAAAAGTAGTAATAATTAGAAAAAAAAGGTCATCTTCACCCACTGAAGAATACTTGTCTCAGTACTCTTACTTGCAAAAATACACATTCCCATTTCTTCTTAACATTCTTGACTTAACTATATAGCATTAGAGAGGAAACAAGTATCAGAGCAAAACATTTTTGAAATAACTTCAGAACAGCTATACAGTAATATTCAAAACCTATTTGTCACTTCTGTATGTACTTTATTGACCTTGCTGTAATGTTTCTTCTGTACAACTGCCTGAAGTCCAGACAGTGTGCTTCATATTATACAGCTAGATTTCTTTCACCTTTCCCAAAGACATCCAGAGCATGGTTTAATATTTCATACCAAAAAAATCCAAAACATCTGCAAAGGAAAACAACTGAAAATAAAGAAAAATAATAATTCTGATTGTTTCTGGAATGTGGTAAATGTCGTCTGGATTTTTTGCACATGGTTCCATGAAAGTGAATCCAAACTGCTATCACACTGCTGTATCCTGTTTCTAGCTTCCTCACATCTCCTATTCTTCCAGTAGCTGAATATGTAAGTGGGAGCTTTTAAAAAAAACCTGTTCTCCTATTCAAGATCACACCTGTTTCCCCAGAGAAAAAGAAAAAATCTTTTTTAAAAGTGAGATTTAGAGTATGGAAATTAAACTTTCCTTCTCCTTAACCTCTCTATCACTCTTGCAAAGATCCCTTGGGAGTTTTTAAGTTTTCTTATGGTAATGGATGGAGTTATAAAAAGGAATAAATCAAATGTTCTGGTAAGTTTTTGTCTGTATTCTGCTGTAGCCTTACAAGTATAATGCAGGAGATCCCTTTTCGGTCCTTCAAAAATGAGCCCCAAAGGCAACATGCTGGATCTATTTCTCTGAACAGTTTCATGCACAGTTTTCCAAGTAATTCTAAAACTTCCTTTAAACTACTCTGTGCTCTTCAAGATATTTTTGCTTCATACAGGTGAAATAGGACATGACATAAATAAAAATTTTATGTTGCTCCATTTCTTGTCATTAAGGTGTCACATCCATAAAAAAGAACCCTTATGAGGAACTCATTTTTGTCCTGGAAAGGACTATTGCATATCATCTTTCTTTGCTGTATGTAACCCTAGCACATAAAGTTTTCAACACATAAGAAATCTAGTCCGTCAACAACCTTATCCTTAAAAAAAAAAACAAACACAAAAACAAGGCCAAACTGAATTGCCAATATTTTTCCTGAATTTAAAAGAAAGCTGGAGCAGAGGAAAAGTAGATATTTAGCCTATAAAATTACTGTCTTTTTAATATAAAATAAATATCCTGCTTCAGGAAGGACTTGTCTCTATGATCCCGCTCATTTATGAGACTCCATTCTTTATTTATGCTGATTATATGAATACCTTCTGTTAACGTTTTAGGCTTTATTCCAGCACACTAGCCAAACTAGCGCAATATGAGGGTACATTTTCGGTCTATGAAGTGTCTTCAAAACAAAATTATCCGTCTAACCTCTCTATGATTTATAGATATTGAATCTCAAAATAGTTTATATTTATCTGCACAGAACACCCTACTCCAAAAAGCCTAATACATTAACTATTTTATATTTCTCAGTGGCTCTATCCATACAGCCAACTGGCTCTTACCACTAGAGACGGAAAAGAAAAGCTTCTTCATTTCGCATTCATCATTGTAGGATCATATCCCAAATTCCTCAACTAGTCTTTTGGCCTTTAGTAATCTTGAGATTGTAACAGAATGCCAGCTGGAAATGGGACCTAGGATTAAATCCTCAGAAATTCCTACCTGGCACCACTTTCAAACCACTATAGCAGCAAATAACAACCCTCTCTGGTAGGATGCTGTTGTTGCAAATAAGCAGCAGCTTGTATTTAGCAGCTTGCTGTCAGTCAGTTCCAGTTGGCTGAATAGCTTGTGCAGCTGTTTTCACAACAGCATCAGCAGTTATCCCACCCCGGCTGCACCCAGGAGGAAATGACAGCAACTTAAATCAGCTGCTGCTGAAGGGTCTTGAATGTGCTTTATTTATTAAAGCACCATTGATAGGTTCATAAAATAATTATCAACATGTCTTCTGGAATCTTCCCAAGCTGATGTAGCCTAGGAAATAGGGCAAAAAATAAATAGTTAGGAATACAAGGAGGAAAATTGTGTCTACTAAATGTAGTAATTGGATCCTATAAATGTATTTATTGGGAGTAACTTGACCTGTTCAAAAGATTTGTAGTCATATCAGCACAGGTGGCTAGCTGTGGTATTTTGGGCTGGGATACCTTTAAGTTTTTCCTAGTTGCATTTATAGTGTTATGTTTTGAATTGGTGATGAAAACAGCATTGATAATATAGAGATGTTCGCTATTGTTGTTCGATGCTTACACAGAGCCAAGGCCTTTTCTGCTTCTCACTGTCCCTTGTCAGCAAGTAGGCTTAGGCTGGGGGTGCACAAGAAGTTCGGAGGCAACACAGAAGGAACAGCTGATCCCAACTGACCAAAGGGATATTCAATATCATCTGACATCATGCCAAGCAATAAAAGCTGGGAAAGGAAGGACATTTGGAGTGATGGCGTTTGTCTTCCCAAGTCACTGTTACAGGTGATGGAGACCAGCTTTCTGGAAATGCCTGTCCATGAGAGAAAGTGAATGAATTCCTTATTTTGCTTTGCTTGCATGTGTGGCTTTTCCTTTGCCTATTAAAATGTCTTTATTTCAACACAAGATTTTTCTCACTTTTATGCTTCTGATTCTCTCCCCTGTCCCATTATGGCAGGGAGTGGATGAGAGGTTGTGTGGGACTGAGCTCATGGCCGCTGCTGTTAAACCATGACACCAGACTTTTAGCCAGATACTTTTAGGAGATACTACTGCAGTAGCTTGTTAACCAAAGAAGAAACAAGATCAGTCTTATCTTTTTTTTTCTTTTCCTTCTTTTTGCTTACGTATTGTTTACTGGACTGTTTGAAAATAAATGAGGCTGAAGTAATAACAAAGTAATGGCAACAAGACAGGATGTTCCAGTGGAGGTTTAAAGGAACTTGTAAAAACATATTTTTTTATCTTAATCATATCAGTTAGAGACACAGAGATACAGAATACAAATATTGTGGAAAATTAGATTCTGAAAAAAATGTATAATGGTATTTGTGGACCTTGTTCTTAAAAACTTTCTTTCACAGACTTCTGGCTTTGCTATTCCTAAAGACAGTGCTCAAAAATTGTTAAGAATCCTGAACTAGTTATGTCCTGTTACATTGTTTTGTTTCATGATGGAAGAAAATTTTTATGTGTTAAATAATAAAAGACTATTTCACTTCTCATTCAACTTCTATATCTACAAAATATTTATGATTTAGGTCGATATTTTTACTGCCAAAGGCATTATCTAGAAAGACAATGAATCAATTTCACCTACAGAAGCATCAACCTCTTGCTGTCATCTTTTTCTAGGAAGCACATGTTCAACATTTAGGTTCCTGTGTCATCTGTCCTGGAGAACAGTACTGAATTCATCACTGCAGGGCCAATGAAAGCATGTTTATTTTTTAAATTAGTCTTCCTACAATCTGTAGGAACATCTCAGGAAGTATTTATCTGTATGTAATTAATATCCCTCCTTAATTCTGGAAGAGTCTTCACCTTGCCACTCCCTGTTTTTAATTAAAACCTGTTCAGGAAAGCTTTATAATTTTAATTGTTTGTCCATAATCTGAAACAAAATCATTTTGCAAAATATGCACATAAACCTAAGAAAATTTAAATATCTGAGACTTCAGGACATTGGTAAAGCTTTAATAATTTATTCTGGCCTTTTGTATCTATCTATCTATATATATATATAAAAGATCATTCTGATCACAAATGAACCAATCTTGTGTTGTCTGCTTACAGCACATTGACAATAACATGGAATATATTAAGCATTGGAAAAATAATAAATAAAACTGTGTTTTTGAAGAATAAGCATTAAACTTTTAATTATATTCCAGTTCAATTTAATTTTTGCATATGTCTAGAATTTCAATTTTGGGATAATTAATTTTAGTGGCATTTGTGATGTTCTTGCTGTGACAACTATGTAGTTGAATTCTTAGGTTACATGAAAACTTATGTAAGACCAGGACATGGAGTTAAATTAAACATTTGTCTACTATCATGCAATTCTTTAAAAATAGTACCTGTTAACCTGATTTTCACCCATGCCAGTTAATTCAAAGATGAAACCTGAGTACTGCCCAGAGAACATGGCCTGGAGTAAGAAGGCAGCCAGCTTGGTCTTCAGGAGAACCTCTGTGTACTATATAGATGCCAGCTGTGTCATGAATTTTGACCTCATGTCTGAAGAACACTTATATCTGCTTATACTGCATAGTACAGTAGATGTAGGTTCTACTCTTAGATAACACATAGACCAACATGAATTTTTCTTTTCCTGAATAAGTGCTCTACCACCAACTGCCTGTGCAATATAATCTTCTGCTTCATAAGACTCCCAGTTCAGTAAGAATGCTTGGTAGTGAGAATTCAAAAAAGTGGAAGTATTTAGCTTTTCCTAAAATTTCAGGGTTGGACTTGATATCTCGGAGGTCCCTTCCAACCTGGCTGATTCTATGATTCAGTGATTCAATGTACTAAAGAAATAATTCTAAAATCAAATGTTCTGTCTTCCAGTATACCCTTGAAATACTCAGGGTTTTTGAGTTGTTATTTTATGTAGCAGGCAATTTTATTTGGCATACCCTATTTCTCCAGGAGTATGAGTTTACTAAATGATTTTTGTACAAACTTTAGGTAATCTCCAACAAATATGAGAATTTTTATCCCACTGAATAATGAATCTCAGTGTATTTCCACTTACTTTTATTTTGCCCTGCATACCTGCTTAGCAATAATCCATGACAAGCAAACATGAGACTTTGATAACCTGCTTAAATATGATAGAGAAGTTTTACTGAAACAGATATTGATGTTATCAATGTGTTGTTAAGGGAATTGCTTAGCATTTAGATCTGGGTTGTTTGTATACAGTTAAAGACATTTGACTGTACATACTGGGTGCTGAAAGAAATAATACTGACTGACTAGTTATTACTGTTAGCTATCTATGCTTAGTGAGCAGAAACACTTGTGTAAGGTATTTTGATAAAGATCTTAGAGATGTTGTCATACAGGGCAAAGTATTGATAGTGAGAAGTTCACACAACTTATATTTGTGTTCCAAGCCCTGCAGCAACCAAAGAGTTGACTTTAGAAAAGACAGGTAAAAGTCTTTTAAATATACACCAGGGGCTGGTATACCAGGAAAAAAAAAATATTGGTGATCATGTAACTTTGAATTTTTTTTATTAACTTTTCTTTTCAGTCAGCTGTCACCCATTTACAGATGTTACTGTGTGAGGAAAAGCTGTGGCAGAACTCTGAAAGTTCTCTGAAGGACACTTTGAAACACTATTAGAAGAAAAATGTTAGGAACCATTAAAACATGCCCTTTTCCCACCTCTTTACCCCTCTCTTCATATTAAAACTTGGAACCTGAATATGAAGAAGCTTTTGTGGCAAAAGATATAATGACAGGGAACTGTGTAGTAAAGTTTTCAGACACATCAAAAAACTGTCTTTTTGATGGCTAAACACACAGTCATATGGCTTCTGGTACACTTTGTGCTACTTAAGAGAAATCAGCATTAACTATTATTTCAAGTTACAAATAGCTGCAAGTCATGATTTTATGTAGAATTTTCCATGATGTCTTTCATTTTATTTTCTTGCTTCGTATAGCATTTTAAAATTTTCCTTTATAAATCGTGTACTGACACTTAAGGCATGCTGTCGTGTAAGAAACCATATTGTACTATACCACTTTTAGTCACATATTTTTCAAAAACATGAGATCCTGTCTTTCAGTTGGTATAAATCATTCTAGCTCTACCAGCTGCAAAGCTGACCAGGGTGTGAATATTTAAACTTTTAATGTTAGCAATGCTGTCTTGCCAAGCAAATATAAACAAATTAGAGAAGATTTCTTTACATTGTAAATAAAAGCAATTATATTATTTGAAAAAACATTTTTCTAAAATCCTTTGGAGTACTGGAAGATGACATCTACTTCCTAGTATTGACTTTTTGGAAATTAGATATTTGTTCTTCATTGTAACATTTCACAAAATACCTATCATTTAGACACAGATTAGCCAGCCAGATCTTCATTATATAGAATAGAAATTCTGAGCTGCAAGATTTGGAAGAATATCATCCTTGAGTTTCTTGAAAAAGACATTGCAAGTTATTCCATATATAATAATACACATGCAATACAAATAACTTTAAGTATATAGAATATATGCTTCAAACTTCTTCTAATTAAAAAAAAATAAGGAGAAAAGATAGTCTTACTACAACAAACCATTCTGGTGCATATATATATTCCCTTGGGGATAGGGTAGGGAAGGAGTTTTTAGTTTTATCTTTGTTTCTCACTATCTAAAAATATTTAAACTGGGGGGAGGAAGAATTAATTTTCCCTGATTTGACTATGTTTTGTTCATGGTGACTGAACAACTGATAAGTGATCTCCATGTCCTTTTTCATCTCAATGAGCTTTTTTCATCTCAAAGCTCATCCCGTGAGCTTTTTCATCTTGTTTTCTTCTCCCATCATGTTGGGAAAGTAGAGTCAGAGAATGACTGAGTGGGTATCTGGCAGTCAGACACTACAACTTAGCAAGAAATAGTTATGCAGAGTAAACTATATTGTATAGAAAAGTACATTATATAAAGAGTAAAGTAATTAATGCTCTACTATGTATAAAATTATTCACAATAAATATTTGAATTACAGGAAAATGTTAATAGGTCTTCTAAGATGAATAATACATATATTTAAATAAACTTGATCATAATAATCAAATAGAAAATGAGCAAATCATGTACTTTACATATAAATTTCTGATTAATAAGAGACAAAGAGGTAACATTTTGGAGGTATTAAAGTACTTTACCATAAACTATGAGTAAAACTTTATTTTCAAATGCAAACATTGTTTTCTTTTTTTCTTTCACCCTTCTCTTTCCCTACCCTTCAATACATTATTGATACTTTCATGGTAGCCATTCAGGAGACATAACTAATGCAATTTTAATGCAACTCTACTTCAGCACTGCTTTCCTTTTAATAGTAATTTAGATTTAAGTGATCCTTTAAAAATAGATGAAATCTTTTAAAGACCTATTTCTCTTCAATATACTTGAACAGTTCTCATTAGTGTTGACAGTGGGAGTAGCAATGAAATGTGCTAGACTTAAATATCCAAGAGCTAACATCTTCAAGTTTTTATATATGAAACTGAGTGAGTTGTCCAAGGATGGATCTCGTATGTCTGTTTTGCTGCCTTAGCTATTTTAATTGTTGTAGTTCATCTCTATTGTCATTTTTAAAACCATTATGACCAGAGATCACTCCTTTGGATTTGTCTATTTCATGTGTGCTATATCTTTTGGGTCAAACTTCACTATGTCCCTATACAAATTCATTAATTCCACCAGGATGTATACAAATGGAATTTACTACCAGTGGCAGTAAATCCTACACATTGGTTGGAGCAATCCCTAATATCAGTACAGACAGGAGGATGAAAGGATTTGAGAGCAGTCCTAGAGAGAATGGAGTGAAGATACCAGTGTGTCATAGGTTTACTTGTTCTGAAAATCCAAACAGAAATTTTCTTTTACCCTGTCCCGCTGTAAAAGAAGGATGTTGAACAAGGGAGGGGGAAGGGTTAATTGACTATACAAAAGAACTAGCTGGCAGATCTGCATTCCAGGTTGATAACCCTTTCCAAAACTGCAGAGAGAGGAGAGGAGTTTTTCTCCTCCTCTCCTTGCAAACAGGGGATACTTCACTTTTTGCCTTAATGGGGGTAAGGTGTGTGCTGGAAAAGCTCTGAAGCTGTTTTGCTCTTGACCTGGTCATCTGACTGTTCTCTGGCCTCGGCTTGCTTACGGTCTGCTCCATCACCAGCCGGACCTGCTCAGGTTTCATCAGAGAGTTTGTGCTCGGCGATGAAAGGAGGGAGTCCCGACCACAGCCAACCGCAGACATCGTGAGTTTCCTGGGAAAGAAACTGCCCTTTTTTCCCCTTCCCCTTCTTGGGGAGGTGGGGAAATCTCCATTGTCGGCTTCTCCCGTACATCAAGGCCTCATCTGGCTACTGCTGGAGCCCAACAGTGCCCCTGCTGACCACCACAGAGCACTGCAGGCTCTGCTCCTCCAGTGATCCAACAGCATCCCCTGACAACCATAATTACTAGAGGACAGAGAAGTATCAAACTGTTTCCTTTTTGAAGGGGACTTTCGGGTACAGGATTATTGTGATTTTGTGTTCTTTTGCTGTTTTTGCCAATATACATATATCCTTTTTTCCATACTTCCTTGATTGGAGCCTCTTAATTTGGGATTAAAAATTGCTGAGAGAGAGGACTTTGGTGTACCTCATAACTCATCCTCCTTAGCAAAACACTACAGTCTCTTTAAACTGAGACATGGTGGATGAAGAAAATGGACATGAGCCAGCAATGTGTACTTGAAGCCCAAAAAACTAATTGCATCTCTAGTTTCATAACAAAGCAACATGGACAACAGGCCTAGGGAGGTGATTCTGCCTCACATTAGAACAGCTTCAGAGGGGAGAAGAATCACAGAATGGTTCAGGTTGGAAAGGACCATAGTGAGTCATCTGGTACAATCTCCTTGCTCAAGCAGGGTCATCCTAGAGTATATTGCGTAGGATTGCATCCAGATGGTTCTGGAATATCTCCAGTGAGGGAGACTCCATAACCTCTCTGGGCAATCTGTTCCACTGTGCAGTCCCCTGCAAAGTAAAGGAGTTCTTCCTCATATACAAGTGGAACTATTCCTGGTGTCAAGGAACTGTTATTCCTTGACACGAGCAAGAAGACCCTGACTTCATCCTCTTGGCACCTTCCCTTCAGATACTTAGAGACATCAATAAGGTCCCCTCTCATTTGTCTCTTCCTGAGGCAAAGCTTCCTCAGCCTCCTCATAAGAGAGATATTCCATTCCCTTAATCATCTTTGTTGCCCTCCACTAGGCTTACTCCAGGAGCTCCATGTCTCTCGTACAGAGGAGCCCATAAATGGATACAGTACTCCAGATGTGGCCTCATTAGGGCTGAGTAGAGGGGCAGTGTAACACCCCAGACCCAGAGTCACGAGCTCACCAAGGAGTTTTACTATATAAGATTCCAAATATTCGCCCACTGAATATTTAGAAGAACCCTCAGTGCCTTAATAACTTGAGGTAGCATAAAGAGAATATGATGCACATGTTTTCTCAGGAGATATTTTTATTGCTAATTTTACAAGATATGGGAGGAAAGAGTACTTGGCAAAAGTTTAAAAGAGAAACTTACAACCAAAATAAAGCATTCCACAAAGCATTAGCACATGTTAACCCACACAACCTAGCAAAATCTAACCCACCATCTAGCTTTAAGTTACCCCAAATATTAAGAAAGGAAGAAGAAGGAATAAAGAAAAAGCGAAGAATAGGAGAAAAATAGCTATCACCAGAGAGTCCTGTGCAAGTCTTTCACATGGTAGAGGCAGATCTGAAACAAAATAGAGGCTCCATGTGTTGCTTTTATGTGCTCTGATCCCCTGTTCCCACCCTTCCTAGGTGGGACTTCTGGCCCACTGGCCACTCTGTGGCTCCAGGCTGGAGTGAGGGGTGGTGTACCCAGTCAGAGGCTGGGTTAGGGGTTCCAAGGGGTGTGGTGGGGGTGGGGTTCCAGGCTGCCTTTTGACTGACAGCTGCTCCAGGGACACCCAGTGAGGCTGCAGGGGCTGCCATGTGAACTCTTCCCCTCCCACCCACACACATTTGAGTTGGTTCTGACCCAATAATATAATAATCTACTGTCTCACAGGCAGGATCACCTCCATCAATCTTCTGGCAATGCTCTTCCTAATTCAACATATATCACCAAAAGGCTGGAACACTTCTCCTTGGAAGAAAGGCTGAGAGAGTTGGGGTTGTTCAGAGAAGGCCCTGGGACAACCTTATTTTGTCTTTTCAATACTCTAAGGAGGCTTATAAGAAAGATGGGGACAGGCGTTTTAATAAGGCCTGTACTGAAAGGACAGGGCCAATGGTTTTAAAGTGAAAGAGGGTGGATTTAGACTGGATATAAGGAAGAAACTTTTTTTAAACTTTGATCAAGCTGCTGAGACGCTGGAATAGGTTTCTCAGAGGTGGATGTCCCAGTGTTGGATGTCTGCAAGATCAGCTTGGATGAGGCTTTGACTAACCTGATCTAGTGAAAGTTGTCCCTGCCCATGAAAAGGTTTGAACAAATGAACTTCAAAGATCCCTTTTATCCCAAACCATTCTATGACTTTATGATTCTATGATTATAATTTCAACAAAACATCTTAAAACAAGTCTTAATTTATTATATTTATCAAAGTTATTGGTTTCAAAATTTATTTCTATTTTGATATAATTAGACAATAATGTGAACATATATTTCTGGTGGTTAGGAAACAGTCTTCCTAAATTAGGGATATAAAATCCTGATGACCAACAAAAAGAATAGAAAGCTTTAGGGGGAATCAGAAGGGAGAAATTCTGACTTGCTAAATTTTTGTGCCTACACTCCTTTTATCTTCTTTTTTTTTAATCTCTTATTGAATAGCTAAAGTCCCAGAAAAGCCTTGGAGGTCAATATTTGAGGACGATGTAAAAAGTTTTTTCTTAATAACATATAACTTGATAACTTAGTGAGTTTAGGCTGATAAATAGGCAAGTAATTTGGGCTGTGAACCTGACTCAGTGCATCATTGGAGGTGAAGATGAAACAAGAGTTGCTACATGGGCTGTTCTGGCTGTGTATAAAGCAGGTGGAAATCCCTTGAGATAGCAACATTCTCACTCAAACATTTTGGACTGTTACACAGTCGTAGCTCGTGGTGCAATGTAACATCCTGAAAAAAGCAATGCTTACTGTCTGGACTAGACTTTCAGTTTTAGGAGGTTAGCTTATGTCTGCAGTTAGGCTGCACAAAGGCAAAGTGAAGAACTCAAACTGAATTAGATGTCAACATAGATTCAACTGCATAAGTACTGATATTATGAACTTAACAAGCATTTCCAAGGATTACTGTTTAAAAGTGTGCACTTGGGCCAATTCTGAGACAAGATATCTGTGCCCATTAAAGAAGTCTATTAGCTTCAACCAATTTTGAATTATGCCCTGTTATCTAGGCTTGCTTTAAATTATAGGATCATTGAATGGTTTGGGTTAGAAGAGACTTTAAAGATCATTTAGTTCCAACCGCCCTGCCATGAGAAGGAACATCTTCTACTAGGTCAAGTTGCTCAAAGCCCCATCCAACCTGGCCTTGAATGCTCCCAGGGATGTGGCATCCACAACTTCTCTGGGCAACCTGCTCCAGTCCCTCCCCATCCTCACAGTAAATAATTTCTTCCTAATACCTAATCTAAACCTACTCTCATTCCCCCTTGTCCCATCATTATATATCCTTGTAAAAAGACATCCTCCAGTCTTTCCTCTAGGCTCCCTTCAAATACTGGAAGGCTGCAATCAGGTCGCCCCAAATCACAGATGAAATAGTTACTTTGGGCTTTTGGTATCTGTAGGTGGATAAGCAGTTAAACACTCTGTAGCTAATTTATTAAAATAGTGCAAGGAAATATTTTTAATGTGAACAATGCTGAATAGGGTCTGATAATTGACCAAAGGGTCTTTTGTCAAAATACCCTTCACGTATACTATAATTTTCTAAAATGAACCTGAAATGTTCTTTTGATAAGAACATGTTAAAAAAAATCCTTTTTGCTGTTTTTAATAAACTCTAACTCATCTAACTTTTTTTTTTTTTTTTCATTAGGACTGCATAGTAAAAGAACAGGAAAAGATGCTTGCCATTGGTATTTATCATCAGCCATAAAATTAAGAAAGTTGAGTGTCTACTGGGAAGGAAGAACTGTGGACTTTTACAGTGACCCTTTCTTTGTCAAGTCAAAGAGACATCCAGTGAAAATACTTTTGTGCCCTCTGGTCAGAGTTCGTAGTATTTTATGTCTTTAATTATGGCCATGTGAGAAAAAAGTTAAAATGGCTTTTTTATATATTGTGTATAAGGACCCTTTATCCTTTTATTTTATCATCTTACTGGATTAAGAAAAGAGGAGAGGTTTGTTTGCTGTCACAACACTGCAGTTTTTCTACTTTTCAAGAAAAATTCTCTTTAGTGAAATTATTTAAATGATGGAACAATATTATGCAACAGCAGCAGATGCACTGAAGCAGTACCATAATTCATAGTGTTTTTTTACTCCTGCAGAAGAGTGCTCTGTTCAGTTGTTCAAGACATGGCTATGTTTGATGTTTATATTTATGCACAAAACCTCAGTAGAATCTCTGAAAATGAATATGAGGTTGTAACCTATTCTCAATGATCCTGGAAACTCTTTCAAGTTGTAATTCATTCTTCTTCAGTAACTGAAGATTTGCTTTTGAACTGCAATTTGTGGTACTTCAGGATCACCAAAGCTTTTGTGTCAATGATAAAAATAATTAAAAATATAAAAATATTAAAAAAAACCCCCAAAAATGTTATTTTTATTCTGCTAGACCCCTTGGAACTTTCAAAAGTTGCTTTCCAGAGAATAGTTCAATGACGATTTTAAAATGTATCCCAATATTTTTTTCCTACTCATATTACTATTTATAAATAACTTAATAAATAAATAAATAGGTGAGCATAAAGAAAAAAAGAGTGAAGATTTATAGAGAAGTAGAAGAGAATAACATATGGTACAAATAAGAAAAAACACTTTAAAGAATGAAATGTAAAAAGTGAGAAATCTTTTTATCTCCAAATAATTAATTACAAGTAACTATATTATAAACAAATAACTTGAGGTCATGCCTCAGCCTCCTCTTCTCCAAACTATACAAAATCAGAGTCCTCAGCCACTCCTCACAGGACATGCCTTCCATTCCTTTCACCAGCTTTCTTGTCCTCAGTTGTGTACATTCAAGGACCTTCACGTCATTCTTAAACTGCGGG
The DNA here is from genome assembly GCF_025592945.1 of Manacus candei. Classification (NCBI taxonomy): domain Eukaryota; kingdom Metazoa; phylum Chordata; class Aves; order Passeriformes; family Pipridae; genus Manacus; species Manacus candei. The sequence goes on from NW_026138062.1 coordinate 10,132,917, forward strand.
CCCCAAAAGTACTGGATACAGTGCTCTGCGTGAGGCTGCACCAACGTTAATTACAGTGGGATAATCACTGTTGTACCAACTGATGATGCTGTGTTTGATGTACCCCAGGATGGGGTTTGCCCTCCTGGCTGCAAGGGAACACTCCTGGATCCCTTGAGCCTTCTGTTAACCTTCTGTGAGGCTGCTCTCCAGTCACTCCTCTCCCAGTTTATACTTGTGCCGGATACTCTGTCACAAATGCAGAATCCAGCACTTGGAGTTGTCAAATTTCACCCCATTAATAATTGCTCAATGCTCTAATCTTCCTAGATCCTTTGACTAGGATTATCATCCCTCAAGTGAGTTCACAGCACCTCCCAGTTTGGTGTTGTCAGAAAACTTTCTAGTGATGCATTCAACTCCTGTGTCCATGTCACTGATAAATCTATTGAACAGAACTGACCCTAGGACTGAGTTCTGAGGAAGATCTTTAGTGATTAGTTGGTCATTCCCCTCAAGAAGTTCAGTCTGGAACTCATCAGTGATAATCAAAGCCCAATAGAAACATGACATAAGTATTAACATATTAATTATTTTCAAACTAGAAATCGTTTCACAAGCTCTGTTAGAAAAGAGTCTTTTAGTTATTAGTTATTAGTTATCTATTAGCCTTTTAGTTGAAGACTTTATTAGGTTATTGTCTGTAGATATTGATTTCTTGATCAATTACTTACCATTTCTTTTTTTCCCTCCAGAGCTAGTGAGGTTTTAGGGGTTTTTCTGGGGTTTTTTGTTGTGTTTTTTTTTTTTTTTTTACCTGATGGAATGTATTTGAAGACGTTGAACCCCTTCTGTCTAGGTTACACATTATACATGTCAGTGAGCTCACAGTGCCTCACTCCTATTCATGTTTATAGTATCACTTACTTTCTGCAGTGAGTCTGCTTTAAAGTCAACCTTTTCTTTTATCTTTTCTAAGCTTGAAGTAGTTAGTATCTTCAAGGACCTTATCTTCATTCTGTCTGCTCTTACTGTCTCCTGTTCAGCTCGATTATTTTTCTTACTTTCTTTTTCTTTCTCTAGTTTTTTTTTTTTTTTTAATCTCTGTCCCCTAGAGACCAGGAGAGCTCTACTCACACTGAATTTTTGAACTTTGCTTCTTCTAAATTGAGTGAATTTTATCTGTAAGCTTCAAAGATTTCTTTTTATTTGAAACAGATTGTATAGATATAGGCTCCACCAGAGGTCCATTCCATGCAGCTTGTGTCTGTCTAAGAGGCATGGGGAGATTAAGCAGCAATTTTTTTACTCTACCCACCAAGCAGCAGGTGAGCAGTGTCAGCCAGGAGTGCGTTAAGTCAGCAATGGCTTTTACCTGTTTCTCTCACCCTCATCCATTCGTGTTTATTTTCTTTTCCTTAATGCTCATTATGGTTTTATCCCTTTCCTAGTAGCCAGCTGTCGATGTAAGAAGTCTTACTCAAGTGACTTTTCAGAGCAATCACAGACTACAGGACCAAGTGTTCCAGAACCAGGATTTCTGCCCAATCAAGCTACTTTGTGCCTTGGAGTGAGATAAAGGAAGCCAGTGAACAGGGCAGGGGAGTACTGAGATGGGGTCAGAAATTACGCGTGAGCTTAACTATGTTTATGTGTCTCATATAGGGTTATACTGTATCCTTAGGTGGCTCTGTGGAAAAACTTTTAGGAACCCATTATCTACAATTCTGGGGGTAGAAATGTCTAGAGACTAAGAAATCATAGGAAAATTATTTTCTCATAATCAAAGTACTGAAATAGCAGGACTGAAGGTGCTGAAAATGAAAATTCTGGATGTGGAATTGAAGTATGACATAGTGCTGTTTCTTACTCCCTAGAGATTGTCACCAGATGTGCTGATCTGTGGGGTCTTTCCAGGTCTGTGTGAGTTGCATGCTCCCCAGCATGCACTGTTTCTATGCTGCAATCAGTGCTTGAAAGTGTGTTTGAATTACCAGAGTTGCTGCTGAATGTTCCATAATGCTAGTCCTTCAGTGGATAATCTATAGGCCTTGAATCTTTATTGCTGCAATAAACTTCTCAGCACAGAAACTCTTTTCCTCTTTTCCAGTCTCCCTTCCAGGTTCATGCTGATTCCTGGGATAGCACAATATCTTAATCTCCTTCCATTTTCAGAAATTAACAAATCTGTGTTTTACAGTTCCAGGAATAAAGGTTAGCAAAGCTGTAAGAACCAAATATGTATTCTACTTAGACATTTGATTTATCTTCAGTCAAAAGTAGCATATAGCATCAAACAACATGATATGTGTATTTCCCTGTTTCTTACAATAGTTTCTGGGGCTTTTTTACAGCTAATATCCTCTGAAATCTATCCAGTGCACTGCAGGTCTTAGCTAGAGATAGTATGAGTAGATTTGAATGAGCACATAAACAAAATGAAGGACTGAAATAATTGTAACCTAGGACCTGGGTGTTATGTAACTAGGACTTAGAATCATAGAATCCTATTTCTAAGCAGGAAAAATCAATTCCACTACAACAAATCGGAGTAAATGGAAGAATTTATTATATACAGATACATAGCCCGGATAAATATCTTTTTAAGTCTTCAGTGTAAGAGCCACCGTGAACTTTAATTCCTCAAACATGTATCAAAAAAATATGTGCAGGGATATGGTCTATAATGGCTTGGATGAAGTGTACCAGAAAGTGTCGGTTTCTATTAATTGATAATAGGACCCAGTCTGACTATCTCAAACTTAGCTACCAAGACAAGATATCAAACAAGCAAGGTGAATCTCATCTACAGAGTAAAAAATGAATGCACGTATGTACATTCCATCCCTGTTATATATGTGTGTACTTACATCATGTTTTTTAGGTCAATAAAGAGAAACGGGGTGGTTGATTTTCAGCTTTTACATTTGGTAACAAAGCTAAATAAAAATGTTGCGTGGGGAAAGCTGTACGGCATTAGGTTAGCCTGTAATGTAAGACTTTTATAAGATGCAACATAATTTATTTATATTTTATTACTTTCCAGATTGCAATTAAGAATTGTATCTCTGCCCACAATGACTGATGAACTCCTAAAGTAATGATCTAAACTATGTCCCCTCTCAAAAACAAGAACCTCCTTTGCAGTTGTTGTAGTAAATTAAACATGGCTCTACCTCAGCTTTGACAGTAGTCTTCAGTAATTCCCTGATATGATTTAGGTCACCTTTCCAGGTGGTTTTCTTTTTTTATTTAAAGAGTGTATAGTGGCTCAAAGAGGTAATCAGAAATGTGCAGTAAAGGGAACCAAAACCTTGTCCATAAAATCATTCCTATTCTGATAAATTGTGGTGGTATATGGTAAGGATTGGTCTAATCTCTACATTAAAGCGATCACCATATGCGTAACATTCAGCTTGATTCCAGAATCTGCTTCATATACTACAGTTATTGATAAATACATGAGGTTCAGAGAGTTCATGATCTGCTTTTTAATTTGTGGACACTGAAACATGTCCATATTGCTCATGGAGACACATCTCCTAGATGGCACTATCTTCATCACAGCATTTGTTTCGGAGTCCCATACTGATCTCCAGATTTTGTATGTCTTAATTACTACTTTTGCAAGTTGTTCTTTTAGGAGCATTTAAACAATATGAAGCTGTCACTGCCAAACTGACTGAGGTTTTTATGAAATTGAGGATATATGTTTTGAAAGTATTGTGAGGGCAGGAGAGTGCAAAGTTTGCTGAAATAGTGTTGGAGGACTGTGAAAAGAAGATGGAAGCATTGCCTTCTGGGAACAGCTTCTGGAATAAAGTATCCCCAGAATCATACAAAATGGACATTGTCTTGGAAAGAACAAACTAGAATTAGTCAAAACTGGAAGATGAAGCAAGCTAAAAATTAAGTAGTTTGTATATTCATGGAATTCAATTTTCAAAACTGCTCCCCTGACCTACCTTATCAAGCAATCTCTTTAAAGTTTTCAAATCAGTGTTAACTGATATGTAGAGAATACTGTTTTCTTAGAATTCTAAAATTGTTTCTATGAAATACTGATTTTCTCATAATTAGCTTGTTATCTTTCCTATCAATGTTCCTTCAAGAATGAAGGAATTTTGTATTGTAAGGAATGTATATAAACATTCCTTTCAAAAATAATGGCTTCAGGACATGCCACCACAGTGTCTATGTCATAATTACTCTAAAGTACAATTTTTCTTCACTGACTTCCTAAAGGAAACCTAAAAAATTTTCTAATGTTTACCAAAAGCAAAACCAAAAAAGCTTATGAATTATGTAAATGGTACTCCATTGACATGTTTATGAAATAGAACAGCACATTTTACAATTTTGATTATATATTATTGAAATTATTCTGAGTATTCTCTGAGATTAATCATACATTTTTAGGTTATCAAAGTCCAGATAAAATTTGGCTAATGACTTAGGAGAAGAAATAAAGATGCATACTGATTAAGAATCAGCTAATATTTGTTGGCACAAATGTTTGAAAGCACATTCCTAATCTAATGGAACTTGGTTTTTACACCTCTGTCACTACTCACATTTCCTGAGAGGAAAATGTAAACTGTGATTGATATTCTGGACAGACATTTAGCTGATGTCTTTGGCTGTTTCACTGTGTCCAAATTAATTTCCAGTTTTTTTTCTCTGCCAGACCACAGGTTTCTCTGGCTATGATATGAAATAATTTGTTCTTGAGAGAAAGGAATATATTCCAGAGACATTAATTTTTAAAAGAATTTAATTTATATGAAAATGGCAAGGTTAGGTTTCTTGTTTGTACCAGCTGTCATTAGGGATGAGTGGACAGATGTACTATGGTAAAAAAAACAAAAACAAAAATAAAGACAAAACCAAAAACCAACAACAAAAACCCCCAACAATAACACAAAAAACCAAAACCAAATCACCCAACCAGAGAAGATATGTCATCACAGAATCATTACTGTTAATAGGTGAACGGCCACCAAGACCTGCCTCTGGTGATTATTATTAATTTTCATTACATTTTTAACACATGTACAATGCTTTATTTCTTCTTGCTTGTTACCGTCATAATATTTACACTGAGTTTGGGGTTTTACATATAATGTTCTAGGTGTAAACTACCAAGTTTGGAAATATTCTGCAAAAAATAAATTTAGAAAATCTGATTTTAGAGAATAAAAATAAAATGTGAGTTTGCTATTTAAAATATATGTATATATATATACATATACACACAAATACTTCTAATGATAGCTTCAATTCTGCAGTACTAGTAGTTCTTTACTGTAGGGTAAGGATGTTGGAATTTACTTTTGGGAGAAATAATAGCTTATTGTAATTAAAGACTGCATGATAACATCTTTGAACACATAAGCCAATTTACTTTTTACAGGAAACTTTAGTTTTTAAATTTTATTATTTCTGAGTGGATTGAAGACCTCTTTAGCTCACACTGGAAGACAAAAACTTACAGATATTATTCTAACACTGAAGAATCTGAAAACATTTAATTCTGAAGCAAGTATACTATAGGATTCCCCAACCTGGACTTTCAGCTTCACATTCAACATTTATAGTATCAGAAAAGCAATACAGTAGTGTTTTCATTTATTACTATTTAAAAGGTTATCTATCAAATCAAAAGCTTCGGGGGAAGGCAGTGGGCGGCTTAAATTCTGCTGACCAAGAAATATATTGATCAAATAGGACAGATTAAGGTCAGAATTTATTTAGCATCTTTTTTCTGATAGCTGATGAGAAGGCAGGAGAAAGTTATGACTCATAACCTCACAAGATAACCTCAAAATAACAAGCAAAGAAACTTAGGAATAAATGGAGAAAAAATGTTCTGAATGGAGAATTAGGACTATTTTTATTTGTTTGATTTTTCACCTGAAGACAGGCACTTTCTATAAAATTTTGGCTGGTCTTAGTATACCATAGTATGGTACTTAGCATACTATTGACTATCAGGAAAATTAATATTTTAACTGTATACAATTCTTCATAGGGTCATATTATGTATAGTATAATAAACCAAGTATGTAGCTTTTCAATACAGGGTTAAATATCAGAATAACTTACCATACACATGTTGAGAAATATCATGGGTTATGATTAGTTTGTGTCATTTATTAAAGATAAAATTAAATATATTATTCAAAATTTGTGTTGCTTTCATTTCCCCTAACTATTTATCTGGTTCACTCATGTGATTTGAGGATCATTACTTTTATAAGGACTCTTAAAATCAGTGGGAAGAGGCACTGACTGAAGACTTTTTACATGTATGTACATACAGAGGTTTCTGAAAAATTCAACACTGCAAAAAGTGGCAATTGAACAATCACTGTGCTGAGGTCTCTACTTAGTCATTATTCTTACAAAAACTCAATTTGTCAGGACAACTTTTCCTTACTATTTGCCTTCAGTCTTTTGACCCATAAGTGCATTTCCAAGAAGTGTAACAGAACCCATAAGCGTGGGTACTTTTTACTGCACAGTTATTATTATAAAAGACATAATTTTTTAAATAAATTACTGCATTTCTAAATTCATGTAAGTCTTGCCAAGTGGAAGCTTGCAGTGTAATTTACATATTATTGGAGATAATTTTTGGATTATAAATACAAAGCGTTGCAACAGCTTTAAATAGACATTTCCCTTGTAATTAGGAATTACAATAATGAAATGCCGTGCTTGACAAGGTTAATTTAAATAGTTAAAATCTTCTGGGTAAAGTATTACAAGAAATGTAATTGTTTTACAAAGGTCTGAATTCTGCTCAAAATCATTGCTATCTTTTGGCTGTATTTTGACCACAAGGAGCAATGGACAAAATACCTTTGGGTATTTATCAGGCTATATCTCTGTCAAAGTCATAATTACAATGATATGACTGGTATTGACTCCTGTGCCTGAAGTTCTTCCTCTAATAATGAGAAGTTATAAAGGACACTTGAGCATCTAAATCCATGCTTCAGAACTCAGGCAAGAGAATTATCAGATCCAGGCTGTTTGGCACAGATGTTATAGGCACTTGCATTTGTGGGAAAATAACTGGATTTTCAAACTTTCAGAGAATCTGAATACCTTCAAGTAGATGATTTATTTACTCTCTTAACAACATCCACAGCAGATTGGATTGCCCCATCTCCAACACTTTCTAACCCTTTGTGTTATGCTAAACTTACCTCAGATTCTTAAGTGGAGGTGTTAAATATTACTGAAATACAATGACCAATTGTATTACCGATGTAATAACTTCCAGAAAAATTAAAGCCTTATATTATACTTCATGAGTATTCTGGGATGTGGGGAGAAAATGATGAGGATTTAGGTCTATTTCCCAGTGATTCTGAGGTGCTGTGTAATCAAGGACACAAAACCAGAATCATGGGGACAAAAAAAAACCCAGGTGAAAATAAATATTACTTATTTAGTTGCTACAGAGGTCAATTAGAAATGAGGAGAAAAAAGGGATTACAGTGTCTCTATGGGTATTTTCTGTCTGTACAAAGACAGGGCAATATGAAATCCACAAATCAAATAGACAAGTTAGCTAGAAGTCATCTACATTTCTCGTTTTATCCAAATTTGTCATTATAAAATCATCCATATAATACATGTTTGAGACTCACAGGCTTCATGAGTGTTTAGAATTTAGTTAAGTGCCTACTGTTTAGGTTTCTATGCAAAGAGCAGGTACTACTACCTTCTCTTTCTACATTTCTTCTCATTTCTTGATATATTAAAAGAAGCTACTTTTCTAAAAAATAGTTCTAAAAAGAACTACTACTGCTTGAGTAAGTAGTTAGAACTGTTTGAAATGTATCTCTGATTCAACTCAGAGGTTGAAAGGTCTTCTCAAGCATGAGATGAGACCTGTTCTTGCACTTAGTAATTTTCAGTCATCTGCTGTACAGGTTTAAGTAGAGAGCCTCTGAATAACTGACCTATTTATCTTTAGAGGGTCCTTGACTAGAGGCCTGTTGAAGGTCATTTCTACAACCCCACCAGAGCTTGAAATCCAAACTTCATACTAAGTAACAAAATTAAAATGGTTTTAGTGGATAAATCTCACTTGATTATATGTATGTAATGTAAACACATACATCTGATACTCACTTCAAAGTTCTTTTCAATTAAATAGAGATATATAAGCACTTTGAGAGAAGTCAAGCAGTAAAGGTCCATTTTAAGAATAAATTAATTACATCCCAGAAGTTACAATAATGGTGCCAAGTGACATGGTTGTCTACATTGTCTATACACATCTAAATTTATGGAAAATTAAACTTAGCCATTGCACCTTGACCTTAACTTTTACCTACATTCTTTTAGAGGGCATAGATTTACTGATAATGACATGAAGGAAAATTCATTTCTTGGATTGTTATCTCCTTTATAAGACCATAAGGCCATTTTATTGTGCAATTAATACTGATTTTCCCTAATGTTGATTTGTTTATGCACAGCTATTCTTATGTATCTTTTGCTTTCTTTATATCAATTTTAGAGAGAGATTTCTTAGTCTAGAAGAAAAACAAAGGAATATCACTAGGAAGGAAGTATTTACTGACTTATTTTGAACTTAGAGCTCAAGATAAGCTATTTATTTTAAAATGCAGGCCACACAAAAAAAGCCACAAATGTGTTAATTTTTTTCAGCTCATTTTCTTTCAAACAGTATATTTCTCAGTATTTTTTATAAAACTTCTCATTAAATTATTCTGTATTATTGTAAGTATCCCAAGGCTCAAAAATGTCAATGTACTCTCCTGTGGATAGTGAGCTATATATAAAAGGCAAAAATAGGTAAAACTGTAGACAATACAGTTCCAGAAAAAATGTGGAAATGGCATGACTATTATCTTAATATAAGTATTATGAACAAACACTTGGAATAGTCATAGAAATAAAATATTTGGGAAAATATTACGTCATTCTTTGGTGATATTTCCTTTATCTGCTTTAGATGCTTTATATTATCATTGCTTTTAGGAAATGCAAATGAATGAGACAACAAGAGAAAAAAAATCTCAGTAGAACAATCAGAAGTGTACATTTTTTTGAAATGTAACCCACTATTAAATTATCTCAAACACTTTTTCAATGGTCTTGTTTCTTGAAGAAGTGGTAGTATTTTTAAAACTCTCAATTTTAACAGTGAATTTTAAAGTTATATTTAAAGATTTGTTGAATATTTCTGAACTTGGATATATGAATTTCTACATAATAATAACATCTTGAATCATTCTTATAAGTGTTAACAGCCTGAAGGTTGTCACAGTTTTCACAGTATGGGAAGGCTGTAGAGATGCCCCTGTTATGTTTGTGACTTTCTGTGAAGTGTGTCAACGTTTAAGATGACTTTTTTTTTTTTTAAATTATTAAAGATTCTAGATAATGTTATTACAGAATGGAGTACTTGGAAATATTTTCTCAGACAAACAAATTATCCTAAACCTATTATTCATAAACCTTGTGAAGCTTTCATATTTCAAGGCACCCTTGCTTTTATTCTGGATTAATACCTTTCTATAAAATCAGAGAATCATAAAAGAGCTGAGGTTGGAAGGGACTTCTGGAGGTGATCTTGTCCAGTCACGCTGCAGAAGTAATACCACTAAGTGCCAGTTGTCAAGCTTAGTGTCTAGGCAGCTTCTGAATATCTCTAAGAATGGAGACTCCACAATCTCCATGGGCAACCTATTCCAGTGCTCAGTCACCTTCAAAACAAAACCAAAAAAAAGGTGTTTCCTGATCTTCAGAGTGAACCTATTGTGTATCAGTGTGTGCCCATTGCCTCTGGTTCTGTCATTGGGCACCACTGAATGGGCCTGACTCCATCCTTTTTGAGTCCTGACTTCAGGCATTTATACACATTAGTAACAGTCCCCCTGAGCCTTCCTTCACTTCTCCAGGCTGCAATCCCAGCACTCTCAGACTTCTCACATATGTGACGTTTTGTAAGTAAAGACTGGGACAAAAAAGGAATTCAGTAACTCAGACTGTAGCCAAATCATATAGCAGTGGTCCCACATTTCCCTTTTGTTACTTCTGCATTAGTAGATGTGCTTGTATTTGGTATTAGAGCATGGTGCCAATAACACCAAGGTTGTGGGTTCAATCCCCGTATGGGCTGTTCACTTGTGGATTCCTTCCAACTCAGGCTATTCTGTGAAATTCTGTGAAATCTATGCCCAGATTAAATTCCAGCTGGGCCTTAGCTTTCCTAACTTCATCCCTGGATGCCTAGAAAGTGTTTCTGTATTCCTGCCAGGTTACCTGTCTTTGCTTTCACCGTCTGTATGCTCTCTTTTTGTGTTTGGTTTTGGCCAGGAAGCCCTTGTTCATCTACACAGGCCTACTGGCATTTTTGCCTGACTGCTTTATTCATTTGGGATGTAGGTCTGTTGAGGTTGTATGAACTGATACTTGAATATCAATCAGATTTCTTGGGCTTCTCTTCCCTCTAGGGACTTATCTCACGGGACTCTTCTAAACAGATCTTTGAAGAGACCAAAGTCTGCTCTTTTGTTGTTCAGGTCTGGGGGACTTGATTTTCATTTTCCTCCCTGACCTCAGAATCCTGAACTCCATCATTTCATGTCATTACAGCCAAAACTGCCTTTGATCTTCATATTTCTAATGATTCCCTCAATCCCCTTGTTGGTGAATATGAGGTCCATTTCTGGACCTCATTGGCTCCTTTGTCACTTGTAGGAGGAATTTATTACCAATGCGCTCCAGGGACCTTCTGTACTGTTTGTGCCTTTCTGTGCTAACCCTCACAGATATGAGTGTGATTGAAGCCCCATATGAGGACCAGGACTTTCAAATGTAAGACTGCTCCTATCTGTTTGTAAAGGGTCATCCATTTGTTCTGCCTGGTTGGGTGGCTTATAGCAAACACCCACTATAACACCACCTTTGCTTGTTATTTTCTTAATCCTAAATCAGAAGCTCTCTGTCAGATCCTCATCCACCCTCAGGTAAAATCTGCAGTCAAAACTCTCAAGGAAATAAACTAAATAATTATGTTCCCCCTTTATATTTGTTTGGCCTCATTTTCCAAAGAAAAGTGACTTAGAGAATCACACTTCTAATTATCTCTTCTTGAATACATTATCTTATTTCAGTTGCACTGAAGGAAGAGGAGATTTCAAGGACAGGAATTTCCAACAAGTTTGCTAAAGATTAGCATCTCGGTAGAGAAAAAAAAACAATGTGAAAAATGTCTATGGTAAGTGCAGCAGTTAATCATCCTACGAGTATTAGGAGTTAATCAGACCACATATATCTGAGTATCAGCCTAGGACATACTGCTTTTCTATCTGACTAGTGCTCAAGGATATCAAAGAAGTGAGGTATAACACTGAGGGAGAGTCCGAAAGGAAAATGAAAAACAGGAACAATCATAGGGATTTGGAAGAATGTTGAAACTATTGCAAACTGACAATGTTATGGACTACAGGAATTACAAAAGAAAATAATGGAAAAGACTCCACACTTCCATTAGTTTTTCTGATTTTAAATAAAATATTTATTTTAATTTCTAATTTTATCTAATTATTAATTTTACACAATTTGATCTGATGAAATAACTTGAATGACTATCTTGATAATAAAATTAATTTTAAAAGCTTACACAAAGCTGAGACTGTCCTGAGTTTAAAATATGATCTGAGGAAACACTGCAGGAGGTGAGAAAGTCAATTTGTGCTTTCATCCATTGGAAAGTTGTTTCTGTGCTGGTAATACACAGATTGGTTTATGTTACTCTTGATGGTAGGTTTTTAACATGCACACTTCTCCATCAGAAAGTGGGATGAAAAAGGCAGCTTGTTTTGCATAAGGCTCCTAACAATCTGGAGAATTTCCTAACCAAGGAAGCATCTGAACAAATGACCTATAACTTCAAATAAATGGTACTCATTTGTCATCTAAGCTAAGTTATTTCTGCTGAACGTCCTTTTTATTATTACCCCTGTTCTACTTACAGTAATTTAGGTAAGTAGTGAATAAACTAATTAAGTACCTGAGTGCATTGAAGTATTAAGACAATACACAAAAACCTATCTCTACTGAGACTGATGAACTTTTTTTTGGTCAAATTTTCAAAGAAGCTAAAAGCAAGACATTTGGTAACTTTTCAAAGGGAATCATGAAATCCAAAAGTGAATCTGTATTAAAAATTAAAAATAAATGTTCTTATACTCACAAAACAGAAAGATAAAGATGATGCTAAGACCAATCTTCAGGAATCTCTTAACCAGGAGATCAGGGTAAAGGAATGGTGGAAGGAAGACCTTCCCTCAGTCAAGGAGGATTGGGTTAGAGAACACATAGGTAAACTTGATATCCTCAAGTCCGTGGGCCCTGATAAGATGCATCCATGAGTGCTGAGATAGCTGGCAGAGACAGCTGGCAGACATTATAGCAAGGCTGCTCACAATCATCTTTGAAAAGTCATGGAGATCAGGAGAGGTGCTGAGGATTGTAAGTAAATGTCACCTGGGTCTTCAAAAAGGGCAAGAAGGAGGACCTAGGGAACTACTCAGTAAAGCTCACCTCAATCCCCGGAAAGCTGATGCATCACCTCATTCTGGAGGCCATCTCTATACACATGGATGACAAGAAGGTGATCAGGAGTAGTCAGCATGGGTTCATTAAAGGTAAAACATGTTTGACCAACTTGATTACCTTCTACAGTGAAACAACTACCCGCATGGATGAGGGGAGAGCAGTGAATATTGCCTACCTTGACATCAGCAAGGCTTTTGACGCTCTCTCTCACAACATCTTCACAGGCAAACTCAGGAAATGATGAGTGGACAGTGAGGTGAACTGAGAATGGTAGTTCATAAACAGGGTCTAATTGCAGCACTGTCACCAGTGGGGTCCCCTTAGGTTTAATACTGGGACCAGTATTATTTAACTTATTCATGAATGACTTGAAAGAAGGGATAGAGGCCTCTTCAGCAAGTTCACTTATGACACAAAAATGAGAGGAGTGGCTAATACCCCAGAGTGCTGTGCAGCCCTTCAGAAGGACCTTGACAGGTTGGAGAGATGGGCAGAGAACAACCATCTGAAGTTCAACAAAGACTATTTCAGAGTCCTGCATCTGGGGATGAATAACCTCATACAGAAAGAAAAAAATCTAGAAAATAGCTCTGCAGAGAAGGATCTGGAGATCCCAGTGGACAGCAAGCTGTCCATGAGCCAGCAGTGTGCCCTTGTGACCAAGAAGAGCAATGGTATCCTGGGGTGCGTTGGGAAGAGCATTGCCTGTGGGTCTTGCAAGGTGATTCTTCTCCTCTGCTCAGCCCTGGTGAGCACTCATCTGGAGTGCTGTGTCCAGTTCTGGACTCCTCAGCACAAGAGAGACTTGGAGGTCCTGAAACAGGTTCAGCAGACGGCTATGAAGATGATCGGGGTACTGGAGTATCTCTCTCATGAGGAAAGGCTGAGGGAGTTAGACCTGTTCAGCCTGAGAAGAGACAACAGAGAGGGGACCTCATCAATGTCTCTAAGCATCTGAAGGGAGGGTGTCAAGAGGATGGAGGCTCTTCTCAGTGATGCCAGGCAACATGACAAGAGGCAATTGACAGAAACTGATGCACAGGAAATTCCACCTGAATATGAGAAAGAGTTTCTTTACAGTGTGAGTGACCACGCATTGCAATAGATTGCCCGGAGAGGTTATGGAGTCAACCTCACTGGAGATATTCCAGAACTACATGGGCAAAACCCTGTGCAATGTTCTCTAGGCTGACCCTGCTTGAGCGGGGAGGTTGGACAAGATGACCCACTGTGGTCTTTCCCACCGTTACCTATGCTGTGATTCTACGTTAGTATCTGTACTAAAAATTAATATATTCTGAGTATATATAATATCTGTATACTTTTGACACCTTTGCTGGTAGGTTTTAACCTTTTTTTCCCCCACTTTATGGATCATGCCACCTTCCCACCGCCTCAAAAAAACATGGACCTGGCTGCATAGCGACCCCATTGTATTATCTGTCCCATAAACAGGTGTCCAAAGGAAAGAAGAGATCCTCAAGTATAGAAAATTTCAGCTCCCTAAATATTTTAGAGAATGCTTCTGGGCATGTAGTCTGAGAAGACACTTCCACACTGTACCCTAAACACTAGGAAATAGCTGTCTTTATCTTTGAGTCGCTGCCTTCCTCATGTAGTGAAAAGTGAAAAAAAAGGAACAGAAGAAAAATCCCAGTATCTCAACATTGTTGTTGCTTACCTTCTGGTGCCTTCCTACTGTGCATATGGGCTTCCTCTGAATACATTTCTGATGGATCTATTTTCAATTCTAAGTTTTATAATAATTTTTTATTTAAATATATTTTTCAAGAGCTCAAAACCAAAAAGTTTCAGAGTTGAATCGGTAGGCATTTAGTATCTTACCAAACCAAACTCTTCAATACATTTCTATACACCAGTTTTATAAACTAATTACCAATATACAAATTGCCTGAGAATATGAAAGCATTACCATTTTAGCATAGCCAGACTTTGGATAAATTTTGGACTGTTTTAATTAGGAGAATTTAGTGGTGTGGTCATGTACTTATTTGACATAGTCATTTTCATTCACTAAAAATAAACAAAAGTAGAAATATGATGTTTCTCTGAGAAGTAACGAAATTATAGGAAATTAGGTCCTTTCTCACATTCTCAAGGTGTTTTAAGGGAGAAGCTGACCTAAAATCTCCTCTTTGAGTTTCTTGCAGAACAATGTGTATTTTCCTTCCCCCAGCTGTGTTCAGACTGTCTTATTCTATTTCTCACTATCACTTTCACTCACAAAATGCACAAATGCAACCAATACTCTGTTATTCAATACCCTCCAATGGGAAAGAAATTAGTAATCTACATGGCTTTAATTAGTGAATTGACTTTACATATTTGGTTTTAGTAATTGTATGTTTTCCTTCTGGTTTGGCAGGGCCATCTATTTTTTTCTTTCAATTACACTGAACAAAAGGTAATTATTAACCTTAACAACTTCATGAATTTTGCTTCCAAAGTATATATTAGTGCATTCATAAATTGAGAATAGAGGCTAAATAAACAGGAGTCGTTTCCTACTTGCTTCTTTTCTGAAATACATGCTTCTAATAGCTAAAAAGAGATGAGCTATTTTTAGACTTGTAAACAGTCAGCTGTATGTTAGCTTTCAGATTCCTGATCACTTGCTACCAGCTTTTGTTCTGCCTTATGTTTAATTTTTTTTTACATTTTTAAAAAAATTAAAACCAAAGAAAATTTATAATACCAAAGGAGTTGACACAGGATTCTTTAGCTGTAATTACAATTAATAATCTAACAAAACTATGGCTGCTGAAGGAGAAAATGAGGCTGCACACACAGAGTTCGATTTCGGGACTTGTCCACTGACACTTTTGGTGTTCCCTTTTATCCATATTCTCTCATAAACAGCACCCAGTGTTTTTCTTTTAGTCAACCGTAATGCCCAGGATCTTGCCAAACCAGTGCCCTGATCCCACACACTCATACTCGCATCATGTGGTGGCTGTGTTCAGCCATGAGAGAAAAACACATACCTACCACGCAGGCTGTTTAAAGTGGTTTTCCACTTTGAGACATAACATTCTCTCTCTTAAAGCACTTAGCCAAGGTCGATCCTCCCTTTTGATTCTGATTAACTAAACGCAGGTGCAGCGTAACTCAGCTTGTTCCCACAATAATCTGCCTTAAACATTGTTGGCATATAACGCAATCTAAAACATAGAGTCCACAATAAACTATACATTATCAAAGCCTCAACAAAGAGTTTTATATTAGTTTTTGATCCCATTAGAGGATGCACAAATGGGACATCCAGTTTAGCAATGGCTCATTAACTCTTTTCAGTGTTAATAATATTAGGTAAAAGGGGCTTAAACACTAAATCTTTTAATCATATTGGACAGCTACAAAAGGAAAAAAATCCTTCATTCTGACATTCATATTTTTTAG
Source organism: Manacus candei (assembly GCF_025592945.1). Classification (NCBI taxonomy): domain Eukaryota; kingdom Metazoa; phylum Chordata; class Aves; order Passeriformes; family Pipridae; genus Manacus; species Manacus candei. Next base: position 10,148,928 of record NW_026138062.1, read on the forward strand.
TAGGGATGAGGCTATTCCACAAGCAGTAATCTGTGCCAGGCCTGTGACAGTGTCGGTAATTACCTCCATCCAGTTGTGATGGGAATGAAGCTGTCATTTGTCTCCATTATGGCTGAGCATTGAAGCTGTCTTACACTTTATTCAGTAAATGAAATGCTTTAACATCTGACTAGCTAAGGCTACAAAGGAAAAAAAAAGGCATAAAAAAAAGAAGTTATTACAAAAAATATATTAAACAATACCGACTCTTCATAAAAATTCTGTCATGATGAATTCTCTTTGTTGGAAAAAACAGGGATACACACAATAGACAGATACTGATACATGAGCATTCTCAACTACCACTTTGGTTGATTAGTTCTTACAAACAGTCTTTGATATATGAATGTAATCTATCTCAACACAATTTTATATATATATATATATATATATATATATATATATATTCCATTCTTGTTTGTGATGGAGAAGTTATTGACACAAACTGCTTGCTGGATACAGACCAATTATAATTTTACTTTCTATTATTCTGAACAATTTTCTTCCCATACTAGCATGAATTAAGGAGCGGGCCACGGAAATATATTTTTATTTCCAGTCTCAAGGTTAAAAGCTCTTTTCTGAAAAGAAAAACTTCTAAGAAATATTAAATTTTGTCATTCATTACTATTAAAAAGACATTACAGTACCATCTTTGTATATATGTGCACCACTTTAAGAAATGAGTGGGAGCACACATGAATCTTGGTTCTATGTCTATCGGTTTCAGAGGAAGGACTTTCATTTGTTTCAGTAGCTATTGGATAAAATGCCTAGAGAAACTGACTTACAAAGGATAACTGAGTACTAACTGTAGCATTATGTCAGACACGCACATATTGTACGGGAAAGTTGAAATGAAACCCCAGTGGAATTATCCATTATCGTAACTCTCAGTGACTGCCTTACGATAGCTAGTATGAGTCACTAGGTAGATCATAACAGCATGTCTGCAAGTTAGCTTGGAGAAGTATATCCTGTGTACACCCTATAAATTTTGTTTATAGGCACATGACCATACAAGAAGCTTTTTGTTTTCTTTTTCTATCTTTTTTATAGTTTTATTTTTTACATTTAAACCTTTATTTTCTGTCATAATGTGGAATTTGACTAGCTGAGAAAGAAAAGCAAACTGTTATGCCTAAGAACTGCACATCCACTGCACTGTGGTGGGTCTGGCTGAGCCGGACTTTATTTCCCCATAGTAGCCCTCACAGCGCCATGCTCTGCATTGATAACCAGAGGAGTGCTGATAACACACCCATGTTTTAGTTGCTGCTGAGCACAGCACTGTAACATTCCTTCTTCAGATGAGGGCGAGATCCTGAGAGAGGACACAAGTAGGCCAGCTGACCCACACTGACCAAGGGGATATTCCATACCATAGGACATCAACCCAGATATAAAAGCTGAGGCAAGGAGCAGGACTGCAGGCACTCATTGTCTCTGATGGCTGCCTGCTGACAACCATTATGTGTGCTGGAGCCCTGCTTCTCAGAGAAGTGCCCGACCATCGCTGCTTATGGGAAGTAGAGATTAACTGCTGGCTTCTGCTTTGTGCATGCACACACTGCTTTTGCTTTCTTTTTTTGCATAAATAAAAACTGCCTTATCACAACCCACGATTTGTGTTGTTTTTTTTTTTTCCCACCTTACTCTCTCCCCTGTCTGGATGGGAAGAGGAGGGATAGAGTGGCTGGGTGGGCACCTGGCATTCACCATACTCTGTTCTGGTGGGATTAGGAGAGAATCAGAAAGGTAAAACTGGGGAAACTCATGGATTGACATAAAGAGAGTTTAACAGGTAAAGCAAAAGCCCCGTGTATGCGAGCAAAACAAAACAAGGAATTCATTCACCACTTCCCATGTGCAAGCAGGTGTTCAGCCATGTCCAGGAAAGCAGGGCTCCATCACACATAACAATGCTTGGGAAGACAAATATGGTAACTCTGAACATCCACCCCTTCTTCTTCCCCAGATTTATATGCTGAGCATGACACCATACAGTGTGGAATACAATATCCTTTGGTCTGTTGGGGTCAACTCTCTTGGCTGTGTCCCTTTCCAACTTCTTGTGCACACCCAGCCTACTTGCTGGCAGGGTGGGGTGAGAAGTAGAAAAGTTTTCAAGTCTATGCAAGCACTGTTGAGCAGTAACAAAAGCATCCCTGCATTTTCAACACTCTTTTCAACACAGTCTCATACTAGCTTCTATGATAGAAAAGCCAAAGCCAGCAGACAAACAAATAAACAAAACACCCAAGCAACATAGTGACACTAAAATGCAAAAAAAAGTTAGTAATAAGGAATTCATGAGTCAGTGACATTAATATAACTCCCATCTGAGAACTGGTCAATTAGCCCTCAGATTATCAAAATGCAACTGTACTCTCACGGATTCATATTGAGAGCAAAACTACAGGCTTTCTTTGTTTTTTTTTAAGTGTACTAATTAATACTGATATTGTCTGAATCAAGAAAAAATGATGAAAAATAGCTCAAAAATTCATATAATTAACAAAAATATCAATTTCAATGATTATAAGGTCTGGGGAGGGATTTTTTTTTCCTTATTCTTTTTATTTTAGTACAATTGCTGGACACCATGAAAGAAGGAATTTGCCTAAGCTTGCCTCATGAGGTCTTTACAGACAAACAAGTTGCTCCCTCTGGTGATCTACTCTAAAACCTGAGCAGGAGCATAGGAATCACTGTGCCAGCAGCCATGTTTCTCTTTGTGTGCAGTAAATAGTAGCAAGTAACTCAAATGTAGATGTGCATTTGTTAATATTCCAAGCTAGAGGAGAAGAATTTCTCCTGTAAGTATTCAGTTTGGATAGATAAGCAGAAACTGTTTTGAACAGGCAGGCGTGCACATGAATAAATCTTTCATTTCTATGATAATTCTGGTGTTTTAAATAATTAGCATATATCAAAATATCTCATCAGTGACCTTATATCTTATCATATATGAGATTCTAAAGATGCAGAAGCAACCTCTATGAAATTTTCCTTAGGAAAAGTTCCTGCAAACTTTTAAGTACTTCAGTAGTATCTGAAACTTCCTAAGTACGAAAAGTGTCTTTCAGCACTACTGTCTCATATACAAAAATAAAACAACTGATCTATTTGCAGATGAAACTTGCAGTGAAACTTCATGATATGCCTCTAGAACATAACTGACATCAGAGCAGTTCTTTCGATCTCTGACTTTATATGCTTAAAGCATCATCAGTGGAAGTAAAAGGCTTTTTCTTCTGAATAATATAGTCACATTGAAGAAGTGGATCAATACATTCTAATGAGAGTTCAATTTACCATGAATTCTGTCTTCTTTATGTCCATGTCCTTTGTGCCAATCTGACCGGACTACTTCTGCCTTTTCTTAATCTCAGTTATAACATAAAGATGAGATCCGGTTCAACTAAATTTAGGCACATAGAAAAATGTCAAAGATAGGAGGTGATGACCTCCCTCTGACAACTTTGTCTTGACAGAAGAATTTCAGTGCTTCAAGGATCTTTTACTTGGACCCTAAAATAGGAGAAAGTTAGGTACTGAAATTAGGTCCTCATTTGTGTTATCTTTGTTTTTATGTATGTACAGGCACATATGATTTGCTATCTAAAGGGGTACAGTTAGAATAAGTCATGTAAGTTTTCCTTTTTCCCTGTTTTGTTTGATTTGTTTTGATTTTGTTGTTCTATTTTGTTTGTATATCACCTATAACAAAAACAATGCTCTGGACTATTCCTGTAGTGGTTTAATCCCGACTGGCAACTAAGCACCATACAGTCACCCACTCCCCCCTGCTCCCACAGTGGGGAGGAGAACCAGAAAGAAAAAGTAAACATTGTGGGTTGAGGTAAGAATAGCTTGATTACTGAAACAAAATACAATAATAATAATAAAAAATATAACTAATAATAACAGCATATGAAATGAAAAAGAGGGAGAAGGAGGAATAAAATCCAACAGAAAAAAAGTAATGCACAATAAAATTGCTTATCACAAGCTGACAGATGCCCATTCTATCCTCACGTAATCAGTCCCTCCTGGCCAGGTCCTCCTAGTTTATATACTGAAAGTGACATTCTATGTCATTCTATGAGTTTGGCCAGTTCAGGTCAGCTGTCCTGGCCATACTCCCTCATGGCTTCTTCTTGTGCACCTCTCGCCGCCAGACCATGAGAAACTGAAAAGTCCTTGACTTACAGTAAGCAGCGCTCAGCAGCAAATAAAACATCAGTGTGTTATCAACATAATAATCATACTAAATACAAAACAGCGCTATGCCAGCTACAAGGAAGAAAATTAGTGCTATCGAAGTTAAAACCAGGATACTAATAGATCTCTAGACATTATAATTCATAATAGGACAGCTGATTTTCTTATCATTATGTGAACCATTCTATCTGTTTTCAACTTTCACTTCAAAATCTTTACTTCTACATCCTCACTCTCTGATTATTCCAGAAAATAGCCTGTGTTGTTCATTTTTATTGTTTCTTGACCAGCACTATTCTACAAAATCCCTTCATATTGGACAAGAGTGTAAATATTTCCCTATTTGTGCTGGAAATGTTTGAACTAATATATCTGAAGAGTCTTTATACATTGTTTCATGCTGGTGGCATATAGTTATTCAATAATGAGATAAAATGTATTTTCTTTTGCTCTCAAATTTCAAATCGTTATTTCTAGTTTACCAAGAAAATTTAGTATTTTCTAAAAGAATGTAATTGCTTTTTGAAACTTCATTTCTATTATAAGCCCTGCATCTCCAAAACATATTAACCAATTAATTCTAGACCACTGCTGTTCTTCTAGTACTGCTACAAATCAGCTGTTGTAAGTCATTTTGGTAATATACCACTGATATTATTGTACCAAATATTAATAACAAGTAGCCATCTAAACATGTTATCTGTCTGTAGATAAAGATATTTCTTCTAGTGTATCCTTATGCTTGTAATGTATTCAAAGACCTTTGAACAAGCATGTGTCTGTTACTAGGCTATGCTAAAAAAACATTAATTGTGTAATAGAGTTATCAGAGCTTGCAGATCACTGAGCAAAACCGGGAGAATGTAATAGCAACTGACCAAAATTAAATCAACAGATTATTGCAGAGACGTTGAAAGAAACAGCACAGCATATGTACTGATCGCTAAAGGGATGTAACCCGATAAAACCAGTTTGGGGGTAATTGATGAAGAAACTAGTAGCAAATATCTGACTCCAAGTATAACCTAGGAGAGGAAAGAAAACACTCGACAATTTGCAAAAGTTACCATCTTGGATGCCCCATCCCTGGAAGAGTTCCAGGCCAGGTTGAAAGGGGCTTTGAGCAACCTACTCTAGTGGAAGGTGTCCCTGCTTCTGGTGGCGGGCTTGGAATGAGATGATCTTTAAGGTGCCTTCCAATCCAAACCAGTCTATGGTTCTGTGACCTTAACTTATTCTGGTGAGAAAGTGAAAGGCAGTTGATTTGCCAAGACCCTCCCCTTTTCCATTTTTTTTTTTGAGCAAAACTAGAAACATCAGCTGTAGCAAGCTAAGGAGGAAAAGAAGGATATGCTCAACACAGAATAGAAGGGATAGATATAAAAAAAGCTGTATGTATTTGTTTTAACTTAAAAATGACAAGGGTTTTCCAATACCAACCTTTGAAAACTGGCTGCTAAAAGTAAGAAGCAACATGGCTTACTGCTTCATATTCTCTTAAACTATCCATATTCCACTTTAGCTAGATTTTTACATGAAATTTAAAATAATAATAAAAAGTCACTCACCTAAACAAAGTATATATAAAAATATTTCCTCAGTATTAAAAAGTGTTTGTTCCTTTTTTTTTGCTTAGTTTTTGTTTTATTTTATTGGAGATATATGTTAAAGGATGATTTAAATTTCTTCAAGCACAAAAAGGTTTCTTGCTAATTTTTTTTCTTTTTTATACAATGTGATTAGAAAAACTGAACATATGACACCATCTTCATTTCTGAAGAGAAATAACTGTGAGACACTGGACCATTGTATTAATTATCGTCTTGGACCAACTCAACTCTGTGTGTGTGTGTCTATGGGAAGATGTGTCTAAATTCACAGAGGTGAGGGAATGCCATATCCCAATATCAAGCCCCTTGGAGCCTCCAGGGGCAGCCCCAGAGCAGCTGCCAATCAAAGGCAGCTGGGGAGCACCACTCCCCACCACAGATCAGCCTCTTATTAGCTGGCACACCAAAAGTCCCACATGGGGTGAAGGGATGTGGCCACAGGTGGCCAAAGTAGCAACATATGCTCTCCACGCCATTTGAAACCTGACACCTGTATGTGTGGAAGCTGGACTTTCAAAGGACCCCTTGGTAGCTATAATTTTCTCTTTTTCTCTCTCTTTCTTTTAATATTTTGGGTAGCTTAATAGCAGATGGGTTGGATTATGCTAAATTGTATGGGTTACCATGGGCTAAGGCGATGCTTTGCAGAATGCTTTATTTTTGCTAAGTTCTCTTATTTCCTGAAGTTTACCAGTAGAAGTATCCTCTGCAAAAATGTGTTCAGCTTTTCTCTCTATGTTCTCTCTTAAGGTGTTAAAAGAACCGAGGGCTCTTCTAATATATTCAGAATGCAGATATTGGAGCCTTGTCTATTTTTGAAGTAAAACTTCATTAGTGAGCTCACAGCTTGAGATCTGAGGTGTTAGAATAACAAACTAAGCAAAGTTCTTACATAGTCAGCATCAGTACACAGCATTTACATCAAGTCATTCCTTAAGGACAAAAATTGCAATTGACCACTGCTGCATTGAATGTATGTTGAAATTATTTTATTAGATCTGTAAAAATTATAACAGAATCACAGAATGGGTAAGGTTGGAAGGACCATCTGTGGGGTCATGTGGTCCAACCTCCCTGCACAAGCAAGGTCTTCCTAGAGCACGTTGCACAGGACTACATCCAGATGGTTCATGAATAAATTATGGATACAAATACAAATTATGGATAAGTATACACGTAGGGATAGATACAATCTTGGAAGAATTTGTAATGGAAACTCAGGGACTTGGTTTTTGCTAGGAAGGCTTTCTGCCTAAATGGTAACTCCTTCTCAATTTCTTTCTTCTCCCCCCCACCCCTCATAGCAAGAAAAGTTCTCAGCCTCTCCGATGTGTGAGAGGAGAGAGATAGCCCTAATAGACACACAGATGCCTTGGGAAGGCAGGAGAGAAACAGAAAGGATAAGAGGGGCCCTGAGAGGTGGGAACTTGCCTTTCCCTCCCTGAGGTCCAGCGTGCAAACCACACTGTTAGGTTTTTTGTGTTCTGGCCTTCTAAATAAAGTTTTTTTGAATTCTTTTCACTGCCTTGGCATTTCTGGGGGTACCTATGTGTCTCATCAGGCACTATGTAACACTGATTTAAGGATTTTTTTGCATCATCATACTCAATCCCCATTTACCTTTGTGCACTGTAGCATATATTCCTGTCACACAGTCTCATCGTGGAACTGGATAGGAATATGTTAATTCAATAAATGTATCCTGATTTATACTTGCTGTGGATCTGGTTCAAACCATTTTGAAAATACCGTTTTTAGCAGCTTTATGACATGAAAGTTCTGGAAAGAATTTCACATTACTTACTCCATGACAGGAACACTTATGTTTCTGAGTAGATGTTTTCAGTTGGAGTTAACAGAAGTCACACTTTTCCATAGCTCACTACATAGCTAAAGAAGCTTAAGAGGAGAAATTGCTATAGAAAGTGGGAATTACATTGAACAAATTTTATTCACTCTTCTGATGTAATGCCATAGAGACAATTATTTCCATACCCAGATGTTCTCTCTCTGAGGTGTCTATACTCCTTTTTGTTACTACCAAATGTAAAAAATAGTATCCTCTAAATGGTGATTCCTCTGAATAATAATAATGATCTGCCATTTTTTATCAAACACTTTTTACAGACCTTTAAGGAATAAATTATCTCATCTAATGTCATGTTGCATATGTAGATTTCTGGGATAATGCAGTGGGTTGACCCTGGCTGGATGCCAGGTACTCACTACAGCTGCTCTCTCACTTTTCTCTGCAACTGGACAGACCAGAGGAAAAAAAAGACCAGAGGATTCATGAGTTGAGATAAGATCTGGGAGAGATCACTTACTGGTCACTATCAAGGGCAAAACAGACTCAAAGTAGGGATATTACTTAAATTTATTACTAACAGGATCAGAGCAAAAGAGTGAGAAGTAAAATAATCGTAAAAACACCTCTCCCCACACCTCCTTCCTTCCAAGTACTACCTCCTCCCCCCTGCGGTAGAGTGAGACGGGGAAAGGGGTTACAGTCAGTTGTCGTTCTTACCACTGCTCAGGCAGAGGAGTCCTTCCCCTGCTCCCGTGGGGTCCCTCCCATGGGAGACAGTCCTTCATGAACCTCTCTGGTGTGAGTCCACCCCTTGGGCAGCAGTTCTTCACAAACTGCTTTCCGTGGGTCACTCCTCCATGGGGTGCAGTCCTTCATGAATGAGCTGTACAGACATGGGTCCCCCATAGGGACCACAAGTCCTATCTGGAAAAAACCTGCTCCACTGTGGGTTTCCCTCTCCATGGACCGCAGGTCTCCAGCAGGACCCTGCTCCATCTTGGGCCTCCTATGGGGTCATGGAATCCTTTGGATATCCACTTGCTCCAGCATGGGCTTCTGCATGGACTGCAGGTGGGTCTCTGCACCTCCATGGTCCTCTATGGGTTGCATCTGCTCCACCATGGTCTGCACCACAGGCTGCAGGGGCCTCAGCTCTGGTGCCTGGAGCATCTTCTTCTTCTCCTTCTGCACTGACCTTGGTGTCTACCTTGTTGTTCACATGTTCTCACTCTGCTCTTCCCTGGTTGGAATTTTCATCTGTGTAACAACCTTTCTGTTCTTAAATATGTTATCACAGAGGCATTACTATCCCTCTTGATTGGCTCGGCCTTGGTCAGTGGCAGGAAGCCTGTTCTGGAGCCGGCTGGCATTGGCTCCACCAGACAGGGGAAGCTTCTAGCAGCTTCTGACAGAACACACCCCTGTAGCACCCCCACAAAAACCCAGCCACAGAAACCCACTGCAGATAATAAGAGCAAATTTTAAAGCAGTTGTGTTTCAGTTTAGAATATATAAAGCACTGCAGAAAAAAATTATAAATGGGGTGAAATTAGTAGCTAATAATTTTGTGACGGCAAAAAGGTATCTGCTATTTTGGAAGCACTTCTTATTTTCAATGGGGAGAAGGACATTGATTCTTTCTAGACAGAAGCCGATTAATGATATATAGGAGCTAGAAGTTTTTAGTTTAGTCAAGGTAAAAGTGTTCAGAAGTATATGAGAAAATATTAACATGGTAATGAAAGAAAAATCTGAATAATGGATGACTGAATAGAACCTTAAAATCCTTGTAATTTAGGAATATAACCCTGAATTATTTTCAAGGTTTCAAAACTACAAATCTAGATTTCTTTTCCCACAATATATATGAAGACTATACTACATTCATTGTTTCTAAATGGTAGAATGGTAGAGAAGTAATAACTACAGACATCAGGATTCTCATGTGTACAGAATTTTCTCATTGTTAATAAGTTTGTGTCCTTCCCAATGATCTGTGCTGTGCTTATATGTGCATATGTACATTAAGTTCAAGCTTTCTGCAACTGGTCTGGCTGAAAAATAACTGCAGAAGAATGGCTGGGAAAAAAAAAGTGCATTTAAATTTACAAATCCAAGCACAAGCACAAAAGATTGAATTTAACTACTAGGGTCTCTGCTCTCACATATGCATTCTTACAGAACTGTTTTATTATTATATGATTTTACATAGGGCTATAAGATAGATTTATAGAAATGAAAAATGTGAGTAGTAAGTACTTAAGAAGTAAATCATGAGAGATTTCTGTTTCATCTCATTGTCTTCATGAATTAATTCGCTCTTCTCTGTTACTAAGCGGGTTGACTGTATGCTTTGTTTTTATTTTTTCTTTTTTTCCCCCATATACAAGAAGTGGAAAAATAAAACTGTGCTTCAGATTTTTTACAAAAATCAAAATTTATAATTACAGCATACTGAATCTTCAAGCTCTTTCAGCCTTCAGTATTCAATATTCTGTCACTAAAAAGTATTTTTTATTTTTGTTTAAATCTAATTTTCTATAACCGAAGGCACACTTTGTCAGGAACAAGTGGAAATGGCACAAATAAAGAAAGATTTTTTTTTTTTCCTCAGGATCCCTTATATTCACCAGAAACAATAATAAACATTGAGGAACACAGCATATATAACTATATTTCTGGCATGAAAGGCTACAGACAGTAATTACCAGTAATACTCTCTGCAAATCAAAGTTAACGGTGCAAGTATATGAGTATACAGGAATGCTGCAGTAAGGTCATCTCAGCCCACAGCTGAGAGGGAAAGCTGGTTGTCAGTTTTAATCACAGTTAAGCCCATACAGCTTTCAGAAATGGTAGCAATCTCAGTTTCTTTAGGCCTTGCATAAATATGAGCTATCAGGGTGATTTTTTTTTTTTTTTTTTTTAAGATTTATTTAAAGCTTTGGGCCAAAACTTTGGGTGTGGTGACTTGCTTTAGTGACATATCTGCTCATTGATTTTGGATGCTTCCAGAAATGTGCTTCATTGTGTGTGGTAGATTCTAGTGATGCTACAAGAACAACCAAATAAAGTGCTGAACATACTAAGTACTTCTTTTGTTCTTCTATCAGTTAGATAGGTTCTTATGCATACAAATACCTAGGAGAGTGTTTTCCAGTCAGCTCAAAAAAGTGCTTTAAGAGAGAATATCAAGAGACAAAACATGGCATAGTTTTGATAAAATAAGCAATTTATATAGTTAATTTTGACTCACATTACTCTTTTAGGCTTTCTGCCTGAACTACTTGACCTTCTTTAAATTTTGATAGTCTGGATTTATGTATTTTTTTGCAGATTACTGAAAGATAATAGGATTTCTTTTTTTTAAAAAAAAGCAATTTTCAATGTTTATACTTTCTTGAGAAAAAGAGACCTGAGTAATATATCTTGATAAGCAAACAATTGTTATTATGTCATAAAAGCTTAATGTTACCTGCAAAATCACAATTCTCAGTAATTTGCTACATTCTTATACACCTTAAATGATTTTTGAAACAATTGTAACAAAGGTAATAGATGACAATTTTCCCTTTCTAATAATAACTATAAATCTAATTCAGCTTTGATAAGCAACACTTAGAAAATAAAAAAAGAAAAAGTAGGAACACATACTTTTTAAACTATTCATCCCAGAATATTTCAGTGTGGTATTTCAACAATTTCCAGAGAAAAATTATGTTATACTAATGTAAACATGTCTAAGAATTTCTTCTTTCCCCTTCTTAATACCTCTTTATTACCTCAATCTAAATTCAGTTATTGTGGTTAAACTAGTTTTTTTTAAAAGCAAATTTGTAGCAAGAATTTTAATCCATATTTCAGAAGAGTTTTTATTTGGTTTGATTTTTTCATCAAAAATTTTTTTCTCACTGGTATTTAAAAATATAGTTATTTTTTGTTATGTGGAGCTATATATGTCTTTGTCCTTTTAGTGGTCAAAAACTAAAGTAAAATTATATAGATTGTTTTTAGCCTTGACTTCACCATGTTGCAAACTATCTACACATTGTTGTTATATAGCGTATATACTATATAGTGTTGCTAACACTACCATAATATACTTCTATTTGAGCTCAGGGCAAGCCAGGATTATATTCTGATTAGTGCACTGCTACTTTGCATGTTACAGGCCTCTGCTTTCATAAAATATGCTCCTGAAAGAGCAGTAGTGGTGCTTAAATAAATGATACTTGGTCTATATAGTAGTAACCAAACTTTACCTTGGTCTGGAAATGCACATTCTTAAGTATTATTGTTTTTTTTTAAGGACTGTCAAAGACCATGATTGTCACAATATCATTTTCCCATTACAACAATTGAGTTTCATTTTTTGTCTCTCTGTGAATTTGCAGCTACAAGTTTAACATGCAAAGTTGTTGTTAGCAGGCAAATCCAAGCAAACTAGGGGAGATGCTGCTTTAAGGCATATAGAACTTACTATGGGGTGCAGGAAAAGACTATTATGGAACAGAGCAGTGATTCTGGAGACTGTACAGCAACTTTTATGGATCAGAGGAGGGATCAACACCAATCCAGAAAGAAAAAGTTGGAAAAAAGGGGGATAAAAGGGACAGATTTCCTATTAGCAGAAGCTGGTCATTACACCTGTCATGCTGAGCGCTAGTGTGTCTGTCCTACATTCTTACTAAATCCTATTTCTAATAATCTTCTGAATCAATGTCCTTCTTATTCTGAGTCTCTGTGTGTGAACATCACACTGGACCAGCCAGTAAGTAGGACTAAGTGCCAGCTACTGGGGAATGTGATGCTCTGTATGTCTGTTTGTGTGAAACTACTAGGAGGTTTTACTCTGTAATAGGAATGCAAATAACTTTTTTTGTCAGTATACAAAAAAGTTTTCAACTCCACTGAAGACTTCTAGAATGTGAAGTCAAATACATGAATTACTTTAACAAAAGCAATTCAAATCATTCCCCTAGTTCTATGTAGAAGGAGGGGACAGAAAATAAAGTCTAGATATGTTTATTAATTTCTTCTCTCTATAATGAGATGGATGAACACTTAATTGCAGTCATTAAATTGAACCTTTTAAGAGTAGGTCTTATGCTCAGAACTACATTTCAATTTCTTCTGCAAACACAAATTAGACTTGAACATAATACATTCTTGTACAGTAGAAATGGCTATATGACCTTTACGTTTTCTAAGAACTCTTCTAATTGTCTAGGTGTGCTACTTTCTAATTACTCTTACATTATATGGAGACTAAGACTCACGGTGTCTTTCATATGAGTCGTATAGTAGAAAAGACCAAAAGTAAAATAAGTGAAAATCAAAAAAACCAGCATGCTTTGAAGTCTTACTCTAATGACCTACCTTCTTGCCTTTTCACATTTCAGTAATTGGAAAGTTCAACGTAATTGGAAAGTTCAACATAATTTGAACTTGGTCAGCAAATACTTATATGAAGTTATTAAGGAATTAAAAGTTTGTTTCAGTTATATGAGGTGACTTTACCTTACCAAGTTTTAACTCCTCACAATGAAACTTTATAGGCTTGCTCAAAATCCAAGATTTTTGAGGTTATAGCACATAACATCAGACCAGTTTTCAGATTTATTTCCAAAAGATTTCATCTGAGAGATATTTTGAACATGATTATGAACAAACCTTGTATTTCTTTTCCTCTCTTCGTAGCTAACAACCTTTCCCCCCTCTGTCTCACCAATAACTGCTCTAAAGAACTCACAAGAGGTCTTGTAACTTCTGTCAACAAGAAGAGGTCTTTTTATCCTTTGGCATGTTTCCAGAGAGACGTAAATTGTTCTGGGCAAGTCATTTGGGCCATCTGTGTCTGACCGAAATCTTAAAGACAAAGAGGAAATGATATGTAAAAGTAGTGATGGGCTCCTTTTTGAAACACTTGCTATTTTTGAAGGTTTGCTGCATCTTTTGGACCTGGGACACTGCAGACAGATTGCCAAAGTTTGTCCAGTACTGCAATTACCACTCTTTGCAACAACTATAATGCTAAGAAAAATCTTGAGTAGATCAAATGTAGTCAGAGGTCACTGTGGGGCAGGATGAAGGAAGTTGAGGCCTGATGGTATTCTTTTTTAAAACAACTAGGAAAGATCTCTTCATCACAGAAACTGACTCTTAAGGAAAACTCCAACAACCCAAATTTCATAGAGAGAGGAGTATGGTGAGCTCAAACAAGGTAGATGCATTCCACTGGCTGGGAGACAAATATGTGATGCACATACTAGATTGACCAAAAGAAGGACTTGTGTCACGGAGTCTTCTAATCACAAAGGAAAAAGCACTGGCCAAAGATGTGTTAGTCAATTGGCTACTGTGACTATAACACAGTAGAGTTTAACATACTCAGGAATCAAAAGTCAGACCAAAGACCCTAGGCCTCAAGAAGATGGATAATGGTTTCCTCAGGACCTGAAAAGCTGCATTCCTAGCAGGGTTGCCCTGAAGGGCAACAGAGCCCATGAGAGCTCATGGAATCATAGAATCATTAAGGTTGGAAAAGATCTCTAGAATCATCAAGTCCAACTGTTAACCTGGCACCACCATGTTTACCACTAAACCATTTTCCCCAGAGCCACATTGGCATGCTTTCTAGGAATAGTGATTCCAACACTTTTCTGAGCAGCCTATTCCTTCAAGAAGTCTTCAAGGACAATGTCCTTAATACACAAGAGTAGTCCACCTTCAACAGTAAGAAAAGAAGCAGAAACAGGAAAGCTCAGCTTGGGCCAGCAGGGAATGTCTGACTCAGCCTAAGGGCAAAAAGGAAGTGGATTGATGGTGCAAAAGGGACAGACTACTGAGGATTATAGATCACTAAGGAGTTTAAATCCAACACATGAGCATTCACAGGAGAATCAGAAAGACCAAAGTTCATCTGGAATTGAGATTGGTAAAAGGTATGAAGGGAAATGGGAAGGACTTGAGCAGGCCCAGAGGCAGTAAAAGCCAAGGAGAATACCGACTCTCCTTCTAAATTCCAGAGCAGTGCTTTAATATGGATGACTCATATCACCTCAGTAAGAATATCCCTCCTTAAATTGCCCAGGCTATTTCTTTCTTTACTCTCTTGATTTCTCACAGCTTTACTACAGTGTGAAAACTTGCATGCAAACAAGTGATATGGTAAAATCTAGGTAATACAAAGGCATATATGATGTAGTCAGAGTTATTGCATTTGAAAGATAGCATATGTACACAGCCTTTTCTTCAGAAAAAAAAAAGATAGTATTATTCCTTCTTCCTTGTTAAAAAAATTGGTGGACAGTGTTGGGCAATGTATTTGAACATCAACTATTGAACAATGTTTGTGAGTGTTTATTTTTCCCTAGAAATTAATAAAGTCCATAATTTTGTCTGATGTTTTTCACAAGACTTCAGTCTTCAGGCTTTTCCACTCATAAACAGATGTCAATAAACCTGGTTTTACTAAATGCAGTCTACTTGCTCTATTCAACGTCTGTCTCTTAAGCACACATTTATAGCTATGTATGTGCCAATTGGTATTGTCACAGTTAAGCATCACATCAGGGAAAGTGTTGGCAGCAGCAAAATCATGACTGAAATAGAAAGTGAAAAGAATTCATTTTAGCAGCTGCAAGTCATTCTGTTCCTTGTATTCAGACTTGTTCTACAGCTAGTCACAGCACAACCAGGGATAAAATTATTTTCTGCATACATATTGAATAGAAGATAGATAAGATTTTTGTAATGGAAAGAACTATATTGGAATATAATGTTAGTGCTCTCTATTTTGTTCACAAAAAAATGTAAGCTAAATCTATATTTCATCTTTCCATTATCTTTTAGTTGACTGTGTAGTTGTAATTGGTACACCTGGCTGACTGGATTTATTTCTGAAGTTTGACACAAAATCATGAGTAAAATGTAGCTTTTTAGTCACATTAGCTTTGGGGATTTTTTGCAGAAAATATTGCCTTTCTGCAATTAATGGAATATTTTCTTTCACAGTACATTGTTTATTCCCTAGTAATAATCTGTAATACTGTAATGCAAAAATGCAAAAAATAATCTCAGAGTAACTCAAGTTTAATGTTCTTAAGTATCCAAAAAGTGATTTATACCTTGTCATATAACATGGTTTAAACGACTGACAAAAGGAGAATATTCTCTATTCAGTACAATGTGGTTTAGAGTACTTTACGCGTTATTCCAATTATTTAATTCCTATTTAATTGATACAATTTAACCAGGATTTTTTTTCTGGCATTTGGATTACTGAAAGAATGCAGAAGAAGCAAAGGCTAAGGATTAGTATCTGACATCTCTAGTTTCTCGCTTTCTCTTTAGCCTCTTTTACTTTCACAGGAAACTTCTGGAAGCTGAAGAAAGATATTAATTTTTAGCTTTTATCCTCTTCCGTAGAACTTGATTTGGCTTGTCATTTGACAATGAAATTCACAAAGACAGCTTTCTACTAATTAGTAGGTATTTGTTATTATTGATAAAATAATGAAGGATGATTAGCTTAATGCAAAAAGATCTACCTACATTAAGGAATATTATTTACTTGCAGGCATATGCACTTGCGGTGCAAAACTTCATTATTTTGTACTTCAAAGATTTATGAACTAATGCATGGAAAGTTCTACTTAGTTTGTAATATATTACAATTCCCCAGTGTCAGTAGCCTTCACTTAGCAAGGGCACAATTTGTTCCAAATGAACTGAGTAGGAAAGCAATGGGGAACATTTGAGAGGCAAAAGAATGGGAAGTCTAATTAGATGAACAGAATTGTCCATTCATCCTTATGGCTTCTCTCCGATTATATATCCATTCGGAATTTCTGCTCACCAGTAATGTTTTAATTTGGAAAGTAATAGCAAGTGATAAATAAAAGACAATCTCTGTGATAAGTAGCTATTATAGTGAGTATTGCAGTGTCCATCTATTGTCCTCCCCAATGACTGCAGGAAAATTCATACTCCAAGGTCACATACCTAGAATCTGTACTTTATGCTGGGAAGCACTGTGTGTTCAGGAAGAGCTCACACAAGCCATCACACTAAGAAAACAGCGGAAAAGACACGATGCAACAAACATGAGTCATAAATTAATTTCTTATGGATACTGAAGCTCTGTAAAACTCTTAGTGTGACAGTAGGCATATTTCATCCAAATTCAGGTGTCAAAACATAAAAATTCAGATGCATGAAAGTCTTGCTTTTCAAAGATGATAAAGGACATGACATTAATGCAGTCTTGCATTTAAATGACCTAAGAAAATTAAGTTTGAAATCAATTTTCTGTATAGTAATAGCTTCATGTAAAAAGCAGATTCAAAATAAAATTAAAAAAAATAGAATCTTAGTCAGTTACTGTCACACCAATATTGTGACACCAACAGGCAAGATAGCCCACAGCTGATCATTCCTTGGTCTTTGAGAAAATTTCTGTTGCCTGGGAAACAGAAAAAGAGTAAGGAGCCATGGAGCTCAGGGACTGCAACCTCTGTGTATAATAACCAGGAGCTTAGAGAAGTGAAGTTTTTAAAGTCATTATTTGTCCCTTATGGAAGCTATACTATCAAGGACTGGATTTGCAGAAGTGTCTATATCCACACAGAATCTGGAATCTGCCTCTCTGCCTTGTTGTGGTGAGACCTCATCTGCAGCACTGCAGCCAGCTCTGGAGTCCCCAGCACAAGAAAAATGTGAACTCCTTGGAGCAGGTCAAGAGGAGGGCACAGAAATGCTCAGAGGGCTAGAACTCCACTGCCGTGAAGAAAGGCTGAGAAACTTGGGGTTGTTCAGCTTGGAGAAGAAAAAGTTCTGGGGAGATCTTGATGCAGTCTTTCAGTTCTTAAAGGGGGCTTATAAGACAGAGAGAGACTTCTACCTGGGCCTGGAGTAACAGAACAGAAGGTTACAGTTCTACACTGAAAGGAGAGATTTAGATTATCTATAAGTAAGAAGTTTTTTACAATGAGGGTGGTGAGGCACTAGAACAGGTTGCCCAGAGAAGTTGTGGATGCCCCATCCCTGAAAATGTTCAAGGCCAGGTTGGATGGAGCTTTTAGAAACCTGATCTTGTGGAAAATGTCCCTGCCCATGGCAGGGGTGTTGGAACTAGGTGATATTTAAGGTCCCTTCCAACCCAAACCATTCTACAGTTCTACGATTTCCCCTTTAGGTGTTTCAGTTAAGAACTGAAAGTTATAGACGAGGCAAACATGTATTAAAAGATACTGTCCTGATCTTTCACTAATTTTAAAGTTTACCTTGGAATAAAGTTCTTGCTTAGCTCAAGTCACAGATTTCAATGTGTTCCCATAAAGTTTTGCAACTCAAAATTTAGAGTCAAAGGGTGTGTTTAGCTCTTTTATTTCCTATTATGCTCACCTGGAAAACATTTTCATAAGGAATAGATGATTTATATGATGATGGCAAATTCCTGTCAACTGCACTAGAATATCAGCCTTTCACAAACTTTGATATATCACATCCACATGCATTCCAAACGACTGTCTTTTGTGGACCTGTGTCCTAACTATTGAAACATGGGGGTTTGTGGTCTGGTTTTTGTTTTTCTAATGGACACACGTATTTGTTACAACACTTGCATAATTGACTTTTTTATCGTGTTACTAATTGGATTGCACTACAAAAGAAATTAGGGGGGTGGGGGAGGTTGGCATCCAATCTTTTATCAGAATAAATTCAGTCCATAAATACCCAGACTACTATTTGATTGTCAAAAAAACATAGGGAACACCTGTTACATGGGCTTGTTAGATGATAACACTATCAATAACTACAAACAACAATGTAACATCCATACCCATATGAAGTAGAAGTTGGGCTGAAGTATTTCTGTCTACTATGCTGAAGCCAATGAAACTGTAGATGTTTTTGTAACAACTAATGCCACAAACTTTAGTGTACAATATAGCAATTTTCATAATATTTTCTCTTAAAGAGGAAATTTGCTCTTAAAAAGAGTTGGATTAGATAGGAAACAGAACACTGACTAAATTTTGCTTAAGTGCAGTGCCATTGCTTTCCAATAGAGAAAGCTGAACAGGCATAATTTAATAATATAGTTCAATTTCTATATAAATTGAAAATAAATTTATATACACATTTAAGTTTGGAGTGGGGAAGGAAGCAGAGGGACATACTTGCATCATTTAGGGCCTAATTTACTTTGGTCTATGCAGGTGATTATAATGAAATCCTACTTAGCATGTGACATTTTCCAATGTAAGAAAAAATATCAACACTTCTCAGCTGTTCATGTGCAAAAAAAAAGATCAAAGCCCTATATTAAGTATCTTAAATATGACAATCTTGTCATGGAACACATTGCAGTTCAGAGACGAGAAATTTAATTGATCATGGAGTAAACTTGTCTGTAGCTGGTAAAATGTTCTGAAAATTCTAGAACTGACACCTATCCTATAAGGATTTTTTTTCATATATTTTTGTAACTTTTCAATAAAGCTTTTATTTTCTTTCTAATGGAAATCAGAATTAACATCTTAAGTCTTCATCTTCTGCTCTGGATGTTGAGATTTTGCACTGTTCTCCAAATCATTTTGTTTACATTCAAATAGTTATTTATACTACAGTTTTATAGGAATCTTCCTGGTTCATTTCCTATACATGCATGTAATTAAATTAACCAGCGATCTGACCACAGAAGGAACATAATTATTTGCATTTATTTGAACACTTAATTACAATATCTTGTTTATTTAATATTGTTTAATCTTTCCTCCTTATCTTCCTTTAATATTTAGATTACTATGTGCTTTGATACAGTCCTTTTTAATCCTGGCATGACAATACATCCCAGTTGCACGTTATCAAAATAAAAATCCCTAGAGATACAGAAATTTAAGATATTACATTTTTCTATTACCAGTTTAAGTTTTTAATTACATAATTTATTATTCTCTCTATGCATTCTATTACTGTATCTCAGCTAAACATGATAAGAATAAATGCTAAGATCAACATTAAATAAAACTTTTATTGAATTTATTTTTCTGCAGATGAATAGTACACACCAGTACTGAGGATGCTTCAATTCATGACTTTGGTGGGCTGAACTCAGTCAACTGCCAGATGTCAACATAGATGCTCTCTACACTCTCTCATTCCACTTCTCAAAAGGACAGGAAAATAAAATAAGATGAAAAATCTCATGTGAGATCACTTTTCAACTATCTTCAGAGGCAAAACATCACCTTTTCATTCTAGACTCAGCTTCACTCCTTCATTCCTGACTCCTCTACCTCCTTCCCACCCTGCTTAGTGGCCCAAGGCAAGCGGAAGTGGAGATTGTGATGAGTCCATACCAGCTTCTGTCTGACACTCCTTCCTCCTTATTGTTTGCCCCCTTCAAATGGGTCCTCCATGGGCTGAAGTTCCTTCAGGAAATATATATGTATGTGTTTCACCATAGTTTTCTGTGAGGGCTACAGAGGAATGTCTGTTCTGTCCCGTGGAGCACCTCCTCCCCCTACTTCTTCTTCCACATTAGTGCTTGGATGGTTGTTTCTCACATTTTCTTTGCTCCCGTCTCTCTCTCAGATAGAACTTTGCTCTTTCTTAAATACACTTTTACCTGAGGTGCCATCATCTTGACTGAGGGTCTCAGCCACACCCTGTGGTGAGTCCATTGCAGCTCTCTGGAACAAGCTGTTACCAGCAGAGCGCAGCCCCAGCCTCTCCTTACAAAAGTCCTGAAACTCCCACCCCATAACCTCTTCTACAAATACCTCGACACTGACACTAAATAAAAGGACCAAAATACAAACTCTTTATATTTCTCTGAACCTCTGACTCTCTTATTTTTACATTATTCATTTTATAAAATGAAATTTTATATATTATGTAACAGGAAGAATACAGAAACTTAATAAAGCTACTGGCACTATTACATTTGTAGTTTTTCTCAAGTATATTTGGAAAGTTAACTATGAAAGTTCTTTTTTTTTTTCATTTTGCAACTTTTCAAGGTTAATCAAGCTGTCAGAAAGAAATTGCAAATACATGTGCCTGCACTCAAGAGTACAAATGTGCAATCACAGCAGGAAAAGGAATATGTTTTCCACTTGGTTGAAATGCATTTATCACAAGAGTTCTTAAGGAAAATGGTCTGTAACTTAGATGTAGTTTTAAGTCATTTTAAAAAATATCTTCTCACACTATGTTGTTAATGCCATTTCGAAATACTGCTTTGTAAGGGCATAAACTAGGAATGAACTTGTAAATAAAAGAAATATATAGCTAAATCATATTTATTTTCTCTGTTTTATCTCTGTCTTATACTGATTCTTAGCACTACCTTTTCAAAAATATAAGTTTGTCACAGCGACCATTGACAATTGCTTATCTAATTGGGCATGCATGCAACCAAATTGCATGTAATTTAACTTTTCAGCAGGTAACAAGATGAGACATAGACTTGGCCTAGTGAAGATGGTTAGTGAATTTAAAGAGAAAAGCATTTATTTTGAATTCATTCCCCTTTCTTCTTGAAAGCAAGTTAAGATCAACGTCATTTAAACAACCTAGTTTTTATGTGGCTAGCTATTCAAACTGGTACTGTTAAAAATGAACTCTTTCTTTACTGCTTTCACCACTAGTATCTTACAATTGTTTTCTTTCTCTGGATTGATCAGCTGAACTGTCAACCAGTAGGAAATGCGTGTAAGCTCTATTATTGTAGGAGCCACTATTCAAAGAAGAAACTACTTTTTTTTAAAACAGTACAAATTTTACTGAAGCAGCAGTGAATGAAGAGTCCCTTAGCATAAGAACAGACATCCTAGTCAAATCAGAGACATACCTAATCAGGTAATTGGTATTGTTAGTGACCTGCAGTGAACAGTTTATCGAAAAACAGATGTTGACTCAACCTTATTTTGCACACCCTTCCAAATATCAGTTATGGCTAGCAACTAAGCTTTCAAGTAATATGTAGCTAATATATGTCTTTTTCCTGGAGCTCTTTACCACCACTATATTTGTGTGATTATTTGAATACAGCACCAAAATTCAAGCATTAGAGTCTGTAGACTACAGACTTGATGAACTAGAGGAAAAAATAAAAGAAGAAAAAAAAAAAGAAGAAAAAAGGAAACAGTAGCAAGACAAAAATCTTACTTTGAGTGACATACAACTGAAGTTTCTTATTTGTGTGTTTATTTTTTCTCAAGGGGCCAACATTCACCTTTTTTAAGAAGTGTAATATGATAAAGGTGCTCTTAGTTGTTTTCCAAGTCAAGTAGCATTTCAGTGGTTTCCTACAGGCTATTTTAGGCTTTCTGTCTGTAATCTGACTCCTGACTTTGTTTGCACCCTGCTATCCTCTCAGCATTCTCTGTTTGCTCATATTTGCTCTGACTTGTTCCACTCTCCTTTTCTGCTGTCCCCCCACCTGTTTCAACTTGCCCTATGTTTGTTGCTCATTGAGGAGATGTATTTCTTCTGGAAGGATCTAATTGTCTCAGCATAGAGCTGACAAGCCATCAAATTAAACAGGTTTCTTTCTTCCCTGATGCTCAGGAATACATATGTTTTTACCACAAGTTTTTTTCTCTTGCAGGTACTTCGGGATCCAGGTGAGGGTAATTTTCTTCCTAAACTGCAGATTACTGACTTTTTCTGATGCACTTCACACTTATTTACCCTTTACACTTATTTGATTGACTACATGAATAAGATGTAGCCAAATAGGAGATGGCAGATCATGCTTAACTTCAGCTAACAGTATCATCAGCTACTGACAGACCCACCTCCCCCAGGTGTCAGTATTTATGTCCACTAGTCAGATAGGAGCAGTATCTTAGGCTGGTGTGAGCTGTCAGGTGCTGCTATATGTGAATGCCAAACTGACTGATAACCACAGATGCAAAAAGAGAGGGACTCTGTCTCTTTTCTTTAGCTGTATTGGATCCTAGTACTAAAGGATAAAAAGCAAAATTTCTTTTGTATACTTTACTGAAATTAGCTGAATGAGTAAGGGTTAAAAGCCACAAATGAATGTTCCAAAGAATTTGACACCAGGGTCACAGGGTTTACAAAATAATAGGATACTTTCATAAAATATCCCTGAGTATTCATACTGAACTTTTGTTGATTTATTTTGAACACATTTTTTTTACTTCCACAAATCAAACTACAGAATCAACTTAGTCACAATTTTTGTACCCTCATATTCTGTTTTTTATCAATCATCACACTTTCCATTTCCTATTCTTACACTGCTTTTCAAATCCTGCCTCTTTCACCTATAGCCTCACAATTTTTGTCTTCCCCCCATGTGAAAGACAGCAATATTCACAGGCACAGCATTCTTTTCTACCCATCTCTATGATAAGGCCCTTTCTCTACATGTCCTCTCCCTGAGTATTTTTCACTGTCACTTCTCTTCCTGAATTCCAACTTCAGTTTTCTCAGTAGAATGAGCAATTCTTAATTCCTTCCTTGTATCTGATCTTTCCACACTGTTCTCTCTGTCTTGAATACTCTGCACATCTTTTTAGTCTATTTGTCTTCTCCTGCCACTGCTACTGTCAAGCTGCGTATGCTTTGTCCCCTCTCCTTCACAAAGAATTATGTGCCTGCACTGTAGTGTCCTTCTTCAAAACCAATTCTTCTGTTATTGCTTCCTCATTTTCTGACACATCATTCCCCAAAGAAGAGCATCAGTACATTCTTCTAATGAAGTAGTGTAACATTTCATCATCTTTATTTTTCTAGTTCTCCATCTGTTTCACTTTTCTCCTTGTCTGTGTCATTCTAATGGACACAGAAAGCTCTCTGAGGCATGGGTAAAAAATTCCTATGAAACACTGCATGAAACAAGTGAAAATCTATACAATTTTCAAAACAAAAAAGATTTAAAATTAGAGATGCTTCCTTTAAATTTTCAGTTTCAGCTTTATGATGAAAATGGCACAGCTACTAAATCAGGTCTATTATTACCACAGAAATAATCAAATATATATAATGTAGAAACCATCTGCTAAAAACTTTCTCCATTTCAGTTTTACATAAACCTTCTTATCATAATTTTTTAATTATTTTTTAAGTAACAGGGGTTATGATAAACACTATCCATTTTCAAATTTCCCTTGAAAAGTACTAAATATGTTGTCTTGTGCATTGACACTGGTTTTTAAAATTGTTCTCAGTATTGTGGATGGATAGCATGCTAAAATGGATTGTTCAAATATAGTATCTACAAACCCCAGTACTTTTTTGATGAGCTTAATTGGCTTCCATTTTTCACTGTCCAGATTGCTCAGAAATTTGTCAAAATAGTTTTGCAAATACCTTAACTAAATACTGAAGTTCTTGTTGATAGGTAATTTTCACTCACTAAACCAGTCTCACTGACGTATATGCTCACAACAGACACAGACCTCCACTAAGGCCTCAGGGGGCAGTTTATTTTTCCCTTACTTGGAGGCTGTTAGGCATTGCTTCAGATCTCTGATCTGAACAAGTTGAGTACCAGTTATTGAATTTCAAATAATGGTGCTACTTCCATGTAAGGAAGACTGGATATATTCCTACATTTTAGTTCCTAATATGCATTAGACATTATTTTAGGGACCAAATCAGCTTCACCTCAGACTTTTCACCTGTAAAATATGAATGAACCCTGATATGTATGATGGATTTTTACACATTCAAAGAATCACAGAGCTCAAGATAAAAAAATATGTATTAATAATAATACACATTATTATTTTTGTCTGGAGAAGAAAGAATACTCAAATCAGTAAAACTGTTGTCAAAATTATGATGAGGATTAATGCTCTGAAAACAGAATAAAGAAAATAATCATGCTTTCAAGCTGTTCATCTCATTAAAATGTTGTTCCTTTCCTCACAGCCAATTTCTCGACAGGCTGATGAGCTGCATATACCCCAATAATCAATTTACCTCTCCCTTCAGGGTTCTGGATGATGGGAACTTAGTGGTGGGTTTTGAGATTTGTCCTGTCCTCTTCAATCCTTCTATCAAAAATAAATTAAAGATTAATAAAGGAATAAGAACTGTCATATGAACAAATGAGGGTTAGGTGAATAAATTATTTTTTAATATAACATGAAGCTTCTTCTACCAATCTCCAGTAATTTAACTCAAGAATATATGTATTTCTTTTTCTTATCCTACATATTAAAAAAACCCAAATTACTATATTTTTCACCAATTGGAATGTTATAGTTCCTGTTAGACATTATTAACAGTGTTAAGGAAAATTCAGTCCTCTCAAAATGAGGACTGTTTCTTATGGAAAACAATATCAATTAAGTCCTCTGACACTGAATGAACCCCTTTTTCTTAGCAGTTTGACAAAACTACCCGAAAACATCCTAGAAGTAGGTGAAGATTTAGAAAGTTTAATGTCTACTTCTTTGGTTCCTGACCTTTGCACAGAATTTCTAAACAGATTCTAAAGGTTCTTGAAACAGGGACAAAAGGCCCAGACTCATCCTCCTTACTATCAGTTTTCAGTATATGTATCTTTTCAATGGTCTCACTCTCTGAGAGTGAGTGTGCATGCTCTTGCTCTGGCTGTTGTAAAGAGGTCTGAGATTGGTTTCTAATTCCTACAATAGCTGACTTTTATCAGGACTATGAGTTCCAAGGGACAGTTGCTCTATTTGTTCTAAGTCACTGTAAAATGTCTTGAGCTTCCTCTCTAACAGCTTTCAGCTGCAGTTGCATATGTCTCTGTGAGAAGTCCCATACTTTCCTGCCACTCCTGAAATTCTGCTTGCAGGGCTTCTTACACTTTTTCATGTTCTACTACCTTTCTATTCTTTTCTCCTACATGCTACCAAGGGTTTGCATCCATGCACGACCTGTGTATTTTATAGGATCTCACTTCTTACACTAATTAATGTCAGAACCTAATGGGCTATGGAGGCTGCAGATGTATAGAGATAATGATTATGGTTCATAGGTTTTGTATGGTTCATAGGATTCCACAACACATACAGGGACTTTTATCCTCTAAATTTCTCTACTGTATTACAGGTTATCATAAATACCACCAAAAAAAATTACCTCTAGCAAGTATAATATGTCAAATATCAGGACCAGCAAATACACTTATGATTAATTAAGGGAATTTATATATAAATATATTTATATATATTTATAATACATATAAGGCTATTACAATTTACTATCAGTAATCAATAACATCATCTCAACCACTAATATGGTAGCAATCAATAACAGTAGCAATTATTCATATATCAACACCCACATAGGCACACAATATTAAAGGTCTCTACAAAATTCTAATTAACGAAGCAACTTACCAACAATATAATAGCAGATATACTTTTGATAGATTCCTTATATGGGTATATAGTATTGGTACCAAGTGAATTAGATAGATTTTAGAAGGGGGCAAACCACCCCAAAAGGGAGGACAAACTGACTCCAGAAGGGGACCCAGTCATACCAGAGATACAAACTGAACCAACCCCAGCAGTGGGCCAGAGGGGATAGCAAAAAAGTAACAATCTATCTTCACAGATGATCCATTTAATGGAATCTGGAATTTACTAGGTGTCCCTGGTTAAAGTCCAAGATCTCACAGAGAGTTTTGCATAGAATTCAACCTGTTTAGGAAAGGAAAAGTATGTGCAGCATGGGAAGTTCTTTGAGAGAGAGGCTTCATTTTGGATAAAAATTAGGTTCTTTCTATATAATAGACACATTAGAGGAATTAGGGCATCATCACTATGAACAGCCAATAGATGCTGTTAATTTCCATTTTTCACCTGTTACAGCCAATAGATTATGATTTTTCTATTCTTTCAGACCTATTTTATTTTACCACACTGTCTCCACTTTTTTAGATAAGTTGCCATTACAGTATCTTGGGATTTACACTTTTCAGTGGTATCTCAAGATGTCTTTGATTTCTATGTACCCAGCTGTACTTCAAAGATGCCAGCTACAATTTTCAAAGATGTTTCTGGTTCCAAGCCCCAGTTCCCAGGCTCACAGCTCCCAGGTTGGTAGACAATTTCTGACAGTACTTTTCAGCAGACATTTTATTCCGTTCAGTAATTTTCCTCTTCTAATCAGGCCGTCTTCCTGACTGCTCACATCAACAGTTAAGTCCTCCATCTCTGCTGAAAATAAATGGATCTTTGACAGCTACACCAAGAACATTAAATACAGATGTTTGTCAACCTGCATCAGGGCCTAGTTGAAAGTAAAACAACTATTCCTATTTGAAATCATTATCATTTGAATATGAAAATAAACCCCCAAGCATCAAAAAAACCCAAAGGTACGCACTAGTAAACTTACTATTTTTTTTTCATCTAGTTTGTGGGAAGTATTATTTCTATGCACTATTTTAGTGCAAGTTCTTGTTCTCTCAGTAAGCATTATCTCATCACTTCAGACCAGAACACTTCAGAATACTTTTACAGTCAGTTCTAACATCTCTGAGGCCACTACATAATGTTGAGAAATAGAATCATAAATTTATAGAATATCTCAGGTTGGAAGGGACCTGTAAGGATCACTGAGACCAGCTTCCTGCTGCTCGCAGGACTATCTAAAACTAAATCATACGACTAAGTGGATTGTTCAGATGCTCCTTGAACAGAAATGGGGCAGCTTATTTTATGCCTTTTCTATTCAAATTCTAATATTTGTGTTTCTTCAGAAGTTGTAAGCTTAAGTGATATTATTCTTATCTCACTGATTATATGTTGTGCTCATATATTCAAGATTTGATATTAAGACAGAAGTTTTATCTGTCAGCCTATTAGTGACTTTGTGTTGTCCTTGTTTTGTTTTTGCAGCACTGCCTGTATAGCACGCACTGTGACTGACTACATAAAGCCTACCTGGAATTATAAGTTGCATCTTAACTCAAGGCAGGTGCAGTCATTATGCCTTGGCAGTCCCATTCTTCAATTGTTTGCTGAGGTTTTTTCCAATGCATCACATTTTCCTCTTTGACTACACACTAATCTGTCCTCACAGAAGAAACAAGGAGATGGATACTTCAGTCTCTGATATTTCATCCAAATAGATAGTCAGGATGCAGCCTTGAGGCTCTGTGGAAATTTTGAAGCTGACCAGGTTCATGCTTAGTGATCTTCACCGTCTCCTGGCTCGTCTCCACGGCTAAATAACAAAAGGCTAGGGAACAATCTCTGCCTGCAAAACAATCAGGCATAGTTTTTTGTAAAAAGTGATTAGACCTAATCCCCTATATATCAAATGCATATTAGAATAAGATTGTCGGAGCAGCTAATGATTCCGCTTTAGAAAATTTTCATAATTTATAATTCACAATTATTACACAGATTATAAATTATTACGCAGATTATATAGATATAGAAAATTATTTTAACATATTTACTAACATCTTTGGCAACAAAGAAAAAACACACTGTGTTTTTTAGAAACACTAAGAATCATTCTACTAAGAAATTTCAGGGCTATGCATTTTCAAATTAAAGAGTACATAAACAAAAGCTTAAAAGCTTAAATTTTTAAAGTCACAGTATATTAATATATATGCAAATAGTAAACCAAATCTTGAACAGTCCACCTGTTTTGTTGATATTTTATGAACAGGTTGTATGACACTAGGTTGAAAAATATTTAGTAGTCTGTGAGAGAGAAATACACATTCTTTTCAATACCAGATTTTTTAAAGTAATTTGTCTTGTTTGTTCTTTCATGTAAAATTATCCAGGTGTGTTTTAAAGGTATAGTCTTTATTTTATTTAAATATATAATTATCTCTTTTATGACTGGAGCAATTAATTATAGTTATTGCCATTATGGTTGTTTACAAGTGTAATTTGTATGTAAATTTAATTCTGAATTATTCATCTTGTTAAATTTGATCTTTCCGATAAGCCCTGAGACAATAAGTGTCTTATATAATTGTATCGTTTTCCTGTTTTATACACAGACATGCTATTATTTTATTGATTTTTCTTAATTTTATGAATAAATACACTTAATGAAAACAGCAATAATGACTGAAACAGATCTGAAATACCATTAGAAATAAACACCAATTTTAATAAAGGGTTTGGTTCCCAAATCTGAAGGAGTCAATCTAATGGAAACCTGAATTCTCTTATCTTTGCTTTCTATTAGAAGCACTATAGGATAAGCAAAGAATATCAAACCAAAGAATGACACCCACTCACCCCCTAATAATTCTAGAAATGGAACTGAGGAGTTTGTTCACATTTTAGGTAGCTATGTTTACTGTCAGACCACGAAATCAGATTTTCTCTCATCTGGCATTTTTCCTACAGGGTTGGCTTCTGTGAGAAGACACCATGTAGGGCAGAGTCCGTTTTAAACCTCTCCAAGTTGGATGTGTGGCTGACCAAAACTGAACCCATCAGCAATGGTCTGGCATCTCTGTGATAATATATTTAAGAAAGGGCAAAAAAAGGCTGTGCAGCAGCTGGGAGACAGAAGAGTAAGAAAATGTGAGAGAGACAACTCTGAAGACACCAAAGTCAGTGAAGAAGGGCAGGGAGGTTCTACAGGTGCTGGAGTAGATTCCTTTGCAGCCCATGGAAAAGACCATCATGATGTAGATTGTCTCCCTGGAGTCCATGGAGGACCACAGTGGAGCAAATATCTACCTGCAGCCCATTGAGGACCCATGGCTTTCTGGCAGGAGCTGTGACCCCACGGGGGTCCCATGGGGGACCCAGGCTGAAGCAGTCCATTAGGAAAGGATCCACACTGGAGCAGTTTTTGAAGAATTGAAGCTCTACTTTGGAGTAGTTTGTGAAGGGCTGTGTCCCATTCTGGATCAGGGGAACAGTGTGAGAAGGAAGGAGAAGCAGAGAGGAAGTGCTGTGAATTGACTGCAATCCTCATTCTCCATCCCTCTGTGCTATTTTGGGAGATGGGAGACTCAGGAGCGAAGTAGAGTCTGGGAAAAAAGGAGGGATGGGGAGAAAGTGTTTTGGATTTGTTTTTATTTCTCATCATCCTAATTTCTAATTAAATGACAATAAATTAAATTATTATTTCCCAAATTGAGTCTGTTTTGCCCATGATGTTAATTGGTGAGTGATTTCCCTGTCCTTGTCTTCAGCCATGAGATTTTCGTCATATTTTCTTCCCTGTCTTCATGAAGTGAGGAAGTAATAGATTGATTTGCTGGGCACCTGGCAGCCAGTCAAGGTCTTTTCCTTCAGAAAATATATGAACCATATGTACCATGGGTTACTACTTCACCCAGGCAGCTAGCTGCAACCATAAGTGAGGTCCCTAAATCCAAGAATAATACACTTTCAGACATATTTCCCTGCAACTTACAAGCTTATTTTTACCATATTCTGTGCCATTTAATTCTCCCATGTCTCTAAAAAAATTTTAAAAGCTTAATTTAGCACTGTGAATTCAATTCTTGTAATGAATTTTCTAACCTCTAGTCAATGAATACATTACCAAGCATCACAGTGCCTTTTTTCATTCTAGCTTTAGCTTTCAATTTTCTTTGTGAGTCTATCTCTGTACCCAGAGATCTAATTGAGTAAGTTAGATAAAAATTTATCTGTAAACCATCAGTCTTCATTCCACATTAGCAGTGGATCATCAGAGAAAGTTAGCAGCTGATAGATTTTTGAGGGAGTTAGTTAGCTTAATCACCATTTGTATTTCTGGCAATATATTTGTTTAAAATACTGAATAGCTGAAAATTAATTAAAAAAACCCCCTGGAATTCAGTGATAAGAAAAGAACGTGGCTAAAATCAGTGTCAAAATTCGGTGATCTTGACTATGTGCATCTAGTTTTAACAGGCTATTATAGATCCATAGGCAGAATGTTCTTTATTGTCTTGACTACACTACCTTTGGAAACTCTACCACTAGCATTAGGTGATCAAATTACTTTTTAAATTGATAAAATATACATTTACAATATTTTGTAAGCAGCAGCAGCAAGGTATTTTCCTAAATACGTAAATAAATCTTAAATAAATCCATCCATTTAATGTTGTGTATTTTTAGTGTGTATCATCATACTTATTGTTTCCAATAAATATCCTTCTTCTCTGAAAGTATTATGCTCAGCTGAAACCACTGCAGTTATAAAACTTTCAACTGTTTAGTGAGAAAAGTCATTCTCCAAGACTAGTGATGTTTCCCACTATAGATATTAAAATAAATTAAAGTTTGTAAAAGCTATGAATACAATGAAATTCTGCCGGGAACAACTGAAGACTTATTGCATTTTTCAGAAGTTCTTTTTTACCTTGAGACTGTTGTATGAAGTAAACTTCCAAATAAAAGCAGCAGAAATGCATTTCTGCAATCTTAGTCCTTTTTTTTAAAACATTCAAAGAACTCCAATCATTTTCATGAAAATAAAAGCCAGTATTAGAAACTTAGGATGAATTCCACCCTCAGCACATAGCCATCTACTGCTTTATGGATTTTTCTGGTTCAGAAGGGCATAGGTTGCCTGCAGTTCTTTTGTAATATAGATGAGTCTTCTATGGATACCTTAGATACCCTAGGAAATTTCACAGGTATTAGGTAACTGAACTAAGTCCTTCATAGCTGTGATGACCTTCACTGAAAATAAGACCAAAACTGGAGATACTATGTCTTCCCTTGTAAAAGAAAGGTAAGCAATGTCTTCTCTTGTAAAAGGGTAAAAAATGAAAGGGAAAATGAAAGAGTTAATGTATCATTATATGTGACAGATTTTACGTGTTGCTCACACATATTGTTATGAATCTTCCCATGATACATACTTTCAATTCTCCACATGCCTTCAATCCTTAAGCAAACAATACTCTAGGAAATCCCCTCTTCCTGGGACCATTAGAATTTCCATGGGAAATACATTCATGATGGTATTAATCTTATTTATTTCAAACATCTTTTGGTGGATTGCATCTACCTGTTATAGAGGCCTTCTAAGGACAAAGGACAAAATTGAGCTTCCTTAATCATAGGAGTGCGGCATCATCCAGAGCTCCCAAGGATATTTCACTTGGTCTCTACTTGCTACTGCATAAAGTCTGGAACCATATAGAAATATTTTATTATGAGCCTGTCCCATGCTGGATACCTTAGGACCTTTCAAATGACAGCAGAAGGCTCTGTCTGAGCAACTGAGTTGTTTTAGATGTCTGAAGTTGCATGATGATTCTCACCATAGGAGCAGATGCTTCAGTAAGGAAGCTCATCTGTGGTTCCAAACACTGCTTTGGAATTTTGCCTAGGAGTTTTTAACAGTTTGCTGAACATGAGATATTTTTAATTAAATAACAAGGACAAAGTGAACCAACATTTTTATTGATTGTTTTTAATTCATAAAATGTGGGCTGAATTCAGTTTTCCCTGCAAAAGTGCCTAATGCCATTTGTGACACTGTCTCACTTGTAGCTGGTACTCTGATTTTGATTATGTGTCATAGCTTCTTTCAGACCTTTCAGAAGCCTTACCATACTGAACATAGAATTAGACGTTTACATGTGAGTCAGTGACTTCATGTTGTCTGCTTTATTGCTTGTATTTGTATCAAGATTGATTGCTACTGAATCTATTTCACACGGAGTTACATATTGTGTTACAATGCTGATGGGTTTCAGACACCAGCATGTGTATGTCTGAAAACACAGGCATCTGCGGTAATATTTAGAAAAGATCAAAACCCTCTGAAACCTAAATTTCTAACAAACCTGCAACTGAAGCAATGGAAAACTATGTCTCGCAAACTTAACAGTTACTCAACTATATGAAAGAGAAATTTCTGTATCAGAAATTCTTCAGATTCATAACACACGAAACAAAATCTCGAATAGCCGCTTTACATGATGACAGAATATAACCAGTCTAAAAGAAACCAAATCCCTCATCTATAGGACAGTGAAGGAAATAAAGTACAAACAATATTACCAAGATTCTCTAAAAAAAATATAAAGCCACCATGATTGGCTTTTATTTTAGTGAATGAATTGCTGATCAAAGAAAAAAACAAACAAGCCAATGCAGTGATTCCTGAAAAAAAAAAAAAAGATATATCTGGCTATTAGAAAAAAGTTTTCATTTGGAAGTCTTAATAGGAGAATATATGAAGTTACA
Source organism: Manacus candei (assembly GCF_025592945.1). Lineage (NCBI taxonomy): Eukaryota > Metazoa > Chordata > Aves > Passeriformes > Pipridae > Manacus > Manacus candei. The sequence goes on from NW_026138062.1 coordinate 10,181,771, forward strand.
TGGACATAAAAAATAGTAGCCAACATGAATGAAGAAATGATACCTTTCATTGTTTAAGAGAACCAGAGACAAGAATCTGTGAAAACTTAAGATTGATCTTGTGGTGAAAATAAAAAGAAAAAATAAAATCAATAAATGCAAAGCAGTGCACAAGAGAAAACTTAATTAAACATATACATATTTGACATATCCTAGCAACATAGACATAACACCTAAGTTTATAGAATCCCAGAATGACAGAATGTCTGAGGTTAGAAGTGACCATCTGGTCCAAATCCCCAGCTTAATCAGGACCACATAAAGCTATATCTAGATGAATTTTGAATATCTCCAAGGATGGAAACTGCAAAATCTTTCTAGAAAATCTGTTCCAGTGTTCACCCTCACAGTGAAAAAAAAGGTGTTTTCTTGTGTGTGCAACTACTAATAGACTGTGGGAAATACCAGGTGTACACTTCTAATGTGTGTGTTCTTTGAGGAATGAGAACTACACTAACTTTGTGGCTTTGATAGAAAAAGCAGTAACTGCCTAATATTTGTTTATTGTGCTGCTTCAAACATTAAAGTGCATATGAATCACTAAAAGAGAACATGAGGAAGGAAAACTACTGACTAAAAAGGCATCTATTTCATATACTAGACATTTGGGGGCTAAAATTAGACCACATTTTATCCTACATAGGCAGTTAAAACTGTAGAAAGTTTGACTGGATGAGAATGGTCCCAGTTTTTCACAGAAATATATGTGAGCATGAAAAGAACTTGCTGATTAATATGCCCAATACAACAGAGAGATGATATTAAATATTTATATATTCTCCTCCACTCCTTCTTAGTCTAAATCAGGTGAAGTTTGTTTTCTTGCCTGTGTAGTCCCAAGAAACTGTGCTTCATATAACTGTATATATAACCTCTTCCAGAAGAAAGGTGTAGACATTCAGAGTTGAGGTGTTTTGACTTTTCAAGTCACTGTTAATGTGCGAAGCAGCCTGGCTCTCCTGAGCAGGGCTGAACACCTGCCTGACAATTGGCAGTGGTGAATGAATTCCTTGTTTTCTTTTGCTTGCATGCACAGTTTTTGCTCTATCTATTGAACTATCTTTATCTCAAGTCATGAATGTTCTCACTTTTACCCTTCAGATTCTCTGACCCACCCCACTGGGGAGGGCTGAGTGAGTGGCAGGTGGGGCTTAGATGCCAGATAGGGTTATACCACAACCTAGTGTCATTTGGCTTCAGTGTCAAGGAGCAGTGTATGTGTCCCTTTTATTAGCACTACAGACTGTGCTACAATTAAAACCCCCAGTTTTGCTCATTAAATGTCTTTTTTAGTTGAGTTTTCTGCAGACATAGGTTTCTTCTTTTTTAAAAAAGCTAGTATTCTTACAGAAAAGGTTTCATGTTGAAATCTGTCATCCACTGAAAGTGGAAAATTTCAGTGTGCTGCTCATATAACCAGCAAAATGTGCACTATGGAACATAATTTGCTTTAAATGTGCACCAAGAACAGCAGACTGCAATGTTTCAAATGAAAGTGTCTTAATATTATACAAAAATTGTCAGTTTTCAAAATATCAGATTTTTCTTTCCATATTATCTTCAGATTGCAAAAAATCTATGTGAGCTTTTGAGGCTAGAAGGACCATTACGGGCCCTATAATACTCACCACAGTTTGTCCCATGTTATTAAAAGAATAGTAAAAATAAAGGAAAATGGGTTTTAACAGCAGGCAACAGTGCACATAGGTGACATTTGTATAGAAGATGAAATAGCCAGCAACTAATTGTGGTAAGTCCTAGTGTTTCTTCTGAATAAAACCTGAAAGTTACAAGGATACAAACATTTTCTGTTATATAACTTATCCTGCTCTATTCAACATTGGTGTGGCCTTACCTGGAGTTCTGTGTGCAGTTCTGGGCCCCATAGTTTAAGAAGGATGTGAAACTCCTTAAATGAATCCAGGGGACAGCAACAAATCCAGTGAAAGAGCTGAAAGGAATGTTCCATGAGGAGCAGCTGGAGACTCTGCTTTTGTCTAGTTCGGAGAAAAGGAGACTGAGGGACCTCATTCCTTTCACAGTTTCCTAAAGGAGGGAAGTGGAGAGGGAGATGTTGATGTCTTCTCCCAGGTATCCAGTGAAGGGACACACGGGAATGGTTCAAAGATGCCCCAGGAGAGGTTCAGTGTTGACTGAACAGGATACCTAAAGAGACGGTTGATTCCCCATGCTTGTCAGTGTTTAAGTGATATTTGGACAATGCCTTTAACAACGTGCTTTAACTTTTGTTCAACCCTGACTTGGTCAGAGACTTGGCCTAATTTAGGTCTCTACCAACTGAAATTATTCTGTTCTTTTCTATTCTGTTCTGTTCTATTCTATTCTATTCTATTCTATTCTATTCTATTCTATTCTATTCTATTCTACAGGAATATCAGTATTCTTGGATATCCAAAGAGAAGGCCATTCAATTCATGCACTACATCACAAACATATCTAAGTAATTATTTTAAAGCAGATACCCTCTCAAGGTCACCAGACTCATACCAGCTTTCTTGAATAGGGAAGAAAAGTCACACCTTATAAAAGGAGGTTTTCAAAACAACATGTTAAAAATCACATAGAAAAGCTGTTTGCAATTATTTATCTATCTCACAATTACACTATTGAGTCCTGTTAGAATTTTGCAAAAACTTAATTAATATACAGAGGCATAACTTATATTCATTTAAAAGTTCTCAGATGTCACTATATAAGATCTTGAAAAGATTAACTTGCCTATCTACATGCTACTCTGAAAATAACATTATTTCAGTAAAGAAGTGCTGGGGTACATTTTTCAGGAAATACAGAATCATTTAGATGCTGCTATTTAATCTAATCAACAGCTTTGTATTTCTTTAGTACTGAAGGGAAAACTGTATTTTGTTCTGATTTTCACATGGTAAGTGGATTATTTGATGCTTGTAACAATTTGGTTTGGCTGGCCTAGAGCTATTTAGAGTATGTAAGATATCTGCATTTTTCTACTTTGTTCATAAAGTTCAACTGAGAAAAAAAACCAGTTTCATCCCACTTTTTGAACAGAGTTAAACCCAAAATTCTGTTTGACTCAAGCTTTTATATTGCTATCAAGCTGAAAGAATTTCAGAGAATTCTACCTTTCACAATATATTAAAAAAAACCCAACAAAACCAAACCAAAACAAACAAAACCAACAACAAAACAAACAAACAAACAAACAAACCACAAAAAGCCCCAAAACCTCAGATTTGAACTAAAATAAGAGAGATTTAGATAAGATGTTTGGAAGAAATTACTTATTCAGAGGGTAGTAATGCCCTGGAACAGGTTGCCCAGAGAAGTTGTGGATGCCCCCTCTATGATAGCATTTAAGGCCAGTTTGGGTGGACCCTGATCTAGTGGGTGGCATCCGTGCCCATGGAAGCTGGTCTGGAACTAAAAGACCTTTAAGGTCTCTTCCAACCAGGCCATTCTGTGAAATGCTGACTCATTCAGATTTCCTCTGATTAAATATTTCTTAGTCCAGAGTTAGTGGTGTAAAATCATGGCTCCAAACATTAGTTACTATTATACATGTATTTTGGTTCTGAGAACATTCTTCTTGAATATAATAAGGCAGGTTTGAAAGACACACTAAATGGAATCCCACCAAGATCAACCAATGTTGTAATAACCACTGGTATGACAGTGTACTTAGAAGAGAAATGGAATTTACTCAGTTTACAGAAGATGCAAAACTAGGTGTAAAAAATAATCTTTATAAATTACACTAAGATCCAAAATCAGCAAAACAACATTCTGTGACAGCAATTGCAGAGTGTTTTACTTAGCAGGAAGCTCATAGATGTAAAATATTGAATAGATGAACCAGTAATTTTTGGCTTCAAAACTTTATTTATTGCTAAATTGCATATTTTTTTTCAATCCTGGGGAAAATATAGTGAAAATACCACAAGAACACACATTAGCATAATGCCTAGAGTATCATTTACAGCTTTATCATTCAACTTAATCTAATTGGCTATCCATTAACTTAAGCTGAAAGAGGTTTAAAATTCTAGCCTGGACAAATCCATACTGGGAAAAGAGCTTGACAGATGAGCTCCCAGAGCTTTGCCCATGATGTTTCTTGCTATTATATGTCTGATCATATCAAGTGCTTAACTTATTTTGTGAAGTTTTTGCTGTTGTTAGTTTCCACTGACTGTCTCATTTCATAAGAATAAGGAGGAAATAGGTATAGTGCCTAAAAGGCAGAAAAAGTTATTTTGTGATATGTGAGACATCTGAATGTAATACATGTAGTTGTTTAAAAACAACAAACAAACCAAGAGGTTTTTTTTGTCATGTACAAAGCTCAGGATTGCAGTGGAGAGTCTGTCTTCAATCCTAAGCAGTCTCCATTTGTAAAAGCGAACAAATACGACATTTGAAATTTACTTTATTTCACTGAAATTTTCTTTATTAAAAAAAAACAAAACCAAAATTTTTTAAAAAAGTACCAAAATGCCATCTTGATATTTTTCTTTGCTAACAAAGGGCTTCCCCTCCTAAGGAGACATCATAATGAGTAACAATCAGAATATGAATTCCTACTGGCAACAGAAAGACCAATATTTTATTGTGGATATTAAGAAAGCTAAGAAAAAAATCAAACATTTACTATGGAAGTTCTTACAAAATATAAACAGATATTTTTGAAAATACATTATTTACAATTAGAATAGGATTACAAAACAATGGTTCTAATAGAAGGACTAGAAAATCAAATAAAAATCAGCATTTTTTAGTTCTGAATGTTTTAGAGTAAGCAGAATGCAATCATATTTGCAGTATAAAATGTAAGTGTTCTTAAATAAAGTGTGTATATTAAATAAGTTTTAGTTACATGAATATATATATGTGTAATATTATTTTAGGTTTACAAGGCATAATTACTAATGAAAATTCCTAATCACACTGGGGGAAGAGCTTACCTCAAGATATACTTAACAAAAACAACACTATAAAGACATTGTTAACATGACTGTCTGTCAATACGTCTTATTTTTCTTTAATATAAGAACTGCAAAAAATAAGAACACTAAAAACCTGGGGAGAGTTGAAAAAACTTTTCTTTGGTAAAGATCAACAACATTAATGACTCAGATCTCTTCTTTTCTTAGTAAGAAATAGATGTAAAATTTCTTATGGTTTCATTTTGGAATATCAAAAATGGATCATAGATATTGACAACCATATTATTTTTAAAAAGAAACAAAAAACAACCACAAAGTCCAAGCTCTCCTTTCAACAGTATGAGTTCCTCCAGGTACTATATGCTTCTGGAACTCAGAACAAAAGGAGATATATTTACCAGGAAAGGGAAGAGTGTACTTTCTGCAGTACTAAGTTATGATTTAATTTGCTTTAATTCTCTTGTTCTACACACAGAGAAATATTTTTCTGAAATATTTGTCCACACACCCAGCTGTCTCCATGTCACTGTAACTCACACTTTATTTAAGAATAAGGTAATTTGGTATTCACAGCCTGATACATCCCTGAGACAACTTTCCTTTCTGTATCAGAGGATGTTGTGATATCTCTCCTTGCTGCCTCAGAAATTAAGGGTCACTCTCCTGATACCATAGGTACAACAACAGTTTAAACAGCCAGTTACAGTTGAAAGGTTGTTTGGGAAGATGTCATCTCTCTAGTTGGACCTTTGTTACCAATTACCGACAAAGGCTAGATGACAAGAAAGTGACTGCATATCCTCTCTTTCAAGTTAAAGAGTGAACTTAAACCATCACCTTCATAGGCACCCCCATAAAGGTACTGAACAACATATGTCAGTCGCAGCCCATGTGGTTTAGAAAGCTACCACATTTCAAATCTACAAGTATCAGTCTTATTGTATGTAATCTTCAAACATATCAAATATTAACAAAAACTGGATTATTATTTAGTATGCTACCTTGGAAAAAATTAAATATAGATTTGATTAAATTTGAGCTGTTACATAAAAGCAGTTTGGTTGAAATTCATTTATCTTTATGAATAGATTCCAGTTGCCAAAAACCAGAGAAGTTGTGCAATTTGAGCGTAATCTCTTTTGTTCTGCATGGTCTCCAACTGCTGCTCAAAAAGCAAGTGAGTGCCCCATTGGTCCAGTATTGTAACTATAAAGTGCCTTAGAGTACACAAAGTGTGAATAGATGCCCATGTTCAAGCAACTGTATCCTGTCGTCGATGCTTACGATAATAATTTCTGGAGTACAAGTCACTCCACTCAATTAAGATATGTGCCTTCAGATTCAATTAAATAGCTTTAAAACACCAATATCTCATTACAAAGGAAAATCAGATGATTATTGTAAATGTATCCACAATATAATTAAGAGTCTAGAGATCTTTTCAGTAGACCAGATGTAGCATCTGCTTTAAGATGTGACAATTAAAGACTCAGTTCAGTCGCCTTTCTCTAAGATGCCATAGAATATCTGAAATAACTCCACACTTTTCTGGAGAAACAGCTTGACAGGTTAGATGGACACCCCCAGAGCACGTAAAAAGACTTAAGTTCAGGCATCTGAACTAAATACCTTGTGTCTTTTTATCACAATCTATTAGAGTAAGTCATATATTTCTCCTCAGTTTTTTTTAATTATGAAGAAGTCATGGGTAAGATTTATTATTAATCCTGACATTTTTAATCTGTGTTAAGAAGCATAGAGAGTCCCAAAGAAATGGTGAACTGTTAATAATAATCAATACAAATGCAACACAAATAGTAGAATAAGGAATATACGGTGTAAATTCCTTTTTTTTTCTTTTTTTTTTTTTTCTTTTTTAATGTCCTGGGGTAGTGATAGGGGACACAAAATAGAGCAGTTTGCAAACTGCTGTGCTTAATAAAAGTAGTAGGAAGTGGGGCTTCCTGAAGAAGTGGTAAATGTTTGACTTGCATGACCATATGTTTGTTTTTGGTAGCAACTGTAGACTTTGATGAGTATTCTTGAAGATTTCAGAGTTATTTGTAGAGTTGTTACTGTCCAGGGATTCTGAAGAGAGAGTCTTGGTAGGCTCTCTTGATCCAGAGACTGGCACAGAACTTGTTCTGCTTTGAAGCTTGTGTATTATATCCCCTGACCAATTTTCTTCTCTTATTTCAAAGAATTTTCAAGAATCAAACTGACTTTCAAACTGTCTAGTTTTGGCTATTTATGCTTGGCACACATTATGCTCTTTTGTTTCCGTATACTATTACTGGCTGTCAGGTTCTTAGGAGGGGCTTCTTTGCTTTGTTGTGGCACTTATTTTTTCTCTTAACATTTTAATAATGGAATAAACACATACCTCACATTCAAAAACTACCAAACAATTAGGCTAGTTCTGTCTTCTAAGCCATATTTCATTTAACGGGAGACTTTTGGTTGATGATTTTGCTTACAATTGATTACAGTGGTACAAGACCAAGAGCTTAGTGCTGTGAATTAGTTCTACTAAACTGACAGTAAAAAAAGAATATGTCAAGACAGCTAAGGAATGATAAGTTAACTGTAGGTCTTCATATACTAATGGAACAGGTGTTATTAATTTAAAGGAAATGTAGTAATACAAATATGATATAGGAAACATCATGTCAACAACAAAAGTCTCCAAGTATGTAATTTGTAATTTTTTCTTTATCTGTTAGGTATCCTATCACAGAAATAAATGACATTTACTTAACAGAGTTTCTTTTTGACTGTACGATATTGGTAATTTCTAACCCTTAATGTTTCTCAAAAATAAGACTCAAACACTGTTGTTATTCACTTCTTTGTGCTCCCTTTGTCCTTGATAAACATTAAAGATGCAGGTACTGCTTCAGTTAACTTCTTAAATACTCTAGAGCAAACAGAGTCAGGCTCTGTTAATTTAGATACATAAAACTTTTGCATAGTGTTTTTCCATCTAATTCCTGTTACTAGTCTGCAATCCTAATCTATTCACTCTAATAAATATTAAAATTAGTGATGTTCAAATATGGACTTCATATTGTATCCATATAAATGTGCATTGTCTAGTATACAAGAGAGTTGGACTGAAAGTGAGTATAGAGGGAGGGGACCAGTAACTGTGTTCATTCAATCTGAAGAAGATACCATGGACCAATTAATGGGAGTATGCTCTTTTATCTATGGAGACTATGGAGAGTGTTGAAAGCTTGCTTCAGTTATCACACAGAAGTAACTACTAATTTTTGCAACATCCTCAGGTATTCCAGCTGGCATCTCTGGTGTTGCATTGTGTAGTTTTAGTTGGAATAGAGTTAATTTTCTTCATAGTAGCTGATATGGGGCTGTTTTGGATTTGTGATGGAAGCGATGTTTATAAGACAGGTATGGTTTCATTACTGCAGAATAGTGCTAACAGACAATCAAGGCCTTTGCTGCTTCTCACACCAGTCCACCACTGAGTTAGATTGGGGGTGCACAAGAAGTTGGGAGGGGACACGGCTGGGACAGCTGACCCCAACTGACCCAAGAGGTATTCCATGCCATATAATATCATACTCAACATATAAAGCTGGGAGAAGAAGGAAGAAGGGGGGCATTTGAAGATAAGGCATTTTGTTTTCCAAAGCCACTGTTACGTGTGGTGGAGCCCTGGATTCCTGGAGATGACCGACCACAGGCAGTGGTGAATTAATTCCTTGCTTTGCTTGTGTGTGTGGCTTTTGCTTTACTTGTTAAACTGCCTTTATCTCAACCTAAGGTTTTCTCACTTTCTCCCTTCCCTTTCTCTCCCTGATTCCACTGGGGGGGAAAGTGAGTGAGTGTCCATGTGATGCTTAATTGCTGCCTGATGTTTAACCATGACATAGTATAGCATGTGTTAAAAAGAATGGAATAACCACATCCCTTAGTTTGCTGGCTACATGGTTGGTGATGCATTCCAGGACGTGGTTTTGCTTCATTGTTGGAAAAGGTTATGATTAGTTTACTGTTCAACTGCTCCACTAGCTAGTCACACCCCAGTCTGTACTGCTGGTTGGGATTAATCCAATTCAGAATTTCTCATTTATCTATGTGAAGTCTAATGCAATTCTTCTCGGGTAAATCTTGCAGCCTGTTGAGGTATATCTATATTCCTTCTTTTCAGTATATCTGTCTCTCCTTACAGATTGGTATCATCTGTGGTGAGGGTGCCTTCGATCCCATCATTCGGATAGTTTAAAAAGGGCATGAATAGTATTGGACCTAATAGAAACCCTTGAGGCACCTCCATCTAGGCCATCTGACAGTTAGAATCTGAGACATTTATAACAACAGGACAGTTGAGTCAGTTTTCATTCATCATGTAGTCCATTTTTCTAGTCCACACTTTACCAGTTTCAACCAGAATGTTAAGAGATCATGTCAAACACCCTGTAAAATTGGAGGCAGATGGATGTCCACTGCTCTCCTACCTTCACTGAGGTTTTGTCAGAGAAGGCAACAGTTTGGTTAAGTACAACATAACCTAGTAACTCTAGTAATTCTCAACCTCCTTCCTGTCTTTCATGTGTGTGGAAATATCTTCCACCCAGTCTGGTTCCATAATTATCTCAGGGACTGAAGTGAGACTACCTGGTCTCTAGTTTTTTGCGTTTTCCTTTTTTCCTGTAGATGGATGCAAACCCTTGCCACACAAACCCAATGCAGCTCATTCCTTAGCATGTCATGGGGATGGATTACACTTGTGCTTTCAGAATGCTGTCCTGAAAATCTCGGAGCACTTCTGAAGTCCTTTTTGTGCCCAAAGACAAGCTCCTTTTGGATCTTTCCTAATGGTTCCCTGAAGAAGCTGAAATCTGCTCTTCTGAAGTTAGTGATCTTTATTACTTTACTTGTCTTTCTATTGCCCCTTGAGACCTTAAGCTCTGAAATGGAAGCATTACTGCAGCCAAAGCTGCTGTTTACAATCATGTCTCCAAGCAGTTCTTGGCTATTTGCAAGCAGTGACTCCAAAAGAGCACCAATACTTATCTTTGTTGCCATACTCAACAGCTGTGTCAGCAAATATCTTTGACACAGTCCAGAAATCTCCCAGATAATCCCTATTTGCTCACACTGCTCTTTTACATAACATGTAATCTGTCCTTCTTTCTATAAATTGAACTTTTCAATGTCTTCTTATTTGAAATACACACTTTTTTTTTAATGTCCTTGTGTAGCTGAAACTGATTTCATGGTTATATCTTTCTGATACAATCCTTACATGCTTGACCTATTCCTTTATAGTAATATTCAGTCATGTCCTTATTTTCTGTGTTGTATGATTCCTTTTTAATACCTTTTAAAGTCATTACAGAGCTCATTACAGAGCCATTACTTTATTTCAGTATGCCTCATAGCTTTCCTCAGCAATAGGGTATTTTGCTAGTAATTCATTCATTTATTTTGCTACTCCTGCTTTTCCTTTCCTGCATAGTAATCCTTTTTTTTTTTGTGATTACTTTTCACCATATTACCTTCCAGCTTCAGATATTCAAAAATTTGTTTCTGATGATTTAAAAGAAAAATTCTAAGATAGCTTCTCCCATAAAAGTTTCTTCCATTTTATTAATCAAGGTATTTTTAAAGGAACATTTAGACTGTGTGTTCAGATTAGATTTATTTTCCAGTAGATAGCCAGGTATTTGAATCTCTTACTACCAGCATGTCATATATTTTTAAATACATGTATTCTAAAATAATTTTTAGTATTAAAAAAAATCTTGTATCAATATAACTCAGCATTTATTCCATCTAAGAACATTAGATTAATGTTTTACTTTTTGCATTTTAAAAAATAAAACTATGACATAATAGAGGATTTACCTGTTCTGAGCCAAATATAGTGATGTAGACATGCTATGGTTTCTTTCAGCATCAAAGGGATTGATTAATTTCAAGAAAGGTATCCAAATAGGTCAAAGAAGTAATTCTGTGGACTTTATTTTGCTGTGACTATCTTAAAAAAACAAACATTATATCTTTGGTTCCTACTAATGTCAAACAGAGTCTAAATTTTTCTCATGAAACCTGAAAATAGATTAGCCAATTTTTTTCGGTTTTTTGGGTACCAAAGTAACTTTGGAAGTTCCAAAAACATGCAAACAATTTAATTGGAAAAAAAAAAATTAAAGTACATTTTCCTTATAGTTAGGACTAGTGACCAAGTTCTCCAGTATTCTAACACTGTCTTTGCTTGCAAATCACATGTTCAGGAGGAACTGTATATAAACTGAAGGAAACTTGCTTACATTTCCAAAAATATAACTGCTAATTTAAAGAACATGACAGAAGTTCACCCTCAGGCAGTTCCACCCTTTATTGTTTTCCGTAGTGTACAGTGAGGCTTATATAGTGGAATTAGGGAAAATGTTATGTCAAGTTGCCTCTTTATGTCACAGTTAGCTGCTTCAGGTATTTAGGGTTTGATTTGATTTAATTCAGACACTCAGATTTAGGTGTCTGTAAGTGATACAGGTGCTTGAGCTCCCATAATAGTCACAATGTACACACGCAGTCCATATCTTCCTCTCTGTCAAGACTAAAGAGCTACTCACCTAATTTTAAGGCAAACCATGTGTCTGTTCCGTCACATGAATACGAGTACCTTTTGCAATCCCCCATCTGTCTGAGGCATTGTCAAGAACGGTTTGGATATAAGGGAGCTGTAGTATTTTGGAAAGGCAGCTAGATGCTTGGCAGGATACTTCAGAGCATTCTGACTATCTGTAGATGTTCATGTGCAGTTGAACAAACTAAGTCTGTACCTTTGATCTAGTAAAGTTACCAGAAAATTTAAAAAAAGATGAAGAAAACAAACCAACAAAAAATAACCCCTCAACTAGTTCAAAGAATACATACTTCTAGAATAAATTGTTGCTACTTTTTAAGATATAAAATTCTTCATGCCTGAAGGCAGAAAACAAAACTTCTTTTTTTCCCATAGAAACTTATCTAAATAAGAGGAATGACTGCATTCTCATTTTTGTTCACACACATATTCCCACCCACACAGACTCACTTTTTTACTTCTATATAACAAGAGGAATCTTGCATTTCACCTTCTCATGTATAATGAATCAGTTACAGAAAATATGGTTATTTTTCTTACCTGCAAAGATATCTCTATAACCTAATATTAAAACTAAAAGCTGGACATACAAACAGGAGACTGCTTTTTTTGTACACTGTTCCCTGTACAGTTTCCAAAGCAGAAAACAATAGAATATGTTTTAGTCTATTATTTTTCCCCCAATTCAACATTATTTTAGAAGATAAGTGCACCGCATTGTTAATCCTTTAATCCAACAACTAAAAACGAAGAAGTTCTTGAGTGTAGCTATTAAGAAAAATGGGATTTAAGGATTACTAATATCTATAAAAACATATACATATATATTCATGTACATAGTGTCTTCAATTGCATATAAACAATCTAATATTCTAAGTTTATAAGCTAATTCACTTTCCAAGTAACAGGATAGTGATCAGCCTATAAAACTCTGGAAAAATCACAATAAAGAAGTGAAACAAAAAGTCCTCACAATTTTTTCTGTAACACATGAGACCAGAATCAAAATTTTATTTATTTTTATAGTCAAAAATTATGTAAAAATATATTTATAATCACTATGTCTGCTTTATCACATCTTGCAGATTTGTAGATCAAGATACTTGTATATATAGCATTTTCAGATAAATGAAATATCCATACTTTCAGAACAGAGAATGATACATATTTAAAATAAATGTGTTCTTGTGTCTAAGACAGCTCCACCAACATGATCATTCCTAAATAAGCTCAATGAACAATGAGATGTAAGATACTTTTTCCTTTAAAAAAAACCAAGTAAATTCCTTAGTGAGTAAAAATGATACATCATTGCACAACAGTTTAAACTGATTATGGATACTGCTCTGTGGGAAGAAAATTCCTCCTTTAAATTTAGAAAGATGACAAAAACTCATGAAACAAAGAAACTGTATCAACAAGGAAGGATTTATTCAGTGCTCTGGGTCTTATCTCACACCAACTCCTGGGAAGAAAAGACCTCTTGAGTTTAAATTTCATGCATTTTCTAGTTCTAAAAAATCCCACCCCTTTTCAGATCAGTTTAATATATTCATTTTTGCCTAAAAAGGTTTATTTTCTCTGAAAAGGGGCTTTCCCCTCCTTCTGATTGGCTGCGAGGCATCCTCTGTCAAAATGGTGGATCTTCCTTTGTTCTTAACCCAAAGAAAAAACCCCTGTGTTCAAAATTGGCCAAACAGCCCAAAAAGATTTCAATTTTTAGGAACTTTATATTTGCCTTATCCTGGCCACAAAAGAGCCCTGGCATCTGGTCCAGTTGGGAACTGGATATCTCACAACTTCATGATGCACCTATAATTTTGTTTGTAATAAAAACCGTATTTCTATTTCTCATAGGCATTTCTTAATGACAAAAAAAAAAAGCAGAAATAAAATAATAGCTATTACATATTATATTATTGTACAGACTTTCGTTGTTGTTGTTAGTGATATTTATGTTGAATTGCATTTGTTAAGATTAGAAGCTCTTTTTTTACATATAAAGAAATACATAAAGATTTAGACTATCAGAATTTTCTTACCTTTTAACACATGCAAAATGGAGTTCTGGTAGAATTTATATCCTCCTATCTGATGCAGCAGAAACAGCAGTCCACCAGCACTCAGTTTTGGAAGCCTGCAATCAATAAATCCCTTTTCCAGGTAATCTAAAAGTTTCCTTGGTATACAAACTTAGCTATTCAGTCTAAATTGTTGAGTTCAAGTACTTGGGAGTAAAGCTGCAACAAAATGTCAGTGTTAACTGGAGTTCAAGAAGAAAATACCTAAGTCACAGAAAGATGTGTTTTAACAAGCATGATGATAGCATGCTTAACACTACACTGACAAGGTACAAAAGCATTTCTTCTGGAAGTGCCAATTACAGCTGCAGCATACACCCACACTGACAAACTACAGTAAAGGCATTTCTACCAACCTTTTTGAACAGTAGGTTTAAAGCACTTACACACAGAGTAGGAGACATGGATTCTCATCTGCTTGTAACTGAAAGGAATAGAAGCTGTAGTTCCCATCTCCCAGATGAGTGCACTAGTCACTGAACTAACAGTAGGAATGAACAGAAGGAGAAATGTTCAGTGTCCAGTTCACCAGCTGAAGTGGGGTCATTATGAAAGAGAAGAAAAAAGGTACCAGACACTGCAAGGCTGATGACTAGACTTTTTCTCAAGCAATGCAAATACCGCCCACTCTATATTGCTGATGAGGAGACAGTGGTGGCAAAAAAAAAGTAATTTACTGGGCACTACAGAATGCACCAAAATCAGAACATAGGTTTATAGACACATGTTTGAGTAAACTTTTGGAATTACAGTCAATAAAGGAAAAAAAAAATCAAATACAGTGTATTTGCAGTCTAAATGTCTGCTAAACATCTGAAATGATGAACAGGTATCAAATTTTTTTGTACTGTTGGGTGTTTTTTATTTTGCTTTATTTGAATACATTAATTGTCATTAAGAAGTACATGATACTTTTAATATTTTAATTGAAATACATTTGGAAACTAGCTCTTAAACCCCAAAATTATAAACTATGAGTCACATTATCAATTGATTATAGAATCATAGAATCACAGCATCAACCGGGTTGGAAAGGACCTCCGAGATCATCAAGTCCAACCCTTGATCCCCTACCACCGTGGTTACTAGACCATGGCACTAAGTACCACATCCGGTCTCATCTTAAAAACCTCCAGGGATGGAGAATCCAACACTTCCCTGGGGAGCCCATTCCAATGCCTGATTACCCTCTTTCTAAAGAATTTTTTCCTAATATCCCCTGGCAGAGCTTAAGACCATGCCCTCTTGTCTTACTGATAGTTGCCTGGAAGAAGAGACCAAGCCCCACCTGGCTACAACCTCCTTTCACGTAGTTGTGGAGAGTGATGAGGTCTCCCCTGAGCCTCCTCTTCTCCAAGCTGAACAACTCCAGTTCCCTCAGCCTCTCCTCATAGGACTTGTGCACCAGTCCCTTCACCAGCCTTGTTGCTCTTCTCTGGACCTGCTCCAGCACCTCAATATCCTTCCTGAACTGAGGGGCCCAGAACTGGACACAGCACTCCAGGTGTGGCCTCACCAGTGCTGAGTACAGGGAAGAATCACTTCCCTGGTCCTGCTGGCCACACTGTTCCTGATCCAGGCCAGGATGCCATTGGCCTTCTTGGTCACCTGGGCACACTGCTGGCTCGTGTTCAGCTTCTGGTCAATCCAAACTCTCAGGTCCCTCTCTGCCTGGCTGCTCTCCAGTCACTCTGTCCCCAGCCTACAGCTCTGCAGGGAGTTGTTGTGGCCAAAGTGGAGAACCCGGCACTTGACCCTGTTGAACCTCATCCCGTTGGAATCGGCCCAACTCTCCAGTCTGTCCAGGTCCCTCTGCAGAGCCCTCCTGCCTTCCAGCTGATCGACACTCCCCCCAACTTGATGTCATCTTCAAATTTGCAAATGGTACACTCAATCTCCTCATCTAAATCATTGATAAAGATATTAAACAACACTGATCCCTGGGGGACACCACTAGGGACCAGTCGCCAACTGGATGCAGCACCTTTCACCATCACTCTCTGGGCCCGGCCCTCCAACCAGTTTTTAACTCAGCACAGTGTCCCTGTCCTGAGTTTCATCCTTATGATTCTGTTTTATGCTTAAAAAATCTGGTAATTTTCCAGGCTGACATTTCTAGGTTTGTTTTTTTTTAAGATATCTGACCTATTCAAACCCATTTTATGAATGAGAGCAATTTAATCTTGTAGGAGCCTTCCTTCTGGTAATTTAAAACCATTAGTTAAAACATTTCTAGATTAGAAAAGACAGATATAGATAAACATTGAAGAAAATATGTTCATTACCACTTCCAGTCCATTTTACTTCCTGGAAAACAGGGCTTTTCACAAGTTAATGTATTAAATTGTTATGCTAATTATTTTGGAAAAAATAGATTATGTTCAAGCAATACAAGATAGATTATTTTATGTCAGTCAGAGCCTATTCTACTATTCTACTATAGTTAACCTTCCCTATGTATTTGTCAAGATACCTCCTTAGAGCACTGTTCTTTATTTATTAGTAACTGGTAACTATATTTATATTCATTTTCTGTAATGTAGATTAACAACTCTTTTTTCTGATCTGAACTAATTTCCAAATTATATTTTTCTGAAAGTTACAGAAATAACATAAAAATTAAAACTATCTCCACTGCAAACAAAGTTGGCAAGTACCATTTCTGAAAGACACCAGGGAACTTGAATGTTTCTTTAAAGAAAAAGCAAATGGGTAGTTGAGATAACAGGTTTTTATAAAAAGACCCCAGATTTTCCTTTTTTCAGATGACCCAAAACACCTTTCTTGAAATACTTTAAGGACAATACCAGCCTCAAGTGACATGTTCTATGGTAAGAGCTGATGCTAATAACAAGTAGAATCTGTAGACAAGTTTGCATCTCTTCACAGTTTATTTTGTACTCACGACTTAGTAAAAAATCACTGTGGAATACAAGTCGGAGCTGCAAAGAATGGAAGGTAGGTTGTTTTAACACAGTATCCCTTTAGGTTTCAAGTGAACTTCAGGAAAATATTTATTTTCTGTTGTTTGCTTACTCTAAAAAGACTGTCAATTTTATTACTTACAGAGAAAACAAATACTTATGGAGTTATACTGCTCTGCAATTTCTAATTCAGACTAAGCTTTCTGTATCGTACTATTTCTTAAATACTTGTTTGCTATGAAGTCTGTACTTGTCATAGACATGTCTTTTTCATTGAACTTGTTTTAATCCTTGCCTTTGTGAAGATTCATCTAGGGTTTTATTACTTCATTTTCATTTCTTTTAACATTGACTGAACTACTACAGAAAGAAAATGAATCATATTCGCATAAGACAAAACTGTCTTAATTATACGGCTCCTTTGACTAGTCAACCTATTTCAATGGAGAGCAACGCTTTTCCATTTAGGAGACATATGCACCTGACTCCTCCTATGATGCTTAGTATAAAACACTTGTGGCTGGTCAGCCTTGACAGGATGACACTAACATCACTTTGGCCTTGATAATGAAATGACACAATAAGATTGCAGACTGACTGTCAGCCTTTGTCCCCGTATATCTTCACCTGCAATGTGGAAACCTTAAATGGAAACAGAGCTCATGAAAGAGTTTGAAATATATTTTTTTTTTCAAAAACAATTTTATTGATGACCACAGTTGTCTCAGGTCAATTGGACTGGTTTTGGCTGGGATAGAGTTAATTTTCTTCACCATGGTTAGTATGTGGCATTGTTTTGGGTTTGTGCAGATAACAGGATTGATAATATAGGGATTTTTCATTACCGTATGGTATCACGTTCAGTGTATAAAGATGCAGGAAGAAGGTGGAAGGGGGGATGTTCAGTGTAACTGCATTTGTCTTCTCAAGTCACTGTTACATGCGGTGGAGCACTGTTTTCCTGGAAATGGCTCAACACCTGTCTGCCTATAGGAAGCAGTGAATCAATTCCTTGTTTTGCTTTGCTTGTGTGTGCAGACTTTGCTTTACCTATTAGACTGTCTTTACCTCAACCCATGAGTTTTCTTCATTTTTACCTTTCTGATTCTCTACCCCGTCCCAGTGGGGGTGGAATGAGCAAGCACCTGTGTGGGGCTGAATTGCCAGCTGGGGTTAAACTGCAACATCAATATTTACTTGTAGAATTCGTTGACTCCAATGGTATTGGAGTGATTACCCCAGCATTTTTGTTCTTCTTTTTCATTAATCACAATCCTAGTCCATTTTTGTTTCACCACAATAGTGTCAAAAAACCCCAGCAAATTCATGTGGAATTATGCAGATAGAATAATAGCAATGCATTTTGAAAAAAAAGTCTAATGTTTTATTAGATATAATAAAAAATTTTTACAAATCATCTCTTTTGCTTTTTCATATTCAGGCAAGAAAATCCATGATTTAATTAAGCTGAAGGACTCCAAATATTTTTTTTTTCTTTTTAAAGTGTTCTTAGAAGATCCAGCAGTTTTTGTAACAAAGGATGATTCAAAATAAGCTTTCTTAAGCATCTTTGGTAACCAGAAAAATTACAGAGGAATAACAAAGTGCAGGTTAGAAAACCTCAGCATATTCTATGATTCTATGATTTAAACCTGTGACAGAAGACAGAGAAAAGGGAATTTGTGTGTTAGAATCATAGAAATATAAAATCATAGAACTTTATGGTTGGTTTTCCTGCCAGAAATGAACAAGAATAACAAGGAAAGTAGTGTGGAATTTAAAGCTTTTAGAACTGCAAATTTGTCTGCTAAGAGATGTACAACCTTGAAAAATGTGTATTTCATGAGCATGCACTCTGTTAGAAGACATAAACACAAAGGACAGGAAAAAGTCTGACATGTTGCAATTACCTGCAGTCACTTTTGAACATGTGAAGTTTTAATTACAGTATAAGAACAGTATTTTAATTTTATATGCTAGAAACATATACACATATATGACTGGTCAACAACTGCTCCAGAAAATCTTGTAAAACTACTGAATTGCAGAAATATTAGGAAACAACTAGGAAATTCTATGAAAGAAGTACATGCTTATAAGACTATAACTCATTAAGAAAGCCTAATTCTAATGAAATGAAAATTAGAACCATTCGATATGTATCTAAAATCCAGGTCTTATAAATAAAAAGTTCATTAATCAGCATGTAATTGAAATTAGCTTACTTAGGGAGACGGTGGTCCTTCATCCTTGAGAGGTGTCCTGCCCAGCGCAGCTGTGTTCTCAGCAACATGGCCTCAATACTTGTAACTGCTGCTCGTTCTAGAACAGATGTATTGGTCACATAATCTGACCAGTGGATGTTTAGAATTGTACGGAGACTGAGTTGATGGAAGTGTTCTAGGAGTCACAGGTGGTGGCGGTAGACGACTCATGATTCAGACCCATATAAAAGAGTAGACAGCACTATGGCTCTGTAAACACTGATCTCTGTACTTCTCTTCAGGTGTTTATTTCATCAGACTCTTTATGGAGTTTTCCAAAAGCACTATAATCCTTTGCTAACGTGTTGTCTATCTCTCCGTCAATCTTACCATCTGAGGAGATGAGGCTACCTAGGTAAGTAAACTGCTGGACTGATTTGAGCTCTGATTCACCAATGGCGATATGGGGATGATGGAAGACTTCCTGAGGTGCAGGTTGATAGAAGACTTCTGTCTTCTTTAAGCTGACTTCCAGACCAAAAAGCTCAGCAGCGTCTGCGAAGCAGGATGTTAAACACTGCAGAGCTGCTTCTGTGTGGGCGATGAGGGCGGCGTCATCAGCATAGAGCAGCTCCTGGACAAGTTGATTTAAGGTCTTAGTGTGGGCCTTCAGTCACCTTAGGTTGAATAGGCTTCCACCAGTACGGTATCGAATGTAGATACCATCTTCTTCATCAAGGTTTGCCGTGGCCCTTTGGAGCATCATGCTGAAAAAGATTGTGAATAGGGTTGGAGCAACAATACAGCCTTGTTTAACATATTAACCACTATAGTATTACCTATTGTGCCTAATGAGGCCTGAGACAAAGCTTAGTGAAGTCAATAGCAAATTTTCTATTAAGTAAGCACAATGATGCAGAGTATAAACTAGAATTGAAGCGAATATTCATTTTAATTTTAAATAAACATTTAGTATTCAACTGATTTCTAATAATAGCAATAAGTCAAACAATTATTAATGTCATTATTTGGGAAAATAGAATATTTTTGTGTATGTGATTAGTGTTTTTGAGCTGTATTCTTTCCAGAGCAGGAACATTAAATCTTACTTTTACATCTAAGTATAATTTTTTTTAAAAATAACATGTAAACTCTAATACCTTTAAAAGACAAACAAAATTTCCTCTGCAAAAAGTCGAGCTGCTTGAATTGATTTCTTTCTAAGCATCTTTGTGAAAACTGGGAAAAAATGAAACAACATTAGTATGAATAACAAGAGAAAAGACTTAAGATAGTCTTCACTCCTTAAATAATTGACTGCAATGCTTCTATCCATAAATGAAAGAAATATCCATGTTTTGGACCAAGATCCAAATGGAGCTTTTTGTTTTGTTTTGTTTCTTTGCTTATTTGTTTGTTTTGCCAATTAACTACTTCTTATTTCCTGTTCAAACTAATTAATATGCTTAATAATATAAGTAATCCTGAAACCTACTGGAGTAAAATATATTTAATGAAGATTTGATATTTCCATATGTGCTGTATGTCTCAAAATGGACAAAATCACAACTAAAATAAAATTTAAAATAGGAAATATTCTAGTAAGGGAAGATTAATAGGGGTGTAATGAGCTTCTTCTCTATAGATAAGACCAAATTTGTATTTATACAGATGGCAATATTTTTTAATTTTAGATATGAGATTACAGTGGCTTAAGTAACTATTTTACAAACCAAAGTTTGAGTCTTGCTTTGTTACTTTAATATTAACTTGGGAAATATCAGTCATAATTTAATGGGATATTTAAAAATACCCTCATATAAGAAGTATGAAGAAATATAAGAAATAAGAAAATTCTGAAGCTCTATCACTATTTTTGTATAGCTGGTGTCAGGGAGGTGAAGTAGGTTACATAAAGACCAGTAAGAGTAAGCACATTATTTTGATCTTTCTCTCATGAACATATATTGATGAGTTTTCACTATATACATATCTACATGTCATTTGGATGTAGTGAGCTCTCGTAAAGTCTATAAATATAATTTCTACAGTACCAGTCAATCCTAACAAACTATAATTAATCACCTAATTACAAATAATAGTTAATATTACTTCTTTTCTATGGTTGTATGGTTGGAAGAAAATCTGGTGTGATATCTCAAAATGTGCATATGTGAATTTGGATGGCTGATTTACCATCTGCACTGAAATGAGAGTAAAAGATGTTCAGAATGTTTAAAAAAACTTATGCCATCTAAACATGAGGAGAAAACAACACTGAATATTTTTCATCCTTTTATAACTGTGAAAGCATCATGGACTTTGTTTTGTACAGAATAATTTTGTATATATTTCCATAGAGATAAGCTGATACATTTGTCATTTTCTACTCCGTATATTATACTGTGTATAATATTTTGATTATGTTTTGTAAGTGTGAAAACTTTTTGTAGTAAATCTGGGTATAAAATACTGAGAATGTTTAGACATTATTTTGAAATAGGTTTATGTAAAACAATATTTGGTGGTGACAACTTGTGATCTTAAATATTAACATATGTGCTTTGAAATGATAATTTAATAACTATTCCCTATTTGAAAATTGTTTAGTAACAGTGTTTAAATGGAAACGTGCAGGAAGAATGCTGATCTTCTTTAAGTTTTTTTCTCACAGTGGTGTTTGTTTACTCCACTATGCCTTTTCGTTTCTCAGATTATCTCAGGAGATATCACAAATGAGGGACATAGAAGAACTCCACATTAACATCCTCTGTAAAATACTCACCTGGATCAGATTCTTCAAAGCTTAAGAATACTGCATAAAATAAATTGTACTTTTCTGTTTTTTAGTTGTTCAAATTCTATAAATGCATTTCATTACATGAAAATTCTATTGCCAGAGTTCTTGATGATTTCTTTCTGTAACATCTATAAACATTCGATTGCTATCCTCATTGACCTGCCTGTCTGCCTTCATTACAGGTGACAGTGGTATGCATGGAACTCTTTTCTGACCATGGTTTCATTATTATGTATCTTCCTAAATTTCTGCTTATTTTAGCAAACACTTGAGAATTATAGACTCATAGAATGATCTGGGCTGGAAGGGACCTTTAAAGATTATCCAGTCCAGGCCCCCTGCCATGAGCAGGCACATGTTCAATTAGATTATGTTGTTCAAAGCACGTTCCCATACTTTCAGCTTCCTTGGGAAACCCATTCCCAAATGATTCCCAAATTTGGCTGCTCTCCAGCCTCTCATTCCCTAGTCTATACACACAACCAGAGATGCCCGATCCCAGGTGCAGAATCCACCACTTGTCCTTGTTAAACTTCATACGGCTGGTGATTTTCCATCTCTCTAATTTGTAGAGGTCTCTCTGAAGGGCCTCTCTGCACTCAAGGGAGTCAACAGCTCTTTCCAATTTAGTGTCATCATCAAATTTACTTAGTATTCCTTCAAGTCCTGCATTCAAGTCATTAGTGAAGCTGTTGAAGAGAACTGGGTTGAGGATGGAGCCCTGTGGAACCTCACTAAGTACTGGATGCCAACCTGATGTTACCTGTGAGCCAGTTGCTCACCCATCATGTAACATGGTTATTCAGCTGTGTGCTAGACATTTTGTCCAGAAGGATACTGTGAGAGACAGTGTCAAAAGTTTCGCTGAAGTCCAAAAATATTACATCTACTGGCTTCCCTTGATCAGCTAAGTGCGTTATCCTGTGGAGGTCTAAATAGCAAAGCTAACACGATTCCAGTATGGGATATAACTAGAATATTTTATTGAATGCGAGAACACAATTTAAGGGCCTCATGGGCTGGACACGTTAATGAGGGGGACAAGCTATGTTAATTAGGGAGTGATGAACTGGTCCCAGCTGTTCTAGCTAGGACAACTGTACGTGATTTCTTTAATGTTCTTAAGTAGAGATAACACAAAAAAATAGATACATGTAGTTTGTTTCTTAGTGGAGTGAAAGTACATGAATAAATTGCACAATATTATAAAGCATGACACAGAAAAGGAAGGAGTTCATTTTTCATTACTTTTGTTTTAATTCTTTTCTCCTCTGAAGAGGAGAAACTAAAGTTGAAATGGAAGACATTAAGGGTTTTGTTTGTTTGTTTGTTTGTTTTGTCTTAACTATTTAAACAGAAGCATCTTCTTACAATATTTGAACAAAAGTTGTAAGTGACTTGCAAATATACTATATTTGTTTTTCTTTTACCTATAAGGGTTTTATCTCAAAAAATAAGAGCTCAGTAAAAGGCAGAATTTTACATTATGCGTTGTTTACCCTCAATTTTAAATATGAAATTGATTAATCTTTTTTTTTTTAACCAACACATGAGGAAAAAAAACAAGATCAACTATTAAATGCAGAACAAATTAAGCTGACATTATTGAAAATAATTGAAAAAATCGTTGGGGGCAGAAGGGAGCAAAGGAAATTGTACAGAGAAGGTGAACAGCATTTAACTATGAGAATATTGCAGCTACAAATGAGCCAAACTGTACTCAGTGTGTAGTTTCTTGACAGATGAAAATCCATTTTTGGCCTATTGTTCAACTACTTTCAGAATCACTGTATCAGCTAGATACTGAAATAGGAAAAAAAAAAAAAGTAGTAAAATCCATCTGTTCATCTCTATCTTCCCTAACTTCTAGAAACAGAAAATGTTCCTCCGTTGTGCCTCCCACCCTCAGTAGCAGTCATTATGTATAGGAGAGCTAAGATAGCACTGTAAACTGAAAAACTGGGATGAATACTGTATAAATGAACTCTTGTTCTTTAACACTGTCAAACCCTCTAAATCTTCATTCTCCCTATTCAGCAGTTTTTTTAGTAGTTGTAAATTTGGGGCCTTTTTGCAGCTAAAATGGTATCAGACTACTTGCTTGCCCTTTTCTTTCTTTCAGTTATCTATTTACTCAGATAGCTCTCAAATAGCTGTTCTACCATGGCTCTGTCTCCAGCTGATGAAGCACATACATTCTTGGAAGTAGACAGTCTGCTTTGAATGTAGATGGATTACCTGAGTATCAAAGCTGGTAAAGAAACATTGTAATGCCAGTTATGAATGCATTGGCACGTTCTGTCAGAGGTTTACTTAAGCTCAAAATTTAAAGGTGTCCAAATTCTAAGTACTACTATATTACTCCTAGGATTAGGTGTAACTCCTAGGATAGGATTTTCCCTATTTATTAGGAAAAATAAATAATTTTTTTCTTGTTACCCACAACATGCTGCAGAGGAAAGCAGAAGTGATAACATTTTCTCTAACTCCTGAGTACTGCTACACTGTTTTATATTGTGAATTTTCCTGACTATGGGTTTTACATTTAATGTTTTTTATTGTGAGTACTTCAGTGTAATTTTCATTTGGTTTGACCATCATTTGAATGTGAGGGAGCATTCAGAGTTTATGCTTGTTATATCCACCACATCCAGTTATAAGATCTAAAAAGACCCCTTTTACCTTGGTGAAGCTAATTAAGTAATAAATTAATTAATAATTATTATAATTTATATTAAAATTTGTTAGGATATCTTATTTTCAATCTGGAGGTTTTTCTCATCATTATTTCACAAAAAACATAGTCTCTATAGAGTCTTCTGTGTTGGCATTTGGTGTCTGGAAAGTAAATAATTTTTTCTTAACACTAAGAACTCAATGTGTTGAAACATCTTTTTTTAAGCATATGCATATTTTGCCCTCAGGATTAAGGTAAATATTCCTTTTTCTTCAAATGAAATTCCAAAGGGAAATTAAACTAAATGAACCATATTTGACTTGTGAAACAAAACAGATTGCGTGGCATAAGGACCTTTGCTTCACTTATTTTTTTGTGTTTCAAATGAAATAGTGCTTCATTTTATATTGGTCACAAGAATACCATCCAACATCAGCATTAAACAAGTGAGCCTGAAGAATAACAATTTTATTATTATTATATAATCAAGGGAAAAAACATAACAAGCATCAATACACAAAGTTTATATTAGGATTTGTTCTCAGGGTTACTCTGCTTTTGTTTAACCTCTTACATTAGCTGGATTCACTCAAGTGTATTATGGGCTTATGTTTATTTCATTGTTGTCTCTTATTCTATAGGAGTATAATTTTATGGATGTTGATATGAACATTGTTTTGAGTATTATTTGATTTATATGCCCTGATTTCTTAGCCCTTAAAATGAAATTATTGCAAATAAAAGAAGTCATCACACACAGGAAATACCTTGAGGCTGAAATCATACATTTGTCAATGGCTCATTTCTGTTTCAGACTAGAAGTAGAGTGGTACCTTGTTCTTCAGATTTGTTTCCTCAGAGTCTATTTTTTTCAGAGTTAGTGAGACAAATAATAATATCAGATTATGATTAAATGAATTAGTATCCATGTAGTAACTGAGTGAAAGACTTAGCACGGGACAATCAGTTTTTAATGTAATTCTTTTTTGTTGATACATGGAATTAAAAAAAAACCAAACATGTATGATTCATGAAGTACAGTCACCAAGCAAAATTCACCTTAGTATCTTGTGTCAATGTATTGGTGTCACAGGTAGAATGGGAGCTTCAGACAAAGTTTATTGGAGAAGCCCTCCTGTTGAGTCATGAGCTGCAGAAAGGACCCTCTTACTTCCTATACTCCTTCTCAGAGATGAGACTAGGTGCAGCTGGATCCAATCATGGCCCCAGACATAGCCAATGATTTATGTCTAAAGGACTGTATAGGTATAATTAAAACTTTATACAACTTTGTCTTGCAGGATCAAAAAGAGTAACCCAAATATTTTTATATAAATAAATAATTTGTTTTAATTGATTATGATAATTAAACTAAAAGATCTTAATCAGAATTATTTATTACACAGTATGGATAGTTATAACTACTAGCATAGTGCACTATTTGTTAAGTAATATTGAAGCAATTATATTAAAGCTAGCAAAACTCCCAGCTATTAGGTAGAGATTGATGTTACTCACCCATACCAACACACCCACATCCCAAGAAGGGTTATGCAAGAAGAACCTACCATTAAAATGTGGGAATGGGCTTTTGTGGTACAAAGTAATTTACTATGAGTCATATGTCATATGTCAGGCCTGATGTATCCACTCGTCATCTTTAGAAAAATTATCAGTACTGTTACTCATTGGTTTCTGTATCGGGTACTTTATCAAGTCTGTCACATTGTCACTGGTGCCAGTTTCTGTGAGGAAGACATTGTTCTTCTTCATGGTATTCAACTTCAGGGTTGATAAGTCAGGCTGTTTTCAACATTCTTCAACAGTAAAAGCAACGTGACACCCCCTTCTCAATTCACCACTTATAGCTTTGCAAACAGGGTATTTTTCTAGTTGTATTATCCCTACTTCAGACAGAGTAGCCTGCTACAGCTGGGTGCAGGTGCCCAGGTGTTGGCAGTGGGGAACCACAGGGCCTCTGTGAGGAGCAGCCAGGGCTGCACCATGCTGGACACAGCCAGTTTCAGCCAATTTCAATGGACCTACCACAGCGCGTGACTGAACTCCTCAGCCACACTTGTGGCATTTAGGGGAAATCAGGATAAATGCTGCCCAAGCAATGCAGACCAACTGAGAAGTAGCCCTGTGAAGACTAAGGTCAGAGAAGAGCAGTAGGAGGAGGTGCTTCAGGAGCTGTAGAAGGACTGTCCTGCAGTCTGTGGAGAACCGCTGTGGAGCAGGTGGACACGCCCTGAAGGAAATTTTAGTCCATGACAAGCCCATCAGTAGCAGACTCTCATTTTCTCCTCCTGTTCTGTTAAGGAGGGGGGTGGGAGAGCAGCTGGGTGAGTGTCTGACAGCTCACCACAGTCAATTTTCTTTTAATGTCAAACCCCAGAAATATTGCAAAACAGTGGTGTAGCACAAGCAATATATTATTCCCTGCTGATATCCCTAATTAAAATGATATAGTATGCATACAGTACCGAAGCCCGATAATAATAGAAATTGTCAAAACACACAATTATTTGGTGTGGATTTCATCAACAATTCTGGTTCTACTTCATCTAAACTCAATTTATGGAGTTCAGGGCTGTTATTATATCTTTTAATGAAAATCTTTCAAGACTTAAACCTTAATTTTGTGTTCTGTGTTTAAACTGGATACAGGTCTCTGCTTTTCTTTAGTTTCTCATACATTTCCTCAGTTGCATGTCTTTATACCTCTACTGTTCCTGTCTTTTTAACACCTCCTACCTCTCCATATTCTGTGCTACTCACCATTCTCTTCTTCTCAGACACAGTAGATATGTAATAAGGTAACATTCCATGCAATTCAGTAATGCAGAAATAAAACATGAGAATGTGTATACAGAACGTTATTTTCCCCTTTTCTTAACTGTCAGCACTACATTTTTTAATCATCTGTCATCTCCATACAAGACCTAGTCTCACCCACATGAATGTAACCTCTGATGACATGTTTGACAACAGAAATCTTCTAGTTACCATGACAGAATTAATACCTATATTTCATCCAATCCTTCCATTGCCACACAATTCATGTTAGTCTTTCTACTATTCATAAGTGACAAATCAATTGTAATTCAATGTAACTGTAGTTTAAATCAATTTAACTTTAGTTACTTTATCTGCTGCATCTCTTAGCCATAGAAGACAAAAAAAATATAAATCTTGCACCTTCTCATCTCACCTAGCTAGGTTATGAAAATCAAGAGAAATTTTACATTTCTGATGCTTATAATACAAAAGGAGTACAAAATTTTTCATGTCTGCAATATTCAGGGATTTCTTAAGCATGAATCATTCAGAACACTGGTTCACTAAGTCCTGAATGCAAAAGTTCAACTTCTTTCCTCTTAAATATTTCCTTCCAGGGAGCCCACTCAGGTGGAGTTGGTGGGTGACATTACACCTCTGTCAACAGCTTTACTGCATTGCTAATAAAATGTCCTTTATATCTTTAACCACACAGAGATTACAAGTAATATGCAATTTGTTTGAGATAAAGGCTCCATGAAAATCTGAAACCTTTTTTTAGGATTTTTATGAGTTTTCTGTGTTTCTTATTTCAAGTACACACTTTCACCCTATTAGCCACAGTACTGTTATAATAGTGCTCAGTGAAGCATGAGCCAGACAGCATCTATTAATTGCATCATTTGGTCTCTGTCCTATTGAACATGACCATAATAAAACAAAAGAAAAACAAGGAAGAAAGCCTCCATCAGGCAGAAAAGAAAAAAAAAATTATTACTTTAATGCCTTTTCCCACTCTGTATTTTATTTGAAATAAAATCATAACTAACATTACATAAATTAATGTAGTACTTCAAGAATGCTGATAGTTTCAAAAAAAGTCATAATGTTTGTTAACTTCAAAAAAAGCTTCTTTTGCTGAGATGATACCATGAGTGGCTCAAGAGTTGTTTGTTTGCTCAGTATATTATGATTATATTTTCCTAACTTGAATGGAGACATTAAATATTCAGAATTCACTAAACATAAAGGCATAAAAAAGGCAATATAAAAATATGAAAACATAGTTATTTGAGTGCAAAAAATTATTTGCTATAACTGGTTTTATCGTAAGACAAAATCATGACAATGAACAAAATGACAGCCACTCAAATGAAACATAAAATACAAATTTATTTTAAGAAAATATGTGGAAAAACCTAGTGTAATCAGGCTTCAAAATCAATATTACATTACTTTAAAAGATTTCTGCTTATATTGGTTGTCAGTTATGTTGTGCCGTATAATAGCTACAGGTTCCTGTTTTACATGGCTACAGAAAAGCTACGGCATGCACAATATATTTCCTCTCATGTCTTGTTTGATTTATGTACTTGTTGTTCCAGAATGTGGAAAACTGTGCTCAAATGAAGAGAAATAGATGAACAACAATAAAATCCTACCACAAACCACTCTATAGCTGAGCGAAATTTTATGGTTATAGTTAATTGTAAACACATGAGTAATATCAGCCTAGGTTGTTCAGCCTGTAAGCAAACATTGGATTTTTCCTGAAGTCCAAAATATTGCAAAACTTAAGTGACTTCTCAAAGTGTCAAAATAAATGAGAAAGATATTACCAAAAGTGGTGATATTCAGTATCTTCATGCACATAGAAGGACATATAAAAGGCAAGTTGAAAGGATCTAGACATTCAGTGATTTTAAATAACCTGTGGGAACTCCAGAAATAGATCTAAGAGTTATTTTGGCAGTGTAGGCATTATTTCAGCAGTTTGGACATTAAAACAGATGAAAACAGTTATCAAAACAATTTCTTAAACTACGTGTTAACTACTTGAAAGCAGTTAGATTATAAGAACTTAAAAAAAATAAAGCTGAAAATGTATTACCATCTAATTTGAAGATGCATCCTAACATAGAATATTATGTGTAATTATCTCAGGATATACTAGGAAGACAGAAAGTACAAATAAAAGCACAGAGTAGTATTACAGTTATTCCATATATGGAAGCCTAAGGCTATTAAAATTCTTACTTAGAGACGAAAATTTGCATACATTCTAACACAGTAATATAAAAATATATATTGCTGAACTCCTCCTCACCTACATTTACTTATTTATCATAATTTAAGTGAAAACAAAGTAAAAGGAAAAAAGATCTGAGCAAGAGGAGACCGTTGGATAGGAATTTTATAAAATTAATACTATTTTTAACCTCACAGAAAAAAAAAAAAACTCCCTACTAATAATAAAATTATAATACTGAGGGTTACAAGCCTTAGCTGAAATATAAAAAAACCCTGTTGGATGTATAACAAGCATTCTTTATGTAGATCCATTAGGAGAAAAAAAAAAAACAGTTCAATACTGAAGTCATCCTCTTCCTCCTAAAGACTGGGAAATTTTCCTTATGGGCAAATGGTAAAGGTATTTCAACATCATTCTGTAATCTGTGGAAAGTATTTTAGGCTTTTGTCTTCTGTTTAAATCAGAAGAAATTGTCCTGTAGACATCAAGGAAGATTAAATATATTAAGATTTCCTGTACATTTTGACAATAGTTTGTTAATAGTGATTGTCAAAGACAAGTTACAGAATGACATGAACAAACCTGAAAAATGTCTTATCTTCTATATTTGTCTGGAGAGCCTCTTATTCAGTCTTAATATCAATATTATGTTGCATGAATTTATAAGTGTTTTTATAAATAATTAATTTACTACCAAACCATATGACCTGTACATACTCCGATGATGACAAGACAGAAAAATACATACCTGACCAAACTTACTCAGTTTTATCAAAATATATTTGAACAAGCATATATTAGAAATTAATCAGTACTACAAAACAGTTCAATAGCTTTGATGGTTTTTATCCAGAAAAATATTTTGGACATATTTTTCTGGATGTACTTCCCCTCACTCTCTCCTTAGTAATTCTCTGCCCTCTGAGAGGAAAATCCTGCATGCAAGTAGTGATGCTGTGTGAACCAGGAGAAGGGGAAAGTAATGTACTGTATCTCTGAGAAAATGAAGTGAGGAAGAGGTACAGTGATGAATCAGAGCGTCTCAAATGCACTGTGGCAGGAAGTGACGGAGGCTTGCAAGCCATTGCTGCATCAGCTGTTGTGAAGACCTGGGAAGTTCCCAGTTTTCCAGAAATATCAGGACTGATGATTCAAAACATTACTAAAGGAGTAAGAGAGATTCCTATATTCTCTTACAGCCCCTCAAGTTTACCATATCACATCCTCTAAACACTCCTTCGTTTGCATGAGGAGTTTACTTTTAGTATCTATACCTTCACAGATTAAAATGTAAACCCCTATATCTATTAATGACTTACTCTAAATATTCATTAAGTTTCACCATGATAAAAGTGTGAAAAAAACCCAATGATTTTGTAATCAAAAGCAAAAAAAAAAAGACATGCAATAGAGCCCTTTCAAAGTATATTATCTGTCATTGTCCTCAAATAGTGTCCTTTTGTGATATATAGAAGAAGATGAAGCATACATGGAAAGCATGCTGTAGCAACCTCAGTACTGATTACTATGACATATTTGATAAAGTAACAGGCAATAGCTAGCCATAGCATGTTTTGGTAAAAATCCAGAGGGTTTTTTGGTTTGATTTGTTTTAAATGCAGTTATAGAATACCAGGTATGCCTCTTAGTTTCCAAGAACAGTGTACAGGTCTGGGTTGTGTTTTGGTTGCAGACTGTTTTTTCTTCTATTACTTTTGTAAAGAGTTCTGCTAACTGTTTGAGGTCTGCACTATTACTCTGCTATCCCTTGGAACTGTCCTGATCTTCGTTCATCCTTTTAAGAAGTTGTGCTTGTTTAAAAGTAAACCAGCGGGAGAAATGAACCCACCTCAAGAGAGATCACAAGTCTGAGAAAACTGTTTTTAACCCACAAAGACAGATGTGTAACCCAGATGTGGAACAAGAACAGAATGGTGTTCGTTAGCCTCTGTACTGCCCAGCTGGTAGCCTGAGGTGTCAGGTGTGCCCTGGGCAGCTGCTGCAAACAATCCATTTATTAACAGTCCATCAGAAATTACATAGAGGGTGTAGAATACACAGTTTTGGTTATATCTACGTAGTGATAAACTAGGACAGCAGTGGAAGCACTTTTTGGCCCACGTGAAATATTGTTATGTAAATCAAACGTTTGTGCTAGGCCTGTTTATCTCATTATAATAATAAATCACAAATGGTTTCCAAAAAAAAGTGCCCTACATTGAAACTTTTTTCTTTAAGCATAACTTTAAAGATCAAAACGTAAGATGAAACACTAATCCACTTTTGTTGGCTTGTATCATTTGTGTATTATGACAAGTGAATTATTGCAGGCTTGGCAGGAATATATTATGGGCTATATTGTGGCTCTGAGTGGCTATGGAGATCTGGAGGAAGAAGCAGATTTTAGGTTTTAAGTCTGTGAACCTTGTTAGGGCATGCTGCTCGTGGCTTAGGATGTCTTCTATGGGGAAGTGCAGAAACCTCAACATTAGAACTTGGTTATGATAAAGGGATATACATGGATCTTGAGAAACTTCTCCTGGGACTTGAATTTTATCAAAGTTACTAAGAGACAAGGTGTTCATTAAAATACTGAGCTAATTTCATCAGATTCATCAACACAGAACAATTTTAGTTCTGGTTTGGAAAAATAAATGTATTTGGGGATACACAAAAGGAAAAGCAATTCTCCCAGTCTAAGTGTCTACATATCCACTAGATTCTTTATGGAAGCTGAGACCTCTAACTGGGAGGTCTGAAGTAGCTTCATCACAGTGAAATAGTACATAGGGCAACTGTGATGGAAAAAAATCCTTAATGTTGTTGCATACATTTCATTTTCTGCCATGTTGCATATGATCAGTAAGAAAAGAAATCCCATTAGTTTGTGAAGCCAGTACTTCACTTTCATTCAAACCCCTTATTAAAACATTACTGTGATGAGGCTCATAGGAAGCTAATCACTAGGCAGGTGGCAAACCTGAATAACTGTGATTACTGATGCTACCTTGCTTAATATACCCATAATTTATTCAATGAATTCTGCAGTTTGTCTCACTAATCTAGTCTGGTTGATCTCTCAGAAGCTTTTGGGGACTGTGATTAACATTTTCTGGAAGCTCAATCAAAAAGACAAAAGATTTATCTTCAAAAGAATTCATAATTTTCAAATTTTTCTCCTTTCTGATTTTTAATTAGCCCTAGAATAAATTTACTAACTTACTTTTCTCTCTTTGTATTCAGAAAATCAGAAAGAAAGAGTGATGCTATAATTTCCTGTTTATGTTATATATTGCCCTACTTGACATCTCCCATCACTATTTCGTGAAATTTGTTGAGCCAATGTGGCATAATGTATTTTTAAAAAAAGTATTTTGGAATACTGAAAGTTATAATGAGAAATGCCTTTTTCCTCAAATAATGATTAAGGCATCCTGCATGATATAAAATAGTTTATTTGCCTGTATTGTGCTGAATCTGTAAGAAGAAACAAAAACTCTAGAAAAACAGAAATAAACAACAATACTTTTAGCATAAAAGTGACGTGAAATTTTAGCATTTATACAAATCAGACACTTATCTAGAGAACTGAACATAAAAATTGTTTAAGTATTTTTGTGGTTCAAATCAAAATATTAAAAATATTACAATATTAGAATTCAAATTTTGGCTCTAGTTACTGGAAGGCTTATACACAGGCATACATGAATACAGCTTGGATTCAGAACTGTACCCACTTTCCAGACTGTGATAGATATTACAGACAATAAATTACAGGTATCAAAAACCATACAAGTATCAAAAATATGGGGAAATTCTTTCATATATTAAAATTCTCAATGGCATTTTTTTTCCTGCAGTGACTAAAAAATAGTGCTGAAAATTGTAAATTGTACAGAAAATGTACAATATTGCACGATTTTCTACACATCAGGGACATCAATTAAGATAAAATAAACTGAGAGTTTTCCTTTTTTTCTTTCTCTTTTTGTTTTTATTCAGAAATTGAATAATGGATTAGTTTCCAGTTCCTAAAAAAGTATGTAAAAAAGTAGTAAAAAAGTAATTTTACCCTCACTGTTCTCGAAAAAAATAAGTTATATATGTCTCCTCCACTTCGGAGTTTTGACTCTCAGTTTAATGCTTATTTTGTTTATGGAATGACACCACTCTTTTGCACTTCAGCTTTGAACAACTGACGTTATTTCTTAGTATAATCTA
The DNA here is from genome assembly GCF_025592945.1 of Manacus candei. Classification (NCBI taxonomy): domain Eukaryota; kingdom Metazoa; phylum Chordata; class Aves; order Passeriformes; family Pipridae; genus Manacus; species Manacus candei. Next base: position 10,215,311 of record NW_026138062.1, read on the forward strand.
ATCAGAGGGAAAAAAACCCTTCTCTTCAATGAGTTTAGAACATTACTAAGTGGTAAAAAAAAAGGGTGCTACAATAATGAGAGAAAATTAATAAGAATGGATTAATGGTAATGAGATATGAGAAAGACATAAGTAAAAGTGAAAAAAAAAAAAGAAAAATCTAATTTAACTGCTACAAGAAAAAGAAAGAAAAAAGAGAGAAATTCCTTGCACTAGGCCCGATTTGGGTTTAAAATAGATATAATATTAAAGACCAAAACCAGTGGAGAGCAGTTACCTTCATTTTAACTTTATTCTGTTAATCAGAGTGACATAAGTAGAGACAGTATGGTGTAAAGACTTGTAAATAAAAGAAATATAAGGACCAAGTAAGAAGAGATTCCAAGCACCATTTAAAGTAGACATGCAAGCTGTAATAAAATGAAGAAGTAGGAATACATTTAGGAATAAGCAGTTCAGAAGCAACCTACGACAGCTCCTATCTGTATATATATAAATTACAAAATAGACCACTGAGGAAAATAATCTAAAAAGACTTTTTTATATTTGGCAAATTGAGTTGTCAAAATTGAATACTTAAGGAACACTTGCTGTAAATCATGAAATTAATTTTATGAGAAAAAAATGATACAAAGACAAAATTAAAAATTCAACTGTTCGAGTTGAATATTTAATTTATTCTTAATGAAAAATCTTTTAGATGCAAAACCAGAAATGGCTATATCTAAAGACATATATCTAATTTTTGAACCATTTGAAGTTAACTATAAATAAAAGCTTACATGAACTATTTTTCTGTAAAAAATATAACCAGACTTCCAAGTCAGATTTTTGAAAATTTGAAATCTAAACTCTGAAACTAACATGAACCCATCAATAGTATGAAGTCCTACATAAAAGAATGTGAATGGCAGTATTCTAGAAAAATATTATGTAGGCATCCAAAACAGGACCCACACAGGATAATAAGTAGTTGTCTAGTCATTATACTCAGAAAAGGAAAGAAGCAAAAATCCTCTTCTACAATTAAGAATATTAATTCCAGAGTGGGAAGTCTAGTTAATGTGGTTTTCCCTCTCCTTTTTCTCCACATTTTTTCTTTCATAGCTAGAGGAGTGCTCAGAATAACAACTAAACTTTAGTTACCAAAAGGAAAAGAAAATGGTAATTCAAAATTATTTGAGAGGAATTCTGTTGTTTTCACATAAAAAGAATATTTTACATCTGTTCTACTTAAAAGACTTATCTTTATCAGGGACCTTAGCCGTTTGGGCTCAAATAATATTATTATGGCATACATTGCTGAGGGAAATATCATATACATGCTTTGTGCCATACACTCAAGAAAAAAACCCATAATTATTCTAACTCTAATTAAAGTAGGATTGTTAATTCACTAAGTATAGAAACACTGCATCAGAGGATAGACAGAGAATCTGTAAATTTCATAAGGCTTTTAAGTTTGAGTGTAACAGGGTTGGAGGGGCAAACTGTTGGTTTTCCTTTTTTTCAGTCAAAGTAAATCTAATGATTAAAGAACAACAATGAAGGACAATAAAACCAGATTTGTAAACTGCTTCAAAATGAAGGACAAAAAAAGATAAAAATAAGTGTTTGATTTTTAAAAATACGATCCTTTTGATTTCTAAGTATTCCCTGTCTAACAACATCAAAAAGGAGTAAACTCCCAGTAACAATGTTGTGTTATAACACTGACCAGGACCACTTTGACACATTAAGTCTTATTTGTTTTGATGAAAATGACATTTACCAGAAGCTAGAAAGTCTTTCATCTGATTTGGTTTCCTTTAATGAGTTTTTGAATGTAAACCCAAAGAGTATTTGAAATCCTCAATATTAACATTTTAAGTTACTACTTTACTAACAACAATTTTGGTCTCAACAGTGGCGAAGCTAAAAATATTTATCTAAGAAACTACTGCAAGAAGCAGGTAAAGCTATACTGTAGCTAAGAGAGAAGTGTGGATAATACTGCAGTCTGCAGATCAGAGAAATACAAAAAGCAACAACATGAGACACTTCAGACTTTGGACCACACTTGATAAATTCATTCAGATGAGTGAGGATAATGTACTTATATATGTAGAGTTTTTGATATGGATGTTATATCAATTAGCAAGTTCAATTTTTGTTCTGGAAAAACGTGTTTTATCAGTAGATTTCTGCAAAATTTTCAAAGAGGCGTCAGATGCCATATGAGTAGATTCTTAATGAAAGGCTATGAAGGGTCTAAATAACTATTCTGGGGTGTTAATTAGAAAAAATATTGAACTTTTATGACACTTCTGTCAGTTTTTAATGCTTTGATTTTGGATCAGCATCTTTTTTCCCACTTTAAGCCAGTAACTTTCATATTTATATGATACAATTCTGAGAACATCAATGGCACTTGTCAATTAATTAAACGGTTTAATTGGTTTTGAGGTCACAGGTGAAAATTAATTTGGTCCCTACTATATAATTTCTTTTTTTCACAAAAAATTGTACTGTCAGAAACCTGTTCAAGGACAGATGTCATCTGTTACTCAAGAAATACATAAGAAAACTGTCAGATATATAGTAAGTCGTTCTATGAAGTTGCTGTGAGAAGTCACTCATAGTGTTTATGTCCTTTGCAAACTTTGTTGGTATGAATTTTCAGAAGTAGTTCATTCAATAATGAAAACATATATCTTTCTATATTCCTAAACAAAATAAGAGCTAAATGAAGATAGAGATTTTGGGATTGCTATTTAATAGGGTGTCAGGTAGGATTAAAAACCAACCAAATAAACAAAAAAACCCCACAACAAACCCTACAGAAATATGACAGTAAATATGACATGTAACAAACAATATAGAAAAATAATTAGTGGCATTATATTCAAACAATTCAACTGTGAAAACTCTGAAAGAACTCTTATAAAAAAGGCAATGCAAAACATTTTACTGAAATAATTTTATATAGGTGACTTTACACTTAGAAGAAATTTTACGCTTAAAAATATTGGAAAAAATGTGCAGTGGGGAGACCATGAAATGTTCAGAAAGGTAAAAAATCAGATGTTTCCCCCAAATCAGACTTAGTCTTGCAGCAGGAGATAATATCAGTTTCAAAAATGGCTGAAAAAATCCCCGCACACATGCTTGTGCAACAGGTAACAAACAGCTCCTAGGAAAAGTTAATTTCACTCATCGACTTATTTCCCATACCAAGCTCTTTTTATTCTGTTGGGTTTGATTTGAGATTTTTTTTCAGTAGTTTAGACATTAACCATGGTTCAGCACTTGATGCTGTTAATTAGAAAAAATATAACTTGGCTAATTTTCTCAGGCAAGTGATTTTTCTGCAGACTTCAAACTCTTCAGCAAACTTCCTAATGCAGAGAAATCTTTCATGAAACAAAATAGGTCTATTATGGAATTGTATCAAATAGCTCCCTGCAGTTTCACTTGGTGTTGACATGAAAGCTTAAGCAACATTGCTAGATTGATTGAATTTTGCTTTGAAGTGAGAAGTTCATTTGAACCTGAAGCTCAAAGAAAAAGTCACAGACTACAAGACTAAGATGAACCAAAACTAGTGAGTAGGAATTATATAAAAGCTCTTCCGACCAAACTGCAATTTACATTGCTCTGTTTGTAACTTCTTTTCAATCCTATTCTCATTAATTTATTAGTTATTTTCAATTACTGGAAATCAATCTTAACTTTATAATTAATTTCTGTAATTCCTCAGATGTACTGAAAATATTTTAAAAGAAATTTTGTAGTGATACATCATAAGTAAGGAATTACCTGGAAGTTAGAAGCTATCTTATGCAATTATCTGTTGGATATTTTTAAAAGAAAATATACATATTGCTAGAGGAAAATACATCATGTCTGAGATGAGGCTGCCACAGCCTCATGTCCTCAGGTCCAAACAGGAAGACTGATGCAGGCACAAGCACACAGAGCACACATATGACACCACATGCCAGCCACACAGATAACAGGCAAATCCTCAGAGGACTCACATGAACAACAGCAGCACCAACAGCTTCATGCTGCTCCCCTCTCTGGCTTATTGATCCCATCAGGCAAACCCTACTGTGCTCTCAGCCTTAGAGGCACAGAGGTGTTCTGACACGCAGATTCACCTGGGAGTCCCAGGGAGATGGAGCTGAGAGTATCCTGGCAGAATATTATCTGGTCTCCACCTCCTGGTATTGTCCCTCTGAGCTCTGTGGGTGTGTGAATGAACATGTTAGGTTACATGATAGAAGCTCATACAAAGGTGACTCAATTATCTTCTTTGCAGTAGAATAAGTATCTTACAAATTAATGTGAAAGGTCAAATTTAGAAGAGTGTATTAGACTCAGCATTAAATTTTCTTTGGATAAATTCACACTTATTTTAAAGAGCGTCTTTGGTCTGAGAGGTTCATCTAATGTAATGGAAAATTACTCATACGCTGACATAAAATTCTTCAGGTCAGTCCTGTGTTAAGTATCACTTGAAGAGACCAGGAAAAAACAAAAAGAAAAAAATTTAGCTGTAATATTATCTTGAATTGTTCTTACAAAATTCTTTCTTTCTTCTTTGTCATGAGACTTTATTCTGATTAAATACTGCTTATTTGCCTATACATGTCTACTTATATATATATTTAGTTGCTTTTTTGATGAAATAAAGTTTAACAGTGACAAATCCTTCTTTGAAAGTTATAGTCTATACAATGTTAAAATTTTTCACTAAACAGATGTGAGATTCTATTATTAATGATATTACAATAGAAATATAATTTAAATAAAGAATGGATATATTTAATTACAGGAGTCTTATCTACAAATTAGTTATAGCAGGATTTCTGTTTTTACAACTCATTAAAATTCACTTAAGTAATTTTCTGGAGTTTTGATCAAGCTGTTTCTTAGGAATTACACACTTAGAAATTTCCTGTTTCTTATAACATATACAAAACAGTGAGAAACCATTACCATTGAAAGTTGTTATTATAATGCATTATCTCCTACTACATGTCACCTGCAGTTAAATAGATATCTATCACTTACTTCTTATACTTGAAATATATTTGCACCTGTTTATATTCTCCACATGAGTATTTAATTCTTTATGTCTGTGAATGTGTAAGATATTACAGCAATAGGTTATACCTTTAAAATTCACGGAGCTTGAAAGTTTCTAATATTTTGATTAAAGCATTTTCCTTGGAGAACGTACAAACTCAGAAATTAAACATTTTATTCAGAGTTTGTAAGAATCCTTAAAGTTTGAGATTACTCATATCACTGCATTTGGACATTTACATGAATGACATCTCTCAGATGAGTTATTTATATAATGGTTATGTCACAAACTTGCTCATTAATGATAAATTATTTTAATTCTGTTTTTGGAATCGTTGCAATGTTTGCAATGTTTGGCTTTTACTTCCAGGACATGAACACAAGTTTTTTTCATATGTCTGATTTTTAGTATTGATAATACATTATTGGCTCTAGAAAATGCCCACATAAATAAGCTAAAGAACATACCTATTGGACATGTGAAAATGTAGTTATATTTTTGTGTATATATTCATGACAGATCTTGAATTTCCAAGCAAGTATAGAGTTTTCAAAGAAAAACAAAAACCAAACAAAAACCCCCAACAAAAAAACCAAACCAAACACCCCATAAACAAACAACAACCCCCCCAAAAAAACAAACAATCCTGCTCCCCCCAAAAAGGAAAAAAAAACCAAAACCACAGCCTTACCTATTTTGGATGTTGACTTCTTAGAAAGGAATTTTTTACATTTCTACACCTAACATCTTTAAGGAATTTATCTTAATATGTAATCCCTTCTCCGTTCCATGTCTTTTTTTGCTAGCATCTATACTTTCTGTCTTGGTTTTGGCTCTAAGAGAGTTAGTTTTATTCTTGGGAGCTGGTACAGTGCTGTGTTTTGGACTTAGTATGAGAATAGTGCTGACAACACAACATTTTGGCTATCGCTAAGTTGTGCTTACCCAAAGTCAAGGACTTTTCAATTTCCCATGCTCTGCCAATGAACAGGTGCACAAGAAAACAGGAGGGAGCACAGTCAGTATGGCTGACTCAAACTGACCAAATGGATATTGCATCCCACAGAACACTATGTCCAGTATCTAAGCTGGGGGGATGTTGGCTGGGAGCCACCACTCACTGCTCAGGGACTGGCTGGGTGTTGGTCAGTGGGTGGTAAGCAACTGCATTGCACATCGCTTGATGTTTTTGGCTTTTATTCCTCTCTCTCTCTTTCATTGTTATAATTATTATTATTTATTTATTATTATATTTAATTTTAATTTTATTAAAATTAATTCTATTAAGTAAATTAATTGATTTAAATAAATTAATTAATTTTATTAAATTAATTAAATTTTATTTAAATAATTTTATTTTCATTATTAAACTGTTCTTTTCTCAAACCAAAAGTTTTTACTTTTTTTGTGATTCTCCTCCCCATCCCACCAGAGGAGTGGGAGGTAGTGAGCGAGCAGTTGTGTGGTGGTTATCTGCCGGCTGGGCTTAAACCACAGCACCTACAAAGTCAAAGAACCAAGCTAAACATGAAATATTGTGGGCTGCACATTTATTTAGCTTTGACAGCAGGTTTTTCTGTTACATGTACCAAAAAAAAGTTTTATCTACTTGAAAACTCATTTGCTAAATCAAAGTGCTTTAAAGCTATTGCCTCTCTATGAGAACTTCATCTGATTTATGTCTTTAGACCAAAACTACAGCAATGCTACTGGCTACCACAAGAGAGGAGCCCTGAAGAGAAGATACAAGGACTCTCTGAAACAACATCTCAGCCTTGGCCATATTGATCATCATCACAGGTCTACTCTGGCCTCCAGTTGGGAGGCCTGGAGACACACCATCTATAACACTGCTGCTTCTTTTGAGAACGCACGCAGGATCACCCTCAAGGAGAAAAGACAATGCAGAAAGAATCGTGTCTTGCCGATACCACCCAAGGAGTCTTTCTGCTGTGCCTTTTGCAACTGGACTTGTCTATCTCGTATTGGCCTTTTTAGCCACCAGTGTACTTGTAGCAAATGTGGGTAGAGCCCTTCCCAAATCTTCGTTCACGAAGCCTAGCCATGATGATGATGACAGCAATGTTATTATACCATGAAAAGCAACTTACAGTCTTGCAGGTATGGTAGTCAGACACATATAAACTACAGAAGTAGTACCTAGGAAGCCTAAAAATTCAAAGACATAAGATGATTTAACTATATCTATGCACCACCACTTTTGATGGGCTTCCGGTCACCTTGTTTTGTCATTTGCAATCAGACAATGGGCAAACAATGACAATATGTTATACTATGAGGTAGATAATAAATAAATAAATGAAAAGATTCTCACGTCCAATATGTTTCATCATCTACCAGTTTGTTTTAAAACACTAAAATTATATCAATTTCTCTATCTTAAAGAAAATTTCTCTCTTGGTACAGTTTTGGTTTTTGGTTTTGGAGATTTTCTTAGACCCTAAAACATACTGTAAACCTGATTGGAATAGATTACTGAATAGAGAAGGTAGTTGATTAATTTGGCTTTGGATTGACTTGTCTAAATAATATGAAACTACAACAAATTCAATGTTACTAGGAAGAATTTGTGTCATAAAAAAATATGCAGATTGCTCAATTTGCATTTTCTACAGCCGCTCTTACACAAATGCCTGACTCAAGTGCATCTTCAAAAACAGTCAAAATATTACACCATTTTGTGAAAATCAGACACATTTGGAGAAGCAGGTGCTCAATGAAAAGTCTCTCTCTTCATTAAAATAGCATTGCAACATAGTTAGCTAAGGTTGGCAGTAGTCACATGGGAGAACCCAGATTTCCATGTGGAAGCAACTCTGAAATAACTGTCTAAATTGGCATGTTCTGACAATCCAATTTAAAAACTTGGAGGTTGTAATCATGACATTAGACATAAGGAATGTTAGACTAAAGAGCAGATTTTAAAAGTCAAATCCAAAGTATTAAAGAATTTAATTATGCTAAGTGTTCAAAATCTAAAAAAAGAGAAAGAAAAAGATAATTTTTTAAATCTGTTTGACAGAATGTAAAGTCTGTGTGCGGAAGACATGTTGAACCAGAAGTATTGCATAGGAGCTCAGAAAAGGCCAGTAGGACTAGGGACATTACCTATCTCTCTGTACTTGGCCCTGGTGATGTTGCATCTTGAATCCTGTATTCAGTTTTCGGCCCCTTGCTACAGGAAAGTATGGAACATGTCCAGAACAGGGCAATGGAGCTGGTGAAGAGTCTGGAGCACAGGTCTTATGAGGAGCAGCTGAGGCAGCCAGGCTTGTTTAGCCTGGAAAGAGGAAGACTGAAGGGAAGCCTTATTCCTCTCTCCAACTACCTGGAAGGAGGCTGTAGCAAGATATGGATCAGTCTCTTCTCCAAGGTAACAAGTGACAGGACAAGAGGAAATGGCCTCAAGTCGCACCAGGGGAGGTTTTGATAGGACATTAAGAAAAAATTTCTTTACTAAAAATGTAGTCAAGCATTGACCAGGCTGTACAGGGAAGTGGTAGAGTCATTATCCTTGCAGGTACTTAAAAGGTATGTAGCTGTGGTGCTTAGGAACATGGTTTCTTGGTGGACTTGACAGTGTTGGGTTAGTAATTTGACTTGATGGTCTTAAAGGTGTTTTCCAACCTAAATGATTCTATGATTCTATGAAGAGGAAATGATACTCCATCTAATAAAAATAAATTTTGGTCCATCAAGAAATGCAAAAAAAATTTTTAATAAGAGTTTGATATAGTCCAGTCATGGTTATTTTATGTCAATGCCACAAACACGCAATGCATTGTCAGATGAAGTTATGCATTGTCTTCCTTAACTATAATAATGCTAGATTCCTTCTGAATAATACACGGGCTTGTGGTATCTAGAGATAAAATTAAAATTAATCAATAGTTGTGGTTTAACCCAGAAGGCACCTAAACACTACACAGATGTTTGCCCAGTCCCTTCCCCTCATGGGATGAGGGAGAGACTTGGACCAAAAGTAAAATTCATGGGTTGAGGTAAAGACAGTTTAGTAGACCAGAAAGGGAAAGGAAAAATCATAGTAATAGTAATAGAATTAGAATATAAAAAGCTGCTAGTTGTTGAGGAATACACTGTTTAGTGCAGGTATCTCAGTGTGTGAGCTGCAGGTTGAACTTCGGGTGTCAGGAGTCTGAGACAGGATGCCAGGAGCTGGCAACAACCCTTTGCGCAACAAAGGACACAGGGACCTGTGGCACCAGTCAAGTGACCAGACACTCAGAGACACATCAGGAGCTGATGACTCTATAAGAAGACCCCAGACTTTCGTGGATTTAGACTGTGAGGGTAAAAAAGCCCAGGGACTCCTTTGTTCAGTGTCGCTCCTCAGAGGCATCAGCTCTTGTCTGTTATTCTGTTGTTGCATCATGATTAAATTATTTTAAGAATCCAGGCATCTGAGGCTCTACTATGAGGAATCTGGGGTCAAGCTGGTAAGGAAACCCTGTCTGACTGTGTGAGAGCAGTGTGTGTAGGGAGTTAAGTGGGGTATAAGGTTAAACCATAACAACTGTATTCCCCACTCTGGTTCATAGTACTTTATGGGACACCCTGAAAACTCACAGGGTCCATGCTGTCAGGTACTCCCACCCCCCTGCATTGACTAGCGAATGATTTTTGAAAGGACAGGATTGTTACTGAAAGTCAGGTACCAAGTTACCTGGTGATGTGTACTCTCTTCCTGTTCTAAAGGGATGAGGAGAGGCAGCACCTTTCAAAAATTATAAGAGGAGGTTTCAAAGTTTCATATCAGAAGATCTTGTCCAGGTTGGCAAACAATGAATGACATCACTATATCTGCAAAAGTGGAGGAAAGCTATTGTCAAGGGCAGCTGGCAAATTATAAGTAATTTTAGTGATTTGAGCAGATCCATTTATTATTTTGATCACCTACAAAATTAATTTTAGTATCAGGCTCTAGGACCTTGACCCACAGATGACTCTAGTGGAAGTGAAATAATCGTGTTAATTTATTTTTGTCTTAGCTCATGTCCTAAGTACACATTTTAAATTACAATCAGCTAGATGAGTTAGTTATGTAAAAGTTAATTGATTTTTTGCAATATTTAATCAAAATCCACCTAGAGCAAAAATGCAAGCTAATAACTAAGATCATGCCTTAAATTACAGCAAATCCAATATGTATCAGGTCAACATCTAAATATTCCCTGGAAACATTCTTCTTCTAATCTTCATATCTTCTTCTTTCTTCTTTTTCTTTTTTTTTTTCTTCAAAATGAGGATAAATTACACTAAGAATAATTGCTGTGTGAAGAACATGTAATGCAAAATGCTTGAAGGTTTTCTAGACCCAGCAGTAAATTGCAAGTATTACAAATCCATTTTCCTTTTGCATCTCATATCCTAAAGTGAGATGCTACCTAAAGATGTCCATACAGGAAGACCTGTATATTCTTTCCTTCCCCAAATATCTAGTGAAACAAAAAGAATATGAAAAGACATCTGGTGAAAGCAAATATAGTCACATATGTTTGATACTGACATCTTTTCAGGGAACTTTTGCAAAAAGATTTTCAGAAACTGATGTAGTCATAGTTATCAGCTATATTAATCTGCTAATTAGGAAATCTGTAGAGGTTTTTCTTCAAAGGAAGTTCGCATGGGTAAAATCTGTTAGAATACAATCTTTCTTAAAATAGATCAAGATCATTAATAATAACAGAAATATATCTACAAAAATTTTTCTTTGTACTAGGATAATCAGGAGTTCTAGGCTACTTCCTGTGAGGCTGGGTAACTCTTTTTGCCCCTGTGCCATAAACTGCATCCTGTGAATCCTCATACAATCTTTGTGATTAACATATAGGAGAACGAGACTGAATCCGTAAACTGCAAAGCTGATGCAGAACTACTAAGTGCTAGAAGTTTGAGGTGATGTGTAAATTAATACATCAGAACACCCAGCTATGTTACAGAACAGGACTCGACTTGAAGTGCTTTCTCCACACACAGGCATGAATCATTGTCCTGAAAGAAGTGGTTCAAAATGAAAGAAATGGTTCCAAAATCTGCAGTTGACTAAAGAATCACAGCAATCGCTCTTTAACACTGAGTCTATATCCCAAAAGACTTCCTGTTTCTTATGGGTTTTAACAGCATACAACCACACACTAGCATATTAGATAAAACTGGAAAGCAGAAGTACAGAGCAGCTTTCTTCCTCTGTTCTTCACGTTACTGCAATATCCTGGCACTTCAGAACTGGTATGTTCAAAAGTGTTTTAGCTATAAAGGAAAATAAACTGTGAGTTTTCTGAAAAACTGTCAGTGGGATACATTTCAAACTTCTTTATCTTATTATTTGAATTAAAATAGATTTGTCAACCACAAAATTTCATAAGAAATCAATTTTATCTCAAAAATTTTTGATTTAGGGAGGGGGAAGATAAGAAAATTACTGGTAGAAACACATAAACATTGTAAGGACGAGAAAGAAAACTTGCACAGCACATACTTAAAAGATGGTCTGCTACAGGGACAATATAATAATAAAAGAGTACAAATATTTCTTCCATCTTTCTTTTTTTTTTGCTCACTGAATATAACCAAATCCTATTTTCCTTTCTACATCCATGAATTTACATAAAAATACTTGTCTCTCTTTTTTCTTTTGGCTTCTTTCTCCAATTTCTTTGTAATAAGTATATAAATATGTATTTGTATGTATGTATATACTCACATATAATTGCAAAATTATAAATTGCAACAATTAAACCCTTATTTATCTAAAAAATTTAAAACCTTAATGGTAAGCTAAAAATCCCTAAAATAGTTTTATGGAATCATAAACCTTAACACTTACTTGTATGTTACTTATCCAAAAGTTATTATACAGTCTCTGCTGAAGAACCAGAATCATAAACCAGAAGAATAAAATTCTTCCTAATGTAAGTCTGTACCACAAAGTCTAACTCCCAATTTTGAGATCTCAAATGCTTTTGAGATCACAATGTAATTATTCATCTAGAAGAGTGAGAAGAGCTTGGAGGCCATTCCTGCGAAAATGTGGTGCTTAGTGTTTCACATGAGATGAAATAGATGTTTATCTCTAAGTACCAACTGAAAAAACCCAATTAAATTTGACATTGCTTACATTAATCCATATGAGAGAACAATTATGATATTTATAAATCAGAATCTATAAGCAGAATTTATAAGTATTTATCTACTTTGCATTTAATAATTTATAGAACTGAAGAAATATTTATAGCATCTATAACATAGAGGTGTAACTACCTTGGTAGTTTATATGGCTGGCAAAGTCTTAGAATAACTGATATTGGAAAGGCAAGAAAGTACATTTCTAAATTGATACGCAGGATTGAGATTTCAAAGATAAAGACATATCTAAACTTAGACATGCATACATAAGGAATATGTGATGGCATTCCACACTAAGATAGTTATCTAAGATATTTGGAATGAATGATGTTTGGTGGAGTTTTTGCTGCTTATTCACTGAACTCAGACCACAGATTTTGTGTGTTATTTTCAGGTAGCTAAGGTAAGACGAGCTAAACTCCATCTCCATTAGAAGTTAAAGAATGGTTGAGGTTGGAAGGGACATGTAGAGGCCATTTGGTACAAGTAGAGTCACCTAGAACTGTTTGCCCAGGACATGTCCAGACAGCTTTTGAAGGATGGAGACTCCAAAACCTTCCCGGGTAACCTCTTCCAGTGCTTAGTCACACTCACAATAAAAAATTTTGTGACATTCGGACAGAACCTCCTGCATTTGAACTTGTCTTCATTGCCTCTTGTCCTGCCACTGAGCACCACTAAAAAAAGCTTGGCTCTGTCCCTTCAGGCACATATATATATACATTATGTGATCCCTACTTGAGGCTTCTCTTCTCAGGATGAACAATCTCAGTTCTCAAAGCCATTCCTCATAGGAATCTTTGTGGTCCTTATCTGGGTACTGCACAGTAGTTCCAAAGCTAAACTGTCAGAAAGAGTTTTAATTAAAAAATAATTTTCCTCCCCAAGCTCCATGGACTGGCTTTGGATTTCTTTTCAAGAAAAGTGTGCCTTGCTAGTCATAGCTTTTAGTCCTAGCCATCCCCTGGAAAACTCCAGATTCATACGATTTTGCTCAAGTTGAGAAAACCCTTGACTTTACAACTTGCAAGACTAATGAGCGTTCTGACAACCAGATTTCATTTTACCAGATTTTTTGTTTGATAACAAAAGGGAAAAAAAGAAAAAAATTGCTTACAAACAAGAAAACCTCATTACATTTTGGTTTTAATTCTGGGCAAAGGAAGATTAGCATGCATCATTGGTATCCTTGCAGGATTTTCCTAAGCCATGTCTACACTGGAACACTGAGCTGGGTGTTAGGTTGGGAAACTCATGGTCAAATCTTAATGTGCCCCAAAAAACCCCCCAGGGCAACATATCACATCAAGTTCAGCACGTAGATTTGACAATATTCATGTGAAAACTTGTTATTAGCTCACCTATGCACCTTCAACATTTTTGATGTACCTGATTTGTGTAAAACTTTTGACCCACTTGGAAACATACTGTCAAAGATCCTACAACATCAGTACCAACACTGATTACAAGATTCAAACCTGAACTTTCCAAAGAATACTAGTCGGGAAAAGAATTACATGTAACCATTGTGAAGGTAGCAGGAAAAAGAGTTAATAGCAAGAGGCAGCATCACTACAGAATCTGTATGAAAACACAAAATAAGGTCAGTATTACATTTCAAAATGCTTATTTTGTTGCTCAGCAGAACTTACACCTAAACACTACAGAGCATATCACATAAATTAGACTATCACCTTGGATATGCATCACTGTATATCTGGTACATTTATTCACAAGACCGTTCAGACATTTTATGGTCATTATCAGTCATCAAGACAGCTCAAGCTCCCACACTAAAAGCCCTGCCTTCTCTCAAGGATGTCTATTGGTCATGCAGAAAAATTTAAAGCTAAAGGATTCTCTTTCTGGACCCAATTAAAAATACTCCGAAACCACAGGAAGCATTTCTGTTTAGACAATGCCAACGTGGAACAAAAGCAGAGTGTTCACAGAAAAATTCAGTTAAGAAGCAAACAACTGTCTCTGCTTTCGTCCTAAAAGGTACAAAAAAGGAAAAGAGAACAGTGGCCTACATAACTGTGCCCATAAGATGGAGGCCTTAATTACAAAACAGTTTTTATAATTACCTTTAAATAATAGTAAGTAAAGCAACAAAAGCACAATTACAGGGAGATTTAGTTCGAAATTACTAATAAAAATATAATAATGAAATAGATATTGTGTTTTAAAGGCCTGATCTGGTCTTTTATGCATATCTATACCCTTAGCAGGTGCTTCCCTTCCTACATAGCTGCTTAGGAGCTACAGCTTTAGTGAGCCTGCTGCTGTGGATGCTATCAAATGCCTGCCTTTTGCAGGCATGCAGTGTCATACACTGGCTCTTTTCCTGGTGTCACTGAAAACCACAATTTTAGCCAGTGAAACAGACTGTGGGATAATTTTCCTGAAGTTCAGAGGGGCAGGCTTATGAAAATGTCCTGAATATATACCAGGTCTCTTGATTTTCTGTTGAAGCAATAATTGTTTTACAAAATTCTTAGTATTAAGATTTTTATTCTTTACTTTAGTAGACTGTGAAGAACACAACCATCAACTCAAATCCATTATCATATGATTCATGACATAGAGAAAGTTCCTGACTAATGACCCTTGGTAAGCTGTCTCCAGTTGCCTTCCAGATATTTTTTGCAACCATCATCTCTTCTTTCTTAGAATTTTTGGTATTCTACAAGATACTGAAGATGTTGTAACTCTGCAATAGCTCCAATGGTGCACATATAACTCCTTAGGAGAATGAAGGGAGAGAGAAAAAGAAGGAGAGAGAGAGAGGAGGGAGAGGAAGAGAGAAACAAAACGGCAATGGACAAAGAAACAAATCAGATTTGGTCAGTGTCATTTGAAGGAAGGTCTGTAAGCACTTTAGTCTTTCCTTTGTGCATATGTCTTTGCAAAGAAGCAGGGTAGTTTATTGAGGTCAAAATGGTTTGCTATCTCAATCCCTCTTCATGGGAAACAGAAGAGGACACCCATGTATTTTTACAATGACTGAATTTTTTTAGACATTACTGTGAACCAGCAGTTACTTAGACAGAAATTTGTATTCTCATAGGATGGAGACATGTGAGACCCTAAAAAATCATATCTGTTAGACTTGAAGAGACTGCCATTCACAAATTGCTCATTCATTCCAACAGTATGAGTTGAAATTTTGTGCTGTGAGAGTTGCTGCCCAAGTACCGCAAGAAGAGCAAAAGTCCTAACATCATATTGCCTTCCCCTTGCATGAGAAGTATCCTAGATGTATTCCCTTAGTCTTTTTAAGTATTCCACAGCCTGCACAGTCTGCCAAGTTAATCACAGCTTCCCTTCTACAATAAAACAGTAATAAGATGTATTTCACCTCAGTGTTGTGATACTGCTTCAGTTTAAGACACAGATTTATCCAAGTGCTCTTGTTACCATAAATGTCACTTCTGTTGTCTGCTAGATACTCTTTGCATCAACATCTGTTCTAGTATCACACATTTCATTTGCAGTAGTGTTATGTTTATTCCTTCTTCCTTTAGTGAATACTTCTATTTACTTGCATTTTGTATTTGTTTATTTGAGAGCTGTAAGTTGTTGTTCTTTTTCTTTTCACAGGAACAAAAACTGTACAGAACCCCCTGAGTCAGCACAAAAGAGGTTTAACTAGGCTGCTGTTCTCTGAAATTTTCCATGGTATTCCATAGTTAATCACCTATATATTCATTAAAACACCTTCCTTCTGTTTTACAGAGAAATTAATTTCAAAACACAGTATTTTTATTTTTCCACTTTCTAGCAGATGGTCTTCTTGCACATCAACTTTCTTTTGACGGTCTGGTCCAGACAATAAGGTATAATTATGAGTGTAAAAGAAACTGAGATTCCCTAATGCAATTTTTGCAAGAACTGATGTGTGATCACTTGTACCAATTCTCAGTAATTTTCTTAAGTTCAGTATTTATATGAACCTCCCTAAAAGTTAAGTTTCTTGTAATAATTGCACTTACAGAGATTCTCCATTTTAATGTAGCATAAATTAATGTTCTCTTTAATTTGAAATATAACATGAAATTATTTATTTAATAAGTATCAGTAAACTTCAGACTTTGTAAGATAGATTCTTTGTCCTAGTGAAAGTTATTGGCTGCTATTTTAAGTGCATCAAAACATTGACATGTCATTTCTTACTAACATTGTTAATATGCAAAAAGAGGAAAATTATGGCTTAAAAAATTATTCTAGAAAAATGTTTGATTATGCAATAAAAAGATCGTCTTCCTACCCACAGAAGAGTGCAGTGTTACAGGGCAGGTAAGGGAAGCCAAATAACATAGTTGGAGAGACAAACACTGCCTGACCCAGGGGTCAGCTGACATTTATATGTGTGTCTGTCCTTCTGTGTCTAAGGCACTGTTAGAAGAGCCAAGATCCAGAAACAGCTGATGGATGGGCTGTATGTGGGATCCCAGTTCCCAGAGGGATCCAAAGTTTGTGTATTTGTGTCTCTTTGTGTGTTGGTGCATGTGTATGAGAGGGGCTGTACCAGCAACTGGACTGGGGATGCAGCGCAGGGGGACAGTGGGCATTCCAACGACTGGGGAGACTGGGATGCAGGACCAGCTACTGGGCAGCCAAGTGTCTGAGCTAGAGGGAACCGTGTTGCACAGTGTATATATACACACAGATATTTTTCACTGACTTGTCTTTATCCTGACAAGTCACACGGGGGAGAAGGATGAGGGTGTTTGGGTTGTGTTCTTGTGAACTATCAGTGTGACTGTGAATGATGTGGCCAGATGTGTATTTTTGTATGTATGTGTTGCATAAGTCTATTTCTGAACATGCCCATTGGGAATTCATGCTCAGCCTTCTTCCTGGTTTGATATGGGCATGTGAAGTTGAAGCAGTCTTTTCTCCATTGGGCTTCTGCATTTGACAGATCCCTAATACAAAAATGTATATTTAAATAAAGATCTCAAATAATATTTCATTACAGTTTAAGTCTGAAGGATTCATTTGTATATCTGATTTATTTTATTTTTGGTGTTCTCAAAATGTTTTGGTTTTCATTCGAACCTTCTTGATTTGTTTTTCTTACACTTATATTGCAGGTTTAAATTTTATTTATCATAATTATTCGTTTGTTTTATAAATTCAGAGATGTTTATTTTGAAGGAACCAAAATGGAGCTGCCAGAACAATGTATACAGAATACATATCAGAAAACTATTCCAGAAGAAAATGTACAGCCTTCTGTGCTGTAATATTTCACCAACTGCAAAAAGAAATTACTCAATATCTCTCAAAAAAATGCTGTTAAATTTTCACTTTTCCATTGGATGGTTTTTTGTCTTGTTTCCTCCACAAAAAAAAAAAAAAAAAGAAAAATGTCAGTGTTTAAGAATATCCTATGCAATGTTTTTTGAACACTTTTATTCACAAGACTTTTCTAAATGTAATCATGTTTACTCTGCTAAATAAAAAGGCTGGGGAAGCACATTTGAGTGATGAACTCCTTCCTTGTGATTTGCTTCCTGTTTACTCTCTGCCTCTGTCTCACGCTGTTCCAAGAATCATTTGTCCAAGATAATGGCCAAATGTACTTTAGAGGTTGTTTCACTGTAGGGTCAGTTCTGAGAGGTATTATGAATGAGGCTGTACCAAATGATTCTTTGCCTGTCCCAGGCACCTCAGCATCTTCGAACAATCTTTTATATAATTAAGCTGCACTCCAGTCTTGCAGAAGATAGCCTCAGTTTTGTAGCATGAAAATAACCACTCTTGTGTGCTGCATAACAATCCTCTCTCTATCCTAGATGTTTTGAAATGAGAGAATAAAAAGCCCTACTCATGAAATGTTATATATGTTTTAGGTTTAAAGAGGTATTATGTGGTTGACAGCAAGGATTAAAGGCCAAGTGTGGGCATAGTGAGTCTGCTCTAATGGTGTTTCAGCTGATTTCAGCATAGATGGACTCCTCTACTTTTTTGGGGGACTCATGGACAATTTCCTGGAATAAATGCATTTAACAATACCGATGTAACTGTCCATGTTTACAAGACTTCAACAAGATTTATCTTCCATGATGTCATGCTGGTACAGAGAGATATGGGACAGAGAAAACCTGACACTTTTTGCATGGGAAGTCTTGCTTTACAGCAGTCCACTGTGCAAGATTAATCTTACTGGTCTGCAACAATAGTGAGCAGAGTCTACCTTCACTGAGCAAACGCCCTCATGAAAGCAGCAAAAAGGATGCTACAGGTACAGCTTCAGCATTTATTTTAAAGAATCTTTGTCCAAAGTTTGTTAAATAAGGTTTTGCTATGAATATATTACTTTCCCCATAAAGTTAATGAATATATCTTACATACTTAGATGTGCAGCCAAATGTATTTTCCCTGATGCTTAGATGCTATGGCAGTTCCTGCAGCTATGCGGTCTGCCTAGAATTACCTCATACTCTTTTAACACTAATGAACCTTACAGAGTTCTTCCCAGGTTAGTTTCCTTTATGACTGCTTTTTTTTTTTTCCGATTATCTCATATTTGGATCCAACCAAAAAACTACTAAGTGCAATAGTTTAATTCTGCTGATTTAAGAGGAATCTTAAAAGCAGTTCACACAATTATTCAGTCAGGTGTTGATGCAGTTATCTTTACTTAGGATGTTCCCTTTAGTCTGAGCCCTTCCTTCCTTTCTACTGGTCTTCTCCACTCCTCTGTCTGGACCAAAATTTGTAATCACACTATTAAGAGAAGCTACTCTTTGCCGTAATTGTAGGTATTTTCCACTAGATTTGATTTGATTTTTTTTTAATGGATGTCAAATACACCTTACATGTATTTTAACATTTTGAATTCTGTCTTCTGTGTCCCTACCATAATGCAGTTTTGGACTTAAGAATCAACCCATGCCAAGGTTAACCCAGAACATAGACATTGTGAAGAAAATAAACTGTACCTCAGCCAAAGCCAGTACAGGTAGATTCTGATTAGTAAGGACTGTTAATGTGGGAGGCTTAAATAACTAATGGATATGAGACTTAAGGCAGTTTTGCCTCCTTAGTATTTCCCTGCAGGGTAGGTTTGATGATCTTTGTTATAATTCCTGGTTATGTTAATTGCCTAAAGCATGTAGCGGTTACCATGCTCTGTTTAGGGAAGCTGGGCACGAATATCTGTCCTGGATTGTCCTTCTCAACCTGTATCTAGAGCTACTGATACAGTTTGATATAATCCATAGTTATTTACATGCCTACCTAAGAATATTTAATGAGAATTGTGCAGATAATATATTTCCTTCATTTTATGGTTGAAGAAAATGCCATTAGTGAAAGTTTTGGAACAGTCTCAAACATATTTTCTTGAAATAAGACAAAAATTATCTCAGAGAATATTTTGGGTTCTGCAAAATGTTTCATTCAATCTGAAATGTAAGAATTAATTTATCTAGAGATTGTAAGCAGATTTTTTTCAAATATTTTAGAAACTGGGAAGCTCAGGATGCAAAGCTTTAAACAGTTTATTCGATGAAATCAACATTTCAGTATTTCCTCTTTATATATTTCTCCATTTTTACTACTGCATTTGATCCAAACATGTATAGTTTCAGTTACCCTAAACTTTGTTTGGAGGAAAATATGCTGTTATTTGTAAGTTCTATCAATAGAGACTATCCTATCAATAAACTCAAAATAAGATCAAGAGTCAGATATATTCATATAATCTTAAGAAAAAATAGCATATCTTTGCTTTATAAACATCTTAAAAGAATGGCAGATATCTGACAGTAGATATCAATTCAATGGACTAAATTGATTTAAATTCAATATTAAATTATCATTATTATTTCTTATGTAAAAAACAAGTATTGAGGTTATCAGGACTAAGGATAAGGAGAGCTTAAAAAATCTTTTAAAAACTTATTTAAGCAAGAACGATTTCTATTGAATTTTCAGAAATCAATAGATAAGCTACATAATATTTTCCCAATCTCTCTGAAGTTGTTTTTTTAATCTCATTCCGTGAATATCTGTCAAAATGCATGTGAAATATTTTAGACTGTAGTTATACAAATGCAATTATGATTGACTCATTAAACATAAAACTGTAATTAGTCTCATCTTACCCTCTAATTTCACCTTTATATGGAATTTGTGCATAGTTCAGCAAAGCTGACTATTAAACAGAAGTGTAGAGTAACTGGAGAGGTTTTGGTGTGTAAATTCACCAAGATAATTTCAGAAGGTTATGAAGACTCATATTCAATGTAAGTCACATAGGAAATAACATATATAAACTCTGGTGTGTGTGGTCCTTTCAAACAGACATAAATTACAGACTTTCATTATCTCTTCTAGGTCTTGGCTAGTTCAAAATGGGATTTCTTTCCTTAGTTGTTAGAGGTGTTGCCAGATGAACAAGTGTTTGCTCAGCTGGTAGGGAAAATACAATGCTTATTCTTAAAAATCACTAGCCAATGGAACCACACAATGCTTATTTTGTGGGATCACATTAAACATTAGCAAAAAGAGAAACGGGAGAGTAACCAGCCTAAGTATGCTGAGTCAGCTCCATGTTTGGGAAGCAACACCAGTTCATCAAGTTGTCGAGTATAACTTTGGGGTCTACGACAACCAGAGACCACCAGAGGGACCTCTGGGACAGAAGAAAGCATGTGGAAAGGGGAGGGAATATAAGATAATGATTTCAGGGAAATAACTATCATATGTACATTCATTCTGGGAAAATCAATGAATATGTATGTAAAGGAGGAGCCTTTTCTGTACTCAGCATGCAAGATACTTCAGGAAATATCCCCTTGTACATCTGGCACCTAATAAAGAATGCTAGCTTCTTAATGCTACATCGGTGTTAAAGAGCTTTTGATTGTTTTTCAGTGGCAGAGGGATCCAGAAAATTTGATGAGCAGTAACGCGGGAAGAATCTTCCCTTCCATTTTTTTTCTCTGGAAGTAAGACATATTTGTGCCTGCCATTTCTCTCCTGAAAAGTAAGATACATTGTAGTCGGGTAGGTAGAATGACTTGAGAGGTTTTCTAGTGATTCCCTGTAAAGCCATTCAAATCTCTTCCATCCTATATTCATATCTTCCTTGCCCAAATCCCTCTTTCATCTTTTGCTATCCATGTCGTCCATACTAATGAATTTCTTCTTAAAGTTTGGCATCATAAAATGTCAGAATGAGTCAGGTTGGAAGGGACCACCCTGCTCAAGCAGGGTCATCCTAGAGCACATGGCATGGATTTTGTCCAGACAGTTCTTGAATATTTCCAGTGAGAGAGAATCCACAACCTCTCTGGGCAATCTGTTCCAATGTTTGGTTGCCTGCACAGTAAAGAAATTCTTCCTAATATTCAGGTTGAACTTCATGTGCATCAGTTTTTGCCCATTGCCTCATGTCCTGTTGCTTGGCACCACCGATAAGAGCCTCCATCCTCTTGACATCCTCCTTTTGGATACTTAGACACATTAATGAGGTCCCCTCTCAGTCACATCTGCTTGAGGCCTGAACAGGTCCAGCTGGCTCAGCCTTTCCTCATGAGAGAGATGCTCCAGGCCCTCAATCATCTTCATAGCCCTCCACTGGACCGCTCCAGGAGCTCCATATTTCTCTTATATCGAGGAACCCAGAACTGGACACAGCACTCCAGATGTGGCCCTGCTAAGGTTGAGTAGAGGGGCAGGATCACCTCCCACAATCTACTGGTAATGCTTTTCCCAACACACCCCAGGATACCACTGGCCTTCTTGGCCACAGGGGCATGTTGCTGGCTCATTAACTGCTTGTTCTCCCCCATGTCCTTCTCTGCAGACCTTCCTTTCAGTAGGTTGGCCACAGCCTGTACTGGTGCATGGGGTTGATCCTCCCCAGGTGCAGGGCCCTGCATTTGCCTTTGTTGAATTTCAGGTGGTTCTTCTCTGACCACCTCTCCAGCCTGCCAAGGTCCTTCGGAAGGGCTACACAGCAGTCTGGGGTAATAGCCACTTCTCCTGGTTTTGTGTCATCAGTGAACTTGCTGAGGAGGCATTGACCCCTTCATCCAAGTCATTGATGGATAAGTTAAACAATACTTTGACCCAGTGTGAAACCTTGGGAGACATTACTAGTGCCACTGATTACAACCTTCTGGGTTCTGCCATACACCCAGTTCTCAATCGGTCTCACTTTCGACTCAGGAAGTCCACATTTCCTGAGATTGCATATGAGGATTTTGTAAGAGACAGTGTCAAAAGCCTTGCTGAAGTAAAGGTAGACACTGTCTACTGCTCTCCCCTTATCCCTCCAGGTAGTTGTTTCATCGTAGAAGGCAATCAGGTTGGTCAAGCATGATTTAGTGAATCCATACTGACTACTCCAGATCACCCTCTTGATATCCTTGTGTATAGAGATGGCCTCCAGAATGAGGTACTCCATCACCTTCCCAGGGATTGAGGTGAAGCTGACTGGTTTGTAGTTCCCCTTGGTCCTTCTTCTTGCCCTTTTTTTGAAGATTGGTGTGATATTTTCTTTCTTTCAGTCCTCAAGCACCTCTCCTGATCACCACAACCTATCAAAGATGATCATGATCAGCCTTGCTATGGTGACCACCAGCTCTGTCAGCACTTATGGATGCAACATTTCTGTCCTACCACCCACTGTTCTTTTTTTCTCCCTACTGATGAATGGACATTTTCTGCATTTTTCTCAGATTCACATGTTAGAATTTCCGTAAGTCATTAATTCCTCTGTTTATATATATATATATATATATACACACAGACATATATATGTATATATGTCTATATACACAAGACATACATATGTATATGTACATATTTGTTGATTACAATACATTTGTTGATCTCATTACATTGAAACACCCCTTTGACAGTTTTCAAAATAAATCTTTTATAATTTAGCATTTTCTGGAAAACAAAAAAAACCCCACCAAACCTTTATTCTTTTGAAAAGGTTGCACACTTTCAAAATTACTATAGAGTTGATTTTCTGTAGAGATTTTTTGTGTGTTTTTTACACTGTTTGTCTGACATCCATTATTTCCCTTCTGAAAAACTGGAAGTAATTTGATCATAGTACAAGAGGTAATTCTGAAAATTGTTGACGGGTGACATATAGTGATATAGAATGATTTTAGATGAGAGGAGAGAGTCAGAAATCTTAGGCTTATAAATAAAAATGTTACATATAGAAAGCAAATCCATAGGGTATATATTGATGAAAAATTAAAGAGCAGAATGCATCTGGGAGGATAATTTGAGGAGACAAAAAAAAGAATGATTCAACATAATGGAAAATAATAGAAAGGGAATGACCAAAAAAATTTTCTGAGTTGGCAAATTGGGGAAAAATTTCAGGGAAGTCATAGAGAAAATAAGATAAAATAGACACATTAGAAGAAAAATAAAATTAGATCAATTTGTAAAGAACTTAATCACTTGTGATGTTGTCTGTCCCTGGTGCACCGCTTCTACTCATCCTTATTTTGAGCTCTCATCAGCCAGCTTGATGCATCCTACTGTTTTTCTGCTCTTATGTTAGAAACGCTGCCCAATAATTCAATAACATAAAATTAACTGCTCTGTCCTTTTCATACTGTGATAAGGGTGGACAAAATACTTACTTGCTTGAGTAGTTCTGAACATTTTCCAATTCATAAAAGGTTTAAAACTTACTGGGATTAACTGCGTGATCAATGTTAGTGAAAAGTTAATTACAAGTCAGAAATCATGACCAAATTTTATGCAGTGGAAACTATGGAAAATAAACAGGCACCAAATATTTGTATAGATGTTAATGACCTGTTTTTTTTAATATAGTTTTATCATAACTCAATAACTTGAAATAAAAAATCTGGAAATGTCTAATAAGGGGTGTGTTGGTTTTGGCTGGGGTGGAGTTATTTCTTCACTGTAGCTGGTATAAGGCCGTGTTTTGGATTTGTGTTGAAAACAACATTGATAATATAGAGATGATTTGTTATTGTTGAGAGTCAAGTTCTTTCCTGCTTCTCATACCATTATAGATAATGTCTTTCACTGACTTCTGTGGACTGTTTTCCATCCTGACACATTTGTTGCAAATCTTATACAATGTCGTTAATTAAGGAAAAAGGGAAAGGAGATTTGACTGTTTCTGTTTTTCTCTTCTCATTAAAGTGCTTCTTTGTCTGTTGTGAATTATTCCACCTTCTCTTTTAGTAAAGGCTAACAGCTCTACAAAAGCATATATATGCTTTCCTGATGTCTTAATCATGATTGAAAAATCAATATTTTACATTTGAAATTTTTTTTTAATAGGAGAGGTGTATTTCTTAGTCTTATATATAAAACATATCTAACATATATTTTTAATTCAAAACTGATTATTCAGGGATTTTTCTGTCTTACATAACCTTTATTTTTGTTTTTATTTTATCATTTCCAAATGCAGATTGGAAAGAAAGCAAAAGAATAATGGGAAAAGAAAAACATAAAGAAAGTGGATAATAATGAAAAAAGTGCACAAGCTAAGGAAAATTAAGAGAAGGGTAAATCTGTAACAGGTTATAATCAATGAAAGAAAAAAAAAAGAAACATGAGAAAAAAGCAATGTATTCTTAGGTTTACACTCTGAGTCCGAGAAGAAAAAAGAGAGCAAATACATTGAGTTAACCGAACAGTTCTAGAACAGTTCTTTGTAAACTGCTGGTTAATGAAAATCAGAATCAGTTTTCTAACTATAGTGCTTAAAAGGAAAGGTGGAAAGCATAATGGCCTCTGCTCATGAGTTATATGGATTGCCAGAATTTTTTTTCCTAATTTGTCACATGCCAATGTGGGAGGTAATTTTTTTTGTAATTCGAAGAGCACTACGTTTATGTGGCATTTTCTGCAGTTAATGACACAGTTTTATAACTTATGCTGTAGTCAATTACAGAAGACTGAAAATCTCAAGATTTTCAGGCAGTACCAGATTTTAGGTAACATGACTTTAATGGAAGTAGATTCAAAACACCTAAGACACTTTTGGTGAAAAGAGAAAATTATCTGTCTATTCTGAAATATTCCAAGGCACCTCTGTTTTCCTTATCTCACTTTGCTTCTGACAGAAGCAGACAGACAGATAGACAGCTAAGTAGCATCTCATGATGCTGATCAGTGACAGGGTTCTCATTCATTTTGGATTCGTAGAGCTTTATGAGGCTTTGTGGTGCCAGTATTGAGACAGGAGTAGTGTTTTTCCAAAAGAGCAGATGCAGACTCTCTATGACCCCTACTAAAGTGATCTAAGAAGAGAAAGCACTTGCAGTTTTCTTAAACAGCTGCTAGGAAATTTCTGACTGTGGTGAGCTGGCCCCAGCTGGCAGGTAACCCCTGACCCAACTGCTTGCTCACTTTGCCCCAGCAGGATGGTGGAGAGAATTGGAAGAACAAAACTCAGAAAGGGTAATGAGTGAGATGAATGTTTAATAGACAAAGGGGAACAGAACCAACACCTTAACAAATAAAAAAATCCCAAGTCATGCTAACACAGTTGTCACCACCTCCCACAAGCAGACCGATATGCAGTCAGGCCCTGAACAATAGCTGTGCTGAAAAAACTCTCTCCTCCCTGCAGTTTTGTTGCTGAGCTTGATGCCATATGGTGTAGAATATCCCTTTGGTCAGTTGGGATCAGCTGTCCCAGCTGCATCCCCTTCCAGTCTTTTCTCACCCCAAGCATACTCTCTGGTGGGAAAGAGAAAAGGCCTTGATGCTGCATAACCATTGCTCAGTGATAGCTAAAACATTTTGTTATCAACACTGTTATGGTGAAAAATCTAAAACACAGTCCCATATGAGTTGCTATGAAGAAAATGAAATCCAGAGCAATCCAGTGCAGTCATAAAATCCATAACCACAAAATAAAATGCAAGAGGCCAAAGGTCAATAGTTGCACCTCTAACAAGAAGTTCACAATCATCCAATTTGAAGCTGATCTAGTCAATAAACTTACTCTAAAAATGAATTTTCTGTTTGTCAAGTACACTCTTCTAAGCTATGTAACTCCATGTGTGAAACCAATTACATTCTGACAACTTGTTCAGTAGAGAATATCTCACAAAGAAGTGTAACTTAAGAAGTTACATGTATTAAAAATCATAAGCCATTGTCATGAAAATAACTCAGTAAAATGAATTTTCATCTTTACTAAAAGGGAAAAGGGATTTTTTCAAGTATTTAAGCAAATTTTTGTTATAAATAAAAGCAAACGTTTACCCAAAAAATAAGGCTTAAATTATATTTTTACATCTTATGCCTTACAAATCAATCACACAAAAAAACCCTTACATAGGAAAGGGCACTATATTTAAAGGAATTTTTCTCTAAAAATAGCTGAACAGCCCCTGTTGTTAATAAGGGGAAAATAAAAATGTACCTATTCTGGCTGCTAATGGAAAAAGAACATCCCCAAATTGGAAATATATCCTTACCCACTGATTCCTTTGTCATAAATTACTGATGTTTATTTGGGTCACATCTTTAATACATGAGGTCAGTGCTGTATATCTTTCTAATATACAGGTAGTTTTCTCACAGATATCTTGACATAAACAGTGAAGTAGAACTAATCTAAAAAAAAAAAAAAAAAAAGAAAAACCAACAGAAACATCACGCAGTGTAATTTGAAATTGGATTCTTTAACACTATGTCCCATGCAATGGCTATAGAATCATAGCTTCACTAAGGTTGGAGAAGGCCTCTAAGATTATCAAGTCCAATCATTAACCTAGTACCACCATGTTCACCACTTAACTGTGTCCTTAAGTGTTACATCCACAGGGGTTTTTCAACACTTACAGGGAGGACAGTGATTCCACTACTTTCCTGGGCAAATTGTTCCAATGGATGACCACCGTTACAGTGAAGAAATTTTTCTTAATATCCAATCTAAACCTCCCACGGGAAAATTTGAGGCCATCTCCTTTTGTCCTATCACTTGTTACCTGGGAGAAGAGACCAACCTCCACCTCACTATAACTTCCTTTGAGGTAGTTGTAGAGAGTGATAAACACCCTCCCCCAGCCCAACCTCCTTTTCTCCAGGCTAAACAACCTCATAAGACTTGTGCTCGAGGCCATTTATCAGCTTCATTGCCCTTCCCTGGACATGCTCCAGCACCTTAACATCTTTCCTTTAGTGAAGGGCTTAAAACTGAAAACAGGATTCAAGATGTGACCTCACCAGGGCCAAGAATAGAGGAACAGTATCTTCCTCAGTCCTGCTGGCCTTTTTTGAGCTCCTATGCTGTGCTTCTATTTCAGCATCCCTTCCACCAGAGAGGCTTTACATTCTGTCGAGCTTGTGTGCTTCAGCAGATAATGAACAGCCCTGCTTTCCCAGAAGTCTCTCTATGAACTAACGAAGGAAGCAAAAATCTTTTGGGTCCTTACATGGCTTTTACCTCATAGGCCTGACACACAAGAAGGACCCCAGTCCTGAAGCCACAAGCTCAACTAGTAATATTACTTTTAAAAATATGTTCAAGGCTCCAAAAGTTCATCTCTAAAACTTTTGCAGAACCTTTGATTCTTTAATACTTTGAGATTGCATAAAGAGACAATGCTCCACAGGTTTTCTCAGGAGATACTTTTAATTTTAGATGAAACGTAGGAGGAAGGAAGGAATTTTGGCAAAAGTTTAAAAGGAGTAACATACAACGAAACAAAGCATTCCACAAAGCATTGACTTAGCACATGCTAACCCACACAACTTAGCAAAAAGCTAATCCATCTCTTTTAAGCTATCTAAAATATTCAATAAGAAAAGAGATTAAAAGAGTAAAGACAGAAAAAAATTAAGAGAAGACAGAGAAAGAAAGGTAGAAGAGTGAGTCAGAAGAGAGGAAAATAAGAGATAAATAGATTATTAAATAGCTACCACCAACAACTCCTGTGAGGTGGCAGGTCCCAAGAAGAAAAAAACAGATAGAGTCTGCATGTGCCGCTTTTATGTGGTTTGGCCCTCTGTGGCCACCCTCCCAGGTGGAACTTCTGGCTCACTGGCCACTCTGTGGCTCCAGGCAGGAGTGAGGGGTGGTGTAGCCAGTCAGAGGCTGAGTTAAGGGTTCCAAGGGGTGTAGTGTGGGTGGGGTCCCTGGCAGTCATTTTGATTGACAGCTGCTGCTGCAGATCCTGCCATGTGGGATATGGCCTAGCCCTTACACACATACAAGGTTGAGTTGGTTCTGACCCAATAATTAAATAATCAAGTGCCTTTTACACACAGGAAAAACACATTATGATTATTTTGAAATAAATATAGAGAACTTTCTCAAGACTGTTATAAATGTTATATCACTAATGGTTAAAAAGATTGTCCTAATTTCCTGTCAAATATATACATGCTTTATTTAATAGAATCAGAGAATATTGGATTGGAGGGAAAGTTTAGAGGTCATCCAGTCCTACTCCCCTGCTGTGGACAGTAAGTGTCTTTCATTTGTTCTGGTTGCTCCAAGCCCCATCCATCCCGACTTGAACACTTCCCTTAGTGGGTCATCCATGACTTTTCTGCACAATCTGTTCCAGTGACTCACCACTTTTATAGTGTGGTTTTTTCCTTATGTCCTATCTAAATTGACTCCCTTCCATTTTAAAAGCATTACCCCTTGTCCTGTCACTACAGTCCCTGGTAAAAAGTGTTCTTCTGTCTTTTTTACATATTGAAGCCAGACCCTACTCTTCTCCAGGCTGAGCAACCCCAGGTCTCAGTCTTTC
Organism: Manacus candei; assembly: GCF_025592945.1. Taxonomy (NCBI): domain Eukaryota; kingdom Metazoa; phylum Chordata; class Aves; order Passeriformes; family Pipridae; genus Manacus; species Manacus candei. Next base: position 10,244,306 of record NW_026138062.1, read on the forward strand.
TTCAGAGAAGTGTTCCCACCCTCTGCTCATTTCCGAACCAGATGTAATGTGTCTGTGGCTTTCCTGTGCTGAGGGCCCCAGAGCTGCACACAGGAGTCCAGATGAGGACTCACAAGAGCAGAGTAAAGGCAGAGAATCACCCCCTTAGGGCCTGTTGGCCACGCTTCTCTTTATACAGCACAGGATACAACTGGCCTTCTGGGTTGAGAGTGTACATTGCTGGCTGCAGTTTTGCATCCAATAGCGACACCAAGTCCTTTACCACAGTGCTGCTCTCAATCCATTCATCCTCCAGTCCAAGTACACTGATACTTGGGATTGCCCTGACCCATGTACAGGACCTTGCACTGGGCCTTGTTGAACTTCATGAAGTTTGCGTACAACCATTCCTCAAGACTGTAAAGGCCCCTTTGAATGGCATCTCTTCCCTGAAGCACATCAAATGCATCACTCAGCTTGTTGCCATCAGCAAACTTGTTGAGAGTGCACTCAATCCCACTGGACGTGCCTATCTCATATTGGCCTTTTTAGCCACCAGCACGCTTGTAACAAATGTGGGTAGAGCCCTCCCCAAATCTTCGTTCGTGAAGCCTAGCCATGATGATGATCATTCAAATACATAATTGATCTCTGAAGAATTTGATGAGAATTCTTGTTTTTCTAGGCAAAAATAGATAAAGTTTGCTTAGAAATGTAGATAGAGGTTTTAGAAATTCTTTGGACAATCTCTGTACCTCCTTGTTTTCTTACAAAATTCTATTTGTCTCTGGTCTATGCTTTATGTAGACAATGATCTCTGTGGGATATCAGTGTGCTATACACTATATGTCACAGATATTAACCATAAAAATATCAGGAAAAGCTTATTTTCTTTATGATTCAAAAGACAAAACCTTCTGTGTCCACACAGTAAATTAGATTTTTCCTTTTTGAGGGTCTTCACAAGTTCCTGAAGGTTTCCTCCCTACATGGAACAGGAACAGTTAATACTCTATACTCAAACAAAATACAGCTCCTGTCCCCAGTTTAGAAAGTTGCCAAAATAAATATGTATTTTTAAATTAAGCTTCTCTTTGGTGTTTCCTGTACAGGTGCTACAGGAATTATGATGAAAGTCTTTTGTACTGGTGGTATAGGCACTCTTGAGAGTAGTTAGAGTGGAAAAAATAGGATATATAAAATACTATTTCCTATCCTTATGAAGACAATCGAGGAAAAACCAACAAACCAAACAACAAGAGCAAAACCACAAAAAATCCAACCAACCAACAACAGTAATAAAATAAACAAACAAAGCATCAACAAACAACAACAAAAACAACAACAAATTAATTCATGTTTAGAATGTCGACTTTGTTTGGAAATTAAGGGGGATTTTAAGTGCAATATTTGTAAAGTAAGCTTCCATAGGGTCAATATACTGAAATAAAAGCCAGTCTTACCTGGGATAGCAGCTTTGGCAAAGAATTTCCTTTAAATCTTCAGAAGAATAGGACAATAATGAGACATATAGCGATAGTTGTCAATTCCAACACTTTCAGTCAAATACCATACATTTTTTCACAGAAAAACCAGTCATTCTAGCACACCATACTAATAGCTACACTGATACATTCTTTGATCTTTAAGTTAATTTTAAAAGAGCTTAACACACAGCTATTTCCTCATGCTAAGAAGCTGTCTTTCACTATTTTTCTTTTCAGGAGGAATAAATTGCATGGTTTACACATGGGGAAATTTAGCAGCAGTTAGTGCTGCTGTATATTATGTATTTTTTATAGCATGAATCCAGAGATAATAATTTAACAAGATAATGCAATAGAAAAGCAGTACTTGATCTCACTGTGAATATTTGAAATAGGATTTGTAATTACCATTTCCCTTGGGAGATTAAAATACTAAAGATGTGCTAGTCACACAGACCATTCTTATGACACTACTATGTATAAAAATCTCAGTGTTTATTTTATTTCCCAGTATATTTTATATAAGCTATCTAGAGGTGATGGGCAGATGCTGATGGCATCTGGCCCAAAACAGACACTGAGATAGTGCTATCAGGATGCTCAGTCTATCTGTCCTGATGTTCTCTTGATAGCTAGGGAAAGCACACTGGATCATCCTGGTGCTGGAAGATGATTTGATAAATATTGTATGGTCAGAGCCACAAGTTTGGGTAATTAGATTATGGTGATCAGTTGTAAGACAGGACCAGTTTGCAGGAATCCCCAAGCAGCCCCAGTCACCTGATTTGCATTGTGTTGATTTTGGCTGGGGTAAAGTTAATTTTTTTTGCAGTGGCTGGTATGGGGCTATGTTTTGGATTTGTGCTGAACACAGTGATGATAATATGAAGATGTTTTTGTTATTGCTGAGCAGTGCTTAAACAGAAACAAGGCTTTTTCTGCTTTTCATACTGCCAAACTGGTAAGGAGACTGTGGGTGCATAGAAAGTTAGGAGAAGACACAACCAGAGTAAGTGACTCAAACTGACAAAGGGATATTCCAGACCATGAGAAATCATGCTCAATATATAAAGTGGGGGGAAGAAGGAAGATGAAGGGGATGTTTGGAGTGATGGCTTTTGTCTTCCCAAGTAACCATTGCATGTGACAGGGCCCTGCTGCTTTGCTTGTGTGTGTAGCTTTTACATTCCCTATTAAATTTTCTGTATCTCAACCCACAGTATTCTAGCTTTTACCCTTCTGATCCTCTCCCTGATCCCACTGGTGTGGGACTGAGCAGCTGTGTGGTACTTGATTGCTGGCTGGGGTTAAACCATGACAATACCTTACCACCCCTTTTCCTACTTCTTGACCTTATCTTCTGTTGCTGAATATCGCCTTTGTCTGCCCTTGTCTATTCACAAATAAACAGCCTATGGATTCCAGCATTGCTTTCTCCGTATCCAAATTTGGTTTTATTAGGTCTGGTACCTAGACTATTCCTTCCTTATGCAGTATCCCTGATGGGGTTACTGAGGCACTGCCTGCCTTGCTGCTCACTGCTCTCCTGAAGGTTCACAGTGCTCCCATTCAGCTGCCCGTGATATCTGGCCATCTCTCAAACCTTTCCCTTAACCACATACTCAGTACCTCAGAGTGCTATCTGTAGATTTTGAAAGCTTCTCATTCTTTCATTTATAACTGCCAGCAATTTTTCATCTCATGTCTAGGAGCTTCTCATATCCTGCTTAGTTAGCTTAATCTCAGGTGAGTGCTGAGTCAGTGCCCCAGACAATTGCCTGTAAGCCTAGCATAAATATTCACATTCAGGCACCAAGGGAAAAAGAACCTCGAACAAATGTTGTATTGCAGAACTGTATCTTAAAAGATATTAGCTTGAATTAAATAAATTAATTCATTAATCTTTAAATAAAATCTAACAGCAAATATTTACAACACAAATTAACTAGTAAGCAATTAATTCTTCAGGAGAGATAGTTCACAGTATTATATTTTATTATTGATAGGAAAAATAATTTATTCAGATTTAATAATTTTATCAATTATAACATTTGGATTTCTTTTAATAAGCAGAGGAACTAGTTTTTGTCTCATTTAGGTTCTACTCAGTCTTTTGATTTCCATTTTTCAAGCTAAAATTGAGAACCTTTTTTTGGATTTAGAATAGACTGAGCATCAATCAAATGCAGACTGTTCCAAAGGCATAGAGCTTTCATTAGAAAGTAAGATTCGTACTGGATTCAATTAAGAAAATATAAATACTTAGCTATTTCTAAAATTTCAAACTAAAATATTGTAGGGACAATATAGAAATTAAGGAAAAAAACCCAAAAACATACTTTTACATGTTTACAGTTGAAAAAACCATCACTCTTTTTATATAGTTTGATTCTTTTGTAGAACATTATACATAGTAATATGAGATATATGTATTCTTTTTCAGTAAAACAAAAAATGGTGACAATGAAGAATCTTATTTAGTCTGTGAGACTGGCACTGACACTGTAAAGGTCTTAGAGAAAATGTTTTACCAACATTGGAATGCCAATCTAATTCATTAATGCTAATAAATTAGTGCTGGACTGTAAGTCCCACAATAGTAAGTGAAACAGTCAAACCATCAAAATATAATACATCATTTAAATAAATTTCATTTTGGATTACAAGTAGTAGAATTAATACTGGGGTTACATTATATTTTGACCTCCAGGTGATTTGAGGCTTATTCTGCATTTTTATGCATTCCATCTGTAGCTGAACATTAAAGTGATTTTGTGTACAACCAACTTCATGTCAGGGAGGTTTTTGTCTGTTCAAAATTACAAATCATCATGTAACATTGCTTATTAATTAAAATTACATACCTACATTTATTTACATATTTCATGTTCCCATTTTCCTTCCCTTTGCCTCATGTTTTATAATGTTAAATTATTTTTCTATAATTTCTCAATGCAAAGTTTCCCAAGGGTTTTTTTCTTTGCTTTTTGGGGGGTTGGATTATTTTTCCCTACTTTTAGTAAAGAGCAAATCATAGTACCTGAGAAATTTGGAAGTGTGGAAATTAAATTTTATGGCAAATGGGTAATCTATTTAAGAAGATAAAAAGCTTACCAAACACTGAATGGTCTATGAATTTACATTCAATTAGCTGTAGAACTATTACTTTTTTTTTCACAAATGTAAGGCCAACGCAGTAAAAGAAACAGTGCTGTAGATGGATAATTAAAGTGCTAGGTGAGATATTCCTGTAACTATATTTAGTTACCTCACTAATGTTACAGAAAATGAATTAAATTAAAAGGATTAAAGTTTGAAAAAACCATCTTCTAAAAAGTCTGAATTCAATCATTTTAGCTCAGGCAATATCTCCTTGGCAATCATCACAAACTTACTATACATATCTGAAATTCACTTTCTCGGTTATTTCAGGAACATAAACTTCACAAAGGATTATATAATTTCCTAATTAATTTCTGAATTTTTTAGTTTAAAATATTATAAGTACAAACATACTTTTACACTCTAATATGCATAAATAGTAAAAGGCAAGTATTCATAATCAGCAAACAAGACTTTGTATGGAAAATCACCTGATGTAATGACAATATAAAATATTGTTTTGTAATGTAAGCTTGCTACCAGTGCCAATGTTCACAATTAAGTTGTAAGAAAACAAATCTCATCACTTTTTTTTTTAGGTACTTGTATTCTCTGTGTTGAACATCAACCACAACTGTGACTTGAGTGGACACAAACAGTTTACTTTACTACATGGACATTTTGATTTTTCTCCATTTTGGTGGAAGAAGACCATTCAGCATTAAAGAGATACAGTTTCTTAAGATCAAAGCCTTAAGAAAAGAAAAAAGTCTAAAATCTGTTTTAGTTCTCTATTCTGTACTGTTTTGTTTGATTTATTTTGTTTGGTTTTTACCTAAAATAGAAAATAGAATACTCATGTGCTATTGTCTTGCTTCCTGTACTAATATTTGAATGACAATTATGTGTTAAAAGTGCTAATGGTTCTTTATTTCAGTAATATCCAGTAATAAGTATATATTATGAAGTATTTTGTAACTTATGGCTTTCCTCATAAAAAGGAGTAGAAATTTGTCTGTAGTCTAAACTCAAGCTTCAAGCCTTTGATTTTTATGTCATTCAGGATAGCGATATTAATAACATCCTATTCCAACATATCTTCTAACTAATCAAGACTGTCTATTCCACTCTAATCATTCTAATGCACAGTAAGACAAAGAAGGTTCCTTGAATCTTTCACAATAAAATCTGTTTATTAACATTCAACCTTCTTTTTTGTTCTTTTTTGAATCTACTTCATATATTTTAACATATATCTCCAAGAACTGGGATAAGGGGCTGTAGCTTACTGCATGATACTTTGACTGATTGTATGAACTATTGCAATTTGTGGTGGCATGCTCTAAAAGATGAGGCTCAAACATTGTATGGAAAGACATTAACTCATCTCTATATATAGCATAAAGTGGGTTTCTGTTCACAGAAAGCATAGTACAGCTGCCTAGATAAAATAGCAAACTTGCTGGGTGAAGTGGTTTTGTGAATCATCATTCAGTAACACTGCCAAAGACAGGATACTGATGCCAATGAACCAGTAATCTGTGCAAGTGAGGTAAATTGTCAGAACTACTAATTTACATCCTGGGTTGAATCGAAGACATCATAAATAGTTTGTATTGTTGGTTTCAATTGCATTGCCTCCTGTAAAGTATTGTTAATAGCTATTTTTGATCAATTAATTGCTAATCTTATGGATAATTTATCCTAACTGATAATTTAAAATTTTGTTTTCAGGCAAATGATTTATTTAATTTTCTGATAAAGCCTACTTCAGTGAAATAGAAAAAAATCAAAACCAGAATCCATAACTTATAATTTTACACTATATTTAAAACAAAATATTGCTAGTAGATCAGTTTACATTAGTTAGTGCTGTAAAAAAATATATTTTGGAATAGGCTGGCACTGTAAGCACCATTACACTGGGGACCAACTGTCTGGAAAGCACTTTGGTAGAAAAGGACCAAGGAATCCTGGTGGACCATGGGGTAGCAATGAGTTGTTGCAGCAAAGGTGGCCAACAATATTCTGGACTGTGCTAGTAAAAGCATCATCAGTAGGTTGAGGAAGATCATCTTTCTCTTCTACCCAGCACTGATGAGGCCACATGTGGACTCCTGAGTTCAGGTCTGAGATCTCCAGTAAGAGGGAGACCAGGTCTGAGTCACTGGATGAGTAAAAGTTTTATTTTACTATTGGGTGGGAAACAACTTTTGCATGGAGGGGCAAGGGCAGGCCTGCAGCCTCGGAGCCCACATGGCAGGCTCATGGAGCAGCTGTCAATCAAAAGGGCCACCTGGTAGTGCACCCACACCATGCCTCCTAGATCCCCTAACTCAGCCTCTAATTTGCTACATCATCCCTCGGTCCCGCCTGGGGGGCACTGAGTGCTCAGTACCGGATGTCCCACGTGGAAGGGGTAGACACAGACGGCCAAAGGACATAAATATAGGAGCACGTGGTCTCCACTTCCTCTCCCCTTTCCAGAGCCTGCTATCACCATGAGAAGACTCCTGACAGTAGCTATTTCTTCTCTTATTCCTGATTCAGAACATTCATAGAAAATTTCTCTATCTTATTTCCCTCCAAGCCACCTTGTTATTTCTGAAGCTTAAGGGATAACTCTTAGAGTTGCTTCTGCACACAGCAGTCTAAGACAGACTGACAGGCAATAGTTATACTGAACTTCAAAATGTGTGTTTATATGGTTTAAATTGAACCATCAAAGGACAAAAAAAACCCTACAACCAATGAACAAAAAAACCAAAAAACCAAACAAAAGAAAAAAACCCAAACCTTTGATAATGTAAAAGTTCTATAAAGTAATCATGAACCTGACAACTACAACTTTTCCAGACAACCAATTTTCAGAAGCTTTATGACTATTTCCTTCAATCTTTAATGGTCTACAGCCATATGAGCCTCCTGGGAGAAGGTCTGGTCTCTCCAGTACAAGGGTGACCTGTATATAGAATAGTGAGTCCAGAAAAGTGTCAGGAAGATTATTTAGGTCTTGGAGCATCTATTATGTGAGATGAGGCTGAGAGAACTGGGATTATTCAGACCAAAAAAGAGAAGGTTTAAACACATGAGAATTAGGTTTGATGAAACTGGTAATTCTAGCAAGCCAACTTCATTAGGTTATTTCTAATGTCTTTAAAAAGCTTCTAGTTGCTATAAAGTACTATCTCAATTATATGTTTCATAGAGAAAAGTATTTTTATCAAATTTATTTAGTTTTCCTTTTTGTTTATTTGTAGTTATACTATGTTGTTCTTGCCTATTTAAAAATACTAGTTCTCCCGTGAGAATAACTATCAAGGTAATTTTGAAAACTAATACTGTTTAACATTTAAAGTGTGAAGTACTGTAATTTAAAAGCAAGGGAAACAATTGGAAAACAAAACAAAAATACAATTATGGTGTACTAAATAATAGCCAATCAATAAGAATTAATGAAAATAATATGCAATATGAATAATAATACACATGGATATATATTAACAGAAAATTCTCGAGAAAACATTAGAATTTGTAACTTTATTTTAAAATACAGGTACATGTAAAATATTGAAATTCTGAACAAGTTCTTCATCAGCAACATCATACTCCAGAGAAGAATGCAAAATTGAAGAAAGGCCATAGTGACATAATTTAGCATATTAAAAGTGGGGCATTAATATAACCTTTTGACATAAGATAATATTGATGAAGAGCATTTAGAGAAAGTCTTATCAATTATTTAAATATTATACTATGCAGCTGTCATAGAAAATATTTCCATCAATAAGACAAATGAAAAAAATATCCATCTAGACTTTCCATGCAAGCTTGCCAATGTAGCTTGTGATTTATCAGGATAGAGGAGGGGTTTCACTTGTACCTTTTTTTAGGTTTTTTTGTTGGGTTGCTTTTGGGGTTTTTTTGTTTTTCTTTTTTGTTTTGTTTTCCATGAGAAATATTTGTGTTTTCTTTCCTTTGGGGATGGACGGGACACAGGTTAGAAGAATTGTCTTTTCCTCAGTTGGTTTTTGTTTAAGAACTGGAAATCTTTGCTGAAATTCAAGAATTTCTCTTGAGATTTAAAGTTCATTCCAAAATAAAATTTATGGTAAAATCAGGGGATTCTTAACCCACGTGGATTGAAGACACTGTTTAATTTAAATGAAACCAGTGGTATAACAACGAATGTCAGTGCTGTTGGATTTCCATCTCCCCGCTCACCAATCTGAGACAGTCTTCTTGATTTGAAGTGATACAGGTAGAAGTCGATCAGGTTTAAAAAGAGCCCCAAACTATATATAATACTTTATCTTTATATATAGTCAGATTACAGATTTTTCCAAAATTCTTAGTCAATGGAATGCCATGTCTTTAAAAGAACTGGCTGTGCAAAAATATGCATTGCTGTATAAGGTGCACTGGGATATCTGAGATATGACCATCTGGTTGACAGATACAAAAGTTGTGGACCTACACTACTCTAGAGAGGAACACAGAAGTACTGCTCCATGGGCAAACTATTATTGCTCTATGGGCAACAATAATTTACATAGACAAATGGTCACTCACATGCAGCATAGTACAGTTTCTTAGGGCATGTAGTCCATTTTAGTCAATGTGTTTTTGTGTCCAGGTATCTGTACATGGTTGCCAAAGATGACATAGGATTCACAGGAGGTCAATACTCCCCTATATTGTTAGCTGGAGTCCAGAGAAAGCTATTTTACAGTAGGAATGACAGTAGATGCCTGTTTATAAGTAATTAAATCCTGTCCCTGCAAGAAGATATCTAAATTTCAACATACCTGTGTTGAACTGAATTCCCATTTCACACAAACAAATAAAAGCTAAACCTGTACTCTGCATCTAAGTAAGGACTGAACAAAGACAGAAGTAGAGATATTATACTTTCAATCTTGCTTCACTACTGTTCAAGTTCTTGAGTGTAAGGAGGCATAATATATATTTCATGTGATATATGTTTATAAAACAGTTAACACCAAGTGATAGTTTATATGTCACATTTGCATGTATTATGACCTTGATATTTTCCCTCATATCTTCAAAGCATGACTGAAGATTCTGGGGGTTTTTTGGTGCTGAATTCTTTCAGAGATACAAAAAATTGTGTTCTTTTCTGTAGGATGATAATTAAGACATATAATCTGTTTGTATATACTATTGTACTGAGTATGACAATGAAAAGGTTAAAACAGTTTTCTGGTCTGAAAATGCAAACCCAAGAATTAAATCCTCTGGTGACCATCAAACATCCTTACATGGAAGACAAAGTAACTATTCTGAACATGAAACTAAATTAAGTAACCAGATTAAGAAAGAATTAATTCAATTGGTGCAATAATTACATGGTCCATTTATGTAATGAACTAAACCATTGGCCATCAAAAGATAAAATCCCCTGCCATTTGGCAGTCATATGCCAGCTCTTTCATTTTATTACAATTTTGTTCATTTTTTTAATTCCCTAACCTGAAAACAGCATAAATAGCAGAAACATAAAAATCTATTTATTGATATAATTTATATAATTTGTTCTATTTTTTTATATTTTATATTTTAACATGAAATTATATTTTCTAAAAATCACCAACTCCAGTTAAACACAATATAATTAGAGAAAGGATACTTTTGTTTTAATGTGAAGTTGTCTGACATGTTTCCTGCAGGGTTATTGTAGTATCCATTTCTAAGGAAGTATTCTTTTCTTACCTTTTTGTGAAATATCTATGTTTTATTATACATATTCACAGGCAGTTAAACCGATACCATAGCAGGGGAGGAGGTGATTAGGGCTCAGATTTTTAGATAGCTTACTGTCTAAAACAGTAAGCAAGCTTATAGTACAAATATATCAGGCATTTATAGAAATCTCACTTGTGTTTATCTGTGTCTTTACATGCTCACTTAGCTTGGAAAAATAGGCCTTACATGTCTAGGCCAGCGTAATATAAGCAGTTTACAGCAGAGATGAGAGTCAAATCCAATTTCGTTAAATGTTAGATTAAGTTCCTTAACCACTAGAAAATCCTTTACTTTTGACCTAAAAACCTATTTAATGCGACACTTTGGCTTAAGAAAAACAGTAGAAAACCAACATTTGAGGCATTCTGTGCCAATTCATTTGACTGTTTATTGTCATCAGCCGGGAATCTGAAAGAGTATTTTTTAAATATTTTTTTTATTTTTTTGTAAACTTGAAAACATTTTAAGTAGAGTATGAGCACAATCTTTGTCCATGCTTTGTAAAGATAAAGTCGGGTTTTTCATTTAACACTATATTTTGTAGACACTACTAGAGATATGTGACCAGATTATTTTTCTCCTCATCCCCCATGAATCAGCACTCCCGTGCTTTGCCTTTTAACATTCCTTGTACTTTCTTTGCCAGCAGGCATTCAATGCTGCAAATTGAAGCACACTGGCAAACTATTTCACTTGCATGTTCAGGCCCTTTCCTCTGCATGGAGCAGAGAATGAGCTGCAGGTCCAGCTGAGAGTATCGATGTCTGTGTAAGTGAAAGAAATTACTACATCGAACACACATCAATTCTGTATTTGTGAGCATAGATTCCTGAGAGCAATTAACTACTCTAATTTAATTCTGGATATGTTGATCTATAAGAAAATACAAAGTCAGTCAATGCCGTACCATTCAGCTGCTCTCTGGGATAATAAAAGCATATTCTAGTTTTGTATCTATCTTACATTGTTATTCTCACATAGAATTTGGGAAAAGAGAACACATAAAAAATATGATATTCAAATGGGAAGAGATAAAAAGAGAGCATTATGTTTCACAGTGTAGATTCCTTAGTGGATGAGACTAGTTAGGGAAGGCTCTGATGCGTTCTAAATGTCTTGTATGTTTCCCCATGGTTTCATTTTTGATCAAGCAACAACAAAAAAAAAATGACAGAGAAGTAAAGGAATTCTCCAATTAGTGGCATACATAAGCAAGGCTTTGGGGAGGCCTTCTAGTACTAAGAGGTATGCATGGAACTTCTTCCCTCATTATCCCAAGCAACTATTCCAAAATAACTAGTACAAATAAATTTGTTTAAATTTTTCTTAAATTTTTGTGCAGACAGATGAAATCATAGATTCTTTTACAAAGAAGTAGTGGTTTTTGACAGATTTCATGGAATACTCTAACTGCAACAAGGTAACTTCTTGTATTGTAAATGTATCAAATATGAATGCCAGGCTACCAAGGATGATTATGCTCTAAAGAGTTCTGTCTAACATACCTTGAATTTCCATCACATCACAACAAACATTCTGTCACTTTTTTACACATTTATCTGAATTACTTTTCTTCAACATTCTTTAGTTCTTAGTTTTAATGTTATGTCAAAAGACAAGGAAATTCAAGATAGATATTTTTTTCATTGAATTAGTTTAATAGCAAAAAGGTGTTGCAGATATTTGAAATTTGTAAAACGTAAACAACCTATGTAAAATAGTATGTAGTAAACTATTTTCCTTTGTGTATGATATGTTAGGTGTGTTATATATTCAAGATGTCTTTTCAGTGTATTTTCAGTATTACAAACTTAGAAGCAATCTCAAAACTGCACGACTGTGAAAAAGTTGACAGTCTATAACACAAACACATTAAACTACAGGCCTGCCACAAATTGGTGTAGATTCTGACACTGACATTGACAAGTTTTGTATATTGACAACTCAAGATGAAAGACTGAAACAGACACAAATAATCCTTGGCACCAGACTATTTGATAGTCCTAACTATCTTGACTGGAAAAGGAATGTCTAAGATCTTATACATGTTTGGATATTTTACTATAGTTTGTCAAAACATTATGTCTTGTTAAATAATGGGAATCTATTTTCTTGGGGAAAATATTATCATTGCCAACATAGCATAACTTGAAAAATATTGAAAACATCTTATATAAGATACATACTTAATGCAAGTCTCACTTTTTTTTTCCTAAACAAATGTGAAGAGAAGTTAGACTACTGATTAATTTTGGATGGCTTCATCAGGGGAAACAACATACAAAATGGGTAGATATAAAGACTGTAATCTAATGCCAAGGGCTTATATGTAGGTGCCACAAATCCTGTGTTTTTTACCAGCTTGCCCAGGATTTCCAACAGAGAAGTCACTGCATCTCTGGGTAGTTATATGTATATCTTTAAGAGAAATTTCTGAACTTTACAATTAAAGTCTTCAGAAACCCTAAGTTGAGTATCTACCATATGACAGTCAAATAGTACTTACTATTGCAATTCAGATAAGAATGTATAAAAAACATCCATCTACATGAACCTAAGTGTCACTAGGAAGATAATTAGAACAGGCTCATTAAAACATTGGTGTTTTGTAAATTTGTTTTTTTCATTTCTCTAATAATTGAGAAGGAAAATAATATTTTCATTTTTTTTTAGATAAAAATAACAACCAAAAACAGAGTAATTTTTTTTTTTAAAATCCATTCTCACTAATCTCATCATGTTTCTTTGTTCTTTCTTTGTCTGATAAAGACTCATAGTCCTGATATAGTAAAATTTAAAACCTATGCGCTAAGGTATACAGAGAGCTTGCTTAGTGCTGATTTCTTTTTGATCTGCATTTGCTTGATTATGCAAGAATTAAATTCCCCTTTTTTTCCACAAAAAAATTTGAACCCTACTTTCAAATATCTCTATACTTGTCTAAGTTTTATTTGGCTCCCCGCCAAGTCCCCAGACCCAGCACAAAAAAACCTTCGGCAAAGAAGAAAGAGAAATAAAACTACGAAAAAATCCAGACTAGCCAAACTATATTAAAATAAATGTATTTACATATATTACAGTTATATACAGTTGAAATACTATATACAATCCAAAAGGGAAAGGGAAAGGAAGGGGAAGGGAGAAAATAAAAACAAAAAACAAAAAACCAAACCAGATATACACAATCAAAAAACCTTGGGATCTAGCAAACTAAAGAATTAGCAAAAGAATATCTTACTACTTTCCTTGGGACAGCAGAAATTGCGTTGGACACCCACAGGCACCCTCTGCCTCCCAAGGTCCACAAGACCTCGCCAGGCCTCACTCCCCCACACAGCAGAACCGACAGCAGGGAATCTGTGCCTTCAGAACCACCAGAAGGGAAGAGAGGAAGAGGCTTCTCTCTTCGTCTATTTATATGTTTGGATTATGTAAAGGAATAGGATGGAATACTTCCTTTCTTCCTTCCTTCCAGGAAGGAACCCCTGTCCTGTTGAGAAGAGGAATGAGAGACCATCTGTGTAGGCATCTATCAGTTGACCAAAGTCAACCCACCACACTTATTTGTGAGTAGGAATATAATTTTTGTGGTAATGCTGTGGTGCTTGGTGGGCTAAAACAACACATACAAAGCACAGGTGAAAGCACTTGGTAAGAAACTTTCCAAACTGAAATTACCAGTCCGTGTTTGCTCGCAGTGAGACGATTTCTAGAATTTTCTTGTAAAAAATATCCTCTAACACAATAGGAACCTCAATCAATGAAGGTTTAGCTTTATGTTAATTTTTGATATTCAAAAGCCAAGTACTATTTCTCAGTCTCAAAAATCTCTACAACATGTTCTTTCCTTTAAGACATTGAGACATATATTTACACTGAAATAGTTAACTATTACAGATATGAGGAAAAAAGACAGTTTCTTGATAACAAGAATAATGAGGAAGAACAATAACGTACTTCCAGACATGCATTTTTGTGTCTTTTCACCTAAAGAAAAAAAAATAATAAATCAATCCATCAACTCAGTTAAAATGTAACACCTCCAATACCTAAATATTTATAGAAATGTTTAATAAGTGGAAAGAAATTAGAAACCAAACGAGAAAGCTGTAGTTTAAAAAAAAAAGATCAAAATGGGTAAATTTTTTGACATCTCTACCAGTGTTTCAATCATTGTGTGAAGATATGGTAAGTTTCTGTTTAAAAGCCTAAAAACACCTCATATAACATAGATCCAAACCTCCATAATTTCCACAAACCCTAACAATTTTTGCGGTCCTAGCTACCTTAAAATTATATCATATTTCTTCTTTTAACATACCTTGAAAAGATACACTTGTATTTTTATTGGTAACTAAGCTTTGTCATGTAGAAGTGTACCAATTTTACGGTATGTGAGAACTACTAATACAGAAATGATTACTTAAATTACAGAATTCAAAGTGCATATTCAGTTTGAACTACTTAGTTTCTTAAATGAAGAAACTGAACAAGTGAAATAGTGGTATCTCTTGCAGTTCAGTTAAGAGAAATAAATTTTATTGTGTTTATCTAAAGATAGTAAAATATTTGGACACCTATCCTATTGAAAATGTTTTATGACTAGTAAGATTGTTAGGAGATAGCAGAACATGAAGTTTTTCATGACATAGTTCTTCCTCTAATTACATGAGAATTGTCACAATTGACTGATCCTTAGTTATTGACTTATTTGATAAGGAAGAGTAAGTAATAATGCTGGGCAAACTCATTTACATAGTCAAAACTTCATTGTTTAAACTATTTAAATTATATTAACTAGAATCCATTTACTATTGCAGTTTCAAGAGTCCTTAGCTGCCATCTGTTGTAAGATGTTTCAACCTCACTGCAGAAAATCTACTCAACCCCCAAATAATACATATATATATATATATTATGTTTATAGATACATAGATTAGATATATGTGTGTGTGTGTGTATGTGTATGCGTGTCTGCTTGGGTCTCTATGAGACATGCTCAACTTTGCTCCTCGTTGAATATATAAACAGGAAAGCAGCAGCCAGTTCCCTCAGCCTGGGACAGAAAATCCGGGTCCCTGAGTGCACTGGGATGGACTCCAGCAGATGTGCAGGAAGAATTCTCTCCAAACACCTCTTACCAGCTTCCTCTTAGGAATTCAAGACAAGGCACATCCTTTTCATTCTTTTTTCGTTTTTTTTTTGGCTGGTTTGAACCCAGCAACAAAAGGAAATTTACCCACGGCAGAGTCCATAACTCCCTGATCCCCATTCTGTGTATTATCCACTTGACTATTTCTAATTTCCACACAAGAATAAGTACTTGATTTTCAAAAGGAATTTAAAATAGGATACATATTTTTCTTAATTGAGTAGAGACTGTAGTTTTCTACCACAATGACAGATGACAAATCAGTGTCTGTGTACTCCTACCATAATTTGCAAATGCAAAAGTAAAGAAAAAACCAGAACCTATTATAAATTAGTCATTATTTTTTGAATTTTGTTTCTAGTTGCTGGTTCAAGTTGCAAATGGATAAATTTGAAACAATTTATAAAAGGGCAGTTATACAAAAAAAGTATTGCGTGATGAATTAGACTCTTCTTCTACACCATCCAGCTGATTGCAAAACAAGGATGCAATTTCATGCCTTTATAAATAGCATTTCAAAAAAGGTGTAATTTGAATTTCACACTTGTCAGCAATGATTATGATCTAGCTTAGCCTTTTCTTGTGTGAAAATGTTTTGCCACTGGATTCCTAAGTTTATTAAAGATTCTGTCCTTCTGACGTTAACTTCACTTTTGACAGCCACTTCTGATTAACTCTGGACTATCAAAGAGTGTTAGACATAACCCCATCAGTTTACCAGAATGGTTATTTTCAGTTTGTGTTCTCTCTGTCAAAGCAGGAATAATACTTAGATTTTCTTTGATAGGGAGGAAATCTTAAATCCTTACTCATGACACTGTTTGACTAACACCACTCAATGCAGTTGGACTACTTGTCGTCCTAAATTTTCTCAGCCCAAATTAAGGGATTAGAACACTAATGATTAGAACACTAAGCGCTGACTACTGTTTCACTTGCAGCGTTACATGCATTGTCCATGTGTTTAAGCAACTGTTATATTCCATGTAAACCCAGTCAATACAATAAATATTGCCTTAAGAGACTGAGAAGAAACTAGTTACCTCAACTGAAATATAAATATAAAAAGGAAGATGTGCCCTATATTCTACTTTCATAAAAGCATCATTTCATTTGATCACTTCAAAATAACAGTAATCAAATCAACCAATTGTTTTCATGTTATTTGTTACTTTTTTAAATTATTGGGTCATCTACAGACCTTGTCAATGATATTCTTTCAGGAGTTTGAAAATTAAAAGGAAAAAAAGTCTCAAGAGGCCAAAACTAATTAGATTAAAATTATAATTAATTCAATTGCAATGTTCTGTTTTTCAGATGCATTTTCAGACTTCATAGTTTTAAGTTTATCAAATGTTTGCCCTTTGGTTTTTACATTATGCTATTCTCTTAATTGAAATGTATCACAATATGGAGTAGAATGTGTGACAGTAATCTAAATATATTAAATCAACATTACTCAAGTTAGCAACCAGATATGTTGCTTTAAAAGGAAATAGTAAATTACTTCAAGCAGTCACAAGTATTGAGGCCACGTTACTGAGAACACGGCTGCGTTGGGCAGGGCATGTCTCCAGGATGAAGGACCACCGCCTCCCCAAGATCTTGCTTTATGGTGAACTTGCCACTGGCTGCCGCAAGAGAGGAACCCCGAAGAAAAGATACAAGGACTCCCTAAAACAACATCTCGGCCATATTGATCATCATAACTGGTCTACTCTGGCGTCCAATCGGGAGGCCTGGAGACACACCATCTATAACGCTGCTGATGTTTTTCAGAAAGCACACAGGATCACTCTTGAGGAGAAAAGACAATGCAGAAAGAATAGTGCCTTGCAGAATATACCATCTAAGGAGTCTTTCTGCTGTACCTTTTACAACTGGACTTGTCTATCTCGTATTGGCCTTTTTAGCCACCAATGCGCCTGCAACAAATGTGGGTAGAGCCCTCCCCAAATCTTCGTTTGCGAAGCCTAGCCATGATGATGAAATTACTTCAGTAGACCCACTTTTGTTAGTCTCATTTTGATTGTTATTAATTGCACTAACATCTCTGTCCCTCTATTTTTGTTATTTTAATCGAGTTTTATATCAGGTCTATATTTTTTCACGTATCTGCATATTGGTCAACTCTCTGATTTTTTTTTCCCCCTAACACACATATCCACTTTTTTGTTATTACTTTCATTGATTATGTTACTATATATGTCTAACAATGCAGCAATGTTAGATATTCCAGTTGTTATTTTTAAGAAATCTTCCCAACAAAGGCTATCTACAGCAGCTTTCCCCCTGCGCTTCCTTGTTGCCTCTCAAACATTTTTTCCAAGCATTAAGTCTTAATTCTTACTGCTGCAAACTCTTTCCTTGTTTGTATTTGGTATATTTACTGATGTTTTTTCTCTTTCTTGAATTATTAAGTTCTGTACATTGAAGAGTTCTGGGGGTCAAGGTGAGAAAAACAAAAAAACTGAGGTCTTGTCAATTTATAAGGATAGAAATGAAATCTCACTAACTAGAAATACATTTTGGTCACTTATGTAATATTTGTTGTAATATGCCACCACAATATTTTATATTAAATAAAAAGTATATTCTTCTCAAATCCAGATTCATATAATATTTAAAATGCTAGTTTCAACATAACTAGTCAGCTATGCCCAGAGGTTTGTAGAATGCAGACTCCATACTTTGACAAGGAACTGAAAAAATACAGTTGATCTTAAAAAGTCTTGCCTTTTCTTCTCTAAAAGAAAGTTATTTAGGAATCTACAAGTAAAAAAAGTGAATTAAATTAGTCATCCCACTTAAATGTCAAATACTGTGAGAACTGGTCTCTTTTTGCTTCCTCATTTTTGACATCTCTTTAGATATTTAATGAGATGAGGAAGGCTTACTACCACAAGAAACAACTAAATTTATTTCTTTATTAATTTAGCTCTTGGTGCTGTGAGATCCTGAAGGACATTTCTCTCCAAGTACAATAGGACATTATGTTGACACTTGGCTTCTTCTCATATTTAACCCAAAGACCTGTGAGGAGTTTAAAAATAATTATTTTAGGTCATACACAGATACAAGGTGAAAAACACATTTGTTATAGGTTTTGAAATCCAGTTAGCATATCTGGCCTTGGGAGAAAATATTATCCATTTGCATATGATAATTTCCCTAAAATTGCTTAATAGTGTTGTAACTTGTAAGATTTGATAATACCACTTGTATTATCAAAGTTTTTTCCCCCCAAAGCCACTACCCTCTTCCCCTTTCTTTAGAGCAAACATTCAAGGCACTTTTTTGTTAATGGCAACTAGATGTCAATGTCAGCTTTAAAGTTCATGTAATTTTTAAAGCAGTCAATGTATGGTTCTCAACTCTAAAGTTCATGTAATTTTTTAAGTAGACACAATTTGCTTCTTTATTTTTTGCTAATGATTTTTCCACAAATGGAGATCTTCAGGTCCACTTTTGCTTCTAGTGTTTGCAATGTTATATTAATAGATATATGTGAATATTCGTGCAAAGAACATTTAAAACCAGTATTTTTGAGTGGTAGATATAAATACATGATAGGTATCAAATACAGTATAATCATTATGGAATTTGATAATTTTCTCCTTTAAATTTGCAATTTCACAATCCTGTAATAAAAACAAGGTATTTTTCCCTCTTTTTAAAAATTATATAACTTGATAGGAAATCCCAGCTAACTTTTCCATTATTAAGATGCATTCTAGTTTAACAATAATTTGCTCATACTGACAAATGCCTACTGGATGAGCCTCTATTTAGTTCTAAGAAATTTCCTGTCTTTGTACAATTTCAGTTTAGATGGTTTTGACAATATAAAAATGTCCCAGACTACATAGTGTCTGTAGAAGACTGTAAGGATTGTTTATTTACTAAGTATTCATTAGAGGGATTGAACTGACTTTGTTTATCGAAGAGAGAAGTTTACAGAGGAACAGGAGAGAGCAAGACAATATGGGACTTTAGCATGTTCTGTTTAAAGAGAGATAGGAGGAGAAGTCACAGAGCATAAAATCAGGAGAAAAATGTTCCAACTGGACTCAATTATTTTTAATTTTATATAAAATGCTTTTCTTGTGAGAGTGGAGTGGAAAATTATGCACAAACCAATTTGCAAATTCAGAAAAATAGTAAGTAATTTAAATTGGAAAAAATGATGCATTGCGTGATTGAATGTGAAAATAATGGAAAGTATGTAATGGATATTAAAAAAATGTATTTTTTCCTTTAACAGTTTCAAAATATTATCAACATAATGTTTATTAAAACATTTATATTAATTTCATACATTGGTTTAACAAAAATAAAAAAGATTAAATAATGCCAAAACAGAAATAAATGTACATAAAACCAAATATATAATATATATAATAAACTTACACACATTTCTCACTCTGATTCAAATCTGAAATTTGAGTAGCAAAGTAATCCACTTGATAATTTGCTTTTAGAGCAATATATGTTTTCCGTTCTTTTCTTGTACAAAAATGATTATCATCTTCCTTAATGTGAATTTCCAAAATGAAATGCATTTCATATTTGCAAAAAAGGTCTGTTTATATGAGTATGATTTAATAGTATGCATTATGCAAAAAAATAGCATCCATTTAGAGAAGTTTGAATGAATGGTAGATAATACCCATCTGGCAAGGTAGGTCAGGCTGATGCTCACAATGAGAAGAGGAATTAATTCAGTGAACCAGTGAAAAGTTCCATCTTTCCTTGTCAAAGAACTCTCATGCTCAGCCATCTCAGTATCAGAAGCCAAGAAATATCAGCAACTGTAATGATCAGAAACAAAATTATATATACCTGCATATACCTAACTATACTGTGATTAACTAATATATTTGATAAATGCTTGATTCTTAGTTATTAAAAGACAGGTTCGACTAATAGTTGAACTGAAATAAATGCTTGCTGGAAGTTTTGAGGCTTGCCTTGTGTCTCAGATCTATTTGAATACTCCAGTCACTGCAGTCCACTCTTCCCCATAACAGTGCAACACTGGCATTTGATATTCTCTTCTTAATTGGTTATATGTATTTCAAATCAATACAGAATCATAATTGTATGATTCCATCAGCTAAAGATACTTATAAGCAAACACATATTTTAAAGCCCTCTTGATCTTCCATATAAATTGCTATCACAATGCTTTTTATGAATATTATCCTCACATAATGTATGAAAAGCTTAACATGAGTGAAAAAAACCTGTAAAAATATTTTAAAAGATCTTCAGAGTTTAAAAGAACTCTAGAATTTCTTTATATTGGTTTAGTATTAAAAATTTGGTATTAAAAATGCATGTCTTTCACTGACTTCTAATATAATGCTGTTCAGCAGAGTTGTAATGGCTTTAACAGCTAAGCAGTTTTCTTTATCTGATACTTTTAAATCATAAAAGAAACAAATGATTGGCATTGATACCTTGAGAATGAATATTTAATTCCTATCATATTTATTATGCATTGGCCTGCAGTTTTTGGTAATAGGTCTATTATGCATTATATAGTCTGCAGTTGCTGATTTGAAAACAGCAGATTTTCATGAGACTAGATTTCTAGTTTGGCTTTTATTTCCCTCCAAACCCAAACCCAGGATCCCAGCATCACACGAATAAGTGAGTAGGGTGAAAAACCAGCTCTGAAGTAGCCTGGCAATACTGTGAGTTGTGACTGACATAAACAACTAGCCTTTCTATCACGAATACTTTCAAAGTCTGAAGTATCTCCGCAGTAAAGGCACTGAATTTTACAAAGTTTTCTAGGCAGACTGACCTTTCAAAACATACCCAGAAGAGGGAGGATGATACCAGTTGTCTTCAGGAGTTCAACTTTTACCTACAAAGCTCTGTTTTTCTGCTCTGCACATCAAGCAGGTCTTCTAGTCAGACAACACATCTGATTCAACAATTCCCTAACAGGCAGTCAGTGGTTTAGTTCAATCAAGAGATGTCATAATATAGCAGAGTAAGCACAAAAGAAAGACCAAGGAGAAAGACTCATCATACATCATCTTTACTAAAACTAATTTAATTTAGGAGGTGTTTTGTTTTGGATATTTTTAGCTATCGTACAATCAGAGTAATAGTTCTTAAATTGGCAAAGCTTATAAAGATCTTCATATTTTATTCACAAAGTTCACTAAAAATTTAGTACCCTTGCTGTCATGGTTTTCATCTTCATTCCAGAATTGCCAAATGCATAAATCAAATGTTCTGAACACCGTCACTAACTTTAAAATAGCATTTCAGCTCCAAGTGAAGGAATATAATGCTCTGACAAATATGCACTTACGTTTTAATAGTATTTCTATGAATAGAAGAAAGCTCATTGCAATTAAATTCCAATCTTTATAATGCCATCATATCAATCGTATTTCATATTTCTATGTCTGTTCCAAGCAAACATACATGGATGAGAGTGATTAGTTCCCTTTTTTGAACAACAGTAATAAAATCATAGAATTGTAGAATCACAGAATCATAGAATGGTTTGGGTTGGAAGGGACCTGAAAGAACATTTAGTTCCATCCCCCTGCCATGATCAGGACAGCTTCCACTAGACCAGGTTGCTTAACATCAGTATATACTAAAAAATCACAACCAATATAATCTCGGCAGATCTTCACATTTGTAAAAACCATTTATTTTATACCTGTTATTAACTTTATTAAAATATTTTATTTTTTTTTAACCTTTGACAAAGCAATGAAGTGATACACTTGAATGAGTCTTAAATGAAAGGCAAAAATTGCTTCTCAGGTACACCTTAGAGCAAAAAGTATATTTAAAAAGACCTCTCAAAGTAGAAACTGCTTAAATAAAAGGTGCTTTGGATTGTAACATATAAGGATCAGTGGCAGAAAATCAAAACTGTTCTGAGACATCTGTGTTATTGTATTTTCCTGGTAGATGAAGAACTAGAAGAACCAGGTAGTAGTGTACATCTGTACCACCCTGTCTGCCATTATTGTGGTTTAATGAAAACCAGTAACTAATTAACACACGGTTGTTTGCTCACTCTCCACTCCCTGATGGGATAGTGTAGAGGATCAGACAAAAATGTTATGTCTCAAACATTCTGAGTATTGCTACAGGAAAGGTGACCAAAGGAGAGAGGCAGTGCTGTTCTGAGCCAACTTCCTGCACTGCCTCGAGACTTGTCCTCAGTCCTCCCCCCTCAATTTACTTTCTGGAGAAGGGCTGGCTGTACACTTGAAGAATCCAGTCAATGTAAGAGGCATGCACCAGGTTAACTATCTTCTTGTACCCCTTCTGGCTGGCAGAGCATGGGAAACTGAAAAGTCCCTGACTTACAGTAAGCACTTCTCAGCAAAAACAAAAACAGCAGTGTGTTCTCAACATTATTCTCATTCAAAATCCAAACCACAGCACTGTACCAGTGATTAGGAAGAAAGTTGACTCTATCTCAGCTGAAACAAGTACAGCCATGCTAAAGTATGCTCTACACAAGGTTCATGCAGTCAATCTGAAAATGTGGATCCTCATGAGACTCTGGATTGCTCTTTAAAACACATAATGTTTTAAACATTTAAAGGTTTAGTATGGCATTGGATAGTTTACTAGGATAGTTTACTAGGCATAACCATTCAGTCTTTTTGTGAGACAAGCATGTACACTGATGATAAATGGTTCCGTAACCCTGTTGCTATGTGCTGTTTTAGCAAAGGTTGCATAGTAACCATAAATTTCTCCTACTGACCACTAGAGCACTTAGTTAAAGACAAAGGTCAATAGAGATTGTTGCAGCTCAGTTCATAGATTTATACATCATTTATAAAAATAAGGAGAACAAAACAGGATGGCAAAAATACAGCAATCAGACATATGGCATTCTGTAGAGTGGCTGTTACTATTTATGGAATGTACTATTGATTCAGAAGAATTAATATTAATTCGGCAAAATTTCACAGAATCACAGAATCTGTGAAAAGTCTATGATTCTGAGAAATTTGAATCTATATAAACAATTCGGGTTATTCAGATCTAGAGATAACTTAGGGAATTCAAGATTGTTCTGAGGGCAGAGATTAGAGGGTTTATAAATCAGGCTATTTCAGACTTGATAACCATCTTTTGCTGGACTGATAGTCATTAAAAATACACACAACCATTTGCTACTTAATCACTAACAAGCATTATGTGGACATAGACAACAGTTAGTACTTAATAAATTTGTCTTAAAACTAGTCATAAGTATATAATAACATGGAACTCATGTTTTTAGTTAACACTGGTAGTTGTGGTCCATGATCATTCTTAATCATCAAGATAAGATGATCGTGCTCTTTGACAGGAAAACTGGACCTGAGGCTGGGATGTATTTTTTATTATCCACCTTTCCTATCTCAATGACGATGTTTCTGTCGCTATCCTAAAAGTGAAAGAAATTATCTCTCTAATCTTGGTATATGATTTTGTAACTTTGTGCTTGTGGTTATTAATGGTGCTAAGATATTATGAGTATTAGAAAATATTCATACACTGTCACCAAATACATCATTACTATATGCTGATGTCTGGGTTCACTGAAGTCAAATATGGAGACAGTCTTGTAGAGAGTTCAGCAGATAAAAGGTAATATTTGAGCTTGAATTAGGAGTTGCATTTTAAGATTATTAAAAGTCTGTCTCCCTTACATGCTTAATACAAGACCTAAGTTTATCAATTCCTGTCCCCAAAATCAAGCAGAAATTGATTTGGTTGGCTCACTTCAATGATACTTTAAACTAGACTTAGTCCTACCGAGTTTTACATGGAAGCAGTTACTATGTTCAAAACAGAAATAGGAATTAAGCTACCAGCTGAATACTGTAGATAATCAGGAGTGCTTGGGCTCATTCCTTGGTCTCATTTTTACAGTGATAGACACATACTTGCCAGCTCCAAAGCTGGACTTTATGAAAAGTTCAGGGAAGCCTAGTGCAGAAAAGATTAAGTCCTTATCCAGGGCACTTGGGATTATTCCCCAATTCAGTTTATTCTTTAATAGAAGCAAACTTCCATGGCTAGGACTACTTAATTTTACATTTTACCAGGGAAACTATTTTAACTGTTGTTTCATTTGCAGCAAACAATCCATACTCAGTTATTACAACAACCACCGCAGGAATCCCCTTTTTCTTCTCCTTCCATTTGTTTCTGCATAACATTTGCTTTCCTCTATAGTAAATGCACCTCCACCTTGTAAATGCAATTACTGTTATTATCAAATGCCTCAACAACTGTATGCTTTTCAGTGTCCTCTCCCTTTGGTTGCCTTTGTTAAATGGTAAGGACTCCACTGAGGACTCTGTGTTTGTTGTATTCCTGGCACAGTTTAGGATTTTTTGCCACATTTATCTTTAAAGATTTGAATTTATTGAAAACTATCTGCCACTCACAGAATGCTCATTTGCAGTTCTCCTGCTCCAATTTGTTTTAGATCCAGATGAGGGAAATTAAATGAGAGCAAGAACAAAATGAGAAAAAGAAGCATCCAGTTTATTGGCAGTTCACTTCTTGGTTACTAATTATCTATTGCTTATGGTGTGCAAAGGGGCGACACCTCAGAAACTTCTCTGCATTCTCTATTAGTCAGATATGAATTGTACTTTTTTAAGGATTATAGGTCCAGAGAAAGTCAAGAGAATTGGCTTTTTTCTCTTTGCTTAGCATGACGGTCACAGCTATATTAATTCAGCTAAGTCAATTGAAATCACCTAGTAAAAAATGGATACATATAAGATAGATAAACTAGGAAGGTTCCAGAGGGATCTTGACAGGCTTGAGAGGCGGGTGTGTGAAAAATTCATGAAGTTCAACAAGGTCAAGTGTGTAAGGTCCTGCACCTGGGTCTGGGTGGTCCCAAGCACAAACATAGGCTGGGCGGAGAATGGATTGGGACTAACCCTGGGGAGAATGACTTGGGGGTGTTTGTGGCCAAGAAGCTCAATATGACTTGGCAATGCACACTCGCAGCCCAGAAAGGCAACCACATCCTGGGCTACATCAAAAAAAGTGTGACCAGCTGGTCAAGGAAGGTGATTCTCACCCTTTAATCTGCTCTTGTGAGACCCACTTTGGAGTACTGCATCCAGATCTGGGGACTCCAGCACAAGAAAGATACTGACCTATTGGAATTAATTCAGAGGAGAGCCATAAAGTTGATGAGAGGGCCAGAGCATCTCTGTTATGAGGAAAGGCTGAGAGAGTTGAGGTTTTTCAGCCTGGAGAAGAGAAGGCTTCAGGGTGACTTTATAGCACTCCTCCAGTACCTGAAAGGAGCCTATAGGAGACCTGGAGAGAGACTTTTTACAGGACAAGGGGGAATGTATTAAAACTGGGAGTAGGTTTGGATTAGATATTAGGAAAAAAATATTTCCTGTGAGGCTGGTCAGGCACTGGAACAGGTTACCCAGAAAGGTTGTGCACTCCCCATCCCTGAAAGTGTTCAAGGCCAGGGTGGATGTGGCTCTCAGTAACCTGGTCCAGCGGAAGGTGTTCCTGCCCATGGCAGGGGAGCTGGAACTGGATGATCTTTAAAGTCTCTTCCAACCTAAACCATTCTATGATTTTATAATTCTAACAAATCATTGTTTCTTCATTTTGACTTACTAAAGTAAGCTGCCAAATCAAACAGATTTAACTTAAATAAATTTAAATCTGATTCATAGAGTTTGTACTTATTGAATTAGAATTTATTTATCCCATGTTTTTTAATGGTAACCTAAATCTACAATTTTTTGTCGTTCATAGTTCCTCTCTTCTGTCTTTTATAAAATTGGTCTCTAACTATAGATTTTCACCTATTTGTTTTAAAATACGTAGCAGAAAATACAAATATTCTCTAGAAGAGTGTTTTGGAATTTAACTTCTAGATATCAGAATGTTCCTTTGCCCTTGAACTATCAGGTAATTGGATCTCCCATTTGAAATGTGTCTAGGACATGGAGGGTTGTGAAAGGAAAGTTGGACTGAAGGCACATTTTTTATGCTATACCTGTAACCATTCCCCAGTCCCTGGCATTAGTTCTATGGCCAAGCTAGATCCAGAGAATATTTTAGGCAAGATTTGGCAGGCCCCAAATTTGACCTCTAATGGGTTCTGTTTTCCATAAAGGAAGTCCAGGCATGAGAGGTGATCTAGTCTGCAATGAGCTATGTCATGTGACAAAATGTCACCTGCCCTCTACCCCTGCCCACCCCTTTTGGGTGTCCAATAAGGAAAGGCAGCAGATGTCCCACCACCACCGTATGACAAAAAGGGCTGCTGTTACCCCTCCATCCCAGGGTCTGTCAGGCTGTTCCCACTGCCTGTTTACCCTCTTTTGCCTTCTTAGTAAATATTCTATATATTGCCATTTGTTTCCCTCACTTTGATATCATAAAAAACGTCTGCATGTGACCTCTCTTCTCTGGAGTAGCTGTGAAGTCCTATTTCATTTCTTTGTAATCCAGTTGTTTACTTCTTTTTGCAGAAAAGATTTAATAGAAGAAAGCTGCAGTGAGAGCTCATACTATTTGGAAGTTTTACTTTAGTAAGATACACATCCCTGATTTATTAGCACAATTTACAATTATGTTGCAAGTAATTAAAGTAAAAACTCACTTGTCAAAATAAATGAGCACAGTATATTTTGTGTGGAGGCAACCTTGATGGCTAATTGCATTTGCATCCTTAGTTCATTTGAAAAAAAAAAGTCTGTGATGAGTCTGGTAAGTATTACTGTGAAATAGGTTTTTTTTTCTTCTGGACTGTTTTGCTAAGTGTAGTCAGAGTTTCATTTTATTATATACTACTTTTAAGACACAATTAGCAAGTTCAAATTCTACACATTTTTAAATGAGATATTGTGAAAAAACTGAAATATATTTTGAAAATATCTCTTGATTACTTTTCTTTGGATTTATATAGCACCAGCTTATAGGAGAATGTAGGAATCCAGCCTAATTGCCCTCAGGTACAAAATTAATCTGTGTATAGAGAGTGCTGAATGTCATTTTATCTTGAGCTTAGTGAGCTTTTTTACCCTGTTTCTTATATTTAAGTTGATATACTACAGTCTGGATGGGCAGACAACCAGATAGGTAAAAACCTGTTGTGGGTAATGAGTCATGCTCTACCTGGAGGCTGGTATCAAGAAGAGTACTGCAGAGGTCTGTACTGGGACATATTCTGTTTAACATCTTCACTAGTGTCCTGGAGGAGGTGATACTGAACTTTAATCAAGTTCATAGGTGGCACCAAATCGTGAGAGATGCAACAATTATGTTGGAGCACAAGGTAGCCATCCAAAGTTACTTTAAAAGGCTAGAGGAATGGGTCAGCTGGTATCTCAAGAAATTCAAAAAGGACAAGTGCAAAGTTCTGGCCCTGGGAGGGAAGCAACAAACCTAGGACACTAGGTTTGTCTAGTTCTGGCAAAAGGTGACTAAAGGGTGACCTCATTGCTTTCCTCAGCTTCCAGAGGAGGTGGAGAGGGAGGTGTTGATCTCTTATCCCTGGTCTCCAGTGCTAGGATGTGTGGGAATGGCTCAAAGATGCATCAGGGAAGGTTGAGGCAATATTAGGAAACGTTTCTTTACTGAAAGAATAGTCAAACACTGGAATTCTTCCAAGAAGAGGTGGTTGATTCTCTACGCCTGTGTTTAGGAAGCATTTGGAGAAAGCCTTTAATAATACACTTTAACTTTTGGTCATCCCAGAAGTGGTCAGGCTGTTGGAGTAGATGATCAGTATAGGTCATTTCCAATTAGAACTTCTCTGGTCTAAGAAAGGGTAAGGACAGAAAAGATGGGGAACATCCCAAGGCCCAGAAGGGCTCTGGGGCAGTAAGTTGAATGTGAGCCAGCTGCAGAGATGGCTAACTGTATCTAGGGCTGCATGAAGAGGAGCACAGGCAGTAGGTCCAGGCAAATGATTGTGCCCCCTAACTTTTACTCAGGGCCTCCCACTTTATCATGTTGAACTTGATGACCTTTGTATGGACCCATTTCTCAAGCCTGTCATTTCTTTCCTCATGCACGTCAAGTGCACCACTTACCTTGGTGTCATCTGCAGTACGTATTCATTCTTAACTGAAGTTTCTGTATCAGTCTCTGTGCTGTTAATTTAGTGTAGTTGTACTTCCTGAGTTTTGCAAAGCTATCTCTAGATTTGAATGACACAAATTGTTTATATAGATTCAAATTTCTCAGAATCACAGACTTTTCACAGATTCTGTGATTCTGTGAAATTTTGCCAAATTATTATTAATTCTTCTTTTGAATCAATATACATTCCATAAATAATAACAGCCACTCTACAGAATGCCATATGTATGATTGCTGTATTTTTGCCATCCTATTTTGTGCTGCTTATTTTTTCTCTTATTTTATGATCAGTGACAGTACTTCTATATCTTTTTGCATAGTTTCCTTGCTTCTTTAAAAAGAAAAAAAAATCGACACAACTCTGCAAGGACCCGTTAAAGGGTTTTATAATAGTCAGATGCATTTTCTCATCTATTTATTCTCCATCCAAAATATTTATTGCACATCCAAATAACTTTAAAGATTAGAAAGAAATATATGACATTTATATATGACGGTTCTCTAACTCCCAAATTGCTTCTCTAACTCCCAAAGGCAAGATTAAGATAATTTGATTTAAAAACATAAACTCTTGTCACTCAACATGATGGTGACAGACAAGTTCTTTTGGGGATCCTTGGCAGAATGATGACAGCACTAAGTTGTAGTTACAGTTAAATATTTCTTTTTTTAACAGATTTTTCTGATTATCATAGCATAGAATTTTATGATCAGAATAGCACAGATTTTTATAAGCAGAATCAGTGTAGCCTAATTTGATAAGTAGCATAGCATAAAATTTTATAGCATGGCTTAGTCTACAGTTCCTAATTGCCTGTACCCCCCACAGATTGGGTTGAATCTTAATACTTGGCTTGGCGTATCAGTACAACAATCTTAATTGAGGCTCAAACCACAAAATAGAACATGAGTCACTCACTCGATCATCAGAGGAAGCAGAGGATGGCCGAGGGGTCACTGACCTCTGAGGGAATTGGGGTTTTGCCATGCAGCAGCAGTTCTGGTCCAGGTCTCATCTGGACTTGTAAGTGCTTGATTTTATAGACTGTGCTCTGTGTGCTGTTACACTTCCCTCTTCTATGATCACCACCTGGTTAGTCAGGTGCCTGGAACCTCCAAGACCTGCAAGCAAGGAAGCAGCTGTTCAGCTAGCACAGCATTTTATCTATAGGCATAGCAATGGGAGAGGCCAGGACAAGAAGGTAGAAAAGCTTGGCTGTTTCCTGCAGACCCTTACCATCTCCCCAAGTCCACAGTAGTTGTACAGGGGTTCTAAGATGATGCATCCCTTGCTATTATTTCTGGTATTTGCTGATGTCCTACTGTTGATTAGTGTGTCTAATCCCATTTTGTACCTACTGGTATTGTCTTTTATGGCAGCAGTCTCCCAGAAGTTTGTTACCTGTTCTGCCGAGATATATTTCCTTTTTTTATATTTAAAATGTGTTGTTGTTTTATTTGCCCCATTCATGAGTTTTTAAAGCTTGATGAAATTCCTTAGCTTTCCCCTTTTTAAACTGTATTGTAATTTTTTTAATGTTTCATTCTCAAAGCAGATACTCCATCTCCTATATCATTCTTGTTGTTATTCTCTGTACCATTTCTTACTCTACTGTATCCTCCCTGAGGCTCAAAGAGTAGAACTGTGCAGTTTTTGGGATGTAAATACAAGATTTTATACAGCAGCAAAATGATGACATCTGTTGTATTCACTTTGCCTTTCCTGACAATCTCAAACACTTTGTTAGGGTTTTTTTTGGCAGATGTTGCACATTGAGTCAGTGACTTCAGAGGACTGACAACAATGACTCTAAGCTCAACTTTTAAGTGCTAGCATTTTTACCACTCTGTGTGTATGCATATATATATATTTAGAATAATATTTCTTTCCTAAAACCATTATCTTGAGGTCATATTTTATAACTTATTATGTTCTGTTGTGCTGATCTGAAAAAGTTTGTAGGCTTTCGAGTGAAAAAAATCCCAAACAAATTTGTTGGCTTTTTTTTTTTCAGTAAGGATTGTTGTACACTTTTGGAATGTTTCTACACAACTGATTTAACACATTAAGGGAGGGGATATTTTCCAAATATTTCTTTTGGTTTTTTTCAGTGATCCAGAGAATTATCCACTTTTATTAAACCATTTCACAGTTAGTGTCTAGGAACACCTATTATATTCCTAAATGGTTGCTTCAAAAGTAGTTTTTTTTCTAGGAAGCATCCTAAACCAGTCACTTTTCTTTTACTTCTCTATTCCTAAGAAACCCGCGACCTGTGGCCATTTACTATCTTTTTGTATTTCATGGTTCATCTGGAGAAAAAAATCTCAATTATGAAATCTGACTTTGAGTTCAAGCAGTTGCTATCCAAGAGATAATGTTGAGAAAGAATATTGAATCTTGCTTCTCCTGTAGATAGTAGTTTAACCAGAAACTCTTCCAAGATGAAAGGAACTAAAATCAAAAGCTAATCACTTAAAACCAATGAGATTGTTAGCCTTACTTGTCATTGCAATTATTTTTTCTGCTTTAACCAGTGAACACGTTATGTAGTGCAGCATCTTTTTTTGCATTATGCATTTTGTTCTATTACTAAAGTCTCAAATACATTTTCATCCTTCTTCTACATGGTTGTTTATTTCTGTATACACCTATGTAAACACATGCACATTTCCACTTCTTGACTTTAAATATGCAAATTTATGTTTTTAACAGCTTTTTTTGGACATTGTTTTATTTGCTTTTTACCTGATCTTTTGTTTGTTTGTTTCAGATTTAAGTATGTATTACTGCTCAAATTCTTTGTATATGTCATATACCTATTACCGTATCCTCAAGTTGTAAGAATGAATTTTTCTTTGTTAACTAGTAATATGTAAAATAGCGCAAACTGTAGAGGTTTATATTCTGTGTTTCTCTGCAAACTTATCATGCATGTATAGTTTTTCAGGGAAGCCTTCTACCAGACTAACTTCAGGAAATCTAGGGATAGTAGGAGTATAATTCCATCTGGTGCCAGTTCAAGAAGGTACTACATAGGGAATCTAAGCACTATAAATAGAAGTAGCCTGCATGAAGCCAGTGACTACTTCTGTAGGTGGCCATGTCTTTCAACAGATAAGATAAGCAATGAAAGACTTGATGGCCCTGATACGAAATGGTAACAAATTCCTCTCATTCATGTTGTTAACAGTCGGTTCCCTCTTCAGACACATCTTGAAAGGAGGCAGCTAGAGCAATTAAGAAATGGGGAGAGAGCTAAAATTCAAGTCTGGCCAAGACCACCTCATGGGACTGTCTTGTTTATGCTGTCATTTTTCTTGTTTAAATACTATACATTTCTGTGTATAGGCATTCCCTGAGGCTGCACTCACACTGGTGCTAGCAAAGACATGGGACTGGTCCAGCAGACAGCATGAATGTACCCATCCTGGGGAAGCCAAGAAAAGGAATTTATTCATGTGGACAGGAGCTGTACTGTGCTGCCTCCTCTCTGGGCTAAAGATTAGACTATGAAGTATTTTATTTAATGGTGTCCTTATGAAGTTCATAATCACCTACATTTCTGACAGGGAAAATTCAGGTATTGTACAAAATTTCTGTTCCTGAAATCCGATATGAATAAGAAAAAAAACAAAACATTGTACAGCTACTTCTCCCTAGCTTGGCTGTCTTCTAGTAACAAGTTGAGAAGAGTGATAATAATAATTTAGGAAAAATACATAGTTTATCTCAGGGAATCTTTGTCTACTTGCCTGTAATAAAATGAGGGATAATTTTTCTTCACCTTTGATTTGGTATGTGTCAACGCATTCTTAATGTCATTATATAAGGAGGTAAGCTTAAAACACCTATGTTCATGTCTTTAACTAATTCTAATTTGAAATAATTTCTTGAGGTCTTTACAATCTGTTCTTATTTAAGAGAAACAAAATTGTGTGATATAATTGTATACGATATTTATCCATTTTTTGCATTAGGATTATATCTGGCATTGAAAGCTCCTATCTAAATTACAAAGAGCAGTTGGGAGCATTCTACACAAACCACTCTTTCTAAGTAATTTTAATTATTTTTTTCTTGCTGTTCTCTAGAACTGAAAGTCTATGCTTCTATCCTCTGACATGACATGGATACCAATGTGCTTGTTGTGTTTGCTTTTATTGTTGAGTTGACATATTTAAAATTACATGTGAACTTTGTCCTCCTATTTATTATTTTAAAATCTTTGCATGTGGAAGAAGGAATGAAAGAAAAAAATGTTTATTAGACTTCTGATTTAAGAACACTCTTCTTCATAGTATCCCATGTATCTTAGTGAAACTTGAACAATAGCATTTACAACTCATTTATTCAAGTTTTGGGGTAGGGCATGAATTCTCTAATACTAAAAAGAATTTTTCTAGGCAGATAAGGGAACATGTAAATTCCAACTTCAACTTTAGTATGACCTACCTTTTTTCTGTGTTAATTTGCTCTATTATTTTCTATGTTAACATTATAGTCATCAATGCTGTTTTCCTTTTATCTTAGATTTTAGACAGATTTTAGTTTATTGTTTTACTTCTTTAGCCTCAAACCAAGGGTCTTCTTCTTTTGAAAGATATTTGAACTTGTGGACACGTCTCCCTTTGCTTCCCCTTCCTTTCTCTTACATTAATGGAAAGTTCACTTTAGCCTTTTTTTTTGTTATATAAGGGTAGATTACTTGTTTTTTAGTTCCCTCTCCTTGCTGCTAAAAGTGTCAGTAAGTCTATTCTCTGTTTAGTCTCTTGCCTGATCAAAGGCTTCAAAAATAGTAATTCTACTCTGTTCCTGAAGTCGCTTTTTGCTTAGTAAAAGGGGGATTTTCCTTGTAGAATAAACTACCGGCAAAATGAACTTTAGGAGTGATAAGTCTTGCCTGAGAGTTTTCTTTCAGCCTCAGAGAAATTCTCAAATTCTTTCTGCATTTTTTTTCTATCTACTACAATTACTGCATCTTTTTTCACATTTATCCAAACAGTGAGTTCTGACAATGACATGAAACTCTTGGGAATTTTTTGTGCCTTTTTTTTTGCCTTTATTCTTGTGATATTTTTGTAAACTTTATACTTTCCAATTTTTCATTTCACTATGAAATTTCTTCATATCCTCCCTAACTTCATATTTTTTTATTACTTTTAGTCGGAAGTTTCATCTATTTTGCCTCTACTATCTATGTAGCATTTCATCCAGTCTTAGTATATCTGCTTCTGCTACTGCAGTCTCATTTGTCTGTGTCCAGCTTGAAATAGCATTATGTGCTCTTTGTCTTTTTACACCTATTGCTGCATTTTATAGTTATGTTTATCTTCTAAGGTTTAATATATAATAGTATAAAATATATTTTTTCACATTAAATATATCTCTAAAAATAAACTAAATACATAACTTGATGGATGACATGGAACAGCCCAAATCTGTAGTATTAAAAATTCTTTTACTCTCTAAAACAGGGAGGCAAATATAAACTCTCTACTAGGAGTGATGTCTGGCCATGATCATAATTCATGGACCATGCCCAGGAATTTTGGGAGACTCTTATTGTTGTTAAAGGCCAAAAGCATACTTGGGCCAATTTTAATGACTAGCAGTGGAGCTGATTGAAATACGGTTTCTTAGAATATTTTATTTCACTATATAATGGAATAGCACTAACATGACCATTGTACACATTGTATTGTCATTATAACACTTTTTTCCTTATGATGTGGTTTTTGTACATTTTGGAGTTGTGGGTTTTCTGGGGGGTTGTTATTTGTTTGTTTCAATTTTTTTTTTGAGTTGTGGGTTTGTTGTGGTAATTGGCTTTTTAATTAAGAAAACAGATATTTCTTGAACCTATTTTGGTAGCCCCAGTACATGTAGCTCCAAAATTTGGTTGATTCATTAGTCTGAGATATGTCAATTTTAGTAATGCACTGCCTGTTTAACCTGTACTCTGCCTTACCTAAATATTGGCAATTTTAGTTATGTCCAGAACTTCAATATGATATTCAACTTTCATCAGGTGAATGAGTTAGAATAATTTCCTTCAGTATGATTTCCAAGACCCACTTTCAGCTCCCCTAGCTATAGGTGGCTAAATGAAATACAGTCTAATTAAGAACCTGAAATCCCATAATATTCTATTGAGATATAAAACTCTAGAGGAGGATACTGTTGCAGTGCTTAAGGCTAAAAAATTCAGAATATTATAGACAAAATTCCTATCATGTAAAATAGAAACTTGAAGTTTAAGTATATGTTAGGAATAAAACTGTCTGAGATTTGACTTGTAAATCCATTGAACCTATTGTACAGATGCATGTACAATGAGGGGGAAAATAAAGTTGACCTTTTAAAGAGTAGTTTCTATAACAGGTCTGTGACAGAAGATCTTTTCTTCAAGAGCGGCTCCATTTGAAAGCACCACCTATTGTTCTTTAGGCCAGCCTCAGTATAGTCCATTGCCATCAAAGCAAAAAAATTGGATCTCTGAATCCATTAGATTATTATCATTGATTTCAGCTGTCTCACATCTTTGGTAAAATACGTAAATTGCTGTCTTAATCTTGAAAAATAGCAAGTCCCCTTTCACTGCTAGGAAGGAAGAATGGCCCATCTTCCTTACCTCTGCTCACCTACTGTAAAACTTGAATAAGGTAGTCCAGCTAGGAGAAGGTCAGTGCAGGAGCTTCATGGTAATGTTTGGCAAACTTCTCTGCCTAGAATTTGTCTGCATTCTATACTAAGCATTTAGTTGTCTTAAAACAACAGAAAGAACATATGACTGGGGAGGTTGGGTTATTTTCATCTACTTAACATTCACATAATTTGAAAGAGGTAAGGTGCAATTAATCAAATCAAATCATCTGTTACAGATAATATCCTTGGGAATTCAGCAATCAAGACCACTTTTCAATTACTGCTGAAATTATCAGTGCTAATAATTTCATTATACATACCTAATCAATGTTTCATAAAAATTGTATAAGAACACTAGAAGAACTCTTAAGTACATAAAAAAAATATCCTGATGGTAAGAGCATATGCTGGGAAAAATAATTTTTGTTTCACATGTCAGTATTTCTATAAAGTCAACTGAAAAATAAGACACAGTAAAGAAAAACCTTGAAGACAAATACAGAAAATGAACTTAAGATTTATGCCAAGTTAAATAAATTTTACTACTAATATGTTTATTTATATATATATACACATATGTATTTTGTACCACATAGAAATTCATATGATTTATTTGATGGGTAGAAAAGACTGCCAACATGTCCCAGCCACAGTACCTTCTGACCAGCTTCTAAAAGTAATAGCTTAACAGACCATCTGTACAGAGAGCACACTATGTCCATCATTCATACTTAGGAAAAATTAACTTAAGTAAAAAGATAACCAAGACAAAGTCAGTTTGCATCCCTGAAAGAAATACCTCTCTCCTTGCTAGGTGTGATAACTTTTGGATACACCAGCAAATATCAGAAAACAACCAAAAAATTTTTAAAAAGCCTCCTACTATTGCATTTCTTTGTTTTATGCTTAAAAATTAAAAAAAAAAAAAAAACACCAAAACAAAACGATAACGTCATGGTAGCAGTATATGAAAAGTAGTTAAAAGAGAAAAAAAACCTAAAATCCTTTCTCTGCAAGCTTTCTAACTGCTGTTCTTGCTATAACAAGGGATTACAACAAATAACAATGGCTTTGCTGTGTTGTTCTTCTGTGAGTACAGAAGTGTCACAAAGCTTAAAAGAGTGTTTAGAAGGTCTTGACAATTTAATAATTTAAAAAAAAATCTGGCAGCAACAAGTAAATCTTTGTGGTATGGTTGCTTTGTGCTTCCTGCTAAATGCAGCATATCAAGGGGTACCAGGGCACTTCAAATAACATGGAGGAGAACTCAAGCTCTCAATCGTGGCATCCAGCTACATTTTAAGTATTGTAACTGATTCTGAAAGAGAGAAGTGTGGCACATCTTAAGCTGATAGTACTTTTCCAAGTGCAAGGAATGTGGAATAACAAGAAGAAGCAACAGGAAAAAAGGTACTTCTTACCTACTAGTTTACAACTGTGGACAGAATTTCTGCACAGAGTTTTGGGAATCAAACAAGAATGGGTTTGGAAATAAAAGAAGTCGAGTTTTAATATTGTGGCTAAAATTAATTTCTGACAGAAAAGGATGGAAAATATTTCTATGTGTTTATCTAAATGGGTATGTGAATGTATTTACATCATATATTAAATGTATATTTTAATTTATTATGCTGTAGGCCTTTTATAGGAGGTGCACTAGTGGTATTTAACATGAAACCATGTGATTTTTGGTTGTACTAAATAATACCATTGTATCAAATGTACTTTAAGAAGGCCTGAAATGACGTATAACTCACTTATCAGATTTGCCTTAAAAGTCATCAGTATAAATAAGAATCAGTGTCCAAAGTTTCTATGCAAATTTGTATAGAAGATCAGGCTAAACTATTAAAAAAGAAGAAACTACACAAAACAAAAAGTCTGTTTTGAAAATGGAGCTATTGTCTAATGACTCTCAACTGACCATCTGATGTTTGAATGGTGGCTATAGGAGAGTAAGAGAGATTGTTGAAATTCTTTTCTCAATGCCTTTAGATGAGTAAGGATTTTGCTTAGAAATCCCTTAGAAATCTTACAGCAGACCCAGATATACTGGGTTACAAGCAGTGGGTTAAAAAAGTCACTGTTAGGAACAGATACTAAGTACCAACAATATTTTATTATTAAATTAATTCATTTGTACTCAATGCTAACAAACTAAATTTTTTGCTTTGCTGACAAATCAGAAATATCTTTCCAGTCATAAAGGATTCCAGAGAGAAAATTGTGTCTGTGGTCTTCACAGCTCTACAAACCCCAGCAAAAAGAAAATCTTGGATTTGTGACAAACTGACTTAGTCAGAAGAAAGGTCACTATGATGTAGAACGAACTCAGAGCAAATTAAAAAAAAAATCAGACTAAAGCAGCAAGTTTTATAATTTTGTGGAAAGCTTCTTGTACAAAGTAAAACCAACAAAAAATACATTAAAAATTTGCAAAAATACATCAAAAACAACAACAAAAAACCACAAAGACCTTTAGGGGTCACCTTGTATTCTGGCTTATAATTTTCACAGGTCCAAAGGAACGGCTCTGAACACTGGCTTACTACGCTGTGGGACAAGAGGAATGTAGCTGTAGGTCAGTCTCTTTATTAACATAAAAATTTATTATAATCACAGATACCTGGACAATTCTTAGAATTTGGCTGGAGGTACTTAAAAATTCATCACAGGATTTTCCTAACTCACTGGTCTGTCATGTCTGATTTATTGCCTCTGGCAATTGAAAGTTCTTGATTCCTCAAAGCAAGAATAAAAAAAAATAAATTAGTATGATGCACCTACACAAATCAGCAACATTGTACCCACTGTTGTCCTGTTAGATGAGTAGTTTTGTATAAGGAATGGGAATTTATTACAGCATTTGAGCATGCTGTTATCAACTGCCAAAATACCAGCAGATTACAGCTCCTTCTTTCTGTCCTCTGGGACACCAGCAAGGCTGTTGCATAAATGCAGAGCCAGCAGTAAAGTAGGGATAATCTAACTCTGAATATGAAACATGCAGGAAATATTTACAAATATCAGTGCTTATCCTGTTGGCTGCATTTTTAAAGTAATGAGCTGGTTGTAGCAGATATATGTAGATTAGCGCATTGGCCTATTTCTGCTAAATGTTCAGGAATGTGGCTTCTGTGATTTCAGATAGAAGTGGATGCTGTAGTCACTTTGTTCTTTCTCCCCACATGACTGATCTCTTAGAAGACTAATTCATCACCATCATAAGGATGCCGCTTGGATCCAGTACCTTTCTTGGATAACCAGCACTGAAGCAGAAAGGAACGTATCATACCTCAGTAAACCTGAGATACACCATTAAAATGAATTTTAGATTTCAAATAATAGTGGTTAGACCTGTGACAATTTTGGGATGTATGATGATGGTAACTACGTCACTTGTAGTCATTGTACTAATAAGTGATGGTTCCCTGCACTGTCAATATAAACAGCAGAAAATCCTCTAACCACATGAACCAAGAAAACACAGTTCCTGTGGCAACTACTGTTTACTGGGAAGAAACAGAGTATGCCATTAACTCTACTGAAACTGAATTATGCTTTTGGTGAGAATCAGAACAAGCTACTTATTTTGTTGGCCAGAGAGCTGCAAATGTGGAGGGCCAGTGCTCCTTTGCATGCATCTAGAATGAGATTTAGAAATGTTGAGTGGTGAGTACTATCCATTGAAATCATAAAAGGGACTATTTCTAGCATCCACAAAAATTTAATCTCATATCAACATGGATTTTGAGGATTATAAATGAAATATTTCACTGGAATACTTATTTTTAAGCTGTTAATGAGTTCAGAGAGCCACTGACAGCAGCAGGGGCAGAGAGCCACGTCCCTGCCCTGCACAACCCGTTACCTACCCATACCCTCCCCTTCACCTGCAGGAATCCCATGCCCTCAGTGAGCAGGGGGGTCTCCACAAGAAACAGCCCTCATGCTTCAGGTGGGTGCTCTGGGCCCTACACAGGCTGTTCCAGTGCCCCTACACGGCACAATAGCCTAAGGATTAGTGCCCTGCTGCCAGCACCAGACCCATTCCCAAAGATGGCAGCTGGCCAGGAGCCTGCGTGGCATCCTGACAGAGTAACACAGAGTAGAATCATTGTGGACATATTAAAAAAAAGATAGTGATTTTCCAGCTATGCTCACCTGTGCCTGGTCCATCTTGGGAACAAGTTGGGTGCAGGGAAGGCACCAGAGATTTGAAACTCTATGACCACATGGTCACTGTCCACTGATCACCACTTCATCCATGAGACCCTCTCTGGGAACAAGCCTCAAATCACAGAGGGTATGTCTCTGAGTCGGCTCTCTGAGTACCTGTAACAAGAAATTTTCATCCAAGTGTTTTAGGAATCTCCTGGAACTGTTTGAACCAGATGTGTGGTGTTACCAGTTAAGAACCAGCAAGTTGAATTCCTCCACAAACACAAGGGAGTTGATTTGGAGGTGTCCCTTGCTTCCTTAAAGAATAATTTGTCAGTGTTGTTGTCCTGGCTGGGTGACCAATAGCAAACTCCCATGATGACACTCACTTCATTTGTTTGTCCATCAATCCTTGCCCAGAGGCTCTCATCTGTGCCATCACCAACTGCAGCCCTGGACATTCCAGCTTCTCCATTACATCCAATGCTCACAACAGTGTCCTGTTGCTCACATGCCTCAGCAGTGAACTGCACACTTGCAACAGCACCTTTCACACTCACACACTGCACCAGTACTTTGCATACATTCACAGCAGTGCCCTGCATGCTCAGGTGCTGCAGTTCTTCATCAGGTGCCCACAAGAGTGCTGTGCACCTCCTGTGCTGTGCTGTGCCCTTCACACACACACTCAGTGCACTGGCACTCACAACAGTGCCTTGCACACTCACACTACAATGGGCCATGTGTATTTGCACACTCACAGTTGTGCCCTGCTTGATCCTTGACATTACTAAATTGCTGTTCTCTGCCTGGTTTTTGTTTGTTTTTTTCTTTCTTTGGGGTTGGTTGGTTGGTTTGTTGATTTGGATGGTGGTATTTAAGGGGTTTATAGGGGGTTGGAGCTTTAGGATTTTGCAACCTTTTCTATCAGTGTTTTCCTTCTGGAAATTTTGATCTGCTAAGTATTCATGTCTCAATTACCTCTCTCTGCAGTCCTATTTTCCTTATCTTGGATGACTCCAGTCTACAGACTTTTTAATAACTTAGCAAATTTTTCAGAGCTTGGAGTCAAAGGTAAGCAGCTAAGGTGTGTCAAAACTAGTCTTGGATCTTAGCAAGCTCATAGGAGGATTTCACTATGGAATGTATCTTGCAGAAATACTAATTGAATTCCGGTAGAAATTAATGTAATAGTCGAGGATATCTAAGGTCTTTTTCTAACTATGTGTCTCCCTTATCATACTTGATTATCTTTTCCTGCTTTCCATAATAAT
The DNA here is from genome assembly GCF_025592945.1 of Manacus candei. Lineage (NCBI taxonomy): Eukaryota > Metazoa > Chordata > Aves > Passeriformes > Pipridae > Manacus > Manacus candei. The sequence goes on from NW_026138062.1 coordinate 10,285,007, forward strand.
AGAAATACTTCAAGACCAAAATTTTTAAACATACTTTTATTCTTGGTTCAGGTCTATATTCTACAAATTTGGGTGTTTTAGATACATTGGGTATACTTAATTTTTTTAAGAGACATTTAATCTGATAAAGATTTCTTTATTTCCTTCCTTCCTTCTTTCTATTCCTTCCTCCCTCCTTTTCTTTCCTTTCCTAGCATCAGGAAACCTGTTATGGAGAATCCTTATAGAAAAGAAGTACCTACTGTCAATCTAATCACACTGATCATGAGGAATCACCTTTTTTCCCCACCACAGTTTCACATAACAGAGAGTTAGTATGCAGTCCCTCATTTTTTTGCTTGTAAAGATGTATCTAATTAAAGACAATAGCTGATAAAAGAGATAGCTTCCACTTTAATGTAATTACCCTTGCTAGTGCATTTCAGTACTTTCAAAAAATTAAATTATATTTTCCAAGATATTTGATTAACCCCTAAGTTGTTGGGGGGGGGGGGGGAATGCAGGTTTATATCATGACTGGTTTTAAAGAGAATTTTTTTTTAGTAATATGTAGCAATCCAAAATTTGGATACCAGAAAAAGAAACTGCTGGGCCTCAGCAGAAAGCCTTAGCTGGGGAAAAAAAAACATGCATTTGAGGACCAGACAGGATGTCACCTCTTTGGAATGTCCTGCCAAGATACAGAGACACTGTGCTGTGATGCTATCGAGCCTCTGCATAAAATCCATTGTTGTTTTCCCCCTCTCTGTGTATCCTGTGTATTCTGTAAACATTGGATATCTCTCCCTCACATAAATCCCCAAAATGTAATCCTAAAATAAGTGGGTTTTCCGTATGATGTAATTCCTAAGACCTCAAAAGTGTAACCTGGGTTTTCCCCTTACCTCATCCCCTGAAACCCCCTACTTGTAATAAGTTCAACCCCCTGTTGAATATGTAAACTTCAGACCCTTAAAACATCCACTTGTAAGTCCGATCAATCATTCCAGTTTCTGCCCCTAAAACTGGGATCGTGTTAGTTTCTTAGACTCCCACAGTAATAGTTTCTTTGAAAATGCTCATATTGAATTGGCAAATCCTTGGGGAGAATCAACAAATTCTGCAGATATATACTATGAAATGCTTAAGCAATATTGAAAACTCTACAAGATATATAAGGTACTAAAATAAGAGTTAAATATCTGAGTAGAGAAGTATAAAGGAAGTATGAAACATAAATTCAGTTGTTTAAATTTCATTACTACTTAGAATGAAAGCAGTGAATGAAAACAATGACATTGTTTCACATTTCTTATAAAAACACAACCATGTTTCTCAAACACTGATCAACATAAGTAGAATTTATAACATGTGAGTATCCATCCCATAAATATTAAAAATAGGTCTCTGCTATTAGAACGATCTGTAAGGGGGAAAAAAGAAAACAAGTTAAAAGATTCTTGATTGTCTGTTTGAAAGTGAGACACATTACTCTTTCCAAGAGGTGCCCTAGGAAAAATGCTAAAAATTAAAATTAAGTTTTAAATTTTTCTCTCTATTTATTGTTGTTTGGGAACACATCTTCAAAAGACATAGCCTAGAAATATCAGACATCAATAGAAGAACTAAAATAGCATGAATACCACACTCAGATTGATGAAGAATTTAATAATCGGAATATAAATCGTAAAGCAAAAGTGGTTACATTTGTCTTAAAAAAAAAAAACAGGAATTGGTTTTTTACATTTTTTTCTGTTGTGGTTTTAGGTTTGTTTGTTTTTTTTCTTTAACCCTAATTTTAGTGTCAGTTGCAAATAGTATTAAAAGCACTATGCAACATGAGAAAAATGTAATGATGAGGAGATTTATGTATGAGAAAATTAATTATAGTACATTTAAAAAATTCAAAAATTGTCATTAAGAACTTGCTCTTGCTTAGACTCTGTACAGAGTATTGGCCTGTAGAAAATCCAGTGGTTTTACTTCACAGTTTATTAGGGTCATTAATCTTTTATAACCTTCACCCAGGCATGAAATAAGGTAAAACAAAGGGATTTCAGTATATGCAATTATAGTTTAAACAAAATGCTGCTGAAAACAGAGTGATTATTTCCACCACTTTCAAAAGCCTTAAGATCAGTACTTATGCTTAAATGTATTGATTTGTCCTAGTTGTGTTCTTCTGAAAGCAGAAAGATTAAATTAAAATAATTCTAGTTCGAAGGAAATAATAGTCCTATTTGAATTAAGTTCAATTAAATAATTTTTACCTGAGATAGGGCTACTAAGTCTTTTACTATCAAGTTTATTGAAGGGCATCTCAACTCACCTGTTTTAACTCAAATCAGGACAGATGCAGTTTATTCATCTGTCCATCACAGAAAACTAGATGGCAATCAGTGAATTGTACACCAGGATTACTATCAGCAATCTGATAAATAAAATACAACCCTAGACACTTACAAAATGTCAATAAATACCTGTGCTTTTCTGAACACCCTTCAATATTAAACACCTTTGAATTATTAATCTCAAAATATTTTACTCCTCCCTTGACCCCTTCCTGCCCCCCATGCTTAGTGGCAAAGGTGAAGACATTACTGAAAACAGATATCCTGCTCATGTGTCCCATGTCTTTGAAGACTGGACTCAGTTACTTTTTGTAATAGTTCAGGAGTATGGAAAGCTTTGATTTAAGTTTAGCCTACAATAGGATTGAACAAAATGATACATTTTCCATAAAATGCAGTACATTTTTCCCACAAATAGCAGTATTTATTTTAGCAAGTACATATATCCTAGAGGTTAAATGTCAGCTAAGCTAAAATATACTGTTTAAATCAAGGTTAAAATATATTTCAACCTCACTACAAAGAAAAGCTTCTGAGAAGCAAACTGTTCACAAATATGGAAATGGATTAGATCTTGAAGAAAGAATAAAAGCTGTCTTGATATCAAAATGAAAAATAAAATTGAAAATTATTCTACTCTTATGTATGTTTTGACCTGCTTTATGAAAACAAAATAACTATAAAATCTTTTCTTGACACAAAAAACCACTGTCATTAAATTTCTGTAAATAATTATTAAGTCAGAAATTAGATTCTGAAGGCTCTGAAGGCTAATGAAAATAAATTATAAAGTTGATTTCTTTAGAAAATACAGGGTTTGCATGTATTTCTAATATAACTATAGCTATGATTTATTTTTAGAAGTATGAAAAGATTTAGTTGAAAGAGTTCTGTTAGAAAAACTGACAACTCAAGCACAGATTATAGAAGTTAAAACAGTCAGATAATTTTGTAGGGAGAAAAGAACAGAAAATACAAATTAAAGGGAAACAAAAAAAGGAAAAAAAAGGTAGAGGAATGCATGACATAACATAGTTCTAATTTCCCTAAAATATTTATATAGAACATTTGCAGTCCAAAAAATTATCTATTACCTAAGAGGGAACTTATAACATAGAATCATAGAATTGTTTGTGTTGGAAGAGACCTTAAAGATCATCCAGTTCCAGTTCGCCTCTCTTTGCCATGGAAGGGACACCTTCCAGGGGATCAGGTTGCTAAAACTCCATCAACCTAGACTTGAACACTTCCAAGGATGCGGCAACCACACTTCTCCGGGCAACCTGCTCCAGTGTTTCCCTATCCTATGAATAAAGATAAAACATCAAAGTGTGTTTTCAAATATATGTTTCCTAACTCAAAAGAAAGGAAGTATTAATTAATTTAAGAAAAGAGTTAGTTTTACAATGCCATGTTTAATCCTAACAGGAGTGTTAGTACTAGTGACATCTGATTTCCTGAACTTATTGTGCCATTCATAATGTGCCAGGATATCTCGCTCAACTTCCAAGTGTTCCTCCTAAATCGACATATTAGAGTCTCTCAGGTTCTTGAGAGACTTGAGAGACTTCCAGTATCTTCCAATGTCACTCAGATAGCCCTTGACAGCGATGGCACTAAATGTGTATTCCTGTGTCACTAACCATCTGAAACCATACCATCTATTTTACCAATACCGCTTGACTATTTAGTACATATCTGTTCTTCTGCCTGTTTTCAGTCGCTCTGCTTTTTTTTCTGTTCATACCATCTGACCTTTTTATGCTTGTTATTTGCAAAGGATACTTGCTCTAGCTGCTGCTTTCCTATATGGGTGTCTTTTGTATACTGTTTTGATTAACATCTATCACAGAGGATATGAGATTAAGGTACCACTTAGAGAAATTAGTAACTTCAAAAAGTCATCATCCACTTTATACAATTTCTAAAGATGCAAAAGGGTTTTCATTGTGCAAAGAAAATTACTTGAAAGTTGTTTTCACTATATCAAGGTGGGATTTTTTTCCTGTTTTGAACCTTATCCTGCTTTACTTCTGTCACTTCTATTTAATGGATTGAAAAGAGTAGAAAATACTAATTGAAAACTTCATTCTGTCCATTACCAGAAATCACAGTCTCACATCTCTAAGCTTTCAAATATTGCTGTCTGTGGTATTCTTATTTACCCATTGCAAATTACCTCTCCCTGGGAAAATAACTCTTCTGATCAGAATGATCAACTTATATTAAACCTCTGCTATTGCTCTCAGAACTAATCTACTTATTTAAGTGTTCTGATGTACGGTTGAATTGCGTGTAGTAGCAAGGTTTTGGTGGTAAGGGAGGAGAAGACAGGCTGCCCTGGGCTGGACACAGTTCCACTTTGCTCCAGCAACCCACCACAGGGTATGGCTGAGTCCTGCAGCCATGGACCTGGATGGGAAGACTTATTTAGGAATGGGCAAAATCCTGCGTAAGCAGTGAGGCATGAACTTAAAAAAAGTTAGAAGTAACCATGTGAACACTAAGGTCAGAGAAGAAGGAGTAGGAGGCAGTGCTCCAGGTGCTGTATCAGAGATTCCCCTGAAGCTTGTGGAGGGGACCATGTAGATATATCAGGTAGATATTTCCTGAAGGAAACTGCAGCCTATGGAGAGCCCATGAAGGAGTGAGTTCTTCTGGCAAGAATTGCAGGCAATGGAGACTTATTCTCCATGTTTCTCCTGCAGTACTGTATCTCATGGAAAGGATCCTTTACTGGAGAAGAGAAATGTGAGGAGGAAGGAGTGGCGAAGAGGAACGATTATGAACTGACACCAACTATCCCTTCCCGTTTCCTTAGTGCCTCTCCTCCTTAGAAGTAAAGTTGAGGGAAAGCTGTTGTAGTTTCTTTGCCTCTCACCACCCAAGTCTATTTTAATCAATAATAAATTCTTTTTTTTTTCAAGGCAAGACTGTTTTACGCAAGAGGGTTCTTGAAAAGTGATCTCATTGTCTTTATCTTGACCCACAAGTTTTTCATCTTAATTTCTACTCCCTGTCTTGTTGAGTGAGAGAACAGCTGGGTGAGGATCTGGCAGTCAGACAAGGTCAACAGAACAGAAGTAGTACGTGTAAACAATAACAAAAATGGTCAGAAATGGCATAACAAGTTAGTATTTTTTAACATTTATAATCTCAAAAAAATTGCAATTTAGGACAAGAATCCACAGCTACTTTTTGTGTGTGTGTGTGAGTTATGACATTTTTTTTCATGAGTAATGGTTAGGCTTGATAGAGCCCTGCTTTCCTGGACAGGATGGTACACCTGCTTGCCCATGGAAGTGGTGAATGAATTCCTTGTTTTGCTTTGCTTGAGCACACAGCTTTTCCTTTATCTACCTCTCCACGTTTTCTCTCTTTTACCTTTCTGATTCTGGGAATCTGGATATTTTAAACTTAACTACTCAATGTGAAAAGTTAAGTGAAAACAAACAATACAACATGCCATGAACATTAATTTTGGAAAGGGAAGGGAAAGGAAGTGAGGAACTAGTTTTAAAGATAGAGCTGTTGCAGGTATAAACAGTATGCCTATTTTATGAAGTTATCCTATAATTGAAAGAGGAAATCATAGTGTATGTTTCTAAACTAGTCATGGGATTCATGAAGAGAACTGTGCACTTTTGATCGGGGTTTCCACAGAGTACTGTACAAAAAGACAAAGGGATCTAAAGAAAAACTGGGACACAATATGTCCCACTCAATCAGAAGCAGGAATCAAACCTCTGTCTACTTTCAGATGAGTACTTTGACTCCTCAATAAGAAAAGAAAATGAAATTACATTTAAACACAGAGCTTTTTGTCTAAAACTCTGTTTATTAAACGTATTCTGAGAATGTCTGCCAGACTAAGTGCATGATATACATAAAGGAAAGTCTTATTTCTGAACATATTTGAGCCTTTCTCCAGAATTCATTGCTGTTTGGTATGTGAAGTGAAAGAACATTGAGATCTCTGAGAAACATATTGATTAAAGTTGTAGGTGTTTGCAGAATATCAAGATTTTGAGGCTAGCTAATGACTGCACGTTCTAGTAGTTGTTTTCAGGACAGTCTCTTAGGTATGAATACCTGCAATTACACTTTAATGTCTCCTACTGAGGCACATAAAATTTTCCAATGAGACATAAAGGAATGAGTTATATGCTCACTTTAGAGAATGTGAAATGCAAAGCAATTTCTCTGGAATTTTGCTGTCCTTCTATATGATTTTCCCTTTCATTTGGTTTTGCAATTTTTTTTCTGTAGCTGAACATTGTACAACTTGTACTAAGTGCCTAGGTATGCAGGTGTGCTGCCTCATGTTCATGAGGATATTCCCTTAGAAGAAATTGCTTTCTAAAGTTCAATACATTTATATTTTTTATTTTATAAATTCATTAATTTAGTAGTATGTTATTAAACTTATAATTGTATAATATATACTTAAATTAGTAATTATATTCATTAAGACAACAATCTGGTGATATAATGTTCTCATTTTTGGCTGAATTTGAGCTTAATGAGAAAATAACTTCTAATCATAGGGAAAAATTTGAAACTGGATTTTTTGCTATAAGTAGAGTGAAATTTAAAATAAAAGACACTCTCAAATGGAAACACAGTATTATTCATAGGGATATTTTAAGGTCATGTAAATTCTTAAGAACATAAGTATTATGTGAAGGTTCTCGATACTGATTAACCCTGCAGACCGAGAGCTTGGATGAAGAGGAAAATTAAAAAAAACTGCCAGAGAAACATACAGAAGAAATTTATTTTACAATATACTTTTTATCTTTTCTTAGTATTTATTTTAGATTAAGATGCATCTGTTTCATGGTTGTCAAATGCATTCAGAAACAGATTATCTATCACTTCTTTCAAAATAACTGGCATTATAAAACATTTTAGTACTAATTTTGACTTTTGTTGGATAGTCTGGAAGGACTTAGTGAAACAGCATGTTATCACCACATTTGTGCTAAAATATCTGTTAAAACTTATACATATATAAAATATTTTCAGATTCGGAATTGCATGTAATCCCACAAAGAGCAAACTGGTGATTATCTAAGTAAATATATGTGAGGGGTAACCAATGTAATTTTCATGGAATATATCAAATATTTGAGATACATAGAATTTAATGAAAAATTAATAGTTCTCTAATTGAAGTCTCATCTTCTAAACTTTTTTTTTCTTTAATACATTATTTTAAATTGCTCATGCTGTAGCGATCATTTCCCATTCCTGGTTATTAGATCTGTAGTTCTGGTCAAAACCAAATGCACTGAACATTTGGTTATTTGAACTAAAAAATCTAACTCTACAAAATAGAACCAGCAATGATAACAATAGTTCTCTCTTCTGCTGAGATTGCAAGGAGTTTGAGGAACAAAAGGTGATACAACTATTTATACCAACAAATTCTTGATAATCTTAGAAGAATAGGCTGACATTATTAGCTAGGATTCCAATATAGGAAATAATTTTAACTTTAAAATTACTTTTCTGTATATCCCTTGAAATATGTTAAATTCTTTGTGTACCAGAAAGGAAAGCAATTGTTTCTGGATGAAAGGGATGAAGACTGCGTAGTCAACAGAACAGACAATATTTGTCAAGGAAATTCCTGTTGTGGGAATGTGATCAAACACTACAGTAAATGTGTTTTTTCAAGATTCAATTGATGCAATCAATTATATTATTTTGATTGGGAAAGTCTTCAAAGATATTTAACTTTCTCTTCTTCTCACACAGAACTGGAAAACTTAATTATGTGAAAAGAATTTGAGAGTGTTCTTGCAGAAGCAAATAATAAAATTTTAAAATATTTTTGGTGGTGGCGGTGGTGGTGTTTTTTTGCTGTTTTATTCCCTCCCTGGTCCTGAAAAAAAATTTCAATCTAAATTCAAAGACGAAATTTTGTTTTCTTCTCCACCTCAATCTATACAAGTGAGTTCCAAACTGGGTTTCAGACAAGGGTGTATAGCATGATTCATTTTGGCTTAGGAACAAAACATTAGAACTTCAGTAGTACATAGTGCATTTATAATTCATAAACAAATATACTGAGGGCTTACAATCAAAAACTTTAACTGACAAGGGTGGATGATCAAACAGGCTGGGAGACCACTGATCTAGACTATCACTTGTGTTGTGTTCAAGTTTCTATTTCCTACCATTAAAAATGGAAAAAAAAAAAGTGAGTCAAACAATAATTAGGTCAGTTTCAATCTTGTAGAAAGAGAAACAGAGAAGACAAGACAAGCACCCAAACACATAATTTTTCATCTGTTGAGCTGCCAGAACTACAAGGACATCTTGAGATAAGATATGTATTTGCATGTTAGAAAATCAAAATCCAACAACAGTTGAATTGGCTGTTATTGTGTTTCAAATGTAGAAAATGAGATCTTTGTGATCTTAAAGCTTTTCAACACGCCTCTGAAAATCTATCCAATTTTTCAATGATGTTTAAGTTGACATTCAAAGCCAACCACAGACACTTCAATTATTTTGTTTGAATGACTGATCAGTGGGTTAGCTCTCAGTTTTATTGTACTCATTCCGATTTCCACCCTTGGCTTTAAAATCAGAGTGAGATATATTAGGAAAAAAATTAATAAGAGGAAGAGGGGAAGAATCATGTAACTCATTTATACCAATATGCTGGTTATAAGCTAATGGCAGAGGTGGTGATCACCCAGTGGAATCTCACAGTTCCAGGAAACAAAAAGCAGTAAATCCTTTATCAATGCTGTAATCTTTTGTGTCAGAGCAGTGAGCTATTTAGTTAACAACGAGATTGGATAATAAATATACTCTCACTCTCTTTACTTTAGCTGCCACATCTTTCTTCAGTGTCTCAGTAATGAAAACTGATTTTTTTTTACTGTTTGTTTTTTCAAATGGAATCAAAATTCATTAGACATATAGGATAATAGAAATGTTGTGACCAGAATATTTTAAGCTGCATTTATGCAGTCTTAAATAGAAAATTAAGTGCTTTTGCTCCAGGTAAAAAATTGGATTAACAAGGAGCCAGGGGTGTGTTTGGCACACTGAATCAAAGTTGGTAGCTTGAATACTGGTTTTTAAGCCTGCTGAAGTAATTATCAAGCAAATTGCAAAGTATACATAATTTCAGTTTCCTTAAGTTTCTCCATAATACAGATGAAATAATGCAAGATCTTCCTTGAGAATTACTGCTTTGTTATATTCTGTTGATTTTTGAAAAATGTACTGTTGCACTATCATATTCAAAGTAGCATTCAGCACATCATACCTCAGTAATTAAAACTTGTACAAAAAATTAATTTATAAGTTACCAGAATAGATTGTTCATTAAAGTTAACACAAGTACTGTAATAAATAATTTCAACATGTATTTTAATAAAGTAAGTAGCTAATACTGTTTTGCAAATTCTTCAATCTAGGAATTTTGCGTCCTAGGCCACATTCTTTATTTGTGAATGGGAAAACCATCTTTTTTATAGTTTTATAAATTGTAAATAAATGTGCTCATTTTGAACATATGAGAATATTTTCTCTATCAGAGCATGAGTTTTGTTTTATTTTAATAATTTAAGTCATATAAAATATGGATAAATGTGAAATGTGATCTGAGCAATAGACCACTAATTTCATACCCTCATCTGTGACCTGAGTGAGTGTTAGTGCTTGTCATCTTTTCCCAGCTGCTGCCATTTCAATTTGAAATACTGCTAGAGAAAAACATTATTTTACTCTGGGCTTTTCAGAACACTATGGCAAAGACTGATTTTTCCATACTTACATTGTGATTAGTGTTTCTTATAAAATGTGCTTAATTTTTTTTCTCTCTGTCCTTTTTTTAAAAAAAAAAAAATAAGTAGTAAAGGTATTAGAAGAAGTAGGTTCTGACTCCCACTTCTGATCCCTGAGTACATGTCTGCAGCACTTAAGATGGCATAAATGCAGCTCTAAATTACCTGGTCAAGGCATTCTATTGTCATAGATGCCTGATGAATTTTGAAGGTACTTCACTAAAGATAAAATATAATTTCTTGTAAGTTTGTATTAATTTATTCATTTTCTATCAAAATAGTACATACAAAAATTAAGAGAAAATTAAAAAAATAAATGATTCAGTATGACATAGCTGTACTAATCTGGGATGTTATATGTGTGCCTCATGTTTCCATCTTCATGTATAGACCAAATGCAATTCACCATCACCATGCATCACAGCATTTTGAATCATAATGGATATCTCATCTTTTCCAAAAGATAAGTGTGTATTATTTTGAAAAATACAGTTTAACAAAGTAGTTCATTTGATAATCACAGACTTCGTCTGACACCATGACATGCTATTTTTTCTTCCTTTTTGATCTGTATATTCAGAATTTAAATGTTTCAATGAATAAAAGTGTCAGTTCAGCCAACTATATACTTCCTAATATGTGCATAATGTAGGTTTAAAGGAATGCAAGTGATGTTTTTAAAGGTTCTTTCCTCAGAAAACACATGCAAACATGTAGTATGTAGTATATCAAATAGTAAATGGCATTTGTCATATATTATTTGGTATTCAGTATGTATACTATATACAAACACAGAGAAATCAGATTTGCACAAAGAGATGCTGATTTGTTATCATCCCAGTAAATAAGACATTTAGACTCCCTAAAGCATCACTTTAATGCAATTTATTAGAACAAACACTACAAGGAAAAAGATGATTATATAGCAAACACTACGTTCATTCAAATGCTGGGAAATTTGAGCTTCTCAACATTTATTGGGCCTTTGGCCTGCGTGCATCACAGTGCATGGACCCTGTCCATGGAAGGCTTACCTGACATTTTGGTCTTTTGGACACTTTTAGGATTTTCTTTGAAGAAAACAGTTCTATTCATCATTGTTAGTTGACAGAACTTGCTCCATTTTTAGAGAAATATATGAACACACAGATGGTATAACTACTAATTCCATAAGGAAGCTGCCTACACATCCTCTCATTATGATTTGCTGGTGAAATTTATCCTGTGAACCAGGGATATGTATAATATTCTATGATTCTATCACGCTTTTGTGATTCTATGATCAGTAGAAATGTTAAAAACGTTGAACTCAGGTGCTTATTTACCTTTTAGTTATGCTGTTATGTGGTTAATATAGCAACTGCTTAATGATCACAAGGATGTGAAGGAAACAGATGACACTTTTCATAGCTGATATGATTTCATTTTCTTTACCCTAGTCTAACCTTTAAATTAGTAAATCTTAAAATTTAATATCCAGTTAGAAAGGTTTTTTATTCTACTTACTGAGTTCAATTTTTTTTATATTATATGTTACTGGTAGTGTAATTCTTTGCCTCGTGTTTTAGTAATTATTTTAATTGCTGATCTATGTCAAGAATAACAGGACAACATTGCATTATTTGTAGCGCTAAGTGATTCGAGGATTCTTCTCTATACTCTGCTGCATGATGTTATTGACCTTTCAGCTGGTGCCCATATGCTGAGACCAGTCAACTACCCAGTCAAACACTTCTTAAACACATTTTAATTAATGAGAAGATTGTATCATAATATGATTCCCTTTGCTTTGTAGCTGTCTTGTGTCCTCTTTGCAGTCCTTTCTTTCCAATTTTTGGAACTAACTGGAAACTTGAAAACTCAAGAAATTTGAGTGATTTCAACTGTGTAATTAGTATACATATGAATAGTAAGAAGTTTTCAGGCAGTGTTCGGGAGGCAGAAAATACTGTCAAATCACAGTAAGATGGTAGTGTAACTCTTTCTGAAGCAAACAGTAATGTATTGGTTTACTTAAAACATTTTGGATGTTTTATGTTTGACTCTAACCAAAGGGTTATCTATAAATGTGTGAAAATAGCCAAAGGAACTGTCTGAGAAATGATAAGATTTTCCAGAAAAATCTGTCTTGGGAAAAAAATGAGTTTATTGTATAGAGGTTTAGAAAGCATTTTTTTTCCTGACAAGGATAATACAGTAAAAGTGGACTTAGTTCATCCCTCATTCCTTCTCTAGGCATTGATAGATGTTCACAACTGCTGGCCTGTTTATAATGACTGTGTTTCTGAAGCTCTACATACTGGCTAGACTACAAATTCTCTGTGTCATTTTCTCTACCTGTAAAGACAACAGTTATATTTGGAAACTGTAATATAGCATTCTGATAGTTACATATGAAAAAATATTATTTATATTCTGTTCATATTACTTTGCTTTATCGATTCATTAATGGATCATAATAATCTTGCAATTAAAGTTCTTTATGTTGGCAAAGGGATCTGGATCTCATCAGGAAATGGTTTAGAGATTTAGAAAATTAATTGAATTGAAATACAAAGATGTGTGAGGGATAAAAAAATCATCTTTCAATATTGATTTTTTTGGTTTGTATTTTGTAAACTATATGTACATAGTATACATACATTTTTACAAAGGCAAAGAAAATAAATGTAGGCTATTTACTGCTCAAAATATGAAAACCAATAATTAAACATATTGCTGAGGATTAATAATGCTGATTTTAGAAAGGAAACACAGGAAATAATTACCTGGAGTGATGAAAGGACTAGGACACTCCAGAAAATCCAGGTAATAGCAGTAGGGAAATTAACATTCCTTGAAGATATTAATCTTTCTGTATTGCTTATAGCAGGAGCTTGTATAATTGTCTTACATTACTTGTCTTGGATGACTCTTTTTAGACTATTTACTGATAGCCCACATTCATTTCTGTCTAGATTTTTCTCCATGGTTGCATTAATAGTTAAAGTGGACAGACAGAAGACCATAAATTAAATCAGAATTAAGGGAGCATTGTAATGCTTTTATTACACAATAAGGAAATGGTAGATACAAAAGAATTCATTTCAGTGGTATTCAGTGAAGTAGAAGTAGGTAAGAAAAAAAATTAGAGGATATTAGAGGAGTGTGATTAGCAGGCATATCTTCAGCACTTTTAAATACTTTATGATAATTTCAGTAATTTGTGACATACCATCAACCATAAGTTCAAGACCTTCTCCCAGAATAATAATAATGTAGGAGTTGATTAATAGTAGAAGAATCTTCAGGTGAGAAGGTGAGAACAAGGTGTCAAAGGTGAAATAGAATGTGAATTGGAAAGCAAATCAGTTTTATAGAGAAAGTAAGACACTTAGGAGATGGAATAAGAGAAAACACAGATATGGAAAATACGTGCGGAGAAAATACCCAGATATAGGAATGGTGGTGAATGCTGAGTGGAGATTTGAGCAAAATATAATCAGGATCATTGTTAAGAAGAGCCCACTGAAATGGCGGTTTTTTTGAACCTGAAAATCATCTTGAAAGCCTTGCTATCAAAGTCTAAGCCCAGTACTTTGAATAATTAAATTAAGAATTTATTGAAACAGCCCACAGTGAAGAGAAAATCGAAGCACAGTGTACATTCAGCTGTCATGACTTTGAGCATTTTTTCCATATATTAGTCTTGATAGAAAATATTTCACCTTAACAGGTCGAATTGTTTGCACTGAAATAACACTGATTTGAAACGTGAACTAACTTTGTTGTTTTTAATTTTGTTTCATTTTCTTTTTTGCTTGTTTTTCTCTGTTTTGGTAAATTTGGTAAACATTGATAAGTTTTGCAATCTCGAAAAATTAAACATCTGAGCAGGAAGAATCCCTCCCAATATATAAGAAATATGTAGATACTGCAGATGGTAAACTAAGTACAAGTCAGCTTATATGCCTTATTGTTATGATAACTTAACCTTCACTGAATAAGTAGAGAACACAGGTAAGTTTTAGAAAAAGGGTTTTAAAGTTTTACATTACTACATTTGGATATATAGATTTCACTATTGATGTTTATCCATACTTAGTATATCCTTTCAAAAGTGGGTGATTTATATGCAACATGTAGTACAATGAACACAATTTTGCTATTATTCCTCATTTTCATCAGTGTTGTTTTAGAATTAATTTTCCCAGAAAAATCCTCCTTAATTTCTTTAGAAATATTTTTAAATTTAATTATATTCAGTGTATTACAGTCTTAAATATTTACAGCCACATGTTTTTCTCTCTCTGGAGGTTAGAATTTGGAAAAAAAACCCCCATAATTCTCTAACTGGCAGATAAGAAAACTAAATGTTGCAGTTATGAATAAGACAGTTGAAGAGAGATAACATTTCAAATAGTACTTGCAGCAAATGCAAAGATAGATACAATTTTCAAATGATTATTCTTCTTACTAACATTTTTCCTGTACAGAAAAACCATTTTCTATAATTCTGGGTTTGACACGTAGTGTTAAAAATTTTCTTTTAATCGTGCTCATTATTCCTAAATTCACAAAACAGTAAAATTTTTATAATCAATAGTTCAGTATAATATTATATTTCAAGATGAAGGTAATTCACTAACAGTGTCTAAAAATTATTAAACCATTTGGTTGCTTTGGTTCACTTGATTAAAAAAAGCAAACAAAACATGCTTCAAAAATTAATATTTAGGATGTTGAATTCCAAAATTTTCGAGAAAGAATGTCTTCCACGGATAATCACAGTGTGAATGCAAAAGCAAAAATAAATCTTGGACAGTATGAATGGCCAGTCTTCGCGAACGAAGATTTGGGAAAGGTCATTACCCTTCAAGCCTGTGCAGTGGATTTTTTAGGTGAGACACAGTGTGCGCTGAACTGAGCCCACCCTTTAATCCTGAGGTTCATCTGCCGGGGCCAAGCGAAGCTCGGACAGTGGCAGTGAGGTCCTCAGGACGTAGGTTTGTTTAGAGTGACCTTCTCTTAGATGGATGGCCTTACAGGGCTGACGAACTCCATCTGCCCGGAGGAGTTCCCTGACTGGGAATTGAACCCAGGCCATAGTGGTGTGAGCACCGCATCCTAACCACTAGACCACCAGGGGGCCCCATCTTGGACAGTAATGTCACTGCAAACCACAATATATTGTCAGCAAAGCAAGGAATACCTAAATACACTTGGGGAGAAAATAATGTCTACTTGGATAAAACAAACTCCAAAATTTTCTGTTTACAAAAGTGTGTGTTATAAATGCCTGGATTTTTTTCTATGTGATTATAATTTTTAATACTATTTGATTTTATTTGTTGTTGGGAAGGCAAAACACCATAATAGTGCCTGTTTCTCTGTAGTGAATAAATGAGTTTAGCTGTCTTTCATTTTTACTTGAGTGAATGCAGCAAAAGATGGCAGATAACTCCACGTCATACATAATCTCTTGAGGTGAAACTACGCTAGAAATGAGATGACTTCAGGGCAAATATTTATTTAATTAAACAGAAGGGAATTTATTTCCAGGGAATGTTAAAAAAGAAAATGGTACTAGTTTCCCAAAGATAATATAAATAACTTTGCAAAAAAATCAGACTAAATACTTTAAAAGATTCCATATTACAGCCAGATCTAGTAATGACGTATTTTAAGGTCATGATTACTTAAAAATATTGTATGTAACAATTGAATTGTGGTCTTTATCATTCTTTCTTGTTTTATCATTGTTTTTTAACACCAATTTTTTTCTACACAACAAATCAGTCAGAATTGTAAACTTTGTCAGGTCATTTGTTGTTTTTATCATTTAAACTGATAAATTAAACTGTCAGTACACTCTAGTAATGTATCTTAATCTCATTCCATAAGTTTTTGTTATGGAGAAACTCAAAGTCAAATACAAAATTTATGGTTCTCAAGGGATTTTTTTAAACAATACTTAACCAATGAGTTTCCTATCTATTTCAATTCTGATAGTACATCTCTGTGAGGAAATGAATGTTGAAAGGACAACTCAGTATCCAGTAGATCCTACTGCAGATATACTGAATTGAATCAGGCACTGACCTCTCAAAGACAAATAGATTCTTTTCCATGCCAATGTTATTATTGCATAATTTTCCAGATGTTTAGGTGTTAGAGATTAACTTTCCTTTGTAATTGTTTTCTTAATTTTTTTTTGTTTATTTTATTTAACTTCTTGTAAAATGTTGGGTTATAATATTTTATTTATTATTAATTAGTCATGGAAGTACCTTATTTCTCCCAAATATTAAATTAATTTTACATATTCAAATAACAAATTTTATACATGTTTTCTTGCTGTCAGGTAAAAAAATACATTATTTCAGGATGCTAAGGTGTTAGAGATTAGCTTTGTTGTGTAATTGTTTTCTTAATATTTAATTTGTCTCATTAATAGTTTACTTATTTTTAAATGTCAGTTTATAATATTTTATTTAATATTAGTTATTCATGGAAGTAGCTTATTTCTCCCAAATTATATATAAATAATATATGTTCAAATAATAGATTTTCTATGTGTCTGATTGCCAGTAGGTAAAGAAATACATTAGTTCAGGTTGCATGACAATAAGTAATTAACCAATTCACATATCGCCCTTCCCAAAATAAACTATTTCTTTTTTGTGGTTGTCACTGTTATTTGAAATAACCTAGATTCCAAACAAAATGACATTGGAGGCAGTCACAATGCATTATTTTAAACAAGTGAGAAAAATGAATTTTTCTATTAATTTATTTAATTTGGCAAAAACTATTTAACTAAGTCTATCTGAAATACAATTAACTTGCTCCCTCTTTAAGCCATTTTTTAAAGGATTAGAGAGAAAGAAATTAGTGTTTCTATTATAATGTTCATATATATTCATATAATATTTCATGTTCTATTATGTTCTAGGTTGGATGCAACAAACTATAACTGTCTCTCACATTGGCTTATGGTATTCTACAAGACTGTCCTAATTTTTCCAAACTGTTTAATTTCTTCTTTAGCATTAGAAAAAAAAATAGCCCATGGTGAAACCTATTTCTAAAGATTTAAGAGAGCAATCAGGAATTGTCTGTGAATTAGGTATAAAACTAGTATTAGGTATTTCCAAGTTACAACAGTCTGGAAATAAATGTCTACGATGCTTATGAACTAATGGTCTAACACAATTATTATGTTGCCTTTATCGATGTGTATAGGGCTCACCAGGATATCACATACTCCTGTGTTTTTTGATCTGTCACACTAAACCCTACTGGTTGGTGTTTCTCCTCATCACCCTAAATTTGTGCAAGAAACTACTCTATACCCATCCAAAAAGGCTACGTCACTCCCTCAACTCCCCCCCATCCTGCCCCCACTTCAAGAAAGTACTAGTAAAGCTGTATCTTCAACAAATTCTTTTTTTCTTTTTTCAACTGTAAGTGCCTAGTTATCTCTGGATTATTTTTGCCTCCCTATTGCTGGACATCAGTGCATGACTGAATGACTTTTTTTTTGTTTAGGTCCGAAACCTTTTTTCACTCCTTTAAACTCCTTGTTTCCTTCTGTGTTCACCAGTCATCTCTTTCATAAACACCTAAAAAGGACTATTAACCTTTGTCAGCTTTACCTTTTGCATCTTTTAACCCATCTAGTCAAATCCTCACCTGAGTACCACTTATCAATATTTTGATTGCGATATACAAACATTATATCCCCTCCAACCCAGAAAAATATAATAAGACAAGTGGATGCAATGCCAGTATATGAAACAAAGGAAAAACTTAAAAACATCAATAAAGACTGGCAATTACATGAGTTTTATTTTTCAATAAATAAGCAAATCGTCACCTGAGGTTTAGAAGTATGACTTTTAGCATTGAACTGTATTTGTTGTCAAAATTTCTTTTTATCAAATAGATATTTGCCCAGGCTGGTGAGAGTGTCAAGCACAGCTGGTTATGGCATCGGTCAAATTTTTGCCTTTTGTTACTGTTAGTTATGGAAAGGATGATTCCCTAACTATATTTAATGTTATGTGATATCAAAGCCTGTCCACACACTCTTTTTTCTAAACTGGAGGCTAATGAAAGAAATTCTACTTATTTGTACTTAAAATACTGTAATTCCCTGGACTTAGTATTGTGTAACAGGCTATTTGCAAAGTCAAGTGGATAAAAGATGAATATGCCACAAAGCTTATGGACAGAAACTAATGAGAAAAAAAAGTCAAATTGTAATTAAGAAAAGCAAAGCAAACTTCTGTTGAATAGCTAGCTAAAACTAGGAAACATTAATAGATCCTAATGGAGAGTAAGAGCATATTGCTATTGTACCAAATTATCAAGGGTAATGATTAGTTTCTCCCCTATTACACTCTATGCATTGAGAACAAATGTTTGTTTGTTTAAAAAAAAATACACAGAGCATGGGACCTTAAGTGGAAATTAATTAACTTTATCTTATCATCTGTGTTCTACAGGGTACAAGAGTAAATGATGATCACAAAGTCTTCTATTGTTACAGTATTTGAATCTGTATCACTATTTTTCCTTCAGGCAAGAGGGATTTGTTTGATAACAGGTGGTAGGGCACACAAACAAGATTTTACAAAGCAGGTTATTAGCCCTGTCAAGCAGATTAATATCTAGATAGGTTGAATTCATAAATACTAGAGTAAAGCATGGCTAATGGGAATTGCTAAGGAGGAAGATATAAGTTTATAATAGAATTAAATTTCTTGCACTGACTTTTGTGTAATTGTGGCTACCCTAAGGATTCAATATTTAAAGAAATATTTTCTCCACAAGAGACGTGAATAGATTTTTTAAAATGTTAAAAATAAAACAGTGTAGTCTATCCTGCAATCTTTCTTCCCATAATTGTTTCCATGTCATGTTTCCAGTCTTTCTCTTACCATTATGACCAACACTAGTCTCAGAATTCCTCAAAAGATCTTCTCTTTCGTGGTGGAAGTTGGGGCTGAAAGCTTTGTGATTGTATTGACAAGACATGTCCCAAGGTCAAGGTATAATTCACAGCTAACTGAGAACATGGTAACTACATTGAAAACGATTAAGGAGATTCCTTAATAAATAGTTCAGATTAGACAGCTACATTTTAGATGGCAATCATGAAGTAAAATGAATCTCCTCTAGATGATGGTTCACTAAGAAACATGATATTTGGAATGCTGAAACTCCTTAAAACTTTATTTACAAGCAAACGAAAACTTCTCTGAAAACTGCAACTCAGAAAGTAATATCGTATGTCCTTTGGGAATTTATTTTTTTGCTCCAGTCTATTTTGTGGTTAGGATTATTCAATACAGTAGTAAATATAGCATTGGTAGTAATGAAATTTATCAGGAAAGTGGATTCACACTGAAGCAACATCGTTTAAATTTCATTTTTTGGATCAGTGTTATCAGTCATCCATATAATGTTTACAGCAAGTATGATAAGTGAGATGTTAACTTCTTGGTATTTTGTAGAAATGCATTCATAAAGGATAATTTAATCTGTTTTTTATTATTCCAGATTTTCTAACATCACAAATAAGCAAAACCTCCAAGAGTGTCTACATGAACTCAAAAATGCTTTCATCTGTAACTAACTGCTTAGGTAGCATCACCAAAATTTTTACATTTATTGCACCATCTATTCCATTCTAATTTTCCTTTTTATCTTTTTTTTAACCTTTTATGTGCATATACCTAATTGAAAGACATGATAGAAGCTGAGTGTAATTCCAGTCATGGATGGTCCTCACTTTTCACAGACAGATGGACAGAATGAGTGACTGTCCATCCTATAAGATTCCACCTGGCTTTTTCTGTGTCTTGCATATGCCACTGAGTAAAGCTGGTACATTCATTTTTTAAAATTTAAAAGTGATATCTACTTATCAAACTGTAGGTAGTAAATAGCAAACATCAATGTTCTAGATTCTCTCTCTTTAGTCAAAGAACTACTGAAACACCATTTGTTTTCTTTATTTTCAAGGCATTATCTAAGATGGACTTAATTACACTCTTTTTTCATTACTAATTATTTTAGGCAAGGAAACATCACCATAAAGAGTTGACTATCACAGCATATTCATAATGAAGGAGATCTAGCAGCTTGATCTGTTGCCTAAATTTTGTCAGTTTGTCACCTGAGATTTGCTAGGGTGTTCTGACAGATCCAACTGTTACTGCAGAAGAATGTGATTTTTTTTTTACAATTTTTGATCTGCTGGTCCCCTTCGGGTATCTCAACTACACTGCAGCCAATCGAATGATGTTAGATGTATATGTCTAGGTACATAAATAAAGCCCTAAATAACTACTGTAGGTTAGGTGCCTAGCTATAAGTTAGTTAACATTAGATAAAATTAATCGACTTTATGTTCATAATTGAGTTTCAGATTTTTAACACATGCATCATGTAAACGTCTATATGAAGAGTAAGAATCCAAGATGTCACTGTAGTCAGTCGACATGTCAGTACAGAAATCAGAAATCAGTCAGTACAGAAATCTTTGTCACCTGAAATAGACACATTGAGTTTAAGTTCATTGACTCAGCGTTGTATCCGAGGGTAATCAGGATGTTATAGAGAGTCTCACAGCCTGCAGCAGCTCCTGTAGAAACTCAAAACTTTCTATAGGTCCTTTGTCACATCACTAATCCCATGTACACGTATCAGATACCTTACAGAATCTCAAATAGCATTTTATATCTCTGTGTAGGCAACTGAATATATGTTCAGTAGCCATTGAGTTGTTAGAAGACAATCAAGTGTATGTGTCTGTAATCTGGAGCTGAAGTGCACATAAGTGTATGCCTGCTATAAATTCACTTATTTTTTTGGTAGTGTAAACCAGGTAGAATGTCACTAATTTTTTTCTGACTACTTCTCTAGTTACTTTGTAAGGTTGAAAACATATGTTGTTGTTGTTGTTTCACCGATAATATAATTTCTGAAAGATTATAAAGAAACTTCCAAATTAGGACTGTGAGCATGCTTATCTCTGACCTTTACATTTCTAATTACCAGTTTCCACTGTCTGATAAGGCTGAGAGTAGAAATGCATTAGAATTAAGGATCATATCTCACAAAATACTGTAAAATATTGTAATAACATTGTTTATCGGAGTTGGAAAGTGCTATATTAAAGATAGTGTTCTTATCAGAAGTGAAACTTGCTAAACTTGGGACTTGAAGATTTTTGCACTATAAAGCCAGAATAAATTACTCAATGTATCGAGAAGCTAAAGACAATAATTTCATGCTTTATAAAAACATTCTACTAAGAACAATAGAGATATATTAAATAGCAAGTCATCTTCCATTTAGAAAGAAGGTCCCTCTTTCTGTGTACAAGAGAAAACTGACCTGTTTTTTAAATGGAAAAATCAGAAAGTGGAATTCTTTTTCATACTCTCTTTATTTGTCTTCTATGAAATGTATTCACCATGCAGAATACGTGAAAGGAGTATTTATAAGTGATGTAAAATCTGAAAAAGAAGAGATCCAAAATATCTGGGCATTAGGTGTCAGAGAAAAGACCTCCTGTCACTCACACATTGAGCATATGAAAAAATTGTTTTTATGTACCAAATTCTTTCAGTATAGAAGTGTAAAATCGTAGAACAGTCTCAGTTGGAAGAGACCTTAAATATCATCTAGTTCCAACCCCCCTGTCAAGATTTTAAGTTTATCTTCAATCACTACAGAGTTAAGGGGTTGATTAGGGAAAGAAACTCTTTTCAAGAACTGCAGAACTAGAGGAAAAATGATCTTCAAGTTGCTGTTCAACAACTTTTATTCAGATTCACGTAACAAGGGAGTATATCATATCCATTCTAGGCTCACAAAAACATTTTACCTGATAAATTTATTTAAAAAATTAAGAACTCAGTAGAATCAGGGAAGGAACAGCAGAATCATACTGTCATGTGTTTAGGAAAGCAAAACTCTTAAGTTTATCTATGTTTAAAGATAAACATTTTTGAAAGGCTACGATGATCCAAAACATTTAAGTAATGAATGGAAGGTTTATCTTTTTTCCCAGTTATCTCACAAAGGTAAATACTACAGCATACTATTGAAAAATGGAAGTATTCATGACGGATATATAGCTTTCTCTGCAGAGTCTACTAAAATTGTCTTAGTACACTAAGACAGGATTTATCTCCAAGCAGCAAATATGAACTGCTTACACACAGATGTGCACATCTATGTATGTGTGAGTAGGATGTCAGACTTCAGTCTAGCTGTTACGTTCAAGACAGTCTAAATTGACTTACGTGACCTGACTTAGAAGTTAATTGCTTCAGCATGAGTTCCCGTTACCACTTGGTTATCCAAGACATCTTTATGGGACAACACACCTATGACACTGGACTTACAGTAGACAGTCATACAGAATAGCACCTTCAGGTCAGACCTGGTACCTTAGAGTACCTAGAACCACATTACTGGTTGGATTAATTTGTTTATACATAAGGAATTTGTGTAATTTAAAATGTCCTAGAGTACTCTGTGATTTCTGTCCATCACATACACAAGAATCCATATCTTCAGGCTCTTAGTTTCATGTGGATGCTGTGAGTACTCAAATGGCACCTATGTGTAGGCACCTGAAATCAGTTCTCAAAGTTATATTTCAAGAAAAGAAACAGTCAGAGATTTATTTGTTTGCCCAAAGATTTTAGGACCCCAGTGACATTTTAGATTCCCTGAGCTACCCATGGGCTTGACAGACAATGCCACATCACCCGGAGGCTCATGATCTGGGCAAAAAGCTGTTTGCTGGATGGATTGCCATAAGGCATCACAACTGGAATTAGAGCAGTAGGCTCAGGCAGTGACTCATACCCTCTGTATCTACTTTAGTGTGAGCTGAATCGCTTTCTAGGCTTTACTAACTTAATCTCCTCTGAGTGTAATAAGAGCCAACTGTAGTCAGCTATAGTCTCTTTTCCTCTGGAACTAAATTCCATCTACTACATTAAACACATCACAGTTTTTAGTAATATATCTGAATTTCATACTTTTTATCTGCTGTCTTCTTGCATTTAGTAGGAATTCTGTTATAACAAATAAAGAAGCTAGCAAATAAACTCAATCAACCAACAAAACAAACAAAAAAAGGAGAAAAAGAATGCCTATTGTTACAAACAGGCATTAGAAGAACCAATTTTTGAAGTGTTTATCTAAATTTTCTGTATCTAAGGAAGGGTATATATGATAACTTTTTGCCGTACTTTCTTGTAAATTATAGAAACCCCTTAATTTTGCTGAGATAAGGGAACAGGAGGCAAAACAACAACCCAAAAGAACTAAAAGTATTTATTTTTTGCACTTCCCATGCTGGTCTTAAAAGACAGTAATATCGTTTTAGACTTATTGTCATTAATAATAATATTTATGAGAGATGGTCATAGGAAAGAACCTTGGTTTGAAAGATTACATTAATTTTGCTTACATTAAAAGGAAACCTGAGTAAAGCAATATGCATTATGGAGGTTCAGACTTTAACATAGAAACTTCAATAAATTGAAAAAACTGGTGACTGAAATGAACATTTCAAAGATTTGAATTTCACATCCACATCATAAAAGTTTAGATTTTCATCACACTTCTATGCACTGAGGAGTGGTTATGGAAAAATTAAAGAAAAACAAAATTATCCAAGGAACAACAATCCTAAACTTGGCCTCAGTAACAAGAAGGGATATGATTATTTTTCTTGATTGATTGTGGACACTAGAGAAGGCTCAGAATAATTTTCATTAAACAGCAATTAAAGAATATAGAGGTATTAACTGGTCATGAATGAATAAAGTTTCTATCATTATAAAATAAATGTTCTGGGACAACCCACCAAACATGTCAGTGGATTAAAAGGTATGCCTTTTTAAAATAAATTTCAACAAATATGATATGATTTTCTATGATTTTAAAGGACAATGCTTATGCACAAGAGATTTTGACCTGTAAAAGGAAAAAGAAAAAATTATCTGCCTGATACAAAAAAATGATGCAAGAGTAGTAGGGTAAACGGAAAACTAATTTCGAGCAAAACAAGAGAATTAAAAAAAAACCCAAACCCCATTTTTACTATCCTTCAGAAAGAAACCTCGGCTGTTGTTGTATTCTCTTATGAGTCTTCTTTTGTCTTGAAATATAGCTTCTGACCTTTTTTTTTCTCAGGGAAATCTCCATGGTGTCTAATTAACTTTCTTTTCTGTCACTGTTGCCGTTCAAAGACTAAAGAAGTTTTTTTAATTACTAGTTTCAGCTTCATGTGAAATAACAATTGCAAATATGAGATGGTAATTAAATTTTTATATCTGTATTCAGACATATAGAGTAAATACATGTACCTTTAAGGCATCTATTAATAAATTCCTTCTGTGCTGATGGTTGGTTCTTCATTATCACTACTTATTGACTATACATTCAAAAGTATCAATCCTTAACAAACTTACACTATATTAGCTGTGGGTGTGCAGTACTATGGAATTCATGCCATACAGTTTGTACTGATGACTACAGTTCCTGATTACTCTTAGGCAATGAGGTTAACATGGTCAGGCTTGTGAGTTCCTCACAAAAGAAGTCAGAACAGAAGTAGTCTTCTTTCTTCTCCACATTTTCTCTTCTTCCTTGATATGTTTATTTTCCTTACCCACTCCCAAAAAAGGGGATTCTGGTCTGTCCCTAATACTGTTTATATTTGTCTCAGTTTTGACAGTCATAATTTCTGTGTATTTGGGATGGTCTCCTAAATACTTGCAATCCTTTAGGATTACCCAATTCCTTCTTATTCTGTAATTTGCATTCTCCTGCATGCAACTGCATGTCTTTGTTTGCTTCTTTGGTAGTCACGTTGTTTATATCCTTCGGGAAAAGTCTTATGTTGTATCTGACTATGTCACTAAAATTTTATGAAATAGTTATATACTTGTTTGCAATATTTTACTGACCTTGTATTTGAGATGAAGGAAAACAAAGAATAATTATATACTATTCACTTATAATTTATAGGACGTGGGTAGAAACAGACTGTAGGACTAATATAGTAACATGGGTAGCTTAGATTTTCTTCTGTTTTTTCTTTCCTATTTTTAGGTAATTAATTTACTGAGACATTGTTCAGCCAAGCCAGTATCCTGTTCAAAAGACTAAGTGTTCTACTGAGTTGAAATCCCTCCCCTTTATTCGTTTCTTATCTTCTCTGATGTATTTTGCCTGCCAATTGGTTCTACACACTTGTGTTATCATTCTTCACATTTATTTATCTACTTTTACTATCTATGATGCCTGAAATCATATTTCCTTTGGCATTTTTGGCAGAACAATAATTTTCTGTAATTTAGAAAGAAATCTATGTGAAAATTGAGTTGTTTTCTAGAGAGAACAACAGATTTTGAGGGGTTTTGGTTATATATGTCATAATACATCCAAGTAGTAAAACTATGAAATGTCAGTGAACAGTTAGACGTGATCCAGGAACTACTCTGTGATTCTTTCTCTTTCTTCATTTCTCTAAAATCCAATAATTCTGGTCAACCAGCCCCCCACCAAACACTCAAGAAAGATGTTATTTTAGAATAACAATATTTTTATTTTGACATAATAACATTGTATAAAAAGCATATATATGTTAGCTAATTAAGGAAAATGAAGAATTTCATAAAAATATTATCACACAATTTCTCTTTTTAGTAACAAAGGAAATGCATATACAAAGAATTCTTGAAAGACTTGGCATAGGTGTAGATAAGTAGTAACATAGGAAGATATTTTCCACGTTTCCCTTTTTACAAAGCCGTTTGTGGTAAGAAGTCATGTATAACTGAGCTATTTGTAACTTATGAAGAAGAAATCCATGATAACTCAGTAATTTTTTAACTTTTCTCCCTCCTACATAGACAGAAGTTAGTCTCACATGTAATAGTGCTATAGTAAGATAACTAGAACCATTCTATGAAATGATATTCTGGTATATTCATGTAATGCTCTGAGATTCAGTGACTGATGATTTTCAAGTTGCCACCAGGAGACAAGCCTTCTGCCTTTGTTCAGTTCTGAACTGACATATGTAAAATGATAGAAATTGGTTAAGACATATGTAAAATGATAGAAATTGGTTAAGACTATTACTTTGTCTTCTCAGTATTCTTTGGCTGAATAGAACCATGTATTTTCTTCTTTTTCTGCTGTATTTCTCAATTTTAGAAATACCTTCTTCCTATGAAGAGAGGCCTGGTGTTGTTCAGCCTAGAGAAAAGAAGGCTCTCGGATGACCTTACAGCAGCCTTCCAACACCTAAAGGGGGCCTACAAAAAAGCTGGAGAGGCACTTTTTACATGGGCAGATAGTGATAGGACAAGGGGGAATGGTTTTAAGTTAAAAGGGAAAAAATTTGGATTAGATATTAAGAAGAAATTCTTTACCCAGATGATAGTGAGGCACAGGAACAGCCTGCTCAGAGAAGTTGTGGATGTCCCATCATTGCAAGTGTTCAAGACCAGGCTGGGTGAGGTTCTGAGCAAGCTGATCTATTGGGCAGCATACCTGCCCATGGCAGGGGAGTTGGAACTAGATGATCTTGAAGGTTCCTTCTAACCCAAACCATTCTATGATTCTATGAAATCAACCCATGTGTGCTAAAACAGGTTCATGAAATGTCATCCAGGAATAGTCAAAGATATTGAAATAGCATGACTAGATACTAATGCAGTTGCCATCACTTCAGTTAATTGTTCTATTACTGCTTTTTAATTTTTACATTTTTAAATTTTCATTATACTGTTCTGGATAACATGGATCATCATACTGATATTTTCTTTAAAAAGGGAAAAATCCTGCATAATTAAAACATCGTTTTCATACTAAGATTTCAGAAAGACTTCATTATTTCTATCTGTATGTAGTATGAGCTTTTACATAATTCATTTTTTTGTAGCATCAAGATCAAATTATTTCAGCTTCTTGTTTGAAGTCTTTTCATGCTGTTTGCAATTGACTGAGGCTATCAACCACAGTACATTCATAGTTATTCGGGATTCACGGAGCTTGTTTGCTGGAAATAAATTAATTAATTCATTGCAGGGTTTGAGTTCTATGTCTTTAAATAAAATTAACAACTGGAAAATATATTAATATTTTCTTTAGAAAAGTACTGGGTGTTGACACTAGATTATATCAGATGGGAAACTTCCAATCTTCAACCTCAGAAGGGTTCAAATACAATTCTTAATACTGAGATGTCATTCTTTGTATTATCAGTAGTTGATTTGCTTGTGAAATCTTTTCACTACCGTATTTGTTCTCTTATTCTTTCCACCAGAAATCTTTTATGCTGAAATTTAAGATTAATAATTGACTTTTGTATGATGACTGATTAATTTTCCCATCTGCAGGGAATCTCAAAAGTTAGTTTTTCAAACTTTTTTCACAATTACTTTTCTTCAAGCTCTGGTGTTTCTAATGAAAAGTACTGAAATACATTTATATCAGTCAATGCTTTACCTGGCAGTGTCCTATACCAGGAACTAAAAGGTTTTCTTTTTTTCCTCTGTTATTTAGGCTGAGTAAACAATGCTATTGCACATGACAGAGTTAAAAAAGGAGTAATCAGTCTTGAATGATTTACACTACAAAGAGAAATAAAAATGGTAACAGTCTAAACCTATTGTCACAGTCCGGTCACAATTGTTTATAGAGAACAGATTATGTTTCCTTTAGCTTTCTGTTGTACTTGCCTGTATAGCTGCAGAGAAATAGTTTTGCACACATAAACTTGTCATTACGTTCCTGTTGGAGTATTTTAGAATTTATTTTTCCATTATTTACTTGAGTCTTTTTCAATCATTGGAAATATGAGTTGGGCAAACGTGTGTGACGTGGGTCCTTTTCTTTGCTTTCAATTAGAGATGATCTCAAACAAAACCAGAAGAAATAAAGGCAAAGACATTTTTTGAAAAGATGTCAAAATAGTAAGGAAATTAATACTCCTACTTTGTTCTATTTTACTTTTATTGTGTGCTTGCTTTTTTTAACCATCTGCCTAATGAAAAGAGCTAGGTGAGCGGAAAACTGTACCTGCATCAGCATTGAAGATTATTATGTACTTTAAGCATGATTAAATGACAGCATGATTAAACAGGATCTGTTATAAATAACAGACACAATAAAATGGCATATTAAAAACTGGTTCACCTGCATAGATAAGGAGAATATAACACGGAAAAGAGCATACCAGTCTTTGAAATGTTAGAGTTGGTCTGTATATTTAAGAAAACTTCTGAAAACCTGAAAATTCAGATTATTAGCCAATCTATATGTCAGTGAATAGTTACAGGTTATTAAAGCTACTCCTAGCAGTTCAGCTTGTATATAGAAATGTAAAGGCATGAAACATTTACAATCAATTTTAAACCAACATCCGAATGTATATGATTCACTACTTTACTAGAATGTTTTTAAATCCAAGTTTAAACTGTGTTTTTCACAAAGTGCCAGAGAGATAGAAGTACCTTCTAAAGAAAGTGTATCTGTTTCTCCAGCAATAAGTCAGATGATGGATATGGGAACTTCTCATGGCATACAAACAACATGTGTAAGGCCTAATCATAGATTTCAAGGATGTAAAAAAGTTAGTTTCTCTTTTTCTTTTTTGTCTATTTTCATCTTGTTTTCCTGAAAATCCATTTTAATTTTTAATTAGAAAATGACTTCCCAACTTTCATCTGCATCAAAAAGTAATATGTGAAGATTAGGTTTTAGGATCAGGACCTGAACCTTTACAAATTCTAAGATTTGTGAGTAATTCTATAGGTTTTGGGGCATATAATGAAGCCGAGCAGAAAAAGCTACTGGAATATTTATGCCTATTTAACAAAAGGAATGACTAGGTATTCAAACTCCTCTTGTTTGTCCTCTTGTAATAATATAAAGCTTATTTCTGAATATATTAATTTATTTATATAAATAAAGCTACAGCCATTTTATGTTCTATTGATCTTAAATATCTCACTTTGAACCTCAAACAGAAATCTGGTGGAATGTCCTTGGAATGAGCATCTTCTTCATTAGTATTCTCTCAAGGAAGAAATTATGCCTTCAATCAGAATAATAAGTATAAATTGCATAATTCATGGGCCACGCATGGACCTCTAATAAAAATGGCATGATGTTATTAAAGTAGCCTGAGCTAAAGAAAACATTAAGGAGTTCTGCTGAAGTCTAATTTTTTAAAATGGTTTTGTCTATTTTCAAAGAAAATAAAAGCAAATGACTGGAACTAATTTGCTGCATCTTTCTTTTTGTGTTGCGTATTTAAAAATATTTAGTCCTTCCTTTTGAAATCTTTTGTTTTGATTCCACTGTTTGTTGCTGTACTCATTTTTCATGCCATTATTATTAAGCAAGGCATCAATATATAATGTCCCGATAAACAATTCATAGACCAACAAAGCTTGATAAGTATGACACAATGTTTTCTCATCCTATAAAACTCTGTATTTCAGAATTCTTTCATTTCATCTATGCAGAAAAGCTGCACTGAGTAACAATGTCTGTTCTCAATTTCTGTGTTATATACTTTTAAATAGACATTAGTAGAGATGGGAAATGTTCCAAAAGGAGCAGAGAGATGGTTCCTTTACTTGTGGGTGAGTCTTCTAAAGAACCCTGTGAACTATAGGGAATAAAGTGCAAAGGAAGAAAAAGAATCACAGAAGAAGGCTGGGAGTCTACTGAGGGGAAAAGAACTAATATCAATCTTTTAATGAAGGATTTAGGTGGTGACCTTGGACTTCAGGCACCACACCCTCCCAGCAATCCCAAGACCACTAGCTGTTAAACAATAGTCATATCTAAAAGAGTAAAACCAGAAATTACAAACTTTGATATGGAAAAAATATATCTTTGGCAAAAACAAATGGCTACAGTGTCTTGAAAATGTCATTTTAGCCGATATTCTAAAAAAAAAAAAAACAAAAAAGAAATTAACAAAAATAAATAAATAAATAATTCTTGTCTCTTTATGACCAAATCTGGCATAAAGGAAAGAGCTTTGCACACAGATCGCTAAGCTCTGATCAGCTTTGGACCTGTCATTCATCATTCTAAGGGAGTTTCAGTGGCTTTTTGGAAGACATATAACACAGAGAGTTGATAGAAATAGTGAATTATGAATATGGAATAGGAAAGTGGTCACACACACTTGCATTAAGACATTCCAAATCACTTCTAAATGTAATACGTAGTGGGTCACAGGGGTGTAATGACAGAAAGATATTGAATAGGGTTTTGTGCTTTTTATTTTCTGAAGTCAATCTACTCACAATCTTATTTTTATTGTTTGTTTCTCCAGAAAGGTATTTGGATTTCAAAGGCACACTGCATTTTATCATGTAGCACTCAAATCATATTTATTACCACTAGTGTGTTTTATTTTACTCTTAGAATAATACAGTGGCCATAAATTTGACATCAGTTATTTTTATACAGATCTATTTGCTTAGTGGGTCAGAAAGCAATTGTTTGTCATATCAATCATAATTGTTACATTATACCTCTAAGGTTTATGATAGATAGGGTGAAATTGCCTGAAAACAAAGTTCTGTGGTTCTATTTATTTATTGGCCCCTAACATTACCTCTACTTCTGTAGAAAGTTTATCTTAAACTTTAATTAGGCAATAATTTACCTTCATGATAAAATGAATTTTATTTTTTAAATCCTACTTCACTTGTTGAGGAACATATACATACAAGTTTTGCATGGAAGACACAATGACTGTAAAATCATATAAAAGCATATACCAAAAATTACTGGCAATATCTTTTAAATTTTTTGTGGAAACTTTAAATTTTTGATATGATGTTCAGTGAACATATAGGTTGATATTTATAGTTTGTGGTTTTGGCAATCACTGTGCAGTCTCTCTATAACCTAAGAATAGAAGTAGGAATTTTCAATGGCCAGTTTCTTCTCCCTAAATTAGTAAACCAAAATACTTTCTGGAAATATTTCTTTCCTCGTTGACTATGGAAGAAGCCTGGGTAACTATTTCAAGTTAAATACCTGCCTTTTAGACAGAACTGTAATGACATAATTAATACATTTATCTCAAGACATATTCAGAGAAGACCTGCAGTAAATAATTACAGTTAGGCATTCATGGTCATCTTACTTAGGACAAAGAATCTGTCTTAATAGTTACAGGACAGTAGAAATAAGCTTCAGTACCTGCCTAGTCTCTATTTCATTGTGTCTATAACTTTACGTATACTTTCAGAACAAGTTTAGATAAGTTTTATAATTCATTTATTTTCTCATGATTTTCTGCAATTTTATGTGTTGCTATTCATATTAGACCATGTTATTCTTATTTTCAAACTGTATCCATGTAATAAATAATATAACCAACATAGAGTGTTAATTTGTATTTTTAACTTTCTGTGTAAATGCAGTATTCAAATGCCATTTCTATCTTACTAGTACTGTTATGAAATAAATTTACTTAAATACATATTTTTGCAATAGCTTCATAGACCTTTCTATTAATAATTTTTCCAATAAATAAAAAAATCAGAGTATTATTCTTTGATAGAAATATGTCCTGAATAATTGTCCTGGATATCATAGTTCTCAATTCTATTCACAAGAATTTAAATACAGCTGTTAAGAAACATGTGTTGTTTTATCATATTGTATCTTTTCTCATGACAACTTATGAAGTGATTCATTTCCATGTGCCTTTCAATGTCAAAACTTGTTCGCATAAGTTTCTTGTTAGTCTAGAGAAATACCATTTTCTAGTATCAGAACAATTTGTATTCAGGGAGAAATTAAGATCTGTCTAATGAACCTAATCAGGACATTTTGTTCAGAAAGTGATTTCAAGTCCTCTTCTCCTTATCATGAAGCCAGAATAACTTATGTTCCTTTGGTGATCAAAGCAGATGATCTTTAACTGGCCCACAGATACCTTCTCTTTATGAAAAGAGCATTGCTCTAACAGTGGTTGAGTCTATGATTCTAGTCCAAGTCAGAAAATAGATGAGGTGATATATGTTAGTCATCACTAAACAAGTCTTTTTTATAACTAAATTAAAAAAAAATATATAATTAAAGCTTCAGATGAGCCTTAAAACAAATTTGGGTAAAGCAAGTTCAATACAGTCCAGTCCTGATCCTAGTAGGATTAATGCAAAGTCTCTTAACTCTCTGCTCTTATCAGTGTTTCAACCTGATAATTATCAGGCTGAACAAATAGTTCAGGCCTATTTGTGATTTTATTCTGTCTGCCTTTTACCCATGCATGTATTAAAATATGGCAGCATAGTCACATAAGATGAAGATAACAGTATTCATCTACCAGACGGAATCAAATGACCAGCACCCAGATGCAAACATGCACCTGAATGACCTGATACTACCCAGATCCCAGAAATTAGAGCCATCTGTTTTTTAATTGATGAAAGTAGCAAGTCATTCTTCATGCTAAACAGATCTTGACCTACAGAAAAGTGTTTATAGACATCGGTGAAACACACTGGAGATTGGGTCAGAGAGAACATAACCCCTTTGCTTTTGGCTTCTTTCAGCATGGCTCCCCGTCAGAACCAACAATCTATCACATGCTTACTGCATCATTAGTATGTATGCTTAAAGTTTGATTCTTAGTTGTTAAAGATAGATCACATCTTAATCAAATGCAACAAATACCTGCTTATTTGAACATCTAGGATTTTGTTGGTGTCTCAATTGCTAAGAATTTTTTCACATCACAGTAGTCCCTAATTCCCTGCTATTGACAATTTCAATGATGGTAATAACATTTCTTGAGCTACAGGCTTACAATAGCTATATTCCCAGCTGTGCCTTTCATGAGGGAATATCCAGAAAGAAATTGTAAATAGTCATCACAGTTGATAAGAATTAGGCTCTGGGAAGAACTCTTGACTGTAGAAATAGTCTCCTAAGCATCCTGCATCAGAGATGCAAAACTTGAATGAACACTAGATCTATAAACATATGTCCCATTAGAGATTTTTTTGTGTGGTTCTTCTGTTGCAATTTTAATGATTCTTTTCTTCTCCACTGAAAGCTATGATTCCCTTGCCTGCTACCAGAAAACAAATATCAGCTTTCGCACTTATGGGCAAGCAGAAGTGTTTTGAAGACATTTTTGAATTAGGAAAGTGTCTAAGATATTGTCGCACAGAGAAAACCATGTTAATTAGAATCTTCTCTTGTATCTCAAGACAAGCATTTACCAGAATAGTGATACATATATAGAGGTAATATATGCTAGAGTTCTGCAGCTAACATCAAAGCTTATTATAGAAATTCAAAGGGAATAGTGAATTTAAAGGAAAGATTTTATTTTTTGTCTTTCTCAAGGTAAATGATATACTATAACATCTTTCCAAAGCATCATACTAAGTTTTCAAGAAAAACTATCTCTGTAGCAAATATATCCAGCAGTTAACATATATTTTTCTTGTGATTATATTGATTTTTTTTCCTAATTTTAGTGTATAGTAGCTTTTCTGAATCCGAATCTGATATAGCACACAAACAGAAAGTTATTCTCTGTCAATCAAAACCACAATTGATGGAGGATGTTTAGAATTTACTGGACATAAATAACATGAGGACAGCACAAGCTTTGGGATAAGACCTCCAGGCATTTTATTTATTATATTTTTAAAATATATGTCCACTTTTATCTGTAGGGTTCATTTTTTTTTAGCAGAGAAAAGGACTTCATTTTTTTATAGATATCACAAAGTTTGCCCCTACTCTCAAACAGGAGACATTGTAATAATGGGTTAAAGAATGAGAATCTAAGGTGTTTCATTAATAATAACAGCAACATACTAATAGAAAAGATAATTAATGAATAGCAAATAAATTAGTCAAACAACAACATTGTCTAAGGATTTTGATATCAAAATGACATTTGAGTTTTAGGGACTTTGTATATGGTAGAGTTTGTTCAAGTCTACTAATGCTGTATTCTGGTAAGTGTTAAATAAACTTGTTAACATTTGGTTAATCTATCTCTACTCATTCTTTGTCTTCTAAAGAATTTCACTCCTAGTTTCAAGCTAATTCTAGGAACTCGCACTCAGTGCAAAGTTCATTCCACTAAAACATATATTAATCTCTAGTGTCGGTATTACTATATTTTAATATGCTGACAGCCAAATTGAATTCAGCCTGTTAATATATCTCACATACCTTGCATATTGTGATGTCAAAAAGTCTCTGATGAGAATGTTTCTGATCATTGTCACATTATGCAGTGAGTTTAACCCTGAAGTCCTGAAGTGTAACCATGAAGTGTCACTGGGTCTCCCCTATGATGATCAGCAAGCAGTATCCTGCAGCTAGTCTCAAACTTGTTTCTGATGTCAACTAATATGCTCGACCTGCTATTTTTCCCTCAAGATTATTTTGCATGTTCCTGTACAACACGTGTATATAATGCAGTGAACACCAATACTTCAGAAATGTATTCCTTTAAAACAGTTTCTGTTACCTGAAAAATATATTCAGTGCTGCCTTTCAGGCAGCAAAATCTCATTGCATAATAAATAATCTAGTGAACTGTGATTCAAAGGTGAGGAATAAGAAGAACTACCAGAATATTTCACTTAAAATCATCACTGAATATACCCAACAAATATGGACTTTTTTTTTTTTTTGACAGTTTTGTGGCAACCTGACACAATACTGCATATATCATAGCAAAAATGGGCAAATCATTCCTACATGTTATTTATTCTGGAAAATTTCATTTTGAAGTTATCTACTGTTCACATTGAGCCATGGAAGCTAACATAAAGTCCTTACTAAAATATCTTTATTTAAAGACACTTTCTAAACTGTGCAAAGAACTTTTGCTGCATTAAAAGTAAATTCATTGTGTTCTCTGCTAAGAATATCAATGAATGTGGCAAATTTTAGAGTGATTGTTATAGGAATAAACAACCCTCTGCAAGAAAGACTAACATTAGGAATACATGTTGCAGAAAAAACCTCAAACAGCCACTAAATCAAAATAAAAAGGAATTAGGTTAAAATGAGTGTGATTATGTGCTTTAAAAGTAGTCTACTATTAAACTCCTTGAATTGGAGTCTGTAAAATAATTCATCCTCAAAAAAGGACACAAGAAAATTAACAATAGACATTTATTCATAGAAATCCCTGTCTTTGCCTGACCTTCAATCTTGTTTTACAGAAGAGGCAAGCATCGGCAGTCCATTGTTTAAGAATCAAAGATACTTACCAGTAAAATTAATTAGAATTTTTTTTCATTTTACCTTGTTTTCATCATTGCTATGGATACATGATATCATTTCAGGAATGATGAGACATCAGAGTTTATTAAAATATTGGTGTGGTTTTTGCCACAGTAGATCTTCTTACGTGGCTGGTACCATTTGAAAACCAAGAAAATGAAAATTAGGGAACAGTCTCTTGCTGTCAGACTCAATCTACTGTCTTAACTCCAGCCTGGAAAAGTCTTAAGTCTCTCACAGACTGGAGAATTAGGTTGTCAGGAACCTCATGTACCCAGGGAAGAAAACTCTATTCAGATACACTAGGGGTTTTGCTGACAGCCAGATGGACATCAGGCTGGAGAAATAAGCTGACATTTCTAAATGCAGTTTGAAAAAGGCATATGTAAAGTCCTGTACTCCCAGTACTAATTAGGGGCCATCCTGCTGGAAAGCAGCCTTGCAGAAAACAACCTGGAGTCCTGGTGGACAAGTTGAAAAAGAACGAGCAATGAGACATTGTGGCAAAGAAGGTTAGAAGTATTCTGTGCTGTGTTAGGTAAAGCATTGACAGCAAGTCAAGGAAGGTGAATCTATTCAGTACTGTTTGGGCCATACCTGGACTGCTGTGTTCACTTTTGGCCTTCTCATTACGAGACAGTGTGGGAGACTGGACTGTTAATGGTTAATGACTTACAACAATCGTGTGCTTTGCCGAAGCCAAATCCTGCAAGGTGGGATGGTGCCTTTTATCATGGTAATTGTTGTCCCTTACCCAACTCTTCTCAGTTGTAAAAACTTCCTCCCCTCCTCTAGGGAAAGTCTGATGGAGTATAACTGTTGACATGAGAGGCAGATGTCATGTCTTAGAAGGGGTCATAAACCATCAAAGACCCCCAAAGCATCCCCAGACTCATTTTCTGAGGCCTTCCACTAGAGGATTGAGAGCTTCCCCTGCCCAGGGGATGTACCAGGCATTCCCACTTGGCTAGAATGTATATTAACCCATAGAACTTCCTGTTTCACAGGCTTCTTCCCCACCCCCCATGGATCTTGATCCCCCATGGATCAAGACCATCACTTCTACCAATGGACAACTAAATTGCAACAATCAAGTCCCGTCATAGATCCGTGGGTGGTTATTAAGAATGTTTCTACTCTTATCCTTCTTTTTCTTCCTTCCTTTCTCTTTCCCTTTTACATTTTCTTAAGTGCTTTCATATTGCCATAAACTATAGATATAACCCAAACGGCTACACACCTGTTTTCCATTGCAACCAAATAGTACTAAAATAAGTCCTACATATATATATTTACATTCAGTGTCATTTCCCTCTGATCTGCCCCAAGAGATCTATTAAGAAGAACCTGGGTTACTCTTGCCCTTGTGGGGCAGGTCATAACACAGAGACACCGGCCTACTGGAAAGAGTTCAACAAAGGGCCATAAGGAGGGTTAAGGGACTGGAGCACTTCACATATGAGAGAAGGCTGAGAGTGTTGGCACTGTTCCGTTTAGAAACAGAAGACTTAGGAGAGATCTGATCAATGTGTATAAATAACTGAAGGTAGAGTCCAAAGAAGACAGAATCAGGCTTTTTTTGTTGGTGCCCAGTGACAGGACAAGAGGCAATGGGCAAAAACTGAAACATTTAAAATTTGTCTGGAAATGGTCCAGGACAACCAGTTCTAGGTGACACTGTTAGAGATGGGGAGTCGGACAAGATGACATCTATGATAACACATTTAAATAAGGGTAGAAACCACTATGCAACTGTTGTGAGAGATAGCAGTGAGAAAAAATATGAGAGAAATAATGCTGCAGACACTGAGATCTGAGATTCTCCTGTAGCCCATGGAGAAGACCATGGTGAAACAGGTTGTTCCCCTGCATTTCATAGAGGACAAAATTGGAGCAGACATTCACACTGCAGCTCACAGAGGACTCTATGTTGGAGCAGGTAGGTATGTATTGAAAAAAGATGCAGCCTGTAGAGAGCCCATGTGGAGCAATTCATGAAGGACTATAGTCAATGGAGAGGATCCATGCTGGAGCAGGAAAAAAGTGTGAGGAGGAAGGTGTGGCTGAGAAAAACTGCTACACAATGACCAAGGACAATCTCTCATTCTTTATCCCCCTGCACTGCTCAGAGAGGGGAGAAGAAGGTAGAGGAGTTCAGAATCAAGGAGTAATGTTGACCCTAGGAGAAAAGGTGTTGGGGAGAGAAGGTGGTTTAGATTTTGGGTTTGTTTCTCACTAAATTACTGTATTTTTAATTGACAGTAATCAGTTTAAATATGAATACTTCCTTTCCATATCCTTGTTATGAAAACAGTCCGCAAGAATTATGTTCTGAGGTATGGAATTTCTGTGAATTTTGAAAGTACACTGAGAATGGAAAGTCAGTAATATATACATCATTTTATATTAATACTACTGCTGGCCTCTTCTGACTTTCACAAATACCTTATGGGTTTTTTCACTTCTGTTTTCTTAGGTTTATAGGTAAAATATTTTTCCAAAACCTCCAGTGACTCCATACATGTTAGTGTTGGAAATACTTAAAGAGATATGAATAAAAGTGATGTATTTTTCTGCTGAGCAAAAGAAAAAAAAAATAAAAAAAAAACTAATTACTTTTTCAGATAACATGTAGCTACTTATCCATGTCGGCACTTCTTAGGATTTAAGCTATACTTCTACAAGTCTAACATATTGAACAGAGAAATATACTTACATTTCATCTTCATTTCCTTCTCTTACTCTGTTGGCATACCAGCCATAATCTTAATTATGAATATTTACACAATGTGATACATAGTTTTTAGCTTGTTTAAGTCTTTTGGTCATTATCCCATTTTGCTGCTTTTCTTCATGCTTGAGAGGTATCTATTATTTGTATTATGGGATACGAATTGGTACATCTGCATAATGAGGTGCTTAACTGCCTTCCTGTGTGCCTTCCAAAGCTTTCAGAGCTTAACATACATAATAAAAATTTCAAAAAAACCCCAACAGTTCAGTCACTTGAGCAGTAGATTGCCTCCCCCTTTTCTCCCAAGTACTCCCAATAAAATGTAATTTGTGAATTACTCACCCCAACACCCATTACTAAGCTCACTGATTGCCAAACAAGACAGGAAATGGAGGAAGAAATTATAATAGTTTCAAACCAAAACACTGTCAATTTCTGATTTAATTATATTTTATTTTTTTGATCTTTCTTACTTCTGCACATTGCAAGCATTGAAAAAAGGAGCAACACTCTTGCTTATATTTTACTGTGGTTAAATCCTTATTCAATGGCCTGAATAAAGATCATCAATGGGAAGACATTTCTTGGTTTCATAGAATCATGGAAGACACCTCAAAGAAAATCTAATTCCAAAGTCCCCACTAAGAACAGGGATACCTTCCGCTAGACCAAGTTGCTCAGGGTCCCATTGACAGGACTTTATTATATGGACTTTACAGTTATAATATGGACTTTACCATTATTATGTGGTTTCAAATATGTGTATTGCATTGTATCCATGCTACACAGTGCACAGCCTGGACATGCCTGGGCTTGCCAAAAATTTGCCTTCTCCCTGCTTCCCCGCTCCTCCCTCTGATTAGCTGAGAAAGCTGCAGAGAGGAGACAGTTATCATTCGCCCTTTCCTCCCCCGGTTTCTCCCACGTTACTCCCCCTTTGCCTGTGTCCTTACCATTTGTTCCCCCACTTGTCTGTCTCATGCTCCACCCCATGTTCAAGCCCTTTCTCCCCCTGAACTCATAAAACCCCTGCACACCTCAATAAAGCATTCCATTTGCACCTCTGCCTTGACTCTGGACCCATCCGTGCTGTGTCACGGCCACATCCCCCCTCAGACCATGGCAGACAAGTCTTGTAAATAAATTCTAAGTGGTAATAATTTTATCTGTAGGTTACAGAACAAAGATGTCCAGGGCCCTGAACATGCTCCACTCCCACTTAGGAATTCTCTGGCAAGGAAATCTATAATGCAAAGTCAGCTCTCTGATAAGGGAAACCTGTTTGAGAGGCCTCAGCTGGCCTTGTAGATACTAAGGTAAAAGCTGGAAGAAATCTCAGAAAAAGTTCCTCTCAACATCTCTACTAAGAAGCCTTAGTGGGGTGTCCCCTCACGTTTCCTCAGGAGCAGTTTTCAAGCCGAGGCTGTCATTCTTGAAGCCTGTCTGTGCCACATTTCAACTGCACTGCAGCTGTGCCTATATTGGTCATGTACCTTGCTGGCTAAAACCCTTATCTTGGTTAAGGGGTGTGAATTCTTGGCTTGAACTTGGACCTGTTTCATTCCTATGGGCTCAACCGGTAATTACCAGACTGTAGCTAACATGGTTTTTCTCTTCAGGCCTGATCTTCACCCTGTACTGTGCATTCATCTTGCACCTAGGTCATCTTCTAAGCCTCATCTGGTGATTTTGACTCTTGTCACCAACTTTGCTCTGCATATTTTGTTTAGGTATCATGGGGCTGCATCCATGTTGGTGAGGCCTTCTTATGCTACCTATTCTATGTATTCTGTCCTTCTTCTGCAGAGCAGTCTACCTTTGCTGTGCTGCTGTACACACAGTATTGTACTTAAAAGTGAAAATGAGAATACCTGCATGTGTTTGCACAGTAATCAAATCTGCTCTTCAACCATGAAAAGTGCATGAACACAAATTCACTGAGTGTAAAATGGCAAAGCATTGGTGAGGGGCAGATTAAATGGAGTACTAATAAAAGAGTTTTTATGTCTTCTTTTCTTATTCTCTCTCACAATGTGATTGTGTCTCAGCTGTATTTCGTAGCACATGCACACTGAGAGGTGTATGGGTATTGGTCTGTATTTCCCTTGTTGGCTCTGAAACATACAGTTCTAGGAAAAATAGTGTTGGAGAGTGTGCTGAAACCAAAGGTAATGCAGATGATTTTTGGAGAAAGAAATGTGAGTATTGATGATGGAAATGTCAAATAATTAATAGATTAATAAAGTGTATGGAGTTAAGAAGGCATATGGATAAATTTCAGAAAAAGGAAATTTTTGGCCAGTAATGACTCTCGTGAACTACTCAGTCTTTTGAATAATGGGCAATTTTTTTGCCTTTTGCTTTCCTTCTTCACATTATGCTGGATGTGGATATACTGTACAAAACACTAGAGATGAGAAATACAGTTGTAACAGCATGCATATTGTAAAAATTTCAAATTGCTATTTCAACTAACCTGGAACAGGCCAGTGAATGTATAGACCTCTATAAAAACAACCTCATATCCACTTTTAACACAGCAAGAGAAGTTACAAAAACTGACCTCGTCTGAATTATGGAGAAAACCTGTGATACAGGAGTCTCTGCACGGCAGACGGAGACTCTGGTGCAGATTTTGTGTACCATTTGCCTGGATGAACTAACTACTTCAATCAAATGTTATCTGATTTTAGGAAAAAATAAATCAAAGACAGCTAAGTATTTTTTAAAGACATGAAGCTTTCAAGTAATTTAAATTCTACTGCATCACAGTTACTTTCTTTCAGTCAAAATAATTAAATGAAAATTTTCAGTTAAATGACAAAACTCCTTCAAATTCCATAACAATATTGGAATAAGGAATTTTATTCTCTACACTGAAAAGTGTGGAACTGTATTCCAGTAAGACGATAGGTACAGAAATACTCAGTTCTTCATCAAAGCCATTAATAGAGGATGAACTATTGAGATCTACCTCAGAATTCAGTATGAAGTCTTTGTGCTTCTTGCAAAGCTGAAGAACAGATGGGCACCTCTTATTTTACAAAACACTGTCAGATGCTGGTAAGAAAATATTATCTTTAAAAATGAATTTATTGTTATAGATTAGGTAATAATTAGCTATTTAAATGTGTGACCTTTTTCTGTTTTCCAGCGTATCACAATAAATACTCCTGTCCTCTCTAGCGTAAACTCCATATGAGTACCCTGTACTGTTCTTGCTTTGTACAGTATTGTTGTCTTAGAACACTGTGTTAATGCATACACACACATAAAGGTCTACTGCAGAACTTTCTGTTGAGATCCAATTATCAAAAAAAATTAGACTTTCCACTGTCTGGAATATATTGCTGCAAAGGAGAACTAGAATTTGCTCTGGATTTATTAATTTAAAGTAAGAAGTATCTGGCCCTCTGAATTACAACAGACACAGTGTATCACTTTTAATATCTTCATCCCAATGAGTATTTAATAACTTACACCAAGTGACATGGGTTCAATGGGAGACAATGACCTTTCCTGCCCTTTCCTACAAGATATTGATGGAGCTCCCTTTGTTAATATCATCATCATGGTTAGGCTTCATGAACTAAGATTTGGGGAGGGCTCTACCCACGTTTGTTACAAGCCCGCTGGTGGCTAAAAAGACCAATACGAGATAGGCACGTCTGGCTGCAAAAGGCACAGCAGAAAGACTCCTTAGATGGTATATTCTGCAAGACACGATTCTTTCTGCGTTGTCTTTTCTCCTTGAGAGTGATCCTGCGTGCTTTCTCAAAAGCATCAGCAGCGTTATAGATGGTGTGTCTCCAGGCCTCCCGACTGGAGGCCAGAGTAGACCAGCTTTGTTGATCAATATGGCCAATTTGCTAATGTACTGTCAATCTAATTGTACCTTACCTCTTCAGGGCTCTAATCTACCCCACTGGGCCCTAAACTGGATCAATCATAAAGAAATGGTAAAAGAGGCACAATAAATGCCCGAAATAACAAAACTTTGTTAGAACATATTCCAGTAGAGGACTAAATGCAACCAAAACCAATGGCAGTTGCTACCGACGTGAAGTAATTGCTTCAGTATTTAGTGACGAATGAATCAGGGGAAAAAAATGTGTTTTTTTTCTTCAAATGCAAGAACATTTTTGCTGCAGAGTTAGCTCTTAGAAATGCGTAAGTTAAACTTCCTTTTCAGCAATTATCAACTCAAAGAATGATGAATTACAGCAAAGTACTGTGGCTGTTTAGTCATTGTCTCCAAGAAATTACTAACAATGCGCAATACAGCATTATTGAAATGCATATCTGAAATATGAAACTTACACAAATGTCCATGAAAACAGCTTACTATTCCCCATATCTTATTCATAATTTATATCTGTGGCTTTTAAAAGAAAGAAACAGAGACACAGACTGGCAATTTTAATGCTGGTTAGAGCCTGCTCTTAGCTACGCAATGCTGAATTAGACAGTCAGCTGTACTCCAAGTAAACTGAAACAGTTCTATTCTGCCCAGGGTGCCTGGATAATGATCACACACTGAAGGTTATGGAATTAATGGATAGAGAAAAAAAAGTTTCATCTCCAAGTTACACCTGTACATCAAATATCTGCTTATCACTGGTGTAAAAAAAAAATAAATATTGATGTCTTGCTGAAAGGGCATAAAATACTCACTGAGATGTAGGAAAGCAAGGCATTAATTGTGTGGTGCTAGGACTTATTTTTCAAAACAATTGTAACCTTTTGACAAAGAACTTCAACAGATAGAATCATAGAATAAAACAATGGTTTGAGTTGGAAGGGATCTTAAAGATCATCTAGTTCCAAACTCCCTCATCACAGGCAGGGACATCTTCCACTAGACCAGATTACTTAGGGCCCCATCCAACCTGACCTTGAACTTCCAGGAATGGGCATCCACAACTCCTCTGGGCAACCTGTTCCAGTGCATCACCACCCTCACAGTAAAGAATTTCTTCCTAATACTTAATCTAAACTTAACTCTCTTTCAGTTTAAAGCCATTCCCCCTTGTCCTGTCACTACATGCCCTTGTCAAAACTCCCTCTTCAGCCTTCTTATAGGCCCCTTTCAGATACTGAAAGGTTGTAAAAAGTCACCACAGAGCCTTCTCTTCCTCAGGCTGAAAAACCCCAACTCTCTTAGCCTTTCCTCATAGGAGAAGTGCTTTATCGCTCTGATAATTTGGTGGCCTTCCTCTGGACTTACTCCAACAGGTCTATGTTCTTCTTGTGTTGGGGACCCCAGAACTGGACACAATACCCCAGGTGGGTTCTCACCAGAGCAGAGGGACAGAATCACCTCCCTACTGGTCATATTTCTTTTGGTGCAGACCAGAACATGGTCCACTTTCTGGGCTGCAGGCACACATTGCCAGCTCATGTCCAGCCTCTCATTCACCAGCACCCTAAAGTCATTCTTGGCAGAAGGAAATTAATTATTCTAGCAATTGTCATTCAAAGCATTCTAACTCCAAGAGGCACAACTGTGACCTTCTCTGAAATTCTCAGGCTCTACATACCTCTGCAGCCACTGAGACAGGAATAAGTTATATTTTGAGATGCAATACATGTCTTTTCAAACCTTGCAGACAGGAGGTAATTTGCAAGTAGGGCAGAAGGAACAGAAGAATTACGTGGGTATGTAAGTTTTCTGAATGTTTTTCAACAATATAATAAAAGCAACATTATTTCAACTTCTGTTATTCTTTCTAGTCTTATGCTGCTTTTACAGAGGAACATAAGAGGAATGACCCATAAGGAAAACCTCTCTGCACGACTTTGTTGCAAATACTGCAAAATTACCCAGTTTTTCCCATGTAAGACTTCAACTGAAAGATGCAGATAGTAAGTCTTTTCTTTTATTGAACTGTGAACTTCACTTGATTAATTGTCTCTCATTAGGAGGCAGAAAACACAGTCCATGTGAACTTCTGGCCTACAGAGTTTATCATCAGTGAGCAAAGTCACAATCTGTCTGTCAATATTTGCTTGGATCTCTGAAGGTTTCACCTATGATGCATGAAGTGCTGTACCCAGTAAAATCAGTATCAAAATTTCCATTTGATTTCAATGAGAAAAGATACTTCAGTCCTGTTCTAATGCTTAGTTGTCTCAGTTTCTCTATAGGGATTTAAGTTGAAAGTTATTTGAAGTGCAGAATCCTTTGTAGCTTCCAAAGCATCAGACACTACATGTTGTAAAATCATTATAATTTCTATTACAAACTTTTCTTAATTAATTTTGAAACTTTATCCTTTTTTTTGTATGGAAATAAAAGAATTCCATTTACATTTTCCACATTTTTATGCCTAATAAAATTTAATCCAGTGACACCTCAA
Source organism: Manacus candei (assembly GCF_025592945.1). Lineage (NCBI taxonomy): Eukaryota > Metazoa > Chordata > Aves > Passeriformes > Pipridae > Manacus > Manacus candei. The sequence continues at coordinate 10,329,573 of NW_026138062.1, forward strand.
ATTCTTAAAGTGTGCAGGAAAATGATGATAGATTTTTCAGAATATGTATAATACAGTGCAAACATTATTACAATTCATAGAAAATCACCGAATCATAGATTATGCCGAGTTGTAAGGGACCCACAGGGATTATCAAGTCCAGCCCTTAGCCCTGCACAGGACCATCCCTAAGAATCACACCATGTGCCTGAGAGTATTGTCCAAATTATTCTTGATCTCTATCAGGCTTGGTGCTGTAACTGCTTCCCTGGGGAGCCTGTTCCAGTGCCCAAACATCCTATGGATGAAGAACCGCTTTCTAATATGTAACCTAAACCCCTGACACAGCTTCAGAACATTCCCTCAGGTCTGTCACTGGTCACCACAGAGAAGAGATCCGAGCCTGCTCCTCAGCTTCCTCTCACAAGCAACTGAGAACATCTCCCCTCAGTCTCCTTCAGGCTGAACAGACCAAGTGACCTCAGCCGCTCCTCATACTCTTCCCCTCAAGGGCCTTCACCATCTTCATTGCCCTCCTTTGGATACTCCCTAAGAGCTTAATATCTTTCCTATATTGCAGTAACCAAAACTGCACACATTATTCAAGGTGAGGGCCGCCCCAGTGCAGAGCAGAGGGACAATCCCCTCCATCGACCGGTTGGTGATATATTGCCTGATGGCCCCTAGGACACACATTGTGATAAACAATTACTTTTAACTTTCTCCCATTTTATAAATTCCTTTTCAATTCATAGAAATTATAGTTTATAGGTGATCTGTTATATTTTTTATTCTGAAGTATGCATCAAGCTGCCAGTTTCATTGGCAAAATTTATCTCTTCCATGCCATAGAATTTTATGCAAAATATAAGAAATAGTAAGATTTTAAGAAGACTTTGATCCAATAAGTGACATAAACATTGCCTGAATCATATAGGCATGAGGTGTACATCTAAAAAAGAAACAAGTATAACTAATTACAATAAAAATCTGAATGAGATCCAAAGCATTTGGCTGAACATTCAGTACTTGGCTTCAGCCACATTAGAGAAAAGCATGGTTCCCAGATCCATGATCCTTAGGAAGTAGCAAGATACCTCTTGATAACTTCTGTTCAGAGCAACAGTATGCCATTACTAGACTGACAGCAAAAAGATGTCTCAGTATTCAATATATATGTTGGAATAAACATGCATCCCTTTTTGAGGGGGATCCGGAGCACAGAGGTTTATTTCTCTTGAAGACAAATATCTTTCTGTAAGGCACAGAAGAGGGACTTCTACCTACATAATTGTGTATTGACTTGGGTACTCTGACAGGAGTTAGAGTTTCGTATAAGTGTTCTCTGGGCATCTTTAAAAAAAAAAAGCTGAAAAATACACAGTGGCATTTTAAAACCTAATTATGGCTGATAGTTTATAAGACAGTAAAAAAAAATGCTTTTAAAAACAAAGTGCATATACAGAGGAAATTAAACCAGATGAGACAGCCATGTATCTAGGTCTTGATTTTTTTCTCTGTCCTCTTTTATTTAACCAATTTAGACATATCATAGTTGTATGAATCAGATGGGATATTTTTTCTGGCTCTGCTGTAAAAGGCAACAAAACATGTTTTTACAAATACACCAGCAATAAAAGGAGGGCTAAGGAGGATCTTCATCCTTTATTGGATGCAGAGAAAAGAGTCATAAAAGATGATGAAAAAGTGAAGGTACATAATGCCTTCTTTGCCTCAGCCTCTGATAACAAGAACAGTCATTCTTGGGATACCCAATCCCCTGAGCTGGAAGAATGGAATGCTCATAATCCAGAAGGAAATAGTGAGCAATCTGCTATCCCACTTTGACACACACAAGTCTGTGAGGACATGGACAGAAGCCATCCAAGACTACAGAAAGAGCTGAGGAAGAGCTCACAGTGTCACTCTTTAGTGAGATCACACAGCATATTCAGGACAGCCATGGGATCAGGCCCAGTCAGCATGGGTTTATGAAAGGCAGGTCCTGCTTGACCAACCTGATCTATTTCTATGACAGGGTGACATGCTTAGTGGATGAGGTTGTTGTTTACCTAGTATGTAGTAAAGCCTTTGATTCCCATTTCCATAGCAGTCTCCTGGAGAAGTTGGCAGCTAATGATCTGAACAGGTGTACTCTTCCTTGGGTAAAAAACTGTCTGGATGGCTGGGCCCAGAGAGTGATGGTGGAGTTACATCCAGCTGGTGGCCAGTCACAAGTGGTGTTCCTCAGGGCTCAGTATTTGGGTCACACCTGTTTAATATCTTTATCAAGTACCTGGATGAGGTAGTCAAGTGCAATCTCAGTCAGTTTGCAGATGACACCAAGTTGGGTAGAAGTGTTGATTTGCTGTTGGGTAGGAAGGCTTTGCAGAGGGATCTGAATGGACTTGACAGATAGGCTGAGGGCAATTGTATGAGGTTCAAGCAGGTGAATTCCAGGTCCTGCACTTAGGTCACAACAACCCAATGCAACACTACAGGCTTGGAGATGAATGACTGGAAAGGTGCCTGGTAGAAAAGGATATGTGGGTTCTTATTGACAGTCACTGAACATAAGCCAGCAGTGTGCAGAGGTGGCCAATAAGGCCAGCGGCATCCTAGCCTGTATCAGAAATATTGTGGCCAGCAGGACCAGGGCAGTGATCATCCCTCTGTACTTGGCACTGGTGAAATTACACCTTGAATTCTTCGTTCAGTTTTGGGCCTCTCACTGCAAGAAAGACATTGAGGCTCTGGAGCAAGCTGGTGAAGGATCTGGAGCACAAGTCTTATAAGGAGTGGCTGAGAAAGCTGAGGTTTAGCATAGAGAAGAGGAGGCTGAAAGGGAAACTCTGAAACTACTTGAAAGGAGATTGTAGGAAGGTGGGGCTCAGCCTCTTCTCCTAGGAAACAGCTGGCAGGACAAAAAGAAATGTTCTCAAGTTGTCCCAGGGGAGATTTAGATTGATATTAAGAAAAGTTTCTTCAGTGAAAGTGTGCCCAAGTAAACGGTTGAATCACCATCCCTGGAGGTATTTAAAAGATGTGTAGACATAGCACCTAGGGACATGGTATAGTGATGGACATGATGGTGCTAAGTAATAGTTGGACTCAGTGATCTTAAAGGTCTTCTCCAACCTTAAAATTTCCTTGATTCTATGATTCTCTTTCAGATGCATAACTTTAAGATATATGTGTGCCACTTAAAGTACACAGTGTTCTGAGTTACCAGAGCTAAATTTCCAGAGCACTGGAATCTATATGACACTTAAGTATTTATGAGAAGCTGAAGAAGTACTTCAGAAACATAATCAGTCTCTATCAATAAAAAATTATTCAAATTATGGATAGTTTGCACATTGAATATGTGAGATTAATTCTACCAATCTGAAAATTTACCAAGAATTAATTTCTTATCTTCCTGTTGGCATGTAGTTACAGTTTCCACTGATATCTGCATGGCTTCTTCATCCTTTAGTTAAACTATTATCTCATAATCTGTCATCTTTAATGTGTCTAGGAAACATGAGAAAACATTGGGAGTATGTCACTGGAAAGATTACCATAGCAAAGAGTGTATCTGCCCATGCAAAAAACCATCCCAGACCCCATGATAAGAGTTGTTATAACAGTAGTTGTATTACCATATTAGGTTGTGGGCTAAATTAGGGTCAACATTTGTCAAAGTAAAACATCATCTCTGCCAAAGAGTGCTTACAACATAATTAAGGAAAAAATACAACACTTCACTGTAACAGAAAAAGGGAAATGGAAACCTCACGTAACCTATCAGTCTTTTCATTATAATGTTTTTATGTTGTTGATCAGGTGCTGAGCCAAATAAGATGACAGCTATCTAAAAGTTGTGGGGAAGGAGTGGCCACAGTAACAGAGAGCACTCCTCCCCAGACTGTTTTGTAATGACAGAGCAAGACTTTCTTCCAGCTCATGGACAGAGTTCTTTCAGGTAATTCAGGAAACAAGAAGATGCTAATGTGTATAAATGATGATGCAGTCTCTATTATTAGTACAGGCACTAGTAATAAAACTACAGCATTCCAGTTCCTTAGTAGTTTTTAAGGAACAGTACCAGATGGATTAAAAAACTAAATGATGATTGCTTTATTTTAAAAGGGTCAGCTATTAGGTAGCAGGTGATGTAAATACAGCAGAGACACATGAGTAAAAATGTTAAATATAGGCATATTTCTCAATTCCAAGCAAGTTTTTTAATATTTGACTTTTGAACATATTGTTTCTTAAATTTTAAATTTTTTGAGTTTGCTGTTGGTATGATGGAAACCATGTTTAACTTATGTGTTTTATCCATTGCTTTAAATCGTATAAGGTACATTTAGAAATGCCTACCTAGGTGCTTGTATTGAATCAGTAAACATCCTAGGAAGAAAAAAATATCCTATCAAACTCGTGCACCAAAAGGGAAGAGCTATGTCAGAGTCACAACAGTGGACTTTATGGAAGGTTTATTACCAAAAATGTTCTTCAATGTATTTTTGTACCCCTGACCTATCTGACAAAAGGAAGCTGACTTGTGGTGCTCGGTTGCCAGCTGGGGTTAAACCCAAGGTATTAAACAATACTTTGGACAAGTTTGACCTTTCTGTTGAATAGGCTGTGTGGCCGTAGAGCTAAGATATATGACTTTTCAATGATAGATCTACAGCATGGAAAAGAGCTCAGCAGAACCCCAAATTTTGTACATTGTAAGGAAGGGTATAGCATCTGTTCATCTTTTAGTCACAAATAATGTAGGTTTATACCTTCTCTTAAATTTATTGTTATGTTAATTGCAGTTTTTGCAAGAGGCAGATGGGTCATAATTTCAGGGTAATGTAAGCAAGTGCAGCTCTACTGAAATCAGCGTTTACTCAAGGTCTGAATTTGCCCTTGTTTGAATAATTCATGAAGGCAAGTGCATACCCATATCATCTGAATTTCTTTTCTCTCAGGAAGTTTTGATATAGAATAGTTTATTGTTATATGAAAAGCAGGTTAATGTTTTCTTTATTTAGTTCAATACCTCCAAAAAAGGTTTGAAAATAACAGTTTTATAGAAGTGGAGAGCTAGTTACCAGTTGAGTCTTCAGTATCAACAAATTTTTAACAGCAAATGTCAGCTGAGTGCTGACATTCTAATCTATCTGAACTTGTATTAGTATTCCTTGTTAATTTCCCCCTTCTCTTTATTTACACACACAAAATCTACCACTCATTTCCTTTAACCAGAAAAAGATAACAACAAGCTTTTTCAGCTTAGTGAAAGATTTAATGAAAATGCACTTTGAAAAAATAGTTTTTTGACTCCCATCAACAAAGCAGTATGTCTTTTAGGCTTTATTACTTCAATTGTTGTTATTTCCTCAATATTTGCTACAGTACCTTCATATAACACATTTACAAAATGCATAATAGGATGACCAAATGGAATAAAAGCAAGAAATAAAAATTATTTTGAATCAGGAAGTAAATGATTTATTGATAAACATATTAATAGTAAGTGTTTAGTAATAATGGGACTATATGAAAATGCGATTATCGTTTGTTCTCATGACTTAATGATGAAAATTTTATAAATTTTGATGGCACATATTGATGTGCCAACCAAACCAGACAGTGGAGTTTTATTAGTTTGACTTGTGTCCTAGGAAGCACTTCATATATGCATTAGAACATTTTTTCTCTGACTACTTTCTACATTGCTTTTTAAATTTTTTTTCTTCATTTGAAACATATCACTTTAACCAGCAGAACGTAATTCAGGAGGCTGTGAAATGTGACTAAACATTTCTTCTAAGAGATATGACTATGTTAAGCTGGAATCAAAAACATGGGTTTATAGTTTTCTAGAATAATAAAACCTTTTGCCAGTTGGAACTTTTGAACCTTTTTTCATGGAATTTATGAAATATGGTTTATTTCATGGAGAAGAAATCAGGCATAAGAAGGAGATGATTGCTTAGCTAATGAGAAATTAAAATACAAAAAATAGAAATAAAAAATGAATTTTGCATCTCTGGCTAATTTCTTAAGGACGAAAATAGCATCCTCATTATATCTGAAAAGCTTTTTCATCTTAAATGTGAAATACAATCAGTTTGTCAAAACAGAGATAGATGTTGATTGACTCCAAGATATCACTGAAGACATTGTTATTTTACTCTGAACTGAAAATTTTAAAGTCTTAATTAGAGAGCCGTGGAGTAGGTATGATGTGCTGAATTAATTGATGAATTGGTTATGTGATTAAAGTATGATTAAACAGATTTATTTTTATTTCATAATCCATAAATGATAAATGACTCTAAAACCAGTTCTGTAATTAAGTTACACATACAGTAAATTAAGAGATTAATGTTTAATTAACTAAGGTCTTAACTATAACACTTGAGGCTCTATTCATTAAGGAAAAGCTACAGTAGCTATGCTGACGTAACCGTTTTTTCATAGAACTTTAGTAAAATGAAAGTATTGTATATGAAGAATTAGGCTGATTAATGAAATGACTACAGGGTTATCTTTCCCCTCAAATAAGAGATTTCTAGGTGTAGATTCTTGCTTTTAGTAAATTATACCTACATCTGTATTCATAAAAATTTACTGATTTCCATCACACAAGATACTGATGCTAAGCACGTTAAACAGCTGCTGAGTCAAATTAGTCTTGACTGTGACTTCACACCTGCATTGTGATTACATTGCATTTATCTTTCATTGAGTAAAGCTAAAAAATGGCAGTCTGAAGATTGTGAAATGTAATTTCACACAAGGTCAGAAAAATTAACTGAAGATGTAAAAATTACTTCAAATTTTTTTGAATTCTTCTTCTTGCTACTCAGATATAGGGGTGTAGACAGAAGTCAATGCATCATGTAAATCGACAACACATAAATCAAGATCCAGTCCCTCCAGCTCCAAACCACTCCAAGCATCAAGAGAAGAACAAAGAAAGAGAAACAGGGGGAGCAAGAAGAGAGAAGGAGAAAGAGGAAGAGACAGATTATATAGCTACCACCAGATTATATAGCTACTCCAGCTCTCGTAAATCCAATGACAGGGCTGTGCCACAAGGCAAACACATGCCTTTGGTTTTATCTGCTCTGGTCTCTGTGGCCAACCCCTCCAGGCGGGCTCTCTGACCCACCAGCCACTCTGGGGGTTCCAGGCCAGGGTGAGGGGCAGTGTCCTGCCAATCCACCCTCACTGTCTCTGCCAATCTGAGCTGGGTAAGAGGCTGCAGGAGGAGTGGTATGTTATAATTTTCCTGGGCTGTTGGTGACTGACAGCTGCTCCAGGGCTTCCCCATGTGGGCTCCAGGGGCTGCCATGAGGGATATAATGCCACCTCACCTCTGTGAGGTTCAACCCATCCCTTCCCCTTCCACAGAGACACACACACACACACACACATTTCCCATAAGGTGGTTTTGACCCAATAATAACTGATCTGATGTCTAACAGATGGCTACAAAACCAAAATGTAGTACCATGCATGAGCTTCTCTGAAAAACATTAACTCTATAGCAGGCAAAACCAGTATAGAGTTGCACGGATGATCTGTTTGAATCTGGAAACAAATATTGACCCAATTGGCCTAAAGAAAGGAATTCAACAGAACTGAATATTAGGGAAATAACCATCTGGAAAAAGTGAAGCTGCAGTACTTTTGTGCGAAATACACACCGAGTGAATTTTAAATTGTTTTACTTGGTTTTAATTGATTTTACTTGGTTTTATTACCCACAAGCTTAAGACTACGGTTTTATTTTTAGATTAACAAAGAGAAAAATACTATAGCTGCAAAAACATATAGGTATTTCTATTAAATCATTTTAGTTCATTGTTCCTGTATAGTAAGCACCACAAAAGTTCGACATGTAGCTCTTCAGCACTGCAGCATTTTGATATTTCTAAGGTATTGTCATAGCTACAGAATACAGGGTTTGAATTTAACACTAACTGTGAATCTTACAATAAGGTCATGGCTTAACAAGCCCTTATTTCCACTGTCATTGCTAAAACTAGCCTAGTAACAATGAGGCAACATCATGTATGCTCTGAGATCCCAGGGCAAGTTTAAAGTTATCCCTATTGGTGATCCGTATGTGACCGTGAGTTCAAAGATCCATAAAAAAACGTCAACAACTGTATTTTTAATTTTCTATTCAATACAATTGACAATGCTAAACCATTTCATACTAATGAGTCATTTCTATTCTGAACTCAGATACATTTGGTATCAAGACCCAGCATGCAAATTTTACGAGGCCGTGGAGAACTATTTTTTTTCTCAGATGAGCTAGAGAACAAAGATATGATAACAATATTAACCAAACAAAAATTAGTTTTGTCATAAGATTATGAATTGCCATTGTAACATTTCCAAGCTCAGCAACTAAATATATAAAATTAGGTCTTCCTCATCACATTATCATAAACTAAATTGACCGTGAGTAGCAGCATCATCATGAAACTGATTATGGCAGAATATCTTTTCATTTTGCCTTCAGAATTATTTAACAAAAAAAAAAGAGAAATGAAGTTGAAGCTGTCAACTATACTTGTGTTTCAACATGTATATTTCAAATGCATAAATATATGATTACATGTTTAAAGAATTTTACAACCTTCAACTGACTTCAAAACAGAAAAACTTTCCTCTTCTGGGGGCTGACAAGAGGAGAAAGTCTGGGGATTACTGAAAGTCCTGAACTCAAAATACTTTTGCAGTAATTGCAAGATGATTCAGAGAGAGCTGTGGCGATTATTTGACTTGAATTAATGCTAAAATAATGCATTATTTACTACTGTACTGTAGTTTTCATTTTTTTTTTTTAAAGACCTCTTCACTTGGAGTTTAATTCCTTTTCAAGTCTCCACACACAGAATAGGTTCCTATTTGCAGATGGCATGTTTAAAGATATAGCAAAAGAATGACATGGAAAGTCAGTACAAAAATGCTTCTAGTTCTCTGTGTGGTTTCTGACAGGAACAATGCAGGTGCTTAGGAAAGAGGATAAGAATAGGATATGTGTAGTGATGTTGTCCTAGATGCTTGCATTCTCCCAGTGTATAATTGTTTGTGACTCAAGGTCTTCCTGACTCAGATGTGATTTATTTCTATTTAATAGACCTCAAAGGACTTTTCTTTGAAAATCTGTCTAAATCTTCTTTTGAACACACATAAACTTAGAACAGTTAAAATGTCCTCTGGCAAAGAGTTCAATAGCTATTTCTTTTTATTTGTTCTGAATCTGACACCATAGATTTTTCACTAGGAAAGAGAAGAAACAACATTCTCCATTACTCTCAGAATTTTATGGACTTCTATTTTAGCCTTCTGTAGATTGCAGACCAAAAAGGCCCAGTATAGATTCATTGCTATTAGTGGTATTAAGTCCTTCATCTCTTTATCTCTGCTGTAACTGCATCAAATAAAACCAAAATATTTCCTCACATTTTCAGCCAGAAACATTGTGTCACAAAGGGGAAAAACGATCCAGTTTTAGCCTACTTGCATTTCAAATGAATTCTCATTGCTGTAGTCCACTGATATGGAAATAGAGAAATATGGCTATTCTTTTTCCCTTTTCTAGGATGTCCTACCACACAATAATAAATGTAATAAACATTTCAAGGTTTGTTGGAAGGCAAAATGATAGAAATATAGCCTTCAAATATGTCTTTGTCTATTCTTCTATTCTTAAATGACATTATATCTGTTTCACTGCATAAAATACTGTTAATCCCCTGATTAATTTGTTTCCTTATTTTTCTCCAGTTTCATGCTACTTCAGACTACCATGCTCATTTTCTTCACTTTTAGTCTTCACACAGTGATTTAACCTCCTTGGAAAAAAATCATAACCACACATTTTTTGATTCCTTTTCTTGTGCATTGCTCATTGCTGAGTATGAAAAGGTAATAATAACTTAGGTCAGAAGTACTTAACAAGAGTTACTTAAAACCAAAACACTCTTACTGTACATAAGTTAATTTGGTTAATGCTTATTATGATTTCCATATTGTTTGATTTTTATTGTCCAATGTCTAAGTCTAATTCGGAAGAAATATTCAAAATATGCTTTCCAGGATCAGTAATAATCGAGATATATATTGGGAAGATGGAGTTTATATTGCATTTGCAAAAAATATATCATAAGTAGACCAGATCTTTTTATCACACAGAAACTGAGTCAATAGAGCTACAGAGAATTTAAAAAATTTATTAGTGAAATATTGAAGTTCCCAGGAGCTTTTTTGTACTGTGTAGGTAGAATATATTTTTCCTGTTTTTTTTACCACTGATGAAGGATTTTATACTGACTCTAATACTGAACAAAAGTTATTATGCTATCCTCTATAAGTGACTAATAGCCCCTATCAAGACATTTCTCTGCAACGTAGTGGTTGTTTTCAAGGTTTATATTTTTAGTTTTATATCCTACTGTGCTTATCCATCTCTTAATAAATTGGACCTCAACTGAAGTAACATGTAACACTCAGTATTTAGTTGAATAAACTGAAGATCAGTATAGCTGATGTTTATGAAAGGTGTAATATGCTAACTTTCTGGCCCTCCCTGTGAGCTAAAGTTTAGGTCCAATTCTGTACTCTCAAAGCAGGAAAACAGATCCTGCAAGAATGAGGTTCTATTATGACAGTGATTACAAGTGTCTTTTCCATAAAAACAGTGCTGTAATTCAATTATAGCCTAACTATAATCTGTGTAATCTATTACATTTCAGAGATTTACCCAGTGTTTTTGTTTTACTTGTCTAAGGAATAGTAGCATTTTAATTCTATCTTTTCTTTTTAGATATGATAGAAATTTGAAATGTCATAAAAGGCTGATGAAAAAGAGGAATTATAAGGGTAAGAATTCTAACTCACCCCCCCTATGTACTCATCCTCCCACAGGATAGAGAACCTTCACCCAGGGAGGACTTGGAAAGAAATTTAATAAGAAGACAGGACAGACTGCAATGAACAGGTGCAGAGTATACCAGACAAGCTTACTGATCAGCAAACTGCTTACAGCCCTTTTTAACCCCTTTCAACTCTGTTTTCCCACAGCTGACTCCACAAAAATTATCAAACACCTGCCTTTTCCTGCCTTTGGTTGCTCCTCTAAATATTTCATAGTAAATTCTGTGTAATCCCGAACTGCCCTTCTCCTGCATCCTGTAATTAATCCCATAACCCTGAGCAGTAACACTCCTCAGTATGCAAGGTAATCTGAAAAGCCAGTCCTCTTGACTGTTGTAATGGGTTTCCCACCTTGATCATGGGACTGATGGCTCTGAACCACCTGGAAGGTTCCCAAACAAGGTGTTGGTTCCTTGTGAGTCCTTAATTTGAATTCCCATCTACCAAATGATCACTCTGTCCTCCTCTGAGCCCATGGAGATGGGCTTTTGACAATCTGATGGCCTCTATGATGGACCTGGGAGTAATCCAGCAGTGTGTTATTTGGGCACTATTTGGTCGCCCCCTCTTCCCTCCTCCCCTCATCTGAAGATGAGTTTTATCACATTAAAGCTATTTGATTTTCTTTGGGGAACCACAAATATGATTTGATTTAGATGTGTGTTATTAAAAAATTAACAGATGGGATATTAAGTAAGAGAAAGATCAGGTACCTCAAGAAATAGCAACAATTAAATCCTGCACTTTTGCAGTACTTATGATCTAGAATAATAGTGAATAATAGATATTTGTTCCCTTAGATGAAAGAAAAAAATTGAAGAAAATCTAGATAGGCTTAGTTACCTACACTACAAGTATTCTACTACAAACTTTTCATGAGTCTGATATAAATCCTATTGATGTGAAACAACATCTCAAGAAATATTGTCACATTTCATCCTTCCATAGTTCTTTTCTCTGAGTTTTGAAATACTTTCCTGTCATTTTTCACTAAATCCATACTTTTGGGTTCAAATCTCTATATATCTGCTTTATAGAGAAAATAGTAGTTTTGCTGTTCTTTTATAACTATATTCATGTGGTGTCAGATCTAATCACCTCTGGTAGTATCTATATTCTAAATATGATCAGGCAAGTACCTAGACTGTATCCTTATTTAAAGAACTCAGACTACTGCCCTCCCAGTATTTGCAGTTCATAAAATTTCTGAGACAGAGTATTATGAATTTAGTTACCATTAAGAGCCCTTGTAGATTGTATCTATCCATTTTCAATCTTTATAGATTGCATTTTGATGACTTTGTGGTCTCCTCAGAGTCCTTGTAAACTCTCAGCATCAGAAGTGTCATTTGGTTGGAAATGTCACTCTTTTAATTGTCTAATGGGTAATAAATTACTTCCTTTACTTGCTTTGAGACTGTTCCCTCTAGTTTCGTTTGAGGTCCCATTAATTCACCCTTTCCATGCCCGTCTTGTGCTGTAACACTCATAATAGAGGGGTGAAATCCATGTACATGAAATAATATAGCTATTTAAAATCCTTGCTGAACTGAGATTTTACTTTGTGCTGATTTTGGCTGGGGTAGAGAAAATATTCTTCACAGTAGCTGCTATGGGGCTGCGTTTTGGGTTTTTGCTAAAAATGGTGTTGATAATATAGACATGTTTTTGTTATTGCTGAGCAGGGCTTACATAGAGCCAAGGCCTTTTCTGCTCCTCATACTGCCACACTGGCGAGGAGGCTGAGAGTGCATGGAAAGTTGAGAGGAGATGCAGCTGGGACAGGTGACCCAAAATGACCAAAGAGATATTCCAGATCATGTGACACTGTGCTCAGTATATAAAGCTGGGGCGGGGGTGGGAATAAGTAGGGAATGTTTGGAGTGATGGAGGAACACTTGGGACCCCAGTAACTGTTGCATGCAACGGGGCTCTACCCTCCTGAAGATTGCTGAACACCTGCCAGCCCATGGGATGCAGTGAATTAATTCATTGGTTTGCCTTGCTTGCGTGTTCAACTTTTGTTTTCCCTATTAAAAAATTTTCTGTCTTTTACCCTTCCAATTCTCTCCCCAGTCCTGCTGGATGGGGAGTGAGTAAGAGGCTGCTTGTTGCTTGGCTGCTGGATGGGGTTAAAATATGAATTTTTGTTAAAAAAAAATTAAAAAATGGCCATGTTATTCATAAATTTCACCTAGACATGCCTATATATATATACATATATGAAGAAACCATCTCCGGTGTTATTTCTTCTCTTTTTTTAATATTAAATTTATTTAATTATATATATGTAGTATAGGCAGAGAGGAAATGAGTTGAATTTATGAACATTTGGTTTGTGAAAGTCTCAGGGACAATTGGAGGTCTTTTTAAACTCCATGAACTGATTTTAAGGTGAGTGAAGAGCATGGGAAATGGGTTTATAAGGTCAAACTGATGCTATCATATCTTATTTCCACCTGGAAGAACATAAAAATCTTCAATTCTGTATTGGAGGACTTGGAAAGCCGAGGAATTTTAGACTTCAGTAGAGAAAATATTTTTAATGAGAAGAAGACATAATAGTAAAACAGTCAAATCACAAAATAGAATTAAAGATAAGAGAGAATGAAAGTCTGGATAAAGATTATAGGGTTGAATCAAATCAGTGAAATTCACATGTCATTCATACAAAGAGAGAAATTTCATGTAACAGAAAAAATTATTTAGAATTTAAGACTGAAAATAATAAGCTGGGTACACCTTCACTGTTCAATGAGCCCAAGTTTCTTTGCTCTGTATAAAGTATCTACATTTGCATGGCAACACTCACATTGTACCAAAACCTCATGTGCATGCAGTCAAATTTGCCTTTTGTTTGCAGGGGTGAAATATCCTGTCCCATAACCATGTAGTTGCTCATGCTAACTTTTTCAGTCCCATGAAGAGTAAATTTATTGTTGTGCAACTGATGTGGAATTACTCAACCCATGCAAATGGTTGCAACAATATGCTGTTTCATTCATTCAGTCTGGATGCTGAAGAGTGGAATCTGTTGTGAGGATTAAGCATATTTCAGACACAGAAAAATGTGAAAAATTAACTAAATAAAAAAGCACCTGATAGAGAACCACAGGCAAGCTGCAGCGTATTTTACTGCCTTATAAGGGAGGCAGCATGCCCTTCAGAAATCACACATGGACTGGGTAAGATCAGACACAAACCTGACCATAAAGAAAAGAATTCTTTCACATTTTCTTTTGTTTCTGGAGCAGGATTGAAAGCATAAAATATTACAGCAGCTTCAGATGCCTGAAATTTTGTATGGAATTCTAGAAATCAGCTTCCCAATCCTGCCAGATTTCTTCTTCAGCATCAGAATCTATATGAGGTGCTGCCTGGTGAGAATCAGATTCTTATTTTTTTTCAGTTACACAATCAGAGTTAAACTGTCTGATTGATATTGACACTTGTTGGGGCAGTGATTTGCAAAGCAAATATTTCTCCCTGCAACTATGAGCTTTGAACAGACTTCTTCACTGTACTGTGTTTATCAAGGGTGTGCAGTCTGCTTGACTGGTTCATATGAAGATGATAATTGAAAAGAACATTAATTTTAGTAGCTCATTAAGAATGTTTTGATTGATCAAGGAAGGAGGATGGTTAGCTCACTTATGGCATCTGCACCTGTAAAGTAATCAGTTTATAAAAAAATATTTATTTACAGAAGCAACATTCTCCTGGTTCATTCATGAAATAATGACAGAAAAGAGATTATCAAATGTGGATTTTGATGAGTGAAATCAAGATGGGAGCCAGGCAAATAAGGGATGGTTTTGAACTAACCATCCTCTTTATGATGTCAGTACCCTATATTGGTGTATATTGTGCCTGAATACTGTTTCATCAGTTTCATTGTATTGGTATAGATTTTAGAAGCTATGCTTCAATAGCTTTGTGCTTAGTTTAATTTATTTATGTAACTATGTACATATGTACTTATTTATTTAATTTATTTATGTAGCTATATATGTATTTATTTATTAACATACCTTGTCATTACTACCTGCAGATGAAAGGGACAATGGAGAATGTAGGAGGTGAAAAATGGACTGGAAATAGGCAGGATTTTAGCCATGTGTCATGCATGTATGAAATGAGGAAAAGATCATTAAGGGAATGGTAAGAATTGGATCACTTACATAAAAAAATAAAGAAGAAAAAAATAGTATGTAAGACCAATGGTAAGAACAAATCCTAAACCAAAAGAAAAATCAAGAACCAAAAGAAAAATAAGAAATACATAGAAAAGAGTGAAGACAGAAGATAAATAAGGTGTGAATTTATAGTGAGGGGTAAATGGGGCAAAACCAGGATTCAAGAGAAATGTGGAGATAAATTCATTATAGTTACATACCTGGTAGACAGGAGAAACTGTTGGCCCCCATCTTTCCTCGAAAGTGGAAACTCACTAGAAGAAGGAAAGCTGTTCTTTGCTGTACTGAGCTAGCAAGAAACTAGGAAAAAATTAGAGGCCAAATTGTCTTGCTTAAATTTATGCACATAACTTCTTTCCACTTTCAATAAAAACTACCTGAATAGCAAAAAGTAGATTCCTATATTTTTGAAATAAGGAAGAAATAGTAATTAAACATTAACAAATAAATAGCCATAAATGTAAATTAGCTAAATGTAAGCACATATGCATATACAGACGAGACAAATAACTGTATTTTTACATTTGTTTAAATAATATGATAAATATGCTTTCTCTTTAATTTAAATCTTTGTGAGTCCAGTTACTTTATTTCCTAAGAGGAATGATCTTATCTTCTGGGTCATTTATCCTTCATGAGCTCATACTTTCAAGGTGAATGGATTTCAGTTAAGGAGAACAAATATATTGCTTCCAGACATGCTCTATAAATGTTGTCTAGTATCCTGTCAGTGTTTTAAAAGCCAAGTTATAAATAAAATGCCAAAGGTTGTTTTAACTGATGAGAACAAAATGCTTCCACTTTATTATACACTTCTAAAATGTAAAGGCAAGTCAGTTTTGTTAGAGAATCCATTAAGGTTCTACATCTTTACAAAATAGGAGGAAATAAACTAGAAGTTGTGTTTGAAATAATTTGTTTAAAAGAAAAACTATGGGAGTATTTACTGGGGACTAGGTGATGTTATCCAACAGTACATTATCTAAAATTTACCTGTAAGAGAGATAGAAAGAAAGAAAGAAAGAAAAGAAAGAAAGAAAGAAAGAAAAAAGAAAGGAAGGAAGGAAGAAAAGAAGAAAGAAAGAGGCTGAAGAAAAAAAAACTTAACTTTGTAAAGAAAATTTATCTCTGTTCTTAATGTTGAAATGTTTGACTTTTTATCTCTCTCTTTTTTTTAAATCTATGTTTAAGAAGAATTCTTCATGATATACCGTAGCTATTCTTTGACACAGATATTTCTATGGTAGAGAATGAGGATGCTATCTGAAAAATTCTTTCTTTATGTTGTATGAATTACTGTGGTTCTTCAGGTGCCCTCTCATTAAGTGGCATTAGCTTCTCCCATAATTATGTTATCTCATATTTTAAGACATCTTTTGGATAAAATCTTTCTGTATTTCTTAGTCAGTGGAGCCATAATGCAAAAAACACTCTTTAATTTTAGATCTGTTCCTGACCATTACCTCCACGAAGCAGTGGGAAAATAAAAGGCAGTATTGACTCTCGGACAAATTTGTCACAGGGTATTTGATGGCCCTCTAAATCAAAGTGCCTATAATTGACACTCTATATCAGTGTCCATAATTTTTTAATATAGAAATTAATATTTTTCCTACAGTTGGAGGACAACTGTGTAATATTGAAGAATAAACAAGATATTTGACTAAGTATAAATAAAATTATTAGGTAAACTAATAATTCTTATTATCTAATAAATGTTAAAGGACTTGCAGTACACTTAATAAAGCACAGCATAAAGCTAGAATAAAACAAAAAAAAACAAACTCAGAGGGCTTAAATATATACACACAGTACAATTTTTTTTATTTTAACCACTTTTGTGAAAAAAAAAAAAAACACCTGAAATATTTTAAAAGATAGGGAATTAATTAGAGTTCCCTCCACTCTTCATCTGTAGTTTTGCATATATCCTTCAGTACAGGTAGCCTTCCTTTCTTATTTCTGTAATATCTTTGAGATCCATATGAGACCTAGAAGGAAATATCTTCTTGCTTCAGAATTTCACCATGAATGGTAATTTTGATTTTTAAAAATTATTATTATTTTGTCATGCTACTATAGTAACACTGTTGTTGCTAGTAATTTCCATAGTCCCTTGTCTCTTCAGAACAATGGTAAGTGTAGAATGATTGGCATAGTGCTCTGGAGTTATCCACACCTACTCTAGTTGAACATAGTTTAGCTGTAAATTATTTCAAATGTCAAACTGAAATGAAGAGAGAGACCTGGACTTATAGATGTTTTCTTATTGAATTGAGACAGTCTGATAGAGGCAATGGTTTCAATCAAATGCTGTCATTGTTTGTCTATTGCCTTGGGAAGCACTGCATCAGGTAAAATCTCAATAAGGAAATATTGGATTAACTTACTGAAACAAACACAGATTGGGCCTTTCCTGAGAAATAATCAGTGAAGAACTCTGTACCTGACTCTGTTTGCACATGTATTCTAACTTGTCTGCACATTCAGATGAAAAATTCAGTACTTAAGTACTTGGAATAGGGAGTCTTGAATACTTGTGCCAGTAAAGAACAAAAGCTTCATTATCTAAAAAAGTTTTTTAAATCTTTAACGGATAAACTACGGATAATGATTTTTAAAGTACTTCACAATCCAGACAAAGTTCTTCTTGCTCTAGCCAGGGCAATGAATGCACATTATGCAATATTAATTCATTTTTAAATGATTTGTATAATATCATTAATTAGAAAACTCATTAAATTTAGGAGACTTGCATTTTACCTTTCAAGGTTATTCATAAGATTTTTTTTTAAATAACATACTTCTTTTTTTTTAAGATTACAGAAAGTTTAAGAGAAGTTATAGTTTATTGAAATGGGCTCTCAATCAACTTAGGAAATTATTATGCAATATAAAACTTTATTTTGTAATGCTTCCATTAAAAACTTTTTCACACTTTCTTTTGGTGCCAATTTATTATTATTGAAAGGAAAATAAAAAGGAAATTTCCCTGAATTGTAATTTGCCCAAAATGGATATCTACTTTATATCAGACAAACAGCAAACACCCTAAAGGTGTATGTTCTGTCCTTTGACTGCAAAGAGGGAATTGATTTACTGCAACAGATTCATATGTCTGTACTGAAAATGATTATTTATTGCATCTTGTGACTTCTACCTCTATGATGGACTCTTTAGTCTGACTCCTAAAGTACTCCTGAGATAAAAAAAACCATCAAATTCTTCAAACCCAATCCTACAGCCTGGGACCTCTGGACAAAATATATTTTTCAAAAGACACTGTTTATTTGCTCTAGGAATTGTGGAAAAGGGAAACAAGTACCAGCAGCCATGTGAGGGAGTAACAGACAAGACTGATGAACAAAGTGCCTGGAGTGATGTGACTGGAAGGTATTACAAAAAAAAAAAAAACTTAGTGCTAAATGTGAGGTATTCTGAGGAGTTCAGAACTGAGCAATCAAAACAGTGAACTGAAGTATGAATTTGAAGGAAAGAATTATATGATTTTAGGAGGAATATGCTGATGGATGAGAAACATGAAGAGCTGATTGAAATATGTTCTTTTTAGCAGTCATCAGACTGCAGAAAGAAGCAGACTGCTTTCAGAAGCAGAAATCCGAAAAAAAATTTTTGCAAGGTTTAATTCTGTAAGCAAATTTTGAGTGCTTTTTTAGGTTCTTTTCACCTCTTGACAAATTAATTTTAAAATATTATGAAATAGTTCATGAGTATTTTGCTTTTGTATACACACTCAGAGCAATTGAACGCTTACAAGGATTCTGTTATACTAAGATTTGATCCATTATTCTATAGGGAAAAATTAAGCCATATATAAAAATATTCTGGAAGCATAGGTTGACAATATTTTAAAAAAGAATCCCACCAAAACTTTTCCAGAAAAATACACTTCAATAATAGGCTAGAGAATACATTCTCCACTTATAAGTGCATTAAACATGGGGTTTGGCAGGAAGCAAAATGGTAAACTATTTCAGCATTAACAGAAAATATTTACTCATTATTTTTAAAGAAAGGAGGGAAATCAGGTTCCAAATAATAAAATACAAATATGTTAAATGTAATTTTTTTTGCTTATGTTTTCATCTGTAAACTCCTAGAACACTCGTATCAGAGGTCTGTATTTTGTCAATGTAGTTATACAATGCAAGACTCACGTGAGTGTACATAGATGTCTGTATCTCACCAAGACGCCCTAAACTCTCTCTACAAACAATCAAAATAAATAGGCATTTCTAGGGCATGGCTCATTTCATTTTAAAGTAGACTCTTAAAATAGGTCAGATTAATTGTGCCTTACAGTAATACTGTTACAAAGCCCCCATCTTATTTCTGTTGAAAAATGTAGATGTTTACTGATGTTGTATAGATCTTCAATCTTACATGCATTTTCTATAATTTTAATAAGGAATTAAGTATACATGTGACCAATGACACTTGTCTTTCAGATGTTTTTTCAATACATCCCAAAATAATCCTCTCCATAACTCTACCAGGCCCTGAAATGAGACTAAAACAGCCAGGAAACATTGAAGTTTAGAAAATGTTGGTGTAAAAGTACATACACCTTTTTTCAGATCTCTTCCAGAAATGTCAAAAACAGATGGAAAAGAGGTCTTTAGCAAGAGGACATACTTTTTCTTTGACCACATTGGTCACAGCCAGCACGGCTTCATGAAAGGGAAGTTTTGCTTATCAAGACTGATTTCCTCTTAGGACAATGTAACCCACCTAGTTGATCAAAGGGAAGCCAGTGGATATAATCTTTTTGGATTTCAGTAAAGTTTTCAATACTATCTCTCACGGGATCCTTCTGGACAAAATGTCGAGCATGCAGCTGGATAAGCACATCATGAAGTGGGTGAGCAACTGGCTCACGGGCTGAGCACAGAGGGTTATAGTGAATGGGGGAACATCAGACTGGTGGCCTGTTACTAGTGAGGTTCCACAGGCCCTGTGCTCTTCAACAGCTTCATAAATTATTTGGAAGCAGGACTGGAAGGGATACTAAGTTAGTTTGCAGATGACACAAAACTAGGAGGAACTGTTGACTCACTCGAAGGCAGGGAGGTCCTGCAGAGAGACCTCCAAAAATTAGAGCACTGATCAATCACCAACCATGTGAAGTTCAATAAGGGAAAATGCTGGATTCTGCATCTGGGATGGGGCAACCCTGGATGTTCATACAGATTGGGGAATGAGATGATGGAAAGCAGTGCCATGGAAGGGCCCTGAGGGTCCTAGTCAATGGCAAGTTGAATCTGAGTCAGCAATGCCCTGGTAGCCAGTAGGGCCAACTGTGTCCTGGGGGGTATCGGGCAAAGCATTGCCAGATGGTCGACGGAGGGGATTGTCCTGCCCTGCTCTGCACTTGTGCAGCCTCACCTTGACCATTGTGTGCAATTTTGGGCACTGCAATATAAGAAAGATATTAAGTTCTTAGGGAGCATCCAAAGGAGGGCAATGAAGGTAGCGAAGGACCTTGAGGGGAAGTCGTATGAGGAGTGGCTGAGGTCACTTGGTCTGTTCAGCCTGGAGAAGAAGAGACTGAGGGGAGACCTCATTGCAGTCTACAACTTGTGAGGGGAAGAGGAAGGTCAGACACTGATCTCTTCACTGTGGTGACTAGTGAAAAGACCCAAGCGAATGTCCTGAAGTTGTGTCAGGGGAGGTTTAGTTGGATGTTGGAAAAAGGTCTTTCACCCAGAGGGTGGTTGGGCATTGGAACAGGCACAAGCACCAAGACTGACAGAGTTCAAGAAGCATATGGATGTTACTCTCAGGCATGTGGTGTGACTCTTGGGGATGGTCCTGTGCAGGGCTAAGAGTTGGACTTGATGATCCTTGTGATTTGTTCATTGTGTAGTTGAGTGTACATCCTCCAACTTTTTTTGTAGTCTGTAATCTAGGTCAGGGGAAAACAGGATAGCACAGAGAAAAGAGGAACTCTGCTCTACTAAAAAAAAAAACTTTATTCTTTGGAGAATATAAAGAAATAGCATACAGTTTGGTCTAATATAAAATCAGTAGGACTATATAATGTTTGACAGCAAGATGATGGGAGCTAGAAAAGGATGATTGCTAGCCTTTTCTGCCTTAAATGTGTATCAGTCAGCCCACTGAGTGACCTCCCTTGTCTGTAAGAAACAGCATAAATATTGTAGCTGAAATCCCTCAGGAAATATGTTTCCCAAGAAGCAGGAACTCTCAGATAGAAACCTTGTAAAGAATTTAAAGCTGAATATTTTGTTCCTTCTCTTTAAGTTCCTGGCAAAATAATTTTGAGAGGTCAATACATGGAGAATTTATTTCAACACAGTATTCTAAAACAAGGTAATAATCCTCTCTTCCCAATAAATTGTAATAGCCTTTAAAATTAATGAAAGCAATGACATGGCAAAACCTACCACAAAGTATTAAATGTTCCCAGAATTCAAGACAAAAAGTTCTCCAGTACATACTAAATTGGCATATTAAAAGTAATATTTTATTTCTTTGAAAATCTACAGCACCCAGGAACTCCACAGCAAAATTAATTTTGAAAAATTTCGAAATTTTGAAAAATGCCAAAACACGTGCTATATATATGTATTTCACCCCACAGCTATTTTAGTAGCAATATTTTGCACTCTGTTCTAGTCCTTAGAATTTCTAGTTCTTTGTACAAAAATTTTTGAATATTTATTCTTTTAAACTTAACGAAAATTATCTACATTCTTATATTTCAGAACTGTTTCTTTTTGTGGTTTCTGATGACATGACCTCAGTGGAACACCTTGAAAATGTACAATAGTCTTTGTCAACCCTTGTATGTTTACCATTTTATTCTGTTTTTCATTTCTGCGATGAAAAATTGTTTGAGATTTTTTTTTAAACTGTGTAACTGCACAAGGAGAATTGTGAAAAGCAATTGCTACACAAGTGCAATTTTGATTTTCAGTGAAGTGAACTGAATTTGTAGAATTATATGAATTTGTTTAAAACAAGAATTAAATAAAAGCCATACATTGTGTTCCTAGTATTGGCACCTATTTTCTGTCACATATCTCTGGTAATGTAGCTGTATTTCCCAGCTGAATATGTGTTGTAATCACATCATTTGTCAGTACACATTTTCTCTTGTACTTATTTGAAACAATTATGTTGATAGATGTTGGAATTCTGTGATTTTGTTTAGTGAATCATTGCATTTCTTATGTCTAGGGTGGTGCCTCTTTGTACTTCAAACGATTTGGAGAAAAGTGTAAAAAATTGTAGATCTCAGTGCCCAGTTGCTGGTGGTTAATCTCACAACTCTGAGTTCCTCTTCCTGAGAATCTTATGTGATCCATGTGATCAGTTAGTTTTGTGAATTTATTTTCAAAAAAGTGAAAGGTAGAGAGCATTTAACTGAGCTGTAGAAACTGTAGATAGACTTCAAGTTAGAAATGTTGGGGGTTAGAAACAGACTTGTCTGGTCCTCTTGTGCACTTATTTTTTACCTTCTCTCTTTTCCATGCAGGATCTGAATAGACCTTGTTTCCTTTTAATAAATATATTCTTCTTTGGACTAAGTATTTCCATATGACAAAAAAAATAATTAAAAAAACTCCAAAACCCAAAAAACTAACACCAAATCACAAAAACAAAACAAAAAAAGCCCCACACCAAAACCCTCACAAAAACCCAAACAGACAAACACAAAGAAAATCAAACAAATAAACAAACAAGAATCACAGCAAACTCTAAGATTTTACCATAACAATTAGTTTTAAGGTTCTTATATTCATCTATCTGTGATTGAAGGCCTATTACTTTTAACCTGCTGATATACAACAATTGCATGTTCAGACAGTGAGGACACAAATAAGGTCAAACCAGTAGAGAATTCTCATAACTTTCAGCCAGAAGTGAATGTGCTAATGTGAAAAGTTTGTATTTGCCTATTAGATGCAAAGCCATTAATATAATGAGATGATTTATCAGAATTTTAAGCTCTGTTTCTTGTTTCTCATTGAATGCTACTAGCAATGAAGTATTGCAATGTTTCCATTTCATTGTATGTGTTTGGTTTTATCTTTTTTTGGTTTATCACTCAATTTAGTTCTGTTAATAAGATTTCCATTTTTGTGTAGCTTCATTTTCTTAGCAAGACTTTCTTCATAGCTGCTCAAATGTCAGCTATTTTCCAGGTGACCCTTTTCTAAATAAAATTACATTTTGAAAATAGATGAATATTCATATGCTTTGTTTCTCTTGTGGTGTTTAAAGAAAGCAACTGCAGTCTAATTATATATAAAAAGTCTCTTAAATAGTAGACTAAATTATGTAGTACATCACAAGTAGAATTAAAAAAATGTTGTGACAGAATTTTATCATCAAGAATAGAACAAAAAAAGAGGAGTTTTTAAAATATGTCACTTTTTACTTAACCAAACTCATAAAAAATTGACCCACAACAAAGCCACAAAATATTTAACTCAAATAGTTATGCTATGGGAAAAATATGTTGAAAATTAATGACAAACTATTTAGTTTGCACATATACACATAAAAAATAACAGAAACAGTCAGAGGTACTCCCCCGTGTTTTGTTTAGGGTTTTTTTTCCTCTCTAGTTATAATATAGAAACAAAAACATTGTCTTTATTTTTTTGTCAGTTTTGACTTTGTATAGGACTTGATAATAGGAACATACCATCAGGCTTCTGCCATGTAAAAAAAACGCAAAACCAAAACCAAAATTTGTTCTTTCACTCAAAATTACACATAAAACATTTTTCTTACTGTAAATAATGCAATTGAGACATTTAAGCTTTTAGATGTAGAACAAATAATAGAAAAAGTATCTTGTAAGAGGCAAAGGATGGCAAGCCCTACCAGGTTAAACAGAATTCAGAGGACAATGCAATATTGAATATGAGGAGAAGATGTCAAACAAGTGTTACATGATATTTCTATGGAAAATAAACCAACTAAACACTCTTAAACAGATGTGTCACTAGTGAAAAGCTTTAATATTGGTTTACAAATCCAGGCAACACAAAGAATGATTGTAACAGGAATAACAGGATAATTTGTTTGTTATTTTATTAAACAGAAAGGCAGGTGATATAGACTTGATGGTAACAAAAAAGTAGAGATTCTTTTTAATCTTAGATTTTGATATGCATATTTTTGTATTAGAGTTTATTTTAAGTCAATGAAAAAATGAACTGCTAGTGATTTAGCAATGTTAAAGAAATAAAAGATTTTCTAAAGAAAAAAAATGTACATTTCAAAATATTATACCCTCCTCAGTTTTGATACCTATCTTACAAAATTTGAAAGAAAAGTACAAGCTCAGATTTTCAGACTGCACTTGAAAATAAAGTTATCAAGGCTGAAAAATAACTTAAGATCTCAAGACTCTTATATTTATACTGATTTATAAGTTGCAGCCATTTGTCAGCCAGGGACATGCTGCATTTTACATTAGGGAGCTGTTAGACACAGAACAGAACTAACATATAAGCAGGGTATTTAAACTTCAGTGCTCCTGTTCCCGTCTGACTTTTGGAAGCACAGCCAAGAGGACTGTTACTTTTTCCTTGCTGTTTTCAGCTTCAGAGCTCATCTATCATGGCCTGGCTTCAGGAGAGATAGCAGTGTTCTTCTATAGCATTCCTTACAGTAGCATATAGGATACTTCTCTTTGCATGTGAGAAACACTAAAACAACTGCAGAAGGCATTTCTAACTTGAAGAATGCAGGTATCTGTCTTCCTAGACATATGTTCCGGCAGTCACTACCCACCCCACTCTACCGAACACAGAAATTTAACTCTGTGTTTTGAGAAGAGATTACAAGGACCACAAAGTTCTTAGCCACAAGTTTTTATGTTCAAATTGCCTTGAACAGGCTGAAGCTGCCTTGAAGTCCACTTAGTTCAAATGCTGGGTTTAATATATCAGGTGGGTAGGGAGTGATTTGTTAACACCAAGAAATTTTCCCAGAACCTATGACATTGTTGTTAAAAAGGGCTCTCCATTCCTCTCATCACTCTACTTTTTGTCTGTACTTGTTTCATTCTGAACTCATGTTTCTTGACCACAAAAATGTACAAAATTAGGAATGTTTTAGTCACAGTATAAAAGACATCAAGGAGAAATTATATGGAACATTTCTAATTCATCTAGTAAATTTCTTTTGAAATATATGAGAATGCAATATTTTGGTTTTAGAGGTAAGGATTTAGGTGTTTACAGTCATTCTCTTGTCTCTTCTGTTTGTCTTTACTTTTCTTGTTCTACACAGTAATGCTTCTATCTTTCAGTGATGTTCACCTGCACAAACTATTATTAAATTTAACCTCTCATTTGTGTTCTAAACAAATTAATTTAATCTCTATGATACTCTGATTCATACAGAGTCTGGTCTGGCTAAATCCTAAGTCCTTAACACACTTTCCAAAAAAGCCAAATGATGAAAAACTTGTTGAGATTTTTGTTTCTTTCTCTTCAAAAGAAGTGTGAAAAAGAAAATTACTTTTGCCATTGTTTTTATTATTTAAGAATTCTTTAAAAATACACCGTCATGATTTTGCACTTAATTTCCAGTCAGACTATTTTTTTCCCTGTAGAAATTAGAAATTATTCTTTTTTTCACTTCATCATCTAAGCAAGAACAAATAAGGAGAAAAAGAGAAAATTTTTGTAAAATAGTTTCATAATATGAAAGCCTACATTTGAGACAGAAATCAGCACAATTTTAAACCATATCCTTCTACAGGCAAATCTGGACTAAACTTAGACTGTGTTAACAAAACCACTTTTGATGGCTCTTTGCAGGTCATAGAGTACTTTCAGATATTTCTGCAGCACTTCTACGCGGTGTGCTGCTGACACGGCATCGAATCAGTTGGCTGTTCCAGAAATATCAGCAGTTCTATTTTGCTATTTTACTGGATAAATAAGATAATGTGTGGTGGTAGAAAACTGAAAGTTTGTATAATATTTTCTGTACTTCTAAATAATGAATATGTCAACTTGTCTCTACTTACATATCAACCATATTTTGGCCTTTGCAGTTTGTCAGGGTACCATTTTTTTGTCTGCTATTGTATTGAAATATACAGAACTCGGTAGCAACTTAGGCAAAAAAAGTATGTGTGTAATAATTTGTTTAAAAATGTTTCAAAATGAGAATGGAGAGGGAAAAAAAGCCCACCACTTATTTGATAAATACTATGGATATGTAGATTTCAAATTTCTCATTTAGCTTTAAGTTTCATTAGTTCATAATATTAACGACAATAACTTCTATATGATTCCATTTTTCTTTTTTCTTTCTCCAGTGATCCTCAGTGTCCTGTTTCCTGAAATATTTTCACTAAAATTTTTAAAGAATAAATGACTTTTGGATAATCCACAATATAAAATATGAACACATTCTATAAAGAAAGAATCTACACCAATTATAATAACCTAGATTTCTATAATTATCAGAACAGTAGAAAGAAAAGAACTATTATATTTTATAATATTTAACTGTGGTTAAAATATTTCCAAAAGTATGTTTATCAATGGTAATTATCCATTCAATACTAAAACAATATCACCTTAAATTGTGGAATAATTATATATGTAAGGACAAATTAATTTAATTCTTTACATTGTACTAGTACATTATTTGATACAGAATATGGAAAATCAAATATGTTTTCAATGTTCTTTCCAGTGAAAAGTAAGCCACTTCAAGAAAGAATAGAAAAGTGTAAAATACATGGAAAGATAGTAATAAGAAATAATTCACATAAAATATTACTCTATACTATTAATGTTTATATTGCATTTTTATTGCTAGATATGTGAGTTAGATACTACATGTGAGGAATGGAAATACTTTATTTTGCCAAAAGCAGAAAAGAAGGGGTCTGTTTTGCTTTTTGTCTTATAGGGCTTATTTACAAGCATTACTCTCTTGATGTGCCATCACTTCCAAACCAATTATGTAACTCCACTCTCAAAAGTCAATGAAGCTCTAGAAATTAAAGACTCTTGTCAACACTACCTTTTTACCTCTGGGTAAAAGTTTAAGTTGATTGTCTTTAAGTACCATGTCTACT
Organism: Manacus candei; assembly: GCF_025592945.1. Classification (NCBI taxonomy): domain Eukaryota; kingdom Metazoa; phylum Chordata; class Aves; order Passeriformes; family Pipridae; genus Manacus; species Manacus candei. Next base: position 10,356,801 of record NW_026138062.1, read on the forward strand.
ACAGTAATTCTGAGAGAGATTCTTCACACTGTTGCAGTACTGATCAGAGACTGTGGATAATATGAGTACTCTGACCATGGATTGTTCTGGTTTTTTTGGATAAAATACTAATGAGCAATCTTTCATGATGTAGTCTATATAAACAAGACAAATGTAGAAAAGAAAAAAAAAAGGCAAAGACAGATGAAATAATTTGACCCTTTTCTTAATAAGAGAACAGAAAATTTAGAAAAGCTAAGTTGTTACCAAAGATTTTTCATCATATTTGAGTTTCCAGTGGGTTATCAGAGAGATCAGCACAATGTTTCTCCAGTTCAGCTTTTTTAATCATCTACAAATAAACATGAAAAAAATGAGGATGAAAAGAGAAAAATGAGGGAGACTAAATACTGTTGAAAGAGAATCAGATTGTAGGACAGCCTGAGATTCTTACCTTATTCAAGCAAAATATGTGTTAATGTAGTTATATATAAGCTGATACATCTACATTTGAGGATACAGGCCATATTGACTTTATGGAGCAAAATGAAGCAGTGTTACCAGTGCAATGCTGTAGTCAGAAAGGCTATTGCAATCCCTGCACATATGTAGAGACAGAGTGAGCAGGAAAGGGATGGCTCTGCTGTGTACAGGATTGGCAAGGGAACTGTTGGACTTCTAAATGCAGATAGCTACTGCTAAAATGAAAGCTGGACAACTGGAAGAGGTAAAAGGACAAAGTATAACGCGCAGAGGGACGAAGTGTTTTACACTTATAAACTTTACCATTGCTAGATTTTCAGACAAGTTTACTCTGACTCTATATTGTGGTATTAATTATCTTGTCATGTGGGAAGACTGAAGCAGAAACACAGTATACATTGAGTTTTAGAATTCTAATTTACTTAACCTAATTATGTTGTCATTCATAATGTTTTATGTATCACTTCTGTTTCTTCGGCAGACAAATGTGGTGAGGAGTGAATAAAAAGTAGGTTTTCTCCTCCGCTAGAGGGGAGGGGTACATGTTGGCATTTAAGTAATAACATCAATCACCTGAGGTCCTGAGCCAGAGTAGAGTGAAATAGATCTGTCTGCTCTTTTTTTACTGTTCCTGGACTTGTTGTGACTATTTGTTGTACCTTCTTGTTACTCAATTTGTTTTTACCATATAAGAAGCACACATCAGAAACAGAACATATCAGTTCATGCTTTTGACAGGCCTGGGCACATGTATAATGTATATGTTCTTTTTTTGTGTGTGTTTCTTATGCTAGTGTTCAAAAATGGGTTCTATCCCGTATTCTATGCCCCATTCCTCTTGTGAATGATAAGTCACCTTTCTGTACTTATGCTTCCTGTTCCCTCTGATGTTTGGGATATTGTGATTACTATGACATAAGAAGTCAGCAGATGTCAAAGGTGATACTCATCTTATTCTGACTTTATGAATGAGACTCAGTTGCTGATTTTGCAGGACACGGTAGATGTCAGTCGCCTAAACATAGGCATTTTTTGTAATTTAAGATAATCAAGAATATCTGATATATTCATATGCAATTGACAGACACTACGCAGAAAATCATCAATCCTCCTCCAGTTTTATATAACTGATGAACTCATGCATGATGTATTATACACTTTAGCAGCATCTCAATTGGCACAAGGCACTATAGTGTGGTGTACTTCACTGAGCCTAAATGACAATTTTGGTCACAAAATCCAACAAAAAACACCAAACAAACAGAAGACAGTTTGAAGAACCATGGACTTGATGTGTGGTATTATAATTTAAGAACTAGAACTGAGAAAAGGGAAAGGTGGGATAAGTAAAAGGTAATGCTTTTACACTAGGAAACGTCCCATTTTTCATTAGTTGGCAAAATTAAAGCAATTGCTATCATCTGTGTATATTCTTTAATTTTCATCTCTTTTCCACTGTACATATAAATAACATTATAGGTATTCAAAGTGAAATTATTATTGTTTTATTGATATTTTTATTGATACTGTCGTTGCTTTTATTATTAACGTTAATGTCATCCAGTATGGTATGATGTGAGACATATTCATATCTTTAGAAAAATAATAAGCAAGTTGCACTGACACAATCCTGTCAAACATTTCCTTTCAGTGAAATATTTTTTAAAATATTTAAACCAGAAAGTATATTACATCGTGGAAAGATCTGTTCAATAATATTATACCATTTTTTGTGTTAAAAAGAAATTATTTTTATTGAATATCACAGAGTTTTTTGACAAGTTAGCAATCAGAAATCAAGTTGAAGCAGAACTGGTTCACTAATAGCTTGTAGTAGCACATGATTTTCATGTCTTTGAGCACATAGATCATCAATATGTCAAGAATAGCACCTGTGTGGCAGTACTGCAATGTTTTGGCCTAGCAGAGATTCAGTACTGTGAGGTAAATGACACATTAACTTCCTTAGTGCCGTAGGCTGGGCAGAGGTATATCAATCAGGCATGATAAAAGAGGTAAAACTAAACATCTATTTTTGCTGTTATTGTTTTGTAACTGATACTTGATCAAATTCACAGACAAATATATATAGCCCCTCTTTATATATACCTCTATATTACTCTATATGGTAGCATTCATGTGGAAATAGTGTAATGCATGGAAAAGTCCAGAATCATCACAGCTCTGGACCAATCATTAGACTGAAGACACTAGGAAAGACAGCAAAAGCATTCACACTGCCTAGGTGAAGTACCTTTCTTCTTTTTTATTTGTGGCATATAGAAAGGGATGGGAGACGAGGAAAAAAAAAGATCCTTTACGCCCTAAGAGCAATGATGTCTGGAGAGAAAAACAGATGGATCATGGGAAGCACAGTTGTGACTGCAATCTCATGTCAACTTACTTACCAGAGTCATGGTCGCAGGAATTGTACTTCAAGATTTTTCCTTCTAGTTGACATTCTAGGAATCAAAGATAAGCAAAAATCAAGTAGAGCCACATGTACTTTCTGTGTTCTACGTAAAAACAATATAAACTACAGACGTGAAATGCTTTTAAAACTTCCTTTCTCTCTCTAGTCTCAAAGTTGGTATGAAAGTAAGCATTTATTTGACAAGTTGAAATCAGCAGAAAAGCAGAGATTACAGATTCATACAGTTAAAGCATCACATAAATCTAATGTGAAAGTGATGGGAACATGAAAAAGACGGTGCATGATTAATGCTTCTGCAACCTGGATTTTTTTTTTTTAGTGAAGAAAATGTACAGTTGGAGGAGACTCTCTCTGATTTTGTGTGCTAAACTGCCATGCGTCATCCATAAAAAATGGTTTTATAGGTATGACCGATCATCATGGCACGGGTATCTTTTCCTGATCTGTCCTAGACTTCCTATATAACCTATCCAAATCACTTAAGCTGTTTAAATTCTAGTTCTCACAGTAAAATAGTGTTGCTGGCTAAGGATGCATAAAACTTTAAATAAAAATATTTGATCAGCTGGAAGTTAATAACCTGACTTCAAGTTTAGGGAATGGTAACTTTTATACAGCAGAAAATTAAGCAGGTTCTTTGCCAAGTTGTCATGTTATAAAAAAGAAATCAAAATGTATGCTTTTTCCATGTTTTATATGAAATTTAACTTGGTACACTGTTTTGTTTCAACTAGAATGTTAAAAAAATATTTGGTACAAAACAGTATAAAAAGTACAATGCCTTGAGGTGTCCATGGAACAAATGGGAATGTGAAACTCTACTCAAGAGGTGGATGTGGAAACACAGAAGCAGAGGACTCCTCTCAGTACTGAAACTGAAGATGATAACACATATTCTGACTTGTAGTTTAGAAGCAAATAATCAAAATTCACAAACTTCATCCAAAAAATTCTTGTAATTGGTGCAGAGAAGTAAGAACATGACCAAGTTAATAGGTAAATTATATTTGCTTAAAAAACTGAGAATATCAAAATGATAACAATATTTATTCTGAAAAAAATCCAGTTTGTTTCCTGGCAATTGGAACTAAAAACAGTTTAAAGGTGGGAAAAGCAAAACAGTAGATTATAAGCAATGGTAAGTTGCCTCTACAACTGTTCCAGGATCTCAGTGGAATGATCACTCAGCTTACAACTTGATATCTCCTTCCCATGAACTGTCTTACCTAGAGGAAGTTATTGATACCATATGAATATTTAAGAAGGAAAGTCATTGCCCCTAGGTGTTACAGGAATTATTTACTAGACCTCCACTGACTGTAATAGGAGATGAAATGGCTAGTTACCAGGTAGATACATATATTTAGATACTTAAATGTATCTGCAATTTGTAAGTGAAATGCATGAATCCAGGGGTTCATACCAATTGTGTAATCCTAAGCCCTGTGCTAGTTGAAGTTTTTAGAGGAATCTTACCTGGCATTCAGCAGTTGACTGAAATGGGAGCTGATCCTCTGTAGTTGTGGGTCCTGTGTTCTATCTTCCAGTCTTACTCAGAGGTCTCAAACATCCTCAGCATCTTCAGTTGAACTAAACACCTATTGCTAAGCAACTAAAGTGAATACTTTTGGTTGTTTTTTTGTGTTTGGTTTTGGTTTTGTTTTTTTAATACCAAAAGTTAGGTAGCATGGAAACTAATTTTTGTAATGAATATTCAGAAACAAAAGGAAGATGAGGAAACATAGATTTCAAACACTTAAAAATATATATTTTTATTATGCCTTGTAATGATACAACTGAGACCCTGAGACTAGCTCAGTTAGTTATAGCATGGTGCTAATAATGCTAGGGTTGTGGATTTGATTCCCATATGGGCCATTCATTTAAGAGCTGGACTCAATGATCCTTGTAGATCCCTTCCAGCTCAGAATATTCTGTGATAACCCTTCTATTGCAGTGCATTATTTTCTCACGGTGGGGGGGGGGGGGGGGAAGGGAGGAGAAGAAAAAGAAAAAAAGGAAAAAAAAAGGAAAAAGAAAAAGGAAAAGAAGGGAGCATTTGACTAATTCTTACTAACCAACTATTGAATTGGAATGAAAGGGTGAAAAACTCATAACTCCAATAAGCACTACAGAAAATGCTTTATGGGTCTTAATGATTTTCAGCTTGAGTGGAAAGTATATTTCATTGTCAAACCTATATAACATTTTCATCCATCTGCCTGTCTGAAGTACTGCAAAGTAGCAATTGTTCCATGAACTTAGGAGTGATTTTCTCAATGTTTTTCTCCCCACTTTCTGAATTTTACGTACATGCAGGAAGTGCGCTGGGGAAAATTTAAAACATTTTTGTAGCATACTTTGCCAAAAGAATAAATTAGTGTTGATATTGATTAAAAGTTCCCCAGCAAATGAAGCACAGATTTAAACTAATACCATAGTCTCTCAAACATATTTTTTCATAAAGTTTTTCTTTGGTATCTATGATGTGAATATTTGCCACTGACTTTTATGTGTACTTATCAGTTATATGATGCGGGACGCCAAGAAACTAGGAAAGAATACTGCACTGGGATAGAGTTAATGTTCTTCATAGTAGCTTATATGTGACTCTGCTTTGGATTTGTGATGGAAACAGTGCTGATAACACAAAGTTGTTTTAGTTACTGCTGAGCAGTGCTAAAACAGAGTCGAGGTCTTTGTTTCTTGCAATTACAACTCTCCTGTTGCAATGGTGAGAATGTTTGAGACAAAATATACTTACATGCTTATGCCCGGTCTTCTACACTACCATGCTTCTAACAGCCACAAAACACTGACTGATAAGCCCTTCTAAGTCTCTGCAGACCTCCAGTTGGTGATTAGGCTTGTACAGCCAACAGCTATCTTGAGTGACCATAGAAACTGTAGTCTAAGACCACAGGTAAGTGGAGGAAGCAGCAGCCTGGTAGAGTGGACTGTGCTTCCTGTGTGTTCTAAAACTACTCTCTGTTTGGTTTTTTTTTATTTAATAACAAAATTTCCTTCTCTAATCAATGCTGTACATTTTTATTGTCAAACTTACCTTATAGAATTCAACAGGATAATATGGTCCTAATCATTATGATTATCTGAATTTAAAGTTTCCTGTACTTACATTATTAATTACATGTAAATGCCATTTAAAGTGAAAAATTAAAGTACAGGAGAGAAGTGGGAACCCATCTGCCTCAATTATATTTACAATCATTATTATTCAGTGAACAGCTACACTTTATCCTGAAAGGTCTTCCACTTCTAACTTATTGTTTGAAACTTCTCCTGACACCAGGCCTACATACATGCACAAATAAAAATACTCTCAAGGTTTATAGTTGATGTCGTACTCTGAATCCTAATGGTAAAAGCAATTTGGGGGATTAAAAAAAAATCAAAGCAAGAAAGAGAGGGAAAGAGAAAAGGAAAGGGAAAGGGAAAGGGAAAGGGAAAGGGAAAGGGAAAGGGAAAGGGAAAGGGAAAGGGAAAGGGAAAGGGAAAAGGAAAGGGGAAAGGGGAAAGGTAAGGAAAAAGGAATGGGAAAAGGAAAGGGAAAGGCAAAATGAAAAGGAAAGAGAAAGATCTCCCCAGTAGACACCAAGGAATTGAAGTGGCAAGGGTCTCCCATAGGAGTGTAGTCCTCTGGAGGTCCTCTCTGGTGCAGCAGGTGATTACCTCACTATACTTTTCTGATGGTAGTTATGTAGTTTCTACAGGAACTTGCTCCAAGTCCCTGTCGGTTTTCCCTCATTATTATGCTATTAGTGCTGACTGGAGAGTGCTTTGATCAGGTGCAGAAATTGCACTTTGATTTGATGCCAAGTTCTGTGCATATATATATTACTGGTATGCTTACCACATATTTAGATGACAATTATCTACTTTGTCATACATCAAGTCTTGATTGTCCTCTAGTACAAATTAAAATCTACAAAAAAAAGAGGGAGTATAAAAATAGGGCAGGGATAAGAATCCTCATCCCAGTGACAATCACTTCCCACAATAATAATAATAATACCACCTTTTTCAAGTACATAAAAATAACAGCAAAAAGAATAATTGCATGGCAGAAATACAACAGAAAAAAAAGAAGAAATACTGATATAGAAACTTAGTCAAAAGGTTACACAGTTGCAAATGAAACGGAGATTGCAGTGGTGAAAGTGAAGGCCTCCAAGTATCCAAGGGGAGCCCCTTAGTACTGCAAAAGTTGAAGTGTTTAAGGCACACTGTAACACAGGAGATAAAAAGGAGAATATACTAATTACAAGATTAAATCCCTTCTTTCGATCGTAAGAATAAATCAGTGGAACTATAGGACATCCTGGCTAAATTTAGGAATCACCGACGATGTCACAGTAATATAGAGAATCTAATTCTCTGAATTTGTAAAAACAGAGATTTTTTTTTGGTGGTGATTGAGAAAATACAGGAAGCAAAGACAAAAAACTGATTCTGTCATTGAAAACATCTTCCCTGAACATCACTCACAAACATGAGCTGAAAGCGGAGTTAGTATTGTCACCATTCTTGCTCCCAGGTAATTCTATGGCCTTGTTTCCATCTTTGCTTAGAAAAAATATTCTTTAGATGCAGATTTCTTACTGTGACTTGTGTGTTTTCATTTAAATTATAATTCTGCAAGCACTACTATTTCAGACGAATTCAGAACTTAGAGTTCATCAATACAGGAGAGAGTAGGAAAGAAGATAAGATATTGAAGGGTGCAATATGCAGATGTTTTTTAGAAGAATTTCAGTTCAAGGAACACGTACTTAAAGTTATATTTTAAATACTGGTTTTGATTTTACTTACCTAAACCTGTTTCTGTTTTTAAGGATTTGTGAGAATAAAACCTCATTACAGGTTAGGTGGCTAGGAAAGAAAAGAAAAAAAAAAATGGAGGAAAAAGCGAGGGTACTCTAACCAATTTCAGGCTATACAACAGTGGCTGCTAGTTTATGTTAGTTTTGGATGAGAAAAATGGGGATTTTTTTTAATTATTATTTATTCAGTTGTTTTAATTTGTTTTGGAGGATGGTATTTCTCCTGGAGGAGGCAGCAAAGTTAGCTGCTAGATTTGTCACTTGATTAATCTTTAACTCGTGGTAAAAAAATCCCAGGCAGAAAGGGACCTGGGAGTTTGGATTGACAGGAAGCTGAACATGAGCCAGCAGTGTGCCCAGGTGGCCAAGAAGCCAATGGCATCCTGGCCTGGATCAGGAACAGTGTGGCCAGCAGGTCCAGGGAAGTGATTCTTCCCCTGTGCTCAGTGCTGGTGAGGCCACACCTGGAGTACTGTGTCCAGTTTGGGGCCCTTCAGTTCAGGAAGGATATTGAGGTGCTGGAGCAGGTCCAGAGAAGAGCAACAAGGCTGGTGAAGGGACTGGAGCACAAGTCCTATGAGGAGAGGCTGAGGGAGCCGGGGTTGCTCAGCCTGGAGAAGAGGAGGCTCAGGGGAGACCTCATCACTCTCTACAACTACCTGAAAGGAGGTTGTAGCCAGGTGGGGATTGGTCTCTTCTCCCAGGCAACTATCAGTAAGACAAGAGGCCATGGTCTTAAGTTCTGCCAGGGGAGGTTTAGGTTAGATGTTAGGAAGAAATTCTTTACAGAGAGGGTAATCAGGCACTGGAGTGGGCTCCCCAGGGAAGTGGTGGATTCTCTGTCCCTGGAGGTTTTTAAGATGAGACTGGATGTGGCACTTAGTGCCATGGTCTAGTAACCACAGTGGTAGTGTATCAAGGGTTGAACTTGATGATCTCGGAGGTCCCTCCCAACCCAGTTGATTATATGATTCTATGAATATAGATTCCTCTTTCTGTACAATAGAAATTGAAGTAAATTAAATATTCTTTAGTATTAGGAGTTACTCTTGGTTTGTAACAACAGGATCTAGTTGCACAGCTGCAGTCTATGATAACAGACTGTATTAGAAAGAGTGTGTAATATATGCTGTGAATCTATTGTAAAAGCAGCTGCTTTTAAGTGAAAAATGAAGATAAAACATGATAAAAAATGACAGCTAAACTACAAAAATATTAACTGCCTTGCTTTTCCTAAGGAAACTTTAAATTTAATCCACATTCAGTTACTGATCTAAATCATCATGTTTTAAAAATACATTATGATGCAGTAGGTGGAAAACATTTCATATCAAAAGTTTAATACATCAAGCTGCAAGGTTGGTTTCAGATGAATTACTCCTGAAATATTTTAGTCAGCTGCTAGGATTTAAAAGCAGCATTTTAATATATTGATGTATGACCCACTCTAACCACTGCCTTCCATAGTGCTTTAAAAAGATGAATAAGAGCATTAAATAGCTTTTTCCTTATATTTTATTTTTTCCTTTTTTTTAAGCATACCACATACTGCTTTTACTATTCTGTCTTTAAATTCACCAACAAATGTATAAAGCACACTAAATTTGTCATTATCATAAAAGTTAATTTGTGAGGCAATAACTATTTTAGACCAAGTTATAAATTCTTTTTTCTTCAGCTAAGTAGTAAATACCCTCATTTGCCACCGACTGAGAATCTGTGTGTCAGCAGGATCAAGTTATGAAATCCCTTACAATTAGATGTTATATAGCAGACCAAATAAAATAATACCCTGTGTTGCACCTTACAGTTTCTCAGAGCTGTTTGCAGGAAAATCTCAAAGACTGCTTTAAAGGAACTGAGATATGAACAGAAGGCAAGTGGATAGAGGTAGAAAGAGCAGCACAGGAGTTTTCACTCAGGGCAAGAGGGTAAGCATCCCTGAAAATGGGGGAGGTACTGAAATAACTGGAGAAGTAGTGTCTAGGACTCTGCAGATGAGAAGAAACTCTGTAGCTTTATTAATATAATAAATAAATAAACCCACACGACCCGGTTGGTTGGGGGTTCAAACAACCAAATCCCCTTATTGGAAGTAAACAGCATATTTTATATGCACTTTAAAACAACACATGATTCTCTTAACCAATTACCATGGGATTCCCCTGTGCCCATGTGTGCAAGAGTACAATTGGGACTTCATCTCCCAGAATGCTCCTTCCAGCATCCCTAAAACACGCCCCCTACAAAACTCATCATTTACACTGGAAGATTAGGAAGCATGGCAAAGTTTTGAAGGATGATATGAAAAAAAACCTAATAAATGGTAAGAAGGGCTCCCAGTAACATCATTTCATAATGAGCAGGAGAGAGGGCTTCCCAGTGTTGAAAGGGTAACTGTTGAACTCAAGGCTGAGATTAATAAAACTGAAGCAATGATCAGTTGACAGGATGGAAAGATTTGAAGAACAGATTTGATGAGATGAGGAAGAGGTAGAGTATGGGTTAGTTAGTAAAAGATCAGGAAGACATAGGAAGTTAGAGCATCCAGGAAGTTAAAAGAACAATGAAGTGGTAAAGAACAGAACTTTTTTCTAATCAATACTAGTGATTCTAAATAAGCTTTTTAGTTTAGGAAAGAAGATACTTGTAGACTGTAATTTATCTCTTTCTGATGTTGATTCAGTTGCCTGTACATAGCACATAGCACACAGACATCTACTGCTGTTTGAGACATTCTGGATGATCTGAGATATCCTTTTCAGACCAGCAGTGGTGTCACAGAGGAACAGGAGCACACAAGCTTTTTTGAAGTGTCAACTACAGACCATGTGATACTGGATACCTCACAAAATAGGAGATGGATATGCATGAGTGGTTAAAACAGGTCCACATGCTTACTTTTGGTAAGCATGACCACATGACACCAGGAGAAGGGGTCCACATGTTGCTAGATGCTTAGAAACCTCAATTAGGCTCCAATGGCCTGTTTTGTCCACAGTTAATAAAGAGTTTTTGGGATAATAGCTCAGAATTTTAGATTATAGGTATCTAAAACCACATAAAATAAAACCTATTCCTGTATCATTCTGCAATGGGACACCTTGCAACTGTCATTACTGCCTACAGACATTGAAGGCATTAAATTAACATATTGCTTTTCATCCTTGGTCGCAGGGATAGCTCTACAGAACCAGGGAAGAATCCAGCTTATTAGACAAGTTAACACTATGCTTTGTCATTTGTACTCTTTTTTTTTTTCTTTTAATATTAAGAGTGGGTTTTTTGACCATGAAAAATGTTTTATGTCCCATAATAAAAAGTCTGGCCCTCATACAAAACTTCCATTTGTTTCAACTAAACTCTAAAACACTTAGTCTTCAGCGTGTCTGAATCCTCTACTGCCAATAAAAAGATAACCTGCAAAATGAGCAATTCACTAAAATTCCCACCCAAAGGGAAGTAAAATTCCCAATTTAATTTCCAATTAATTCCTCCTTAGTGGAATATTTGCATACTTTCAGGAACATAAACATAAATGCACTTTAATATGATTAATTCTTCTTCATTTCCTTGGATGTTTTTCCTGAGAAAAATGCCTGGCATATGATTCAAAATGTAATTTTCTTCCCAACTCTTTAAAGATAATCATTGTCCATATTTATGTGCCCACAGTCACATGGTTACACATACAGTCCTGGCATGTTTTCTTCATCTTTACTAATGCACAGATATATATTTGCGTTTTTTATGTTCAAGATGTTAACCCAGCAATCCCAAAGCATGCCAAAGAGGACAACGGACCAAGTAGCAGAATATCATCAAAACCAAGGTTCGATGCCAAAATGCTTCCAGTGCTAAATGTAGCAATTTCAGGTAACGCTTCCTAACCCACAGACCAAATGCTAGTTCCTGCAAAGCAAAGTGGGTATGTTCATTCTACATGGAACCTGACTTTAAACATTGTCTAAGTTTCATAGCATACTCTAGAGGCCTCAAAGTGTGCATCACATACATATTGCTATATGGGTGAGTGAGCATAGGGAAAAATTTGAAGTTATGCAGCACACAACCACAATGTAGAACATAGGAAACCACACCACAATAGTCTTATTTTTACCCTCCCATAGGTACTTGTCTCCAGAATGAGGTATGTTGAGCTCTACATATTTTTCTGAACCCTGAACCTGTGCTTTGCTCTCTAGTGACTTACTCAGGGTCCTTCAAAAAAGAGTGGAAGAATAAACTAACAATTAAACTGCATGGATTATCATGGACCTACACCTATTATTTTAGTGCCATTAATATATTTAAAGGAATCTGAGATGTTATGTCATCTATCTGCTTGATTTTTATCTGATAGGGACATGCCTATGCTCCTAGCATATTAAACACCTAACTGAAAAAAGCCAGTGGAAAAAGAGAGGTCTTCTTTGTGAGTGGATAATCTCACCTCAAATGTAATTTATCTTCAGGACCAGCCTCTCCCACTCATCCATCTATTAGAGAAGTACAGTCTTATAATTTAGAATCAGGTCCTCATTTTAAAACTTACTTATGTGTTTTACTTTAAAGACCATTTGTGTGTGTATAAATAGATACACATTTGTATATGTGCATTATGTACATCTGTGAATATATATGTACACAAAAGGTCTTTGAGATATTTATATATATAAAGAGTCTTTTAGTCTAAATACATACATCTGCACATATTTATATATTTAGCACACACATATATTTATCTGTATCTAATATTTGTTTCTTCTGGGCATCTCTTTTTTTTCTTTTTGTTTTACTACACAAGCTTCCAAACTTAAATAACTGTTCTATATTTTCTTTCTTTGAAATACAACATATCAGTCACATTGTAAGATATACTGAACATTAAATCTCTAGGTTTTTTATGGGCTAATATGCTTTTCCAACAAAACCTCTTGAAGTAGAAATATTTGTTTCACATCATGTTTACAAGTAATTATGAATGTTTTAAGCTTGCTTGTGAATACTTCAGCCAAACTTGTTGCCTCCTTTAAAGATGTGGAAAATTGCAGGTTTTAAGCTTTAATGGGAGAGGGAAGAGCAAGCAGAAGTCGGACATGTGCTTCAATGCCGATATTCCCATATGCTCCAGGAAGCAGAACATAGCAATGCAGAAAACAGAATGTGTCTATGTATCAAAAATTATTTCATGTTAAACAGACCTTAGAAGTCTAAGTGTTGGTAGAATTGAATAAACAAATAATAAATATAACATGGGATATAAATATTGGATGGATACTGAAAAAAAATAGTTTATTCTTTGGAAAGTAAGTTCTTAATGAAAATTAAAGGACTGTAAGGACATAGTACATCTAATTGCACTTTTGAAATTCTGCCACTGTTTTTACCTTTTTATTATTATAGTTAAAAAATTAAGAGAGTGTTCTTCTACCAAAACTTGTATTTTAAGAAGTTAGTTATTCATAGCAGAACTAGCCACTTCAGTCTATATTTACAGTCAAACAGAAATTAAGATTCTAAAATAGACCATTAAGATTAACTGCAATATTTTTGCAGGTGCATACTTCTCTGCATTGACTGTAAAGAAAGCTTAAAATAGCTACTTCTGATTTAAATATCTAACTTTTCTTTATTTTTAGTTCGGTCTTCTGATCAGCCATTAGTGACTGCAAATGCTAGGAAATATAGAAAGAAAAAAGACTGGGATTAGACAAAGATAATGGGAAGGGAAAAGCTTTGTGGAGACAAACACAGCAGAGAAATAGAAAGACCTGATATACAGGCGAAAGAGGTTGCTATAAGGACATGACAAAAGAAATGTTAGTTTTGTATATTCCTTGCCTTCTTTTTGTGTGTTATTCCCTGTCATCTCTCTCATACTGACATTTTTTACTGGTGTTTATATGGAAAGGTGACAATAAGGTGAAATGTTTCATAGTGTTCAGTAGGACTCAAAACTCAAAATGTTCATCTGTGTCAGAAAGTGTCAAACTCATCAAGTTCACCATTTGGAGAAAAAGTGTCAAACTCTGATACACTACTGCTTGGCAGTGTAGGAAAACTGACCGTATTTCACACTGAAAAGTTTTAGGTTCGAGAACCAAAAAAAAAAATTACATTTTACATCAGGTAAATATAGAAGAGTTAATCTTGAAACATCTACAGCTTCCACCTGTAGAGACTCTTTGATATTACACCTCTTTCTATTATTTCACATAAATTATAGAAACACCTGCTATAATGAGAGACCAATTAAACTAATTTTGTGGAATCACCACAATGAGGTTTTCTGCCCCAAAATAACTAAAATTTTGCTTTAGACAAGATGCATGAAGTATGTATACCAATGAATCAAAAGGAGAAAATGAAAGGAAAAAATTATATCCTCGATCTGTCTTTCAGTAGAAAGTGACTTAATCCTAAGCAAACAAAAAAAGGAGACTCAAAAGAACTGTTTCAAGCTTTTCTCTCTTTTTTCCTCCACTGGACACTGATTTAGCTCTTGTGAAAGTATCATTGAAATAATGAGTGAAATTATCAATCCCTGATATTATCTTTCTAAAAAATGTTATGATCATATTTTATTAAAATCACAGAATCATTATCCAACCCTCATTTTTCTTTTCCAGTAACCACTTTCCCCTGTGCTAGTTCAGCTCTTCTTTTGTCAGGACTTGAGTCATGCTGTCTCCTGTCTAAGAGTTTATCTCTGTGTGTTCAGTGTCAGCACCTTGGCATACCAAAGGTACCTAATCTTGGTTTAGACTGCTTTGAAGAAAAGGTCAGAAAAAGCTTCCTGCCCCCCTACCTCCCCAGTTCCTTTCTCTTGCACGTACATTTAAACTCAGGCCCTCACTCTTTGATTTAGCTAAGCTGCACGCATGCTTTGGCTTGTTTGTGTGTCTTACTCAGTTTAGAAGGGTTCTCTATAAATCTTCCCCATTATATATATGTATTTTTATATCTATATAGAGATGACAGAAAGTAGGCGTGATTCCAGAATGCATGTTTTATCTATTGGGTTTTTTAAAAAATTATATTTTTCTGATTTCTAGAAAACTCATCAAAATTTAGACCACTTGTATGCTAAGCTGTTTACTTAATAACCTAAATTATATTATGGGTTGTTCCTGAAGGTCCTTTGTCAGTCATCATCTTTAAACATGAACAAAATAATTTTACACAGTATGTCCTGTTTGCTGACAAAATGCTGAGTATGCTACCATCTGCAAACCACACAAAAATAAAGAAATTTGCGGCTGTAGCAGATTCACTTCAGAAGCATATGGGTATATACAGTTTCATCCTGTGTTAGTCCCTGAAGCCTCAGGGCAGGAAGTAGACGCTGATTGAACACTGATTGAAGTGATTCACCTGACTTATTTTAGGTATCTACTTTAGGGTGAGAAGCATATCCTAAATACAGAAGTTTTTTCCTGCTTATAAAAGGAACCCAGAGGAAAGTTCAAAAATAGACATCAAAACTCAATTAAATAGTCTAGCAAGGCACTATTCTGAGATGTTCTGTGGCAATCTGAAAAATTTTTTTTTAGCTACAATTCCAGAAAGAACTGTCTCTCATATGTCCTGTGTAATGTCTGCCATTCTCATGTGGATGCTGAGATTATTGATGACAACTCAAAGGACAAAAGTTTGCCATTGATCATATTGCGCTTGCCACCATCACATCTGCCTTTCACTAAGGCATCTCAGTTGAAAGTGCTTCTGTTTAGGCAGCTCCCTAGCCATGTCTACTGGAAGATTCAATCCTAATTTAAGATGTTGACTATTACATTCAGATACTTAAATTAAAGTGTGTACAACCTGGACATGAACACTACTCCTAATACAAGACAGAATTGATCTTACCTTCATGCCTGCCTAGTAGTTTCGGTGTGAGATTTATGGTTGTGTAAGCCTCTCCTAATCTTTCTTTCACTCATCTTCCATTTTTTCCAAATCTTGTGATACTAGTGAGAACAGAAAATTAGCTCAGTTAAAAAAAAGACTTTTGCCCTCTAAAACCTATATTTCTTTCTATGTTACTAGAAGAATATGTTTACTTTATATAGTTCCTTGATCAAGTCTGAAAAATTATTCAGATTCAGTGAAGCCTAAAGTTCTTCTCTGAGTCAAATTATCATATATAAACTTGAAGTGTTCATTATTTCTGGCGAAGGAAGCTAGTAAGGGTTTTATAACAAGAAAACTACAACAGTAATTGGGAAGAAAGAACTAAGAGTTTATGCTAAAATATGGAATAATTCTGTTATGCAAACAAGAATAGCATGCCATTATAACAGAACAGCCGAACACTTGACTCTGGGCTTTTTTTGAAAAGTTAATATACAGAAAAAAAAGGGAGAAGCTATTACTTGATGTTGGACAGAAATAGACAAGCAGCTTCAGAAGTTGGATAAGCTTCAAAACGATAGTTCAAAATGGCAAGATGTCCTTCTATCGAATTAAGCTGAGATAATCTGTCCAAAAAGATGTATAGCAGAGATGAAAGACCTTGCCAGAAAACACAAAATTTTGCAATGATTTTGCAATGCTCCTCTCATGAAAAAGACTGTAATACATGAGGTAATTGTAGACTAAGTCATCTGCTACTAGATGTCTGAGATTTCCATGTCAAAAGATATGAGATTTTACTATTATATGAACTTTAATCCTGAGAATGTGATTTCAAAATATTGGTAGTAGGAAAGCATTATTTCAATATCTGCTGAAGGGAGGGTTATAGCAAACCTGTACTTTATAGACTTTGAGTAAACAGGAAAATGGTGAAAATGAGATTCCAAGACATCACAGATATTTGAACCTGTTAAACACTTTCATGAGGTACAATGATCATATATATTTTTCTTGAAAATAAGACTGTAAATTGACAAGAAAAAACATAAACAAAAGCAGCCATCATAGCATTGCACTTATAGGAAGTATGATTCAGGAAGAACTGTAAAAAAAAGTAATTCATTTCAAGCTTTGCAAACAGTAATAGCTTAGATTTCCCAATTAACCCAGAAAAAAAAGAAAAATATAAATGTTTGGAAGAATTGTAACCCAAAGAAACAACAACTGTTGTAAAAGAAAAGACTTTTCGTTCAGGTTTATTTGCTGATTTTTCTCGTCATAGTGCTTTGTGGTTTTGATTTGGTTACCAAATTCACAGCGTACCTTATCTACATGCAAAATTAGTGTCTGTGAACATAAGACATTTAACAATTATTTTGTAAATCTGTCTATAAATATATTTCATATTTTTCCTCATTTACCAAAAATTTTACAATTATTTTAAAATTTGCATACTTAGTGTAATTATTAGGTTTATTTTGGAAAAAAAAAATTAAACTGCCCTCAAATACCTTAAGTTTCCTTATATTTGACAGTGTCTTCTCTTAAGTTCTTTTCCAAATTCTTTGAGAGGCTAATTTCTGTAATGAGTTCTCTCTTGCACGATAAATAAATAAGTAAATAAATATAGAAAGTTTTCCACATGATAAGAATGTACCTAATACTTGCCAACCGAAAATTAGTTGACTAGTTCAAACTGGTAATCTTAGTTCATTCTCTGTATAGTGTAGAGAGAAAGTGACATATAGAGTGTGATTCATTTAATCCTAGAATTGACTTCTACTAACCAAACCATGTTGCCTTTTAAAGATGTCACCATTGATCAAAATCTTATTTCCACAATTAGTTTAGACTAGACATCTACTTTCAGATGGTTGAATCAAGACTAGAGCAACCTCCCACTGCACTAAAGTAGTTTGAATTAATCTTTGCTAACCAGGATACTGTAATAGGCAGGAAAAGTTTGAATAATTTTACCTAAAACCAATCAATTTGCGCTTAAATTTTAATGCATTAATATCTTTAAAGGAAGTGACAAAGTTACTAATATGTATGATGTACATATTAATACAGGTACCTTTGCAGTGGCACAATTTTACAATTTAAGATCTAGTTTTCACATTAGATCTTCAAAAGCATCTACCTTATTGCACTGAGGACTTGATCCAGCTGGCAACATATCAAAGATTTTGCATGGCACTCTGACCTCAGCCTGTAATATTGATGTTTCTTACAAGTCCTTGATATCTCATAGGTCCACCAAGATGAGTTAAATTTGCTTATGATGGGTCCTGGGTGTCTAAGAGTTAAGCAAAAATTAGATACCTGAATAAGTTGCACTGGAACTCTTTCTGCATTATCACACCCCCTCTCTCTAGTATGTGAATGTATGTTTTCCTGCCACTGAATAAAACATTCCCAAAACTAAGGACAACCAAAATTCTTAGACGGTAGTATTGTTTTCTCACTAGTTTTCTGCCAACATATCTCTTCTTACTTCCTTTCCTTCCCCAATGGTCATCATAGCTAGGCTTCATGAACGAAGATTTGGGAAGGGCTCTACCCACATTTGTTGCAAGTGCGTTGGTGGCTGAAAAGGTCAATATGAGACAGGTATGTCCAGTTGCAGAAGGCACAGCAGAAAGACTCCTTCTGTAAGGCATGATTCTGTTTGTGTTGTCTTTTCTCCTCAAGGGTGATCCTGTGTGCTTTCTCAAAAGCATCAACAGTATTATAGATGGTGTGTCTCCAGGCCTCCCAATTGGAGACCAGAGTAGACCAGTTATGGTGGTCAATATGGCCAAGGCTGAGATGTTGTTTCAGGCAGTCCTTGGATCTTTTCTTCGGGGCTCCTTTCTTGCAGCAGCCAGTGGCAAGTTCATCATAAAGTAGGATCTTAGGGAGACGGTGGTTCTTCATCTTTGAGACGTGCCCTGCCCAGCGCAGCTGTGTTCTCATCAACATGGCCTCAATACTTGTGACTGCTGCTTGTTCAAGAACAGATGTATTGGTCACAAAATCTGACCAGTGGATGTTTAGGATTGAACGGAGACAGTGTTGATGGAAGCGTTCTAGGAGACGCAGGTGGTGGCGGTAGATGACCCATGATTCAGATCCATATAAGAGAGTAGACATCACTATGGCTCTGTAAACACTGATCTTGGTACTTTTCTTCAGGTGTTTATTTCACCAAACTCTTTTATGAAGCTTTCCGAAAGCACTGTATGCCTTTGATAACCTTTTGTCTTACCATCTGAGGAGATGAGGCTAGCTAGGTAATTAAACTGCTGGACTGATTTGAGTTCTGATTGGCCAATGGTGATGTGGGGATGATGGAGGACTTCCTGAGGTGCAGGTTGATGAAGAACTTCTGTCTTCTTTAGACTGACTTCCAGCCCAAAAAGCTCAGTAGAATGTTAAACGCTGCAGAGCTGCTTCTGTGTGGGCAACAAGGGCGGAATCATCAGCATAAAGCAGCTCCCAGACAAGATGATTTAAGGTCTTGGTGTGGGCCTTCAGTCGTCTTAGATTGAATAGACTTCCATCAGTACGATACCGAATGTAGATACCGTCCTGATATTTGAGGTCTGCCATGGCCCTTTGGAGCATCATGCTGAAAAAGACTGTGAATAGGGTAGGAGCGAGAACACAGCCTTGTTTCGCGCCATTCTTTATTAGAAAGGGTTTGGAAAGTGTGTTGCCATATCTGACTTGGCCGTGCTGATCCTCGTGGAGTGAGATGATCATTTTAAGGAACTTGGGGGGACAACCTAAACGTTCCAAAATCTGCCACAGACCTCTTCTGCTCACAGTATCGAAACCCTTGGTGAGGCTGACAAAGGTTACATAAAGACCTTTGTTCTGTTCCCTACACTTCTCTTGCAGTTTTCCCCAATGGTGCATAAGGGTTGATGTACATATATTGAGATAGATCTATAGGTTTTAAATCCAAAACAGACTAGTAGGAGTGACATTTGGTTTTATAAGTCTAGCACAAACTGTGGAATTGCACTAGTTTATTTCCTGTATGAAGTTTCTCTCTCAGACTGACCTAAGTTGCCATTTAGGGTCTAGGTTTATGAATGTTCAGTGGAAGTTGCTTCATGTATCTACAGCTGTAAAAAATGTACACTTCATATCTAGTTTGGATGTATCTACTTTCATATTTTAAGACTAAGACACTGCTTTTTTTTTTAAGAGCCAATTATTTGACAGGGCAGACAACCTAGTGACAAGCAGTAAGGAAAAGACTGATTTTTTGCTTCAGTTTTCATTGATAGAGCTTTCCCTTTGGCTTTCCGGTTCCCTGTACTTTTAAGCAGAGTCTGTGGGAGTAAAGTAGTATCTGCAGTACTGGAAGAAAGAGGTAGGGTTCACTTAACTTGCCTGAACATGCATAAGTACACAGATTCAGATGGCCATGCACCCAAGGGTGTTAAAAGAGTTGACTGATGTCACTGCAAGGTTGCTGTCCATGAGTTTTGGCAGGTCATGGCAATCAGAGGTTTCAGATGATTCAAAAATAGTAGATGTCATGCTCATCTTCAAGAAAGAAGTTCCTACAGAGAAATACAGACTTGAAAATTCACACAGATTTATGGATAATATCCTTTCAGAAGCCATTTCTAGATACATGAAGGACAAGAGAATGATTTGGAGCTGACAACATGGGTTTACCAAGGGAAAATTCTTGATTAAACTCATTGTTTTCTATGGTGAAGTGACTGAGGCTGTGGATCAATACAGGATAGTGTATTTTATACACTTTGACTTTATCAAGGCCTTCGGCACAATCTCCCATAGCTTTATGATCAAATTGGTGGAAGGTAAGTGGATCAAAAAGTGCTCAAAGACTTGTGATCAGTCCAGCTTTATGCCAGTAACTAATGACATCAGTGACTAGTAAGACTAGTAACTAGTGGAGTTCCTCAGGGAACTAGTTACTAGTGTAATTAGTACTGCCTGATGTCTTCACTAACAAACTGGATAATGGGACAGAGTAGACTCTTAGCAAGTTTGCGTACATCAAGTTGGCAGTGGGAGAGCTTGGTATTGTAGAAGGTAGGGCTATTATTCAGAGAGTTGGATAGGCTGAAGAAAAGAACAAACATAAAACTCACGAAGTTCAACTTAATGCAAAGTTCTGCTTCTGGTAAGAAATAACCTCATGGGCTAATATAGGTTGGCAGCTGCTTAGCTGGAAAGAAGCATTGCAGAGAAGGACCTAGGGATCCTGGTGGACAACAAGTTGAAGATGAATCAGTAACATTCCCTTGTAGCAAGTAAGGTCAATGGTTTCCTGGGCAGCATTAGGAAGAGCCTTGCCAACAGATCAAGGAAAATGATATTTCTACTACCACTGGTGAGGCCATGCCTGGAGTTCTGTATCCAGTTCTGGGCTTCCTCGTACAAGATAGTCAGAAGCTGGAGAACAAGACATATGAGGAAAGGCCTAACAGAACTGTGTTAATTCATCCAAGTTGAAGCTTACAGGACATCTTAGTGCTGTTTGCACCTTCCTCATTGTAATATACAGAGAAGATGGAAATAGACTCTTCTTGGAAGATCACAGTCATAAGATGAGAAGCAATAGACACAAATTAGAATATGGGAAATTCAAATTAGCTATTAAGAACCTATTTTTTACCACGAGGTGGTCAAAGAGTAGAAGATGTTGCTCAGAGAGGCTGCAAAATCTCCATTCTTGGAAGCTTTCAAGACTCATCTGGACACAACCATGGGCAGCCTGACCTGATTACATCTGTTTTGAGTATGTATTGAATTAGGTGACCTGTGTGGGGTTTCTTTCTTTTTGAATTATGGTAATGCAGTTCCATGACTGTTGTGCTGAAGAGTCATCAGCAACCATTCTCTTTCATTATTTATAAACTTATGATTTGGTGTCTACTTGTTTTCTCCATCTTAATCTTACAATTATATTAAATGGTCCTGTAGTGTTAGCATTTAACAAGGATAGAGTAGAAATCCTTAAACTATTTTTATCCCTTTCTAATTTTTTCTTATCCTTTTGAAGCGTGGATAAGCTATTGCCATTACTTATAAAATTAATGAGATTGTGATCTTCTGTCTAGTAACTTCCCAATAAATAATCACTAATGTGATTAAATACAGAAATTTTGCTTTTACTAGAGACAACATTGTTCTTGAAGGAAGTTTTTAATCTAAATACTACTTGGAAAAAAAATCAATCTTTAATGCACTCTTGGCTATCCTTTTTAGTTATTTCCTCAAGTTTTGGAAGAAAATATTCTGACATGTAATATATTCTGGCAGCATAAGCTTTAAGAAAAATCTTAATTAACATGCTTATCATAAGCATATTAATTAATTTCACGGAAGATGGAACTGATCAATACAATGATGACACCACCCCAGACATATATAGAACTGTTGATTCTATAAATAAAGAAACAGGCGTGGATTCCAAGCCATCTAGAATGATGACTTTATTTAATACAGAAAATATCTTTAATCAGGAGATGGGAAGGTTTGCTTTTATTAATTACTTGTGGTTTCCTTAATTAATTTATATATGTGAACAAAACTTTGACTGCTACTGATGTGTTCTGCTGGTATAGTAAAAGCAAAACATTACCTGTACTTCATACTTTCATGCTCAGCCACTGTCCACTTCCTGACCTTGACTGGGCATCCTGTAACACGCTCCTGCTACACTCCTGCCTTCCTCTCTGATCCTGATATTCCAGCTATCAGCTAGCCTGTTGTCCCATCCCATATGGGAGCTTCCTTCAGATAAGCTGCTCCTTCACACTGAAGACAAAACCCTCTTCACCACCTTCCCTGCCTGTCATTCCCAAAAACCTTTATTTGTCCAATGCACCATTCCAGTTCCACCAAGTCTTAGTCCATTCCACCACGTTACAATTGCGCAACAGCAGGGTATTCTGGTTCCTCCCACTTGTTTCCCAGGCTGTGCACATTTTCATATATATCCTTTATGAAGGCATTGTTCCACTCTGTTTCTGAGGTCTCTTTTTTTTCCTGTTACCATGGATCTTTGGTTTTCCATGTGTGTCCACCATTTCCACACTTGACTGTGGCCTGTAATCTGTATTCACTTTTCTTCCTAGTTTAGGAATCTGTCCACCAAGATGGCAAGTTTGCTGGGTCTTGTCTTTGGCCACTTTCATCTTTCTTCAAGCTGTAGGATGTTTTCTCTATTTTCACTACTCATGTTTGCGAACTAGTAAGACTGTTTGAAGAAAATAAATGGCTTATCTTTTTCCCTTTTGCAGTTCTCTAGTGCTTTTGTCATTTCATTCTTGAATCAGCCCCTTTAGAGAACTGCTAACACTTCTTAAATAACTTAATTTTTAAGGCGGGCCTCCAGTGCAGAAATTAGTTATTCTCAGTAGGGACTTGCTTATTTTTCTGTGGATTTACATTTGAATAGAGGTAACATTCATTTAACAATCATTTACTGTAAGGTCTGTGTTACCTTTTTTAGGATTTCAACTAAATATTGAGATAGAAAGGCAAATGAAATGAGAGAGTCTCAAATGCTGCAGACAGCACAGCATGTCAGTTAGAAAATGGAAATGGCAACTTGATTGAGGAACACAGTCTGTACCCTGAGCCATGATTAATAAATCGTGCAGACTGATTCCTTAACTTGTCCTGGAATTTTTTACTTTTTTTATCATCAATCCATTTCATTAGTAAGAACAAGATGTTCTGCTCCTTTCTACTATGCAAGAGAAAAGTAATTAGAAGATGATTTAGCTGGATCATCAGATGATATATAAGCAACCCACGTATCGATAGGACAATGGTGATCATTACTCTCTGTTGCACCTTCTGAACCATCTACTACATTATACAGAGAAGAATAAAACAAGATCAATAATATCTTTCATCATATTTCTCTTTCATGATATCTCCAATTTTCAAAGAAAGCCATTTTTAGTCTGAACATTAAGCATACATATAAGCCAGTTATACAGGTTTAAATCAATAGACGATGCAGTATTAGGGAAATTACTTAAAGGTAAGCCACAATAAACACTTATTTCATCTCCGTTTAATTTCAGACTTGATATGGTAGAGCAAGTGGCAGATATAACTGTGGCAGAAAATCATACATGAGCATTACACTGAGCAGGACTGAATGTTGACACAAAACAGATTTAATTTCAGATCTCTTTGATGCTTACATTGCTGATGTACAAACAGATTCTTACACTCCTCTTCAAAGACTGTAAAGTAACTCCACTGAAGATAATTAAACAAAACAAACAAAATAAAAAATTTTTAAAAAAGGAAGAAATTTGAATTTTGGTGATTTCCAAGGGGTCTACGTAGAAGCATGAAAATTCATTGAGAGTATTCTGTTAAAACAAGATATTCCATTAATTATAATTTAAAAGGAGATAAATAATGATATCTTACACAGTTTCTCTATTTTCCAGTTGGATAATTCTAACAGTTTGGACATTAAAATGTTCAAGGTTAAAGTTACTTAGAGGAGACATGGGACAAATAGGAGAGAGAAAGAGCAGAAGGAAGAAGGCTGAAAGGAAGGAAAAAGAGACTGCACAAAAATCATAAAAAAAAATAGATGCCTCTTTCCATGTAGAAATCAGACAAGGAGAGTGGCATCATAATCCATCATAACAAAGCAAGCCTGAGATATAACTCAACCAAGGACTCAGAGAAATATCTGGCAGCAACCACGAATGTAATAAGGACACTAGAGACATACAGGAAAAGCTCTAGGACCATGTCCTCGTCCTTGGACTTGGAACAAAATCAGCACTCTGATAAGGGCCATGGTCAACATGGACACATCCTTATGAAAAGTATAAGCCAACATAAGTGCCCTTGCCTTGACATCTGCCCAAGAGGGAAGGTGTGCGGGAACATGACTGCTCTGGCATAGCCAGATGTCACAATGTCACAACAAATGAGGCATTTGCTGTGTGGTGTGAGGGAAGGTGTTAAAACTGCTGAGAGCAATGAACTGTCTCTGGTACTTCAGTGCCACAGCTGCCCCTATGGCAACAGCAGACAGCCTTTGCACCACTGCTGCTAAAGGAACATTATTAAAAACCTCTGACTGCAACTCAAGCACTAATGTTCATGTCAAAGACTGTACTATCTGTAACAAAGGCAATTCCAAAAGTGAAGCTTCTTGAATTGCAGAAATGTGAAATATAAATAATTAAATGCATCTATTATCAGAACCCCAAAGCTTTACAGAAAATGAGATTGAAAATTTTGTTCTTCATGAGAAAATAAAGCAGACTGTATTAGAATATACGAAAGAGCTTTACTTGCTTTAACCAGATGGTTTCAAATAAATGTTGGGAATAAGTAGTTGCTTACAGGCAGCATTCTATTGCCTTACTTAAATAATTTATGAATATATACCTTCTCATTAACAAATATATAATATAAAACAAATTCTGAAATTCTAACCATTAAATAGGTACAAAATTAACCTTCAAAGCTATTGATACTGTAATAAAAGTTGTTATGGGAGAATTATTTCCAAAGAAGAGAACATTACACAAATTAATCCAACTGAAAGACATATATACAAATATATATTATCAAAAGATCACATATCATTTAAAAATCTATATTTAAGATTTAAATATATATATAATAATATTATATTAAAAGATATAAAATTATAACTTCAGTTTTCTCAGTCAAAACAGAACAAACTGGAAAAAGTGATTTTATTGATCTCTTCACTGCAGAGAAAGTTTGGAATATCCCAACAAATATCTCTTGAGGGATCAGAAAGTTAAAGGTCAACTCTTCTCCTACAAAAAACCAACCAAACAAAAAAACCTCATAATAAAATCATTCAAGTCCTTATTTTTTATTCATTCTCTTGATTTTCAAAAGCGTGAAGGTAACTAGGAAAATTATAACACTAAAAGTACTTGTTAGTGAGTCATGCCGAACATGTTTCAGGTAACATACAAAACTCCTATCTGTTGTTCTGAAAAGACATCAATATTTTATCATAGTCAATGAAGAAAAATATAGCAATTTATGTCAGTATAATGATTTGAATATAGTTGGATCTAATTATTACTGACTTAGCTTGAACTCTTCCTATTTCTGCAGCTGTTAAGAACTGAGGGTGAATGTGAAAAATGGATATAAGTTTTAACCATTAAGATGAACAATGTTAGATGTACAAAGAACTTTTTATATAGCAGAAGTAATGGGAAAGTCCCATGACAAAAGGAGTAAAAACCTTGGGTTTTAAACTGATAAAGTTATCTTGAAGTGTTAAAAATAAAAAATAAAAAGCTGTTTAGATTGCTTTAATTATAGTAATTTTACTGCCTTTTTTCCTCTCCTTTTTTATAGATTCAGGCTGACTTCTGTTTGCTTGCTTAGGAAGGTTGAATATATTTGTATGTATGTGCATAACATACCTCTAGGCCTCCTCTGTTAATCCTAAAAGCATTAATTATATGAAATTCTTATCTGACTAACACACACTGAGAACATTTGGATTAGCAGTGGTTTAATACTGATAAACAGAAACTCTCCAAGAGTCGTTGACTTCCATATTTTAATTACATTTCACTGTATTGTTTGCCAGTTATGCTAGAAAGATCCTTTCTGAGGCAGGAAAACAGTTTAGGAAACAGGCTTTTACGGATAGAGTTTTAAGAAGTGCAGAAGAAGATGAAGTGAAAGTTGTTTTGTGTTTTTTTTTTAAATATAACAACATGTAGTTATCAATGATTAAGGGAGAGAAAGTTGTTTAGACCTAAATTTACTGACTAAAGATTTTTTAATGACTTTGTGAATATGAATTTTCATGACTATACACATTGTTGCTTCTTATCACATTTCTCAGTACAGGGAGAAATTACAGGGGTGACAAAGAAAAAGATCTCTCAGTTTCACCAAAATTATTCATTTATTTCAACCTCTTTCTTATTTACAGGTTTATTCTGTATGTGACATTAAGCTTACAATCTATTTCTGACATTGAAAATGTTCATATACTAACAAACCTTTATAAATACTATATTTAAAGTTCTGATTTTGCAACATAAATAATGGCTAGGAAGAAGGGTTATGATAGTTATGAGAGCATGTTTTCATTAAATATGAGGGACGAGAACAGGAAAAAGAATAACATATACTAACTGTATTTCAAGTACATATTTAACACTGTCTAATCTGAAAAGGTGTTCAAGACAGGAGTTTGCTGTCCTGACTTTAATTACTGGCAGTTCAAAAGTCTTTGTTGAAATGGCAATTACAGAAGGTTAAGCTCTTAAAAAGAAATTAGAAAAGGAAATGGATGCTGATAAGTGTTGTATAGAGAAGTAGATTGGGAAGAATGTATTATGATATAAAGAAGTCAGTGAAAAGAAAACCTAAAACGTGAAGGTTAGTGTTGTCGTAAATATACCTTCATTTAGTTTTCTCTCAAAATAAGGTAGAATAAAAAAGCCCCACCACATCTACAATTTAAGTAATATTTTCCATGCACTTACTTTCCCCGCATTTCAATTTTCATTTTTTATTTACTGTAAATGTCTGTAGATTGAACCAAAGTGGTCTGTACTCTTAATAACCTCATCACTACATGCTTTCTACGCTTCAAGGAAAAAATGCTACTTTGCTTTGGTGATTTTTGTTTTGGTTTGGCTTTTTCCTGTTTTTACTCAAATTTATTATACTTGAGTCCATGTAATCTCAGCTTTTGCATCTGGTTCAGCATAAGAATTCAAGTGGAACATGGTAATTCTCTCTCTGTGGTGGGAAAGTTTAATTAAAGCTAATTGAATCCATTTATATCAGGACCTGGTTCAAAGTCTTTACAATGTATTTTATATTATTTTTATTCATTTAGGAGCACAAATTACTTAATGACTGCAGCTGCACAATTGTACATTAGAGATACACGATAATTTTGAGAAATTTGTACTTCAAAAGATACTACAAATTCAGAGGCCATCTCCAGTTCTGTAAAATATTCACACATGCTTTTAATACCTTAAAAACACGTACCATTTTCCTCTTTGGACTTACTAGTATTTGTTTTTCTTTTTTATGAATCAAAAATCTGTAAATATTGTATCAGGATCTATGGACCACAAATTATCATAATTCATAAAACTCTGGTTTCAGTGAGTAGGATAAATGTCAATATACAATAAATAAAAATTTTCAACTTATTATAAATTAGTGATTTTGCATTTTTATCCAGGTATGTCTCTGTGGAGAAGGTTATTAATATTTTAATTTATTGTTATTTTATAAATATACGATCCTAGTAAAGCCTAAGACCACGTGTTGCAAGTGAACAGAATATTTTGGTTTTATATATAAAACAACTAATGATTAGTTAAATTATAATCAATATAGCCCTAAAGTCTTCATTATTCTCTGATGGAACTAAAATTGATCTCAATCTGAAATTGTGAGGTTTGAATTTCTTGTTAACAAAATACACAGGAATGCTTAAGAATAACTAGCGCCACCACTAGAAAACCTAATCTTAACACTTTTCCTGCTTTTCTAATTCAGTTATTACAATCATATCAGTGATGGAGTTGTTATTAATTTTTATTTCTACATTTGGAGCTGGAAGTAGTTTTCTTCAATGTGAATTTTCCCTGAGTACAGTCTAATGTACTCTTTAAAGTATTGTACTCAGATACATGAGCCTAAAACATCTCATATAAAAGGCATATTCATATAAAAGGAGTACTGCTGTGGCTGTAGGTGTAGAAAGTTAGAAGGTTATTGTCAATGCAAGACATAGCTTAAAGGTACAGGTAATATTCTGTATTAAGCTGGAAATGAGACCTGGAAAAATTCAACACATTTTTTGGTCATAGAAAACTTTCTTTGAAGGTGGAAAGGAGACAACTTAAGGAAGATTTCATGTTTTACTGTTTACTATATAATACAGTAAGTTTAGCTGTGAACTTTCAACACTTTATGAAGAGTACATCTGAGAGGTAAAAATTAACATAGTTTGCTAACATTGAGCAGCGATGTTATCAAAACTGCAGCAGTGTAAGGTTCAGTACATCTCTGAATGCATTTCTGGCTGGAAGAATATGAGAAGAGTTTTCCTCAGTTTACTGATATTTCTTTTGTCACTATACCCCTTCTGCTATCCTGAGTAAGCTCGCATTAAAAGGTCAACACATGCCATCTTCTTACTTTCATTTTATTATGGATCAATAAAAACCAAGACTACTTGCCAGGTAGCCACAAGAAGTGGCTATTTCTCTTTCTAGCTTTCAGATCTACATTTAAGTGTGAAAACTCAGACTGACCTTAGCTTAGCATAGCGGCATTTAGGACCCTGGCACCTGACAACACATTCCAGTTGCTTCAAAGACTACTTCTGTACTGGCAACAATAAGCCAAGCTCAGCTTGCAATAAGTAGACTTAAACTGGGCAACAGTGTTTCAGTGTCTGAATTACCCAGGGAGTGGGGTTCAGGTACATGTTCAGATAGTTAAATTTAAGTGTATATAACACATACACAATAAATACACAACATAACATATAATAAAGAACCAGGCATCTATAGGGTTGGAACTTATATGTATGAGCTTGACTGTGTGATTCTCTGGACCTTCTTGACTATGTTAGCGAAGTTTCCATAAGGTGGCTTGTAGGGCTTAGGTACATTGACGTTTACCTATAGACAGTGAGCTGGAAAGTATCTTCCTCTGTGTTTCTGTGACCAGTAAAATTTTCTTCATAGTGGCTTCTATGGAGCTGTGCTTTGGATTTGTGCCAAAACCATTGTTGATAACACAGGGATGTTTTTGCTGTTGCTGAGCAATGCTTACACAGAGTCAAGGAATTTTCTGCTTCTCACCCCACTGTACCAACAAGGAGGCTGAGGCAGGGCAAGAAGTTGGGAGAAGACACAACTAGGACAGCTGACCTCAACTGACCAAAGAGATATCCCAGATCATATGGCATCATGGTCAGCAATGACTCTGCAAAGCTGGGGAAAGGAGGAAGGGAGGGGATAGCATTTGTCTTCCCAAATAACTGTTATGTGTGATGGAGCCCTGCTTTCCTGGGGATGTTTGAACACCTGCCTGTGTGGTATTAAAGGGGAAGTGGAGAATGCATTAATTGTTTGCCTTTCTTGTGTACACAATTTTTGCTTTTGCTATTAGAGTTGTTTGTCTCAACCTATGAGTTTTCTCACTTCTCCTTCCAGTTCTCTTCTCCATCCCACCAGGGGGGTGAGCCAGAGGCTGCAGTGGGGTTTAATTACAGGTGGCATTAAACCATGACAGCTTCTGAGTAAGTAAGACTAGGCAAGAGATAGATTATGATTTAGCACTGTATACGGATTCATAAATAAAACAGAGAATGGATTTTGATGAACAATTATTCTCAAGGAAAAAAAAAAAAAAGAACAGGAAACTAGCCTCCTGGTTTATCTAAAGGTCCTTCCAGTTGTGCATCTTTCTCTAGCAGAACCCAATAGCAATATGAGTATATATGATGTCTTGGAATATGTTCCCAGTCCCCAGCATTCTTTACTTTATTTCACACAGAATTTTTCTGAGACAGAATTGGTTTCTAGATATTACAGCCAGGGTTCATTTTTTGCCTATTAAAGTATATGATCAGTTGCAAAACTCAGCAGAAAATTTCAGCAGACATAGCATTTTGTAGCAGACTTCCAGAGTTTTCCATAATTTTACTAGTTCTTTTGGTGATTAATTGTACACTCGAATCTTCATAAAGATTGGGAACAGGAAACAATAAAAGAAAAAAAGGTAAAAAAAAAAAATCAGGAAAAGTTATCTTTCCCTTCTTCTATTTCTATATTAAAACCTCATAAGAGAAATTATTAGATCTTCACTTAACTTTTCATTAAAATATTTTCCAATTTAGGACATATTGTCAAAATGTTAATATAATTTTTGGCAGATATGTGAAGGGACCCAAATCCAGCTGTCAGCAGAAAGGAGTTTATCAGCTTGAGACATAAACTGTGGAAAACCGGGGCTGACAAGAATCCCGTGACCTGAAGGATTGGACCCTCCTCACAAGACCTGTTAAAGTTCAAACTTATGGATTAGCCTGGCTCCTGCAGAAAAATAAGAAAGGACCTTGAGATAATCATATCAGACCATGTCTAAACTCTTTAATCCCTTTCCCCCCATGTAATCCTAGTTGAGGAAAATATTAACCTGTTGGGTAACTGTAGTAAAAACTTGCATAATTCCCTAATTAACATAGCTCGTCCTCCTCATTAACATGTCCAACCTTCAAGGCCCTTAAATTGTGTTCACGTGCTCAATAAAGTGTTTCAGTTTTCTACTCCATATCTGGGATTGCTTAGTTTTTGACTTCCACTGATGTGCCTACTGTATTCATGCTTTTTCTTGGTATTTCTGCATATGGTATTGTTTCATCCCTTCACAGTATATATTTGATAGGTAACATATAATGTAGCTTTTACTTAGTTTTATAACTGATCTTTTTTTTTGTGTCATTCATTCTACCCAGGATATTTCTGAGAAGAGGTGAGGTGTGGAGTAAAGTTTTGAATAATATTTTTATGTATTATGCATTTCTTAAATTGAATAATATGAGGTAGACCTCAGCCTTCTTCCCCCACTACTTCTCTTTTATCTTTTTCCATGTATACTGGAACCTGCTTCTGTATCTCCTTTTTATGTAAAGTGTATTATGCTGTGTTTTACATATATTTCGTATATAATTTCATATATATACATATATTACATGTATTTCATATATAAATTATATATAATTTCATATATAATTCATATACAATACTGTATAATAAAACAAAACTTTGGAAAGGATTTAGGATATAGAAAAATATTAGTGAAAAATATTAGTTTCTTTTGTCTCTAAAATTGATTAGTCATGTAAAGAATTGCTTTTGACTTGTGAAATTCAAAGATTAATTTACCTCACTTCAGACTACTAAGGAATGGTATTTATTTAACCAGAGAGGTGGGCAAAAGAGAAGTTAAGAGATCCCTCTGCATCTATTAATGCCCTTGTTTATATATGATGCTACAACTACACTCTTAGATACATGAAATCATACATAGCCTGTATGGATGTCTGTGTTTCTGTCTTCTCAATAACCCTAGTTCTGGGATACACAGAACAAAGCCTGGGTTGTTTTGCTGCAGTTCATGAGACTCGGGTCCTTCTGTCTGCATAAGTGAAGGACCAGGGATAACAACTGAGCTCTACGCTAATATATTGTCAGATACATTGCAATGAGAAAAGGCCTTGGGTTAAATTTTGGTTCTAGGATCATTTCCACAGTGCATGGTTTTGGTAATGAAGTTTAATTCAGTTTCAAGGTCTGTGTGTGCACCATGCTCTACTTCCTAATGTGAAGTAGATGTCTTTATAGCTATGACAGATTACCCCCATATTAGATGGAATCCATAATAAATGGAATGAAACTACTAAAGGACCTCCAAAAATGTGCTTTTCTCTAAAAGAAGGAGGGATTTTCAATGGGGACAGTCTTACATCGTGTCCCAGAGTATTGCTTCAGGTTGGTCCCACACTTTCAAGCATGTTCTAAGTCCAGGTGTAGTGCATAATTCATAACAGCAGGAATAGACAAAACACAAATTCAGCTCTGCATAAAATCTCTACCAAGTACTAAGGTGGATGTATCCCCCACATGAAGTGTGCTAATCCCTATAACTTAGACATAGCCTTTACCATACAATGAGCATAGAAGGAAAGTAGAAAAACTGAAAGATCCTCACAGATAAATACTTTCCTTTTTAATAATTAAGAGGAAAATCTTGTGATGTAAATTATGTAGATATGAAAATGTGCATCATATGACTTTGAGGGCAGCTTTATCCATAAGGGATTTTAACATAATTTTTGTACAAATAAGCACTTTTAAGTTTTTTGTCCACAATTCCCTTCAGTCATTTGGACATTTAATTAATTCTCTTTAGGATATATTTTGACTTTCTTCAAATTTCTAAGAGTTTAAAAATGAGATATACAGATTACACTTCCCTGGAAGTGTTCAAGGCCAGGTTGGGTGGGGCCCTGAGCAACTTGATCTAGTGGGTGGCATCCCTGCCTATGAGAGGGGGTTGATAATAGAAGATCTTCAAAGTCCTTTCCAACCCGAACCATTCTATGATACTATGAAGGGGAGTCATCAGTAATATTATAATAAAATTATTACATTGTTTCCTCTATCTTCTAAAATATGAAAAAAAAATCATTTTTAATAAAGTACAAGTTACTTGTTTCCTTATGCACTATCAGCTCACTATAGTAGGAGTGTGCCTATAACTTGGTCTTCAATGTCTATTTCAATAAATATATTCTGTTCTCACCAAAGCAATGTTGAACCCAAATTTAAGCAATGGTAAGCTCTGAGTTACAGCCACAAAGATGGTGGGCATACATTGGGACAGACATATTCCAGCCATATTTAAATTGGGGTGCAAGTTGTCAGACTGGCCTTAGATCTCAGAAATTTTTCATGCAGTTTTACTTTCAATGTGTCTTACTATTATTATCAACACTTCTAATAACTACCTTGAAGAAGATTCTTCAATTATCAATCAGGTGAGACAGATACTGATGATAATCTTTTTATTAAACTGAAAAGAGAAAAGAAAGGTGAGATTCTAGACAGAGATTTCTGTAAACAGTCTGCAAAATTATTAATTTCTTTGATTTTTCCAAAGTACTTATCTGTTACATTTCATTAGTTAAATTTCTCCTATTCAGAAATGGGTTTCTAAAGAAAATTGAGAAACTTACTTTTTTTTTATGGGAACCAATTACTAACAATGAGGACCGAATTCAGTAACTTGATGGGTCCATTTATACAATTTTCTCATTCCTTGATTTGAAAGTACATTAGAAAGTAATGGAAGAGGAAAAAATAAAATGTCAGCTTCACTTTGATACTAGCCTTCATAACCATTTTTCATCTAAGGTGCTATTTGAAATTCTACCTTACACAAAATTGACAATCTGTTATTACAGTCTTTCAAGGCACAAACTTTGTATAAATCATTTCAATACTCTGACAGATAAACTTGCATTCCTAATAAATCAGAGTTGCAGCAAGCTGTTTCAGAATAATGAAAACTGCACCCAACAAATTATTTTTATATTTCAATGTACCTTAATTGTCATTTCCCCATCTGAATTTCTTCACATCAAGAGCCTAGACAGCACTGAAATGGCTAAAGTTGATGGGACAGAAAATGCCAAGAAATTCAGAATACACTGTAACTGCAAAATTTGCTCTGCAGTTTTACTTCTTTTAACAAAAGAAAGAATGAGATGCTGTAGTATTACAGAATGATTTGATAGTTGTCACAGAATCCCTGTTCTTTTATTAGGAACAGATTCAGACTAAAACAGAGCTCAATGTCGGAAAAAGAAAAAAAATGGGAATCAATAGAACATCTTAAAAGATCAAACATTGCAGTTATGTCAACTTTTCACTTTTCCCTCTATTTCCACCACATGCTTCTAAAACAAATAGAATAATTGGTTTAAATTAATTATTTGCTGAAGCGGTACTCCAGACAGTTATCTTAAGGTCTTTGTGGTACATTGATATACAATCACTCTAATCTTATCACATAATTTGTGATCAGTAATGTTGTTTGTTTTGTTGTTTGGGGTTTTTTCCTCCAGATATTTGTCATTTATTTTCCCTGCCTCAGAGGAAATGTTCTAGTCATTGTTTCAGCTGCATAGGAAAATTTACAATATAATAAATTGTCTAATTAGAGTCAAGTATTAATCTATTCCACTGGTTTCATTTGGGCTATCCCTGGAGCAAGATGTGATCTTCACATGAATTCCGAGATCAAAAGATGACATTCTGTTCTTGAAATAATAGTATCTTAGAGTTGCTCTTACCTAAGCAGCACACTTCCAAACACAAGCAATTCCCTGACTAAAATGAATGCCATGAATCTGTCCTTTTGTTTCCCATGGCAACTACATTTTCTCAAAAATCTACTGGTGTTCTTATGAGACAAAAAATCCATATAAAAATAGTGTTACTGCGTTCTGTATTAGAAGAATAGTTATATGGACCACTCCAAATTCCATGTTTTGCTTTTATCTTCAAAGTGCAAGGATAAATAAATTGACATCTTCAGTGGGAAAGATGGGGGTGGATTTTCTCTTTACATCCTAAAGAATCAATAGGGCTGCAGGAGTTATCTTGTAGAATAATAACTCGTATTTTAAAAGCAGAAAGCATTTTTATTTAGCTTGCTTTGGAAAGTACAGAATTAGGCTGTTCTATTTTTTTAATTATTATTCTCAAAGAAGTCCTTTACAAAGAAATATAAAATAAAATTATTTTTCTTTAGTTTAACTGTAGGCTTAATTCTCATTCATAAAGAAAAACAAGAAACAAGAAATTAGTGCCATGACAGATGGTTTCTTCGATGCACAGATTTTAAACAACTATGCATCCTGAAGTCACACACATCTTCTGATAGATTCATATTTAGTCTTGCTCTCAAACTTACCTGTGTTGAAATTAATCAAAGGAAAATGTTATTCAAAAGGTAATTTAGCAAAGGAATTGATCTGTATGAAACTTCCATTTATCCTTTCACAGTGATGGCATGCACAAGAAAATAATCAGATTCTGTAGAATCCTACAGTCTCTTTTCACAAATAAATCAGAATTTTTTGTACAGGAGGGGAAAAAGAAAAGCAGCAAAAAACGCAACCAAATAACATGTTCTGATTAACAACAGACTCTTTCAAATATTTGTGATCCTGTTTGGAAGCACGTTATATATAGCTCCTCAAAACAATAAATCTGCTGTTATTACATCATCCTTTATTAGAAAATTGAGTTGTATTAGGTTTAGAGAGAAGAAAAGTCTTGTACTAATGTCTGGTTGAAGACATTTCAGATCATATGTACAAATTAAAAAAAAAATGAAGGAAATATATATCAAATATGAGTTAAAATAACACTGAAAATGAGGAGTTATTGGCACATATACCACACATGAGTACTTAATCAGGGCAATACAAGACTAAGTTTTAAGCAGTAACTACAACTACTTACTTTTCAAGAGTGACATTCTCATGTACCAGAATATGCTAGAGAACTAACCAAGAAAGAATCTTTGCAGGAAAGCACCTAGGAGTCCTGGTGGACACCAAGTTGAACATGAGGGTTGTGGGTTAGCACTAGTAGGCAGCTAAGCAAGACAAAGCTCCTTGCTCACTCCTTCGGAGTGGAATGGGGGAAGAGACTCAGAAGGGTAAAAATGAGACAACTTGCGGATTGAGACAAAGACGGTTTAATAGGTAAAGCAAAAGCCATGCACTTAAGCAAAGCAAAACAGTAGTGAATTCATTCACTACTTCCTGTTAGTAGGTAGGTGTTCATCCATTTCCAGAAATGCAAGGTTCCACCATGCATAATGGTTACTTGGGAAGAAAAACACCAGGAACATCCCCTCCCTTGCGTCTTCCCCCAGCCTTTTACTGCTGAGCATGACATCGTATGGTATGGAATATCCCTTTGATCAGTTTGGGTCACCTGTCCCAGCTGCATCCCCTCCCATCTTCTCATGCACCACCAGCCTCCTCATTGGAGGAGTGAGGTTGGAAGCAGAAAATTCCTTGACTCTGTGTAAGTACTGCTCAGTAATAAGTGTGTTAATAACACACCTGTGTTATTGGCACTGTTTTGGTGATAAACCTAAAGCATAACCCCATACAAGCTACGATGAAGAAAATTACCCATCCTTGCCCAAGCTAGTACTATAAGCCGGCAATGCATCCTTGTGGCAAAGAGGGCTAAGAGTAAATCCCGTTAAAATTCTACTTCAATCCACACATGGGCTTAGAAACCCTTTAGGATTTCTCACATAAACTTTGTAATGACAGTTAATGATAAGATAGTGCCTACTTTTTTTTCAAGGAGACAATAGCCAATTAATTAAATCACTTGACCAAAGCAGAAAATGAGTAATCCCTTTCTCAGCCTGCAGAGGTTTGTACCCAAAAGGCAGTATTAATTATTAGACCACTGGATATAACGTGGGAAATGAAAAGGAGGGACAGAGAAACCATTGTCTTCCCTTCCTGCTAAATCAGGACTTCCATGCAGCAAGATTTATGTTGGTTGAGGTAGAAGTTATTTATTCAGGATGTATCATCCCAGGAGAAGAATGGTAAGAAAATGGGACCTTGACAACAACACACTGATGAGGATGGTTTTTCTGTAGTCAGAATAATTATTTAATTCTAGTAATTCCTGCAGAAACTGCTCACTTGTTTTGCATTTGTGAATAAGAGGTCCCAGTAGAGCATTCTTAACTAGCTGAGACATCTGCAGGAAGCCAAAAAAGCACTTAAAACAATTCAAGAGTAAGAATTTTACATGAGCACAAAAGCAGAATCTGGAAAATATGCTACACTGTTGCTCTGGTATGCAGACAGCACAAAAATTAAGAAAATGCTGGTGATTAATCAACTAGGTAGAGGACTGAAGGCTAAAGTAGAAAATTGTGTCTCAAAGTCCCTAAGGTAAAGAAAGTTTTGCAAGTATGAACCTGATAATTGCTGAGCAGCATTGGAGGCACCTAGACAGCAGTATCAGTAATACCACATAAATCTAAGTTTGTCTTAGCAACTATATTGGAAACTCCAGATTTAGGTCCATGTGTAGCAGATATTGAGATCAGTGATGAAGAAATAATTAGGGGAAAACAAGATAGACACAAAAGTATCAAAAAACCCCCCAAAAAAACCAAAAAGAAGAAACAAGATGGCATAAAGTCGGGTAATGAACAAAAAAGGGCATGGTCTTGCAGTGGGAGCAATGAGATTGTCTATGGCCAGTAATAAAACTGACCTGCAGACCAAGCACAATGAGATGTTGGGAGACCTGCCTTCAATAGACTCTCCATCATATCTATACCTAAAGGACTAGGTCTGAGGGGGTGTAGTAAAGAGGAGTCTGCTTTCACCCTGGTACTTCACCCTGGTTTCCTGGGGGAAGGCTTATAAAAGTGTAATTTTATAGTAGTTTCTACCCCATTTAACCCATCAGTTTCTTATTTATTTTTGCATTTTGAGCTTGTAAATATTTTGACTGTGGCATGCCAAGTTCTATAGGAAATAAATTTATTCTTTCAATAAGTGATATAACACTGATGGTTACTGTGTTGTCTTAGAATGTGCAGGAAAACCGTTTAAATATTTTCATGTTGGAGAGGTCCCTAACAATATGAAATCTATCAAGATAATTGACCTCTTAAGGAAAATTTCCTTTAGAAAAAAAGAATTTTTGTCTTTCCTTCATCATTTCAGAAACTCCAATAGCAGAATTCTGACTAGATTATCTCCAGAGTGCAGAGTACTCACCCATTGATACAAAATTCTTATTTGTCCACAGAATGCACTTTGCACCAAAGTTGTCTTTATCATATTCAACAGCTCTGTGATAACCAAGGTTGGAGTCATTTTTACTCAGCAGTATCTATCACATTCTGTTTGACTTTAAAGCTTTTTAGATGTCTCGGTTTCTATGGTGAATCTGGGCATGAAAGCAGAGAAATTGTGTATTAGAAAGCCAAAATCAGATTATGATACATAAATCTTTATTTCTCAGTGTTAACTTCATTTCTAGGCTGTGGAGTACTGGGAAAATTGGGGTGACTCATTCTATTTAAACAGCAATGTTAAACAGGCAGGAAGCCAAGTTAAATCCTATATCACTTTAGACAAACTCAAGACTTGACAAATGAGAAGACTGCTCTTGCAGTTTTTATTCAAGGAGAGTCAGAAATAATATTTTCTAGAAAAAATAGCTATGATTTATGAAATACATATCTTAACTTCAATTCAGTTATGCAGGTTCAGGAATATCTTTGCCATAGAGGTATCCCTTAGGGGTGAAATCTTGATCCATCTGTATAGAAGAGCAAAAAGGCTTTCACAGATACCTCCCCAGATAAGTTGCAAGCAAGAGCAGCTGTTTCCCTGCCATCAGATAAGAGAGGACTGCATAGTGTAGTCTATGTCGCACATTATGGGATACTGAGTGTATATTACATGAGGAGATACATCAGCTTTAGCTTTAGCACCAGTAAGCTACCTCAGCCCTATTTTCCAATTGAGCAAAAAGCTTCCAGGTTCCTTTTTCTGTAAAATAATTTGTCCTTTATGGGTTTGATTCATTTCTTCTTTCACACAATTCTATCACAACGTCTGTAAGTTAAAGTACACTTCTCCAAGTGCTACAGAAATAATTTTTCTCTAAGGATGTTAGGATGTCATTCTTCAGTATTTTACCTCAAGCAGCTAGAACTCCATCCCACTCCATTCATTTTACCTCATGTAATTTACTGTAGGTGGACTGAATATGTGTGTGCCTGTGTGGTTTAGACAATTAACAAATCAGGTTGGTTTCAAAATTTAAAACAAAACTTTGCTACATTAACATTAATTAACAACATGGTTTGTGTTAATTAGTTCTTACAGACAATGATTTGTTATTATTATATGAACAGTCCTTAGCAATTACAAGCTACGTTAGCATACCAAAGTAGTCATTGTGCAATTAGCACAATGGCTATGGTCTATGGTAGTCTTTGCTGCTGAGGTTGAAGTCATCAGGCCTGGGCATTCTTCAGCAAGGAGAGCTCAGACAGAACTGAGTTTTTCCTCTTTTCCCCTCCTTAATTTTTGGGATTTTGGGACCTTACTTTTTTACAAGACAATTCCCAGCCCTTAGTCTTTGTCAGAGACAACAAAGAGGGAAGAAGGCACATTGTGTGACTCTTGGAGTTAGTCCCGTGCAGGGCCAGGAGTTGGACTCAATGTTCCTTGTGGGTTCCTTCCAACTCAGCCTATTCTGTGATTCTGTGATTTATAGCTTATTAGTGTTCTTATATTTTGGGTTATAACAACTAAATGCTGAAATCTGCTTGGTAGGCAGGTCTTTGCTTCAGACATATATGACGGAGACAATATTTCCCTTGTTCAAGTAGTTCAAAAGTACTTAGTTTTACTCCAAAGTGGATTTTAAATTTAGTGATTTTGCAAAAGTTTTAAAATCAGAATCCAGTAAACACCACTTTGTGAGCTACAGTATGTATAAACTATGTGTTCAATAAATACACTTGAGAGAAATGTTCCATTGCACTAGTAGTAGTCCTGTGAGCAGTTTTAAAGTAACTGATCCGCAAAGCTGAGGTACATTAAAATATCACAAAACACAGCTCTTTCACATTTTACTTCTATTCTTGATTCCAAGCCTTTTTTACTTTATAACATGCATCTGATTTAACAATTTTAATAATTTGGAGGCTTTTTTCATACCTGTGTTTACTAGAATTCATACATAAAATATATCTCATCGATGATCGTAACTGAATTTCTTTTACAATACATTTACTTAGGAAAATATGGAAAAGTTTATAGCAATATATTAATAAATGATGGCAACTCCTATTGTCTTCTGACTACTCATGGCTAAAATAACCTTACTGTCAATAGAGTTACACTGTTAACATCAGCTAAAATACCATCCCCCAAACTATACCTTTGGTTTTGCTTTCTCTATGTGTGTTTTCACATGGAGCCCAATTCTGAGATCATTGAATTAAACAATATTTTAACCCTTGACTTTAAGAGTGTAACAGCAAAAGACAAAGTATAACTTAAAGTGGAAATTTGATTAAATCTCATTTTTCTTTTCTGAGTTTGAGTTTATTGATTGTCTCTGAAAGACTGCAATGTTATCTAGTAAACAGGTGTGAATATTAAACATTGAAAGTTATGGGTATACACAAACTGAGGTCCATAGTTTAAAAAGTAGAACTAAAACATGGTCATTTGTAAAGACAAGGCCAGAATTACGAAATAATTAAATATTTCTCTCATAATTAAAGACAAGCTCAACAGACATATGTTTTGAGATTGCAATGAAAATCAGAAATTGAAAAATAGTGTAGATCAAAATTAAAGGATAATCTGAGAAGGTAACTAAAAATCTCCTGACAATCTTATGAATTAATTATAACTACTAAGAATAATGGGTGGGTTTTCTCTATATAAATAGATCTCACAACTTTCCTTCTTCTGCAGGTAAAATCTGTAATCTCTGTGAGAGCCACATTTGAACGTGGCTGTGCTTTCAATGATGGAAACAGAGGAATTTCATTAACATGCAAAATTTATCACCATGGTGATATGAACAGCCATAAAGGTGACCTGGTTAGAAAGGGAAAATGACTGAATGGCAGAAAATATCTGCCAGCCTGGGAACCGAGTCTGGGAACCAGAAGCATCTTTGAAAAGTGCATCTGGCCTCTTTGAAGTACAGCTGAGTATCTGGAAACCAGAGCTATCCTGAGATACCACAAATAAGTGCTAAAACAAAGAACTGAGATGACAACCTATAATCTGAAAAGGTGAAAAATAGTCTGGAAAAAGGAAACAGTCTGGGAAAACAAAATTTTGTCCAAACAAAGATTAAACTTCATCATCTCTTGGCTGTTATAGGTGAAAAATAAAAATGAACAGCATCTTTTGGCTGATCTAACTGGTGATGTCTTAAGTCCACCTGTG
The DNA here is from genome assembly GCF_025592945.1 of Manacus candei. Taxonomy (NCBI): domain Eukaryota; kingdom Metazoa; phylum Chordata; class Aves; order Passeriformes; family Pipridae; genus Manacus; species Manacus candei. The sequence continues at coordinate 10,398,028 of NW_026138062.1, forward strand.
TTTCCATGATATAAAAAGGACTTAATTTTTGTCCAAAATGTAGCCTCTATCTCTGAGAATTTCCCGTGTTGCACATACTTTTCCTTTCCTTCTGTCTATACATAATTCACCTCTATTACCCCAAGGTGAGTTCTGCCATATGAGGTTTTGTACACAGGTTGCATGGCAAAGTTTGGTAGCAGGGAGGACTACAAGGCTGGTATCTGTGAGAAGCTGCTGGAAGCTTTCCCTTTGTCTGAGAGCCAATGCCATGTGGTTCTAAGACAGAACTACCATCAGTCAAGGTCAAGCCCATCAGTGGTAATGGTAGTGTCTGTGTGATAACATACTTAAGAATAGGAAAAAAAAAACAAACCATGCAATTGCAGCCAAAATAGAGGATAGGCCCATCAGATCTGCTCTGCAACTCATCTCCACTCTGGCTCCAACCACTCCTGACTAGAGCCCCTGGCCAAGCTCCAGCCTCAGCCTGAAACTCACAAAATTGTTGGGGAAAGTTGGTGGGCCCTGTTACAGGTCACCAGTTCTGTCTGCTGTACTGAGTGCTCGGCTGACTTTGGTGTCCCTGAGTGCCATTACCCCAAGGATGTTGCTGACCCCTTGTCATGGTTTGAGAGCTTCAAAAATCTAATTCTCTAGTCAAAGCCCCCTCCCACATCTCAACCTAGTATAAGATGTGTTTTCCAGACAACCACATGAGACTTAAAATGGGGAAAGGGAATATATTACAATGAATGTACAAATAAATATTATAATACGTTACACACTCGATCTTAACTATCTCTACTATGATAGATCAGTATTTACAATGGATCAGATCTCTTCTCCCCTCCAAATAAAAGTCCAGGAGGGAAGAAGATCCCTTCTTCAGAGCAGCAATGTCTCTAAGGCAGCAGGTTCTCGTCTTCTTATGCAGCAGTCATAGCTAGAGTTGTAGCTGGACCTCTGCCAGCACACACGAGGGGTATCCAAGACCCTCAGCCACTCGTCTTTCAAGTGAAGGTCTTCTTCCATAGGCTGTGTTCACCAGGACAAGGGTCACTTCACTACGTCATATCACAAAGCTCAGGGGTCTCCGTGACGGTCCTTATCTTCAGGGGGTTAAAGCCCCTTTGCAGAGCTCCTGTGCTCTGCCTCAGGCTGCCAGCTTGGCAGCAATGGTGAGGGGGGCCAAGGTCAACCCCTCCACATTCCGTCTGGCTGTCCCAGTTCAGCTTCAGGATGCCTTTGAGCTTTGCTTCTCAGCTCCTCTCTCTCTGGTGTTGCAGTACTCCAAAACTCCTCTCCTTAATGGGAGTCCATCTCCCTCCTTTCTCAGAGGTCTCAGAGGGGTATGGGGTTTTATTCCGGTTCTTACCCCAACTTCCTCTCTCCCTGCTGCTCTCTCAGCTTTTTCTGAGACAACTCGATGTCTTCCTTACTCAGCTGCATGCTGTTTCTGCTGCTTCATTTATCTCTTGGCTCTTAACCACAGTCTCTGGACGCTGCGTCTGCCGCTGCTCTGTCTCTGCTCACTCACGGTGGAGAAAACCTTTTTTAGCTTTGAGCCACAGGTACTTAGCCCAGTATTATGTTGTTCCAAGTCCCTGCAGCCCCCCCAGCCAGGGGCTGGGGGCTCCAGAGGCCCCAAGGGGCTCCGAGCCCCTTTCCTCGTGGTGTCAGAACATGACTACCACTTCTACCACCAAAGTACAACTAACCTTCTCTTCCGTTTGCTTGTGGTATGTTTATATTTCGCAGAAGCGCTCACTGGTTAAAAATTCAAAACTTCCAGGGTCACCATCCCCTGAGGTTTTACTATTTTATAACTGCAGGGGGAAAACTGTTTCCCCCCATCAAACCCTTCTGTGCACTGACAACATAATGAAAATATTACGTGCTAGAAGGGTATCTCCAGTCCAAAAAGAACACTGTTGGCCATTTCAGAAGACATACCTAAAGAAACACTAGGTTATCTGAGAAAAAAAAGAACGGTAGTTCAGATGCACGTTTAGAATGTTCTTCAACATCTTGAATGGATGTTAATGCCTAAGAACAGCCAAATAAATCATGGCTTCAAACAGGAAAGAATTCAGCTCTATACTTACAGATGCCTAAATTTGTTGAAAATATGTATCTGTGCATGAGTTGCATGTTCTAACTCTATTTCTGGATAATGAAGTTGTGCAACTCTATATAGTTACCTCAATATAGGCATCTAATAATACATGCGATGGTTGAATGTACTCTGGTTGCCTCCTAGATCCCATCCAAAAACCTTAGCCTCTTCTCCCAGGCAACTAGCAACAAGACAAAAGGAAATTGTCTCAAGCTGCACCAGGAGAAGTTCAGACTGGACATCAGGAAGAACAAATTAGAGGGCTGGAACAAGGGAAAGTGATGGATTCTACAGGTGGGATGGGGCAACTCTGGATGTTTGTACAGACTGGGGAATGAGATGATGGAAAGCAGTGCCACAGAAAGGGACCTGGGGGTCCTGGTCAAGGGCAAGTTGAATATGAGTCAGCAGTGCCCTGGCAGCCAGGAGGGCTAACCATGTCCTGGGGGGTATCAGGCAAAGCATCACCAGCCAGTTGAGGGAGGGGATTGTCCCACTCTGCTCTGCACTGGTGCGCCCTCATCTTGAATATTGTGTGCAGTTTTGGTCACCACAGTATAAGGAAGATATTAAGCTCTTAGAGAGTGTCCAAGGGAGAGCAACAAAGATGATTAAGGGTCTTGAAGGGAAGCCGTATGAGAAGTGGTTGAGGTCACTTGATGTGTTCAGCCCGGAGAAGAGGAGACTGAGGGGACATCTCATCGCAGTCTAGAACTTCTTCATGAGGGGAAGAGGAGGGGTAGACACTGATCTCTTCTCTCTGGTGACCAGTGACAGTACCCAAGGGAATGACCTGAAGTTGTGTCAAGAGAGGTTTAGATTGGATATTAGAAGAAGGTTCTTCACCCAGAGGGTTGTTGGGCACTGGAACGGGCTCCCTGGGGAAGTGTCACAGCACCAAGCCTGACAGAGTTCAGGAAGCACTTGGAAGATACTCTCAGGCACATGGTGGGACTCTTGGGGATGGTCCTGTGCAGGGCTAGGGATTGGGGGTTGGACTTGATGATCCTTATGAGTCCCTTCCAACTCAGTATATTTTACAATTCTGTGTGAATTTCTCACAGAAAGAGTGGTTAATGGTCTGCCTAGGTAGGTGGTGTACTCACCATCCCTGGAAATGTTCAAGGAAAAACTGAATATGGCACTTATTTCTATGGTTTATTTGAAAGAGAGTGTTCAGTCAAAGGTTGGACTTGACAATCTTGGAGGTCTTTTCCAACCATAATGAGTCTATGATTCTTTATGGATTTCCTTAGCCTAGTGAAGCTGCTTTGATTAATCTGTATATCTCACTTAGGACCATACTCTTAGCATTTCTTTTGAGTGAACTTCCAAATCAATATGAAGGGCTACAAAATGCAATCTGAGATCACACATCTAATGAACAGCCTCCCAAACAATACTAATTGATTCTTCTAGAAGCTTTATAAGTTGCCATAGGTCCCTACTAGCATTGTAGATGTCCTAGAGTATCTGAGATACCAGCATGGCAATAACTATAGAGGCATGTGCTTTTCTGGAACAGACTATGGGCATAATAACCTAGGACTTTTTAGATAGTATAAGACCCTGATTTGTATGTAAGCAATCAAATCAAGCCCCCTTTAACTGAAATGGAAACTCAGGTATGATGTTCCCATGCAAACTCTGACATATAGTCATTTGGATCACACGCAGTTGTCTCAGGTGAAATATACTCTTCAGGTTAACAGTACATAAGGAACTCACTGCCTAAAAAAGTCAAGATTCTGAAAGGATCCAAGCAGCTTTTATAAGTATGAGAGTATGAGAGCATCTGTGTTTATGTCATGTAAGCTTTAGTCACTACACGCTCCATCATTTACTTCATAAACCTTCATTTAACTGAGGGGATTTACTTGAAACTTTTTCAAGGCACGAAGGAAATGTCAGAAGATCTCTCAAGAGATCTCATAATTATTCTTATATCCTTATAAGTCCCTGCAGTTGTTTATTTGGAGAGTCAGAATATTGAGTTATTTGAAACACTAGTATGATTCAGTAGAGCAGTTGCTATGTTACAGTTATCATTTGGTGTTCCTTGTTATAATGTTACCATAACCACTTGTACACATGATATATTCATTATCACACTATAAGTGATGGAATCAGACTGGACTTTGTGTCAGACATGAATGAAATTAAAATAGAAAAAAAAATATATACAGCCATCATTTACTGCACTCATCCTGGTACACTCCAGTAAGAAAATACTTATACAGATTTTTTTTTGTTATGATTTCTACTGTTTCACTCAGCTGCCTTTAAAAAGAAAGGCAATGAATATAATTATATTGTGCATTAAGAAGTCCTTACTTCTTAATGTGAGAAAAAATTCACCCTGCTATTACCCCCTCTACTGTTTTGTCATGAATACTGTACAATTAAATACAGATTGTTAGCTAAAATACTCTACAAACCTAAAAATTTAAATTACCCCACAAATTTTTCCTTACTTCTCTTTTATTATCTCCTCTCCCTTCCTTTCCCTTCCTTGCCAAGTGCCAGGGAAAAAAAAATACAATAATGTATGATGGCATCTACCAGTTCTGATAACAGACAACTAAACTAATGGGTGACAATTAAACATTTGAAGGTATTAAAATTAATAGATTTCCAAATGTTTGTTTGATAACTAAACTTCCTTGAGTTTAATACATATTTATTCAGTAATAGACCCTATTTTAATAATAAAAGTATCAAAGTCAATGGACACAATGATATAAAGGTAATGTTTCATAGAGGCCTCTTTAGATGTATACACAAAACTAAACAAACAAACAAACAAAAACAACAAAAAACCCTCGCGGTCTCTTCTAAATGGATCTACAAAGTCTGGAACGGTAAATGATATTTTGTCTAAGCCAATACAAACAGATGAACTTTCAGAAGAAAATCAGAACTGAAATTGGGATGGTGCCATAGTTTTAATGACTAAGCACAACATATAGAATGCATATCATGTACCTATTTTGTGTCATTGTCATGCCTGCTCTACTTACAGTAAATGCCACATACTATGTCCAATGCAGTTTTAATTCTCCATTAGCACAATTAAAATAACTGCAAAACAAGTGAGGTGAAAATCCATGAATTATACTGATGGCTGCTGCATTTAAAGGAGATTTCTATTTCTTGAGAGGAAAGGGACAGGTTGGAAGAACAGTCTGAAAGTATAGACAGAAGGCAACACCAGCTTAATTACTGTTCTCACACTTTATGTAAATACCAAATCCATATGCAGATAACTTTATTAGTAAGTTATATCTATAATGTGAGTAATGTTCAGAGACTTTGTCCTTAATTTCTCATCTCAAATGAAGTGGTTAGACTAGGAGGGACTGAAATAGATCCACTCCAAGGCAGGCAGTGTCTTCCTCTCAGTGAAAACTCTGTTAGGAACTTACAGTTTAGAAATGCACAGAATTTTATCCAAGAGCTCCTGAAACCTTCTGTAATACTTCTTTTATGAAAGAAATACATCTCAGAAACATTTCTAAATGAATGATTTTTGTATGATTTTCATGACAATTTTTTTTTCTGAATATCCATAATGGTAAGCCTCTGCTAACAAGAAAAATATTCTATCTAGTTTCAGTCTTTCATGTCAATGCAAGTAAGCTCTAAACAGGTTAACTTAGTGTTACAACAGTAGGCTTTTACACGTCTACTACAGATGACATCTATTTAGTATGAATGGCAGTAGAAAGTGCTCCTAAGGATTATGTCCCTGAAATGAAGGAGAGTGATGACATTTGTGCATATACCCCCAAAGATGCAATCTGCATGAAGATTTTCTCCTTGTTTAATAAAAGAGGGAATTCAGGTAATCAAGAAAACAAAATTACTCAGAAGTTCATGACTGCAACATCAAATGTAATCATATAAAAACCAGCTGGAATAATCCCATCCTCTGGCTATTTTCTATAGTATGATCCAGCAGACAGATTAGAAACTCAAGTACACTGTTGCTCCAATTATAGACTTTCAAAAATTTCACTGATTTCTCATTGCAATCACAAAATAATATGAGCAATAAAATGAGGAAAGTATAGTGTGACATAAGATTAATGTCTAATGAAAGGAATAGTTAGACCTATGGTGAGCTTAACCTTGATCTTTACCTTTTTTGATTTGCTGATCTTATTCTTTTATTTCTTCCTCATAATTCTACTTTTGCATTCTTATTAAGCCAGAAACTATTAGTAACCGTATCACTGAACAGTAAATTATTGTCAGTACTGGTATTTAATAATAAAATATCTCCAGTAGCAATAAACCATAATAGTGATATCATCATATCAATGGTGTTTATAGAATCAGAATCATGGAGGCTTGAAGAAACGTCTAGAGGTCATGTCATTCAACTTGTTGCTAAAAGCAGGTCAAAACTAGATTTGGTCTGACCTTGTCCAACTGAGCTCTGAACACCTCCAAGAACAGAAATAAAACAGTCTCTCTTGTCAACTCATACAAGTGTTTCACTCTAGTGTTTTCAGGAAGAATCACGAGAAAGAATAACTAAATATATATATATATACTATAATTATATTGGATAGTTCTGACAGCATTCTTTCATGAAAAGTAAGAGATGTAGAGAGTTACAATTTCACTGGGATAAATGAAAGGTATTTATCAATTTTTTTTTGTCATTATTACAAACTGAAAAATATAAGTTACTATTTCAATCAGAAGTTATATTACAAAATGAAATGCTTAATAGTAATTATGCTATAAATACCGCAATATCAAAATATCGTTCTATTAGATGAAAAATTACACTAGAATACTTGATTTTTTTCCTTGATATTAGTTTGAACTATTCATTTCAAAAAAATAGTTAATGATTGTTAGTTGCCACGGTCCAAAGGGGGGATGGGACTGTGGCACCGCACGGGTCTGGGACACAAGGGAGGGTGCAAGTAGAATCCTTTATTCATGCATGCACGTGGTCTTTTATCAGCTCGGGAGGGGAAAGGGCCAAAACATAGGGAGGAGCATGAGACAGACAAGCGGGGGGACAAAACAGGACAGGGACACGGGTAAAAGAGGAAGGAGCGGGGGAAGCAGGGAGCAGGCAAACTCATGGCAAGCCTGTGCACTGTGTAGTGTGAATACAATGAAACCACATAATAACAGTAAAGTCCATATAATAACTGGAAGGTCCATATAATAAAATCCTGTCAATTGCTGTATGTTTTTCTCCACGCCTGGAACTGTTCCCATCACAGTTAGTTAGATATTTTGTTGCATTGTGAAATATAACCATTTATTTCTGTGAAAAAGATCCCAAGAAAATGTGCGAAATTGGGCATTTTACAGTCAGGAACAAGTAAACAAATTCAACAAGTCAGAGTTACAAACTTAAAAGAATCCTTAATGTACTATTTTGCAGTTACACTCACTGCATTTCATGCATTTTTATAATGTATTTGATTAATACATTACTTGAACTATCTTTGCAATCATCTCCACTGAGGCACAAAGTAAAAGAAGGTAATAATAATGATAGAGCCTCTCAGTGATTCAAAGCAGGATATTACTCTTTAATCTCAGTTCATTAATTGTGCTGATACTGATGTGCAAAGTACAGAATTATCTGTCATTTTCTTATGCCTATCACTTTTCTATTCTATAAGGTCAAGAAAAGTAAATAGCTATCGTGTCATTATTGTTCCAATTTAAGACAAGTAAAGACATAAAAACCTGCCCCAAAAGAGAACAAATTATACTGGAACACCACAGTACAAAATACAATTCAGAAGTTTGCAAGGGATCTTGCCAAATGTCTGCTCTTCTATCTCCCTCTAAATTTTTGCCTCTGTTGTCTGTTTAGACTGAAAAGATTACATAATCTACCTTTCACATGTGTCTAACAATTTATTATTGCTATGTGTAATAAAGGCAAATGAATGTGAAAATGTTTCGTTCAAAGAGTTAAACTAAAACCTACCACAAATCTGCTATCAGTTGTGTAACCTCTTGGGTATTAAAGTCTTTCAAGTGTGAAGTCTTTTTGTTTTCCTTTTTTTTCCCTTTCTTCTTCTTTTAATATCCATTTGTTCAGTGTGGGACATTAACAAATGGTATGTTATCTGTTTATTCTTCCAGTCTCTTACAAACATGGATTATAAATCCGAGTGATGCATGCAAAGTAATATATCCAGTGTACCTGGCAAATAGTGTGCACCTCAAGCTATGGCAGAGTTCTTAAAAAACTGACTTCTGTTTCATCAAGATTCTTTTAGGTATGAGAGACATCTACACAGGTTGTCATCAGACATGAAGACACATACAGAGACTTGTGTTCCTCCAGAAGAGAAAAACATGTCTGCACAATTTAGGACATATTAAAGCACACTAGAAGCTTATTGTTAGGTAGCTGAGTTCCAACCTTAGTTTGGAGAAAGCTGAATTTCCTTAAGCCATTAAACTCATTTGTATTTTATTCAATCTTCAAACTGCTGACACAATCTCTTCAAAGACTCCAACAAAGAAAAATGTAAAGCAATAGTTGCAATACGATTAAACAGGGTACAGCACTGAGGGTGAATAGCTTACATTTTGCAATTAAAGTACCACTCATAATGCTGAAATATAGGTCTTTCTTACTGCTAAAAATATAATGGCCAAATGTTGTAATCATTCTACACAGAGATATAATCTTGCAACACTACAGGAGTGATAGAAGTTTCATGAAGGTGAGAGTCTAATGTATATAAATAAATCTGATATGAAAAACATGACAAATTAAATTATGCTTTTTTTCTTTTAAATGTCTAACAGAAGAGTAAGCTGGAAAGAAATCTGCCTCCCAGTCCTTGCCAACAACTTACTAAAAGTAAATAAACTTTATTATATCTAGCAGGTGCCCACCACCCATTTCATATCTCAAACTCAAGTCTATGAAAACAGAATGAGACAGTTTCAAATTTTAAGGTGGACATTAGACTGACAATTTTGGTACAGATTTGCACAAGCCATTCCTATCTACAGCTTTTAGTAATAAGAATATTTTTATTTTACATACTTTTGCTACTTTAGTAATCACAGTGCTTCAGGGTACATGGTGTTAAATGCTAATTATTATGGCAAGTTTTTTTTCCTGAAAGCTAGTTTTTAACACTTAGTTTGTAAAAGTGAAAATATAGTAATTCAGAAAGGGAGTTAAATACTTTGTTAAAAACTCAGTATTGACTATACAATGACTATAGAGATTTACATGTGAGGAGAAGGGGTGTTATTGGATTGGCAGAAGAACAAAGTTAAAAGAATAACTTAGATAAGATATAAATGGTACATTGAAAATAACCAATAAAATAAAAGAATATTTCGATATGAATACAAGTATTCAGAAACTAACATCGTTTTTGCAGGAAGGTAAAAACACCTTGTTTTATTACAAGGAAGTTACCAGAACTATTCCTACAGTTAACAGCACATGATATGTATACAGAAACTTAGTGAAGCCTGGTTTCCCACAGCTGTGTTTCTGAATAACTGGGACCTGAAGGTGATGGTGAGAGTTTGCATGCTCTTGTTTGCGAATTTTCTACAACTGAGATAATTTTTATTCTTAAGGAAACTAGTTTGCACTCACATTATGTTCAGAAACTTAATACTTAAGTATATGACACCTTAACCAAACTCTCAGTAGACTCCATGTAATTGGAGAGCACAGGGATATATATGCACATATGATTCCTGACTTCTCATAAAAGCTAAAGTTAAGAAAAAAAAGAGTGAATTTGTATCCCTATATTCTATTTTAGTCATAAATTTTAGAGTGCAAACACTTGAGAAAGTTCTTTAACAAAAATATGTGACTGATGCAATTATTTGCTTCTAACTGGAAAATTAACACTTATTCTCTAATTAAGCTATGATAACTCAAAGTGCACTTTAGCATAATTACAAGATGAAATGAAATGTGTCATAGGACAGAACATTAACAGATGAAGTTTCTACTTGATATTGATGGAGGTTTTATTTCTGTTATTTGTTTATATATTCAACCTTTGAGTCTCCTTTTATGTTTATCATCGAACAAAAACGGCTTAGCCAGAAATTGGCAGTCCAAGAAAAGAAAAGGAATTCAACCTCTCCTGTCCACCAGCTTTTCCAGCATCTGTGGGAGACAAATTACTGATTACCAAGAAAGTTTCCCTGTTGCCATCTTGCAGTTCAAAACCCAAGCTATATCAAGTCTGTGGACACAAACTTATTTGTTATGGATGCTAACCATGTCTAATACAGAATATGGAAAAAACTCCAGATCAAGTATAAGGTCTTTCAGTCAGAACTAAGTATCAGAAAAAAGAGAAAAGAAAAAGTGCTGATGTTTAGTTTTAGTGTTATAGCCAAATTACTGCACAGATTAAGCGAGAAGAGATATGATTGACTCAGGGATGTGACAACCCAGTAAAATATTGTCAAAACAGCAAGTGGTTAAGAACATTGTAGAAATCCAGATCCAAACACATGACGTGCTATACAACAAAATAGTCTAGTTAGAATTGACCATGCTTAATTTTCTAGCTTGTAAGATTTATAATCTTGACAATTTTCAACGGAAGAATAGGATGAATTGAAAAATATAAAAAAGAGTCTAATCTGAGGCATAAACTGAGTGGGAAAAGAATGGGGACATAGAATAAAAATGCATAATGGTTAAGGGTTACAAGGACCTCTGGATATTATCCAACCCAATCCCCCTCTTCAGAGTGGCGCCAGCTAAAATATGTTGCTGAGAATCATGTTCAATCAGGTTTTGAGTATTTAAAAGGATGAGATTCCATGACCTCTCTGGGGAATTTGTTCCAATGTTTGACCATACTCATCATAACAGAATTCTCATGTTTTCCATTTTTCCATTATTTCAATTTGCAGCTCTTGTCCTGTCAGTGGACACAACTGGGAAGAGTCAGGCTCCATCATCCTTATTGCCACTTCCCAAGTCAGGTATTCATACACATTGATTAGATCCTCAAAAGCTTTTTCATCTCCAGGCTTAACAACTGCAGCTCTCTCAGTCTCTCCTTGCATGTCACATGACTCAGTCCCTTTATTATCTTGTATCTTTTTTACTGGGGATCCAAGAACTGGACACAGCACTTCAGATGTGGTCTCACCAGTGCTGAATAGAAGAGAATAATCACATCCCTCAGTTTGCTAGTCACATTCTTCCTAATGCAGCTCTGGATATCACTGACCTTTTTTTAAGTGCAATAACACACTGCTAGCTCACATCTATGGTCCCAAAAGATTTTAGATCTGAAAACACATGAAGACTTCAAAGTCCTCCTATTTGTTCCCCAGACTTCATACTCTCAAGTACAAGCAGTTCAGAGAGGCATCCAGTCACGCTGTTTTCACAGAGTAAATGGGATAGCTTGACCTATAATGCTTCCATCCCAGCTCTTCTTTCTTTCTGTACACATCCTTGAGGAGAGGAACTTTCAGCCCTGTTCTGTTGACTAAAAGGTCTCCAGCTCCATCCTGCACCCTTTGTTTTCCCAAGTGTTCCACCACTTTCTCACATGCTAGTAGGTCCTCATGTCCCGCTCCCATCACTCTTATTTTAAAGCTTTTCTGAAGTTTAAAGCTGTTCTGAACAGTATAGCCAGCCCACTGGCAAAAGTGAGGTTTTTTCTCCTACTTGGTCAGTTTAATCCTACCTCTTCTTAGCTATCCTTTCTTGATCATCAAGATAGGTGCCTTCATCGTAAAAAGACAAATCTTTGTTATAGCCACAAACTGTGCAGCTAGCTAGTTGATGACCTGCAGAAACTCCCCACTTCTCATTGCTCCTTTTTCTTCCCCCTCACCTGAAGGACTGAGATAAAAACCACCTGGATCCCCAGGTCCTTGATTCTTAATCCCAGTGCCTCATGATCACACTTGTTATTCACACTTGGCTCCTCTGGCAGTAAAGCTGATGCTTATGTGGAAGAGTATCAAGGACAAGGGCTTTAGCAATCTGTTCACAGCATCCCAGATCTGAGCAGTAAATCTTACAAAAATAAGTTGGGTCAGCAGATGGCAGTCTCCATTCACTGCAGTAGGGAGTCTTCCAGTGCTGTCACTCATCAATTCCACTTCCTCTTGGTGCTGCTGCATAGTTCAGATCCAGCCTACTTGAGTGCATCCCTGAACTCAACTTCCAGCCCTCATCTGCTACGAGGACACTAAACCTCTTCAGTAGTTTCAGATATACAGTTGAATAGATTCTCCTACAAGAATTGCTTTAGGTAGAGCTGGAACCTTTTTCCTTGTGCTGGAAGTTACAAGCTTCGGTTGTGTACAACTTCGGAAGTTGTACACAACTTCCGGTATGGCAGTCTTTATTTCCCAACTCAAAGAACTCAGAGTCTATTTGTGCCTTCTTCAGTACAGCTGAGCCTTCAGGCTTTTGCAGCTGCAGTATAACAAAGAAGATCCAGACAACCTTCACAATATCTCTGATGTTTTGCAGTCCACTGAGGTCCTCCAGCAACTACTTGGTAACATAAATTCTCCCCCAGCACACACCTGGAGGCAAGGACACCACTTCTTCTCCAACCTCAGCAAAGAGACCTCAGGCACTTCTGTGAAAATTACAGCTTCTGTTGACTACACTGTTTTAACAGTGGTGTAGACTGGCAGTCACATAGGCCTCTCTGTAGCACCTGTTGAAAGGATTTTTCCCTCCTTTTGTTCAGGTGGAACAAAAGCTGAAAGAAGTGTTTGATCAGGAATAAGTGACAGAGCTTCTTAGAAGCTTCTGTAGTTTGCTGGAAGCCTCCTGTAGCTATCCTCACCTAGCTGCAGCACTGGGCACAGTGATATTCCTTGACAGTACCAGATGAAGTTCCCAGAATAACTAGGTGCCTAAGCAGTGCCTGTAAAGTGTTATGCACATTTCTGCATCTGTTGCTTCCCTGTCAGCTGATGTTTTTAAAACTCCAGAACTGTGTGATTCTCAGTTATGTGAACATAGTGATCTTGTTGTCACAGAACTTAGAAAATGTTAAACAACAGCCTAAATATAATATCTCTAGTCTGTAAAGATTTTGCAAATGGTATTAACCTCACCTAATGTGTGTGCAAAAGTACATTCAAACCAAATTTGCTAAATTCTGTTCATAATCAATGCTGGGAAAGAAACTATATATTTTTTACACATTCACTTGGGACCACAGACTATTTCTCTAAAGACACTTGTTATTCTACATTGTGTATTAAGGGACTTCAAACAACTAGTCTCAAAGATAGACTTCTGTATTTAAGATATCTAGAACCCAGTGAAATTCACCTCAATATTAATGCCAGTAATTCTTTGAATTTAGCGCTCTAGTTCAAATATTTTTAATGAACTGGAACAATGACTGACTGTAGGGCGACTGAATGTAGCTGTAGATGCAGCTGACTCTCTACAGTCTTGATACTTTTGGTTTGGGTTTGCTTTGGTGATTTAGGGTTAAGCGGAGACTAAGGGCTCAGCATAAGAATCTGGTATTTTCTGATATATATAAGACATGCATATGAGTCTAACAGGTAAGATCTCTGATCCAACACAGAACTTATGTGTTAGCATGGCAGCTAAGGGCCAGAAGGAGTATTAACTCAATCACATCCAGAATGTAAAGAACTGCCCATCTTTTCAGATGTTAAATAACCAACTAAAAACTTTCCTTTTGTCATCTGAAGAGCTCACTAAACTCCAATGTATTGACTACACTGTAACAAATAACTTGATTTTAATGTGAGTCTAACTAATTTAAAACCTAATTTTTATTTGGAATCTATCCTATGGAGAACCTGATTTGAGTGTCTGTATTTGAATCTGATTCCAGCTCTTGATTATCTAAGAATTTAAGGGATTAAAACTATGACTTATTTGCATCAAGGAAAAAAAAATCTGTATTATGATTATGATTATATATGTGTCTTATAGAAATGAACAAAGAATTTATAATACTAAAGTCTTAATTGCCACATCACACAGAACTCATTAGTCATAAGAATGCTGGATTTCCAAGTATATACTTTTAATGAATATCTGATTTTTTTTCTTAAATGATCTTACTGTGTATCAACAAACAAATGGAAAGGCAAGCCACTATTCAGCAGTTTCCTAAAACAGGTGAGAAGTACAATTATTTGGCAGCTGTTATCTTTTACTGATGTACTACCTTCTCCCTACTTTTCCCATTAAAACTCTTTCACTACACATATGCTATTAGAAAAAGTCTCTGCTAGCTTTTAAAAGACTCTATAAAGTTCACTGTCAGTGGAAATGTCAGGGAAAATTGTCTGGTTTGCTTTATAGTGTGTTGTTGAAAAATATTCTTGGAGAAGGAAAAACTATCTGCTGTGTACTTTGGGCTTGCCATCAGCAATCAGACATTTTAAACCATCTTAAAAGAATATGTCTGAGAAGCATTTAAGTTCTGAAAACAGCAAAGTTTAAAAATATGAAATATGGCATGCTTGTCACAAATATTCAGCAAAATTAGTATGGCTTCTGGTAGACGGTATGCTGTGAATATGGCTATTTCCCTCAAATAAACTCTGGACAAAAAAATATCAGAACATTAGAAAAGTCTTTTAAAGTTTCTTATTTCATCCAGTAGAGTTTGAATTAAGAATGGTATTGTAAAGTAAACTGAAACTTTTATATCATGGGTGTAAGATCATGCAAGTACAACTAATACAGTTTGAAAAGAGTAAAATAACAAGGACTGGAAAGACGGAATGAGCAATAAGTACTTGTTTCTTTTCACTAATTACCTGTATTTTTCCTCTTTTTCTTTTTTCCAGAACTAAATAACTCCTTTGTTCTGCCAGTAGGGAGTCTGTAAATTATTTTGGAATTAAAAAAGTTGTTGCTAAGTCTCAAGAAAAAAAAAAAGGTTGGTTGGTTGGCTGGTTGGTTGGTTGGTTTGGGGGTTTTTTTTTAGTGTGTTTTTTTGTTTGGTTAGTTTGTTTTGTTGTGGGTTTTTTACTGTTAATAAGGCTATAATTAATGTCCCAAGGCAAAGAAAAATCTGATTTTTCACTGGGAGAATTATAACTTGCTACTTCAGGTATAAGGAGAACCTATTTCTACTTCTACTTGATGGATCTTCTTGAACTAATGGGATAGCTTCCAAAATCCTTTTCTAACAAATAATATTCTCTTCTTTGCTGATATTATTGTCGAAAAAAATTTTCCTTCGGGATGAAATTTGTCACCTTTGTTGAAAAATTAGCAAGTCCTCTAACATATGGCTGTTGCAAAATGAGGTTGAAATATCATATCAGGTTTACAGGAAAAAAAGAAATCTAAAAAAATGAATAGGTCAGAATAGGACAATTTTGCAGAAAAATGTAAAAAGCAACTTTGACACAACGTCCTTTTTTTTCTAAAAAGAAACCAACAAAAAACCAAAACCCAAAACAAAAAAAGAAAAAACAACTGGGAAAAAGTATTTTAAAATTAAAACTATGTTATTTTTCAATTTAAAAAATATATAAAATAAGCTATTTTAAATTACAGAAGGAAGGATCCTCATTTAATACATGTAATCTGAAGTAGCGTAACATTGATTGTCTCAGACTGTGAAGGTACAAAGTGATAGATAAGAACCAGGGGCCATCCAAAGGAACTAGGTCCAGAGCAGGAAAGAATGAAATGTCTCTTCATGAAAAGGCAAGCAAATGTATGGAAGTCCTTGCCAAAGGACATTGCTGATATGAAAAATTTGATGTGGACATCCCCTTGGAGATTTTTTCTTCTTAAGGCACCTAAGTTACCACGTATAAAGTGTTAGGAAATTATTGAAGCAAAAATATGATGTTTCTATCATAGTGACAGGATGATGGGGTGGTAGTCTGTGAACAGAGTGCCAGCTGATGTGACAAGAACTGTCATTTGGACTAATCATATGGGGAAGCAGTCCCAAAGGGAAAATCTATCTTTCATATACCTCCCTATTCAGAGCATGGCACCAATGCACTGTGAGAGGGATGACTGACACCAGGAGAGACCAGCCTTGAGAAGTGACAGGACCTGCAGATCTCAAGAGCTCTGCCCTCTGTCTTACTGCACGGAGGACCTGTGAAGAATCACAGTGCACAATGCCACATGACACCTGTCACGTCAGAGATTGCATTTGCATTGATCCATAAGAGATTGTTCCTTGGGCAGGGCTGTCAAAGAATATCTGTGTTGCATGTACGTAATGAGTAAAGGTGGCTGGGAATCATTCCCTTCTTTGCTGGAAATGTTTACTTGTATAAAGAGTTAAACAAATTAGATGTGAACTGGCATGTCTCATATCATCCATTATACTCTCCACAGCAATAGTTCAGAGGGATAAACAACAGCACCATGAAGAGTAAACTTTTGAAGATTACTGAAACAGAAAAAAACATATCAGGGTCAGGAAATTCCTCGAGCTGAAAATTGCTGGAGATTTGGAAAGAATCATAAATACCTCTCCTGTTAATAGTGTTCTGTAAGCATCTGCTCGTGATCAGTGTGAGGTACAGGATATTGAGTTAGATAGAGACTTAGTCTGACACCAAACATAACCTTTTCTGTATTTCTCAAATTGAAAAAATGTAGCTCATTTTACGCAACACTGATCTTTGAACCTTTAAGTGCACTGGTTAATAAATCTTCAATGAAATTATCTGTAAAACCTTCCAATATTTCTATCACAGAAAACTAAAATTTGGAAACTAAGGTCATGCAGAAAGTGAAGTAAAATGCCCTCAACACAGTTATATAAACAAGTGACCTTTGTGGATTATTACTGGATTATTGTGAATTATTATATCTCATTTATGTATAATGGGTTTTGTATCACCTTACTTTGAACACTAGTGTTGAGGTGTGAAAGTAAATGACTAGACCTCAGCCTGAAATTTAGCTAACTGAACATCTCATGAGAAACTTGCTTCATAACAAAGCAAGAAGCTGAAAAAAGTTACAAATATCTCCATGAGGGATGGGTGGGTCTCAGAGTTGGCTAAAGGGGATTTGTGCAAAATGGCCAAATATCACAGACAGTTGAAGGGAAGGTCTAATGATTTTCTAAAGGCCTTTGGTGCCTCAGTAACCACATGAATGATATCATGTAAGGAACACATATGATCTAGGTAAATATACCAATTCTAGGTATATTTACTATGTGGAGAAAAGGGCAAAGAAAAGGAAGAGTCAAGGTTAAAGTAGGGAGAACCAACATGGTGTGAAGGGGAATAAAAGGGATTGGCTTTGTATAAGCAAGGGACTGGTTTGTCTGGACTTGAGCCCTGTGCCTGATCACCACTCCCTGTCCTGTCTTATGTGTGGCTACACTCTGATCTACAAGAAAAAGCAGGAGCAGACAGGCATATAGACGGACATAAATCCTACCAGATTCAGCTCTCCCCAGTTGTGTGAGCAGCTCTAACAGTGGTCTGGTTTGAAGAGGAAAATTACTGAAGAGAAAAAAATGTCTGCTGAAAATACAGACAGAGAAATTGCCTGCCAGCCAAGGAGCTGTGAGCTTGGGAACAGAAGCTGGGAAACAGAAATATCCTTGAAAAGTGCAACTGTCATCTTGTAAGTACTGTTGGGTACCTAGAAACCACAGACAACCTAAGATACTATTACACATAAACCCAAGAATGTAATGGCAACTTATCATCTGAAAAAGTGGAAACAGTTTGGGAAAACAAAATTGGTCTAAAAGAACAGAAAACTACATCATCCCTTGATTTTTATGGGTGAAAAATAGACATGAACAGCATCTATTGACTTTTCAAAGTGCTGATGCCCTAAGCCCTCTTATATCTCTGTGATATAAAAAGGACTTAGTTTTTATGGAAAATGTAGCCTCTCTCTGAGAACTTCACATGCTGCATATACTTTTCCTTTCCTAGATAGAATGAATTCTCCATGCAAGCTTTCTGTAAGGTCTTGAACTCTCACTGGGCACAGCTGGCTGACTCCAGATCTTGTGATGCAGGTCTTCTTTGAAGGGAGACTCTGCTATTTTACTGGTTCCCTCTCTGGGCCCACTTACGGGGTAGATACAGTTTGTTGTCCCACATCTGCAATGCAGAAAATAATTCATAATTCTGAATCCATGCTTCAGAACAGTTTGAAATTACTACTTCAGCATTATTATTTGTTTGAAGCAACAACCATCCAATGTTATGGCCTCCTAGAATAAGGACCTTTCCAGTTAAAAGAAACATTGCTTAAATCTGCCCTATGAAAGACCCAGATTTAAGGCAATTTGGCAAAAAGATCAGTTACAAGAAGACCTAATTTATTAAAGGGAAACTCTGAATAATTCCAAGAACAAGATTAGAGGAAAAAGGCCAAATTAAAAAAATAAAATAAAATAAAACAAAACAAAACCCAAAAAACCCAAAACAACCAAACAAAAAAACAACAAACCCCCTAACCTAAACCAAAAAAGGCCCCCCCAGGCAACTCCTTTCCCCCTACTCCTGCAGCTTTTATCGAAGGCAAGAGAAAAGAATAAATGATCTAAAAACGTTTTTAACTACTTTCATATTCTTATTATATCCCTTTACTTGCCAAGTCAGTTGAAAAACAGTTGACAGCAAGAGAAACCCCAAAGAATAACATGTTATGGAGAGATCACACAAATGAAACATTTTCTTTTTCATAGATATAGTGCCCTGAAATATATTGGGAGGCTCTATATGGAATTAAATTTTTTCATTTTAATTAATAACAGTCCAATAATAAAAATTATCTAAGTAATATAAAGGACTTGGTTAATAATATCCTTAAAATTTCTATCCCTCTATCTTTCTCTTTGGTGTTATATTTAGCTTCCTAATACTGAGTGAGAAGGTTTGGCCTTTTTATCAAAAAAAAAAGGGTTACGCTGAACATTCAGCGCCTGTTGATCCTGGTACCAGTGATGTGCCCATGATAGGTGTTCTCCCCCTTGGCACAAGGGCAGCTGTTTCACTGCAAAATGCTTTTGTTTGACTTTAGGAGGACCTGACCCTTCTACTCCAGTATAGCACAAAATTCTCCACTCCTTTAAAAAAACCCAAAACTCTACAGCCTCTTCAGATCTTCAGACCAGATTTGTGCTCAGTAAAAGGAGTAACTAAAGCAGAGAAATGCGTGTGTAAAGAGGATTTAAGATAAGGGACTCCGATAGGTAAGGACTGGAAGTAATGTCATAAACTTCTGTTAAATAGTATCTAAAAAACATCTGAATGACCCTGGATCATTTTTTTGATTGCATTCTGAGAACATTTGTACAAAGAGAGCTTTATTCTTACAATAAAAACATACTCTTGTTCAAATCCTGTAGCTGCGTGAATTGTAAATATGTAATGAAGTTATATTATTGTTGTTGTCATGACAACCTATTCTTGCACAGACTAGACAATCATTTTCCTCTTATATGTTTTCACTGTGACTTTTTGAAATACATAGTTATAAAATAGTCATTAGGTTTTCCAAGAAGAATAATAGTTATTTTTTTTCCTGAATACACATTTAATATTTGTGATGTCTTTATACTATAGAGGAAAACAAGTAAATAGATTTTTTATTTTCTCTTTTGCACATATTACACATTTCAGTGCAGTGAAAAGGAAGAATAGCAGAATACAGGTGGATAAAACCAATACCTGGCAAATATTTGCTTTCCAGTATGACAAGGGTCATTGAATTATTAAACTACTTTTTCTCACTTTAAGAAACAACAAAACCTGAATAAGCAAAGCTATGTCAATATATCAGATTGCTTGCACTGCACCTTGAGTTGCATAAAAGCCTATACATAAAATTCTGAAACCAAATCTCAAGACTTGAACTTCGGCACAGTTTAAATGCTAGGACAGTACTGGAACCAAAAATTTCATTAGGTCTGCATTAAATAGTTCAGATTTATAAAACAGTCAGATTCAGTCCCTAAGGTGGACAAGTTTGATTTATTTATATTTGATTAAACAATAACTCCTGAAGCAGAGGACCATGACACTATTAGAATGCATGGTCATTTTCAGAAGGTAGTGAGTAGTAATGCATTTAAACCTAAATAAAAGGGAAATTTAATTTCCCATTAATTAAGCTTTAATGTAGAAAAAATATAATATAGAGACAACCTTTTATATTATTAGAATATTCTCACTCAAAAGAAATAGCAAAACAGGATTATCAGACTTATACCAAAGTACTCACACTAATTGTTACAGTCTGGCACTTCATTTCATAGGTATTTAATTAAAAAAGGAGTTTTAATACTGTCAGAATCAAAATATATAAATGTAGGAAGTTCTGATTAAAAAGGAAAAAATTTGTGATGACAAAAAATATCAGAAATAGCACACAATGTCTTAGCTATGTATCTAGTTGTCTTTTTAATTTCTTTTCCTTCAAAGTCTCTCCCAATGTTTAAAATACATTAAAGACAAAGAATTTTAATTTTCTCATGAGACATTTTCATCAAATTTTTCATAGACTCTCTTCTGGAACTGTTAATTGTCTTTCACAGTTAAGTTTCTCATAGGTCACTGTAGCACATTGCATTTTTGTGGTTCTAACACGACGTGCCTGCTTTTGGTTCCGCCTTGTGCACCACTTCTGTATATAATAACCAAAGTAGTGATAATTATAATGAAGACAATGTGTTACCCTACAGTGTATCAGACATTAGAAACATTTTATTTGTAAAAAAGAAAAAGAAAAATGAAAATTGGGAAGAAAGAAAAAATATAAAATAAAGGAAACCTTGCTGACGAGAATGTAAATATGCAATAATTGCAACAAAATTGCAGTTTAGTTTTAATATCACGAAGTTCCCTGACTCTATGAACAATTCTCTCTCTTGAGAAAGCAGAACGTACAGTGAAAAAAGCAAGTAGAAGAGGTAACTGTTCATTTCATTCTAGTAGTATGGAATACTTGTTATATGTAATCATGTGGAAAATCTAATCTTGGAAGAGACATTAACCTCTTCCTACTAGAACTTCTAGAAACACATATCATAAATCAACAACAGTATGATTTCTTGTTACAATCTTGATATTTCAAGAGGATGAAAGGAAATCTTAGGCTTGGAAACCCAAAAGGATGGATGGAAAGCAGCATACTATAGTTGAAATGACTGGGACTGATCATCCCAATTAAAAATATGAGTTAAAAAAAAAAAAAGTCTGTGTTTGTAAAAAACAAATGCCATACTACAAGCAATTCTTATATGAAATAATGTATTTTAACTCACTTGAACTTAGGGACTTTTTTTAAATTTTAACACTAGTAACTTTCCTTTTACGTGGTGTTATTTTCAATCAGCACTTTGTGGTTTATGAGCCAGGTGTTAGCAATTAGACACTCACCAAAACTGCAATAGAAAAAAAATTAAAGAAAATTAACACCGGTGATTGAAACAAAGGCAAATCATTATATTAATGGTGCTCAGATAACATATTTCTACAGTTTGCATAATCAAAAGCAGATGTATAATTCATTTAGGCCATTAAAACATATTTTAAATGTTTTAAAAGCATGCAGTTATGTCAGAGGTGCAGATAATATTCATAATATGTGAATAAGTAGAGAAAGAGATATAGATTACTTGTCACTGAAAGAATGGTAGCAGATGAAGGACAAACAGGTGAGCACTAATAAACATAAAATCATAGAATCATTTGGGTTGGAAAATACTTTTAAGATCATCAAGAACAACCCTTAATGCAGCACTGCCATGTCCACCATTAAACCATAATCACCACATCTAGATACCTTTTAAATATCTCCAGTGATGGTATTAAGGTCCAATTAATGAGAGATGCCTTTGCCTGATTTCAGCATACAAGACAGTATGCTGAAATAAATACTACAGATTTTACTTAACAATGAATGTGACGTAGAGAGATAGAAAAAAAAAAAAAGAGAGGACAGGGAGAAAGAGAGAGAGATGATAGATCCAGTGTGTCCTGTTGGTCCTTCTTCCTCCTGGGTTTCTCGGTGGTGGGGGTCCCAAGACAAAACATTTTATTATTTATTGCTTATACATTTTAGCAAACAAAGGAATTAATGCTTATTGGCTACACAGTTCTCTTATTCTATTGGTTAAATGATTCCCTGTCTCTAATGCTAATTAGTCCACATGCTCTGTCTTTCTCTTTTTTGGGTCAATGGGTCTTTTGGGTCAATGGGCTGTGAGTCTGCGGTCACAATCTCCCCCTGCAGGAATCGCCTTTTCCTCAGTTGGAGCTGATTTCAGCATAATTGCTGAGCTGACTTTCCTTGTGGCCTATGAGCACTGCATTCTTTGTGTGACACATTCTTCTCCCCCAGCTTTGTCAACCTCCCTCTAGGTCTGAGACAACACCCAGACAATAGTGCCATCTTTATCTTATCTGAAGTTCCTGCCGTGGTGGCTTATCTTACGGTCCAAGAGGCATATTCAGAGGGACTTTGGTGGTTGTTGGTGGGCGGAGGTGCAACCTGTCCCATAACTTGGAGTGATCTTTGTTTGACCAGTGGTATGTGTACAATCAGTTATTTCTTTACACAATTTGCCATATTACTATGTGTTCATTTAAAACAGACATCTATCATGACAGAATAAGATATTAAAACTTCATAGTCACTTTACTGTTTATTTCCACATTTTAATTGTAAATACTAAGTTGCATATATACTAGTGAGAACACCAAGGTTTTTAATGACGTGTGAAACATTTATTGAACTAGTACAATCTAAGCCTCTATTAAATGGGATAATGACAGTTTTACAAGGTTGGAAAAACTCAACAAAATCATATAATTAAAATCATAATTTTAAATACACGTTCAAGTTAACTGAACATGACCTGTAGTTGTTTGTCCCTAAAAAAAAAATATCAATATATTATGTTCTGGCTATAATTTAAGTAAATGCCCCAATAAATAACATTGCGGTAGAATTTAAAGAAAACTGTTCAAGAAACTCTGCCTGCATGTACACATATACAGAACCCATTTTAAAATATATCATTTATTCACTTTTTATTATATATATATATATGTATGTAAACATATATAGGTAAGTAAATATAAACCATTTATATCCTTAATTGTTAACAGATTTTTCATCCATAGAATTTGATTCATTGATTGTTTCAGTATCAGAGTTGTGGAGTTAACATGTTGAAATTTGTAAACTATTTACTGGAACAAATGTATTAAAGTCTATAATTTCTTATGAAAGACATAAAAATAAATATGAAAAAAACCAACATAGAATTCTAAAATCAAAATAAGATGACTTTTAAAGGGTAATTTTTTTGTGCAACTACGTAAATACAATAGTATATTTAAGAGCAACAGTGAGAAGCATACTTGTTCTCCCTTTCTGGAATTTTATTACGTACACAAAATATCTTCATTAACTCAAAACTGCATTTTCCTACTGAATGGAAACTGGATATTATGGTCTTCTATGCCCTACTATAAATTGACTTTGCATATTCAAAACACTACAGTCAATCTGAATAAAAATCTTGAATATAAATCTTCATTTAATTTTGAAATCATTCTGTTATCTGATTTAACAGTATATCCTTTTTTTGATTCCATATCTTCACCTTATTCTTCCTTCAGAAGTTACAGAGGGTCTTTTATTGTAAGACTTCTGTCAGGTCTCAATGTTTTTCACAAGTTGCTTGCTACAGGCATGCTGTGCTAGCCCATAATTTATTTAAATGGTGAATTACATTTCATTTTTTAATTATAAAATAGTAGATTACTGTTTATTTTTATTTTTTGTAATTTCCAGTGTATGATCCCTTCCTATTTTACCCATTTTGAATCCTGTGTCTTGGAAATTTATCTGTATTTTCTCCTGAGGTTGCATGCATTTTAAATGTTTAAGCATACTTCCTAATACTTTTTTCAGTGTTATTGACATAATATTTCTTTATCCAATTAGAAGAGAAATTCATTTAGGTTTTAAGAACTCATGCAGTTTATTCATATATACAGCTGAAAAAGTAACAAATGCTCAATGGAATTATATTTTCAAAATAACTCTTTTGCTATGATGATAAATATAACATGTTAAATTTTTGGTGTATTTTTTGGTTTTTTTAAGCAAATTGTATGAAATGGAAAAACACTGTTAGTAAAACTTCCAAACATATAGTTCTTTATAAGTGGCATATTTATTTTTTAAAATTTATGATGAAATATATTTTCCCCATTAAGCTATGCTAGAAGACAAATAAAGAAATTCTCCTCTTGAAATACTGACTTTTAATCAAAGTACTACAAGATTTAGTTGTAGGGTAATAATGGCTCCAACAAATAAAACTTAAGGCAAGGTTTGATTTTCATTTTCTTGGAATCAATAGAACCCTATTCATGAAACTGTAATCACCCTATGTGAAATGAGCATAGGCAGAATAAGATTAATGTCTATGAAACTTTATCTAATTGTACTGGAAGAATAGATGCACAGATAAGCAAATAAGTATGAACATTTTTAAAAAGTGGTAAGTCTGAAAATTTCCAGAATTTCTAATCATTCTCTAAATGATACCTTTGTTGTTCTCTTCTTCCTTGGTTTGCTTTTGGGTTTGTCTTTACCTGCATCTACTCTGCTCCTAAGTAGTCCAAATTGCACTCAACATAGCTTTGTGCTTGCAATGAAACTTTTCCCAGGTAAAGACAGAGTTTGTGTACTGTATTTAGGGGTAATATAAGCAATATCTCCAGTGTCTCTTTAAGGTCCAAGGTACTTCTAAGCATAATTCACATTGTTTTAACAGAAATGTGTTAACAGAAATGTTTAAGAGAGACAGTTTGAATCTCCCTCTGGTAAGGTCTATCTCTCTTCATTAATTACGACTCTGATTAGATATCGAATTAGTAAGGGCCAAAATTAGATAGAATTAATTTCATGCTCTTCACAACATGGTTTTATATACTGATCAATGAGAAAACTAATTAAAAAAAATTAAAAGGTGTGGAGAGAAGTACTGAGGATGCAGAAGAAGCGTAAAAGGGCGATCCAAATTTGGAAACTTGAGGAGTAAAATGAATAAAGGGAAATAGAATTCCTGTGTGCAACTAAGTAGCTTGTAAAACATTCACACTGAGACTCAAGGTTGATGAAAAAATTTGATCCTAATCTCTAGTATTTTTTTATTTTTAAATGGGGGTAATAACATTGTTCACAAAAGAGCTTTGAAAATAAATTGTGAAGCAAATGCATACTCTCACAGTAACACTACATGTACAAGCAGAAGAAACTTCCATTTCTGGAACAGAATGTGAATAACATGCAGTATATAAAGCATGGAGTCATGGATGCAACGCTGGCAAAAAGCTTTAACGAGAGTTTTTTTGATTGAGTAACAAATTCATCATATTATTTGTGTCGAGAACACAGATATGAAATTTGCATAGAACATCTGATTTCTGTCATTCTTATCTCATATACTTCTTCTTGCAACTTGAATTAAATTTTGAGAAACATATCCTGTGTGAATGTGAACAGTAGTTCACTCGTGGTTATATCTGTCCTTTTTTTATTTCAATTTCATGACTGTCCTAGTTAGAGCAGCTGGGACCAGTTCATCACTGTGTGGGTGTAACCCAAACTGTGTATTCTACACCCTTTATGCCATTTCCCAGGAACTGTTAACAATAGACCATTTGCAGCAGCTGCCCAGAGCATACCTGACCCCCAGGCTATAAGCTGGGTGTTAAGAAGCCTGTGAGATAGGAGGATGCTCCTATCCTCACACTGATGACTCAGGTGTGATAACTCTCCTCCGGGGAGTCATCAGCACCTCCACACCCAGCCTGAGCAGGGGAGTCATTAGCACCTCCACACCCAGCCTGAGGGGTCATGTCAGCTAATGGGCCATCAAAGATTCCAAAAATATCTCACGACTATTGTGGAATTCCCCGCCCTGGGGGAGGTACTGGGCATTTCCACCCGAACCTGAGTGTATATAATCTTGGGGTCTTGGGACTTCTGGGCTCCACTTGTTGGATTCAGAGGAGGACCAGAACCTCAACTGGACTGCAACTACCACTCTCACCAACAGGTTTTCCTTTCCTTTTACTTTGGACTCAGGGGGACCATGTGGGGCTCAGCACGGGGGCCAATGAACACCATTCTGTTCATGTCCCAGGGTACTGGGTTATACATCTAAGTTTTGCGGGTTAAAATCAATTGTTTGTCTGTATAATTGTATTTATTGTATTATTGTTATTAAATTGTAACTCTGACTTATAATCTCTTTTGAGTTGGGTTCATTTCTCCTGCTGGTTTACCTTTAAACCAGCACAATGACCCACTTTTGAATTAAACACTTTTTTTTTTTTTTAAGTTCCTTTTTTTTTTTTTCCAGAACTTCTGGAGTTTCCTGAAAATGTGATGAAGTTCTGTCAGGAAAAACAGTGTAAACTGCAATGGTCCCACATCCAAGAATAGACGGAGTAGTTGAGTTCTAAAAAGTAGATTCATCTGTACACTTAGTTATCTACAAGAAGAGAGACATTTAATTTCTGATACACTATAGGCATGATAAGTGATAAAATGGGAAAAATAATCCATTAAAAGACATGAATTAGCGGTATATAATAATAAGAATACCTATAGTAAAAAGTGGATTTGAATTATTTCATGAAAATGAAGACAGCTGTATTGCAAACGTCCTCTAAATATTGAACAACTAAATATTTTTTTAATATCATCCTATCAATAGCAACAAAGAAATTCCAAATGTTCTGAGAGACACAAGGCAATTTCTTTACCCACTCTACCTATGCTACATCAAATTTTCCAGATTCTGTCATGTAAAAAGTACTAAAAGGTGAGCTGAAAAGTAAAGTTTGGGTTTTTTTCTGGTTGCTGTGGCAAGCAATATTTAAGATAGTAGCATTAGGCCAAGAGCTTTGTCAATCCATGAACCTTATGAAGAGAGAGTGATAATGAAATGCATGACCTAAGACGAATGACCTAAACCAAAGTTTTGAGAATGTGCTGTGATTTTAGACTGAAAAAGCAGCACTACAGAAGCCTGGGTTATGGGGTTTTGGTTTGGTTTGTTTGGGTTTTTTTGTGGGTTTTTTTTTGCATTTGGAACTGTTCTTTTGATTGTCTAAATGGCCTGTGAACCATGTGGAATACTTTGAGATTGAAGCTGTTGGATATATGAATACAAAATAGTAACCTCCCTAGACTGTATTCCTCAATCTTTTGGGCATTAAATTGCAAATTCTAATTATCTTATTTGCCTAACATTTTGCGGCACAACATTTTCTTTTTCCTTTTTACTGTAAGTTGAAATAAGGCCATGCCATAACTTCAGTCTCATAGTGGAAAAACACACACAAAATCTACTAGGAATTAAAATCCAGTATTCTTTGGTCCATGCACAGTAATCTTTTGGCTAACTTTTGCACATACATACTTTTATCCATGAGTATATACAGACAAGAATCATAGAATATTTCAAATTGGAAGTGACCCATAAGGATCATTGAGTCCCACTCCATGCTCCTTTCAGGACTACCTAAACCTAAACCATATGATAAAGAGCATCATTCAGGTACTTCGTGAACTCTGATAGAACTGGTGTTGTGACCACTTCCCTGGGGAGCCTGTTTCAGTGACTAGTCACCTCGTCAGTAAAAAACCTTCTCCTAATGTCCAATTTGAACTTTCCCTGACACAACTTCATTATATTTCCTTATGTCCTTTCGCTGGTCACCAGAGAGAGATCAGGACCTCTCCCTCCACTGCCTCCATTGAGAAAGCTGGTGGTGAGATCACCTCTTGGTCTTCTCTTCTTCAAGCTCAAAAAAAACCAAGTCACCTCAGGCACTCTATTCCTTGCCCTTGAAGCCTTTCAACATCTTGATCACTCTCCTCTGGACACATTCTAATAGTTTGATGTCCTGCTTGTACTGAGGCACCCAGAGTATTTGAGCTGAGGCTGCAGTGCAGCATAGAGCAGCATAATAACCCTCCTTGACCAACTAGCAACATTGTACTTGATGCACTCCAGATTATGGTTTGTCCTTTTGGCTGCCAGGGCACACTGTTGACTCATACACATCTTGCCATCAGGCCAGTTTCCCAGAATTCTTCTGCAGGGCTCCTCTTCAGCCTCCAGTTTGCATGTAAATCAGGATTATCCCATCCCAGTTAGAGAATTCAGTGCTTGCTTTTGATAAATGTGGTTGGTGATTGCCCAGCTCTCTAGCCTATCTACATCTCTCAGTAAGGCCTCTCTACTTTTGAGGAAGTCCACAGCTCCTGCTAGTTTAGGATCATTGGCAAACTTAGTTAATGTATATTCAATTTCTGCACCCAGAGCATTTGTAAAAATATTAAAAAACACATATATGTATATACTTCTAGATGTGCATACACATTTTTTTGTGTGTGTGTGTAGACATGCATAGCAGACAAATGTCTTTTGGACATAAAATGCTACAATGAATACAGGATTTAAGGTACTATTTTCCTTTGAAAAGGAGTGTTAAATATCATATTGATTACCTGGGCTCCAAAGGGGACGCACTTCATATAAGCAGGGCTGAACAACTAAAGGATATAAATGATTCTGAGTGAGAAAGAAACTGTGGGCATTAATCTCACTCAAGTGTAAGCATCTCTGCTAGATGGTCCAGTTTACCTTTTCGGTAAAAGGAGAGAGACTGGCACAATTTGTCCTGACTCACAAGCCCTATTTTAAAAGCATACTTCAGAATGAGATGATTTACATGTACTCTTTACTGGTTATGAACAGTGTCTAGTGTGACAATTCCTGCATACAGACCTACGTGATAAATGTCTGAAGTTGAGTGGTTTTGTGTTATGTAATGACAAAAGTGAAGCACTGTGGAGTCAATTTTGGATGGTCTTTTAGTGTATTAACTGAACAGGTTAAAGAAATGAACTGACGAGAACCTCATAAAATTCAACAAAGTGAAATACAGAATACTTAAACATGGGAAAGAAGAAATCTGTGTGTCAACACTGGAAATTGCATTTTCAATTAACTGGAAAGCAACTTTTGCAGGATGTAGAAGTCCCACTGAACCAAAATTTTATATTAAGGCAGCAATGTGCTCTTGTGGCAAAGAGGGTCAAGAGCCTCTGGGTTTCAGCACTCAGAAGACCATCACCAGCAGGTTAAGAGAGGTGAATTTTACCCTTTTACTCAAGAATGGTAAGGCCACACCTGGACAACTGTGGTGGTGGTATAATGGAGGAAGTACTGTGAAGGGCTAAAATCATAGCTTTGGGACTGGATTCTGATATACACTGGAACTGCAAGATAGGTATTGATACTTTAGATTCTCCTAAGGATGCTGAAACCACAGGCAAAAACAGAGCAGTTCATATTCTGAGTCTATATAATTGTTTATTCATATCTTTAAATCATACTTCTTGTATCTGAATAGCACACTGTAGAGTTGTTCACTAATGCAATATGTAACTGAAATTAATAAAATATTAACTGAGGTATCTGTTTCACTGAAGTACATTTTTAAAGACAATTATTGCAAAGAGTTTCTTATGGATTTAAAACGCTGATTTTCTGAAAAGACATATATCATTTATGTCTAAGCTTTTGAAAAAAAACCCACACAAATTTATGCAGCTGAGAAAGGAAACAGATTTATTTAAGTTCTAGGACAAGTGACGTCAGTAGGATTTTAGTTTTCTGAGATGTCAGAATCTTCGTCAATTAACAGAACTCCTCAGATTTTCTTTCTTTTTTTTCTGCTCATGTGATTCTTCATTAACATATATGTAGATATTGAGCTGCTCAGGGTCCAAAACAAACAAACAAAAGTATGGAAAGAAACCCTCAGACAGCTTTTTAACCTTCTGCACACATTAATTTAAAAGCCAATGAGTTAGTCTAAGGTATAACCATAAGTCAATGTGAAGGAAATCTTATAGCTGTGTAGATGATGGAACAAAACTGTAATGCATAGGTGACTTCACAAAAGTAATCAGCTCCTCAAGTCAAAAAACTGCACATGAAAAAACTACCCATTTTTAGACATATATTAATATACTCAATTTTTTCTGTGTGCATTAAAAAGCATGCAGTGAATTAAAATGAGCCCAGTGAAATGTGTCACAATCATTAATACATACACTCTTAGAGTCTAAAAGGTGGCTTTTCTTGAAAAGAACAGACTAAAGCCCGAATATGACTATAGCATATTTCTTGTACAAAGATAATAAAAATAGAATACTTGAAAAACTGAACTACTTTCATAACATCTAATGACTGGAAAGAAATAATAATATATACTATCATGTACATTATTAAGACAGTAATTGATGACATATCCAATTTTTCATCCACCAGTATCCCCAAGCCTTCTATGCAGAACTGTACTCAATACTTTCATCCCCCAGCTTATATTGATACTGGGAATTTCTCTGATCCAGGTGAATGACCTTTTACTTGACTTTGTTGAACTCTGTGAGGGTTTCATGGGCTGACTCCTCAAGCCTGTCAAGCTCTGTTGGGATGCCATCTCTTCCCTCAAACCAATCTACTGTACCACTCAGCTTGGTATCATCCTCACACTTGCTGAGTGCACTCAATCCCACTCTTTATGTCAGTGATGAATATATTTAACAGTACCTATCCCAGTGCAGACCCTAGAGGAACACCACTCATTACTGGTTTCTACTCGGACATTGAGCCATTGCCTGTAACTTTTTAGAAATGGACATTCAGGTAACTTTTTATGGATTTAATAGGCCATCCATCAAACATGTGTCTTTCCAATTTAAAGAGAAGAATGTTGGAAATACTTGTAACCAGGAAAAGAATTCTAGATCTTGGAAACTCCATGATGAACCAAAATCCTTATTATTGATTAATTTACTTTGGAAGAGTTGAGCAAAATTCTGAGTCTTATACAGATTATGCTTTATTTTTTCTGCTAAGTAATTTTCAAATAAAAATTAGTTGAATAATATCCTCCCCAAATGCAGCATAAGTGGTCAATTTGTAAAGACGAAGACAGACGAGAACAATGCAGTAAGGTGCAATAGATGTGAAGAGAGGACATTGCAACAGGAGAAAATGAAGTTTGCAGAAGGTGAGAGGGATTCCATTCACAAAATATCAGTGGAAACTTGTTTGTTTTTTTCCTATTGGCATATCATGAAAGAATCCATAAGCAAACTAATGCTTAGAAAGAATCTATATATGTAAAACTATTTTGAAGTTTGTAACTGCTTGTCACTGCTGCAAATATTGGGAATTTATAATTTTTTATTTGTTCTGCTATGTTTCTTTTTAAAAAATTATGTTAAAAATCATGGTAGATAATAGATCTTTTACCCTTTCTCATTTTTAAATATTCCTAGCTAAAGCTCATTGGAACATCTGAATATATCCAATTATTTGTGTTTTAGTCAGATGCATGTAATACACAAAGGGATAGCCAGACTTCTACCTTTTAAAACCTAGAACTAAGACATTTAGAGCTAGGGTTTGCTAGCAAAAATATAATTTAGAACCCAAAGTTCTGGTAGTTTTAGAACCTTAAAATGCAAGGATATGCAACAGAAATCCCAGACCAGAGTCTTTTATAGAGAATTGCATTACCATTTTCTCAAACTGGTGATTCTGCCCAGTGGCACACATTATATCTGCTAATTAAGCTCTTAATTAACACTGGTAATACTAATTTTAAGTAAATAGATATGGTATCAGACTGTAAATACTGTTTTTTACTAACTTTGTTAATATCTAATTTACTTACTCTAATTATCTTGCTAAACACTAATAAAATGCTTTATTGCACTTTACATTGCAGTCTATTAATAGCAGTTCAATTACTTTTGTATTGCTTGTGTAGTTTAGAAGAATTAAATAGCAACAACATTTACATTTGATCTTTTTACAACCTATTAATGTTCTTAAAATATTTAAATGCAAAAATACCAAGGAATTTTCTTATTTGTGGTGTGATCTGAAATACTCAGTAATACGAGCTAAGCATAAAAAGGAACAATCTTTGCAAAAAATAAACCAACAAAATATAACTAAAAAAAACAATAAAAAAGGATATCTCTGTGTTCAATTATATTCTACAAGTTATTTGAAAAGATGTTCTTCATCTCTGACTATCAAGATGTTTAATAAAAAGAAAAGTCATGGAATAAATAATATAAATTCAAGTAAAATAACGGCTTGCACCAGAAGTTTCTTGCATGCAATTATCTCTCACCATAGATTAAATCTCAAGCCAGAACCTTACAGTGAAAAGTAATTTTTGCTTCCTCTATTCACTTAGAGGGGAATGAACTGCAACAGAAATCCCTTTTCTCACAAGCACTCATAAATACAGCATCTATACTGACTCAAAACTGAATGAGGTCCACCATAACCTGAGACCAATTACAGTCCAACCACTAAACCACTGTAAGCAATTCATGTGGGACAAACCAAGCAGCCTCTGTGGCATGCAGCAGAAAATAAAGTGTGGATATTTGTTGCAGAACCATTCAGACACCTGAGCTTGTTCAAAGTGTGTATTCTCCCTGCACTTGCTTTTAGTAAAAGGTAAGGCACACTTTAATTTTCTGGATATCAGTCAGCAGCCTCAAGTTGATTTAGATAGAGAGATAAAACAACTTGGCTGGCTTTTCTTTCCTTACCATGAAACATTTCTCAACTGATCTGTGAACGGAAATTCCATTACTAACCAAACAAAGTGTGCCTCATGCTTAGAAAAAAATAAAATTCTATTCTTGTTTCTATTACACCATGTTATAACACTTCAAGTGTCAATTGTCACAGACAGTACAGCTTGTAATAGTAAGGTGTTTATAGCTATAAGGCACTACTAAAACTGAAGTCACAGTCAGAAAAGAATATTATACTCACCTCTAATCCCATGACAGCACAGTATTCAAAATAGTCCCTGCATTCACCCCGTCATACAATTTCTGTTTCTGTAATAGAACAGAGGTGTATTTCTAGCAGTGATTGCAAATCTGATTTTTTAAAAATAAATTATAATTTTTTTAGTTTGTTTAAAAGAAAAAAGAGGATCTTACAAGAGAGGGGTTTTTTTCTATCACCTAACAATTATCAGAAGTATATTTGGTCCAGACTTTTTTTCTCTTGTACATATTATCCCTTCATAAAGGCTAACCAGTGGAATGGCTGTCAGCCCCTTAAAAAGGCACTGCAGTACTCATTTGCAATGTCTAGTAGTATTGCTGAGAAGAGAGGATGGTACAGTGACTAAAGATACCTCCAACGTGGTACTCAAGTCTTACTGTAATGGATATAAAAAAAGTAAAGAGGAAATGTACATATAAGTGTTTTGTTTTGTTTTTTGTTTTTTTTTTTGTTTTGGAGGTTTTGTGGTTTGTTTGTTTGTTTGTTTTTGTGGGTTTTTTTGTTTGGGTTTTTGTTTGTTTTGTTTTCCCTGTATTGAACATTTATCTCAACAAAATCTTTACTAAGATTTAGAGAGGATTGTCTGAACACTGATGAAGTATCTTACTGTAAAGCAGCTTCACCAATCCTCTCTTAAAGGAACTTCAAAATGTAAGGGCAATTGTTAATGTAGTAAAAGAATGTATTTTTTAATTTTAAAGTATTTTGACTCTACCATTCCCAAGCTGAATTATTTTCTCTCAAGTCTGTTTATTTTTATGCTGAAGGTCTGTCACAGAGAAAACTGGTTTGCAAATATTCAGTAAGAAATGTATCAGTTGAGCTGGCGATAATCAGATTAGGAACAGAGAATTTCAGTTTATTATCCCTGAAAAAGTTATGTGCATATATAAACATACACATACTTGCTGTGAATGTGTGCATTAATAAAACCATATGTTTCTATATATCACACCCAAGACTCTATACTGCATGAAATTGTAGAGTGCTGTTTATTTCCTACAATGTTCCCAAATAAATTAAACAAAAAATGGAATACAAAATAATTTATTCTGCTAAAATATATAGCAACTGTTTTTCAAACATAACTTTGATCCACCTAGTCAAGCGTTGTGGAGCTTCTGTCAGGCATGAACCAGAAATTGATCTTTTTAGCTTGTGTGTATACTGGTTTACAGGGAAGGGAAGAATCAATGCTGCATATATGGACTATTTTACCCAGGCGAACTGTTTGCACGAAAAAAAATAGAGATCTATTGTTTTTCTCTTGATCTACATCCCAAACAATGGAATGAGTGTAGTTTATAAAGAAATGACAGATATTAAGAAAGCAAAACTGTAGGGTGGCCAGCCAACAATATCACTGAAAGGAGGTGTCTGAGTGTCAGAGTCTGATATTCTTTGACTAGGGTCTTTGACAAATGGCATATATGGAGGATGTAATGTTTAATATCAAATTTACTTACTTGAACAGAGCTGATGTTGCACAGGAGTTCTGATTTAGCAAAGTAATACAAATTCTACAGAAAGCATGGTACACATGTAGTGGCATGTAGGAAAATACAGCAATTGCAATACACTAGGTTGGGGGTTTGTAGTGAGGTGTGGGTTAGTTTGTTTTCCGAGGTAAAAGTGATAGGACAAGAGGAAATGGCCACAGGTTTTAGGGTTTAGTTTTTAGGTTTAGATTAGATATTAGGAAAAAATTATTCACTGAAAGCATTGTCTGAAAGCACTGAGAGACGTGGTTTAGTGGTGGACTTTGCAGAACTGGATTTACAGTTGGTCTCGATGATCTTAAAGGTCTTTTCCAACCTAAATATTTCTGTGATTCTATGAACCTGGATGTCCCAAGTCGCCAAATAAAGATGTGGCTTGAAGTCAACTCAAGCCCACTGCTCTCTCTGAAATTATTTTTTTAATTGTGTAATTTTTGTATTATACGTTGGGTTGAGTCAGGTATTCACGCCCCCCTGGGGTGTGTGCTGACTTAAGAAGACATAATTTCACCACCAGATGATCCATTCAGCTGCAGTATAGTCCACGAATCCATTCAACTGACAAAAGTCTCTGAAGGCGTATTCCAAAATGAAAATAGCCAAATGCTTTTACACCATCCAATATAGATCTATTTGCACTTAAAAATGTTATTATTTAATTGGCTTAAATTTCTCATCCTCTAAGATCTTTTGAAATGGTTACAGTAAGTAAAAAGTTAAATTTTAATGTTATTAAAATTTTGTTTTAATAAATAGTAATAAATGCCATTTTATTTGTACAGAATACTTAAATTTTTATATATTTTATATTTAGCCTTTTCTCTTGAGAACAAATTTAAGATTAGTTGAATAATACATACTTTAAATATTTTGAGCAAGTTACAGTTTCTTAATACACTGATTTTTACCACTTAATTTAATAAACATCAGGATGCAGTAGCCTTTATTTTCTGAGGGGAAAAAAAAGAGATGTTAAGAAAAAATGTTTTAGAACAATAGATTTTGTGTTAGTAGTTTGTACATATGTTAGAAACAAAAAAAATTGAAAACACAGATATATATTTTAGAAGAACAAATAGCTCAGCCTAATCATTTACATAAAATTAATGAGGCATTATCATTTCTTCTCTAGCATTTGTTATAATACCTAGTAAAAAGAATCTAAACTGTTATTGTTCCTTGGGAAATTACAGTCATTATCCGGGATTAAAAAAATCTGATAATTGGGTAATTCATATGTCTGAGATATCACTAGAATTAGACTCAGCATAGAAATTTGCATTATTATGAAGCAAAAAAAGCAAGTAAATCCAACAAAAGGTAAAATACAACCTCTGACTTTAAGCTTTAAGTGTTAATATATTAAAAAAACAAACAAAAGAAAACAGTTTAAGGGGGGAAAGACCATTCAGTAGGAACCACAGAGTACTGTTTTCTCTGTGTGATTTTTTCTATGGGAAGTAATGTATTGTAAATTGGATGCTTATTTTTGTGTATAATATCTGATTGGAATTTAAAAATAAAATATATACTCTACATCAATGAATTCTTTTATTTTTCAAAATAACATTTACATAGCTCATTGCATGGAGAAGGAAGCACATCTGAGCTAAATTTTAAAGAGTCGGATCTTTCAGTTTTAAAAGTCAGATTTTTTTTGTGTAAGAAATAACATTTTTGTTATTGTACGATAGAAAAATAATGGTACATTTTTGTTACTGTACAGTAGAAAAATAATCCTGAATATATGATCAAGAAAGCAAATTAAAACATAGGAATCTGAAAATGAAAAGTTTGGTCTGTCAATTCCTAAATACTTTAATGCTGTAGTTTCAGATACACCAACGTGACATGCATCTTTTTCTCAACAACTTGGAAGACCTCAAAGTGGGAATCTCAAAAAGTAAAAACTTTGCCATTGTTACACTTCAATTCTAAAGAGAAAACTTTTATAACACGTAGTCTAAAATCATGAAATACAATACTTTTTTTTCCCTAAAATTTTCTATCAAAAAATTCTGTTCTGGGGAAAGTGTAAGAGAAAAAATCAGAATTTGTTTTTCTTGGCTTTATACAGAAGTAAGTTACTCATATAATGTGAGTGCTAAAATAACACCACTACCCTAACTAACACACTGTGGGGTGATAGAAATAAATTAATTATAACTTGACTATTTGTCATCTGGGGTTAGATTTCATATTAATAGGTGCATGATGAAAAAAGGTCTAATGACCATGATGATGAGGAAATTCATTCTTTCAAATATTAATTTTTCAACTAATCACAAAGAACAAAAAAATTATTGAATCAGTGGGAGGTACTGCTGTGCAGATAGTATAATAGATCCCAAAACCTAGATGTTCAGCTGTGTTAGCAAGCAAGAAATTGAGAATAAGCTGACTCTGTAATAAAGAGTGTGTTACTTGCATTTAACCCAGCTCAGTACTGATGTAAACTAGACGGAGGAAGTTTGAAGACCACTACAGGAAGAGAGGTGCAGTGAGGGTCAGCTGGCTGCAGCAGATGGGATAAAGTTACTGACAGTATTGGAGGTAGATGTCAAAGTTTTGCAGGGCAGGAGGATATGCTGCAGGGGTGATGACTGTGAGAAGAGGCCAGGGGTTTCCTAGAGCAGGACATAGACTGCTCCAGTTTGGCAACAGAGCAACCACTGGGCAAAGCCAACTCAATAAGCAAGCCTGGTGTGCCTCTGTGAAAAATAAAGTTAAGGGTAAAAATGCCATGTGTGCTTGAAAGGAGTAGGTAAAAAAGCCTGTGAGAAACAATCCCATAGACACCAGGGTCAGGGAAGAAGGAGTAGGAAGAGGAGGTGCTCCAGACACCTGAGCAGAGATTCCCTTGCAACCCATATAGTGACCATGGGGAAGCATGTATTTCCATTGGCTTGCCCGACTGGTAAGTGATAGTGGCACTTAGTGTTCAGCAGACTATAAGGCAGTATTCATTTTTCTGAATTTAGGCATCATGTTCCCATTTAGGGAATCACATACCAAGAACACCTTCAACAAAAAGTGGTGGAAGACAGTCTTTCCCAGGCTGTATCATCCTGCTAGAAAGAGCACATGATTCTTCACAGAAGTTATGCATGAAGCCATCCTTGGAAGAAGTTGACTATTGTTTTTCTCTGTTTCTGTTACTATAGCAAAATCAGAACACACATGATACTTCCTTTGAAAAATGTTGATTCATCTAACTTAAGCCTTTTTCTGGGAAAGAAAAGAGTATACTACGTTTTTGCTACTCAGAGATTTTGAAAACCTTGAAACTAAAGATATTTTGACATATGTAAAGAATAAAAGTATTTTTTTCTTTTTCTGGACCTAGTTACTTTCAACTGACCAATACTTAAGCACGTGTAAACTTTGCTTATTGTGGATTACGGTAATTATTTACAAGTGAAATATTGAAAATAGTTAAGGATAGGAGAAATAAAAATAAACTTAGCACAGGACTTCTTTGTAGGAGAAAATGTGGAAAAATAAAGAAAAATTCAAAATTGGAAAAAAATAACAGTGCAAAGAAAGAAATGTCTGATAGACGCATGTAGGCAACACAGCCTACCTCAGAAGCAACAATACATATTTTTACAGACACACATAGACTACTAAATATGTATCAGGAAGAGTGTATATATATATATATGCACATATTTATATACTATATATATACATATCTATATACACTACATAAGAGTATAGATAGTATTTCAACAATACATATGTAGTCATGTTTTTATTTTTTTTATTCTTTACATCTCTGTTATTTCAAATAAAATTGTACACGTAAATATTTTTTCTCAGAGCCAGACTTCCTTTCTGTAGGAAATAGAATTACATTCTAGCTACAGGAAGACCTGTCTGCATGATAAGATGTAGGCAGCTTTGTGTGTCCTCCACATTATTTGGAGGAAAGTCAATTATGTTCTGGAAATTTCATCATTATAATAGTGAAGCTTGATCCCAAACTATTAAATTTTCCGAAGAGTCTGACAGCACAGACAAGCATTAAATCTCTCTTAGCAACCACTTTTCTAGATATGTTCTGAAATATGGTAGATCTTGTGATTCTCCAGAGTAAAGATATTGATTTCAGATTCAAATAGTAGAATAAAATGGTTTCTTGTAAACTATATTTTGTTTCAAAGAGAGTATATTTTATAATTGGAGTTGTCATACTTCTTTTTTTTCTTTTCACTGTGAGAAGAAGAATAAGAAAGATACATGGCTCTGAATGCCTTTTACTTAACTACACTATTTGGGAGATGGACATACCTTGTTCCAACATTCCTGGATCACAAAGAGGAAAGAAAATTTTAGTTTACTTCTTATCACATGGCCTAGAGACCCTAAGAGATGGACATCATCTGTTGAATATAAGCTTCACTCAAACACTGACAGAGCCAAGTAAATTTTTCAAAGAAATCTATGGATGAGTTTGTGATATGGTGTTACAGCCTGTAGCTGTTTGGGGAAGGATGTGGGAAGGGGAGAATATTTGCCCAAAAGAAATTGAAATATTACAAATAATCTAAAGAGTGATGAAAGTATTTTCAAAAAAGCTATAATGATACATGAAAGTTTTCTGGCAGACAATTACATTCAGGGGAACAGAGGTAGCAAAGTGATTTGTGTCTGAAGAATAGGAGATTAATATTGAAAAGGTAGGAGGATAGAGTTCTCTGAGAAAAAGAGAAAAAAACCCCAGACATATATACTGGAAACAGAGCAATTAGTGACATCACAGTCTTAGTGATATACTATCTCACTATGTGCACAGGGACTGTAAAAGCTCCTAACAATAGATTCAGCTAGGGAAAGACTGAAGGAAATTTGAATTCAATATTAATGTGGCTTGGAGTTTCTTTGATATACCCAACTTTATGTCTAGAAATTAGATACAGATAAAGTTTGATGACACTGCACATTTTTCTGAGATTTCTAGACATATTGTAACTGGTCCTGATTTGTTCATTATATAAAACTGCCAGAATTTCTAGCTATTTTTAAATCCCAGAAATTTCAGCTGCTGCTGTGAAGGTCATATGTCTAGGACAAGATAGCTCTACTGTAAAAGTTATGTACTGATGTGGTATGGACAGTGCAGAACGTTAATTTCAAATCTGTCCTTTCCAAGAGGTTAGCTGAACAGTGTGTATACAGTGATACACTGATAATGCTCTATGTGTAACCTATGGACATATCTACTAGTATTTATGGATAATTAGGTAGACATATTATTTGAATAGGAGATTTCTGAAAAACACTAAAAAACACCTATTTCATCCTCTGTAATATTAAAGTGATGTTTCGTTCTGTTTTTTTTTTACAGGCACGAAGAAAAAATAAAGCTTGCATTAACTGCAGTGGGACCACATATATAATCAACTTGAACTTATAATTTAAATAGTTGTATCAAATTTTAAGTGATTAAAGGAATTATTGTATTTGTAGGTTTGAAGAGAGAAGACAGAGGCAACATTTAACTTGCTTTTAAAATAGCTACTCTCAATTCTGCCTGGTTTTGTCCTGTTTTCTTGTCTTATAATCATACTGGTCTTGGTTCTGTTTCCTAACCCTAATCACACAGTGTGATTTGATATTTCTTAAACTATTTTTCCTGGTTTCCAGTTATTTCTGTAGAAGGGCGTAGGTTGCCACAGTACATTTATTGTATTCCTCATCTTGTTACTTAGGATCATCATTAAATATGTCAAGTGAAACCAAGGGACTATGTTTGAAGCAACCAAATCAAGCCCTATGTTTGCTTTACGGTGAGATGAACAGCCTAGACTCCACCGACCCTATTGACTTGGTACTTGATTTAGTCTCTCACACTTAGGCATCCATTACTATTCACGATGCTCAAGGGAGTCCCTAATATCCTCTAGCTGAAGGTCCAAAATGATGCCAGTGTTCTGTATGTCTTGTGTTATTTTGCTGAGCACACAAATGTCTTTGATAACCCAAGATGATTTTGACTGAACATATACGTTTAAGTACCTCAATCTTGTCCTATGAGAAAAAGAGAGAGAGAAAGAAAGAGAGAAAGAGAGAGAGAGAGAGAGAGAATATATTTGGATGAAAGCTGGGGAACCAGCAGGATGAAACTGCAAGAAATGGTAGTGGAGAGTAAGGGGAGGCCAGCAGACAGGGACTCACCCATGGCCATAGTCCCATGGAACCTTACCTGGAGATCTGGTCTAGAATAGGCATGGGGAGCTGGAGGTTGACTGGCATCCAAGCCAAGAAATAAAATCAGGGACAGTAAGAATCACAGAATCATAGAATATGCTGAGTTGGAAGGGACCCATCAGGATCACTGAGTCCAACTGCTGGCCCTGTACAGAACACCTCAAGAATCACACCATGGGCCTGAAAGCACTGTCCAAACACTTTTTGAACTCTGTCAGGCTTGATCCTGTGACCACTTCCCTGAGGAGTCCGTTCCAGTGCCCAACCACCCCCTGGGTGAAAAACTTTCCTCATATCTAACCTTAACCTCCCCTGACTCAAATTCATTCCATTTCCTTGAGCCCTGTCACTGTTCACAAGAGATCTGCACCCACCCCTCTGCTTCCCCTCATGAGGATGTTGAAGACTGCAATGACGTCTCCCCTCAGTCTCCTCCAAGCTGAACAAACCAAGTAAGGTAAAAGGTTGACCTGAGCCTGAGAAAAATATAACTCAGCCCAGGACTCAGGACACAGGCTGGAGGTGAAGTGACAATAGCCAATGGGGTTGATGGCACATACATGGAAGGCCTAGATGAAGCTTCTCAGAGCTTTTTCTCACAACTTAGGTGTTTTCATTTAGGTATAACCCAAAGTTGCATAGTTGAAACCTGTCAGAGCACACCTTAAACACAGGTGACTAAAGCCCAAGGTGGGGCTGGAATTGCAGGAGTACAGAGGACATTACAGAGAAGGACAGCTATAGGGAATTGGACCATGTTGGTCCACTTGGGGCCCTGAAAGTATGAGGGTTACAATTAGAAAACTGCAATCTAGAAGTGTTTAAAGAGTCTGATTAGGCTTCAACTGCAGTTTTGTCTGTTTTGCACTCAAATGCTCTTTGCAGTTAATTTTTCTGTTAGTGTCTAACTAAAGCTCTTTTTCTCCTTCTTATTTTTTTTCTTAAGTACCTGTCAAAGAACTTGAATACCAAATCACTAGAAAATTAAATGTTTTGTGATTTGTGGGTTGTTATGTTGCATGAGGATGCATCTTTGCACATTGCTTTCTGAGGAAAAAGAAAAAAGAGAAAGAGAAAGAGAAAAAGAAAGAGAAAGAGAAAGAGAAAGAAAAAAAGAAAAAGAAAAAGAAAAAGAAAAAGAAAAAGAAAAAGAAAAAGAAAAAGAAAAAGAAAAAGAAAAAGAAAAAGAAAAAGAAAAAGAAAAAGAAAAAGAAAAAGAAAAAGAAAAAGAAAAAGAAAAAGAAAAAGAAAAAGAAAAAGAAAAAGAAAAAGAAAAAGAAAAAGAAAAAGAAAAAGAAAAAGAAAAAGAAAAAGAAAAAGAAAAAAAAGAAAAAGAAAAAGAAAAAAAGAAAAAGAAAAAGGAAAAGGAAAAGGAAAAGGAAAAGGAAAAGAAAAAGAAAAAGAAAAAGAAAAAGAAAAAGAAAAAGAAAAAGAAAAAGAAAAAGAAAAAGAAAAAGAAAAAGAAAAAGAAAAAGAAAAAGAAAAAGAAAAAGAAAAAGAAAAAGAAAAAGAAAAAGAAAAAGAAAAAGAAAAAGAAAAAGAAAAAGAAAAAGAAAAAGAAAAAGAAAAAGAAAAAGAAAAAGAAAAAGAAAAAGAAAAAGAAAAAAAAAAAGAAAAAAGAAAAAGAAAAAGAAAAAGAAAAAGAAAAAAAAGAAAAAGAAAAAGAAAAAAAGAAAAAGAAAAAGAAAAAGGAAAAGGAAAAGAAGAAAAGGAAAAGGAAAAGAAAAAGAAAAAGAAAAAGAAAAAGAAAAAGAAAAAGAAAAAGAAAAAGAAAAAGAAAAAGAAAAAGAAAAAGAAAAAGAAAAAGAAAAAGAAAAAGAAAAAGAAAAAGAAAAAGAAAAAAAGGAAAAAGAAAGATAAGTGATACTAATGGATTTGATTAGGCCAGTCACAGAATATTGAAGCCTGTCTGCACTTTAAAATGCTTCAAAACACAGCAGGCAGTTCACCTGAATATCGTCTCCTGTTCAGCATGCCAGACCTACACTGATGTTACAAGCAGATTTGACCATGAAGGAATTCCTTATAGGTAATTTCAGACCACTTTATATACAGGGAAAGGTATATTTGAATGGGCTTCCATTTTTATTGCAGTTGTATGCACCTATAAACTTATACAGTACATTTTTTATTTATTTTGCTATGTTTTACCCTCTGAGCTCAATATTGAGGCAGCTAGGTTATTTGCTACCACTAGAGTGTATAAGGAATAACACATACTGTATCACCATAGAACATTCAGATTTAAGTTCATGTGTCAAGCTTTCCTTCACTCCTGTTTAATTCAATGTACTCATTATATATTTTTCCCTTTAACTTAGGTTTAAGCAACCAAAAGCAGGTAAAGTTGTATTTATTTTTTTTTTATGATGCTAACCGAGTTTCAGCTTTTCTTCAAAGGAAAAAAATACAGCAGCATTTTGCAGTTGTTTCAGACATTTCAGTTTTCATCTGGTTGTGTATAGATTCTCTCTACGAAGACATTTACATATCAACATCATCTCAGTCCACATCCCTAAATGGTGAGCTTTAAAAAAGCATGATAGTTTTCTCCCTGTAATGTTGACATTTATAACAGACCAGATGAATTTCACCCTAGGTATGTGTATTTCCTCTCTCCCTTGAGCATAAGGGGAGTTTATGATAACTATTTCAAATATAGATATCTATTTAAGTGTGACAAATTCCAGAAAAACCTCAGAATTTTTAGTCTGTTTTCATGCATGGGTACGAGGTAACCAAACAACACTTTTTCTTTTATAATAACAAAGCAGTTAGTCAAGAGGATACTGCATTCTCTTTATTGAGTTACTTGCTTTTGTGCTGTAATTCACTACAAAAAGAAAATAGTTATGCAACATATTATTTC
Organism: Manacus candei; assembly: GCF_025592945.1. Classification (NCBI taxonomy): domain Eukaryota; kingdom Metazoa; phylum Chordata; class Aves; order Passeriformes; family Pipridae; genus Manacus; species Manacus candei. The sequence goes on from NW_026138062.1 coordinate 10,441,636, forward strand.
AAAACTAAAACATATTCAAGTAATGCTGAACAACTATGAAATAAGAATGGCTGTCATGGAGATATATGTAAAATATTTCTGACATTAATTGTACCCAGTGGCAACCTTCAAGATCAAGCAGACATTGGTATTCACAGAGCACATTTACTGCAGCCACAGAGCTTTCACAGAAGCTCATCTAGTAACAGAAATAGAAATGGATAATAATGATCTGCCTGAATTAACAAGGAATAACTTTTGCACATCAACATACTGACACTGATATTCATATAGGATGATCTGTCTCACTCTCTAAAATGACCTACTGAGAGTAGAAAATTATAAACAATTAGTAGTTTCTGTCTTTGGAGGAGTTCAAATGGCAAGACAGAAACTTCCCAAGGTACCTTCTCACCTGAATTATCCTGTGGACTTACAGTGCTAAGGAGAGGAGCCTGGCTTAATTTTTTAACTGAAAAGTTATTAGAGAAAGAAACATTAATGAGAAATTTCCAGCATGCTTTTAGTGCATAATAACAACCGTCATGCCTGTGCACCTAAACAACATACGTGAAATCAATCAATTTTCAGCCTTTTGAAGGCTTGATAGAGTAATATCGTCCATGAATTTTCCGTTAGTTCAGTATTCATAGTGAATTTCAATCTCTGTATATGTAAGAGTTCCTGGAGTCAAAGCATGAACCTATTCCTCAAAAATCATTTTGGAAAAACTTCTAGTTTGGATTTATCACAGGGAATTCTTCTGAGTTTAAATGTGTTTCAGCCTTTTGTGGTTGTTTTTTTGGTTTTTTTTGCTATGTAGTTTGAAAAAATGGTTACAAAAGTTGTTTATCTCTTCAAAGCTTATTTCATCTGCATTTTATTTTGTTGTTGCTTGTATTTTCATATGAGTCTGCCATTATTAGATACAGACTACTGGAGGGTTCTGAAAAGCTTAAAACTCCAGGGAAGAAAAGTGTCTTAATAAGAAGGGTTATTGCCTAAAAAGTTCCCTTTACCTATGCAACAGAAACTGCTACATTCTAACAGACTTTTTCACTGTCTCTATTTTTTTTCAGCTAAGTGTTCTTAAGTTATAGGCAACATTTATTGTCAGAAAACGAAAGGACAGTATTCTCAACCATTACAGTACCATTTAACTATATGAAGAAACTTGATTTTTAAAATAATCTCAGAAGATATCTAGATTTGCTTTCAATAAATATGGTAATTACCTTGTAGCAAATAAGATTGTTCTTTCAGAAATGCTAGAGCTACATGTACTCTTGTACCCTTTGAACTGTTTCAGAAAACAGACAAGAGAAAAAGGACAGCTTAATTCTTTCAGGTTTTGCCATCTTAAAATTGAGGTAGTTAATATAACTTTTCTGTTAAGAAACAATTTTTTTAATATGCGCTGCAGATGAGAAATACAGTTAAGAGGCTTAGTGAGTAACAGGATAGAAAACAAAACACAAGCAAATAAACAAAAATAGCACCACAAAAGTCTAAAAATCTTATATGAAAGAAAAACTGTTTATTTAAGGATTGCAATGGGAAGATTATATAGACTAGATAGAACACATACTTTGTAGTAAATTTAGCAAGGTTACAGCTTGGTACAACCACTGCCACAAGGTCATCAATGCTGACTGCTAACAAAGTCTCAGAAATTATTGCATCCTCTGTGAGTGACTATTCTTACAAACAGATCTTTGGTATTCAGTTTTTGGTGCAAAAATAGGCTAGTTGCCTAAATTATCTATCCTAGGTTGCAAGATGAACTATGCCAATTCACCTTAAGGACAGTAAATGTACTGTGATATATATTCTTTATATAGATATAGCCATAAAGTATAGTAGTAAAACACTTGGTTGATAATAAAATTCAGAATGTCCCTCTCCTGTCAAATAAGAAACATATTTTAAAGAGTCAAATTTGGCCTGCACAAATTTTCTCCCTACAGTGATGAACAGCATCTCTGCAGTCCTCCAATGTAGCCTGTCTTTGCTTCCAAGTTTCATACACTTTTCTTTTCCACCTACGTTCTAGATGAATATCTGAGCTCAGACAAGACAACCTCCTACATTGCTTGCTTGACTTCCAAAATTTTGGAGTTACGCTCTCTCCTTTGTAGCTTACCTTGAATTTAAGGCTGAAGATTGTCATATCCTATGGTTTCACATAGTCTAATGTTTGAAGAACCATTGTAAAATAAAGCAGAATGGATTCATATCTCCCCTGGAAGAAAGAAACTTTTAATCCAAATTTGCTGCTTCTTTCTGGGAACTGTTTCGACCATCGGAGCAGGAGGTAAAAAAGGGTATGTATTAGACATTATTTGCAAATGTTCTGAATTCTAAATCCCTAGCCGACTGTATAATCAGATGTGACTCATAGAACATACTCTCAGTCAGATATTCCCCCAGGTCATTTCTATTTGGTTCCTCACTGAATGTGTACAAGCATTTAAACTTTGCACAGAAATGTCTACTTTTCTTATTCAATGAATGGAAAAATATTCACATTCCAAATTGTCCTCAGAATGCCATCGGAAGTCTTTAACACTTTCCACTGCCTGTACAATCAAAGCACGTATTTTGCAGGCATAGGAACATCTGAGTTAGGTGACTAATTTAGTAATCTAGGTATAAACTACACATTGTTATAAGAGTTGATTTCAGTGTAATGCACAAGAGGATATATAACTGGTTAAATAAGACTGATTTTTCTTTCTAATACTTTAATTAAGACACTCTAAAAGGAACTGTCTGAGGGGTGTACTCCCTTTCCTATTATTGTGGTTTAGTAATGGTATTCTCCAATTCACTACGACCCCTAAACCCACACTTCCTCTCACTTCTCTTCCCCCTCCAATTGGAAGCACAAAAGGCAAAGATCATGGGTTGAGACAAGAACAATTTACTGGAAGCAGCAACGAGATAAGAAAACAAATAGTGACAGCAACAATATTAATAGCAAAAGGTATAAGAAAAAGAAATTATTTATATAGAACACACACCCCCAGGCAATAAACAATATCGGACCGTTCCACTTGCCACATTTCTCCGCTAGAAGGAACATCCTTCTCTTCAGAAGTGAGAGTCCCTTCCCCTTGCAGCTGGCACTGATGTGAGGTGGTATAGAACAACATATGGGTCTTGGCCATGTCCCCTCACAGCTACTACAAAAAATTAACCCTGTTCTGGATGAAATCACCTGTGTTTTTTGAACCAAAAATTCTTCCATTGGTATTTATTATAACTGCTGCTGAAAGGTATAAAGTAGTTGGTGTCTAGAGGCATTTTTTTATGTTATTAACTGATATCAGTATATCAGGAAACTCCTCACCAGATTCTCCTAGAAAGCAAGATTCATATTTTTGTAACAGTTTTGTGCAACCATCTAATCTTAAACTAACAGTTGCCCAGATAGTATTAAATCAATGAGAAAAGAAAGTACACTTCATTCCCTGAGAGATGTTCATAATTTCACAGAATCATTTGCACTGTTATTAAGTTGTTAGTTTACAGCATAAATGTGTATGAAACTTTACAAGCAATCTGTTCTCAGGACATTACCATCTAATAACCTGACCTGCTATGTTCCGCAGGTCAGATAGGATACTCATACAAGGTTAAATTAAGGAAATTTCTAGGATCAAAAAATCACTCCAATTAATACAATATTGATAATATATTAAGCAGATAGGTTAATACAGGTTAGCAGTAGAGCCTTTAAAAATTTAAAAATGAAGAAGTATAAAATGCATGGAAAATGTTCAGCAGAGTAGTTGGATGTACAGATTAAGTCTGATATTTCAGGATTGTGTTCTGAATTAATTGAGACTTTTTTCATTTGCATTATATTAGCTTTTTTTTCCCTGTTATCTAAAAAAGGATAGAGTTTCAAGATAATAAATGTTCCTATTGGCTTTAGAGACCAACAGGTTAGTCACATGCATTTGTTCATTTCTGATATTTATTAGCACAATTTTGAATACTAAAGTCTCTTAGACACAAACACTCTACCTCTTAAATGAAACTGACAGTCTGTCAGTCAGTCAGGAAGACGTATAAATTCCATATAAGAGGGTAAACTATGTTTAATAGGAGCAACAAGTAACTACATGAAAAAAGAAAAGTAATTGTTATAAAAATGAGTAGGGATTCTTAAAAAAAGCCTCATAACCCTATATTTCTGTAATATTTACTCAGAAACAGATATGTTTTTACTATATAGTAACAATACTGTGATTATACTGCTAATAATCATATTTTCTCATTCTACAGAATCATAAAATCACTTGCTCTCCAAAGTGTATTTGACTAGACTAACTGGATGTCCCTTCCAACTTTAACTATTCTGTGATTCTGTGATCTAGTTGAAGATGTTTCTGTCAGTGCAGGGTGATTGGACGAGATGGTCTTTAAAAATTCATTCCAATCCAAACCATTCTATGATGCTATGGTTCTATGACTCTATGAAATAGAAAAAAAAAAAAAAAGAAGAGGTCTTCATAAGTAGCTTGAATATGAAATGAACAAACTCTCTATCATCAATAGTAATTAACCTGTACTGTCAGAGAAGTCATCCAGAAAAGTAAGTAATAGAGAAATACTGTGGGTTTGATCAGTTTCTGTAGTAATTTGCTGTTACATTTTGATTCATATTTGTCAGTGTTTAAAAGCTGCACTGAAGTGACATGTTTTCATCTCACATTTGATTTGTCTGTAAATGTAGTAAATCTAGATTTGATGATCTGTTCATGCAAAATTGAGCCACGAATCTTGCTGGGATATATTTGATGCTCTTTGAGATGTTTTACAACTCCATTTGGCTGTAACCCTTTGTATGAGATGCTTTATGAACAAATACATTGTACACTTAAAAGTACATCTAAAAGCATTGTGTTAAATGCCAAACAGTGTTTAAGATGTGTTTCATAATATACCTTTTTGATGACCTTTTAATAATGCAATAATGCTGATTTAGATTCAAAATAATGTAGCATTTATTATTTATCACAATAAACAGTTATAATTTATTTATTACATATTTTATAATATAAATTATCTGAAATGGAAACATGCTTTTGGCAAATGCTGACTGAGGTTCATGTAAAATAAATTCCTCAAATACCGCAAATCTTAGTGTTTAAAAAGATCAAAATTCTTTTCTACATGATCACTAAGTTCTGGCCAAGAAATTCCACAAATTCATAGGATAAAACTTTCTCAAATGCTCTGTCCTATTGGAGCATGATTTGAACGTTTAACTATGTTCCTAGTGTTGTTTTAGACATAATCACATCCTGCCTGAACACCAGGTAGGGTGTGGGTCTTCTTGAGTTCTTGTGTCCAGTCTGCCAAAACAGTGGAGCTATCACAGATACTCAATGGTTCAAATAGAAGTAGATATTTAAATTCAAGCACTTAAATTTCTCCCTTAAAACTCTAACTTGGGAGTAGTTTGGTGTGAACAGAAATCCCTTTAAATACTTTTCTTGCTTTTGTCTCTATGTCTGTCCATCATGCTTTCTAGGTGATTGGTTGCACATTCTGCAGGGAAAATGTGGATTTCTATTGCTTAAGCCTGAGTGGGTTTATTAAACAGAATTTTTATTTCTTGCAGTAAGTGGTTTTAGTTGTAGTGCTGTATAAACATTAACATTTTTTATTTTTAAATAAGAAAACAACTATTATTCCATTTTGTGAGGATTCAGTGTTTGCATGTGTCCTGTGTGTTTTGATAGCAGCTTAGGCTCTTCGGAGTACTCAAATGACTTTCAGAATAAATAAAGCGTTTCTAGGCAGCTACTGGGGCGTGATGTTTAGATTGCCACATATTAATTGTTTAGCTCAGAACTAGACAATTTCAGGTTTGGCTGCCAGAGTGTTTTTCCAAGTCTGGGTTAAGTTCTCAAGTTAGGAAAAAAAAATGGAGTAGGTGGAAATAATATTTTTATTTTTATTTTTGGTAGGGTTTTTGTTGTGTTGGGGTGGTTTTTTGTTTGTTTGTTTGTTTCATTTTGTGGTTCTGGTTTTTTTTTTGACTGGACAGATGTTACAAAGTCAAAATCATTTCACTTATATTCTTAAAGACATTCTGACATCAGTTTACTAAAAAAAACTCAGTTTATTATGAAAACAGTCCCAAGAATCAAAACATTTTGATTTATACAAAACCAGAATTTACTCCTGCGTAACCATGTGCTGTAGTGAGGTGGGTATTATAGCAGGTTTTTGCTAGAATGTCTGTAACAAAATCACCATAATACCCTCTGATTGATGCATCAAATCACATTTTTCACAGTAGGTTTAAAATAAGGACACAGACAGCACTGAGTTCTCTGTAAATTTTATACTGACTTACATGAGGTCAGAAAAAAAATACCTCTTCCTTCTTTTTTCTTTTCTTCTTTGTTTCTTACTCCCCTCTCCCTTTTTTTTCCCCCATCTTGTATTACCTGGAAGCCTAAGGTCTTCCTGTTTACAAATAATGGACAAACACGTTATAAGTTTCTTCTTTTTTAACTCACCTTCTGTATGGAATGGACTTAAAACTGTTCTGATAGCAAATACAAAACCTACACATCATAAGCAGAAAGAATTCTTCTAGTACTAAGACACTGCAAAACTGGCAAAAACAGGACTATTTACCCTATTGTATGAGTCAGTATTTGCTGATGGGCATGAGTTTTGACTTGTCCTGAGAGAATGCAGATGTCTTGAAGAAAGGGGTTACTCAGAACTACTCATGGTTTTTTCTCACAGATGCATTAATCTATTGGTTGCAGAGTTAGCAATCAACTGTATTAAATTGTATGTTGTATTGGTCTGACAGAAAGACTATAATATGTAGTCTTGTTTTTTTTAAAAAAATTGTTTGAGAATGACCAATAAGATTATTTGCCAGGTTATTTTTTACTAAGGAATATACCACATACTTTGGGTATACAATTGTTTCAACTTGAGTTTAAAATGCTTGTGAACTGTGTTAAGTGACTAGAGAAAGCATACACAGTATTCATGTAGTGTCCTAGTGGCTCAGAAAAATTCAACATTCAAACTTACAGTTTAAAGTAGATTTTCACTCTTGTGTTTTTGGGCTTTTTGTTTGTTTGATTTTTTACATAAAGAGCTCATTTTCTGTGCTTCAAATACTTTGCTTTATTCAAAAGTAAAATTTCTCCTATTTTTATAAAACATCTGCTGATATTTTAAATATATCTTTCCTCCTTACCTGTACAGTTTGGAAGTTTTTAGAAACATGTTGATATTTAATATGGTGTTAAAAGCAATGATAAACAGTTAATAGATAAACAGATTAACAGGCATTTTGGCAAAAGGGTCACAGGAGTAAGCATACAACCAAGGCAGAAGCATTTCGCTAAAGAAACCAGCACACAACAACCTTAGTAAAATACAACCCATTGGTTTTAAGTTACCCAAAAGATATTAAGGATAGAATAAAGAAATAAAAGAGATTAAGAGAAGAAAGGAGAAAAGAAAGAGGTTAGAATAAGGGAATTGCATAGCTACCACCAAAGGGTCCTATGGAAGTCCAGGAACTTCACATGGTGGTGGCAGGTCCCAAGAGAAAAGGCAAGATGGAGCCCCTCTGTGCCTCTGTTTATATGGTGTGGGCAGTATTGCGACCCCTCCCAGGTGGGACATCCAGCTCACTGACCACTCAGTGCTCTCCAGGCCAGACTGATGCATAGTCCAGCCAGTCAGAGCCTCCAGGGGGTGAGGTGTGGGCGGGCTACCAGGTGGGCCTTTGATTGCCAGCCCAGCCACAAGGCCACTGTGCGCTCAGCCACATGGCATCTGTCTGCTCAGCCACATGGCATTCGGCCACTCTGCCATGGCTGCCATTGGGCTGCCAAACTGAACTGGTCCCTCCCTCAACACACACACACCAGCTGGTTGATTCGACCCAGTTAAACAATTCAGTGAGATACAAATCCTGTCTCTCACACAGGACGATGCTCAAATATTGGACAAGGTTGCTCAGAGAGCTTGTGGAATCTCCATCATTGAGAGTGTTCAAGGCTGGACTGGATATAACTATGAGCAACCTGACCCCACTTGTTTCTGAGTGGGGATTTGAACTAAACTAGCTCTGGAGAACCTTTCAACCTAAATTGTTCTATAATTCAGCAATGTAAACACAGCTGAACATACATATATTTACTTATATTTATGAAATATACACCAAATTTACCTGGACATGTGTATACAAATCTCCATGTGAATCATCTATCATATCCTTTTTTCTCTATTTATTAATAAACCAAATTCTTCATATTCACAAATTTTAGAAACAGAGTTACCTGAATAACTTTTGCTTATTATTTTTTGCATGGGGATTGTGATACAGTATTTTCATTGTTACTCTTATTGTTTCTTTAGTATCAATAAAAATCCAAAATACTCTTTTTTCAATAATAAGTAAGGGTGTGTAAGACTCTCTTGTTCACTTACTCCCTCTTAACATTACAACAGTATACCTGGAAAACTCAAGAAAAATCTCTATCTCTTTCTAGTTTTCTTTAGTCTACTAGTGGTCTTTAAATAATTAGTGCAAACTTTTTTTCTAGGCTCCCCTTCCTGTACAGTTTGGTCATGAGTGAAGACACAGAGTTAGACTGAAAGAGAAATCGTTCTTATAAAGGGCTGTGTCTGCTTTCTCAGTTTGGGAACAGGCCAGTCTTTAATAGCATCTATCTGTCTGAGCTCTGATTTAATGTAGGTGCCTAACCATTTATTGAATAGATAAACTGTTTCCGCAATCTTCACTTTACACCTCATCACATTTACACACAGGGAGATCAAATTAAATATCCACAGGCAGTACTTACTGTAGTATTCCTACTTCTGAGCATTTGAGATTGTAACCTTGATAATGTTTTTAAATTATTTGGTTTTGAGATCAATTTGATATTTAAAGAGAAAAGTGTACAAAATACAAATAATCCTTCATGTAGACTCATTCTGATATCCAAATGAATCATGCATGTTATCATATTTTCCAATCACTGTCTGTGCTAATAGAATAAGAAAAAAAGTGGTAATTAAGAAAAACAAAATCCAATAATTGATGAGATGTGTTGAGAATTAATTTCCTAGATTTGGTTTTGATTTCCAGAGGTTGCATAAAAGTTAGTCAGTAGGTCTCCCTGGGAAACTGCCCTCAGGGATAAGGGAGCACAACAGAGCTGACAGATCTTTAAAGTTATTTTCATAGAGCACAGGATCGCTCCATCCCCAGGTATAAGAAACCAATAAAGGAAGGTTGGAGACCAGCATGGATGAGTAAAGACCTGTGGGTCAAACTAAAGGGTAAGAAGGAAATGCACGGGCAGTGAAAGATACAGGGACAGGTATTCTGGGAAGAGTAAAGAAGCAGAGTCTGGTTGTGTGGGGATGGGATCAGAAAGGCCAAGGTGTGTCTGGAGCTGAACTTGGCAAGGGATGTAAAGAAAAATAAGAAGGGCCTCTACAGGTATGTCAGCCAGAAAAGGAAGGTCAAAGAAAGCATCCTCCCCCTTATAAGCAAGACTGGCAAAAGTGGTAACAATAAAGAGAAGGCTGCAGTGCTCAACAACATTTTTTGCCTCAGTCTTCGCTGACAATCTCTCTTCCCATACTTCTCAAGTGGATGGACCACAAGGTAGGTACTGAGTGAGCAAAGTCTGTCCAAGTGTAAGTGAAGGTGGTTTGTGACCACCTGAGGATTGTGAACACGTATAAATCTGTAGGGCCTGATAAGATACTTTCCAGAGTCCTGAGAGAATTGACTGATGTAGTTACCAAGCCACTCTCCAACATATTGAAAAGTCATGGCAGCTAGATAAAGTCCCTAGTGACTGGAAAAAGGGAAACATTTTTAAAAAGGGTAGAAAGGAGGACCCTGGGAACTATCGACCTCTCAGCCTCACCTCTGTGCCTGGGAAGATCATGGAACAGATCCTCCTAGAAGCTATACTAAGGCACATGAGGAACAGGGAGGTGATTCAAGGCAACCAGCACGGCTTCACCAAGGGCAAGTCCTGCCTGACCAATCTGTGATGGGTTGACTATTTCAGTAGGGAAGGGCTACGCATGTCATTTGTCTGTAATTCTGTAAAGCCTTTGACATGGTCTCCCTCAACATCCTTCTCTTTAAACTGAAGACACATGGAATTGATGGGTGGACTGTTCAGTGGATGAGGAATTGATTGGACAGTCACATCCAGAGTGTAGTAGTCAATGGCTCAATGTCAAGATGCAGTTCAGTAACAAATGGTGTCCCTCAGGGGTCCATATTAGGACAACAACTTTTTAAAATCTTCATAAATGACATAGACAGTGGTATTGAATGCACCCTCAGTAAATTTGCACATGATAGCAAGCTGAGTGGTGCAGTTGACATGCCTGAGGAATGGGATGCCGTCCAGAGTGATCTAGACGGACTAAAGACATGGGCTCATGGTAATCTCATGAGGTTCAACAAGGTCAAGTACAATGTGCTGCACTTGGGTGGGGACAACCTGTATTAATACAAGATGGAAGATGAAAGGATTGAGAGGAGTCCTGTGGAGAAGGACTTGGGGGTGCTAGTGGATGAGAGGCTGGACATGAACCAACAATGTCTGTTCATGACCCAGAAGACCAATTGTACCCCAAGCTGCATCAAACGCAATTTGGCCAGCATGTTGAGGGAAGTGACTGTGACCTGTACTCCACTCTCATGAGATTCCACCTGCATCCAGCTCTCGAGGCACCAGCATAGGAAGAACACAGACCTGTTGAAGTGAGTTCAGAGGAGGACCATACCAATGAACAGAGAGCTGGAGCACTTCCATGACGAAATGCTGAGAGAGCTAGTATTGTTCAGCCAGGAGAAGAGAAGGCTCTGTGAGGATATTGTGGCCTTTCACTGCTTAAAGAGGGTTTATAAGAAACATGGGGACAAACTTTTTAGCGGGGCTTGTTGAAATAGGGTAAGGAGTAATGGTTTTAAACTAAAATAGGGCAGATGTAGACTAGATATAAGGAATAATTCTTTTTCCATGACAAAGGTGAAACACTGGAACAGGTTTCCCAGGGAAGTTGTGAGTGTGCTATCACTGGAAGTGTTCAAGGCCAGGTTAGACAAGGCACTGAGCAAGATGATCTAGTTGAATATGTCCCGGTTTATTGCAGGGAGTTTGGACTAGATGATCTTTAAAGACTCCTTTCCAACCCAAACTATTCTATGATTCTATGTATTCTAGCTGCCACCAACAGCTGCATTTTGTGCCTCAAGTTTTATCAATGTGTTATGCATAGCTCAAAATTCAGTAACAGATATCTCAGGAAACAAAAAAACAATGTTGATACTTTAAAGCAACTGTCTAGTTTTCTTTCATAACTGTATTATTTTTAGATTCAAGTCTTCCAAGATGCCTTTAGGTAAGTTAACTCCCTTTTGCAGATCTATAGTGTATGCATACATTATTTTTAATGATACACAGATCCACTCTCCACTCTCAGACAGTGCCTCTCCTAATATCCTCACTTTCCTTTGTTCCCTTTCTATTTTTCAAGAAACATAGGCCTTAAAGCAACACTGTCAATTATCTAAGCTTAATCCTCTGCTGTTGTGAACAACTACACCACAAAGTTCCCACTTAACCTAAATTTATACATGGCCAGTTTATACCCATTTATACCTATTAGTATTTTAAATTATTGCTTTTATCTTAATATTTCTCCTTTATTTACAAGGAATATTTGCTATTAACTTCCAGTAGGCTAAGCCAAAATCCCCACATAATTTTTAATAGTTCAGTGCCATGCCAGCTTATACCAGTCTAATTTGAGATTATCCTTTCTGCCTGTCCCTCAATCCTCAATCATGTGTGCTGTGAGTGGTAACTGGCTTTCATTCTGTTGTACACTAAGCCAATTTAGAGAATTAATTCAAAAGCAACCTAAATGTAAATAAGAAAAAATATATTTTATCCAATTCTTGTGGATTTTTTCTCTCTTGTGAAGTGTTAGTTCTGGTTCTCTTAGTTCTGGTCCTTGAACTGCATTGTCAATGATGCACATGCCTTTCTTTTAGTACAAGTAAGTCAGAACACAAGGAACAATTGCCTCAATGTGCTAAATATGGAATTTACAGTTCAGATCATATCACATGTCCTAAAGCCACACCTTTGATTTCTAGAAATTTATATTTTCAAATGACCTGGATCTTTTCTGGCAACTGATTTCAACTGTTTATGTATTCTTTTGTTAGAATATTCTAACAGCAGAATATATTTGTCTTCAAAATCGCAACAGAAAATACATCTCAGGCAAAGAAATTTTATGAGTAATAAATTTCCAGCATAGGTGATTGAGAAGTGTTCTCTTGCACTTTATCTTACGAAGAAGGAAGAATTATTTGGGGAAGTGAAGGTCAGGGTCATCTTTGGCTGTAGTGACCATGATATGATAGAAATCAGGATCCTAAGGGGAAGAAACAGGGAAAATAGCAATATCCCAACCCTAGATTTCAAAAGAGCAGATTTTGTCTGTTCCAATTACCTGCTAGAAAGGATCCTCTGGGACATAGCCCTTAGGTGAAGAGAAGTTCAGGAGACCTGGTTGATTTTCAAGGATCACCTCCTCCACGCTACAGAACAGTGCAGTTCCACACACAGGAAGTAAAGCAAATATGATCATAGGCCTGCATGGACAAACTAATGGACAAATAAACTGCATGGACTGCTATCACAACTGAAACACAGAAAGGAAACCTAGAGGAGGTTCAAGCAGGATACAGTGACCCAGGAAGAATGTAAAGACAGTGTTTGACGATTAAGGGATCACTTTAGGAAAGACAAAGCTCGCCCGGAGTTGAATCTGACAAGGGATGTGAAGAGCAATAGGAAGAGCTTCTGCAGGTACGTGGGCAGCAAAAACAAAGCAAGGATAAACGTGGGCCTGCTGCTGAATGTGACAAGGAACCTGGTATCAAATGACATGTGAAAAGCTGAGATATACAGTGCTTTTTCCACCTTGGTCTTTACTTACCTGAATTTCCTTCACATAACTCAGGCCCCTGTGTCCTGTGGGAAAGAGTATTTACTGCTAGGGAAGGAGGGTCAGGTTAGAAAACACGTAAACGAATCAGATGTCCATGGATCTTGACAATTACACCTGTGAGGGAGCTAGCCGATGTCATTACAAGCCCACTCTTTATTATCTTTGACAGATCATGGTGATTGGAAGTAGTTTTGGGGGACTGGAAGAGAGACAAGAAGAAGGATCCAGGGATCTCCAAGCTGGCTGGATTCACCTTGACCCTTAGGAAGGTGATGGAGCAAATCATGCTAGAAATCATTCCCAAATACATGAAGGACAAGAGAGTGAACAGTAGTCAGCATGAACATTCAAAAGGGAAAACTTTCCTGATCAGCCTGATAATCTTCTACAATGAGATGACTAGGTCAGTGGGTAAGACACCAGTGGATTTTTTCTCTTTGAATTCTCCTATAACATCCTCCTAGACAAACCAATGAAGTATGACAGTATGAGTAGATGAGTTGACAGTGAGGATGATTGAAAACTGATTAATTTGATGGGTTTGGGACAAGTGGCACAAAGTCCACTAATCATTTACTCCAGAGGTTGACACAGGCCAACACTATTTAAGATCATAATTAGTGAAGGTAATGATGGGACAGAGTGTGTACCCTCAGTAAATTTGTAGATAGTGCAAAACCGGGAGGAGTGGTTGACAGATCAGGTGGTTTTACTGCCATTCAGTGAGACTTGGTGTCAGGAAGCAGCAAGGGTGACATCTCGCTACGAGATAGGGAAGTGGTAGCCCAGAGCAATAATATGATTGGCAAGGCAGAAACCTTACTAGACCATGCTCTGTTCCATTGTGCTCATTAAGGAGAGAAGAGAGATGGTAGCCAGGTTCAGCTGAGAGTGTAAATCATTGGACAAGTTTGTGGTAAGGAGCTAACCACTATGTCAATCCAAAGGTAAGAAACTGGTCTACTGTGGGTAACTGTAGACCAGAGATCACCAGACAGAGATCACCAGATAGAGCCATAATGATGACGCCGTTTCAAGGTTTAGCTGGGGATTCAGTCCACAGGTCAGGATCTGAATCAACAAGGTCCATCATCAGGCAAAGTAATGGTTTGTTGGAAAGGACCAATTTTACAACATACCTCAGGCAGGAAATTGGTGTCTAGGGCTTTGCTTAAATGGAACTTCTGGGTTATATGGGTGAAAGGTGGAGGGCAGAGGTGGAAGGTGAGGTTGATAAGGGACATGAAGATCTACTTTTGTCTTGTGAGAAGACGGCAGGGGTTGCCCCCATGGTAGACCGAGCTGGTTCTGTTGGCTCCAAGATGGACCTGCCACTGGTCAAAGCTGAACCAGTAAGTGGTGTTAGCAGTGCCTCTGTGATAAAATACTTAAAAAAAAATACTGAGCAGCAACAGCTGGGAGAGAGGAGTAAGAAAATGTGAGAGAAACAGTCCTGCAGACAGCAGAGTCTTTTGAGAAAGAGGGAGAGGAGGGGATCTGGGAAGAGATTCCCCTGAAACCTAAGGAGGACCACACTGGAACAGATATCTACACTGTAGCCTGTGGACCCCATGCTGGAGAAGATGAATTTACTCTGAAAAAAGCTGTAGCCCGTGGAGACTCTACACCAGAACTGTCTCTTGACAGGAACTGTGGCTTGTGAAGAGGAACTCATGCTGGAGCAGTCAGTTCCTGAAGACTGTGGAAAGTCAGTTCCTTTCCCCTGTGGAAAGGATCCTTGATCAAGTGGTTCTTGAAGAACTGCAGCCCATGGGAAGGACTCAGAGAAATTCATGAAAAGCTGTATCCCATGGGAGTAATTCCATAGTGGTGAAGTGAAGAGTGTGAGGAATAAGAAACAGTGGAGACCACATGTCATGAACTGACTGCAATCTCCCTTCTGCATCTCCCTGTGCTACTCAGAGTTCAGGAGATAGAAGAGTCAGGGAAGAAGGGAGAAGTGGAGGAAATGAGTCTTCTGTTTATTTCTCACTCTCCTACTCTGTAACTAGTAATTGACAATAAATTAAATTATTTTCCCAAAGTGGAGTCTGGTTTGCCAGTGACATTAATTGGTCAGTGATGTCCCTGTTTTTATCTTGACTCAAAAGCCTTTTATCATATTTCCTCCTCTTGTCCTGTTGATAGAGGTGAGTGAGATTAGTTTGGTGGGCACCTGGTGGCCAAGGGCAAATATAAGGGGAGTCACTGGGCAGAAAGTACATGTCGGTATAAGAAAAAATGTTTTTACTGTGAAGGTAGACAAACGCTGGAGCAGGTTTCTCAGAGAGTTTGCAGAATCTCCATCCTTAGAAACATTAAAAACTCAAATGTAGCAAGACCTCTAGCTGGCCTTGCTACACCAACTAGATGATCTCAAGAATTGCTTTCTGACCTAAGCTATCCTATGAAAAACTTTCTAGTGGGATTTTTTTTCTATTGTTGATTTGCAGCTATTAATTTTTTTTAATTTAGATGAAAATACATTTTGTCACAGCAATATTTTTTCAGTGTGAAGTGTAATCTGCTTGAAAAATATCTGTGCACAACATACTTTTCATTCTGACTCCCTAAATTAGAATAAAAATATATTCTAAGGAATTTTTTTTTCTTCTATAAAAAACCCCAAACAAATATTCTGATGGGAACATCTGTCATGTCAGAAAAGTAACCTCTTAATTAAGGAAACAAAGAAGCAAATGCATATTCGTATTCAGGACTGCTTAACCTATACTTCTGCCGAGGTGTAAATCCATTTCTTCAGAGAAACTCTATTTACAGTTTCTCTATAAGAACATTTATGTTACTTATAATTTTGCATTTATATAAAATTCTGTCATAGGAAATTATGAAAAATTCCTAAGTGTATGCTAACACGTGGTCAGTAAAGGTACAGTGTGACTATTCTTAGGCCTAACAGTAAGCAGTACTGAGCTAACATCCATATTTCCATATTTAGTGCTTTTAATAGCCTAGTAAAGTGGAGTATTTGAGATATCTTAGGATACAGTTATTTTGAACTGATAAAAGGATATAATTTCCACTTTTTGAAAAGTGAAATATCAGTCATTTTTATGACCTTATTCTTCAGAGACTTTGAAAATCCAACAGCACTAACTTAAGACTTTAAATAAACATTGGCATTTTCTGTGTATCTAAATCAAATCTAAACCAAAGAGAATATTTCAGTCTTACCTGTGGACTCATCTTTCTGTTCCAGAAAGTCAAATTTTGCTTATTAATTTATTAGTTTAGACAGTGTTTTTCTTCTTTCATGGCCATAAGAATGCTATTACAAATTATTCAACAGACAATTGAGAGAATGACAGAGGATTCAGAAAAATGTTCAAGAAACACAGTAAATGACAATAACTGAGTAACTTGCTAGAATATTTCACCATAGCCTAAATACAAATAATGATAGGCTCTTTATTATCTCAATTAACTGTAAATTATTATATTTATGATTTCCTATTTAATTTAGCTGAGCAACCAGGTTTTATAAATTTTAAAAAGTTAACACAAATCTATGTTCCATTTGTTTTGTCAGCTGGCATAATGCTGTCATTTTTCCCATCTACCCCCTGGTTGATTCAATTTTTCTAACACACGGTTTGGGTTTCCTTACTGGATATTTAAACTACATGCTAATTAGGGATCAGGTCTTTTTTCCAGTGATTCAGATGTTTATCTTTGAAACCGAATTTATATTGTCAGCTCTTACTCTTTTTGATGAACCTATGTAAATAAAATCTCTACGTGTGGAGTCAATTTACTGTTTTGTGTTTGTACACAAGCTAGCAGAATGGAGGTCTTGATTGGGTTCTTGTTCATCTAAAATCTCTCACAGCAAACTTACCTGTCAATGCAGTAAAACTGAGCCTATAAACATAAATATCAACATTTGGCAACTGTGTGTTCACTCAATAGGGTACCATCTCATAAAGTAGATAAATTAGCAACCAAATACCTTTCTACAAAGAAAAAAAAAATAACCTGCTTTGAGTAAATAAACAAAGTGTGTTAGCTAGACAAATGCATGGATGTATAACTATATCCATACACTGTCAAAATTCTCGTATACTTACGATATATTCACAAATGCAAGCAACCAGTGAATCCAGTATAAAGATGATGTGGTTTAACTCCAGCTAGGAACTAAGTAACACACAGCCACGTGCTTGTTTGCCTCCCCAGCAGGATGGGAAAGAGAAAGAGGAAAAGGTAAAACCCATGGGTTAAGATAAGAACAGTTTAATGTGTTATCAATATTATTCTCATCCTAAATCCACTATATCACAGAGTAGGGAGAGAATTAACTCTGTCCCACCTGAAACCAGAACAGAAGGATAGATCCAGGAAATTTAAACAAAACAGGAGGTTCAAAATAATTTTGGAAGACTGAATTCAAGCAGCAGAAGGCAACAAATGTACCTGGTAACCACAGCAGAAAACAGTACTGAACAATGAAACTTAAATAAGACGTGTAAAAATTGTAATAAAACATCATTAAACAGATGTTCAGAAAACCTATGGAGAATTAAAAAACAGGGAAAAAAAATCCAACCCCCTGAAATCTTGTTCAACGTAAATATATTTCAAATAAAAAGTAACATAGTTCTTTTATTTTTTTAGTTGTTTATAAGTACTCAATATACAACTCAACAGTTAAGAATACCTTTGTGAAAATTATGTCAGCTACTGCCATGATGAAGGAAATTTGTGAGAAACTTAAAAATACTGTAAAATAAATTATGATGATGATGATCTTAAGTGCTTACCAATTATTCACTTTCTTCCAATTCTTCCAGACCAAGAAATTTTGAAGTGTTTTTAAAGCATCAGCGTTTCCTGTATAAGTCTAAGGTTACAGAAACAAAGTTAGGCTCGTACTGCTCACACCAATAAGGTTATTGAAGCATTTGAATCTTTAGACATATTTGGAAGGTGTTTCATATTTTGTTTAATTCTGACAGTCATTAAGATAAGTCACTGGAGAGCCGGTAATAAAATTTCTTCTGAGATGTGGAAGTATGTGGTCTTTTTACATGTGTAAGTTCTTTTTAAAAGTGGTATGAAAAGTGAACCAGAGAACATCTCCTGAAATAGAGATGAATTTAAAAGCCTTGTGTAGGAAATAAAAGTAGAGAATATAACTGAGAAGTTATTGCTCATTTTCGTTCCACTATTCTTGTGATGGGATGGGAGGAAATTTTTGCTATTCACATTCTATGATATGGTCTACTTACTCTATTCAAAACATGATGGATTTCCCCCCACTTTAAGAATCCAAGAGTGTAGATATACAGCTTTAATTACCGAAAGTATCTGTGCTGGTTTTGGCTGGGATAAAGTTAGTTTTCTTCATAGTAACTCATATGGGGCTGTGTTTTGAATTTGTGCTGCCACATTGCTGAGCAGTGCTTACACACCATTGAGGCTTTTTCTGTCTCTCGCTTCATTCAGTAGGGGGGTGGTACACAAGAATTTGGGAGGGGACACAATGTCATGATTATGCTGACTGTGATGCTGTGGGGGAAGGAGGTTGGGGAGGGAAAGGTTCTTCGGAGTGATGTCATTTGTTTTCCTAAGTAATTATTACATATGATGGAGCTCTGATTTCCTGGAGGTGGTAGAACTACCCGCAGATGGGAATTAGTGAATGAATTCCTTGTATTGCTTTGTGTGTGTGCATGGCTTTTCCTTTGTTTTTGTCTCAACCCGTGACTTTTCCCATTTTAAAGCTTGTATTTCTCTCTCCCATTCTGCTGGGTGGCAAGGGAGTAAGCGACTGCTTGGAGCTTAGTTGACAGCTAGGGTTAAACCACTATGGTATTATTTTTTGCATCTGATAAGCTCAATTTACTTAATAAAGTCACTGAAAAAAACACTATTACAAAGAAGTATTGCAATAAAGTATGGCATGAGATAAATTTCCGTATAAAAATTGTCTTTTAACTTAACAGGTATTTTTTTCTCTTGATAACCAGTAGACTACCTACACCACTGCAAAACCTGAGTAGATTGTCTGCTTGTGGTGGACTTTGACAACTCTCACAAAAGTCCTTGTTTTTATTTTTACCTCTTTCAGTCTTCTAGATTTTACATTCAAATAAACTCAAATTCGTGAGCACAGCTAAGTGAAATTTGGCTTCAGGAATGGAAATAAACCAAGCATTCTGTTGATTACAATATCTCCTCCAATATGCCTGAATACCAACTTAGTAACCTATCATATTGCAAAATCTATAAGTGATTTTAATTCAAGGAATTGAAAAGTTCAAGTCACTCAGCCTTTTTTTCCTTTTTCAATATAAACATGCGCTTTTATCTGGAGACAGCATGATAGTTTAAACATTTTAAAAATTTGCATTTTAGTTTTCTGTGTCTTTACTTTTTATACTGGATATAACAGTTTTATGAAACTTTCTAAAAAACCAAAGATATTCAATCATTCTTTTCATAAACATATGCAAATATTATATTTCAAGTAAAGCCTTACTTGACCTGGGCTGTATTTATTCTAGTGAAGCAAAATCAAAGTCAAATTATGACTAATTTCTGATTTGTTGGATGCAGTTGTTCAGATGTAGTGTCAAATTTAATGAAGAAAAAAAAGGCACAATTATTCCCTTAAGTGTTAGAAATTTAATTTAGTCTTCTTAAAAATCTCTTATCTGAAAAAATAAATTTCCTCTTAAGTTTATAATTTTCTGATTAAATCTTTCACTTTTTTATTAAAGAGGATATAAATTGATTGTCTTTGCATTTAGCAGTAAAAGCAGGTTTATGACTAGTAGGTTGAACCTGACCAACAGTCAAGCACCCACACAGCTGCTCACTCATTCTTCTCTCACAGGATATGGAGAAACTAGAAGGAAGGTGAGAAGTTTTGGGGATTTCAATGTTCAATAGGTGAGAAAAAAACTTTGCATTAAAGCAAAGCTAAATAAGAAATTCATTCTCTACTTCCTGTCAGCATGCAGATGTTCAGCCACTTCCAGGAAAGGAAGAATAATGGTTACTTAGGAAGTCAAACATCCCCTCCCTCCTCCTTTCCTTGAGCTTTTGTTGCTGAGCACATCATATGTTATGGAAAAATCCTTAGGTCAGTGCTGGTCAGCTATTCCAACTGTGTCTATTCCCAGCTTCTTGTGGTCTTTCAGCTAATCACTAGGAGGGAAGAATGGGAGCAGAGTGAGCAAAGGAGAGAGCTGTGATGCTGTGCAACCACTGTTTGGTAACAGCCAAACACTGTGTTATCAATATTGGTTTAGTCACAAATCCATGTAGCTTTGAAGGAAATAAACTCTATCCCAATCAGACTCATCACAGCCTAAGCAGGATTCTTATTTTTTCAAGCATGGTATACTTCAAAAGCCACTAATAGTTTTTCGTCACTACTAGGATTATAACACAAAGTTATCGAAGTTGAGATTCCTATTGAAGCAAATATTGTACAAATGTATATTGAATAAGAACACACACCACCATGTCTGTAGAATAACAGAGCAACCTGTTCAAAGAGTGCTAAATGAGTTAGTAACTCATATTTCCAGTATCTTTTCAGCATTCTAGTGGTTGACCCTCACCACAATGATATTATAAAAAATAACAGGTCCAAGCTATATGAAGAATAAGCTTTTATGTGTAGTTCATGATGTGATAAATTTTTTAACTACTAAAACCTACAGCACAATTCCTGGGAAAAACAAACAAACAAACAAAAAAACCCCACAACAGTGATCTTGCTGATGATTTATATCACCATTTCCATGATAATATAAATATTAATTTCCTAGTAAGAGTTGTAAAGCAAATCTCAGAGTAGCGAAGTCCAGGAATATTTCTGTGAGCCTGAGAGATATTTTATGTAAACTAAAAGAACAGACACTGAAAAAGAGTTTGGGAGAGGAGAAAGTAATGAATGTACATGTATCATAACCCACAAACACAAAGCTGTTAGACAAATAGAAATAGTCCTTATCATCAATAACTTTTACAGATTTTTGCAAGTGACATTTATTACTTCACATGAAAGTTCTTTAATTGTCCAATATTGCCAGAAGCCAAATAACCCAAGGTTATCTCAGTTAGAATTGAGGAAGTGCAATCCAAGCCACTAAAAAGCAGGAGTTTTATTCTAAGACAGTAGGATATGAGAGAACACTGAGTGATATCAGGCTTGTAGAGTTAGACAAGGTCAATATCACTGTAAATGTAGAAACTGATATAATTTTGATTTACAATTTTTAAAAAGAGAGGAGTTTCAGGGAGATGTTGACTTTTCAACTTTACCACAGCAAGTGTCAGAATAGCGATGAGGACATAGATTACCTAATTTACAGCATTCTGCTCTAGCCATTAAGCTGTTAAACAGCATTATTTCAACTAATGGAAAACCATTAACTTTTTGGAGTGTCATTTAATGTTAGAAGAGCTGATCACTAAAGAACAATTGAGTTTCTACAGCATATTTTTTATGGCTCTTAATTAGGGATATGTCCTCAAATAAACTCATAAAACCTATGTCTCTTCTGCTTAAAGTTCCTTGGGTCATAGGCTTTTAAAGTGCTACTAAATCTCTACTAGCTGACATCACTCCTGACTTTTCAGGTGAAATTTTCCTTCCAATTTTTTATATTGCCTTCTTTGTTTCTGCATTATGGGGTATCTTGTTAATTTATACATTATAATTGTAAATCCATTGACCTTCACAGTGCTAAAAATATAGGGTTTCCAATGATCAACTATACCAAAAAATTCACTTTCAAATGATTCCTTTTATGTCAGTATGTAGCCTACTATAAATAATAATAATTAACAAATAGTACAATACTTTTACTGTCTAATTGAAATTTACTGTGCATTTTTTCAATTTCAATAATTACACAGTGGAAGTACTACTTTAGGGGAACCTTAGGAAGGGTTTGTTTCTTTGTCTTCTTCCAAAACAGAGCTCAGAGGAACAAAATAGGATGAGTTTCCTAGAGTTGTGATCTGCATGGCATGCTGGATGCTTGTTGGAGGTCTATTTGATGGTGCAGGAATTAGGGTCTCCAGTATCCAAAGGAAAATAGTATTATACATACTATCTCCTCTTTCTTTATAGTATTGGCTATAGTAAATAACATTTAAGTGATACTTTAGCCTAAGTGCCTTTCTTACTGGGATCATAATGAACTACCGCCTCTGGTAGGTAATGCATGTCTGAAGACTGATATAAGATTAGTATCACAGAGAAGTGCAACATCAACAATCCACTGGTGTGGTCAGTCTCAAGAAAAATGTCAGGAAGGGATGGGAATTCTACATGTCCCTTTCTATGCACTGAGACTCATGGATGATCTTAAAAGAAAAACAGGAGTTTATGACAGAGTTGGATGGAAGGCATAGTAGAGGTCTAGTACTGAGAGCTGAAGCATTGCAAGCACAGGAAAGATTGTTGTTGCTCAGTTAAACCTTTGCCTTCTGTTACAGTGTGTAGCCACTATTCTCATGACATTGAAAATGTCAACATGGCATGGAGAAGGCAGGAGAGAGGACAATGCTGCCTTGGCAGCAGGTGAGGATAGCTAAATCTATTGGACTATCTGAGTAAAGTGACCAGGCAACTCTTTGACATAAGAGCAACAACAGTATATCCCAGTAAATAGTGGTACTTGGTGTACCTTATTTACTCTGTTGAATGGTAACCTTGAATGACTATTCTCGGAACAATTGCAGGAGAGAGACATGCCTAGTTCTAGTGGAAAGGAACCTTCTAGTGGAAGGATAGATGGGTTGGAGCATCTACCTTTTGCTACTGATCCTATTGCACCTGCAGTCCTCGGGACTGGCTTTTCTGATCACTGTAGATTGTTAGCTAAGGAATGAAGGCTTCAGGTCTTTGGAATGGGCAGTATGATTTGAGCAGGCAAAAATTCAGAAAAGAGCTAGAGGATTCCCCAGGACTCTACTGATTCCAAAATTATAGGATATGCTCAGATGATATACTGCACAGATATATCTGGCATTCCCTTGTCAATTGAAGTCATTTAGTTAGAACAGTATCAACTGAAGCAAATAAACCATTTTAATCAGTTGATCAGAAGAGTAAGAAGGAAAGAGTCTACCCTTTTTTTTTACTCTAAATTGTAAAAGGTAAACATTGATAACTTATAAAATGAGATGCTAAGGAACCAGTGGGTAGGTTAAGTCAGGCTGAGAGGTAACATATTCACAAAATCAGTTGATCTAAAAATCCTAAGGGTATTACTTTATACCTTTTCCTGCTTCTCTCATGTTTGTGGGAACAACTCTGAACCTTTACTTTTATCCTAATCCTTTAAGAGCTCAAAATGTATATGCTAAAGAATGTCTATCTTTAAACTTGAAGTGGTATGAAGTAGTAAACAAGAAATAGCACAAAAATTTCTAGCAAGAACTACCAGAGGAACATAAATTCACCATCTAGTTTAAAGCTAAGTATCATCTTCCCTCTGCCCTTTATATCTAACATTATTTTGAATACCTGAAGTTAAATCCTCTCCTGGTTGGATTAATGATAACTAACCTGCTGACTTTTATGAGGTCAGAATTTCAGTTATATAATCTTTCCTATTAGAAACTGGACAGGACACCCAATATCTCTTCCACATAACAGTTTTTTCTGTTTTTTTGTTTGGGTTGTTGGGGTTTTTTGTTTTTGCTTTTCAGAGCATTTAAGGGTGCTGTTCAGCATTACTAATAGTTGTGCTAAGAGTTTTATTAAGAAATGATCACATTCATGTTTCAAGAGCAATGACAAACTGTATAGTCTCAGAGCTGCAAATATTGAAGGCAACACTTACTTTAATACTCAAAAGTGTGAAAGCATCCCTTTTGTATTCAAAGCTTCTAAGCATGGTATATGAGAGGAATTTAACAAGATTTGATTATTTTAAAAAAAACTGGAAACAAAAGGCAAAGTTTTAAATTTACACAACCTGAGAAAAAATGACCATAGTTATGCTCATTTTGATCCAGTATGATAAAAATTGATCCTTCTACAGGAAGTATGACAGCAATTTAGAAAGAAGAAATTACTAAGTCTATATAGGTGATTGGCAATGTATCTCTGATATTTGGCTTCAGCTGGTGAAAATATCAACTTATTTCTATGAATTTACAGAAATATTGGTCTTCAAGTTATAAAACAAATGAAAAATTACAGTTATTCTTGTACCTGTAGTAACAAATGACTTCCATTATTCCTTTCAAATGAAATCTACTTTGATAGAGCAAGTCTGGCTGAGGGCTTGCTCACATGCATAGAACCTTAAATGGTACAGGACCCAGATAAAAAAAAACATCATTTAAAACTTGCACTCTTACTCTTTTGACCAATGCAAGTATACTGAAACTCTTTTAATACTTTTCTGAAAAACATGCATGTCATGAGATTTTATATGCTCCTGTGTTTAACTTGAGAAACTTTTTTCTCCCTTTTTTTCAACCAAAAAGGCACTAGAATTACCCTTTTCCACTATTTTTTCCCATTCCAAAATTTCTACCTCAGAGTAGTACAAACAGGTGGAAGGTAACAGACAAGTACTTCTTCGTACACTCAAAATCTTTTAATGAACAAATTACGTATTATATGCAACACTAAGAATTTCTTTTTAGTGTAATATAAATTTAAACAACCTAACCAAATAATTGTTGTTACTGTGAATCTAATTGTTACAGGCAAAACCAAAACATTACTGAAAACAAGTACTTGTCATAGTTAAAATGGTTATGCATGCACTTTCTGGTATGTACAACCTGGTGTTGTGATTCTCACTTCAATATTTCCCTTTGTCCTAATTCTGAACCTTCACTTTTCCTGATGAAGAAAGAGGGGCATTTGCAACAATCCATCAGTGTTCAGGGACTTTTTCAGGAGGATACAAAATGAGATTTTCAAAAAGTAGATGTCTAAATATGACACTACTCTCCTTATATTAAGTAGAAAGAAATTGGTGCTTTCAAAACATATTTCTTATGAAAAAAATGCTTCTTAATCCTTCTATCAGGTAGGTGTCTGATATATTACTGCCATAAGTTATGTCACTGTTGTTATTTCTCTCAAATAAATAGTGAACCTAAAGTGGTCATATCAAACATTGATGTCGAAGTTTAAAATTAATTTGCCTATGTTTCATTTTAGGCACACTCAGATATTGAAGACTCCTATAGGGGTCACAGGTGAATTACAGGACCTTGTGGAGTGTTCTTCTTGAGGAGAGATGAGATTCTTCAGTGCCATTTAAGCACAGTTCCATTTGGCACCGTAAAGAAATGAACTGCATCTCACAGGATATGACTATATTATAAAAAGTAGATATATTAAAAAAATATTTGAGTTCCTTTAAATAAGATCTTACTCTCGTAGGTTATGCTGTGGTGCTTACTGATGCAGAAACTGATATTCACAGAATATCTAAGACTGGAAGGGAACTCCGATGATGTCAAAGCAAGTCAAGCTTTAAAGAGCTTGTGCAAGGCTTTGTTCAGTCAGGTCTTCAAAAACTCCAGTATGAATTTCTATATACTTCTACTCCTCTTGCTTCAGTTAATTCAATTATGCATTTCAATTTGTGTGCAACTGCATTCAGGCATGCATTTCTTTATATAACAGAAACAAAGAGAAAATTCACAATTACATAGAGGTATAGTTTTTGGGATCAGTTTAGGTTCAGATACAGTTCTCCGGGGTTTTTAAGACTGTGATCCTTTCCTCTTCCTTATGTCCATTTTCTGTTTCCAAAACTTGTGATATTTTTGAGGGGCAAAGAGGTTGTTTGATGTGTTTTTTCTCCATTGATATCAAGGCTTTACAGGCTGAAGTTAAGAAATATGAATGCTGGGAAGAAGAAATGAGGGAGACAGAAGAGATGGAAGAAGAACATATATTTCCATGAGTTTGCTTGGAAAAAGAATAAATTCCTCTTACAGTCCCTTTACAGAAAACAATTCCATTTTAAAGCACATTTGAAGAAACTGAGCAGGATGTAGATAGATCTACAGCTATAAAGCACTTACATTTTCCCAGGACCATAAGATAGTGAGGTTGCTCAGCTAATGGCTAGTCGCAGGAACTCAGAGTTGTCACGAGACATTTTCTCAAAATCTAAAGCTTTGATATTTAAAATACAATGGAAATGTATCTACACAGCTGTGACATCCAAATGTTCATAATTTCCTGTGAAGCATTCAGCATTAATTCTCACTAAAACAATAGGCCCTAAGATACAATGTGACTATTAGTACTGAGCTCAGAAACCTGAAATTGTCACTACATTACTGAAAAAACACAAATACTTCAAAATAAGAATGGATTCTCTTGACATCTCAGGATTTTCATCCATATGTATTATATGTTTAAATTAACAGTCCCCACACTCTAGTAATTTCAGATTGTTAGTGTCAATAAATCATCTTAGAACAAGTGTAATTCTAATTTCAGAAATATGTTCCCATGAGCCAACTTGTAATTATACAATCTGCCTAGGAAACCTAGGAAACACCATCTCCTTTAAAAAAAAAGTTTTGATAAAAATGAAAATACTATTTCACAGAACCACAAAATTTGACATTGTAAAAGACCTATTGAAATCATATAGTCCAACCTCCCTGTTAAAGCAGGTTACCCATAAAAGTGTCCTGTCAGGTTTTGATTATCTCCCCACATGGAAAGTCCACAACCTCTGGACAGTCTCTTCCTGTGTATGAGAACACTCATTGCAAAAGAGTTCTCTTTAAATCAGATGAAATATTATATTCTTTAATTTGTACCATTTTCTGTTATCCTATTAGTATTATCCTATCCTAGCATTGGGAAGAATCTGGCTCCCTCATCTTCGCTATCTCCCATTTCATCACACATATTGACAAAATCCACCATGGCCCATCCTCCCTCCACCCCTCCCCCTCAAAGCCACCTCTGCTCTAGGCTGAACAAAACTAGATCCTGCAGTCTTTCCTCAAATGAAAGTTGCTGCAGTCCCTTCACTACCTTTGCTGGAATCACTATATTAAATTCTCTGTTGTACTGGAGAGCCCAGAACTCAATAGAGCACTCCAGATGCAGCCTCACCAATGTCAAGTAAATGATCCCCTCCTTCAACCTGATGAAAACATTCTTCTTAATACAGACCAAATGGAAGAACAGCAGGGAGTAACAGTGAAGAGGGATGGATAAGCCTTAATAACCTCTCCATAATATTCCAAACCCAAGCCTCTGGCAAACAGCAAACCTCTGCAGGTGAGGAGAGAGGTCAACAGATGGGTCCATCATTCCTCACAACAGAGAGTCTCCTACCATTGTTTACTTATACTGATTCTGAATGGCTTGGGATCAGAGGCCAGAAACACTTAAATTTACAGAATTCTCCATTCCTCATCAATTATGAGGACAGTGAAGTTACTCTGTAACTACAAGGCATTAGGTAGGGTAGGAGACTTCCTTCTGGTGTGAGGAGACACCAGCTTCATCATGACCGGAGTTTCAACTCTCAGACTTCATAAGCACAGGCTCTTCCTAACGCTCCACTACAGCTAGAAGTTCTGGCTCTTGAAGCCTCAGCCATGATCTGGACAGTCTCTGACCTCTCTGATGCTGCAGTCCACTGACTCGCCTCAGGAGTTCTTTTTCTTGGCAGCACAGCTCCTTAAGAATCACTCACCTTTTGCAGGCTAGAATGGGATCTGCCCCAGCCTCAGTAAAAGGCCTGCAGCTTGAGCCTTACAGAGATGCATCCTCCTTCTGAAGCTCCATTCAGGTCAAAGAATCCAATCACAAAGGGACACTTGCTCCATCTGTGGACTATGAGTTTTAGCAGATGACTACTACAGCTAAAGACAAGTATGCTGGAAAGAAAAAGTTTATCTACCCTTCCTTTACATCTTGATGCTCTTAGGGAATGGTGAAATGGAGAGGATGCTATTCTTATCCTTACCTTAGAGTGGCAGGAATATTTAATAACTAAGTTTTAATACTTAAATTACATATAAATGTAGAAAGGAAAACCTAGACACAGCAGGTAATTTGACAACTAATTAGTTACATTTGTGGTTGAGCAGGATATATGTTCAGTTTGGTTTTGGGTAACACAGATAAGAAATTATAAATAAGGATAAGAAATTATTTCCCTTTATGGCTTAGGGCTTCTAATTAGACAGGATTCTAATCCTGGTGTTGAATACATATATAGTGAATAGCCACTGTACTAAGTAAATAAACACTGTACTCAGACAGATGTTTACGTCAGTCACTTCTGTGCCTTTTAATAATACACAACTTACACTATAACTACTGCAGTTGATGAGCTTTAGCAATGTTTTAACTGTATAAACAGAATATGTTTGCTTTCATTTATTTATCTGCGATAAAATCAAATACGATACACAAGTCTAGCTCTACTTCTCCATTCATATGATTCCAATGAAGGAACCACTAACCTCACGAAGCATTTTTTGCATTGACTTTAACTGGCCAAAATCTAAACCAAGTTTAAATTTAAGAATTATTTCAGTGACTGATTATTATTAGTAAGTTTAATGTTTGGTCATTATAAATTTTATTTGATTCTACTTTTTTTTTTTTAACAAATATTTTATATCTCCACTGTCTGCACAAATGCGTGTAGGCCGTGGTTCATTTAATGTGGATAGGCATAAGATGAGTCACTGAAGGGAGCCTGGGCCATCCCAAATTTACGCATTTCCATGTAAACAGCTATATTTGGTTACATAAATCTCATCCATATGGCATGCTTAGTTTTATTTCCTTTTCCATTGGGATCATTTTAGATTACAGTAGCTGTTTAAACAGTTGAAATGTATTGGCTTAATAGGCACTTTGGGGAAAATACTGGAAGTAGATAAATGTGTTAGACAGCAGGAGTTTAAGCATAGATAAGGAAAGGCCTAAGCCAGAGAGCAGAGATGGTTGGAAAATGGAGAGAGGGAAGAGGAATAAGAAATGTAAAACATTATCATATTGAAGAGCATTCTGAGTTTTCAGGTTTCTTGGACTGAATAATAAGGCCAGGCCTGCAAAATGATACCCTGCATTTTAAAGGGGAAGATCTCATTTGGGACAGGAAAACCCTGGAATGTGCATGTTGTGGGTGTCATCATATGTAGTAATTCAGTTATATAGTAAACCCACATCTAGGTTATTGTTTTCCTCTAAGAAAGAGTCAGACTCTTGAATGCTATTAATCTAATTGATAGAGTTCTGGATTAAAACAGATTTACAGAGACAAGGTGGTGACATACTAGTAACTTCACCATGTATATAAAAGTTTAAGACTGAATCATGTCAGTATTACGCAGAACTCCATTCTTATGGGGCTGAGACAAATTTTGGAGAATAGTAAACTTTAAGCAATCCTCCATAATACCAACTAAGCGAATGATGTAAACTACCTGAGAATGAGCATTGTGAGCATGCTAGTACTCTCCAATTCTATTTTAGGTTTATTGATATTCCCTAGACCCAGAAATTACATTTCTATTTTGTCCCAATTTGCTCTTTGTTTCCAGTTCCATCTAGTCAGTACCGAATGCGCCTACCTTCTCAAGAAGTGTGTCTAATCCACCGTGCTACCTTTATAAATTGTCTTTCTCATAAGGCTTCGGGGAAAAAACAAGAAAAAGTTTCATATCTGTAGCCATAGCCAAATAAAACCATAATGGGTGACAGCATCTTTACCTATGCAGATGAGACAGTCTTTACATACACTACAGGTAGATTCAAGAAAATGCTGATTAAATGCTCTGTTGAGGATCACTCTGGTTTCAATATGTGTCTCTATTTTATCTCATATTCTTACCATACATATGCACCTATTTCTTCTGTCATTTCATAGATACAGAATAACCCTGAGAAACACACTGATGTTGGGGAAAAGAATGACCTTTCCATGGGACTGTCTATGGTAGATTATTTATTTTGGATATGAGGCATGCAAGAATCAATAATCCAAAACTAAATGAATCCTCCTAGGCTTTCTTCATACCCTGTGTTGAGAAAGAAGTAGTTTTGGAAGCTGATTCTGATAACTACAGGGCCATCTTCTGCAGCCACTCTGACCCAGGACCTGTCCTGAGTGGTCACTGGGTCTATACCCAGGCTGAGAGATCAGCTGCTGCTTTCCTGTTTGCAGGTTCAACTAGCAGTGATGCTGAGCATGTGTCCCAGAGATACACACACATAGAGGACACAGACACAGCCTGTCACACAGACAGACTATGGGTTGCCTTTAATAGAACCACATTTTTTTGACTCACACCAGGCACAAGCCCAGACAGCTACACCCCTTCCTCTTGGGCTGGCAGAGGCAGGAGATCACTAGTGTAGCACACACGTGCACTCTCCAGGTTCACAAGCACATGCAAATTCACTGATCCCCTGAGCACCATGATGCCCACTCTTCCTTCCTGGCCCCCTGTTACACTTTGGATTTTAAGCTACAAGCTGCCCAGAGCAGACACATTTATTTAAGATTTTTAAAAAACCTTTTGGTTAGTTGTAACCTCGAGTTCATGTCCAGACAAAACACTACTATGTTTTCTCTAAGAGAATCTCTTTTCCTTTAGTGAGAAAAAATCCAGTATCTCACAAGTCCCTGCCTGGATCCCCCTTACCTGCCCCACTCATTTGTGACTTACCAGCAGCTGGGTGCTCACTGCAAACATGCAGCACTTACACACTTATCCCATGGGCACCCCACACTCACAGGTCCCCATTAAATACTAGCACAGATCCTGCCTGCCTGCCTGTCCCTTCTCAAACCTGGACCCTCTACTTGCTGGTTGGTCCAGCTCAGAGTTTGTCAGTGAATACACAAGCAAATTACAGATACACCTGGCTTGAGTAGGACACAGACACTCACTTCCATCACCCGACACCAGGCAAATGGGCTGTGACCTGCAGTCCCATTGAAGCCACTGTTGCTGAGCCCATCATATGATTTACTTCCCCTGGTCCCCCTCAGTAGCTGGTTGTCTTTGTCTCCACTGGGATAGAATTAATTTTCTCTGTACCAGCGTTGTACTAGTTACTCATCATCATGGCTAGGCTTCGTGAACGAAGATTTGGGTACTAGTTACTAGAAGAAGAAGAAAAAGAAAAGAAGAACAAAATTAACTCTATCCCAGCCAAAATCAAAATACTGGTTTTGGGAAGAGACACTTCTTCCTGCCCCAGTGACTAAACTCCAGGAACCCCACTGGCTCCAGTAGCTGACACCACAGGCCAGGAGCCCAGTCTGACTCCAGGAGCTGGCACCTGCTCCACTCATGCTCTTCCCTCCAGTATCTGGTACCAAGTCCCTGCAGCACTCTCACACACAGAATAGATAGTAAGATTATGCAGGCACAGAGTTAAGAAAAGATTTATTAAGCAAATATGAGAAGAGAGGACAAACTGTGGTGATCATTTTCAAGGTTTAGTCAAATAAGCACACTGGTCAGCTATGATTAACATGCCACTAGCCCTGGTTTACATTCTTCATTTATTCCTCTCTGCTCACTCTTCCTCTGCACATTGCACATTCATACCAACCCCTTTCAGCATCCTCAAGCCTCAGGTTTGCATCCTTATGAGTTGCAAAGTGTCAGCTTGCCTGCAGTTTCTTGATACTTCATCAACTAGTGTGACTGACTCATTGTTTCTGCTCACTGTCTTTATAAATGTTAACTAGACAAGGTTTTATGACCATCTGGTTTGCCTCTCCCTTTCTTTATCCACTCAACTGAAAAAATTAAACCACCCCACATACTCTTCAGGCCAGTGACAAGGTTTGTTCTTATGACCTTTCTTGTAATTTCTTGTTCAGGTCTGTCTTTGCATGTTCTGATTTACGACTCCTTTGACAAGTACCCCTAGAGGAGAGGACACTCTCCTTCTACATGCCCTTACAGATTGCTTTGATGTAAGATATTTTTCACAGCATGTGATAAATTACTCTTTAATCACATCTATTTTTTGAGAGGGTTATATGAAGTAATAGTTGAGTACTCTGAAGACAGTAATGGATGTGGAGGGTGCTGCAGATCTTCCTCAGATCGGTAGGAGCAATGATATAAAGAGTGACTATATTCTATTACAGAGCAGTCTTGGTGCTGAGTACATCAATAAAAGAGAATAAAGGGCCACTTCAAGCTCTGGAGCTCTATGCTGTTAGCTCATATTCTGCCTCTGTTCTACACTGCTCCAAATATCTCTCTCTTGAACAAATTTATTACAGAAGGGGGTAGCTGTAAATAGTTGTGATTGTGAGCCAGTCTGTTCTACTTCATCTTGGAGACAGGCATCAGTCTTTGTCTCTCTTTCATTTAGTGCAAGAGCTGTTAATTACTATGTCCAGGTAAATAATGCTTTTTGCTGAGCTAAAACAGGAGTGGGAGTTGAAATATTGGGTTAGAGAAGGTCAATGCAGTTGCATACTGAACATGATTCTAAAGATGACAGTGGAGAACCATAAGAGTAGAGAGGCTTTGCCTTCCTATGTGGCAAGGGCAGGATGACAGGAATCCTCCAGATTCAGGAATATTCCAGGATGTCTAAATAACTCAAGACTCAGAGATCTGTTTTTGAGGCTTTTTGTAAAGAAAAAAAAGTTATAAGGCTGTAAGCTGTGTACTTTTCTAGAAGATCTGAGCATGATCTTATTGACAGAAGAGGTGTCAGATATCTTCCTTCAATTTCCATGCCTCACTCTCACAGTGACAATACTTAATTAATCCAAATGTAATTAATTTAATCCAAATAGCATCGCCAGTACCTGGTATCAGTGATGTGAAATATTGAGCTGTCTGTCTGTTGAAGAATTGACCCTGGAAAAATCATTATGGGATGTTGATTGAAATACAGATCATCTACTGAGCACCATGATCTTATGAAGTTTTCCTAGAGTTACTAAACTTTTCCAGGTTTTTAGTTCTACCTTACAGGGAATATCTTTTTATCCATACCGTGATCCATTATTTCATAGGCTTTGTATTATTTCTGCGTGATAAGATACAGGGAACAAATAATTCTCTTAGGACTTTAAGTCAAATGAATGTACAACAGGTATGATCACTGAGTCATTCATGGAGTATTGGGTGTAAATTTTGTGTGTGAGATAAAAACACACATAATTTTATTTCATTTATGATCTTTACATAGTAAATGTTTATGTCTGTTTATATCTACAATTATTATTAATTGCATTCATGAACAAATAGGCACCCTTTGAATACAATTAATTTGAGATTCTTCTTTTAGGAAACCATGAGATAAATTTCTGCTAGAATTAAAGTCCATTTATTTCTTTCCCTTGAAAAAAAGGGGACACTATGGTTACTGGTTTAGGTGTAAAGACATGAGTTTCTTTCTTGGATATAAAGGTGTGGAAAGCAATACAAAGAACACAGAGGAAGAAATAAAACAAAATCCACAAACAAAACCAAAACCTGACACATAAGGAGATTCTCCTTGAGAATTTATATTTGTATAAAAATTTGGTCTTTGTTCAGCCTAACATCACCTAATATGAGCCTAATATCACCTCTGTGATATCATAAACTCTTATTGTATTTCTATGAGTTACTGTGGTTTTGATGTGTTCATATAAAATACCTGTTTCATCTTCATGATTTAATTGACTTTGCATTTTTCTTAACTTGTTTCCTTCTTGAAATGTGAAGAATAGAAGGTGTGGGCACACCAGTTGTCTACAGACGCAAAAGTATTCTCTCTGTTTTGTTGTTAATATATGATATAAATTGTCGGGGTTGAGGATGAAGAAAGCTATGAGAAATGGAAAAGAGAACGGGAGATTTGTCAAGAGATCTGTGGTACCCCAGAGAATGAGAGTCCGGTACGAAGCAACTGAGGTGTTTAACCCCAATGTGCCTCTAGTTTTTACTGTTATGTTCAAGAGTTCATTGTATTTTACCCTCAATTGTACTTTAAAACAGTTTTTATGAAATTTCCCCTGGTTCGATGTACCCTTTAATCCCGGTCCCTTATTGGCTCCTGCTTGCTGCATTGCAGTAATTCCTTTTATGGTCATGGTCCCCTATACCGGCAGTGCCAACCCCTGTTTTCCCTTTTATGGTTGATATTTACATGCTCCTCTCTGGTTGCTCCTCTCCTTCTTGCTGTTTCCACCCCAACCCTATATAAAGCCGGAGCTCCCTTAATAAAGTGCCATTTTCTGCAACCATCCCGAGAGTGGAGAATCCTTTTTTCCCTTTGGGACCGCGTCAATAAATCCCTACATAATAATGCTCTTAATTTTATTCATGGTCCTAATAAGTCATTGGAGAGTAAGAGGGTCATCTGAATGGCTGTTCAGGATACACTGAAAATAAGAGGTGAAGTATCCATACTCATCTATTCCTGTAATGAGACATGTCAGTGTGTTATTACAATGTAATACAGTATACATTGCAGAGATTATACTAGATAAAAAATTAAATTAAGTGGTCAGTCTAATTATTTAAGGCATCAGCAAAACATAGTTGCATTAATAATTCACAAGAAGTAGTGGTTCACTTTGCCTGACTGAAAACAATTACACTTTTGGAAACATCTGATTATTTATAGTTCATAGAATCTGCCTTCATGATGATAAATGATACCTTATTACAACACTTTCCAAATGTTTTCTGTATTCATTGTATCCAAGTTTTAAATGAATCAACTTCTCATTATGCTTGTAGCATCATTAAAACACTGAAACATGTTGCTTTCCTAGCAACAAACTTCAATCACAGAAGTACAGAAAAGAGACAGTAAAGCAATTTATTCTTTAAGACTTCCATGTGAGACAATAAAAAATAAGATTAAAAAAAAATCACATAAATAGCATATTTTTTTTAACAGACATTTATAGCTTCTCAGTGAAAGAACTGCAGTTCATATTTATTCCATTGAATTTTTAACATTTAATTGAATGCCTAAATTGCATGGGAATTTACCCTAAGCTCCCCTTTTTGCTGATGCTAAAGTGAGAACCTTCCCTATAGGTAAATAAACTAGCTGAATATCCCAGTAGTCCACTCAAATGCCTGTCTTTTTCCAGTGAATACACAAAAAAAAAAAAAAAAGGACCAAGAAACAGGGACTTGAGATAAAATATTTATTAGATTTAGAGAATACTTCTTTTAAAACTTTTAGCAGATTTGTTTTATGAAGTGTATAGCCCAGAAAATGTGTAACCTTGCACCTGAATTGCATGGATGGTCAGACGTCAAATTCAAGATGGTAAAGATGTACCCAGAAATTTATCTACGCTAGCAAGTTGTATAGAATTGCTCATGGCCTGTTTTTCATTGTTGCTGACAAATAATCATAGAATTATAGAACGGTTTGGGTTGGAGGAGATCTTAAAAGTCACCTAGTTCAACCACCCTGCCATGAGCAGGGACATCTTCCATTAGACCAGTTTGCTCAAAGTCCCATTCAGCCTGACCTTGAACACTTCCAGGGATGTGTCATCCACAACTTCTCTCGGCAACATGTTCCAGTGCCTCACCACCTTCACAGTAAAGAATTTCTTCCTAAAATTTCTTCTAAATCTACCCTCTGAGTTTGGAGATGTTCCCCCTTGTCCTATCACTACATTTCCTTGTAAAAAGTCCTTCTCCAGCTTTTCTGTAGGCAGCCTTTACATACTGTAAGGTGCTATAAGGTCTCCCCAGAGCCTTCTCTTCTCCAGGCTGAAGAACCCCAGCTCTCTCAGCCTGTCTTCAGAGGAGGTGGGTTCCAGGCCTCTGATCACATGACATAACCTGTGCTCATACTTCTGAATTTTCTTCTCCTCCAAAACAGTATTTTGTACACTGGGTTGTGATCTGCCCTTTGCCCATGCTTTCTGGAGCAGTGCTCATGTGTTGGACAGTGGAAAGTATCTGTGTCACACGAGAGAGAAAAGCTGGCAACCATGTGGACAATGAAACTGCGTAGATGACTGCAGAAAAGTGCTTGAATTCATTCACATTCTCATCCTGTTTCACTTACTAGTACAGAAGCAGTCTAATATGAAAGCATTAGTACAAAACTCCATACTGTATGTCTTTGAATTTGGAGGACCACACGCAAATGAGGCATCTAAGCTCACATTAGTGGTCTTAGTGGAGTCTGGGGAGCTGATCTGAGCAGCTGTATATATTAGGACTAGCTGAATAGCTCCCTAGGCTGCAGTGATAATACATATTTGGTCTCCACTGACTACAGCTCGAACTTATAAGCCTCTCTAAGTGTTCTCACTGTCCCTGCCAATCTGAACTGGGTGAGGGGCTGCAGGAGGTATGGGGTGTTATACTTTTACCAGGCTGTTTGTGACTGACAGCTGTTCCAGGGCTTCCCCATGTGGGTCCCAGGGGCTGCCATGAGGGACATGATGCCACTCCACCTCCGTGAGGTTCAGCCCATCGCTTCCCCCTCCACACACACACACACTCTCTCACTCTCCCCACAAGGTAGTTCTGACCCAATAATAACTGATCTGGTGTCTAACAGAGACAGATATTTTTATTAATAATATTTTAGTACTCTTAAACATTTATAAAACTATTTTTAGCTATTTAAAGCAAGTATTCTCCTTTTTATTCTAAGAATTATTAAAAAAAAAATCTAAGGAATGCTAATAAATGTATCAGTAATCAGCAATTTTTTCTCAGATATTAAGTACATTGGATTTATGCACACATAACCCCCCTGAACTCATTAGACCTGCTCATGCAGTCAAAGAGAAGGAGGTAAATCTATATCTACGTTTATTTTGGAACGCACAGATTTAAGTAAAAAATTTCATATGTGCAATCCCATTCTTCATAACCTACAACCTTATAAACTTATAAGCTTAGAGTTTACAAATTTCTCTTCTCATATATGGATATTTAGCAAATACTTACACTGATTTAAAATATTATAATTCTATCTTTCACATTCTCTAATCATAATATCTACATGATTAAACCTTTCCAGTATAAGAAGATAAAAAATACTATATGATTAATATTTCTTAATGGACAAGTAGCTCATATATTTGAAATTTTATGATTATGTTATATATTATAAATATATTATAGATGTGATTATAATTTATTTTTTCCCATATATGACCGTTGCCTTTTTTTTAAACTTTATGTTTTTTTATGACACATGCCCCTAATATCAATGTATAAAGGTCTCAGAAATGCTCAAAGAATTCATACAAAGATTTTCTTAAAAGGCTAAACGATGTGATAAGAACTACTTTGAAAATATTTATTATTTTCTTCTGCGTGATGACTGACAGGACCCATGGAATCCTCATTAATTTGAACAGCTTGGGTGACCTTTAGAAATTCACATATTCCTATTAGATATGCCTGTACTGAACTATTCCTGTTTCTTCATCAAAATTTACGTATTGATTGCTAAGACCAATATAGTATTTTTTCTGTAGCTATGACATGAATTCAATCAAACTTTTTTTACAGTTTAGCTGTCAAAAACTCTGTATGTAGATGTTGTGAATTTTGAATGTATGTGTTAGATTAATGCAAAATAGTCAGTCCAAATAACCTCTATTTTCAAATAGATTTAAGAGCTTTAATGAGGCACATTTTGGGTCCTAATGCTCACCTTTCATATGTCATTTGGGCATGTGAAATTATCCATGTTTTGTCTTCTTAAATAAGCCAGAAACCACCACTAGAAATAGGAAGATGTGGTCCCTTTTATCCTATCATTATATTGAATTCCATTATTTTCTAAATGTATCCTTTACAAATATCATACAGAATTCTATCTTTCTGCCTGTAATATCACTTGAAATATTTCTTTTCATACAGTATTTCAGACATACAAAATATCCCCTTCATCTCTAAAATTGGTGAGGTTTTTTGCACTTTTTTTAAAATGGTTTATATGACTAAATTAATTAATAATAGTAACAGCAGACGTACTTCTAATCAGTTGCTGTCAGAAGAGAGAAAGACTATTCTATTATACACTAAATAAGATTACAAAAATCAAAACAGAAAGGTGATCTAACACAAGAAGCTGCAAAAACCTTAGACACTAAGAATCATTTCTCACAAACATCAGAGACTATTTTGCAGGATTATCTTCTGAAGTTATAGCACGTAATAAATTGCAAATTTGCCTAGACAGAACATATTTAAGCTGATGAAAAACTTAAAGAATCTACCTAGTTGTCAGTGCTTAACAGTTGCTGCAATTATTATTATATTTTTAAAATAGTATTATTTTTAAAAGGAACATTACACTGTAAGTACGTAAAGACTTAGAAATATGTGCGCACCTTTTGTTAAGCAGTTGTTAATCAGAGATTTTTAGCTGACATGGAGGCATCTGAGTATAAACAAAGTATTTGGAGTCTATAGTGTGTTTCATCTTTGTTTAAATAATATTAGTTGACATGAGAATTGAGCACATATCTAAAAAAAATTGAGCAAAAAATGAAAGCAAAATACTAATAGCAAAGTAATATTGTAAATATAATCATCAACTCTGTAAGCACAACCCCATACATCAGGGTTGCAAAATGGAACTTCTGTCAGGTATGTGTTAGACTAAACCACTCTCACCATCTTGGCAATATTTCTTATTTGTCCCTGGAAAACAAAAAAAGAATTATAATTCCTGTGATTAGATAGACAATCTACCCTGAGTTCTGGTTGCCTTACAGAAATTCATCCCAGTGTCAAAATGAAATCCTTAAATGCCTCTGATCATAAGCCAGCTTCATATTGTTTTCTAAGCACAGT
Organism: Manacus candei; assembly: GCF_025592945.1. Classification (NCBI taxonomy): domain Eukaryota; kingdom Metazoa; phylum Chordata; class Aves; order Passeriformes; family Pipridae; genus Manacus; species Manacus candei. The sequence goes on from NW_026138062.1 coordinate 10,480,465, forward strand.
TAGTCACTTTTAGTAATTGGTAAACACAGTCAAGTAGACAAAAATCCCAACCAAACACAAACAAAACCATATGAGCAAAATATACAATGAAAAAAAAAAAAAAGGAACCAAATAATGAGTTTTGTACCGTTCTTATTTGATTTGTTCTTGTTTTGTTCATCCAAGTAATAATATTCCACCTAAATGGGGCCTGTTTAACTTTGAAAACATATATGCTGCTTAAAACTTAGCTGGATTCGAAGTAAGCCCTGCAATTAAAAAAAAATCACTTTGAATTTCAGCTAAAAAATCTTTAATTGAATGGAGAAAAAAATTTAAAAAAAAAACTTATTAGGAATACTGTTATTATATTATTATAGAAATATGGAACTACAGTTAAAGAATTACATTTTTCTTGAGTGAAAAAAATGCAGTCCTAGAGAAATATTCTCATTATTTCAAATATACACTCAGCTTCAGGAAAATATTGGAATGCTCTTTAAAAGTACAGCTTTTCATTATTAAGGGTGTTTATTTACATGTTTTACTTTGAGTATTTCATGTCTGTGTATCAATACATAATATTCCTCTTCACGGTGCCTAATGAGTCATCATAACTGAACTATTTACTAAATATTTGACATTATATTGTTTGATTTTAAAAATCACCAAATACAGTGCCAAATTATTACTGTTATACAGGTCTTATGTTTCGATTATAAGTTACCCTTTTTATGTTGAGATCATGCAATTACTACGTCATTTCTTTGAAATCTTTTAGACAGGTCTATTTAAGAGTCTTCGAAAGTGGAAGACTGAAAAGATGGAAACATGAGGGATGAGGTTTCACTGTAGATTGAGGCTAGTACATTTAGGTGTTCATATTTTAGTGTTTAAACTGGAGGTTATAAAGATTTAACAAAGTTTTAACCAATTTATTTCAATGTCTAATTGTTTGAATCACTGTTTGTTCTCTACATTCATTCAACAAAATAAGGGCTTTTTGGATTAAAGATCTCTCAATGCTACTTTTATTCCTTAGTCATAGCTCTTTTAGTGTCAGCAGGTAATCATAAAAACGTTACATCATATTGTTCATTTCAGTATCTACATCTTTGAAAAAATGGACTGAGTTTAATAGTGGTATAGTATTGAATATAATACCAAAAAAATATATATACTTTAACCCATGAATTCTCAGTAAATATTCTAAAGCATTTATATAGGTAATACATGACTAAAGGATGAAAGAGTATTTTTAATTCAACTGTGCATAGGATGGTAAGCAAAAATTTCAGATCTAGTGATTCCAGATACAGTAATGTTTTTGAAAAGCATACATGAAAGGCACTTTTTCCAGAAGAAAAACCTGAAGATAATCTGGCAGAATTCCTTGCATATAAGAATGCTTAGTCAATACGATGTAAGAACTTAAGGAATGAAGCAAAGCTGTATTTTTGTCCACTTCATATAATTTCAAAGCATGATACAAGTGCCACATCTAAGGGGTAGTACACAAACTCTTCTATCTTTTCAGTGTGGTATAATCCACAGTAACCTACTAGCAAATCAGACCTTGAAGGTACTATCTAGTTTTCAAACTAATCCAAGGTTAAAATGAATAATAATAAAGATCATAATAATTAGTGCCTAGGAGCCAGTGCCATTTAAGTACTCTGCTTCTAGAAAAACCACTCTCAAAGGAAATGAGTCATAGTGATATAACCTCAGGTACGTTATAGATACATCTTTTTGATATTTTGAATTGGTGATCTGGTTAGCTATAGCAAGAAAATACCTCTGGGTTTTGTAATTTGATTTTGGGATGTTAGCTTTGTAAATATATTGTCAGTTTTTAACATGTTACATCAGGTAGAAAAAGTGCAATATTATATACATCTGTTTTTTGTTCCTGTAGTGTATTTCTGAAAGAGTTAATATGAGAGAACAGAAACTGTTCTCCTTATCTGGAGACACCACAGGTATCTTCAACTGTTACTTGAAACAGTTTGTGTTGTCAACAGTGACACAAACTATTAAGAGGAAAACAAAGCCTGTACAATTTAAGAAATTATCAAAACAAGCATTAGGAGTCACCACTTGAACATTTTGCTGGATATAAACTGTCAGACATGAGCAATGCTAGGTACTTTTTGTTCTTTTACTAGACAGAAGGTGTGAGGGGGAAGGAACCATAACTGAACATGTGCCATCCTTTGGGTAAGTTGTAACTACTTAAGGAATTTTCATTTTACATTTCAAAGTGTTTAGGTATTAGAGGTTTTTTTCAAAAAATCTGATTCCCTGAAATAAAATATGCAGTGAGCAATTTAACTGCATTTTTAAATAAATTTTCAAGTAAGCATCCCAAGTTGAAACAATAGTATATTTTTATTGGCTTGATTTTTGTTTGTTTTTTTTTTTTTTAACAAATAAATAAACCAGCAGAGTTTACTTTAAATGGTAAGTTGACTTACAGTGTACCGTGAATGACAAAATTCTTCTATTAATAGGAAAAATAATGAAAACGAAAGCTAAAGGTAAGGCATAAGGTCAGTTCATTCAGGAAATATTATAAAATGAAATGCAGGGTAGAGAAGAGAGCATGGAGAATAGGAAAAGTTGCTGAAGTGAAAGTTAAGTATCTGCATATTACCTGACTGCTTTTAAAAAGAAAGCTATTTATCACTTCATAAATAATATCAATTACCTCACAGACTAAAAAAAACATACTAAAAGTACATGCAGAACAAATCATGAGTTACAACAATTTAAGGATATATCCGTTACAATGTCCACTCCTGGTCCCTTAGGGTGAGATTATAGGGTTTAACATTGCAATAAATCCCTCCCCTTGCCCTTGCTCCAGCTTGGACTTATCAAAATACCACAGTCACTTAGGGTTGTACCTTCTTCAAGTGGAACCTTATCTATGAACCACAGTCTCTTCAGAGGAATACCTGCTGTGGCATAAATTTATCCACAGCCAAAGTTTCACCTGTTCCAGAGTGCCCTTATCCATGGGTAAATTGATCAGAAGAAAATTGAGCCTTAAATGTTTCATGTTAAACTTTTATTCTCAAGCTTTCTACTATATTAAAATTCAGTGTATGAACCTTAATTTTACATGCTCATTTGAATACCTAAGCAGTATGTTCTTAGAATATAGTATCTCTAACTTAAATTCTCTGCCCAAGGTCCAGCTTTTCTTTTCTTATGACTAACTTGATTTAAAATACAACAGGTGTATCAGCTGATGCAGATTTGCTTTTCATTTCTTTAATCAGTATTATTTACAATGCAAGCTGCTGTCTGAAGAAAGGGATAATTTAACTTTATCATGTTAAATATTACAGAATTTTTTTCTTAAAAATGTATTATCTGTTAATAAAGTTACGTAATCTTTGATTTACATTAGCTTTTCAGAAAGTTTATGTAATTATAATGATCCTGATTAATTGGGAAAGTGAAATCAAGAAAGTATCTGCTCTTCCCTTATTAGGCAGTTCTGACACTGAAAATCATTATAACTATAATTTCTCTACCCATATGATTTTAACTCTGCAATATATTCAGCTTGGCAAAAGTAAAATACTGTTTTGACAGTGGATACAAAAAATATGATATTCAGTTTCACTACTCATTAAAAGTAAACTAAACCCTGTAAAATATTAATAGAAGCTAAATATATTAGCGAAAAAAATAATCAGAAACTTTTCATTGGAAACAAAAGCATCCTAGAAAGTTGAGATTTGCCACTTCTAAAAATACTTTGTTAGTTAACATGACAAAAAAACAGTGAACAATTCTTCACCAGTAAGTTCACTGAAAAAGCAGTTCATGTGCAAAAGGTACAATATGTAATCAATTATAAGAACTGTCTAAGGAAAAGTGATTTTTTTTTAAATGAATAATAGTGTTGTGTTATAAATTATTCTCTTCTTTTATTGTGTGGTCTGGTCTAGAGGTGAGAAAAAACTTAGCAAGGAGTTTAGACAGGCTGAAAAATAAAGCTTGGCCTTGAAATTCTTTGCAAGTGTTTTCTCAGAATAAACATTTCCAGTTAGTAAAATATGCACCAAATAAGTTTTCAATCTTGAGTACACTTATTCTATTTCTTTTGCTTTTTATTTTTAACTGGAATTAATTGTTCATAAAAAATGATGGATTGACTTCCTCAAAAGTGAACACTTAAACCTAGTACAACCAACAGATAAATTGGTTTTCAGTCTCCTGTGTGACATATATTACAGTCCTCTAGAGACGGAAGAGAGAACTTATTGCATTTTAATATTGCTTAAAAAATATATTCCCAAAATTTGACTCAATCCTACAATATAAAATACTATTAGCTCACCAGATCGCTTGCAAAATACTAAGCAAACTAGTGAAGTTTTGCTTTATCTAAGAATTGAACCACAAATGTCTCTTTGATTGCGCTTATCTTCAAAAGTCAACTTTACCTTAAATGTGTGCATGAAATTGCATTGATCAAATTGAAATTGAATTGATCAAACAGAGTTTATTCTTCAAGAGTTGAAGAATAAGAAATCACAAGAGTTACAACCCAATGGGCGCTTTTTTCCCCAAGGTTAATAGTTAATAAAATAATTACAAGTAAAATAATAAAAAATTACATTGTTGATCTCTGTGTTCATACACTCATGCTTAAAAATGCATATTATATATGAATATAGATAAATAAGTGGAAATTTCTAAGTCTGTACAAAATCTAATTTACATATATTCTGTTCTACGCCCTGGACCTGCTCTACAGATTTAGGGGGAAGGTAATTTGATTGACTCTGGGCAGTCAGTGGGAGAAAATTCTCAGGAGGTTCAATAACAAACTTCTAAATGCAAACTTTAGAACATTAAGTTAAAATAAGGCACTTGGCAAATTTTAAAGCAACATCCAAACAAAGTAAGGCACTTCACAAATCATTGACTTGGCAAACTCTAATTTAGCAAACTTTAACTTATCCAGACACAACAAGGTACTTACTAAGGCATTGACTGGAAGTTTTTAGCCTGGCTTACAATATACTTTGAGAAGAAGAAGCTAGGAGAAGAAAGAGAGAGAGAAAGAAAAAGAAAAAGGAGAGAGAAAGGTATACAGTCACCACCCTAGGACCCATCATGGTCTCAGATGCTTTTAAATCCAGGGCAGTGGAACACACCACTGCACACGCGTGTCACCACCTTTTTATCTGCTCTGGTCTCCTAAGGCCCTCCGCAAGGGGTACCTGTGCTTTAATTTTCCATGAAGGGCCCACAAGGTCACCTGGTGTCATTTTGGGTTTTTTGACATGAGATGTGGTTGGCCACCGTTTTGGGACTGGACTAGAGGCTGACTAAGGCTCCAGGGGGTGTGGGATGCAGTGGTACACTGTCCCACTGCAGCAGGATACCCTGTGTGGAATGTGGTAAAACAACTCAGTGATCTATTTTGCAAAGCTATCAGTGGTGGACTGAGAGGTGGTGTCCTGCTGCTTTTGGTGTTGAATTATGCTAAAACGAGTCTGACTCCTTAACCCCAAAGTTAAACATCCTGATAGTGAGGTAAATGTGTGCCGGACATGGTAAAGTATTCTTATCTAAAAATGCTAAGCTGACACAGTTGACCTGGACACATATGACTGACAGCCAATTGCTTTATACTGTAAAAGTCAAGTCCCACTTTCAAGAGGCAGGTTCTTCTAACATACCCCTTCTTCGAGTGTGTATGGAGATTCCTCTCTTGGGTGGGGATGCCCCTCAAGGTTACTCCTCAAGGATGAATGAAAGAGATTTGCCCACAGTCATTGATATGGGTAACATCAATCTTTACTTAATAATTTTTTCTTTTTTTTGTTAGCTTTAATATAATTTCTTTGATATAGTACACTCTACTATACTAGTAGTTTTAGTTTCCATACTGTGTAATAAATAATTCTGATTAAGATCTTTTTGTCTAATCATTTATCATAATAAGTAATTAATTTTTATATAAATATATATGATTTGACATTCTTAATCCTGCGGGACAAAGCTGTACAAAGGTTCAGTCATATTTCTGTAATTGCATAGATTTAAACAATTGACAAAATCTGGGGTTAGGATTGGATCCAGCCACACCTCAGTTCCTCTCTGAGAAGGAGTTTAGAAAGCGAGGGGATCCTTTCTGCACCTCATGACTCTATGGGAAGGCTTCACTAATGAACTTTGCCTAAAGCTCTCACTCCACCCATGACACCCACTTACACAGAACTTGCCCTACCTGTCCATCCCCTTCCCCCACTTTCCATCTGGTGTTTTGAGCCAGTTAGTCATTCTTCTGGTCTCCTACATTCTGTGACAAGCCTTCCATAAAAAAAATGGTCTCTCATACAGTTAGAAGTCAAATAATAGATATATAGATTACAATATTATCTAATTGTTCGGATTGAAAATATTAAAATAATTGCAAAATTATTATGTAATAATAATGACAACAATATCTCATTTTATTTTCTTTGAATGTTATGCCAGTCGAAGTCAGGGAAAGCTATGGATAGAAAACAAATTTTATGCCTCACTTGAGGAAAGCAATCAGGTATGCTGAAGATAAGGAGTCTGTGGAACACTTTGTAGAAACGTATTAAACTATGAATATGTGAAGAAGGGAAATGCTTAAATGGTAAAGATAATTTTATGTGACCTTTCTCCTTTCCTCCCTTTATTAGAAAGACTCCAACTCGTAAAGAAGCATATGTAACTTTCTCACATTTTAAAAGTATATATTTTTCTTACCCCCTGCACTATATTACCCTCAACAGAAACTAAACTAGAAATTCCTGCATATGTAGTGTACAATATTTAAAAATTATCACTCTATATGGAGTTGATAAACTGAAAAAATATCTTCAGCTATGAAATAAAAATATACTTTTTAAAACATATTTAGAAAGGAGACAGGTTTATTTGTTTTTTAAAAACATAAACTGCAGAGATTTTGTTGACTCCTGATCTAGTCATACGTCTTTCCTTTAAAACAGCGCTAACATGGGATTGACAACAGCTGTAAAACCTCCACAGTGCTATATCTATAATATGCCAGTTTTGCAGTCTTGCTGTTCCTCATTTTACTTCCACAAAAGGAACAGTAAAGAAAATAAAACTGTTTATTATTTTTGTCTCTCGCAAAGTATCATTTTCTGAATGTATCGTTGCATAAAATATTTTTCTTGAGAATGGAATTTAAATTGAATAGAACCGGTCTATCAAATAGCTGGAAATAATTGGCAGGCATGGTTTAACTCAGAATTGAATTCAGTCTTGGATAGCACTGCAAATTTATTTATCTGAAGAGTTACTTGTGCAGTATATTGCCTTTTTTATGGAAACTGCATGAAGCAAGAGGAAAAAAATGAAACAAAAAAAATCCCTGTAATAACTTTCAACTTCTTAAAGTTCTAAAAATATTTGCCTTTGCAGTTCTGCTTGATAGTAAATATTAAATGGAATTCACTCAAAACAAGCTTTCTTTTCTGAATCAAATCTAGAAGCAAAATGGAATCATTTAGTAAGAATTCATGTTCAATTATTTTCCCTGTATCTCACAATTATTACATTTCTGTTTCCTCTTTACAATAAATATGGAAAATATTTTTTGTGTGTGATTTTAATTTAATTAGGTTTGTATTACAAAAGTACATTGTTATAGTTTGCATTCTCACTGTTCTGACCAAAACCCGAATAAACAAGCAACCAACCAACCAAAAATCCCACATGTATAAAGTATTATTTAATAGATCACATAATAAGATAACGCGAAAATTACTTACAAAACTTTGTCTAAATATTTCTCTTTAAGTTAATAATTTTGCAAAAGACCACACATCAGTAATTTAAAATATTGCAGTTACTTTTACAAAATAATCATTACAAGTATTTCTCCCACAGTCCATCTCAGACAGCTCTTAACCGAGCTGTCCCACTGTGAACCAGAACTGAAGGGAAACTCCTGGTACCCTATTTAAGGGAAAATGGCAGTCATGAGAGACAGGAAATACATAGAGGACACATGGAAAGAGAAATGGAAGTAACAGAGGAAAACATGGAAGAGGTAATTTTTGTGGACATAGCTAGAGAGGAAATCTTGAAAGAAGGCACAATGTTCAAGAGGGTGTACTTCTACGGGACCGAAGGAAGCCCATAGTGGGGCAGCAACATGCCCAAGGAGCTACAGTCAGCAAGCAACCCATGGTAGGACAGGGACATTCCAGAAGTACTGCAGCCCACAGGTGACCCAGGCTGCAGCAGAGAAAAATGATTAAATAACATGGTGCAGCGGAGGTAAAGGAACAGGAGAAAGAATATGCAGAACACTGACCTCACAGCTCTGCACTGCCTGTCACCTTGGTGAAGCAATTGGGAGAGACTGCATGTATCTTACAATGAAAACAGAACCATCAACCAGGAATGGGTAGGTAAGGTATTGAATAGCTTAATTCTTTATTTTTTCCACCACATTACTCCAGAGTTTGCAGGAATTGCCAGTAAATTTAGTTACATAAAATACTCCAAGGTAAGAATATTTTACCTGTGGCAGGTAGGAAAACTGAAACTACAACAAGTGAAACAATAGTCACTTGACTACCAGGAATGCTATTACATTTAAAACATACTTAGAACCAGCTCAGGACAAGGCAAATATTCTGATTACTCTACTGTCAAGTGAGTACCAAGTTCGCTGCACAAGTAAATATTTGTGGGGGAAAATGAAGATAAAGTATAGATTAAGCACTTTGTGAACTGATCCGTACCTAGACCATAGTCACTGTGTTAAAAATGAATACAAGACAGTAAAGTTCACAGAGAATCTGTTAGTGCAGAGGGCAAAATTGTATATGTTTTGCGTTGGTGAGGGAGGATGATTCCTCTGGCCTAAATCTAACCTCATCCTGTAGATTGAATAAATATTAACCCTTAGACCCTAAGGGTTGGACTTGATGATCTTGGAGATCTTTTCCAACTCAGTTGATTCTATGATTCTATGATGTGCTCCTAGACTCCGTCCTTCAGTGTAGTTTCATACAAAAGTAATCCAGGTTGCAAGCTTCAGTGCTGCTTTAAGACAGAAAAATGCATTCAGTATAGAAAACTGTGAGTTTCCCTTCTTTCTAAAGTGAACTAAACTCACATGTAGATAAACTGTTTAATAGCCACTGATGAGACTATTGCCTTAGTGTGTCTTTGAATCCTTTCATTAACCTCTACTGTTAAAAGCATTTGTTTACGGCTGTGTCAATAGATTTCATAGTTTAATTATTTCATGCAAAATCATTTTCATTCTGTTCATTTTATAAGTCTGATGCATCTGAAAACTTTATGTTCTGGTGATAGAAGTGTTGAATAATACTCCTTTATTTCCCTTGTTTGAGTCCTATATGATTATACAGACCATTGGTCTTCTTTCTGTGTGCCATCATTTTGTTCCAATGTACCTTTTACAACTGAAAGATTTCTCATCTATTTCCAATCTACCATTTAAAGCTGTTATATATTTAGCTCATCACTACCTTATCTAATTAACAATGGGCATTTGGGGATTGTCGAAAGAGGAGTCATGGCAGATTTGGAACTGTGGATTTCTCCACTACCATTAGTATTCAATAAAGTGCTATTTTTCAAAGGTTTTAAACTCTTTTCAAACTCCCTTTCATCCCCTCTGTTATCCAACTCGCACTAGTTACATATTTTTTATATTTTCAAATTTATAATCATCCTTTAATTTTGATTTCTTCATATGTATTAGTTAAGAATTTTTTGTTTGTTCATATTTTGCTGAGTACTTTCTTATCTTATGCAGATTCACAGAGTTGTTGAGGTTAGAAGAGACCTTTGGAGGCCATCTGGTCCAACTGCCCCTGCTCATGCAGGACCACCTACAGTAAATAGCTTGGGAACACATCTAGACTGATTTTTAGTATCTCCAAGGAGGAAGACACACAACCTGCCTGGACAACCTGTGCAAGTGCTCAGTCGACTTCATAGTAAAAGAAAACATTTCCTGATGTTCAGATTGTGCCCATTACCTCTGGTCCTGTCACTGGGCCCCACTGAAGAGAGCCTGGCTTCCTCTTCTTTGCACTCCCTTCCCAATTCAGGGAAAAAAACATTTATTGCCAATTAACAACAAAGTGGGATAACAAGAAATAAAAACTAGACCAAGACCACATGACACTTGCTCTGACCCACACGAGGGCAAAAATTTGTCTCTTCTCCAAGAAGACAACCCTCTACTACCAAAACCTTGCCACATAACACCTGTATATGTGTATGTGACTTCATGTTGGCCCAGTGTGAGTGCAAGGGTCTGTGTGTCCCACACTTTCATCAGTCTTTGTTGTCATTGAGAGGAAACAGGGGAGTTTCTTTTCTCCGACTGCTCAATACACCAATTTGCATAAGAATAATGCACAATTAAAAATCATCATCAAATTTACTTCACAATACCGAATAAATATTCATTTTGAAAATTTCATTTAACATTTTTGGAATGAAGCAATATTACTTTAATTTGCATTATGCAAATATGACTACTAATACTAATGTAATTTAATTATACAGTAAGTATAATGAAACTACTTGGTTTAAAGGAACATAATTTATGGCAAACAGTTTAAAGAACTAGTGTTATCTGTCTGAACCACACAGTTCAGATATTTCTGTTCAACAATTTAAATTGCCAATATTATCCTCCAATACAATTCCTCTACAATTAAAATCTTCCTGGTTTATTAGAAGGTTCCTGGCCATTACAGTTTCTTAATTATTCTTATGTTGGTCATACAAGGGAGATATTCTTGTTTTCTTGTTGTGTTTTTATTTCCTCTCTTCATTCCTGTGATGGACCTATATGATAAAAGTCAAATTCAAACAAAAATCTGAATATTTAATTAAGAATTTTTCATTTTACTCTGTGGAAATCTCTCCATATATACATACATCTATGTCTATATCATCTATGCCTATATCTATATCCACATCTATATATTAAGAGAATTCAGGTCCACTTGTACAAAGTGATTTAATGCAATGAAGTTTTCTATTTACTGTTGTATCAATAGTTTACACCACGTGAGTCTTAAGTCAAGAATATCACAAATTTAGCAACTAAACTACAATCCTGAAGACCTGGTATCTTTTACCTCTCCTTTCATGGGAATCCTCATTGAGCATTTGTAGTGGGTTTCTGTGGCGGGGTTTTGGTAGCGGGGAGAGGGCTACAGGGGTAACTTCTGTTAGAAGCTGCTAGAAGCTTCCCCTGTTCTGTGGAGCCAATGCCAGCTGGCTCCAGGACGGACTTCCTGCCGCTGGCCAAGGTTGAGCCAATTAAGAGTAATAGTAATGCCTCTGTGATAACATGTTTAAAAGAAGATTGTTGCGCAGAAGAAATTCCAGCCAGAGAAGAGCGGAGTGAGAACATGTGAACAACAATGCAGACACAAGGTCAGTGCAGAAGGAGGGGCAGGGGGTGCTCCAGGCACCGGAGCTGTGGTGCAGCTGTACCCCTGCAGCCCATGGAAGACCATTGGGGTGCAGAGACCCACTTGCAGTCCATGGAGAAGCCCATACTGGAGCAGGTGGATGCATGAAGGAGGCTGTGACTCTGTGGGAGGCCCAGAATGGAGTGGGGTCATGCCGGAGACCTGCAGCCTGTGAAGAGGGAAGCCCATGCTAGAACAGGTTTTTCCGGGGAAGGACTTGTGGCCCCTGTGGGGGACCCACGTCAGCACAGCTCATTCTTGAAGGACTGCACCCCATGGAGGAGTGACCCACGGGACAGCAGTTTGGGAAGAACTCTCACTCTGGAGAGATCCATCAAGAACTGTCATCCATGGGAGGGACCCCACAGGTACAGGGGAAGGACTCCCCTCCCTGAGCAGCAGCAGAAACAACAACTGACCGTAACCCCCACTCCCTGTCCCCCTGTACCGCAGGGGGGGGAGGAAAGAGAACATGGAAGGAAGGTGGGGTGGGGGGAAGGTGATTTTAACACTGTTTTATTTCTCACTCTTTGGTTCTTGTCCTGTTAGTAATAAATATAAGTACTATCCCCACTTTAAGTCTTGTTTTGCTGGTGAAGCTAATCAGTCACTGACCTCTCCTAGCTCTTATTTCCATTTATGAATTCTTAGCTGTTTTTTTTTTTCTCTCTCCTCTGTCCAGTTGCAGAGGGAGAGTAAGAGAGCGGTTTTAGTGGGTACCTGGCATCTGGCCAGGGTCAACCCACTACAGCATTGAATCATACTTATATTTTTCTATAAACAATAAATTTTTATTTATAGACTTTGATATAAGCTTATGACTTTTAAAACTGAGGTTTAAGTAAAACATTTTGTATGATAGGAGTCAGAATAAATTCTGTAATCTAATGGCAATTTATGTCAGTGTTAGACACCAGATCAGTTATTATTGGATCAGAACCACCTTGTGGGGAGTGTGTGTGTTTGTGTGTGTGTGTGTGTGTGTATGCGTGTGTGCGTGTGTGTGTGTGTGTGTGTGTGTCTCTGTGGAGAGGGAAGGGATGAGTTGAACCTCATGGAGGTAGGGTGGCATCATATCCCTCATGGCAGCCCCTGGGACCCACATGGGGAAGCCCTGGAGCAGCTGCCAGTCACCAACAGCCCAGGAAAACTATAACACACCACATCTCCTGCAGCCCCTAACCCAACTTAAATTGGCAGGGATAGCGGGGACACTGCCCCTCTCCCTGGCCTGGAACCCCCAGAGTGGCTGGTAAGAGACTCTGCCTGGAGGGGTTGGCCATAGGGACCAGAGCGCATAAAGCTAAAGGCATGTGTCTGCCTTGTGTCGTGCCCCTGCCATTGGACTTGTGAGAGCTGGTCTTCTACAGGGCTTTTGTGGTAGCCTATATCATCTGTCTCTCCCTCTTTCTCCTTCTCTGTTTTTGCTCCCTCTGTTTCTCTTTCTTTGTTCTTCTCTTGATGTTTGGAGTGGTTTGGAGCTGGAGGGATTGGATCTTGATTGAAGTGTTGTGGAATTGGTTGGATTTCGCCTTAAGTGTTATGGATTTATTGGATCTTGATTTAAGTGTTGTTGGTTTACTGGACTTTGACTCAAGTGTTGTGGATTAATAGTATATGCTGAGTTAGTATTGCGGTGGGATATTTTGTCTAGCTTTTGAACTTTGGCCAAGTCCCCTTATTTTCTCCCCTAAATTAATAAAGAAATTCCTTGGGAACAAGCCCATGGTTTATTCTCTTGATGCTATCTCAAGATGTTAAAGAACCCTATATCAATATATTAAAGTAAAATTCCTAGCCAATCCTCTGAGCTGGCAGCTCCCAGGGCCAGAGTTTTACAGTCAGAGAAAAATTTTTGTGGATATGGCTTAGGGGTGATTATGGTGGTGCTAGGTTTATGGTTTGACTAGATGATCGTGAAGGTATCTTACAACCTTGATGATTCAGTGATTCTGTGTTTTCTGTAGTGAAACATATTCATAAATAAACCTGTTTATTTTTTTCCTTAAAAAACCCATGTCTAATTTACACTTACAAATTATGTTTTGTGAGACAATGAATGCCTCAGAGATTCCAAGTATAGAGTAATTTGAACAATTGTGTGCTATGCTAAGTGACCAACAATTCCTTAAAAAATGTGTGTTTTCTAGCAGTTTTCTTTCAGAGGAACCTGAACCCATAGAGTGTAGGTCCGTGTTTAGAAACAGTGTGCTCTATAGTTATCTGTTGGTAAATGCTGACTTTTCATGTCAATAAATGCCTTTTCGTCAGGAACATCAGGAAACACAGCAGGAAGCAAACTAGAAGCTGTATTGCTGGCAAGTGGAAGTCAGATGAGGAAGAAGAGACAGCTGTAGGTGTGCTGACATTCAACAGTGGGCTTGCTAATAAAGCAAAATTTTCCAGTGCGGTCAAAGAATCAAAGATACTTTAGTAACACAAATGATATCTTTGGGAAAACATGACACCTCTGTACATCCAGTACAGATTCCAACTGTGGAAGAATGAGCAAGCACATATATGTTTAGAAGATTTGTAGGAGAGGAATAAAAATTGAAAACATCTGAGAAATTAACATTGCTGAACAGTTCCACATATAAATTTTATGTGCAGATTCCATGTATTTTAGTAAACAATAATAATTCTTAATGTTAGTTATTTTTAAGTCTCATTTCCTGTGCTGTTCTTCACTGTAAGTTTTGTTTGTGTATTTGTTTTCAGTAGCAACACAGTCTCAAAATGTTACCACTTAGGAAAATGAAATTTGGGATATTTTTGTAAATTTGGATAATTTTTCACAAATCTTTCTTAGAGACATAGTTAATTTATCATCATAAAATATTTTGAGTAGAGTTTCAAAGGGTATCTTTAAAACCCTCCAAGGCCTCTGTAACAGGCAAGATGGACATTCCATCCTCAGATCATAACTGAGCATGTTGTAGCAGTTGTGTTAGTTATGTAGGGGTATTTAGAGAAAAATATTTATAGAAGCATACACTCATATGTATATATAACATCTTTCTGTTGCTTGATCTTTCAGTGACAGAAATGAAGCACAAGGAGGTAAAATACATGATGGTTGATAGAGAAAAATTCCTTAACTTAAGTATGGAACAATAATTTGGTTAGTGAGACTTTTATACTTAGGATCTATTGAGGCTGAATTTTTCCTCAGTGAATCTATTTCAGCTCTCCTCAACCACCTTATTGTTCTTCATGTGTATGGAAATACTGGAAATGTTTTCCAGGAAGATTTGCTCCATAAACTTTCCACAGCATGAGGTAAGGATGACAAACTTCTAGATCCTCCCTCTTGTCCTGTTTTGAAGACTGGCTTTGCACTGTTGTTTTTCCAGTCGAGATCTTCCCCTCCCTCCATATTAATAGAGACTAATCTCTCAACTGAATGAATTTACTACCTTAGCACAATTAGATATATCCCATCCAGTCTCATAGATTTCTATGTAACTTATTTATCTGTGTAGTCCCCGAGTCTATAAACTTCATGAAGTTCAAGAAGATCAAATTGTCTTGAAAAAGGTCTTGTAAGGCCTCGTAAGGTCTTGAAAGAGCAATCCTGAATATCAGCACACATTGGGCAATGAATTGATAGAGACAAGACCTGCAGAAAAGGACTTGGGGATACTGATGGACAAAAAATTTGATATGAGTCAGCAATGAACAGCCCAGGAAACCAATCTGGGCCTAATTTTACAGATCAGCCAGGTTTTACAACCCAGAATTTACAGTTCAGAAAGACAATCCTATCCTGACCAGCACACTGAGGGAGGTATTCCTCTTTCTCTACTCCACTCTTGTAAGACCCCACCTGGAATATAAATCCAGTTCTGGCATCTCCAGTACAGGAAAGACATGGACCTATTAGAATTGGGTTCAAAGAGGAGCCACTGAAATGGTCAGAGGGTTGGAACACCCCTTCTATGAAAAAGAACAAGGCTGAGACTCTTGAGATTGTCTAGCCTAGAGAAGAAAAAGCTCTTGGGAAACCTTATAGCAGCCCTCCAGCAACTAGAAGGGGCCTACAGAAAAGCTAAAGAGAGACTCTTTCACAACATGAAGTGATAAGACACGAGTTAACAGCTTTAAACCGAAAGGGAGTAGGTTTAGATCGGACATAAGGAAGAATTATTTACTTGAGAGTGGTGTGACACTAGAGCAGGGTGCCCAGAGAGGTGGTAGACAGCCTAGCATTGAGAGTGTTCAAGGCCAGGTTAGATGGGTAATTGAGAAACTCAATGTCATGGGAGTGCCCCTACCCATGTCAGTTGGGGCTTGTCAAACAAGTGAAGAATTTTTACTTATGCTCTGTGTGCTTAAATGAGAAAGGCTGTCATTTATGAGTTTCAGTGTCTATTCAAACTGGAATTCTGAATGATGAGGTATTCTCTGAGTGCTACTGCAAACAGACTTCAATCTAAGTGTTCATGAACCGTACACTTGGGCATTTCCACCACTAGCTTCCCTCCTTTGAGCTGTATAAATCATAACTATTTTTATAACAAGGGAATCACAAAAAAGACTATGAATAACTCACATTTTAGGATTGATGGTCATTGTACAATTTACAAGCCAGTGTTCTGGCTTGTACCTTTATCAATGACATAGACAGTGAGACTAAGTGCACCCTCAGCAAGTTTGCAGATGACACAAAGTTGAGCAGTGCAGTTCTCACAGCAGAAGTAAAAGGTACCATCCAGAGGCACCTGGACAAACTTCAGAAGTCTGCTCATGGGAGTCTCATGATGTTCGACAAGTCCATGTGCAAGGTTCTGCACCTGGGCCGGGACAATCCCAGATATGAGTACAGACTGTGAGAACTCACTGAGGGCAACTCTGTGGAGAAGGACTTGGGGGATCTGGTGGCCAAAAAGCTGGACATGAGCCAACAACATGAGCTCACTGCACAGAAGACCAACTGTATCCTGGACTGAATCAAAAGGAGTGTGAGCAGCAGGCTGAGGGAAGTGATTCTGCCCTTCCAGTCTGCCCTTGAGAGACTCCACCTGGAGTATTGCATCCGGGTCTGGAGTCCTCAGCACAAGAAAGATGTGAACATGTTGGAGTGAGTCCAGAGGAGGGCCACAAAGATGATCAGAAGGCTGGAGCACCTCTCCTACAAACACCGTCTGAGAGAGCTAGGGTTGTAAAACATGGACAAGAGAAGGTTCCTAGGACAGCTCATTGTGGCCTTTCAGTACTTAAAGGGGGCTTATAAAAGAAGAGAGAGAGTTAATTTTTACACAGGCAGATGGTGATAGAATAAGGGGGAACAGTTTTGAACTAAAAGAGGAGAGATTTAGACTAGACTTTAGGAAGTCAGAGGGTGGTGAGATACTGAAAGAATTTGCCTGGAGAAGTTGTTCAAGGCCAGGTCTTGAGAAACTTAATTCGATGGGTGGCATCTGTGTCCATGTAAGGCAGGTTGGAACTAGGGTCTGTTCCAACCCAAGTCTTTCTGTGATTCTGTGACTTCATATACAGGAGTTTATCCAATTATTCAGAAATACCTGAATACTCACAAAACTCCTACAAATTACTATACTAAGTGATATGATAACCAAGATACTAGATAACTAAGAACAAGAAATGACAACAAACTACAAAAATAAAATAACAGTAACAAACACATCCCACAGCCAAAAAAGAACCCAAACCCCAAAGCTTTTACTCTAATTTTGATTAAACTTAAACCTATTGCCTAGACAGAATGTGAAGGCACCATCCTTGAAGAAATGCCAAATATGATAGAAAACAGCCCTGAGGAAGTTGCTCTGTTTGATCCTGCTTTGAAAAGCAAGGATTTGGACCTGATGATCTCCAGAGGTCACTTCTGACTTCAATCATTTAATGTTTCTAGAAATTTCACTATTTTGCTTCTCTGAAACTAATTTTCTTCTCTACAGCATGATGAAACATGAATGTTTTAAAAATATGTTTCTCATATTTGTATCTCTTCAGTCAACCATGATTGTGGGTAGGAATCATGATCTACCCAGACCGCAGACATCACAGCACAAAAAGAATGAAAATTCTCTATGAGAATTTAAACATTAAAATGTCACAATTTGAGCTTTGTTTCCTTTTCCCTTTTTTTTTTTCTCCTTGAATTTGAAGTATGAGTTTGCAAATGCTTCCTTCCTTTTGTTTATGATCTCCATGTATTATGTAAGCAAGGACGGAGTATATTACTACTGAGAAACAGTATCTTCTAACAATATTTCATATAATGCCAAATAATTTCATATTTACAATTAAAATTTCCTGCTAGTAATAAATGGAGGTATTGGTAGCAGAAGCAATCCAATTTTTACAGAACAGATTGCTCCAAGGTGTTATTCAGATTAAAATGAGAAGGATCACGTGAACATCCCTATGTATCTTCTAAGTTGCTGCCTTCATTTGAAAGTGTCAACAGTGGTATGATAAACCCAGACCTAAAGTATCAAATTTCTGACATAGAATTAAAACTTTGACCAATATTAAAAGCTGCATTGAAATACAAATTGAATTACGCAGTGAATTAACCTTGACCTGCTGCCAGATTCCGACCCAGACTCTCTCTCCCTCCCCCTCCTTGGCAGGATAGAGAAAGAAAATAAAATTAAAAAGCTTACGGGTCAATATAAAGAGAGGGAGATCACTTAGCAGTTACCATCATTGGCAAAAGAGAGTCAATTTAGGGCAAATTATTTTACTTTATTGCTAAGTAAAATAGATCTGGATGACTATAAACAAAAGCAAAACTAAAACATGTTCCCCTCCCTCTTCCTTTTGCAATAAATTTGTTTCAAACTTTCATCTCCAATTCTTTTCCCTATTTCCTGCCCAGTGGGGCGGGGATTATGGGGCGCAGGAGGTCGTGGTTAGTCCATGACAGTTACTCTCTGCTGCTCCTTCCTTCCTACATCTTTACCCATCTTTTCTCTGGATCCTCTCCACGCACTTAAATCCTTCAGAGTAAACCTGTTCCAGAGTAAGTCCTCCATGGACTACTTTCCTGTCAGAAAAATCTGCTCCAGGGTGGGCTTTCAGCAGATCACTGTTCCTTCAGGAAATATCCATTTGCTCTGGTATGGGGTCCTCAGTGGTATAGACTGCAATGTGCTTATCTGCTCTACTGTGGTTCTCTCTAAGGGCTTCAGGGGAATCTCTTCTGCAGTGTCTACAGCACCTCCTACTCCTCTTTCTTAGGTGTTCTTAGGGCTGCTTCTCACTTTATTTCCTCACTTCTCACTGCCTGTGCAATATTTTACCCTTTCCTAAATATTTTTGCCTAGAGGTACTATCAGCTTGGCCGATGGACTGGGCTATGTACTGTAGTGGGTCTGCTGGGCAACCAGCCAGAACCAGCTGAGTCCAGCATGTGGCAGCTGCTGGTCTCTACTCACAGAGGCTACTCCTGTAGCTCCCCACTACCAGAAACTTGCCTCTTACACCTCCTAGAAAAAAATCTTGAAGAAAGTTACAAATGCAAATAAAAATATCAAAATTTCCTTGTATTTGAAGTCGCAGTTTGAAACACAGTTTGAAACAAATCATGATAAAAAGCTACTGAATGATCAAATCTTTTTTCATTCAGAAACCTGCACTCAGATACAATCATGAGTCAAGGTACACAGAGATATTGATGAAGAGAAATGGATATGTGAAGAACTGCAGCCACTACAATAAGTGTAAGTTGTAAGAAAGAAACAATTTTGGCATAAAGGACAATTTTTCTATTGTATATTTTTATTCAGTGTTACTAATTCTTTCTTGGAAAGAAGTTATTTTAAATCAGTAATGCCAACAGGGTTATGTGATTACTAGGAAGCTAATCATAAAAAGCAAAAGAACCTTGAAAAGTTCATAATTTAAAATTTCAGACTCATTATCATCCCAGAGCATATATAAAAATAACCTTTATATATATGTATATGTAGATATATGGGCACATGTGAACTCATATAAGCAAAAACACCTGATGTAGTTGGAGTCCAAGTCAGCCTGATTTTACCTTTTTTCCTCCTTCTGAATAAAGTGTCTTTGTCCCCTAGGACAGAGACAAGATCTCAGCGCGAGATCCTGTTTGCCTAAAGATTAGGCACTTAAAATAAATTACTATAATTTTCCCTGGCTTTTTCAAGCACAATATTGGGAAACAAATCTCACAAACAAAGGAGAAAATTGTTAATCTATATGATAAAAAAAATCTCATATAGTTCCTGGGAGAGTGGTCCAAATGATGTGCAAAACAAAAAGTATCAAGCAAAGTACAAGAAAAGTTGCTTTACTGTTCGTTAACTTTCAAAAATATTTTTATGCCCCTATGGGTATTCTGTGGACAGTGGACTAACTTCAACAGCTGGAAACGAACAAGGATCAACCTTATCTGAATGTTTATCAGCTGATGAGTGGCATATGTGGGAGCTCTCAATTAGTTACCGAAAGCAAATAAAGCGCATTATATTCACTTTTGGGTTAAGTTCTGCAGCCCACAAGAAAAGGTAACATCATGTCTTCATAGGAATTGTAGTAATCGTGCCTACTAAGAACTCTTTTCAGTTTATTAAACATACTTTTAAAACTACATACCATTCTATCTTAAACACAAATGGTCTTAGGCAGAATATAGCTGCTGAGATGGTTTGTTCAGTCAAAGAAGCAAGTGTAAAGGGAAACCATGTTCCAAATTTTTTCAATTCTTCATTATTATGGCAGAGAAGGCAAAAAAGAAGAAAACTTTTGTGATGGGAAGAAACCATTGTAGGCCAAAATGTGATAGTACTGCTCACAGCTGACTCAAGTATGTGGCTTCTGCTGTGATTGTGATCAGATCATTTAAATTTAATTTGCATACAATCTATGAATCTTATATTAGTTTAATTTACGTGAAAAACAGTCCCCCACAAAGCTCTTAACACTTTTAAAAGCTCTTGAGACCCTCTATTTTTCCGCTACTTTTCCTTGTTTTACTACTTCTTCGTTAAAAGAGAAAAAATGCTTAATATAAAATTGATCATGTAGACCAAAATCCTTTTCTTATGCCTTGAATTTAAGCAATAGAGCAGTATTTTCCAGTACATATACTGAATAGTCACATATAATGTTTCTGTCAATTCATACAGTAAAAAAGAAATGGTCAATTCAAATAACTGGAACACTTGAGAATAACAAGATCTGCTTATGGACATGGACAAATAAGAAAATTACTGTAATTTACTGAGAAATCGTCAGCTGGTAATTATTGTTTATTACAACAAAAACTTCATTTACACAATAGACCTACAGGTACAAGTTCCTAAAGGCAATATTTCTAAGGAAAATATTTCTATATCAGTCAATATAAATGCCTTTTCCCAGGAGAAATAGCCTGTAGGAAAGCACGTTGTGAAATATTACATCAGAAATTGTCATTAAAAAATATTTTCAAAATATTATTTTTGTATGCACCTTATATTTTATACTTTCCCTGTAATTCCAATCAGAAACTTTTACTTTTTATACGCCTGTATACAGAACGGTCAATTATTAAAGTAGCTGCTTTTTAAAATGGCCGGAAATAAAAATAGTTTATAGATTATTCTAAAGTTTTGATATTATTCTTACTGTTGTTTGGTTATTTAATACTATTCTAGCTATATTTTCCATCTTCTCCTTCCCCAACTCAGATACAAAATATTAAGTGGATTTGCCCCTTTGTATTTGAATAGATATGTGGAATAAAGTGTAACATCTAAACTATTAAAACAACTATATAAACAATGACCTTGAATCAAATAATTAATGAATACTGTCTGCCCATCCCCTTTAAGAAACAGCGTGGTAGCTAGGGGTTTCCTAATATGTGTATATGGATGTCTGTTATACATAATTAACTTTAATTGCATACAGCAGTGTGGAAGATTCCTGATATTTCTTGTCTGTACAGAATACAACTCAATAATGAGAAGGAAATAGTGTCTACCTTTGTCCATTCAGTTTTAAATAGCTAACCAGGAACAGAAATGTACTGAAAATGTAATTTAAATCTGTGCATATGTCTACTTGCAATCCTTTCCTTTCTCTTGCCTTCCCATCAGAATCACAGTCTATTGATTCACAGTCAATGGTCTATTGTCTCTTTTCATTTTAATTCACAGTTGTCAGACTGGTTACAGCCAGCACCTAAAACTCTAAACCTCCATGACTCATAGATTGCAATGTTTCTATCCACAAACAGTTTCTTGTTTCTGTCAGCTGGTCTTTCATCAGAATTTTTCAATCTCTGATGGTAATTTTCTAGGATGCAATGTGTACTACTACTTTATTTAAATTTTCTCTTCTTCTTTTCTAAGGTGTTGGAAGTGTCAGGTCTTGATTTCAGACCAAAAGGGACAGATTAATTCAAAATGCAAGGAAAGAAATAAAAATAGTCATAAATATCTCCAGCTGGACTTCAAGCTCTGTGCTTTCAGTTTTATTTGCAAAGCCCAAACTCACTACAAACCTCCTATGTACAAACACGTACACATTACCCGCTGGCTAGTCACAATTGTAGCTAAATAATGTAGTTGTTTTACGCACAGAATGCTGAAGTTGCCTTTCTGTGCTTATCTGGGAGTACAGGAGGGTTAAGAGAACTATGTCAATAACTATTTCAAGAATCATAAACCAGAAACTTTCATACTTATTTTTACTTACTAAGTTTTTAGAATTAGGTAGTTTTTAGATTGAGTAAACACTATCAGAGTATTCTTATTGAAAATAGATAAGTATCCCACAAGTACTCTGTAATTTCACTTGTAATATAAAGCAGCTCATCCAGCTTGATGTGGACAATGCTTAATTCTTGCTTTATATTTTATCTCCCTCAATTATATGGACTAATAGGGTAATGTGTCATTCAGAACAGGATAGAAATAAGAGAATAGCAACTAAAAATGTACAGATATATTCAGAATATAAGAAATTACTATTTGGATTTCTGTCAAGGAAAAAATATGCAATCTACATGATGTAAAATTTTTTCTAAGTTATAAATTACATACACTACATAAACTTGTGATTTAAGCCTAATAGCAAGCCTGCTCAACCATCAAGTCTTCAGCTTTCAAGTCTTGCTAGTTTTATTTATTATATTTCTTTAAATCAGTGCTGATGGAATTAAGAGCCTTACTTGAAGAATTTTTTGGAGTATCCTATCCTTACATGAAGTTAATCAGAATCATAGAATGATGATTTTATGGAGTGGCAAGCCATTGTTCTCCAAAATATATAGGATCATGTGCACATGGGAAGCGGCCTCAAAAGATGTCCATTCCAATCTTCTACTCAAACCAGGGGCAAGTCTGATCCTTGCTCAGGCCTTTGTACCAGCAGGTCTTGAAAACCTTTCATGGCAGAGAACACTCTTATCATGCCAATACCATGGGAACAATTCTTGGTATTGTTTGTAATGTTTTTATTTGCTGCTAAAAGTCATGACAATTTATGGTTATCCTAAACAAAAATGAAACCAAAACAAAAAACAAAATAAAAAACAAAGTAAGCACCTATGTCCTCATAGATAAAACCCCATAATATTCACAAATACTATAAATCTATGTGTAACTGTTAGCTTCAGAATCCAGGAGGAGGTTCAAGGAACAAAAAAATTATACTTTTATGTTGCTAAGAAAAGTCCTGGTTAACAATTACATCCTGACTTCCCTTGTTGAGAATGAAATAAAAGACACTGAGACTCATTAATAGAGACTTTAAAATAAAGTCACCTAATTGATTCAGAAGTGGAAAAAGAAAAACAATTTTGTGAGGATTCTAAAAAAAGTGCTTATGGTTACCTTCTTAACGATTTCTGATACTAGCAGCTGAAAAACACTCGTGTATTTCCTCACATATAATCAGTTAAATGAGAGGAAGCACAGATAGTTTTAGATCTACATGCAAATTACTTCCTTAGTGTCTCACTCTTTCTGTGTTGCTTAGTCTATTGCTTTGTGCTGTGTATATGGAATGTTACAATTTCACAGATTTAGAAGCATGACAGGTGTGGCAAAGTCCATTTTTATTGCATTTGCAGGGCCTACTTAAGTGCAACAAATATACCCAGGTGTCATGATTTATCCCCATCTGGCAATTAAGTACCATGCAGCCACCCCCTCACTGCCCACCCTCACCTCATCCCCCCGCCCAATGGTCCCGAGACAGGGAGGAATCAGAAAGAAAGTAAAAGTAAAACTGCTGGGTTGATAGAAAACAGTTTAATAATAGAAATAAAACACAATTAAAATTATAATAGCAAGGATAATGATAGTAATTGCAATAAAATTGTAATGAAAAAGGAGACAGTAAAAAGAGAAAGATAAATAAAACATCCAAAAAGACAAGTGATGCATAATACAATTGCTCATTGCCTGCTGACTGATGTCCAGCTCAACCCTGTGAGAATTACTCTTCTGGCCAGGCCATCCAAGTCTGTATACTGAACATGATGTTCTATGGAATGGAATATCCCTTTGGCCAGTTTGGGTCAGCTGTCCTGGTCATGCTGCCTCCCAGCTCCTTGTACACCTTCTCACTGGTAGAGAATGGGAACCTGAAAAGTCCTTGACTTATCATAAGCACTACTCAGCAACAGCTAAAACACTGTTACATTATCAACATTATTCTCATAATTATTTATGCTAATTAGTAACTCTAGTAGTAGTTGCCATTAAAAAGAAATGACAACAAAATAACAGAGCTAGTGTGGATTAAAAAGGGACTTAATGCAAATAAAACTTTCATAATCTGACTAAATAGACCTATGTTTTTATGAGTTTTGGCAATATATTTTTATGAAAAGTGGTGTATTAAAGCACTAAAAATATGAAAAGAGACTTGATAGATAGGAACAGTTCCTCTCATCTTGCAGCAAAGATAAAAATTTAAATATCTGCAACTCTGTTAATTACCCTTGACTTATTTTACTGTCATTGCAGTTGAAATGACAGTTTTAGAAAGTTTTTCATGTGGTCTTCTTAAGACAACTCCTTTAGGATTTGCTAATCCTGCTATAAAAGCAGTACAGACAACTAGTTTAGATACAGATGTCTACAGTATCATGGCTGGGCTTTGCGAATGAAGATTTGGGAAGGGCTCTACCCACGTTTGTTGCAAGCGCGTTGGTGGCTGAAAAGGCCAATACGAGATAGTGTCTACAATATAGAACAGAACAATTTAAAGTTTTTGGTTTAGCACTGCATCTGCAGTTCAGATTCTGTATTTAAATAGAGGGAATTGCAAATACAGAGTGAAAAAATGCCTTATGAATGTTGTTAATCATTTGAAATTGCTTGGAAAGCCCCATTAAGGATTCTAAAGAAACAGATACTTGCCACTGTCTCCTAATGCCCTCACCTCATTATGGTTCAGCTGTGTTGGAAGATTTTATGATTAGTCTACCAACAGTCAGGCCTCTGATTACAGGTGTTTTAAAGGAGAGGAAGCTACTAGAAATTTTTCAGTGTGACTTTACGAGCAGGGAATTGAGTGCTGAAATTTATGTTTATTAATTTTGTATAGCCATAGGCTAATGTTGAGTTTAGTTCCCTGTTGGAATTCAGTTTAAAATATTTTAAAACTCTACATATTTTAGAGTTCAATAGACATTTGACAATTTGGGAGGTGGCTGATGAATACAAATAAGTACTAGTAGTTTGTGGTGACTTGAAAAAAAAAAGATACTCAAAAATATGTTATTCTCAGAGCAAATCACTGCTGCCTTCCTCAAAACCCACAGGCTGGGGGTGGGCAAGAGGCTTGGAGGCGTTATTCTTGTTACAGTTGACCCAAATTGACAAAAGGAATATTCAATACCATATGATATTCATAGAATCATAGAATGGCTTGGGTTCAAAGGGACTGTAAAGATCCCATGGTCCCAACCACCCCTGCTGTAGGCAGGGCCACCTTTCATTAGACCAGGTTGCCTACATTCAGCAATAAAAGCTCAGGGAAAGGAGAAGGAGGGAGGATGTAAACTAATCTGCACAGTAAGTTTCATGATGCATTTTTAATTAATTTTACTGGGTTTTTTTTTCATAATCATAGAATCATAGAATCATAGAGTGGTTTGTGTTGGAAGGGGTCTTAAAGACAACATCCATAAGCAGAATTGAATCTCATAAGAAAATTCACCTACTTTTAAATTCTGTTTCAGCTGCTCTTTCCTACTACCATCAGGTTAGAAGTTAAAGCAATAGAAGACATACATTAAATTCTTAAGATCCAGGGATGGAAGAACATATTCATATTAACTACAAGTAATTTCAGTTTTCATTTAGAACTCTAGCATACCTCCCCCCAACATATGATGATGAAAAAGGTAAAGAAGAGATATTTGTTAGGAATAGAAAACAAAAAGGAAGAAAGAAAGAAAGAAACAAAGAAGGAAAAAAAGAAGGAAGGAAAGAAAGAAAGAAAGAAGGAAGGAAAGAAGGAAGGAAAGAAAGAAAGAGAAAGAAAGAAGAAAGAAAGAAAAGAAGGAAAGAACAAAAGGAAGAAAGAAAGAAGGGAAGGAAAGAAGGAAAGGAGGAAAGAAAGGAAGAAAGAAAAAGAAAGAAAAGAAAGGAAGAAAGAAAAAGAAAGAAAAGAAAGAAAGAAGAAAGAAAGAAGATGGAAGGAAAGAAGGAAAAAAGGAAAGGAAAGAAGGACAGAAGGATAGAAAGAAAGAAAAGAAGAAAAAAGGAAGAAAGAAAGAAAGAAAGAGAAAGAGAGAAAGAAAGAAAGAAAGAAAAAGAAAAAGTTTTTGAGGGTGACATAGGTGTATTCTCCTAAGATAGGTGCAGGTAACAGGAAAAGAAGTTGGAGCAGAAGGAAAATAGGTGGAATACTGATACATCTATCTATTTTATGGATATGAAAATGAGGAAATACTCACTAGGCTATAATTCCATCTCAAGGTTTCTATGGATTTAAAGCATCATAATTCACAAAGCCTACTATTTATTTCCATTATAATTGTTATTAATTTTAATCATCATTTTCTACTAACGATAAAATAGCTACTTGAATATTTTTCTTTCAGTAAAGCATAAAGCCTGTATTATTCATGCATTATTCTTATGCATAATGAAATTTCTAATATCTAGGCCCTGTGTTTCTGAATCTATCAATTAATTAGTCAAGTAATCATTAAAAGGGAAGTTCTGGCAGAGGTTGGTTGTATTGCCATGCACGGCAGTGGAAGCAATAACTATTCTGCTGGAGTGCCTGGTATATTGCTCGGCTTGCACCAGAACTGTATTAGAAACTGCAAGCACCTGCATTAGGAAATCTACTTTTTTGACTTCTAAGTGATGAAATGAGGAAGTGTTGGTAAGCAGGATTCATCTAGTTTAAAGCATAGATTGGGTGAAACTTCTGGTAGTCAATTTGATAAATCAGAAAAAAAAAAATTTAAAATTGTGTTAAAATAATAATCTGTGTCTGAGAATTATATTTCTTCTGTTAAGCTCGCAGTATTGTGAAGTAGAAGATATTCCTTAAAGGTATATTTGAAAAGAGTGCAAAGCAGTTAAAACAGGTATTATCTGTAATAAAATACTATTTTAAAATACAAATTATTAAATAGGCAATAAATGTACACCTGTATCCTGCACAATAGTTACATTCCTTTTACTTTATTGTATATAATAATCTGATTGCTGTGGGAGGGGGGAATATTCTTCAGAGAAAAGCCAGCAGTTGGTTAAATACACATTTAATCTTTCCATCACCTATTACAGAGAGTATAATTCTTAACGTCATTTAATCTATTAATATACCCGTGAAAGACAAGTTAAAGTATCCTGCAGTTATTTTAAAACCATGGTGCCTTGGCAAGCAAAATTCACCCTTGGTGTTTAATTGGCTTTAGTGGCACTACTTAATTAAAAAACAAAGCAAACTGAAGATACTTTACCCTTTGGACTACTTACAAGAACAAATATCAAAAATAAAATCAAAACATGGCAAATATTTAGTCTGATATCTAGTCATATTGCATCTAGTGGGGATTAAAGGAATAACAAAATGGAATAGCTATCACTATACTTTCTGACATATCCCAGGAGAAACAAGTTTTCAGTTGGCTCTGCTGAATGAAAAACCTTTTAGCTTCCTTCTTAAAATGTCATTATGCAGTTTTTCCATAAGGGAGCTAAGGAACTATTTCCAAAAAGGGAAAATTTATGTTCATGTCTTTAATCTGATGGGTTTTTTATGCATTTTATATCAAACACCACTACATCCTTTTGAGGAGGCCCTCTGTCTCTATTATTACAATTACCCTAATAATTTCTTTCATTCTTTCTCTCTCCATAACCCAGTGAGTACTTGATTCTTCATCTAAAGGGAGACAATTTCTATAGAACTAAATAAAGGTTTCTATTCTTCTCATGCTCATGTCAAAAACCCTTGCTAGTAATATTTACTCTAATCCTTTCTTGAAGATAATTAAATTTTGCAGTACATTCAGCAAAGCATCTCCCAGTTCTATCACTGTCATCGTATAGACAGTTCTTGACATGTCTGGTAGCACATATTAGGTGTTTATAGAGACTGAATTTTGTCAAAGGTTAAGCTGCACTTCAATCAGAGTTGCCATGTTTTGAAATTTTCATATTATCTGCAGAATAAGAAAAATGGTTTACAGCTTCAGAACAAAGGTCATCTGAGTCAACATTTTTTTATCTAAAAATTACTATAAGAGGAAGCAAATGCATTAGTCTTAAGCACTTCCTGGGCCTTTTCATCTATCTTTACTTCTGGGAATTTCTGATGTGTGAGGTCTATTCAATTGCTCCTAACCAATCTTTCTTATAAATACTTTTATATTTTCCCCTCTTGAACTTTTGCAAAATTTTGCATCCAGTTTTGCAACTGGGATGGTACCAAAGACATTCCTTGAGTTGTTTCTGAGGAGGTATATCCTTTGGTTTATTCTGAATTTTTCTCCTCCTCTATAAATTCATAGTCCTTATTTCTGATTATATAACAGTGAAGAGTTGATCAATGTCCATTTTGTTCATGTCACTCACTACTTGATAGACATCTGTGATGTTCATTTCAAGCCATCTCTTTTTCAAACTGATGACTTTCAACTTGCTCAGTCATTCATCCTATGCAATCTATTTTACAACTTTGAGACAGAATAACCTCACCAAGAAGAAACCCCAAACCAAATAGAAACTCAAAGCCCAACCAGACAAAACAGCACACTATAGAATGTGGACAAAGCATGGATTTGTCAGGAGCACATTAGTTTTATTTCTATTTTTTAGAATTTTGGTTATATTCCTTTTGTTGTAATTTTTTTGTTGTTTGTTTTTAACCTTCTTCCAGACGGAAACATTTTCATAAAATAACTATCATAATCCTATTTTGCTAGTCCTGTGTGGTAGCCACCAGATTAGAGTTCATCATTTTATATATGGCATTGGAATTGTTTTTCAGCAGGTATATAATTTTTATTTATACTGAATTTCTTTGACAGTTTTTCTTCCTGGTCACTCAGTCTTATAATGTCCTTCTACAGTCTTATAATATCCTTCTACAGTTCTTCCACAAATGTGCTTTTAATTTATTTTTCCACATCACTTGTCCATATCTTAAACAACATAAGTCCTTGCATAGACCCCACAGAATTTTGTCAAGGACAATTCTCCATAGCAAAAGCTAATAATTTACTACTGTAATGTTACCTGTCTTATTATTTATCCATGCAAGTACCTGTCCTTTAATCTCATGCTGTTTTAGCTTCCTTAAAAGCTCTATGTGATAAGATTATTAAAAGTGTTTGTAAACCCAAGTATACCCTGTCCACAAACATGGATTTGTTTCCCTTTCAGACTAATAAAAGTTATGCATTTGAGTCTTTTAACAGCAGAATGCCATTGTGAGTCTGGACCCAAAAACTGTTCTATGGTTTTAAAAATCACTGGTCCTTTAGAATGCAGTCTATTACAGAGAAACTCACTCCTCTGAAGATATGTACAAATGTCGAAAGTTTTGCAAATTTTTAATCAGAGACTAGAATTAAACATGATTTTTCTCAACAGAATGTCATCTTTATAAGTGACAGTTAATACAAATAACCTGTTCGTTGTAAATGCCTTCCTTAAAAAAGCCTATTTACTGTCAGAGTAGGAACTTAAAGAACTCAAGTGGAAAGTTTTTGAGTGGGAGCTAATGAAATATTTTTACTTTTATGTTAAATTAAATGTCAGTTTTATAAGACACAGAAAAATAGTTTAAAACCATTTGAAAAATGCAGCACCATTTCTGAAAGGACTTCAAGCAACACTCAAATTCTTGGTTGATGCCAAATGAGAGTACATGCCAATCATAAAACAGCAGGAATACTCATCTAGGCTGTCAGGTTTCCAAGACTAACAGGGCTCTCATGCTGGTTGATGAGACTGAGGAAGTTGTATTAAATAGATTTGTGACCTTCTTCTGTACAACAAGCGCAACAACAAAATTCTACTACCCTTTGAAATTACAATATATAAAGTTTTGGTACAACTACACAGCAGAGAAATTCTCTATATTAAATAGTGCACTTATTAGTCGCTTAAGTCTAGATAGTGATTCTTTCTATGTGCCTGTGAGGAGAGATAAGTTTCCAAAAGAATGTAAAAATTATTGTTATGTATTATCTTTTTTTAACTTCAGATTTGGTAGAAAATGTTTTTCAATCCAACGTAAAATCAGATAACTGATCTCAACCATAGGGAAAAGAAAAAAAAGCATAATCAAAGCTGCAATGCTGGGAATATAGTCAGCAAAGTGACTTACCACATAGATATGATGAAAGTGCATTATGACTTCCACTATGAGCAATTCTATGAATCTTTAATTTCCTGTACTATCTCAGGGCCAGTTCTGCAAATGCTTTATCATGAGAAAAGTCCTGGAGTTCAATGAGATTACTCACAAGGGTAAGGCAAAAGACAAATCTGGTACAACTTATAAGATCAAACCACAAATGCTGAAAAGATTCAGCTTTCAAGTTCTTTTGATCATGTACATACTTTTTTCCTTCCTTTTCTTTTTGAAAAAAAGTTACAACTGAAAAAAATGCAATAAAGTAATTCCATTAATTCAAATACTTCTTTAGTAAAAACAAAAAAGAAAAATTAAAACACTATTCAAAAAGAACATAGAAAAAAATCATTAATTTCTACAGAAGGTGCAGTGATGATTAATAAGCTATTTAGTTTCAATCAAGAAATATTAAGAAAGAAAATAAGCAAATTACTGTGTCTTTAGACATTTAAAGAGATCACTGAGGAAAACAATATTTTTTTAAATCCACTGCCTAATCAAAGTAACTGCCCCAAAAAAGGAAACTGTCAATATGAAGTTATTTTTCTATGCAGCTTTAAAGAAGACTTTGTATTAGCTCATGAGGTCTAATTTTTTTCAGTACCTGAGGAACCTTAATTCAGATTTCTGCCTTTTATGATGCCTCGGCCACAAAAATATAAATGTCTGAAAATTGCATTATGATTTTAAGGTCTTAATTTTCCAAATATTATTAAACACTGTTTATAATTTTGATTGGATCATAAAATAGTTACCAAATTTAATGTGGTATTTTCCAAAAACTTTAAACTTAATGAAATAATCTTCCTTTTACAAAAAGGCAGCATTCTAATAACAAGAAGTAGTAAAGATGTATTATTTTATTAATATGGCTGTATATGTAACAGTCCTTAAGTCATGAATAACGCTGCAGAAGATAGTTGTTTAATATGTGATAAAGACAAAGACACTATTGAAATGTTTATCTAAGCTATTATGGTGCCATATAATAGAATTTTTATTTTTATTTCTGTTAGTAACTAGGTTTATTACCTCATTATGAAAACAGACTTATCACTTGCCTTGTCAGTCCTAGAAAACAAAGTGCATTTTTATTCTCCCTCCAAGTATTTGCTGGAAGACTCTAATTTATTTCAATTTATAATAAAATTCATTGTAGAATAGGAAAAAGAGGGATTGATGTACTCTACAGTGAAGTTGTGAAAAAAATCCAGTGATTCAGAATTGAATAGGTAAACTTGCATGAATTCCAAAGGAATCAGGATTATATGTTAGTTTGAACCTTTCTGACAAGCATGTAAGAAAATTTAAAAGGAAACATATGACAATGTAGCACTAAATTTATTTACTGATTTATTTTTAATCTCAGGAAAAGAAACTGTTTTCTATTATGAAGAAGTTTATTTGCTATTATGAACCACAATATTTTTGTTTTTTGCTCTATCTCAAAATGCGATGCTAGGAGTGGAAATCGACCAACTCTTTCCTGAAAAAGATACCATTATCCACAACGCACCCCGTCCTACTCCTCACAACCAACACTGTTTAGTACTCTGTAAGTATTCATTATATTATGTGGCTGAGGAATTTTTCTGAGAATTATTAAAGTATTATATTTGTGAGACATTGTAGGATATGCAATTAATATACCTGAATGAATGCTAGTCACATCCAACATCAGCTGCTCACCTGAAATTTGCCATCCCATGCGGAAACTGGCTTCATTTCAAAGTAATTTCAAATGAATTAGAATTATATCACAAGCAGTCATCTGCTTTTTCCTTCTGCACTGGACAGTCTATCAACTATTTCTGTCTAGTGCAACTGGATAGTTGACTGTTGAATACAAATTCATGTACAGAGATTGTTCTCATAAAGATTTAAAACTTTTCTGTTTCAGTGGGTCAAATCTTTTTCAAAAATAAAGACTTACAACTAAGTAAGCAGAGACTACGATCCCAATTTTAGCTAAGGAATGGTCTACCCTTTCATCCATAATAAGACTATGCCTTTATTTCACATATTATATATACTTCAGTAGTGTAAGTCACTATTCTTTTGAAGAACCTCAGTATCCATCAATACTTCAAGAAATTAACACATTCTGATTAGAGGAACTAGACATTTTCTGTTTCAGAATATTTTAAGAATTAAGGTGTGGTAATTAAACATCAAATCTGTGACAATACAGAATGATTACCAAATTTGTACCATTCCTCTGCAGAAAGTAGAAAAAGGGAGATGTGATCTGGGTAATTCCTGCTCAGTATATAAGGTTTTAAAGTAGAAAGACTTGTCCTTTATAAAACCAAGCTGAATGAAATATTATTGTAGAAAACATGGATTTTTATTAAATGTGTTGTCTGAAGGAAAAGGAGAAAAGAGGTAACTGCTTTATGAGGAGATGAGCTATTTTGGCTTAAAAAAAATGTTACCTTGGAAGTAAATGAGCATGAAGAGACCATAAATGAAATTTAGGTGAGAATAAAGAACTGATACAGAACTGCATTTATTGAACAACCTTGAAAAATTAGTGGAGACAAAAAGACTTCTTTTTTAAAACAGTTAAATAATAAACATGTGACATCACCATGGCAGAAACAGTCTAGGCATGTTCCAATATCTTCCTCCAAATCCTACATCCTGTGCTTCTCTAGAAGACTGCAGAAATTATAAAGAGACATGGACAAAAGCTAGGGGATATATGTTCTGTATCTTATATACGTGTCAAATCTGAACTACAAAGTGTGTACTTTTTGCCACTTGTCATGGGAAATAGTATCACTCATATATATTTTCAAGTCATAAACCAAGTCTACCTAGTTTGATTAATTTTTATACTTTAATTAATTTGAATATTGTTGTCAGGTTTCTCCAGACATAAGAGGCTTGCTAAGTTTTTCCGATTATTTAGTTTATTTTTTCTCTTATAACAACTGAAAAGTAAAACAACAAAAGGTCAAGAAATTCCCCTGCTACCTCCTACTTTTTGCTCTTCAACATTTATTAGAGCATCTCAAAGTCAGTGCTTACTTAATTTGTAAATCTGTCTTTTGAAGTGTTTATAAATGTACTAGAGTGACACTAATTTGCTGGAAGCAGAGTTTTCTTTTTGCTTGTAGGATCCTCTCTGAGTGTATTTCCAAAGTTTATTATGCTCAAGGGCTTCAAGAAAGGCATTTTCATGTCAACTTTTGTAGCACTTGGTGACAAATCACTGTTGTGATGATTTATTTTGTTCACTGTTATCATCAATGCTAAAAAAACCTACTGTTGTGGGTTGTTTTGCAGATTGCTCAAATGTCTGCTGACAGTAGTTCTCTTATGTTGCTTTGGTTTATTTAGAGGAATGTGGGTTATCTTTGTTCTACTCTAATACTTCTGATCATTACCTGTTAAATATTCAGTTTTCAAGTATGTTGATTTCTATTCCTTCAAGATGGGTAGTAATGGATAAGCAGCACTTTCTCTATTTTGAATATTGAAGATAAAGAAAATTGCTTTTCAGACCTAAACAACTGATGACGGCTCATGCACTGTTTTCCCTTTGTTTCCACATGGGTTAGTATTTGAATTACCAATCGGATTTATTTTTTTTTCTGGTGAAAATTATTATACAGGGACAAAGGCAGAGGAGGAGAGGAATGAAGAGCAGACAATCTAATCATAACTACTTAAAATTTTAATTTTTTTACTCAAAATATCTACATAAACTGAAGAAAAAAAATGAACCGTGAAATAAGATGTATTAGCATAAGCATATAAAGCTCTTTCGGTACAGCAAGTCTGGAATAATGTAATTGCAAAAAGTTTCTCCATGTTCTGGGCCAGGTTCTGTTATTCATGATTGTACTGATCTTCACCATATTACAGTTCAAATGTTGCTATCTAAATTTAGGTTTCTTTAAATATGGATGAGTACCCAAGAACCAGTTTCTTCCAGCCTAAACGGTGATTTAACTGGATTATAGGGTATCAAATATGGATGAGAGACTCTTATTAATCTCTTTCCAAGAATTACCTAATCTCTGAAGTTCCTCTACGAGAATAATTTTAAGTTTAGATATTGTGATTCTTGACTGAGTCAGTAAACATCTTACTGCTGCCCATAAGGTCTGTAACTTACAAACTACACAGTAGAGAAGATTCAGAAGACAGATTAAAGGAGGCTCATTTTCAAGATGTCATATAAAAATATCCAGTCAAATATAGCAGACTTGGACAGTCAGACCAGACAGAACCATACAAAAGCTATCACTGACTGGCTGTTATCCGTCACTTTTTAGCTGAAAGAGGAAACTAGCTAAATAGATGGTCTGAGAACTCTGTGGTGCTTAGTTCCTGGCTGGGGTTAAACAACAGCCCTTTTTGGTGACTAATGAGGGGCAGCATCTCTGAGCCCCAGCCTTCTCAGGGATATACCTGCTGGAGAATAAAATTATTCACAGTCACAGAAGCACTGAGGTGCAGCTATTCCAGTGTGGCCTTCTCCATGGGCCATAATGCTTTACGTGTAGTCACACTCCTTCAATTCAAGTTCACATTGGAGTTCCAGCCTGTCCAGTGCAGCAGCATAGAAACAGCAGCAGTGATCTGGGACTGTTGAGTTTAACCCCAGCCAGCAACTAAGCCCCACACAGCTGTTCATTCACTCTCCACTACAGTAGGATGGGGAACAGAATTGGAAGGATAAAAATTATCTCATGGCCTGAGATAAGACTGTTTGGTAGGTTAAGTGAAAGCCACATATGCAAGCAGAGCAAAACAAGGAATTCATTCACCACTTTCCATGGGTAGGCGTGTGTTCAGATATCTCCAGGAAAGCAGGAGTCCACCAGCAGTAAATTACTTTGAAAGACAAATGCCATCACTCCAAGTGTTTCCCCCCCCCTTCCTTCTTTCCCCCTAGGTTTATACGTGGAGCATGACATCATATGATGTGGGATATCCCTTTGGTCAGTTGTGATCAGCTGTGGGGTAGGATGGTCTGAAAAGCAGAAAAGGCCTTGACTCTGTGCATGCACTGCTCAGCAATAACTAAAACATCCCTGTCATCAACATTGTTTCGAGGACAAATCTAAAATATAGCCCCATACCAGCTCCTATGAAGAATATTCTCAATGCCAAACAAAACCAAAGCACTAAAAAGAGAATATAATAATAAAGAAGTAAGTCCAAAATCAATCATGTCCTCCAGCTAAATCTAGGTACCCAATTATATCGTAAAAAATGTGTTTATGTAAAATTATATATCCAGTGTGCTATGCAGTTTTAAATAATACACAAAGCCACACAGCATTTGTTTTTTTTTCTAGACTTTTCTAGTAATGCTATGATTTCAAATTAGTTGGTTAACATAAAAAAAAAAACTGATTTTTTTTTTAATCTCTTATAGTAAAGGTAGTCTTTTTTCGTCAGTTTAATTTTATTCCAAAACATCACAATAGTGATCATAGTTGCCTTTAATTGAAGCATTACACAGGAAATCTGTGTTTTAACTGATCACTTTCATACACTTTTGTTTCTTAGCAGACATAACTCCTGAGGCTACACTTCTTTTTAAAGTATGTGGCACAGAATTGCTAATTATTATATGTTTACACAGTAACCTGAATATGCTATCCAAGCATTTATTGGATTCCTCTTCACATCCAGGAACAGCATATTAACTTTTTCTTCTTTCTGATGTTGCATTTAATGAAATAAATTTTCAGTTACTTCCACTGTATCATTTCCCATCATTACATTTCAGTATGAGTTTTCTATCTTTACCTTTTTGAAATATACCACTTTGGTAAAGTGCACTAACTGCTGTATTTACGAGAAAAAATTGACCTGGTTCACACAGTGAAATCTAAAAGAGGTTCTAAATGTAAATCCCAAACACAGGATAATGTCCAGCCTCCCCTCAGTACTGTCAATCCCCACTGTTTTCCTAGGCAGGTTCTCTTTGTGATGTGGTTGCCATTCAGAGGAACCAGACACTGCCTGCACACTCAACAGGTACCTGGGCACTCAAAGCAGGATTTCAGTAGGCTGAAAAGTGATTTTAAGTTAAAAACTGCAAAGTTCAAGTCTAGTTTCCGGATCTAAATGTCATTCTTTTCTTGGCCTACTCAGTCTCTTTGAATGTAAAGAAATCTGACAACATTTGATATTATAGATGTTCTCTCTCTCATTATTGTTCTAAACTAAAGATCAGTAGGTGGCAAACTCAATTTCATTGATGTTGTCTTGATAAGGGGAGATCAAAATATAAAGTGGTGATAAAAGCCTTAGCTGCTTACTAGAGCTAATTTTTAGATAGAATATTGTTAAATTAGAATAGGGCCTTGCTGGCTTACGCTAACTTACAGACAGGACATGGTTAACCTCATAATGAGGATTCTAGTAGAAGTAAAAACCTCAGAGTTATGATAAGGAGCTTTGAGGGAGACCTTGAAGATTGATAAAGGGGGGCTCTGAGAGAAAGAGACAAGATGAAACTGGTTTTGAGGTGAGTGGCCAGTGCCAGCTCAGCATTCCTTGCAAAGGTGAAGAGTTCAGAGCCGAGGAAGACTCTTACATCATCCAAGAGACCAATGAAGATGCCCAAGTGGCATTCCAAGGATGAGTTATAGGTGTGGTGTATGTTAATGATTTCCCCTCCCAATTTTCAGGAATTTGCTGACACAGCCAATGCATATGTAGCACAGTTAATGTATATGTAACACAACTAATGCATATATAACATTGTATCACATAAAAGAAGCTGAGCAAAGGCAATAAGTGTTCATGTTTGGCGAAATTATTCCCCATGCACTCGGCACTGTAAATAAACATACCTACTTCAGTACTCTTTGTGAGTTTTGGGGTTTGTTTCCACAAGTCAGTCTTAACACTACAAAGTTAAACATATTTGTGTCTTCCATTCTAGACAATACACTTTGTAAACCGTTTCTTACAAAAATTTGAGTGTGTGGATAATGCTTGGAACTTATTTATTTGCATGCACATCTCAGTCCAAATAACTGAAATTATTTTGACCACAATGAAGGTGTAACCATATATATATTGAGCAGATATACCACTGTCAACAAAGGGATATTTGATACGCATAATTTCAGAATTTTAATTTTTATAAGATATATTGGAATTGAAATTATAATAATAAAACCAAATTAGAAGAGTTTCTTAACTTGCTTTCCTGCACATTACCTTTAATTATTGTTTTGTGTCACATTTGGAAATCTAAACCATCATATTTATTTGAGGCCAGTACAGTGTTCAGCTCTTCTATAAAACTTTTTAGTTTGGTTGGTTGTTTTTTGGGGTTTTGTTTGTTAGTCTGTTTGTTTGATTTTGTTTGTTTTGTTTTTTTTGGTTTTTTCAGGTCTTTTCCTCTCTAACATTCTACAATGATCTGAAAAAATACTTTTATTTTCTATGATAAAGTGAAAATTACTCGTTGTGGCTTGGTTTGTTGGTTTGTTTGTTTGTTTACTCATTTGTTTTTCTTAGGGACACACTAAGAATTCCTCTTAAATTTGTAGTATAGGTTGGTAAATTTATCATTTCTATACCATTCTGCGTTGATAATCCTAATCTTAGGCTACAGAAATTCAATTCCAAACAGTAAAACTAGCAGTTACAGCCTCCTAGCCTTTTGAGGTTTATCAAGTTCAATTATGTGAATGTTTTAAGTTTTGTGTTCTCTCCCTCACATATGGTATCCATGCATCTCACGTTATTAACAAGCCTACGTTACACCAAGCTCTCAGCATCCCCAAAAAAACAGTTCTCACAGTTTATAACCTATCATACTATTTACCTGGACGTACTCACACCACAGTATCTATTTATTCCTTTTAGTGGTTTTTAGTTGTGTGGTTTGGGGGACTGTTTGTTTGCTTATTTTAATCATTACCTAGCCCTCTGAACTCACCAGCCAACACAGTATTGG
This sequence comes from Manacus candei, assembly GCF_025592945.1. Lineage (NCBI taxonomy): Eukaryota > Metazoa > Chordata > Aves > Passeriformes > Pipridae > Manacus > Manacus candei. The sequence goes on from NW_026138062.1 coordinate 10,518,730, forward strand.
ACAAAGTTTTATTTGGATCTTTAATTGATGTTTTGACATGAATTTACTTGGGTACTCTAACTATTCTTCTCTTGCCTGTCAGCTCACCAGTTCTTTAATCAAGTCTTTATTATAGAAAGGATATACTTATCTATTATGGTACATTATTCTTTGTGTCCATATTATGTTTGTACCGGGGTTTCTCTTTAAATAACACTCTTTAAGGAAAGGAAATTACATAGTACTGTATTAGTCATTTTTTTTCCAGATATTGATTTTACTGTCCTTGATTCTTCTTGTCATCCTTTTTATGCTTATTCTCATATTCATTTCTTCCTGCTTAACTTCTTTCTTTTTCATATTCAGTTCACATTTGAGTACATGATTCTTTTTAGTTTGAAGCCATTTTATTTCTATTTGTCTGTATTTCTGCTTCTCTTTACTTGTGTGATGTTTAATCAATATTTTCATATGATATTAAACATAGAGTTAAGCAAACAGTTTGCAATTTTTCTAAGTTGCTGAATTTACTTAGAAAATAATGAAAAGGAAAAACAAAATATTTCCCCTAAGACTGGTCTCTCTAAAGCAGTCTGAAGGCCAGTGAGATCAAGACAGCCCTTTGATTGATCAGTGAGCAACAAATCTAATCAACCTGTCGCTGTTGGCTAAATTACTGACTTTCGTTACTCAAAGGGAACATCAATGGAAATTGTAGCAATGTTTCCAGCAGTTGGAAGCTAAAAAAATAAGAGTCTACTAAAGGAAGAGCTGTTATGCACACCAGGAGCAAAAAAATCAAAATTTGATTTCCTTTGCTTTATTCTGTACAATGAACTTGAAATTAGGACCGACTATAATTCTGCTTAAATTGAGATTTCTTTTTTTTTTTGTTGGAGCTAAGGAGGATAGGAATAATGGACAGCTTCTAGAGTAGAGAATGAGTTTTTCAAAAAATAATCTATTATCTTTTACTTTTTTAATATCATTGTTGAACCCTACTATTTATAAGAAGAGAGCAAGGCCTTTTTTGTCTTCTTTCACAGTAAGGAGAAAGAACAGTGAGGACATTGTCTTTCCATAAGGGTGACTGAGAAATGGATAGAACAGGACTGCAGAGCTGTGAACCTGTATTGAGGATCTAGTGTTATGTTCAACAAAAGTTTTGGCAGAAAGAAGGGAGGTTGGACTGCTATGTTAAATTTTTTGTGAATGCCCCAGTGCTACTGCCTCATGCACTATCATAGTATATCTCCAAATTTCTGTGTAACTCCTGTGGATGTCAAACGTAGCCTCTCAGCCAGCTCAAATGATAAGAGAATTATTCACATACAAAATGGAGCAGTTCCCTGCATGGAACCCCAATTCAATATGAAAAATCTTCACCAGGTGGACGTCTGTGGGCGATGATGACAATGACATCCTCCTCTGAAGGCATCTTCCTACCCCCCACAGACTGAATTAGGGCTTTAATGTTCTGATAAAACTCATCAAGATCCTATATTATGATAATTTTTTTCCCAAATGGGTTACAAATCTGTGCTGATTTTGGCTGGAACAGAATTGGTTTTCTTCACAGTAGCTGGTATAGGGCTATGTTTTCGATTTGTGATGGAAACAGTGTTGATAATACAGGAAGATTCCCATTATTGCTAAGCAGTGCTTACGCAGAATGAAGGCCTTTTGTGCTTCTCACACTGCCTCAGCAGCAAGTAGCCTGGGGTGCACAAAAAATTGGGATGTAACACATCCAGGATATATGACTCCAGCTGATCAAAGGTTATTGCATACCATATGGTGTTAAGACACTCAGCATATAAAGCTAGAGGGAAGAAGGAATTGGAAACATTTGGAGTTACAGTGTTTGTCTTCCCAAGTATCTACTATGCCTGGTAGAGGGAGCCCTGCTTTCCTGGAGATGGCTGAATACCTGCCCATGGGAAGTGGCAAATTTTGCTTTGCCCATGTGTGTGACTTCTGATTTACAAGTTAAACTGTCTCTATCTCAACCTCTGAGTTTCCTCACTTTTAATCTTCCAATTTTCCTCCCCATTCCACTGCAGGGCAATGAGCAAGCAGCTGCGTGCTGCTTGGTTGCTGTCTGAGGTTAAACCAACAACACTGCATCAGATGATGACAGATATATAATCATTCAGCATTTAACCTAAAATGGTTATCTCTAATGAATAAGAAGGATTATTTGCAATGTTAGTCCTCTTTCTGATTATTTTAAAAATTACACAGTAAAATACTTTCTGTGCTTTTACTAAAGTTAACTGTGTGTTAATTTCCTATATTCTAAGAGATTATAATGTTATGTAAGCTCTTCAAAATATTTGGAAAGTCTCAGTTTTCAATAGAGTATTCATTGAGGTAATTAATTCAATTAAACACTCTCAAAACTTTATGTCATTTGTAGCCACTAATTTACTATTGCTACCTTGGGGTTTTTTTCATATTTACACCACTCAAGGTATACAGCAAACAATACATAAAGTCATGTCACATACCTTTGTGGTGTGAGAAGATAAGGTTTTAGAGTTCTTCGGTTACCACCTATATAGAGATTCTTGACTACAAGGGAAATTGTAAAACAAGAGACAACATTGATTACATTTCTTATAGGGTGCACAGTGACAATGAATATGCAAAAGGCATTTGATTACACATTATAACACACCTTTTAGTAACTTCTTCCTGCCAGTGAGCCTTAAAGTAAAGCAAATACAAGAAAAATGACTGAAATTCAATAATTTAAATAATTAAAGAAAACCTGTTGATTGTTCCAATCTAATTTTTGCTTTGGACTTTGATTTTTCTTAAATTTATTTTTCTCTTTCCACTGCACTTTAAGGTAAGGATTCGCTTTTTCATTCTTCAGTGACTTAGAAGTCAAGAATGTTATTCTTTGTTATAATAAAGTACAGATTTTGTTAATTTTCACACAGTTTAATGTATGCATGGTGTGTTTCCCATTTGGTAAAAGGCTTGAGCAGAGAAGGCTTCTTCCTGATTGCTGTGTGGTGACTGCTACATGTGGCTCCCATGAAATCTTACAGGAAGGATTGCTGTCCTGGTAGAAACTGAATATACCACTGGGGAAAACTCTAGAGTTGAGTGGAGAAAGAGGAGAGATAAAAAAGTAAGCAGTGAAAAAGCTAGAAAAGAACAGGAGTCTAGGAACAAGGAAGAATTAGAAGGGAGCAGGATTTATAAGCCCCAGAGGAGTAAGAAAAAATGCTTTTTGAAGGTACACAAAAGAGATTGAATGGAGTTTGTTGCCAGTCAGAATCTGTGGATTGACAACAAGATTAGAGAGAAAGGAAAATTTGACACAGTATCAGGAAAGAATTTATTTACAGGCCCTTTTGTGCTATTCTGCTTTACCCCAAAGAGTTTATTTCCTTTTATTTATAAATATTTATTATTCTAAAGTCTGTTTCACAAATACCTAGCTTCAGAGATTAAAACCCTTCTCTAGTATACTTGAGATGTTTTCTTTAAAGAAGTGGAGCAGACTGCTTCACCTCACAGCTTTAGCAGACATGAATTTCCATGCGTTATGCATAAAATTACAAGTCAAGTAGTGAAGTTGTAATAATCATGGAAAATATTCTTTTACCATTATATGAAATGAGAAAATAGGTAATATCACTCTTTCTTCATTTGCTTACTTCTAAACATTTAGACAATTTTATTCTGAGCTGAATAAATATTTTGGAATATATTAACTAATTTATTTAAATAAGGGCATCATCTGTGGAGTGATATATGGATAGAGCAGCCACTCTGATGCTTTCCTTGCTGCTTGGTTTCTGCTCACAAGGTAGTACTTGATCTAAAAATTGGAATTTGTTATGTTGATCAAGTTGGTCCACAGTTTTAATGAATTCCATAATCATGAATGCATGACTAAAAAAGATAATTCCTTTAAATGAAAATTGCTTTAAAGCTCAAAGGAGTTGAACATTGCTTCTTTGGAGTCACTAGAGAGCCTTAAATTACTTTTTCACTCATTAACAACAAAAAATAAAGTTGAACTATGGAAATTTGTTACACTGTTTACTCATAAACATTTAAAATATCTCAGAAAACAACCTTTCTCTGAAACTGTCTCTTACTTTACTGTTTTCTCATTCAGAAACTCAGTCAAATGTGATAGCACAGCAAGCTGGCTCATTTGTATCACTCACAAACAGTAAACGAATTCTTGATTTTTTTTTTTATTTGTTGGACCATTTCCATTTAACATAACTCTTTTCTTACAGAATTGAGTTCATTCAAAATATATTTTTGTTGGGAAAAAGATCAATAGCTATCCGACTCACACCCAAAAAACCCCAGCAAAGCAAAAATATGACCCCAAAGCCACAAAAAGTGTTATATCTAAGAAAAATGCAATAGAAGAAGAGAATAGGCATGCCTTACAGTATCCATTCTAGTAAATCAAGTGGTGAACCAAGCACTAATTGATAAAGAAAAAAACAAGCAGTGAAATCAGCTCCAGAGAGCTTGTCACTATGTTATTGAATAGAAAGAAACCAAACAAAAACAATCCACGTCACTCATTCAGGATACTATATACGTGGCAGCATAACTTTTGATATACTAAGAAGATAATAGCACATATTATGAATAATTTAATGTAAATCTATAATGATTAATAATTGTTACAGTGTACTGTAAGATAGCTCGTGTCAGCATAAATGGGTATCAAATGTGTTACTGGGCCAGTTTTGACATAAATGGAATTGAAATGATAGATTTTTTTTTCTTGCATATTTTGTACACTCTCCTCACAGCTGTAAAAAGTAAAACAAGCAACATGATATGATTCTCCTTACTTCTGCTACTTTCTGTGAGTGGATAACACCACATAAAGTAAAACAACCACATGGATTTATTATATTCTAGTAAAGTGGGGTTTATGATGGTTTGCTTCACTTAAATCATCTTTCTCTGCAGGAAGTAAAGCCTTCTGACAGCTGTCTGTTTCTCAGAACCTAATGGCCAAAGCCACTTTCTTGTTTCCAGATTATTATCATTGTTTTTTGCTGAAAGCCAGATAATTTAGAAGAATAATAAGGCACAAAAACACATGCCGCTTGACAACCTAGTGTTGTTCATAGAAAACCAAATTACTGAGTATAATTCCCTGGGGAAACCTCAAACACCTGCAACTCCAAATGTCTCCTCAGAAAGATGTGGCTTATGATGAAATCACTCAGTTACAGGAAATTGTCAAAGACATACTAAATACTTTTAATTTGGTTTAATCTTACGTGATTTTGTGGCTCTCTTTTTGGCCTCCAAATTTATCATGCCACTTCAGTAGTGTGAAATTTGTAATTTTTGTTATTTGATTTATATACTATAGCTATTCATCTCTTAAAGAACACTAGATGAAGGGCACAGCTATCATTCTCTGAGGCAGAGGTGATTCATTATGTTGCACAGAAATACATTTTGCACTGAAAATCATTTGTTCCTCTTACTTTTGTTTTTTTTTTTATTGGCATGAAATAAAATTCTGCTAAGAAGATGCAATCAAAATGCATAGGGGAAAAAAATCCAAACAAAATCAAACCAAACCAATCCTGTTGCTGTTTTAGAAGGAGTAAAAAAAAAAAATAAATAAATAGGGACTGGGACAAAATGACAGACTAACCAAAATACCCCAATATATGATACAAATGGTTTACTTTGGAGAAATAGAAAATAAAATAGAAAATCTTTCCTGAAGGTTTCAAAATAAACCATACTCCATTCACTTCTTGATTGAGGAAATCAATGGTTTTTTATTGCTGATAAAATAATTTTATGCAACATTTATAATAGTCTTTTCATCAACTGAATTTCTTGAAAGGAAATTGTCAAACTAGTTTGCCAAAATATTTTAACTTAATCTGAGAGACTTGTCTATGTTTTCCTTTCTGACTATAAATCCTTTGCTAGATGTAGTGTGCTAGAGAGTGGTAGCATATTTTTTTTTCTCCAAGTGTCACATACACACAGGAAAAAGAAAATCTATCATGCTTATTTGAACCTTTCAGAAATGCTTCATTACTTGACCAACTAATTGCATCTCTATAGCTGTAAATTGCCACATAGATTGCAAAGCAATTTCACTAGAAATCCCACTGACATCAAGATGGAAAGTGATCACATTTGATTAATATGATCTGAAAGGAAATGCTCTGACAATCTGCTTTTTTTTTTTTCCTGGAATTTAACAAAAGCAGATTTAATTTTTTCTATCATAACAATTAAGAACATTTTTTAGATTATCTACATTTTCAAATTTCTTATCTATTTTAAAGAAATCATATTCTTTTGTCCAAATAACTGTGCTGACCTCCTTCACTAATATATTATAATTGAATTCTATAATAGGAATAAACTGAAAGTTCTCCAAAGAATCCCCTGGTACAACTCAATTGATTTTCAAAGAAAAGCAAATCCTCTGAAATATGTCACTCCTTTAAAGTTTGAACTGAGACTGAAAAACATATACTGTCTGCTGACTGACAATTCTTTGTGTGTATCACCCAGGCTCCTCTGTGCTGCTAAAGATCCTCATAGAAGAATCTAAGGAGTGTTAAGGAAAGATTACAAGAAATGCAGTTATATAAGAATTTTGAGTGGTAAAATCACGCAAAAAAAGGATCAAAACAAATGTGTATCAATCTACACTTTCAATAGCCTAATATTTGCAGTGAATATGGATACTCTGCTGAAAAGCTAGGATTTACCTGAAAGGTAACACAACCAAGGAGTTAATTTGAATAGCTAATGATCACTCTCGGACCTGCAGAAAATAATCAGTTGCTTAGCGCATAAGTATAATCAATTCACTGGCATAGAAGAGTGGGATGAAAACTGATACTGCCAAATAAATGACAAGTGGCAAGAAGAAGATGAAGTGGAGGGTATATTCTACATAGAGAGGAAATTATTCTTCTGGTACGTCAAGCTGTTATATCAGTTTGATGAAAGTGCAAAGTAATTGATTCTAATGATAGTGAGTGACTTAAAAGGAGGTTATATGCTTTGCTTTAAAAACTACACAGCGCTGCCATTTTTTAATTTTTTAAGACTGGTTTACATCCATTTATCTTCTAATGATCATTGTGATTTTAAATTAGTTCAACATTTTTAACAAAAATTTCTCTACAGCTTTGCATTCAATAGTATCATGATACTTACTAAGGAACATAGGGTGAACTGACAAAAAGACTTTATGAAGTTAGAACTTTGACCTTAAAAAGGCAGGATCAATTTTAAGAAATAGAAAAATTCATCAAAATCATTTTTTCCTTCTCTTATTAAAGGTGTTATTATAAATATATATAGAGATTATAGCTTCTGATTTTTAATTTGTCTGATTTTCTTTTGTTAACTCACAGAAAATAATGAGTTTCAAGAGAGTGAAACATCTGAATTAGGCATGCAGGGACAACATTAACTTTGTGAAAGGACTTTACAGGAAATAAATTAGAGGGGACAATGTTCCAATATTTCTCTGAATCCTCAGAATATAAAAACTTACAAAAGAATTTTCAAACTTATCACTTTTTTTTTTTCATTTACAAGTTCTGATATCTTAATATTGGGGTTAGGCCTATTTTAAAAGAAGCGTTCAGAAGAGACAAATGTTACATTCAAAGTATATCTTTCTCGTTATAAAATATATCCAGAAGACAGTTGTGTTTTAAAGAACTTATTATAACAGATTCCCTCCATTTCTAAAGATTACATAACCATTTAATGTAGCCAATATTCTTGAAGCTTTCGGAACAGGCACTGCTGTTGATGTTGACGTTTTTATTATATTACCAAATTATAGATCATTCAGCATATAAAAATAGAGATGGGTCATTAAATTCAAACTAGGACAGATAAGGAAGGAAATATTTAAACTTTTATCATTTTGAAAGATTCAAAGGGACTGAATGTGCCTATGTAGCATTTTTTAACAGGTTCTTTGAAATGTAAAAGTATGTAAAGCCGTAAACTTTACCTTTTCAATTTTATAGAAACAAACAAACAAGCAAAGCAAATGCCTACAAGTAGTTAAATCAATGTATTTTTAATACACAGTTAAATAGACTTATTTTTATTTTATCAGAACTGTAGGATTGGCACAGAATTGTGGCTATTGATTTTAATATGTGATGAGTTTTATACATTGGTCACATGGCATTAGAACACTCCATGAAATAAAATATATGATTTTTATTTCTCTTATTCTTACTACTAAATTGATAGGTTGTTTCCTAGTGTTGCATCAAAGTAGAAACACCAATACAAGAAAAGAATGGGACCTGGATTGAAGTACTTCTGAATCTTTTTAATCGATATTCTTAAAATGTACAAGTAGAGATGCATATCTTTTGTCTTGGACTTTGCATCATACCCAGCCAATAAACAAAACTAATAAACACCAGCCTACCATTTAAAAACAGATTCAATTTCAGAGATACCAAGTGTTACTGTTATGCATTTCCTAATACTTTAATTTCACAATCAAAATCATCTGAACTGAGTAGAATAATTCTGGTTTCAAAGCACATCAAAACTATCTGATAAAGGACTACTGCTTGAAAAGCATAAAACATAAACAAACCTCTGAGTCTATGAACATTGAGCACTTGGGTATGTACTTCCAAGTGAACATACGATTATTCTCTGGTGGAAGAAAGCAGGATTTGACACAACAGGGATTCTTTACAGACAACTTCCAATCAAAAGGGATGTCTCCTCCCTCCAAACACAAATTTTTGAAGTCTGTATAACATTTGAAATTTGAAAATAATAGCTATTACAGTTATACTATCTGAAGGAATGTATTGTGGATTTACTAGAATGCATTAAAACAAAAATTATGGAACAAAAGGTGTTTAAGGAATCACTGAGTTAAGACAAGAACGAAATAAAATAAAATAAAATAAAATAAAAAAGTAAAATAAAATAAAATAAAATAAAGAAAAATTACCCCATTGACAATTTGAATCCTATGGGAAACCATATAACAGTACTGTATTTCTCAGTGATAACATTATATTGAGAGGCAATTTTTAAGTAGAAGTCATGGACCATAAGGATTTTAGTAACGCGGAACAGAACAATATAACTGATAATATATCTTCCCTGCTGCAAGCAAACTAGACCTCTTTGTAGTGTGAATCCCTTCTTTATTACTGCAGCAGTTTTGAACACACCAAGGTGTCTTAGAGGTCTAAAATTCTGTGAGGGAAAAAAAAGATAAAAAAAATTGTGAATTAAATAACAGAAAAAGAAACTATGAATGCTTTCTTTTCAGACAAAGAAGGAATTATTTGAAATAGTGGAATGAAGCTTGTTACCCCAAAACAACTCAATACACAGCAGGGTCAGGATAAGGAATAAAACTAATGTTAGAAATCTATAAGCACACACTAAATGAGATGGTCTCAGACTGGATATTGAAGAGTGGCAGCAATCAACTGTTTATGGTGTAATTAATATATATATATATATATATATATATATATATATATATATATATCAACTGCTTATGGTGCAAATAACCATAGATATATATATGTTAGTCTGCCAAGTTCCTGTGAGAATTACAGTAACATTCATTGAGTTTGTATGGATATGAAATACAAATTATTCTGAGAAAAGAATCATGATAGGCCCCCTCTTTTGACTAGAACTGAATCTGAGGAACTGGAATTTTATGAGACATCACATATAGTATTTATAACATAAAGAGTGAGCGATCTGAGAGGTAAACATTACCTTAGATTACTTAGTTTTGTATTATGTTGTCAGACTGCTGTGTAAGGAAGGCTAAAATCTGAGAAAATTTTAGACAGTAAGAAAATATTAATTTTTTTTTCTTTGGCTAAACAATTAATTCAATAGAGGGAGAACCACAGAAATGTGTCTGATATGCAGTTTTTAATAAAATAATTTTTCATACTTCCAGCTCAAAAATATTTGAGTATGTACTCTGTGACACAATTATCAATCTGGGATTGACTATGAAGGATTGGAACTATACAAAAATGTCTTTGGTTAATTTTGTCTTTGAAACCAATTTTTTTAATCTTTTTAATGGTTCAAAAGTGAAGTGGAATCATTGAGAAGATTAATAGCTAGCATTGGTACATGCACTAGATTTTACTGTATCTGAAATTAATACCAAGCTGTCAGAATTACTTTGCATTTCCATGTGCATAATAACTTACAGTACTCTTTTTAATCTTTGATTCTATGAAATTTTTTTTAAGATTGTTTATTTCGGGGTATTATTTCACAAGTAAACCAAGTCCTTGAAGAACTCTCTTCACCTTTTTACCTTTATATGGTAGGGCAGATAAGCATAAATAAATTTGCGCACACAGAACTCAAATTTGAGTGGGATTTGTATGAACACAAATAGACATCCAATTCAATTTAATAAAATTCATGCAAGCCTCTTAAACAACAGCTGGGCCAAAAATCAAGACTAACTACACAAAATGAAATACAAGATCTTACAGAGAAAAATCATACTAAATAATAAATACATTCTAGTAAATCCACAATACATTCCTTCAGATAGTATAACTGTAATAGCTGTTATTTTCAAATTTCAAATGTTACACAGTCTTCAAAAATTTGTGTTTAGAGGGAGAGACATCCCTTTCGATTGGAAGTTGTCTGTAAAGAATCCCTGTTGTGTCAAATCCTGCTCTCTTCCACCAGAGAATAATCATATGTTCACTTGGAAGTACCTACCCAAGAATTCAACTTTGATCATTTGAATGTTACTGTTCCAATAGTTAATTTCTATTTGGATAATAACTGGAAACATTTCTGTTCTTATCTTTGTACTTTGGTTAGTACAAGACGATTCTGCCTATCTTACAGCTTCTCAGTATTATGACTATAAAGGTAAGCAATAATCATCATAATGAAGGGTTATATCCTGACACCTTTACTCCTGCTGACTAATAACTACAGTGAGTTTTAATATTTGAGACATAAGTGAAGAAAATTGGTGATTATCCATATAAAATCCTTCACTGTCAAATTATCTCAGGATAAAATTCTTTTTTTTTTAAATATATTTTAACACATTTTGTAATCTTTTGCTTCTGAAAAGCACTTCTGTGGTAGTTTTAGTCTAGGCCTTTCTCGGTGACCAGTTTGTAACCAAGGAAGTGCCCAGATTAGCTGGTATTCCCTACAATTTTTATGTAAGCCAGGTATATAAAGAAAAAAGGAGGAGAGGCTTTTGCTCTCTTTCCTTCCGGTGGCTCTGGAGGTGTTGGTTCCCTGCTGTCAGGTCTGTCATGTTGGGGAGTCAGGCCTGGTAAGACCTTGTCGACCTTGGGAGGTGGAGGTCGCCGGCGGTTGTTGCAGCGTGATTTTCTGTTGTCCCAAGGAGAGTAGTAAGATATTCTTTTGCTAATTCTTTAGTTGCTAGATCTTGGGTTATTGATCATGTATATTTTATTTTGTTTCTGTTCCTTCCCCCTTCCCCCTTCCCTTTCCCTTCTACTTTTGGAATTGTATGTAGTATTTCACCCTTAATATATGCAAATGCATTTTTTTTCATATAAGTTTGGCTGGTTTGGATCTTTCGTGGTTTTTTTTACCTTAGCACTGTGCTGGATGTTTTTTCGTGTTGGGTCTGGGACTTGGTAGGGAGCTAAGTAAAACTTAGACAACAAACATAATTTTATTTATCATTAGGCACTAAGACCTTGATAGTACAGGAATACTTAGAAAATAGAAATGAATCATTACAATTGTAAAGTTGAAGCACATTATGCCATTCTGTGGATGCTGTCATTCAAATAATGTGGTCATGGTTCAACCCAGGTTGATCTCCTTAGAGAAAACACTGAGTTACAGGAAACTAAGATCACTTTATTTCTGAATGACAATATCCATACAGGCTGTATTTATCCTCCCTACTTGGGCCAAGTAGTCTTAACTTTCCTGAAAGTTTCCATATAGAACCACCATAAAGGATTTACAGAAACACCTTGAGAACTATTGTGAGCCTCATAGAAATACAAAAAAGAGCTCAAGTGGTTTTAGTTGGTTTGTTTATTTTTTTAACTTGCTTTAGAAATTGGAATATCAGTTTGTAGTAATTTGGAATAGGATATGCATATTATTTCTCACACTTAAAATTTATAGATAGATACATTCGCTTTGATGTACCTGGTAATCCATATGTGACGTTATTCGTTAAGTTTCCCAGCAAATGTATCCAAGTTATTGGCACTTAATCACAGAATCTCAGCATCATAGAACAGTTTATGTTGGAAGAGGATGTCAAAAATTATCTAGTACACCTTTCATGCCAAAAGCTCTAGAAAAGATGACCTAACACCCTATCCAACTGAATCTATAAAATGTCAAACACTGGGGAATGATCACTTCCCAGGGGAGATTATTCCAATGGCTAATTGTTCTCATTGTGAAAAATTATCCTCTTATGTCTAATCAGAACCTCCACAAGAACAATTTGTACCCATTATTCCTCATCTTTTCCGTGAGACTCCTTGTAAAAACGGGAGTCTGTATCTTCTTTGTAGCAATCCTTTAGGCACTGTAAGATTGTAACAAGATTGTAAGCCTTCTTTTCTCAAGCCAGAAAACACCAGTTCTCTCAACCTTTCCCCATATGGCAGGCTTCCAAATCTTTAAATCATCTCTACTAGTCTTCTCTGGATCCTCACCAGCTTCTCCACATCTTCATTTAGTAGAATAGAATCATGGAACCATAGAATGGTTCAGGCTGGAAGGGATCTTAAAGATCATCTAGGTCCACCCTGCCTTGCCACTGGCTGGCACACCTTCCACTACACTAGTTTGCACCATCCAACCTGAACTTGGACTATGCCACATATAGAGCAACCATAACTTCTCTAGGTAACCTGTTCCAGTGCCCCATCTCCCTCTCAGCAAAGGGTTTCTTCCTAGGATTCAATTTAGACCTATTGTCTTTCAGTTTAAAGCCATCCCTTCCCGGTCCTACCACTGCATGTCCTTGTCAAAAGTCCCTCTCAGCTCTCTTGTAGTACCTCTAGGTACTAGAAGGTTACTAGAAGGTCTTCCTGAACCCTTGCCTTCTCCAGGATGAACAACCATGGCTCTCTCAACTTGTCTTCATTGGAGAAGTTCTCTAGCACTCTAACCATGTTCATGGCCCTCCTCTGAACTCACCCCAACATGTCCACATCCACCTTATATTGACGTTCCCAAGTGTGGATGCAGAAGTCCAGATGGAATCGAGCCAAACAACTATATTTTGGAGTCTTACTCTTGCTGAAACCCGTGGTGAATTTTGTTGGCAGGTTCTAGTACCATTTTAGATTCTGTACAGTGTGCAAGAGAGATATGAATGGGACTACAGGTAGGCGAGCTCCACATCCTTTAGGAGAAGCAGATAGAACAGGCAAGGTATCCAAACATGTTACAAATCCCATATACGTAGGCATTCAACTAAACTGAATCACATCCCAATTCAATAGAGAATTAATAGACTGTCTCAAACTGTTTACAGAAAACCAAAAACTGATTTTATTTTTTGATTTTTCATTACAGTTTCCTGCTTTATCAGGAAGTTATGAAAAAAAAGGATTTCTTCTTTGTGAAGAACTTTATTTAACTCATGAAATCTACTTTTTCTTAGAGTTTTCTTTCATGAATCAGACTTTGAGTTGGATTATGTTCCAGAGGTCAAAATAAGGAAGGTTAGAATTGACATCACAAACCTACGTGCCAGGTTGACCTGGCTTAAGCTCATGTATTCCCTTCTGGTGATAGGGAATATTCAGGTGTCTTGAGGGTGAGCAAGTCTGGTACTAGGAATCACATTGGTATTGTGATTGAACTGTGTACTGCAATTGATGTATTTTGCTAAATGTCACATTGGTACTGTTTTTCCAATTTATTTTGTATCAGTCTTTTAAATCAAAAATCCTGTGTAACATTAATTATTTTCAAATAAGTAACCTTGATATTAAATATTGCACCTTCCATGTGCAGGATATCTAAAAGAACCTGGTCAGAGAGTATTGAGCCAGGGCAGTGCATCATTACATGCTATGATTCACTGGCCTCATATCTCACTATAAAAGGCTATTTTCAGAAACCCTAGATTTGGATTACCAGGGATGTTTTGTTCAGTGACTTCTACTGAGCACAGAGAGACTTTGCAAACAAACTGCAGACAGCTTAAGTGTACAAATTGGTTATTAATTGTGTAATACACAAAGGATGCTCATATGACCTCCTCTATCACAGAGTCTTTTCTGGCTAGCCTTTAGTCAGATTGTGAAGGAGGAGGCCAGCCCCTCTTCCAGACTGGTTTTGTCCCATGCAGTCTTATACTTTTCTGCGCTGGCATTCTCCTTGAACCCTGAAGAAACTAACAATCCTTCCTGGACACTCCTACTTTTGTCTACAGTTCAGCCTTTCTAATTTTGCACAGTTCACCCCTCTAAACCTTTTCACCAGTCATTTTCACAATTTCACAGTCTTTTCAGAAGTCTGACTCAAGGTGACCAGACTGTTCCATACCAGAACTACGGCCTTGGAGGACAGGGAGATAAACCACTGGGGATGGGAGGGAGCTAATGGAAGGCTTTACAGAGTGAGTGCGTTGCAAGATGCAGCAATGTCTAAAGCTAATTGTGTTTTTTGCTATCTGATTTATTACTCTGATTTGTAATATAGCTATCTCCAGACTAGCAAAATGTTATCACTTTGCAGATTCTGTCTGTCCTCAATAATGCTGCCTCCACGCCTCTCTAATCTTGGCAACCCATAGGGCTTGGGACCTCAGCCTCAGCCCCATGTTGGGGTTAGGGTTAGTGTTCAGAGAACCAATGGTACCAGTGGTAATTTTACAGTTTCATTTGCATCACAATTATATTAATTGTCCTAGCCTAAAGGCTTTATAATTTATTCAAAAGGCTTACAGTTGCAGCATCCATAAAAAACACCAAGTTATATACACTTTCTCAAAATTTCAACACTTTGCAACCACCATATGCTATAAAAAACATTAATTATCCAACTCACCTACCAAGATCATTCTTTATGATACTAACACAGGGTTTAATTTGCAGGTTATTTTTGCAGGGTTTTTTAAAGGTATTTTAGAGGAATTTAAATTTTTAATATAAAAACTATATTTACAGGTTTATTTATATGTATATATTTACAGTTTTACAGGTATTTTTATAGGGTTTTTTTTTACAGGTTTTATGTTATTAAACACTGTTTGCTGTGGATATTTTACATAATACTAATCAAAGAACTCTTTCTGTGATGGAAAGATTGTCCCTCCAGTTCTGATTTCGTTTCAACATGCCTCAGGTTCATGGAACCTAACATCTGTGTGAGGTAATTTTCTGAGGTGATGACTACTCTCTTCTGAGTACTTTTCTTCCCTTTTCTGTTTCTGGATAGTAGGAAGAGCTGAAAAAGCTGAGTGAAATCAAATGAGTTCTACGAGGCAAAAGTATATGAACCTCAGATAACCATGAAAAAAAGAAAATAAAGAAAAAATCAAAACAATAAACATCATGCCTGGGTTTTAGGTAGGTTATAAAATTATTTCAGAACTTAAGATACATAAAAATGTAAAAAATATTCATGTACATATATCATCAGAGTCATCTGGATAGGACACTTAATTTTTAAGCATGTGAATGAGTGATCTGTTCTTTGTTGGGTCTGAATACGTTTTATTGCCTTGTTCTAAAGCTCAAACATCTATTTTTATATCTTATTCTATTCTCACTAAGATATTTCAGAGAATTTCTAATAACATTGTAAACTATGAGAGCTGGAGAACAATGTTAAAAATCTATTTGTACCCAATAGCCACTATTAAAATGGCTGAAACCTGAAATATTCTGTTAACAGGTTTTCTAAATGACTCATGGATCGTCCCAGAAGACTAGACACACAGTTAATCAGACAGAAATGTAGGCTATAGAATACTTAATCTTTATAAAAAAGGATACTAAACAAAGAGATTTTCAGTTGTCAGGGATATAATGCTGTTGAACATTAAATTATATCCTCCCTTCCTAGAACAGATTCTACTGCATTTCATATTTTTTGATTTCTTTGGCTACTGAAGTCCCAACAGGGAGATTGGAGAAAAATACAGAATGTATCTCAGCTTTGCAGTCTCTGAAATACTAATAAAATGACAATTCTCAGTTGGTCAAATGCCACTTTTCACTTCCAGTGCTGCATAAACTATTCAAAGAATAGTACTAGCATCAGTGAGAATAGAAAGCTGACCGATACTTTATAGTTCCCATAAAATTCTCGATTGATTATTAAAAATTGTTGTTTCTATAAAAACTGTGAGAGACCAGATTTGTATCTCCCTGGATTGTTTAATTGGGTTGAATCAACCAACTTGGAGGGGCCAGGCCTCCAGTACTGAGAGCCACATGCCCTGCAACCTGGTGGCTACCCGGAATGCACATGGCAGCGTCGGGAGCCACGTGGCAAGAGCCTGTCCATCAATAAGGACGCCTTTCAGTAGTAGCTTTGCAACTTTCTTATTCTCTCCTCTCTTTCTTTACACTTTCTTTCTTCTTTCAATATCTTTTCTTCCTTTTCTCTTTCCTTAATCTCTTGTCGGTAACTTAAGTGAACACAACCCATTGGGTTTAAGTTGTGGTTATTGTGTGCTGTGTACTTTTGTGGAATCTACTCCTTGGTTGTACGTTACTCCTGTAAACCTTTTGCCCAAATGCTTCTTTTCCCCCAATAGAAAATAAGTCTCTCGGGAAATGCATGAAGCGTGTTCTGTTTATGTGAATTCAAGGTATTAAAGAACTAAAGGCTCTGCAAAAGTTCAGTGAGTGAACTCTTGGAGTTTAAATGTAAGTAAAACTCCTGGGCAGTGTGCAGCTTGAACATGGGACTTAACAAAAACCTGGAAGGTTCTGGCTAAATCACTAGGGAAATGTTGATCTTCCATGATTTTATAGCTGAAGAAATTTGCAATAAAGGAAGGGAAAAAGTGAGGGATTTGATCAAGTTTGCATCTTACTTAGTTTGATTATCTTTTAGTGGTCAGAATTGAATTCATATAAAAATTAAATGGAAGACCATCTTCCTTTTTCTTCCTGTGAGTGTAATTGAGTAAATGTGATATACCAATTCTAGTGCAATAATTTAGTATTTTTTGATTACTACCATTGACAAATTACTTTAAATTTTTATGTAGGAAAATTTATTATGAAATAGTGTATTAAGAATATGTGACCATACTTTTATCAATTATACTTTTCTGGTTTTTATTTTTACATAAAATTATACTAAATCAGCAAATTAATATCTAAGTAAGTAAAATTCATGCTGTAAAATAAAATTTAAAAATCTGAATGAATTCAAAATTTCCAATTCATTCTTAAAATCTCTGGTGAAGTTTTTGCAGTGTTGTGGTTTAATCCCAGACAACAACTAAGTACTATGCACCACCCCCTTGTGGTGGGATGGGGAGAAGAATCAGAAAAAGGTAAAACCACAGTCAGCCGGTAAAATTTCTCTCTTTTTTTAAGTGGAAGGAACTTCTGTAAGTAACATTCAAGTGTATTGTGTTATACTTTTTTCACCCCTACACTGATTCATTCATTTTTTACTGTTCACATTAGAAGAGAAAGTTAAAATAAAGCAACAAGACCAGTAAAAAGTGGTTTATTTCAAACAGTTGCAGATGAACCTTTCTGAATGATTAGTTGACCCGAGAAAAAAAGAAGAACAAACTCCAAAATAAAACGAGTTTGGTTTTTTATTTGTTAAGGAGGTGAGAATAAAGTATTAATCAAAATATTGTAAAATGTTTTATTACATGATGAAATGGTATTTTTTGTGTCCTGTGGGCTTCTTCTATGGAAAAAGCTTGTCAATTATCAAACTACAAAAAAAGCAATTTCATTTCATGCAGAAAAGCTCTTCTTTTACATTTATGTATTTTAAAATTGATAGAAGATAGCATTTAAATTATAGTCAGTTGCAAATCAGTGTATTCAGATGTAAACCAGTTTTCATTTAAGGAAAAAGTACATCTCTTAAATGTTAAGAAAGACATTTAATGTTTTTGGGTACATATATTTTGTGCTGACATTTTACAGAGTAATAATCAATACTTCCTTCTTTTCTCTTTCAGAAGGCAAGAGACTGGAAATACATTAAAACAGCACTTTTGACAGTCTCTTTTTGACTAATATAATTATCTAGGTAGTGTGTAGAAGTTATAAACTTATAGTGTATTCCAATTTATTGAAGTGAATTGTTAAGGAGAGATAATGCTTTAGTATTATAAAAGTAGTGAGAGAAAGCATAAACAATTCAAGATACAGTTCAGTTTCTGGAGAGCTCTGGAAGTGCAGCCTTGAAAGACATGTATATTTAAAATTATGCAGAAAGGAAACTTGCACATCTAAGAGATTTGGGATGAGCACAGCACAAGTTTATATGTTCTTATAACCAAGGATCATAGACTTCAACTCCATTTTTGGCCAGAGCACCAGAGGAAAATCCAGCTTCAAGCAAAAGTGAAGTATGATCACATTAAGCAAACTTGAGGCCGTGTAACAGAATTCAGATAAACTCTAAGACTAGGGTTCTGTATAAGTGCATTGTTCACACCTGCTTATAGCTACACCCAAGGATGTCGGTGAAAAAGTAGGAAATAATTATTTTCCTATTTAAACATGAACATATGTATATTTATATATGCGAAGACTTAGAACTAGGTTAAGAGACAAATGTTTTTCTTCTTTCCTCAGTGTCTGGTTAGACATGCCTATTCAGAGATGTAATGTTCTTAATCTTCACCTTGGCATCAAAGAAATATATAGAAGCATTTCTTCACTAACATTTTATTCTTTCTTTGTTTTAATCCTGGCTGCATTCTTTAACCAAGGGGTTCAAAATGACTTAGCAGATTACTTCATGCTGCAAGGCTTTTACCTTGTTTGTTTTAAGGTTGAAATATCCATAGTTTTTATGATTCCTGGCACAATTCCTTGTCTCTCAGCATGAAGTTCATTATCCTATGTAAGACAAATTAACATAAAGACAACCAGTTTTAGCTGAGCATCAGCCCGAAAAAACTGAGGTACTGAACTATCACTTTCACACACGGGTCTGTGTCATGGCATCAGTCTGATAAGCTTTAAATGAGGATCAGCAGAAGTGATATTGTTCTTACCATTTCAGCAGCCAGGTTCAGTGACTTTTAAGAGATTGGGTCCTCACAAACAACCCTTCAGGGTAGCATCTTGGGAGATTGCTGGACAGAGCTTCATGTTTTATTTTGTCATGCGTTACATCTTATTTCTCTCAAATCTAACAGGTATATGAATGAAAAATCATTAATGAGGATATTAATAATTAATGCTTTTATTTCATTGAAATTAATTCCTTACCAACACCAAATGGATGCATTAGAGAAAAAGTTAGTCTGCTCACTTAATGGCTTGAATATGAAAAGAAGTATTTGCTGGAAAAAAAAATAGAGTTCTAGATTTCTGAAAAAATTTGTATACGAAACCATAAAAATTGTAATGCTATAATAGTTATGCAAAGGCATACACTCTTTGTCTCCATGGAAATCCCTCCTATCTCCATCTGAGAGGGAAGGAACAGCTGGCAAAATCAAAGCCAGCATTATCCCTTTAAAATCAAGACCAATACATTGTGCACCATCAACTTTCCTGGAAAGAAAAATGCTTATTTACTCAAAAGCTAATGAAGTGCACATGCCTCAAAAAAACAAGGAAGTCAGAAAGTGCCCTAAGCTCTGTCTGTGTCATAACACAGGACTCTCCCTTGACAGTTAACTGGGAATACTAGATAGACTGAACTATTAAGATGACAAATTATTGATGCTTATTCAGAATCCTGACAAAAGGCTGCTCTTGACATGAATAGAAAGTTTAAGGTGTTCAGCTAATAAACTCACAGTGCCTATTGCATTAGCTTAGCAAACTGAGAGCCAGAAGATGCTCCCCAAGTAGCTAAAGGTTATAATTGAACTTTGGCAAGGCATTTACATCAAGTAAATAATCTCCCACTGGTCTACCCACAGTGTTATCTGACGGTACCTTGTGTATTGACAGCTGTCCAGCAATCTGGAATTACTGAAATTTTGGCAAAAGAAGTGTTCAATCTTCTATGGTATATGAGTAAATTAGAGGTGCTAAGCCAATGACCCCTCCACAGTTTGATTTCTGTTGGGTGCTGACATAATAAAATACCTGATAATACTTGATTTTCACAATATTCTTTGGCAATTGGGATAATCTTTTCCATTTTCCTTTTCTTTTCTAAGTACAAACTGCTAGAATAATTCACAGAAAAAAAACTCCATAAACTGGCACAGAAGCAGAATTTCTAATAGTCTGACTGTATAACATCCTTGTGTGCACTGGTTTCCACACATGCAGAAGAGCTTACATAGAAAGATACTATATTTGGAACTAAGAAGTATGACTCAGTTTGGCCCTTTTAAAGATGGACCTGGGCAAATCCCTGATATTAAGTTCTCCATCTTGGCACTATTCTATAAGCAACTGTTAAAGTCCTCCCTTACTGGCAAAATGGTAAGCAAAAGGGGTTCAGAGAAAGGGAGGAGAGTTTCAAGACATGCTGCTTCAAATTCTCACCACAGACTGAGATGAGATTGAGGCATTCATGAACTTGTAGAATTACGGAACTCTGAAACAAGAGATTCACTTGAGTAAGAATGTATTCAGGAGGTCTATAGTCCAAGATCCTGCACAAAGTAGGAGGAGCTCTGAGGCCAGAAACAGTTGCTCAGATATGCATTGAGCCTGATCTTGAAAACCCTCAAGGACAGAGATGGAACAATCTCCATGGGTAACCTCCTCCAAGCTTAGTTTTCATGTAAACAATGATGAGGGACTGGAGGAAGAGGTGAGAGACAGAAAACATAAATGCTAAAGAAAGATAATTTATTATTTATTTCAGTAATTTCCATGATGGCACATCTTGTCTGATTTTTACATGTTGTCTGTATTGTCTGATTAAGGGTTTTGTTTTGGTTGCTTTTGTTTTCTTTGGGTTTGGGTTTTCCTTTTCTTTTGTGCTTCACTGAATTGTTGTGGGTGGAACAAAGATGTCATTCTGTAAAAGGGTAGGCAAAAGGCTCTTTGTCACAATGAATCAAATAACATTATATTGATATAAACTTTAACTCAGAAAAAGAAAAAAGGAAGATTTATAAAGACACTGTTAGCTTGCAGATAAATGAAAGATAAAAGATTGTCTTCTAATTTAACCATTCATAAAGTGTACTTATTAAAGACTTTCAATTTTGTATGTGATGTAATAAGCACTGTATTGCCATAAACAGTGTGTTACCACAACAATACCATCTGAGAAACTTAAATCTGTAAATCTTGACTGTTTCATGTTGTCAGACATGTCTGTAAATATTTTGTGCACTTTAACTTTTACAGGCTGTATTTAACAGATTACTGAAATCAAAACAAGTTTGTACTGAAGAAACTGAGACCCTTATGTGTGGTTTTGCAGATTTTTTTAGTTAAGTAAGCAGTACAAGTCAATGCAATGTAAGAAAACATAATGCATTGTTGAAAACAGCTGAATTAAAAATATTCCGTATTTTTAGTCTATTGAATATGAAATGAATATGGAACTATAGCACTGCTATAAAATGTTAAACTTTTAAGTTAATTGGGTCAAATAATAGACCTTGAAAAAGATGAGAAAATTCTGTTCTTTGTGCAGTTTATGACATACAGCTTTATCCATCTGGAAGATTTGATTAAGGGCCACAGTTGCATGTATCCACAGATTCTTTTGCTGTTTTTAGCCTATTACTGTTGATGTTGTCATCCAATACAGTAACACTGTTGTTTACATTTCTTTTGCCATTTGTGTGTATAATTGCATTGATTGACAAAACCGTACTGAAACCATTGTTTTACTGGTGGTGAGCTTTTTGGGGAATTACTTTTTATTTTCCCTCTGCCCATATGTGAAGCTATCCCATAGATAATGGAGATCTATGAAAGCATTATCAGTGACTCATACATTTCATATGCTGAGGTCCCACATCAGACTCCAGTATCCACAGAATTTCCTGGTTTGTAACTCATATTCTATCTAAAAGTTAAGGCAATTTTGAACTGAAAATAGACTTTATAATTCATTCAATTAAGAATTCTTACAATGTAAAGATGAAAAAATAATTATTCTTGCAATATCCAAATGATGGGCAAAGATGACTGTTTAGAAGATTTTTACATCATCAGTTAAACTATCTCTAAAATGGATAGTATAGCAGTGGTGCTATAACATAAGGGAGAGCTCAAACTGAAAGTGTCAAAAACATACTATCAATTGAATGGAAAGAGAATGGAAAGATAAGGAATAAGTAGAAGAAGCTAAAGGCTTATCAAAATGCAATTTTTCAAAATGTTAGTACATTCTAGTTTGTTCAGAAACTATGCCCAAAATAAACACCTAAATAAAGTGTACTGGTAACTTATGCACTTTCAGAATATAATGGACAATTACTTAAAAGACACTTTTGCAAATACAGATTTTTTTTCCTTCAGGGAATAAAAAATGGTTCTATACTAAATGAACAATTTATGTAAATATAAATGTATGTTTTTAGGTATTATGCATATAATACACAATAAATACATTTACAACATATTTAAATATATATTAAAATAATACTATTTATTATATTTTATTAAGTTATGCAGAATTTCTATGCATACCTCTGTGTTAAGAATTAATGTGACTTAAATTGGTAAGTGTATTAGCCACTAGGTTGTGACTACACTGCCTTCTGGCTTCCCCAGAATGGAGTAAAAATATTTTCCATCTCTACTCTGCTTATTGCAAACACTGCTATATTTTAACATGATAGAAGATTTAGTCTCTTATATACTTTTGCTAGTCTAGTCTATAAGCATTTGCTATATGAAAGTAAATAGATAAATGGGAATTTATCCCGTAGTAGAGTAAAAAAATTAATTGAATACATTATCTACTAGTTCAGTAATTAGATATTTCTTAGGGAAGCACAAAAATGTCTCTTCTCCTATAAAGTCTTCTGATCTTTGGGGTATTTTTTGGAATTAAAAACATGTGATGTTCCAATGATGTGTGAAGACAGATATATTTTACTTTTCCACTGAATATTATGATGAAAGTCAAACCTAACATTGCCTGTAGTTTAATAATCCACTGCAAGCTATTACTTCAGGTTTCGTCTCCTTCACACAGGCACCGTTTTTCATAAGATTATTGTCAGTAATTGAATTTGATAAGGGTAAATAAAACATTTTCGGACAGGATGATTGTCATGAACAAACATTAAATGTGTTATGGTGAAATTCTGTCTAGGACAAAGTTCTCTCTTCATGAAGTAATTTTAAAGCAATACTTCTTCCATCTGGTAAATGGAATTCATAGTCTTTGGATTCAAACTGTTTTAATGAAAGAGCAATTGTCTGGGCAAATTCAGTCATAAAAAGTTCCATTTTCACTGAAAGGAGGCTTGTTGAGATTTTACACTTCAACAGAATCCTCATATCTGAAATTAGCTCAGTTATTTGCATGCATTCAGGCCACAGATGGAAAGGAGATTCAAAAGTAAAAACACCATCTGCATTTGTCTTTAATAAAAAATTATATGGAAGTCTGAGATTCTCATTTTCAATAACTACATTGCAAAATGGTTCACAAGATCTTCGCTGTCCCCTTTTAGTTTGACCCTGCAAAATTATTACTGTAGAACCTACGTGTGTCTAAAACCTATCTGTCCAAAATAATCAGAAGTAATTAGGGATATAAAAAGTTTTTCTTCCATACACCATTTGGAATATGCTAGCATACAAATTTTGTAATATAGATACAATATATATTTTTGTCAGTCTTGATACTCCTAAATATGAATAACATAAAATTTTCTGAAATTGCAATAATTGGAGTAATTAGTTGTGATGATCAGTTACATGGGTCCCTAACCTTGCCTGGGACAAAATATGGGAGGCAACAGTAATATTTGTGTTTTGTAGTACAATTGTTGGGAACTGAAGTGGTCTGTTTGAACTGGATCATAACAAGCATGAAGAACTATGGTTGTTGTCAGAGCAGTATGACATGGTGTGCTGATAACTTTTCTCATTAAAAGACTATTTGTATTATCTGGATCATGCAGTTCATATGGAATTGATGTGGTTTTTTACTTGTGCTTATTCACTTATTCACATTAAATGGAACAGCTGAAACAGAGAAAGTTCAAAATCAATAACACAAAGGGTGGTTGTTGCAGTTGCGTGCTTAAAAATGGCAGTTTCGGTTTTCATTTTTTTATTCCTTTTCATGTTTTTACTGTCATGTAATAATAAAGAACCTTGTTCCACTGGTAATAAGTAAAGATGTAGGGTAACGGAGGCTGTAGGAATTAATGCTGATATAACTCCTAGTGTTTCTCTGTAATCCATTCATACTCCTGCCATCTACTGGGGAAACAGGGCTCCATCACATGTAGCAGTTACTTGGGAAGACAAAAGCATGATGCCATATGGTATGAGACATCCCTTTGGTCAGTTGGGGTCAGCTGTCCCATCTGTGCCCCTTCCCAATTTCTTGCGCACCCCCAACCTACTCACTGGTGGGATGGGGTGAGGAGCAGAAAAGGCCTTAACACTGTGTAGACACTGCTCAGCAGCAACTGAAATATCCTTTTTTTAGCACTGGTTTTGTTACAGATATGAAACATAGAACCATACAAGCTACTATGAAAAAGACTAACTTTATCCCAGACAAAACCAGTATAGTTTTACTGTCCTAGTATAGTTTTACATTTTTATATTTCTCCTTCTCACTCCAAATTACTCTACAGTAGAGAGCAAACTCTTCCATTGCTGAAAGGGTTAGGAAGCATTATATTATGAATATTCAAAGAGTATATATTTTCCTTTATTTCCCTTTATTTCCCCCTTGGCCTTTGACTTTCTTACATTTCTGTTCAAAGGTCCTGCTTTCTGGTTTTGTGGACATTTTTTGTTTCGTTGGTTGGTTTGGTTTGGGTGGGTTTTTGTGGGGTTTTTTTTGGTAACTTTAGTAGGTTCTGACTGTTTCATCTGGAGGTTTTTTACTCTGTATGCTTGCCAAAGATGAAAAAACCCCTATATATGTTGCTTCTTTTAGAGGAACTTTAGGAGCACTGCATTTCTGACAATAGAGTCATAATTTAATTCACCATTTTATGGAGATGTCTGTGCCCTCAGGTAATGAAAAAAGCATTCCTAGAAGCGAAGAGTAAAAGAGTACAAACATTGGCAAGTAAAAGAGTACAAACATTCTTTCTGCCCATTTGGTAATGTGCTTCCTGTATCTTGTTTTCTTTTCTTATATGTGCTCTGTTGTTTTTTTTTCTGTATGAAAAGAGGGTATCCATTACCTTTGTACCAGTTCTTTTTTAGAATAATAAACTTACTTTTGCTAATCTTTTGTGAATTACATTTTTAAAATATTACTTGTCATTGCATGTTCTAGTATTAATAAAGGAGTAATATACTTTGTTTATACACATAATTTGCCGTTCTCAATATCAAGGAAGTTTCTCATTAATTTCAAAATTTCCGTGTACATTCATCACATTTATTATGATAAATCACAAAAATGAAAGAGAGAGACATCAAAAGATAAAAGAGAAACACATTGTGTGTCAATATTGTTACACACAAAGAAAAATTTATCAAACTGTTGCCTTGATCTACAGTAATCCATTTGCAGCCTTTTACTTAATTATATATTTGAAGTACTGATTAGTTTGCACATATACACTCGTATTAGGAAATATTTGAGTATTAAGAAATATTTGAGAACTCATTTTAATTTCTAATCAGATCCATATAGATTACAAAAAAGAAAATCAATTAAGTTTTGAGTTATAGTCATTATTTTCACTGAGAAAATTTTGTGAAAAAAATCACATTTCAGCCCTTAAGCATTATCTAACAGTGACTGTTCCCAGGCCTACATACTATGAATGGAACCTGAAATTAAAATATGATGGATTTGTCCTCAAAATAAGTTTATATTCGCAATTTTATTTGTGAAACTAAAAAAAAAGACTACTAGTAAAAAGAAAATTTTAACAAAAAGTCTTAAGGAAACCAAGAATTAAGAACATCATGTTACTTTAAATATAAAAGATAAAATCTTGATAGAAATGCTAAACAACTAGAAGGATACTTAGGTGCAATACATTCCTAAAGAAGGTGCATAATTGCTAGAAATATAATTCTAATTTTTACTGTTTTCCAAATTTTGTTTCTTGAAGCAAAATCCTAGAGCAGTTGGATTACTTGATATATGAGGCATGTGGCAATAGGTATTCATAATTTTCTAAGAGTTAAAACATTCTACCTTTTAGTAAGGGATTTACACACCCATTGGGAAGTTTGCTGGAGATAATGAATTTTAAAGGAATGAAAAATGCGTGTATTATATAGATATTATAAAGCAAAGAGTATGGTATATTTCATATTCCAATGAGCTATTTAGTGTCTTGTTCCACTTGCATTTTCCCATTCTAGTACTAATATCTTAATGTCCCTGCATTCTGTTGTGTTTTTTTTTTCTCATTCTATCACTACTATTACCTTGAAACTATGTATGCAATTTTAATATGCATTTATTAGCAGTATATTTGCAGTGTTGCATTTCTCTTCCTCAAGGTTCAATTCTAGGGCCAGTTCTGTTCAATAATGTTATCAGTGATCTGGATCCAGGGGTCAAATGCACCATTAGCAAGTTTGCTGCTGATACTAAACTGGAAAAGTATTGTTGAGTTTCTTGAGGGTTGAGACATTGCAGAGGAATCTAGATAGGTTCAAGAATTGGGCTATGATTATTGGGATGAAATTTTAAAAGTCCGAATGCTGGAGTCTGCACCTAGGACAGAGTAATACCAGGATAAGTACAAATTAGGAGAGGAATGGCTGGAAAGCAGCCCGGCAGAGAGGGGCTTGGGCGTGCTGGTTGACAGCAGGCTCAATAGGAGCCAGCAGTGTCCTGGCAGCCAAGAGAGGAAACAGTTTCCCTGGCTCCAACAAACACAGTGTCACCAGCCAGTCAAAAGAGATGATTTCCCTACCGCATTCAGCATTGGTGAGTACTGTGTGCAGTTCTGGGCCCCACAACTTAAGAAGGATAAGAAGGTCCTCAAATGTGTCCAGAGGAGGCCAACAGAGCTGGTGGCTTTTCTTTTAAATGCTTTGTGATTTAAATAAAAATATTAAAAACTTATCCGTGAGATAGTTTTTCCTTTAACAATCTACACATTAAAAGTAGGATTCTTGGATGATGGAGAGTTACCTATAAAATATTATGCTGGTTTTGGCTTGGATGGAGTTAATTTATTCACAGTAGTTAGTACAGGGTTATGTTTTGGATTTGTGCTGAACACAGTGATGATAAAGTAGAGATGTTTTTGTTATTACTGAGCAGTGCTTTCACAGAGCCAAGGCCTTTTCTGCTTTTTATACTACCATACTGGCGAGGAAGTTGGAGGTGCATGGGAGGTAGTGAGGAGACACAGTTGGGACAAGTGACCCAAACTGACCAAAGGGCTATTCCAAAACATGTGACAACGTGCTCAGTATATAAAGTGGAGGGAAGAAAGAGGAAGGGGGGACTCTTGGAGTGATGACGTTTGTCTTCCCAAGTAATTGTTACATGCGATGGGGCCCTGCTCTCCTGGACATGGTTGAACACCCACCTGCCCATGGAAAGCAGTGAATTAATTCTTTGTTTTGCTTTATTTGTGTGTGTAGCTTTTGCTTTCCTTTTTAAACTTCCTTTATCTCCACTCCTGAGGTTTTTTGCTTTTACCCTTCTAATTCTCTCCCCAGTCCTGCTAGTGGGGGAGTGATTGAGCAGCTGCGTGGGGCTTGGCTGCTATCTGGGGTTAAAACAAGACAAATATTTAAAACATTTTTCATAAAAATAATTTTATAAGTCAAGGAAGTCAAAGGTATGTGCAAAGCATGCCATCTACATATTGCTTTTTTTAAAAAATGTGTTCTCAAAATATTGTGATTTTTATGTACATATAATATCATATTTGTTGAGCATATTTCTCCAGAAAAACTACTTAAATACTTTTAATACTCTGTAAGATAATTTTGCTTACAAATCAAGCATAATTTGACAGAACCAAGCATGTAATGCAATATTATGGCTGTGTAGTTCAGACAAGGACAGTAGCGGACAAAACTGACACAAGAGGGTGCTTCAAAAGAGAAAAGAAATTAATCCAGATGAAGTTTCACCAGATTTTTTTAGCTAATATAGAAATTAAATGTTTTAAGTGTAACAAAATTTGTATTGGTAGATTTACATCACCTATATTTATATGTGGTGAAAAGCAAAGGGGAAGTTAGGTCAAACACCTCCTCCTCAAAAATAAGCAAAAAAAGGGACATGTGAGGAAAAGCAATTTAAGAAATCTGTGAGGAAATACAAATATTCCTCTTCAGTTAGAGAAACCAATTGTTACAGTATTCACCCTAATCCCAGGGGTATCACTGATGTGACGCACGTTCAACGGGCTGCTATGCATACTGTGCAGCAGCTAAAATGATTTTACGAATTCAGGTATTAACCTAATCATGCAGCATGATTGACAGGTAGCGTATCTAAAAACCTGAAAACCACAGTATTGAACCAGATCAAAGGAAGCAACTGTTTCAGTAAGATATGCAGTTAAGTTGTCAATATGAGCAACTGAATTCACACTGTATATAAAGACATGACTATTGAAGAAGCATTAGAAATGTTGATCTGGTGATATAGCTCAGCCAATAAAGCACACCAAATTTAATTTAACAAATTATACAGCTACACCTTGAATATTCACACTGACAAGACTTGTTACACTTATAACATTATGTGGAAAAATACTGAAAGAAAAAGCTTGACAAGAAAGGTCAAAATCAGGGAAAATAAGTGCAGCAAAGAGCAATATGAGGAAAAGGGACATATCTTTCTAGGTAGATGTCTTTATTATTGTGTTGAAGATAGGTGTCACCCCCCCTTTTTTTTTTAGTATGTATATACTTTCTGAATCTGGAAGGAGTTTTTTTTTTTGTTGTTGTTTTGGTTTGATTTTTTTTATTTCTCTTGCTGTGCCAAAAGCAAGCTGTTTATAAGAGGAAAAAGAACAGTGAGTCTGAGGAAACCTTAGTCAACCACATTCAAGATGCAACATTAGGCTGTGGAGTAAAATTAAGCAAGCAGGGGAACATCCTAAAAGGCCAAAGAAGAGAGAGTATGGGCAACCATCATTCTCTCCAAAAAACCCAAACACAGTAAGACCAAACCAAAACAAAAATAAAACAATGTAAGGGAAACAAACGAACAAATATCACAAAAACAAAGTTCTTTTGAAGACTAAGAATTATATGTCATGTTCCCCATATAGAAACTAGAAATTATTTCTGCAGGACCAAATTTTGGCAGAACTGAAATATGTCTCCTGTGCTCCATTCTGCACAGCACACAGGACAGGCTTCAAAGATCTTTTCCAGCATTCATCAAAGACAGATGATTATTGCCAGTGAACCTATAACAAGAAGAATGAAAACTGTGTTCAGGAACTGCCAATCTGACACCTACAACATTTACTGTCCTTTTGTACCAGAGAGACAAACTGTAACTATAATTTTTGTGAGGCTTGTAAAGTCAGTTGATACTGATTGGTCCAAATACATTAATGCCATTTGAAAATATGGCCTTAATAGGATTCAAGGGAGAAGCCAGCAACAGGAAAAGACAGCAACAAAGCAGAAAGAAATCTATGCTTTCATCTCAAAGAACCTTTATATTTATGTTCAGTATGCCTAAATAAAACAAGTATAAAGACTTGTAATAAAAATAAACTAAAAATACTTTTTTTCATATCATTAATAATGTACATTTGCAGATGAAAGAAAAAAAATCTGTTTGCACAGAGCATGTTGCTCCATGAGTGAGTGAATTTGTGTGAGCAGAAACTTCAGAAAATAAATTGTTCTTCATATATGCACATATCATTCTGAATTACCAGTGCACTGTTAATCAGCATCAAGATTATTGTAAACAGTAAAATGTGTCTACAGACAAAGGGAAGCAACCATTTCAGAAGAGGTCCTAATGATCAGATCCATCTAAACGTGATCATGTTCAGCTCATTTAGAAGATGTGAAGACATGCTGGATACAGAGGAGGAATTACTACTTTCAGCCTTCTGACTAAGATCTTGATGATACAGCCCAGCTTCACAAACAGAACCTATCTGCCAATTATGCTTCTGTAAATTTCCTTAAAAATGGTCGAAAAGTCTTCAGAGGTATGCCACACAATAATTATGCCTACTAATGATATATTGAGGATGTCATTTTAACTTACACTTCACTACTATATATTCCAAAAGTGTGCTAAAGAATGATAATATAATACTAATTTCCTAGTATTATATTAATCTTTAGTTACTGACTTCAGAACATATGTTCTACAGCAAGTAACCTGTCTCCAAAGACCTCTAGAGAGACAAACAGCTGAATATGTTGAGGGGATTTTATGCTTAATGGTTTACAGGATCAAAATGCAAAGCAAAGCATTAAAGATCTCCAAAATGTATTCACTTTTAATTGAAAATTCACATTTGTTCTGTAATCAATAACATCTGTAACCAATAAAACAAATTAACTGACATATTATCTCATTTGGACAACCAACTCCTTTGTTAATTTCAAAAAGAGACCTAGGAACGATGTATTTTCAATGAAAACTTCCCCTACTGCATTGCCTCGGTAGCTTAACTTGGCAAAAAATGCATGAGATCAGCAAAAGCAAAAAGTACATAGTAGCAGTTGGGAATGTAGAAAATGCTGCTTAACCAGCATCATTGCTGTAGCTGCCTGCAGACTAGTTTAATTAGACTACAATTCATATGCAAGAAAGTAGTTTTGTAATTACTGTCAAATGACCAAATCAATGTATAAAACCTAAAGAGGATTGTGCATTCCTAGTAATGAACTGTACGGAAGCTGACTGGGATTTGTTAGCTGAGACACTTATTCGTCAAAAATTCACTGCAAAATGTATAACAAAATAAATATAGGTATGCTCAGATATTAGACAATTTCAAAGAATACACCTCATTTTGCTGGATTTAACTATGAATTTTTTAGTAGATACATATACTGATTTTTGTAGCAAATCATGCAGACATACTCATATGGATGGAAAAGTACAGTTTCCCATTTCCATTTTAAAAGTCATATGCTTTTTTAGCAGAAAAGTATCAGAAGTCTAACATTAAGGATTGGGCAAAAACCTGCCAGAATTTTTTGTTATCTGCTTTAGCAGTAACACTAGAAATTTTTTAGCTACTCAAATTTACTCCAGATTTTATCTGAGTGAACATAACCTTAAAAAAAAAAAGGTTTGTTTAAAGGATGTATATCTGGGCAACAGGGAGGATTTCTTTTCCTTTTTCTTTAAATTAACATATTACTAATATAAAATTATTTAATCAAATTAACAAAGATAGACCAACGGATATAATTATTTCTCTGAATGTAGCTTACTACCACAGTGTCTGCATTTGAAATATTTACCTAGTACTTCTGAGCACCCTATATTTAAGTTATCAGGAAAAAATATCAAATTTGTGAATGATTCCAAAATAATGACTAAGTCATTTTCATGTTTCAAAAGTAGCATCTGACATAAAGAGTATTTATGAAGAGTTATAATTTGAGAAATACACTAGTCATCAGCTAAATACCATGGAATATATATATATATATATAATATTAAATTCTATGAGCAATCTCCCACTGGTAGTGTTTTAAAGAAAAAAATGAATCCTAGTTCCTCTTTCAAAGCATGACATGAAGTGCCTAATCTGAAAAAAATGAAAACGAAGCCCCAAGGAGGTCACATAGGTTTCCTTAAAGCAACTATATTTCTTGACTTCCAGGGTTTTCTTCACTCAGCATGCTTTTTCTTCTGTCCCTGTTCTCAGACATCTGACTTGCAAATACTTAGATACATGATTAGTATCTAACTTAAAATGTATGCTATTTATGACTATATTTATATGGGGAATTTGCCAGAGGTTTCAACTCTATGATATGGTAGAACAGGAATTTGGAAGAACATTTAATTCACTTCTAGTTCAAAGGAAAGATTCTATTTCATTCTGTGAGATAAAAGAGGAAAATTAGCAATTCCAAATAGTGTATAAATATAAACAGATATAGTAGTACCAAATCTAACACACAGATATGCACAGTACTAGTGTTAGACTTAGAAAACTAAACATTCCCAACACAAAGCTGAAGACACTAAAAGCTTTAATATACAGGGTTTAATTGATTCATCTTTTAATTGATGACATGTGTGTTTAGCTTCTGCTACTGACGTGAGCCTTAGTCAGGATTATTCTCTGTGTTCAATAACTCTGACAGATTGTATTTTTTTTGCATTCAGTTGGTTGATGATGTTTGCTTGGTTGATTGGTTTTCCTCTTCTACGCAACCAACAAAGAAAATTAATATGCATAAAGATACATATCATATATCAAAATCTAAAGTTCAATAAATGGAGAGGGAAAGAAAAAATATAGAAAGAAAAATTGATTATATATGCTTGAAATCTTCAGAGAGAAATCAAAATATTTCCTGATTAATTAAAATTAAACTTTCAAAAATTTTAACCATACAATGAAATTCCAAGGTGAATTTTCCACCTTTTAATCTATTAGAAATGCTTTCATGTTTCTTATACTATTAAAAATTAAACGATTTCCTAGTTTTAATCTACCTTTAATTACCATAAATTTCTAAACTGCTTGTCAAACTAGTTATATAGCAGAGAAATGTGTTTCTTCAGTGAAATTAAATAGATCACCATCCTATGAACATAATATATGACTTAGAGTGTTTTTAAGGATGTAAACCATAGCTATTATTCTTAGCTATGGAGAAAACACAAGGTTTTTTACTCCTATCAGTACTGGGAGCTGTATGGTAAAAGCCTAGCTTATTTGGCCAAAAAGAGTTAGTATTCTACTTTGTTACTCATCAGTCTGAGGACAGTGGTGAAACAAAATGTTTTGGCAAGCAAATTTTCTACTTTTTAGACAGATTTCTCAACAGTGATCTTTTCAGAGCTTTGCATTAGCAGTTTCTTCATTGTTACAGATAAGTAATTAACAGAGACCTTCAGGTGTTTCTCCCCCATAAAGTAAATTTTAAAAATGTAAAGTTATTCCAGTTAATATGATGCATTTTCTTCTGATTTGTACCAATAAATTAGTCTTTGTTATTTTAAATAGTGTTATGGCAACCTTCCCAGAGCAGATGTCTGTCAGCAGGAGTAAAATCTACATTGGAAATTCTGAAGGAAAAAAAAGTTCAGAAGAGCTAGCCAAAGCCAATTAACAGTTAGCAGTCTACAATTATTCTGGAAAAAAAAAAGAAAAAAAAAAAAAGGATAAAATGTATAACTTTCTATCTCTCATAATTCTTCAGAAAAATCTATCATAGTGTATGAGATGCTGTTTTCTATGATGTTAACAATGTTGGTGTTTGTTTGAAAAGAACATGGCTGTATTAAAAATCTTGAAGAAATAAAGCATATGCAATAAATATTAAAATACTTTGACAGATGTTCAGTTATTTATAAACCTTTTCCTAGAGTGTTTTTATCTACAATGAAAACCTATTTGCATCAGCAATGTTTTCTTACATATTTTGTAATCTCATTTCTTCAATTAGGAATGATGCAAAGATGTTGAAATGTATCCTTTAATTGCTAGTTATTAAAGTAGAATGAGAAAAAAAATTCTAACTTCAAATATTTGCTAAAGAAACTATACTTCTCAGGTTAAAGTATACTCATGAACCTTGACAAACTGGACAAAAAAAAGAAATCCAGGTCAAAACACACTAATGGATAATTTCCCCAAGTTCCTAATTCCAATATAACTACCATATTAATTTACAAAATAAAAATAAAAATATATTTGAAATTATATAAAACAGTATGTTAGCATTCTGAGAGAAAATTAGTTACATTAATACATATTGCAAGTCTATAAACAAAGGTTCCCTAACAAATATTTTACAGTATGTATTTCTGTCATGGTTTAACCCCAGCTGGCAACTAAGTACAATATAGATACTTACTTACTCCCCCATCCATTCCATGGGATGGAGAGGAGAATAGGAAAAAAGTTGACCCCATACGATGATATAAGAACAGTTTAATAATTGAAAGTAAAATATAATAATAATAAAAATAGTAGTAATTGTAATAAAAAGGAAAAAGGGAGAGGGGAATAAAATCCAAGAAAGGTAAATGATGCACAATACAATTTCTCACCACCTGCTAACTGATGCCCAGCCCAGCCTGTCCCTGAGCAGTGATGGTCATATCTCAGCCAGCTTCCCTCAGCTTATAGAAAGAACAGGATATTCCATGGTTTGGAATACCCCTTTAGCCAATTCAAGTCAGTTGTTCTAGCTGTGCTTCCTCCCAGCTTCTTGCGCATCTGCTCAACAACAGATATGGGAAACTGCAAAGTCCATGTCTTAGGGTAAACACTATTTAGCAACAACTAAAACATCAGTATGTTATCAACATTATTCTCATCCTCAACCAAACCACAGGACTGTATCAGCTATTAGGATGAAAATTAATTCTATCCCAGCTGAAGCCAGGATGGTGTTCACATCTTATTCTATACCATTTACATTATGTTGAGGTCCCATGCTTTCTGATACACCATCACGTTTCCCATCTTTTGATATATACACACAGACATCATTTCCTTATTTTATGGGAAATACCTATATATACCTATACAGTGTATATTGAGTTAATTTAGTCCATGACTTTGGGCTCCATCTGTCATAACAGTCAGGACAGGAAAGGTGGTGTGAGGTATTGGATTGCTGCATGTTGAAGCCAGTTCTAATTCCATCACTGCCACACTTGTCTGGTTACATCAAAGTTCATTCTTCATTAATTTGGAATCTTTTCACAAAAGGAGTCAGTTTCAGACCCCCAGATACAGAGTGGCAGAGACAGGTGTCACAAGGTGGCCAGTGCAGTAATGGGCATATAGGAGTTATACAGAGTTAGATAGCAATAAGCATAACTGAATATTCAATTCATTGGCTATTCTCACCCAACATCAAATCCCCTTGAGGCACACACCAGACTTCCCCATCCTCCCACATTGTCTTTGCCTGAGGCAGTAATAACCAAGACTATTCTCCCGAGCATTCTTTTAACATACACTACATGGGTGTTATCCTATTCTACAGTATATAAAAGCTTTTATTGGACAGGGATAACCTGATTGGCAGACTCTCTCTTGTTGACTAACCACATGACTTTTGCTAAATGTGTATCCCAATGTCTGAAGATCCCACTACCCATTGTTCTCAGTGTAGTCTTCAGCAGCACCTTGTATCATTTCATTTTTCTGAAGGTTGGTACATGATAAAGAATGTGGTATACCCACTGAGTGCCAAGTTCTTTGTCCCAAATGTCTATGAGATTGCTTTAGAAATTAGTTTCCTTTTCTGATTCAGTTCTTTCTGGGGTACCACATCAGTGTAAGACTTGTTTTTCAAGGCCCAGGATAGTATTACAGGTGGTGGCAAGGAGCACCTTTTTGCAGGCTTCCAGTGGTTGCTTTCACCATTGTAAGCGCATGGTTCCTGCACGTTTGTGGGAGTGCAATGTAGTCAATCTGACATACCTCCCCATATTTGTATTTCAGCCATCATCCTCAATGTCTGAGAAACCTTAACCACTTGACTTGCTTAGTGCAGCACATTTCACATTCATGCATAGCCTTTGTGATTTTGTCCATGGTCAACTCCATCCTTGAATCACAAGCACGTCTGTATGTTGTATGTCTTCCTTGATGGCCTGAGGTGTCTTGGACTTTCTGAGCTAGAAATAATTCACCATTATGTTGCCAGTCCAGATCCACCTGAGACACTTCAATCTTAGCATCCTGATCCACCTATTTGTTGTT
Organism: Manacus candei; assembly: GCF_025592945.1. Classification (NCBI taxonomy): domain Eukaryota; kingdom Metazoa; phylum Chordata; class Aves; order Passeriformes; family Pipridae; genus Manacus; species Manacus candei. Next base: position 10,554,866 of record NW_026138062.1, read on the forward strand.
CTGGTGGTCTTCAGTAGCCCAATTCAGGTACATGAGCATCTATATGACATAACTTCACAGCCAGGTTCTCCACCCAGGCAGCAATGTCTTGTCATAATGTGGTAGCCCAGATGGATTTTTATCTGCATTGCCAGTCGATCTGATTCCATTGCTGCAACTACCCCCCACAGGGCATTTGCCACCATCCCTCAGTCAGTATAGAGATGAAGTATTGGCCACTTTTCTTGTTCAACAATGTCTAAAGCCTGCTGGAGAGCTTTACTTTGAAATTGCTAAGCATATAAAAACCTTCCATCTATCATTGTTTTGGAACAGAGTGAAATTCAAAATATGTTCTCTGAGCTTTTATAGGTTTCTCACACTCTGTCTCTAAGTGATTATCATCACAGTCTGTGCTTTGTGACAGCACAGTTATTTCTGCTCTAGTCCAGATGATGGGCCTTTACCAGGTATTACACCACCTAGTCTGTGAAATTTCTGTTTCTAAAAGATTGATACAAATTCCATTCCATCATTGTATGACATTGGGAGGACAAGTACTTGAAAGCAAAACTCATTATTTTTATGCTTTCCAAATGCAGGAAAAAAATCATGAAGAGGTTTTATTCTTTTCAAAATATAGACAAGATGATGCATTTTAGGGCTACATTTTGATCTATTTTAAATTGTAGTATTTTATGTATTAACCTCCATAAAATGGAACCCAGAAATATGGTATGCTTAGTTTAAAAGTTCAACTGGGATTACATATCTTTCTGTTTAAATAAATAAATAAAGTAGCAGTTTTCTGATAAGGGTATGTACAGGACACTTGACAAGTAGCTCAGTCTCCTTCAGTTCTCTCCTCATTATTCCTGTAGATTTCAATCTCATAGAAACAAGGTTATGTTCAGCACTCTACTTCTGATAAGGGTCTGTGGACTGGGTGGATGAGAGGATGAGATATTTTTCTTGGACTACTGAATCAGTTCAATAATTTTTATCTTTCATAACCCTTTTATTACCTCCTCTTCCATTTCATCTTTTTCCCTATTTTTCTCACAGGTACTAATCACAGTTCCACCCTTAAAATCTCCAAGCCAACCTCCTGATCTTTCTTTCTCCAAAAACATGAGAGCCTCATTTCCTCTTGTAAATTCCCTTTTCCCTGCAAAGGGGATCAAATCAGGACAGACACCAATTACAACCAATATTTACTAGGACACCTTTTAATTAAGCTGTTGTTATTAAGAGCAGATAATTGTCTGTACAATGCATTCAAATACTTCTTCCCAAAAGTACACTCAAGCATGCATAGATGCACACTCAGAATTAATTTGTCCCTTGTTTGGAGCAACAGCTGGATGGCCAGTCACAGTTGTTTACACAGAACCAGAGGGTCACCGTATGGCTGCTAAGTTGTTTTTTTCTGAAAGCCCTTCAAGAAGGTCCTTCTTTCATCAGGTGTATATGTAATTCTGAAGTATTTGTCTGCATACAGCAGCCATCACCTTCTTGAGTGTGCTCTGAATTATGCAGCCCCATTATTGATGCTGATGTTTACTGTTGGCCTTGGGTAGAGGCAGCAAACTATTGATGTTCTGAATTCACCCACGCTTGTGGACTCAGGAGGACTGTTACTCTCCAGAGCTCAACAGGTATTAGAGACATTTGCATGCAACCTCTCAGCATCTATTTTTCTGCTCTTCAGCCTACTATTTTCTCATAGTTATTTTTTCATCCATATCTATTGGCATCTGTAGAAACAGTTAACTGAAACTCATACAGAAGAGAATTTTATGATGTCTGCCCTCAGACCACCAATACTAATATTTTGGAGAAGTTTCCAGGTGTTAAGCCCAAGTGTTTCTTTATGCTGTACATTGCTGTATGGGAATTACCTCTTTATCACCCCCCCACACACTTCCCAGCATTACATAAGCTCCATACATAAGCTCATATTGATTCATAGCACTGTGTAAGTTTACATCTCCATCAGGCTTTATATACCATGCTTTTAAATATCTCTTGCCTTTGGCAACTGTTTTTCACAAACCTATGGACTTCAATTAATTTTTTTTTAGAAAAAACATCCCACTTGTTCCTGCTTTTGTGTAAAAACTGTGGAGAGATGAAGGCACTGTCAGAGAAGGCAGAAGAGAGAAAAACCTTACTTTGCCACCAAACATTTTTACTTCATTATTTGTCTAGAGCACTTCTAAAACCCACATTCACGTTACTTATGAAAATTAATGAGCATGTGACAATATTCCAGACATCAGTGTTGAACTTGGACTTACTATATGGGACAGACATTCCTAACTAAAAGTGATCAGCTGTCAGTAGTTTTACCTGCTGTACCAGCGTTTAAAATACCAGTCTATCACTAGGGAAGACCTGTTTTGGAGATTGTTTTATAAATACAGGTTTCCTAGGGATCATGTGAGTATGAAATACCTGGATATATCTTCAAACTATAAAGTTATATATACTTATTTCTTGCCATATATTCAAAGTTGAAAGTTTCCTTTGTATATGCATTTTCATCCATGGTCTATTTGCCTCATGCCCCCCATTATCATGTACAGAAAAGGATCCCCAGCTATTTCTCATTACTCACTGTACACTGAAGTATTTTCACTCACTTAATTTGCTAACAACATCAATGAACAAAAAAAACCTGTCTATAAACTGGTCAGTGTCATTTTACATCTAGGACAGCATTATAATGGAGACAATGCACCAGATCAGAAACTGAAGGTTTGCTCTGAAGGCAAGTCTCCCTGCCAACTTAGAAAGTCCCCTGAGTGGTGTTAAGAATTATTCCTCAGAGAAGCATTCAGTTTATTATAGGGATTTTTAATTAGTTTTTAATGTTAATTCTGTCTCTAATTAAAAACAATAATAAGTAAAAGGAAAGAAGGTTGTTTTCTTGACTTCCAGAACTTTGTCAGGATTACATGAACACTTCACCTTCCACTTGAACGCTGGATGCATAATTTACCTTTGATAGAAATTTTATAAGCCAATTGAGGACAAAGGCATACACCATTATTCTCTTATAGGTTTGCACCAGGCAGATATTTGTTTTGATTGTTTCAATATTCAAAACATATTCTAAATATAATAAGAAAACACAACTAAGAAAGCACTGTTTCAGACACACAATAAAATATTATGTTTCTAGTATTTCTCACAACCACCCCTATTTTTGTATGCAGTTACAGAACTACTTTGAACATTTTTTCTATTTTATGATAAAGGAGTTTTGATTGATGTTTCCAGGGTTTCTATATAAAATGAAGGAAAAATTTATTACTTTGTTCCATTTGCTAGGAAAACTGATTTTTCATTTAAAATTGTAATTTGAGGAGGGCATGTATTGTTTTAGTAATCTGAAATTTAGCTGAGTACAGTTCATTGTGCTCTGCAGTTAAGTGAGACATACTGAAAATGGCAGCATAGAAACTCTGCATGCTGCAAATCTTTCATTTGTGTTATTGCTTGGCTACTGAGGAGGCAAAACATGATTTTTACATACATAGATTTTAGCTGTCTCCAAGACTGATCCTTCTCCTAGATAAATTCAGTTTTACTTCAGTCATCAGCATTATTTATCTCTGAAATAGGCAACTTTCTTAATTCAGCACTCAGCAGTACTGTGAAAATATCGATCTGCAATCAACTGCTGACACAGTTATCTTTAAGCCGCATGTTTACTGAACTGCAAACACAGCAGTATTATAGGCATACATAAGAATTATTTCTCCCAGAAAGAAAAAATATCATAGAAAGCACTTCTAAGTGGTCTTGTTTGTGTTTTATTCTAACTAATTTTTGTCAAAGGCTTCTGTAAAGTAAATTGTTTATATTTTCCTTTTTCTCCCATCATTTTTGTTTGGGGGTTTTATTTGATGGTTGGCTGGCTGGTTGGTTTTTGGGTTTTGTTTTCCTTTTAGTTGTGAATATAATACTATGAGAAATTTTCCTCCACTAATCTCATTTAAATTTTCCTTCAAGCAAAATAAGCTGGTCGATAAAATTGAAAGTACTCTGAAGTGCTATTTCCATTGTCTTGGAGGCATACTGGTTGTGAATCCCAATTTGCAGGACTTTTTAAAAACTTCTGGTCACTAAGGTTTGAGAAACCAACCAAGTCCCTTGTCATCAATGCAATTTACCTGACTTTGACAGATTACGTTATTAAAGATGTTATTTATATTTAATACATACAGCTCCATAGACATTTAGTGGAAGGTATTACTGTTTATTCTGGAGATTAATTAAATTTGATCACAAGTGGAGGTGCATAGAGTGGGGAAAGTTTTCTGTAGCTTAGAAGGGATTAAAACCAAAACAGGTCTGTAGAAATGGTGCTGAAGTGGACAGTCTTTATAGACTACAGTCTTTACAATCACATTAAATGAACATATAAATATAAAGTACACATTTTCGCTTTTAGAATTAGTGGCAGTGAATGTCAAAAGCACTTCAAAATTTGTCATCAAAGCAGATAACTCTACTTTGTAATTTATCTGGAAATAAAACAAAATGAATAGCCAAATAGGCAGTAAAAGGGCTGACTTTCAAAGATGAAACTAATAATTGAATACCTTAATCACCAAAGTTTTCAAATTAAAATTTCAATTAGTTTGGAAGGGCTTAATATATATGTGTGTTTGTGTATTTACAGGAAATGATTAGCTACTGTAATAAATGTAACTGACTTTAAAATAATGAATATTGTAAAAAACTCATTAAAAATGTTTATATCTACTCTCTAGGATATTAATACATATTGAACATTATAAATAAGTGATTATTCAATAATTCAGTATAAAGTTTCTAATTGTTCTCATCATCTTAATTTGTTATATTATCATTAGTATAATAAAAGTAAGAATAGTCAGTAACACCAGTCCCAGTAAGTAGAAATATAAGTATCATATCAAATAAATAAACATGTATGACCCTCTTAAGCAGTATCCTCCCCCCCACAAAACCCTAAAAGTCCTTACTGTGTAAAGTGCAACTTAAATAGAATTTCAGAAGCTAAATCCAAGGATGTGATTCCAGAAAATGACTGCTAAGGAACTGTGGTGGGGGGAAGCAGTTTTCCCCCTGAAGTTATAAAATGGTAAAACCCCAGGGGGTGGTGACCCTTGAGGTTTTACCCAATGAGCGCTTCTGCAAAATATAAACATATCACAAGCAGACCGGAAAAGAAGAAGTAGTTGTAGCTGTTGTTGGAAGAGTGGTCATGTTGTGAGGGCACAAGGAGAAAGGGCAAAAGCCCCCCTGGGGGGCTCTGGCCCCCCAACCCCTGGCTGGAGGGCTGCAGGGACTTGGAACAGTATAAGACTGGGCTAAGTGTCTGTAGCTGAGCCGGGGGATGTTTCTCCACTGTGAACCACAGCAAAAGATACTGAAAAGTGGCAGCAGAACTGCAGTGGATGGAGAAAGTGGCAGAGAGCCAGAAGAGATAAGACCGAGCAGCAACAACAGGCATGCAGCCACACAGAGAGAACTCCTGGAAGGAGAGAGAGAAAGACAAAGAGAGCCAGTAGCAGAGAGAGCAAGACTAAGCTCTACAGACAGAGACAGAGTTCTGGGGTAAGACCTGAATCAAAAACCCCAAACTCCTTTGAGACCCCTCCTAGGAGGAGGATGATAGACACTTACTTGAAAAAGAGTCTTGAAGTGCTACAGCACTGCAGAAAGGAGCTGAAAAGCTCCAAGAAGGAATGCGGAGGGGGTGACCTTGGCCCCCCCTGCTGCTTGAGACAGAGCACAGAGCTCTGCAAAGGGAATTTGATTCCCCTGAAGATACAGACCGTCACGAAGACCCCTGAGCTTCGTTGATATGACCATGGTGAGGCAACCATGTCTGGGTGAACGCAGCCCATGGAAGATAAGACCCTCGCTTGAAGGTGAATGGTCGAGAGGGTTTGGATACTCCCTCGTGTGTACTGGCAGAGATCCAGCTACAGCTGCTGCATGGAAGAGAGAGAGATAGACTGCTACTCTGAAGAGAATGCTGCTCTGAAAGTGGAAAGGATCTTTCCTTCTTTCCTTCTGGACTTTTATTTGGAGGGGAGAAGAGATTTGATCCATTGTAAATACTTTTATGTAATGGTAGAGGTAGCTAAGATTGTATATAAGGTAATGTAGTATTTATTTTGTATAGTCATTGTAATATATATTCCCTTTCCCCCATTCTGAGTGTCATGTAGTGTCTGGAAAAACCATCTCACACCGGGTTGAGATGTGAGAGGGGGCTTGGACTAGGGAATTGGATTTTTTGGGCTTCTCAAACCATGACAGGAATGTATGTGTCGATTGTAGATAATTTTATTAAACTTTATACTCTAGATTTTTTAGCTTTTAGGGACCAGTTATACCACAAAGCTGACAGACCTAAGCTTCCAAGCCTTTTCACAAACCTCAGGCTGTTTGGACATTTTCAAATCAGGCAGACACTGCACTGACAAGCCCAAGCTGATCTGATTTTTCAAAGACATCTGACATGCACATATCACCCATACAAGAAAAACACACCAACCCTGAGGCCATTCTCATGCAAAATGACAGCCAGAGAGAGAGGTGGTTCACACTGGATAACAATCTAATGCCTGAAGTGGAATGGAAACTGAGGATCAATTCTAACCTTGGACAGAAAAGTTCGAATTTGACATCTTCTGAGGGAAGGCTCTAATCCCCAGGTTGGAATACAAAAGCTACAGAGTGAAGGAGGAAGCATAGAAAAAAAAGAGAAAATATAACTGCACATTATTTTTTTTAAGTTTTAAACTTTTACCAGCCAACATAACTAGTTATCACCATGTATTTTCTTAATGAACAATGAAAATCCATTCATATTAATACATTTCTCTCTGGGAAATCCTTTAAAATTCAGTATTTATCCAAGTTCATGTTTCCTTTTCTATACAAAATAGAACAGTCTCATTAGGGCTGGTTTAAAAAACAAAACCAAAACCAAAAAAACACCAAAACAAAACAGAAAAAGAACCCACATTCCTACAAAGGAAAGCACTCACCTTGCTTTGATACCAAGGCTCTTTGTTTTACATAGGTAAATTCCTGACAGACCCATATTCTGTGCTCTCATAAAATCGCAATGCAAGCACATTTATTTATTTTAAAGTAAAAGTCACAAAATGGCCAGTCTTGGAATGTGAGTGTTGTGATTAACACTTATCCAGGGTGTATAATGCTGCCACTATTCTTGATTTTGTCCATGGAACAGTAGACAAAATACTTCTGAAGATGCATATAGATATTACATATCAGTATTATGACTAAGCATGCATAAAAGTGAACAGAGAATATTTAAATGTACTTAAAAAAAATGTACTTAAAAAACCCCACTTGTCTGAAGACTAAACTCCTGCATTTTCATCATAATGTCAATCAAATCAGTGAGTAAATCTCAAGATCCTATAAGGCAGTACTTATAAATACAACCAATATACTGAAAACTCATGTATACCATCATTATGCAACTTTCAAGATGAAATAACATAGATCAAGTGGAACTAAGGGATACCCACACAAAAAATTAAATACAAGATGTTTGGCCAACAACGTCTTTATTCCTCTTGGAAATGAATCTTTGTTAAAAATAATTGACCTAAATACCCATTAGTTAGTAGTTGTGAGTAAGTGATATAGACATCTTTGTTCAACTGTTGATAAGATTCTTCCCTCCTTATGACATGTATGCTCTTGCACTTCAGTCTAGATGATATGATCTAGAAGTATAGCTAGCACAATATCTGTAGAACATTAGTATTTCTTTTCAAGAAAATAAGAGCTTAATTTAAATCTTAACATAAATCATTGTCTGCTTTAAAAATGTTTGATTTACCCTTACTTGTAAACCAAAGATCATTCATCTCAAAGATTATATAACTCTTCAAAAAATGTAACTCGCAAACTTTTTCAGACTATCACTTCAAACATGCATACTGATGTGATCTTTGTCCTTAAACTGAAGACATTTTCTGTGCAATAACTCATTTTCACAGGTTAATTCATTATTTATTTAGTTATTAGCTTGTTTAGGTTCCTGACTTGAAAGATGTTATGATCCAGTTATCAAAATTGCTAGAAATGCCTCTGCCCCAATTAAGGTGCAAACAAAATCATATACTAAAGTCAACAGTATGGATTTTATTTAACAGTAAGTGAGAAAGAGAGAGAGAGAGAGAAGTAGGAAAAATGAGGGGGGGGGGAGAAAAAGAGTGACAGAGAGAGATTAAGTAGAAAATGTGTCACCTCTACATGGACCTGTCGGCATCCCGTGGGTCTTCTGGTCTTCTTGGCGGTTAGGGTCCCCCTCCCGTACATTCAAGAGATGCCCAAGCACCTCCCCTGGGGTGGGCAGGGAAGCTTTGCACTCTTGCAACAGGCTCTGGTTTTGTTGCCTTGCTTGGATCATATGCAGTCTTGTGGTGGTGGAAGGCTTCAGGAGTGAGTCAGGGAGCGCTTTGGTGGTCTTTGACATCCCGTGTGTATGTGGTCTTCCCAGATCCCGGGAGGTTTAGTCTGTTTGGTGTGGAGAGATTTCGCCATCACATCCAAAACCCTTCTCCCCACCCTGCTCAGCCACCCGCTGAGCTCAGCTAGGGTGAATTCTTAAGACAGATACATTCTTCTTCCACTAGTCTTGTCTACTTCTCCTCAAACTCAAGATAATTAGACAGTAGTCTTATCTCAAGTTTCCCTTCACAGTCCAGATTCCAGTCAGGAAGCATATTGGGCAGGGTGTGGGGCATACTTTGGTGGTCACAGACAGACAATTGCTTCCTTGCAGTTTGACAAAAAGGCTTTCTATGATTTTAACAATGTTTAATACATTAACAACATTTCAGTCCATCACAAAGGAGAATAATGTGTGTCTTAGAAAGAAAAAATAATCTATATGTACTTTCTGAACATCTCCAGCGAGACCTAGCACTACTGGCCTCTATAACAGCCTAGCTTTTTCGTCTTTCCTTCTGTTTAAAAAATTTATGAAAAACCAAATTAGGAACAGAAATAGTATCTTATGATTTATGTGACTGCAACTGATTGATACAAATCATAAGTCCTACATAAAAAAAAAAAAAATTAAATGCTCACCGTGAACTTTTTTTTTTACTTTTGGATGATTTTTTAAAAAATTAAAAGATAGTAAAATATATTTACATGATTAAATTGCTCTCAACAACCTCCATTCTTCTTTTGGTCTTCTGACAAGCCCTGATCTAGCAAAACACTTACTCATAGGCTTCATTTACACTCCTGATCAATGCTACTATATATGATATTCATAAATTTACCTGTGCTTAAGCAATTCTGTCTACTAAAGCAGACAAAATACACTAAATACATTGTATGTTCTGAATTGTTAGTTTGGGTGTCATTTGTTACTTTTTGACGATTAACCTATATTAGGTAGTAATCAAAATCACTTCTTTTAGCACATCTGATCGTTAATCTATGAACAGTCTGCTAATGCAGCCAAAAAAATTCTGACCAGGTTAAAATTATTTTCACTCTAGCTAGCATTATCCTGCCAATATTGTGGCATATAACACACACTGCTGTATCCTCCTTTTACAATCACTTTTAGAATTCCAAACATACAGGGGCGGTCATAATGAAGTCAAATAGCAACAGAATTTGTCAAAGCATAATAACTGTGACACACAATTCTAACCAAAAAACCCTGTCGTTAAGGAAGTCCTCTTTACGCATTTATGTAAAGAACTGATGAAGCCCAATGCCCAGTAAGGATTCAAACAGCAGCCATGTTCATCAATCATTAATGAAAACCACAACACACAAAGTTCTGTACATAACTTCTCAAGGGAGCTTTCTACCAGATTTTAACTGCTTGGATGTACAACAGAGAGATTAGGTTGTCTGCCTTCCCAGCAAACAGCATTCTTTTCCAGGCAGTAGGATGTCTTGTGAGAAAATAGTCAGTTTTATACTGATATGCTAATCTTAGCAAGGATTGATTACCTTCATTTCTCTATCTTCCTGACAATATATAATCTCTTTTGTAACATGACACAGAGAAGATTCATCTCCAATACATGGATAAAAAAATGATGTAGATTCATTTTTCATTTCCAGAGGGGGTTATTTTTTGTTAATTCAAGTTTTCAATTTCCTACAGAAATGATAGCATGTTGTGTTAAAAGGACACTAAATTAATTAACTGGAGATATTCTGATATAACTTGACTCTCAGCTTATTCTGTGTGCTGGATGGAATCATTAAAACCTATGCTGGAGGGCAATATCTCCTAGATTAGTAGCAGAGGTGACATAAAAGGTACCAAAAGAATGCCTTAAAGAGCAGCAAACACAGCAAGACATTCAAGGTGTGCCTGGCACACCTTCTTTAGTATAAAGGAAAAGGTTTCCTTTCCCACATGGAAAGTGGCTGACCTGTCCTGGACCTGTAGCAAAGACACTATGCAAAGCAGACAAGCTATCCTGGTCACCCTAGTGCCTTCATACCATTCATTGAATCAGATATTTTCTAAACAAAAAAAAAAAAAAAAAATGAATGTGCTTTTATTTTGTGGTTGGGCTCTGCAATTTAGAGTTGCCTCTTTGAACTTATTTGAACTTAATTTCAACAAAGGTTATCAGAGTAAATAATTTTTAAGGTTTACAGCATGCTACTTTCATCTCAGCGCCACAATCAAGCCAAGAAATAATACACATAGAAACATGATCATGTAGATTAGAAATGTAAATTTTAAATAGACTAAAAAGCCAGGTCTATATAATGAGATATTTGCTGTAAAGACAAGGACAAATAAACTTTATTTGTGGAACAATTGAAATCATTAATCATTCTTCAAGTTAAAATAGTGCTAGGATTTCAGACAGTGATCTTTACAAATGAAGACAGTTTTAGATGGATGGGAACAACTGACAAGTATGAACAACAGCTTAAAAGGAAAACAGAACGAATGGCAGAAAAGTCAAATTTAACCTGAAATATAAAATATCTTCAATTAGAAGCAGAAAAGAGTACTGAAGTTGAAAGCATTTAGTGAATAATGAGATGACAAGCAGTATACACACACTTGAACACTGTTACCCAGATGAAAAGTGTCATTATCAAGATAAGAAGATACTGCAACCTGATCAGAATACTGACAAATGTAGGCAGGATAATGTCTTTACAATATGTGTAATTCTCAACAGTTTGATGCTGGCTGTATTCTAGCTCAGTTCTAGAAATATCTAACAGGCTGTATATTTTTTTTAATAAGCTACAAACCTTTGATTTATAGCTCAAGTTCAAGAGAATCCAGATGTTTTTCAAGACCTTAATCTCCAAAACAGTTTTTACAGTGAAAGAGCATGATATTGTTGCATGCTTCCATCTACCAAATTTTTCCCGTATAAACCTTCCTTTAGCTCTATTTGCATTGTCTTCATTCTTCATCACAAAACTTCAACAGTGATTGAGAAGAAATCAGCTATGATGTCTAGTCATTGTCATACATTCTACTAGGATAATAGAAAAAGTAAACACTAAGTGTTCTGGTCATAGAAACCAGAGCCCTAAATCTATTGTTTCTCTGGATTTGTGAGGGTTATAAACAAGCCTTGATCAGTTTACTACTTGATTTCAAGCTTATCAGGAGACAAAATTGACAGATGACTAAGGGTAAAACTGAATTGATACCAGCAATTATGTACTTTTAGCTAACTTGCTAGATCCTGACTACTGGCCTCTGTTACAAATACAGCCAGGACCTAAAGGGCTAAAGTGAACTGTTTCGTAGTACAGAGACCAGCTGACCTAAAATGGCCTGTATCCATACTATTCAAATCTCCCACCTTTCCAAAACAGTGGTCTCCATCAAAAACCTCATTGAAAATGGCCATTGTCTTATGCTAGCTCCTAAATTGTATGTAAAGAATACTTGAACTGAACTGGGGGCAGACATATTGACTTGGTGTTCCTGTTGTTGTCAAAGAGGCAAGGCATGGGATTTTAAGTGGTCTTTATCACTATTATTATATTCTATGAATTAAAACTCTCATATGAGACCAGAAATCAGTTCATCTTGTATTTACTGACGATAAGTTTGCACTGGATATCTATCCCAAGAATACAGTGTAGCCGAAAAAAATGGTATCTGCTCTGTGGTGGAGATGCATCATGTACTATAAAAACTGCTGCTGTTAGGCCTCTATCTATGTTAAAAAAAAAAGAGGAATGATAAGATGTATTTTGAATATGAACTATGCTTCTCTTTGGGGCGGGAAACATTACTTCGGGAATAGTCATTCTAAAATTTAACGGATTGTTAAAAAATGTCATATCTAATACTCTTTAGTTTGTGCTCATGCATTAAACTTTATTTAAAGATTTCTAATTGAGTAAACTGAATAGTATTATATTGACCTAGCTATATAGAAGGGCTACATAGAAGGCTAGCTATAGAAAAGCTAGATATATAGAAGATTAAAGAACAATCTCTTTGCATATAGTATTTTCTGCATTTTTATTCAGTTAAAGTATCATGCAATGCGTTCAAGAACAAATAGAAATGTACTAACCTTTGTAAAGAAAACTCAAAAATTACTTCAATTTCAGCTTTCCACATCTGATTTTAAAAAAAAGAGGGAAATACCAGGAAAATTACAATTATTGAAAAAACGCAACAAAGAAAAAAGAAATTATGTGGATATAAAATGATTTTCACAAAAGAAAAAGAAATCAGTACTATTATTAAAGAATTAAAGATTCATTCAAATTTCAAGGGACTTTGGGAAATAACCCACTCCAAAGTCCTAGTCAGAGCATACACACTGAATTCAGGCTATCTTTGTCAGGGTATTTTTTCAGTCAAGTCCTGGGAAAAATTACCTGGATTTAATTATCCTCATGGTGATTTTTCTCCCCTCCCTTACATCCAGCCCCAGTTTTCCTTGTACTTTTTAAAAAGAATTTTCTTCAAACTGTATTCCAAGTTCCTCTTCAGTTTGAATACACTGGATGCATATAATGACTATGTAAAATCCAGGAATCTCATGATATCATAAAGGCCAAACAGTGAAACACTATTACTCCATTTTTTTTTTCTTAGACAAAACTTTACTTATGTAAATTTTTTCAAAAAATTAGAACATACTTGCATGGGTCAAGCATATCAGGCAATAAAAATTCATACCCTGCATTGCCTCCCACACATTCCCTTAAAATATTTTCATTCTGAGCAAAGACATCGCATCAGGAGTTAATCATTTTAAGTGTGAAGTAACACATTCAGTAAGACTGAATAAGATTTTTAAGTCATCGAGTTTTGATCTGCATAACTTAGGTTCTAAGAATTAATTCTTGTTTCAAATACATCAAAGTATTCAGTCTCTGACTAAAACTGTTGAAGATGAGGAGTTCCATACAAGGTCTTGTAAAATCTTTCAGCTGCCTGAAATCTTTTAAGCTGCCTGAAAATCCTGCACAGCATTTTCTGTTGAATGATACAAATTTTTTTTTTACACCATTTTCAGCATTTTAACTGTCCTACTTTGCAGTTTTACTACTCAGGCAAATTTCTTATTGTCTGAAATTAAATCATCTCATACATCTATTGCCATTTGACTAAAAAGATTGAACTAATGGTCTTTCTCACAAATCTGTAATATTTTTTAACTTTTGAAGCGAGCAAGTGGGACGACAATTTTTATTGTGCTGAGATACCAAAGACCATGGAAAAATGAGTAGCGATGATCTTGTGCATCCTCTGTGCAAAGGAGATATATATCTACATTAAAATTCCAAACGCATTTACTACAGGGAGGACATCATTAACCTCAAGAGCATGAGGTCATGGGCTTTTTTGTTGTCCACACTCCTAGCCAATGCTAGCACATGCAGTACTTGGTCTTGTGTCCTCCTTTAGGATTATATATTACATATATATTTCCTGTGTTACTAAAACAAAAAGACTATTTTTCAGTATGTAATTCATTAGCTAAAAACAAATGAAAACATGTGAAGATTGTTTTTTAAAGCACCAAAGTGTCATTTTTTTATTATAATGCTGAGTATATATTCCAGAATCCTGAAGTGTAACAGCATACTGGTTGTTTTGAGGTTTCAAAGGTTTTGTGGGAATAATCAATTAAAACATAACTCGGTTTCATTCACTCCACACTTTGGTGGTAGTTAATGAAGTAAGACATTCCCTGGACTATGCATGCAAGATCATGGGGAAAACTATTTGGACCAGTCCATGCAGAATGAGTCAGGAAGCTAATAATGAGAGACAAGAAAAGTCAGACTTCTAATGACTGAGCTCTCTCCAAACAAATGTTTTTCTACCAGTACAGACAACCCCATAAATTTTAATCTAAAAAGTCACAGGAAAGCAAAATAAATCATACAAAACAAAAAGGGGAAAAGAAAGGAACCTCGATACCTTCTTGGAGTATCTCTGCTGTCTTTGGTATCTTAAGGAAGACATTGTGTTTGAAGAGTTAATAGTCTTGAGCAAGACCTGACAGTCATTTTGGGCCCAGTGCTAGGGCCTGAGCTAGACACAGGTTAACATGAGTGACCACTGTATAGCCCCAGGTATATATCAATAAAGGGAAACTTGCAAACTTGCTGGAAGGCCCTGAATATATGTAATTTCTGGCTACATTTCTTAGATACAAGTAGTTAGATCTGCTCTGGTGGGCATTAGGAAGGAGATGGCTCCCCTACTCAACAACAACAACAAAAAACCAAAGCAAACAAAACAAAATGATAATTTAGTTTGATATAGTAGCTATAAAGGGCTAGAGTACTGCAGAGGGCAATTTTGAGTTTAGAACATCCACCAAGAGGGCATAAGAGCCAAAATTATTGACATGAAATTTGAACACTTTTCTTGGAGGATACTTAACCATTTTCATAGCAGTTTTTCAGCTTTTCATTTACTGTCATGATATTGACTTTTCTAGGCAATAGTGCATATTATTCCAGAAAATAATGTTATTCTTAATTATGTAAGAGATATTGTATATTGCTGTTTCTTACTATCCTCTAATATCTTTTACAATGAGATTTTCATCTGCAAAGGGACAAAAAAAAAGGAAATGTAAGAAATTAATCTAAAAAAATCCATTCATAGCTTTAAAAACTATAATATTCAATACATTGTAATCCTTGTGTCTAGAGTATACTGCTATCCAAAATGAATATGCTAATAAATGAGGAATCCAGTGAAACCTGTTGTGGAGCCATTCAGACTGTGAACAAAATGTTTTCACATCATATGCTTGGAGATGCATTTGTTAAGGTACTATTCATCATAAAACAAGACATACATTATTTCATCGTAATTAAATATAAGCATTCATATTCATGGAGTCTTCAACAAGAAGGACAGGAATGTGCCTATTTTGGTTTCTTCTCTGTCCATAATTCATAATTTGTTCTCCATTATTTTCAGATGCTGAACTAAGACATAGAAGAAGTCCAGACTCAGGTTGTTTTTTACTTTTTGTGTTGTATTCAACAAACTCTTAATCTAATTGTATGCTAACTCATTCGTCTGTAGAATGTGTTCAGTAGTGACCTACACTCATAAAAGAGTTAACAAATTCAGTGAAATTTTTATGTAATCATAGTTTTCAGGGACTGAAAGATGTAATTTCCATCATTGTGGAGTACCAATAGGAATTCTATAAAACTGAAACGTCCTCTGCTAATAAAGCATTATTGTTCCCTGACTTTCTTTCAGAAAGCATGAGGATGGAAGGAAATGCCTACAGCATCCCCTTGAAAATTATCATTAATGTAAAAATACAAAAAAATCATGCTTTCAAAAAAAAGTGTAAAGGAAAAGTCACTTGGACTGATACATACAATTAAAGTGGTGTTTAAACCAAAAAGGATGTTTTACTAACTGCAGGACCACAGCTATACAGAAGGCAGTTCATTTAGTTACTAAGATGTTATCTTACTAAAAATCTGAGAAGAAAGGTCCCAGAGGTCTTTGAGATACTTACAGGTGTAGCAACAAGGGTAGTGTAAGACATGAGAGTGAGAGCGTTACACAAATTTGGAAAAAAATTTACACTCCTTCTTTCACTGAAATAAATATAGAGAATGGCCTGGTAATTAAAAAAATGAAGTTATTTGATTATTTTCTTGTTTGCTTTGGTTTGGTTTCCATCTTTGTAGGAAAAAAAAAAGAAAAATATTTAAGAACAAATTTCCTGGATGATATTCTGAAAATATACAATATTTCATTGTTTTTTTTTTCTAGTTCCTTAAAAGAAAGATTAACTATGTGGTATCTTGTTTTCTCCATGAAGATTAACATGAATACTATGGGTAAAGTTCTCTGCATTTTTCATTTATCATTCATACATGTAAAACTTAAATTTTATTCCTTCTATAAAGGATTTCATATCCTGCAGGAAGTATTTCAGTGTTTCATAATAACACCCTGAAGATATGACAGTATTTTCCTTGTCAATAAGGAAAAGCTCTGCTTTACTATATTCGTTGTTGCCCTAAATATAGTAGGGTTCTTTTTCCTCTAATAGAATAAAGTGCCCCTTTCATCTTCTTTAAAAGCAAGAGTCTTGGAAATCTTCCTTTTGGAAAATACTTCCCTGCAGAATAGCAGTCTGTAGCAGTCATCATTACTAGGGAATGCTGACTCTGTATGTAGACTGTTTTTCAAATTACGAGTACTTGATAAGCTTTCAAAAATATGGCTATTAAAACATAATAGCTATTTTAACATAAAGCTTAGTAATGAAAAAATTGAAAACTGGTAATTTTTTTTTCTACATCATGATGTTAATTTATTAGTATTGTTAGCGTTATTGAGGCAAAGTGTTTGGGTTTTTTTGGTTTTTTTTTAATAGGATTTTTTCTCTCCAAAGATTAACTATATTTTTGAAGTGTATTGACTTAAAATATGCTTGGAAGAGAGAATTTTAAGCAACCATTAAGGAAGAGTCAAGTCCTTGACCTTGCCGTAGCCCCTCCTGCATACATCTTGAGACCCATGAACAAAAAGGTATCGATAAAACTGAAAGGGATGATAAGAACCAAATATTTAATATAAGAGGAATTTTTATACATATATATACATATACACATGTATGTATATATAATGTCAGCAAGTTTTCCACTCAAGACTGTTTTGTTTTTTTTATTACAGTAGAGTAGTTATGATATATTCTGTGAACCTATGAGATTGTTTAGTTAAGATCTCAGATCAGACTCTCTTAATACCTCCATGTGCCAGTGTGCCAAGGTAAAGTTTAAGCTCTAGCAAATGTTAAAAGATACTAAACAAATATAAAATTTTAAAAAGCAATTAAATCAGACTTTTCCAGAAATTGTTGCACTGGTAGAGAGCTTCCTCACTTCCTCAACATCTTTCGGTGCATTATGTCTGTATGTCTAGAGGTGCATTTTTGTCCTTGTTTTGATACATATATATAAAAAAAAATATATACACACACTTTTGATTAGACTAATCTTGTATTTGCACAACAATATGCACTATATTCATTTTTTGCAACCTACAGACTATGACGTAGACAGCAGCATTTTTCAGGCCTCAACAGACTTCCCGTAGCTGCGATAGAATTCTGGTTTTATCTGTTTTCAAAGGCTTTACTAAAAACTTGCTTTTCCTATTGTTTTGGAATGAAAACATAAATTTAAAAGTGTACCAGAAGTGAGAAATTATTCTGAAAATTATATGAAGCTAGTTTTAAATAAATCTTCCCTTCCACAAGACACTGGAATTTCAACATATGTTTTGTATTCTAGGAATAGGAAAAATGAACAATGAAACTTTCTGGAATGATTATTAGTATTACTGACTGAAAACAGATTTAAAACTATAACATGGACAGTTGTTCAATGACATAATACTCAATTTTTTAAGAACATGAAGTATTTTTGATGATTATGTAAAACAATGAGGAAAACACAAGCAAAAAAAGCACAGCATGTAAAAAAATATGTCCTTTCTACAAAATTCTGCAGTCATCCCACAACATTGTATGGATTAAACTGTAAATTATAATTTTCTACAAAGTAGAGAGTGAGAATCATATAC
Organism: Manacus candei; assembly: GCF_025592945.1. Lineage (NCBI taxonomy): Eukaryota > Metazoa > Chordata > Aves > Passeriformes > Pipridae > Manacus > Manacus candei. The sequence goes on from NW_026138062.1 coordinate 10,572,969, forward strand.
TAACATTAACTCTTTCAAAATACTAACCACAGATAATTTTTCTGGGAGTCTAAAAGGAGCTAGATTAGGAGCTTTGGAGTAATGCTTGTAGATGGGACCTAACAGCATCCTTAAATGTTTCCTGAGTTGCCTTCCCCTTTTTCCAAAGCTGATACCCCCTCTTTTTTTACCCTGAGTTCCTGTGCATGCTCCCTGCTCAGCCAGGCCGGTCTTCTTCCCCAACATCTTGAGACAGCCTGCTCCTGCGCCTTCAAGATTTCTTCTTAAAGTACGTCCAGCCTTCTTGGGTCCCTTGGTTTTGGTTGTTTAGAAATCAAACTGTTGTTGGAGAAAAAGGATGAACCAACAGCAATTCCCCTCTGTCTTCTGCATTCATTCTCTTCCTTTATTAAGAATATGAACAAATCGAGACCTACCCTCAAGATGTTTTCAGAACTGTTTTAACTTGACCCTGTAGAGGTTATGGGTGGAAGAACACTGTATTTTAGGAGGTAGTGATTTCCAAAAACGTTAACCTGAGCAGGCCCAGGCCTGTGTTGTACTGTACTGCATGTACAGCCTGTCTTTAAAGTCTGTGCTATGCAGTATAAATCCCATTTCTGCATGATAACCTCAATCAGCTAACAGGCAGTTCCCACTTGTTACTGACGATTATATGACCTGCGTGGCCTTACCTTTATCTAAGTGTACAGAAAGAAGTTTTCATGAGGACATAATTTCTATTTTAATTGTAGAAGGGAAAAAAGAGTTGTTTCCTTGAAAAAAAAAATCTAATCATAGTTTGAATGTTAAAAAAGGAGACGTTCTGCTATGGACAGGGTCGGCAAGGTGTACTGCACAAGGAATCCTGTTTGATTCTGCACTGCTTGAGGCAGAGTGCAGACTACTGCAGAGTGTTAGCTCTAATAAATAGCATTTTAAATGATAACTTAAAAAGTCTAAGTGGCTTTCTATGGGAATCATAACGAATAATGCCCTTTTCCTAACACATTGTTTAACATATCTAGTATTAATGAAGCATAACTATCCCTGCAGTGCTGGTCTGACATTTTCCTATGAACTTGGATATCCACAGATGTAAAACTGAGTTCATGTAACAGCACAGGTATTAGGTCTTTGCCCGCAGGAAACACCAGATAATTAAAGTTTGCTTACACATCTTCCTTAGAGACTTTCCTTTTGTTCCTGCCTGTATGTTGCTCACTTTATTCCTTTTATCTTTTCCTCTGAAGCATCTAATTATTCTTGATTTAATCCTACCTGTGTAGGCATAAACCTCATGCTTTTTTCATAAATCTTGTTGAACAGAGAGAATACTTCTTTATAATGGTTCTTAGGCTGGCTTATATCAATGCTGATCCTGTTGCTGAAGAGGCAGATTGGTGCCATACAATCCTCTCACTTTGAAACCATTGTGCTTGTGAGTATCTTGTATCCTCTGAAAAGCGATGGGGGGGGAGGTTTACGTGCCATGGTGATTATCAGATGGTTAGGGTGGGGCAGCCCTGGAAATAAGAGCAAGAAGGCGAACAACCTGAAAGCCTACAGTCAGGAGAAAGGCGTCAGAATTGGAGAAGTGAGATGACAGAAATAAAGAAGTGCATGGCTCCAAATTTTGTGTTTGGCTAATGCAGGAATGTCATTGGTTGGTCCCTGGCTAATGTACATGTGTGGTGGAATAATAGAGTAAATGTGATGGATATGCACATAGAAAATCTTAAAGACACACTTGATGCTCTAAGGGCAGCAGGATGGACACTACCAGCTAGAGCACTCTGTGCCACATGTCATGAAGGTGTAAAGAAGAATACAATGTTTCAAGTGTTTTCCTGGGCAAAATGGTATAAAACACAGTGCCTCTAGGATTTAAGCTGTAAACAAAAGGGAAAAAAAGATGACAACCGGTATAAGGTAAAACTGATAAAGTTCTGAAGCTGACAATAGAAGCATCTCTAAATTTTCTTTATACAGCAAATACTACTCTATTATAAACTACCTCTTTTCTGCCTATGAAGAGCCTTTAGCAAAATCTATTTTGGACACAGTCATCAAAGTCCTGTAAGAACAATGGAAAATTAGTTACTTAAATAGATGGAGCCAGATCTTATAACTGTGCTTTTCTTGGAGTTTTGAATGATCTAATGTAAAAGGGAAAGTGTGATTTGAGAGATTAGTTTCAAACTCGAGCTCTTGCAACTTTTTATTCCACAGAATTTGTATTCCCGGAGCTGAATATAACTTAACTTTTTGTTTCTCTATTATTCATTTTATTTCCTTCATATATCTAATTATCAAGTTTTCTGCTTTACCAAAATCACATAGAATATAGCTGGTTCTAGAAAAAAAAGGATTTTTGATTTTTGGATAACAAATGAGAAGAAATGCAGCATTATGATTTGTCTGGTAAGTCCTGAATTACTATATTGTTTTCGTTAATTTGTACGCATCATATGGCATGCTAAGCTCATTTCATTTTCACCCTGAGGCTGTCTTCTCCACTAGAGTTCAAACATAAGGCAAGTCTTTTCAAATGAGACAAATTTGTATTCCAAAAGGTTGGCTTTTTTCAAAGAATTATTTTAAAGAAGAACAGACGTCTTTAATTTCCATAATTTTTCTTGCTCTCCACTTACTTGTGAAATTTATGGCTGCTGAGTTTTCAAGGGGATATCCATACCTTTTTGTACTAAACAAAAACAAAATGTGACTAAAAGAAACAAAAGAATCCTTGTAGAACTTTTATTTATTTTTTTTTCTGTTTTGCTTCCTTCTTACCATTATAACCCATTGACTTAGGAATTCTCTCTTCACTATGTGAGATAAAACGTTATACACATAGGTCACAAAAGCCCAAGAGAAGCAATGACAGAAGACTAAGGAATGCATTTGGAGTCTGGAGAATAGTGGTTTCATTATATCTGTATTCCTCACCACTAGACCAGCACATGGTTTTCCCTCACTGTATACTTCCACAGCCAATCAGGCAATCTGTTTGCACATTTTTCCTCAAGGTTTCTTTCTTCTCAAGCAAACATAAAAATAACCACAATGCTGAGAAGAGGGCATAGATGTTCATAAGATGAATTTCAAATTTGCTGAGAGTATAGACTAGTATAGAATTTTAAAAATTTTCCCCTGGACTGTACTACTTGCTCCCAAAATTATGATTTCCTTTCATGTGTATTTACACAATTATTTTCAATTTGGGTTAGAAAACTGTGAAAATAATGTAGTTAGCAAAACCACAAGTATTTAATTTTTATTAGTCTTAGTTGTTTGTTTAGTTTCTTTTTAATTCCTTTAAGTCTGCATGACAAGTGCTAGCTTTTCTCAAAAGACAGCTTTAGGAATAAGACTGAAGGGCCAGCAGCATACTTTCCCTTTTCCCTTTGCATTTGCTTACTTATTAGTTGAGCCCTGTAGCCCATACATTACATTTTCCCTGAGCTCCAAGAGATACTTGTAGCCATTATTTTTACATTTACCCAGACAGGCAATCTTTGGTGATATACTGGGTGCAGGTGCCCAGGCATTAACAATGGGTCCGCAGAGGCCTCTGCGAGGAGGGGCCAGGGTTACTCTGTGCCTCACTTGGATGGTTCCAGCTGGCTCCAACCAACACAAAATTGGGCAAGGTTGAGCACAGCAACCGAGATGGTGGTGCCTCGGGTAAAATGTGCTTAAGAAATAGAAAAAAAAAAGTCAGATAGACAGTAGAGGAGGGGCCAAAAAAAAAAAAAAACAACCACAAGTGAAAACAGCAGAGAAAGCATCAAGGTCAGAAAAGGAGAAGGTGCTCCACAGTGGAGCAAATATCCACACTGAGGCCTGTGGAGGACTCCACACCTGAGCAGATGGTTATTCCTGAATGGACTGCAGCTGCAGAGATCCTGTGTTGGAATAGAGGATGAGAATGAAAGAAATAGCTAAAAAAGATGCTATGTATTAACCATACCCTCCCCCAAACACACAGATACTGCATCACAAGTTACCTTTCCAAAGGGACTGAGTGTAACTTGAGTAGCTAAGAAAACAATGAGGAGTTCAGGAGTAGAGAGTGATGGAGCAAAGATGGTCACAAGCCCTGGTTGTCATGGAAGGCTTTGATCGCCACAGTATTTCCTAGAGAGAAATATAAGCAATTCTGGAGATTTCTAGACAATGACAAAAACAGTGGTTTGACACTGCTGGTTAAGAAGACTAAATGAATGAGAAAAAAAAAGTTGGCAATATTAAGATTAATGACAGACTTGACTGCAGAAATCAAAAAATGATGGTGTTTTAGGTACTCAGAGGAGTAAGTTACATAAAAATAAGAATTGCAAACTTGAACTTGAAGAATACAGTTTTCATTTTCATTAATGAATGAATAAATGAATGAATGGATGAGTCTGATTGCATTTCTCATGGGAAGCTTCCTGAAGAGCAAAGATGTCAAGGAGAGATCTTGGACAACCTTCTTCAGGCACAACAACAGTCCATATTACTGTGCAGAAGGTCAAACTGGTGCAACATGACTCCAGGTTGGTTGAATAGTGAACACCTTACTCAGTTCAAAAAAAAAAAAAGTATACAGGAGGTATAAATGAGGACAGGATATCCAGAAGGAATACCAAAACATCACCTGAGTATGAGGGATGGAGCTAGGAAAAACAAAGCTCAAGTGGAATTGAAAATAATCACGGAAGCAAGAAGAGTTTCTTTCTGCTGTATCAGCAACAAAAAGAGAACTAGAAAAACTGTGGCTTGCTATGAATTAATCATGTTCAGTTGGAAGAACAGTTTGAAACTCCTTTGTGATTTTCGGATCTGCACTTAAACATTTGAAAAAATAAACACAAATATAACATTTTATAAATTCAAATATTCATAATTTCTTAAGAGTCTAGGGATGATTAATAGTTTATGATATGATTTACAGATTTGGAAACAGTATTCAGAAGCTGATTTATGTTTTAAATTTGTTGATATACTGCCTTGTCTGTAAGTCTATTAATTTTATTTCTGCTACCTGTAAATATTGATCTAATACTTAAATCCCAAAGCTGTTAATCAGATTGAAATTTTAAATAAAAAACCTCTTGATGTATTTGAGAGTTTGATTTTTAACACAAATCTTGAGATAAATTTTATAATTCTATTTCTTAGAACCTCATAGATCTTTTACTCTCAAATTTTGTTTCTTTAGTCTTCAAAGTTTAAAATATTTTCCAAAAATAATTACTATTATTACAAAAATAGTTTTAGAGCCAACAGTCATTATAATAGTGGATATAAATGGGATCAGTCTTTCTTGAATTATTTCTCAAATAATATATACTCTTTCAAAAATAGGGTCAGTCTTAAGTTTTCCTAAAGTCCTGAAGAACTGCCTTCAGCATGATCTGTCAGTACCATGTTCACTGTCAGAATCTAACCACAACTTTACAAATATCCAAAATCCATGTGAGAAATTTCTTCATTTTTTGCTGTTGCCAAGAATTTTTCTCTTGCCTAGAGAAATTTCCACAAGAAAAAAATGGCAGCCTTTACAGCATTTCTTTTTTTTTTTTAATCCTTGTCCCTTTTTAAAAAAATTTTTGTCTCAATTCATTAGCTCTTGCAGAAACCTAGTGCGGAGTCAGTTTCCCCAGTGGTTGTGTATGTCCCCCTCCAAATAGTTTTTCCACCCCAGGTATGGTGAATGATTCAGTTCCTTAATAGGTTTTTCCTCCCATCCAGTTCATGACATTGGAAGCAGCACCCAAAGTAAATATCAAGATTTTAATTTACATATTTTCTTGTATGTGCTTTTCTGCTGTCTTGTGTTTGCATAATATAATGTTTCAGAAGGCAACCATATGAAAATTTAAACTATGAAGTACATAGCATAATTTAAATCATATTTACCTCTTTTTAATAATTTTTTGTCAAATAGTATATGTTTTGAATTTCCAGTTAATCTGGCAAAATTCCAATGCCCAACCATCCTCTGGGTGAAAAGTCTTTTCCTGATATCCAACCTATACCTCCCTTGACACAACTTCAGGCCATTCCCTTGGGTCCTGTCACTGGTCACCACAGAGAAGAGATCAGTGCCTGCCCCTCTTCTTCCCCTCACAAGGAAGTCATAGACTGCAATGAGGTTTCCCCTCAGCGTCCTCCAGGCTGAACAGACCAAGTGACCTCAGCAGCAACTCATATGGCTTCCCCTCAAGGCCCTTCACCATCTTCATCGCCCTCCATTAGACACTCTCTAAGAACTTAATATCTTTCTTATATTGCAGTACCCAAAACTGCACACAGTATTCAAGATGAAGCCACACCAGTGTAGAGCAGAGAGGGACAATCCCCTCCCTCGACTGGTTGGCGATGATGTGCCTGTTCCCCCCCCAGGACACGGTTGGCCCTCCTGGCTGCCAGGACACTGCTGATTCATATTCAGCTTACCATCGACCAGGATCCCTAGATCCCTTTCCAAAGTGTTGTTCTTCAGCATCTCATTTCCCAGTCTGTATGAGCATGCAGGGCTGCCCCATTCCAGGTGCAGAATCCGTAAGTTTCCCTTGAACTTCATATGGTTGGTGATTGCCCAGGCCTCTAATTTGCTGAGGTCTCACTGCAGGGAGTCAACGCTTCTTCTAAATGAAACTGATTTGATTTGATCTAATACATACATCATTTCCACCCCCTGTTCTAGTAATAAAAATGGAAGTTTTAAGCATTCTTATCTTTATTTGGAAATGCTTAATACTTAGATGTTAATACTGTGCCTTATTTGATTAATAGGAAGAAAGGCAATAAGATGTATCATACTTGTAATTTTAAGTAACTATTTTATGCCAATGAATTTTTACTTTAAGCAATATTTTCCATTTTTAATTTTTTTTAGTTTAGACCTGAGACATAAAGTTTATGTCTGGTGTTTGCACCTGACATGTAAAAGCAAATCAGAGAGTTATGTTTTGTTTTCTATTGAATTAGGTTTCAGATTAGGCAGATAAGGAAAAAAAAAAGAAAAAAGGTGCCAGTATTCACCTCTTAACACTTACACAAATAGTATATGGCTCAATATACTATACACATCCTAAACTGATAAAATCTCTAGACTGACCCCAAAAGACATAAGCTCTTCTAACACTGACACCCAAGTACTTAACCTTCTTTCCCTACTTCAGCCTCTTCTTCGAATAATGGTTCTTCCAGGAACATGATTGCAAAAACTCTCTGCACTTTCTGCTGCTCACAAATTAGGATGTGAAAATCAATGTGTCTGTCCTCAAGGAGCTGCATTCTGGCCTTATGACCTCACACAGCTTCCAAGTAGCTACTCAGTCTACTGGCCTAACTCGTTATCTTAACACACTCCAAATTCACTTTTTTTTTTTTTTCAGGTGCACTCCAGTCCTGAACTTACCTTTAACTGACTTTCAGTTTGTAATTTTCTATCTATTACTTAACTGCTTAACCCTTGTTTTTCCACACAGTCCGGGTGTAATTTTGCTTCAGGAATCTATTCCCCTATAAATAGATATTGCACAAAGAGAAGCCTAACCTTATTTATCGTGTGTGCTTTGAAGCATCATTTTGTCCTAAGCTGTCAGTCTTCCTGGACAGAACTAACTATCATTGAAGCATTTTATCTTGTAAAGGCAAAAAATATTGTATTCCAAACCTGAAGCCTATAGAATATATTGATGAATGAAATCAATCTTGGAATATTCTGGGGTTTCTTTCTTTAGCCTTTCGTGTGAATTTATCCAGTGTAGAAGGAAAAGGGAAACCCGAAGAAAAAAACTTTGAAATACAGTGATGAATAAATCTGCACTGGAAGTTTCCTATGAATGAATGAGAAATGCAGAAGTAAAACTGTCCAACCACAGACTCAATAGGTAATATAAGCATTTCAAACCAAAAAATAATAGTATGCAAGTTATTTTCAGAGAGTTCATTAAAACAAATCATGTCAACTAGCATAGAAACTTTATTTGAATCAAGTAACATTCAATTGCTGCAGGCAGCTTCTAGTCAGAGGAATCAGCATCAGGGTATATAAGCTTCAGGTCTCTGAAGGAAGATGCAGTGAAATAAAACAGTAGCAAAGATCAGAGCACCTGGTTTCTGGTTTGTGGTGGGAAGTGAAGGTGTGCCATTAGGAGTGATACAAATCAGTGTTAGCACAGGTAGTAACAGTCAGAGCAGCACGTGTTGGCATCAAAGTCTGGTAAAGGCTGTCAGAATCCATTCAGAGTCTTGGAAACTTTTTAACCCTCTCCCACACCCACTCTCCAAGAGTTTTGAAGCTTGAAATGCATTAATCTCTGTAATATTAGTATCAGAAGTGAAGGAAAAAGGATTCAGAAGAATACTGATCCATCTGCCAACCATTAATCACTCATTATTTCAATAAAATGAAGAAACAAAAAGTGAAAAACATGAGAATTGGCATATGAAATGGTCTAAAGCTCACAAAGCACCTCTCCACAGAGGTTACATTAAATATTTTCTTGTTTATATTTACTGCATGCCTTAGAGTGTTCTGCTAACTCTATACTTTCAAAGATTCTAGACCAAAATGCACAAATTATTTTGAACAGAGAATAGGTAACTTTGTATAAAAGGTAGTATAAGCCTTTCATCTTCCTCACAGCATGCAATAAAAAATGGCATCAAAACACAACTACTCCCAAAATAAATTGAGAGCAAATACGTACACACGACTGCAGTCACATTAAAAGTTCCTAAAGTATCTGTGTCTACAGAAAGGAACTACCTTTATCCTGAGGACAAAATGTTTTCCAAATTTTTCTGACTTTGCCTCTGTCTTTCAACTTCAATTGTAAATCTACTTACCTGGAATATGAAAGGAAAACATATTATCTTAATCTGAGTTAGGAAAAAAAAAGGATAAAGAAGATGGGGTAAAATAGATGAAAAAGTAATTTCATAATTAATTTTTCAAATAATTAGTGCGCAATTTCTACTTCAATAATTAAAGTGATTAAATAATAAATCAGTAATATTTATTTATTGATGTACCGAATAAAAAACATTATACTACTCAACAGGTCTCTGGATCTGCAAGGAAGAGCAACCAAGTATAACCTCATGGTGGAAAAAGAAAGGCTCCTATACCTGTTGCACCACACTTAAGGTGCTCTAAACTTGCAGTGTTAAGGGCCCTCCACCTGCAGCTCCTCAGCCTGCCATTCATTGATTTGTTACCTTTAATCTCTCATCTCCACATCCTAAGGCTGCCATATAGTGCCATTACCCTGGTGTCCCAAGTACTCTTACTGTCATGGCCCAGCACCGGCAGAGTGTGAATCGTTATCATGCTGGATTTCTTACAGAAAATAATTGCCACTGATCATGCTGTTGTTTCCCTGTCTCCTCAGATTTTTGCTTGCAGCTTTAGTCTATAACTCTGCACTAACATCCCTTCAATGTACTCCTTGTAGCTTTTAGCCTATTGTATCAGAGGTACATTCAAAGATTTAGGAGTGGAGGAGCTGCAGAGGTGTCACAAGTTGAATCTCTTTTGGCCATGATGGTACCTGGTAAGAGTCTCCCTGTCTTTATCTTGACCCACAAGTTTTTCATGAGGAGAAGGAGAGAGTGAGCAAATGGATGGCATTTGGCTGCTGTTAAAGTTAACCCACTGCACCTATAAAATCATATTACAAGAAAGTCTAGAGATAACAATAAATTTATAGTCTTTTTAGTATTTGCTATTTCCCAGTAATATACCTACACAGATTTTAATGACTAGTTAGGGGGCAGTACCCAACCCTAATTACAAATGCCACAACCAATACCAACAGAATCATAGCCAGAAACTACCAGTGGTGAGCCTGAGGGGATCTCAATGAAAAGTGTAGTTCTACTAGTGAGAAAGCATCATTACAATCTGGTGATGGACAAGACGCCAAGAGGAGGAGACTTTTCTGGGGTGCTTATTGCTATTCATGGCAGGCCACTGGGGAGGATTTTCTTTCTTTTTTTTTTTTTTTTGGTTGTTGTTGTTGTTGTTGTTTCCATGTTTGATTTTTTTTCTTTTTACTTAGACTTGTGTGGCTGAAATCGATGCATCCATTAGCTGTAGGGCCCATAAAGGAGTCTCTGCACCTGTAAACCTCTCCCAGTTTTGTCCTCCACAGCATAAGTAACTGAGGGTTTTTTTTCATTTTTTTTCTTTCTCTTTTTTTATTTTTTTGGCTACAGAGGAATAGGAGAATGGAAAAAGAAAACTGATGAAGTGCTTTTCCACAAATTATTTGCAGTTAAAAGTGTGTTGGCCCTGATTGCAGGAAGGAGTGATAGGATGAGTAAAGAAATCAGGGGTTTTTGAAGAATAGTTTACAAAATAAGCATAAGGATCTTTTTTCCTCACAATTCTGTTCTGAGTTGAAAATAAACCTTACATTTTATGTTAAAAAAAAAAAAAAAGAAGAAAAAAAATAGTTCACACTTAGCTTCAGTTTTAGTTTCTAGAAGAGTTTTAACAGATTAAAAAACCCCAAGCAAATCCCCTCAAAATCCACTCAGTCCATATTTTATTCCTTCACAGAATATCTGAGTCACTGTTTTAATCAACAACTATATTAAAAATACATACTGTTTGTAAGAACACCTGTGGGAAATAAAACTACAGCTAAAAGAAAATATTTAATAATGGAAATAATTATCTCTTGAAAAACAAACAAGCCAATATGATGAATAGATAAAAAATCCACAAAGTAGTACTATGAAGAAGTAATCTGATATCACAATGTAATAAGGATACTTTTTGATAACTATAAAAATCAGTTTGAAAAATACAATATAGAGATATTAACTAATCAAGAATGTGGTCTGCAGGCATGTTTTTTACCAATGAAGTAAAGATCAGAGGTTTTTTGAGATCTGAATCATAAAAAAACGCCATCTGGGGAATTATAAGACTAATCCAAGAACATGGCACTGTTCATAAATATTTAGTTGTAAGAAACAAAATTTTCAGCCTTCCCTGATAGCCAGTTTTCTATCTGGAGTTAAAAAACCCCAGTAACTTGTAAAATGAAGATTCTTTTCACAGTAAGGTAAATTAAGCAAGGTACAAATCCAAGAATCCATAACTAAAAATTCTATGTGCCAGATTTCATGTCTTGCTGCAATGATCCCTTTTACATGTTACTGATCAAGGTGGATTTATAGGCACTTGTTATCCTCTCCCATTGTTAGAACTAGACAATGAGAAATACCAAGTCTTTGTCATGAAACAATAAAAATACCATGCCACTCCAAGACCTACCATATCCACACATATGGATCATGTTTGCCTCCAGCCTCCAGTCCAGATCATGTGAAAGATGGTTTGATGCAGAAAATAAGAAGTGTTCCATGATTCCATGTTACCTCCCTTTTTTCATAATTATATCATCAAATAAAGTATTTAGCTACTAATAAATTAAATGCATTCGACTATTATCATAATTTAGCTGGGTATAATTGTGTGGTACAACCACAGTTTCACACAGATAATAGTTAGTAGTTACATGCAAGTAGTTATTCACAGAAATTCTATATTAAGAAGAAAGAAAACATAAAGTAAATGACATACTCATTTCTTTGCAAAGAATAAGAGACCCTATCAAAAGTATTGGACTTCTCTCAGCAAAGAACTTGGGACACCACTAGCACTCTAAATCCCCTCTCAAATTGAATCCAAAGACATGCAGACATGAAAAACATAGGAGAGGATAACACCAAAGAAATGGATAGATAGTAGAAAACTTGTATCAGTTTAACCTGTGTATTATTTTAAAAATTGCTATAGCTAAACCAATAATATGTCTGCTTAGGTAGTTAAATGTAATTCCAACTAAGATTTTAATTAGATCAGCAATAAATTCCTGATTTGGTAAATAAACTGCAGTTCTTATGGCCCACAGCAAGATTTTGAGCATAACAGCTGACAGATATAACAAAGGATTTATGGAATTTCCTCTTCTTTGAGTACCTGGTGTTGCACCACAGGTGGAATATGGTTATGTGTCTTACATTTTACTAAGCATCTATGCTTAAGTAATTTGAACATTTTTTTGGTTGATAAATCCTTATGTTGTCATCCATTACTCACTAGACTCACAGTTACCAGGAGCTGTGAATTTCATTTGAATTTTCAATGTCATTCCTTCAGCGTAAAATTAATTTATAATTGTCATTTACCATTGTACTATTCTGGTTCTTATTTATTTTTTATTCTCATAACTGAGTCTATGTCAGTTAGCAGTATTCTTAACAGCAAACTTTTGTTTGCCATTCCCCACTTCAAAGATGTTATGTGACTTTGAAGGTTCTTTGAAACTACTGTTTGCACAGACAAATTAGTATGTGATTTTTGTTACCTAACTTCAGACATCTAAAATGTAATTAATACTAAGTTCCCAGGAAGGAGAACTTAGATTATAAGTGATTGACTGCCACATGTTAAATATTTATATTAGGATAAGATCAAGTGTTCTAGAAGTCACTGTTTTTGCCTATAAAGACAGCATAAGTGACTAGTTGATATCTACTTTTACTCAAAGTCCACACTTACCTGTTATCCTTAAGTTTGAATATAATCTTCATATGTTTTAACTCATTTTGTACAAGAAACAGCATGATTGCTGTGTCTTTCATTTGTTCGGGGTGTTGCTCCCTTTTTTTTTTTTTTTTGTTAGCAGCAATGATGCAGAGTAAAATCTATAGTGTCACCAGGACAGTAGGTAGCTGAAGGACATGGAAAACTGATGTGTAAAGAGGATGATGGTACACAACTTCTAGGTATTATTTCTGGGTTTAGGATGGATTGGCTATAACGTTAAGCAAATACATTAGCACCAGACTGTAACTTTATTGACAAAGCTGCTGTACAGCTCTGAATAAGCATCCAAATTAACACAAATATATGTGAAAACAAATGGACAAGAAAATGTCTCAGAGACTTTGGAGAAGTGATTTCCACTAGCATATATACATGCTGGAGTAGGAAAGCTAAACAGTACTACTTGCTCCGGCATTTTTGCTTTGAAATACATGCTCATAACCCATACAATCATACTTAACCTTTACTTTTTATTTGTCTTCAGGTTTAAAAAGATCTGTAAGAGACTGAAGTACATTTTAGACAAGCCAAAGTAAAGAACTAGGATGTTTTCAAGTAAATTCCGTTGCACAAACTATGTGAGGAGTCATGTCTCATTTCATATACATGAAAATATGCATGCAAATTTGTTCCACAATTCAATATAAACAGAAGAGGTTTTTTCATGCTTAGATTTTCCATCATTTCTCTCAAAATAGTACATGTAAAGAATCATTGTCTTTGTTTCTTCCAATAAACATTATTGTTTGTTCTGATTTCAAGTGTTCTATTTCTTTTCCCAATTCACTATCTGTCACAAACAGATACTACTTCATTCACAATTGATTTTATGAAAACTGATTTTGGCCAAATCTTTAGAAAAATATTGGAATAAAAAAGGTATATATCAGTAATTAGTCATAGGATTTGTTTTTTCTTACTAATAATTCCTTTCATTTTCTATCTCACTTGAGCTCTATTTTCTAAGTAGTAACCAAAAGAACTAAAATGAGATATTCTGTCTGTGGACAGAATTTAAGAATTTCTTTTCTTCTTCAATGATCAAAGTACCTTCTGCTGCCTTCCTGTCACTGCTCAATGCATATACACCAGCAACTGCTTTGTCAACTAATCTTACATAGATCTGTAGGCAAAATGATGCCTGAATCTGCTGTCATATGGATATTCTCTGGAGCACACTGAACTCTTTTTACTATTTTACTATTTCACTCTGTACATACAGCACCTCTACCAATGATCTCTTCAGAACGACCAGCCCTCATAATACCTGGATGTTTCAACATCTGTGTAAAAAAAACCCTTCTAAGTGCTCCAGGAAGTAGTTTTGCTAATCCAGTATTTGGCAATTTGTTCTTAGTCATTACTCATATATTTCCTATTGTGATATCCCAGTTTTTTAACATTGTAGTTATTTTAAGTGTCAAGTAAAAACAAGTTGCAGACAAGTAAAATTCATTAATGTTCCCATAAGACATTTTTATTATGAGTTAGCCCTTTTGACATAATAGATATGGATATAAATTAAATTGTTTTGGTTGTTTATCTTGGTTTGGGTGTTTTTATGCAACACTTTTGTATAGCTTCAGTAGGAAGAAAAATTTACTTTCAATTCTAAATTGTTGGGAGTGACTGTTTTGAAAAGAATGTTAACAATATCTTTAAGCCATTTGATTTCTACTTGATTCAGTGCATGCCTTTAGCTTGCTAACAAACCACCCTTACTACAATACTTGGAAGATAAACTGTACATAATTGTGAAATCACAGCATCTTAGTTCTTCCAACCACCTGAAAAGTTGTCAAAGAATTCTGAAGTCAAATATACATTTATGGAAAGCATTACCAAGGCCAGATTGGATGGGGCTTGGAGCAACGTTGTCTAAGGGAAGGTATCGCTGCCCATGACAGGGGAGTTGGAACTAGGTGATCTTTAAGGTCCCTTCAAACCAAATGATTTCTATGATTCTGTGATTTTATGTGTAAAGACAATCTCTTTCCTGCTCAAATAGGCAAATAAAGGCTCAGTTCACAAACATTTCTGCTCATACACCAAAATACCTTTGATCAGATACATAGAAGAACTTTATTCTGTTTCAAGTCCAGTTGTCACAATTAATATGAGTTTAGCACAGCATAACATATATGTCATATATTTGCATGCATATTGAATGAAGCTACACATAAACAATAAAAAATGGGGTTTTTTTGGGAGATATATAAAGTTTTCTAGAAATGAAAAGTCAAATTAAGTTAGTTTGCTATCAGATACTTTAACTGTAAGAAGATACCGCATAGTATTAGCAGTCTCATTTTGACACCAGCCACCATGTCTGTCTGTAACATTAAAGTATAAAAGAGACCAAAAGATCTTTTAACAATGAAGTTTACTGTCCATGTTTGGAATTACCTATCCTGAGATTATGTTTCCATTCTAACTCCCAAGTCAATTCACTCAGAACATGCTTTCCACAGATGACAAACATGAGCTTGTATTTTACTGTTTTCAAGGATGTTAACAAACAGTCACTCATCAAAATAGGTATTGAACATTTTTGAAGACACCATAAATCAAAATGAAGAAATGGTGAAAAAATTCTGAGATATTTACTCAGATCTAATTGACAACAATTTTTTTCCCGTGTTCTTACATTTCCTTCCTAGCTATCATATCAGATTTGGTGTAGATCAGCAGTTGCTATTTCAGCAATTTCCACTTATTTATTTAGTCATCAATGTCAAATCAGATTCTTTCAATGTCAAAAAAAAAAATCTATATATTTTACTCCACAGAGTTTAAGAACAAACTGATTTTGAATATTAAGGTGTTAAAAAAATCCAAACAAACCTCATTGGTTTTCCATTTCTATAATCACATAGGTAATTTTTTGAAAACACCTCTCTCCATCTTTACTGTAAACCTCAAATCATTCTGCAGTATTGTTGTTTACATTTGGCATAGAGTAATTTGAAAGGCTCCTCAACTTTTTAAATGCCATACGGCAACAGGAAAGACCAGCTGAAGGAACCAGTTTCAAAAGTAAATCAATCTTCTCTGTATCTCTTCCTTTCTTTGTTTAAGTGTTGGCAGCACAGTTGCATTCTTGGCAAATTTTCATATCTCTAATTGTTCTTTCATTCCAAGAATGAAAAAACTGTAAAACTAGTTATAAGTTTGTTTTGTCCCCATTCAGCATGAGCAATAACGCTTAAAGATCTGTAAGATTTGCCTGCCTTCATTTCTGGTGTCTCATATTTTATAAATGGTAAAAGGAAAAGGAAATACTTTTAAGCAAAGCAAGCCAGAAACAAGTTCATGTAACTGGTTGTGGTTCTACATGGTTGATCCAAGGAAAATAGAGAAAGTGAAAACAATTCAGTCTAATTTTTTGTCCACTATCAAATGGAGTACATATGCTGAAACCACATGCACAATAATATCAACATAGATCAAAAGCCAAAAACAATAACTAGTAACTGTTTTCAGGATAAACTCCAGACTGGAATAGATTCTAAGAAGAATCTGAAACAGAAAATGAAGGTTAGAACAGCAATATCCTGTAATTCTGGATTTTATACTCTGGGTGCTCACTTAACATTTAATAAAACATCAGCATTCGTGCATGCTGTGCAGCTCAATTTTGTATCTGTCAAGTCCCTGCATGCATTCATGAACTATTTATGATTAGTGAGCTGAGTTTGAAAATGCAAATTTTGGTAGCAATATTTTCTGGAGGGTAGAGGGAACACTGGCAAAGCATGTTTTGGAAATGAGTTCAGTATTAGAAGGCCAAGACCTCTTAACATCATTTTGATGGGGAAAAAAAAAAAACAGGATACTGAGGAAATCTCACTTGGTCTTTAGCCCTATGGAAAAGTCCTATTTAGCTTTAAGATTTCCAGAGAAAATTACATGCAAGTCTTGACAAAAATCAGAATTAGTCACCTTTTTGTTTTCTAAACTAAAATACTGTCAGTGCAAAAATTTGCTTAGTGTCAGTGATCAAAACTGTTCAATACACAGCAAGTTTTTATTTTAATGTAACTGATCAATCTCTGTAAACAGAAAACCCTGAACAATAAGCTATGAAAATAAGTAGATTGCATAACATTAAGTAACAGATTTAAAGGTTGGCAATATTTGCATATGTGCAACTTATGTTTGAAAATAAATGATTGATTTGTGAAACACTTTCACTGCAATTATATTAAGCTGAGCTCTGCATGTATCTGAAAGCTAAGAACAGACAATGAAAACCATGATCTGTGGGGAGTGTCCAGAGATCAAAGACAACTGTAAGACTCATTTCCCTGAAGAAATCAAGCCAAGTTGGACTAACAGTAAAGCTTCTTGCTGTATTGCATAGCCCTAGAGGGTTATATAATTTTACTCCACAACTGTTAACAATAATTCACTGAAAAATATTTTCAGTAAAGCTGTTTATGTGATCTGCTCCACAGGTTCTCAAAGTCCTTGACCTACAAACCAGTAACTGAAAACAGCAATAGTTATAATCCTGTTCTAGAATTCCCTTTGATGGAAAATATAAGACTTAAAATATTGTAGCATATGTATAGCATTAATTTTAGAAGGACAAGTCTTTTAATTCGAATGGAAGCTTTATATTAACCTCAAAGAATATAATTTTGCTTATGTTAAGAATAGATGAAAACACCCAGAAAAAAATAAATTCTTCCAAAAAAATAATTTTCTCATGCCCACATCTAATAAAGTTTTACAGCCATGATACATTTATTTAAATGATGAAAACAGAGACCATGAAGAAGGCCAGTTGCCCCTGCCTTCAGTGTTGGGTTTTAGTGAAAGACATAGGTCTGTATTCATCAACCACTACATGCCTATTCCATTACTAAAAAGACTTTAATGCTGTTGTAAGGAGATGCAGCAAATACGTACATGTGCTTAACCGTATTTTTTTTCCTAACTTGTCTCTTTTATTTAACCATGACTGAAATGTTCTGGAGGCAATAAATCTGATTTATCAGGATTCTCTTTGAGAAGGAGAAGTTCTGTGAAATGTCCATTTAAAGCACTGTGTGGTCCTATCAAAGACCTTTTCCAGCACTGCTCGATCATAAGGGTGTACATATAGACAAATATTTTCTCTACATTTGTAATACTCTCTGTCTTGTAATAGCACCATACTCACACACACACTGCAATCTTTATGCAAGGAGGGGGAGGGAGAAAAAAAAAGAAAAATTACTCAGGTTTTCTCTTTAAAAAACAGTCTTAAAAATGTGTGAATAAAATGTGACTGAATAAATGAAGTCTGACAGATTTAACTGACTACTGACCATGGGTAATTGATACATTTTCAATGTGCTAACACCAAATAAAAGAACCACATACTAAAAGAAGCTGTCTGTGTTGATAAATATTCCAATATAAGATATTAGGTATAATAAAAAAAATATCCCGTGCCTTTATTAACAAAGGAAATTTGGGGAAGAAAATGACGGGTTTTGGAAACTTAAAAGTCAAATATTGGAAATGCAGCTGATAGACTTTAATGAAGGAATGAAAAATTTCTCCATTGATGCCTATAACAGTTGAAAAAATCAGATTTGTTATGCAGAGGGGTTTGTAATGCTGGGGCTTACATGTCCTAAATTTTACTTTGAGATTCAGACGTGAACAGAAATCTCAAAATAAAATGAATTCAAGACCAATGAGCTTGAATGCACAAATTTTTGAATAGGTAAAACTGTTTAAAATTTAGAAGTCACAAAGCATTCTATGTTGTGTAATAGTTATGTAAAAGTAGATAAAGACTGGCCTTAGAGTTGTGTTGGACCTTAATGTACCCCCAGGACAAGAAGGACATTGATATACAGTAGGAAAGTTCAGTGGAAGGATGCTGGTATGCTTGGGACTACAGCACTTGCTATGTTAGGAAAGCCTGAGGGAACAAGACTTGATTAGACTGGAGAAGAGTCAAATTTGAGGGGACCTAACAGCAGCTCCCCAGTGCCTATGGGGAGCTTATCAAGAAGGTGGAGGTAGGTCCTTCACAGCAGTATGTAGTTGGAGGATGAGAGATAATGGGCCCAAATAGTCACAAGACAGACTTGGATTGAATTTAATGAAAAGCTTTTTCCTCCCTGAGGAGTATCTAGTGGCAGAAGAAGTTGTCTGGAGAGGTTGTGCTGTCTTTGTCCTCGGACGTTTACATGACCTGACTGGACAAAGTGCTGAACAATCTGGTCTGACCACACCTCTGCCCCTGTTTAGAGTAGAATTAGAAAAGTTCTGAATTTCCTTACCACCCAAATTATTCTACAGTCCTATGACTTCAAAGCACTACAGTTTCTTGGCAAATTTCTGTGAAAGCCACAGAAAGATTTGAAACCTCTTTTGGCAATGTCTAACTCAGGTGGAGAATAATGCGATCTTTAGTGGATAAACCAGTAGTCTGGATAGTATCAGATTGTACATGTCACCTTTTCAGGTTACAACATTAGAATAAACTGAACTGAACGAAAGGAATCATACCTATTTATCTCTTTTGTCCTGATTCTGTCACCCATCCCCCTGGATGGGAAATTAGCTGCTGTTGGAGACAACTTATCACTAAATGTTTTGTTGTTTTGTTCTGTTTTTTTTTTTTAATATGGTTTTACGTATGAGAGTCAATGTGTGTTTCCATGTGTATTTACATAATTACATAACTATAAATCACCAAATGTTATTGCCACCAAATTGCAGGACTTGACATTAACTGTGTTATCCAATTTAATAAGTGACTAAATTTAATAGGTCTCCATAATATATTGTCTGAAGTGAAAAAAACAGTGATTTCATTACCTCACCCTTGCTCATTGGTTTTCTTACTGTAAAATTCCATTTTATTTACATGAAGTAGACTTGACTTAAACAATCAAACGGAAAACTAATATTTTGAATAATTCTATTGCAATGTCTGTTAGTTGGAACTATATTTACATGGTATCATAATAATTTCCTATGCAATGTATAATAAACATATGCCAGTATAGTCTAGCTCAACCAAAGTGCTACAAAGGTATTCATCTCCTAGGACTTCTTTCAAGAGAAGTTTTCCATTTTACCATTTTAATTTTTTTTCTTCTGTTGTACAAAATAAAATGGTATGGCATCTATACCACTACTATTCTAAAGAAAAGGAAATAAGGAAAGAGTTCAAAAATTAAAAAAATCAAACTGATCTCATTCTTTCCTTCTTATGGGCCACACTGATAGGTTTAAGCAACTCCATTCTGAATTCAAATTCCACTTTGACTCGATAAAATTATCAAATATTAGAGATAGCATACAAAGAATATTTAAGAGGCCTGTGTTATGCTTGCATTAAGACTTCAAAATAAGCAATATCATCAGGGTCTGTGTAGAAGTCCTGAAGTTGTCAGGTTAGACAGAAGAAATTTTTCTGTTAATTTATTTCCTTGTTTGTTTGTTTGAGAGAGAGAGAGATTACAAGTTAGGATGTATGACTTAATAGTTCAGTCTATAAATCTCTGGAATAAAGTTTTCCAACATATTGGATAAGAAAACTATAAGATTTCTTCTGAGGCTGATGTAAGGAGGGGGAAAAAGGTATATGTAATTAATTTTAGAAATATGGCTAATTCATTTATATCTAAAACCAATTATTATTACAAATTTTTTCACATCTTTTGAGGTCAAGTGAAAATAGGAAGTATCCCATGGATATGAAAGGAACATTACATCATTTGAGATTTTCTTCTTCATTTGCGATCATTTCCTCTTGGCAGGTTTTCTACCCTGTGACACTGAAAAGTAACACTACCTACTACAAAAATTAAGGTAATTTTTTCTTTCACTCTTGTACTGTAGGTCACTTTAGTAAAACTTGCAACAGAGCTCCTTATATTTCTGTGTTGTAGGGGTTTTTTTTGTTAGGTTGGGGGTTTTTTTGGTTTGTTTTGGGGGGTGGGTTGGTGGTTTTTTTGGGTTTTTTACTTTCTTTGGTCAGGAAATGAGCACACAGTAGCTGTCATTGTTTTTCTTACTTTTTCCCTAGTATTTTCAGATTTTTTTTAATCTGTAATTCAGTTTTGAGTGAACCGCTAATATGCTGGACCATATCACACGGTCCAGTATTTAATTTTTTTTCTGTGTGTGAGCGAATATCTTACTCATATTGTGTTACCTATGAAGTAGCTTTCTAAAATCTTTTATACATTATTTTATTGTTATTATTATGTCCCTCAAACGTCTGTACCAGAACCAATACTGTTTAATATCTTCATCAGCAACATGGACAGCGGGATTGAGTGTACACTTAGGAACTTTGAAGATGACACCAAGCTGAGTGGTGCAGTTGATTTGCTGGAAGGGAAAAGGTGCCATCCAGAGGGACCTCAACAGGCTTGAGAAGTGGGTGCAAGCAAACCTCATGAAGTTCAACATGGTCAAATGCAAGATCGTGTACCTGGTTGACAGCAATCCCTGATATCAGGGCGGATTGGAGGATGAACTGATTGAGAGCAACAGTGTGCAGAAGGACTTGGGGATACTGGTGGATTAGAAATTGGACATGGGCCAATAATGTGCACTTGCAGCCCAGAAAACCTACTGTATCCTGGGATGCATAACAAGAAGCACGGGCAGCAGGTTGAGGCAGGGGATTCTGCCCTTTTACTCCACTGTCATAAGACCTCACCTAAAGTACTACATCCAGCTCTGGAGCCCTCAGCACAAGAAAGACATGAAGTTGTGAAAGTGGGCACAGAGGAGGGCCACAAAAAGGAGCAGAGGGCTGAAGGACCCGTGCAGAAAGGCTGAGAGACTTGGGATTGTTCAGTCTGGAGAAGAGAAGGCTCTTAGAAGACCTTCTTGTTGCTTTTCAATACTTAATGGGGGCTTATAAGATAGATGAAAGACTTTTTACTAAGGTCTGTAGTGACAGCACAGTTTTATACTAAAAGAGGGTAGGTTTAGTTTAGATACCAGAAAGCAATTCTCCACTATGACGGTGGTGGGACCCTTGACAAGATTGCCTTGAGAAGTTATGCATGCCCTATCACTGGAACTGTTCAAGGCCAGGTTGGATGGATCTTTGAGCGTCTAGTTATCTAGTTGAAGATGTCCCTACTCATTACATGGGCAGTGCACTACATAGTGTCTAAATAGTATGGGCATTTACTTAGAATAACTCATTGTTTCACATGAATAGTTCAAATTATAAAAAAATTAGGAAACATAGTTTGTTATGATTCTTATAACTCAAACTCACAATAAATAACTGATCTAAGTCCCGGTCATCTTGTTTACTTCTACATCTCTCAGAAAGTCCTGTCACGTCTGTCAACAATATTCACTCAGTAGAGCAAGAACGTATAAATATACATATATGTTCCTGAAAGCTTCAAGTCTCCATTTGTTGATTGGAAGAATTATCTTAGAAAAGAAGTCTGATTTCCTTTGAATGATAAGGATTTCCATTTTGGAACAGACTCTAAAGAGTTAGGAAGGTGAAAATGAATTATGATTACATAGTAAGATATATGAAAGAGACAACTGCTTCAATGTTTTCTGACAGAAAAACTCTTTGAGCAATCACCTTTTTCATCCCTGTAGATCAGACTGTAGCCCATAGAGAAGTCTGAAAAAAAATGACATTATCTACAGCCACAGATCATTGCACAGGAAGCAATCAAAATAAAACCACTGTATCTTGTCACTCCAAGGGTAAAAGGGTAGATGAGAACCAAATAAAAAATCTTGTTCTGAAAAACACCAGTAGAACTGAGTACATCAGAAAAGGAGAGCATGGATCTGATATATGAATCATTCTTCCCAAAACTTGAAATGCAGAGTAACTGAAGAAACTAAAAAGCAGTAAATAAAGTATCAGATTTTCAGTTTGCTTCTGTGATACTACTGCTTTATGCAGTGGATGTGCAGTAGACTTGTATTCACCTGCCCAGAGGAGGTATGTCTACAGGTAGAGCTATAACCCACCTGAGAAGTATTTTTCAAACCTTATTCACATTGAAGAGTTACATTCATTAAGGTTGGCCAAATATGACCCAAAAAATGTTAACAGAGTGCTTTATACAAATCAATTAATTTATAGACACTGCTGAATGCTGATTTTTTTTCTTTTCTTTTATGTATCTGCAAAGCCCATGTTTACAAAATAAATGTATTATCAAGGATTTTTTGATAGTTTTTACTAAGTCCATGCTCTTATTTCTGGAGATCATATTCTGTGATAACACAATTCCCTAATCTAATGCTTTCCAAGGAAATCTAGAAAACCAAGAAACAAGGTAGTGCTCACCAACAGGTCAGAAGATATGTTTAGGGAGATAGGAAGGCAACACAGATAACTTATAGCATTTAGGACCGCAAGCAAATCAATGATAATTCTAAAATAACTAACTTCTACACTATTTTTTTTTAAAGTTCTCTTAAGAAAAGATGAAAAGAATTGGAATAATTAGCAATTAATGAACACCAGGTTAATATTGCTGTTGATAAAAGTAGATAAAAAATATTTGGAAAATTTTTAAGTTTTTAAAATATATAAGTCAGCAGGTCAGTATGTTATGAAACCCATTATGTCAAGGGAGTTAGGTGATGACCTTGCTGAACCACTTGCAATTATACATCAGGCTTTATGAACCTACAAGAAAATATCAAAGGATTTTAGTAAAAGAGCAATAACAGTGAGATCTTTAATTAGAATGTAGTTCAGTATCCTAGAGGAAATAGAGGTTTCTCTACCTGTACAATTTAAATCTCAATTAAAAAGAAACTGAAATTTAGAGTCAAAAGTAAAGTATGCTGAAGTTAATGAGGTGGTGGGATAAAGCTTGTTTTGATTTCAGTAAGCTTGCTATCAAGCCTACCTCGCAAAAATACTGTTATATTTTAGAAAAGATGGAAAGGGAGAGAGATTGCTGAGCCCAGAGTGGTTCTTATTCAGTTTTACACTGACTCTCAAAACACAAAGGAAAACTCTGCAGAAACCCATCAAGTCTCTAGTTATCCTCTGACAGGTGAAGAACAAACAGAGAAAAAGTCCAGTCATATGTCCCTCTCCATGTCAGGGGTGCGGTATGTGGAATTAAATTATCTTGAAAGTCCCTTCCAAGGCAAACCATCCTATGATTCTGTGTTTACTAAGCTGAATAGTCAGACTCTCAGTCAGTGGCAAGAACAGGATAAGCATTTTAAAGCTCATTAATAATGAAGATTAATGTAAGAGCTGGAGTTACCAATTTCTTTTATATTAAACTACTTTTAGAACTCTATTGATTGTCTTTCTGTTAGGACATTTAACAGAAATAACTTCAAAACAGTTAGATTTCCACAGGTCTCAGGTTCATTATGACTTCCAAGATTTATATTTGCCATTCCAGAAAAACAAATGTGGTAAAAGCTAGAAGAAATATGAATTAATGAGTTATGTTTTTATCAGCCATCCTAAGAGACACACAAAATTCCTCAAACTGATACTGAGGTATTTCTGAGTCTTGTACTTTGTCTCTGACAATAAAGGCTCTTCTATTGAAGTTCATTTTAATACTTTTTGCAGAAAAAGGAACATCTTCTATTAACAAAAAGCACTCAAACAAAAATTTTGTTTAGGACTGATTGCCTGTTTCTTATTTATATGGAGATATTAGGCTGGTAGGTGGGGAAGAAACTTTTAAGTTGGAATAGCAAAAATTGCTAGGTAATAGCACTTAAAATAGGAGAAAAATAAGAAAAAAGTGAAACAACAGTAGATAAAAACAACAGAAATATAGAACTAGAATACAAATATTTAAGGAAATCTTAGGATTACAAAATCATAGTTTGTGAATCAGCTCATGAAATGCGTTAGTACAGAAAAAGAAAAGGGAATATTGCAGAAAAAATGAAAAAAATATTAAACAAAACCCTATAAAATATGTTATGCACTATAAATTATTGTTTCTACTAAAAAGAGTGATGATTTTCTCTGGATTTTTTACTTACATTTATTAAAAAATTCTAAATTATTGAATAAGTTCATTTTAAAAGGGACATCTGAAATTTTTTTCTTATGTTTTTGTTACAGGAAAACAGAGTGAGAAATCCACTGCTGCATTTTTACAAGCATTTGAATGTATCCTCAGAGTATTATTTCCACTCTACAAGAGTACATAAAGAAATTTCCCTCAATTTCTCAAATGTCAAGCTCATTTCACCCTCTAGACCTCTCAGTAGACAAACCAACTGAAAACCAGTTGAAATTCAGTTCTTCATCTGAAAAATGGGGATGTTTTCCCACTCAAATTGTTCTGTTTTGTTTTTTTTTCTTGTTTTGTTTTTTTCCCTAATCTTCAGCTTTGTGGGAAAAGGATTATGCCTTATCATTACAGATATGTGAACTAAGGAGTTTTGGCTTTTCTAATAAATGTCTACAGTAGAAAAAATAGTTTACTTTAGAAAGAAAAAAAAGACTTTCACTCAAACACCTTTTATCTTCTAAAGTAATAAAAAAATAATAAATTGAATCAAAGTGAAAACTGTCAAACCATTTTCTTGGGTATATATAAACAAGACAGCAATTTTCCATGGTTGTTTTAAATGAAACATTTTTTGAGTAAATCCATTCAGACTCTATAATATATAGTTTTTAATAATTAATGACTTCTGCTGTTAAAGTATCTTTGATGGAAGTTATCCAGAAACCGTAAGTCCCTATGGCTATTACTTGAACGTACATCAGAACACTCTTAAAGAAAATAGAAGAACATTTAAAATAACTTACATTTTTAGTGCCTAGTTTTTAAAACTTATAAATGTACACACATCTTCATAGATCCATGAATATTCAGTCTTAACCCTCAATGAGGTTTCAAAATACAGCTTAAAAGCAGTGGAAAATACTGAAATCATAATCAGACAGTATGAGAAAAATTGGCTCTAGAAGGCGAAAGGGTCATTTTCCCACACTGAGAAAAATTTCAAAGGTAGGATTTTAATTACAACGTACCCTCTGTGAGTGCTCAGGCTCACAATACAGAAGGTATCCACAGGGCAGAAAAGAAATCCACAGACCTCTAAAAATACTAGTAAAAAAATTTCTTAGAAATGAATGCCAATGCTTTTAAAATGCTTTAGGGGCTTTCGTTGCACTTTTCTGGAAACATAAACTGGGACAGAAACAGGAGAAGTTGAGTGTTGCGGTCTGCTTCAATGTTTCCTCATCTTATAGCAAAAGCCACAAGACACAAATCCAAGAGTAGCAGCTAGACATAAAAAAACAGGTGAGTTTTCAGGCAACAGGAGCAATAACAATGTTGAGAATTAAAAGGTTCAGCTATGAAAACAATTATCTCTGGTTTTAAATAAGTACATGCAAGAGGTTTAGTTTTGTTTTCCCTAGCTTAAAGTTTGACCCAGAAGTCACAGTGTACTACTTTCTTGTGTGCTACAGAGAAATGAAAACATAGAGGCATGTATAAAAGTACATATTTGTGTCAATAGATAATAAGAGAAAATCTGTATGTGGTGTTTGCATTGGTTCGGGTGGGTTTTTTTGTACAACAAACAGCAAAATCAGGATTTCTTTAAAAGAAATAGACTAGGAGCAAACGGTATTAGGGTATGCTCAGAATCTCCCAGAAGACCAATTTTCAAATTATTTAATTTCAAAATAATAGAATTATTGCTTATTAAATGCCAATTACCAATAGCCAATTACCTTGAAATTAATATATATATATGCTATATACCCCATATCCACAAATACAACAAACAAACATAAAAAACCCACCAACAACAATCAAACAGATCCTTTATGTGATAATAAACCATATTTAATGATTGATTGATTACCATTAACTTTTAACAGGGAGAGCTCGACTTGGGAGTTGGAACTACACCTAGCATAGTTTTATTGACTATTCAGTGATTAATGACTAGTCAAAAAAAGATCCACCTGCAGTAAAATAATCTGAGTTGGTCTATTGCTATAATGCTAGAAAATATTAAATATTACAGAAGTTATATGTCTTGAGAGTTCCCAAGTACCTGTAATTCCTGTAGAAATTATTGTGTTTGGAGTGTTTGGCTGATTTAAAGATTGAAGCTAGATAAAGCAAGAACATACCAAAAAATCAAAATGTAAAATACAGTTCTAGAAGAATCTATGAAATAAGACACTCTGTAGTTTGACAGCTTGTAATGCAAACAAGTGATAAAAGTTCATTTCAATACAAGCTATGAAAATACAGAAAGAAAAAGGATAATCCATGTTATTATCAGGCATGTTTTAAGAACTAAGTTCTAAACTACTCAAAAACTGTTGTTTCTGTTGTTCCCAAAGAAACATAAATTCAACATGTTCAAAACAAAAATACATTTTCACTGAAAAAACTTTAATAAGAAAACCACTGTGTGAAATCTTAATTACAATACAAAAGTTATCTTTTTTTCTGATTATCCTCTTTGAGTAAAATTATTGCATATTTTAAAGGTCAAGTAAGGTAAAGACTGATTCTGAATTATATAAAAATTGATTTTAAAGGACTACTTATAAGAACTCTATCAGATGTCAGGCAATAATTTTTTCCTTGAAAAAGAATTACTTGCAGATACCTTCCCTTAAAATTTTGTAAAAGTGACACACTACTATTTTCAGAATGACCATAATAACTAAACACTTTAAAAATCTTGATTATTTGACGTAAATTAACTACACTTTGCTAATTAATTAAATAAAAATGTGTTTAGAATATTAAAAAAAACCTGTTATTTTAATTTATTTTGTCTGATAAAATTCAATGGTTTGTGCTCCCTCTACTGGCAGTGAAAATTCTGCATAACAAGAACTGCCTGCTAAAAATAACTGAGGCTCACAAAATAATTAAACACAGAAGAATTTGCAATACTTTGACTTTTGCATGGGTGCACCAAAGTACACTCACAACACAGAATAATCTTCTCTAGTTAGAGAAGAAAAATATTAGCCTGGGGAGAAATATGATCTCTTTCCAGATATTTTAAGGTGAGAATTAAATACATTTTCTTAAATTCAAGGAATTGTGAACTCCTTTCAGGTCACTTTGTGACCTGAAAACCCCTTCTCCTGGTATTCACAAACCCTGTACACATTTTAAACAATATCTTTTTGTTCCTACCCTTTAAAGGTACAAATACATATGAGTGACATTTAGATAATTTTTAACAAAGCATGATAAGTAAAAATATTTATTAAAGATTAAAGAATAGCTCTGACTGCAGCTTTTACTCTACTAGCAAGCATTAAAAAATGATTGATGAATTCTCATTCATGCTTTTTGGAAAGAGGGAAAGAGAAAAAAGAAGAAAAGTAGTACAATCAATCACAATGGTCTCTGGTGCTACTGGCTCAGAACTTGATGATTTAAGACCTGTAACTCTTGCTAAGATAACAGTGAACAAAAGTTCTCCAAGAAACTAAACCAAATTAACTAGCAGTTCCCATGCTGCTGAAACACAAAAAAAGCCTATTACAAACAACTCAAATGAGTGATATTAGTTATAGCTGTAGATCAGTGGCTATTCTCATGTTATATCCAAGTAGAGCTGTCAGAAATAGGTTGTTTATAAACAAGTTACCTTACTATAAAATTATATTTGCAATTAGATTACAGGTTCTGGAAGTTCTAGGCTTTTGCTCTATACAAGATGAGATGAGACAGTAACAATGATCTCTCTAGATTTAAAAATAAATATGAACCTTCTCCTGACTATTACATGAAAGTGTCATGGACAATGAACTCATGGAGATTTCTTCTGTCATGACTGTATCCTCAGTCATACAGTCATCCTCAGTCAAAACCTAATTTGTATCTTAGGTTTTGAATTCCAAAAATTCCAGTCAACAAAGCACAGCTGTTTAAAGAGTCCTTGTTCCAAGGCTCAGCCTTGACTTTTCCTTAGTACTATCACTGCTTATTTTTCTTCCATAACAATTTTAACATGCTACTGAAGCCTAAAAGGAGCTCGCAGAACACCATGAAAGGAAGATGTACAGCCCTATAGTTTTATCTGTGTATAGAGAAGATACCACTCTTACCTCTGTCTTACAGATATCTCTGCATGCTATGACTGTAAATCTTCCAAGTACATTCTAATTTACTCCTGTTTCCTTCACAGGCAAAAGTTTGGATCAACTGTGGCTTCCACTTGGTAAAAATCTAGCTTGTTAAATAAGCAAGTGACTGTTGTCTTTTTTTTTTTTAATTTGTTATTTTTTTTATCGCTCATGCCTTATGATATCTTGAACAACATGGGTGACTTTCAGAGATCACACGTTTGGAAAAAATCATAGAACCATAGAATCATAGAACATACTGAGTTGGAAGGGACACATTAGGATTATCAAGTCCAACTTGTGGCCCTGCACAGGACATCCAAGAATCACATCACGTGACTAAAAGCATTGTCCAAACACTTCTTGAACTCAGGCTTGGTGCTGTGACCACTTCCTTGAGGAGCCTGTTCCAGGGCTCAGTCACTCCCTGGGTGAAAAACCTTTCCTGATATCCAGCCTAAAGCTCCCCTGGTTCAGCTTTATGCCATTTCCTTGATTCCTGTCACTGGTTATGAGACTGAAGAGATTAGTACCTACCCCTCAGCCTGCCCTCCTGAGGATGTTGAAGACCACAGTGAGGTGTCTCCTTCAGGTTGTGACCTAGAGAAGTGACCTCAGATGCTCCTCTTGAGGAGTGGCTATATATCACATTATAGCTGCATCCATGAATCATAGAGAAACATATATACTTTAACACATATCTACAAACGTATTTCACTTTGTGGTCTATTTAGAGACTTTTAAATACGACAGAACTCTAAATCAAAAAAAAAAATCAGTCTCTACATCTAAGAAGCATCTCAATCAATAGTTAAAAAATTGTTTGGCAGTTGAAACTGAAGTAGACAATTGTTCTCTATTTCTTCAGTATTCTCCCTTAATAAGGAACTATCTTTTCTTTACACGCACAGTTGAGTTACACAAGGATGCAAGAAAACACCACCTCTGCCTCTCTGAAAGGTTTGTTTTAGGGTAACAATTTACTATGAACTCTATATATGTGAGAAATGGCAATTACCCTCTAGCCACCTGTCTCTCTAGGTGAATAAACACTCTTCAGTAATCTATACCCTGCAATAAAACATAGCTCTTAAGATCTTTTCCTGGAACAGCACCATCAGCATCTGAAAACTGCAACAGATACTAATAACAGTAGCAAGCATGAATAGAGACAACTTTGATTGCTGTATTTGCAAATTTTCCATACTCTTATTCTCTGTTTTCAGGATTAGCAAGAAAATTGATAATCCTAATACAAAGCATGTGAGCTATTCGCACAGTTCTTGATGGTATTCCACAGGTGTTTAATGTTCTTGTTAGGAAGGGGTGGGGGAAGCTATTTGCTACAAGCACAGGGATTTGAAGAAAGTTATTTGTTCACTTCTCTTCCTTCATTAAAATTAATATTTAAATTATATTTATAGTTATTTTATATTAGTCAGAAGGTTTTGTAGAAACATTTTGTTTCATTTAATTTTGTTCTTCTCTCCTAAACATGAAATCTCAACTTGCACTTCATTATATTTACAGTCAACCCAGGTCATTACAACTCTATGCATAGATTTCCTTTTATTTTGTATGGAGATGAAATAGAGACTACAGCTATTAAGATGCAATAATGAAGTTTAACAATTTTGTTATACTTGGGTAAAATTCTATTTATAATCTAATAGCATGAAAGACCCAAGGCAGGAATTAAACTGATTTTCACCTCAAACAGATAAACTAGTCACCTGCCAGGCTAATTTTTTTGCTTAATCATTAATTAACATTAGCCTCATGATTTATTTTACTGACATTTTAATAAACTCAACTGAGTAATAATGTATGATCTGCTTAATATATACTACAGATGTAATATGATTTTATGCTTACACAATTAAACTACTTCATGACTTATTTGCAAAGTTTTAGTATTAAAAGAGTGCAGGGGATGTGGTTACCTTTAGATCATTAGATTCATTAGTTCATCTCTGATATTAATTTCTGTATTGTAGGTATGAAAGTCCTTTCTCAGCTACCACAGACATTTGTGACTCCCTTTAACTTCCATCACTACAATTTTCTATGTATTACAGTTGAATAGAATATCAGTTTAAAAATCAAAACAAAAAAACCTCATGTTTGTAAGAGTCTTAGAACAGCAAAACTATCGTGACAAGTTCCTGAACAGATGTGTTGGTGAATTAATTATTACAGTTATACAGTATTGCCACCGTTTGTGTTTCTGTAGCATAAAAAACAGTAAGCACTATAAGCGCAATAATTTTCTGTAAGTCCAACAAAGGATCATGAAAATGATTAAGATTCTGAAGCATCTCTCATATGAAGAAAGTCTGAGAAAGATGGGTCTGTTCAGCCTAAAGAAGTCTTAGGTGTAATCTTATCAATAACATAAGTATCTGAAGGGAAGGTACAAAGTAAATTGAAACAGGCTCTTTTCAGTGATGCCCATTAACAGGGCAAAACAGAAACACAGGAGGTTACATCTGAACATAAAGAAAAGCTTCTTTTACTGTGCAAGTGACTCAGCACTGGCACGGATTGCCCAGGGAGGCTGGGGAGTCATAAGCCTTGGAGATTTAAAAATTCGTCGGTACATGGTTCCAGGAAACCTACTCTAGGAAAACCTATTGGGGATATTGGACTTGTCCCTTCCAATCTCAGCTATTCTGTGATTCTTTGACCAAACACACTGTCTAGCCTCTATCTGAGTTTATAATTGCTAACATTATTTTATCTGAAATTAAAATTTATCCAGAAATAAATTTGTATACTTAGAACTATTTATTCTTACTATTTTGTACAAAAGCAAATCTGTGGAAATTGTTTTCTGATGGTTTACCTTTTGCAGGGGTAGAAGCTGGGCACTAATTGGATAATGAACAATTCTTTAGATAAGAACTGAGGTGACCTACTAGACAGCAAGCTAGATTTGAGTTAGCAATGTAACTGAGGAGCAAAGAAAGATAAAACATATTTACCTGTGTCAGCAGGAACATACCCACTAAATTAAGAGAGAATTAATCTACTGATTGCTTCTTCCTCCTCACTTAACATTCGTTAGTCAGCATCTGGAATACATCCAGCTTGGAGATCCCAAGCAAAAGGAAGGTGTTGATAGTCTTGAAGCAAGACACATGGCCAAGAGCATGGAGCACATCCCACACAAGAAGAGGCTGAGGAAACTGCACTTGCTCAGCATGGACAGTTTCTGGCAGATGTGGTAGAACTCATAGCAGTCTCCAGTATATTAGAGGAAATTGTTGAAAGTACAGAGGTAGGCTGTTAAGAAAGTTAATGGGGAGGAGAAACAATGGTATAAGGTGAAACAAGAGAGGATCTGACCTGATACTAGTGAAAATAAATTCACGATTAAAACAGTTAAGCAGTGGGACAGGTTACCTTGAGGGGTTATCATTTACCATCCTGGGGAATTTTCAAGTCCCAAAAGCACGGAGCTTTGGGTAATATGCACAATTCATAGTTGGTGCTGCTTTGAGCAAAATGTTGTACTAGAAACATCTTAAGTCCCTTTCAAACTGAAGTATTCTATGCAGTCAGTGTTTTTTTTGAATAAAGACAACTTCAATTAGAATACATTAGGTATGATGAATGACGTGAGATAATGTACTGAAAGCAGAAATAGAGTTATTTTTAATTTACCACAGAGTGATAATTTAAAATCCAAAGGTGGATGAGTGGTGTAACATGTTTTTCAACCAGAATGTTGTTATAAATCCTTTATTGTTCTAGTTGTTAATTAAGATTTAATATCCACTCTTAAAATATAATGCTTCAACCACTTTCAAGTTTGTATTAGAATAACTGCAGCAACATTATTGCCCCTCTGAATCTGCAGATTGTTTTTTTTTCCTTTTTCTTTATTTTTTTTCTTGAAATGTTTCTAACCATAGCTGCTGAACTTTCAAGATCTTTCAAA
Source organism: Manacus candei (assembly GCF_025592945.1). Classification (NCBI taxonomy): domain Eukaryota; kingdom Metazoa; phylum Chordata; class Aves; order Passeriformes; family Pipridae; genus Manacus; species Manacus candei. Next base: position 10,605,603 of record NW_026138062.1, read on the forward strand.
CGTAACTTTTTGGCTGTCACTTCATAATATGTAATTTTAGTTTGTTACAACAGCAGTTTTCAGCTTTGGGAAGATATGATTCTAAAGGTATGAGTTTTCAAAATACAGATTACAGAAATATAAAGTCACCAAGAGTTTGTTTTGGTTCTGAGGGCAAAATAGGTCTCCTGGTTATTTATCAAAGCAAAGCTTTTTCAAATTGATATTACTATGTCTTTCTCTCTACTACTATCCCATATACAAGTAACAGAAGTTGGGCTAGCCACAGTTATCCACTGCAGCACTTCAGCACTTCAACTTGTTGAATACCATACAACTGATTTCTTTCCAGGTCCTTCTGGACAGAGCCTTTCTACCCTTGAGCAGATCAGCCCTCCCACCCACCTTGGTGTCATCTGCAAACTGACTAAATATGTATGCACTCAAACGCTTTGTTCAAACCATTGATAAAGATATTAAACAGGATTAGCCGCATTACCCCATTCTGTGCTCCCCATATTAATTCTAACCCTGGATTCCATTAGAATATGTTTAATCTCACTCTAAGATAGGCCTGTTCTGTTTGGAGAATGCTTGTATCTTAGCCTAAACCGCAGAACGCGGTCAGAAACTGGGTGACTGTGTACCCTTTGTGCTCTGAAGGAGATGAAGATTGATGAAGAGGTGATCTCAAAAGACCCCAGCCCCAATTCCCAAGAGGTGGATCAAGGGTGGTCCAGGGCAAAAGCCAGTGGGTGGACAAAACATGGGATTGGAGAAGTAGTATTAAAAATTATAAACATCTGTAACAGAGAGATGCTTGTGTCTTGTAACCTTGTACCTCAGAGGCACAAATTAAAACCCTTTCCTTATCTCACCTTCAAAACTAAATTGTCTCAGAGTTTTTTTCCCCCTGATTTTTTTTTTCAGGCAACAGTCTCAACATCTTATCTAGGTTAGTAAAGGAGGACTAAAAAATCCTCTCTTAGATAGCATATCTTCTGCCAGTTTTCACATTTTTGCACCTGCAACTACTCACCTTATTCCATGGATATCTTTCAGCAAATCACACACAAACACACACACACACAAAGGACCACAACCAAAACCAAACTGCAAACCAAACAAAACCAAGTTTCTCCCAAGGAACATTAGTAAGAGACAGAAAAAATCATATTTTTTTATCTAATAGTACACTATAGTTCTATAAAGGGATAAGTATAGTTTAATTTTATTTCCTGAAAAGTTGCTAACATGGTTAAGGGAGTGTAATACTAGCTAGGACAGACTTTTATGAATGTTTGCAAATATCAGGTTGCTCTTTAGCTGTTTTTATGTTTGTTGTTTGTTTTCTTTATACAAACAAAAGCTGCAGAAGTACTTTCAGTACTGAATCAATTAAAAGGGTTGCAGCTCTTATCTGTGAAGAGTGACTGAGGGATCAGAGAGAATTTGATTTTACAGAAAGAATTGCATGCTGTGCCTGTGTTAGTAAATAAATCTTCAAGATATAAGCTTGAGCACTGGCTCACAACTGCCCCTTCTGTTCACTTATTGGCATGAACCTTATGGTTTTAGCCTGCATCAGATAGTTTTTCCTAAACGAACCTCAAAACCTGTTCAGGAACAAGCAGAGGACAGATCCTGGTACACTACATGTATTTACCCACTCTAGTTAAAGGGAGAAAGGAGAGTTTTGCTGTAAAGACATGAGCCATCCAATGTTAGCAGTCTTCAGACAAAAAAAGCCCTGTTTGTGGTTAAAGTTTATTTGTATGAATGTACCTATAAATCTATTTTCCTCCTCGTGAGCTTTTTCTTCTAATGTTTAATATCTCACTTTATTAATGAGTTCTAAATAAATCAGTTTTATAACAGCAATGTGTCTTTAATATATTTGTTCCCTATGTTTATGAGTATTTTATTTCTCATCATAACCATGTAACAGCAACATAAGATGTTCAGGGACTCGTGTACTAGAAAATTATGGAATAGCCTGTCAAAACAAAAAAGTTTCCCTCTGCAGATCACTTTTCTTCTATCCATCAGTTAGTTTTTGTTCCAGTTAATTTAACTGTAGAAGACTTCAGTATTTTTATAAAATTCTTAAATATTTTGAATATTGTCTGACTCTTTGTTTGCCAGGGGGACTCTGTGTGCTGACTGTACTTTGTGTATCTCTGTGTGGCCTCACTGCCCTATCTGTTAAATAATTCTGCGGTCTGCTTTGATCCACTGAAAGAGCTGCAGTCTCTTCCAAAACCTAGTTTATATTGCAAAGAGAACACTAGCCTTTACATGGACAACTTCTTTAACTGAAGTAGCAAAATATAGAGAAAGCTCAGGAAAATAACAGGGAATCAGAATATGAGAGAGTCATTTTAGGAAATTAACCATTTCCAAAATAATAGCGGTAGAGTTACTCTTTAATTAAGAGTTCTACAGACACTTGGTTATTGCTATGACTTCTACTGGTACAAAATTTGATACGCTGCTGTGGTGGGTTGGCCAGATGCCAGACCTTCACTTACTTGCTCTCTTATTCCCCCTCCCTGACAGGAAACGGGTGAGAAAATAAGAGGTAAAAGCTCATGGGTCTAGATAAAGACAAAGAGATAAAGATAAAGGAGATCACTAACCAATTACTATCACAATCAAAACTGACTGGAATCAGGGAAAATGAATAAACTGAAATACTGCCTCTCCATCCTTCCTTTTTCTCAGGCTCAACTTTACTCCTTCATTCCTAAGTCTTCTATCTTCCCCCATCCCAAGTAGCAGTAAGAAATGGGGGGGTGGGGGGTGGTCAAGCCATAACTGTCCATCCCTGCAGCTCCTTCCTCCACATGTGCTGCAGTGCTTGTCAGAGCAATCTGCTCCATCATGGACTCTGCAGGAAAGAGTCCCTTCAGGAAATATCTACCTACTCCACCATCGGGAAGTATACAGGCTGCAATGTGGTTGTCTGCTCTAGTGTAGTCTTCTCCACAGGCTGCAGGGGAATCACACATAGGCAAGCAGTGGTGGAGGTGCATAACAGGAGCAGAGGCATTTAGTATCTGTGCCAGATATAATACACTTTGTTTGTATTTTCTTGTGTTACCTTAAGAACTTACCTTACATCCTGCAGGACCTACCTGCTCAGGTAAGTTCTGGGAATCTTTGCACTTCGTAATCAAAACTTTCACCTGGTTCTTTCTTTTTCTGGTTGTTGAGTTTTGGTTTTTTTGGTTTATTCTTCCCTATTTATCTATTTCTTTAGGGTTTATAATTTTAAAAATTCGGGTATCATTTTCTTAGATCATTCTATAGAACTGAGTGTTTATTCTGTTTGGTAGGAAGGAATATACAATTATGTATTCTGCTCTACATGAATTTGCGTTCATAAAATAGTGCCTAAGTCTGATAATGTCTATCATGCTTGCCATTGACAAAAGCATTTTGTATAGATCACTACCAATGTCTGTGTGGGCAGCAAAAGCACTTGTAGAAAGAGAATTTGAGAAAAAAATATGCACAATCAATTCCTTTAGAAACAGTTTATTTGATCACATAGCTATGGCATGATGACTTGTTTCTAAAGAAATTTAAAGAGAAGTCTGCAAAATCTACTGGCGAAATTCACCCCAGATGTGTCTGCTAAATTGCACCTTTTAATGTGAGAAAGGATTATGTCCAGAGTAGTACAATTTGCTGTCATTCCCTGGCTTACAGTCTAGACTTGTTCTAGTATATATAAATATATGTAGTTTACTCTCTAGAATTCTGGACAAGAGGAAACAAAAAAACTAAGTGAAACTATGTCTGAACATCATATACTTAATTTCTCCTTCTCTTGAACTTGAGGTCAGCTAGAACTGTCAAGAAGAAAAATATGAACAGCTGAATTATTTAGCAAAACAATGCAGTACTAGATGAGCAAAATAATATAAATAGAACAGACATTGAAATGCTTTCTATTATATGATTTCTAGCCTTTTATGCCTCTGAATAATTTGAAATACAAGCAAACAGGCAAGTGAGGCAGTTTATTTTTTTATTTTTATCTTATTGTTCCCTACATTTGTGTAACTTACCCCATTTTATGAATGTATCATGTGAAAGGCAGAACAATGATTACAAAAAATATAATATTAATGCAATTATTGATATAATATTAAAGAAATAAACTTATATATCTCCTGGTCATGGAAAATAATCTTTTTTTTTTTTGAAAGAGTTGTGCACTGTTGCTATCTGAACTCTTTTTATGACCCCAGTACTGAAAAGTGCATTCACTGCTACCCATTTCTGCGAGGCATTTTTATCTGTTCTTAAAATTCATGTCCATGCTGTCACTGAATTAATGCATTTTTGCAAATAAATTGGTCTGGAGATGTAGTTGACTACACTGAAAAGAATCTCATTTTATAGATGTAAGCTGAAACACATCATAATACTTTTTGGCAACTTCCTTGATGAACAGAAAAAATGGGTCACTAATAAGGAATATTCCTACAGACATCCTTCAAACAGGGATGCCACCCACTAGACCAGGTTGCCCAGGGCCCCGTGCTACCTGACCTTGAACAATTCCAGGGATGGGGCATCCACAACTTCTCTGGGCAGGGCCTCACTACCCTCTGAATAAAGACCTTCTTCCTAACATCTAATCTAAATATAAGTTTAAAACCCTTCCCTTTTGTCCTATCACTATGTGCCCATGTAAATAGTTGCTCTCTCTCTTTTTTATAAGTCCCCTTTAAGTACTGGAAGGCTGCAATGGAGTTTTTTCTCCAGACTGAACAATCCTAGCTCTCTAATTCTGTCTCTGCAGGAGATGTGCTCCAGCCTACATATCATCTTTGTGGCCCTCCTCTGGAACTGCTCTAATAGGTCCACATTTTTATTATGCTTAGGATTCCACACCTGTAAACAGTACTCCAGGTGTGGTCTCACAAAGGCAGAATAGAGGGAGAGAATCACTTTCCTCAACCTGCTGGCCTCCCCTCTTTTGATGCAGCCCAGGATCCACTTGGCCTGCTGAGTTACGAGAGCACACTGTTGGCTCATGTCCAGCTTTTCATTCATGAGAACACCCAAGTCCTTCCCCACAGGATTGCTCTCAATGTACTCATGTCTGGGATCACCCTGACACAGGTGCAGCACCCTGCACTTGGACTTGTTGAACTTCCTGAAGTTCTCATGGGCCCACTTGTCGAGCTTGTCCAGGTCCCCCTGGATGGCATCCTGTGCTTCTGTTGTGCCAACTGCACCACTCAGCTTGGTATCATCTGCAAACTTGACAAAGGTGCACTCAATCTCCCTATGTCATTGACAGAGATACTAAAGGACATAGATCCCAAGACAAAGTCCTGAGAGACACCACTCATCACTGACCTCCACCTGGCCATAGAACCATTGACCACAACAGTGGCTGTATACATCTAACCAACTCCTTATCCACTGAGAAGTCCCCCCTTCAAATCCATGTCTCTCTGATTTAAAGATAAGGTTGTCATGAGGGACCATGTCAAGGGCCTTGCAGAAATCTAGGTAGATGATATCATTTGGACTTCCCTTGCCAACAATTTCAGTCACCCCATCATAGAAGGTCATCAGACTGGTTAGGCAGGATTTGCCCGTAGTGAAACCATGCTGGCTGTCTCAGATCTCTTTGTCTTTAATGTGCCTTAACATTGTTTCCATGAGGATCTGCTCCATGATTTTCCCAGGCACAGAGGTGAGGCTCACTGGTTTGTAATTCCCCAGATCTTCCTTTCTCCCCTTTTTAAAAATGGGAGTGATGTTTCTCTTTTTCCATTCACTGTGGACTTCTCATGGCCATGACTTTTCAGATAGAATGGCTTCTCAACATTAGCCAGTTCCCACAGGACCCTGGAATGCATGTCATCAGGCCCCATAGACTTGTGGATATTCAATTTCATCAAGTGGTCTCAAGTTTGCTCTTTGCTTATGATGGGAGGGACTCTGTTCCCCCAACCTCCACCTGGAAGTTCAAGGACTTGACAGACATGGAAAATCTGACTGCTGGTGAAGACTGAGGTGAAGAACTCATTGAGCACCTCAGCCTTCTCTGTATCTGTTGTCACAAGTTATCCCTTCTTATTGATTAAAGAGTGTACACTCTCCTTGGCCTTTCTTTTTTGACCTATGTACTCATAGAATCCTGTCTTGCTATTTTTCACATCCCTTGCCAAGTCTCGTTCCATCTGTGCCTTAGTTTTCAGTATCTCTGTACCCCTTCTAGGTCTCCTGTCCCTGCTTCCACTGGCTGTGCATTTCCTTTTGTGCAGGTTTTGGCTGGGGAAGAGTTAATTTTATTCCCAGTGCTTGGTATGGGGCTATGTTTTACCTTTGTGTTGATCATGGTAATGATCAATAATAGAGATTTTTTTTTTAATTGCTGAGCAGTGCTTACACAGAGCCAAAACCTTTTCTGCTCCTCCTACTTCCATGATGGCAAGGAAGTTGGGTGTGCATGGAAAGCTGGGAGGAGACACAGCATAAGGGGGACCCAAACAGACCAAGGGGATATTCCTTACCATATGACATCATGCTCAGTATATAAAGCTGGAGGGAAGAAGGAAGAAGTGGGGAATGTCTGGAGTGATGCCATTTTTCTTCCTAAATAACTGTTAAGCCTCATGGAGCCCTGGTCTCCTGGAGATGGCTAAATACCTGCCTGCCCACGGGAAGCAGAGAATTCATTTCTTGTTTTTCTTTGCTTTTGTGCATAGTTTTGGCTTTAGCTATTAAATTGTTTCTATCTCAACCCACAAGTGTGGGGCTTGGTTGCTGTCTGGTTAGGGAGTTTTCAAGTTAGAATGGAAAGTAGTATCAAGAGAGATGAGATGCTCACATTTCTGAATATTCAAGACATATATGGAGGGTGAAGGGTCTCAAACCAGAGTTCTCTCTGTCTTCAGATCAAACTTCATTCAACCTTTCTTACTGACCACTCCCTTCCACCTCTCCTCCTGCTCCAGCAGGTGGTGGGAGCTGAATGAAGAGGAGATTCTGTCAGCAAGTCATTTCTGCAGTTAAGGTAAAGTCTTTCAATATTTATGAAATATTTTCCTAATAATTATAGATCCTTGCCATTGATTTAATGACTGTAAAAAAAAAGCCTTGAGTTTGAAACTGAATTGAGCTTTAGAACTCGGGCATCAAGAGAATGAAAATCATATTGTAAATGAGCAACTATCTGAAGTGAAAAAGGTAGAAGAAAATCCAGTGTTCTTGATGCAGTCTTTATGTTATGGAGCTACGAAAGCAATTGAATCTGTGGCCTGGTTACAGAAGTGAACATCTGCAAGGGTAAATTATAAATTCTCAAAACCTTTGTTAATGAGGAAAACAACAGCATGTACATGTTAATGTGATATATACGTGCACATTGTCATAAACCTTATGAAACTGGAGGTCAGAATGCTATTAGTATAATTTAGGAGAATCAACACAATTATTTTGGATTAGATAATGGAAATTGGCATGATAAAAAAGGTCTTGGGAATATGGAACTGTATTATTAAATTAAAACTTCAGCTAAAATGATAAAGTCTGATGATTACATTTTCATTAGTTGTACATTCTGCAGTGTCACATAATAGCTTTGTTGATTGTGCATAATTTACAAGGCTTTAAAATGCAACACAATAATATTGTTGTACTGGAAAAAAATGGAGGGAGCTAAACATAAGTTAAAAGACACATGCAACTACAAGTATGAGTCTCTTATTTTGTTTAATCTGGAGCATTTACTGGAATACAGTTCTACTTTTTTATAAGACATCGAGTTTTGGCATGAAATGGTATTTTACTTGATCTCAAATTTAAAAAAAAATTAGATCTCAGGTGAACTAAACCAGAGAGATGCTACAGAAAGTTGGTTAGGTTTATTGTTTGTTTGTTTTTTAATTAAAATGTTGTCAGTTTTGTTTTGGTTTGGTTTGGTTTTTTTTTGAAGATGAATGAAAAAAGTAATGTAGAATAACCAGCAAAGGTTTGTGTCACACATGAAACACTTCCATTAGTTTTGTTTTTTTTAAATGATTACTGCACAGACTTTATTGTTAAATATTGGTTTCTTATTACGTGTGTATTATAAACTATACTATATAAGTGGTGAATTACTATGACCAAAGTGCTGACTTTGTTAAATATTTTTACTATTTATTGAATTTTATTTATAAATTCCCATTTAAATATTAATTTTAACTTAAATATTGATAAACAATTTTTCTTTCTAAGGACCTGATTCATCCCAGAGTACATTATTCTGTCACTATAGTCAACCTGAAGCCGTATGCCTGTTCTAATTTTTATTTTTCTTTGAATCTTTTGCTTTACCTACTTCTGGTTTTGTGATCACCTATACTTACTGAAGAAAATAGGAAAAAGTTACATCAGGAATAGCAGCTGTGGTTTAGACACTGTTATTATGTCTTTATTTGTTATTTGGTCCAGCTCAGTGACAGGCTGTGACTGTGTCCTCCAGAGTTGGTGGTTGCTTTCAAACCATAAAAAACTTGACCAGAATACAAAGGAAGACAATGCCTGGGTAGAATGTGGGGCTGTGGCTTCATGTGACCACGCTACTGGAAACCATAGGGTCTTGCATTGGGCCCATCAGAACAGAAGGGGCAGGCAGGGCCCATCCTACTGCCTCATCCAGAAGCAGGGCCACCAGGGGCACCAGGACACCCATCCCAGGCATTGGGCATCTCCTTGAGGATGGGCATGTGCTGAGGTCAGGAACAGGCCCAGTGAGGGGAGGCAGGGTCAAACATAGTCCCAGGGTTGCTGGGCTGGGCCAAGGGGACAGTACCCAGTGAGTCCAGACACATGGAACAGATGAGAGCTGCAGCCTGCTGTGATCAGCACATGACAAAGGAAGCAGGGAAAGAGCTTGGAGCCATGGGAATGGCATGGCTAAAGTCCTAGTGTATCCAAAGTGAAATTAATCCTTAAGGGCAGCCCATCAGACTAAATACAAAGAGTAAAATATGTAATTTTTCTTTAATGATAATAAAGTAAATACTAAGCTTTGTATCGATACAGAAAACCAGAGTGATTGATCTTACAGACCAGATTCTGAAGAAAAGTGCTTGAGCAGCTTGGTTGTGAGAGTTAGTTTTCTACACATAATTTACAGGCAACCCACTAGATGTATTCTCCCCATGGTTAAATTTTGTAATCCTTATACAGTGGTTAATTGATTTTCCCATTGAAGTTTGGGATTTTGGGGTTTTTTTCTTCAGCTTGTTAATACATGCCTTCTGTGGATCATCTATCAAAGTACATTTTGTCAGTTAACCTGAACCCCTATGGTTTAAAATAGCATTAGGATGCACTGTCTTAAAACTGGAGGATGCATTTCTGCTTATGGTTTAAAAGACTATTAACACATTCGTTGTCATGCATATTGTTACTTCTCAGAGCTCAGAGAAATCTGAGTCATAGTAATAGATCCATGTGTGAATGTGTGTACATAAACTCAATGATCGTATAGGTCTTTTCCAATCTAAATGATTCCATTACTTTTATGTATGTACATAAAATACATGAATGTATTGTCCCTTTCGAATCACTTTTTACTATCTTGTCTTTTATTATGGAACGCTTATTACTATGTCTTTTTAATTTGTTTCTTTTAAAGTTACAAGGACCATTCAGATGCAACTGCAGGATAAGAAAACAACTTGTGATGTCAGTGTTCAGATGAAAGCAATAAAACCTCAGCTTAATATTCAGGTTTCCTATACTGGTATTTACATCTATTAAAACATACATTTATTTGAATAAAAAGACCACTTATCATGTTTTTACTCACCAAAACCATCCAAATAAAAGTAATAGATAGAAGAAAATGTAGTTTAATAAGTTTACCCAAAATTCAGTAGTATGTAACAAATAAAAAACAGATCTGATCTTCTGTTTTAAAGTTTAATTATGTGAATATATGTTCTCCGTACTGCTGAACTTGCCACCTGTGCATGCTGGAGTCTCAAACACAGTGAGGTCATCCTGACTATCCCATTTTCCCTTCATCCAGGAAGTGATACATTAACCCTGGAAGTTCTAGGAAATTTTAGAATTTGTATTCTTTAAATGTAGTATGATGGTAATCAGTCCACCTTAACACTTCATGATGCACTAGTCTATAAACTAGTGTTAACCCAAATAACTTGTGCTTTTAGTCTTGAAAAATAAAAAAAAATGAGGTCCAGTTTTTCTAAATATTACTGTTTGCATGTGATCATCTCAGAAGTTAATTGATGCTTGTATTTAAGCTGTTGAAGAAAGCCCACGTGTCTGATTATTGAACATGCCTTAATGGGCCTGGTCAAAAGCTGTGCAAAGTTGAGCATCGAAACAGAAGACTTCATAAACACAAATCACTTTGTAAAAAAACCTTGACTGAAAACAACTTTAATGAAGTGCTTAAGCTGGTGGAGTTTTCTACAAACTCACAATATCTAAATATCTCTGAACTGTGGAACCCTAAAACATGTATTATGAAGTTTAAATCCACCAAAAAAACCTCCAAACCAAAACAAAAAAACCAAACCAAACCAAAAAAACCCATACCCAAACCAAAAACAAACAAACAAACCCCTCATTTTCATAATTGGAAAAGAGATCCAAATTATTTTACACAAAAATAAATAAATTTTAACTAACATAAATATGTTAGTTCTGTCATTCACTGATACAAAGGAGTACAATGTATTTTCCCACTGTTTTCTGTTTTGTCCGAGTTAATCTTCCTTCAGTGTTATGTTATTCTCTGTTTTTACAGAAAAACTTGCTTTTCTATGTTTTTAATAGATTAGAAAGCTCCCTGTGACAGATATTATGCATGTTATGGTTTTAAAAATACACAATTTAATGTTGCTTATTAAATTAACTAGGACTTTAAGTAAATTTGATAAAGAACTATCATTTCTAGGAAAAAAACTCCTAGACTCCTTAAACTGGATATAACCTAGGACTACTGATAAACCGTGTGTCCAAATGTTTCCTCTGAGCAGGTCTATTGAGAACCCATCAACAGCAGGCCCAGTGCAGTTACACTTGTTTTATTATCATTAAATAGCATATTATCATAGTGCAAGGAACTCAACTCTGTCCTGATGATAATGGTGATATGTGCTAGCCTCTACATCAGGTTTGCTGTCTTTCCTGAGTTTGCCAGTAGTTTCACTTCAAACCAGAATTATTACATCAACTTGAAAAAGTCCTGGGATCTATCCCTGATTCACAGATGGCAACAGATGCTGATGACATTTGGACTGGAGTCAATGTATGGTTTCCAGAAGGGCTGTACCAGAACCCAAAAGGCCATTCTCATTCATCTTCTAAGATTTGTTTTGTTTGTTTTTTCTCCTCTGCAAATATACATATGTAAGAAGAAAAGTATACAACATTTTATTAGACCTTGCTAAAAAAGTTGAGGAGTTTCTCAAAACTTTCAATTTCTTTTCTTTTTCCTTTCTTCATTAATTTTAAATACTTTTAATGGTTTGAATATTCAACATTCTGAATATACAGATTTTCAAGCATTTTGATACAATCTAAAGAGACAGTGAAACATGTACCTCCATACCTGCATTTCAGATTTTCTTCAGTAAACACTTATTCACAGGAGCTTAATATGGGAATATTGCAACAGTGATTTTCCTCAACCCCTGTGTACCTCCATGATGATTTAATACTTTTAGCTAGTGCTCATAATAGAAAAATTCTACCAGAATACTGCATTTACATAAGCAAAAGAAATGACTGTGGTGAAGTAAGTTATCATGAAGGCTCAACCTTTTTTTACATCTACGGCACCCTACGGATGTTGAATAATCTTCCAGTAATTTCCATCTTAAAACAACGTTTCTCAGTTTTAAAGAGAAGAGAGTTAAAAGCATGTTATCACACTCCAAAATGAAAGCAGGAATATTCTCCTATGACATGGTAAATCTTTCTGATTTCTGAGAAAAAAATCAGAAGCTGAGGACAGTCTCACAATCACGTCTCATAAGAATCAGAGGAAATATACATTAACCTTTCAGTTTAGCTGTTGAAGGAATAAACTAAAATCACTAAACAGAACTACCCATTTCCTTCATACCTTCATAAATTCAGTGTTTGTGATCTACATCTATAGGAAAAGAGTTAAAAACTTCCTCTACTCCTTCTGCATCCAGCTTTCATCATTTGCGGAGGAACACAGAGTGCATACTGGTGCTAGAAATTGTTCAGAGAGGGAATATTATATTATTGATTTGGCTGTAGTTCTCCCGTTTTTCCATTGTCTTATCTAAAAGCAAAGTTTAGGTAAACAGAACTATTTTCATGTTTGGTTTATCTTACTGCTGAATTTTGAGGCTTTTTTAAGCATAGTGAAATTCTCATTAACAGATGGGAATGGATTTATTTCATTGCCGCAGCTCACACTAAGCCAAGGAAGACAGAGCCAGTTCTGTTAATCATATGACTTGCTTCATTAACGTTCTTTTTATTTATATTAAATATGGAATGTTTTTGCAATACGGTTTTCAAAAAGGGAATTATAATAAAATAAGAACAGTTAAAGTTTACTACATCTAATTTGCTATTCTTGTATTCTGAAGGGCTGAGATTTTAGTCTACATTTAAAAAAAATACTGTGCAAAGAAAAAGAAGTATGTACATTCCCAGTGTGTCAATCTTTCCCCTTCTGCAAAGCATTAAAAGACATTTGTTAGCCATTTGTTTTAATAGGTTTAAAACATGATTATGCAATGGACCTAAAGGTTTAAACAAATCAATGGATTGAAAGCAATTTTATCTGCTGCATCTATTCTTGCCAGAGAGACTCCTGAGCCATTCCCATAACAACAGCAAGTGCCAAAAGCACTTAAAGGAAGACATAGCTTTGTGAGCCCCTATTAGATTTTCTAAATTTAAGGTAGCAGGCACCCATTTTTTTCTAGCTTCTTGCAATAAAATGAAGCTTTTTGGAGTGACCCAAATGAATGTATTTAGAACCAATGAACACAATGGTATTAGCCTAAATTAAATTTATAGTGTGGTTGAAGGAATTGCATTGCCCCATGATGCACAAAACACTAAAGTAAAAAATAATCTCTTTTGCCATAAAAGTCTGAAACTATTGGGGTTTCAAGCTCAAATTTGATATGAAAGCTCAATCTTTAACTTTTTTTTTGCTTTGATATCAGTAGGAATTGAAATATTTACATGTAAAAAAGTCTGCCTGCCAGCTTAACTGAGGTAACAAAAATATTTTTTAAGTTTTACAGTTGTTTTGTTTTGTTTCCAAATGTGCTGTAAGGGACAGGGAATACCGAAATTTCCTTTTGATCAAATATACTTTGCTGAAATGAAAAGTTCTTATACTGCTCTTTGTCAGACCCATCTTGAAAATCCCCTCTCTTTGCAGCACTCTATGATATTACATACTGAGGAGAACTCAGTAATAATTGCACAAAAAATAGACAATATCACAGCCAGGACTGAGAATATGTTGGGGCAACACAGAGTGGATAGAAGTGTGAGCAGACAGACAGATTCAAGGAGGAAGACTCCAGGTTATTACTTGTGTAACATCCTAGTTATAGTAGCAAGTACTTTTTCTTTGTTTTATCACCTAACCGCATTAGGACAAGAGGCAATTTCCAGATTTTCATACAATCTGGAAACAGAATTGTTAAAACAAATTTTCTAATACATTTTCTGTCTCCTTGAAATGTTCATAGGGTATAATGCTCCAGTTCCAGCTAGCATGTTTGCCCACAGCCATTCATTAATCTTCCTATGTTGAAACTTTGTCCTCTGCTGTCCTGATTTGTTGATGATGTTGCCCTAAAGGGAAAGCTAAGACAGTGTTTTGACAGAAAAGAAAAATCCCTTTCTAAAAGTATGTCTAAATTTCCAAATTTCAGAACAACCTTGGAGTTTTTGAAATTTGTAATTTCTTTGAATTTATTCTTTGTAATTTCTTTGAATTTATTCTCCATTTCTAAGTTTTTCTGCCAACTAAATTTGACATCTAATTGTTTTCTGAATTCTTACTAATTAAAACTTTCTCCAGAATTTTTTTTTTATTTAGAAAAAGATAAGATACATTAATCATAGTGAATTCAATTTAATTGAATATTTAAGAACAAACCCATAATTTATAATAATTGAAAACCATTTAATTGAAGATCTACTGTGCTAACTATGCAGCATATTATTATCTTCAAAGATAACTAAATGAACTGTTTATGAACTGCTTGTAAAATATTTGTTGTACAAGAAATGGGAAAAGTGAATACTGCTCACTTAATTTGATTTGTTAAAAGTGCCCTATTACAAATACAAAGAAATGCAAAATAAATAAAAACAAATTAGTAAGTGAAGTTATGTAATTTAAACATGTAATTTAAACTAAAGCATGGTATTACAGATATTTATACACAAAGTCTTTCAAACAATAAATGCAATGTAGATGAATAAAAGAAAAGCAAAAACTAGTACAGGGAGTTTGACATGCAGTAGATTCTTTAAAGAGTCTGATCTCCATTAATAGAGAATAAAATAAAACCAAATATTTAATAAATTGCATTACAGTACTCTGTAGTACTGCAAATCGCTACTATGGCCTGAAGCAGGAAATGTGAAATGTATTGGGTTTTGTTTGGGTTTTCTTCAATCAAATTATTGCACAGTAATCTGTTTTTGTTTGTTAATTTTCATGATTAGTTGGAAGATAACAACAATGGCTTAAAAGATATCTTAACTGCAAGTTAGTAGTTAGTTGTAGTTTAGTAGTCTCTTACCAAAAGTTAACATTTATATAAATTATGTTTGTACTGAACTGATTTTTTTAACTCTTGTTAATTTTGAACTTTACTGGACAACTGCTGTTACACCTTTAGTCAAGATAATGATCTCTCAATTGCTATCTAAAATCTGGACATCTTACAGATTATTTGTTTTAATAAAATATGTAAAGTTTTCTCTATTTGTGAGTTTATTTCTATATTGGTTACTTATTTTTTACTTACCCAGTTTCATTTGAGTTTGTAATATTTAGACTTAGAATGTTTCATTTAAGAGGGATTACAGCCTTTCTCTCTGGCTTGTTTTCTCCTCATGATAGCACTAATAAAGTTATATTTTAAAAAGGAAGAAAAAAAAAACAAAATAAAAGAAAGAACCTACAAACTCTCAACAGAACTTGTGGGAGAAATCAGGCCTCATTCCATGATAAGACATAGCAGAGTTTCACTGATTTCTGTAGGTCTAGGATTTACCCCTACCCCACCCATCCTGAAACTCGGCGATGTCAGTTTTCAACATAGAGCGACAACATATTTATAACTTTGGCCTTACAGGTACCATGGGCTAATTGCAAAATAGAAATAGCAGTAGCAGACTTGCTTTCAATATTTTGTGAAGAGCAAATAGAATGTATACTTTCAGTTAATATTAACAAATTTCATAAGATCAAAGAAGTAAATAGCAGTTTGTGGGTTTTGTTCACAGCTGTGTGTTGAAGGCACAGAAACCATCTCTGTCCCTACGAAGCTTAGATCCAAACCTACAAATTTTACAGAACAAGTTAAAGCTCAT
Organism: Manacus candei; assembly: GCF_025592945.1. Classification (NCBI taxonomy): domain Eukaryota; kingdom Metazoa; phylum Chordata; class Aves; order Passeriformes; family Pipridae; genus Manacus; species Manacus candei. Next base: position 10,621,197 of record NW_026138062.1, read on the forward strand.
GAATAAGTTTAAAGTGATTAACTCACGTGTTCTGATGATTTGAAGTGTTAAAAATATTTTAATTGAAATTATTTTTTCTCAAGAGATATACTCCTACTGTTTACTTTTTTTTTTGACTTAGGTTTTTCAATGCTTTTGTTTTAAAGTATACTGCTTAAAAGAATCTTGCATTTGGCCCCTATACAAGAACTGATGTTATCATAGGTTCCTGTTTGCTAGGAGTAGCAATGTTCTCAGTAATTTCATTGGCTGTTGGTTCATGAAATAAAGGTCAACTAGTCTTCCAGATACACTGCAGCTGGTGGAGAGTCACCCTGCCTCATGGGTTTTGGTACACTCCACTCTTTTTAAAGATACACCAGAGAACAATTTTGTTATTTCAATACCAGCACATCTTTGCAAGAGTAGATAAATATCAGATGCTATTATATTGCTGACATCACATTTTTTCTAATATTGCTTCCCGTCTTCATTTCCTTCAGTAATTTTACTAAGCAATTTTTTAAAATGCACTCCAAGCAAACAAGTTATGCTTAGCTTGCTAAAAGAATGAAAATATAATTAACATACTCCTGCTACGTTGAAAAGGTATGGCTTCATCATTATTTTTTTGCAAAGGGAGGAAATGAAATAAGGAAATTATTTATTTTTTGCCCCAATGTATCAAAATTATATGTATTTTTAAGTACTACTTTGTCCAATAAATCCATGCTTATAGGAAATACCCAGAAAGGACCTCCTGAAGGATACTAGATTCCTATAAATTCTGAGGAAGTAGCTAAATTCTGAGAAAATGCATAGACAATGCAAGACAAAAAAAAATCTAGTGAAGGTAGGATTGTTGAAGTAAAAATTAAAGGTTTAAAAAAAAAAAGACAAGTGAAAATGAACAGAATTCTAATGAAGGAGGGAATTATTTCAGAGCAGCATCATCAGAGATTATCTCCATTTCAACATTTCAAGAAGATACTGTATTTCTACTACCTGAGCAATGACTGCCAAACTGACAAAGATTCATTGGATTAATTATTGGGATTGGGGAATATACTAATGCTTAGCATAGAATATCGTTGTTCTCAGTTATCCCTATGTGTATCAGCCCATAAGAAATTCCTTTGTACTTTGAAGTTGTGTTTATCCTGTCTGCAGAATGTCTTTGTGGATGGTAGAAATTGCCCAAACACTTACACACAGAAGGAGGGTTGTACTGGGAAAAGCGGAGAAGACTGATGTAGCATCAAGAAAGAAATAGGGAAAATGGTTTCTGGATAGAGGCTTGCAGAGTTCATTGCCTCTGGTAAGAAGAGTGAGGTGGAAGTACTGATTTTCATATTACTTCTGTGTTCCCAGCAGGACTCTGTATTTCAATACACTGAAACTCCGCTTTCAGCATTGGCAATCAGAACAGGCTCTATGACTGAATTCCTAGAAAAAGGGGTGGCAGTAAGTGTTTAATTGAATTCAATAAACTTTTTTCATACAAAACTAATATTTTTGCCTATAATTAGTGCTATCTAAACATAGAGATACATTTATAGCATCTTAGGGTAAGTGTGTACAAGATCATAATCTCGTCATCATGGCTAAGCTTCGCAAATGAAGATTTGGGAAGGGCTCTACCCACATTTGTTACAAGCGTGCTCGTGGTTTAAAGGGCCAATAGAAGATAGATAAGTCTGGTTGCAAAAGGCACAGCAGAAGGACTCCTTAGATGGTATCTGCAAGACACAGTTCTTTCTGCGTTGTCTTTTCTCTTCGAGAGTGATTCTGTGTGTGTTCTCAAAAGAAGCAGCAGTGTCACAGATGGTATGTCTCCAGGCCTCCCAATTGGAGGCCAGAGTAGACCAGTTATGGTGATCAGTATGACCAAGGCTGAGATGTTGTTTCAGGGAGTCCTTGTATCTCCTCTTCAGGGCTCCTCTCTTGTGGCAGCCAGTGGCAAGTTCACCATAGGGAGGTGGTGGTCCCTCATCCTTGAGATGTGCCCTGCCCAACGCAGTTGTGTTCTCAGCAACATGGCCTCAATACTCGAAACTGCTGCCTATTCTAGAACAGATGTATTGGTCACATAATCTGACCAGTGACTGGATGTTTAGGATTGTACAGAGGCAGCGTTGATGGAAGTGTTCTAGGAGACGCAGGTGGTGGCGGTAGATGATCCATGATTCAGATCCATATAAGAGAGTAGACAGCACAATGGCTTTGTAAACACTGATCTTTGTACTCTTCTTCAGGTGTTAATTTCACCAAACTCTTTTATGGAGTCTTCTGAAAGCACTATATACCTTTGCTAACCTGTTGTCTATCTCTCCATCAACCTTACCATCCGAGGAAATGAGGCTACCTAGGTAATTAAACTGCTGGACTGATTTGAGCTGTGATTGGCCAATGGTGATATGGGGATGATGGAAGACTTTCTGAGGTGCAGGTTGATAGAAGACTTCTGTCTTCTTTAAGCTGACTTCCAGCCCAAAGAGCTCAGCAGCCTCTGCAAAGCAGGATGTTAAACACTGCAGAGCTACTTCTGTGTGGGCAACAAGGGCGTCATTGTCAGCATAAAGCAGCTCCTGGATATGACGATTTAAGATCTCAGTATGGGCCTTCAATCGCCTTAGGTTGAATAGGCTTCCAAGGATCACAATCTATGGTAGCAACAAATAACCAAATTTTGTGAAAATTTTATTTATTACTGTTTTTATAAGGATTAAAATTTTTTGTTGTTGTTGCTGTTGTAAGAAATTGATATGTATTCCACACTAAGGATTCATCATTGGCTTAATGAAGAAGTTTCATTTCTAGATCCAGAATGAAATGTGGAAAGATGAAGCAATGCCTTTTAACATTGCCTAGGGTTTATCTCTCTCAAGTTGAGCAAGGAAAAGATTATTATCTGAAAAGAATAGCTATAAGACAAAGTGTCAGGGAAATAGAAAAGGAATACCTCTTTGAGGAATCTGTACACTATCTGGTTTATGGAAAACAAAAACAACCAACAACCAACAGAAAGTGGAAATTGAAGTAACATTTTCTTCTCTTTTTTCATTAGCATAATGGAACCTTGCTTCTATTTGAGAGCAAAATAAATTTTTTCATGTTTCCATTAAAAGTCTGGAGCTTATAGCTGCCAACAGTCTTAAAAAGTGTTTATTGCATATCACATGATATAAGAAGGCTCATGTTATCTTTGAAAATATATATTTTCTATATTAATGGTTCTAATTATTATTTTCTATATTAATGGTTCTAATTATTATTTTGTTTCAAGTTTTTGTGATATGCATACTAACAGAGATGTTTCCCTCATGAAGTTGCATGAAGTATAGTCAACTTTCATTCAATTAGGTTTTTGCTTCACATATTACTTCCATAATATCGTACTTTAGTATGATGATATGATTTTTGTTGATTTGGATTTCTATTCTTATTTCCAGTGGAGAGAAAGACAAAAAATAAAACCCTTACGTTACTATGAATGACACTCCAAATGAAATAGAGTGGGAAGAATAAAAACCATTTTACTTAATTCACTAATGGTCACACTAAGAGTCTAAAATTTGGTGGAATTAAGGCTTTTTTTAAAAAAGAGAAAAAAATTAAATCTATCTTTTATAATACAAAGTAGACAAAGGAAAGAATCTGACTGAGCTGAAGGACTTCCTCTCCTCTCACCCCCTGAGCTGGACCACACAACAGAAACAGATACTCTGAGAACTGTTCTGGTGTTACTCAATCCTCTGTTCTGAAAGATTCAGAAAAACAAAAAAACTATTTTTCCCTGAACCAATCACTAGCAAACAAAGATAATACTTCATCTTCTTTTGAAGTTTCCATCTTAGAGTAGAAAAGGTTGATTAGTAAATAAATTGTATAGTAAGGTGGTTTTGTTTTTTTTTTAAATATCAAGATATCTATATGCTCAGGTATCATGTATAGATATGAGCTTATAACTGAAGAAAAAAGCTGAAGGTACTTAGAACAACTTGTCTTGATTTTGTATATTTTAATTGAATTTCCACTGTGGAAAGTGCTTTAGAATTTCATGTCAAAAATGTCAGTAGATTTTGTTGTCTGGACATTAGTAAGTCTGAAAAGTCCTTTAAATATTATCATAGTGAGAAGGAAATTATAGAGACAATTAAAATTGCAGTAGTGCAACAGTTCTTTCACCTACTTATGCTGGATGCTTTGAAGCTCTTATTTCATGGGATATATCATTCTGATTAACATTTAAGCAATATACAGTACATATAGAAATAAGGTTAGAGTGTATTCTGTAAACAAACTGAAGAAGTATCAAAGCTACCTTCATGGAAAATCTGTGACAAAACTTCAGTAACCAGTAATATTACTATACATCCATCCAGTACCTCTGTGGTAACAGATACACCACTCACTCATTCAAGTGTATGTAATTCTTTCCCTGACAGGTCATATTCTCGATTTCATAAATCTAGACTCTTGCATTTTAATTTTCTAATGGATGGACTTTTGTATGTTACAAACCATAAACCTTAGCTTCTTTACAAAGGACCTTCACAGATCATTAACCATTATTTGTCTGCAAGGTTCTCAGATTGTTTTTATTTTAATATTTACATATAATTCTTAAAGAATCATGTTGAAATTCATTTCAAGCACTGCAATAGAAAAATACCCCAAACATTATTCTTGTGCATTATACTGAACTGCCACTCAATATTCTAAAGAAGACCTGAAGTATATTCAGTAAGAATATGGTTCCTTCAAAATAACAAAATTAGTAGAAATAGCAATAATTTTAAAAAACATAATTGATTGGGTGGTTAGCTCACCAGCTACAGTTTTATCCACTAATTGTCAGTTCTCTTACTATTACGGACTCCATCACAGGTCTGAACATTTATCTTCTGCTGGCAGAAATCATTACTGTATGAAAAATTGTGACTAGGAGGAAGGGTCTCTTTCTTGCAACTACAAAGTTCCACTAAGCAAACAGTTAGTATGTGAAGATGGTTGCATTTTTCAGTACACTGTATAACACTGCATTAAAGACCATACTCAAATATTATTAAGATGCGAAAATAGTATATGCAGCGTACAAATATTAACTATAGTTGTCAATATGCTGAACTGGATAAAGTATTGCCCAGAGCACATTTGATATGACCTCATAATGTATATAGCCAAAACGCCTAATCAAAATGAGTTTAATTCTCCCATGTAGTGGCAGTCATAGTTAACTTCATAGTCATAGTTAAATTCTTACCTTTGCTTTAATTAAAAAGATTCCCTTTTATACTTGATATCACAAACTACTGCCTGTGTTCCTTCTTTAGGGGGAGTTTGCTAATAGATTAGATGGCATATTGTAAATGCTATTTGGTGACAATTCCATTTTTCTTTTTTGTTAAAGATGTACAGGTGTTTTCTAGAGGCAGAAGACAGAGTAAATGGCTCCAGGAAACTTCTACAGTAAACCGATACCCTTTAATTCTGATTGTCACTTTTCGTGTAATGTTGATGGAATAAAGATGAATGCATCTGAAAATAATCATCACAGTCAAGCACAAACATATGGGTCTAGTTTTCCCAGTATTTATGGAAAACAAAGCAAATTTGAATTAACATAAAGTTCTCTCTTTCTCTATTTGCTTAGTATTGGAAAAAATATCATCTGAGACTTTCAGTCTTTTAGTATGCTTTAGTGCAATGATAAATAAATCCCTAAATTGCTGGAGGATGTATATAAATTTCATTTGTCTCTACAAAGCTGATAAGTACCACTTTAAGAATTAAGGGGTTAAAATTCAATTTTATCTATAGAAAGATATCACAGAACAAAATTTTTTTTAAAACTGAATATTGTGATAGTGATTTAATTTTCAGGTTATTGTAACTATTCAAAAGTCACTAATAATTCAAATTCCTTGAATTTGTTAAATGTGTATGCATAATTGCAATGTTAATTAGAAATCTTATCATGCTACTCTGTTGTTCAGAGGCACGGTCTTGAGAAATGAATCTCAAATGCATTGGTTACATGATACTTTCCTGTTAGTCAAATGAAATTTTCCTCAGAGACATATGAGATGCATGGTTATATGCTGTAACTCTTCCCTCCACCCCTCCAAAAGCACAGCGTACTGAAGCACTTGCAATTGTGCATTGCTTATTTCTAGACATTGTTTGGCGAAATAAACACCTGAAGAAAAGTACAAAGATCAGTGTTTACAAAACCATAGTGCTGTCTACTCTCTTATATGGATCTGAATCATGGGTCATCTACCGCCACCACCTGCATCTCCTAGAATGCTTCCATCAACGCTGTCTCCGTTCAATCCTAAACATCCACTGGTCAGATTATGTGACCAATACATCTGTTCTTGAACAAGCAGCAGTCACAAGTATAGAGGCCGTGTTACTGAGAACACAGCTGTGCTGGGCAGGACACATCTCCAGGATGAAGGACCACCGCCTCCCTAAGATCTTGCTTTATGGTGAACTCGCCACCGGCTGCCGCAAGAGAGGAGCTCCAAAGAGAAGATACAAGGACTCCCTGAAACAACATCTCAGCCTTGGCCATATTGATCACCATAACTGGTCTACTCTGGCCTCCAATCGGGAGGCCTGGAGACATACAATCTATAACGCTGCTGCTTCCTTTTGAGAAAGCACGCAGGATCACTCTCGAGGAGAAAAGGCAACACAGAAAGAATCGTACCTTACAGAATATACTATCTAAGGAGTCTTTCTGCTGTGTCTTTTGCAACCGGACACACCTGTCTTGTATTGGCCTTTTCAGCCACCAACGCGCTTGCAACAAACGTGGGTAGAGCCCTTCCCAAATCTTCATTCGCGAAGCCTAGCCATGAATTTCTAGACAATACTGAAAATAATTGTTTTCTGGTTAAAAATAAGAAACAATTTGAAGTTTATTGAGGTAAAAGTTTTTGCTTTTGATATTGTACTACTTTTGGCAATTCTTTAAAAATTTATGTACAAGAACTGTTTTTATGGTTTCCATTGAATTATCCAAATGTCATATTTTTCTCACTTTGGACTGTGAACTATAGTTGAGGTAAGATTTTACAGTCTTTTAATTTTTCCTACTGTCGAATGAAGACAATTTTGATGGCAATAATTTCTAAAGATATAAACAACATATTTAATTACAATGGTAGCAAAAGAGACTACAAAAACATGGAAACATAAAAAATAGCACTGAATGTATCAGAAAACAAAGAATGTAGATATTTGAATTGGTAAGTGTAGAAAAAAATTGTCCAAGTACTTCATATAGAAACTGATTGTCAGATAAAGGAATTTCATGACTTGTAATTCAAAGGTATTTCAAGACTCAACATGTAAGATTGAACCTGATGTCATGAACACAGCACAGGTAGAAGTTCTTTTCAATGATTATTTTATCATATATTAAATGTGTAGTCTTGTAAACATATAAATCATTCATATTTTTCTCCACCTCACCTCTCATCTCCTTTAAAAATCCTCTGAAGAGAATCCACTGAAGAATAAGAAATACATAACTTATCCATCTTATAATTAATCTAAAAAAATTAGCTTACAAATAGAACCTGATATGCAGGAAGACATTTTAATTGAATTTTCTTTTTTTTTACTAACATGAAGAAAAATATCTTAGTGACTTCATTGTCATAAACCCCTTAAAAAACTAAATAAATAAAAAAAAATTTGTTTGCCACTCTAAAGTTTTGTGTTTTATTTTATCTTAATTCTGTGATTTAAAATTAGAACATTAAAAGATATATGTGTCAGGACACTGAAGAAGTCAGAGGCAGTGTGTCATATTCTTGCTCTATATTTAAAAGAGGCCAAGAGATCAGGCATTCCAATCTAAACATGCTGTAGAGATATGTCAGCTGAGGTACTGAAGCCTGAACACACATTAACATACTGTCAGGCTTAAGCTACTAAGTCCTGCCCAGTGTTGCCTCAAGAACTTGAAAATATTTCTGCTTCTGTATGTAAGTATGAGTTATTCTTTGCACTGTAGTCCACTAAGCAGTGAGGACATTTCCTAAGTTTCTTAAATGTCTTAACATTTACAAGACCAGGACCAAACATGCATTAAAACTTTAATTTCATTAATTATGTGTACACTGTACACTAGGTCTTGATCTTCATGAAGTGTTTTTATCTGTCTGGTCCTACATTGATTTCACTGATTCACACATGATATTTTACTGTGATAATCAGCAGTATTTTAGTAAGAATAGCTTGTAAAATGCTATTTTTAAAGTAAAATTTAATATTTTATTTGGTACCAGAGTAGCTGTTGTCCAAATAGTAACATAAAAAATCACTTTTGCTACTGGTAGTGTTTCCTTTGTGGTTGCAATTACTACTACTACTACTACTACTACTATTACTACTACTAAATAGTAGAAAAGGACTTGTTTTATCAGTCTTGTTAAACATTTCTAAAAAAATGGTGATTTCTGACTTCAGTATTTTCACAGGGATCAATCTGGATTAAAGTGCATTGCTTAAAGAACAATGAATAAAAGCATCATTTGTATACAATCTAAACCGACAAACATATTTATAGCCAGAAGTTTCCCTGAAGATATATTGATGATGACTGTACAATTCTTTGAAAGGATGAATATTCTTTCCACTTTATAGGACTGTTCAGCTATGACTTCTCATAAAATTGTTATCAATTATCTTGGAGCAATGTGAGTTGCTAATATTAATGCTGAAAAAAATAGCATTTTGGTAACTTTTAAAACGCTAGTAAAAATGGGGCACAGCAAAACTTTCAGTTTTCTAATAATGATATAACTGCATAATGAATGGAATGAAATGCTGGGGAAAAAATTTTAAAATTTTATTTATTTTCTTGTTTGCAATTTGTGTGTAGCTCAGCATTTCACCAAATATTTGAAAAGTCTCATTAAATGAAGGAAAATAATACTTGATTTGCAGATTTTTCCACAACCAATCTGCGAAAGTTTTCAGCATGGCAAAAGTGGAATTTTCTTGGAGATAATGTACAGATTAGGTGGATTTAGAATTGCTCTCTGAAACCTGATGATTTCTTGATATTAAATTTAGGAATAGCCACTGTAACATATAACTTCCACCAAATCTTCCAACAGAGTTTCAGTTTTCCTTCATCATTCATTTAATTCTCAATGGAAATTATGGATAATTATTTAAGCTTGATTTGAATACATTCTTCAGTATATTTTTGGTAAGGTGTTCCACTGGATAATTCTTGTTGGCGAAATACTGCACATTTCAATAGGCCTGGTGTGGTGAACTGAAATTTGGGTGCAAACTGGTTCATAAGGCAAACAGGAGGAAGTCTTATGCTAAGTTCCTAATTTAGGTGCCTAGTGTATTTTATAGTTGAGCCTAATGAAGGTATCTTAGTCTTAAATCACAGATATAGTCTTATTCAGGTATCTTAATGTTAGGTAATTTGAGACTAAAAATTTAAGCATGACTTACAGGGTATGTTAACACTCTTGTAAGATCTCTGCAGTAGCAAAAATTAAATCTACAATTAATAAGGTAAGAAACTTTGTACAGGAGAAAATCTCCACATTTAATGAATCAGGAATAGTTCTGCCCTTTATTTATAGTAGTTATTTATATTTTCTTACATAAAACTTTATTTTATAGATTGATGTTTTTTCTTGTTAACAATTTTTTTGCAATTTAAATGAATTTAAATGAAGGAATTACTTTTCCTCGTAAATAATACATTTGTTATTGTTACTGGGCTTTTTTTCTTTCCTGTGTGATAACATTTGTGCAGCAGTTATGTTATGTGGAGAAAACAATAACTTTATATTCAATTTTTTTACTGATTTTTAATAGTAGACTTGGCCTTATATGCTTAATTAGGTATCATTCATCCATTACTTTGATTCTTTATATTTACAGTGGTAATAGTCTGAGGAGGCTCTAAAGTTCAATATTTGTTTTCCTAAACATTTACTTGAAAAACAGCTTGCAAGGTGACCTCTATGACTTTTACCAATAATTCTGTCCTGTCTTAAACATCAAACTATTAAAGTTTGTATAATATGAATACACTTCAGCATATCTTTCAGAATTATTTCAAGGCACCCTGAAAGGTAGTTCAGTGTTTGTTCACAGCTAGCCATTAGCATAACACCCAGTAATGTTTATGAAAGCACACACCTCTTGGCAGCAAGTCAAAGGTGGCCACTGTTGCTGAAGTGGTAAGGCATGGAACCAATTTGATTGTTAGGCATAGGCAGTTCCTGGAAACTCCAAAACATTTTGCAAAAGCAGTTTGAAAATGGTATTTCAGGAGACAACAGCAAATACTGTTATATTTAGATGCAAGATATTAAAATGTTGCTAAAGAAGGTCCTGGTATATCAGCATCAAAGGCTCAAAGAGGCTCTGGAGACTCTAACATTTAAAGCTTATTTTAACTGGTAATTTTTGCGGGTTTGGATTAAAAACTTAGGACAAAATTCATCTGACCTAATGTTAACTACCTAACATTTGATTTAAACTAATCATTTGGGATCTCCCAAGTGTAAAGGGACAATTATTTCCAGAGAGGATTCACCATATTTCCCTTCAGCATATTTTGCAATTCAGAATCAAACATGTCCTAGAAATGCCTGTGGCATTTCACTGACTATTAAGAAAGCCTACATAATAAGTTTGTATTACATACCCAACTTTGAGATGCTTAATTCCATGCATAGCAGCTGACTCCACTTTCCATTATGTAAAATAAATGCTAAATTTGGTTAAAAACAGTTTTTATTTGCTTTTGCTTCTGAAATATGTTTTGTTTGCTTTTTCTTTTTAATTTAGATAAGCACAAATGGGCATCTTAAGTCCATTATTACCCCTCAGGTGAGTAAGTAACTCTTGTAAAATTTTAAAGGGATTTACTATATAAAAATATTCATTAAAAAAAAAGAAGAAAAAGATAAGCATTAAAATCATTAACCTCTATTCTTCTTGGACTTGTAAGCTGCCTGTTAATTAATGAATTTGGTAAAGAGTCCCTTTTTATAGTTGTGGGTGCTATTGCAATGCAGAAAAGTTAAAAGAGCTAGGCAGAATCCTCTGTCTTTGACTCAAAGGAGATTTACACAAGTGTAACATAACACTTGAGGCAGTTTCCACTCGGGCCATGAGTTCAAAAGGCTTATGCATGCTTGAAAGGTTTGAACTATCTGCTAGAGCCACCTGCACATAGCCGTCTTATTTTTGAGAGGAATCCTTTTCATGCTGTCACCACAACCAACCTCAGTTCAGGAGGATTTTCAAAACATAATCGCAGCTTGAACAGTGGCTGACCTCAGCAATGGTCAGTGTCTTTTAGCAGTGAATGTACTTATAAAAGTAGACAACTGGTAGAATTACTACCGTCTTTCCAATTCTACCTCCTGCACGCCTAAAGAGAGAGAATATGAAATACTCATTTTTAGTAGCACTTAATACAAGCATAGTTAAATTTGGATGTATTTTCTGAAGGTTTTGATGATTGTGGAAGTCCTCTCTGAAAACCTTCTTACTACAAAAGTTGCTTAAGAATGCCTCAATGTTTTTTTTTTGAGTTCTCAGCTATTTTTTCTCCTTGCACAATGCTGTTAATACACATAGACATTACAAGTAACTTCAAAACTTTTAAAAAACAAATGTCATAGCCTTGTAACTGCACAATAAACAACTCATCTATGATTTTGCCTGAAAAGAAACAAAGATCACATGCTGTTGCTTATAGCCTGCAGCCAGTACTCAAAATATAATATAGCTCTTGAAAAGTACTATAACTGTATAAATATATGTAGGATTAAAGGAAAGTGCTAATATATTTTTAGTAAAGAGTTTAACAACTTAGAATCAATAGAATGCTGACAGCTCTTTTAAGACCTTTTTTTCTGAGAGTGCCAGAGCTCTAGACCCTCATAAGAAATCAGGCAAGGGAAACCAGAGAAGAGCATCACTGTGTGGGCCATGTTTGGGATTTGCACTGAAAACAGGGTTGATAATACAGGGATCTTGCTGAGCAGCGCTTACACAGAGTGAAGGCCATTTCTATTCTTCACCTCACCCCAGGAGCGAGTAGGCTGAGGGTGCACAAGAATTTGAGAAGGGATCCAGCCAGGACAGATGACCCAATTGACTGAAGAGATATTCTATACCATATTGCATCATGCTCAGCATATAAAGCTGGGGGAAAAAAAAATGGCAAAATTCAGAGTGATACTCTTTGTCTACCCAAGTAACTGGTAACCATGGTGGAGCCCTGCTTTCCTGAGGTGGCTGAACACTTGCCTGCCAATGGGAAGCTGTGAATGAATTCATTGTTTTGATTTGTTTGTCTCTGCTGTTTTTGCTTTACCTGTTAAGCTGCCTTTATCTCAGCCCATGATTTTTTTCACTTTTACTCTTCCAACTTTTTCTCCCATTCCACCTAAGGAGAGAGAGTGAGTGGCTGTGTGGTGTTTGGTTGCCCGGCAAAGTTAACTCAAAGGTCTGACAGGATATCCTTATCTCAACACAGGCTAACTCATGACAGGTTATGCTACCTAATGAAGCTTATATTTTGAGCAAAAGCAAGGAACATGTGTTTTCAGTTAGGGTTACACTGGGTTTAAAATTTTTGTAGGCAGAATCTACCCTTTGTTTTAGATACGGTGAAACTGACACCTCTTCATAAAATAAAGAGATTGCCCAACCTCCTGGTCAAAATAAAGTGTAGGAAGGAAGTGCACAGGCAATGGAATCAGGACATATTGCACAGGCAATATATCCTGAGAAGAATATAGAAATGCTATGTAGGCATAGAGTGAGGAAAGTTGAGGCACAGCTGTAGATGAATTTGGCAAGGGGTGTGAAGAATATTAAGAAGGGCTTCTACAGACACGTTGGTCAGAAAAGGAAGGTAAAAAAATATTTATTCCTTCGATAAATAAGACAGGAGAACTAGTGACCACCAACATGGAGAAAGCAGTGGTCCTCAACAATTACTTTACATGAATTTTCAGCAGTAATCTCTCTTATCACATCTCTCAAGGCCCTGAAATTCAAGGCAGGGACTGGGGCAAGACCTTAAGACCACATGAGGAACCTCAACATACACAAGTCCATAGGACACAGTGAGATGCATTCCTGGGTCCTGAAGGAATTGGCTGTGTCATTATATCTCTCACCATTGTATCTGAAAAGTTGTAGCAGTCAGTGGAATTCCCTAGAGACTGGAAAAAGGGAATATTGTACACAATTTTTAAAATGGTAATAGGGACCACCCTGGGAAATCATGACCATTCAGTCTCACCTCTGTGCCTGATAAGATCAAAGAACACATCCTTTGGAAGAGCAAACCATCACCAGTCGGTCGAGGGAGGTGATTGTCCCTCCCTGCTCTGCACTGGTGCAGCCTCACCTTGAATATTGTGTGCAGTTTTGGGCACTTCAATATAAGAAAGAGATTAAACTATAAGAGAGTGTCCCAAGGAGGGTGATGAAGATGGTGAAGGGCCTTGAGGGGAAGTTGTATGAGTTGCTGTTGAGGTCACTTGGTCTGTTCAGCCTCGAGGAGACTGAGGGGAGACCTCATTGTAGTCTACAACTTCCTCATGAGGGGAAGAGGAGGGGTAGACACTGATCTCCTCTCTGTGGTGACCAGTGACAGAGTAACCCCAGGTGGCAACTAAGCACCACACAGCTGCTCACTTGCTGTCCCCAGGTGGGATGCAGGAGAGAACTGGAAGAGTTAAACTGAGAAAACTCGTGGATTGAGATAAAGACAATTAAAGAGGAAAAGCAAAGTAGTAGAGACAAGTAAAGTAAAACAAGGAATTCATTCACTACTTCCCATTGGCAGGCAGATGTTCAGACATCTCCAGGGAAGCAGAGTTCCATCATAGGTGATAGTGACCCGGAAAGATATATGACATCTCTCTGAATATCCTACTTCTTAGCGTTATGTGCTAAGCATGATGGCAGATTGTATGGAATATCCTCTTGGCCAGCTGAAGTCAGCTGTCCTGACTGTCTCATCGCCCGGGTATATATGCACCACCAGCCTCCTTGCTGAGAGGTTACAGTGAGGAACAGAAAAGTCTTTGATTCTGTGTAAGCACTGCTCAGCAAAAACTACAACATAGGTGTGTTATTTTCACTGTTTTCATCACAAATCCAAAACATTTCACTATACAATCTACTATGAAGAAAATTAATTCTATCCAGTCCAAATCCAGTACAACGGTGTATGGGATTGGAAACAAGGTTGTGATTTCTTCGCCAGTGACCATCAAAAAATATAGTTGTAATGGAATTCAACATCAAACTTTGAAACGTAATCTAGCTAAATTTTAATATACTTGCATTTAGATGACAATATTGGTGATTAGATGTCCAAGTTCTTGTTACAGTCATTGGAAATCTGGGATCAGTTATAATAAAAGACTATTATACGTTGCTTTCTTTCTTAAGTCCTTGAGTTGTTGTAGTAGGTTGATCCTGGCTGGACTCCAGGTACCCACTAAAGCCGTTCTCTCCCTCTCCTCTGCAACTGGATAGAGCAGAGAAAAAAAAAAACCACCGAAGGATTCATGAGTTGAGATAAGAGCTGGGAGAGGTCACTTACTGATCACCATCACAGGCAAAACAGACTCAAACTGGGGATATTAATTAAATTTATTACTAAGAGGATCAGAGTAAAAGAGTGAGAAGAAAATAATTTTAAAAACACCTTCTCCCCTGCACGGAGGTAGAGAAAAGTGGTTATGGTCAGTTTTTGTTTCTGCTGCTGCTCAGAGAGAAGTCTTTACCCTGCTCCTGTGGGATCCCTCCCATGGGAGACAGTCCTCCACAGACCTCTTTGGCCTAAGTCCATCCCACAGGCAACAGTTCTCCTCAAAACTACTGTCCCATGGGTCACTTCTCCACAGGGTTCAGTCCTTCACAAATGAGCAGTACCAGCATGGCTCCCCCACAGGGGCCACAAGTTCTACCAAGGAAAACCTGCTCCAGTGTGGGCTCCTGTCTCTGTGGGCTGCAGGTCCCTGGCAGGACCCTGCTCCAGCATGGGCCTCCCACAGAGTCACAGTCTCCTTTGGGTATTCACCCACTCTGTCGTGGGCTCCACCACAGGATACAGGTGGGTCTCTGTACCCCTATCATCCTCCATGGGCTGCAGGGGCAAAGCTGCTCCACCATAGTCTTCACCACTGACTGCAGGGGCCTCAGCTCTGGCGTCCGGAACACCTCCTGCCCCTTCTTCTGCACTGATCTTGGTGTCTGCATTGTTGTTCACATGTTCTCACTTTGCTCTTCCCTGGCTGGAAATTTCATCTGTGCAATAACTTTCCATTCTTAAATATGTTTCCACAGATGTGTTACTATCATTCCTAATTGGTTCGGCCTTGGCCAACGGCAGGAAGCAAGTCCTGGAGCCAGCTGGCACTGGCTCCACCAGACAGGGGAAGCTTCTAGCAGCTTTTAACAGAAGCCACCCCTATAGCCAAAAGTCAGCCACAGAAATTCAGTACAGTTGCTAACAATCCCAGTTCATCTATTTAGACTATGAATAACGTACAACTTATTATAGAATTCAAAATTTTTTCATATGATATCAAGGAAATAACTTTGTAAGCAAAGCTGACCTACAGTTTATGAAGCTAGCGACCCTATCTCTACAATTACTTCCTTAATTCATGTCATTTTTACCAGATATATAGGATTTTTTTATCTCCACATACACCATTAAAAATCCATCATGCTTTTTAGGTAATATGAAAAATGATCATGTTATTTATACCAAAATTATGTCACACCTTAATATAAACAGCAAAACCTTGAATTAATGTAATCATTATGTTAAAAAAAAAAAAAAAAGAAAGAAAAGAAAAAAACCAGACACCACCACTCCCCCACATGCAGACCCCAGAATTTAATCCATAGTGCATTATCACTGACCCATTTAGTGTAGGGAGGACACAATAAATCAATGTTTGTTAACATATGCTTAAGTAGAAAAGCAATTTCATGGGTCAGGCAACATTGTCATGAAATGTTCGTGAAGCAGTGGTGCATTGACTACTGAGAAGGACACAGCCAAAATGACAAAAATTCTTCGACTTTTGTGTGCATTCTAATTTCCTTTTTGTTATTACTTTGGTCAAATACCCATTTCTGTATCAATTGCAGTTGTTATCAATATATCCATAAAAACTTAGATCAGTGTTTCAAACATTTCCTCAGATGGTAAGATTGACGGAGAGATAGACAACAGGTTAGCAAAGGCATATAGTGCCTTCGGAAAGCTTCATAAAAGAGTTTGGCGAAATAAACACCTGAAGAAAAGTACAAAGACCAGTGTTTACAGAGCCATTGTGCTGTCTGCTCTTTTATATGGATCCGAATCATGGGTCATCTACCACCACCACCTGCGACTCCTGGAACGCTTCCATCAACGCTGCCTCCGTACAATCCTAAACATCCACTGGTCAGATTATGTGACCAATACATCTGTTCTAGAACAAGCAGTAGTCACAAGTATAGAGGCCATGTTAATGAGAACACAGCTGCGATGGGCAGGGCACGTCTCAAGGATGAAGGACCACCACCTCCCTAAGATCTTGCTTTATGGTGAACTTGCCACTGGCTGCTGCAAGAGAGGAGCTCCAAAGAGAAGATACAAGGACTCCCTGAAGCAACACCTCAGCCTTGGCCATATTGGTCAACATAACTTGTCTACTCTGGCCTCCAATTGGGAGGCCTGGAGACACACAATCTATAACGCTGCTACTTCCTTTGAGAATGCACGCAGGATCACTCTCGAGGAGAAAAGACAACGCAGAAAGAATCATGCCTTGCAGAATATACCACCTAAGGAGTCTTTCTGCTGTGCCTTTTGCAATCAGTTATGTCAATCTCGCATTGGCCTTATTAGCCACCTTATTATTGTAACAAATGTGGATAGAGCCTTCCTAAATCTTTGTTCGCGAAGCCTAGCCATGATGATGATGCTGATGATTGGGGTGGTGAAGAAAGAGAAAAAATCAGTAGCATAAAATACAATGCAGTGCACAAAACTTTCTTATAAAAAGCTAAATTCCAATCCTGGATTTGAACCTTCACTAATCCTAAGGGTTAGTTTATTTTCAAAGTCAGGGGAGAGGAGGATAGAAAAGGTGACTATTATGCCAGATCTGAGATCAATTCTCAACTGGTGAAAGAGATGGCAGAGAATGAAACACTGTATATACACACTAATACAATTAAATGTGTCCACAAGATGTAAACATTCCTAAGGGACAAAATCAATTATAAAGTCTGAACCCTTTCCTCTGAACCAAGAATTACACAAGAAATATATCTGCGTCTTTAAAATAATCTCTTCCCTACTATCTTAACTTTATGCAAGTCCAAAGCCTCTTTGAAATTTTTCGAGCACTGTTCCTAATAAGGCTCTGCTGACTACTTAATGCATAATAGAACTTTCTTCAGCTAAAAATATTAAATGTTTTATCCACCTACCTTGACCTCCACATTAGCATGTAAGGAATATGACATTGAATGTAGATACTGAATTTTTATTAGACATTCTAGTATCTTCAGTCCTGTTAATTTAGAGCGAAACGAGTGTCGAAAAGTTGCCTTTTCTGTAGTGTATAGAAAGAATAATTTATGTATTATTAAAATACAGCATATCCTGGCAGAATTTAAAAAAAAAAGAAAAAATAAAAAGGAGGAAAAAAAGAAAAAAAAATCTTATGCATGTATGCTCTTTAATGATCTACCATTAAAAAACCCAAAGAGTTTCATTGCCTTTCTCGTAAAAAAATCTAGCTGTATTTTCCTTCCTGTGTAGAGGTTATTTAGTTTCAGAGATTTTCAAAACATTTAATGGATATTTAAAATGATAATGCATAAGGTTTGAGGTCTTCAGTCCACATTCATACAAAATGGTTAACAAATTGAGTTAAATTTGTCAAAGTAATAAGACATAAGCTTGGCCATAATATAGGAACAGAAGTGTGCTAGGGGAAATATATTAACTTAATTGTGGAATATTTGCTAAACTCAGCAAATATGTCAGCTGAACTCCAGAATTCATAAAAGAAGAAAGTATTCTATGCTCTTATTAGGTTTATATTTATTTTTAGAATATGCTATGTAACAAAAATAGAGGCAATAACAATTTTTGATTGAATTTTTGGATTTATAAAGTTATTTAGTGGAAATAATAAATGTGTTTGATGAATAGATAGCTTTTCAAGAGACCTTTTTAATAATATCATGTTCTACAAATTTTACTTTTTGATTTGTGAAGACTGGTACATCTTTTTTGTTCATTTGTCCACTGTTTCTTTGGCATGTTCTATTAAAAGAATTCATCAGGCCATAGAGAGGAAGGCTGCCTTCTGCTGTTTGGTCAAAATCATGTAGAAACCTCTAGAGTGAGAAATAGCAAACTCTGGGAACAACTGAATAACCCAGCTGGAAAACAGACATTCAGTTTTCTGGAGGCACAGAAGAAATGATGTTTTAAACGAGGTACACATGGAGGCCTATTAAAGACTGTTGGCCATCTCCTCTAGAGATCCTAAACGTTGCCAGTTTAAGAGAAGGAGGAGAGGTGTCATTTTGTAAGGGTTCTTTGGAATTTTCAGCATGCCCTTCATACTACAGTCTATCTTGACTATATCTAACTTGTCACATTAAAAAATCCTTCAGAAGTCCTCAGGATGTTTCTGTCTCTGTGAGGGAGGGGGGATTTGTTTTGCTTCATTTTATAAATCATGAAATTAGAAGCCTTTTTACCATATGTGATTACTTAAGACAGAGAAGTAGGTAATGCAGAGGAAAGGTCTACATTAATTGCAGCCCCACTACAAAACTTGTGTATCTGTGATTAACAGCTGTGTGATAGTATAGTGGTTTTAGTAGATATGTGGTGTGTTCCATTCATTAAAAAAATGGCTTGAAGAAGCATGCAGAAAAAAAGTTGAGTTGAATTGTTCTGGAAATTTTAAACTGTGTAAACCGTAAAACAATTGTATTTCTGTCAGCCCAAAAATTTTACACAAGCAAGATTTTGTTCTGTTGCCATTTCTAATTTTTGCAAAGCATTTATGGAAACTGGAAGCCAAAACAGAGCCTACAAAAAAGAACCTTGGGTGTTTCGATAATTACAACAAATTCATGGCCAGCTGGAAGTCAGAGCAATGTGTACTTAACTGCTTTGAATAGTCTATGTCTTGCATGTAGTAATCTGTGTGCATTTGCTCTGATTGCTCAAGGGGAAATAATTACTGTTTATGAAAGACTGTCCATTATTCCCCAATTAGAGAGAAAATACATTCTATAATGGGGAAAATCTGACTGCTATTCTGTAGACTTTGAGAGAAACCCTTCTGTACTGATATGGTGCTCCATAAATAATCCCAGTTGTTATTCAGGCAAGGTGCTACATAAGCAAGGGGTCAAAATTCAAGGAATGTTTAAATACACCTCAGATTACTATGAATTTGCTACAACATTTTAATTGAACACGAGATAGCATATGAACTGTAAGGAATTCTTGTTCAGTTGGGATTTTCTTTCTTCCTCCGTAATTTAGCGTTAGAAAGGACAGGGACACAAAAAACACAGTGAAGGAAAAAATTCAGTCTATTTCTCGGTTTCTGACTCAGAAACAAAGTTGAAGAGGTTTCAACTTTTCCTTTCCCGTCAACTTCTTGTATGAGAGGGAATATGTGGAACACAGTGTCCATGTTGCACATCCCTGTAGGACTGACATTTGCATGGGTCCAGCTGGTTGATTAAAGCAGCCATAGTGCTATTTCCAGTTCAGTAAGCCAAAGAGTCAGTTTCTTCTACTTGTACTTTAATTCGTTAATTATAAAGTTTATAGTAAAACTTAATTTAGATGGTAGTGTACACAGATTTGGAGCAAGGGAATTCAGCAATATATGAAATCTCTTGCTCCAAAAAAGATCTAACAGAAAATATTTCCTATTGATAATAAAAAAAAAGGATAAACAACAATCAAGATTGCTATACTATCATCCAGAGGCAATGCTGCAAGAGCCTAGTATCTATTCTGAGACGCAATTAAAGATGAAAGATGCCCCCTAGTTTCTCTTATGAATGTGTCCTAAAAGGAATAGTATTTCTGGGTCTGACACTGGTATTGATTTTCATTTTCCTAACATTTGTCCTTCATTATTTTACAGATCATAATATTTTAGTTCAAGGTTTAACTCTCTGTGATTTTGTCTGTGCTGTTCAAACTGGAGTTGTGCTTGTGGTCTATATAGACAAGCATATTCATTCCTTGACAAAAGAGGAGGAACATTATCACAAGTATCAATTGTCAATTGCACATTTTCAACCATTTTTCTGTTCTCATTAGAAACATTATCTGAGTTTACTCAGTGTCACAAGGGCTTCCTGTTTGAATAAAGCTATGACCTAACTCAGAGAGCCAAAATTGCTTCTCATCTCCCCACACTAACTTCATACTGGCTTCAGATTTGAAGTGAGACACAAAGGGGCTAAAATCTTGTAAGGGACTTAAAGATCACAGTTGCCTCAAACACTGTTATGACCACCTCTTGTGGTTTGGAGCTGGCTCCCTGCCAAGTCCCCAGCACCACACAAAAGCTTCCACCCTGAAAACCAAGGGAAGAGGGGAAAAAAGAACCAAAACCAAGAGAACAGAAATAAGAGCTAAAGTAATATATAAATATATTTTCACTTATATTACCTTTATATACAATTACAAAGACTATATACACATAAGAAAGAAATCTCCAACACCCAAAAACAGGAAAAAAACCCCAGATATACGTAATTAACAAAGAACTAACAAACGAAATCTCAATACTTTCCTCGTGAGAACAGAAATGTCCCAGTCCACTCCACAATCACCTCATCTCCCTCTGAACTTGGAAAGAAGGCAGCAGCCTTTCAACAAACCACAAGCCTCACAGCCCCACAGCTGGAGGAGCCACAGGGAGCTGCTTTTCTCCAAGAACACCAGAAGAGAAGAAAAAAGACCCTCCTCTTTCCTTCTTATTTATAAAACCAGGATAGAATACTGGGAATGGCCACTTCCCTAGTTCCAATCTGGTTACAAGGAAGGCCTAAAAAAACCAAACCACTACACCACCAAAGGATTTTGCCCACTGTGGCAAA
Source organism: Manacus candei (assembly GCF_025592945.1). NCBI lineage: Eukaryota > Metazoa > Chordata > Aves > Passeriformes > Pipridae > Manacus > Manacus candei. The sequence continues at coordinate 10,642,377 of NW_026138062.1, forward strand.
CTGCATAAAGAAGCAACTCCTTGTCTGTGACCACAGAAGCCCCTCCTCCCACTCCCTCCCTGAATATGCCTCCATGGATTCCTGAAACTTGCACTGTGAGTTAAGCCACTGGACAAGCCACTTGAGATAAGAGAAACATGGTGCTATTGTCCGAGTGTTACCTCAGAGCCTAAGAGAAGGTAAACAAGGCTGAGGAAGAAGAATGTATTCACAAGGAAAGCCAACTCAGCATCTGTACTGAAAATCAGCTCCGACTGGATATGGCAGAGGGAAACCACAACCCACCAACTCAAGACAAGAAACCCTCTGACTCCAACAAAGAGAAGGACCGAGCATGGGACTAATTGGCACTAGAAGCGAAGGAATCATTTAACCAATAGAATAAGAGAATTGTGTAGCCAATGAGAGTTGATTCCTTTGTTTGCTAAAATGTATAAACGGTGAGAAGTTTTGAGTGACCTCAGGCCCCCTAAAACTGAGAAACCAGGGTAAAGAGGACTACTAAGATGCTATTCAGATCCATGGGTGGTGATATCTTTCTACTTAATCTGTCTGTCTCTCACTCTCTTTCTGTCCCCCCCAGCCCCATCCTGCTTCCCTATTTTCTATCTCTCTCTATCTCATGTTTACTGTTAAATAAAATCCCTACTATTGGATTTGGCGTATGGTCTCATTTGCACTTTAATTCAGGTAGAGGCATCTCTCAATAATTGCATCTTAACAAATCTGCACCCTGATTTCTATTGAAAAGGAGGTTGTGTATAAAAGTATGCAAGTTGGATAAGTCTCAAGTTCTGCAACCAGTCCACTGAAAGCCTCAGTGAGCTCTGACAAGTACATTGAGTTACATTTTGAAGGTCTTGCAGTAACTAAAACACTCAACCCAAACTAAAAGCCCAAAAACCCAACATGTTTTTAAGAAAAATATTGAGATCAACTTAAACTAGTACAGCTCTCCTGTCAATTGAATAGTTATGGAGACAAGCAGATGTCTGCAAGGACATACAATCAAATAAATTTCCATTAGGTTTTCTCTTAAAGAGAAACAGATACAAATGTTTAAGGGTGGGGAGGGGCGGAGGGAGAGGAGGGATTTTAAACACACAGAGAAAAGAAAAACAAAACAAAACAAAACACAAAACCCCACCCCCAAACAATAAAATTTTTCACATAAAAATTTTGCAATTCAGATATGGAGCTGAGGAAGGAAAACATCAGTAATTTTTTTCTAGTTATAATTGTATTCTGCTTGTCTGAAAAGAGTAAAACATGCATTATCCTTGCCTTCGTTTGGGCTGTTTTATTATTCAGAAATAGTTATTCGGAGTATCTTTCTGTCTTGTTCTGTGATGACTCTAGGGTTTACCAGGTTGCATTTCTCTACCAGACATCAAATTTCTAAGGCTTTTTAAAGTATTTGTACAAATCATCTGCATATGATCCCCAAAGAGAGGCAGCCAGGTCATATAGCTATGTACACAGTATAATCTTCATAGAAGAGATAAGTATTCCTGGGGTGTTACGCCATTGTATCACAGTTTTTAACTCCAGTGTTCCTGCATGTGCACTGTGGTCTTTGCTGCTCTGTGTGTCAGTTTGGCCTGGCTCTCTTGCTGAGTCCAAGCTGTCTCCTCCCCCCTCCTGCTCTCTCAAGCAAGGGAAAAAAAAACAAACCACAGAAAAACTGAAAGAAGTTCGAACGAAACGGAATTATATCAAAAATATATATTTACATATATTTACAATTATATATACAATTTGAATATATTGTACACACAGTAGGGAGCTCTTGAGGGGAAAAAAGGGGAAAAGGGAGAGGGAAACAGGGATAAAAAACCCTAAAAACAAATATCCTCCAAATATTCCCATTAATAAGAGAGCTAGCGAATAAATACAAAAATTTAATTAAATACTTCCCTGAACAAGACAGCAGAACCCTGTGAAGCACCAACCAACTCCTCCACGTCTCCCAAAGGGAACTGGAGACAACGGTAGGTCGGAGCAGGCAGGTCCTGGCCTATACAGGCGAAGACTATCTGCAGAGAGACCTGTTGCCTTCAGCCACCAGAAGAGAGCGAGCTCTCTTATCTGTGCCTTATTTATATGTAGTGTTATGCTAAAGGATGATGTGGAATAATTCCTTAGATTTCTGGTCCCTTTGCTAAGGAAGGCCTAAAAAATCCAAAAGTCAACCCATTACAACTGTGCTATCAGTGCAAGAAAGATCCTACTTTTCAAATAAATATTTAAATTTAGGAACGTTAACAATCCAATTCATGCTAATAGACCTATTTATGCATGTATACATGCAAAAAATTGCAGAATTAAAAATAAATTCCTCGGAATAAATATTCTACATATCTGTCTGTGAGTTAGTAGACCCTCGTAAAAATGAAATTAGCTTATTTCCTTTTGGTTTTAAACAAGATGTTTTAACTGCTAAAAAAAAATAGATAAAGCTGTATGGCAATTATTAAAAAAAAAAAGAAATCAAGTTAAAAGGACAAGGAGAGAAGAGAGAGTCACTAGTTGTGTCCCCCAGGGATCAGTGTTGGGCCCAGTCCTGTTTAATATTGTTACTGTTGATCTGGATGAGGGGATTGAGTGTGCCATTAGCAAATTTGCAGACAACACCAAGTTGGGGGGGAGTGTTGATCTGCTGGAAGGCAGGAGGGCTCTGCAGAGGGACTGAGACAGACTGGAGAGATGGTCTGATTCCAATGGGTTGAGATTCAACAAGGCCAAGTACCGGGTCCTGCACTTTGGCCACAACAACCCCCTGCAGTGCTACAGGCTGGGCACAGAGTGGTTGGAGAGCAGCCAGGCAGAAAGGGACCTGGGGGTTTGGATTGACAGGAAGTTGAACATGAGCCAGCAGTGTGCCCAGGTGGCCAAGAAGGCCAATGGCATCCTAGCCTCTATCAGGAACAGTATCAGCAGGATATATCCTGGCCTGTATCAGCAGGACCAGGGAAGTGATTCTTCCCCTGTCCTCAGTGTTGGTGAGGCCACACCTGGATTACTGTGTCCAGTTCTGGGACCCTCAGTTCAAGAACAATATTCAGGTGCTGAAGCAGGTCCAGAGAAGAGCAACAAGGTTGGAGAAGGGACTTGAGCACAAGTCCTATGAGGAAAGGCTGAGGGAACTGGAATCACTTAACCTGGAGAAGAGGAGGCTCAGGGGAGACCTCATCACTCTCTACAGCTCCCTGAAAGGAGGTTGTAGCCAGGTGGGGGTCGGTCTCTTCTCCCAGGCAAATGGCAGTAGGAACAAGAGGACACAGTCTCAAGCTTTACCAGGGGACGTTTAGGTTTAGGAGGTTGGATATTGGGAAGAAATATTTTACAGAGAGAGTAATCAGGCATTGGAATGGGCTGCCCAGGGAGGTGGTGGATTCACTGCCCCTGGAGGTTTTTAAGATGAGACTGGATGTGGTACTTAGTGCCATGGTCTAGTAACCATGGCAGTGTTGGATCAAGGGTTGGACTTGATGATCTCAGAGGTCTTTTCCAACTCAGTTGATTCTACGATTCTGTGATTCTATGATTTACATCTGAGTGTTAGATACATATCTGAGCTCTTTAGGGTCATGAAATCTATGCTATGTGGCTGAAAGCACAGCACATTACTTTAGTACTGTCTCTCAGTCTATTAAAAATCCAACTATGAATAAAGGTCAAATGAGAGCTGACAAAATGACTTAGATGTTTTGTTTGATGTTGCAGTTGTTTCTTTAGTTCAATTATTATTTTTTTATCACCTTGCCTAGCCTGCTGGGATGGCTAAAAGCAGAGCTCAAGCAGTACTGGACAAGCAGTTTTGTTAAGAACCCAGACTCCCTATCATTTCCCTCCTCCTCCAATACCTGTGTTGCTCATATTTTATCCAATCTCAGTGTCGTTGCTTATTGACTGAGTTTCTCCAGGCTGTGAAGTATGGATGTTGGAGCCTTCCTAATTTGTAGGACTGTAGAAGATAGGTCCACAAATACATCTTCTATGTCCTCTCAAGACTTTAACCAACTTCCTCTCCAGCCAGCTTCCTGAGGCTGAGTCTACCCTAGATTCTGTCAAAAACTGTACAGGATGCAAATTTTAGAAGACACAAGAGATTCTACTTGCCATAACTCTTTGGATCCCTTGCTGCACAGAGATAAGGACAGTTACTCTGACCGTCAAGTGCAATTTTTTTTCTGGTTTTTTCATGTTTCTTTGCCTGGGAGGGAAATAGATTACCTCATGATAGATTGAATTCTTGTATTACCATTTTATGATTACTTCAGAAGCTACTATAATTTGGATGAGCTAGAATTGCCTCTGGGGCTGTCCTGCCCCTGGCCCTGAAAACATGGTGAGGTCCTGAATTTGTCCAGGTATCTCTCTGACCTCTGGTCAACTTGTGGACAGATTGCTTCAAATCTAGGAGCTGCAAAGCTCTTCTGACTATAGGGTTCAGACATGGACATGAACTTGAGTCAGTGGATGAGACTTCCTCAGGTTTGAACATTCCTTTTTCTGACACAGTGTTATTTTAGTATTTCAGATATTCGTATCCCTTTTCTTACTTCTGAAGCCATCTTCACCGATCTGAGAAGAAAATTGTCATGGACTCTATGATCCTGTAAGTGATAAGTACAAAATCTACCAAAACCACAAACCAACTATCTAGTAAAAAGACAGATGTGATTTAAGTGTTACTGTGACAGTTCTCCTTGGAAGGTATATTTTGTGCTCCAGGCACAGGAGCTGAGGTTCCCCTGCAGCCCGTGGTGCAGACTGTGGTGAAGCAACTGTGCCCCTGTAGCCCATGGAGGGCCATGTGGATGCAGAGATCCATCTGCAGCCTGTGGAGGAGACCCACACCGGAACAGGTGGATGCCCAAGAGAGGGCTGTGAACCTGTGGGAGGCCCATGCTGGAGCAGGCTTCAGGTAAGGACCTGCAGACCTGCAGAGAGGAGCCCACACTGGAGCAGGTTTCCTGGTAGGACTTGTGACCCTGTGGGGGACTCATGTTTGAGCTGACTGTGCCTGAAGGACTGTACCCTGTGGAATAGTGACCCACGTTGCAGCAGGTTGTAGAGAACTGTTGCCCAAGGGGTGGACTTACGTTGGAGAAGTTCATGGAGAACTGACTCTGACTGGAGGAACCCCACACTGGAGGGGTCTCCCTGAGCAGTGGCAGAAACAACCTGTGATGAACTGACCATAATCCCCACTGCCCATCTCCTTGTGCCACTGGAGGGGAGGAGGTAGAGCTTGGGAATGAGGGAAGGGGGGGGGGGGAAGATGTTTTTAAAATTTATTTTACTTATCTGATTTTCTAAGTAATAAATTCAATTAATATCCCTAATTTAAGCCTGTTTTGCCCATGACAGTATTTTCTCTCCCCTGTCCAGTTGTGCAGAGGAATGATAGAGCAGCTTTGGTGGGTGCCTGGCATCCAGTCAGGGTCAACTCACAATAAAGTGTTACTTACTGAAGCCATTTATGTCAGGATCATCAAACATTTTAATTGTTTGCAGCTTAAACATCATGTCTACTGATCAGCCAGGGCAATCTTTAGCAGAAATATGTATTGGGTTGAATCATCCTCTGGACATGTCTTTTTTTTCTTAGTTAACTAGTGAATTGTGGATCTCAGTGATTTATCAGGTTCTTAGTTTCCCCTCCCTTACTTCTCTTCCCCATGCTCTGTGGCAGCATGGCCATGGCAGGAGCAAGGATCTCTATCCAGGGGCGAGGCTGGCCTCGACAGGTTGGAGTCAGTCCTCTCTACCCCTACTCTCTTGTGACTGTTACTGTTGTGGGTTAATGTACATGTAGATAAAAAAAAAAAAGAAACTGGTGAAATCTGAATATTAAATATAAGGAAGCAGAAGGAATCAGAACACTAATGAACAAAAGTATTAAAAAAATCCTTCTTCCTATAGATTAAGACTATGGAAAAAGAGTAAGGAAGCAAGAGCATTACACAGAGAAAGAAGAAGTAATTCTTCATTCTAAGAGTGTTGCAATTAAATTAAGTGGCAAATATGCAGTCATTTCCTTCTGGAAATACAAGGTGGCAAGATATCTAGCAGTTTCTGGAACTTTAGAGACACAGCTTCTTCTATCAATGCTACCTGAGCACTAATCTGTTCTGGTTCTCTCCTGTTGTCTCTCCCACTTCCTGAGGGAAAGGGAAGGGAAGGAAAGGGAAGGGAAGGAATAGACTTCAGTAATAAAAAAGATTGGCTCTAGTGATACGATGTACCAGTTTTTTTATGGAAACCGGTTGTCTCTTAAGATTATCACAAACCTATTCACTGAAAACCCCAAATCTGTACTGCAGGGCACATAACCACATCATTATACGGCATATAAACCATCATCTTCTGCTAGAAATTGATTGTAGAATCATTTTCTTGGCAGGCACTTTGATATGATATTTTACAAAAAAAGATGGAGTAGGATAAAAGTCTTCAGTCTTTATTCAGCCATAGGAGACTGTGATTTCCATCTCATATGGAAAAAAATAACTTTATGCCTCACAGGCTTATTGCAACATAAACCATAATGCCACACAGCGAAGAGACACACTTTCAGTTGTGCTTTGTTTAGGTTATCATCCTTTTAGAATAATTCTGTATTAGTTTCAATATCAAAAGCAGAAGCTGCATTAATAACCAGAGGATAAAATCAGTTATGCAGTTCTTCATGTGCAATGTCATTATGCAAATATAGGCAAACCTAATTTATATAAAGTAAAACACCTACATGGTGTAGACAGGGCAGTCTACAAGTTGAAAGAGCTCAGTCCTACTTACAGACCTCCACTACAGCTGTTGCATGGAATTAATCAGTACCCATTTGTCTGAAACATTTTGAAGTATCTTCTCTATAAAATCAAAAGATCCTTTTTTTTTTTTAAGTTAATTACAGAAGATCATTTCAGTGCAAGACTGCTAGGAAAAAAAATACAGAAAATGCCACATTTTTAAATATGAATATTTCAGGCTAAAAATTAAGAGATCAGTCTCATTTGTGTTTGCCGTATACTTCCTCAATTTATCTATTTGCCCCATTAAATTTTCAAGACAATAACAATTCCTTTGTCCTCCTTAGTATCCTTCATATAAAATTCTGGTCTTCCTTTTAAAACTGCTTTCTGGATGAGTTTTATTTATTTTTTTTTCTATCTATGGGAAAAACCTCACAAGCCTTCAGTAATTTCCTGGATTTCCTTTTCTCTTCTTCATACCTGCACACAGACACAATCACACACATAATTTTTTAGTTGTAAAACATGAAAATAGGTCACAAAATCAGAAAACTTTATACCCAGTTTGCAGTACCATAAGAAGTAAAACCTTCCTCTATAAAGAAAAAAGTCTCACAGTAGTTTTCTGCCTTTTTTTTTTTTTTAAAGTCTAATCCAGAGTGAATGTCATAATGTTCAATTTGAAAACTGTCCTCATTTGTAAGAATCTTTTAGGATTGTGGAGAGGGAAACTGGAATAACAGATGACCTTAGCAATAAATCCAAGGAACAGTTTTTCTAGTTTCTTGGAAGATATATAGTGAATTACAGTTCAAAATATTCCTATTAGATACTTTATAAATGTCATCGTTTCCAAAAAGGAGATACAACTCAGTAGCTGCAAGGATCCTTAAGATAGGGCCCCATGCAATGTATGTCCCCCCTAACAAGCCTACTAATGAACAGTGAGTATATGTGGATATTTTATGTCAAGTTTTTCATCAAGTGCATTATTTTGCACTTTGCAGTTTTATTACTTTTAATATCTGTTTAAACTTTTGCATTCAGCTCCTTAGGGAAAAATAAATACTTTGGCTTGCTTCACCCTTATTTCACTAAGTATGTTGTTTCATAAATATTCCACAGTCATATCTGAAAACCTCTGAACACTTAAAAAATGGTAAAAAATTCTTAAATCTTCTCCAGATGTTTGATATTTCACCTAAAACAGTAATTAAAATTATTTTCCTTCTGTGTGTTTTGAAGCTTAAGAGCAGTAACCATGATTAAATTGGCAGGTAATACTTGATATATTTGTAATATTTATCTTGGAAGAATTATGTTTGTTTTCTGACAAATATGAGATACTGTGAAAAAACATGTTTATTTATTTATATATGTTTTGGTGGGAGAAGATTGTCTTAAATGAGCTTATTTGTACATTGATATGGACCATTTATGAAATACATTCTTGATGTGTTTTCGAGTTGAAGATAGCAAATTATCAAATCTGTTATTTCGCCGGCATGTAGTGGTTATGAACCTTGGAATGACAGCATGGTACACCTTTGGTGTGACAATCTAGGTGATCAGCTAAAAAAGAGTAATATCTTTGCACTGAGGGAGACATCAAATGCAAATACATTCACACAGTCTTGCTGTTGCAACGAGGACTTTTAAAGTATTGGTTAAAATGTCCAGTGCTTTTAAAATTCCTCTTTAATTTCTGGTGGATAATATTAGCCAACTCTAAATCACAGAAAAATAAATATATGGAAAGATACAAGCAATAGACAGAATTATTAAATTTCTGCAAAGATTTTGATGTTAGTCTTCATATGCAGTTACAAAAGTTCTTTTATTTTTCATATAGTTGTGGAGCATTTCTTTAAACAAAGCAAAACACCCACCAAAATTAAACTAACAAAAATTCCATAGATTTTAAAAAAAAAAGCATCTCCATCTATGCTAAACTGAGGAAGATTTTCTTATGCAAACATAGGATGTAGAATAGCTACTGCATTCTCTTTCATGGTTAAAAAGCAGAAAACAAGACTGTCTTTTTAAGATTTCACAAAATGTTAATATAAACCTCAGTTGCTGTATTTACATGCTGCCTGTTTGCTGGGTTAATTGCTCTGACTTGTGATCAAGTGAGAGCCCAGCTATGTGACATAAATATGAATATTTGCATTTTAACTGAGGAAATAAGTAATTTATACTGTAACAGAATCATTCTTATAATCTTTTTTTAAAATAAAAGCTTCCTACTATGACATAAACCTAATTTTCCCACTCTTTTAAAATATTAACTGGTTTTACTCTTGCACAAAATATTAGTATAACATTAATACTTTTATTTAAAGGCACTATTAATTTTGTCTTGCTCTGGCTTTTTTCAGAGTAATTGTTTATCTTTTTACTGTCAAAGAGCCTCACCCATATTTCTAGATAGTTATCTTCTAGGATATATTTAAGCAGTAAAGAAAATAACAGTTCTTTTTCAGGGAATTTTGAAACTGACTTGTTTCAAACTGTGATCCTCTTATTGCAGTAAGGATTCTCTAGTCTTCACATGTTTGATAACAGCAGTGCTACTTACCCATATGCAAACATTTGAGTCATAGCAAAAAGCTGACAGTATTTCTCCTTTGCATTCATTGTTTCATTCTCATTAATTTGCCAAGAAAGTCTGTTGCAAGTTTTTATATACCAGGACACTAAATTATACAGTCTGAGACATTTGTATGCCTTTTTGTTATAAGTATTAAAATGATTTCTGAAATTCAACTTATGTTGAATGAAGAACCGCTCATATAGTAAAACCATATATATTTCTAAGAACAAGAAGAAGATAATCCAGTAAGCAGTTTTGCTTTTGCATATCTTTGTTTTCAACATTTAGAAAGTGAAATTAACTAGACCAGGGAATATACTGCATCCTATATATGTTGCTACACTTCTTTATCGGTCTGAATTTTCACTGTATGCCTTGTATTACATTAGACATAGGGGTAATGTAACCATTATATCTGAAAGGGTATTGCTTTGCTTCCTGGATACAATATCATTGTAACAAATCCTGCTCTTTTTCAACTCACAGTTTAGCTTTCTCTTTTGACTTAGGCAAATAAAGATTATGCAACGGAATGGCAGGTGTTGTACATAGCATACATAGTGATATATTGAATTATTTAGAATTTGTCCTTGCAGAAAAATAGTCTTACTAGGAAAATTTTTAAGTACTGTTGCAACTATGCTACAAATCCATTACTAGAGGTTACAAATTTATATCTTAGAAACAAAGCTATTCTGCTGCTCATGTGTACTAACAATCTAAAATTATTTTCTGAATAGGAAGGAGTCATTTCCCTAAATATTTAAAAGTATCCACTTACTTTATTTTCTTACAACTATGAGAATACAGTCTATTAGTGTTTCATTGTGACAGTAAGTCTGATGCCTGGATACTAATCTGAGTGTAGTCTGAGACCCACACTAAATCAGAGAATATATTCTTATATTACCTTGTTATATGGGCCACACGCATTTTACTCAGCACTTTATCTTTGTAAAGTCTTATTCTAAATTACTTTTATTTAGTTGTCCACAAATTGAAGAAATTAGAGTCTAGATGTTGGTAAGTTAGTACTAATCATGTCATCTTTGTTTTCTCTATCTTGCACAACCAAGGAGAGTGGAAGAGTGGGATTTAAAAAGGCAAGGTGGTGTCCTTCAGTTTTGGTACACCCAGCCTGGCCTCATCGATCCATTGTAGCCTGTTAACAGAGAGAGTACGAAGCGTGAGAGTGTGGCAATGGATTTGCCATATGTAGGATGGAAGAAGTCCTGTCAGAGATGGACTAGTGAAGAAAAAGAAGAAAACCGCTCAAATGTTATAGAAACAGAAGTTTTTAATGTGGTTTAAACAGGTTTTAAAATGGCTTTTGCTTTTTCTGCAAAGTCATTGCTCTGTGTTCCCGACACCCCCTGTGAGGGACTTGTCTCCCATACAGGAATGTCCTGAGATGGTGTCCTGAGGTGTTTCTCATTGGTCCTTGTTAACCCCTTCCTATTGGCTGTTAACCTTTTACCTGATTGGTTTTTTCTGTGCCCCTGAACTTGTAATTGGTTCCCCTTTGACCCTCCTAAAAGCCTTATAAACCCCTACCCACAATAAACTTCCTCTTTCGTCCGTCCCTCTCTGGTGGTCTGTGTGATCTCCTTACGGGGTTGCCGGCCACGTGGCAGGAGGCAGGGGAGAAGAGCATTCACCTCCAGCTGATGGGCTGGATCCCAGGGTCTGAAGGTCTCCCCCTCCCACTAATCCGTCGTATGAGAGGTCATTTGCATCTTACTCCTGTGGCAGGTACCTACAATTACCTACATGAATGATGATGTAAAAAAGCACCAAAGTTTCATTACAAAATGAGAACTGCTGAAAAATAAATTTAGTTGCTGCTGCTGTCTTCACCAGTGGTTCTCACATCCTGTGAGACAAAATCACAGAGAAAATCACAGAGAAAATCACTGTTGAGGAAACAGTGTGTACTCTCATAACTACAGTTGTAAGTGACTCTACCTATGATTCCTTAGAAAGAAAATATGAAGAAACGCAATAAAATGTGCATGCAAATGAAATTAAATAGGTGTTGATGTCATCACACACATGCAAATACTGTAAGACATTCTAAAGCAAATCAAAACGCAAACAGCTACAATGCAGCTGTCTACAGTACCATTAGGCAGTAAACTGTATAGGAACGCGGTGATATTTAGCTGGAATTTAGATTTTGTATTGGAGAAGTGTCTAAGCAGACAAACGAAGTTTTAGGGGCAAATGTTGCTCTCAGCAGTGATGCTACATGGCACATTCAGTACTGTATGAGATTGTCAATAAATATTGGAGGATGGACAAAGTAAAAACTGAGAGATTTTATAGAAAATAAAATAAAGTGAAAAATCAAAGATTAATCATACTTGATTTTAATAATGACTTCCCCAGAGAAAGGAACTACAACAGATCATTCATTATAAAAAGCCAAAGAACAGTGGAGATAGCACGATGTAATCATTAGCTGAACTGGAAAAGAAAAAAAAAGAAAAAAGCAAGAAAGGGTGATCATTATGAAGCAAAGAGAAACATGAATGAAAGTGCTTTAAAGGGTTCCAATTATGTTAGCAGGATAGATTTTTGCATTCAATTGTCTAAAAATGTATTAGCAACCATGTTCACTCCAAAATGTCACAATCAGTTCTTCAGGGAGGAAAAAACAAACACACAAACAAAGAAACAAATACACTGAGGCTGTGTATAATTCATTGGTAATTTTCTTCTTGAATGTAATTCTTTTGAATTTATTGATAAATATGGTCTGTAAGTTCGCAGAAACAAATATCTCAAATTTTTCCAAGACTTTGTCTTGTATTTCACCTGAGAAATTTGTATTTTTTCTTGATTTTAATTCCTTTAAAGATAGCAAAATTTTGTCCTTATTTAACAGCCTGGTTTCCCAGCTCTGAAGTCAAGATGATTTACTGTTTATTCGTTGGAACTTTAAGCTTTGAAGTTTTCAGTCCAATGTGTTTTACCTGAATACTTACTGTTCATTAAAAAAAAAAAAAAAAAAAAGAAAAGTCAAGTATTCAAGAATACCAAAATTAAAATCAAGAAACATCCCCCCACATTTATTAACATGATAATGTCTAAGTATCTTAAAAGGTGTGTAGCTTTTCTATCTTTCCTTTCCAAAGCCTTTTCCTTCTCCAGATACTCAATCCGCATTGTCTTCTCATGATATTTAATCCCCAACTGTCCTTTTTAATATTGAATCAAAAAACAGCAAATTATCTTTTTATGTCATTCTATGGAAATAGTCTGTTTTATTCTTACATTGAACATGTGAGTCTACATGAGTCCAAAGTTTATTTTGCAATATATTTATTATTAATATTTTTCAATATTTTAACAGATTACATTTTTAAAAGAGGAAGTCATTGACCTAATATCACTGCCATTGATGTTAATGTCAGCTGAAAGTCAATATAAACAACTCAACGAGATTAAATATTCCCTGACATGTTCCATCAGGACCATAGTTTAAGCCTGAATTTTTCCCACTGATGCCTTAAGGTCCATCTTTTTTTTTGATTTTTCTAATTTTTATAAGCTTTATAGGTAGTTATACAGTAGAAATAGATTTAAGAAGTAGCTGTATCCCTCACCCTTTAGCACAGTAGTTTACACATTCCTCAACCCCTATTAGCCCATTTCCATATCCCCTGAATTCCAGCAAAAATGTTTAGTCTCTTGTCAAAGTAGGCCCATTTTGTTTAGAGAACACTTGTATCTTGGCCTGAATCACAAAAGTACAGACAAGAACTGGGTGAATATACGCCCCCTGTACCCTGAAGAAGATAAAGATGATGAAGTGATCCCGAAAAACCCCCAATTCCCAGGGGGTGTGATGGGGGTGGATCAGGGCAAAAGCCACAGGATGGAAACATCTAGGATTGGACAGACAATATTATAAATTGTAACATCTGTACAGAGGGGGGGGATGCACACGTCTTGTAATCTCATGCCTCAGAGGCACAAATTAAAATCCTTTCTTAATCTCACCTCTAAAACTAATTTGCTTCAGAGGTTTTTTTCTCCCTGAATTTTCTTTAGGTATCACCACTGACTAGTTTCTGCAAATCCAGATAGATGTTTAATGAGTAAAATACAAATTGTAAATAATTAACTGATAATTGATCTTTTGCTTTCTAACAATAGGCAAAATACTGATCTTACTGTACTTCTATTTATTGACTGAAAATTACTAGGACAGTATTTTTTAAGATACGTATAACCTACTGCCATATATTAATGCCACCTGTTAGAATTATACAGCTTATTTTACTGATAGATACTATCAAGATCAGCCTAACCACCCTTATCACATTAAATCATAATATACATTCATATTTGCTGGGAACTTCAAATATAGGATACCATTTGTGAAGTCTCCTAAATTGAATCAGAAATAAAGTAGACAAGCTTTATTGTTCATTGTTCAAAGTAGTTCATTGCATATTATCTTTGGAGGCATGCAAATTATTTCTGCACCATTAGACATATTTCTAATTTCAATTGCTCTTCATTATAGAGGGAAAAAAAAAGGAGCTAGAGTTTATGTCCAAATGGTTTTCCATTTCACTTGGACTCAGCATCATTTTACCTTTTGTTATCCATGATGTACTGGCATCTCAAGCATGAAATTATGAAGCTAAATGTACAGGAAACTTTCTTTATGTTGGATATATTTCCCCCCAGCATCAATTACCCTTTCTGTACTTCTTTTTATTTGGTTACTTGGTATGAAATTCTGAAACTTTTTATACAGTACAAACTGTACACTGACTTCTCCAAAGTACTGTGGCTTCTCACAAGACTGAATTCATACATACTTTGACTTAATCAATCTGATTACCTCAGAAAGCTATTTTTTTCCCACAGTTGTCACTTTGGAAAGGCAATTAGGTTTACCTACTTAGTGAGCACTTGCTACAGAAATCCTTTATAAATTTGTTAAAAAGCTATTCTTGTACCAAAGTAACTAAACTTAACTAAATTATTTAAATGTTACAACTGTCCAATATCTTCCAAAAAATCTAGAACCTATTCAATTACATTTCACTCCACATTTTCTCTAAATTCTTAACTTACTTTAGCTGTTGCTATCTTAAATGTACACAAACACATAAAAGGTCTAAATAAATTGATGGAGATTTTTCTCTCATTGAGAGCCCTCTGTGTTTGAGTAACAATACTATAATTTTATTCAAGGTTCCACTTTTTACAGAACACAAAATCAACTGAATGGCCTCCTGAGGAAGATGTCTAGCCCTTTATCATAGGTTTTATGAACACTTAAGACCAAGAGCAAGAAGTTAAAAGAAATGGGAATGAAAACTGATATATGCTTCGGTGACATGGAACTGAACTACAGGAAAGGGGTAGCTGTGAGATCTCTGAGAAGTTTTAGGGTATTTCACCCTACAACACTCCTTACAATTACTATGTCTATTGCTTTGACTCCAATTCCCGTGTCAGATTTTACGGTGGATTTATTAATCAGTTTCTATACTTCAGGCTCATTCAAAAGATTTTCTGCCTCATTTGTTTATTAATACCAATTAATACCATAGCTTCAATAAAAGGGAAATATTTTCACACCACATAATGTTCTGACACTACAGTCTTGAAAAAAAATGAAATCTCTGTGCATGAATAAACACTATGAGTAGCTATTGTCTATATTACAAATTCTTTCCTTGTACATTTTCTGTGTTTTCTCCTACAAATATAAAAATTTAGATGAAAACTAAATAGAAAATTTGCAGTCTGCTTTGTTAGTCGTCAGTATTTATGTGGCATGTATTCACAAGAAAAATCTGAATTTTTACTATAACAGTGGTTTAAAGAGCTGATGCCTAAATTCTGTTTAACTTCAGTTTATATGAAAAAAAACAACTACTTGATTCCATAATGTGAGATTCATTCAAGCAAAATAAGCCTAATTGTTTTCATTATTAATGTATAGAGCAAAATTCTCGTGGACCATGTCCTCTCACAATAACATAATCTAATTAATTAATCAGTAAATAATGTATGAGAAGACAACATTCAAAGCATTCTGAGACTGTGGACTTAATTATTATTATTAGATATGTACCCATACTTTACTATAAAGTAAGTACAACTACACTCATATGATTTTGAAAGGCAAAAGCCTATTCATGAGTAAATTCTATAGGTTCCAGTTAAACTCGAAATAGAAGCATTTAGCAGATATTAATGTGAATAGCAGTTTTGTTCAAGACAATATTTTGCTTAGACACCAAAATTTTAAAGTAGGAAGCAAAGATTGAATATTTCTGAGACCAAATTAGTGATATAAAGGGCTATTTAATTTAGTTATCATGTTGCTTGCTAAGGTTTTTCTTGAGGTAAATTTCAAAGCTGTTAAACAAAATATTTTGAAAAAATAATAATTTACATTATTCCTGTAATTATATAGAAAGCTTTTGTATAGCCTTGGAGATAATTAGAATAGATTCTTCCTCTCTTCCATTTTTTTTCTCCATGTTTTCTTCTTAGTTTTTTCTATTCTTCAGAATTATCTAAGAAGATCCTTTGTCATATATAGTTCTTTGTGCATCCTGTTCTGTTAGTGATCTTGAATATCATCGTCTATATCTGAACTAAGGGACAGAGGAACTTGTTTCCCTTCTTCCATACTGAGAGATTCACCCTACCTGCTTTAGTGCAAATTATTAAGTTTTCAGAGAAGAGGACTCCCAGGTCTGTCCTTTAAGGAAAATCAGCTTCTCAACTACTTAGGATGTCAAACTCCACTTTGTTCCTCTTCATAAATGAATTAATTCTGAGTTATTTTGTCTATGCAGCACTCCAATTTCTTTAAGGGGAATGGAAAATTTATGCTTCCTAACTTAACCTACCTTTTAAGGATGAAATACTATTACAGGAAGAAAGCGTGCTGTCCATTAACTCTCAAGAAAAAAACCACACAGAAATGGTGGTCTGGCTACATTTTTACTACATACCCTGGCAGTGCTCTCCTGAACAAAGTTTTTCTCCTCTTCACAGCTGTTCGATGTGAGTCAGCACACTCCCTAAACAAGGAATATTGTTAGATAAATTGCCAGTGTTGTGGTTATGTGACAGGCTAAAATAGATCTCCCACACACAGGTCAGTTTCCAATAACTTGTCTTTGGGAAGTGGTCATTGTGAGCTAGTCTGATCAGAAGTACCTTCAGAAATTCTGAGTAAAAAAATATCTCTTGTTGAGTATTGTTGTAGTGGGTTGACCCTACATGGACTCCAGGTACCCACCAAAGCCTCTCTGTCACTCCCCTCTGCAACTAGACAGAGGAGAGAAAATATAACAAAGGGTTCATGGATTGAGATAAGGACCTGGGAGATCACTCACCGATTACAGTCACAGGCAAAACAGAATTGAAGTGGGGATATTAATTAAATTTATTACTAACAGAATCAGAGTAGGATAATGGGAAGTAAAGCAAACCTTACAAACACCTTCCAGCCACCCTTCCCTCATTCGCAGGTTCTGGCTCCTCCATGGCACAGAGAGACGGGGAGTGGGGGTTACTGTTAGTTCATCCCAGTTGTTTCTGACACTGCTTTGAGAGAGGAATCCTCCCATGGGAGACAGTCCTTCATGAACTTCTCCAATATGAATCCATCCCACAGGCAACAGTTCTTCCCAAACTGGAACATGGGTCACTTTTCCACGGGATACAGTCCTTCAGGCACAGCTTGCCCCAGTGCGGGTCCCCCACAGGGCCACAAGTCTTACCAGGAAACCTGCTCCAGCATGGACTTCTCTCTCCATGAGTCTGCAGGTCAGCATGTGCCTCCTACAGAGTCACAGTCTCCTTTCATCACCCATCTGCTCCAGTGTGGGCTCCTCCACAGGCTGCAGGTGAACCTCTACAGGTTGCAGGGGGTCAGCTGCTTCACTATGGTCTTCACCACAGGCTGCAGGGGAATCTTTTAACTCCAGCACCTGGAGCACCTGCTCCCCCTCCTTCTCCGCTGACCTTGGTGTCTGCAGAGTTGTTCACATGTTCTCACTCTGCTCTTCTCTGACAGCAGTTTTATCTGTGTAATAATATATTTAAGAAGGGAAAAAAAACATCACAGAGGCATTACCAACCATCCTGATTGGCGTGGCCTTGACCAGCGGCAGGTCCTTCCTGGAGCCAGCTGGCATTGTCTCTTCCAGACATCTGGAAAGCTTCTGGCAGCTTTTCACAGAAGCCACCTCAGTAGGCCCCCCTGCTACCAAAGCCTGGCCACAGAAACTCAATACAATTTTCCAGTGTTCATTTTATTAGCAAAACTTGTCATATATGTCTCGAGCATATTCTTTCACTCTGGAATAACAATCAGATGAATAAATCATCATC
The DNA here is from genome assembly GCF_025592945.1 of Manacus candei. NCBI lineage: Eukaryota > Metazoa > Chordata > Aves > Passeriformes > Pipridae > Manacus > Manacus candei. The sequence goes on from NW_026138062.1 coordinate 10,660,116, forward strand.
AATACGTATCTAACAAGATGACGTATTAATGAAAAAGCTTAGAGAAGATAGAACATTTCTATGTTTCTTCTACTTTTACAAGTACATGACTTTTTCATACCTAAAGTCAAGTAAATTTATTAATTTATTTTGTTGAATAACTTAAATTGACTCTGGTAACAAAATGACTGTCATCTGAATATTTTCAGGTATAAGTATCATGGTATGGAATAATACAGTTTTATCCATATGTTGCACGGAAGTCTATGTTTTTATGCTCAACAGCTGGTCTGTCACTTCCCTTCTAGCTTTATAGAAACATTATTATCTTTGTCAGTAACCTAGCACAATTGACAAGGACAAAAAAGGAACATTTCTTCCTGTCACATAAAACATCATCATTTTATTAGCTGACAGCAGGTCCTCAAGTTCACATCAAATACTACTGACAAAACAGATGCATTTCTTTACTGGGAGGGTGGCCAGACACTGGAACAGGCTTTCTAGAGAGGTGGTCGATGCCCCAAGCCTGTCAGTGTTTAGGAAGCACTTCGACAAGGTTCTTAACAACATGCTTTGAGTTTTGATTGGCCATGAAGAGGTCAGGCAGTTGAACTAGATAACTGTTGTATGCCCCTTCCAACTGAAATATTCTGTTCTATTGATCTTAATTTAATAACTTAAAAGACTTTCCTCCCCTCAAATGCAATGTTAGTTACATGTTACAGAGGATTTGCAACTTTTCATAATAATGAACTTTCTCCAAAGAAATATGTTTTCCTCTAGTATTTAATTCACATCTGAAAATTATTAACCTACTTTACCCTACTTTTGTTGTCATTGGTATTGATGTGCTGTGGTCATTAATGTAATATGATGTTTTCTAATATTGTATTCTTTTGACTCTTTTAAGAATGTCACAAAATTAATTGTTAATGACTGATAATGTGAAACATCTAGTAGCATTAGGATCTTGTAAGAGCAGGTAAGAAGAGGTTCAGGTCATAACATATTTTAAGCAAGAACTTTACATACCCTACTGGTCTATAAGGTCAATATTGTTATAAGTTAGTTTTGAATTAGTAACTCAGACATGAAAGGCTCCCAGCATTATTAAACTCCTCCATCTTTCATCTATTATTCAGAGTGGTCTTTACATCTTCAAAAGGAAGATGCTGCAGATGTTCAGTTTTCAGAATCTTTAAAACTGCATGTTTTTGCAGCTTTTCTCAAAGTTAGAATGTTAATAAAACATTAAAATTCCTTCATATAATGTTTTCTGAACTCTATTCAGTTAAGAGTTCATAATTTTCATGTTTGTTATTCTGCCTGCAATGACAAGAATAAATGACTGTCACAATATTGTTTCAAAGAGAAATTCCCCAAAAGAGGAAGAAAATCATAGGGTCTCATTTAAAGAACCTCTCGACTTCTACAGTGCAATGAAGGCTATACAACAGGGACCTCAGCGAATGTGGAACAAGTGCTGCATTTAAAATAAGCTTTAGAATAGAAAAATGAAGGAGAACATAGCTGAAAAAAAAAGTAATTTCAAGTTTATATGCTATATGCTACATACTACATCAAAAAGATATGAAGACAATACTGTTGGAGGAAGTATTAAGAAAATATTCCGTTCAAAACAGTGCATTTTAACTGTTCCTCAGGAGCTCTCCTGGCTATAACATAATCTTCAAGGAAGATTAAGGTATTATTTTCCTAAATTATTTTGGCCTTGCTGGGCTTTAGTATTACGGAAAAAACTAGATTCAGACTATAAATCCAACAAATTAAGTAGGCCCTCGAACACTGTATTAAGAAGTATCTCTCTGCCTTGTAAAGTGATATCCACATTATGCTGGTAAGTGCATTATAAGTCCAGAGGAGTAAAAGACAATTTGCTATACTTATTTAGGGAAAGCAAGAAGCTGTGAAAACTTACTAGAGGTTTCAAGGACAATTCTATTTGGAAATCTCAGGCTTTCTCCAAGTTGAAGCACCTGGCTCATACATAAAGAGCTAGAACTGTTTTTCTCTCCAGAAGTCCTTATGGTTATTCATTGGGAAAACAGCATGAAAATTTTGAATTTAAAAGGTAATGCTGGTAGCTCTTTGTCAGAGTTGTGCTCATAATCTTTCCTATCCTGTCCCCTCAGAAGGATAAAGGAATTGGATTTTGGGGTTATCTCAAACCATGACAACATTCCATAGCTAAAATAAAAAAGCAAATACCTGAGTAGAAATCCTGGAACCAGGAGTCCTTCCTTTTCTGCTGCATGTTGCAACTATTAAGCTAAATACCCATACTTTCTTTCACTTGCTCTGTCTCCATTTCCTTGAAATGTTGTGTTCTTTTTTTGCATTACATCTGACCTTTACCAGAATACTGGAAAAAATTTGAGATTTCATGGCCCATGAAGATAATCTTTTTGTAAATGTGTTTCAAATGGAAAAGAATCCAGAGTTGCTCTTTACACACAAAGACAAGATAACAACAACTCAAATGTCAGAGTCTAACACTCTCTCATCAGATTCTTTTAGACATTCCTCATGTGGGGAATTTAATGACTAATACCAAGTTTACTTGCTTGAGGTATTTGATGCTACATAGATTTTGATTTAGCAGAGCAATAAAGCACTGTATATAAATCACAATACAGGTACAAATTGTGCATAGCAGAGTGTACTAATTGCAATACAATTTAGTTTACAATATAAAAGAGATTCTCGTTACCATTCTCTATAATATACTCACTATGAAAAAGCTGGGTATCCCCAAAATGTGGAAAAGAACATAAGTGCTTAAATCAGCTCAAGCCCATTGTTCTCCTTTAATATCTGTTGATTATTCATTTTCTATGCTGCACAGTTGCCTAAGTTATTTATATAATAACCCCCACCATAATGGTCTGATTAACTCAAGAAGACATTTATAATCTTTTGGTTAACTCAGGGACAAATAGTAACAGCTGATTGATTCACTGAGCTGATATAACTGCTTGATTTGGTCAGCTAATATACCTAGTTGATCCACTCAGTGGTTGCAGCCACTTATCTCAATTAAAAGCCAACCCTGGTTCCTTTTGTGCTGACATAATTTCAACCTCATTTTCGAAAGCTCTGGTCAGCCCTTCCCCACAATTTTCCTTGAGATTCATGAGCATATTGTCCTTGTCTATGTTTCTTCCACTGTAGTGGTTTATTGATCAGTCTCACCAAGAAAGCACAGTTTATTGGGAACAGGTAATTTGGCTAAAACTCATGTGAAAAAGGAAATTATCCATTTAAAGGGCTATATATTCTAATAGATAATTCTTCATACTTTTAAAACAAAAACCCTATCCCGATAAATACTTTTACTTTTCACTGCCATCGCACTACTTTCTGGACATTTATCTGAAACGTCCCAACATTGTTCTGGGAAGAAACAAGGGAAATGCCTGGCCTAAATAGCTCCAAAATGAGTTCTATGATGTTTCCAGGTGAAGTTTCATAATTTTTTTTCTTTCGTGGCTTTCTGTTTGGATATTTGTGTAGAAACACAGATACTACCTTTTGTTCTGCATAACACTGCATTTCCCACTTACTGTTTCCATTTTAACAAGCATGTCAAGATGTCACAGAATTTTTAACAAGCATGTCAAGATGTCACTACAGGAAGTTTTTTGTATTTTATTCAATTTTCCAATATTGTTTTGGAGGGACTGTCTTTAAGAATGAATTGCCCCACCCTGGTGGCGCTGGGTGGGAAGTGGAAGAAAAAAAGCTGGCCAAGGAGGGAACGAAACCTTTTCTCTCCTTCAGATTATGTGGGCTGGTGCCTACAGTTTGCATGGTGCCATCCTTTGCTGGAGCTCCAGTTGCCACTGCTCCCAGACCTGCTACTCCCAAGCCCATATCCGACACAACCAAGACACAAGAGTTCTTATCAGCTTCATAAAAAAGGAGTGAACTAAATCACATTGCAAGAACTTACATCAAGGAAAATGGTTTGCTTTGTAGCTTTTGATTCTATGATTCTTTCACAGTTGCTATATTCTGGAACCCCAGATAAAGAATTCATGTGACAGTGCCAAAACTATTTTTCAATAGACTTCACTGCATATTTGCAAATTATATTTCTGAAGCACTTGTTTTCAAACTGTTTAGCTAACTGTGATTAGTTAAGATCCAATATTTTCAATATCAAGGCATGAATAAATTATTTTTGACATCAGTAGTAGCTTAGGGTTTTTATTATTACTGTTAGTAAATACAGGTTTCTCTGCCTTAAGTAAATGAAACAGTACTGGGAGTAAACATGTATCAACTCATAATGGTTAACCCACCAAACGAAAAGGAACATGGGAATAAAAATTTCAGATAATAAATCACTGAGAATCTGACATCTTGAAAAAATAAGTCTTTTCAGAAAATGCCATGGCATTGTACCCGGAGGCAACATTTGCTCCTGTTCTTTGACAGGAGATGTAAGGTAAGCAATCAGCCAAGCATGGCATGTATCCTATCGAAGGATCTGAAGGAGAGACATTTTAGGTGGCTGATGCAGTTTTGATGTTGTATCTTCTTATATCATAATGGTTTTTTGAAAAGATTTCTGCACAAAAGACTCCTGCACTAAAGACTAATTCCCATACTCGTATATGTACAGGGGTGTACACAGAGGCAAATTTATTTTTTTTCTGGAGTTTATTTGTGGTAAAAAATTCACATCAAGTGAAAGCAAAATTAGACAAAGAAAACTATATCTTCTTTCCACAAGATTCTGACAAGACAGCTGACTAAGAAAGTTAATCTACTCAAAAAAGAGGATGGTAAAATCTGAAAGTCTACTAAAAAAACCTCACAGTGCCTTCTTTTAAGAAACAATATAATGGTATGTCTTCTCATAAAAAAAACCCACCATAGTTTAAGTAGGTGTCATGGTTTAGCCACAGCTTGGAGCAAAATACACAGCCACTTTCTCACTCTCTCCCAGTGAGACAGTGGGAGTCAAAACGGTAAAAGCGAAAAAACTCAGGAATTGAGATAAAAAATGTACTGGCCCTTCAGGACCATCTGTAAGGATTTTTTGGCCAGAATTGCAGCTGGGAGTGGTCTAGCCTTTTGTCTGGCCCAGTCTGGTCTGACCTGCTGCATCTCTCAGGAGCTGCAGAGGTGTAGAAGGAGATAGCCTGACTGGGTGTGTTGGTGCTGGCCAGCTCTGGCTGTTTGCTGGGGACTGCCAAGAGAGGCAGGATGGTCGGCAGTGCAGCCTTTTATGGAATGGCCAGAGTGGTGCCCCCAGCCCTTCCATAGGCAGAGAGACCCTGAGCACCCATCACCAGACCTTGCCTGACCACTGGCTCCAGCCTGAAGGGCTCTGAATGGACCCAGGTCTCCTCTTACTGGTGCACAGTAGTCACGCTGCTACATGGTGGTGGTGTCCCTCAAGGCAGAACACCAGTTGGTTGCCTTTGGCATCACAGAAAGAACAACGAAGGAGGTGCTTTGGCCTGCAGAAGGAAACAGGCTAGTGTATATGGCAGCTGAGGCTGACAGTGTCACCAAAGGAACTAACCAAGGGCAAATGGCCCTGAGCTGGAATGTGACAGAGGTCTTTGAGACAACTTGGCATTGAATGCCAAGAGTCCTTGCTACCAGGACTATCTCAGTTCTCTCTGAGATAAGGAGCATGGTCAGAGCCCCAGGAACACCTGCTATTGCTTGAAGGACCACTTGGTCATTTTTAGAAGGAATCACCTTCCTCTCTGTTTGTGCAGAACCCCTATGGAAAAAGACTGTTTCTTCTTCTCTCCTTTATACCCTGGAGGTATCCCTTTACCTCCTGGTAAGAAATCCAGAGATCTGTCAGACCATGACTGGAGCATCTGCAGCCGCACAGTCAGCAAGTAGATAACTACTTTAGTGACTTATCCTGCTGCTTCTGGCTGCTGCCTTCCTCGAGCTTATTGGCACTGCCCAGCACCACATCAGCTAGTCTCTGATATAGATCTGCAAAAGCACCATCTGCCTCCAGTGTCACTTCTCTGCAGTTGAGCCTCTCCTGATCCCAGGCCAAGGCAGATCCAGGATGTGTCTGCCCTTCAGGCACTGACAGTTTATAATTAAAAGTTTCTTTCTACATATAGAAATTGGATCACGATCTTTATCTAATGTCAGCTATGATTGACCAAAGTTTGCTTGGATGGGCTGCTTGAGCCCTGTGATCTATAGTTTCCCTTATAACCTAGGACTGATGTGTTAAACAAAGTAGTTTTCCCCAGATAAGGGAAAAGGCTGACAAGAAGCAGATCTTGTGTAGGTAGGGTAATGCTTTTTATTATACCAATTTTCTTCCTCCTAATAAGGCTGATAGTATGAAACTCACCCACAGGGGAGGTATCGTGACATTCCCAGGCAGGCCTGAATGTATGTAATCCATTGAACTCTTTGTTGCATGAGCTCCCACTGGATCAAGACTGCATCCATCACTCCAACCAGGGACATTGAAATTGCAGCAATTAAGTTTTGTCACTGGATCCACAGGTGGTGATATAGTCCCTCTCCACTATCTTCTCTTGTCCTTCTTTCTTTTCTTTATGCATTTTATTCATTTTTTTTTATATTTTGATAAAAAAGAACCAAAATCCATATATACCTTTTTTCCACTGCAACCAAATTGTTTTAAAATAAACCTGCCTCATGTATACACTGATCATTCAGTGTAGTTTCACTCTAATCCACTCCAATGGATCCATGAACAAGAACCCCAGTTGCCCTACCTCAGAAACAGGTTGTAACAGTTAGGTGACATTGTTATTACACCAACCAAGTTCTGATTAGCCAGTGCAGCAGCCTTTATTAAATATGATCAGGAAGCCAGTTAAAGGGTATTCAGAACACTATCTTCAAGTGAAATAAATGCTTTTCCCCATTTATTTCTGTCTGTCCTATCAACGGCAAATGTTGTTTCCCTTTTCTCTCAAACTTTTATCCAGCTTGTCATGGATAAAAAGTGATAATGTAAAGGGAACGATGGAGAATGAGAAAGTAGAAAGGTCTATCATAAAGCTCAGCTGATTCCCATCAACAGAGAGAGACAGTATGAAGGTTTGATCAGCCTAGAATTTAGAGATAAAACAATTGCACAGAAGGAACTGAATTGTGATCTTCATTTATAATTCCGTGCCAGGAAAGTTGAAAGCTTACCATACTATACTGCTGAGGGGAAATACCAAGAGATTGGTAATCTTTTGAGGAAAAAACCTATGAATCGTAAAATGTAGCTTTCAATTTTTTGCCATCAGTTATCAGAATGCAACAGCGCATTAGAAAATCAATGTCTGAGAATCTTCTAGAGCTCTGGAAATTGCAGTAAAAATATTTTAGATTGGTGTTTCCAGAGAGTGAGTATTAGCACATGGGGGTAAAATAAGAGTGAGATAAATGTTATAAAAATGTCCTGTGTTGCTAACACTTACAGGAACAGATCAGCAAGATCCTAGCAAACCTGCAATTGCTCAAGACAACCAGTTCTGAAGGAGAGACATGGACTAACCACTGATGACTCAGAGAAGTGGGGCAATATAGAGACATCAAACACTGTCAGCTCTTAAAGAGTAGAACAAGACACACCTAAAATCAGAATGCCCTCAGGAGGAACTCAGGAAGTGTGGGGAAGAGCTTGACACCCAACACCTTTAATCCTCCATACAAGCAATCCTGTGCAAACTACCTGGATATAGGCATCTTAGTGCCTGAACACTCACAAGTTTTTTAAATGTGAGTTGGGACTTGTGGGTATGAGAGTGTGAGAGACTGAAATCAGTTGTGGTTTAAAATATGTTCATCTTTTTTGCTATGAGGTTGTGAACTGAGCTACATTGCTACTACAATGTTGGAACATTACTTCCTTCAGGGCAGTCTGGAAATTTTTATGTTTTCCAGAGTCTGCAAAAGATATGTATACTGCCATAAACAATCCAACATGTATTCATGTAATTACAGCCTCTGAGACTAAATGCTCTGTTTGTCAAAATGTGGTCATCTTTAGTGCTGATATGCAAAAGAGAATCAGCATTTTAGGACTGGGTTCATTTCAACCTGACATTCTTCACAGCTAAAAAAAAAAAAAGTTCAGATGAATTGAAACCACCAGAAGTCAATACTAGATGAATACCTCATGGTATTTCTCAGTATCAGACTACATACAACTAAATTTAGATGTATAAATGTAGGAAAGCAAATAAAGTGCCTAAAAATGTACATTTAGAGCAATTTTAGATGCCCTAGAATGCTTGAGATATGTGCACCTTTCATCACAACATAGGAACTATTTTTCTAGTTCAAGGTACAACTTCACAGATCTCCCGATGAACGAAGTTCAGTGTGCTGTGGGACTTCATAGGGCATATGAGACTCCAGACAGAACAGGAACATATTCTCCAGCTGGAGATGACATTGACCATTGCAACATAGACTTCTATCACCCTCCAGCCATCAACTGATCACTCAGTTTGAGAAAGCTTGTACTCTGTGCAAAAATTCCAATCAATTACATTTATTAACAAGCACTCTGCCCTTCAGTACCTATCTATCCAGTCCATGGTGTGTTTGTTCTGTCTAGTTGTCTGTTTTCCTGTCCTTGAACACAGCCTGGTTGTTATCTGGACTCAACATTCCTTAGTTTTAGTATGTCTTTGGCAGTACCAAGCATTCAAAAATCTTACAGTAAGCAGTGATTTGGCAGGATCCCTGGAAATGTCCTCATGTCCTCTACCCATGGCATGTATTTATTGGGTGATGGACCAGCAGACTGCTGTCATTAACCCACTCTATTTTATATTACAAACCTACTGGCAGATCTCAATGATTCATAAAATGTGTGAGGTGTTTTATTGCAGAGAGGACCACATAGCTGTGCATTTTAAATTAATGAAATGACATATTTGTATGCAAATATATTGAGTACACACAAGGCTAGCAATGTATTAAAATTAAACATGCTTAACACTGAGGTTTAAGCAACTGTTCTTTACAAAGTCTTAGCAAAGCGTTCAGGCTACATAAAGAGGTCACCGTGCTTGTCCAAACATACTGTATTCACTGTATTCTTGCTATCACTGCTAGGAGTCTATACTCTAGCTGTTTCTACACTTTCTATCAGTGGGCTCTCCAGTTGATGTTCCATCCTCCTTCTCCTACATAAAGGTTCAACCAGACAGTGCACCTGATTGAAAGTTTTATGTCTTTATCCTGACAAAAAATTAGTTTACTGGAGCGATATGGGAGATACCTGGAAAGGAGCAACCATTCTGACAATGTCAAAGATTTTTAAAATCCTTTTAAAATCGTGGATTTAGATTAGTTTGTTTTAAATACATTGAAATCCAATGCTGACTTGAATCATTGCTGCCCCTGTAGGTGGGACAATTCAATGAAGGAATAAAGGTGGAATACTGGAGGTGAGAAAATGAAGATTGAAAGGAGAGCCTCGGATTTAGCATTCTTCCGGACTCTAAGCAGATATGGACTTTATGAACTGTTTAAGAATATGCATTTTGGATTTTGGGTTGTGTTTTGTATTTTGTTGTATGATTTCCCATGTTCTGTACTTTAACTTCTAGTAATTTCCTTTATCCCTCATGGTCATGAGTCCTGTTTTCCCATTGGTTGTTATTTGATGCAGTGCAGCACTTTCCCTATATGGTTATGACATCCCCTTAGTTTGCATGCTCCTCCCTAACTCCTCCCCAGTTACACCCTCTTGCTGGAATGCTCTCTCCTTACCCTATATAAGGCGGGAGCCATTCTGAGTGAGTTAGTCAATAAAGGCTTTTCTTCTCACCATGAACCCTGAGGCATACAGACTCTCATTTGTCCCACCTCTGACAGCAGAAAGTTAATATTTTGATGTTAAGATATTAACAACCACCCACTCATACTTTCTCCTAATGAAAGAAAAGAGAGGGTCAGGAACTGAATCATTAAATCAAACATTAATTACAATTAGTGAAAATGTCAGAGCAATGTCAGAACTCAAGCACAGAAGAGATCTCTTCACATTTCTACAACTATAAAGGCTGTTTACATGGTAGGATTTTGGTGCTGGGGGAGCTGCAGGGATAGCTGTTGTGAACAACTGTTAGAAGCTTCCCCACTGTCCAGTAGAGCCAATGACAACCAGCTCCTCCAAGATGGACCCCCCACTGGACACGGATGAGCCCTTCAGACATCGTAGTAATGCCTCTGTGATCATATATTTAGGAAGGGGAAGAAAGTTATTGCACAGAAGTGAATGCAGCAAGAGAAGAGAGAGAATATGTGAGAGAATCAACTCTGCAGACACAGAAGTCAGAGAAGAAGGAGGGGGAGAAGGTGCTCCAGGCGCCAGAGCAGAGATTGCCCTGCAGCCCATGATGAAGACCATGGTGATGCAGGCTGACCCTCTGCAGCCCATGGAGATCCACAGTGGAGCAGATATCCACCTGTGGCCTGTGAAGGACCCCACTCCAGAGCAGGCGGATGCCCAAAGGAGTCTGATCCTGTGGGAAGCCTATGCTGGGCAAGCTCCTGGCAGAATATGTGGACCCATGGAGAGAGGAGCCCACACTGAAGCAGGTTTGCCGGCAGAACTTGAGATTGTGTGGCAGACCCACACTGGAGCAGTCCATTCCTGATGGACTTCACCCCATGGCAGAGACCTCACTGGAGCAGTTTGTGAGGAACTGCAACCTGTGTGAAGGAGTCATATTGGAGAATTTCTTGGAGGACTGTCTCCTGAGGGAGGGACTGCATGTTGGAGCAGGGGAAGAGTATGAGGAGTACTCCCTCTGAGGAGGAAGGAGCAGCAGAAACAACATGTGAAGTGACCACAGTCCTCATTCTTCATCCCTCTGCGCCACTGTGGAGGTCATCAGGAATAAAGTTAAGACCAGGAAGAAAGGAGGAGTAGGGGGAAGGTGGGTTTAATATTTGGGTTTACTTCCTATTATCCTATTCTGATTTGATTGATAATAAACGGAACTATTTTCCCTAAGTCTATTTTGTCCATGATGATAATCGGTGAGTGATCTCTCCCTATCCTTATCATGGCCCATGAGCTTTTTGTTATATTTTTTTCCTCTCCCTCAAAGGAGAGGAGTAGCAGCTTTTCTGACATTCATCCAAGGTCAACCCACCACAAAGACCCATCTAATTTTGAAAAAAAATTTTTTGTCCCTCATGTAAATGAAGTTGGGGGTAATACTAGATAATAAATTAAGCTCTAGTCAATCCAAAATACAACAGTAAGAGAGAAGAATATACATAATATTATTCAACCTACCTTAAAATAGTTGTTCAATTTTATATTTAAGATTATTTTCCCTTTGGAGAAATCTTCATGTCTCCATTAATTATGGAAGGAGACTGGATAACTAAGAAGAGATGAGTAACTTTTAGATGGTAGCCATTGAAATTCATCCCTGTTTTAATAAGGATTCCCTCTGCCTTTCTGTGAGAAAATCCTTGGAACTCATGTCAGAAATGTCCTGTGAACACAATTCATTCCATTCATGAGAGTAAGAACAGTTTTATGCCACATTTCAGTGACACTGTGTAGGGATTCACTGCAATATGAAGTGTGACTAGAAGGGTCAACATGCACCATTGTGACCTGCTTGTAGCCAAGAGAAAATTCTTGTCTGATATGATATTGTATATCCCATGTGCAAAAGGTAAAAGGAATCTTCCACAACAGTCCAAAATCCCGAGTGTCTGATGTTTTAAGTTTTGATTAAAATGTTTTTGCTTCTGATATTTACATTTTATTGCAGACTCTTTTTTTATTAATATTATTTATATCCAATTACAGCATGGTGTTTTGTCCTCATAATTATGTTTTTCTCTGCTCCTAAACATCATGATCATAACTACTACTACTGCTGCTGCTGCTGCTACTACTACTAATTATTAATATTAATAGTATGAATGTTATGAATATTAATTTTCTTATCTTTTTAGCTAATTTCTTTGTGGTTTGCATTTTGAAGCTTCTGATTTAAGTGCCGATGAGGCTTAAGTTCATAAATACACTAACTGAAGATGTTGAGTGTATTAAAGACTGTTTTGTGCTTTCAGCCTTTTGAACTCACATATTTTGCCTTTGGAAATATAACAACACATTCTTTTTGCAAAGGAAAGCAGTTGTTTCATTTTTCTTCTCATTGTGATTGTTTAGCAAATCTATAAAATAGCTACAGATAACTTCTAAATCTTGTGGACCATCCCATCACAGATAATCAGCTCAAATTTGAACAAACCAAGGGTGAAGATTGCTATTCTTTTAAGGTCTGATTCCAAGATTTTTCAAGGTCCCTGAAAATCTGAGTTATTTAGCAACCGTACGTAAATACACATACACACATAAACACTCTCTCACACGTATATTTATATGCATATGTATGTGCATATACTTACATACACATATTTACACGTGTGTATCCCTGTATTTTTCCAAATTGCTACTTATTAACATTTTCACATACATCTAATTACGCTAAAGTTAATGGCAGTACTGCAATTTGTTCACTTAAATCTGTTTCTCTTTAGACTGTAACATGACTGTTATCATCAGCAGTTTCAATGTCTTTTTTGAGAAGCCAGAACTTTGGCTGTATAGATTGCCTTGAAAAATTCCCAAGATGTTGAATCATGTAGGATTCAAATTATATGTCTAGAAGTGATAAAAAGGTGCAGCAGTCCAGGGAAAATAAAGAGGTATGATTCCAGAGTATGAACATTTTTAAACTAAAACTGAGATCACTGAACATTTTATAATTCTGAAGCAGCTGTCCAAATGGAGTATTATTAAACCTCAAAAAGAATTTCAATAATAAATCTGAATGTAGTGAGTGTAGTGCAATGAAAGTTATATATAAAGGAGCACTTTGTTATATAAAGTTTACAGTTTAGCATTTAGTAATTTGTAAATATTACTTCTCAATGTAAAAACTAATTCAGACTGTAATATTTATTAAAAAATATATAATGTTACCTTGGAGAAACAAGAAAACATTGATTGAAAATGCTAGAAATAATTAGTCATAAAAAATATGGCACCTATATTATTTATTCTTTATATTCTTTAAGACTCTGGCAGTTCAAATTGTAATACTGAAATAGCACAGATTAGCAAAGATGTTTGCTGTCTTGAAGACCTTACTGTCCAGTTAAAATAAAGATTCATCTATCACACCCTAAAGAGTAATGGACACATTTAGGACAAAAGAAGAGTACTTAGAACAGCATTATGTGATTATGTGAGCTAGTTATATGCGTCAGATGATGACTCTGGATGGTTTCTTCTTTCTGTTTCAACTCATAATTTAAAAAACTTTTAGAGTTTATGTGCATATAGCAAAATTTGAACTGACTTAGATTTAAATATAGCTGAGTCCTAATCAAAAGCTGAGCTTTAAGATACAAGTTTATTACTACTACTACTAATAAAAACTATCAGCTCTTTCTAGTCCTCTGATTGGCACTTAGACAAAGTGAATTGCTATGGAGTCCTTTTTCTAAAACTGTGCAGGATCACATTAGTTTTTGACCTTTGGAAATCTGCACTTTAATTTTAATCACATTATCCAAAAATTTCAACCATAAAAGGTGTTTTTTCTTGTTTCTTACTATTCCTAGCTTATGAATGAAGTATAATTTATTACTATTAGTATTCATAATAGTACCTTAAAAATAAAGGGTAAAATCACATTTATATGTTTATCCTGTTATAAATTAGCAAAGAAATACTGAAAGAAAAAGAGTTAATGTGATAAACTAGATGACAGGAAAAATTAGTCACAAAAATCTCTTTTATGGTTGAACACTTAAATTTCTATTATGGCTCTATTTTAAGCTTACCATTAAAGGGAAGGACTTAAGGTTGTCAGATATTGGACTTAAAGAGCAAAAGCACATCTTTTGCAAAAAAAAAAATGTGCTACCTAATAGAGAAAATGAAAAAACATGGGTAAAGGTAAATTATTTTTGTAATAAGCCTAGATGAAGAAATGTTACTGTTCTTTTCCCATACCAGATGAGAAAAATGTGATAGAGTTAAAAGGAAGCCCAGGACAATCTGAGTTCACTAACTTATCAGAAAAAAATAAGAGCTCAGTGGTTATCTTTGACCAATAAAAATATATACATATGCATGCTTAATATTAGTCTGTAAAAGGTTTTAAACAAATAATTAATTTCTAATGGTGACTCAATATGCCCTTTGGAAGCTCTTCAAACCCAATACTTAAGGTATGGTAAAGAATAAGCACTTTGTTAGCAGAGAGTTTTCTGAAAATCTTAACTGTTTCAGCAAGACACATGGAAACACAAAAAATATATTACATCAGGGGAAACAAAAAGTATTTGCACCTAATTTGGTGTCTACATATAGCAGCAGTTAAATACTTTATACTGCCAAACAAAGAAAATTCATCTACCCAACCAGATATTAGATCACAAAATCTGAATATGTTCTGTGAGAACACAAAAAGCTGGTACCAGAACTGCTGCAACAAAGATCTTTTGCCTCAGAATTACTACATGTTATCTGCTATGAACTTTCTAAACCTCAGTGCATATCTTGTAGTAGGCAACATTTAGTGACTAATGCTATAGTTACCATCAATTTCCTTCTATTTCATGACAGAGAATTCCATTATTGAGTGCACATTTAAAGGTCATAAGCAAAAGCTGAATAACTCTTTTTATTCTAACTGATGGTCTCAGCTGAACCAACCTTGAGTATTTTAACCAACACCCTAGAGAAATAAGAAGTTGCCGTGTATCTGGAAACAAACCATCTAAGAAAGTAATTTACTCACTTCCATGAGTTTAGTAAATGGAAATACTGAGAAATGTTATACTTAAGTAATTTAACATTCAGCATTTTGTTCATGCTTCCAATTAATGAAGACTGAATAAGTATAGGAGCCAAAAATAAAAACCGATTAATTTTGTTGATTTTGGTATATATTCATTAGGGGGAGAATTCAGACATCATAATGGTTTGTGCTGGTTTTGGTTGGAATAGAGTTAATTTTTTCAAAGTAGATAGTATGAGGCTATGTTGGGAATGACCAGAATGAAAGCTATGAGGACTGGCATCAGAACCAAGAGCTTGATGTGGTTAATTCAGAGACATCCCTCTGAACTGAAAATTCTTAGTTTATTCATTTTATATGGTGTTGTACTGCTTCCTTCATGTTATTGTATTATCCTTTTGTTATGTACTACAAGTTCCTTATAAAAGTCCCTATTTTCTTCTGTACCCTTTATCCCTATTTTCTGATTGGCCATCATTTGCTGCAGTGCAGTCATACCCATATATGGCCATCTTCCCTTACATGATCCTAGTTTGCATGTTCCTCCCTTGCTCCTCCCTTTCTCCTCCCATGTTCTGCCCACTGTTCCAGCACCTTCCAAACCTCCCCTATAAAAGGGGTGGCTATTTTAATAAAGTGTTTTTGCTGTCCACCCTGCAAGAATGTTCCCGTGTCTCCCTTGCGACTGTGAGGGCTATATTTTGGATTTGTGCCGAAAACTGTATTGATAATACAGGGATTTTTTTTTTTAATTGCTGAGCAGTGCTGGCACAGCATAAAGGACTTGTTTGCTTCTTGTTCCATCCTTACAGCAAGTAGACTAGAAGGCACAAGAATCTGGGGTAGGATACAGCCAGGACAGCTGCCCCCATCTGACCAAAGTTGTATTCCATATCATGCCCAAAAAAACCATACCATGCCCAAAAAACCTTGGGGGAGAAGAAGAAGGGATGGGGGGTGGGGGACAGACACAGACATTTAAGTGATGGTATTTGTCTTCCCAGGTCACAGTTATGCATGATGGAGCCCTGCTTTCCTGGAGATGACTGAACACCTGCCAATTCATGGGAAGCAGCAAATGGATTCCTTATTTTGCTTTGTTTGTGTGTGCAGTTTTTGAGTTACATAGAAAACCCATGAGTTTTCTACCTTTTATCCCTCTGATTCTCTCCCCCCATCTCACTCATAAGGGAGGATGAGAGGAGATGTGTGGTGCTTAGTTTCCAGCTGGGTTTAAACCACAGTATAGTCTAAGAATATTTTAATATTGTTTTTAAAATAGAGGCAATTTAAACTAATGGGACTAGAAATCTCATAAAGTTTCTTAAATTACCTTCATTATCAAATTGTGGAATATGGCTATCAGGATCTTGGAAATGAAGCATACTTCACTAAATGGCAGGTGAGTTCATAGAATTTGCTCTTAAAAATGAATACTTCCTTCAAAGGAGCAAATATTCTATAGCCAAAAGATAAAAATCTTCTAAGATATTTGTAAAATTTAAATTTTTCCAAATATGGGTTATTCTGCTATGTCTAGACATAACATTATCACATGAAAAGCAAATTGATTTCAGTAGGTCTGCAAAATGAAATCCACATGAGGTAGTCATGGTAAATTCTACTTCTGTTGAAATCTGAAAGAGATACACTTCTGTATCCTCATCATAAAGATGGGTGGCTCAGTGAAAAAAAAGAAATAAAATTACTTCTCTCTCTGCTCAAGGAGCCCAGTAGCATATGACTTTTTAAGTTATGCTTATATTACATAAATTATGTATCCTGAAATAAAACATATCTTAAACTTCTTAAAGAGACTGTTCCATGCCTGGCCTGAAGTCAATTCTCTTGGTGGTTTCCCCTGCAACTCTGCAGGAATTATTACTGATCCAGCACCAGCAGGCATTGTAACAGGTAATGGACTCACTGGTGCTTAAAGCTGTGCGTTGTCAATGTTAAGTTTGCCAGAGTAATCATAGCCTCAGGCTGCAAAACTGTTATTGAGTAGTGTGGACTCGAAGTGGCATGTGTGGCTGGCATTCATGCTGCTCAGGGCTGCCCTCCCCTGGGAAAGATCTGTCTGGTGGAGAGTGAGTTGGACTGGTCTGGAAACGGAATGTGTTTGTTCTTAATTCCAGTAATGGAAAATCAGTGATCCACCATTTAAGTGCATTCTGGGCTCCCTCTTCAATTTTGTAATACCCTTTGGACCCTCTTATCTATTAATATATGATAGAGTAGCTAAGAAAAAAAGCTGTAAAAGAAAAAATTCCCCCTCTTCATTTCTGTAGATTACCAGTAGAAAACAAATTGATAGCAATGAATGGTAAGTCATATTTTCTTGAAATACTCAGAAGTCTAAATAGGTAAGAATGCAGCCAATAAAACACCAAAATTTTCTGAAATTGCTAACAGCTTTTAGCTTATGAAATCAGAAAAGATTAAAGAGTAGGACTCTGTAGGTTAGATTTTCCTCTACAGCAACCTATATAGTAGGAAGGAAAGAGCCTATTCTGCTTACAGAATGTAATGATTCAGAAGAGGAAAAATCATAATGCTCAAGCTGTAATTTAATCAGATGATTAACCTTAATATCTCTCATATTATGAAGAGGAGCAGAAAATTGGTTTTAACTAAGGCTTTTTAGATAAAGTTGAATGAATTATTTATCTTTCTTTTTGTCTTCATACTCTTAAAAGCTTAACATTCCTAAATACAAAGAGACATTTTGTTTAGTGTTCTTTGATTTACTGCAGTTTTAACCCATTTTAATGATATTGTTTACAGATAGAGCAGTATTAAATACTAAAACTTGGATGGTGTGACTTCCCCTGTTTTCATGGTTTAGAAGTAACTTTGAAATTTTTAAAGACTTTCTGAGAGACAAAGAAAAGAAGAAGACATAAATTACATTATTTCAATTCGCTCAAACTTTTAGCAGCTTTCTGTTTGTTCAGTAGACTATTTGACAGAGATTGATGTTAAGTAAGCCCCAAAATATACTTACATGCAGTATGATCACTATATTAAACTGAAGGAATTAAAACCCAAAAGAGTCTACACATTGTTGGAAGACTTTTAGGAAAAAATATTAGTGACAAGTACAGATCTACTTCAAAGATAAAATTAATTTGCCAGATGTGAGAAGACACCTGAGATAAGATTATTCTTTTCTGGTTACAGTACCTGATGCCAAGGATGAGAAAATTCAAAGAAAATATCTTTCCAATTTAGCCAAATTCTTAAGTATGAAGTATGAACCAGGAGCTCTAAGAAATTTAACATCTTTCTTTTCTGATTTTGATGATAACTGCCTAAACTGCAGAGACATCAAATGTTATTAGAATATACATCTGTCATAACTTATCATAGCCCTCTTTTCACTCACATAATCAGAAGGCAATCACTCTTAAAAACAACCAGGATTTCAGTAATCAGTTCTTCCAGAGGTTAACTCCGCCAAAGGGAACTAGAGGCTAGTGAAGATGAACATCACATATCTTAGGGCATTACTCGCTTTGATAAAAAGTCTCTAGCCATAAATACAGAGGGATGTTCAGTGAAATGATTTGTGTGTTCTGAATACTGTGATCTAACTGTATTGAAATGAAGTGCATCCTTGGCGCTTGGATATGCCATCATAAGGTATTTTACCCAAAATATGTACCCCTACTCAAAATTATGCTTTTTAGAAAGTTGTTCAGAATTTTTTGAGCAGACTCCTCTTTTCCTTTCAAAAGACAAAATTTACATCATTTTTGAATACTACAACTTTGGTTTGAGTTTGAAAAAGTTCTTTGAAAATAATTAAGAATCTCCTTAATTTAAGAACTTTGGAGAACTTTTTCTAAGGATTTTAATTTTACCAGTTTTCAGGTAAATATTCCTCTCTAGGATGACATTTAGTTAATTAATCCAAGACAAGAGACCATCAAATTTTTAGAGCCCCAACTTTTTACAGACGTTTTACAGAATCACAGAATTAATCAGGTTGGAAAAGACTCCTGAGATCATAGAGTCCAATCTTCAACTGTTCACCACCATGTCAACTAGACCATGGCACTGAGTGCCATGTCCAGTCTTTTCTTAAACACCTCCAGGGATGGTCATTCTACCACGTCCCTGGGCAGCCCATTCCACGTCCCTGGGCAGCAGATTCTTGACACTGCAGCAAAGCTGCAACTCTAGCTGAGGGAAAGGAAGACTGTATTTGTCCTGGAAGAGTCTTGGATGGATCTATCCAAATTTTTTCTTTAACAGAAAAAGTCTGCAGCACTTTGTTCCTTGCAGAAATTATTTTCCCTGAGCAGATAGGCAGCAACAACTGGGAAAGAAGCCAGGACATAAGGTTCCTGCAGTGTTCTTGGATTAGAGTGAGTAGGAAATTTTATGAGGTAAATATGACTGTAGGTGCTCTGAGACAAAAAGTTTAAGTCCTGGCAGACTTTTTTTTGGCAGTAAAGTTTAACGCTCTAGCTCTGACTCTCAGTGGTATGCTTTGCCTGCAATGTAAAACATGAGTGAGAGCACAGGTGTTTGTCACATACCTAATAAGCATCATCAGTAAAACATTGTCTTCTAATTTTTGTGGTGAAAAGGTGTTGAAAATAGTTGTGTTGTGGTTTTGTGCTGTTTTTTGTTTGTTTGGGGTTTTTTTGTTTCATTTTTTTTTCACCAACACATCTGCATGTCCAGTCTTTCCTCTTCAACACAGATGATGTTTTTTATAGTATCATAATTGAAAGGAAAGTCTTCAGTCCTGAGGAGCCATTAGAAAACTTCATTTTTTTTCCTTCATTTTTGATATGTAATTAATTGCAGAAGAACAACCTGCCAAGCATTAACTGTCTTGTGTAGGAGAACACAAGACACAGTTCCCAAGGAAAGGCACAATGGATTGGTTTTGAACTGTACAAAGTGGTGTGAGAGTAGAGGTAAAAAGACTGAATTAACTTCTAACGTAGCTACTAATCTGAAACTTCACCAAGACCACATTGTACAAAGTAGACACCCCAGCTTATTCTAGAATAGCTTGAGGGTCTCTAACATTGTGCTTCATTCTATCATCAGGAAATGGCCTTATACATCTCAATCTATCTGGTTTTCAAATATTTTACAGAAGTTCCTCCCTAAATAATCTATGCTGTTATTAATTTTTAATTTTTCCATCAAAAATGTAAAATAACTTGTGTATGATTTCTTTACCATTGCAGACTATACACGTCCACTGGATTTCAGGGCTTCAACATGGAGCAACTTTGCACCATGATTTATAAGGCTGAGTCTTATGACAGCAGTAAAAAAA
This sequence comes from Manacus candei, assembly GCF_025592945.1. Classification (NCBI taxonomy): domain Eukaryota; kingdom Metazoa; phylum Chordata; class Aves; order Passeriformes; family Pipridae; genus Manacus; species Manacus candei. Next base: position 10,680,246 of record NW_026138062.1, read on the forward strand.
AAAAATTGAATTAAGAAAAAATTCATGATTAAATATATATCTCAAGCACAGATTCAACAGGGATGAGCAGACTTTAACCCGACTGGCCTCAATACCTGTGACTGCTGCTCTAGAACAAGCAGCAGTCACAAGTATTGAGGCTGTGTTGCTGAGAACACAGCTGCGTTGGGCCGGACACGTCTCCAGGATGAAGGACCACCGCCTCCCTAAGATCTTGCTTTATGGTGAACTTGCCACCGGCTGCCACAAGAAAGGAGCCCCGAAGAAAAGATACAAGGACTCCCTGAAACAACATCTCAACCTTGGCCATATTGATCATCATAACTGGTCTACTCTGGCCTTCAATCGGGAGGCCTGAAGACACACCATCTATAATGCAGCTGTCTCCTTTGAGAACGCACACAGGATCACTCTCGAGGAGAAAAGGCAATGCAGAAAGAATCATGCCTTGCAGAATATACCACCTAAGGAGTCTTTCTGTTGTACCTTTTCCACTGTGGAGGATATATATAAATGGTCAGTTTTCTGGAGTTTCTACTTAAATATATATGACATTTTAAGGCTTTCTTAGAGCCACAGAAGCTACTAATCATCCCCCTAAAATTTATCATCAGAAGATAAACAGCTCCTTTAGGAATTTGCAAGAATCAGTACCCAGCACCATGGGCACATTTGTCTTGAGGGCACACGCAGGTCCTTCTTTACTAGAATTTAATACCTTTTCTGGAGTAGCAATTGCTAGATGCACTATGGATTCAACATTCTTTAGTTTTGTTTTTCCCCTGCAGTACAGAACTGTATAGAAAAGATTTATTATTCAGTAGATAAAGTCAGACATCTTGCTACAAAGTTGAAACAACAGGTCAGGCTTTTCACTGTGTAAGCAAAAACACAAACTAAGAAAATAGATCCTAGTCTATTTCCCCCACTGCTTACATTTCTAGAGTTACTTATCTTGTATCTATATGTATATCAGAAATTGCATTTCTTCACATTTGTTCTATACTTCCCTCAGCACTCACTGAGTATTATGGATTTTGAAAGTACTCTCAGCATAAAGGGCTGGTAACACATCCTTTGGTCTGGATCTCTTCCAGCCTAATCTGTGTATGGCTCCTGTACAGGAGTTTTGATGTCTGATCGCCTTTGTTTCAGTACTATAATGCCATAGGAGCATCTCTAGTCCCAGAGCATTTTCCTCTCTCATTTCTCTCCAGCTGATTTTCTGTCTTGTTAACTAGCAGAAATACAGATAATTTTGTCAGACACCAAATGTCTTAGAAAAATTTGGGGTATCATCCATGATATTCAACCTCCATTTTACCTACTCCCACTCCAGGCAGAATATTTATGGCAAATCACAGACCCTGCAGATCTACCAACACCAAAGAAGAGAATTAAAACAAAGTAACTTTTTTACCTCTTAAGAAAGTTTATGACACTTTTTACATTATTAAGGTTTGAAGCTATGATATATTATCAAGGCAGGTGACAGATATTGTGAAGAAGTTCAACTAACTTGCTTCTCGCTAATGTAGTAGTAGTTTTAAGGGCTCTGATGCTGCGATATTACATCTACAATGTAGGTTCACAAACCCCTGGAACCGCTGGTGGTTTTGAGTGGAATTTATTAATTTATTTTTAGCGTAAGTAATAAAGATCTCTGTCTACTCTTGTTGCTTGCATTCCTAATTACTAACACAACACATCAAGAAATTCACTCTAAAGTCTACTAATAGCCTTATGTCAATAAAGAATTAAGCTTAGGAAAATGCTTCTTACAATATCCTTTTAGATACATTTGCTCTTTCTGCTTTATGGTGTTGAGAATGACAACATCTGCTGATGGAAAATTCTTTTCCATATAGTCTCTCCAATAGATGTATTCATATAGAGTCTGAGGAAAATGGAGAAGGGATTGTTTAATTTTCCTCAGAATACAGCTATCTGGTCGTTTTGACCACCAGATATCTGTTCTCCTGATGGTAAATTATTTACCAAAAAAAGTATTGAAGATGGCATTGATAGTACTTGATGTCTTTGTGGAAGTAACTGGAAGTGTGGCTACCACTGTTATAAGGTACTTTTTTTTGATTGTTTGTATATACAGTCCCAGCTATTTTAACTGCAATCTATAGTATCAGGAAAGCTTAAAAACCTCTTAGGAACACATAATAAAATTAAACTGAAAATATTTGTCTTCCATTTTAAAGTTGGTAAACTTGGAATTGGCTATCTTTAAAATGATCCAGGCATACATACATAGTATTCGTGTTAACGTTCATGACTTTATGGGTTCATTAATTTTATTTCATTTTCTATTCTAAGTAGCAATTTTTTGAACTTTAAAATGTCAAGGCTTTTCATTAGAATTAATTCTCTAATAGCATCTACTACAGGGTCACAATCATAAACTGGTTTTGTGTCATTTATCCTGGATAACTAAAGAACTATTTTGAAAAACAAAAGAAATCATAGTATTACTTATAAAAAATTATTACCAAACATTCTTCAAAAAAGTCTAAATGAACGTTAAAAAATAGCTTAAAAAAGTTACAGAGTATTAATGTGAAAGAAGCAAAACCAAATGAAGTGCATTACTTCACTGCAAGTCCCCTATGTATCTACAACTGAAATATCATATTAATTTAATTGTTCCTCTGTTCTCAAATAAGATTTAACAAACAGAGAAGGCAAAAAAATTGATGATAGGTGCAAGAAGGATACAGAATTATTTCCATTCAAGGACCAATTAATAGATTAGGTGTCTTCATTCTGGAAAAGAGACAAACGACTGGAAAGATGATCAAAGTTTTTAAATTGCGAGTTGCCTAGAGAGTCTGGTTGAGGAAAGTTTGTTTATTGTTTGCAGTACAGGAATATGTATGAGCTCTGGGATGATGGGTTAGAACAAAATAGAGCAGGCATTCCTTTACATAGTGGTGCTCAGATATCTGCTTCCCATAGGGAACAACTTTCCAGAAGATGTTTTAGATGTAAAAATTTTGCATAGGTTCAAAATTTTCTTAAATAAAATCACATAGGAAAATACCATATTTGGCTTCTGCTCTTTCTGAGCCACAGAAAGCTGTCCTAAGGCTGGCAGAGTGCACTGGTATGGAAATCATTAGAGGCCTGCCTTGATCTGATACTCCTCAGGTGTCACTGCTAATCTAGAAATGGGACATGGACCTAGGTCTTTGTGCTGGTTTCAGCTGAAGTGGAGTTATTTGTCTTCACAGTGGCTAGTATGGGGCTGTGTTTTGGATTTGTGCTGAACACAGGGTTGATAATATACAGATATTTTTGTTATTACTGAGCAGTTCTTATCAGAGCCAAGGCCTTTTCTGCTTTTCATACTGAAACACTGGCAAGGAATTCGGGGATGCATGGGAGGCTGGGAGGACATAGCCAGGACAGGTGACTCCAACTGACCAAAAGGATATTCCAGACTGTATGACATAACGGTCAGTATAAAAAGGAAGGCAAAGGGAGGTTTGGGGTGATGGCATTTGTCTTCCCAAGTAATCATTTTGCGTGATGGAGCTCTGCTGTCCTGGAGATGGCTGAACACCTACCTGGCCGTGGGAAGCAGTGAATTCATTGTTTTGCTTTGCTTGTATGTGGGGCTTTTGATTTCCCTATTAAACTGTCTTTGTCTCAACCCATGAGTTTCTGGTTTTTGCCTTTCTAATTCTCTCCCTGGTCTTTCTGATAGGGGAACGAGATAGTGGCTGTGTGGGGCTTGACTGGTGGCTGGGGTTAAACCATGACAATCATCTTGACTGTCTTAGTAAAAAACATTTTTATATTCTCATGCAGTGTGTAAGAGGAGCATATAGCAGACATTTTACTTTTTAAGGGTGTTTTATGTAACATTTCATTGGTCCCTCAACTGGCTAAGAACTGTATAGAAATATTAAACGTATTTATTTTAACATATTCATCCTACTCTTTCTGGTCCTGTTTTTAAACATATATTGTAAGACATACTTCGCCCCCCTTCTTTTGTCTCTGTGGTTTGCATTGATTTGTCAACGACACAAACTTCACATTAACGTTTTATTAAAATGTTAGCACTTTCATTATTCCGTTTTTTTTCAATGATATCATATTATTTTATTGCCTGGAGAAGAGTAAAAATAAATAACTAAAAATCAGTTTTCCTAGGAAAATCTGTTTTATTGCATTTTCTTCACATGGATGGTTTTGTCAGTAGTAGTTCGTACCCTGATAGTCAGAGAGAAAATGTAAAAATAACCTGTTTCTGGAAATGTTTAGATTACCATGAATCAAAACAGTTATGAGTCCTGATTCATAGGAAAAAAAATATAAAAGGCAAAAAGAACCCTTCTCATACATTAATGTTTAGCTTTGCCTGTGTTTATGGTCTGAAGCACTTACAGAAGAGAGAGAAACGGGGGTTTAGGTCATTATAGAATCAAAATTATAGTGCATCATCCTACTCCATAAATATCTTTTAAATGGCTAAGAAAAATAAAATATTTAAAAAATTGCAGGAAAAGAAACAATCTTCCATCCATATATATATGAACACTATAAGAAATGAATGTGACAAAGAAAAATTTAAAATTATAGTGCAATTTAAGACATCATTGTACCAAATCATTCAGTTTCCAGTTCTTAATATTCTGTTTGAATAGACAAAAGCAAATTCTAAAAAGAAGCAAGATATTTGGTAAAAGGGACAGACAGAAATAAGAATAACTGAGTACCTCTTCAGGCTCTTGCAGAAGAGTATTGTTGTTGAATCTGTGTGATCCTACCAGAACATATTTGAATCTTTTCAGTGAATATATAGTTACATCATGTAACATCACAGTAGTTTTCATATTCATCAATTTCATGAAGTTATGTTCCTTGGTTCTGCATAAGAGGATTAATTTAATTGCAAATTTTACTTGTGGTTAAACTAATTTTAATTTTTTTATATATATGTATTTTAACCAAGAACAATACATCAATGATTTGCCTGTTTGAATCACAAATGTCGACAGGGTTGTAAACTGTGTGGTGAAGAAAATACACTAAAAACAGAAGAATGTGGGAAGCAGGTTAGGAAAACTGTGGGCCTTTATTAGAGCAGGTTTATTAATTTTTTTTATTCCCTGCTTATATTCTAATTGTTCCTTGACTGATCCCCATATTTCTAATCAAACATCCTTGTCTGCTAGATGGTTTTGTGTATTTGCTTTCCTATAAGTGAAAAGGTACTTCAACATCCACTCTGCATTGTTTTTCTTTCCTTTCCATTATGCTCATTGAGCTCGTTATCTGAAATCGTCTGGAAATAGTTTCTTTTGCTGTTACTAACCACTCCATTTAGCAATGCAGGCACTTAAATATGGTCTTACTCTTTTCAAGTCATCTTTTCCCTTTTTTGGCGTGAACAGGAAATGACTTTTAAAGTCTCTGCAAATATCATTTTCAGCAGGGCATTGTTACTGTGGAATTTTTTTCTTATCTACACAGCTTTTTTCTTATCTACATAGCTTCCCCTGAAATACATGAAATATAAAAGTGTTGTGATGACAAATCACACTGATTACTCAGAGATGTAATTAACATTCTTTCATATATTATAGCACCGATCATTAACAAGTAATCTAATCAATGAAACAAAGAATGTGTTTTTTTTGTTTAATTGGAATTATTTCCCCAATATTGTTATTATTTAAATTAATGATTAAATTAATAATAGTTTCAATCATTAAGATAAATAACTGAAGACAAAAGCTTAACTTCAAAGACTGAAAATGATTTAAAACATTTAAAACATTTTTTTTTTCTGTTTGTGGCTGGAAGGCACACAATATTATTTAGATGTGAAGGATCAAGTAGACCTCTGCTTATAAATATTAAAGGAAGAAAAAGTAAAGCCACAGGGGTTTTGAAGCAAAAGGTAATCACAGAATCACGGAATGCATAAGGCTTGAAAAGATCACTGGAGGTCCCCTAGTCCAACCCCTCTGCTAAAGCAGGTTTACCTGGAGCAGATTGCACAGGTTCACATCCTGGAAGGTTTTGAATGTCTCCAGTGATGGAGACTCCACAACCACTCGGAGCAGCCTGTTCCAATGCTCCAACGCTCTGTCACTCTCAAAGTAAAAAGGTTTTTCCTCATATTCGGATGGAACTTCCTGTGTTTCAGTTTTGTGCCCCTTGCCCCTTATCATCCCTTCACTGGGCACGACTGAAAAGAGTCTGGGCCCATCCTCTTGACACCTGCCCTTATGATATTTGTATGCACTGATAATCTCCCTCCTCTCAAGCCTGAACAGGCCCAGCTCCCTTGGCCTGTCCTTGTGAGATGCTCCAGTCTCCTAAACATCTTCGTTGGTCTCTGCTGGATCCGCTCCAAGATCTCCATGTCTCTCTCTTACTAGATGCAGCACTCCAGATGTGACCTCACTAGGACTGAGTAGAGGAGCAGGAGCACCTCTCTTGACCTGTTTGCAGTGCTCTTCCTAATGCACCCGAGGATACCATTGTCCAAAACTACTGATAAAATTTTCAAAGTAAAAATTCTTACTTTCTGGACACACTATACTCCATGCTCTATGAAGCATCAGTTTACTTTGTGGGATTACCATAATGAATGCTTAATGTGAAATAATGTTAAAAGCCACTAGAACTAGGAACAGAGGTGCATTTCTTGCATTCTGTTTTTAATCATGATGACAGTAACATTAAAATATCAGTGGGGACTAATTTACTGTCCTGGATTCTGAGGAGTAGCAAATGAGAAAAAAAAGAAAGAAGATGGAGCTGTCTTTGATTTAAGACAGCTGTCTTAAATTAATTTTACCAACAGAAAAAGTTACTTTATGGAATTCTAACCCGGCTTTGTAGAAATTTTTCATCACATTGTGAGTTCAGTTATACCTTGGAGTATTCCAAGTGGATTGCAATTAAACTACATCTGAAGTAATTCCTACTCAGCATGAACAAGGCTGAAGGCAACAAGCAACAGCTGTTCTACATTGCAGCTTTTTACTAATGTTACTGTATGTTTAGGACATTTATAAACTGTTCATTTATACACAGTTGTACCACTACGACCCTCAGCAAAGTTTAGCAAAGTGGTCCAGTTTAAAGTAGCACTGACTTATTTGAACACTATTAATTTTTATTTATTTGTATTATTTATTTATTATTTTTATTTATTTATTTATTTTATTTTTAAGATGTTTGCATTATATTTCCCTGGAAAAGGTTCCTTTATGCTGAGGGTTGTTCTCTACCTGTGTACCACTGACTTAAACATTTAGAAAATTTAATTTTATTTATCACTGAAGAGAAGAACTTTAGACTATTTAGGCATAAAGTGCAATTCTGATCTAAGGCAAAGGTAATGGAGAGAGAATTTGATACCTACTTCATATGATTAAAGTCAGGGTTTATTTAAACTGCTCGAAATCTGTGGAATATTCTGAATTTAATATTTATGCAAAACCTGCAGTGCAATGAATTTTTTTTTATTTAAATAATTATGTATTAATTAACAAGACATTTTAGCATCTCCTGTAACTGAAATGTTATAGCAGCAGTTTGGTAAAAGAGGGATTATATTGTACTGGGCAGCTGAAGAGGACTTCAAATTGAAAAATGTTAAAAGATTGGAAAGGAATATGTAAGTCCTCTCAACTGAAAAACATTGTCATCTTTGCTGTACATCTGTGAAGATGACTTCTATTTTGGCATCTAACGAGTATTCTTTGTCATTTCCAGATGTGTGTCAGTTGTCTTTCAAGGAATTTATGACTGATTACCTGTTTATCACACAAACTGGACTAACCTCCAGACTGTGACATGAAGAGTAGTATTTCTTATATGGCAGTATTGTACCAAGGAGAGAACATAAAATTTCTAAAGACTTATTGGAATCTCTTCTTTTAGTGGATCAATACAGCAGCAAATGAATTGCTCTGGGTAAGAAGAGGAGGTTGAACTACTTGCAATATATTGTTTGAAGATGGCTGGTCTTTATGACAGGAAATATGGTAGGTAAAAATGCTAAAAATGTTAACATATTTTAGGGGGGGTGGACAGCTCTTAGACATAAGCCTCTGAAGATTCCTCAGCATCTGTAATAGAATATTAGTTTCAGACTCATCATATTCTGTGCCAAATAAAAAATGGATGATGGAAATGCAGGATTGCAATTTAACAGGCTTTGTCATAAATAATTTGGAAACAGTTGTACCATTGAGAAGCCAAAGTTGTGCAGTCCCAATCAGCTTGGATTCAGGCACCAAGGAAGGTTATATCCCACTTAATCTTGGATTTACATACTACAGATGTCTGTGTATGAGGCAGTCAAGCCTCATAGTTGACGCTGGATGTGAAGGTTTTTTTAGATTCAATGTTTTATGTATTTTGGTATTTACTTTACAAAAAGATAAGTGGTTAATTATGTTCATTGACTACAAGAAGAACCTACATGTGTGTAAGTGCTTATATAGATTAACAAGTCATATATATCTCAACCAGAGATTTTTTTAATCTGACTTCTGTGCATTAGGTTGCACTGCATGGGCTTAGAAGCACTCCCTCTCCTCCAGTAGCCTATACAAAACCTAGGTCTACTCCAGCCCCTGGCTCCAAACCTCATATAATTGATGACAGCAGAAATAAAATGAGGGAAGGAGTTATCCTGAGCGGAAAAACAAAGTAACGCAAAGACCATCACACAGCTATTAAAAAAACAAAAAAAACAAAAAAACAAAACTGGACTGAAATAAAATCTAAATATTCGTTGCGTCTTAGGGTGTTAGGAGCACCATCATAAATACAAAGAACAGAGCCAGTTGTTATGCACAACAGATCCATCCAGTGTACTGCAGAGAGAGCTAATATTAGCAGGGTTGGCATGAGCAAGACCTCGGTATTTCATCTACTGGAAAATTAATTAATATGGTGTTCCTTTTATTAAGTAGCAGAGACTGCCACACAGGCATTTTCTAGGATAAAGCCAATATAACTCTGATGGATTTTTCCCTGTGTATGAAAAAGAAAATCAAAAAAATCCATGAATGAATGAACCTGAAACAGGAAAAAATGCAGTATTCAGCACATAAAGCTTGATTTCACATGGCAAAAAGAAGAAGGAAAAAAGGAGGGGAGGAATGACACTACACACAGAGATTTATAAATAAGATGAAAAAGTAAAATAAACTATTTGGCGGATGTAAAAAATATTTCACATTGCATAATAGTTCAACAGCATGAGAACCCTTACAGTGAAAAAAAAAACCCAGACACAGGACCATAGCAAGTTACTTACAGTGTTTCTTAAGAGACAGTGGACACAGCCTTGGAATAAAATGAATTATTTTTTGACAAAGCTGCTGGAGATTGCTATCTCCAGACAACCTCAGGGCCTGGACAAGTTCTGCATCTCCAGTCTGGTGGAAGGGAGGCCTCTACCATCCCTTAGTACAGGCAGTAGACAGGCAGATTATTCCCATGTGTTGGGTCATTGTCCTTGGATGCCACAAGAACCTGCCAATTCAGTGTCCTCACTTCAACTGAGTAAGTCATTGGGGTTGCTCCACCTGTTCTTGTCTTTCTGACCATCGACCAGGTTATCTGCTTAATGTAATTAGCATGTTATCAGATAACCTAACAGAGGTTATAGAACACTTTTTCAACATAAGTAGACACAATCCTGCAAACCAAGGTGGGGACAAAATCAGACAGATTGATAGTATACTGCTAACAAGAGGCACACAAATTGATTGCCAGAACTGATAGCCATTTTGCTGCTGCAGGGGAGGAGGGGAGAAGGGAGACAACACGCAGGAGGAAAAGGATGAGGAGATATAAAATATATATACAAATTGAAAATACACTAAAAATTGAACATCTATAATAATGTGTGGTGAGGGCATCTTGAGTTACAGAACAAAATAAGCAATTTATATTCTAAAATATACTAAGAATCAAAAGAAAATTAAATAGAATTAAAAAATTTAGGGACACATCATAGGGCTAACAATGCTAATGACCACAAGGTTCATGCTTTTAGGAGCGTTTCCTTCTCCCTGTAGCAGAAGGTAAATAACTGCTAAGTAATTTAATGTTTCAGTAAACTATATCATGATGTATTCTCTGATTAATGAAGATCAAGAGAAGAGAGAAAAACAATTTTTTCTTATGTAAATTTTCAGGAGAACCAAAAAAAAATAACCTTTACATCTGACAAATTTTGTGGATTAATCTTAAAACAAGAGGACAAAAATTGGGGAGTTATGTCTGTATTATATAGTGTTAAACCTTACTTTCTGGTACTGACTCTGTTTCCTTTATTTTCTCCCCTCACATGATGGACTGTATTCTCTTCTTCCCTCACAGACACTTAGGTTATTTTGAGGTTGATAGTAGATAAAAATAAAATTATATAGATGGTTTTGGGCTCTTGGAATACACTAAAATAGAACTGATGCCAGGGGATATCACAACTTGTATTATTGTCTTTACTTTTTTTAATGTCTTCCTTTGTTTCTGTTTTATCATGCAAATAAAATACTTTTAAGTGAAGCATAAAGAATTATAAATATCATATTAAGAATCCATGTAACCATGCTAGGATCTATAACCCTTTCTGAGGGTATTACAGCAAAACTGATTTACAGCATCTTAAGGAGAGGAATTGTGTACATATGAAATGTCAAAAATATTTTACCACAGAAAAAAGTTTTAGTTAAAAGGGGGCTAATGTTAGTTCAAAAATATTATTTCAGTATTTTCCAGATTTTATAGAAATTAATATGATATCGTAACTCTCTCTTCACCTTCAGAAATGTTCATCTAACAAAAATTTTTATGCTAAAAGAAAGGAGCTATCTGATATGTAGGACGTGCAAGCAAAAAAATCAAAAATCTGCTTAGAAAAATGAATTTTTTTATAAGCCATACAAAATTACTTAAAATAAGAAGGTTCTCTGCAGCAGAAAATTAATTCTAATATACATTGCATTCCATGAAACACAAGAAAAGGAAAAAGTATTTTTTTAAGAGTTCTACCACTTTGAAGAAAATTTAAAAGACAGTTTATTTCAAAACGATGGCACAATAAAGAGCATAGGTAAGATTTTTTTTGTTTGCTCATTATCTTGATTGCTACTAAAGTTTGATGCTCAACAACATGTCAAACAAACAAAAAAGGAAATTATGCACAGGCACTATTTTGCACTGTAGGTGCAGGAAATTAATAATTGGTAATTGAGTTTTCAGGGTAATGCCTTACATATACTGCTGTAACTTTCTGTAGTGAAGTCTACTAAAATTGTGACTGTTAAACTGTAATTAATATTATACATGAAAAGTTGAAATTAATGCAACACAACAAATACCTTATTTTAATGTGTCAAGCCAAATACTGAGATGATAAGTGCTTATTTTCTCACTCAGTTATACTGTGGGTGTCTGAATTTACAGGTGTTGGCAGGTAAAAATGTTGCTGTGCCAGGAAACACATAAATTTGCTATATCTCTCACAGACATCTAGTCACAATAATTTGACCCTAAACTCTTGATTTTTCTTTGGCCAGAAGTTAGAAAACTACTGATAAACTAATTCATAAAGTGACATGGGAAAGATACATTACAATCACACTTAAAAAAAACCCTGTTGCCCTGTTTTTACACTATCAAAACAAATTTGTGGTGGTGATTTTTCAATGACATTCTTATTCACCAGATTTCTGCATCAAAGTTGTTTTAAAAACTCACAAAAAGCATACCATAGCTGTTGTTCCAAAGTACTGAATACTCTCAGTCAAATGAACATGGATCACCTGGACCATTGCATCATACTTACAGCCTGGTAGTACTGAACTAGCAACTTCACAGAGTACAACCACAGTGAAGGGCCAGTAAAATCAGGTAAAGATTCTCAGTAGCAACCCAGACCTAGAAATAATAAACCTATATCACAATGAGACAGACACAGAAGGTAGTATTTTCTGACTGTCAAGCACCATGGTGTCATTCATACAACAAATGTAGGTAGTCTCAACAAACAGATGCCTATAGATTTGGTATTATCTAATCAAATTTAGATATGATAGTTATTCATGGGGATGAAAAAAATAGAGAAAAAAGTATCTGTTCTTCTCACACGCACCTTTTCAACATTTATTTTATTAATAGTGTTGACCTTGATTCCAGACATCAGGGTAAAATCATACATCTTTCTTGAAATTGTCATTGAAGTTACGGATCTGCAAATTCCCTCTCACCATCCTTTCTCAAGTCACTTTGCTGTCCTTCATTTTCTTAGCAGATTTTTTACTTTTTCTCTGTTGGTCAGGAAATCCAGAGAGGAACACTTAAATCTTCATTATTTTTAGTACTTTCACATTTACTTTACATCTTTATCTAATCAGCTGAAAAACCTAACAAATTGTGCAAAATGAAGGATGTACTATGGATTATTTTACTACTTCTGTCATGAGTCTTCTCAACTTATGTTTCATATTCTCATTTTTCCTTTTTAATTGTCCAAACTTCTTTTCTCTCTATCCATCTCGTTAATTTTTCTTTAATACCAACCTCCATTCATATAGCCTTTTCCCTACTTTTAACATAACTCTTAAATCCCGTGAAGGTTTTTTTCCAATCTTTTTTTCCTGGTTTTTGAACATTTTACTGTTCATTGTCTTTGAAATATTAGCCTCCACTCAGCACCTACACTTCCTGTTTCCCAGAACTCCTCTCCTTTTACAAAGAAATTCTCATTTTCTTCAATTACTTTGCTTTCTTTCTGGTAATTTCTCATTTGCATTTTTTTTAAATGTTAAAATGTTTTAAATTATTCTTTATTTCTTCAAAGAAACATCTCCTTAGTCTTTTTGTACTGTGTCTCTGGGGACTGTCTGCATTATTTAGGGATCTATTTTGCTTTTAAGCAAAAAACTCCTATAAATATTGACTTCACCATAAAATATTGTCTTTTTACTGTATATGTTTATACTCTGATATTTACTGTATTCTTTTTGGACATATGAAGACATTTTCTATATTCATCAAAGAATATGGTTCCACAAGACTCACCAAAGACATTTCTTCTAGACAAAAGGGCTTTAATAACTAACTGTACAGATCTGGAGAGACTTGTCAGCTGCAGGAATCATAATATCATTGGAGAAAAACTTACATGAGCCCTCTCCCACTTTGAAAATATGATTTAAACTTATGACAGTTTTGTTTGTTTGTTTTCTTAGTTTCACAGTTGAACAGCTCATGGCCCCATTAAAAATGTGGGTTTATAGATATGAAGAAAAATTATGTTTCTGGACTCAGTCACATTCTTTTAAAATGCACTAAGAAAGGAAAGCAGATAATTTAGGAAAATGCATGAAGGTTTGAAAAGACCTCTAAGATCATGAAGTCCAACCTTTGACCAAACACCACCATGTCAACCAAGCCATGGCACTAAGTGCCAGGTCCAGTCATTTCTTGAACACTTCCAGAGATCGTAACTCCACCACCTCTCTGGGCAGCCCATTCCAATGCTTGTCCCTTCTTTCAGTGAAGAAATTCTTCCTGATGTCCAACCTGAACCTTACCTCATGCAGCTTGAGGCCATTTCCTCTTGACTTGTTGCTAGTTACGTTGGAGGAGGCAAACCTCCACCTTGCTACAACCTCTTCCAAGTAGTTCTAGGGAGTGATGAGCTTTCCCTGGAGCCTCCTTTTCTCTAGTCACAAACAACCCCAGCCTCCTCAGCAGTTTCTCATAAAACCCTTCACCAGTTTCATTGCTCTGGACACGTTCCAGCACCTCCATATCTTTCTTGGAGTGAGGGTCCCAAAACTGGACACAGTACTCAAAGCACAGCTTCACCAGTGCTGAGTACAGGGAAAGAATCACTTCCCTAATCCTGCTGGCCACACTATTTCTGATAGAGGCCAGAATGCCACTGGCCTTCTTGACCACCTGGACACACTGCTGGCTCATGTTCAACCTGTTGACCAGAATCCCAAGGTCCTTTTTCACAGGGCTGCTTTCCAGCCATTCCTCCCCTGGCCTGTAGCGCTGCGTGAATTTGTTGTGACCCAAGTGCAGGACCCAGCACTTGGCCTTGTTGAACCTGTCCAGATCCCTCTGCAGAGGCTTCCTATCTTCCAGTAGATCAACACTCCCACCCAACTTGCTGTCATCTGTGAATTTACAGAGGGTGCTCTCGATTCCCTTGTCCAGATCATTGGTAAAGATATTAAACAGGACTGGCCCCAAAACTGAGCCTTGGTAAAACCCACTAGTGACCATCCACCAACTGAACATCATTCATCACCACCCTCTGGGCCACTTTTTAACCCAGTGAAAAGAGCACCTATTCGAGCTGTGGGCTGCCATCTTTTCCAGGAGAATGCTGTGCGAGACAGTATCAAAGGCATTACTGAAGTCCAGGCAGACTACATCCATAGCCTTTCCCTTATTTATTAGGCAGGTCACCTGATCATAAAAGTAGACCCGGTTGGTTAAGCAGGATATAAACCTGTGTTGGCTAAACCTGTTCCCCTGGTTGTCCTGTATGTGCCATGTGATCGCACTCAAAATAATGTGTTTCATAACCTCTCCCAGCACCAGGATCAGGCTGACAAGCCTGTAGTACTCCAACTCCTCCTTCTGGCCCTTCTTGTAGATGGGCATTACATTAGCTAACCTCCAGTGATCCAGGACCTCCCGGGTTAACCAGGAGAGATAAATGATGGAGAGTGGCTTGGCGAGCTCTTTTGCCGATTGCCTCATATCATCATGTGAATCCCACCCAGCCCCGTAGCCTTGTGAGTGTCTAAGTGGTACAGTGTGTTACTGACTATTTCCTCCTGGTTTATGGGGTGCCTATTCTACTGCCCATCCCTGTCTACAAGCCCAGGGAGGTGGTTAGCCTGAGGATAACCAGTCTTTCTGTTAAAAACTAGGGTAAAAACGGCATTAAGTACCTCAGCTTTTTCCTCATCCTTGGCAACAATATTCCCTTCCTTGTCCAAAAAAAGGAAAACTAAGATGATGTGTCTCTTGGTTCTCATGTCTCACCCTCTTCAGAGTTATCACTAATCAAGCTCTTCACTACATCATCAACTCTCCTTTTGTTTTCCTCCTGGAACACTAATTATCATCTATTACAAATGTAAATCAAGCTTGTAGCACTGAAGTATACTTAACATGTTGCATATACATGAATTACAATATTTTATCAAGGACACTAACTCCTAAAAATAATCTGCGTGTAGCATTTCAAACCTGCTTTTGGCATTTTAAGGACTCTTCTTCAATAAGTTCTGCAGAACTTATTGAGGGAGAAAATGGAACAACTGGGAGAAAAAAGTAAGCCACTCTCACTCTTTTTTAATGAGGCTATGCAGAATACTGTTGTCTCTCTCACTAGCAAGGTGCCATGCTGAGAGCTGGAAGAGAGATCTGTTGTATAAGTGTTTTATTTCTTTACAGAAAAAAAGAAAACCTATTGGCTTTTTCAAGCCCTTAATAAAAGAGCAATTAACGTGAATCTTTATAGTCAAGGGGCAAAGCTTTCTGTGTCATGGATGGAACAGAATTTTCTCAATTCAATGTCTCAGGGGCTGTAAAATACATCCCTTGTGATTACTCCAGAGCTTCTACCACCTCGTCTACTGATTTCAAAGTTAGCAGAATCAGATTTCGAAAACAGTCATATACTTTTAGTTAGGGCCCAATTGCTTATTTCACCATTCAAAATGTTATTCAATTGTATCTTGAAAGAATTCAATGTCCTTGAAAATACTAAATAACAAGCAATTTAAAAGCAATGAAACTATATTAAATTACCCTGTAATACAGGTTTGTATATTTTTATATTAGTAGCCTAAATTTTGTTTTCTTTGGGATTTTGGGGGTATTTATCTGTCAAAAAAGAAAGATGGTTCTAAGATCTGTTTTTATTGTCATGATCTGTCCCAGAGTTCCTGTTTGACCTTGAAGAAATCCCGACGAACTCCGTGGTAGTGCCAGTTAAGGTGATAAATCCACATAACAGAGCTCAGATTCATAGTCTCAGTCACTAAAAAAGAAAAGCTTTGTTTTTGCTAAACCTGACTTAGTCATTTTAAGGAAAGTTTTCATTTCTTAGAAGAGTTCTTTCGTGATTATACAGGCCAAACTTTAATTTTTCTCACAGCATCTAGCCAGTCACTCACACTGGCAGACTTAGGTGAAGCCTGCATTAGATCAGCTTATCCAATCAAAATTCAGAAGACTATAAAACCATTCCATAGCACCAAATGAAAGTTCAGGTAATTCACTGGCTAGTGGATACACTGCTTAGCTGGGAATTTATGAAATAGGGCTGATTTTAAGTAGTCTAAGCCTTTTTCCTATGCTCCCAGCTACCTGAAATTTCAGAATGCCACTTTTCTCTCTCCTCACTTTTTTAAACTACTGCCATGAGTGAAGGCTCACTTAGAAATCAGGGAATCTAAGAATTTGGCCTTTCTTAGCGGGATTGTTTCAAAGCCACATCACTGACTTTTGGAGAGCACACCATAATCAGCTGACTGCAGGGGAATTCAGACCGGAGAGATGCCCCAGTTACCCTGTTGAATTGCCTCCGTACAAAACTCAGGTGGCCAGACGCAAGAAAATAGATTTTTTTCTGCATAATCTGGAAAGGGAGACACATGGTGGATGTTTTTAGGTGCCTTCTCCTATGGCTACTTTTTTGCCCACACATTTTATAAAGTGAAATGTACAACCTCCAGAGAAGATTAAGAGACGTGTTGTGCTCATTAAGAAGATATTTTATCTTTGGAACAGGAAATTAAAAAAACCCAAACCAAACCTAAACCAAAATTCCTTATATAATTCATCACTGGCAAACCGTAATTTCATTGAGAGTCAGGTTTGGGTTTTTTTTGAGGACGGAGTCATGGTTGTTTGTAGACTGTTCCTCAAGTATTAACTACATATCATGTGGGTACAAGTTTTGAAGAGAATAGTGAGCTCTATTATTTAAAATTCAGTACTAGAGATATGCCTAATTTAAAATGCCTTAGAAAATTATGTGTAGTTGGTTCATGTCCACAGATTTCTAAAAACTTCTTTGTTACACAGCTACTGCAATTTGTATTTCTTTTAAATTATTTCTTTCATAATAAACCCAAGCTTTTAAAGCAATTTGGTAAAACTGTAAAATCTAAAAGGTCTGTAGTCCTCATAAAAAGGCAGCGATAAGAAAGAAAATTGCTGTGAATGATGTTCTGTCATATAGGTGATAAAAAGGAACTAAAACCAAGTGCTTCATCAATTGCTAATATAATCACAGAGTCACCACTCTGCACTTTGGAAAGTAAGCAGCTGACAGTTTGATTAAATTAGTACCATTTTACAATTAGTATTTTTGCACCTTTAAATATGAAGTGTGGAAGGGTCCTAGAGCAAAACTTGAGATCCTGTCTCACAAACGGTCTTGCAGGGATTTTCCCTCTGGCATACTGACCACCAAGACCCCTTCAACATTTCTGGACAACCCGGACCCCTTCAATATTTGTAAGCCCAGGAGTGTCTTGTGAAAGGAACCTGATATGTCTGTATTGACAGTCCTGTAAGAGCTTCAAGTTCATAAATTCTGATGGGCGCTCAGTCTTTGCTTTTCATCAGTGTGACAGCCAGTCATGCAGCAGCCCTGCCTCCCAGGTCTGGTATTACAGGAAGGGAATCTTGAAGGGTGGGCCACAGTAACCTCATGGTGCCCTGCAGTCAGTGTCCAGGACGAGGTCAAGTGTCCCAGCAAGGTCAGAACTGTGCCTGCAGTGGATTTTCTTGTTGATCAGCAGCTTCAATGCCTCCTGGTTTATTTTCTCGTGAGAACAGTATAAGCTTCCAGGGAAGCTAAGAAGTATCTTATGGAGAGAAATAGAAAATTTTGTGTGTAATTTAAAGCAGCTCTAGCAAAATTACTGGAAAACATATGATACATAGTAGGAGATAATAATTCTGCATTTACAAAAGGTTGGTCAAGACATTATAACAGATCTTTCCTATCTCTTACCTCCAGGATCCCAAGAAATTGGATTAATATGGGTAACATTTTCCTTCCCAACTGTACAAATAGCTGAATTGTACTATGTTCTTTACTAAAGCTATACCTTCACCTACAGGGCATATTTTAGATTCTATCATTATTTTACTTCTTTTTTTTTTTCATCAGGGAACACATTCAAATTTTTTTGTATAGAAAGAATTTTGCAAACCTGCCTTCTGGAATATCTACAATAATCTACTCAATATCATTACTAAGGACACTATTGCTCAGAGAGACATTGCTCTCAGATTTAGAGAGTCTGCTAATGTAATGTGATATTTAAAAAATACAGAAAGCTTGGGTTTTCTTTATACATTTTATTTTATAACTGATCATGGACATAACCACTCAGTTTCTACTGGCATTTGCCTCCTATCAAATAAATTAAGTTCAGCAAAACAGCTTTCATTACTCTGAGATGAAACCACATGCTACAATTCTAGCTACTGAAGTATGTATTTTACTTGCAAGGCATATGTAATGTGAGTCAGAATCTCTTTAGTTATGGGCTTACCAAACTTACTGCTTTATATGCTTCTACTTTTATGCAATGGGTTTTTTTTCTTAATATTTTTTTCCCACTTTTTCAATTTAGATTGAATTAAGAAGAAATCTAATTTGTGCTCCCTCTTAATTTGCCTTGCAAATGACATAACAAAGCAGAAAGACTTACATCAGGTGAAGTTAATGCTCATTATTGATATTAATTTAAGCAACTGCACTGTTTCTTAAGTATGTGATGTGCCTCTGAAGTGGCCATATTAGAAGGCAGCAAGCCAAAAGGTTAACCTTTTAAAAGGAAATGGATTATTAATACCTTGTCAAACCTTTGGCATTTCTGTCTTTTCTACCATCCTACAAGCCTGGCAGGTATATTGCTGAATAAATTTGTGAAATTTTATTCCAAATCTTTACACTGAATATGACTGTTTGACAAGAAAGTGAGAACACAGGGAAGATTCACAATTTGAGAAATAACACTGTTTTGATTTTAAAAGATGAAACATGTTTTCAAAATAGGTCAAATAGCTCCACAGTGAATAACTTCATAAATATAATGGGTTGTGCAGCAGTAGAGAAGGATTACCTGTGATTTGACACTTACTACCTTAGAATCAGCCCTTACGACCCTATGATAACAGGACAATCAGTAACAAAAATGAGAGAAGTTTGAATTTACATTAAAAAAGATAAAAGAATGCATACAATAAAATATATTTCTATAGAAAAGGAATGAATTCAATATGAAAAACTGCCCATTGAAATAATTTGAATATAAATTGGAATTCTAATTGAATTTTGACTCTACAAACCAAATCAAGCCTTAAAAACGAAGTCTACCATTTCCTTCCATTACAACAGCTCAGGAGGAAATAGGAAAAACAATACTATCTTCTTTCTTATCCCCGATTTTCAGGTTTCATTGATATGTCCTGTTTATAATATGGAAAATGCTACATTTCTCCTTGAATATATAACTGTAATCACTTTACCATTGACAAGACAAGTAAGGTCTTTTTGTTCTTCTAAGCATTCTGATTAGAAATAGATATTGTTGACCTTAAATGTCTCTAAGTAGAAGATTATTCTCAAAACAAGAGAGCGAATATACTTTGATATGGGAGATTAAGTCATTCTTCATGCTCTCTGCAGAAGTTTTATTATGATTGTCATTTATTACAAACCCAATTTGGGATGTATATTGGCAAAAACTTATTAACTCTTCATGACCTCTGAAGGTCTCTGTGACAGTAGCTACTAGTAAAAGCCTATTTTTAATAGCAGGATATTCATACCCTACTAAGCACTGATTGAACACTTGTTGACAGTCTGAAGAAACACAGTGACCACATTGCCTTCCCATCATCAATGTCTTTATCCTAGACCTAAAGACCAGACACAAGTAATGTTAATTATGTAATGACACTGATATAGGGCCTACAGTTTTTACTATCTTCTATAAATTAAAGGTAGCAGGGTATGGAAAAAGGAAGGTATCTTTCCGAGATATTAAAATTTACTTTACAAAGACAATCACTGAATCATTTGCTCTTCACTCTTTTCCCAGCAAAATAGAGTTGTTTTAGTGATAGATTTATGACAGCTTAAACACTTTTTTGGTAATAATCTTTGTGAGGAAATATTTGTCATACCTCAGTGAGGAAGTCAAACCTTTACTAGGGCATTAGATACTGTCAACAGGAGTCTAGTTCTCACCTCTGATTCCCAAGTCCAAAACTGAAATTCTTAATGTAGCCTAGTGAATGAAGGTCACTTTCATGTTTGTTGTTTGTTCATTTTGGTTTTGCTTCTTTGTTTGTGGGTTTGTTTGTTTATTTGGGTTCTTTTAGGGGGTGATGGTGTTTACTTTTGACTAATACAGTTCTTATTGTGCCAGCAGATCTTCTTCTGAGTGAATAACTGAGTATTCACAGTCTTAAACGCTTATGTTTGCAATCTTTAAATTTAATTTGAGTCCTTATCACATGTCTACTACAAATCCCTTTCTACTAAAGCATTTAATTTTTCATGAAAGATACAAAGGCTTTAAGGTAAGAAAGTAAGATGTGCCTCTTATCACCACTAAAGTAGAAGATAGGGCATTGCAGATCTAGTCATTCTGTGTCACATTTATTTCTGGTTATGGAAAACTATGTTACAGGAGGTTGCATCATATTAAAGATTTTCTATTTCTGAGCAGTGTGTGTATAAGTCTACATACTGTCTCTTTATGCCTAGAGCATCTGTTAGTAGGAATATTATCAACTCCAGCTGCCTAAAGGCAGATTGTAAGGAACACATTTGCAAAGCAATCTGATGCATAAAATGTGCAAAATTTTCTATGCTGTATAATCCTATTTCTTCAGTTTCATTTCAAATTAATTTACCGATCACTATAGATAATGCTTCAGTCTGACAGCATGATCTTATGCAGAATGCAAGTCAATGAATAATACTTGGAGCAGGGATTTATTAACTACTTTAAATATTTTAGCTATATTTTTCCCCCTAAATATTTTCATTCTGTAATCAAGACTATTACAATCAGAAAAACTTTGATTCCTTTTTATGAAGATGGTGCTAAATCTGTGTGGGGATGGAACCAGTCAATATACTGGAGGTCATTCAGAGACCACCATCCAGAGGGACCTTGACAGTCAGGAGAAATGGGCTGAGAGAACCCTCATGAAGTTCAACAAGGCAAAATGCAAAGTCCTATCTCAAGTAAGGAAGACCTTGGCAGTGATAGACTGGGCACTGAAAGACTAAGGAGCAGCTCTGGCAAAAACACCCTGGGGACCCTGGGGGACAGCGAGCTGAACATGAGCCTGCAGTGTGCCCTGACAGCAAAGACAGCCAGCAGCACTAATGGAAGCACAGTCAGCTGGCCCAGAGAACTGATTATTCATGCCTTTACTCAGAACCGATCACACAACATCTAATTAGTGTGTCCTGTACAGGAAAGACATAGATAAGCCACCACAGTGGTCAGGACAGGACCACTTGCCTTTTGAGTTTTTTGGACCAGGGTTTATTCAGCCTTAGAAGAGATGCCTGCGGGGTTCCTAACAAAAGCATGTCTTTGCCTGTGGGAAGGTCAGAAAGGAGACAGAGCCAGGTCCTTCAACATAGAATCATAGAATCAGTCAGGTTGGAAAAAACCTCTGATATCATTAAGTCCAGCAGGTAACTTAGCACTGCTGAGTCACCACTAAGCCATGAAGCATGGGGGGAGGATAAGAGTCATCAGGTACAATGTGAAATGGAGCAGTTTCTGCATGTAGAGAGAAACTTTTACCACATGAGTACACCCAGTCAGCAGAGAAAGTTGCCCAGAGGTATTGCATTGACCCTGTCTTTGGAAACTTTCAAAACACCTGGACAGAGTGCTGAGCGACCTGGCTGACCCTTATAGCTTCCCTGTTTTGATTGGGAAGTTGGACTAGAGATTTCCTTAAGTACCTTCACATCTGAATTGCCCTTTGATCCTATAAATACAACCTGATTTTTTTGTGGGGGGGAAGACTATAGTACTACATTTTCAAAGGTATTTTTGTTTATATATTTAAGTTGAAGAGCACTTGTAAGATTATTTGACTAGTCTCATTTGGCTACTCTACTACCATACTTCTGTGAAACATTCATGGTAAATTCCAGACCTAACAAAAATTTTAACAATTTTGATTAATCACTAATGATTATTTTACTTTTTCCAATATAATATATAAAAATCAGAGTTAATCTAAAGGGTTTATATGCAAACTTTTTTTGTATTAACAGTTTTATAATTTTAACCCTAGATTACAGTAACCTAGATAGGCTTTTTAAACCATATGACATAGGTGATCTGATCAATGTGACATAAGTAATCAAACAAGAGATATTCTTTATTGTATTGCAGTAGTAATGGAGCAGTACAGAATAAACTGCTTTCCTCTCCTTGACATGAATACATCTCTGTGTTCAGGACTTTCTAGAAAAGAAAAAAAAACACAACACAGAAAGCCTTGATGCAAAAAGAAGTCTGGAATAACTGGCATATACTGCTTTCAGATTTATCCAAGAGGAAAGTTATTTAGAACATCTGTCTCACATGTCCTGTCTCTTTTAATAATATCAGAACTACAATGAATGGCTTAGATAAGATGCACTTACTGGATTGTCATCTATACACTAAGAATGGCATTTCATACCACACCGAATGACTTCAATAACCTTCTTAATGGTATTTTATTCTTTTTAAACATGGAGAGTTACAGAATTGCAATCCCTGAGAATGAAGAAAGAGAAAAAAAATTACAATTAGGTTGGTGAAACACTGGAACACTTTATGTTTAGTCTCTATGAAGTTTGAGCATATCTGTTTCTACAGAAACATCTTTCTAGTTGGCATGGTCTGGATACCATTCATCTTTTTGAATAATTATGCAGCAGTACTGGTTTTGGATGGAATAGTAGCTAGCATGGGGCTGTGTTTTTTGATTTATGATAAAAACAGTGTTGATAATACAGGGATGTTTTAGGTTTAGCTGAGCAGTGCTTACAGAGTGTCAAGGCCTTTTCTGCCTCTCGCCCCAACCCACCACTGAGGAAGCTGGGGGTGTGGAAGAACTTGGGAGGGGACACAGCCAGGACAGCTGATCCCAACGGACCAAAAGGAACGTTCCAAACCATATGTCATCATGTTCAGCAGTAAAAGTTGGGATGTCTCGAGTTGTAGCATTTATCTTCCAAACTAACTGTTCTGTGGTTATTTGAAGACCTACTTTCCTGGATATGACTTGCCTACACACGGACACTAGTGAATGAATTCCTTATTTTGCTTTGCCTTTATGCAGCATTTAAAACTGTCTATATCTCAACTTATTAGTTTTCTCACTTTTCCCCTTTAGATTCTATTTGCCCCTGAACAAGGGGCTGTGTGGGGCTTATGTGCATACCAGGGTTAAACCTCAACAGCTGCTCACAACAATCTACTTTCCCCAAGAGAAAAAAAGAAATCCTGAAAAGAGTTTATGTGATCTCTGAGTCATAAAAGCATCTGAAGATGTGGAAGATCTAAAAGCTGCAAAAGAGATGCGTGAGAAAGATCTGAGGTGCAGCTATTTCATTTGAAGATCATCCATTCTGAGGAAGAAGAGAAATAACAGAAAGATACATCAATCAGTTTTCTTTCACTCCCGTTAATCCTGTCATGCTCTATCTTTCTAAACTTAGCACCTCCTAGATGAGCTAAGTATTTTAGGAAATACCAGTATGTACCTTAAAAATTTCTAGTGGCTAAAAATTCTTAGTTAAAGGTCTTAGAGCTACCATGAGGAAAAAAAATTGTTAATAACAATAATGAATTTAGACCAATAATATGTAGCTGAAACATTAATACACTCATTTATCAGAATATTATCCTTCCTTAGCCATAAAATTTTCTTAATTCTGGTACCAACTGCCTGACAAATTCAGGGCTGACCAAAAGCTAAAGCAAATTGTCCAAATGCCTCTGAAACACTGACAGGCTTGGGGCATTGGAAAACTCTCCAAAAAGCCAGTTCTGGTGTTTGACCACCCTCTTGGTAAAGAAATGCTTCCTAATTCCAAGTCTGAATCTCCCCTGACACAGATTTGAACAATTCCACTGCATCCTATCACTCGATACCAAGGAGAAGAGATCAACACCTCCCTCTCCACTTCATGTCCTTTGGAAGCTGTCAAGAACAATGACATCACTTTTCAGCCTTCTTTTCTCCTAACTAGAAAATCCCAGGGTCCTCATGTTCTCTTCACAGGACATTCTTTCTCCAACCCTTTCATCACCTTCTTGCCCTCCTCTGGATGCATCCAAATACGTTCATATCTTGAATTGTGGGGCCCAGAACTTTGCACAGTACTCCAGATAAGGCTGCACCAGCACTTAATGAAGTGGGTTAATAACCTCTTTTGGGAGGCTGATGATGCTGTGTTTGATGCACCTGCTCTTTTGGCTTCCAGGCACATTTCTGACTCCCATTGTGCCTGCTGTTGATCAGCACCCCCAGATCCCTCTCTGCGGGGGGGTCTCCAGCCACTCTCCTTGCAGTATGTACTTGTACCCAGCATTACTCTGTCCCAGGTGCACAATCTGTCTTTCAGATTCTTATGTTCCATTAATATTATTTCAGATAATAAATTACTAAGGTTATTTTACAGATGAACTTCTAAATCTGTTGGATATTAAACAATACAGCAACATATTACTTTAATGTCTTTTAATAATTTCTGCAGGAGCTGCCAAGTTTTCTTTTTCATTAATTCCAAAGCAATATTAGTTGGGTACCTCATCAAGTCAATACAGTCATATTGTCTCTAATTTCGCTGTCCTTCACTGATTTGCAATTTATTATCATACCTTGAGATTTTCAAAGGCAGTTCTTAAAGTAGTACTCAACATCTTATAAGTCATACATACTTTATTCTTGGACAATTGAAGTTATGTGGGCTGTACTGATATATGTTCCTGTGTCTAGAACTGCATTCTGGATTTGCAAGACATTTTCATTTTAAATATCAATATCATACAAATGCACAATACTTTCTTTGAAACACAAATAAAAAATACTTCTTTAAATAGATCTCAAAAAGTAATTGCACAGAAAAAAAATTACTGTTTCTTTTCTAGCAGAGTTCTTTGGTGTCTGAGCTACATATTTAATATTTTAAGTGGCATTGTGTGCACTGCATCAATTTCATGTAGTTGCTACTTTCTTTTTTGAAGTCGAATTGTTGTGTGAAAATGTTCCCACTGTTTTACAGAAGGTTATTTCACAAGCACAATTATTTTTGTTAATGGTTGTGTTAATCCAATGAAAAATGACAGTATGTTAGTGTAACAAGATATATTTATTATGAATCCAATTCATCGTCTACAGGTATGCTTAAGTGTTAATTTTTATTTTTATTTTTTAATTAACAAGGTCAGTATCAGAACTCTTTCCCCTCCCCCCCCCCATCCCCAGGAAGCAATACTAATTAGACATACCTAATTATTTGGACCATTTTATCAATGCTTTAAAATATCAGATATTTTGCCTGTCCAACATGCTTCTCTTGTTCCCATTTTTCTTCCACTCTGTTCTTGGGAACTCCCAGAAGTTTTTATGAACAATTAAACAAGCAGTATTGAGAATGTAGAGAAGACAATGGCTAATGCGTTAAGAATTCCTAAATTCCTTCCTGAGCTGATAATTTCAAAAGACATTTTAACTTTATTGTCTGTTGTTTAACACAGTGCTCAGCTATTAATGTAACAGATGAACTTCTGATACATAATCTGGCATTTTTCAGATACAGAATGTGAGTAAAACTGAGACTTTTATTATAACTCCTCAGTATCACCCTTTATAACTAATAGACTGGGCTGATTTTACTGGCATAGAGTTAATTTTCTTTACGTTAGCTCGTATGCGTTTATGTTTTGGATTTGTGATGAAAACAGTGTTGATAACAGAGGAATGTTTTCGTTATTGCTAAGCAGTGCTTACAGAGTCAAGGTCTTCTCTGTCTCTCATCCCACCCTGCCAGCGAGGAGGTTGGGGGAGCACAGGAAGTGAGGAAGGGGCACAGCCAGGATGGCTGACCCCAGCTGACCAAAGGGATATCCCAAACCATATGACTATATGCAGGTTGCTGTTTCACTGAGTGGTTCCCACTGTGCAATCTGGAGATGTTTGCCGGGCTGTGTCTTAATGTCACATATTTTTGTGGTTTAGACTGCTAGTTGGCTCTGGAAAAGCTAGACAGAGATACATAGAGAAGGTAAGAATCGTTTCAATTTATGCTTTGAAGCTAGGCATGCTTCATTTTCTAATGCAGCACATAAGGTGTTGAGTCATAAAGTGACTTGCCCATTTTTGTATGGAAAATCTTTGAACTCATGGGAAATGATGAATGAATTCCTTGTTTTACTTTGCGTGTGTGTGTGTCTCTTGCTTCACCTATTAAACTGTCTTTTTCTCAACACAGAAAATTTCTTTTATGGTTCTGATTCTCTCCTGTATCCCACCCTGGAGGGAGTGAATGAGCATCTGTGTGGTGCTTCATCGCCATCTGGGGTTAAACCACAACAAGGACAAAATTACGTAAATTATAAAAATGTCTCTGTAGGATTAGGAACCCGTACATCATTTTTAGTCATCTTTGTTCTTCACTATTCAGTGAACAAACTTGCCTTACTTAATGTAGCAAGATAAAGTTATTTTGGGATATTACTTGAATGGTTCTGCATCAATGTTTTCTAATTAAAAACTACTTTTCTCATAAGTTAAAAATGAAATTATTACTGCAGAGTTTTGCCTCATGGAAGTAAAAAATCATTATGTTATTTATCAGTTCTAACTTTCAACTTTGATGTTAGATCACAGACCAAACATTTTGAAACATTACTTTTTTCCCATTCTAAAGACAGAACTTGCACATGACCTTAGATGTCAGGCAGGAAGCTGATTGCTGAGAGTGAGAGAAGCCAGCAGAGGAGAAGCTCATCAAGAGGCACAGTATCCAACCAAGAGAGAAGGGCTGGGACAGGGATACCGTACAGGACGTCTGATAACCAGGCAAGTCATCAGTGACCAGGTATCCCTAAGGCTATGTGGAAGTCTGTACCCATGGGCCAGGATCAGGAAAGCAACCCACCTCCAGCTAGAACTCAGAGTAAACGCATGGAAATGCTATTCCCACATGAAGCATAGAAGGTGCCAGACAGGTTTACTTCAGCTCCTTCTCATCCAGCCCTTTTCAATCATGGCTGTACAGCTGCACTGTAGCAACACGTACTTAGGGAACATGGTATGTTTAAGGGCCAATGCTGGGATTTTGCTCATAGCATTGTCTAGTTTCAAAAAAATGGTGAGATTCAACGTGAGCACATTTTTTTCTGGAATACTACATTGTACAGAATAATAAGATGTGGCGCAGCTACATGACATGATGCTAGCTCCCTGCCAAAGCACATTATACAAAAAGCTGTTTGCAACTCAGGAAAGCTTCCATCAATTCATACATTCAAACTGAAGGTATCATGGGAGCCTTATTGGTATACAAATGCCTTGCACCTGTTCTTTTAACAGATACAGATGAGAAAAGTGGGATGCTGGTTCTTATAATGCAGACCAGAAGGTATTTACCTTACTCTGTACAAATAACAAGTTACAGGATTTGTCTTAGGATTTAATGTACAATTTAAGGTAAAAAATAAACAAGCAAAATATTTACAGTACCATAAAATGTTTCCTTTAAGTAAAACATATGTTTTGAGCTAGTGAACATTCTTTGATTTTCCCATCTTCCTGAAAGCAGAGTAAATAACTTGTCACACTGTGATATTAATGAGTTATATAGTGAAACGAATCTCTTACTAAAGGGAACACAACAACCAGCAACAGATATAAGTGATAAAATTGAAACTACATATACAAGAACAGCAAAATATAAGATAGCCATAAAGATAGGTACAAAATAGCTGTTTTCTTCATTATCTTACTCTGTATAATTTATATTTCTATTTAAGTATTTATGTCATCCTTCCTTCATTTTTTGCCAGAAGTCATTCATTATTACATCTCCATTTCAGAAATTAAATAATTCTTTAAAACCTCTCTATTTTACTTTCTCAAATTTTACAGAAGTCACTGGCTTGTCTTTAGCCTCTGTTAAAGAGGAGCTTTTCTCAGTACAAGAGAGACATGGAGCTCATGAAACAGGTCTGGTGGAGGGCTATGAAGATGATTAAGAGACTGGACCATCTCTCTTACGAGGAAGGGCTGAGGAAGATGGGCCAGTTCAGCCTCGAGAAGAGACAACTGAGAGGGGACTTTATCAATATATACAAGTATCTAAAGGGAGAATGCCAAGAGGATGGAGCCAGGCTCTTCTTAGTGGTGCAAAGCAATAGGACAACAGGAAATGGACAGAAACTGACGCACAGGAAATTCCACCTGAATATGAGGAAGAACTTTACTGTCCAGGTAACTGTACAATGGAAAAGATTGCCCAGAGAGGTTGTGGATTGTCCCTTCACTGGAGTTTTTCAAGAACCGTCTGGATGCAATCCTGCACAAGGTGCTCGAGGATAATCCTGCTTGTGCAGGGAGGTTGGACCAGATGACCTACTGGGATCCCTTTTACCTTACCAATTCTGTGATCCTGTGATTCTATTTAGAAAACTAGACACATTTTTTTTTAAATGAAAGATATTTGGGACACTACTCAACTATGACTCTGAGAAAAATTATACATTAAGAAAAAAAGATACGTATTTTGAGGAATTTCTTCAGCCTTTGAAACTCTATCTTTCCTAGGCTTTTGGTTGTTCATTGAAGTAAAAGTGTTGCGCAAAGCCCTGAACACTGTCTCATTTCAATGTCAGCCATGCTTTGAGCAGGAGGTTCCAGCCTAGACAGCTTCTGGGTTCCCTTCAAACTTGATTGATTCTATGATTTATGAATTCCAGAAATATTTTTCATTACCATTGCTATTTATCTGGAATCCAATTAATTAATTTAGTCTGTGAGAGTTTTAAGGTTACCAAACCTTTCTTTAAAACGTATGAAGGTTTTTTCTCTGGAGTGAAAAGTATAAAGGGAGGCAGTTACAAAATTGTTTGATGTTACCATTATTGTGTTTTTCAGGCTGTCCTTAAAGTTCTGAAATCTTACTTTCAGATATAAGTTTACATCTGTAATTTTGTTAATACAATAAAATTATTTTAAAATGGACACACAAATATATATATACTATAAAGTCAAAAATAGATTTTCTATACAAGGGAAAGTGGTATACAAAATATTTATTTATTTAGACCTATAATTTGGATCTCTGTTTACTATTTGTGAAGTCAATATAATTATGGATTAGGTACAACTGGAAAAACACCTTTCACATACAATTTGATTATCTGATTTGTTTCTGTTTCTATTGACAGAATTTATTATGAAGCTCTTGCTTCAAGTATGTTGCCTTTGTCAAGTATGTTTGCCTTTACTTGACAAGGGGTTTGTATGAAAGAACAAAACAAACACAGAACAAATACCTTGTGGCTTGCTAGTGAACTATCCTTCTTAGGTTTTCTATATACAAGAGCTGATGTTCCATCTGTGTAATACATTTTTCCACCTGAAATGCATGTATGTAATTAAATGAATCACAGCAACACATTTGGTATTTGTCTAGATTCTCAAATAAAAAAGCATTCTCTTTCACAAATACTTACAAACAAAAATCAAAAGAGGTTGCAAAGCCAGTCAAAATGAACATACAATAAATCCAACCATACTGAAGACTGGAAAAGTCATAGTATAGTGGAAAATATATCTCTGCGTGGGGATCTCCAAACATAAAGATGGGAGATGTTTTGGAACAGGAGCAGACTTAGGCTCTAGATTGTGTATATATAATCTTTTCCATTGTCTAGTAGAGGCCAATAGGTTACAATGGAGGAAGGTTGGGAAATTTAGAAAGATGTGTGTGACAGAATAAGGCAAGAGTGTGGTACTTAGACTGATGCATAACCGAAAGCATCTGTGAGACAAACGAGGCCTGGACTACATACAACGGCACAGTTTGAGCTGACTAGATTAATCCAGTGTCTGCTTGCAAGTCAAGAAGTACAAGTGAACTCTGTTATGTAACTGTTGTCAGCTTCACAGACCTGGAGATGGAGATCAAGGGATGAAAAGAGCCCCAGTAGCAACCATTAATTTGCCTTAGATAAAGAAGTTGCCCTGGGAACTTCATAAATTCCAAGACTTACACCGACAGCCTAACTCAGAAACCAATAAGTAATGAAGATAATCACCCCTTGTCATGTAAACTCTATACTTGGGTTTTCAACTCCACCCTGCAGATGAAGCCCAAGGCAGAAAAGCTGTATGCTGAGACTCCGACTCAGTTGTACTTAGTGGTCACACTGAATGTGTGATTACCCTGGATTCCCAGTACAGGTCCAACCTAGATCAAAGGGAATGGAGAGGCACAGGGGTTGAGGTGGGTGTCTGTGGGTGTGTGTGTGAGGAGTAGTGTGTATCTGTTAGAATTGAAATCTTAAACTAGAACTCCTTCTTAAGCTAGAAATCATTCTCCACTCTCCACCCGCCCTGCTTATTTACTAAATGTTAGATTAAATACCAGTTCTTGCAGGCATGCCTCCCACAATTTCCTTGTGTTCCTTGTGATGTTAGGAATGCATTTGGGGGACGGATAAGATCTGGAGCTTTCCAGTGACAGGTAGTACATAACAGATACTATGTCCTAGCAGTGGAGAAGCATTGCAAGAGGAAACTATCCCATTAAACTATTTCCCTTATCCTTTACCATAAATATTGCAGAAACAGAATCTATTGATCAGGCAGTTTATTTCAACATTAATTTAATTAAACATTCTCTTGTGAAAAAAAAAAAAAACACCAAAATCCTGGATGTTTAAAAGGAATAGGTACAAACTGAACAAAAGAATAAAGAAATGAAGATAAGAAAAGAGACTAAGTCAAAAAACCATCTACAGCATTGGGAACTGCAATATAAATCACACCATAAAGAATTTTAAAAGAATGTAGGTAACAATAACGAAATTATTTATAATTTGGGAAAAGAAATTAATTTCCGTCAAAAAAAATCACAAAATCTAGTTATATCTTTCTGATGTCTAATAAAGGATGTATGAATGCTCATTAGCTCTATGTGTGGGCAGTTTTAGTTTTTACATAATATTCTCATTAAAATGAAAATAAGGAAGAGATTGTGTTACAGCTTTTTTTTTATGCCATGATCATAAGAGAAATGATGATAAACTAATTATATTATTCTAGCCACAGATATGAGAATACTTGGAAATAGGAATAATTTGGAGCAAATAAATTTCTAAATGGAAAATGATACAGAAAATAATTTCTCTAAGTAGTTACAAATTGGATTATTTTTGGTGAAAAATAACATTCAATTTATGTTATTTCTGGCTTCTATATGATTTTTCTTTCTTTATATTTTAATAACACTTTTCTATTGACATAGAAAGATTTTATTTATAAAAAATACTCAGTTTTTCCCTTTCAGAACCTGGCATGAAGTTTTTCCTTAAGGTAGATGTCTAACAAATGCAAGAAGGTATTATCAGAAACATAGAATTCTGTTTTGAAGGTCCCTAAACAAACTAATTAGAATCCAATTTGATTTTAAATGATTATGCATATCATTTTTCATTAAAGATGAAAGTAGATAAATAACAAATTTTTCATTACAAACCTGTTGCGGAATAAAATGTTGATTCATGATGGTGATGGACAAGCCACATTTAAAACTTTGACAGGGGCCTATTTTGGCAGAAGGCTTCTCAGCAGGGAAATATGGGCATATTGGAAGAAGAAAGTCTGCTCCAGCTGGTCAGGGTCCAGATTTGTGTCATTCCAGTCTAACAAGATTTGTCCCTGGCTCCCCTGAGGTAGGGGATCAATTACAGCTGGCCATTTCTTCAACTGCATAAATGATCTCTTGGTAAACATGGTTAATTAATAGGCTGACTCAGTAAATATATACTCCTTGACATTATAGACAAATGAAACATTTTCCTTTTGCTCAATAAAAGCTAAGGTACATCTTTTTACTTTAAACATTTTGTTATGATTACCATTTTCCTGGTAGGTCTTGTCTGGGGAACCATTTAATTACCACTCCAAAGATTTTCCAACCTTTTTAAACAGGCAGCTTTAAGGTAAATAGACACTACAAATACAAATTCTACTGGACCAAATACATAAAAATACTTTTTCAGCTATCAATTGAGACTGAATAAACTCTTCAGACTGGTCTTGTGGAGTTTCAGGGTTGGTTTGTTTTTGTTTTGTTTTTTTTTTTTTTTTGTTGGTTTATGGGGTTTTGGTGTTTTGTTTGTGGGTTTTGGGTTTTTTTGCAGCTCCAAATCACACACTTCAAGATCATTGTGTTATTTAACCATTTTTTTTCTCACTTCACTTCCAGTGGGGAAGAGATTTAAAGGACACAAACTTTTCCCCTTCCCTTCCATACCATCACAATTCATATGCTCTATGCTTAAGTTCAAAGCTTATCAAAACCTTTTTTTTTTTTTCTGACAAGCCACAGAGAAAATACACTCAAAAAGGACATAATTTTTTCTATTTTTAACTTTGGATACTATTTCTAATGTTCTTTACAATTCTACTTATATTTGTCATAATACAAGTTCTTCTCTCTGACCATTGCCCGAAGTTTTCTGATTTATTTTTAATTCATTACTGAATTATTCTTTTCTCTGCCTTCTCATGAGTTTAGTAATGCCCATCTACTTCCCTCACACTACTCACTGTTTTTCTATCTTTTGTGTTTACCCTACTCAAGTCCTGTTATCTTTTCCTTGTCTATTCCCTGGACTCTTATTGAGTCTTGCTCCCAGTCTCACTTCCCTGTCCCCTTTGCCCACAAATACTTGCTAATATCTGATGTTGCAACCCAAAATAGAGAGTTAAAGGGAGAGTATTCTTATGCGCTAAAAAAAAAGAAAAAATAAAAAAATAAAAAATATATTGTTATTACCATGATTTGAGACTTTGGTTATTAAAACACCTTTTCAGAAAACAGAATGGATGTTTAATGCAAAGCAAATAAAAATGTTAGTCACATCAGAGGGGTAAAAACACTTTTATGCTTCCATGTGACCTTAAAGTATTTAGCAAAAGACACCTAAAGCTGCACAAATCCCAGTTCAATAAGCCTTATCGTGGTCTATAACTTTACTATATAAAGCAGTTTTTACTCTTAGGTCTGGTAATTTTTTGACACTTTATTTTTTTTATACCCAGAAGGAAAATATATGCTTGACTACCGGGGTAGCTCAAGAAACAAACTCTTTCCAAGATTAAGTAAAGCATCTAAATCACTGATGTCAAACATTAAACTGAAAATCTTGCTGGAAAACTGGTTTTGTCATTATTCAAATTTCCTTCCAAGAGTGTTACCACAGGGAATACCCTAATAGATAAAGAAAGGGGCTTTTATTATGTTGTTATTATTTTTTGTCTCCTACTTTTCAAGAATATATGCTATGATTATTTTATTTATGGCTTCTACTACTTCAAACAAATAGCATATAACTAGTGCACCTAAGTTTAATTATCTCACCTAAAAATAAAATTTCTGTAAAGCTCAGCTTACATTTTAAGATGAGTTTTCCTTTCAGATATGCTTCTGTACTCATGAGTAATTCTGAAATTATGCATATCAAAGGTTCGTACATATCTTTAACCAGTCCCTCCTTATTCACAATGGCCAGTGTCAAGAGTAATCATTTTGAATTTCGAAGAATAGCAGTTGTGTAACATTAGTTTAAAAAAATAACACTACGACCAAAAAACTTATAAACATTCAAAGTAACATCAGGCATATTTTCATTGATGCTTAAATTTCTTATTTCTTTATTAGAGAAAGAAAAATTCAATTTTTTAAATAAAAATATGTTTACCTTAATGTTTTGTAAAAGTATTATAGACAATTTTTTCTGATTTTAGTGTTTTGGGTTTTTATTGTTTTATTTTATTTCATTTTTTAAATCTTATCAGAAAAACATAACGTATTTCTCATTTTTAAAATTTTATTCATTACCACTTCAAACTACCTTTTCAGTAATCAGAATGAAAGAGTTGATGGGTGAAGAGAACAAAACCATGTGATGGAGGACTTGTACCATGTTACTGCTGTGTAACATAGCAAATCCAAAAAATTTATGTCTACATTTTAATTAAATGATTCAGATTATCTAAAAAAGTTTCCATCAAAACCTATTGAATAAAAGTTATTTTTAATTTTTATAATATTATATAGAATATTTTTATTTATTAATGAATTATGAATAGATACAACTATTTTTTATAACATTGCACATATCATCATCTAAAAGTTTTAATGAGGAATCATAACAGTACCATTTCTTTGCCAAACTGGAGGACTTTTCTTTACTTTGAAGAACATATTTCAACAAGACATTTTGATTATGTTTCCTAAATTGGGAAAGGCTACATATGTTGCTGATGGAGTTGTCTGTTCATGAAAAATATAGTGTACTAAAGCACATATTCAAAACCACTCTCTCTTAAAACTTACAGTTGTTATGG
The DNA here is from genome assembly GCF_025592945.1 of Manacus candei. Taxonomy (NCBI): domain Eukaryota; kingdom Metazoa; phylum Chordata; class Aves; order Passeriformes; family Pipridae; genus Manacus; species Manacus candei. Next base: position 10,714,983 of record NW_026138062.1, read on the forward strand.
GCTTTGCATTTGGTGAGGATAAGTGTCTGACTCATTTAAGACTCTCAGTGTATAAGTAATCATAAAAACTTGGAGGGGATATTGAAGATCATGTAGTTCCACCCCCCCACCAAGGGCAAGGATACCTTCCACTAGACCAAGTTGCTCAAAGCCCCATCCAGGCTAGCCTTGAACACTTCCAGGGATGGGGCATCCACAACTTCTCTGGGAAACCTGTTCCAGTCTCTCTAAATGTACCTCGTCTGAATTTTAAACCATTTCCCCTTGTCCTATCATTCATGCCCTTGTAAAAATCCCTCTCTAGTTTTCCAGTAGGCCCCCCTTTAGGCACTGGAAGTCTGCTATAAGGTGTCCCTGGAGCCTCCTCTTCTCCAGGCTGAACAACCCCAAATCTCTCAGCCTGTGATGCTCCATCCCTCTAATCATCTTGGAGACCTTCCTGTGGACTCTCTCTAAGTGGTCAATGTCCTTCCTGTGCTGGGGACACACAGGTGGGGTCTCACCAGAGCAGAGTAGAGGGCCAGAATCACTTCGCTGGCCCTGTTGGCCACCTCGCTATTGATGCAGTCCAGGATAACTTCAGCTTCTGTGCTGTAAGTACACACAGTTGGGTCCTGTCAAGCTTCTTATCCACCAACACCCCAAAGTCCTTTTCCTCAGTGCTTCTTTCTATCCATTCTCTTTCCAGCCTGTGTGAGTGCTTGGGAAGCCTGGAATTCAAAGTTATGAATTTCAATTAATTTGTCACTAGCTTAAGTGATGGAATTTGTTCAGTTCAACACATGCTACTAGACCTTTCCAGATTTTGCTTTCCTTTTTTATTAACTTCCTGAGGTCTTCTGGATTATTTTCTTACCTTCTAGTATCACTCATTCAACAGAAGCTTCAAATTTAAAGTGTAGTCTAATCTGCCTGCTTCAGAGCCCTAAAAATTTTAACATGCTTAATGAAGTAATACTCCTAAAGTATGCACACAGTACCTATAGAGGCATTTAGGCACTGAAGGGTAATAAGTGTCACTGAACGCACCTCACACCTAAATTTATTTTTAACGTTTACACTAAATGATAAGTTAAAATTGACTTTGCATGTTCAAGCAAACCACAAAAAAAACTAAAAACAAAAAAAAACACCCACCAAACCAAAACAACCAAACAGGGATCCTATATGTATATATTCTCTTTTTGACTTTTTTTCCCCTTAAAATATTCCCTATGACTATGAAGCCTTACCTAATAAGGAGATAAAGGAACTGAACAAGCATGACTGAAATGCAAAATTTATTGCTAACTTGAAAATCTACTTCAGTATATGCATATATTTTAAAATGTCTAAAATTAAATACACTGAAACTATCAAATATACTTTGTGAAATTTTTATGTGGCTTTATTAGGAACTACTAATTAGCATCTTTTGAAGATAAATTAATGTCTTATACTACACTTTAATGCATACATGTCTAAATTTCTTTTGCCCTGCTTTTCAAGATTTTAAGATTAGAAACCTGTTAAATTCACAGCAGTTTATTATATTGTTTCTTTTTCTCTCATGCTGCAACCCCTGTCTTTTTAATATCTTCAAAGGTTGTATGACATAACTAATAAACAGAAATTACTTTAAAAAAAAGAAATTTGTAATTTACAGAAGCTAGAACATCAGGAGTAATAGCTCACGGTATTTTTGATACTGACAGAAGTACATTGTTATGAGATAATTGCAAAATAATACCAAAATATTGAGATGTGTTGGCATGCATTGGAATACTGTATGCAGTAACTGTTACACTTAATTTTGATACATATTCTTTTCCCCTAGCTTAAAATGTAATGACCTTTGTAACACAAAGTTTTCAATAAATGAAGGAAAGTCAAGGGTTGCTGTAATGACAACGCTAAATCCTATCTTTGTTGAGAGAAAAATCCTCCAGTAACCACTGCTTGGTACAAAAATGCCCAAATTCTGATAAGAAACAACATTTTTCTTTCAGATATCTTTTACTGTATAGATGTATAATCCAGCTGTTAAAACAGAATGGATGTCATGGAGAAATTCCTCAATTCATAAGGCATGGGGCAAATCTGTCAGGAGGATCACACCCACAGACAATGAACAGGGTTCTTGAAAATAGTTCAATGACTTAGTCAAAAAGAAAGATATTTTTCCCTTTGATCTTTCAGTCTATATTTTTTTTATTATGCTTGCTATGAAATTGTGATTAACTAAACATGCCAAGAGCTCTTCTTCTGTGACTATGATTAATCTAATGATGCTTTGTCATTTCAGTTACACATAAAAAAAGGAAAATTCCTTGTTGAGTACAAGGAAATAAGGAAGTGTCGGAGAATACAACCTTATCTGAATATGAGTGATTATACTATTTTTCTTTGGAAATTGATGTGAACAGAGTTTATTATAGTGTTCACTTGATTATGAAGGGCTTACATATTCAAATGTTGAAGCACCAATAGCTTTTTCTTCTCAGCTATATTTGGAATGTGTAAAGCAGTTGAAAAATTTTTATGTTCTTCATTTTATTTAATACTATTTAAATATAATTTCTGTATATAGTTCTTTCCTCCCCTTTTAGATATAAATACCTTTCTAGTTCAAATCTTTACAAAATATACAGATGTTCATTTTTACTGTATGAAACTTTTCTGTGATTGATGTATAGAAGTGTTATGACAAGCAGGTCGTGGATTTTTAAAAATTAACACAGCACATATTTATTGTATGTTTATTGTATAACTTTATTACAATTGTAAAAATAGAAAATGAACATTCGATCTTGCTTAGGAAGGTCATCATCATCATCTTCTATGGATAAATCCTTCTTTAGAAATAATGAGATTACAGAAAATCTTTAACCCTGTCAAGACTAGGAAAATCTTTCTAATCAACCATATATTCTACTAAGATATAAAAGGCATGAATACAAAGAAACACAGGATCTGAATATTTAATCCATTTGTTTCAATTCCTCCAGAAACTCATTGCAATTTCTAGGTGACGCTTATTCTAAATTCCATTAAATGGATTGTGGATTCCATTAAATCTTGCAAACTAAATATATACATATATATATATATATATGAATAAACTTCTTAAGTGTTTTGGCTTACTTAAGCATACTAAACTAATAAAAAATAAATATGAAGCTTTAATTGACTTAAAACATGTCTTTTACATGTTCATGTACTTGTGGTTTGCCAGATGTCCACCTCACAGTTTTACAGAGATTATTCTGTCTAGCTTGGTGGGTGAGTTTTACCAGTCACCTCTACTGCTGCACACAAATAGCTGATTATGAAAACCAGAAATATTTTTGAAGTGCTCTACTTCTTTCATGGTTGTTCACAGTGACTTACCATTTTTTCATCCCTTAATACAAACTGATAGTGCCATATAGGAAGTCAGTATTTTTGTAGTTAATCTATTAGATTCCCCATCTGTGGCACATAATGAGGATTTTGTATGAGGGAGAGAGAGAGAAAGAATATTTTTTGGAGGAATATATATAAAAATGAACTGGATTTGGTAAAGATTTCATGTTAAGAAAGTCAAAGATAAAATAGATAACGGAATGACACACTTAGTACTTTTCAGAATAGTTTCTCCAGATACTAGAGATGCCTAACAAGAATTATTTTGATTGGGGATGAGGGGAATGGTGTTTACATTTTTAAAATATGTATCTGTCAGAATGTAACTACTGAAGATTAAAATCATAGCAATTTGACCTTGACACAAAAGTTAAGTCTTAAATTTAAAAGACATTTCTGAACTTTTCAAGGGACAGATAGACATTTGCAAGAAAGAGAATTTTTGTTTGATAAATGAAGAATTAATTCATCTTTCTAACACCAAGAAGATCCTATATGAAACAGTATTAGAGTGTAAACAAAAAGGTCGGAAAAAATGTTAATGCAGTTCAGTATAGTGGTTCTCATGCTGTGCTTCATGGTCACTGGAGACACCACTGATCAAATTTGCTAACTCGACCCTTTGCTTTTCTCAGATTGCTTTAATTGCTAAAAATGTTTTAGTAATAAGCAGTGCTTTAATTAATATAGTGATGTTATATTATAATGAATTATATATACCTGTCATGGTAACACATATGAGTAGCTGAGCGACATCTGGTGCAAAGTTTGGTAGCTCCAGAAACAAAAGTTTTCAGGGTTTTTTGATTCTTATGAAGTCTAGTAGAAAACTAATTAGGTACTTGTGTTGTTTTTCATAAGAAATTACTTCTTTTTTTACAAGCCACTACAAGATAGCTTGCTACAAGGTAGCCACCTCATTGAGGAAATACTTTTGATAATATATACTTTTGATATAATTCTATTCACATTTTATCATTGTACAGGTTATTCAAGTGTATTATTTAGCTACATTAAAGGATTTCCTCCTGAAATTTATTTATCATCCATTATTAGAATGATGTATATATTGTTACATTTTAAGCCATAATATGCAACACAATGTGTTGCAAACACAATGTCCAGTTCAGGAGACTGGACATAGATTCTGGATCTACCTGACTGATTGTTTTCCTGCTCAAGAGCATTTCTCGTTGAACTTAAAAGACTCCTTCATTATATAACCTTAGAGTATTTTTCTTCCTTTGGGAAATTGCCCTTATAATCATTTTGTTTCAAGAAAAGATATGTCTTTTTCAACTCTAGTGATAAATTAAATCTTTTACTAACATCTTTAAAAAGAAGTTAGTGTGCATGGTCCTGATCCTGGCACTGGTGCAAGAGCTATAATGTAAATAGATCCTTGCAGAAGTACATAGTGACTTGAATTACTTGGGAAATCAGCTAGCTGTTATACCAAGCCCTCTCCATCCCTGCTGTGCTCATGTACTTACAAATAAGTAAACATATCCATCTGCCATGTTCTCAGCCGAGAATACTTAAAAATACAGGGCAGATATTCTTCCAACCCTAATTTTCCCTGTTTCTGCTAGCAAAAATCAGAGAAGCCATGCAGACATTTAGATAGACTATAAGTATCTTGACAGGTTCAGAATAAACCCTCAAGGTCTTTATAAAATGACAAGAATGTAAAATAATTTAGATTGGAAAGCACCTTTGGAGGTCCCATACTCCAATTCCTTCCTCAAAGCAAGAGCAAACTGCAGAAGTAGATTGGATGTCCTAGAATTCTGAACAGTTAAGCTTTGAATATCTTCTTGTATGTTGTATGTCACCATCTGCTTTAAAGCTCGCTATTTCTCTATGTTGATACTTTATTCGTGATTCAGATAACAAAATTCAGGTGTACTATTCAGTAACTGCGGCATCTGATGTCATTTGATATGTCCTAGACCTGAGACCTGTCTCCATCAACCAGAAGAACATGGGTTTCTCTTTAGTCTTATAATGTACTGCAGTTCTGTGTGGATGGCTTGGATAATATAAGGGTGAGTTCCTGTCTAGTCAGTGACAAAAAGGCATTGTATTCAGCCTAATTTATCAGTCTAAAACTAAAGTATTTAGAGCTAGATGTCTAAGGAATTAAAGGAATTAAGTTCACAAAATTTTTTTTTCTTTTCTTGGAACCTGTGTCAGGATGGGTAAGTCCTTCATTCATTAATAGATCTTGTTACACTGCCTAACTCCTAGATGGCTAGGACAGGTAAACTAGATCCCATCCTGTATGACCTACATACATCTGTAGCACTAACTTAAGTCCTATCTATCCATGGCTTTTAAAAATCTCCCTGAGAAATGACATTAGAATATCAGATTCAGCTTTTGTTATAGATGTATTTATGTTGACAATTTTTGTCTAGATCTAAATAGGTGACCAAGGTTTATTTACTGATTGATTGAAGATAAATAACATACAGAGAATATGTCATTAGCTTTGGGTTTTAATTATTATTATGTAAAAGCAATAACTTTTCTCAGAAATGCCTTGCAGAAACTTTTAATCAAATATATGAACACTTTCTATCATCGTATGCATAATGAGATGTATATGCATCTCATTGTATGCTGTTTGTATGCATTTATATGATTTTTTTTTTTAATAGGAGCTACAAACTATTTCTGCTTTAATTTTTGGTTTCAGTTTTTGTTGTTTTGCCATTCTTACCTCTTTTATTAATATATTTATATGTATCTAAAAGTCGACTTTAACCTCTTGGATACACCATTCTGACTGAGTGGGCTACTCTAAAATATTTTAAGCACTGGGGAATTTAATTTTAATAATGCAAGGAATAAAGGTGTATTCTTTAGAATCTATTAGAAACGTTGTGCCACAGTTCAAGAGCTCCCTCTTCTGACAATCAAACACTATCAGAATGTTTAGTCTTAAAATCTGCTCCTATCCAGAAAGGTGATTTAGTGGTTCTGCGACTCTAAAGGTTTACATTGTTTTACTACTGTTTTTTCATGTCCAAGTCAAACTTGAGATTCTATACATGTTTGTTACTTTTAAAAAAATAAACCAACACAAACAGCTCCCCTCCTCCTCAGTCCCCCAAACTTTTTAGTAAATCATGTATTTACTAATGGGGAAAAAAACTTTCCAAAGTAGTAGCATTTCACCATTGCATTATATATCGTTATGAGAGACAATATTATATTATGTATAATATATACAAATGTGGTGGGACAGGACCACTGCAGTGTAGAGTGCAACAATCAAGCTCCAAGCATCACAGTTTTCCATCACAAGCATCAGTTTTATTGAGTGCAAAAATCAAGTGAGATTTTCAACTCTTCCTACAATTTTTGTTCCCATTGATCTTAAGGTGTTAGGCAATCTTAGAACGATATAGGTGTTAAGTACCTATAAGAACACAAATAACAATGAATACTGTAGTCTTATTTTCCCCAGGCCTAGATTCCAGAACCCAATATTGGAGCTTAGACTTCTGTTGTAAAGCATATGGGGATACATCTGTCATACTTCAGAACGGCAACAAGGACTAACAGGGTAGTTAACAACAGCTACCACCAACCAATATTTTTGCTCTGATTCCATTCAAAGCTAGAAAATGGGGAAGAAATCCCCCCAAGTCTCTACATATGTTGTTCACTCGATGATACTCTGCTTGAGATATTGTGCCCCGAAAAGCAACTATTAGATCTAAATCAAACCGAAGTAGAAGTTCCTTCTTTCTCTAGCACCCAACAAGGCTGGATATTATTCTTTTGTTCCTAAGTTCAGTTTTCTTTTTAATAATTAAATTACTTTTTTTGTATGTAGGAGAACAAGGTTCCATTTTTTCCTTCAGTAAGTCCTGAAGCAGGGAAAAGTGAAAAGCAGTTATGCATAGCTTAAGCATATGACTTATGTTCTAAATCCAGGAAGAAGTTCAAGCCCCTGAAAGCTGATCAGAAATGAAACACCTGACTCTTGGAGAGATTTCAAATATCTCTTTCTCTCTCTTCTGCTGTTTTAACATTCTTTCTTTTAAGTATCCAAGTCTGGAGACCTGACTAGATATTTTCTCATTCTCTGTATAGAGAATTAAGTTTTGCGCACAAACCCACTTAGAAACAGTAAGTGAATTGATACTTAATGGTGAGAACTAGGAGTAGACAGGTTCTGAGGATAAATTTTTTCATAGCAGTATCTACATGTTGAAAAGAAATAGGTGGACACCTTTTTATTTTCTGTGGGAGGAAGTCTACCACACTGAATTAATTCAGTCAAAATAATTACAGGAATATTTACCTTTTGAATATGTAATCATGATGTGTGTGTCACAATAGTCAACCATACCAGGATCAAAATATTTTCACATATGTCCAAAAGGAGCTCCCTCGTGACACTGCTGATTTAAATAAAGAAAACTAGGGACCTATGAAATACAGGAAATTCAAGCTGACTACATTTTTTTTTTAAAAGTAGTTTCAGATTCTAAATTTAGTTTGAAACAGTAATTATATATGTCTTTGTGGACATTACTGAGTTTTTAGTTATTTTATTAGTCTCACAAAGTGCTCATACCCTCTGTTAATTGTATATCACCCTCTATCTTTAATGAAAAATGTATTCAGAATTCTTTTTTCTCTATTTTTAAATCTATGGCACCAATTCTTTCTTAAAATCCAAAAACATTATAGAACTTATGGGTTTTCTAGTTAATACTGCATCAGACACTTCTCTAAAATGCATTCCACATTATATGCAATGAGTCCACATTATTTTCATATGCCTGTGCAAGTATCACAAGCCAAAGCCTAACATTATTACCAATTTCCTATAACCTTGAATATTAGTTATATTTATATTTGAAAGAACCAGAAAGAGTGCAAAGTAGTCAAATACATTTATGTACAGAAGGATGCAGGCATTTGCAAGCTCACTGTGTTCATTTGGCAGGTGTGAGCAAGGCTCAGTCAAGAATTTGTGTTACCTTGTTAACACAGTGTTACACATCAGGAAATAAGCTCTGTCTAATAAATCATTTGATTTGTAGATTTACAAGTTTTTCTGTAGTCAGAATCACAGTCTCACAAAATTGCTAGCTAAATATATGTGTGTTTTCTTACAGAAAAATGTTTGTTTCCTAAGTATTTTCTTACTGTTTAATATTCTTAAATATTTCTTTCTTTGATCCTCAGTCGAGAGCCTCTATTCCTTCTTTTTTTTCTCTCCAAAGATTCTGACAACTTTGTTTATATATACATAACATATATACATTTTCCAGGGAATTTTTGCTATTGTAAGTTTCTCCTGCAAGTCTTTATCTTTGGGGTACTGTTAATTTCCTCAATTCTAAAGTTTACTCTTAAATCTTAATGGGCATAAATGGGTCTATCAATCAAAAGGGCTCAGCTATTAATTCCAAACTTAACACAGAGTTTGGGACCTAGTTTCATGATCACCCTATTATTAGGCACTTGCTCACCTCTTGAAATATTCAAGTTGTTTTTTTTTTAAATCAAATAAACCTAATGGACTTTCTAAATGTTGCTGAGAAACCTCTGAGAGAATGTCAAAGGAGTGACAGCCCATCTCAGTGAGTATGAACTCCTTTTGACATGCAAGTGTGCATAAAGTGCCTTACAGAAACTCCAACAACTAGCAGATAAAAGGCAACAAAGGTTAGATTTTAACCTACTTTTTTTTGGTATAATTTCCTGTCTGAGATGTCCTCCACCCCAGTGCACACCAAAATTTTTTTACAATGTTACCATCTTTCTGAGAATTAATCCTAGAATACTTGTGGGAAACAGGACATAAAAGAAAGAAAATATAAAACTTGTTATTTGTCAACACTGTCAAGCTATTAAAAAAAAAAAAAAAGACCCAAGGATGAATTAAATATTTATATTCACATTTAAAGAATAAGTGAGAAACAAAAAAAAAAAAAAAAAAGTCATAGGTGTATTTCCTGAAATAAAGTCTCTTGCTAGCTTAAAATAAATATTGTTATCCACTGAATGATCAATAGCACGGCCTTGAGTATGCTGGTTTAATGATCTCACACCTAAACCTCTCTATCTAGACATGAAAGCTAAGAAGCACAGAATCTGAAGCCATAAAGTTTCAAAAGAATGGTTTTATAGTAGTGGTTTTATTAAGAGTAAATGATTATTGACAACACACATTTTATGAGGAGAACTATTCTGGACTAACAAAAGACATTTACTTCATCCCGTTACAGAATATGTTCTGCTTTACAGTATTTTTAGCATTAAAAACCACTGCTATAAATTGCTGCCTCAAGGAATTAAATTTTGTAAGGTGTCTTAGGAAGGTTTGGTGAGAGCCACTGGTTTGCTTAAAGTGACAATGACTCCTTTGGGGTACTGCATAAATTTCTTATAAAACAATATAATGAGTAATAAAATTATATTATCAAACTAAAAATTATTATTCATCACCTTCTTCTGTCCTAAAATCATATAGAAAATTGCAGCATCAGTGTAAAAATCTCATGAATGCAGGATGGTTTGGATTAGAATGCATCATTCAGACATTTATTCCATTGATAATGGAATCCATAAAGTAGAAAGTGTTCTTCATACTTGTCTCTCCTAGCAAATCCCAAAGTACACAGCAATCTCTTCCTTAAGCACTGCCCTTTTTCAATCTTTTGCAACCTTCAGTTTTTACATAAAATGCTTGCACAGGTGAAAACACATGATAGACACAAATATATCTGGAAAAATATGTTGGCTTTGCAGCAGACAAATACTTCTGCATATTGACACACTGAGATGAGAATAGTGCAAAGATCTCTTATTGAATTTCCTTCATTTTACTCTGATGACTGTGACGTTGAAGTTCCACCACAATCTGTTAGTAAACTGGTACGACAAGGAAAACTCAGTTGAGATTTCCCTCTCATCCCAGTTCAAATTTAAGAATTCTGCTAGTGTTATGGGTTAGGTCAGCGTAGCACAATCTCTCTCCCAATATATATATTATTCTCGTCACAGAGAAACGCAAGCCTGCAGCTGGCAGAATTTGTCTCCCCAGTGGCAAATACAGTAATTAACTCAACCTTGTAATATAGACGAACCATCCCCCAGTACAATGGCAGACTTTCCCTGTATGATTCTTACTGAACTACCTCATAAACTACAACTACTTAAAGGCAACCCTTTCTGGTCAGAAAGCAACTTTGTATGCCATTGCAGTATTTCTCAAGCCTATGTCAAGGTTATTCCTACAACTAGAATAAAAAATTCTTTAGGAGCTTAGCAACTGAGTTGTCCCAGACATATGTCTAGAGCAATATACTTTAAAACACTCCTGGTCTTCCTGGTATAGGTAGAGGAACCATATGTTATAATCAAAATCAGCCAAAACCCAGGAGAATGTGCGCTGCACATACCTGCTTTGCAAATTGGCTCATGCCATAGAAACCCAAGTACTAGAGCTGAACAGGAATTTTGTGGCTCTCTGGCAAGATTTTGTACGTGTACAGTGGGTTACACAACATGCTAAGGAGCACACCCACCTGCTGGTATTGGAGATCATAACTTATACTAGATAAGCTAAATAATTAACTTCATGCCAACTTCTTGCTCCTGAAAACAAACTTACATCAAAAGAAAAAAAGTGTGGAAGAGCAAGGTGATTCAAAGCATAAATAAGAAAAAAGTAAAAGCCATAGTTTTACCAGCAAATGATCAGATGACTGCACATGAGGTAGTATACTTGAGCTATTAGGTAAACTCTGAATATAAAATTTAGCAGATTTTCTGACACTCTAATCTGTCCCAGACAAAACATCAGTCATTCAAATATTTTAGCAGCAGACTTGACAAGAACAGAAATGCTATCTTTTTGAGGCTGGAATCAGAAAAAAAAAATTAAAATCTCTAAATATAATTATAATTAAGTAAAATATAAATATAATGTTGTTTAAAAGTTTGCATAACTGTTGGTGTTTAAATGCTGCAAAGAGGCGGGAAAGGAAAGCAGAGCCCAGAATCTTCCTATTGAGATAGTAACAGGAAAAGGACAAAAAAGGTTACCGCTATACCTAATTCTTTGCTAACTGTCGTGTGATGTTGGAGGTGCCCTGGTGGAGGGAAATCAGTGAAAAGAAATCAGAAGAAGAAGAAATAACATCAGAATGTGCTTACGTCGTGGTGTGTTGATTGTACCTGCCGGGACTGCGACAGTGTTTGTTTCAAAGTACCTTTACTCTGTTATGCAATAGTTTTATTATTAGTATAATATATTTTATTATAAAAATCTGTTATTCCCAGTACTGTACCCCTGTTACCCTTTTTCCTATTGGTTCAATGTAAGACCTCTCCTTATTTGTCCTACTTGCTTCACCTATTCCCCCCAGAGACGTTTTCCCATTTGTCCAGGTTCAGAGAGTTCCACCCCTGTTGCTGTGATTTACCACTGTTGGAATACTCCTCCCAGTCTGCGCTCTTTGTTCCAGAAAAGTCCCTGCTCTCCCTATAAAAGCTGGCATCCACGTTTAAGAAATGTTCATTCTGTGTCACACTGTGACTCCGTGCAGAGTGATCCTTTCTGGGTCTTGCGTAAGGGGGGTTACAGTTCTCCCCCCATCAGTGTGACTGTTTGTCCTACAAATATATTGATATGCATGTGTGTGTATTAGCGTTTCTGTTGTTCAGGTATTGGTAGTGGGGAGTGGGGTGGGAGGGGTGGTGGATGGAGGGGTGGCATGTGGGACCATAGGGGTGGCTTCTGTGAGAAGTTGCCAGAAGTTTCCCTAGTGTCTGGGCAAGCCAATGCCAACTGGCTCCAGGATGGACTCACTGCTGGCCAACGCCAAGCCAATCAGGAATGATAGTAACACCTCTGTGATACAATATTTAAGAAGGAAAAGAAGTTATTTTGCAGATGAAAATTGCAACTGGAGAAGAGCGGAGTGAGAACATGTAAGAGCTCTGCAGACACCAAGGTCAGGGGAGAAGGAGGGATAGGAGGCGCTCCAGGTGCCAGAGCTGAGATTCCTGTGCAGCCCATGGTGCAGACTGTGGTGAGCCAGCTGTACCCCTTCAGCCTGTGGAGGACCAGAGGTGTGCAGAGATCCATCTGCAGCATGTGGAGGAGACCCACACTGGAGCAGAGGAATGCCCAAAGGAGGCTGTGAGCCCATGAGAGACCCATGTTGGAGCAGGCTCCTGGTAGGGACCTGCTGACCCATGGAGACAGGAGCCCATGTTGCAGCAGGTTTTCCAGGTAGAACTTGTGGCCCTGTGGGGGACCCATACCAAAGTAGCCTGTACCTGAAAGATTGCACCCTGTGGAAAAGCGACCAACACTGCAGCAGTTCACGGAGAACTATTGCCCATGGGATGGAGAACTGTCGGGGAAATTTGTGAAGGACTGTCTCCTACGGGATGGAAACCATGCTGGATCAGGGGAGTACTCCTCTCTCTGAGCAGCAGCAGAAAACAACCTCTGACAAAGTGACTGCAACTCCCAAACCCCATCTCCCTTTGCCACTTGGGGCAAGGAGGGAACTTGGGAAGGAGGGAAGGGTGGGAGGGAGGTGTTTTTAAGATTTATTTTACTTCTCATTCTTCTGCACTGATTCTGTTAGTAACAAATTTAATTCATATCCCCACTTTGAGTCTGTTTTGCCTGTGACAGTAATCAGTAAGTAGTCTCTCACCCAGTCCTTATCTCAACTCATGAACCCTTTGTTGTATTTTCTCTGTGCAGTAGCAGAGGGGAGTAAGAGAGTGGCTTTAGTGGGTATGTGACACCAGCCAGGGTCAACCTACTACAACATTTTATTTTAGCAAAAATGTACACACATCAATTTGGTAAAAATAAGAAACCATATCATGGTAAGATGGCTTTTCAGAGAAGTGTTGTAATGTAGTATAGAAATTCCACCAGAATTCTCTATTGCATATTTTCAGAAATCCACATTTGACACCTGTTAAATGGATATCTATAAATAAATGTCTCCTTGTAGCTTTTGCAATTCTATTCAGGAATACTAATTAAGAGAAGAAGGGGAAAAGACAGAAGTAGAAGAGTTAATGCACAGTTAGCTTATCTTTATGACATAAATAAAAAAAATGACATTGCATTCAACTTTTTCTTCCTTACCATCTTAAGAAGATAACTTCCTTTAGCTGCATCATAAAGTGCTATAAAAATATTTAAGGAGTGTTGTATTTTCTTTCTCTTAGTATCTTTGTTGTTGACCTTCTTCACATATGCTTGGTATTTTCGTCCATCTGCCTTTGGCAGTAATACTAGCGCAGTGGTGAGTCATAGAAATGTTCTAAGGCATCCCACCTGCCAGTCTGATTGGTAAGAATATGTTGGCCCTCTCTGTTTGCCATTTTTTCTACTTTATCTCATTTTGACAAAGCAAACCCTTTTTCTTGGGACCATTTCCTTCCTATTCTTCCACCTTAATTAACATTTAACTGTGTTGTAATATTATTATATTCACCTATAAAACCATATTTCTTTAATGTTATTACTATGTATATGATATATGTTTTAAAGCTTTCAAGTCCTATTAATAAAGGACAAAAAACAGACTTGATATTTGGAAATGTCAATTAAAACAGCTTATGAGTTTTAAAAGATTTTTCACTGAGTGAAAAAAGTTGAAATGTTATCGCATTCATAATTTGAGGTTTTGGTAAATCTCATTTGCTCTTTTCCTTTTTTGAAGTGGCTAAAGAAAGAAAACAAAAACTTATAACTTGTATATCTTCTAAAATTACAAAAAAGGGCTACAGGGTTCCACCAGGATCATGGTTTTTCCAGAAAACTTGTCTTCATATAGATATTGTTTTATATTCTCCATCATAGTACAGTGCTAAATTTTGTCAGATTAAAGAGGCTTTGTCATTATGATATCTCATATAATATACATATAAATATATACAAACATATTTAAAATTATTTCTTGCATATATGTAAAAATGCGTAGTTAAACATTTTAGAAAATTAAATCACGCCAGACAATCTCAGTAATTAATGGAAATCAATGTCAAAACTGTCTTTATCATTTAGTCTTGTTTGGAGGTAAGAATTTTTAAAATTTGATATAGTATGAGACTTCTATTGTAAATGAGCAATAAAATTATGGACACATTAGAAACTATTTAATAAATTTAAACTGGAATCTCAGGGTTTCTGTGAACTATTATAATTGTGAGATATATTATGACAATATATCACCTTTCTTTTCAGGGAGGATGCTTATTTCCTTGTTTCTGTGTTCAAATCATCCTTCAAGATATATGCTGAAAACACAGTTGAATGATATTAATAACGACAGGTTCAGCACAGGTTAGCTGAGGAAAGAAAGGTGGATTCTTCTAAGAAAATAAAATTGTTATCATCTGCAATTTATAATCTTGTTAAAGGGTTTTTTTACAATTTTCCATTAAATACTTCCCTTTTGAAAAAATAATTTGAAAAGAGGAATTATTATGTACTTGTCAAAAGAACCTATAAGCTTCTTTTTGTTCTGTAAAAGTTTGCAGCACCTCCATGTGATAAAGAAATACATTTTTAAATAGGTTCTTAAAGAAATTACTTTATTTACCCACAACAAATAACACAACTTTATCTTCTTGTATATTCCCTGCATAAACTCTACAACCATTAATTTTAGTTTTCAGTGAATTTCTCCCTTTCAGAGAAGTAAATGTAGGTTTCTTGTGACAAGGAACAGACTGGCAGCTTTTTACTAACTGTTTCTTAAGCTTTCACATAAATGGCAACAGAAGTTAAATAATCTTGAAAAACTGTCAGAAAGTATCATACAATGTGGACACTGGTTGTCAGTTTTATTTTATAGTTGATTTGCCAATTGCAAAAGCAAAAGTTTTGTTGATACTAAGCAAAACCTGTTTTGAATTACAAATAGACTCCAGCCACTCAGCTTTCTGAAGGAGTCATGGTCTAAAAGAGTTTAAAGGTTTATGTGACCTTATAATGTCTACAGCTGCTAATTTTAAGCTTAGGTGTTTGTTTTTTTTCTGATATGATTGGAAGTTTGTAGTTACTCTTTCTTTAATTACTGCCTCAAACTCTAGCAGCTCTATCCTTATAAATTATAAAATAAGCCTGTTGACTAGTATTAAGTCAAAATACTCCTAATAGTCTTCTTCATATCTTGTGCATCATTTCATTTGAAGTACTGACATTCATTTCAACTCTGGCTGCACAAAAACACTAAAACTACACCTTTCTGTTGTAGCTAGGATGTGGGATGATAAACCAACAGGGATATTTAACCTTGTGCTTACTAGTTCTACTGTCTGACTGAAGTCAATATTTTTTATTTGTACATCAGCCTCAGTTGTCATCTTATTTACCTTTTGCACCATTTTATAAATGTGCGGTATCTGACTATTATAAAACTAAAATGACTTCTCTTATATCAAAATGGACCAGTATTCGAATAGTGACTTACCGCAACCCACTTAAGGGCAGACACTAGTTAATGAGGCATACTAGAATCTTACTATAGTCATGTTATGGTGTAGACATTTATTTACCTATTTCTTGAGCCTCAGTAATCCAGGATAAATCAATAAGATGGATAACTCAGTTAAGAGCCTCAGGTTGCCTGCTATTAATCATGCTTAAATATGTATATATATATATATATGACACTTACATGCATATGTTCAAACATATACACTTCTAAACACCTTAAGGAAATAGAAAATAACCTTTTTTTCCTAATGAGGAGCACATAGAGTTTTCTAAGAGCCATAGTTATAAACCAGAAAATATGTCCTTTTGACTATATACGAAAGGAGATATCTCCTAATCATTACTGCATAATTTCATAATTAATTAACATAAGTAAATATAAAGAAATACATGATCGATTAAAGGTAATACCTAAACTAATTGAGGTGAAGTTTGACATAATCCCTCGCACATTACAGCACTCTTCAGCTTATTCTTTGACACTCAAAAGAGTGGAGTAGGATGTATATATCTGAAAGAGAGTCTGAGAATTTAATCCATGATACAAGTATTGTTTACTATGAGTTCCCTGAACCTTACATAACTTTTGTTTATCTGATTGCTGACTAAGTTCCATTGTAAACCAGTTCCAAGATGGAATTATAACACTTCTTTTCTTAAACTTAGGAAATTTACAAAAAATTCAGAACAAGTTTTGCACTCTGCATGAAAGATACCTGTGATACTGGGATTGGTAGTACCTCTAAATTTTCCAGATAAAGGAAGATAATGTGACCACATCTTCATTTTTTGTGAGATTACAACTACAGCACAGGAACATACCAGATCATAACTTCCTCTAGCACCCTTTGAGAAAAAAAGAAAGAAAATGTAGGTAGTCTAGAAAAATGTGGTGGCCTCATCAGTTAGGTGCCAAGGTCAGTGGACCAAGAGTGCTCTGTACAGTCTGACATGAAAAGCAGACAAAAATAAGGGGACTAAATATTTACCACAGTGTGTGGATATACTCACGATAGTACTACTTAATTTCACGGAAAATGTTTCACAGATATGGCTTTAATTATAAATAACCTTATGCAGAGCTGTCCACTCACTCAAATATTTATTCATGTAGTACAGATGTGTTGGATATTTCTCCTCATCTCTGATACCATTTTCTGAAAGTAGAAGAGGCTACTCTTCTAGAGGCTAGAGATTTTCTCCTAGAGAAAAGGAAGCATGATTATGGGTGTTTGTATCTGACATATCTATCATAGAATTTCTTCACAGCATCAGCTTCTATCTGTAGAATGACCAAAAACTGTGTAAGTATTTACACTGTAAAATCTGAAATAGGTTGGATGAATGGCACCATAGATGTCCTTCTCAGAAATTTTTTAAAATATATTTTAAAATATTATTTATCACTATAAGAGTACAGTAAGTAGAAAAAATAGAGTCAAGAAATAGAAGAGAAAGGTAAATGATAGAATGCTCTTATGAATGTAGAGCCAGAATGAAGGTTTTTTATTTGGGAGAAAAAAAAAGAAAGTTGCAGGCAGCAGTACAAAGTGGTGGAATATTCCTTTAGAAAAGGAAAACAGAAGATGAAAGTGGAAGTATAAAGGAAAGGAAAGAAATGATGAAACAAAGACTTGAGGTGACAGGAGAAAGATAATAGGGTAGAGAGCAGCCATCAAACCATATTGCATAATGATAGAAGAAAAGATGATAGGACAGGAGGGAATAAATTAAATCTAAATAAAAAAGCAGGTTTATGATTATAACAGAAAGGAATATATGATATGTTGAGAAAAGAAACAAGAAAAAGAGAGAAAAAGGAGCAAAAGAAGATTATTCTGGAGAATCTTGTTTAGAAACTGATTAGCTAGGTGTTTAAGCCAGCTTAAATGTGCTATTTCAGAAAGATAAAGGAAAAATATGACACTTTTAAATATGAATATGTTTTATAAAATACTGTATGCTCACAAATTATGACAACTTTTTGTTTTAATGCACAGAGGAAATCCATAGTCATACTGTCTTAAAGACATGAAAGTGTTTAAAATGTGTGTTGTTCATATATTGTTATACAGAACTATAGTGTAAAAAGAGGAGAAAAAGAATTAAGAAAAAAACAGTAAACACTGTCAAGATTATATGAAAAATATTTTGAAGACAAAAAATCTTATAAAGCATATACTTGTTAGTTTTGATTTGTAGAATAAAATGGTCCATTTTTTTTCATATTTTTCTTCCATCTTCTATGAACTTTGTCACACCACTAAAAAAACACAAGCAATAGCATATCTAAGCATATCTATTCTTTCCTCTGAAAGTCTCTTATGGCACCTTTGCTGTCTTAAAGTAGTAGTAAAGTCTTACCTGACATCTCAGTTTTAATCAAAATATCTGAAATGTTATGTAGAGAGCATCAGCAGCTGCCATGGAATTATAAATATATGTGGTGTCTCTTATAAAGTTAACCTTTCTATATTAGGAACATGAGATGGAATAGGATGAAGTTTAAATAAAAATGTGATCAATGTGCTTGTCATTTATTGTCCCTCTTCATTTTTGTTTTGCTTTTTCTTGTAGTTTGTTATCAATTGGTGTTTAGAAAACATGACTATGCACTCTCTCAATGACACAGAAAAGCCCTATTGTACAATCCTGTTTGGTTATGTACCTGTGAACTAATGGATTTATTTTTGAAACATTAATAAAGTTTGGACAAGGTAGACTGGCTGTGGATTTAACTTAAAGACTTAGATAATTTTAAAATTAAACACCAAATGCTGTAGATTTCACCTTTCCTGCGTTCTCCTTTTTTGCTCCACAAAGATTTATTTTCAGAAGAAACAATGCAAGTGTACAAAGAATGGAATAAATGCTATTTTGTTGCTCATGTAATGTGATTTTCCAATAGTATTTGTTTTATCAAATATATTGTCTGTAGCATTAAAATGCAGGAAATTCCAATCAAGTTATATGCTTTATAGAAGAACATTGAAAAAAATAAATAATGAATAAAGTCTATTTAAAGATAATCCAATAAAGAAGAAAAGACACATTCATTTCTCATATGTTGGGATTGTTTCTCTGTGAAATCTAAGCTTGATGTCCATATGGGGGACAGAGAGGGAACAATCAAAAAAAAGATATATTTCCTAAGAAACAACGAAACAAATGCATGAAATTAGTTTGTCTGATGTTAGGGGAAGAAGATTCAAGTCAAACTTGGAAGTTTGTCATCCCTCTGGTTCTTGTCTAGACAATATCTGGTTCCAGTGTGCACTTATGTATTCAAGCCTGAATCTTTTTTAAGGAAATACCTAGTTTTACCTTAGCCTCTCTCACACTCCAATCCATATGCATGGAAAGAAACATAAGACTACATCAGAGCAATAGATCATACAGAAAAGAAATAAATGTTCTGAAACAATGGTAACATGTAATAAAACATCCATGAAAATGAAGCCTGTGTCTAAGAACCTACACTGTGCTCATATAGCAAACATTTTCAAGACATCATTACACTAACTACTCTGCATGTTTTTATTCTTTTCCCTTAATCCTAAGAGAGGTCAGAATGACTTCTTGCTTTGCAAGAGTTCTGGTAATGTTTTTTATATTATATGCTCGATACACTTTCAGCAATGTTGCAAAGCGTATTTGACTTGCCCAAAAGCAAAAGTATAGTGAGAATCTGAAGTGGCACACAATTTATGTCAGATTTCCAAGGAAAGATGTTCAGGTAAGCTGTGACCAAGCATCCAAAGTTTAGTTACGTATTTGAACTTGTTAGATGACCAGGATAAACCTAACATAATTCATAAAAAGGGCAGAAGGAGCACTCAGGGAAAAAAAGTGTCTCTGCATGTCTCATCCTTTCAAAGAGAGCTAGATTTTTTGCAGTTAAGAAAACACATCTCAACATTTATCAGGATTGTACTGAAACTTTTTTTCCTCCAAAGTGGTAGAGATGTATAGCCTTGGTTTTTTAATTGCAGTAGTATAATACACAGTTGGCTCGCACTGGGTAGGAAAACCTAGAGGATTGTGAAATAGGCTATTTTTCATTGATCACTGAATTAGAAATGAGATAATTATAACAGCAAGTAATGTTTGACAATTATATAAGCGCAGGTAAGACCTATTCACTGAAAAAAAAACCCAAACAAAAAAAAAATAAAAAATAAAGAAAACCAAAACAAACAAACAAAAAAAACCCACAAAAACAGAACAAACCAAATAAACCAAACCACCATACAAAACCTCTAGACTACTAGGGAGAAGAAATCATTGCTTTTCCAGCCTTAAGTATAAAATTAGGAAAGCTCCAGAGGAACTGAAAAAGTGTATTATAGTCAAATGTCCAAAATAAGGTAATCTAGGGGCTACAACAGAATGAAAAGACACATTTCTTCTGGGGGAAAACATTTTTATAGTGGCATGTTAAGCAGAATCCACGAAGTAGTTGAGGAAAAATTAATGGAATAAAAGGCAATGTTTTGACCAGAAAAAAATCTTATGTAGATATGATATTGTGAATAAGAGTATTTTTTAACCCTAGCCATCTTCCTACACAAGCAAACAAGCATGTGAACAAACAAGCCAACAACAAAAAAAAAAATAAAACTGAAAAAACCCACCCTGTTAATAATCAGCTCTTTTTTCTGTTAACTTAACTGTGTGTAAAAGATTCATTAGAGTGACGGTTATGGTATCAATCTAGTGTCCGCTCACACTGATTTTCTTACTTAACATTGACATAAATTGCAATAAGAGGAAGCATTCAACCACTAAAGATAGCAGTATGCTGTGTACAGTGTAACAGCAGTGGAAGATCTGGCCAAAGTAAATTAAAATGTCTTGTTTTCAAAGGTGACAAAATCTCTTATTATGATTTCGAAGTTTAAAATACTCTGTCAAAATAAACAAGTAAATCACTAGTTCCAAAATTACCACTTTCACACCCAGAGTCTGTATCATCATGATACACCTGATATTCTCATTTCCCTAAAACAAAATTTTAGTAGTAGTAGTAGTGGCCTTCTAGTAGTAATTGTAACAGTATATATCTCCCTTCTTTTCTTGCTTGTCATAGCCAGCTTGTTAAAGAGAAAAAGACTTTATCAGAGAAAAGACTGAAGCAACTGACAGGCAGAGATAAAGGAAAATCAGGAGATAGGAAGATCATCTTTACTGCCAGATTCATAACAAAGTCACATACTGACACCATGTGCAGCATTACCACAAAGAAAGCAATGTCACATAAGCATTCAGCATAATGCCTAATGCAACACTGCTCCCAAACTTGGGAAGGAGAGGCGCTGGTAACTCACACTCCTCTAAGGAGAGTGATTTACTCTGTAGGTCACTATTTAGGTTCATATTAACAGCACCCAAAATGCCCTTTTTTGTGCTTGTGAAACACATGTGAACAGCATGTCTGGAATGCCAATGTTGAGCAGTTGAAGGCATTGAAATATAAAAACTGACCTGGTAGAATTTACCCAAATCACACAAATGAAAACTATCCTATTAGGATGTCAGGTCAGCAATAGAATTCTGTGTGAAAAACACTGAAAATCACAATTAATTTTCATTCAGTCAAAATTAAGTATTCTGCTCTACAATTCCGGGAACAAGTAATGCCATGCAATTCTGAACTCTGCACTAGGTTGTATTACAATCAGAGGTTTTCCTATCCTGAAACGGTGGACTATGGTACGCTGTGCTCCATTTGCCTCATATATATCATGGGCAATCATTTCTGTAATTAGAACTGAAAATCTTACAGGTTTGTTTCCACAATAATATAAAAAACAACAGGATTAGGAAATTTGTATCATTTTAAATTCTTGACTCACATAGTTCTTTCTAAGGGCCCAAATTCTTTTTGCTAGTAGAAAAGCAATACTGGGTGTCAGACTGAGGGGTGTGTCAGATTTCTGTGTGGTGAAGTTTGTACTCTGCACAGTGTTCTAGCAGGCATTTATAATGAGCTATATGTCCCCATTTTGATGCTGTGATATTTCTAACAATTGATAACAGAGTAGCCAATTCTAGTTCATCTTTGATAAAAACAACTACACGTTCTAAAAAAACGAAAATATTTTTAAGATATTTTTTCTTCATTTTCAAACCTTCTCCCTGTGATTACATTTAATTCAATCCCAAAAATATTTTGCTGATTATACTTTTCCCCTGACTTTTAAAATTGCATTATTTTTTTAACAAATAACCAGTAAATGCAGTCTCTCAACTAATCTGATAGTTTTCAGGTAGCATATGACTTAGCTTTTTAAATAACATTGTACAGGTTTCAAAGGTAACATCGTGAAAAGGAGTCAAAGACAAGTTATCTATAGTCTAATATCCTGAAATGGTACAGGAAAGAAATAATCTCAGGTAGTTAATTTGGTTGGTTTGTAGTAAATTAGTTGAGGTCTGACCTAATGTCTATACTACTTTGAGAAAGATCCTGTGTTCTGTATATATTGTTTACTTTTCCAAAGTCAGCATTTTTTTGCTCTGTTGTGAGCTCAGTTCTGTGTTCTCTTGCTATCTTCTTTAGTGAGCCTTGACTACTATTACTTTTTATACTGTAATAGCTGACTGCTGCTCAGCAGCCCCTAACCTCTCCAATTCCCTCTGCTTTCCAAGGCATAAGATTGGAAACTGGCATTGCTGTAACTTTCACAAGCTCAGTGAACCCAAAAGGCTAAGAAAACCTCATTAAATGCCTCAGAAGCAGACAAAGAAATATATTTTTTTAAAAAAATCAGAAGCGTAGCACAGAATCCTTGATCGACCAATGCGCTGAGACAGGAGTGAAATCAGAACTATGAAAGAAAAATAACAGCAGCATAGTGTAAGAGTTATTATGGTGTTTTTTATGCACAGAAACCTAAGGATAGCAAAAGCCCACACTTGAATACTGATTTCAATATATTTATAAATTTTACCTTTTTTACTTTTTATTTCCTTTACTAATGATGTCAACATATATGGTTCTCATACACTCAGACTTTTTTAATTATTGTTTCTTCATATACTATGTCAGAGCAGGAAAACTAGGCATACATCATCGTAATGAAGTATATCAGTGTTGGTTAAAATCTTGATAAACTTTACAGTATAGCATGTTTGTTTATGTCTTTTTCAGAGATTAGTTCTGTTTCTCAGGCAATGCTCTTTAAAAATTTTTTTCCTTTCTTACCAAATTCTAATTAACAGCTCTGATTTCAGACACCAACAAAAGGCACAGGGGAGAAAAAAATAATGAAGGCAGTGTCACAATAAAAAAAGTAAAATATTTTGTTTCTGATATAACACTAATAATACATCATTGAAAATGAAAATTTACTGTGAAAAGTAATAGGAATTCAAAAATGTTTTTAGACAAATGTGTCTATGTAATCCAATATATTTGTATGAAGTATATTTTATTGAACATAACATAGATGATTTTTCCTCCCAGTCCATTGCATAATGAATATATCTATTCATTATGCAATTTTCCTTCTTTTTGCCTCATAGCCAAACCTTCTAGAAAGAGAAAAAAATAAAAGGAAAAAACTCATTTCTTGACATCCTAAAGATAATCTGTAAAAGCTTATAATGTTTAGAACAAATTCCTGCCACATTATTTTGAAGTTGTTTGTCTTAGAGTTGCTAGCTTTACCCAAAAGGTAACACAGATATGTGAATTGGTAGTGTATTTGGTATTTCCATTTTAAATTAAAGGAACTTTTCAATTTTTGTATTATTTATTTTCTTAGTTATAAAGATACTTGGTTGCTTTTGGTTTAAAAAAATAAAACAGACTACAGTGTGCTCATTGAACTAACAATGGAAGCACAAACATTACAAGCATTACAAATATATTTAAAGTACATTTAGATATACTTAAGTATCTCCTCTTTTTTAATAATTTCTAATGTTGATAAACCAATATAAATATCAACATAGCTTGTGAAATTATCTAATGTCTACAGATATAACCTTTTTTTTTTTTTTCTGGAGAGGAGGAAAGGGTGGAGGCGAGGTGGGGAAGGGTGTCCTTATTGTGTAGTCATCAAGGTGTCAACTCCATGACTGCTAACTCTTGTATTTTCTTCTCATGTATCTTCTGAAAGCAAGATGACTGTGCATCTTATAATTAGCATCTAGCTTTTTAAGCAGCAAATAAATTCTGAAACCTGAAGAAAAGACAAAGTGTAATCCACATGAAGTTGTATTTTTGTGAAACAATGCTTCTTCTCTCAGTTTCTAATTTCAATATACTCTTTTGGTACTCTTTTGCTATTAAAATCTTACAATAGTCAGTTAAAACACGACCTGTAGTACGTATTTACATGTAGCAAACATTTCAGATTATGCAGAATTTACCATTCTGAGGTACAGTCTAACAATTGTTAGTTAATGTTCAATCTCCTTAGGAATGTAAGTGAATTGTAAATGTGGATTTAAAAGCCAGAAACGGTTCTATTGGCTGAAATAATTATTGCTCTGAAAGATTTATTTGTCAATTCATATTGAACCAGCACTTGTGTTAAAAACCTGCAGACATATTTCGGTATGTATTGATCATCTATGGTATCCCAAACAGATAAGAGTCAAAATATTTTTTTCAAGTGATAGAAATTAGCTGAAAAAGATTTGAAAAATATTCAGAAAAGAATTACCAGTCTTGTTTAAGATTGCATTTAGCATGGTAAGTCAGTTATTTGCTTTCTACACCCATAAAGTCCCCCCTTCTCAGCCTACATGCAGTATTACCTCATTTGGTTATCAATTAATATGTGTCCACAAGACATAAAGGATGTTCTGTAAAAAAAATTGCATTGTATATCTGAGGTTAGTAGAGTACTGCTAAGTATTGAACTAAACAAAACTGAAGCCTTTTTTGATGTAGAACTTCAGATTCTCATGATACTATTAAAAACACTTATCTAACTGTAGACAGCCCTAACTGCTCAGAAGTGCTAGTGTTTGTGCTTTGCACCTCCTGAACCACCTGCATCCCAGCTTTATCCTGGGGGAACTGTCATGCTCTGTTCTAACTTCGTCCTTTTCAAGTTTATCATAAGAAGGAAATTTCTCGGCCATGGTCTTAAATGGCATATACAGCAAGAATAGGTCATTTTATATGGTTGCTCAAGAGAGAAGGCAAGCAGGATGTTTTTTGGCAAAAGACATAAATGTCTGTGTTTTAAGTATACATTTTGCCTGTGTACCAGCTGTAGAGAGTTGAATAGACTTGTCTGTTATGTTTCTGAATCTGGTTACAGTTCATATGCCACTAATTGTCTGCCTGCCATGTATCTTTTCTCACCTTATCATCTACCTTACAGCATTAAGTCACTGACCCCTGTGCATTCTTGGCTACAGTTTTTCAACAGGTTGGGTATCTACTGATCAATTGCTAAAATAAAATAGCTAAGAAGAAATAGTACAGTCATGGAAACGTCCTTGGGTGACATGATGCAAGAAGGCATATTCTTCAGCAGTGCTTCAGAAACTGGGTTGCTACCAGTATGTAATCCCACAGTATGTAATCCCATACATTTGTCCTGACAACCTTCAAACACATGACAAAAGGTCAGATGATGGCCCAAACTATCAGCTTTATGAAACTGGAAAAACCTAAAGACAGCTTTATAAATTTGTAATTTAGGAGAGAAGAAGATAGTAAAGGTCAGAAGGTTCTAAACAGATAATACAGGTGTTATAAATGGAATTGGGCTCACAGCATGAGCTAGTTTGTGATAGGCATTTATCTATGTATGAGGGAGGTAGCAGTCTTCAGAACATGAGGAAACTCCTCAAATTCTTTTCATAGCACCAAGCAGAAACACAATTTTAGTATACCATTTTTGCCCTCAGAATCATACTTTAAATTCTTTTCTACTAGTTATTCTGGATGCACTTTGTCACAAAAGGTCTTAAGAGACAGCAAGGGAGTGACGTTCCATCAGACTTGCATGGATCAAAGGGAAGATCTAGAAATTTGCAATGTAACCTGAAGTATAGGATTATTGACATTTTAAAAATGTGAAATATGTAGAATGTATTTTAAAGGAACATGTAAGAATAGATGAGGTAAAAAAATGTGATGGGAAGATAGTGGAAGGGGAAACAAGAAAAAATTACTGATTATTCAATCTCAGCAGAATACAGGAGCTACCACCCCTAACAGGCAGGTACCACCAGTCATCTGCTCCAGACAACATGGCAACTACCTGCTCTTCCTGGTTTTCTGCAAGCAATATGGAAGAGGATGCTTGTGTTGCAGCAAGCTATCACTGATCATAGTATTGGCAGATGGTTAGCACAGCTGGTGTCAGAAGATATCTGACAACAAACTCTCAAAACAGTTCAAAAAAACTCAATGTTGTTCAGAGCACCATTTTTAATGAAAAATATTGCACCATGGTCCTCTTCAAAATAATAATAAAGCTGAGCGAGCAGACAGATCTTCAATGTAGCAAGTGTTGTTTCTATTGAAACATCAGTTTGTATCCACATTTTTTCTTGTATGGTTTCTTTATGAGGTGCAAAACCTGTTGTGCTATTTTGATACATAATTTCAACTGATTACACTGAAGAAAAGTAAACAAAGGGAATGTACCTGTGTGTGTTATTTATTTTACTATTTTTTTAGATTGCCATGTATTTCTTCTGGTATTAGACAGTAGTGAAAATACACTTGTGGAAAGCACTGAGGAAGGATCAAACATCAGTTCTTAAAGATGGTTATTCATATACAACCAATTTTTTAATGAAAAGGCAGGTTAGTTCAGTAGTGATATTCCTCATTGGTTCTATACTTACTTAACTGGACTATACTCAGCACAGAGATGTACTTGCAGTACTATAACTAAACTTTGTTGTCCAAATTGTACTATAGATAAGTGGTTTCACATCATTAATCTATTCACCCCACTAATTTTTTCAACTATGTTGTTAAGAATATCATGAGCTTTATGCCAGAAAATTCTGTTAGCTACAATTCTTAAAAAAATAAATCCACAAGATCAAGAAATGTTCATTTGAAAATTATGACTAGACTTTATATAGTAAATCTACCATTTTATAGTGATAATATACATTTACAGTGGTGATGTGTTCTCAGTCAATTGCAACTTGCCAAATGTAACTGTTCAAAATAAAAACTACTTCAGAACATGTCTGCATTTTGATTCAGATTTTGAAGGTTACCTGTTCGTTCAAGACAAAACTGTGTAAAAAATTATAACAGGAAACCTTTCCATTTCTGTTAAGGAAGCATAAAATTATTTAGTCTTCACTTACATGATCATATGCCTTTTTTTTTTTTGCAAGGGTCTGCTGACATCAGAACTATCAGAATAATCAAAAACAAGAATGAGTTTTCCTCTGTGTGAGCCAGTAAAAGCAATATAAGATATAAATCATCTACTCATATTTATTGAACAAATTTGAATGCTCAACCTTTCTGACATGAACAGAACAGCCAAAAACCCCCAAACCAAGAAATCCTATTTGGACATCTTTTTTTTACCTAGATTCTACTCAGACCTTAAATATTCTGTGGGATAATTGCACAATGTTGAAGAAATGTATTCAAAGCATCATTACAGTATGTCCTAAGTGTCCGTTTCCCTCAGTATACAAATAAATGTAATCTAAGCCTCAACATACCACGAGATAGTGCAGTGTCTCTTCCCATGGTTCATAACCTCACTACTTCCCTCTCTGTGAGACAAGTACACCCTACACAGGCCTGAAGGGATGGGATGGGCAAAGGTTTCTGTTATTGCCTTGTACTTAAAGTATTACAAGCAGGCAGGTCCTCAGGAGAAGAATGCAAACTCTTTTTCCCCTGGCTTCAGAGTGCCACTTCATAATCTCATCCCAAAATCTGCCAGGGTAGGAGAGTCAGGAGCTACTCAGAGAAACAGGCTGATAATAATTTAAAAAGGAAGATATTTCTGGCTTCCAGAATAGTCTAGGAAAAATGAAAAGTTAAAGGATTTATTTTCTGGAATCTCTCTCAAAGAATTCAAATGACTGAGGTACAGATTAGAGTGCGACTTTTCCTTCTTAATTTTGAATTAATAGATGACCAGTTTATGAGATTTTTTTAGCATCCATTTTCTTAGATCAAAGGGAATTGTTCTTTCATTGCTCCTATGGACCTCAAGATCAGTGGTTTAAAAAGTCTACTGGCAGTGGCTCCTTAAAAATAAACCCACATTCCTTAATCTGTATGAAAAATAAAATAAAGGAAACAAAGTGACGTAATATTTTACTCCTGGCTCTGTTTAGGAAAAGTTAAGTCTAATTTTAGTCTTCACTGTATTCAGCAGAAAAGTAGCTGTAGTTTTAATACAGAAAGAATGGTCCTGCTCTTAATAACAACTACAGAAAATCTTCTGTTCCTCTCTAAGCTATACATTATTTTATAAACTTTGACTTTAATTTTGCTACTCATTCTTCAGTAGCATTTGTGGTTATTTTTTCTTGTAGAATTATTGTATGCAATAAGTGCCTATAATTGAATGGTAAAATATTAATAAATTTAGATGAATGTGGCAGGTGTATAGTCAGCAGTTCTATTGATTGTTCCTTTTTTAACTTAATATTATGAAATTTTAGCACTTACCTTGGCTTATAATTAATGGTCTTATTAAAAGAAAATATGCAGGTAGCCAGCAGTTGGTACATTCTGTTTACAGGATAGCAGATTTTTCCAAAACAAATGATACAATGCTAATGTAAATATCATTTTGCTAATACTGAAATTATAACATGCCTGGAACCAAAAATTTCCCTTGAAAAAATTGCATTTGAAATTATTTAAAATTGTAAGTCTCCTGTTAAAAGTCTCTTTTTTAGCTGCAGTTTAATTTCACAAGTAGCACTGCTTCCATAAGCCAAACAATTTGAGCATTGTTAAGAGGTGTTCTTTGCCCAAGGTAATTGCTATTTGGCTAATGATGTATTTGGAAGCTATTGTAAGTTGAGCAGAAAGTAATTGGCACAATGAAGAAAATAATTTTCTTGCAAATCAGACAACACAAATGGTAGCCTAGGGCCCTAGACCTGAAAACTCTCATTTATGTTATGTGCTTAATTTACACATGAGTAATCCAGCTCCAAAGGCAAGGCTATCTTCCTGCTTTTGTTTGTTTTGCTTTTTCTGCTACTCAATACTTACTCCTCCTATGTAATAAATAATGGTGATTTCCATGTCCTTAGTGGATTTTAAAGATGAGAGCATACTCTGTTTTTGGAAAATGTAAGCGTGCTACAGTCATGGTCATGCTGTGGGTTTGTTTTTTGTGTGAGTTTATTTTTTTAAAGCTTATAAAGAGATTGGTCTGCAGTTTTGAACATCTAGGGAAAATCACTGGTCTTTATTTAGGCTATGACTGTTGCTCTGGTTAGAGTGAGACAAGTTTTTCAAAGCAGGAAGGTTTTACTGTTTTCCAGAGGTGATCAAAGCCTACTGTGCTTTAATATCCTCTGGAAATTATTTCTGAAGCTTGACCTTCGGGCTGATACTTTTAAAAATTACTCCCATTGTTATTTTTATATTACATAATCTTAATATGTATACTTTATATACACAGGCATGTACTCACAAACACACAGACACAAACATGTCCAAGCTATCAGATGACAGTGTTGTCTTTCAGGTGTTTTTCAATACTTCCTAGAATAATCTTCTCCATAACTTTACCAGGCAGTCAAGTGAGACTGACAGCTCGTAGTTTCTGGGGTCCCCCTTCTTGCCCTTCTTGAAAATCAAGACAACACTTGCCAGCTTCCAGTCAGCTGGGACCTCTCTGGATTCCCAAGACCACTCAAAAACCATTGAGAAAAGTTTTGTGATGACATCAGCCAGCTCTTTGAGAATTCTTGGATGAATTCCATCAGGCACCATAGATCTTTAGGGATTCAGCTGGAGCAGCAGATCCTCCACAATTTCAGGGTCAACTAGGAGTTGATCATTCTCACAGATCTCCACCTCAGGGCACTGAGACTCCCTTGGTCTGTCATCTGTGTTGAAGATAGAGGTAAAGAAAGCAATAAACATCTCTAGCTTGTCTCTGTCTCTGTTTGTGAGGTGACCAACCTCATCCTGTAACGGGTAAATGATATTTTTACACTGCCTATTGACATTAATATATTTTAAAAAGCTCTTTTTATTGTCCCCCACATTTCTGGCCAGCTTCAACTCCAGATGAGCTTTAGTTACACAAATTTTCTTCCTACAGAGGCAAGCAGCATCTCTGAATTCTTCTCATGTCACTTGACCTCGCTTCCGCTGGACTTATACCTTCCTTTTTTGCCTTTTCTCCGAGATGATCCCTGCTCATCCAAGCTGGCCTTCTACCTTGTCTACTTGAATACTGGCATTTGGAATTGCCTGCTCCTTTGCCCTTAGGAGGTGATGTTTGAAAAGCAAGCAGCACTGATGGACCCCAGCATCTAGATGCAAAAAGATTTTCCCAGGGGACCTTACTTACTAATTCCCTGAGCAACCTGAAGTCTGCTCTCCTCATGTCCAGAGCTGAGGTTTTGCTGGCACTTTTCCTCCTGTCAGTAGAGATTTAACACTTGATCACTTCATGTTCACAGTGGCCAAGATGGCCACCAATCTCTACTTCACTCATGAGATCCACTCTGTTGACAAGCAGCAGATTAAGGAGGGCGTCTTTCTGAGCCAGCTCCCTTATGACCTGTCCAATAAAGTTGTCATCCAGGTTTTTTACGAATCTTCTTGCCGAGGTGGTACCAGTCGTATAGTGCTCCCAGTTAATTTCTGGTATGCTGAACTCCCCCATTAAGACAAGAGCAGTTGACTTGGAAGTGTGTCTTAGTTCCTCAATGAATTATTCATTGGCATCATTGTCCTGGCTGGGAGGTCTGTAGCAGACTCTCACGATGGCATCTGCATTATTTGTTTGCCCCTCGATTCTTACCCAGAGGCTCTCAACTGTGCCATTGCCAATTGTGAGCTCCATACATTCTAACCCTTCTATTACATTCAGTACCACCCCTCTACCTCTTCTGCCCTACCTATCCCTCCTAAAGAGCCTGTAATCATCCAACAGGGCACTCCAGCCACAGGACTCATCCCACCAGGTTTCACTCACATCAATGACATCTAATCTCTGGGACTGCGCCAAAGCTTCAAGCTCCTCTTATTTGTTCCTTATGCTGTGTGCATTGATGCAGAAACATTTCAGGTGTGGTAAAGATATGGAGAAGATTATTCTGAGAAGTATTGAAAAACACCTGAAAGACAATGCAGTCATTGGTCACAGCCAGCAGGTTTCATGAGAGGAAAGTCCTGCTTGTCCAACCTGATTTCCTTTCACAATGAGGAAACCCACCTAGCTGATTAGGAGAAACCAGCTGATGTAGTCTTTTCGATACTGTCTCTCACAGGACCCTTCTGGACAAAATGTCCAGCACACAGATGGATAAACACATCATGCAGTGGGTGAGCAATTGGCTCACGGGTTGAGCACAGAGGGTTATAGTGAATGAGGGAACATCAGACTGGTGACCTGTAGTAGGGTTCCACAGGGCTCCATCTTACCCTGTGCTCTTCAACATCTTCATAAATAACTTCGACACAGGACTGGAAGGGATACTCAGCAAGTTTGTAGACAGCACAAATCTGGGAGGATCTGTTGACTCTCTCAAATGTGCAGAGGCCCTGAAGAGAGACCTCAACAAATTAGAGGACTGGGCAATCACCAACCATATGACGTTCAACAAGGGACACTGCCAGATTCTACACCTGGGATGGGGCAACCCTGGATGTTCGTACAGACTGGGGAATGAGTTGCTGGAAAGCAGTGCCATGGAAAGGGGCCTGGCTAATGGTAAGTTGAATCTGAGTAAGCAGTGCCAAGCTAGGAGGACCAACCCTATCCTGGGGGGCATCAGGCAAAGCATTGCCAGCTGGTCAAGGGAGGTGATTGTCCTGCTCTGCTCTGCACTGGTGCGGCCTTATCTTGAATATTGTGTGCAGTTTTGGGCATTGTAATACAAGAAAGATCTAAGCTCTTAGAGAGTGTCTAAAGGAGGACAACGGAGATGAAGAGCCTTGAGGGGAAGCCATATGAGGAGCAGCTGAGGTCACTTAGTGTGTTCAGCCTGGAGAAGAGGAGACTGAGGAGAGACCTCATTGCAGTCTACAACTCATGAGGGGAAGAGGAGGGGCAGACACTGATCTCTTCTCTGTGGTGACATGATTGGAGGGAATGGCCTAAAGTTGTGTCAGGGGAGGTTTAGGTTGGATATTATAAAGAAATTTCTTCACCTAGAGGGTGATTGAGCACTGGAACAGGCTCCCCAGGGAAGAGGTCACAGCACCAAGCCTGACAGAGTTCAGGAAGCATTTGTGTAGTACCCTTGGGCACATCGTATAACTCTTGGGTATGGTCCTGTGCAGGGCCAGGAGTTGGACTCAATGATCCTTGCGGGTCCCTTCCAACTTGGCATATTCTGTGATTCTCTGAGATATCCAATAATTAAATGTCTGTGTGAATAAAACATATCGATTTTGGAATTAATGATTATCAAGAATTAAATGCTGCTGCCAAGATTAGCAATGAAAGAGTGTAATGAATTTAATTTTGAAGATGAACACTGATTACAAAAAAAGAAAAGAGTTTAAATACTTCTCAAAAATCAGTAAGCTTGATTAAATTCTATATATCTTTCTCTTTCAAGTGCCTGTGAGTGAATACTTATAGCAACCTATAACTTATGTATTTTAGAAATAAAAGAATTAAAATATTTAATTCCTGACTATGATCAGGATTATTTTTTTTATGTCTTTGGATGATTTTCCTTTCCTTAAATCAGTTGTTTTTGCTAGATTCTATGTGAATAGAACTGCTTTTAATACTTGGCAATATTTTCGGTAATATACATTTTTTGTGAAGAAAACAATTGCTTTCTTAAAGTCATTAAGCATAGAACAAGAAACTACTTGTTTAAAATTTAGAAAACATGAACATTTTCAATTTAAGATGTTCATTGTACTAAGAATATTGGAGGAAATAAAAGAAGATAGGAAAGGCCAAATAATTTCACAGAGTTTTAGAAAATATAATGAGAAAATTAGATAAACAATTTATATCATTCAATGCATGGTTTTGAAGACCTATCTAGGTAGCTCTCTGATACTACTGATCCCAGAACAAAAAGCTTAGAGACTGTCTTCCTTTTAGTTTAAGAAAGATTTAAAGGAAATAAATAAGCAGTGTAATTTTTTTATTTTTTTATTCTAGATGATGTACTGTACATAGATGGGAACCAGCAAAGCAGCATAAGTGCAGTGGTGATCTGACCTCAGCTGTTTTTGGTGCCTAGTAACTCCATGCAACACACAACCTTTTCTGTCCTGAGTGACCACCAAAAGAGATGGATTTCAAAATCATGGGCTAAATGAACGCACAGGACATTTTATAGTGCTTGCCAGCAAACTAAAGGAGTGATATCATTATATATATATACCAAAGGATGAGAAGGGGGTCATGGCTGATGAGGATGTATTAGTGTGGGACCTGAGCATGACATAATCAGTATGGAATAAAGGGTGAAGACTGTACTAGTCTTGGCTGGGATAGAGTTAAATTTCTTTCAACAGTTTGCATGTTGCTATTCTTTGAGTTTGTACTGGAAACAGATGTTTTCATGATTGCTGAGCAGTGCTTACACAGAGTCAAGGCCTTTTGAGCTTCTCACCCCACTCCACCAATGAGGAGGTTGGGGCTGCACAAGAAGTTGGGAGAGGACACAGTTGGGACAACTGATCCCAACTGACCAAAGGGATATCCCACACCATATGGCGTCATGATGACCAATAAAATCTGAGGGGAAGAAGGAGGAAAGGGGTGGAGGGGGCAAACAGAATATTTTACGAGTATACTTACTAGACCCAACCCATAAAAGCAGAAAAAAAAATAAAAAAAAAATGTTAGAGGTCAGAAACAATGTAATAATGTGTCTACAAAGGTAGTTGGGAATTTAGAGGTCCTAATTCTTTTAGAAAACAAACTAGGAAGTTAAAAAAATGGTCTTCTGCAATGTTCATAAGTACTCTAAATAGTTATAAGTATGTGAAATAAAACTCTTTCTTATTCAATCTCACACAAATGCATTTGTAGAACTGGCCACATGGTGCATAACCTGAACTATTGAAAATGAACTATTGAAAAACTATTATGCATTGGTAATAACTTAATACTTTCCTAAAAATTCTACCTACTGTTGTTATTGATATTTATAAAGAATCATGAACGTGAAGGATGTTCAATAAAGAAAAGTATTCAATGCTACTGCTTAACATACCATTGTTGAAATCACACAATATTGGCTATATATATGTACATATGTTGACTATATATATAAACATTGACTATATTCTGCATACAATCTGTTGCCTGGTAACAGGCAAAATGTTCATTAAAGGGTGAAAACCTTAGCAAAGATAGCATCAGAAGATACTGAACATTAAAGAGCAAGTCAATTGTGAATTCCAGAATAGAGTAGGGAAAGTAGTGGTACCTTATCAAATAAAGCCTTTTAATTTGATTGGTGTTTGATAGTCATTCAAATGCAGTTTCATCTCCCCCTTGTGGAAGGAGCTCTGTGGGATCAAACACCTGATTTCCTCCATATTCCCTTATTTCTGCATAACATTTTGCAAATTAGGTTTCTATACAACAGAGGTTAAGGCTCATCAGATCATCAGATCATTCTTACATAGGCAAGTGGAGAAAAGCAGAGCATTAGTCTGAGCAAGCTAGATATGCTAGAGTAACAACACAGTAAAAATAGAATCCAGAAATAGAATCCAATTCTCTATTAAAAAACTATACAGAAATAAAGAAAGTTCCCTGGTACTGGAATTCAATCAACCATACTGTTAAATAGCTGCAATGGTCCCTTGAACAGTTTAGCCTGTGCTGGCTGCTCTTCTCTCAGAAAATTCCAAATCATCATTTAAGCATTAGCATTGACCAGAGGCAATTAATTCTATATATTTCCATTCTTTAGAAAGTAAAAGAATTCAACCATAAAAACATTTGGTTTTCTCCATTTTGGGGGGGTTGTTTTATAATTTCTTGTCCATTTACCTCATGACCCAAAATCAATTAATTTATTAGTAGTTATAATCCATGAGGACCTGGCATACGAAAAAAACTAACAGGATGGTGACATGTAACTATCCAATACATATTATAGAGTAAAAGGCTGTACCTACGAGGTGAGCATGCCCTGCAGTGCATCTTTCAATTTTGACATGTATTTTGTTTCAGTTTCAGCTCCATGTTGTGGGGAACTTGTTAGTTCACCACTCCACTGCACATGCAAATTTTCTTCCAGAGGGAGGAAATAAAAAAATATGTTTTAGCAGCTCTCTTCATGGAGATAATTGGAGCATATTTTCCTTGCAAATGAAATGAGGCCAGCAAGTCCAATCTGCCTAGAGCAGGATGTACTGAAATGCAGATCCAGCCGCAGGGTGTGCTGGAGATTTTTGGATGTTACACTGTGAAAAAAATGGAAGAATTTTTATGAGGTGTATAAAAGCCTTAAAGCACTGATATTTCTCCACTAAGGTTTATATAATGAAAAATTAAAGAGAAATATTCAAATTAGGTAACAGAAAGGATGATATGGCAAATAAAGGAATACATTTGTATAAATCATCCAGATCCAAGGAAAATATAACAAATAACATTCAACTAGATCCATTTTTTTGCTAATAAGGAAAGAGACAGAAACCCCAAGAATCTGTGATTACCTCAGAAATCCTGGGTCAAGACTTTCAGTAACTTAAAGTAAATTAGGCAATATTTGTTTAATACTTGAAATAGTTATTTGAGTTTGCTCACAAACATGACACAGTTACCACACAATAATAGCAGGGATCTTGTAGATCAGAAATGAAGTGTAGCGGCAAAGCTGTATGTGAAAAATGTACCAATATATTCCAAATAATCGTTAACTAATGCCAAAGTTATTAATCTCATACTTCCAGAAACATTTACATTTGTTCTCAGCTATTATGTTTTAAATTACTTTCCAGTTGAATAGCTTTTTGAAAAGAAATGACAGAATTTTGCATAATTAATAAAGTAGATAGTATATACACTGAGAACTTCATTATCCTTACCAAGTACAAAAACCTTGTTCATGTTAGTTATTTTAAGAGTGGATTATATTTTTCTTTGAGATCGCAAGCCGTTCCAAACTTCTTTCAAGACCTTATAATTATCATATTAAATATCCCCTGTACTTGAAAGTTAGTGATAATTTCAATAAAGTTGAACTATGTTAACTAGTTTAACACTGAAATATTGTGACTAATGTATACAAATGTTTTTGGATTCTTTCTGATATTAGGAAAAAACGTGTGTGAGATTATCAGGACTTAAATGCATAATATGGTATTAAATGGTGAAAGCTGATGATATTTTAACATAACACTTATATGACCCCTTAAATACATAGTTTATGAGCTAGACACCCACATGTGCATTTCCATTTCCCTGGGCTTGGAGACTAAGCAGAACAGAACTAATCCAGTTCTATTATGCAAAAGAACAGAATTTCAGTGCCTTGCTTATGAGAAGTACTCTTTGCGTTCTTGTGTAGCATATGTTGAGGAAATATTTTCTACTGACAAGAGAATAAAACAAAAATATTCATAGGTCCATTTGTTTATCAGTTAGTATCTGAATTTGTATGAGGATTTACTCAAAACATTAAGTGGCGTTATATAATTTAACAGCTCAATCTTTTTAAAAGAAAAGGCTTTGTCTTTCTGTCCTTCAGTAGTTTTCTCATAGAATTATTTTTAACATGAATCAATAGGAAAGAAGGGAACATAAATATTATGTTGGTTCATTTTTGCTATAATACTGCTTAAACTTTTCACTGCCCAGAACACTAAAAACCTAAAACTTCTTCATTGTCAAATGTAGTTATTGATTCAAAAATCATCCATGTTCTAGAGTTCTTTCACAGTTTTAGTACATGAATAAAATCAAAAAAGCAGTGGTATGTCAGTGTTCAACATTATTGTGCTACTAAGTCACATAATAATTCATCAGTAATTGGAATTTTTCTCATTTCAAATTTCAGTTAAAAAAGTGCATCATGTATTTGAACTAAAAGTAAAATCTTAAAAATCTGCAAATAAATAAAAGAAGTTTCTTTAAAAAAATGTATTCTGGAAATATAAAATAATTCTATTTTTAAAATGTATAAAATTATGCATAGTTTATCATATAAGCACAATGAAGACTATAAGAGAGAGTTATGAATTATGTTGATGAAATATAATGTATATTAGTTTATATGTATATGGTTTATAAGTGAAGATAATCATAATTTCATATCAGTAAATCAGGTTGGCATTAGAATAACACAGGTAAAATTGGTGTTTTAATGAGATATTGGGGGAGGTTGTACAACTTTTACTAACGAGAATAAAATGTTTCAATGGGAAATTTTGTTCATCTGTGTTTTGGTATTTTCATATTCTAGAACTCATATTTCATATTATGAATTTTTTAAATGCCTTTTCAAGATTTAACTGTCCAAAATAAAACATGGAAATTCTGAAAGGTTATTAAGGACATCTGAAATGTAGTTACATTAATTTTCTATATGTTTTTACCATTACTGGTATTATCATATTGCGTTAAAGTCAACTTTTTACACAGTAATTCCTGTGACACCACACTAATTTAAAAAAGCAGAAAAGTCATTATGCTAAGCAAGTAATCACGCAGTAAGAGAGAAAACTATCAAGGGTAGTTAATGCTGAAGGGCAAATCTGTTACAAAAAATATTCTGGGAAAGAAAAACACAGACAGAAGCCAAATACATGATGTGCATTAAGCTAAATACTAAAATGGGAGACATGAGGAGAGGGCATTTTTTCCCTGAAGAAAATTTTCTACTAGCCTTTGGGTTGATGGAGATTTCTTGTCTTTGAATGCACTGAAATGGCTCTTTCTGACTCAAATCCAACAAAATGACTCCTCAAACTCTGATCATAAAATTTAGTATTCCAGTTATAGATCTGCACATCTGTGTGGTCTTATTATGATTTCACGATCTGCCTCTTATTTACTGATTTTTATAATTCTGCTTTTAGGAAAAAAAGATTTTAAGGAGAATGACTTTTTCTATTCAGTGGAAATGAGTGCAGTTTGAGTTTTATCCCAGGATCTTATACATGGCATAACAGGATTATTTAATATACATTCAGGACAAGATTGTATACAAATTCCACATTCATTCTTTAATGTTTTATATGAATGAAACTTAAGTTTACAAGACCTTATAATTACTTTAAAAAAAAAATATAGTAGTAATAAAAATATTATTGCCATCATGCTGACTTTTGCCATGCTACATTTTCTGTACAACACATAAGAAGACACTCAGTTGAAATATTCATTTTTCCATATGAAAGGGGATTGTTTCTTTTGGGATGTTTTAATTGCTTTTTTGTTTATTTTTCCTAAAAATATTTGCTATCTGTATTCACAGTCTTAATATGTTTGGGGAATATCTCCTTTTGTAATGAAGCTTTGTCTGCTGTATTTCCATTTTTCTTTATCAGTAGAAAATTCAAAATTAAAGAATTTGATAGCAGCACCAGCTCAGGTTAGCTGAAAATGGAACTTCCATCTTCTATTGTTGTGGGTTGTAATGCTATTTCTGAGCTTCCATGCAACTCGGTGGTGAAATGAGTGAGAATGTATGTACACTGTACAGAATGCTGTGCCTTACAAGGAGGATAAGAAGCTATAAAATGTAAGTCACATTCCTTATAGAACTTTGTGCTCTAAATCTTTCACATAAGAAACTCAAAGCATTTTCTCACTGTTAGCAACATAGAATCGTAGAACAGTTTGTGTTGGAATGGAGCTTAAAGACCACTGGTTCCAAACCCTTTACCATGGGCAGGGACACCTCCCACTAGACCAGGTTTCTCAGGGCGCTATGCAGTGTGAGCTTGAACACTTCCAGGGACAAGACATCCACAGCTTCTCCAGGCAATCTCTTCCTCTGTCTTACCTCCCTCCTTGCAAAAAAATATTCTTCCTTATGTCCTCCTTATGTCCAATCTAAGTTTAAAACTGTTGTCTCTTGTCCTTTCACTACAGACACCTGTAAAAAGTCTTCCTCCAACTATTTCATAAGCTCCCCTTAAGTATTGACAGACATGGTTTTTGTAAGTTCATCAGCCAGTTCTCTCAGGATCTTGCGATGAATCTCTTTGGGTCCTATGGACTTGTGTATGTTCAGGTACTTCAAGTGGTCCCAAAGCTGATCTTCTCCCATGATGGGAGGGACTTCATTCCCCAAGTCACTGACTTGATGTTCCTAGGCTTCAGAGATGTGAGATGAGTGATGACCAGTCAAAACTGAGGCAAAAAATGTTCAGTACCTGCCATGGTTTAGAAATGGCATTCTCTGATTTAGTGTTCCCACTGAAACCATGTGCTGATCCTTTATTTCCCTTTCCCCCTCTCACTCCCCCTGTGGTGGGATGGAGAGGACAATTGGAGGCACAAAAGATAAAATCATGGGTTGAGACAAAAACAATTTACTGGAAATAGTAATGAGATAAGAAAATTAACAGTAACAGCAACAATATTAATGACAAAAGTGTACAGGAGACAGGAGAGTGATTCATATCCAAAAAGCTCTCCGTGGAGCCCAACTACTTCCTCTGCCATGCTACCCTGACCTGGAAGCGAACCCTTCCCCTGTTTCCAGAAAATGAGGTCGGGTGGTATAGAATAACCTCCAGGTCCTAGCCGTGTCCCCTTCTGGCTACTACAAAACTTAACCTCAACCTTCTCTATGTAGTTTGTCACTAGATCTCCTGTCTTATTTGTCAAGAGAGTACATTTTATCTCAAATCTTCCTTTTCTGTTCAACATAATTGTAGAGGCCCTCTTTTTCTAAATTCAACTCCATTTGTGCCTTAGCTTTCCTGATCACAAGCCTACACATCCAGGCGATGTCCCTATATTATTCCCAGGATACACATTCCTGGTCCCACTTCATGTGCACTTCCTTTTTTCCATCCATGTACTGTTCTTGTAGGTATGCATCTGTATGCTCATTCTAGAGACGGAGAAGCAAGAACTGCATCCATACCTTAAATGCAGGCACTCAAAGTTTTGTATATTTCCATTTAATTTAAAGGTAACAATATGGGTTACCCTACTGATCCATTCTGTTTCTGAATTCTAAAGATAGGTGCCTGCACCTTGTTCCAAGCTAAGGCACAGTCTATGCCTATGTTTTCAATTATGGGAAACTGAAATAGATTCCCACAGAACTTTATATCTGTTCAGTATCTGAAACTGATTTTACTCATTTCCCAAGGCTGCATTTTTTAGTGACTAGTAAAAAAAACATTTCTGTACCCTTAGGGCATTTAATGTAAACCTCTGTGTGAACCTTCAAGGCTCTTGCTATCATCTTTTGCTTATACTCTCAAGGATACCTGCTACAAAAGGGAATCAAAAAGATGATAGCTGTATTTAAAATATTCATCTCTACGAGACTTTCAAACAGAAATGGTAAACCGACTTTCATCCCTGTTCTGGGCATTTTCGGATATAGATCCTAAATCACATGTCTGAATTTCCTCTGTTGACTTTTCCAGATGACTCGTCCAACTATCAATATCATGTGACCAGAGATGCAGCAGGAACAAAGTACCAGTTTAAACAGTCTTCAAGAGCTCTAATTAAGGCAACTGCTGAGAAATTTTAAAGGAAACAAAAAAATACTAGCTTACACAAACACTTTAATCCTAATAAACATTGCTGAAAACACAGTCTTGAAGATAATATTCTTGGTTTCATTTCAGTTTTGTCTATCAGCTCAGTGTGGTTAATGTTAAAATGGACATATCTGTCCTGAATTTGGTTTTTGTGTCTTTTTTTTTTGTTCTGAGGACCAGCAATTTGCTCAAAGATATACACTTTTTTAAAAAAACACAGCCTGTATTTCTCGTATTGTTTAAGGTAAGGAACTGCAGGCTTTACTGCCAAGCTTATCAGATAAACTGCAGAAAGCTCCCCATCTAGTCTTTCATCATTAATGACAGACTTGAGCTACAGGGCCAGTGTACTTGGCAACAATTCCCTCAACATACTGCTACTGCAAAGAACTACAACTACTTTCTTATTCTGGGTTTAATTTGAAAAAAAATTAAAATACCTAGGATAATGTCATCCATAACTTGCCAGGTTACACTGTTTTGGTTTCCTACACATATCCTAAGTAAGACGTGTAGGAAACCAAGACTTTGGGACTGCATTATGGAAAGGACCTATCCCAAAACAAACACAGTCCCTTTGAGATCCTGTTCTTCAGCTTTACACAGAATGACCTCAACATGATTAGTGTAGTATGACTCACAGTACGTATATCTTAATTTAACCTGAATTCCAATTCTAAATGAAAATGACAGTATTTTTATAACATAAAATGCCATTTACAAAAATAGCTGATTATCGTTTATGGCAAGAAGTATGCACATTTTTATCTTTAACTTTTGTCATGATAAGAAATTCAGTTTAAACCTCTGAAAATATTTTAGAAGCAACCTACTGCCATTTTTCCCTAAATTCTCTTGAATTTCTGCTAGAAAATCAAACTGTCTTCAGTAGGTGTTCATGAGACAAAGATGAATTCTGGTATTAACATGACTTTCCGTGGCGGTACTTGACAAGTTACGCTCATCTGGTTTATTGGAATGGAAATAACTGAATTGTTTAATAATAAGTTAGAACAACAATCCCATAGAGATAAAAAATTATCTCAAAAAAGTGAAGAATCAGCTTATTCATACTGCACAAAAAAAGAGTGAGTGCTGATAACCAGTTAGGGGAGTATAATTTTCAATAAAAATTTTAGAAGTAATCAATGGACAAAAATGATAGTAAATCTAAAAAATGTGGCATATTTACATATTGTTTCTTAAAAAGCATCTACAGTAATTTACTGCTTTTTATTTTTAGAGATCTAATACATTAAGAAGTACATAACATAATGATTATCTGTATATTTGAATAAAATATAAGTTATTATGTGGACATCAGACACATAATACACAAATTAACAAAACTGAAAAACCCAAAATATAAATGAGTTGGAAATTACTCTTCAAAGTGGTTTCATAACTTGTTGTAATTTCATTACACAAATGTCCGGATTTTTTACGTTATTTAAAATACAATCATATTTATTTTATTTTTCCATATAAGATTTAAAATAATGTGAAGAATAAGAGGAAAATTGCTTTGGGCATTAAAATACTGCTACTTGCTATTAAATGATGAATTATACTTTCATACATTTCAAAGGAAGTTAGAGTATGTGCTAACTGAAATTATAGTATAGCATATGTTAGGAGGTTTAGGTTGGACATTAGGAAGAATTTCTTCACAGAAAAGGTGATTAGATATTGGAATGGGCTGCCCAGGGAGGTGGTGGGGTCCCTGGAGCTGTTTAAGGAAAGACTGGATATGGCACTTTGTGCAGTGGTCTAGTTGACAAGGTGGTGTTCAGGTTAGTCCAACACAGGTTGGACTCAATGATCTCAGAGGTCTTTCCAACTGAATTGATTCTGTGTTTCTGCAATATAGGGAAAGAGTACTGTATATCTAGGGAACTGAAGGAGAATTGCCTTTCTCCTATAAGATGTAGAATTTTATAGCAGTTCTATCCCCTATTAAATTTTACAAGAAGCTAAAAAAAGCCCTCTAGACCTCTAAAACTAGGTAATAAGTTATAAAAGACTTTTCCCATAAAGGTTAGTAAATATCTGAGGCCTTTTTTTGGACACTGAAGCAAACTGAATGATGCTGGTCTGATGAAAATCACAAATTTTATGCAGAGAGCTTCTGCCTAAAGAATCAGTATGTGCTTGATTCTCAAGGCACTGTGGATTATCTTAGTCAGTGTTTATCTCCAGGAAGGTATTTGCCCAATGGTGGTACAAAATTATCAGTTATTTACTTTTGAGGACTAAATGTTTTTCTTTATCAGCAAAAGTCAAGATTTCTAGAGATCTGGCTGTAAGATCAAGGACTATTAAATCACAGTGTGTGTATAGGTCAACAGAAAAATTCTGACCTTAAATCAGGGCCTTAATTTATTTCTGATCTCATATATATATTACATGTTATATGGAGTATAACTTGAAAATAGAACAAATATAAACAACACTCTACAGAGTCAAACCCACCTCAGTGTATTTCAACTTTAGTCTATTTATAGACTGTTTTTGTTTGGAGAGGACCTTAAAGATCATCTAGTTTTCACGCCCCTGCCATGGGCAGGGACAAATTCCATTAGACCAAGTTGATCAGGGTCCTGTCTAGCTTGGACTTGAATAGTTTCAGGGATGGGGCACCCACCACTTCCCTGAGCAACCTGTTCCAGTGCCTCACTGTTTAAAGTTTAGAGTTTCATCTACACCACTAAACTGGGTGACACCCATCAGCTTCATGGGGGTGCACGAAATCCCAGCAAAAATTACTACAATTTGTATAACTGTTAGTGCCTAGCATTTAGAAATTCTGCTCTTTTCTATGAAGAGAGTCTTTATTATCAATTAGAAAGAGTAAAGATGATAGCAGATTTGAGTTTGATAAATAAATTATATGGTAACCAATTAAAAAAAATGTAGGATTCCACTGAGTGTATCTCTTATACCAAATACATGAAATTCAAAGGCAATCAGTGGCTCTGAGGTGAATAGATCAAGTTGTTCATGTCTCCAAGGCTTCCAGATGGTTCCTTCTAAAGAGGATTTGTCTAGGAGAAAACGAATTGTCTTGGACATAGCTAATGTGCTTGCTTTTGACATCATTACAACAAAATACTTTCTTCCTGTTAAAATTTGGAATTGTGACACTTGAGAAGAGACAGATCAAAAACTTCCAGTTGTGAGGTATTCTCTCTGGAGAATTTAAGTTTTTAAAATCTTTCATAATCTTTGTTAATTTTTCTGAAACATATTTCCTTCGATGCCCATGAAAATTTATCTTAAAAAAAAAGACTTCCTAATGTCAATTCTGTTTAAGACCATAGAAACACTGGTTCCAGACTGATCAGAACTTCTGAGTAGTCTTTTCAGATAAGTTACCATGAGTGTGACAATCATTCTCTTTAAAATATTTCCTTCAGAGTAGCACAGTATAGTAGCTGTCACTTACTTGTGGTTGAAATGAAGCTTTTAAATAAGTTCTTTTGTCCTTGTCCCAAAGAGGAAAGAATGGGGTATGAAGACCACAGGTACTTCAAGCATAGAATTAGATAAACAGAATGTGATGGTTTCACTCAGGCCTTCCTGGAGACCAGCTTGTAACCAGGAAGGAACTAGGAAGGTGATCACGGAAGTATTCCATGCTATTCCTTTACGTAACTTGAGGTATAAATAAAGCCAGCAGGAGGGATCTCGCTCTCTTCCTTTCCGGCG
This sequence comes from Manacus candei, assembly GCF_025592945.1. NCBI lineage: Eukaryota > Metazoa > Chordata > Aves > Passeriformes > Pipridae > Manacus > Manacus candei. Next base: position 10,759,421 of record NW_026138062.1, read on the forward strand.
AGGTTCGAGAACGGTGGGTCCCTGTCTCGGTCTGGCTTATCTGGAGCTGAGGCCTACAGTGACTGCTGTTATCTGCCACGCGTGAGGGGAGAGCGCTGGGCTGTGTCCTGCCATCCTGCTTGTTCAAAGGGAAGTGGTGAGATTTTGCTAGTTCATCAGTTTGCTGGTTACCGGGTTTTTAGGTTGTGTAGACTTGTTTGGGTTTTGTCCTTTTTGTCCTATTTTGTCCTTCTCCCTCTCCCTCTTCCCTTTTCGGGAGCTATTTAGGATTTCTGGAGTTATAGTATATAATATTCTCATATGTCTTATATGTAAAATATATATATTTTTTGCTATAGCTTTGGCTGCTTAATTAGTTTTTTTTCTTCCCTCTCTGGGAAGCAGGTCCTTGTTGTCAAGTTTCGGGGACTTGGTGGGAAGCCAACTCGAAACTTGCACACCTTAATATAGAAGGTCTGAGATATAGATACATATATATATATATTTTTAACTCTGCCCATTAGAATTTTTGGGACCACCTCAAGCCAACAGCACTTGAATTCAGTTAATTAGAATCAAAAGGGAGTGTTTTGGCCTTGGAGCTGAGAAGGAGTGTGTGAATCAAAACACTGAGTTTGCAAAAAGTCCTGGGAATTCTGTTAATGACAACACCAGGTGCTGTTTACCAAAGAACCCTAATAAAGAGAAAATGCAGATAGAGTTCTGTGGAGTATCCCAAAAACTCTTACTTCTTCATCGTCTATAGAATTAACTCATTAGCTGTGGATTTTAACACTTTGGCATTGATAGAGTTGGGACACCTTGCTACTACACTTAGATTCACTACAAAAGTTACAGAGACCAAAATATATATAAACATACACGTGTATTTATATACCCGCACATATATGAAGGATAATTCTGTGTAAGGAAGGGAGATTTAACTTGATAGTTAGGTACAAGTGCAGCTAAAATTACACTTATTTGTTTGATGTGTAATATTCAAACTGGATACTTGCAATTCCAGTGATTGTGAAATAGTCTTAAAAATACTTCATTTCTTTAAGTATGTCTCATTGTTTTGTCATGACTTGTTACAGTAATACCATTGAGGACAGTTTGGGACATGACACAATGTGACATATTCTGACCAAAAAGTAACATGACTTCATACAGAATGTCAGAAATTTGCATTAAACACATGATTTGTTTTGAACTATCAATATGAATTTCAACAACTAAATATGATTCCAGTTTGCATAAAAGCTAGAAATTCCATCTCTGTGCTGGCATACCGGGAACTTTAGAATATCTTAATTGATCAAAAGATTACAGAGAACTTTAGCAATGAGTTATAGAAGAAGTTTCATTTCAATGCTATCTACAAATCCATCTATAATTTACTGCAAAAATAATTGCAGGGTTAAAATAAAAATTGAGGCATCATTTCACTCAATGATAAATCAATACTTTCAGCTTTCTTCATAAACTCCTAAAATATGAAAAAAATATTTCTTATGTGTTCTTTTAATTTCTGTTATTGGATTTTTAGCTGTCAGTGCTGTCTGCAGAGGACATAAACTTAAATTACTTTCACTTCTCATTTCACCAAAGACTTTAGGGAGTGGTTTATAAATCACCAAACAACTTTACTATTATTTCTGTTATAATTTAAAAAAAAAGCCAAGAAAAAAAAAACAACCCACAATGGTTTTGCTGGTTGTATTTTGCCCACTCTTATAATGTGTATTTTTATAGAATTGTTGGTTTATAGCTATTTTATTAAAAATCCATCTATAAGAAAAAGTTAAAGGGTGAAAGTATCCCTTCAGAGAAATTTTCTTAGAAATTGATGTAGAGAAGTAAAGAAACTTACTTTATAACAGGGTGTTATACTTTTACTTCAGATAAAAGCTATTTCATAGATCTCAACAATAATAAGGATTCACATAAGATGAAGACATTATCTTTCTCATATTTATCTCATTAAGCGCAACTAAATCTTAAAAGATAGTTCAGACAGTTTCCTATAAATCAAAGAGGCTAGAAGTAAAATATTTGATACCGTCACAACAAATCCTTGTCTCTAAAATAGAGGCATGGATTTGACAGGCTGTTGTGGTTTAAGCCCATCTGGAATGTAAGCACCACACAGCTGCTCACTCAACCCCCGTCTCCCCTCCCATCCCATTGGAATCGAGAGGAAAATCAAAGTAAAACTTGCGTGTTGAAATAAGAACAGTTTGATAGACTTCAGGAATGGGTCCAAGTTCAACAAAGCCAAGTGTAATGTCATGAATATAGGTTGTGGCAATCCCAAACATGGATATCGGCTGGTTAATTAGTGGCTTGATAGCAGTCCTGTAGAGAACAACTTGTGGTATTGGTGAATGAAAAGCTGAATATGACCCAGCAATCTTCATTAACAGCTCAGAAGGCCAATCACATCCTGGTTTGCATCAAAAGCAATGTGGTCAGCAGGTTGAAAGAGGTGATTTTCCCCCTCTGCTCTTATGAGACACCACCTGGAGTACTGCATCCAGCTCTGTGGTCCCAGTACTGGAAAGACATGGACCTGCTTGACCTTGGTCCAGTGAAGGGCCATGAATATGATCAGGAGGTTTAAACACCTCCCATGTAAGAACAGCCTGAGAGAGCTGGAGTTGTTTAGCCTAGAGGAGAGAAGGTTCCAGGAGACCTCATAGCAATCTTCCAGTACTTTTAGGGAGACTACAAGAAAGAGGGGGAGGGACTCTTTATCATGGAATGTTGTAACAGGACAAGGGGTAATGGCTTTAAATTGAAAGAAAGTAGGTTTAGATTAGATATCAGGAAGAAATTCTTTATTATGAGTGTGATGAGGCACTGGAGCAAGTCACAAATAGTAGTTGCGGATGCCCCATTCCTGGAAGTGTTCAAAGCCAGTATCAGGGTTTAATCCCAGACAGCAACCAAGTACGCCACCAATGAGATTGGGGAGAATTGAAAGGGTAAAAGAAAACTCAGGAGTTGAGATAAAGACATTTTAAAAGGTAAAACAAAAGCCATGCACACAAACAAAGCAAACCAAAGAATTAATTCAGTGCTTCCCATGGGCAGGTAGATGTTCAGCCATCTCTAGCAGAGCAGATCCCCATCATACGTAACAATCACTTGGGAAGACAAATAGTATCACTCCAAAAATCAAACTCCTCTTCCTTCTTCTTTCCCCACTTTGTATACTGACCATGTCATGGGGCATGGAATATCCCTTTGGTCAACTTGGGTCAGTTGTCCCAACTCTCCTCCCAATTTTCTATGCACCCCTACTCTCCTCACAAGAGGATAAGGAAAGGCTTTGACTCTGTGTAAGACCTGTTCAACAATAAAAGAACATCTCTATATTATCGACACTGTGTTCAGCACAAATCCAAAAATAGCCCTATACTAACACCTGTGAAGAAAACCAACTGTACCCAACCCAAAATAGAACAGCTGGGTTGGATGGGGCTTTGAGAAACCTGATATCGTGAAAGGTATTTCTGTCTAGTGTGCACTAGATGATCTTTAAGGTCCCTTCCAACACAAACCACTCTATGATTCTATATGAAAAATGTTTAAGGTGACTGTTCAAAGATCATTTAGGCTAAACTTGAAATATACCTCCTGAAAAGTAGGTTTTGACTATGTTTGATAGAAACTCTCTTGACATAGAGAGGAATGGTAAAAATACTTGATCATAGTAGTTCTTTGCACTCACCTGGGACACCAAGTGAGATTTAGCCTATCTTATATCTGTGTTTTATGCATATGGTGGATGCATTTTAATGTAAATGGTTTAATTGCTATGAAATCAATGGAAATATTTTAAGTCTAATTGGATCATTTATTCTTAATGGAAAATTAGCAACTTCTTTCCAAAGCCAAGGTCATCCATTAGCATTAAGGTGCAAGCCAGATACCTAAGTTGATGGTACATAATAATATGTAGGGATATTCAATTTTAATAAAAAAAAAATTGTTTGCGTCTTGTTTTTTGGGTTTTTTTGCAGGTGAAGTAGAACTGTCTCTAAAATACAGCTAGCAGAATAATACAACTTTTTTGTGTGCAATGTTTACGCTTCTGCTAGAGCACTCAAAAAGAAGAACACTTACAAAATATCTCTGTTCTCAGTAGGACACCAGCTTACTATGTTACTTAATCCAGCAACCCAAAAGATTTTATATTATGCATAAAACTATTTGAGGACGAAAGGTTGAACATTGAAAATCTGTAATTTTTCCTTAATTTTTTTTCTCTTTACTAGTGTAGTATTTTCTGGCCTTACCTGTTCAGAGTACCTATAATATATTATGAAGATAGAAAGATCATAATTTATAATCCAGAAATGTCAATAAATACTACAATATAAATGTGTTAAATATATTAAATATTTTTTTTTCTATCAACCTTTAACGGTTGAATTTTGAGTGTTTTAAACATGCTTCCATTGATGTCATATCTATTTTCTTTGCATTTCTTGGTGCATGCTAATGATATGCCTTCCACTCTTTCCAAAATGACTGTTCTTTATGAAATTCCTGTTCGAAAAAGAAAAGAAAGCCCTTAAATTAATATTGACAGAAAAGTGGGATACGAGTTCAATCAATTTATTCAAAATCTGTTGCAATGTGACAAACTTGAACTAGATGCTCAGCTGTAAGCTATAGAGACTGTAATAATAAAAGGGACCTCAACACGCTTCAGTGATAAGAACAGCTTGATTTATTGCCAAGTTAAATGAGACAATACTATATAAACTCATATTTCTTATATATGAGATGAAAATCTTCATGTTCACAATCTTAAATGGAAAGTTTTGAACTTGCAAAACGAGGGAGCCCCTTGTACCTTGTATGGTCTTCACATTTCCTTTATTTCCTAGACCGTCATATAAAGGTGAAATATATGTATGCAGGTGTATATATATATATATATATATAAAAAAAAATATATATATTAATCTCACAGATTTGTATACCAGCAATAGTACCATTAATAATATTGTTTCCTCTGTCTCATGTCCATTTTCACTTTTTGAGACTTAAAATTACAGGTTTTCTTCAGAATGTTTTGTGGAAAACTAAAACTGAAAGAGAAGAAGACATTTTTATTAGGTTTGTGTGGTGAGGTTTTGGTAGTAAGGAAACTGTAGTAATTTATGATCATTCAGAAATGATCATAAATTGTTTAAAGTTCTCTCTATCTGTGAGCAAAATTTATTAATTACTGATTAACTTTATTTTTATCTGTAACTTTCACTGTTTGTATATAACAATACTAAGCGATGTGTGGAGTACTTTTCCCATATCCAAGGCAGGTTTAATATTTATGGACATTACACAATATTTCAAGTCAAAGAGACAGAACAATGTTGTAATTATTGTATAGCTTACACATGGTAACAACCAAGGTAAAATTAATGAGGACATCTTTTGACCCACTGAAATTATTATGACTAAAATAGTCCAAAAGCAGCAGAAGGCTTAAGTGATTATGGACCACATCTGATTTAGGGCTTAAGCAATTATGGACCACATCTGATTTACTACTTTCTGCAGTTTCTGTTGCTTTCCACAGTCTGTGCAAAATGATGGTTTTTTTTATTTTAAAGTGTTGTTGAAGACTGTCTTATATTAGAATTTTGTAGAAAGCTCAGCTCACATGGATTCAGAGGTGGGCTTTCATTGTCTACACACAAATGTCTGTTTTCATTTAAGATGGTAGGCACTATCTGAGACAAATCTTGGAGATACTGTAAGGCTTAGCCAGTGTCTTAAGCTCATTTATAGCAGAGCTTGAAGCACAGGCCGGTTACCTAGTGGTGTTTAAATACACAGAATGTATTTCTGTATGAGTCCCTGAAATGAGTGCTGATACCATCTACATGATAAAAAACAATTTATAAGACTTCAGTCCAACCTCTCACTCTTGATTTCCTATTTATTTTTAATAGCAGGACTACTACTAGTACTAATAATAATAATATAAAAAATAAACTAAAAGAAATATGGGAATAGAAGAAAATACATAAAAATTGAAGCAAAGACAAGTAGAAGAACAGCTTTTTAGATCTTTGGTTGAATAGAAAAAAAGACAGGTCATGGCCATGGTCAAAATTTTTGCTGAAACAAATCATGTCATAGACAGCTTCCCTGTAACAAATTTGTACAATGTTTGGGCAGATTCAAATATACCCTGTCTTCAGGATGTAGTTCTTTTGAAAATTTAATAGAATATTTATGTCTTTAGCTGTTTTAAAGGTATTAAGAATGCTTAGGGAGTCAAAAAGATGCATTTTGATGCTTAAAATAAGGGACAGATATTCAAAGTGAGAATAATAAAACACTGATAGGTCTGAGTAAAGCTTCACCAATCAGTTATATCCATATTTTTTTCCTTCAGGTTTGGGGTTTTTTCTTTTTTTTTTTCCCCAATTGTGACTCTGTTACTGAAAACTGTAAATTAGTTTAAGGTTGAATTGGTCTTTTAAAGGTTTCTGATTTGGTTACAGGTTGCTCCATTAGCTATAACCAAAAGTATAGATATATGTCAAAAAATCCAGGATAGAATATAGTCACATGCAAAATATCATCAAGAAAATGGTTTTGAACACTTATTTTCGTATACTATCCTCAATATTCTGTTTTATGAAAACAAGTGAAAGAGCAAAGAAATAGTCTTATTCTCTGTTGAATTTTCTTCATTATTACTTGTGCAAACTTCAGCATGACAGTTTAATATATCTTTTCTCATTGTAACTTGTCAAGGCTGTCAAAATCACCAGAACTATAGATGTTTTATTTTCACATTTTTCCCTTTCTTTTTTTTTTAAATTATTTTCAGTAGTAACCAGAGTGAAAAAAGCAATGGAGATCAACATCAAAATAAATGAAAATATATCAAGCAGTCATGGTACTACTGTATATGAGATAGCTTTTCTTTACAACCAGAAAATAGAGAAGAATATAGCCAAGTTCTTTATGTGGAAATACATGACTGATTATGATTTGTTATTTATCTTTGTGAGTGAGAGGCACTTCTATTTACAAGTGGAAATATTATGAAGAAGTTATTAGTCACTTCACTATGAATGACAATAGGCTAGATCTGTCGGTGAATTACCATGGGTAAAATTTAGTCTGCTACAGAGAGACAAAACACTTTCATGTATATAATTCAAGCTCTGCTTCAGTCACATTCTTCGGGTTTTACTGGAGGTTAAATGGAGCAAGGGTTTTGTTCTGCATTTCTGAATGAGATTGCACTCTACCTAAGAATATCCCAACTGCATCCTGTGCAAGGTTTTATATAGTGCTCATCACGTCTGCATCTGAGCAGCAGTGCATTAAAGGCAGGAGTAACATTTGTCAAGTGCAAGTTCTGTGATTTTCTTCTCTAATATGTTTGAAATGCAGTTGTTTTCAGCTATTATTTTCAAAATTTTACAGGCAGACGTGAACTTTGTCATCTGTTTATTGTTGTACGTAGTGGACACACAATGTAAATTGCAGAGACAAAGATAGCAACTTCCAACATATTGCAGGAAGTAATGTTATTTGGGATGTTTCACAATTTCACTGGGAAAATTTTTCTAAACAAACTTCACACCTAATAAAAGATGTTTTCTGGAAAGCTAGACATAACACTGAGTTCTTAGCTTTTTGTTTCCTAAGTGCTCTTTACTCAAGACCTGGGACAAACATTGTGCCCAGTACTTTGCTGGGCTCAATGAAAATGGTAACTACTCCCATAACAGTAAGAGTTGCTCTATTTATTCAGAATACCTCCTCTACCTTTCCTTCTATCAAATGATAATGGCCTCGTATGTCATTTCACCTTCTCTTGACACCTTTCAGCTTCTGGTAATTCTTACCACTGCACTGACCTACTTTCAACTACAGTATTAAAAGTCAGCCTGACCCTGCTGAAATATAGACAACATTGAGAACTGGACTGTTGGTGATAAAAATTAACAAGTCAATGAGAGAGCTGAATGAACTCTGGAGACACATGAACTGATGTGCTTTTATTCAGCACCAGCAAGATAAAATCATTATAACCAAGTAAGGTTCATGGAGGTCAGACTTGACAGTCACAGAGGGGACTGTGAATCACCTGGTGATCCAGAAGGAATGATTGCAGAGAAAAATTACGTGAAGTGCAACAACAGTGCAAGATTGCACCAAGAAAACACCTCCTGCAGATCAAAAAAGGATATCTTCGTACATAAGCATTTTACTAGTCTTAAGTACTAAATGAAACTCAAATTCAGGAGAAGGAAAAGCTTAGAGAGCTTCAAGAAAAGGAGGCTTTTTCAGCTAGTGAGAATAATTGACACAAGCACAAGCACATCTTTGTTTAAATTTTCCCATTCAATGTTCTCCTTCTTTCTATTCAAAGATAATAGATTAAAAATTTGATCAAAGTATTGACTCTTTCCAATATGGACAGTGCTTATAAGTATGGGCTCTTATGGAAGGAATTTAATTGTTCGAGGTACTTGAAAGTGGTTTAGCACTACTCAAGATTGTCAATTTTAAAAGAGGAATATTAGAATAGTGATCCTGTTCCTGCAAAGGTGAACATAGGAAGAGAATCGGTTCTCATTTTTCATCTAGGTAAAAGAAAACTGACTCAAATAATGCTACTATTAGAACTAGAAGTGGTTTACACTCCACCGACATTTTCTCCTTAGATCCTAGGTAAGAAGTTACGAAGGTTCAGGTCTCTATAATTTTACATTACTTAGCACTGGAAACTACACATAAACCATATTAATGAGATTAATTGTATCTAAATTTAGGAGTACACACCATTAGTAACAGTATGCTATACAGGATTTAGAACAATAGACCCTTGAGTGTGGCTTAGATGTCAATAAGTATCTTGCCTTTTAAAAACTGAGAAAACACAAAATATTTCTTTTTATATTCCATTTTTAAACAAGTGGCAATATATTCTGTGAATGGTTTGGAGATATACCTGTACCAGCCTAAGAGCAAGAAGCAGGTGATGCCTGGTCATCTGATTGCAGCCTGTTTGGTAATAAGCTGAGATACAACTATTTTTTTTACTGGATACATTGAAAATACTGGCATTCATCTACAGTCTTACAAAATTTGTAGTAATTCTATATCTTTTAGGTTTGTAGTCCTCTTGTGAAATTTATCTGCAATGACTGATGGATTCACAAGTCAAAGTGACAGATGGACAGGCTGATGGATTGTGTAATTTTATAAACCCTCTTTCCTTTCAAACACATATCACATCTAAACAAACATCAGGAAAGCAAAACTTGGGCCAACACAAATAATAACCAACAGAAGAACAATTATTTAGTCAAAAAGAGGACAAATGCAAGAGAAAATGCAGCAGGGGTGGGCGAGGGGAGTTAAATAATCTAATATCTTAGATGTCTGGAGAATTGCCATAAATGTTAAAGCATGCATGACATTTTCTTGTCATATGTTTAATTACATATCACACAGCACCTAAATCCCATGTGAACAAATTAGGTTAAGCAGATCTAGTACTAAAAGGGAAAAAATAACTAAAAGAAGTTGTGGGAGCCCAAACCCAGCTTTCAGCAAAAGAAAACAAAGGCTGACAAACACCTTGCGGTCTGAAGGAGCTGGACCCTTCTCACAAGACCTGTTAAAGTTCTACCTTATGGATTAAGCCTGGCTCCAGCAGAAATCAGAAAGGACTCTTGAGATGATTGTATCAGACCATGTCTAAACCCCTTTAATCCCTTTCCTCCTATGTAATCTTGGTTGAGGGAAATATTTAACCCATTGGGCAACGGTAGTAAAAACTTGTGTAATTCCCTAATTAACATAACTCGTCCCCTTCATTAACATGTTCAACCTCAGATACCTTTAAAATAGTGTTCTCGTGTTCAATAAACTATTCCAGTTCCCCCATACTGGGATCATGTCTAGCTTTTATTTTTCAGACCCCCACTAGAAGTCTTCTCAGCAGAAGAATATTACTTGATCCAAACCATATTGGTATCAATGGAGTTTTTTTACAATTAATTTGCTGGACTTTTGATAAAATCACATATTCACATTTAATATAAGAAATACAGAAAAACATAATTTCCTGAAAAAAATCCCAATAAAAATAAGCATGTACTAGGATGTTAATAGTTTCTTCTTAAAAATTCTTTTCTTTAGGTCAAGCCTTTCAAGTGAAATACAGTTTTCTGATACAGAACATTTAAACCTAATCGTTTTCAACTAATAGAGATATGAGCTTCTGATTTTCTGAAAATCTACATATTGTACTGAGTAGGTAGTAACAAAGTAAATCTCTTTTTAAGATGTTTATGTTTAGTGAAAATTTATACTAAAAGATAAAATTATTAATTGTTAAAAGAATAGTTGATCCAAACATATAGATTCTAAAAAAAACCTAAACAGATACTAGAAAGACGATAAGGAAGATTTAGTTAATTATTTTGTTAGTTGTGTGGTTTGGGGGTGAGAGTTGCTTAATAGAAGCACTTTTTAATTCTTATATGGTGTCCTTGGGTATCTTTTCTAACCACTGGTGCTGCTTCAGAAGAGCTCATTTTTCCTCTAGGGGACTTATTGCTAAGTAGTTCCAAACATGTCTTTGTAGGCAATGAGGTACCAAACAAGCAGGTAGGATCTAGGTAAATTCTACACAAAATGCTTAAAATATAGGTCAGATTGCACGTGAATTTCAAACCCAAACGTATCTATAAGCAGATCATAAAGTTTGCCTGTCCTCCAAAAAAATGCTAATTTGTTTATACTTTACTTCCCTGTCGTGGTGACCCACCCTCAAGGTGAAGGAAGAACCTCAGATTCATAAATGCTTATTGGTCAAAAGGAACCACAAAAGTCAGAGGGTCCTCAAACAATCAGAAAGTTCTATCAGTAAATTACACACTTGGCATGGAAATTGGTATATTAGTCCCTAACCTACTATATAAGCACATGACAGTGGATTTTGGATAAAGGAGTAGGGTGAAAGGGAAAGAGGAATTAAAGAGAAAAAGAAAAATCAAAGGAAGAGGAAAATCAAGGATTACAGAAAGAAAGAGAGAGAGAGGATAAGAGTTCTGGTTCCAGCATTGATCCAGCTGCCTTGGTCCTGTAGACAAGATGTCCAGGGTCCTGGGAGTGCTGGCCAGACTTGGGAATGTACCTTTTTATGGACAGGTTTATCTGTCTCAAGACAGTTTTCTCGCTTTCTGTTTAGTTATCATGCACGGTTTGTTCTTTGAGGCCTTTCTGGAAATGGGCAGAAGGGCTTTAGTGGTCTTTACTGGTCTTAATCCCACCCAATAGTCCATTCCCACCTTCTGCCACTCGTTCCTATGATTGTGCTGTACTGTGTTGTGGTTCTTTCTCACAGAAAAGTGCTGCCCTATCTCTGACTAACCCCCCTTCTCCAACCAAATCTTGTTCTTTCTCATGTTAATAGCAATACTCCTTGGTTATTACCAACAATTCTTGTCTATTGTTACTAACACTCCTTGGTTGGCTCCACAGTCATCTGGTTATCTCTGTTTGAGACATACACATTAGACCCTTATATACGGAGAATCGAGAGCGCAAAAGGATCTCCCTTTTGACTGCTGTTTATGGGGTCATTAGAGAGCAGGCTTACAAGTCCCAGCCCCTCATAACTGAGAGCTTGAAGGGTCTTACTTTGAATAACTGTTTATAGGGACACAAGAGAGTACACACTAAATTAGTACACACTAATTTTCCATCTTGGTCCCCATTTGAGTTGGTAACTTTCTTTGAAGGTTTAACAACAAAAGCATCATTCCACTTGGATTGTTATTCAGGCAAGAAAACTAAGTTTCCAAGGCTGTTTGCTAAAGAACAGGTGCTCGTTAAGTACCTGTTGGTTCTTGGGAACAGGAAGCTCAGATATCAGCTTTTGATAAACTCAGAAAGGTGTAGGTCTGGGGTATTTTTCTGGCCATTATCATCATACACACAACGTGGATTTAAAAAGAAAAAAGTTTTTAACCATATTGTTGAAAGATTTTTTTCTGTTTTACTGTTTCATAGTAAATAAAACATCAGTAAAGGTAAAAGTTTTTCAGATCTGCAGATTAATTATGACAGCCAAGTATAAATACACATGGTGTATTGGATGCAAAGGGATGTTTGAGTTGAAGATTGGGTTAAGTATTATCATTGCTTGTCACAGTATTCTACCTGCTATCGTTTTTGCTGTATTACCAAGAGAATCCTAGACTCAAATGATAGCAAGACAAGTAGATATGAAGTTTGTATCAGACTCTAAGCTTCACTGTCAAAAACGAGGACATTTATCTTAGTTAGAGGAAACTGTGCCCTAAGAAGCTTGTAGAAAGAATTTACTTATCCTAAATGAGTTGAAAGCCTCTGGGTGTGCTAAAATGGTGGTCTTCCTACTGCACTTATAATATTGTTTTATTTGCACTATGAACACTATCAAATGTTTCCTACCTTTGTGTATTGAGCCCAAAGATCACAGAGGGGAAAAAAAATTCCGATAAGATTCTTTTTTTGACCTTGAGTAGCTGCAGTATAAAGATTGATAGATCATTGTGTTCCTGCCAGCAGTAAGATATCCTCTGCCTAGCACAGTAGTAACTAGGAACATTTCTCATGTTGCTATTAAACCATCGCAAAATTACATTAGCATATTGTGTATTTTTTTAATTTTTCAATGTGCTGTTCATAATGGCCATGATGGGAGTAACACTGTTGTGAGTAATCTGACTAAAAAGTCCAGCTGAATACTATAAAGCAATACTTCATTTATCTGGCCACAGCAGGCACTGACTTCATTACATTACACAGCAGCCAGCAGAACTTAGCCATTACAATTACTCTGATGCTTTTCTGTGTTGCTGCTATTCATCTGGGCAAGTTTCACTTGTCATTTTCCTTGTAGTGGAAACTTTCCAGTAAAACTAAATTTTACGAATTTGGGCAGCACTATTATTACTGATTAAAGTCAATTTCCAAGGAGGCCTCATGGTGTAAAAAGTACCACAATCACACACAATAAAATTATGTAGTCTCTGCCCTGAAGAACTTACAGTCTAAAAAGCACTTATCTTTAAAGGTGAGAGAAGGGTTTAATTCAAGGAATTTTAAATGCATTGAAATGCATTATTTGGCAAGCTGGAGTAGAATAAGCAAAGTAATCAAAGTAATGGCAGACAAATGATCCTTAGTTCCATTTCTGGGGTAATACAGTTAATCTCAAGAAAATTTTACTTACTACCTGCAAACTTTTTATTATTAAATGACCTGTGTCTTCTTCCCATGTTGCTCAGCTGCTACAGTGATGATCGTTGCTTCTGATCATTCCTTATATCTACCATGTCACCATAAAAGTTGCCTGGTGCAGTCTGTCTTGGTGTGAACTGCAGTTGACAGAGTGTAGTTCCTCACAGCAATCAGGAGGCACAATTACAGGTCAGACCACACAGTCCCTATGGGGCTGCAGCTGGGCGGAGCCCTGTGTTTCCCCATAGTGGCACAAAACTCATCTCTCCTCCAAATCCCACTAGGTGGTCATTGGGCTAACCAGCTGTGTCAGATGGACAACTCCCAGACCGAAGAGAAGGAGCGGTGCTGCTGCTTGGCGTAAGGTGTCTGCTTCATAGCAGGAGGACAAGAAGAAAAGAGTTAGTGGACAAATACATAGGTTCTCTGATTTCATAGAAATCCAAAAACAAGTTCAGTTTTCATAATTGAAGAATGTAATATGAAATTACTTTTTTGCAGTAATCAAAAACTTATAAAGAAAACTTAAAATCATAAATGTATAAAACCCCACAACAATCTGTAAAATAAGTGTGTCCATAGAAAAACACCCTCAAAACCAATGCTTAATAGCATCCTGATTTCTTGCTTGAAACTTTCTATTGTTATGGAGGATATATATCTTAGAACATTCAAGGCACTTTGCTTACCATACCCAGCTCAGAACAAAAAAAGTGAAAATCTTTGAGAAGCTCTTTATCACGAAGATTCTAAATGTGTACAACACATTGTTCAGTGACCAGTTTGAGTCCTACCTCTCACTGGATTAGTAGAATAAAAAGAACAAAATGGAGAACAATGCTTCCAATCTTTTCTACCTTGAAAATACTGGTCAGACTTTTACATTGACATCTTTTAAATGAAGTCCGTCATATATTTGTACAGTAAAAATCATATGATACATTCTGCAGTTTCATATAGTCTTTCACATTTTAAAAATATTCTTATGAAGAGCAGTGTTTAAATGCTGGTGAAAAAGTACATTTTCACATGTAGTCACGATAGTGAAAAAGAAAAGTAATACAAATTAGAGTGGGTTTGTTGTGGTCTTCTTTTCCAAGAAGTGAGAGGCCTCAAAATCTCTCATACTAAATGACTGAATGATTCACAGCATCAGTCCTGTTCTGCTGATGAGATTGGATAAACCTAAGTGAGGAAATGAGAACCTGGGCTCAGCTGAGTCGCTTGATCCAGATTAGATTAGGGTATTCTAGCTGTCTGAGAAACACCTCAGACATAGCTAAACTTGTTATATTTTTTCTTTCTTTCTGTAGTCTATAGGGAAATGCTGTTTATTATTTTTGAAATTCAATCTCTTACTGAACGTTGATCTTCTCATGTGGGCATTCCATCTTTACTTGCTATATCAAAAAAGAAATAAAACATATTTCTGCAGAAAATACTGTATTTTCTTTTCCATTGAAGCTGTCAAAACTTCTTGGTTGATCAGAAAAATAAAATAAAGAATATACAGAGAAGCTGTATATTAAGTATATTTTGGAACTGATGCATTCAGTGTATCAGAGAATGACTTGATGCAATGTGCTTGTTAAGACAGTACTGAAGAAAAAAATAACACAGATTGATTTTGTAGACCTTCTGCTTTATGGCTTATAGCAGGCATCAGATCAAGAACACATTTGTCATATTTCAAAGAGTAATAACAAATGTCCATTTAAAATTGAGATATTTCTTGCAGTTAAGATTTCTGTTTCAATAATGGCATGCTAAAATGTTTAGTTTGGTGTTTGAAAATTGAAAAAAAAATAGCCAATGCACTCAAGATATTTAAGAACTGTAATTAAAAAATTAAAAAAACAAGATGAGGTATTTTTTGCACAGAGTTTTCACTCCATGAGAAGCTAAATATTTTTCATTAGGGATTAGTGGATACAAGTTTAAAGCTTTGATTATCAGAAAATCAAAACATTTGTCAGTAAAACCTGTTTATAAAAACCCACAACTATGCTTGCCAAGTTTGCTTTGTTTCTGGAAATATACTTTAGTTCTTTGTTCACATGTAAAAATGTTAGTCGTAACTTAGGTGAAAATATATTCATTTTTAATTAATAGAACTTCTTATATACATATCAAAGCTATGTAAGTATAAAGGCTCTCCTGGAGATATTAATGATATTTAAGGTGGGTTTCATATGACATAGTGTGAATTTCTACTGTTTAAGGAGCTCATTCAGTTGCCTAAACACAGGTATTTGTTGCTATCAGAGATTTCGTCTATTGTATGCAGCTTTCTTTTCAGAAAGGTTCGAGTTTTAGCAGCTCTTATCTGTGAGCCCCAGGCTGATATCTTGCATACTGTAGAAATTATCAACTTCACTAGATATCCGCTTTTAATCCACTTGGTAGTTACCTACTCTTCACTGAACACAAATGGGAGTTTGGGTAAGTAGGACTCAATTTGGCTGACTTTAGACTTGCACGAATTGTCATCTAAAACTCCTCAGCCTATCTCTGATATCTCCGATATCTCTGCCGGTTTAGGGGTCGATAGATATGGCATGGAACCAGTGGTAAACCTACACCAACATACAAGAGAAGGTGGAAGCCAGGTACCAGAAACAGGGGGGGTTTCAAATGACAACAGATGTCTATAGTTAGGTAACCTAATTAAGATTCTGTGCTTTACTGTCAAGATCAGTATGTGCTGCATTTTAATGTGTTACAGTTAAATTGAAAAAAAAAGTAGGTAGAACGTATTTGGTCAGAAAGAAAGCATACCTTTGAAGCTATCTATGTGAAAGAATGGAGAGTTTTAATATAATAGTACAGCATTTATGATATGAAAAAAATCCTAAGCAATATATTTAAAAACAATTGTTTCTGTAGTAAAGTTTTTCCTTTCTTGAAATATAAAGTACATCAATAATGAAAAGTTTTCCATATAGAGTAAAAATTTTTACGCAAGTGCTTCTATATTTCTGTGGTGTTTATAAACAGTTTTCTTGAGTACATTAGTTCTAAAGACTGACTCAATACTTGTGTATTGAAGTCAGAAACTGAAAATTGTTTGAGTTTCCAGCTGCCTAACTTATGACAGTTTACCATTCTGAAGTATCTTCTGGATTTTCACAGTTTTCAGATTAAAATATTAATAAAAAAAAGAAATTGGCAAAGTTTCATATGCAATTTGCTTATAATCATCCCTCTAAACAGGAGCCTTAAGTCACATAGCCTACAATGGTGTCAATCTCTGTCACTCCTTATATGATGGTTTTAATTACTTTATTTCTGCCTTCTATTGCATTTACATATGCATAATTTGAGAATTGGCTATTAAAAGTGATCAAAAATTCCCTTCCAAATGATAAATAGTCAGATATAAAGAATTTTATATCAGTACTCTACTATGTCTTTTGGACTTATGTCTGACTCTTTGTATGTATGAAATTGAGGATTTCTTTTAAGCTAGTGTTCCCACTTTTGAAGTCTGTTGGCTTCAAAGAGAAGTGTGATTTTAAATGACTTAGGATATAAGGCAATAATTTAGGAAAGTGAGTAGAACAGAACAAAGCATTGAAATACAGCAGGAGCTAAACTAACAAATGAAAAAGACAAATTTTAATTTACTGTTAATATTGGGATTTTGGAAGTTAATGAATTTAACCCAGTATTTTGAAAGTTTTGCTTTGTTTAGATGTAATAGCTCACTAATTATTTAGAAGACTATTTACTGAGAAGGGTAACATCTGCAGTCAGGTGTGTTTGTGCAAGGACAACTGGTCCTTTTAGAAATGCAATACTGTGTAGTGGATTCTGGTTCAACCAATTATTTTATACTAGGAAAAGCTGGTATTAGCAGCTTGACACATAAAACCAGTATGTTTCCAGATATTAGCTTTCATTTTACATTAATGAAACATTTTTTCTTGTACTAACTACTAAAGGTATATCATAGTTCCATGCTCTGATCTCTTGCTGGTTGCCAACTCTGAACATTGCATATTGAAACATGTGAAATGGTTGGGAAACAACAGAGAAGAGTTATACTTGCTGCAGAAGTTAAAAAAAATTGTATGTGTAACTGAAATCTATTTAGACATTTTTCATCGCTTTGATGTAGCAGGATGTAGTAAGAATCAACAAAAATATGTTCAGCTATTCAAAGAATAATTTACAGATACTGAAGTGTCAGATTTAAATAAAGAAAAACTACCAAGCAAAACATAGTTTGCATCTGGAAAAAAAAATCTTCCTCAAATTTATTATGATTTAGTGGTCTGTTACCAATGCCAATCCAGGTAGTGAGAGGTAATCACAAAACCAGGGAGCTCAGGCTGCCAAGTCTAGAGGGTGGCAAGTAGGAGAAATACCAGTTAAGTCTTGGATTAAACTGCAGCATTATTTTATTCATGTCTTGTTTCCTTCCTCCATACTTCAGTCTTTTTAAAAACAATTTTCATTTCACCAGTCTACTGCCAGTAGAGCTAGAAAATTACAGCAGCTGTGTAATATGTAAAGAATCTTTACAAATGATCCAAAATGCTTTTCCAGATTTTTGTTTCAAAGATTTTTGCTTTAATGCTGACTTGTCTGAATGGTGTATCATTACATTCTGAACATCTGTTAGGAATGCTTAGCATGCTTTTTGTAATTTCCTTAGTTTTAATTAAGCTACTTACATTTTCATGCTACAAATCAAAATGTTATGATTCATTAAATTATATTAGAAATTTTCTATTAAAACGTGTGCATATTTATAAATTTCAGACATCACTTTACACAAAAGTAGACTACACAAAGTAATTCCATCTATTTACAAAATATTTTAGAATACTAACACTTAACTCTAGCAGTGTTTTGGAAAACATGAATATATCTTGTTCAAAATCTTTGCCAAGTATCTGGTGGAGAAGATACAGTTCATTCTTGTTTTCTGTTGACTACAAAGTTGAGTGACCAATCAATATGAGGCCAGGGTCCCTACCACCCACAGACATGGTGACAGACTGTAGGAATAGGCAACAGGAACATCAGGAAATTCAACAGTGATACAGACGAGCTGGGGAACAGCTTTGGGAAAAAGTCCCTGGGGACAGTGAACTAGAGTCAGCAGTATACAGTGGCAGCAGAATTAGCCAACAGCGTATGGAGTTACGAAAGCAGCATGGGCAGCAGTTCTAGGGAAGTGGTTATCATCCTCTTACCCCACACATGTTAGGTCCCACCAATACTACTGCATCCAGTTTGGTGTTCCTCAGTACAGGATATGCATCAGTAAAATGAGGTGAGTTCAGAAGCAGGCTGTTAGAACAATCAAAGCTGCAGCACTTGCCCTGTGAGGAACGATTGAAGGACCAGGGTTTGAGGTCTTGAAGACCATCTTGCAGTGTAGAAGCTTTCCCAGAGAAATTCTACCTTGGCAGTTTTCAAGACCCAACTGGACCTGTTTGGACCTCAGAACTGCCCTGTATTGAGCAGGAGATTAGACTACAGAATTTCTGTATTATCTTCCCACCTAAGTTAAACTATGGAGTGACACAAGGAGAAAAAGGAAAATAGGTTCAATGGTTAAGACACTGTTTTTGGAGAGAGGAACTTTTGAATTTAAGCTAAAAGAGAGACTAAGGATAGGTGACTTTTTGAGACCTATTTAGCCTCTAATTTATTATAAAAAAGACAGTGATAGTACCAGCTCTGTTTTATGCCTCTTCTCTGAACAAGTATTGGATTAACTACCAGGGTTTGCATGTATATGATTGTCCAGTCTATGGACAATGAATTTAAGTGGGTATATATTTATGGGAACAAGCTGAATTACTCTGCACCCACATTTAGTTAATTTGAATCAAAAGAGTGGATCGATCTTGGCTAAGTGCTTTGAAAGAGAGAATGTCATGAAATTGAACTCTATGTGGGCAGCCTCATTTTCTCCTTCAACATCCATATTTGGTGGCCCCGACCTGCGACCTGTGTTATGGGACACTCTTTCAGGGCCCGCAACTCGATGGAGATGATAAGTGCCAGCATTCATCCCGTTAGAATGGGACAGCAGAGCCTGGGGGACAGGAATCTGTGGAGTCGTTTAGTAACAATGGGGCAGGGAATTTCCCAAGAATACAGATTTTATTTGAAGATTTTATAACAGGTCTTGAATGCAGCAGGACATAAGGTTACGGATGAGCAATATGAATGAGTACAGAAAGAGGCTTTTGTTTCCTTTCTTAATCTCTATTGTCCAATAGCAAATATCTTCATTTCTGAGCAATGTTGAATATAATACGGTCTCTAAGGTAATATATTTTTATAAATTCAAAAAGAACTTTATTATAAACCACAGAAAAAATGTACAAGTTATTAATGTTTGACTGTTCTCTATATCCTGTAGTTTTATGTTGATACTTTAGAAAAATTTCACAAATATACAAAACACCTCTCAAGATCTTTTCAGTAATTGATGTAGAACAATACCACAACTTGATCATGAGTGTTATATCTACATAAAAAATTTGAGATACTACACAACCATATGAACATTTGAGAAATCACATTTTGTCCTACTAAATGCTTTTACTAAACTGAGAGATATGTAGTTCTTTATTCATGTCTGATAGATGAATATTTAGGAAAATTTTGTAGACAGTTGATCTTTTTTCTTTTTCTGTTATTTTGTATTCAGAGAATCTTCTCTGATTTGTTTTTAAGGTAAACTTATTCTTTTTTTTGAAAAGTCATGCTCTCTTTTCCAGCTATTGCAACATTGGGGTACAAAAAGTCAAACACCAGCAAGTAAGATTTAGTGACCTTTAGTGAGAACAAAATATTTCTTGGTAAAAACTAAAACAATAAGAAGGTCATTTTTGCACCAAAGTTTTATGTGTATGTTCTTAAACAGTTATGTACAAATACAGCACAAATGTCAGAGAGATAGGCTAGCTAAGCATATACACTTCACACCTGTGTAAAAAGCTAGTACTAGACTAATACCCTAAGAGAGATATTAATTTAGGGAAAAGTCCTGTTGTGTCAGGTTGAATAATAATTTTAACCAGACATTTTGAGTTTGCCCTAAAGGAATAACTTTAATTCAACATAAATAGTTTTAAATTCTTCTAAGGTTCTTCCTTCGTGCTTATATGACAGTCTGTGATCTTTTAACTATTATCCTAGGGGTGGAGAAGAGTAGCAAATGCATAAGCAACAAGGAGATTGAAGAAAAACACACTAATTAAGAGTAAAGAAGCCGAACTTTTTCAAGATGGGAGACAAAACAGAGTTCTTATAATGAAATTAGTAAATCAGAAACCACTTAATAGCCCTAATTTCATACAATAACATGAATAAGGTTCTAACTGTTACAATACTAGTGAAGTTGTAGGTATTGATGTCAAAAACAGCACAGAATAACTGCTCAGAGACAAATTTTGTCTTTAAGCAGCAAAGGTATTTATTTTGAGCAACATTGGGGAACTAGCCGGTTCACACCAGACAAACTATCTCCAAAGTTCTCAGTGAAAAGCCAGGCAATTTATACAGTTTTCATGAGAGATTAAAACATTTTACATGCATATTCATTTGTTTTTGCAATCTAATTATCATATTCATAATAGGCAGAGTTTAGGCAGAGCTTGAGGTGGAGTCATCCTTTTGGGGAGGTTTTTGGTTGTCGTTCCTGTCCTTCGGCCTCACTTTGGGGGTCTCTCTCTCTTCTTCCTCATCTGAACTCTTCAACTTTCTTTGTTCAGGGACCCAGTTTCCAGGGCTTGAAAACTGCTCCTGATTCATGGCCTCCTTATCTCCCTCAAATGTCCATCCTATCTTTATCTATGACTACTAAGTACATTCTTAACATTTCTTACATCAGTAGACTGGAACACGTTGTCTCTGTTATGAACAGAGCATCCTCTCTGTTCCTAGTACCACTTTATCTTAACTAATCCTTTAAGACTCTGTTCACCTCTGTTATATGTTAAACATAAGCAATGCACCTCTCAGAGCCAGGTACCAAACCTATCCTTGTCAGTCTTTAAGACCTTGATCTGTTTCAGTATATTTCTACCCCAATCTCTCCCTGCATTTCTAATCCTCCACCTGCATACCAACCTTTCTTCCTGTCTACATACCTGTACTGCTTCAAATGGCTTTGAGATTGTCAGTTCCTGAATATTCCTTTTATCCACATTAATAATGTTGTGCAAATAAGCAAGCCTGGCTGAAAAAAGAAACCCTAACTTCTGTCATATACCTCTGACCTCGTCTAAATAGTCTATAAATGTAGAAAAAAAAAACAACCAAACCTATGAAGGCTTCTGGTCCTGAGATTCAGAAATCAGAACAACTTAGACAGTCAAAAACAGCTGAAAGCTGTTTTCAAAGTTTGCTCATCCCCACCTGTTAGTCATCAACTCTGTGGTATACCAGACAGAATTGACACTCTTTTGACAATCTTACTGTGCCTGAATTCTTTAAATGTTAAGAAAATTTGACTTATTAACCAATTTAGGACCAAAACTCATCTGTCTTACCATAAGAGAGCATCTTTATCCTGGCTAGATTAATTTAATTCAATGTAATACTCTATCTCATGAGCATGGTCTTCTGATAATCACTAACTCCTAAAATGTAGCACTTCTACTTATTTGTTTGTGTCAGTCTCAGGCCATGTTCTATGTGTCTTATATCGACTTTAATTTCAATTAATTTTTCATTTAATAGTCTTTTTAGCGTTAGATTTATGATTGGACTTGATGATCTTACGGGTCTTTTCTAACATAAATGATTCTGTGTTTTGAAATTGGTAATATGAGTGCTTGGCTTGGCATTAGCATAAGTATAGAGGGCTGAATTCTGCAAGTAAAGCCTGCTATTTTGACATAAGGGGACAGTAGGCCTTTGCTTCATAACGCAAGGATACTTATAAGTCTGTAAAGAGGGTCTTTGTTTAGTCATTCAAGAAACTATTAACTCCATATGTATACAGTAACTAGGCAACCAGCATTCCACAGAATAGCATCCCTGTCTGAATATAGACCACTGCTTTTAGTAATCACCCCAGCAATATGCATATCAGTTTAACTCTACCAATGATATTTAAAGCTGATGCTGCATCATCCCTAGAAATATCCCTTTGCAGATAGGATGAGGAAGTACATGTTGACTGTTCAGCTATTCTTTGTGTGGTTTCCCTAGCAGCCATAAAACATCATCCTGCTCTCCTCATTGAGCTGAATCAAAATGGCATAGTGTTCCCTGCATATCAGTGATTTTCAGATTTTGTCATTTGTACTTTAATCTGAATTTCATATGTAGACTCAGGTGTTCGTTTCGGTTACAATCTCTTTTTTTGTAATTTAATTTCTCCATCTTCTGATGAGATTTATAAGCAACAGGCATCCCTTCTCACTGGGGAACCATTATCACAAATCATGTTTTAAAGGACGTGACTGCCTGCAACTGTGTTCAAACACCACCAGTCTTGGTTCACATCACTAGGTGATAGGGAGGTAAAGATAAGAACAATGAATCTGTTAATCTAGTTCCATTTTCGGGATATTTGTGTATACATTATTGTTGTTCTCTTTTGGGTTCTTTGTGGTTTTTTTTTTTTGTTTCTTTTCCCCAGCACTCCACATGGTTCAGCATTACTACACTTGTTTGTACTTGCAGAGAGTCTGGGTAATAATATTTCCTGTAGATGAAGAAAACAAGCAAATCTGTAAGAAAAAGCACTGTGTATTTCCTATACAAAAAAGCAGTAGTGGAGGGGAAGTAATTTGTAAAAGCTTTTTACTGTTACTCTGTTGGGAAATGTACATTAGGAAATATGCATATTTGAATCTATTCTAACTGCCTGATGATAAATACTGTTATACGAATGTTGCTGTTCTGTACTTGCGTTTGCAACCTTACTTCTCTTAAAGTGGAGAATATTGTCCTCAGAGGCGTATTTGAAAAATGTTGTTTGTTAGTGAGTAAAATTAGCCCAAGCCTTCTAAGAGCCACAGCATATGTTCAACATGCAGGAAATGCTTAAATAACTTTTGCCTGCTCAACATAAAGAAGCATGAGAGGATTATTGACTTGTAGGCCTAATTATTACTTATTGACCTTTATATCTTCTTCTTTTTTAGCTGCTTATATTTTTTGCTATAAATCTGGGGGTTTAGGCCCCACTGGAGCAACATTTCATTGTATACTGTATATAAACTGTTAGAAACTTGTTCTAGAGTGTCATGGTTTGAGAGCTCCAAAATCCAATTCCCTAGTCCAAACCCCCTCCCAAATCTCAACCCAGTGTGAGATGGGTTTTCCAGACACCACACGAGACTCAAATGGGGGAAAGGGAATATATATTACAATGACTGTACAAATAAATACTACAATACATGATATACAATCTTAGCTATCTCTACCATGACATAAAAGTATTTACAATGGATCAAATCTCTTCTCCCCTCCAAATAAAAGTCCAGGAGGGA
Organism: Manacus candei; assembly: GCF_025592945.1. Lineage (NCBI taxonomy): Eukaryota > Metazoa > Chordata > Aves > Passeriformes > Pipridae > Manacus > Manacus candei. The sequence continues at coordinate 10,783,168 of NW_026138062.1, forward strand.
AGTAGGAAAAGATCCTTTTCCACTCTCAGGGCAGCAATGTCTCTAAGGCAGCAGGTTCTCTTCTTCTCATGCAGCAGCTGTAGCTGGATCTCTGCCAGTACACACGAGGGGGTATCCAAGCCCTCTTGGCCACTCGTCTTCAAACGAGGGTCTTATCTTCCATGGGCTGCATTCACCCAGACAACAGTCGCGTCACCACGGTCATACCACGAAGCATGGGGGGTCTTCGTGACAGTCTGTATTTTCAGGGGATTCGAGTCCCCTTTGCAGAGCTCTCTGCTCTGTCTCAAGCGGGGGGGGGGGGGCAAGGTCACCCCCTCCGCATTCCTTCTTGGAGCTTTTCAGCTCCTTTCTGCAAGCGCTGTAGCACTTTAAGACTCTTTCAAGTAAGAGTCCATCATCCTCCTCCTTTCTCAGAGGTCTCAGAGGGGTATGGGGTTTTATTTCAGTTCTTACCCCAACTTCCCCTCTCTCTCTGTAGAGCCTAATTCTCTCTCTGCTGCTGGTTCTCTCTTGGCTCTCTCAGACAACTGTGTGTCTTCCTTACTCAGCTGCATTTTTGTTTCTGATGCTTCTTCAGTTCAGTTCTTATCTATTGGCTTTCAACCATAGCCTCTGTTCACTGCTGTCTCTGTTGCTGCTCACTTACGGTGTAGAAAACTTCTTTCAGCTTTCTAGTTACAGGCACCTAGCCCAGTCTAACACTGTTCCAAGTCCCTGTAGCCCCCAGCCGGGGGCTGGGGGGCCAGAGCGCCCCCCCCCCCCCCAGGGGGGGCTCCTGCTCTCACTCCTAGTGGCTCTACAACATGGCTACTTCTTCAACAATAACTACAACTACCTTTTCTTCTGTTCTGCTTGTGATATGTTTATATTTTGCAGAAGCACTCATTGGATAAAACCTCAAAACTTCAAGGGTCACCACCCCCTGGGGTTTTACCATTTTATAACTTCAGGGGGGAAATTTTTCCACCCACCACATAGAGTATGGTTCATCTATCTTAGAATCATAGAATATCTTGGCTTGGAATTAAACTCAAAAGTCATAAGATCCCTCACAAGACTTGTTCTCATAAATTCCCATAATTACTTTCACATAATAAATAATTAAAGTGTTAATATATAGCAGCATAAGAATATAGAAAGAATAGATAACTACTTGTGAACAGAGACAAACTGGTTTAAAACGAAGTCCTATATTGATGGGTGAATATCATGGTGTATCTTGCAATATCATCTGGAGTGGGATATCAAAACACCATGCAGTTCCTTCTCGCCCATATACAGAAATTTTCTTCCAAAAAGAATCCATTACACTAGGATAACAATGCCATTTAGATATCCCCTCCACAGCTGCTGTGGCACGGTTAATAAGTTCACTGAGATATGGGAGCTAGACAACATTTCTCTGTCTTGTATTTGATGCAGTTATACCACAGTTTGTACTTAGCACCCCAATGGGCCACAGGGCAGTTTATTGTTGTGGTGGTCTTGGTATTATTTTTTCCAAAACCTGTTATTTCGTAGGTTCATTCATCAGTTTTCTGAGCAGAAGAAAGAAGCATTACTAGCCTGACATCTAAGGCATTAAGTCTGTCTTTATAACATTAGAGACAAAACAATTTTTTAACAAAGTCAAAAAATCTACATGAGTGAATGTACATCTTTACAATAGTGCATGGCAGAGGGTAGAACTGTTCCCTTTAGATTCTTTTGGATAGCCTAAGTTTTTGCTTTGAAGAGGTTATACTAGATTAACATAATGGAGTCTTCTAGCCAGAAAACATATGGAATTTGTATCCAGAGGAAGCAAGTGTACCACAAAAAAAAAAAATAGCTTTTTTTTTTAATTTCCACTTTCTGTTGTTGTTTTCTCCATACCTTTGTTATCTCTATGTCCTAGGAAATGGTTGGTAAGAGGAGAAAACATTAAACTTTTTGTCTTAGAAGAAACTCTAGTTAGGACATTTCATTTTGTCTTGCTCCACCACAGCTGTAAAGAATGTAAGGTATTGAGCTTTTTATATTTTATCTCTCTCTTTTTTTTTTTTTTGGACATACTCAATAAACTAAATTTATGATTTCTTTCTTTAAACTCAACAATCTACTCAACAATCCAATGCTTACCTACTGCATAAGTAAAAGATTAAAAAAAATTACAAGCTGATATGAAGTTATAATGAAAAAAATTTGGGGAAACCACATAGTTTCAATGACTTTTTGTACAAAAAATTTCCGTAGAACATCTTAAGTATTTTGGCTTGACAATTAGCTGTTATTATGAAATGTTACTTGAATGATATAGTCAGTGGGCACCTGAGGTTATTTTAATACAGACTAAGCTTTCACCATCTGTCCTGTCCTCTAATTAAGATGCAATACTGCCATAATTCAGAACTGCATAGTAAAAATTCAATAATAAGTAATTAAAATGCACGTGTGTGTTCATCATTTATTGCTGTATTCACCTGTTTTATTTTTAGGGAAAAAAAAAGCAGGAAGAGTTTTGTTGTTTTTTTCTAGTCTCAATGGACTTACAACAGCTTGTATCAACTGTCCACCTGATCTGTAGCATGGACTCTTGTCTATTTCTTCTTTAAGTAAAATAGTACAAATCTTTGCTAAGTAAGTTGTATATATAGCTTAGGAGTTTTTCACTATTTTGAAATTTCTTTTGGAGAATCTTAAATTTTGCTCTCATCAGAAGAGTTATGTCTTCCATTTTAGAAATAAAATATCAAGGAATGTTTTCTTTAATTTTTAATAACATTATTATTAATTTTACCCAGTCCTATTGCTATGAAGACAGTCTGACAATATTGTGAAGAACAACCCCCTCTGAGTATAATGTGTACACTGCAGAATAAGAATTCCTCCTTCAGTTTCTTTCAGTTTAAATAACCATGTTACCACACTTGTCCATGTCATTCTACTCTTATTTACTCAGCATTCCAAACTAAAATAATTGTCTACTTTGCTGTGATATTTGTCTTTCTTTTTATCAGGTACATAATGAATAATGTGAATTTCAAGGCTAAGAGAATAGATGATTAAATTAAATTATTTCCCCAGAAGCCATGCAAATGAACCTCACATCTTGCTTTCCAAAGTATATGTATTTGGTTAGAAAAATATTTAGTCTTTTCTTTTATTGACTTTTCTTTTTCTGGCTTTTTGTGTAATTGTTTCCTAATATTTCACTATAGTAATTTCTTGCTAGAGATAGGTAATTACATTATAATATTGTATATGTGCATAGAGTGAAAATTAGGGGAATGTTGTGCACCTCCAATCTATTGAGAGGTCAAGACTAATATGGTTGTATCATGTTAGTTCAGTTCATTTAGATTTGAGGAAAATGAAAACATTAGTGCCTTATACCATAATCTCAGAAAGCAGAAGAGGGAGTATTTTTCTACTGAGCTCCAGAGTCTAAATAAAATTAAACCTAACACTTACCTTACTATTTTAATTAATTTCTTATATAATTGTTATAATACATATTATATATAAAATATATAAGTAACTTCATTATTCTATTACTTATTAACTCTCTTAAAAATAAATTTTCTAATATCCTCAGCAGGAAATTACATCACAAGTTATGTCTAAGAACTAGACATTAAAATAAGAAATTTTTATTATTCTAACTTGTAGAGTATTTTCAAGAGACATGAATGACATTTGTAGCATGATTTTAGTATGACATGGATGGTCATGGAGACTTCTCTACTGAGTGTCTGCACATCTATGTCAGGACACAGAACTGACCTACAGGTAAAAATATGGGAAAAAGTGTGGCTTTCTTCTCCCTTTATCCTAAGCTGTGGAGATCCCTCTACCAGAATCAAGTTCACATATATGTTCCTAAAGTTTAAGAATAAAGTAAACCTGCTTTTTGTGGACAGAACAAAAGCCTTTTGTCTGTCTTAATAGACCTGTAATTGCCCCACCACCTAAACAAAAAATCCAGTGTCAGTGAGGCAACTAAGAGGTAACATGGAATAAGTCTGCCAGTCTACTGAGATAGTATCTCAGTAGGTACGCAGTATCTCAGATGGTACTGGATCTCAAAAGTCAAACTGTTGTCTCTGAACACACCTTCAGACAGATGACATTCTTAACTTTTCATCCCTAAAGAGTAGTACAACTGCTTTACCTGCAGATTCTTTTAAATTATTCACTTTCATTTCTCCTTTAATGAGCAATTTACAATTTGAAAGTTCCTGAAGTGGCATTTCTTAAAATTTCTGCAGTAGGTCTTATAGAAACCCTAATTCTACCAATTCAAATAGCCTAAATTGTCCAATTTGTAACTAGCAATAGTTCAATTATCATACTTGCAATACCATTGATTCAAAACTTTAAAAAAATAGAAGACTCTATTATATGATGTATATCTGAGTTTATCCCTCTCCAGGTATCTCTGACAAAATGTGGCAGGATTTTCATCACTTCTAGCTATCATTTGGTTTTCCTTGTCTTCCACGTAGGTCTACAATGTGAAAAATGGAAATCTCTGTCTTAACAAGTTAGCACACTGCTCATTCTCAAAGTAAAGAACTTTCCCAGGATTTAAGAACTTTGACACAAAATTATATCACACATCTGGAAAAAACTTCTTAGTATGGTAGGTATTCCACAAACCCATGAAAATGGGTCCAAGTAACAGATCCTAAGAAAATCATACATAACTGAAGCATATGCAAAAGATGGGGAACAAAAAGGTGGGAACAAACCTAGCCAGCCTGCACCTCTGGTTCAGTTAATTAGAACCAAAAAAGAGTGTTTTGACAAGGAGAGTGCTGTGTTCTCAAAGTAGAAAACTGTTTGATAGCGTACATGGGTTACCGTGGCTGAAAACAGTCACAGAAAGATAGTGTGTGATTGTGTGAAGTCAAAACATCAGTTTAGCAAAATCCTGGGAATTCTGGTTAACTGAATGATAACACCAGTTTCTGTTTATCAAATAACACTAATAAAAGGGAAACACAGAGAGAGATCTGCAGAGAATCCCTGAAACTGAATCGTGTGTATGCAGTCCCATTCCTTCATTGTTGATAATAAGCAAATGTAAATCCAAAGAACGACTGAAGTTCTGAAGAATCCCTCAATGACAGAATTAATTAAAAGCTTCAAATATATTTGTTGGCTTAAAGAAGGAACTCCTAGAATTTCAAAAACAAGGAAGAATTTAATTGGTAGCATGATCATATAGAGTTTGAAGAGTCTGTCACAGAAACAATTGGAAAAACTTAATATTTTTGTGGAAAACTGTAATCTGAAGGGAATTTTAGTGGGATGTCTTAAGGTGAGAAGCTTTCAGAGTATGCTGAATAATTGCATAGAAAAGAGGAAACTAGTACAGTGATGTCCAGACTGCATTTTGAGAAAAAATCTTGGAGACTTCTATACCCAAACCTGTATGCAGGAATTACTTCAAATAAAATGCATTCATTCCAAAAGACAGATCAGAAAAGAGTTACTCTTTTTTCCTTTGAAAGAAAAGACAGAAAAAAGCAACCCAGGAGCAAACTGGGCAGCTAAATTATCTGGTGATGTAGAAATACCCTCATATGTATACTCAGATATGAGTAATTATATAAGCACACAGAATAAATTTTTGAAAAAGAACTACCACTTATTTTAAGGATAATAAATAGCAATGTATTGAAGGATGATTATCATTTTTATAATAGTCATTGGCAAAAAAATAGAAATCAGATGGACTCATTTTGCTTCAATGTAATGAGACTTGCATTTTGGTAGTACATTTACAGTAAAATATCTGACCAACAGATGAATAGTAAATCTTTTATGTGTAACTAACTATACCTTTGTCAAAGCTATAATAAGAAAAACGATCTTAATTTTTCTGTTATCATAAAAAATGATCAATGTATATAAAATTGCCGATACATCATATTTACAACAAATTACACTGGTTTTTGGTGGCATAATTGCCTACCTATTATGCTGAGAAAAATGAAACTGTAGATAAGAAACTAAATATTACAATTTCACTGATGTTGTAACATATATATGACATTTCAGAATTTTATCATCTATCCATATTAAAAATTAAAATATTGATTTTTTTGTCTTTTCAGTGGAGTGACAAAATGTTAAACTACTTCAGTACTAAAAACTTATTAACAGGTCTAAGATTTTTTTATTTATTTATTTCTCGATGAGGAACTCCTTGCATCAGCAGACATTTGAACTTGGCTGTATTTTTGAAAGTGTTTGATATCTCATTTTAGTACACTATCTTTACATCATAACACTATGTCACCATATTTCATACACTTCCTTCTAGATTATTTTAGTTTTGAAAATAACAATTGCAGCAAGCAAGAACAAATAAGCTTGGACTTTTGAAGTTACCCACCAGTACAAAGGATACCATTTTGGATTCTTCTGTTCCAGTAAGTTCTTTGTGCACCTAACTCTTTTCTTTATGTCTCTGTTGTGTTTTATGCCTTTCTGACATCCAGTCATGCTGATCAGTAAAAACTTTTCATTAAGAAAATTGCCCGTAGAGTGCAAATGAACCACTAAATTAATTTTAAAGTTCAACCTTGCCAACTATAATTCTTTTCCAACCTTCCATGAAGACATTTAACAGATACACTGGACTCTGTTCAAATGCCTCAACAGAATTGTCCAGGAAGATGAGTGATGCCCTAGCAAATATTGGCTGTCCTCCAGCTAATGCTGTCCTCCAGTAATGTTGGTCTCCTGAGTGTCATATCTGCCATCTCTGTGGATCTCTAACATATCCTGATGCCTCTCAAAAGGTATTATCAGTTATCTATGGACAACTGACTAACTGACTTGACCCTTACACGTTTGTTCTGCGAGTTTCATTGATCTGCACTGATGATAATGGAAGCAGACATCTAAATTTAAATGTCACAATCTTGAAATTAATCTCAGTCCTGTCATCCAAAGAACTCCTGAACATACTAATGAATCCCGAGTCTACAGTTTAAATGAATGAGATTTAGATCTTTCAAAGACATTTTGTACTGTCACTGCAATGTAGGCAGTATTACTTCATTGACCTATTTCATAAAATTGAAAAGATATGCCAGTGAAGAAGATGAAAAATCAGGAATGCCATTCTATGATTCTATGACTGGTAAAACAATCTCTCTCCATCTTTCTTACAAGATCCCTTTAATTCTTGGAAGACTGCAATAAAGTCTTCCAAGAATCTTGTCTTGTGTAGGAGTAACAGACCCAACTCTCAAAGCCTTTCTTCACAGGAGAGGTGTTCCAGGCCTCTGATCATCTTCCTCGCCCACCTTTGGTCCCACTCTAACATGCTTTCCTGTATTGGTGGCCCCAGAGCTGAATGGAGTACTAAAGGTGTAGTCTCACAAGAGTGAAGTAGAGGGAAAGGATCACCTCCCTTGGCCTACTGGCCACACTTTTTTTGATGTAACCCAGGATACAACTGGCTTTCCAGACAGTGAGTACACACTGATGGATCATGTCCAGCTTTTCATTCACCAGCACCCCCAAGTCATTTTTGGCAGGGCTGCTCTCAATCCATTTATTCCCCAGTTGTTGAGCTTCATGAGGTTTACATGGACCCACTCCTCCAGTATGTTAAGGTCCCTCTGGATGGCATCCTGTCCCTCTAGACCATCAACTGCACCACTCCGCTTGGTGTCATCTGCAAACTTGCTGAGGGTGCACTTGATCCCACTATTCATGTCACTGATGAAGATGTTAAATAGTATTGGTCCCTGTATGGATTGTGAAGGTACACCACTCATTACTGTTTACTCTCTAGTTCTTCTTAAAAAAAAAAAATTACAGGAAATGTTTGCTCTCTCTAATATTAAAATATCATTATAGAATAATAGAGTCATATGATGGTTTGCGTTGGAGGAGACCTTAAAGAACATTTAGTTCCAAACCCCCTACCATGGGCAGGGATACCTTCCGCTAGACCAGGTTGCTCAAAACCCCTTCCAACCTGGCCTTCATATTAAGGTATTTCTCTGTATGCTTTGGTAGCACAACACTAATTTCCTTCTGTCTTAATTAAAGATTAAGAACCAGCTAAAACTAGCAAAAACTGTCATTATTTTAATTAGCATTGAAGCTCAAATTGAAACCTAGTACAAAAAAACATGATAGTTAACAAAGCTTTTGTCAGAAAACAGTTCAAAATATCAACTTTAGTTAGAAATATCAGGTCTGTATCACTAAATTATTGCAATTATGGCACTGCATTTAGTAAGTACTTTAAGTGTTGTTTTGCTTGATTGAGAAGTGGAACTTGAACACAGTTGTCTTTGCTCTAGTTCCAGAGTGCTAATGTCTCTGTGATGGGCTATGCTTTACTAAACAAAGTGGACAATAAACCAAAATAAAATCCTATAAATTAAATATTATGGATTTATTCCTATTCTTTATTATTAATTTAATAATTTTACTTAATAATTAATTTTTAAATTTATGGAGTTTATTTCTGAAAACTGTAATTATTTGCAGAATTTCAGTAGAAAAAGGGAGGAATTATTACACTCATCCCCTTACCAATCTTTCTGATGAAAATCATTGCTATCACAAAGAAAGTTGCCATGAATTTGGAGCCAGAGACAGAAATGAAAAAGAAATTACTATTCATCTTTGTTGTCCACCAAAAAAATAACTCTTCAGATAACACCAGTAGGATTGTAGGACTGTGATCCAGACTTTTCTGAGTTCTTAAAAGGGCTACTCTATTTCTCACATCTTACTGCTTAAGACCTATTTTAGCTTTCCTGTACATGAAACTGATTTACATGTTATAATATTTTAACAGAGTTTGCATGATACTCTAGTAGCTTCCCCTACAAGCATGACTCCCGTAAATAGGAATAGGATACTTTAAAGCAAAAGCATATTTTGAAAGTGGAAATCAAAATACTTGTTCTAGCAATTTGAATTTCTCTGTTACTGACATTACTTTATGATCTTGAATAATCCTAATGTATAGTCACATTGTTAGAAAGCTTGGAATCTGAAAATTCACTTAATTTTTATATAAAATCAGTGTAAGTATAACATGATTAGTCTGTACTTATTCAGGTAAAAATTATTAAACCTTGAAGACTAAGTAAGTGCAGCATAATTGCTTCTTTGAATTATGAGAAAGATTATTTTAAAGTCCGAAAAACAATGGAAGGAAATAGATAGTAATAGTAATTTTAAATGATACTGTCCACTGTCTCTAAAAACCTTGATATTAACTTGGTTAGAGCGTGGTGCTACTAACACCAGGGTTGTGGGGTCAGACCCTGGATATAGGCCATTCACTAAAGAGTTGGACTAGATGATCCTTGTAGGTTCCTCTCAACTTAGAATATTCTGTGATTCTGTAAACTCACTGTTTCTAAAATCAGCCTTTGAATAACCCAAACATCAAATCCTTAATAAATCCAGGCTTATCAGGCACAGATGAAGGTAAAAACCCAACATTAAGAGAGGACAAGCTTCTGTGTAGTTTTGAAAATTAGATTAATTTCCTATTGGCATGTTCATACTGAAAATTTAGCTTTGCCTCCTGTTTCATTCCAGTTCATGACTCTTGGAATTGGCAGTATGTGCATTAATTTGTACTGAGTACAAATAGCTGTCTTTGTGGTAAAACTCAAATTCATGACAGAGGATAGTCTGCACTAAAGCTATGCATTAAAAGAAAAACTTGTCTATACCATCTGACTCTGAGACTGCTGTGAGGCACTCACAGTCAGTGATAATGAAAACAGTGTAGCAGTATCTAAATTTCTGTGAATTCGAGTCAGGGAAGAATCTGGACCTGTAGTGCTCTAGTGTGATCTACAAGTGCATGCAGTGTATGCAAACACCGTGCATGTCACTGTTCATCCTTGGGACCAAGAGGTATGGAGGGTTTTCCTGAGTTTCTGTTCACTATGTTCAGCAACCTTAACTTGAGAAGGGATCGCATCCAACATTTTATGCATACTTTTCCATGGAGGTGTTCCCAACCCATCAGTCTATCACAACTGACATGAAGGAAGTTCTCCCTATCAAAAAAGGTTTCTGTACTTTGTCTGCATCTATTTATCATTATTAAAATGTAACACTATTTCATTAATATAAATGAAGATTATAATGAAGAATTTTGCTGGCTTTTTTTTCTTTTTTTTGAGAAGACACTTGAAACAGCTGGAAAATATTATTTCTTCACAGATTGTGGTCGATTTCAAACTTTATTTTTAGAAAGGGGGTGAAAAAATATCACCAAATCAGTATATGAAAGCCATATATTATTATTATTTTATTCTTATATACTTGATATTACTATGTTTTTCTTTTAAGGTAATATGTATTTCAAGGTTTCCTATGTTTGCTTCACTTTTATTCCTGTAATTTCCTTTATTCACCATATTTTTTACTGTCTTCAAGGCTTCATATTAAACTTTGCTCTTTTTATTATCATAAAACAAAGTTGGTGCAGACGCTGCATCTCCAAAGAACTGGGAACAATGCACCAGCCCATTCCTGACTAGTCACATATAAGAAGTGCCAGACAAGTGTCTAGCTTAGCAGTTTCACCACTGAAATTGTTCAATATTTGACAAGATACTACATTTTCTCACACTAAAATGTTTATTCTTTTCTCTTTCAGCCAATGTCCATCCAGCGTTGTCATCCTTAGTTTGGGACGGCGTGCAAGAAAAGATAACACAGCTTCTTTCTTTTGAGGAATCAGGAAAGGAAGAAGAGTTTCAAAACTTTAAACCTTTAAATAATAAATAATTTTATATAATTATGTAGAAAAAAATAGTAACTGGCTTCTTTCTTTCTATAAATACCTCTAGAAGTACTTCACTGAACTGTTTACTATCAGTTTCTTTTTTCCTACAATTTTATTTATGGTTTGATATATATGGAAAGTGGTTTGCGTATAGAATATATATTTTTATTAATATATTACTATAAGGATAATCTAAATTTACTTGAAGAAGAAATTCATTTTCATTCATAATATATTTTTCTCATTTCTATTTAAAAAAATTCTTATCTTTTTTAGTGCTGATGATAGTTTCTATGGTTTTTATTAATGTAAGGGATCTCCAGACATATCTATAAAAAAAACTTGGATAGTTAATGACCTTGAATATTCAATATATGTCTTGATTTTCAGATAATCCAGATTAACCTTATTTAGGTGCCTCCATGATGTACATATATGTCACATTGAGTGAATTTAACTGAGTTTACCACAACACAGTGAAAGAGGAATAATGAAAAATTTTTCTTTATTTTTTTCCCTAGATTTTATAAAGAAAATAAAATAAAAAATGTCACTCAGGAAAAGAATAATTGATAAAATGCAGAAAATGAAAGAAATAATATTGAAAATAGATCTAATATAATGAATAAATAAAAGTTTTTCATACTTGAACGGAAAAAATTTCATATTTTATGGAATTATAAATTGAACAACACAGTATATGAAGAATGAAATTATTATTTACTGAAGAGGTTGGTTTGTTTGTTTGTTTATTGTAACATTTTAAAGATTTACACATAAGAAACATAAAGTGAATACTGGTGTCAGAGTTTTTATTATCATTTCTAGAATTGGTATGTTTTCTACCTGTCTCCATACATACCTCTATATAAAATAAATATTTTTTAATCTCTTTGTTATTTCACTATGCTTATTCAAAAAACAAACAAACAAACAAAAGAACACAATTTTTCAACCCTCTTGAAAAACAAGACGTAATGAAAATGACTGAAGCAGTTCAGCTTAACATGTGACTACATGACATGGTATGCAAGTATATATGAATGTATGCATTTCCATTGAAAGACAGCAGTTTTGTTGCCTTATTTTTGTACCTTATTGTATTTTTTTCATCTTTAAGTTCACATCCATGTAATGTTTACTCTCATGGGAATTCTGAAACTTTGCCTCCATTCTTCTAAATTTTCTGAATAAATCATTGTAATAGATTAGGTTAATGGGATGCAGGGGGAAGGAGGGGGAATGTTCCAGTGATGGCATGAGCCTTTTTTATCCTGAATTTACATGTTACAAAGAGTGAAAGAACAAGAGCAAGATAAGGTGGAAAAAATTGTTAAAATGAAGAAAAAATTAAGAACTACTTCTGTTTTCTTAAATAAAATTCCCAAGGTCATTTTCTTCATTCAGTTCGCTTTCTTCCATTTTGTTTCTTAATTTCCTCCATGGTCTGCTGCCATTTCTCATTGTCTTTTCTATCTAATTTAGACTATAAGCCTCTCTAAGAAGGTTTATTACTTCTAGTTTTGTTCTTAAAGCACCACTTGTTCCTGTTGAGTTCTACAAAGATATTTAGTGACAATGATGCAATGCATTTGATAAAGGATGTAATATAAACTCAACATTTAGGTAAAGTTATCTGAAATAAGGAATTTTTCTAATTTAAACATCAACTATGAACAGGAATCATCTATGAAGTAAATAGGGGAGATTTTTGAATAATGTTTATAGGGTGTAGTAATGCAAATTTTAAGAAGGTGATTTTTTAAAACCCTTCTTTACTGTATAAATAGAAATAAAATTGAAGTCACCATTGATTAAATTACATTGTCAACCTACAATCCAGCCACAAATAAAAAGTTCCAAATAATCGGGTAATTTTATGCTTCTTCATTTCTAATCCCTTCCAAATCTGCAATAATTATATTAATAAGTCTTACCTTCCTCTACTCATTTGATTGCTCCAGATATTAATGCATTTTCCTCATTAACCAAAAGAACACCTCTTGCTTACATTGCTGCCTCATCAATCTGTTTTTTAAGGATGACCTTGACTATGTTCTGCTATATTAGTAAAATTAATTGTCCAGAGCATCATACCTTTAGTGATTGTTTATTATATGAGGAAGATTGTTTTCTAGTTTACGTTGAGGAGCCAAATCTACCTACATTTGGGTAATCACAGTGGCCACAAAACTAAACCTTTTAACTCATCACTATATATTTTAAGACATGATAACATACCCTTGTGACTTTGCATTTTAAATGTATATGAAGCAAGATTTCCAGAATGCAACCTATAATTTAGTGTATATGCAGGTTTCACAGTTGTGAGTTTACTATAGGTATTTCATATAGTTGTTCAGTATATATTATTTTAATAGTTCAGAGGTAATGGGTTTAAGTAGTTATTAAATGCTACAATCATTTTAAGACTAAAATCAGAGCTATATATTATAACTGATGCCTTAAACCCCTAATGTTTTTTTATTTTTCTAATATTTGTAAGACTTTTAAGTTTTATAAGTAGTGGAAGTAGATTTTTAAAGCAGCAACCTCCCCCCCCTTTTTGTCCCTTGTCCCCTTCCCTTTCTCTAGCACTCTTGTTTATACATTCCTTAACCCTCTTACCCCATTCTATGCTCCCTATATCACTCATAGCCCCAAATCCAATAGAAATGTTTAGTCTTTTGTCAAGGCAAGGCCTAGATTGTTGGCAGAACAGCATATCAGGGCCTAAACCACAGAATACAGTCAAGAATTAGGTAACTATGTACCCTTTGTGCTCTGATGAAGGCAAAGATGTGATGAATAAGGGGGCCCGAAATACACCCCAGACCCATTTTAAGGGGGTGGACCCGGGGCAGACCAGAGTAAAGGCCACGGGGTGGACACATCTGGGATTGGATGGATGGTATTATAAAACGTAACCTCTCAGGCACGGTCTGAACATGTGTCTTGTAACATCTTAACCTTGGCATAATAAACCCTTTCTTATCTCACCCCTAATTAACTGCTCTGGAGATTTTTTCAGCACCAAAATACCATGGCAACATAACCCAAAAAGACATTTGTGTCTACTACCAGCTCTCAAGTAGAAATAAACTATGGGTAAGAAAACAAGGAATGAGATATAAAACATATGGTAGGGTTAGAAATTTTGCAAATATTCTTTTATTTACCTATTACCTATGCTTAATAATTTTCAGTAATTATGGGAAAACTTGAAGAACTCTATACTAACAGTGCAAGATTACAGGTATATGCAGATTGCAGACTGTGTATGGGTGAGTAGTTAGGTTTAAGTGAGAAAATTCACTTAGAAGCAAAGCAAAACAAAACAAAGCAAAACAAAGCAAAACAAAACAAACAAAGGCTGTCATTAACCACATATAAATAAACCAAACATAAACAAATGGTTTCATATGTGTAACAGCAACAGACTAGGACAGTTCAGCATGGCAAACAGATGACTAAAGTGGGATATAAAAGAAACTGAAATCCTGTGTTTTTTCACCCCATAAACTCTCCTCTAAATTTTTGTGTCAGATTCTGTTGCATCATTTCTTCTGCTCAGTGTCCTGGAAACTTCTAAGAGAGTTAGAGAAAAACCATGGATTGATATTGAATAAAAATGAAAAATTTTCACATTTATAGCAAGCATTTTTGAAGCATGTAGTAGCAGTCTACATGAACTTCCACTGAGATAAAATTTTGCTATCGACTATTTCTTATTTTGCCAGTCTTGGAAAGTTTTGACAAATGACATCATGAGGTTTTGGTGAGGACTACAATCCTGTCACAGTTTAGACTAAACTGATAGCGTGAAGACTACAATGCTCAAATATCAAAATGCTTAGTCACAGATAAGTTCAATGTTCAGGAGAGACATGATTCCTCTGTCTTTCACGGGTGACAACATAGATCAGTATGCACAAGAATACTGTGTGTGGCCCCAGGGCCAGGCTATAGAGTCCTCTCTGTTCTCTCTACAGGATGTCTCACCGGGTCTCTTCCAGATTTCTCCCTGATCATTTACCCTTAAACTACTCTCGTTTTTGAAACGAGGCCCAACCTGTGAGAGCTGCAAAATGCCAAAGGGAAAGATGAACAGAGAATCATGGTTCACTTTTCTAGTACTGGAAGCAGAGCGAAACAGATGATATTAAGATCATTGGTTCAAAACAGACAATAGACAGGAGTTCTGGATTCAATATGGAGTTAGGCTTCCTGTGGGAACTGTGGATGCTGAAAGCTAAAACCACTTGAAAAAGGGTCCTTTTGGGAGTGTAGATATATATGGAGAAGTTTGTCACAAACCACTCTGGAAGTACAGAGAGTTCTCAAGTGCCTTAGAGTGCTAGCAAATCTGTTTTCAAACCTATGTATTATTATTTTAATGGCAGGTCTGATTGATTTCTTCTTGTTAATGGTGAATTAAGTATGTACTACAAGTCTTCTCAAGTGTCTTCAATGTTATGGACTACTAACATCAGTCTAGGAGCAATAACATCAGAGCTAGGAGGCACTTCAGACATGCTGACCTTTTTTTCCCTTTTATTTTGGTTTTATAAAAGGTTCCAGTGTGAAATAAAGGCCACAGGTTTTTTCATCCCATAAGCTCTCCTCTAAATTTTTGTGTCAGATTCTGTTGCATCATTTCTTCTGCTCAGTGTCCTGGAAACTTCTAAGAGAGTTAGAGAAAAACCATGGATTGATATTGAATAAAAATGAAAAATTTTCACATTTATAGCAAGCATTTTTGAAGCATGTAGTAGCAGTCTACATGAGCTTCCACTGAGATAAAATTTTGCTATCAACTATTTCTTATTTTGCCAGTCTTGGAAAGTTTTGACAAATGACATCATGAAGTTTTGGTGAGGACTAGGCATATTCATGTAGTGAAATAAATGAACTTCAAAGACTATGGAGTACAGAATCTCAACAGTGAAATCATAAGAGGAGTCTGTCAGTGGATGGATGAAGTCTTGATGGATAACTGGTGTCATAGATCATTGCTGGTAATCAATTATTTGCTTTGTTTTGGACTGCTGTTGTACTGCTGCCTAATGAAAATGATAGTGTGATTTAAAACACACCACGTCCATTCTCAGAAAATATGGGTTTTTGAGCAACCATAAAGTTTAAATTCTCACTTTAAAATTCATGTGTAATGAAAAATATGTCAGTGAAAAATTCTCCATTCTTTCAGCATTAAAATGAAACTCATAACCTTTGACATATACCTGATCAATGAAATTATTGCTAATAATTTCAGAAATATTTATCTCTAGATTTTTATTTTTTTTACATTTCTAGGGAATGCATTATAGTATAAAGATTACTCCATGAAATAAAATTTGTAGTTCAAGTGTATTAATTATACCAAACTCAAAGTGCAACTGAACATTCCTAAATTAGCTCTTAGATAAGGAACATTGATTTTTCTTATAAAATCTAAAGTCCAGAGGATCCAGGAGTTAATGAATCATAACAGATTATGCCCTTCTATATAGCACAACTGAAATCACAAAGGAGATCTCCAACACACTCTTGTCTTACTGTCTGGAGAGGATAATGACATTGCTTAATAACATAGTTCCATGATGTAGTTAGATTTCATTTTAATTTTAAGTGCTGGCTTATTTTCTTCCCAATGTTCATGCCAAATTTAACTTCTCATAGATACAGTTGTCTTCTCCAAGCTGAAAAATCACAAACAATTCCTTATTAGTTTCACTGTTCCTCATATCTCATTTAAGACAGATCCTCTAGATAGACAAAGGCTAGCTTGTGTTTATAATCTCATGGTCAGGCAAATCCAGACCTCCATGTTCACATTGGTCTGCTGTGGGAATTTGGGTGAGTAAGATGAATGACAGCCTTAAAAAAAAGATAGCTTCTGGATATGAAGCACAATACAGTACCTTCTTACAGTTTATTCAAGATCTTTCATGTGTAGCTTGTTTAGCAGACATCGCACTACAATGTGTGACTTACAATCCTCTAGGGGTGACCCTTAAAAGTCAGTTTCCAATTTGAGAAGCAGTATTTAAATTGTATGAGGAATAAATTGAACATTGGCCACTATGTTCAGTAGAATGTAGTCCATGCCCTTAGTGGGAACATAGACAATGAAAATAGGCAAGAATCTAATTTTCAAAGAGAGAACATGGACCAAATGGTGGTCTCATTTGCCATAGAGAAATAGTTTGAACCTAAATCCTTTCTTGGATTTTAGCTTTTAATTAAGACTTACTGTCAGCTTTCCTCTCTTACATTCTTTCTCTCAGACCATACTTTTATCTGGTTAATTATCTGTCCACCTTCCCTGAGGTAGCAATCTATCAAAGTAAAGCTTTAGTCTGAAAATGCTGCAGAACTTCAAAATATCAGTAGTTTTCTGGGAAGGCCACAAAAGAAAATTTTAGTTTGTTAAGGTACATAAGGAGATATTGTAGAAATCTATCAGATGTTATATCTTTGGCAATTTTTTCTGTGCCTGAAAGATGCAGTTATTGCAGGCATAAACTTTTCGTTTATAAATGTTTTTTCCTTACATATCTGCCATCTTACTGAATAAAAAATACGCAGTCCTTGAGGTAAATTGACATGCACTGAGTATGACATACAGGAATTTGCTGGGATTGTACCCCCTCCTCCAATATCTACACCAAATGTTTTTGTACCTACCTGCTTCAAAAATCTGCTCTCTGCTCTCACATCAGTTATACTGGGCAGCCTTTTCAGATCACCAACCGCAAAATAGTTACAGTTAGATTTTTAAAATGCGTGTTCCTTGTTGCTGTAGCAGTTTTACTGACCTGACTATCTCGGAAAAGCCAGAAGCTATCTCAAGAGACAGAATACAGAACTATGGGCTGCCAAATGGAGGTAATAAAAATCCAGGTTCAGAATGAATAAACTTTTACTAACCTACTAAGTAAGTAGCATATCTGCAGAAATCACCTGAGGTGAAATTAGATTAAGACTGGAATGTTCCTAGGAGATGTATTCTTAGGAGAGATATTTGCCCTATTGTTCCTCTTTCCTGGTATCTGTTTATGGTCACCGTTAGAAATAGGATACTAATTCAGGTAATTCATGTATCTATTGAACAAGAAAGAGTATTCCATCCTTGTGTTCTAACTTACTGTACTGTAACTTTCTACAGTACTGTGCTTTTATATTATAAAAATACTGCTACTTACTGTTGTTATGGTTGTTAATGTTGCTATAAAAAAGTATTTAGAAGGAAAATTCTAAGTTTTTATATTCTTTAGTTTCTTGCACATGTAATTTTTTTCTCTAATTTTATAGTAATATTTTTTAATTTTTTTTAGATTCCTAGTTTTTTATGGGCATCAGTTAATATATTTTCTTTTTTAAGTACTATAAATTTTAAACTCCTTGGTTATAACTGGATTCTTGTTTATTGCTATTTGGTTTACTCCATATTTCCTTCTTTATAAAATCAATGAAGAATATTTTTATACTTTTTTTCCTCCTAAAGACTGCGCTAATTTAAAATTTTTTAAATTCTAAATTAGACTAATTTTATAATAAAACACATCCATAGAAAGAGTCAGGTTCTAAACCTAGCTTTTGAAAAAAGGCACACAGATAGACACAGAAATTGAAAAATCCTGTCATCTGCTGGCATAGCCTAGCAAGATGTTATTTATCTATTCACTGCAGAAAATATAGAAAAGATTTGGGAAAAGATGAGTAGTTGAGAGTAACAAGATTCATCTTGAATAGCTTCAGCCATCTACAATGTAAGTTTCCACTTCTCAGTGCTCCTGGAATGAGTCCAACCTCCCTGCCCAAGAGTTGTCCTAGAACACATGTGACAGGACTGTGACCAGATGGGTCTTGAATATCTCCAGTGAGGGCGATTCCGCAACCTCTCTGGGCAATCTGTTCAGTGTGCACCCACACTCACAGTAAAGTCATTCTTGTATTCAGGTGGAACTTCCTGTGGATCAGTTGTTGCCGGTTATCTCTTGTCCTTTTGCTTGGGAGCACCAAGAAGGGGCTGGCTCCGTCCTTTGGCACCCTCCATTCGGATACTTATAGACATTGATAACATTCCCTCTCAGTCTTCTCAAGACTGAACAGGCCCAGCTCCCTCAACCTATCAGCATAAGAGAGATGGTCCGGTTCCTTGATTATCTTTGTAGATCTCTGCTGGACTCGTTCCAGGAGCAACTTTGCAAATACTTTTGTTTACTGATCAGGATGCGAAAAATTCAATCTCCTCCGTCGACTGGCTGGCAATGCTTTGCGTGTTGTACCCCAGGACACGGTTAGCCCTTCTGGCCACCGGGCCACTGCTGACTCATATTCAACTTGCCATTGACCAGGACCCCCAGGGCCTTTTCTTACTTACTGTGGCACTACTTTCCAGCATCTCGTTTCCTGGTCTGTACGTAGATCCAGAGTTTCCCCATCCCAGGTGCAGAATTTGGCACTTTACCTTGTTGAACTTCATATGGTTGGTGATTGCCCAGTCCTCTAATATGTCAAAGGCTCTCTGCAGGGCCTCTCTGCCTTCAAGGGAGTCAACAGCTCCTCCCAGTTTTGTGTCATCTGCAAACTTGCTTAGTGTTCCTTCCAGTCCTGCATCCGAGTCCTTTATGAAGATGTAGAAGAGCACTGTGCCTAATATGAAGCCCTGTGGAACCTCACTAGTGACAGGGCATCAATCTGATTCCCATTCACTATTACCCTCTGAGCCAATTGCTCATCCATTGCATTATGTGTTTATCCAGCTGTGTGCTGGACATTTTGTCCAGAAGGACCCTATTAGAGACAGTATCAAAAACTTTACTGAAATCCAAAACAATTACACCATCCAGCTTCCCTTGATCAACTAGTTGGGTTACCTTGTCATAAAAGGAAATCGTGTTTGATAAACAGAACTTTCCACTCACAAGCCATGCTCTCTGTGATCAATGAGTGCATTGTTGTCTATCCTCGCGCATCACTGAACCAAAGCAGTGGCGGCAGTAATGAGAACACCACATGGATTTCTTTTGCATTTAAAGTGTTTCTCCAGTATACTCAAGGCTAAAGACCACCTGAACTGGACTTACCATTTTTTTGTTATACCGTGTAGTTTGATAAAACAAAGAAAGTAAAATAAAACATTAATCTTGACCTTCTGTTCTTCCCCTTAGTTCCATGGAAATCAATGATGGTGTTTGTGCATTGCAAGGAAGCAGCTCTATATCCTTGTAGAGGTGCTCTCTTCAAGAAGCAATTCTCTTTATGATTATCACAATTTGAAAATATTTTTCCACACTGAAGTTTTGAGAAGTAAAAATATTTTTAATGATAAGAGATTTATATATGAATTTATCAGTTATGAAAAGAAAAATTACATAAAGAAAAAGTTCAGAGTCTTTGGCAAAAATTCAGTGTCTTTGTTTCAAGGAAAAAAATAATCAAATTTCATCAATGATATTCACTTGTATGTGTCTTTGGGCAGACAGTCTAATTTACCAGAACTTGCTGAAATAATATTCATCAACCCACAGATATTTCATGATTTGACTTCTTTACTGCTCAAAGGTTATTCACATGGAATCTTGTGCCTTCAAATGTTCTGCACAATTATTATATACATGAAAGATACAAGTGTGTGTTTCCATTAAGACTGAAAAACAACATTACACCATTGTTGAAAGTAGAGCTGGAAAATATTCATTTTGTCAAGAATTAGTCAATCTAGTTCTTGAGTAGTTTACTTCAGTCAAGGACAGCATTACTCAGCTTGGTTTTATTTCTTATATCAAGACAAACATAAAACATTCTTTTCTGTAAGGGACATTTCTATGACTTATGCCAGTTGCTAAAATATTCAAGAATACGAATAAAATTGTAATTTTTTATTTATGTATTTTTACATTTTTTTATTTCCATGTAAGTTAAAACAGGTCTAGTTCTTAAAGATTGCTGCTTAGCACAAATAACTGGAATACAAACTTTTAATTAGTTAGTGTGACATATAGATATTTATACTTGAGTAAACCTCCTGACGACAAGAAAATATTTGAGTCTTTGAAGAGCAGAGTTTAATGATCTTCCAAGTATACTGAAACCCTAACCAAAAAAAAAAAAAATAAAAGAGCAATTATTTTGAATTTTGTTGAAAAACCTGAACAACCAGTCTTTAAGAACAGTCAGAAAGAAACCAAGATATAACTAGCTTTTCAATAATTATTTTTTCTTTCTGCAAAACCATCTTAATATTTCCTTGATCACTTGTGACATCTCAGTGCTCCATTCAGTTAATGTTGCAGATACCACAGGTTGCAATAATAGTTCTGCTCCCTTCAAAGACAAATTATACGATATCATAAGTGAACCAAAAATAAAGGTATTTCACATATACTGCTTAAAACTTCCTCCCATACTGAATACTATCTAATTAACAGCTACTAGCATTTGATTAATACATTAATCTCTGATTAACACCATTTTATTTCAGAGTTTTGTCTTCTTTTGTGCTTATTCAGCAACATTTTACAATCCATTGGCAGATTTTGATGCTTATGAGTTTTATTACATCTGAATGCAACACTTTCTGACTTTTTTATGTGCTAAAATAAATGAGGATTCAGACTCTGTTAGCCAATAACACACATAAATTCCTACTTCTAAATCAATTTTCGTTCAGAATGGACTTTAGGACTTTTTGGGTTGTTCATTGTGCATTTGTTTGTTTGTTTTTATTTGGTTTTATTGTTGTTGTTGGGCTTTTACGCACTGCAATTTTTTTGAGAGAGATTATTATTTGTTTCTTGAGGATTGTTTTTTGTCAGGATTTTTTGGTCAATCTGCCCAAATAACTTCCTAAATAACTGCCCTTAATAACTTCCTAAAACAGGCCGCAAAATGAAGACAGAAATAGCAAAATTATTTTTAGCATAAAAATAAATTGAGTGCTTTTCCAAATCAATTCTAAAAATAAGTTACAGCAGTAACTCTTTTTAAAATTAAAATATACCAAAAAAGCACAATTGCTACCAAAATTTTTTAAAGTGAATAAAAAATCAGAGAATTCAGAAAAGTTGGATTTGAATTACATTACCTACACTCATCACAGATACACATAAACAAATGCATACATTGCATACATTGCATACAGTGCAAATGTAAATGAGGAGACAATTGGAAGAGTTTTTTATCACTTCACAATATAGTTTTAAAATTAACTGTCTTAAAATTTAAAATTATCTCTTGTTCTTTTTACTGTCTTGTCACAAACATATTTGACCTTGTCTTTTCCTAGCTTGCTGAAGTCTTTGCATTTTCCCTGAATTCTAATGTTACAGTAACACTTCCATCTAGCACCATCCTAATGTTTGTCTTGATTTTAAAAATTATATCATTCTTGCATCTCCTGCGACCTTTTTTAGTGTTTACATTTAGATGTAATATAGTCTATTTTTTATCTTGCAGAGTTAATTTCCATTGCATTATTTTACTTGTGTATTTTCTATTTTGCATTCCACTACAGATGAAAAAAAATTTATTTTTGTTATTTTCCCAGAAATTTGCCTATGTCAAGGAGACATGCATGGAGTCCTTCAAGTCCTTTTGCTCTTTGTAACAAAAGCAGATATGATTAATCTTTCTAGAAAAAACTGTTCAAAAAAATCCTGAATCACATGGTAACTTCAATCTTGCCTAAAAAAGAAATGTTGAACACCGTGCCATTTCAATAGCTATGAAAGAAAGATTCAGGTTCCACCTGCAGCTGAAAGCTTTTAAGGTCTAATCAGTGATGGTCACCTAGGCTTTTAAACACCAGGATATGCCATGCAAATATGATTTCATTCTATAACGAGATTAAAAACATGATTTCTTGTGCAGGTGAAGTTCACATAATGCTTTTTAAGAACTGTAATTTTATGTTGCATGACATGCAGATTAAAATGTGAACTACTGTACAGCATTGATAAATTTTACATTAAATATGCACATTTAATGGCAGATCTCATTAGAAAAATACCAGAAAATTATTCAACTACAGAGAGTATCATAATGAATATGCACAGTCTCCATTTCAGCTTTTCCAATTTTTTGAGTCTTTGATTTTGCAAACTATATTACACTCTCCCAGCTAGGAGGAAGTGAATAGTGTGATGAAGGAAAGACAAGAGCAAGACCAAGCTTATATGCTGAGTCTCTTCTTCAGTTGTACTATTTTTATGCTTCTTTCAAAGCTGCAGCATTCAAAAAATAAGCAGATAAATGTTATTAGGAAAGACTGGTTAGAACTTACTTAGTATAACAAAAAGTGCATCTATTCTCTAGTCATATCTTTTCCAAATGACTAGTTAATTCTTTTCCACACCAACCAAGATGGGAGCAACTGCTAGAACTGCTATTATAAAATTCATATACATACAGAAACTGGTTAGGTGGCTTCTATATAGGAAGAATCAACTCTCAAGAAGCCAAATATGGAGGCTAGTGAGGTGTTTCAGGTGTGAGAACTGATGCTCAATGACAACTTGAACCCCAAGCGTTCTGTAAACCTGCTTCTGTCCCAGACTTTATTAAGGTGTAATTTGGAAAATTTCATGTTCTGTGCTATAAATGTATCCTGTCTGAAACAGACTTACAAGATCTGGGGAATCATGACAGGCACTGTAGCTGAACTGACCTGAAAACCTATTGTTAACTGTCCAGGAAAATGGCACTTTTTAATAAGTTTTGGCAGTATGCAGAATTTTAGCATCACGTAGTTCAATGTGACATAAAAAAAAATACTTGCTTAGATTCAACTGAGTGAAGCTAAGTATTCAGAGAATCATAGAATACCAGGTAGAGTACCAAGGATCATCAGGTCCAAACTTTGTTGTCAAAAACACAGTCTAGACAGGATGGTTTGGATCTTTAAAATCTTTTCCACTTTATCAGTCGTCCACATCTCATGAAAGTGCATTTTTAATGGAAATATCTCTTCCTAATCATAAATCATACTTTCTTGCCTCACAAATATAGACCAGTGTGGATGATGGGGAAGGATTAATCTGGACTTGCCTCTGCAGCCAGCTTTACCAATGTTACCTTTCCTTGGGTCTTTTGAAGCTTTATAAAGCTTACTTATAGGAAGGGTGTTCGCACAATCAAGGGGGCAATTGCAGATACTGTATTCAGAGGATCATTCAAGTTGCACTCTTACTCCTCCATTGGCTCATCACCTGGAGCAAATTGTGTCCTGAGGAGATAACAGGAGAGATGGAGACATTATTGTGTTTGTTTAGTCTGCAAAGTGAGACAAGAACACAAGGCCTAGCTGTTTATGTTCCACCTCAGGATGGTGACTGCTGCTGGATAACTGTTTCACACACAAGTCTTGATCACAAATGAAGCATAAGAGTATCTAATTTCCATGAATCAGGCAAGACATTCTCAAATGCAATAAAACTGTTTTGACATAATAAGTGATTCATAGACATTCTGAGGCAGATTGATAAAAATCTATTTCATGGTCTATGTCTTCAAGCACTTAATCTAAAAGGACCTGATGATATCTTTTTAGAGTTACATGTTAGTATGCAAATCATTACTCAGTACTGGTATGCATAGGACAAAGATATTCAAAAAGTGTCATTTAAACAAAAGAAATTCCTGTAAATTACTCACTACTTACCCACTATTAAGCTGGCAACTAACAGAAATATTATATTTCTTATAGTTTGTTTATACTTCAACCAAATTCTCATTAAACACCAGAAATTAAGATTCCATTTGCACAAGGCATGTAAATTCAGTTATATGATCAAAAATGAGAACAGAGTACATGTGTATACATCTGAAAGTGGTGAAAAAGTGAGTTTCAAATTCCACGATTTACACATATATTGCTTTCACAGGAGTTGGAAGCCAACATAAGGTATACTGAAGGCAAGACAAGTTTTTTTTTCTACAACTTTTAATGTAAGGAATGATAACTCCAATAAATTTTTAAACTATAATTATGACATAAAAGATATTGGGGAAAAAAAAAAGGAATCTGAAGGTGTTTTGGGCAAATGTCCAAAAAAGCTAACCAAGGAACAGAGCCAATCCAGCCTTATTTTTTACAAAAAGTGTTTGAAATTTAAAACCTGAATTGTCCTTTGGGGATACCTAACTCTTTTGTGATGTTAGGAAACTGTAAATGAGCTAAGCTCATAATTTAAGTACATCAACTGGTGCTCAATTAATGCAAGATGAATGTAGATTAAGCTGCCTGGTTTATTTCTTTTTGTTTCCTTTCCACTGAATAATCTCTCTGCTTTTCAAAAAGGACATTTTTTCTTTGATTCAGTGAGGAATGTCATGATCGAGATACACTCTGTACTTTCCAGTTCAAACAGTTGTCACATTACATTAACTGTTTATCTTTAAACAAGGGTTTGAGCAAGAAGACAGGAGAAAGTGAAACTGTAAAAGACTTTCAGTTGATGGGTCTTTACTTCTTAAGAAATGAACAGAACTGGAATATTACATATTGTTCTCTGTTGCACGTTATAGATTTCAGATGACTTTGCAAATTATTTTCTTTTTCTGTTCCTAATTATCTTGCTAAATAGTCTCTTCTTAAAAATATCTTTCAAAATATTTCTTGTAGAACTAGATGAGCATTAAGTAGTTCTGATTCAATTATAATCTCAGAAATACTCTATACCCCTAAAACTCTTTAATCAAGGCAAGCAGCCAGCATTTAGTTTTATGTTCAAAACTGCTTATCATTTACCTAGAGTTAGCTCATTCACAGAGTTTACTACCTAAATCCATCTGCTTACAGCAAAAAATCACTCAGACCATGGGATTTCCATTTTTTTATCATCCGGACTGGTAAGCAGAATGCAAATAAATGGATAAGTAAATAAATAAATAAGTTCAGGAATGCTTTCCTACTTCTTAGACAATAATTTTTCTGGGAATATATTTGACAGATTGAGAATCTTTTTATAATAAAAGTCTGTAGTACATTGATCTTGGCCAGCTGCCAGACACACCCAGATTCTCTTTCATTCTCCTCTTTTTCAACAGGTGAGGAAATGACAATGAAAACATTTATGAGTCAAGATAGACAGGGAGATCATTTACCAATGATCACAGGAGTGAAACAGATGCAACTCAAGCAGAACTAATTTAATTTAGTTTTAATTAAAACATACTAGGATGATGAGAAACAATAATCTCCCCCTTCTTCTCCTAAAGGACTTTCTCCCTCACCCCATTCCTTTTTTTTCCCCAATAGAATTCCATATTTTCATTTCTGATTCTACTACCTTCCCCACCCAAGGGGGGGGAGGGGGCAGTGAGCAGGGGGAGTGGGAATGGGGGTTTAGGAATGGTGGCTGTGGTCAGTTCACAACATCTCCACTATGCTTCTCCTTACTTCTCACTTTTTTTCTCAGGTTCCAGCTTCAGTCCTCTCCAGAGTCTGCAGTCCTTCAAGATTAGCCTGCTTCCAGATTGGCTTTCCATAGGCTGCAGTTTCTTCAGGCACATCCACCTGCTTTGATGTCAGATCCTTGTCTGACTGTAGTGTGGATATCTACTTTGGCATGGTATTTCCTTGGGTAGCAGAGAAATACCTGGTCTGTGGTCTTCTGCAGTGGCTATAGGGAAACATCTGCTCTAGCACCTGCAGCGCTGCCTTCTGCTTCTTCTCTGGCCTTAGTCTGCACAACTATCATCTACAGCACCTTTTTGGTAACCTGTTAACTAACCACCAGCTTAATTTTTACAAATAACTTACTAGAAATTCTCTGCCCTCCCCTCCTCTGCAACAACCAAAAAACCCACAATGAATGGATTTTATGTAAATGTTGGAGTAACCTCATTCTATCTGTGTTATCTATTTCTTTACTAAATGGGGTAAAAAGTGAGCTCTTAAGAATCAAATTTACCTAATGTAAGAATCTTACGGTTTGAAAAAAGTACTGAAATACTACCCTGCATTTGGGATTCTTTTGTATATGAAGGCAGTAACACCACAGCATATAATTTTTCTTGGGTTTTTCTCTTTCTTTTAATGGTGCTCCTAAATGTTTATTACTAATGCAAAAGACTTGGAGTTCGAAGTAGAGTGAATAACTCGATCTATCACTTCTCTCTAAAAGGTTCTGTATGAACATTGAATACAGTTTTGAACTTTTTGCATATCTCTAGAGATGTGAATTATAAAGCATCCTGCTCTTTAACACGACTCAGGGTGAAAGTGATTGTAATCTAAAGGAATTTATGTTTCAAACTACAGTAATACTGGTCCAAGAGCTAGTTGCCCAGCATTTCTAGGAAAATATAATCAGAAGGAGTTCAGTTCAACCTAGATACATGTAACAGATGCTCTTTTCCATCAGAAAAAACAGGAGGAATGATGATATCTCATCCTAGTGGAAAGAAATCTTCCTTCCCAAACTGTCTTTGTTACCTTAATTCTAAGTTAAGACTCCTTCAAAGTGTCTTGTGGATTTTGACATTTGAGATAACTTTTGTACTGCATTTGCTTGCTATGTTTAAGTTTGATACTGAATTGTCAGAAGCCAGTTTGCTGAGACCACCAACATCCTCTGAGGTGTGCACCACACTTTTAGAAGAGCTGGAGATTAAACTAAAGGTTCCTCACTGGTTTTGGTACATCTAGGGTCATTTTTCTTAAAAGATAGCAGACTACACACCAGATTTCACTTATCATCTGTACTGTAATTCCAACCATACATTTAATTTTCTGCCATGGTCAGGGTTTACCCTGATAAGGCACTCAGACATTGGCACTAGCCCAGGGCAAGCAATGGAGGAGACATCATCAGCACATCAAGCAACAGAAGAGACATCATCAGCACATCTATGCAGTGAAAGCACCATATATGCTATGAACTATCAAGACAGTGTGCATGTGTATGTATATACTTTTTTATATATAGACAATTTTTGTTTTAAAGAATCTTTTAAAAATATTGTCAGAACTCTCAGGTATTTTAATAATATTACTTTTAAGTTATTAAAAAGTTTAAATAGACAAACAAATGTCTGTGAGACTGAAATGTAATTCACCATATTAGTCAAGTACAGACTTTTTCCGTATGAATTTTTAGCTTGTTTACTGTCAGCAGTGAAACTCTGCTTCTTCAGACTTGCCTTTTAAACTGATGTAAACTTTGAGGGAGTTTCATAGCTCACTAAATATTGTGCTAATTTCTAGAAAGTTAAATGTAAACTACATTTCATATCTTTATGTTTTCATATTAATAAAGATCACAAATATTATTGTGGACAGACTGAGTAGATTTCCTATGTGTATCCCTATTAAGTGTTTCTTCCTAAAGAATGAATAATCTCAGGCATGGCTTTGTTATTTAGTTAGTTTTATTCAAAGCAGATTTCACGAGACATTTTAATGAGAACAAAATGTGCAGAGAGTCACATACACAAGCTGATGTGCAAACATTTTGAATTTAGATGCAATTACTCTTAGGCACTGAAACAAGAAGCCAGGCCCAAAAGAGTTAACTGAGAAATCTGGGCCTGCTAACGAGCTACCAACATCTAAACGGTCTGTGCTCCTTCTGTTCTACTTACTGGACCAAAACTTAAAAGAATGGTAAAAGAAACATATAATAGGCCTCGAGGTAATAAATTAGGATGCAGTACGATAAAGTAGACATTTGAATAGAAGAAACAGGCCTGGAACCAAGGCTTTCTCCGAGTTTCAGTGAGCGGGTTGAGAACAATAGAAAAGAAGTGAGGTCAAGCTGAGGAAGATGAGAATTAGCCCCCGGACCCACTAGAGGAAGAGTGGATTTACCACCAAAATTGAGGGCCAAGAGAAGCACCACCCCAAGCCCTGTCTGAGGTCCAGCTGTTATTAATATGCATAGATAGATATTGTAATCACATGAATATGCATTTTATCATCTATGAAAATTGTATAAAAACTACTGATTTTGTGTGAAGCCCTCGAGTAAGTTTGCCCAGCGTGAGCTGGCTTGCTCCCAGTGTTGTCAATAAATACCTTTGCTGCTCAAAGGTCCAAAAGACTCTGAGCAGTCCTTTATACTGGATTTTTTGGATTCAGCACTTATTCTTGACTTAGCTTTTTTCTATATGACTCAAGTGAGAAGTCAGAAAACACACTAAAAATTCATATCTATAGAAAGATGATCTTAACTACTAGTCAAATAACTACTAGTCAAATAACTGGAAAAAATTTTAAGACTTGAGGAAATCATCTTTTGCAATAATGAAAAATAAAAATAATTTGAATATTTCCGATTAATATAAATCTTGCTTCAATTGTCTTTCCATTTTCATCAGGCTTAACTCAACTATATTCCCAATAAACCAAGACCATTTTCTAGCAACTTAGCTGTTGTCCCTAACCACTGTTAAATAGCTCAAGCCAGGAGATCAATAAGAAGTTATATACTATTGGCATCCATAAGTTATTTAAAAATGGGAAAATGGACAGTGAATTAGATTGAAAACTATCAGAACTGCTAGGCTAAGATTGCTGTGATCAGCAACATTAAGTCCAGCTGGACCTCGGCCACTAGTGATGTGTCCCAGGGATCAACAATTCAGCACTGTTTAGCATCATCATTAATGACCTGGGTGATAGGACAAATTGCGTCCTCAGCAAGATTTCAGGCACTACAAAACTCAGTGTAGATATTGCAGATGAGTATGTTGCCATCTAGAAGGACCTGAACAGGCTGGAGAAATGGGCTAAGTAGAATCTCATAAAGTTCAACTACAGGAAATGCCAAGTACTGCCCTTGGAGAAGAACATGTATGCACATATATTGTCCATTCAAAGATGGTCATTCGTTCAAAACTTACCAAAGTTTCTTATATATAAAAAGAACTGGTTTATTTAACTTACAAACCAAACTGTTGAAATCATCTAATGAAACTATACAGCTGAAGAATGTGAGAAAGTGAGACTGTAATCTTAAAATCACATAATCATAGGAAGTTTTTGATTGGAAGGGACCTTAAAGATCATCTATTTTAACCCCCTTTGCCGTAACATCTTCCAATAGATTAGGTTACTCAATGCCACATCCAACATGACCTAGAACTACCTATGATGAGGCATCCACAGCTTCTCTGGGCAATCTTTCTGTGTCTCACTACCCTCATAATTAAAAAAAAAAAAAAAGTATTCTGTATGTCCATTCTAAACCTAACCTACTTCAATTTAAAACAGCTAAACTGCTGCCACCTGTCCTGTCACTACAGGATGAAAAGTTTTTTTTCACGTTTTGTTTGAACCTCCTTTAGGTACTGAAGGGCCATGACAAGGTGTCCCTGGAGACTTTTCTTCTCCAGGCTGAACAAATGAAATGTACTGTACATAATGTACACATATATTGTTTCTAGTAATCATAACAGGTTTTTAGGAGGAAATAATACGGTTGACTTAAGTAAACAAACATGAATTCTAATACAAAGAAATTAAATAGAATTCTGAAAGCAGTAAAAATGCTAGTTACTCTCCATTGGGAAAAACACTAATCACAGCATATAAAAGATTCATTTGAAAACTCTTTTCAGTTTGATTTTTACACTATGTTGAAAATAAAATAACATTGTAACAGAATGTGGTACACATAGCTTAACAAAATTCCTGTGCTTTTGATTAACATATAGGCAAACTTCACCTCTATTTCAACATTCTTTTTCAGTAGCAGTTCAAAAGGAACTGAATCTGGCCTGAGGACAATATGAATGAAACAATAGTAATATATTAGGCATTTTAGAATGTGGCTACTGGAAAAAATCAATTATGAGAATGTGATCATGAAGATGGCAAAGGCAGTGGAAGCCTATTTTATAATACCAGAAAAAAATCTGGATGCAACATAACATATGCAGGTAAATAACATACACATGGGTAGATAGCTAAGTAGTACAAGTCGGTGAAGCTGCATTCAATTATGCCAACCAAACCCCACAATTTCTGTTTACAGGCTACAATTTGTCTTGGAGTCTGTTATTTTTTAATTTTAATCACATTGTCTTTAAAACATATCCATATTTCCAGTTTCAGTTCACGTGTTTTCATGTCAAACCATCAGATCTTTCTTCATCCCATTAGAAAAACTTGTAGTTCTTTGTCAGTATACTTTCTCAATAGCACTTTGTAGATATGTAAAATCACTGAAATTAAAAGTTTCCTTTTTTTCAGTTTCTGCAATAGAAAACAAAGGAGAAAAATAAAACTTGAAAGAAAGAAAAAACATTAATTTACTTTAAGGAACTGAGTGAAAAGTTACATAATTTAAACGATGATTTAAAAATCTGAATTATTGTAAAGACTGTAAATTGAGTTTTGTTGTGTTTTGTTCTACTGTTACTATCACCTTGATTGATTTCAGAACATCCTAATTCAAAACACACCTACCAATATACTGTGAAATTGAAAGTCACCCTTTCTAAAGACAGGACAAATTTCAAACAATTCAATAGAGAATAATGGCCCATTACTTCCTCATAAACTTGCTAATTACAAAAGGATTGAGATCTATATCTATCATACATGATGTACTGTCAAAACGATGAATTTGACTTTGATAACACTTCAAGAAGTCAGAAACTTTATGTCCATATATTTAAATTATATATACCCAGGTGGCATATTTCTTTTAGTAAAAGTGTAGCAATTTCTAACCTTTGGGAAGGCAAGAAGCTGTCCACTATTTAAATTTTTTATTTCACTTCCATCAGCACAAATGCAGAGCATGAACAGACTCATCTGAAGCAACGTGAACTCGTTATCTCTGATTATTCATGTAAAGCAATTTTTTGCATCTAAGTTTCTCAGTCTGTTACTGTATTTGCTTATCATCTGAAATCTAGATATGTGAAATCTGGAAATATATGGAAATTATCAATTTCAATGTTTGATTTGAATACAAAAATGCCTTTGATCCCTTCCCATACTTTGCTTGCCGGGAAAGCCCTGTGCTGCTTAATATGAAACAATAAGTTCCTTATACATGCTTCAAAACAGAGGTAATTGAAGAACCGGCATCAACTTTTGATTAGAAGCTACATGCTTTCATATACTTACAATAAACTCCTATTTCAGTTCTATGAAATCCAGTTATTTTCACACTTGTATCAGGAATGCAAAATGCAATTCTTTAAAAAAAGAAGTCAGTATATATGCCAAGGAAAAGATACACAAGGAAATAGGAATATTGAATATGTCACTGCAGAGATTTTATGACTCATATTTGTTATTAAACACTGCAATATCTTTGTGGTCTGGAACCAGAAAGCTGGTATGCTCTGCTCCATTATAGATGGAGTGAGTGACACTACCTGTTGTCCTGCTAAATATACCCCAGTAGAGACCCTGGGCACCCTTCTTGCTCTACTCTTTGGCATTCAATTTTGCCAGTAGTATACTTCATTCTGGTGTGGAAACATTGTACTAAGAAATAAAGAGTCATACTTCCCAATGAAACTTAAATTTTCTTCCTATTTTCATGTATCATGGACTATTGAGTGGCAATATGTTAAGGATAATCTTATCCAATCTCTGTAGTCCTCATCTAGTCTTTTAAAAACAGCTATAATATAGAATGAAAGAAAATACTTGAGAGAAAAGAGATCTCTACACATTCTCATCCCAGTGAAAGAAAGAATATGCAAATTGTACACAGGGTCTATGCACAGAGAGCTTGTGAAGTTAAGGAAAATACCTCCTCCTACATAATCGTTGAGTAGACTATATGATTAGCTACTGACCCCTGTACCCTCACTGCAGCATGAAAACATCCCTGTAATATCAATACTGTTTTCTGCACAAAACCAAAACAGTGTCATGCACAACCTACTATAAAGAAAATTAACTCTATCCCAGACAGACCCAGTATAAGTGAAGAATACTTTCAGAGAAAGAAGCTGTTTAGAATATGGTTTAGTGGTGAACTATATGCAGTTATGAGGGTAGAATAAGTGATGACACCTCAGCGGTATTGCCCGTTATGAGAGAGAGAAGCTGGAGTATACAGAGCTCTGCCTGGGGTTGGAGAGGAGCTGACAGAATTTCTGATTTAGGATTAAAGAGAGGACAGGAAGATGTGACATTATAGTGGGAGTCTGCTCTAGGACACCGAATCACAACGAACAAGTGGATGAGACCTTGTAAAGGTGGATGGAAATAGTCTCTTCACAGATCCTGGTCCTCATTGGTAGACTTCAGTCCCTCATATCTTTTGGAGAGACAACACAGCAGAGTATGAATAATCCATCAAGACCAGCCTTTAGGAATCCCAGAGAATAGGGGAAAGGTTGGAGCAAGGAAGAGGTACCATCAGAGAAAGAGGAAGAGATCATGGTATACTTAAGCAAACGGAACATACCCAAGTCCGTGGACCCTGACAGGATTTACCCATAAGTGCTGAGATTTCCTGTGAAGTTACCCTCAGCAATTTATGATTTATTGTGAGAGACTGAAATGTTAAGGGTTAATGACTCAAACAATCAGTCATTTGCAAGAACAGCAGAGTGCTTTGCTGAGACTAGGTTTGCACCCCTCGACCAAACAGGAGGAGGAGACTTTTTGGGTGTGGGATGGTGAAATCTCTGATCTGCATAAGAACAGGGGGTGCTCACCCACCACCAGTGGATGATCACAACAAACTCACCTTTGTTTAGCAACAGGATGGGGTTTGAGTCAGATGGGGGAGAAGGTTGATAAGAAGCAGATGTCGCAGTAAATCAGATAAATGTACAAGTGATATTCATACAGGAAGATAAAATTTTCTAAGGTTCCAATAAAGGCACTGAAGTGTAGCACCTTTTCACAGTTATGGTGGAAAAATGACATATGAATCATTTATGTTATAAATGCATCCTGCAGAAAAACTGTACTTACCTCCATTATAAAAATCAATGAGGTCATGTTGGGTTTTTACAGATCTGCACATTCAGTCATGAATAAAACATTCATTTTTATGCTAATAAGATCTGTAAAAATGTTCATCCAATAATATATATATTATATATATTGCTTGTAGTTCCTTGGCAAAACTCAAGACTAAGAGTTTCTAGGGTTTTTTTACTTTTTTAATTTATGGTAGGAGGTTTCTAAGTTATGGAAAGATAATAATATTAATTTTATTATTCAAAACAAAATATACTGAAATATTTTTAAATTATACTACATAAATATGATATAGTATACACAATGTAGATTATATTATAGTTACAGTCATTGCAAGATTTTTGTTCTGCTGAAGTAAACCATTGATCTGTTTGATTGTCTCGAATAGTTCTAAACAGTCTCTCTCCTTTTTTTAGATGTACAAATAGCTCAACTTCAAGGCATGGTTTAGCTCTTTTCTTCCTTTCATAACTAACTGTATTTGTTAGTGGAAAAGCAAGTGTTTTTCTTTTAGAAAAGAGTTGACTGAGAAAAAAAATTCAGAAAATATTCAGTAAAATAACAAAAATAACAACATTTGAAAATACTGTTATATATGTTCTTTTTCTGTCTGCCTGGTCATGCCCAAAAGCCATTTAAAAGTATTCTGCTTGAACTCTAGTTTTCTCTCCAGAAAGGTACAACACTCCAGTAGGATATATGTTTGAACACAGTCCTGTGTTACAGTTCATTCAGACCAAGAGATGTACTTTCAGGTGTCTTTACACTAGGTGTTCACAGACAAGATCAAGGTCTAAGGCCTGTAATAATAAATTAAGTTTGAGGAGTCAATTAATATGCTACATATAAGTGCCCAATACCAGTTGAGGTGACCTAGGTACCTAAGACAGCCATGTGAGCCTGGCAGACAATGACCTACAGGAAATGCTTGATCTTGCAGATGGAGGCCAGACAGGATATGATAAAACATCAAGATGAGATTATGGAACTTTTTCTTAGATTACAAAATTGCCCAGTAATCACACAGTCAGGGACCCCAAGGAATTATACATGTGATCAAAACTCAGTTGTCAACATATAGGACTTCTAGAGGCTCACTGTAGCTGGCTAGTCAGGTTTTTCTTTAAGTCCTTGCAGTTGAGAGGTTGTTAGATTTACAGTTCTATGCTTCTTTGTTTGGGACTTTTTGTTTGGATTTTTTATAAAACTACTTTTCCTCTTCTTTGCAGGGAAAATACATTTCAAGTGAAGTTTGGTCGCTCTGACTTCCTTTTCAGACATTGCAGGGAGGCAGATAATCTATAGAAATTATACTGTGAACTGTAGCTAGCTACCTAAAAGAACAAGAGATCAGTCTTTGCCTCAACTTGGGTATTTTGAAGAATTTTCTGAAATGTTATGCTTACTTTCCCTCTTTGACTTCTGAAAACATTCTATGGATTTTATAGTCATATTATTAGGGAGCTAATAATATGACTATAAAATCAGAGCTAAATATTTCGGAAAAGAAATTATGACCTGTAATAGGTCACCGCTAATGATTAAATGAAGCCTTAATGAAGATTAATATCCTTCTGTTATGAAATTTTGGAAGGGTAGGCTGAACTTTGTTTAGTATATATAACCTTCAAATAGAATATATTCAGTGTTGTGGGGTGTTGTTATTTTGTTTTGGTTTGCTTATTGGAATCTTTTTAAGCATATTACTTGATGCAAAACAACTTCTGCTCTTAGACAGGACTACTTGTAGGAACAGATGAAAATAAAGAAAACTAAACAAGTGCAGAATCTCATTCCTTGTTCCTAAATGTGAAAAGAAAGCTTTATTTTTCTTAAATGGCATCTTATGTTCAAACAAGTAAAACATATTCTGTAAGGATAAAAAATTTCCTACATTTCTGACTGTTTTCCCTGTTTCCCTATTTGTTCTTTAGTGACTGGTAGTTCAAAAGCACTATTGAGTCCTATTCACATCTTACAAGTTTACTTCACCATAATTCATCGACTTCATGATGCTTACTGATAATTTATTTTGAGTGGAATATCCAGTCTATTAATCATCCACTTGAGCATGATAATCTATCAAAGTAACAATACAAAACAAAAATTCTCTGAAATACTTGCAAAGAGAACTAAAGTGTACTTCTTCAAATCTTGAATCAGTAACAAATGAGTGAAGCTTTTCTGAAAGGGTACTTGACAATTGCTAGATCACTTGAAATT
This sequence comes from Manacus candei, assembly GCF_025592945.1. NCBI lineage: Eukaryota > Metazoa > Chordata > Aves > Passeriformes > Pipridae > Manacus > Manacus candei. Next base: position 10,819,086 of record NW_026138062.1, read on the forward strand.
ACTTCCACTTTTTGGTAAGCTAACTCTGTTGTCAGTAGAGGTCTAGTTCTGATTTTTTGTAATATAAAAATCTCTAATATGAAAATATTGGAGATTTGAACAGTCTCTGAGATATATTGTACTTTAAATTTTGTTTTATTTTAAGAACTGGACCATTTAAAATAGACAATGTAATGAACTATAAATAAAATCTAATAAAACATGTACTTGCAAACTACTTAAAGTTCCTGTCCATGCAATGACATTGTCCTAGAGATGTACTGAAATTATTGACACCACTTTCTCTTTGTAATTGGAGATTATTTCAGAAAAGAGGAGCAATTGAGTGGATGACTTAGTTTTCTGGCTTCTGTTTCAAATATTTTTTATTGTGCAGTACACTTGCAGTATTGCATAATTGGTAAAATACATTACAACTGTACCTTCAAAGTTTTTATGATAGTAACAGGACATAAATGCAAAGAACAGAATATATATTTTTCTTTTTTTAGTTTAAAAGAGGCAATTCTGTTTCAAAACCCTTGGGAAAAGAAAAAAAACAAAAAAGGGACAAGTTGACTGACGTCAGGACAGATAAGACAATGAGAGAAAAGCCCCTGACACAGGATATAGGAGTTGCTTTAAGTATACTTCATCAAGAAAACTATAAAATCAAAACAAAACTTAACAAATTCTGAATTAAATTTCTTATTGTTCTTAGGTGAGCTGGCCTCTCATATTAAGGCCAACATACAGAGAGCTCAAAGCAATTTCAGCAAAGGAAATTCTAGAAAAGGAAGTACTATCATTCTTATGAGTTTCATTAGATGAATTTTTTTTCATGTTGCATTAAAATTTTGTGACTTCTTAGTTGAGAAAATTGAGAATTTACGGTGCAATTAAGTCCCGCGCTAATGCAGCTTGTATAGATTTCATGACAGACTTAATTACTTCACAAACATTGTACCTCTTTTATATTTCTCTATCAAGGGAATAGAATTGATTCATATACTTCATATACTCTAAGATATATACCCATGACAAGGATCTTAGCTGGAATCAGTCATTTGCTTCCCATAACTATTACAATCAGTTTGGTATGTGTCAGGATTTCTACTTATAACTGACAGGGAAAAAGCAGAGAAAAATAACTTCAAAAATAGCAATAAGTAATATCAGCATTTAAAATACCTGTGCTGTTCAAATCCTAATCTGCAGTTGACATCTCAGCACAGTGTAGCCATATACAATAAAAAAGTTAACTTTGCACATATCATTGTTATTTTTATGATCTAGATTAAGGGTCAGGGAAATCTCCCCTTTTCACATGACAATCATGAATCATAACATTAATGTTCACAATATTAGTGCTTAGGTATACATTTCTACCTTCACTAATAATTTTAGAAATTTATAAAACACACATTGTACTACCAAAATATCCCAACTCTGGAAAACTTACAAGGTCAGAGGTTTGAAATTAATAGAGACACTGCAACAAAGGTATTCTGTCTCGATAGATATAAAATTAATAACAAGGTGCCAAGGTGTTTACAGTGTCCATAGTTAAAATTATTTTTCAATAATTAACGTTTTTCTAATTTTTTTTTTTAGCTGAAATCACAGTTTTTCATTCCCACCATGTCTGAACTTTTTCAAATTGAAAGTAAATAAAAATATACCCAAGTAAAAAATAAAGTAGGAAAAGCCAAATAAAAGCTTTTTTATTGTTGGAGTTGGCAGTACTTAGGCTTTTAAAAACTTCTTTCAAATTCTACCATGTCAGAAAGAAACAATACAATAATTCTTCCAGGAAGTCACTTCCCAGAAATTAAAGAAAAAATTTGGAAATGGGTAATACTTCTTTCAGCATTATATACATTAGGCAAGAAGAATGTTACTGGGAGAATAAACAAAAGGATGAGACATTCTTTATATGAAAAGATTTTCAAGGTTGTCCTGTCCCACAGCAAGGCAGCACTTCCAGATGATCCCTTTGGGATGGTCTTGTACGTCCCCTTACCCTCAGATATGTGTTTCCAAAGCTTAACATACATAACACTACAGAAAATATGGACATTTTTGTTTGTGTTTTTTATAATGATTTCTTTATTTCTGTAAAAAAATAACAATAGTCCATGTTAGTTTATCTTAGAAAGGAGAAGGCAATCAAAGGAGACAGAAGCAATTAGAACTAGAGACTTTGTCCAGGTCATTTTTGGTAAGACTAAAATAAACTGAAGACAGTGAAAATCCAGTTTGAACCACTACCAGAATTTATTACTGAGAAAATAAATGCAATCTCTGAAAACAAGAAAGACTACCAAAGAGAAAATACATAAAAATGATATTTCTTTTTGCTTAGATGTTAGAGTCAAGCAGCAGAAATTCTACCAGTTTTGTATATAACCCAATGCAAATGCCTTGGGTTTTGCTTTATTGACTTTAAACACACTCAGGACAAATAGTGGTTGATAACAAATGCTTCTGACAACTACACTAGATTGTGAATTTTCCCTGGCCTGGTTCCTTCAATAATTCAGACCCCTTAAATTGAGGTCTGAGTTACAGTATTCAGAGGAGTAGTTGAAAGCTTTTGATATTACTGAGGGACCTTGAGAGGAAATTACAACCTGTTTTGATTTCATTTTCTGACAAATTTATGCATCAACTTCCCAGTCCCTTCTCTATATTCTACTGTACACATCCTGTTTCACCTCACTTCTGGTACAAGGTTGCTTGCAGTGGCCAATTTTGTCATGTGACATACGTCTGCTTTAGGTTAATCCTGAAAATGTTGCACACGCAGAACCTAAACCAGCTTCACCTTTACTTTCAGACCAAGTCATTTTCTAAAGAGTTGTGTTTCCTTTGAAAACTAGTATAGTTTTTTCTCTGACACTCTCTCCACAGTTAGCCCTATTGACTCCCATTTTCATACTTTGTAAATCTCATCAGTCTTAGATTGTTTCTCAACAATTGAACTGAATTGAACACTATATCTCCTCATTATTGAAATAATATACCTCATGTACATTAAAATCTACTCTAAATAGATATTTTGTTCTTCACTAAAATTTACTCAGCCTCATTATAAGGTATTTATACCTTGATCACTGGAAATGGGTGGAGTGAGGCAGTTAAACAATCCCTTAATGTGTGTATTCAATTGGAATGGACTGATTGGTGTATCTATAGGCTAGTGCTAGATAGAGCCCAGTACAAGGGGATCTATGCCAAATATGACAGCATGACATTCAGTCTTTGGCCCAGAAGGGATAAATACATATATTCAAAATACAATGGCCAACTTTGACAGACTCTAATCTAATACAATTCAAATTCAAGTTAGGTTATGTTCTTTTCATAATTATTTTTCTGCAGCTATAAGGGAAAATAAATCTCCTAATTGAATACTTTGGCCAATTCTCTTTTGCCTTTCTTTTTTTAGCTATTTTTTTAATACACCATTTGATTTGTGATGCTCTGTGTCTTCAATGTGACAATTGTTTTTATGCTGTACAATAACTTGATACTCTGCTTTTCGGATATAAAACTGCAGAATGGTAACACCTTTATATTGAATGATGAGAGATGGAAAAGAATTATATGTAATTATATGCTAAAATAGATATTTTAACAACTGTTCAGGTTGTTACCATTGGAGTTGAGTTTGCTAGCTGTTCAACAAATTTCTGTTTTGTAGTTTGACACACAATTTCATTTTTGGAGATTCATAGCCAAGTAGAAGCATAGGACAAGAAAAAAAATATTTCTTCCTTAAACCAATCAAGAACATCTTCACACTGACATATTTTTTTGCTCAGTTTCCTAAGGAAATAGGAAATTCTGGTACACTGTTCAACTGTGTCACTCATCTGATACCTTCAAGTCCACTGAAAAATTGTAACTAATTTTGAAGGCTTGAAAGATACAAAATTCTGCCAAGTTTCAAGAAAAATTCTCTTGAAAGTATACAGTGTTACTTTAAGCTCCCTCAGTGAAAGAAAAGCTGACATATGATCATGACAACTATCTTCCTTTTTGCAGTGCCTATTACCAAGCAGTACAGTATTGGAATTCAGTCAGCATGTGTATGAGTGGAATAGAGCTGCAGCACTACCCTGTACAATCCAGCAATTAAATGGTAAGGAAGGGAAATGAGGATTTTGGTGAGTAATGAGGTATTGGAAAGTAACTGCATTGAAAAGAAAGAGTATTATGCAATTTTACTTTCTGTGTTTCTGTAAAGTTATGCACCAGAGGTTTCTGGGGAAATAACATACAACTCTATAGGAAGTCAAGACTTTTAGTTTGTCTTTTGGGATAATATTGCTCCTTTTGAAACATTGTTCAAAAACTTCATCCCATTGTGTAAAGAATTTTTCCATTTGTGGAATAATTTGTGGTCACTTTACAGTCATCTTTAGTTAGATCAACATTGTCTTTTCATCTAAACAGTCCTGTAAGACTGGTTACTTAAGACGGTCTTTTGATTCTTCTATAAATAGTTTGTTGTTTCAAGTGTTTGTTCTTACATTCATTTCTGCCAAACGGAGTTTACCATCACAACAAGACTTTTTGCTTAAGTACCCGTAGGTATCTGTGTAACTCGTGAGTGTACAAGATACAAAAATGTTCCTAATGTTCCTAATAAGAAACTTTCCACAAAAGCTCATTGAAATCAGTTGCCATGTAGATTTCACCCCTTTATGCTTTTAATCGCTTAAAGAAACCTTTCACATCCCTTGACTCTGAGAGATTATTGAGAAATATATTTTAGCGGAGTTGAATAAAACATTGAAGAGTGGAAGAACAGAGCACTTCAAAAACCCACCAAAAGTAGAAATACACAGGAGATGGAAATTTTAAAACATGTTGTTTTTTTTTTTTTCTGATCTACAAATTATAGTTTCAAGAAAAAAAAAACACACCACCCTCCAAAAAAAAACCCAAAGTAAAAAACTCAAACCAAACAGCCCCCTTGAAAGTAAAAAAAAAAATAAAAAAAAAATAAAAAAATACAGCAGTGCAAGAGAGACCAGTGGACTTTGAAGTGTCTACAAATGCTCTTTGAATAAAACACACAGCATGGGGTAGAAATACCCCAGTATAATGTGTGCTCATCATAATTAGCTGGGGAGGATACGCTTGCCAGACGTCAAATGGGATTCAGTCCTGTACAGTGGCACCTGGACTGTGATCAAGAAATCCTCAGAGACTGGAAAATGCAGAAAGATGTAGGCTAGGATGGGTCAGGGCCAAGAAATGAAGCTGTGAGGGAGAAGTGCTTGGTCAGACAGGGACCAGACATAAAAGGAACAGAGTCCTGCATAATGGGAAACCAGGGGATGTTTGGAGCTGTATCATTTTCTTCCAACCATTGATGCTTGTCACTATGGCTATCAATAAAGGGTAATCTAAAGGAGTCAATTTGGCTTTTGGCAGGTATGGAAACTTTTATTCCCCCTGTGTTTCTTGGTTAATGTTTTCTCTCTTTCTCACTTATTATCAGGCAGGCCCTGCTACCTTTCTTTTACTGTATTCTTTGCTTCTGGTGAATACTTGAAAACATACCTCCTTTGTCTCCTCCCCCCTTTCTTCATAGGATATTTTTCTACAGTACTTATGAAGAAATTTTAAGAAGGGTGGGAATAATCATGTAAAATAAGATTAGAGAGGTGCCTTCCATACACATATAGGATATAACACAGCAACCAGTCAGACTCACGGTGTTCAAATAAGTTACTAAAAATTAATCTGAGAAGCTCTAAGATATCCAAGGACAAAACAGGATTATCTAATATAAGACATCTTTACAGCAGACCATTTAAGTGTAATAGATGTCTAAGGTAGTTGGACTGAATCCCACAAAGAAAAGCCAATTATCTGGAATACAAAAATTTTATCAAAGTTAGTATTATACTTGTTATTTTTAAAAATCATCTTCAGATTTCCAGTGACAGTATGAAAGAATAGGAAAATAGGTTCTCTGTTCCAAATGGGCAGAAGGATGCTTTACAATTACTCAGAGCTAGATAATAACTCATCTATCTCACTTTGATCAGATGTGAAGGGGCAGGTATCTGGCCCATATTAGACACATTTAATTATGTAAAGCCACATGGAAAAAAAATCAAATTATTTTATTAGAGAACTGAACACTAGAAGAGAAAATTGCATAATGACATATTAAATAATGAGAGATGTAATTGGCCATATAGCTATTTTTGTTCCTTTTAAGATGGAGTGGGCAGATTTTAGATTACTTTATTTTATATCTAGTAAAACCAAAGCTATTGATGAAGAAAATCTATAAAGGGCTAGGATAGCTAAAGATAAGTTTAGAAGTGTTCTTTAGTATTTATTGCAGCTGTTCACAAAATTCTAAGTACTTCTACATAAAAAAACAATTTTTTTTCTTAAAATATACACATACAACCCCACATACACACACACACACACAAACACACATACACACACACATATATATAAGGGAATGTGGAGGTTTTTTAAGAGCAACTATTAAAAAAAACCTGGGTTGCTGAGAAAGCAACTAGTTTCAAGTCATCAGAAAACACTAAACACAAAGATGTGTACTATAAAATACTGAAGGCTATAAGCAAGTTTCCTTCCACTTGGGATGAAGAGAGAAATTTTTCCCTTAAGGATAATCCACAGACCCAAAGGTGTGATCAAGAACCACTTAACTGTTGTAGGAGCGTACAGAGGTCATTCCAGCCTTATTTGGATGTCCTAGAAGCTAAAACACTGTTATAAAGTACAGGTCCGGTTCCAAAGGCTGCCTGACTTAGATCTATTCAAATTCCCATTAACCCACCTCCCAGTATTTTGTCACCTACTCTAGTGAACCTACTGTGCAGGTAAAACGCAAGTCCATAAGCAATGTCTGCATTGTGTGAGTAGGTGACCTTGGAGAGTGTGTGTGTGTATTGTGAAGATATTAAGTTTCTGGCTGTACATTGGACTTTATGCTGACTGTGAAGCTTCTCTGAGCTTAAGCAGTGACAGAACTGCAGTGGTTCAGTGACAGTTCAAGTTAAGCAAAAATGTTACGTGTTACGGAGCGGTTGAGCCAAATCTTTTTTTCTTTAATACAGAAATGTAGGATTTCAGGACATCAGGTCCACTTAATATTCACTCAAAGTGCACTAGTCTTTATCAGATCTAGCCCACTTTGAATTTTTTTTTTTTCACTTTCCTGACAATGAAAATTATTGCATATTTAATATTTTGGAAGTAAAGGTCATTTGCAAATGTATACACCCAAGCTTTTTTCAGAAGGTCAAATGCAGGCATCCAGATACATTCTGTCAAAATTTCAAGAAAGTCTAATGTTTGCATAAATGTGTCTCAATTTTGACAACCAAGAATGAGTACAATATGAGTCACTTTTGAAAGTTTTGATGTAGGAATGTATTTTCCAGTATTATTTTTCAGAAACTTAGTACTTCCTATTTCTTACTAGACTGCGGCTTCATTGATTTGAAAGTAAAAAAAAAATAAAAAATCATTAACAAATCATTAGTCCAAAAATTTGACTATTAATAATTTTAAATAATTACAGCTTCCACAGACCTATAACAAATAGCCAGACTCCTTTGCAAGTGTGAAAGCCCACTCAATTTTATAGTTTATTATTTAGATAGCATCTGGTCTCAATCATCAGTACACCTTCACTAGTTTTGTGTGTGCAATTAGATCTACTTCTGATTTACACCATTTATCAGTGAGAATTGAATCAGGACAAGTAAGTTCAATTACTAGAAACTGTATCAGCTTTATCACTCTTTCTGTAACCTGAAACAACCATTCAAGTCATAGAGTAACTATTAACTACACAGAGAGGCACTTCTTCCTCTATATTCTCCTTCAGCTCTGCTAGATCTAGATAAATTGCCATAATAAAAACCACTAGTGAGTGAGGAAATATAGCAGAGGAAGGGAGGCAGAAAGAAAAAGAAAGGATAGCACATCTGCTCCCACATTAGATTAATCAGATCCTCTAAACAGATTTTAAGTGCCTGTGACACGTTTTTTATTCTCAGTGCAATAAAATTCTATCATACAACCAGAAGAAAACATCAGTCATATATCTGACAAAAAGGGAGCAACCACAAAAACAAAACATGAGATATTTACAGTTAACTCATATGCTTTTTCCATAATCCAGTCCAATGAATAAGATGAACCTTAATAGGAGAAACACAAATTCCCATATGAAGCTTATGTAGGAAAAATCAATAAAACAACCATAAGTTATCATCTAAAGTGGGTGTCTATAAAAGAAAATTATCTTCTCTTCAAATACAGAAGAGAGGAAAGAAGAGGAAAAGATAAACATAGGAAACTACATTGAAGTAATCTGTCTGATGTCTCTTTTTACATCTTTGTTGTGAGCAGATTCAGTTTAATGAGCACATTTGTTGTGAACTCATTCTAATTGTAGTGTGCCCAGGGAGCAGACATCTCGTTACTTCAAATGTTGCTACAGTTGGGGTGATGAAATACCTACATATTATTCTAGTAAATTTGCTTTATGCTGTTTTACAGCAGTTAAATTTGTTTGTTCTGTTATTGTTTCAGGGATTTTGCAGGCTTTCTATTACAAACCCTATTTTCAGTCATTTATATGAGGGATGCTGAAGGGCAAAAGATACAAACAACAATTGACTGACACTTCAGTTCCTGCACTGTTAAATGAGATTCTTGAAATTACTTTATAAAAGCCAGTATCTACTGACAAATTAATTTATGGTGAGCAATACTCCACATTTGCAGATCAACTTAATTTTGTGTGTTGTTTGCCTCCTTAAATTTCTCCTCTCTGTTTTATGGTGAGTTTGAACTATGAAATTTGGAGCTGCGGTTTCAGCTGCTGTAAATTGACTTAGCTCTATTGCAGTCAATATGAGTGTATTGATTGACATGAGATGGATTCTTGTAGTTCTTTTAACTGTGTATGTATAAAAGATTTCAACAGTGTTTTTAGCCAAGGAGCTAGTTATTTATCACAACATTCCTGATACACTTAGTATTAAGGCCTACTATTTTATGCCAGGTAAACTACTCTACCCCCACTTCAACTAGATCTGCTAGAGGCTGTGCTGAGGAATCCTTTTATTTCTGTGGAATATGCTTCAGTAGAAGTTTTTTAAAATATGTTAGGAAAAATCATCAGGATTACTATAATTATATTTTATTGTTCCAACCCTTTTTTTCTGTGACTCTTTGTGCTACTGTAATACAGCGAAGTCATTGTCACTTAAACCTGATGACACCAATTGTAGCCTCCGCTTTCACTGGCATTTAAACAACCCCACAATGATGCTACAGCACCTGATTCTCCATATTATAGGCTCACCAATTCTGACTTCCAGCTTCAGTCAAATGTAGGGTGAAAACTCCTGTGATGGTATGACAATATATCCCATATTTCTGTGGAGTTCTGTGCTACAGTGACCAAGGAGTCCTTTGCTGAACAGAAAATGGTAAAAAAGCAAATTTCTGTCTTTTTCACTCTTATATTTGATGGGAGGGGAGTGTTGGGTTTGTTTTGTGTTGTTTTTTGTTTGTTTTCCTTATCATTTGTAAAGTCCCAGGTCAAAGCCACAAGCTGCCCAGGTGTTTTATTTATATTTAAAATTCAAAAATAATTCTCTGCAGAACTTTTTGCAAAGCCTTTTAGTTCTTTAATACCTTGAATTCATGTAAAGAGAAAAAGCTACACATTTTTCCCAAGAGACTTCTTTTACTTTAGTGAGAAAATAAGCATTTTGGCAAAAGGTTCACAGGAGTAACATACAATCAAGGAGAAGAACTAAAGCACCCGGCAAACAACAACTAGTTTAGTGAAATACAACCCATTGGTTTTAAGTTACTCACAAGACATTAAGGAAAAAGGAGGAAAAGAGACAGAATCCATGGAATTACAGACGGATCGGTCCCACCTGAATCCCCGTGAAGATGATGGAGAAAATAATCTGAGAAAATTTCCGAACAGATTAAGAACGAGACAATAATGGGGAGTGATCAGCATGGAATGGCAAAGGGTAAATCATACCTGCTCAAACTGGTGGCTCTCTACAGCAGAATGACTTGCTCAGTGAACAAGGGTGTGCGATGGGTTAGCCCTGTAGGCAACTAAGCAACACAGAGCCCCTCTCTCACATGCACACTCCTGCCATGCAGTCTGAGGGGTGAGAGAACTGGAAGGACAAAACAGAAAACTCGCAGGAGAAGAAAAACTTAACAAAACAAAACTTCAATAAGTGATGTAAAAGCCATTGCTCAGCACTAGCAGATGAATGTCTAGTCAGTCACTGAGCAATAGCAATTTTGGAACAACTCCCTTTCTCCACTGCCTTCTCAGTTTTATTGCTGAGCACAACATCTTATGGAAAAAATATCTCTTTGGTCAGTTTGGATCAGCTGTCTCAATTTCTCGCACACACTCAGTTTACTTGCTGGGGGAGCAGAATGAGAAGTAGACAAGGCCTTGACACTGTGGAAGAACTGTTCTGCAATTGAAAAAGCATCATTATGTTTTGGTTAGAAAAACATAGTACCATGAGGGCTGTTGTAGAGAAAAATAACTCAATTTCAGGCAAAACCAGCATGGAGAGAGTATTGCTTGTTTTTCTCAGCTCGAGAAAGGCTTTTGATGTTGTCTCACATAAAATTCCAATAGTTAAATTGATACAGTGTGGGTGAAATAAACAGACAGTGAGGTAGACTGAAAACTACTTTAATTTCTCAGCTCAAATGACTGTGATCAGTGGTATGAACTCCAGCTGGAGACCAGTCATTACTGATGTGTCCCAGGGACGAATACTATGTCCAACAGTGTTTAACATCTTCATTAATGACCTAGATATGCCAAGGTGTGCTTGGCAGCAAGTTTGCAGGCACTACCAAAATCATAGTGACTGATACACCAAACAAGCAGGTTGCCATTCAGAGGGATCTGAACAGAGAGAAGAGATGCACTGACATGAATCTCATAAAGTTCAACAATAGGAAATTGCCCGTCCTTGGAGAAGAATAACGTCTTGCACCAATATAGGCCGGAGACAAGCTGCATGAAAAGCAACTTCACAGAGAAGGTCCTGATTTCCAGGTGAACACCAAGATGCTCATAAGGCAGAGTTCCAATAGCCTTCTGGACTACATTGCCAGTGGGCTGAGGGAGATGTTCCTTTCCTTCTACCCAGAACTGGTGGGACACAGTTGGAATATGGGGTCTAATTCTGGTCTCACCAGTAGAAGCAAAACATGGACATACTATGGTGGATCCAGAAAGGGCTGTAAAGATGAACGAGAGCTTGAAATATCTTTTATATGAGGGAAGGTGGAAGGAGTTTAGTCTGTTCAGCTTGGAGAAGGGTCTGAGGACAGAGGGAGTCATGGATATTATGTGTTTAAACATCCGATGAGCAAGGGCACTACAAAGATGTCATATATATTCAAGATGCAACTGCATGATTTCTTCTGACCACAGTGATCTCATGGAGTAGAGTAGATGCAATATTTCCATTGTTATGTAAAAGCTTTTTTTTGTTGTTATGGTTATAACTATCCAAAAGTCTTAAAAAATATTTCCTTTTCTTTATAATTCTGGAAATTGATTAAATCTTTTTTCTTTTTCTGTTTTTTTTTTTTCTCCACAAAATTAACAAATGGTGTTTCAATAAGCATTTTTATAAAGATCAATCATCTTTCTGCATTAACCCGATAGAATATGACATTCTACCTGAAAAATTTCAATTTAAATGCACTACAGATTAGGAAAAAGTAGTCATCATTATTGTCCTTCTCTCAAAAGAATTCCTCTAATCCTAAAAACTTTAGCTACTGTATTTTTCATATAAAACACATAATGAAAGCTTATGAACTCCATTTCCCTGTAACAATTAGGAGCATAAGATGACTCTCTTATGTTGCAAAAGAATTAATTCTTTTTGTTTTCTCTTTTTTTGTTATGAGCTAAAATGAGTGTGCTAGTAATTCAAAGGTATTACAAGAATGCACAAGCTAGGTTATCAATTTCAAAGAAATTTATTTTGTTGACCAAAATTATTAAAGAGCTTATTAAAAAAAAAAAAGAAATAACAAACTCAATGATATCACAAAAAATATACAACATCCAACAGATACAGTATCAGGAATATTAAGGCATTGTAAGAAAACCTGGAGATAGGTATTTTAACCTGAACTTCGATGCAGTGCAGCTCTGTCCAACAGGCACAATATTTACTCTTCAAAGGTAATTGTATTAAAGCTTTAGAAATAATTTATCTGCAGAAGAGATGGTTTAACATTCTGCATGAACTTGCAATTTGCATCAGAGATGAAAAATCACTCCAAGCTTCCACTTAATTTGGTGATGGAATTTTAACAAGAGCTTCCCAGGTTTCCCCTCAGGCATGTCATTGCTGCAGTTCTGCATATTTTGAAGGACATTGGGAAGATACCTGCTGCTGAAGTACGGTGCAGTATACTACAAGAGGGCATTTCATTTGTAGCACAGCAAGACAGAATTTCCCAGGGGCCCTTCAAGGGATGTATCATATAGAAGATATACATGTACAAATGCAAGTATTGCAGCAAACCCTTTGTTCTCCTTCTGTTCCTAGATGATTAAAACTATCAATTTAATGTTCAATTTCTGCATTTAATTTATTATGCTTAAGAGGTAGATATTTAAAGCAAAAATATATGAGTTTAGCAATGTCTTCTGGGCTTGAAATATTATAGGTGCACGGAAACCCCCTTGATATATATGTTAAAAATTATTGGCTAGATTTAAAAATGAAAAAAAATTGTTCACTGGAGATCATTAAAATTTATTTTAAATATTAATGTTGAAATAAGCATTTTCCAAAATAGACCTACATCATGTGCTTATTGTAAAGATTGGTGTTGTAATTGCCTTATTTAGTGAATAGTATAAAGCTAAATACTCTGTAAAGAAACAGATAGTAAATTAAACTACCTCCTCCTTCCCAGGCAAGTTCAAGTTTGCAGCAACAGTTTGGTAAATTCTAGCTCGGAAAAATTATAGCCATGAAAAGGCAACATTTGCTACCTTTTGATTCTCTTTAAATCCTGTTGTGTTTGATTTGCAAAGGCTGTATTTTCCTAAGGAGTGCTAATTATTAAGGAAATAATTAATGTGAATTAAGGAATAATTAAAGAAAAAAAAATCAGTTTCTGCTTTTTTCCTTTAATTGAAGATTTTATTTCAATTTTTCCTGTTACAATGTCAAACACAGGCAATCACAATTAAACACACAAGAAAATTGCACTGACATAAAAAGTGATCAGTATGGTGGTGTAAAGACCTGATTTAATTCCCCCTACTCCTCTACCCTTGAAAATAATTTTCAAATTTATTATTATGGCTTCTCAAAAGGAGTTTTTAAACATCTAAATATGCACAAGGCTGGTCATTCATGTCAATGAAAAACAGAAGTCAATCTTGAAATGGTGAGATAATTTCTCTTGGATTAACCACGAGAAACTACAGCCTGTTGAATTGAAAGAGGTGGATAAATGCATAAATACATGAGCTCTGTGCATGTACCAAGCTACTGAGGGCAGAGCTACTGATGAGTCAGAAGGCATGCCATTGTGAACTGAACTATTTTTCCCATATACACACAGTTCAGACAGCTCAGAATCACAATGTGGGCAGATGATCTTGATTTTTCCTGCATCTATTCTTGTAGATGTATGCTGTAAGACAGTCAGACTTGTTTAGGTCCAAGAAATTAAGACAAAGCTGGGAGAGGATGCTCAGGTTCTATTGGCCTCCCTTATTTTCCCATGCTTTGTCTTCAAAGATAACAAAAAAAATAAAAATGGAAACTTCACAGTTTTATGGTGAGAAGAAGAAGAAAAAAGATAAAATAATACAAGATACATTTTTTTTTTTTTTTAGAGTACAGGGAAGAAAAAAGGAGGAATGTTCAGTTTTTCTCATTCTTATTTCATTGAGCTTCTGGATTCCAGGTTTTATTTGTCTCTGAAGGAAGTACAAAAATTACTTTGAAAATCCCTGGAAAACTCTGAGAAGGAATGGAAGATTTTTTTGAAAATCAGACAATATCTCAACTGAGAGCACTGCAATTTCAACTGATCCTAAAAAAGAAAGACCGAAGCCCTGCTCCTTTTTCAAGACGCTTAATTTCATTCGCAAAAAGGCTGTACTATGAAACCAAAATTCATGTGCAAGGAAAAGTCAATAATACACTATGCTTACAGACATACAGTCTTCTTTGTGTAAGACATACAGTCTAAGTTCTCGTTTAGTTTCTTATTTTTCAAAGTCAAATTGTGATACTTATTTACATTGAAATTAATCTTTTATGAAGTGACTGACTTCCTAAAGTCATTCAAGATTAACATTGGGTTATCTGTCTCCAAGCAAGTATATTGCTCTTATGATGCTTACATGGGATCACAGAAACTCTTATAATTCTTACAGCTTTGTGACTAGAGACTCAATCTGCAGTACATTTACTCTAAGGTAGGGTCTGAAAGTTATTACAATGCACTGGCTGTAACAGAAGCTGCAAAAAGGCAATTCCTCATGTACTGCTTTAGAAAATATTAGTTGTCTTATGCATAGGCACAGTGTGAGTTTGTAATTTTTCATGAAAATGAAAAGATTTTCTTTTATTTGAAGTTCTTGAAGGCCCAGAAATGTCAGTAGATCAAAAACTGCACACTATTTGACTTTTTAACTGTCAAAACCAAATGACTGAGACAACAAATTAGTAATTTGCAAATACTACTGTAAGCATCAGCATGGTTGTGGACTGCACATTGTTGCAGGAGTTAAAAGAGAAAATGAGATCCCTGTGTTTTATTTAAGATTCCAGATTTCACCACCATTTCAGCTTTTTATTTCTATTTGTACACATAAGATATAGAATAACAGGAAAAAATATGAAAAGCAAGATCAAGTTCAGCCACCTTGATTCTCATGGCCTTGGATATGTGCCCTCAACTATGTAAGCATTTCTTATTATTTAATGTAATCTATCCTGCAGACTAGACAGGCATTTTAAAAGCACAGTATTCAAATAATTTGGCCCTGTGTCTTATTATCCTTCTTCATACTTGGGAATCTAAGAGAGTTCAAAAGTATTTGCAAGGCTGTCACCCTTTTCTTCAAAAAAGGAGAAAAACCCAAAAAGAAAAAATATTAAAAATTAAACAGCCTAATAGAAAAAAATAGGTTAAATGATAATGAAGCTGTTTACATCTCATTCACACAGTTTTATGTCATAGACAAATACTGGTTTTGTTAACAATATTGTGTTGTGTTTGTGTGGTAAGGTTTCAGTAGTGGGGGACTACAGGTGTGGCTTCTGTAAGAAACTTCTAGAAGTTTACCCATGTCCCACAGAGCCAATGCCAAACAGCTCCAAGATGGTGGTAGTACCCCTGGCATAACAGATTCAAAAATGGGGAAGAAGTCACTGTGTGGGAGCAGTTGTGCAGACCAAAAAGTTTGAGAGTATGAGAAAGAAACAACCCTGCAGATGCCAAGGTCACTGCATAAGGAGAGGCAGGACGTGCTCCAGGTACTGAAGCTGAGATTCTCCTGCAACCTATGGTGAAGATCATGGTGAGGCAAGCTGCCCCGCTGCAGCCTATGGACATGGGGAAGCAGACCTGTAGTCCGTGGAGGACCCAAGATCAGAGCAGGTAGATACTCAAAGGGGGCTGTGATCCATGGGAAGTCCATGCTGGAGCAGCCTCCTGGCAGAACCTGTGGCTTTGCGGGGAGAAGACCCCATACAGTAGAAGGTTTTCTGGCAGGACTTGAGACACTGTAGAGTGACCATGCTGAAGGAGTCTATTCCTGAAGGACTACAACCTGTGGAAGGGATTCACACTGGACTAGTTTGTAAAGAACTGTGTCCCGTGGGCAGAACTCATGTTGGAGAAATTCATGGAGTACTGTCTCCTATGAAAGGGACTCACCATGTGAAACAGGGAAAGAGTGTGAGGAGCTCTAGTCCTACGGAGAAAGGACTAGTGCAGCAGAGCAGCACAATGTGTGATGAACTGACTGCAGGGCCCACTGCCCATCCCCATTCTCCCTTTGGGGAGAAGGGAGAGAAAATCAGGAGTGAAGTTGAAACCGAGAGGAAGTGGGGGTTGAGGGAAAGGTGGTTTTATGATTTGTTTTTTATTTCTCATTATCCCACTTGATTGGTAATAAATTGAACTAATTTCTCTGAGTTAAGTCTTTAAGTTTGTTTGTGATGGTAATTCGTGAGTGATCTCTCCCTCCCCTTGTCTCAAACCATTAGCTTTAACTTTTATTTCTCTTCCCTGTCCTGTTGAGGAGTAAGTGTTAGAGTGGTTTTGGCAGGCAGCTGACATCCAAATAGGGTCAACCCACCACTGACACAAAGTGTACCAGTGGAGACTGTGTGCAATTCGAATCACAACCCAGACTTAACAATTGTCAAAGATCTTGAGTTGATTAACAAATAATCTCCTGTCCCCTTCCTCCTTTGTTTACAAGTTCTCTGTTCTCTTAGAGTAATTGCTTCCACTTCTGAGTTCTTCTATTGCCAGGATCTTTATTTGTTGCAGTGACTATACTGATATTTTTAATCACACAGCTAGCAAATATTTATGATATTCTAGTTAAGGAGGCTCAATTTCCATCTAATAATAAAGATAGAATTTCTCTTACACTCAGTATTTGTAATTTTCAGATCTCAGATAGGGTTAATCTAAAAGAAAGGAGTTAAAGACCTTTCCTTGTTTGGAAATGATTTTGCACACTTCCTGCTGCTCTTTTTTAGGCCATCAGAATACTTCATAAAAGTTGGGGGAACTGTATCCCATTATAGTTACTTTAAAGTTTAGAGATACAGTTAACTCTAGACATTTCTGACAAGTTTTAAAGGCTATAGAAGACAAATGAAACTCAGGGGTTCGTATTTTCAAACACAGTTTTTGAAATATCATTCAATACTTTAAGTAAGTTGGAAAAATATATTTTGAATAGTTGTCAGTTTGATCATTTAATCCCTAAATCTAGGATCAAAGTAATCAACTCAATCAGGTTTCCTTTGCCTAGTGCCAAAGTCACTTCAGATATGTATTAGACACTTTAAAAGAAATTTGACATGAAAAATGTGAAGACAGGAATGTATAAATCTGTCTGCAGTAGGTTAAATACATCCAGTGGTGTTTCTACTATCTCATTCTGATAAATTGCCCTCCCCTAGCCCCCAGTGCCAACTGAATAGTCTGCTTTCAAAGTTAATGCCATTCCCACCAAAAATATAGTATGGATTAAACTGGAAACCCTTCATGTAACTAATGACTTGACTTTATTATCACAGGCAGTCAACACACTGCGGTCTTATTTAAGTGTTCTTGGTTTTCCTGCATAACAGCCATATTGTGATGAAAGCAGGCTCTGTGATAGTTATGACACATTCTTTTCTGGTTCGGTTGCTAATATTAGGAGAAAATTTGGGCACTATCACTTCCGTAGATAACCAGGGTTAGGGAATGCAGAAGCAGTTAAAACTCTATGTCAGGGCTTTGTGCCTTGAACAGCTATTATTTATTCCTTCTATTACAGTGACTCAGAAGCAGAAATTGGAATCCTGGCTATAGTGCTTAAAGCAATGTAAAAGCACTTAGAGAGTTTCTTACTGAGTCAAAATGTTAATCTCTAACAATTCTTATGAGGTAATGGTGACCATTAATAGAGGTCTCAAATGAGGTTATAGATTTCTTTGGGGTAGGTGCTGTGGCAAAAGCCTTAAACAAAAGCCAGAAAAAGCAGGAAATGCTAATGCCCACATACTGAAAATCCTTATTCTAACTGTTCAAATTAGTTTTATGATAGTTATAATTATAATGAAGCAGCAATTCCTGGGTGAAATTCATGCTACGACAGCCAGAATTAAATTTTGCTCTTATGTTTCTAGATTAGAAATATATGCAATTAAACCTACAAAGAATAAGCCTATTCTAGAAATAGACTGAGGTTTACACACTTGAAAAGAGTTGAAGTCAGAAAGTTCAAATAAATTCGATTTATTTCCCTGTGCCCTCACCCCCAAGCTGCTGTTGAAGCTACAGGCAGCCTATGTAATTATCCCAAAATGGGAGTGACATTAGCTAATCTTTGGCACAGCTGCATCCATTTTGGCAAGATTTATTGATATGATCTGCACTAGACCACATTTAAACATCTAAATGGATATGAAGAAAAATGCTTACAGTAAAATCCCACACAGTGAGTGGAAAGAGGAATATTTTTGCAAGAGCCTCAGTTGCAGGCATGTGAATAACCTTTTCCCTTTCAGTGGCAAGGCAAATAACAAAGCCAAGGAAACCAGACTTGTTTGGTCCAATTACCGGAAAATCATCAATTAAGCAAGACTCAGACTGTTTTTCAGATACAATACTTGTACTTATGCAGTACAATAATGAAACAGGTTTGAAATATTAATGATCAGTCCATTAAAAATATATAAACTTTGCACATATAGCATTTTTCTCAGACTCTTAGATTCAGATGCAGCCTTAATTAAATAGCTTCACTCTAAGGCATCCTTTTCCAGAAGACATTTTTCACAAACATTGACGGCAGTCATCCCACGGCCTCTAAATATTGATTGTTTCTCTAATGTCATTGTCTTGGGAGGGGAGGAGCTGTGTGAGTGTAAGCCTTTAAAAACACTGAAGGTGACTTAAACACAGTATTGATTTAGCAGACATCAAAGGTTTATTTTTTGGACTACCTTTTACAACACTTTTCAAATTCTCAGCAGACACACAGTATTTAAATCTAAAAAAACCTAAACAAATCTAGAACTGCCCTTGTCCTTTGCTTATACACAAAATGATATTTATATGATAAATTTAAAAGAGAAACTAGAGAATTGTACTGATGCTATGGGAAATGGAATAAGATTTCACCCTTGCATTACTGAATTCCACAACAGATAACTGGAACCTTGTTTAGTTCATGATTAAAGGTTAGGGTCAAGAATATCATGGGGTCTAAAAGAGTTGGTAGCTGTTATATACTCTCCGTATTTCATGACGTTATAGGGAGGTGCTATTTATTTAGTCAGAAAAATAGTATTCTGAAAACCTGTTAGACTTGCATATCATTTGTATTTCTCATCTTACTCTCTTTCAAATTCAGCTTTCTGAACTGAGGTTTCATAATAGAATATAGGATCATGCACATCCAAGGGATGGTTCCATGAGATTGTATTAGGTCATGATATGATTGAGAGATTGAAAGTTGACTTTTTTTCATTGAAGAAACAGTTGATATACTCCCTGATTAAGTCAGAATTGAAAATAGGATAAAGGCAGAACATTCTCTTCTTAGGTAAACTTCAATTTGTCCGTTGCCATGAAAGATCAATTCCCTGTCCTCGTGTGCTTTAACACATCCTCTGTCTCTTCAGGTAATAAAAAATATGCAGTAAGATCTGCAAGATTGCTTTCTTATTAGGTAAAGAGTTGGTTTTCTCCTTCTCCCCTAAATTAATTTTTTTATGAATAAAGAAACTTAAATAAAGAATTTGTTTGTTGGGTTTTTTTGTTTGATTGGTTGGTTTTTTTACAAGTGAAATAATGGGATTAAATAAATTTTAATTCTATTTTTAAGTAGATTTAAGAAGAACTGAGAAAACATCTTCTGTAATTTGGTGAAGATACTGGCTAAGCTACCTCTGTACATTATGGAACTTTCTCACACATGCAGACAAGCACAGCATGTCTGTGAAGATTTTACAAGAGAAGAAAACTTGAAAATATCAAGATTTCAGTCTAATCTGAGAGGAAGACAGTTCCCAGATATACCTATTTTTTCAGAATGGGATCATGAGGAGACTAACTTTTATAGAAATATGCATGTTGTATAGAACTAAGTAAATACTGTTTGTGTATGAGTCTCTTGCCTGATACCTAAAGAGACATTTAGAAAAGTTATGCCTCCTCTCTCACTAAAGACATTTCTGTGCTACTTCGTCTTCAAAATAAAATATGGGGAAATTTTGTGGGTAGTGCATTAGTTTACATGTGTCTAATATAAAGACTGTTTCTTTGATTTCAGCCATATTTGATCTAATGAATTGTTGCATATGTCCTCTTCTTCACAGGTGGACAAGATCTGCTAGTAAGGCAAGTCAAAGATTTTGGCTGGAAGACATGGATGAATTTCACTATGAATTGTGTTGATTCTAAAAATCATTTCAGTTACAATTTTAACAATTTTTACAACTTCAATAGCAAATTAAAGAACAAAAACATCAAGGTAATAATGAAAATTCAGGTAAAAGTTGCAATATTTTGCAACACCTGTGTTTCATAAATCACTGTTCACTTTAGCAATGTCAGTAAAATAATAATATGATCCAAACGAAACATTAAAATTGAGAAAATGGAGAACTTTCTTTGCACTGGACACTGTAAATAAAGTACGTTTTAATTTTGGTTGCGGTTTTTTTGTTGTGGTTTTTTGTTTGTTTTTAATTAAGTGCTTATTTTCTTCCTTTTGCAGACATTTGCCATTTAAAAAATAATAATAAAAAACCTTAAGAAGTGAAATAATTGAATTCTTTCATGCTAGATGCAAATATTTGTTCCCTTTTAATACTAAAAAGAGTTATTTTACTCTTTTTCCAACAGCAAAGAGCAAAAATGTCATTATTTAACTTTGTCAAATTCTAAAGACTAATGGATAGTAACTACTCAGTTGAGAGATGTCTAAATTTTGTGTTTTAAAATAAGAAATGAATCTCCAATTGCTCAAGAGGTGCTTTATGAATAATATTCTTATTGAAATGAGTGCAGTGAAGCAAGAAGTTTGAATGCCTGCATATCAAAGTCTGGTTTGGCTATTTGCATTATTAATGTCACCCGCAAACTGCATTCCTAATAAGCAGTTACATGACTTAAGATAAATATTACTGACAATAAAGTAAAAAAGGCTGTTATTGCCAGAATGAAATTCATGGACTATATTTCCAGCTCCTGTATCTGTTAACGTGCTATTCATTTCATTGCACAGGAGATTACATTGTAAAAAGATTTTCAGGTTTATTTTAAGAAACAGGAACCATTTACTACTCTTTTTGTTTAGGAAGTATTCCAGAGGTAAATACCAATAGCACAGACTTTTAGAATATTGCCCTATGAGAGAGTGTCTCAGTGTCATTTAGATTGAGGCGTAGTTTCTATTGCTTTGGTACCACTTGATATTTCTTCACGACAAGATGCTTACTAAATGAATGATATCACTCATGTTTTTTTCAATTATATTACATTTTGTATGTTAATAAATATGAGAATAAGGGACATATGAGGAAATATGAGAATTTCCTCAGACATTTCTGTTTTCCTCAAAAAAGGCAAATGATCTGAAAAATCTATGTCCTTCTATTTTATTTTTTTTTTCCTTGAATGGCTTGTTTTGTCTGAATTCCTACACTAAAACAGAAAGATCTTCTCATCTCCGCTATCTTTTCTTAGTCATCATTCAGACAACAGTGTGTTTTCTGTGGTTCAATTAATGTATAGACACACTTAGGCTAATCAAAGTAGTACCTCGACCCTTAAACAGAAGATATAATAGGTGAACAATTGGTCATCACAGGGCTTTTTTTGAATTACCATGAGATTCTACTTTATGCTTTGGAATACTAGATGATGATATTGGGTTACCCCATGGGTAAGCAAAGAAACAGGAATTAAGGGAAAATAAATCAGGGAGAGGACTACAGGAAAGAATCTCACCGGCAATGAGAAAGCGGAGTGAGAGGGGTCTATGTCAAGCATCTGGACACATATCCACACAGACTGGGAACAAAACAGATCTCACTGCAGGCATCCATTTCAGAAAGAAAGATACTAAGCCACGTTCTTCTCAGAGTAACACAGTAAAAGGAGGAGAGACAACGGTCATAGTTGTGACAAGGGAAATTGTGATATGCGCATAATTAACCAAAAGGAAAAAGACCCCACGAAGCACAGTTTACCTAGAGGTTTTCAGAACTGAACAAAGCATGGCTTTAAGCAAGCTTATGTAACTCCAGCATATCCATGTTCCAAGCAGGGTTTGGTCTAGATGGCTTACAGAGGCCTCTTCCAATATTAAGTTTTCTGTGATACTCAGTAGAAAATAAATAAATTTTCTCTTTCTGATTATTTAATTTATGGCTGTTATTAGAACATAGAACACTTTATTATTGCTAGAAGGAGTATACTTTTTTAACTGTTTCTTCAAACAATTTAAAATATCTAATCTATAAATATTTGAAGTGTTATTTATTTAATAGTTGCAGCTAGAAGTATATATAAAAAGGGGCTGTTTAGGCTACACAAATGATATAGTCACAAATGGAATGTAAAAATTCTACTAATAGGACAATTTCCTTTGATATTAACTACCAACATCAGTAAAATTATGCACAGCTAATGTTGGGCTTTATCACTATTGACCTCTTTGACACTTTAGTGCTTCAGTTTGCTTAAAAATTAATTGCTATGGGATTCCTTAAGTCTTTATCTTCACATAACCATAAATCCTTTTTCCTAAGTTGCTTAGTAACTTTTTGTCCTCAGCTAGCTTTTGTATTTCTATAGAAAAGGGTCAAACATTTTTAGCCATAACTTCTCTCACATTTTATTCCCTCTAATCTATCCTTAATTGCTCTTTATAAAAGTCCAGTAAGGGTTCAGAGTACAGTTAATAGATATTATGCATTTAGCATAATTTCCCTGTATTTAATTGTGAAATCCTGCAAAGACAGATTTTACCCCTAATATTTTTTAATTTGCATTCATATTTCAGGAAAAAAAAAGGTTATAAGAAAAAAAGAGAGTTATTTTTTGACAAATGACTAATTTTCCTGTTATTGTTTCTTTTTAAGTAAATAAAGTAAAAACACAACATCACTTATTTATCCCACAATATGCAATGTCAGGGTACTCCAAAATAGGGATTCATTTTGTGTCATTGGTTTAATCTTCCTAAAGTGACTTTATTAGTCCACTCAATAATTATTTTCACAGTTTGGTCCACAAATATATATTAAAATTATGTCTGAAGGACAATGTCTGTGAATCCTCTTTCAACAGGCCTTATCTTTTTCTCTTCTGTAGGAAAAAGAAATACGGATTAATTTTAATAGAAAATAGAGTATATATATGCTAATTTCACTAAAATCTAATCCTGTGTCAGTTGTAAAGTAAAGCAAGCAATTAAAAATACAAATACAATAGAGGGATATGAGATGCTAAGAGGTAAATTAAATATCAATTAAAAATTATGTAAAATGGATTTTGTATAAGGAAAAAAATTTATGAAGTAGAAACCAGGGTTGGTAGAGCTAAATAGGAATATTTTTTTTAAAAGTCTTTTAGAAGTAAATATATCTTAATGCCTCCAGACAGAAAAAGACCAGTACTAGGTGGACACTAATAGAAGAAAGGAAGGAAAGAAGGAAGGAGGGAAGGAAGTAAAGAGAGAAAGTGAGAAAGAAAGAAAGTATGAAAAAAAGAGAAAGAAAGAAAGAAAGAAAAGGAAAAAAAGAAAGAAAAAGAAAGAAAGAAAGAGAGAGAAAGTGAAGTCAAAACGGAAGGTGGAGTAGAGGAAGGGAAAACTAAGGCAAACTGATGCAAGGCAAGGTAAAAGCAAGAAGAAACAATTCCATAAGCATTTTTCTTCAGTATTTGTAAATGGGTAATATGTGTTATGTCAAATCAAGTAATTCTGAAATTTATAATTATTCAGAAAGATGTTAGGGAAAATC
Organism: Manacus candei; assembly: GCF_025592945.1. NCBI lineage: Eukaryota > Metazoa > Chordata > Aves > Passeriformes > Pipridae > Manacus > Manacus candei. Next base: position 10,842,911 of record NW_026138062.1, read on the forward strand.
CAACAAAAAATAATGAAACCATAAAAAATAAGAATTTTGCTAATGCAGGCTGCAGGAATTAGTAGAAAACTTTCTTTTTAGAAGATTTACTGGCGATTTTGGGGTGTTGATATTCTTGCTGATACAATGCACTCATCCAAGTATTTCCGGGTCAATAAAATACATGACAACATCCTGAGTCATATACTATAAACAACAACAAATTACTAAAATAAATACTGGTATCTACTTTTCCTACAACTCTCAAAAGAGAAATTAATATTTCCAGAAGTAAAGCCCTCTGTATCAAAACTTACCTTGCATAGATGAAACTAGCAATAACGTATTCTTTCTGGAGATAATTGTATGATGTCAGAAAAAGGTCTGTGAAACTAAAATTCGAATAATATGTTACAATATGACACCAGACAGAGCTAATGGCAACAGATTTATAAACCACCAAAGGAGGTATTAACAGTGGTATAACCCTGCAAAATACTAAATATGGAAGATTTTTACCAATCCAGTTTTTTTTGGCTTTCTCAGTTACTTCTATTTTACCTTTGCACTGTGTAGAAATATAAAACAAATTCCCTTTGTGTTAGGTTTTCCCCAGTCTTTTATACTTTTGTACTTATAGATTAGATTACTGCAATGGAAGGTGAGTGTACCAAACAGATGCTAGGTTGGCAGGTCAGCAAGGAACATTAACACAGAAATTGATTAAACCAGGAAGAGAAAACATCACACTTTGATAAGCACACAGCCTGTTTCTGCTAGTTCATTAAGAACTCAGAGCATGCTATGAGTTCAATTTGTGCCTCATGCCCCCACTGAACTTTACAGTGTGCCACAGCAGCCCGTACAGATCGCTTTCCAGAATTTAGGTAGAAAGCATATGCTCTGAGTGGAGAGGAGTGAAGAAATGCTTCTCTTAATGTCTGACAAAAATTGTGCAGAGTACTGCATAGATGAAAGACACATAATCTGTGACCACTGTGAAATTCTTATGAATTTTAATAACTGCTATGTGTGCTCTGAAGTATATGACATTTTTAGCTGCTAACGTGTCAGCTATTTTTCAGATGAGAAAGTTATAGCTGATACTTGCAGAAAGTGTAGACTTTAAATTTAGGCTGTTCACAAAAAAAAAAAAAAACAAACAAGCAAACAAACCAAAAACCCCAAAAACATTGTGGAGAAAACACATTCACCTCCAGAACTACCTATCTTTTTATGAGTTCCAACTTTAGGAGTTATAATTGGGCTGTCATTTTGGGGTGAATAACTTGTTTTGCAAGTTAAGTTGCATCGCCTATCAGAAGGTAGATAGCATAAGAGGAAGCCTAAATCTGAACAGTGGGAGGGCAGGGAGGAAGACAAAGTAGGCACAAATTCATAGAGAATCAGTTCCTTAAGCATCTAGAAAAACTGCATAAAGGTGTCTGGATGTATCTGTACAGAAAAGCCCCTAGGAAGGTTCTTGATATAATGTCAAAAGAGGCAATGACAGATGGAGTTTTACTTTAGCCCTTAGAAAGATACTTATTATGTTGAAATGAATGTTTCATACACTTTACAATTAGCATCTAAGGTAGAGGAAAAAAATTTTTATTTCTTACCTTTATACATCTTATCTTTTTCTGTGATAGTTAGAGAATACTTAGCAAAATAGCGTATTCTGTAGAAAAATCTCCTCTCAGGTTGAGGTAAATCAAACTAAGTTGATAATTCAGAATTACATTGTAACACTGTTGCTATTGAAAGCAACATCAGGTCTTTGGTCCAGTGAATAAATCACTTGTGTATGTGATTACATTTCCTTTTTTTCAGAAGGAATAAACCGATTACTGGATATATTTGAAGCAGTGCAAACTGAAAATCTTATTTCCCAAGACAATATATGTCTGTCAGTTAGGATTTCTGAAATGTTCATCACTTTATTATCTGTACACCAGGGAACCCAAAGACATTCAAGAAGCAGGCATAATTTTCAGTGTTGAATTTAAGACTCTACCTTCATCTGGTTCCTGAAGTGACTTAACATTTGCTAAGAGTGTAGAGATTTATGGACTAAATGTTAAATTCAAGAGGAACACTTGGAACCTGCACTTAAGAGTGAAATCCACATACTATATGGAATCATGGAATCATGGAATCATAGACTTGTTGAGGTTGGAAAAGACCTCTAAGATTATGGAGTACAACCATTAACCTAACACTGCCATGTTGACCATTAAACCATATCCACATACCTTTTGAACGCTTCCAAGGATGGTGATTCCACCATCTCTGGAATGCTTGACTATGTCCCTATTCCAATGCATGACAACCCTTTACATGAAGAAAGTTTTCCTAATATCCAATATAAACCTCCTGTGGTGCAACTTAAGGCCATTTCCTCTCCTATCACTGGTTATCGGGGAGAAGAGAGCAACACCCATCTCACTACAACTTCCTTTCAGGCAGTTGTAGAGAGCATAAGATCCCCCCGAGCCTCCTTTTCTCCAGGCTAAACAACCCCAGCTCCCTCAGCTGCTCCTCATAAGACTTGTGCTCTAGACTCTAACCCAGCTCAATGTCTTTCTTGAAGTGAAGGTCTCACTCAGTACAGTACTCGAGGTGCAGCCGCACCAGTCCAGAGCACAGGGGGATGATCACTGCCCTGGTCCTGCTGGCCACACTATTTCTGATGCAAATCACGATGCCATTGGCCTTCTTGGTTTGACTAATGGTAACAGCCAAAAGAATGTGCAAAAACCTCTAAGGAACTTACATCTAAAATAAGATTCAAAGTATAGAAGAGGAGGGATGAGAGTCAGCTGACTGAGAAGCTAGCTGGAGTACCTTTAGGCACTACGGATTTCAAGTTGCTGGTCAGAAAGACATGAGTCTCCTCTAAGTCTTCTCTCATACCTGTGAGCTCTGGGTGCATATCTTGTATACCTAAGGGATCTCTGGTGACATTGGGTGCTATTTTTGGCAAATAAATAATGTCCAAAAGCATGATTGATGGCAATAAAATGGTAGAAGAACACGAAAGTTGAGTATGTACCTTTCCAAAGTTCTACAACTCTAATTCAAATTTTTCAGTATCTTCCTTATCCTTTGGGAGAGTTCAACTTCCCAGACATCAACAGGGAATGTGCTACTGCTGAGAAGAGTAGACCTTGAAAATTCTTTTAGGAAATAACTTCTTGTATAAGTAGTTGCCACAGCTAGGAAAGATGTCCTCGGTTTGCTGCTTGTGAATAAAGACTTGTGGGAGATGTGATGGTCCTAGAATGCATTCAGAGGAGGGCAACAGAGCTAGAGAAAGAACTTAAAGGAATGTTTTGTAAGGAGCAGCTGAGGACTTTGGGTTTGTCTAGTTTGGAGAAAAGGAGGTTGAAGGGTGACCCCATTGTTCTCTATAGCTTCCAGAGGAGGGGATTGGAGAGGGAGGTGCTTATTTCTTTCAACTGGTCTGTAAGATGCATAGGAATGGTTCAAAGCTGCACCAGGGAAGGTTAGGTTAGACAGGCATTTCTTTACTAAGAGAGTACTGGATACTGGACACTGGAACAGGCTTCCCAGAGAGGTATTCAATGCCCTAAGCCTGTCAGAGATTAAGGAGCATTTGCTCCTAATAATATGTTTTAACTTTTGGTCAGCCCTCATGTGGACAAGCAACTGGACTAGATCATTGTGGATCTCTTCAAACTGAAAATATTCTATTCCATTCTGTTCTAGTCTAGATATTAATAGTATCACTCAAAGCATGATAAACACAAAAAAATAAAAAGTGTCTTTTCTGACAAAGTAAAAAATTTAATTAAATGTTCCTGTAAAAAAAAAAAAAATCATTCATCCCCCACTGTATTCACACTGTGACTGCCCTGACCAAGGTGCATGACCTTGCATTTGGCCTCGTTGAACTTCATGAGGTTTACACGTGTCCACCCCTCAGGTTGATCATTTTGTACCATCTGCAAACTTACTGAGGGTTTACTCAATTCTATGTCTATGTCTATGTTGCTGATGAGGATTTTAAGTAGCACTGGTCCTAGTATAGACCCTTGAGGGACACTACTCATTTCTGGTTTCAACTTTGAGCCATTGACCACAGCTCTAGGGAAACAGCCACCCAGTCAAATGCTTATCCATGTAACAGTTCCTTTACCAGACTCTTGCCCCACTTATTTTGGGGTAAGAATGTTGTAGGGCACCATATCAAAGGTCTTACAGAATGGAATGCCAGGCACTGAAACTATGACAACTAAGCCATAAAACCATAAAATGAAACTATAAAACCATAAAATGATAGCAAATGGAGATGAGCAGGTAAATGTTCTCTCCATAATACTAAGAAATGGTTTAAAAGGTTCTTTTCAAACACAATAGAAATCCCTTCTACATTGGTGGTGTCTTCCAAACTCAATCTGGCTTCACCTTTCTTGCAAATCGTAATATAAGGATATGAGTTGACTTCTTACACCATCTAAGACAATGCTACTGAAAGCATGACCCAATTTTGGTGATGGTTTTAAAATTGCAAATGCACATATGCTAGTTTTATTTTAGAATTATCTTTAATTAAAACAGCTTGTGTTTTAAAAAAAAAAAACCCTACTAAAATAATGTAAAAATTTGTTCTACTTAAGAAAATAATTTATAAAATGAAGATAAAAGCATCAAGAGAAAAGTGAAAATGTTCTCTCTATAAAGGTGATTTTTCTTTCTTTTATTATACCTTGCCACTGGTAATCTTCCAGTCTCTTGCCATAGAAACAAGGCCACTTAAAAATGCATCTTGCACATTTTAATCTGAAATTATATATACTACTAAACATTTTCACTGTAAGCTATGATTAAAATTTCAATGTCTGAATTATATAATGGATAAGACTACTTTTTGAGCTCCATCAAGAAAGAACTTTAGGGGGAAATTAATATGTTCCGGGAAAAAAATATACTAACATACAATTACAGATACATGTTGAACTTGAATGAAGTAATGGTCTCCACCACGTTATTTTCTAAATATAAATTTTGAAACCATAATTTATTTATTTATTATGTAAGCTGGATCAAGGTAGTTTTCTTTTTCCTCTTTAAATAAAATAAAAATAGATAACCAATTGCTTTCTGTGAATCTTCACTGTTTGAATCTCTTAATAAATGAGTGAAAAATTCTTCAGAGTAAAACTTTGTTTTACTTCTGTGTACATTGGTCTTTCAAAAACAATGAGCAAAACATTTCCTTCCTGTATATTGCATCTATTTTACCAATTCACATTCTAGGTAGGAGTATTTTATCAATAATTATAAACTTTCTCATCTCTCTTCAATCTAGTTTTTCTTCTTGTATGAAATGTTGCTCAAATTTAGATAATTTATGATTTTCGAGAGATTTTGTGAGTACATGTCCCAAGGAGTCAGTTCAGATAGCACATCTTCCATATCTCCATGCATCAACTAGACTAAGTGACCTTCATTACAATATATCTCACTGTCCATTGAAGTGTTGTACAACTGTATTGAAACAAAACTGTTATGTGATTATAGAATTATGTGCAGATTGGTTGTTATTGAAGCTAACATATCAAACAGTAGGATATTTGTGTAGATATGGTACTGCTTTATGTAAGACAGACATGTTCTCGGAATATTTCTAATAATTATAGATGCCAAAAGCATCCCAATATAAAACAGTTTTAAGAATGTTGTTCAATAATATGTAGAAAAACTGATTTTCACAAACAACTCTTTAAATGAATCTCAAAAGAAAATCAAAATATCCTATCCCCCAGTGAGTCACTTAAACTTCATAGATACATTGTTTCAACACAGCAGAAACTAGTTTCTGTTCATAGCAACAGTTAGTATTTATTTTTGGTAAAGTGAACTTCATTGTCCTGTCATTTCTAAAAGCCTGCCTTTGGAGACTTCTCACCATCTTTGCTTTGATCTCTCTTGTTCAGAGAAGAAGAAATATCTCTCTTTTCCCACCATCCCATGTTTTCACATGCAGAGCCAGCAAAAGCAGAGTTTCACTCTAAAAAAACTCAGAAGGTACTGCTAAAAGACATCTAGTGTAAACTCCAGGATTTATAAATTTATATAGTTAAAGTATATTGCTTAGGGCCTTTTCTAGTCAAATTCTGAGTATGTCCAAAGGATGGATATTCCACAGTCTCTCTAGGAAACACAGGACAGTGTTTGACCCTTCTGGTTTTTTTTGTTACTGAGAATGTTCCATGCTCCAAGCTGTGTCTGTTGCCTCTCATTCTTCTGTTGTGAGATTGTGAGAAAAAATTAACTGTCTTTTCTTCATATTCCTTCTTTTGGTCTTTGAAGACATAAATAAGATCCATCTCTTAGCTTCCCTTTTGTAAGTCTGAACAAACCAAACTTCTTCGTCTTCTACAGCCTGTGCTCCAAGTCCTGATATTGGTGGTCTCCTGTTGTACTCCCTCCAGTATGCTAATGTTTTTCTTGGGATGAGAAGCCCAGAGGCAGACTTAACACTTCAACTGCAATTGCACAAGTGTTAGAAGGGAATAATATCATCCTTTTACCTATACAGTTCATCCTTGCTAATTCTTCCTATTGCGTGTCTCTCTTTCTTTAATCCAAGGGCACATTCGTGAGTCATGTAATTTGCTGTTGAGCCTGGGTTTCTTTCAGAAATGTGGTTTTTCAGCCAATCAATCACCATCCTGCACGATCACATGGGATTCTTCCTTTCTTGTTGAAGGACTTTGCAACTTTGCATTTACGTTTGGGGATCTTCAGAACCTTTCTATTGGTTCGTTTCTCCAGGTTGTTCAGGTTGCACTGGATATCAGCCCTTTACACCAGTGCATCAGCATTTTCCCCCAGCTTTCTATCTTCAGCGAGCTCATTAAAGCAGCAGGCAATGTCTTCATTAAAGCTGTTAACAAAGCTGCTGAATGGTACTGATCCTGTTACTTAGCCCTGAGACGCATCACTAGTAGTTGACCGGTTGGTCAGTGTCTCAGTTTGAGACTGAAGTGTTTTGCTGAGGAGGATGAGTTATGAAGTAGACCAAACTCATCTCTCTCAGCAATTGTAAATCTGAAATCAAGAGGTTCCAATCGAGGAAGTACGGAAAAAAGGAAGAAATAAAAACTTTTTATTAAAGGATATGTGTATATTGGCAAAACTAGTAACAGAATACAAAAAGCATCTAAACAGTAATCCTGTACCCAAAAGTCCCCTTCAAAAAGGAAACAGCTTGATACTTCTCTGCCCTCTAGCGCGATTCTAATCCCGGTTGGCAGGAGCGCTGTTGGATCACCAGTGTGGCGGAGCCTGCAGTGCTCAATTTGGTCGGCAGGAAGCGCTGTTGGGCTCCGGTGGTTGCCATGTAGGGGCTCCAGATTGCAGGAGAAGCCGAAAATGGAGATTTTCCCCACACACACCGAGGAGGGGAAGGGGAAAAGGGGAAAGAAGGGTGGTTTCTTTCCCACTAAACTCGTGCTGTCTGTGGATGGCTGTGATCAGGACTCCCCTTTTTTTGTCGATAAGCACGAAACTCTCCGATGAAATCTGAGCAGATTCAGCAGGCAAGCCGAGGCCAGAGAGCAGCCAGATGACCAGGTTGAGAGCAAAACGGCCTCCGAGCTTTTCCAACACACACACACACCTTGCCTCCGTTAAGGCAAAAAGTGAAGTGCCGCTTTCCAAAGAGAGGAGGGGAGAAAAACTCCTCCCCCCCCCCCCCAGCCTTCGAGAAAGCTATCAGCCTGGAATGCAGGTCTGCCAGCTAGTTCTTTTATATAGTCAATTATTACCCTATCCCCCTCCCTCGTTCAACATCCTTCTTTTACAGTGGGACAGGGGAAAACAAAATTTCTACTTGGATTTTTAGAACAAGTAAACCTATGACAGTCAGCTACTCTTCTGAATTCTGTTTGCCACGTGCTTTATTATCCACTTCTGTCCTACACCCCACCCAAACTCTCTTGGATGACTGAGAATATCGTTTAAAAATGAACTGCCTGCAAGCAGGTATGATATTCACAAGCAAAAATAATCAATTGCTAACTACAGTATCTTATCCCTCTAAGCCTTGTAACAATCTAACAAGTCACAAGTGTTTCAATTTTTCTGTCTAAAGTTAAGACAGTATATTTTGCAAATGATGGATGAATATAGTGGCAGACAGGTGGACAAAGGTGTTGTCAGCTATCCCTTCTCAATGTCATTCAACACAAAGAACTGTTTATATAAAGGACTGTCAGTGGGGTCACGTGATGGTATTGCAGGACAGTAAGTATAAAATTGGTGTCTTGTGTGGGTCTGTTTATTAAAAAGGGTTTATATTTCTTATAATAATAATAAAGCTTCTTATAATAATAATAAAGCTTCAAATCTTTGCTCTTTAATAAAATAATTAATGATTTCATACTGCTGATTACTGGAACCTTCATAAAAATTCAGTATTCTTCATAGTGAAAAGATTTTAAATATTTTTGATTATTTTTAAATAAAGAGGAACACTCAGATTAATTCTGTAATTTGAAGTGCTATATGAAAATAACTATAGTCAATGCTGTGTTTCTTCCCACTCCACTTTTTGTACTTCCAGTTCCCTCTTCTGTGTTTTCCTTCATTGACAAGTACTGAAGGTGGCTTATCAGATTGGAATTACCCAACTCCTACTTTTTTAATTTTTAGAAGTATTGATATTGCCTGAACCACAGGTCATTACTTACTTTGTTCTTTTAGACTCTACTAACTTGTTGCATCATTTTGTCACTAGCTCCAATGTTATGATACTAATGAGAACTAAATTAGTATTATAAACACCTCTTTCCCAAGAAAGCTATTAGTGCATTATAATATTGCCATGCAAAACCTGCAATGGAGAGGAAGATGATTCTAAATATCTCCATACTAGTTACTAGCAGAACTCACACTGGTCTTTTGAATTTGGGCTTAAACAGAAAAGCTGTTAAGCCTACATTTACCTGATTACATTCTGAATTAATAAAGTGGAATAGATTTTGATTCCAGTGATTATTTTTAGTCATATAAACTTAATGAAGTGCACTCTGACCTGCTGACCTTCCTCATGATTCCAACCAATTTCAAGCTGAGAACATGAATTAAAGAGAGGTAGCAGTGATATTTGTTTGTTTTTTTTAAGACAGTCAGGCTCCAGATATTCTGACAGTGTAAAACAAATTTAACAAATAAACAAAAACACCAGAAAATAAAAACAACCCTAAAGTATAAAAATGACATCTTCCTACAAAGTTTTTATATCATGGTGATATCTCATGCTTCCTTTTCAGACCTGCATCAACAGTTTTGGCAAAAAACACTATCCATATTTAGCATTCTTGTCTTCTCTTTGAAATATTATCTATGTCAACAGTGCTACTGTGTTTTTATAGCTGTCATAATGATGGAGAACTAAAGGTAATATTTTACTGTATTAATCAAGAAAATGGACTGAGTTTTCTAAAGCCTACCAATCATTTGATAAAGGAAAATAACAACAACAGCAAGAATAACAACAAAAAAACAAAACAAAAAAAAAAAAAAAGAAGAAGAAAATATTCGATTAGGGGCTGCTCAAGCATTTGATACTTGCAGTTGGTAAATCACAGTTTTTACTGAAGTCTACTGTGCGTTCTTTGACACTTAATCAGCAAGGCTTTTTGTTTTTGTTTTTTTTTTTTTAAAGGAATATTCTCGTTAACTTTAATGAGAAGGTGATACATAAAAGAATAAAGAAAAACAAATGGTACAAAAATGTTAGAATGGAGAAATTGTCATTAAAATATATTTATTTCTCAAAGACTTAAAACAAATGAGTCTCCTAGAGCCAAAGCATTCACAGAACACTGTGACTTAAGTGAATGTCCTTGACAAAAGGATAAAATTATCTGCCTGTAAAGGAGATGTGTTTTAAGCTGATGATGTCAGAAGCTAACCTGACCCTAATGAAGCAGGATCACAAAGAACAATCCATGCGTTTTTGTGTTTACCCCAGAGTAAAAAGCAATTGCAGTTTGATCAACTGATTGCAGTCCTCACCTGGGAAATCTGAAATCACCACCTGTTGTTTTCTTTCAGTGCCAGTATGACACACTTCAGCTGATTTCAGCAGAATATAAAACAGCATTGTAGTCCAGGGAGGGGTGGTGGAAGCTGCTTAGTAGTCCACCCCCCCCCAACCCCCCCCCCCCCCCCGCTTTTTTTTTTTGTTTTAAGCAGACTATTCAAAGTGTGGTATCTACATTTGAATTGTGGCAGCTGAATTTCTTAAAGCAATCATCCAGCAGCATATGCAGGTACTCAGAAGCTCCATAGAGATTCCTAATATTGAAAAAGTACTAGAAAAATTATTATTATCTTGTTGATATCTGTAATGACATTCATATATATATGTGTATGTGTGTGCATACTTCTATGACTGTACTCACTTCCTACAAAAAGCATGCTTTGTCATGATAGACCTTCTCTCTAAGATGATTCTTTTCTATCTTGTGCCTCATATCAACCTCTGTATTTGTAACTAAATACAACAAATTATTTCTATTTTATTTGGCATTTTATTTTTGTTTTGGTTTGGTTTGGTTTTTTACCTTACAGAATGTTATTTAAGTGTTATTCTGTGAAAATACTTAGCAAGAAATTTTAGGATTATAATTTTTTTTATTTTACATGTTTGTAGTACTAAATGAGAAGCAGGAAAATAACACATTTTTCTTTCATAGAGAAAGGGCTCTTAAGCACTAAAACATCACGGAATTGACTGTGATAATATTACATAGGTTGTAGAAATAGAGCCAAATAGAGAAGTATAGCATGGAATTCATATTTTATATAAACTTAGCACTTCAAATCTGCAAAACTATACAAACCTAAATATGCATTTCCAAAGAAATTATTTCATTATATAATGAAATGGAAATTAAATCCACATCATTATTTCATTTTTTCCTTTTATTTTTGAGATATACCTATACAGTTTCTGTCCAGTGCATGTTAGGAGAATATTTGCATTGCTAACTTTCCAAAGTGAACAAAGTGAAGATCCTTGATACATTGTGATTTTTTGAAAAAGAAAAGAAGGCTAGAGAATACAGCTGTACAAAATGGATCTTGCAGTACAATACACCATTTACTTCACCATTCTGATGCCATTTCAGCTTATAATATAGACACACAGTAGTAAAAGTCTTGGAGTAAAGACAAGTGAGCTAAGACAGTCCTCTTTCAGCTATAGTCTATTAGCTCTATATTCCCTTTGTAAATAATAGAATGACGTTTTAAACACTTACAGAGCCAAACATTAAAATTACAACTTCACAGTCGAGGTGACAGATGGGCTGTCTGGTCACATAACAGAGATAAGAATAAATTTCATCCAAAGCTCAGTTTAAAATAAAAACACAATCTAAAATACAATGGCAAAAATTTAAGCCGATTACACATATAGTTTTTTTATAAGCTTTATCCTGGATCTGAGACAATCAAGTATATCTAACCACTGTAATCTAGTGGTGAATAAAGATTGATTGTGGTAAAGCAAGGTCTTTGTCAGCTTGTACTGTGTGGAATTTGCTGCATGTATGATTAATGTGCAAAAGGTCTGAGCTGAGCCTTCAGGTTTCTTGCTAGCTCTTACTGCCATCTACTGATTAAACTTATATTTTTCCTTTTTTTTTTTTTTTTGTGTTTGATTGTTTTTCCAACCTTCTCCAGAGATGTAAGGATCAACAGTAACAACCAAAGTCAAGTTAGAGGCAATGAGCACTGTTACAAATTAGCTGTCCTGCTGGTAAAGCCAGGACTAGATGGGAACATACCTCTTGAAACGGAGAAAAGTATGTCCTGTGAGTTTGAGCAGAAGAGGTTCTGAAATATCAATCACGTTAAAGGAGCATTATTAAAATCTACATTTCATGTTTAAAAGCAGTCTGCACACTGGGCAAATTAACAACATTCTCATAACACAATCTTTCCTAGAAGGGGAATAGATACTTAAATCATGGCTCTATGTACTGCACTAGAAATTAAAGGAATGTTTCTACATATATCAAAGCAGTGTTGAACTAAACCCCTGACTTGCATGATTAGTTCACAAACAAGAAATGTTTTTAGAGATTTTCAGATTCTATGGAGGATATATTTTCAGAGGGTGAACACTACAGTGAGACAGAATACCCAAAAGTCATATATATCAAAAAGTAAAGCAGTTTTAGCAAATATTTCTGAAGGCTCGATAGGGTGTTATGGCAGAAAAAAAAGACAAAAAAAGCTTAAAGTCTTTCTCTTCTTCAAGGGATATCAGCACCTTTAGCTCCTCAGGTGCAAGAACTTGGCACTTCAAATCTTAAAGGGTCTACGAAAGCTTTTTTGAAGATATCTAATAGGTTCTTCCTCAAGTTTGCAAAGTAAAGCCTTCTATCTGATCATGCTGATTTCAATGGATTGGAATAATTTGAATGTTTAGGTAAAATAGCACTTTCAGTGATATGGACATACCAAATAGACAAAACTGACTGTGCTTTAACACAAAACAAAGGGTGTTTTAAAAAATGGGATTTTGCAGTGTATCTTTAGGAAAGAGGGAAAAAGCTCCAAACCAACCATACAAAACTCCAACATCTGATATTTCCTGAAATAAAACCTCTCATAAGAAACATAGAACAGTGTAGTTATAACTCAGGCTTTGTGAAATCCATATATGGCTACTATTGGTAGCCTATTTTTTGCCTAGTATTTACCTCATGCAAAGGTTACTTAAAGTGTTTGCTACTCTTTTAGGACACTATATGCACAATTTTTATGTAACTATTGTCCTCGGCATTGCAGGGAGAAGAAAAAAAATAAGGCAAGATAAAACTCAAAAATAGTGTGATGTAGTCAGGGTTTTTTTTTGATGTGCTTTAGAATCAAACACGGGATTCATATCACTGAACTTCAGATGACTACAGTAGAACCCTACTTGCCCAATGACCACTCATTCTCAACTTTCTTTTGATGTTTATTTCCAGTTTGGTTCCAGATTTTAAGAAAGATGGATGAGAATGCTAAAAAGCATGATGGTAGTGACATGACTGAGTTAATCGAAATTATTGTTTTCAACCTCATTACTGCACTTTGTTGTTAAGTATGTCTCCATCTGAGCAATAATCCAGGAATTCTTTAGATATCTCCTTCAACCATGTGTGTAGTTCAGAAAGAATCAGGAAGACTGTTCACTCGTATACAAATAAATTAATGTTTAAGTGTTTGGTTCAGGTTTTTGTTTGTTTGTTTTAAAGTCGTGGAGTTACATCATATATTTTCTCCTTTCTAATGCACACCCATGATTCCTGGATAATCTGTTAACAAAAAATATCTTCTTCTTCTTCTTCCTATGACGTCTTTTTTGTCCTCTGCAGTAACATCACTCTTATCACTCATTGTTTGACAAACAGTGGTAGTCACTGCAGTGTCTGTTCTAGGAATTCATTCCAAAATCATTCTAGCCTGGCTCATAAATACACCACATTTAAACAAACCTTACATTCAAAGTAGCATTGAGAAACCTTTTTAAATTGTCTGGTTAAAGCTGAATGTCTAGCTTCTTTACTAAAGCCCCTAGAGAAAAATGTTAAATTTTGTCATATGGTCCCTTCAGCCTTGAAGATGCATTGAGCGTAATAATCACTTTAAAATGCAGTAAGACTACAGATTTTTCCCTTACTGAGTTAAAAATCCTTAAATTATTTATAATGGAAATGCTGACACCATCTCAAATACAGTGGCATAAACAGGCCGCTCCAAAATTATGATCCTACTAACTTGTTAAACGCAATACATTTGGCTAAGTTGTAAACTACTTTAGTTTTTAAGCACACAGGTTACAATATTATTGAGGTATTATTATTCTTACACTTTATAGGCAAGCTAGTTGCATTTTGTATGCACAGGTAGTAAGATGAAACATTCCAAATTGGATGTGTGTCTCTGACAGACACATTTTGCTTGTATTATGTCAACTGCATCAGAACTGGAAATTCTTAGAAAAATATTTCTTTTGGTGCTATTGGTGGTGGGTTTACTCACCATCTTATCTATATATGCTAAAACCTAAAAGTGGGACACAAATGGAAGAGGAAAAAAATGAGTAGAAGTGTCTTTAAAGTTTTTAAATGTACACAAAAACTTGTGAGGGAAAATTATCCAGACCATCTACACCAAATGCCCGCCAAGTTGCTTGCTAACACCTTCCTCTAAGACAACAGCAGGAGAAAATGAGACAGACGAGAAGGAAAACTTAATGGTTTGAGATGGGTTGAAATTGGGAAATCACTAATTTGACATTTCAAGCAAAATAGACTCTACTTGTGGAAAAAATGTAATTTATTACCAATTAAAATAAAAATTTAATTACTAATTTGGGTCATGGAAAACAAACAAACAAAAAAAGACAAAATTAAAACACCTTTCCTTCACTCTTTCCTAATCTCACCTTCATTCCTTCACTTCTGATTCTTCTATCCTCACCTTGAGCATTGCAGGGGGATAAGGAATGGGCATTGCAGTCAGTTCATAGCAGCTCCTCTCTGTTGCTCTTTCCTCCTCACACTTTTCACCTGCTGCAGTGTGTGTTCTCCATGAGCTGCAGTCCTTCAGGAAAAAATATCTTCTCCACAGTGGGTTCTCACACATGCTGCAGATCCTGTCAGGAAAAAAATCTGCTGTAGCTCAGGCCCTACATGGGCTCCTGTGTCATGGAGCACTGCCTCTTTCTTGGCCTCTGATCTTGATGTTCCCTCTGCCACACCTGCAGACTAAAGTCTTCCTATAAGCATTAATACAAATAGTAAATAACAATTTATTATTACTATTCAGTTTAGTAAAGATGGGAATGATACAATATGACACTCAATGACACTAAAATCTATGCTCTGCTTATGCTGAAACTTTCACTCCAGCCCGTAAAATAATGTGTCATCTCCCAGAAACCTAAAAAAAGAGAAGGAATTAAAATATTTAAAGTTACAGATTATGTCTTTGTTGTCTAATATTCAGGTTCGTAACTGATGATTTTTTTTATTATTATTATCTAGAAGACAAGTTTTGCTGAATATTGTGAGGGTGAATAAGTAAATTACTGCCCCTAGCTGTCAAGTCTATACCATTTCCTCGAGCTAATATTTCAAATGTAAGAATAATAAAAAAATTATATGAGCCTGCATCTCAGTCCCATCAGCAGTTGTAGCTGGTAGAGTAAATTCTACACAGCATTGAAATGAAATGTATGATGGAGGGATTTTACTTCCCATTGTGTTATCTCTGATTTGTGGGTAATAGCACTAAGATTTGGTCTTATAGGTCATTTTACAGTGAGTATCTTGCAAAAATGGTTTGAAAACTAAGGAATATCCAAATATTTTACACAAAGAAAATATTAGCTCATTAATTCTCTGCAGCTCTCCAGAAGATTCATTATGAAACAACACTCTTAAATAATTGTCTTATTAGTAACTTGTTAAAAACTAGATGTTCTTATAATTTATGTCATATAACTAGTAGATTATCCTGGTTTCATCTGGGATAGAGTTAATTTTCTTCTTAGTAGCTGGTAGAGTGCTGTGTTTTGGATTTAGTATGATAATAATGCACAGAGCATGCATTTATTACTCAGATAAAGAGTAACCACATACAGTCTAATAGCACATGTTGCAGGTCAAAATAAGGTTTGAGAACACACTGGGAGATTCTGTAGCCTAGACAAACCTGCAGAAAATTCCTAAGCCAATTTGACGCTTCTTAGAAGAACTGGTCTCTCTCTGTGGGCTGTGAGAGGAGACTGAGATCACAATTATAAGGATAATGAGAGTGTAAAGCTGGATGAGATGAATCCGTGACTACGTGACTTTGCTCAAATCTCTCAGAAAGCCTGTGACTGAACTTGGATTTGGTTTAGTATCTAATATACTAATTTAGTAATAATGAAATTATATTTCTACAGAGTTTAGAAGTATTGAGCATTACTGAAAATGGCACTTGTTTTTTGTTTCAATAGGTAAACATTGACCCCTCCTATTTTGCAAAAGGAAAACTTCTAAAAAAAAGATCTATAACTATAACGAGTTCTATCAGAGCTCAATGAAATACACACATAAATATATTTCTCTTTTTTATGCTATTTTTTGCATCTTTAAATCAGTGATGCAAAAGGAAGGAAAAAGGAAAGAAAAAGAGACTTTACTGTTTCTTTTTTTCTTTTTTTTTCCTTTTTCTTCACTGATTTCATGATGCAAAACCAGTACAAAATAGAGAAATTTATTTTTTAGTTTTACTGCTAAAAAGTTAGACCCCTTTGTTTTCTGAAATATTTGTGTTTTAAGCTGAAAATGTTAGACAAAGCTACAGTAAAACCATCTGCTCAGTGGAAGGAGATGGATGGGAGACTGGAAGAAGTTGGAGGGAGGTAGACTATTCAGTTAACTTTGTCACTAACAGCAAGCAACTAGGATAACTGTCAACAAAAAAAGTGGAGCATAAGAGTATCGAGGTGTGCGTGGTTGTTATTGGGGAATATAATAAGGAAAGGGGACCAATATAAAATATTAAAGCCAGGAACAGCCAATTCTGGAAAGGATTGTGCAGTAAACTTTTGCAATGATATTAATTGAAAGCCCTGTTGGCATCTGTCGTTTTCTCACAACAGGTTTCCTTTGTCAATCATTATATCTAAAGGTCTTTAATGACAAGACTTAATCAGACTAGCAACAGCGATGTTGTGAAGAGCTTCCTACTTAGAGATTATATAATTGTATAACAGGATGACAATTTCATCATCCTTATGAATAAATGACACTAATAGGTATTTCACAGGACTGCTCCAAACAAGAAATACGTGACATGGTACTTCAAAAATTGAGCAGTGGTAGAGATTCTCTTAAAATAGCAAGCATTAAAATTAATTAGAATTATCAATTTTACTCTTATTTCCATGTAGAATATAGAAAAAGGATAGCATCTAGACAGTGCAGTCGCTATATTGGCAAATATAGAAACCATTAGGCACTAAAAAAATAGTTCACAAGTAGTGTTAAATATTAGAAAAAAAACTAATTTAAAATGTCTGAGTGGAAAGACTTTTCCCTTAGAAAATGTTGATTGGATTAAGATACTGTTTTACAAAAACATATCTATTTCATCAAATGTGTCTATAATCAATTACTCAACTACTTTACTTGATAAAAACAAACTTTCCCTTTAATGTATCTTTTCTTTTTCTTTTTTCATATCAAACTGTCAGAATGAAACATTTTAACAGTTTTATGCCAAAAGGTTCTAGTTGATTCAGAACAAAGTATAGAATATATCTTTCTGAGTAAAATCCTAATTATCCTTCTCTCCTTCCTTCCTTCCTTCCTTCCTTCCCTCCTTCCTTCTTTTCCAGAAATTAACAGAACACGAACAGAAAGAAAATCTCTAGGAAAACATAAATGAGCTTCTGACTCCCTGTATTACTCTCTGTGGTAAAGATTTATCCAAAAAGATGCCTTATAAAAAAAAAATTAGATACAAATATCTTTTGTTTGAAATACTAATAGTTAGCAATATTTGTCTACTAAACAGGCAAATAACAAATATCAGACCAGGTTCATTAATTATTCCAAGATTTGCATTTATTGCAATATTCTAAACAAAAATTTATTTGCTATGTTGTTGAATGCAAAAATGGAAATGAATACCTTTTTTGAGTCTACAATGCTGTGAATAAATGGCAGGTTTAAACTATTTCTACATCTGCAAAGTATCATATTTCTCACTGAAATTTTAAGCAGCTGTCATCAAATAAGGACTTTGTGATAGTTGTTTGTTTTTCAAAAATCGAATAATAAACCAAGAACTGAAGCAATTTTTCCCAAGTATAGGAATTTTTAGAAAGTAGGGGAGATTAGCTTCCCATAGTGGAATTTCCAAGTGGCTGAGTTCCAGACCATTTTTCATGAAACAATTCCAGAAGCAGAACTGTTCACACGGATAAGTCATTGGAGGAAGACTATGGTCTGTACCAAAATCTAAATATTTATTGGTGCAATGAACATATAGAACAGGGGAACAAGATAAAGATCCTCTAAATCAAATTTTTACAAAAATAAATTATAAGAAAATGTGCAGGTTTTGGTAGCTTATTTTGCTTTACATATATACTGAGTTTGGCTCAGGTAGACCTTATGTTCTTCATTTTGTGTTTGTGCTGAAAACAATGTCAATAACATAAAGATGATTTTGTTACTGCTGAGCAGTGCTTACACAGAGCCAAGGCCTTTTCTGCTTCTCATGTTACCGAGTCAGAGAGGAGACTTGCAGTGCACAAGAAGCTGGGAGGGGACACAGCTGGGACAGCTGACTCCAACTGACCAAAGGGATATTCCATGCCATATGGCATCATGCTCAGCATATAAATCTGAGAGAAGAAGAAGGAAGGGGAGACATTTGGAGTGATGATGTTTGTCTTCCTGTCACCATTACACATGATGGAGCCCTGCTGTCCTTGAGATGACTGAACACCTGCATGCCCATGGGAAGTGGTAAATGAATTTCGTGTTTTGTTTTGCTTGTGTGTGTGCCTTTTGCTTTACCTATTAAACTGTCTTTATTAAACCCATGAGTTTTCTCACTTTTATCCTTCTTATTCTCTCCCCAGTTCTGCTGGGGAGGTGGGGGAAGGTGAGCGAGTGGCTACATGGGACTTAGTTGCCAGCTGAGCTTAAACCACAAAGTGACGGAGAGAGAAAAAGGAGTATTAGCTATATCAGAAGTCTCACGTCCATCTGCTTTGCCAGATTGAATGCAGTGTATTTTAAATTTTAATATTCATGGTTAGAGAGGTAATACTTGAAATAGTGGCTCATACAGAAAATACCAAGGGAAATTTTTCAATAAGAGTGTTAGCTGATACTACTATAATAAATCAACAGAACAGTTCACTCAACACTTCATTTGTTGAGATGGAGAATCAAACACACACTTTTCCTCTTCCTGTCAGGTAGAATAAATATCCCATTTATTTCCTGGGCATTTCAAAAAGTGCCAGACACCTGTATGGTTTAGATCCAACATTAATCATTTCACCACCTGTGTGTCTTCTCATTTACAGCATCTTCCTCCTTTCAGTTCCAATCACTACTGTAATTTCCTATAACATTAGGGAGCAAGTTGTTGCTGACAATATTCAGTTTCTCATTTAATTAGCATAATATTTCTATTTTTAATTTATTTTTAATTTATACCTTGCTCCATTCTTTTCACATCTCTGACAACCTGTTGTTTACACAAGAAATATTTTTTTCTAATAGGTTTATAATAAAAGGATCTTTGGGTATGTTTGTAAAGGAATTTTTATTAATATACATTAACAATATTATGCTCCTTTTTTCACTCTCTACTTTGTCTTTATAATACTACGTCTAATAAATAGAACAGAAAAAAATGAGCTTTATTTTTTTTTTTGCATACTAAGTAACTGTAACCTTTCTGCCAATACTTGATTGGCAGCAAGCAGGACAATGTTCATGTAATTTGGATAGCTGTTAAAACACCGGTTTAACACTCCACCCAAAGACATCAGAGGATTAAACTACATGTGAAGCCCAGTTTCCTCCTATTGCAAACAGAATTCAGTTATACAAGCAAACAATATTCAGTGAAGGAAAATATTACAAAGTAGACAGACAAGGTAACCACACATATTTAATTCCCAAAATACATCTATCATTAACAGTCTTTTTTTTTGGTGAGGCAGTTCTGAGGCCAGCTGGTTGCTTGCTTTTTCCTGCACTGACACTTGACTTGTATATTGTGGTTGTGAAATTTTGCCATGGTAGCATGGATTTCATGTGTTACTCTCTCTTTGCTACCCATTCCCACGCTACAGCTCTGGCAGCATCTTCTGCCACCTCTCGCTCTTAGGCAGATTGCATATAGCACGGAACACTGGCATAACAGAAATTCTTAAATACTTTCTCACACTTCGCAGTATATTAATGACTTTTTGGCAATGTCTCCTGAGTTTCTTCAGATTAAAACTTTTACACTCTGGCTTTAGAAGCTATTGTCTAGAGTTGGAGACACTACTCATCCAAGGTATAGATAGAAACAGCTCCTTGAAGCAGATTGTTATGCTCTCTTATCATCATGAAAGTATTTTTATGAGATAAATGTTTCTCAAACATAATAAAACAAAACATGATCCCATCGATTCCCACATCTCAATTATCTTGCATTTCTCTACCAGATGCCAAAAGTGGGAACATGTTTTCAGTCTTCCTATTTTTCTTGTAAAGGAAGTACCATGTGACTTTTCCTTTAAGCCTTTGTTACTAGGCTTGCATAGGGCTGCAACTGAATCTCAGTATCATATCTCAGCTCTAAACATAACACTGAGATGGCAATCCTGAGCAGTATACTCCATGACGAGCTGCAGCAATCTGCAAGATTTGCCAGTAGTATGGGCCAGTAGTAGGCATTTATTCTATTCTGTAGAATATGAGATGACAGCTGAATGTAACACAATATTTGAAATGGTGAGAGGAACAGCTGGAGTGCTTTTGTTCATCTGAATATTACTGATTCATCTAAAATATTATTTGGCCTTACTTTAGCTACAATCTTTCTCAAAAAACATGCATAGCCTGAGTTCTTACACAGCAGCAGATTACCTTGTTAATTCCTCTAACCTATTTTTTAACTGAATATTGAACAAATTCAGGAGGTGGTCTAAGGTTAAAAAATTTAGGAGGATGTCTAAGGTTAGAAATCACTCAAAACTAGCTAAGAAATGAACTAGATTTTGGTTTATGCATGGGAGAGCAGAACATGGAACTTTGGTAGTGCCTTGCTTTCACAGAGGGATGAAGCATGTAGTTCATTGTGTTGTATTAGTGAAGACTCAGTCTTCATTAGCAGAGGACTGTATACAAATAAAGGGAAATTTTTAAAATGTCACCAGCACATATAATGACATGGGGTGATGAGAAAGCTGCAAAAAAAAGGCAATAGGGACAGCAGAATTGAGAGTGCATCTGGAAGCAACCAAGCGTATTGATTCAAAATCATAACATCTCTTGATATTGATTGGTGTGGGGTTTTTTAAATTAGATTATAGCGTTGTCTTTGCCTGCATTAAGGTTCACTTGCATTCTTAGCCATGAATAACAATTAGCACATTCCACACCCAACCATTCATGCTTCATTTGACTTCTGATAGCTCACAGGAGCATTCACTCCGTAACTTTCCCAAGAACTGAAGTGGGACTGATGAGGCTATAACTTCCTAGATCCTCCTTTAGGCCCTACTTGCAGGTGGGGATGACATTAATCTTTTAGTTTTCTGGGACCTTCCCTACTCTCCACACATCTCAAGAGCTTTCTGTGTAGAAACATTGGTTTTAACTCTGAGGTGAGTGCCCACCATTATTCCAGATACCTATGGCACTCCCATGGGCAAGCAGGGTGCATGGCCCTTCTCACATACCCCTCTGTGTGAACTGCTGCACAGTGGCCTCTCAATCCCTGCTTGCCCACCCTGCTTGCCATGTTTCTGGCTGTTGGCGCTCCATAGGGCCATTTAAATCTCCCACAGTTGCTTCTGTCAGCACCCAAGCTGCATCAGCCTCTCTCACACATTCCTTTTTTTCTAGACAATAAAATAATGAGCACATCTTTGTTTATGTACAAGGTTGGAGATAACACCTTATTACAGTAAATAATGCCCACAATATCTCTCTACCTCATTATAATATCTTCCTCAAAGTTTCATAGTTCCCTGGTGAAAACCATGCACTGCTAACATTGCATCTAGCTATTAATCTCTAAGACTACAGATCTCAGTATCTATAAACCTTAAAAACAGTCTAACCAATAACCACATAAAATGTAGCATATCACTATCTCTATTAAGGAAATTTGAGTTACATTGCACTCCTTACGGTACTACTAAGGAACTTTTAAATTGATTCTACAACTATTGTTAGGTTTAGTGGTTTCATTATGGTCCCACACAACAACTCATCATCGATGCTCTGTTATGCCGGTACTGTGTCATGAATCAACAGAGACAGTGAAAATGCAGTAACAAGAAATATGAGGTTTTTAAATATCACTTTTTTCTTACTGGTTTACATATTCATTTATTTTTAATATGTACCAGAAGGGAGATTTTTTTTCTCTTGTTATCTGCAGATGAAACTGAGACTTTCTGGGAAAGCTTATATAGTGGGGTAACCTAATGAGACCACCAAAAAAAAAGACATTTTTATGAGATATATAATCTAATCTGGGGAACCTTGAAGCATAAGGGCAATATATATTATCTATCTAAAGCTTTACAAGTAGAATCTAAAAGGAAAGCTGCCCAGCTTTTCTTGTATCTTCCACTATGCACTGAATTTTTTTTCAGTATAAGAAAATCGCATTATTAGACTGTAGAAGGATCACTATGCCATCTAACAATCTACCACATGATAAAATACAGACAAGGATACTGTTTAATTCCATGTAATACATTTGTTGAGATCCAACCAAGGGAGGGTTAAGTACTTGAAAGAGTCTGATAATCAAGAAATAGAAATATAGATATACTTAAATGGTAGAGAAAAATTTATCATCATGGACCCAACCATCCAAAAGAGACAGGGTTGCCACAGAATCATGCCCCTATGAAGGGTATTTTTATAAGATTGTATGCAAAACTGCATTCCTTTAAAGGTTTATTTTTGTTTGTTTTGTTTTTTTATTTTATATTTGGAAATTCATTAAACATAGGAAAAAGTAGGATGTACACTTCCTCTAAACTGTGATTCTCTCTTTAAATATAATTATATTATCCCTTACCATAGATTGCAGAAAAGCAAAATTTGAAAACCAAGACTATGAACATAAATTAACTTTTACACTGAAGAAATCTGAAGCTTTGTAAGGGAGGTTTTCATTACTGCTGAGCAATGCTTGCAGATTCAAGAACTTTTCTGCCTCTATTTCTGACCCACCAGACAGCAAACTGGGGGTGCATAAGAAGTTGTGAGAGAACACAACTGGGACAGTTGAATCCAGCTGACCAAAGGGATATTCCATGCCATAGGACATCATGCTGAACATATACACTAGCAAGAAGAAGAAAGAAGGGGGGAGACAGAGTGATGATGTTTGTCTTTCCAAGTAACCTCAAATTGTGATGGAGTCCTGTTTTCCTAGGGATGGCTGAACACCTGCCTGCCAATGGGTAGTAGTGAATTCCTTATTTTGCTTTGCTAGTGTGCTTGGCTTTGGCTTTACCTGTTAAACTGTCTTTATTTCAACCCACAAGTTTATTCACTTTTACTGTTCTATTAGTATCCTGTTAGGGAGAGTGAGCAAGTAACTGTGTGGGGCTTAGTTGACAACTGAGCTTAAACCATGACACTGAGGAAGCTGAAGTCTATTCTCCTGATATCCAAGTCTGTGCTTGCCTTCCTCACTCCCTTGTGGTCTTGAACTCCAGTATTTGTGGTTGCTACTGACAAGACAGTCCTTGAGCAGTTCCTTTTTACTGAACAGCAGATCCTGTGTCAGAATGTTGTCACTGATAAATTTTTATCAGAAGGAAGAAGAATACCCATCCTTGGAGATATTCAAAAGCATAGTCCTGGGCAATTAGTAGAACTAATCCTGCTTAAACCCTGCTTAATCAAGGGGGAATGGATCAGATGATCTCCAGAGGTTTCTTCCAACCTCAGCTATTCTGTGATTATGACAACCTCCAGAAATCTTTGTGACCGCTTACGTTCACTGTTTTACCCTACCAGCAGATATAAGAGAGGGAAAATTTTGCCATGAGATTCAAGATCAGTGATAGAGAACCTTCTTGAAGTTGTTTGAGAAAGCTTCGTCCACTTCTTTGCCCTGATCAGATAGTCTCCCATCACAATATCATTCTTACTAGTCTCCTCTCTGTTTCTGATTCATGCAGGAGCAGTAAGAATTATCTTCTCCTTTTCTTGCTGTTATGTACGAATAATATTTCTAGAATTAGTGTTTCAAAAGATATGTCACTGAGACAACTTCACCAACTGTTGTACATAGGAGATGCACATAGTACTTTTGGCATTTGCTCTGTGATGGTAAGTCTTTGGGGGAAAATCATAAATGGACATCCATGAGATGTATCCAGTTTATATACCAGATCCCTGCACTTCTCAAACAACATTCACCTCTAGTCCTTCCAAATAACTAGCTTAAGAACTACTCATCTAATAACTCCAAAAAATCTTACAAAAGAGTGGATCAGCAAGACAGAGAAGTGAATTTTTATTATGAAATGGGCCATTGAGAAAAAACATAGGTGGAAGAATAAACCTTTCTCAAATATCACACAGTTGTCTGAGGTAGGTTGCCATTTCTTCTGTTTTTTTTTTTCCTAAAATGCATTAGTATGCCAATCAATAATTACAGTAAATGTGTGATACTGTCTCTGTTACTCCAAGATACTTTAAGGTTTTATGTGTGCTATTTGTAAATAAGTGTTTAAAAGAAATAAGCAAATAAATAAACCCATAAATCAGTGCACTCATTAAGTCCAGTTTCTTTTAGTATTCCCAGTTAGGTTTCCAAAAGCTTTAACAATGGTTACCAGCTGCTGCCTTCATGAATTACACAAAAGTCTGTAGAATAAACAACAGTTTCATGACAAAATTTGCATAGCAGTTAACATTACTTCTATTGTCTAACCTAGGAAGTTGGGTGCTATTTCTGCCAGTATTCTTGCAGTTTTCATCTGTTGACTTGGCTCCATTTCAGTTAATCATTTTGTGTTAGTCAGGTTCTACAGGGGTGCATTTTGGAAAACAAGGAAATAAACAGACATGAACATGCTTTTCTGGCAAAAGTCTTTCAGCTGATCCAATTTAGAAAACTGAGTGTGAAATTATAAGCAACTTCAAAAAGCAGTAGAATAGATAATGGAGACCACAACTGACATACTTATATCAATGAAAGTATTACTGTAAGTCAAGGTAATACTGCATCCTGTACCCCTAGTCAAATATGTGGTACACAGTATTTTTCTCAGATGATTTTGAGGAGTTTTCATTTTCCTTTTAATAACTACCATGTTGGGTTTTTTTTCTTCTGAATCTGGTAAGGAAAATTTATGTAATATACCAATGTATATATTTATTTAAGTTCTTTATATAACCTTGATTTTTGTCATGTTTGTTTAAAGTTGGACTATCTAACACTCACCAGTATAAGGAATACAATTTTCTGTATTGCTCTACATCTTCAAGTTATTTTTGATCTCTGGGACAGTTTCAATTACATTTTGGAAAGAGCTAGAAGTCTTAAATGTAATTAAATTCCTAAAATTTCTGTGATAAATGTCACCATGGTATATAGAGAAATCCCAGTCTGTGCCTTTACATAAGGAAAAGGAAGCAGAAATCAATTTTTGCACAAACTTCTTAGGAACACCTTGTTCTGCATGTATTGCATTTACTGATGCATGGTGGCTAGTCTAAATGTCTCTCTTGCCCAGGAGTGTCAAAGGAAATATGGCTAAAACCAGTATTATTTCAGTAGAACATATGGGATCCAAAAGGAATGTGTTCATAGATCACCTGACTTCTTTATTATGCTGTTTGTGCAGCAACATGTTTTATATTAACATTTTCTGATCATTCTCTGTCTTGTAGTTAGGTTCGTGCTTAAGGCTTAGGAGAATGTCAAAACAAGACATACTTTGTGTTTAGTTATTCAAACATAATAACTATGTCCTGAGGGAATTGATTGATATAGTCATTAAGCCACTCTCCATCATATTTAAAAAGTTATGACAGTCAGAAAAAGTTCCTGATGACTGAAGAAAAGGGAATAATGCACACATTTTTAGAAAGGAGGACCCTGGGAACTACTGACCAGTCAACTTCAACTCTGAGTGTGCAAAGAGCATGCAACATACCTTCCTGAAAGACGTGTCCAAACATATGGAAGACCAGTGATTAGAGACAGCCGACATGGCTTCCCTAAGGGTAAACCATGCCTCACTAATCTACTGGCCTTTTACCAGTGAGTCACTGCACCAGTGGAAAGGAGGAAAGCTACTGATTACATCTACCTAGACTTCTGTAAAGCCTCTGCCATTATACCCCACCATATTCTTGCTGCTAAATTGACAAAATGTGAGTTTGATGCATGAACTGTTAAATGGCTAAGGAATTGGCTGGATGGTTGCATCAAAGACTTACAGTTAATGACTCAATGCCCAAGAGGAAACTAAGAAGGAATGGTGTCTCACGAGGGTCCATACCAGGACCAATAAGTCATCAATGACACACACAGTGAGATCAAAGGCACCCTCAGCAAGTACATTTCTAATGTGACAGGAATGGTGCTCCCCAGCCTGATTTTGTTGATTTCTAATAAAAGAAGAAAAGCAAAAATAAATTGGATTAGAGAGAGAGAAAGAAGCTTTATGAGAGGAAGCAAATTTTTGTTTTGCTTGATTTTCCTTTGTTTTGTTTCTGTTTCTTAGTAAAGATTATATAATACTGAATGAAAAAAAGAGTTCAGAGACCAGAGACTACATTCAGTACCTGTCTTTACCTCCTTTGTCTGCCTTTAGGACTTTCACAAGCTTAGATGCACAGTAATCCAGGAACTGTAGAATTGGTGAAAAAATATCTTTCAGCGTATTACACACATTTGGTCTGGAGCTTAGGACATTTCCATGGGACATGTGGATTCAAATCTATTGACAGGCAAAAGGAAATCCCAGTCTCTCACTTTCTGAATCTATGTTTTAATCATCAAGATATTTGCCAAATTTTTGAAGACCTATAATATGATTGCAGATTGGATTCTCTTCAAGATTGTGTTTCTTTTCGCAGATTAGAAACCAACAGTCAATACTTCTTTTGGAACTAAAATTCAAGCGTCTAATCCCACATGATATGCCAGAGAAAAATCTCCTACACAACGGTTAGCTAGCTTCTTAGAATTTTCAATATTCTTCTCAGAGTGCTCCAAAGCAAAGGAGAAAAGTTCTTATTGACTCCTATTTTACCTAACATATCCTTTAATCTGACTTTCTCATACTACATGAAGTGATAAATAGTCAATGCTAATGAAATGCAGCAATCTACATACTCACATACATATTTACATACTCAATTTTAAAAATACGACAGTGTAAAAATGACAATATATATGAAACATTGCATATGAGCATGGACACATATTTTAAAAGATGGTATTTGAATAAATTTAAAGTAAGACATTTTGTATGGTGGTCTAAACAGTATTTTCCCTCTTGAAAAGTTTCCAAAAATTTTAAATTAATATTCAAAATAATCAAAAGTATGGGTTTTAACAGTTATTTAAAACATAGCTCTGATATGGTATTGGTGATTCAATTTTTTGTATCTGGATTCTTAGATAACATTCTGTACATGCTTTTATAAATGCTCATTCTAACTCAAAAAGACAGTGCAATATGTAAATTATGACTTTTTCTGTTTAGAGATACAGATATCTAAAAAAAATAAATCTTTAATACTTATGCCATAGTACTACAGAGAGAATATAACCAGCAGTTTACTAACTCAGAAAAACATCAAGGAAGCTTTTTATTTTCCCCAAAACTTTCTGCAAACCTCTGATTTTATTTAAATAAGAAAGATCTTGAGACTTCAATAGATATTTTTGAGGCTGATTTCTCCAAAGAATGATAAAATCAGGACGAAGAGCTGGTTAAACAGATAGATAAATGGGATGTATTTTCCTTCAAAGGGAGTGAGAGACTATGTTTTTATTGCATGATATTTAGGGGAAAGGTTGGTCATTTTAGTATTCAGACAATATTTGGAAGAGATTACGTGTTTTGGACAGATAATTTTTCAAATAACTTTCATTCCTTGATATGTTTAGGGATTACAACCACTAACATACTGTTCAACAGAGCCAGAGAGTAACTTGATTAACTGCAGTTGTGTGAAACAGATTTGTCTAAGTATCAATTTGCTGTCAACTTGTCTGCCGTCTCCATAAATTATGTATGGAATTGTGCAAGAGCAAAAAACATTTATGTTGATTTTCCAGGATGGGTTCTATCATTTCATTTAATTATGATAAGAAGGCATTTTCCATGACTAACAACTTGCAGTAAATTGCCAGAGCTGCCCATATCAGAATATTTAGTCATGCAATTATGGTTTTTAGATATTTATGTCTGCTCAGCTACACAATCAATAACTGAAGGACACACACCTTCTGCACCTTAACCACTTTACTATTCCACAATAAACAATCTTATCCTGAAAATGAGATTGGCAAGAAAATTCTGAAGCATATTCTATGATTTTAATTATAAGATAATGTTATGCTATAACAGGCTTCCGGTGACATGCACTTGTGTCAGACTTACAAATCCTCCATAAGGAAAAAAAATAATGTGAAGAATTTCACAGTAAAGTATTGATTTTTGATTGCTATTTTGTTGTGAATGTAGGTGGTTCTGAAAAAAACATAACTCCTCCATCTGTTATTAGTATTTGGAATCATTCTAAGCATTCCACAAACAGCAAAAGAATGTAAAACAAACTATTCCACCTAAGTTGAGTTGGTCTACATTGTAATCATAACACTACTGTCATCCAAATCCCTTCCAGATCTTTTGAAGTTACTAAGGGCTTCGACAGTGGCTGGAGAAAATACAGAAAAAGCATATTATCTGGATGTATATAAATGATCTATGTATGTGAATGTGAGAGAGGAGGCTACCTCTCCATATTTTTATGTCTTCTACTGATGGGTACATAATAGAGTATCATGTGATGCAGCTCACTCAGCGTCTATGGCCTTAGATCTTGGTGCTCCTGCTACTGCATGTGGTGCCATGTACAGATCACAGTTCTGGAAACGTCTACTACCATCTCTACTTGCATTTCAGTCTCAGCCTCTCAACCCTAGTTAGGATTTTTAAATCTGGTAATGCCAACAATGGAGTTTAGCTCTGTCTTTGGTCTTAAATCGACTACTTTCTTTCTTGCAAGAAGGGCACATGGCTAGCATTTTATATTTTATACCCTGAAAATGGCTTTTCAGAACTCATTGTATTTAGAAGGTAGTCTTGAAAATTCTGACATCCCCAGAGGAAGGGAATAGAGTAAGTAGCATTTCTGTAATTAGGGAAACTATTTAAATTTTGGCCTTTAACAATTTTAATTGTACTAATATCGTTTCCTTCATTTGACTTCTCTCATATCACTTTTCTCTCTTGTACCAGATATGTGAAGATCAGGGTCACTTTTCTATGCAGTGTTCTGACACCTCTTGCCAATTTAGATCTTCAGTCAAATAAATTTGGTTCTGTATTTTGGAGTGTAGGCTCACATCTGTGATCTTCTGTCCAAAATCCTCATGCTTTGCTTGATTATGTTTGTTTTCCATAGTAGTTTATTGATAATTGCTTTTGTCCAACAAGTTAAGATAGTAATGGTAACACATCTGTCACATTAAATCCTCTGATCAGTCTTACAATAGCTCTTTGTGGAAGAGCCATATATGCCAGGTAAAAAATAAACAAAGTATAAGTAATTTTTTCATTTGCTAAATTTAAAAGAAGCACTCTAAATGAAAATATATCTACCAAGGAGTTTGTAAGCTGGGGAAAGTAAGATGATTCACAAATTTTTATAATATCTTTGAAAAAGCATATCTGTGGAACTTGCCTGTAAACATTATATTTTACATCCTAACTCACCAACCTTATATGTCTATTTTCAGATAAGATGTATGTTTATACAATTGTCAAATGCCACCGACACAGATACTGCTTCACTTTACCGTTAAACATTACATCAATATTGACATTTTGCTTTTTCAAACAAAACGTTTCATGATGCTTATCTCTAAATCCTGTATTAAATCTAACATGGGAACCAGTCTATATACATTCCACCAAAATAAACAATGATGTCTGAATAAAGTTTTTAGTTAATACAAGGTCATCCTCTGTTTCCATTTTATGACAAATCAATTTCACTCTTTCTGTATAAAAGGAAACTACTACTTTTATCATTTTACCCATACTGCATTTCTTTACAGAAAGAAAAAAACCTGCTAGTTTATTAGACATCTCTAGGATCTCTTTCTCTTCTATTTACATTACAGTTTTACTAACACCTTAAAATACTTATCAGAATAAGTC
Source organism: Manacus candei (assembly GCF_025592945.1). Lineage (NCBI taxonomy): Eukaryota > Metazoa > Chordata > Aves > Passeriformes > Pipridae > Manacus > Manacus candei. The sequence continues at coordinate 10,873,110 of NW_026138062.1, forward strand.
AAGACATAACACATACTAAATAATTCAGATCTTGCCTATCAACATTTCTCTTATTTTGTCAAGGACAGCAACAACATGAAGAGTTTTTAAGTAAAATGTGAGGGAAAATATATTTATGAAATTGTTATATCAACCAACACAATATGACAGACCTTGGATAAGCAGATTAATCAAAATGCATTACATATCTCCATGTTCCTGTCCAAGGAACAGGTATGGAACCCAAGAAAGTGTCTTTAGTTTTGTTTTTCAACATAAATCTCTAAGATTTTTGATTTTTTTTAAGATGAGCCCTTTGGGTATCAGAAGTTTTTCACATAAAATTATAAAATACATTAGTTGGATTTTTTCTACATTAAGAATGGGTTTTTTTCTGCCTTGAACATATTATTTTTGTTGATTGAACACAAGACTTAAAGATGGCTCAGGAGCAGAATTCTAAGGGGACCAAAAAATTATCTCTGAAAAATCTCAGTAGCAGAGCAGTTTCCTGAGATTTTACAAATTCATTGAATTAAAATTAGTTCATTTAAAAAAAATAATTATATAAACAAAATTAAAAGTAAAACTTTGGATGAAAATTCAAAGTAGGACGACCTCCCAATAGTTTATTCTGCTTTCAAGTACAAAAAGCATTACACATACTACTTTTAATAAATCCATCACATTCAATATTACATTAGATAGTATGAATATATGAGAGAATAAAATATAAAACTTTTACCTCCTTTTCATCACTACTCCCACACTAATTTCTAAAATAAAACTCAACATTACAAAAGTAGAAAAACCTCTGTTAGAATTTTCATAGTTGTTTTAGATTAATATAGATGCAAAGCAAGAAAATTTTATTTAGTATGGACTCTACCGATATTCTGAAAGATCACACACAGCTGTTTTAAACATAATTTTTATATAAAAATAGGTAAAGGTTATAAAGAGCCCTAAACATTAGAAAAAAAGGAATTTTCAGACTTTTGATGATGACATACTTTAAAAACTACCTCCTCATTAAAAAAAGAAAAAAAAAAAAGAAAAAAAAAAACCAAACCCCAGAAAAAGTGAAGCAAAGGTTATAATTATTATTTAACATGAATACTGACTGAATATGTCTTTGCTGTATTACACAAACATGACATTACAACTGCTTGTTACTGTGGAAAGTGCACTTTTACTTACTGCTTGTCATTAGGAAACTAGCACCCTACGCTTTGTTACTTAGTGTTATTTTGGGAAAATCGTTGACCCATGTCCTCTTAAATTTTCAAAACCCTAGCGTTTGAAACTTTAGGATTTTGTTTGTTTTTCAAGCCATTTTCAAGACTTTTTAGCCGCACAATTTGAATTTCAAAAGTTATGAAATCTCTGAATACTTCTGCTTGCCTATCTAACTACATCCATGAGTGATATACATCTAACAGTGAGCATATATACGTCTACCAATGAGTCTTTGAATACTTGAGCAGCAAAGATGCCTGGACTTAAAAGAATGATAGTCAGACTCTGCAACTAAGCAAAAACTCATCAGTTAAGACCAAAGGGAGAAGTTTGGACTAACAGTCTCAGAAATCTTGAAAAAAAGTGTAAGGGAAGCTATTTCTTGTCTCTGTGTTCACAGTGTTCATGCCACTTTTATGAATGTGTTGCTGGGATCTAAGAAATGGAGGTTATTAATAAAGGCAATTTCTTACTGAGTGCTCTACATAGAGAAATGACAAATGTGTACATCCAGAGATACTGTTCCCGTGGAAACCATAATTCAGCCACTTCGTACACATATATTAAAGAATATGTTTATGAAAGGAAGATGAGATATGGTTTCTTTGGGAACCATAACATTGACGTTACTGACTTTTGTGTGTGCTAAATGTCAACCATTATTTTGCATTAATATATTTTGTATATTTCTTTATTGCATTGTATTTGCTGAATTGGGCACTGCATGCTTCTATAATGAAAGGTTATTCTGTAATATTTTCATGCAGAAGATAAGATAGCAACGAGAGCATAAACTTCAAGTTTTCACTTGCAGGTTATTCTTTCAGTTGTCAAGCTTGGAGGTGAAAGATCATGTTTACTTACAGATCTGCAGAGCAGCAGAACCATGATCTCTTTATTTTAGGAAATTACACTAATAAAAACATTACAGAAAAGAATCTACCTTGTAACATTACACTGTTAGCTTTCATCTTCATTATAAACAGAAGTTATAGATGCAGAAATCTAGAAAGGAACTTGTCAATATTCTTATGCTAATGAGAGTTTAGTGGTTTTGTCAGATAATGAATAATTTCAAATTTACGTAATGCTCTTGTTACATCACAATACCTAAACAAGACCTACAAGGCCTGAATATTTAACAACTCTTACCTAAAAAGGCAGTCTAAAACTAAATCAGGCATTTACCTTGCAGGTTCAGTTGCATTGTAAATGAAGTAGTAGAAAGCTGACAAAACAATAAAAGAAAAAAAAAAGTTTTTCAAATTGCTTCAGATGACTGAAACATGTTTCATCACAAGATTTCAGGATAAGAATGTACACGTAAAAAAATTAGAGGACAGAAGTGCAAACAAAATCTATATATTTTGGTTTTCTCATACCTGTTTATATCATATTTAAACTTAATGGGGTGAACATGTTAGTTTGCAGCTTCCAAGAGTTATTGTAACCCCTTTTTTCAAATACACAAATATCTAGTGACTGCTGTTCTTTCTATGGAAACAGTTTCTGATACAAAAGTTTGTGACTGGATTAAGTGTAAAGCCAAAAATCCATCATAAAAATTAAGTATTTTCTTAGCATGGAGTTCTAAGTATTAGAGAACAAAAGAAGAAACCATATTTTGGCTCTTTTTTTTTTTTTTTTTGGCATGGAGTTGGAAAATTGTGAATCTGCTCACCCAGAAGACGGATTTCAGAAGTGCTTCTGCTAAACCTGAGCTGATAGCCTCACCCCTGCCAAGTGAACTATCAGTTTAAATCCCACCCCAAAGACCTATGGTGGCAGACGGAATGACCAGAACTCAACACCTCTTTCTTCTCCTTACTTCAATTGTTCATTCATGCTATACTGGGAACAAGCATAAACTAGGAAACGACTAGACAATTCCTAATTGCGGTGATTCGGCTCTGGTTAGCAGTGAAGCTCCCACATAATCACTTGCTCACGTACTTTCCCTCTCCCTAGAAGAAATGGGAGAGGATGGAAAGAACAGGAGTGGGAAAACTTGTGGATTTAAAAGATAAGAGGAAATTAGTTCAACAATTACTGTTGTGGGCAAAACAGATTAACTTGGGGAATTTAACTTAATCTATTGTCAGTTAGGATAACCGAACTGGTTCCAGTACTGGGAAACAAAGATTTTGTACTGATTTTAGTCGGGATGATTTTCTTCATAGTATCTTGCATGCATTGTGTTTTGGATTTGTGACCAAACCATATTAATAACAGTACAAGGTTTTAGCCGTTGCTAAACAGCGCTTACAAAGTGTCAAGGCCTTCTTCATTTCTCATACTGCTCTGGGAGCAAGTAGGCTGGGGATGGGCAAGAGGTTTTGGAGGGGACACAGCTGGGACAGCTGACCCCATGTTGTGTTTTAATGGCAACTAAGTACCATGGAGTCTCTGACTCACTCCCCCTTGCATCACCCCTCCACCGCCTCGCCCCTGGTAGGATGGAGAAGAGAATCAGGAGAGGGCAAAACTTGCGGGTTGAGGTAAGAGCAGGTTAAAACTAAACTAAACTAAACTAAACTAAACTAAACTAATGAGGATGAGGAGGAAGAAGAGGAGGAGGAGGACAAGGAGGAAAAGAAGGAAGGAGAAGGAGGAGGAAAAGGAGGAGGAGATAACAAAAAGAGAGAGAGAAAAACAAAACCCAAGAAAGACAGTGCAGAATACAATTGCTCACCACACACTGACTGATGTCCAGCCCACCCCCGAGAAGTAATCAGCCCCTACTGGCCAATTTTCCCCATTTTATATACTGAGCATGACATTCTGTGGTATGGAATATCCCTCTGACCAGTTCGGATCAGTTGCCCTGGCCATGCCCCCTCCTGTGTTGTTGTACACCTCACTGGCAGAGCATGGGAACTTGAAAAGTCCTGAACTTAGGGTAAGCACTACTTAGCAACAGCTAAGATGTTGTTGTGCTTTTAACATTATTCTCATATGAAATCGAAAGAACATGGCACTGTACCAACTACTAGGAAGAAAATTAACTCTATCCCACTCAAACCTGGGACACCTCAACTGACCAAAGTTGTATCCCCTACCGTATGACACTGTGTTCAGAGGTAAAAACTGATGGAAAGAATGAGGAAATGGATATTTATAATTATGGTGTCTATCTTCTCAAAGTAACTTTTATACACAATGAAGCTCTGCTTTTCTGGAAATAGCTAAACATCTGCCTGTCAATTGGATATAGTGAACAAATAACTATTTTTTTTTGCTTTTATTTAAGATTTTGGTTTATCTGTTAAACTGTATTTCAAACCACAACTTTTCTTACTTTTACATATCTGATTCTCTTCCCATAGCCACTCACTGTAAGCAAGTGATTGTGAGGGAATTAGCTGCCTGTCAGCTCCCCATCAGGAGACAAACATTTAAACGCGGATGGAAAAATAAATTTCTTTCTGCTTTCCCAGGCTCAACTACACTCTCAGCTTTACTTCTCTTCAAACACCTAATCACTTCCTAGTCTCCACTTCACTCCTTCTTTCCCGACACCTCTTCTCTCACCGTGTTATCACTGCAGGTTACACCGTCCCTTCAGTGAAGGAACTGGCTATAATCTCAGTCAGTGCAGAGCTGTTTCTTTCACTCTTTATTTCTCAGTTTTAGGGGTTTTTTTTTTTAGCTTCTTTCTTCCAAGCTTCCTATGCTCAGGTATAGTTCCTCCACATGACACAGCCCACTTTTGGTGGTGTCCCTGTTCTTATTTGAGCTTATCCATGGACTGCAGTCTCTGTGGGGCTGGTACATGCTCTGGCATGGTCCTCTACAGACTGCAGCTCCTTTGGGGATGTGGCTGCTCTGCCATGGAACACCTCCTGCTACACTGACCTTGTTGTTTCCCTCTTCTTCTTTTTCCAGCATTTTCTTCCCTGTCTTAAATATCTTTCCAAAGAGGTGTCATGAATTCTTCCAACTGTCTCACATTTGATCTGAAGTGGGTCTGTTGCTGAGGTGGTTGGAACTGGCTGTGACTGGCTGGGGCCCTAGCTTCTTCAGCAGATACCAGCCATGAGAGTTTTTTAGCTCAAGTTCAGTGCTAAGTTAATGTATTTCATATATTTACATATCTTCCTACATTATATCAAACAGGTATTACCTTAGACTATGCTTTAGTGGACATTCCTATTTTGGAAATGGATGTACAAAAAAAGAAAAAAATTAAGAAAAGCTAAAGAACTTAATCTAGACTGTTATTTGACTATAAGTTTGCAGTAGATGCCTGCAAAGATGAGCTCGCTCTTCTATCAAATATTATCACAAACAGTCCTGCAAAAGTCAGTGAGATTTTTCATGGAGCAAGATGCTGCCAATTTTAGTCTGAGTTATCAGAATCTATCCCATAATTATTACAGTGAACCATTAAAGTCTTGACATTTATCGCACTGTGGTATTTGCCATTACTGAGGCATTCGCAGTTCCTCTAAGCTTGAATGGGAAGTACTGCAAATACCATATGAAGTTTAACTACCATCAGTAGTAAATGTCAAGATTTTAATGGTACTTGCTCTACACATAATATGAATTTAGAACTGAAAATGATCAAAAAAGTCTAAGTTCTGAACTGAGTTTGGTTTTTTGCATCCTGCAATTTCACAAGTTTAAGTTACACATGATATTTATTTCAGGTTTGTGGAAACTCTTGAAGACTTCGTTGTCAATAATTTAACAGAAGTTTCACTTTCTTAGAAGCTCACATCATGCATAACAACACTCTACATAAGTATAGCCAGTAAGCACAAACATTATTGTATAGTTTAAATAACAGTTAGTAGTATGTTTTATAATAATATAGTGTAATTAGTTTTGAAAATTGTCCTTCATTAGCTAAAAGGAGCTCTATAAAATTCCAAACTATTAACTGATGTTATTGTAAGATGCTATCTATAACAGATGTGAAGAATATTAGAAGCTTTAATATTATTCTTAGAGAGTCAAGATAAAATATGCGCAGGTATAAACACACACATGCACAGACATGTTTGACATCAGAGGATTCTCATACCACAATTTTGTAAGCCTGCAAGCTCTATTTTGGACACAAGCCTTGTTTATCCATTTCATTCCTCGCACACTACAGGGGAAACTGTAAAATAGCTAAAATTCAGTAACTGATAGCATTTGATTAAACACGGACAATTCGTAAACCTCAGCAAGCCTCCCAGGTTTGAAGTATCATTTCAGGAGGAAGAGTGAAAGACAGTTAATAGAAATCAGAGCAAACTAACAGAATTAAAGAAGCAATGCAACCTGTTCCTACATTTATCTGCTAGCCTAAAGTGCATCAGACTGCAATTCACATCAGGTATCCAAGAAAAGTGGTGCAATTTCCAGTGATATGTAGGAGACCTGAGGGGTGACTTCAGCTATATCCTTAAAACTGAATTAATGCATTGCATTAATTACTCACCATCATGCACCGTAAAAAATACTGTTCATGAAAAACGAAGTGTTTTCTTGCTTTTTTTTTGTTTTGGTTTGGATTTTGGGGGGGGTTGTTCTTATTTCTGGTTTATCTATAGATTTATACAAGGTACAAACCAGTTCCAATTCTTTATCTAGTTTTCTAGTAATTCCTTTAATTAATTTCCTTTCATATCTAGAGATCAGATGACCGTTCCGACACTCAAAAGATTATTATTGTGCAGAAAAACTATATAGCATATAAACTATATACAATGCCTGATACTTCAGTTAAAGAAAACAATAACAACATTGTTAATCTTCCTGAGTACAGACACCCATTTATTATCGATGATGTTTTTCAAGTGGAACTGGAGAGTTTGCCTGGATTTTATTCAGGTCACAAAAGAAACAAATCTTGAAGAATTAAAGAAATTTTTTTTCATGATTCATACAGCATACATTCCTATCCATGGACATGGATAGAATGAATGATGAAGATATTTAAGGTATAAAGACAAAGAATATTTAGGAATAATTTCTACTCAATAATGTTTACAGCCTGCTATCTAATGCTTCACAAAGTTGGAGTTTTAATTAATAAAAGCCTTTTCATGTGCACAGCACATGTAACATTTTTAATTACTATCCTGTGCATAATGAATATTAAGCCAGATATGTATACACTTACTTATATAAAACCTATTTTTTCTCAACATTTACAAAAAAACCCCAAAAACATAAAAATAATTTTTTTCCTATATGACAAACAAACCATTTTAGTCATGACCAGTCCTTGAATATTTACATGTTCGGTAGAGACAAGAAAAAAAAATTTCTTATAAAGTTTTCTCCTTAACTTCATTTTATTAACTTGAATAGTTGATAGCAGATATGTATTTTCCATCAAGTCCATCACTGCAAAGAAAGACAAAATATTAAAAAAGGATCATTTATTTACCCCATGATGTTCTTGTGGTGAAACGCTAAGCATCAGTTACTGGTTATCATTCATGCAATTTTCTGACTCTATTAAAAATGCTTTGAAAAGCATGGAAACAGCTTTAATTACTTCTATAGAAACTTGGTCCCATCTTTAAGTAAAAAATTGCTGTCATTCATTCAAAAAAAAATAGCTAGACTTTTAAATAACCATGAATACATGCCTGAGAATAAAAGGTTCTTTAATACTCTAGGCAGTAGCCTTCTATTATTAAATATCAATCTCCATATAACAGTTATTTAGAAAAATATACTCAAGGCCATGTGTACGGTTTAATTAATAAAGAAACAACCACTGAGAATTGTTACTGCACATTATCTTATATAGTCAGAGTCTTCACTCTTTTCTTAATTGCTTTAAATAATTTTGAAGTGTTTTCTTTAGTTCCTTCTTTATTTGTCCTGTTCTTAAAACTGATATAAAGCAAAAAAAAATGTCCCCTGGCTTGAAATGGGATAAGTCCACTGGGAGAACATTCAGCATAATAGATTGAATAGAATTGTCTTAAGAAATCTCCGGCATCCTCACATGGTTTAAAAAATGTTTTTTACTTCATTAGGTTGGTACAAATAAAGCACCATTGACCATGGTGCGAACATGGAAACACAGCTCAGACATGGGTATCTAAATTTTGGTATTTGAGTAAAGTTTTGAGGTCTGCAAAGCTATTGCAAGGACCTTGAGTGCATCTTCTGACTTCTAGGTGTTTGCTGGCCTGGGTCCAGATCCAGCTGGGAAAGAGCCCAGTTAACAACCTTGGGGAAAATCATTGTGACGAAAGTGGACTTGGTAGGACCTGCATCCCTGCCCTTACAAAGGGAGCTGTCCTGCTGGGACTGGCCTGGCTTTCAGCCTCTGCTGTGTCACAGCCAGAACCCACCCTACAGGGTAATGTTCTCAGCCTTCCCCCATCTGTAGGGAAGCTCCCAGTGCCCAGGCTGGGCCTGTCCCAGTTTTCCCCAGCTGCCCTATTCCCTAGGTAGGTCAGTGAAACAGGTCCTGGCTGCCAGGCTCTGCTCTGGTGGCCCCTGGGGAGCCCCTGATGCCCACAGGCAGCCACATGCTGCACCTTCACAGATTCCGTATCAGTCAGCAACATGCATGGTCATCCAACTGGCTGCTGGAAAATGGGTAGAAACTCAGATTACTACATTTCTTACTTCTTTCTTCTTGTTTTGTTAGAAGTGCTCAAAAAGTACTCCAGAAAAGCTTCAAGGTGATTCAGAGATCACCTAGGCAAAAAGGATTTTAAAAGTTAGCAGTTAAAAAAAAACCCACAAAAATCCCAAACCAGCAAACAAACATACAACCCCCAAACAAACAAACAAAACCAAGATCCATTGAGGACATTTGGAAAGAACAATTGTAGGAACTGGGACCTTAGAAGGAAAATTGCAATATCTGGAAAATATCTATAGAGTGAAATAATATTCATGGAGTAACTATTCTTTTATTTCCACTGATAAGGACTAGGTAATGAAAACCTAGGCCTCTACCTATGTCCTGGTATACAATCCCTTACAGATATGCAAAGCAAAACAAGGCTAGTGTGGGACTTACCTGCCTGGGGAGTTTCTGGAAAAAGTGTGTAAAGCCTATGGCTGTTGTCATCATCCAAAGTCATGGTAAATTGACAGGTTGTAAATAGAATCTTCTGCAGATGAGAAAAGTAGATTACTTGAGAGGATTGCTGCATATAGAATAGGTGAATGGAATAACCTGCAGAGGGAGTAGGCTGATGGATACTTTTCATAACTGAAAGGACTCTCTTATCAACAATCTTAATAAAATGAGAATCAGAACTACATTTTCTCAGGAATAAGGGAAGAACATGACTCAACATCTGAGAGTTTCAAACTGATTTACAAAAGTCAGTAATAAGGATGTGTAAAGCTAAATGTCTAAAGTTAATTTTTAGGAAAATTAGCATCCTTATCTGTCAGAATGACATACTTCAGAAATGTGCTGCCTGTCTCCTAATATTCAGACTCTTGAATATTAATATTATGGACTGATGAGAATTTCCTGGCTTTCTGACTGGAATATAATGATAGCTGCATAGTATCAAGTGATGAAATTTTAGTGGATATTCTATAAAATCCTCACATATAAGAGTAAAGGCATGAATTACCCATCCTGGAGACAAATGTTTACCTATGGATGAGCTCTTAAAGAGGCCTATATATTGTACAGACATTTAGTTTTTGGACTTTCAAACATCTTTGGACTGGAAAGTACATAGGGAAATAGAATAAAACACAAGTGCATTTAGACAACTACAGAAATAAAACAATTAGGATTCAAATTCAAAGACAGTATAGGGTATTGTAACTAGGAAGAAATAATCATCTCTACAAATACAAAAACAAACCAAATCTAATGGGGAAAAGAAGGAGGAGGCTTATGCTTGCTGGGTTTAATGAAACTGTTTTGTTAGATAGGTGAAAGAGGGGTTTGGTTTTGGTTTGGTTTGGTTTTAGTTCACGTCTCAAGTCAGATGTAACCTTGGAAATTCAAATCCTCTCCCTACTACACTCTAAAAAATATTAAGGAGAAAAATCCAGAAGATAAAGACAGACAGGTCTAGGAAACACAAAACTGTTCCAGGCTGCCTATTCTGTGGAAGAGAAATCTGAAATGTAAGTTCTCAAATACTTAAAAGACATCTGTAAAGCGGAAGAGGAGGTTGCTGAAAATATTTGAATTGGACAAGAATTAATGAACTTAACATGGACTGAGCATTTGTGCAGTGCTTTCAGAAGTTTATACATGTTCTAGGTAAACAGTGGAAGAGATTATATAAATTACGCTGTAGAAAACAGTTCTAGACTCTGCATTCCCTTTTGCAGCTTTTCTCTAGCATTACTTGTGAATAGCATATTTCACTGTAGAGTTGCAGGTGAACTTGCTGACCTCTTTAAATCTTTTACAGACTTGATTTTTTATGAATTCTCAGAGGTAATCACTGAAAAAGGCTACTATTCTTTTTTTCTTGTTTATTTCTTTCTTAATAATGCGCAATTTAAAAACATTTTTTCTTGATTTAATCATCTGCTCTCTTTTTCTCACTAAGACAAATTCATGTGTTTAGCTTTAGATTTTTCATAAGCTGTCACACATAAAATACTAATCTCAAAGTGAGAAAGTTGTTACTCTGGAGGTTCATTTGCTGTTGTAATTAAAAAGCTTAATTGTTCAACATTTAAAATATTACTGTTCTAGTATTTTTTTCTAAATTCAATGTACAAAACTATTCTTGTGAACAAAGAATTTTATATTTACTGTTTTATCCATTTCCATTTATCGGTTTGCTTAATGGATGCTTTTATCCAGGTGGTGGGTGTTTGTGCCAAAGTAATTTCTTCAAACAATAGAGTTATGTTGATTTGGATTGCATAATATTGGTTTGCATTGCCTGAAGGTCTGACTTCTACCTTCTTTTTCTTCCTTTTTTTTTTCCCAAATACTTTGTGCTCTATCACCAGGATGTCCAAATTCTGTGAAATTAAACTGTTACTGAGGGAAAAGAAATCTAGGAGGGGAAAATCCTAGTGAAGAGATAGAGATGGATCAATTATTTCTGCTGCTGTTAGTGATTTACAAAATCCTTTTGTTTCTAATGGTTCTTAGTTGTTAGTTTGCTCTTCAAGTAGAAACTGTATCCCAAATTTTTCTCAGGAAAAATAGAATAAAGACCAAATTTGCATGCAGGCAAAGTGAAAAGGAAAATTCCTTCAGAGAAGTCAAATAGTAACACTGATGGAAACATTCTTTAAAGAAAAAAAATTTCCATTAAGAAAAAAACATAGTGCTAAAGTGGACACTAATTCACAATTTTCCTTTATAAAAGTAGAAGCTAAATTTCAGTTGGCTTCATATGGATAATCTTTAAGAAAAAAAAAAACACCAAGCAAAACTGAAAATTTTTGAACACTTATTCCTGTATTTGGATACACCATTATGAGCATAAATGTGTTTAAAGAACAAGCCTTCTCAGTATCGGACTGTGCACATTTGTGTTAAATAATAAAGAAGGAACAACACAAGGGAATTAGCACTACAGTAGAAATGGAACAAAACCAAATTATTCTCTAGAAAATAAAGAAAAGCGAAAATGCATTTCAAGGTTATAGATTTTCTAGCATTTATAGCTACTAAGGAAATATTATGTGATTAAAATAATACAAAAACCCATTTGCTTCTCATTACAGAAAATATTCCAAAACAAACCTACATATGAATTCTTTACACTTGTAAAAGCCAGCAGTGTGCAATATAGAGAATCTACTGTTTGCTTTTACAGATTCAATTTTAACTGCCATTTTAAAGGATATTCTGTTGAGGTGGGTTGACCCTAGAGTTGGACATAATTACCTACCAAAGGTGGTCCAACACTCCCCTTCCTCCACTAGACAGAGGAGGTAAAATATAACAAAAGGCTCATGAGTTGAAATAAGGACAGACAGTGGGTTTGTCTTGGAGCTAGTTGGCGTTGACTCCATCAGATATAGGAGAAGCTTCTAACAGCTTCTTACAGAAGTCATCCCTGTAGCACCCCTGCTACCAAAACAAACACAATATAGCTGTTTTCAATGCTTATGTAGATATTTTTTTATATTACAAAACATTTAAAAAGCTGATATCACTGAGGAGTTGAGACACATAGGGAAGTATGAAAATATCAGAATCTTAGTTTTACCTAAAAATATATAAATTCTATACCAACATTTTTTATTTACTTTAATTAATTGAACACTAACACATAGGGCTAGTTAACACTGTGGACATACAGATGTTCTCCTCCTTCACCTTGACTTGTAAAATACATTTAGCGGAAAAATTAAAAATCAATGTCTCAGGAATTTCCGTGCGTAGAAACACCTCTGTATTTCAGGAGAGATTGGGTGACCAATGAAAAGGTCCAGAGCAAAATTTGGACCATTAAAGTTTAAAAATAAAACCAAAGCTAAGAAAATTCTCTTTCCTGAAAAAACAATAATACTTTTCTTACATTCTAAGGTAATTTCAGTATATTTTTGGAAGGGTCTGACCTGTGATAATATGTCACTCATTAAGTCCCTCATATCAGCTTAAGTATAGAGGTATTTTCTCATGGTGGGATTGTGCTACTCTTGCAGTAAAATGTTCAACAACATAGAGCATGAAATTTGCATAATCACATTCACAAGTTTTTCTTCATTTTTGGTTAGTATATAGATAATTAGATTATTATCTAAACATGAAAAAAGATTTGATTATATAAACTGGGGCATCCATTGAAAAATCAAGAGTAGTCAGTTGTGCTATTTAATATTACATGACTACTGTTCATTAAGGGGTATTCAAAAACAGTTTCAGAAGTAAATGAGACATTCCTAACACCCAAAACTTAATACAATTGCATTACAGAGTCAAAGTATAATTCAGACTGAAACAGGCCTTGAAAGGTCAGAGAGGGTTGCTAGGGCTTTGTCCAGTTGGGTCATTGAAATCTGCAAGGATGGAGGTGACACAGCCTCTTTGGTCAATCTGTTCTAGAACCCTACTGTTCTCATGGAGAAGTTTTTGTGCTATCTGAAGCACTTTTATTTCAAATTTTCTCCTTTGCCTCATTCTTCTGCCACACACAGCTGGGAGAAACCCAGCTCCATCTCCTTTCTGACATCCCACTAGGCACTGTGGGCTCCTGTTACGTTCTCCATCACCAACGCTTCCGCAGGATGAACAAATCCTTCGGACTCCCCCCACAGAGTAAGAGTCCAGCTCCAACCAGCCTAGTGGTCTTCCACAGAACTTCTTCCAAGTTATTTACTCTTACAAATTATTTGCTCCTTTTTTTTTTCTTTTTGGTGTGTGTGTAAATATAAACAGGTGTATTATCTGATTGTAGCTGAGTAGAAGGAGTTAATTACTTTCCTTGACCTTTTGCCTGTGTTCCTATTCATATAGCCCTATATGCAGCTTACTGTCTTTTTTGTCAGGGTTCCTTGCTGGCTCACATTCAGGTCACTGTCCTCCAGGACCCCCAGAGAGCTGCCACTCTCTAGATCATCACTCACCAGTCTGTATTCTTGCCAGAAGATTTTTTTTTTCCAGAGTATGAACTTTGCATTTGTCCTTGTTGAATTTCAGAAGGTTCTGTCAACACATTTCTCCACATAGACAATGTCAGCACTGACCTTCAGTGTATCTTCTGGTCCCTCCCAACTTGGTGTAATTTGCAAATTTTAATGAGGGTGAACTGTGTCACCTCCTTAGTGTCATTGAGAGAGGTATTAGACAGGACATATTCTCATTCAGACTCCTAAAGTACTTTTTATCAACATCCAACCCATTAACCACCATCCTCTGAGCCCAATCATCTGACCAGTTTTTTTATCTATTGATCTGCCCAAGCCAAAACATCCCAACTTCTATATAGGAAGTTCTTCTATATTTGAGACAGTATTAAAGCCTTGCAGAATTAAAGACAGATTTCATCCACAGCTCTCCGTTCTTCTGCAAATGCAGTTATTTTGAAGACAATCAAATGTGTCAGGAATGATTTGTTCTTGGTAAAAATTCATGCAGTTAGAACTCACCTTGAGATTTTTCCAGGAACTTCCATAAGACTGACCACACTATAGTTTCTTAGATTAACCTTTTGGGCTATTTTTAAGATGAGTGCAACATTTGCCTTTCTCCAGTCACTGGGGATATTCTCTGATTTCCATGATCTTTTGAAGACAACAGACCAGAGCCTCGGAATGACACTGGCAAATTCAATCAACACTCACAGATGCAGTCTGTCAGGTGTCACAGTCTAGTTAGGGTTGAATTATGAACCAATCCTCCTCCCTATCTGGTAGTTCCTCTCCTCCTTAAACCCTGTGTCTAAGCACAAAGAATCCAGAGGCTTTGTTCATTAATACTGAGGCAATGGTGGTACTGAGTATCACAGCCTCATCCGTGTCTTCAGACACTAAATTGATCATTGCTGGGTTTCTGTTTTTGTTAAGAAGCTCTGAAAAAGACTTGGCTTGTGAACTGTAACTGTGTGAAACTGATGTCCAAAATATTTGCATATATTCAGAAGATTATCCCTAACTGGAGGAAAATCAGTCACAACTCTTTCCACTACATTAACAAAATGCTTTGGAAATCTTTCCTGCTTCTTATAAGCTATAAGTCTTATACTAGAATCAGTAAGTTATTACCCTCTTTAACCAAACACAATTTAAAGGATCTATTTAGCATTTTCCCGTCAATTTGTTGCCAATATCTTCTAAGTTGCATTAAAACATGCTAGTATATTTGCTCATAAGTAGAACTATCCTGTAAGTAGGACCTAATAAGATATGAAATAGCTACTTTACAAGAGTAAATTCACAATTTTTCCTCATACACTGGATCAAAATTCATAAAAAGGATCCCACAGAGAGTTTCCAAGTAATTTGGACTTAACAAACACAAAAATATAATATTGTGTGTTAAAAAAGATCTTTTCCATTGTTTCTAAAATTAAGCATACCGAGTATCTTAGAAGTATTATCTTTACTCATCCAAACGAAAAAATGAAAACACCTGTAATCACCGGTAAAAGTGAATGTGATCAGCAGCCTATCCAAGCAAGTTAACTTGTTTTCCTGTATGCCTGATTTCTGCTTACTTTGGTTCTTAATCCCGTAGAAGGAATTGCAGGGATATGCATTTTTTCTGATTTATGTCAGTTAAAGTATCTGTTCTAGGAACCATGAGCAGATCAATTGCATAACCAGAACCTTTCCTTTCAGTTAGGGTTTTGGTTTTTTTTAATGTCAGATGATATGCAGAATATGCTATGAGCTTTATAAATCCATCACATATTGTCTGTCTTTTCTAAGGAATATAAGTCCTGAGTAAATTTAAAAAAAAAAAAAGAAAACACAAAAAAAAAAATGTTAAAAACAAATGCCACAGAAAGCACCCAACAAAAACCAACCAAGAAACCCTAAAAAACCCAAACCTACAACAAGAGAACAAAGTAGAACCTCACATTGTGTGACAATAAAATTCATGATAGCACTCAATCTCGGTGCAGTCTTTCTAAATCTTTGAAACTTCAGATAAATTACCCACTTCATCACCATATGAGTATACTTATGAAGAAGCCCATTCAAAATATCTTAAATACTATCAGTTTTTTATTTGGTTCTTTTCCTTGACCATGACCATTTGTTTTAACTTCAAAGTTTTAACACATTTGAACACATCTTGCCTGTATTAAACATAAGTTTTCTCTGTCTCTGAATTTTCATTTATGCTCACAGGTTGTGCAAATTTTTGGAATCTCTACGCTTTCTAAAAGACTACAGAACAGAAATCTCTCACCTGAGTGAGCAACATATAGAACAAGGACTAGGCTTTGCTAATCAGACACAGGTACATTGTGAAGAGTCTCTGCAGAATACTGTGTGGATGTTTTTGCCTAAAAACTCCTTGACAGGCTACTGCCTTGATCATTGTAGGCATAAGCTTTGCCACTCTCAATATTACATTCCCAGGCTTTAGTTATTGATGAGTGTTACTTATATATCATATGATCACTGATCAATCATTTAAATTTTTTTTCATCACAATATACTGAGAAGTAGGAAAGCTATATAGCTATTTTGTACTAACTTCTTCAACCCATCATTAAAATATATATATATATATAAAATCAAATTCCAAAGTAACTGATGGTCATACTCTTAGGGTATAACCCTAAGAGTATGGAAATAAATAGTCTTTTTAAAACTTCTTAGATACTTAACTGCCATTCCTTTTAATGTATTTGAAATATTTCATTATAACCAACTTCCAGGAGGAATCCATATAGTCTGAAGCATAGTGTAGAATGAAATAAAGAATCAACTTTTCTATTCTTTTTGATGAATAATGGCATCTGCATAAGGGGGAAAAAAAGGCAAAAAGAAGCATTTGTATCTCACATAGTCCTTGACAGATGGTCTGCTGAACACACTAATTCCTTGCCTGCTAGGAATCCTAACTATTACTTTAAAAGAAGTAATGTATGTAATTAGTAATGGTTTCCTCTGACATAGTACTAAAAAATAATTAAAAATAAGAAGAATTAAAATATTTCATCATTTAGTTTTCACCTGAAAATCTGTGGTACAACTGATTATTCTGGATCTCAATGCAAACAAAATCCTTTGATTATACAGTACTGAAAATTGCTGCATTGTACTAAATACTATACTTTCATTCCTGTGTTTTCCTCAGTCTTATGTGTTCTTTGTGCTAGCTATTCATCTTACATTGAATTCCACATGGACATCACAGAATAAAATTGCAAATTTAGCCACTTTATTAATAAGACGGGAAAAGGCAGACTTTTCCATCTGAAAGGATAAAAACCTGACAGAATTTTATAGAAGGGTACTGTAGAGTTCTGAAGTAATTTCAGAGGAAATAAAATCATTTTGAGGGGATAATAAAACTTTTTTAAGCACTGTTTGTATACTTCATGATTTGTCATGAAGTACATTTGTCAACTAAAAAGAATGTTCGCACTAATTACATTTACTATGTCCACAAATGAGTAATAATTATCAGTGATTGGTATTACTGGAATACCACATTGGATATAATACAGTTTGCAAATCAATCTAATATATTTCTGCACATTGTACTAAGATCTCTCTTACATGCATATTATGCAGTCATGTAGACCTACATATTAAAATCAGAACAAATTTATTTTACACACTGTCATGACTAAACTAAATCTGGTTCAAGATGCACATTTAAGAATCTCTATCTTAAATAGAAATCAAATTCCACTTGTTCATAGACACACCAGTTTCCAAGAGTATTTCTAAACCAGACTGAAAATTGAAATCTAAGCAACGAACTACTGGGAGTGAAAAGGAGATTGGAATTTCCATGTATTTATCATGCAATTTTATGCACCAGAAAAATCTGAAGGTATTAGATGACTAGTATTGCTCTGAAGCTAAAAAGCATTTCCTCTCAAAATAATTTAACTTAAGCCACATGGGTTTGTTTTGGTTTAGTTTCTTGGGTTTATGCTTTCTTTTAAAGATCCCACACGACAGTAAATGTTACTAGGACATGATTTGGGATAGGTAAAAGGGATTGATCTGAAAAAATATCAGTGTCTAGTGTGATGTAGCTACTTAGGGCACACCTACTTTACTTTAAAAATACCTCCTTTTACCCTCCCCCCATAAAAAAAATAAAAAACAACAAATGATTTATTCATCTGATGCATGCCTGACTTAACAAAAAACTACATGATGAATGAGACTTAATAACTTTGTTCACTCAAAATGCTTAATAACTTCACTCTGGAATTTTAGTTTAGAGGATTTCGTTTATTTTAAATCACCCTAAGTAGCTCTTTGTCAGTCGAAGCCTGCTCATGGTTCTAGCAATAGTTAACTTCCAGGATTGCTTCCAAAAAAGAGCATGGATAAGTTTGTTTCTTGGTGATGAATGACGCTCCATTTTCATTAAGAAAGGACAGCTAATAAGGCAGAAATTTCAACACACAGTGCTTCCATAACGTTTTATATCTTATCTTGCTGAATATGACCCATATTCAGGAAGGTAAAAAAGCTACTATTTAGAGATTTCTGTGCTTCTACTAATAATTAATCTCCAAACCAAATTGCAGATGATACTGTGGTGCGCTAGCAGCATTACAGCAGAACTACAAGACATTCCAAAACTTTTCATTGAAGTCTTTGGTGATCTTGAGAACCAAAACCCGGTATGGTGCAAAAGGACTGTCATCTCATATTGCCCAATGTGGATGAGAACTAGATCTGGCTTCTGCTGTAAAAGACAATAAAAATGTTTCTATAAATACATGAGCAACAAAAGGAGGGATAAGGGGAATCTCAATCCTTTATTGGATGTGGGTGGAAACGTACTGTCAAAGGATGAAGAAAAGTCTGATGTACCTAATGCTTTCTTTGTCTCAGTTGAAACAGAGCAAAAGCCTGAAAAGTCAGTTTAGTGTAGCAAAATGAGGCCTGAAGAGTTAACTGAGAATGCATGCTCTGAGCAAAGAAATAGAAAACTGAGATCCAAGAACAAATGGAAGATAATTCACTAAAGAATGCTGACACACTGACACAAAAAACATAAAGTAAGAACACAGCATTGCTAACATAGACAAATGGAAGGAAGACAGAGGGAGATAAGGGAAAGGAGAAGACCCAGGGCCTAGACACTCGCCAAATATCAAAAACTCCTGCCAAATACATGTTAGAGTCAGTCAAATTAGAGAAAGTTCAAAAGTTTACCGAGGAAGAGAAGCAAGAACACGACCACTCTGAGGCCGAAGTAACAGGATGTATCCCCAAAACTCTCCCCAAAATGATGACCACGCCCCTGACTCCACCTTAACTCTGCTTGCTATGAATATTATAACTAGATGTTGCAATAATATGAATATTCATATAGAAATGATGTAATCTCGCACAAAAATCGTATAAATAGTCCAGCTGTTCGTTGCCTGCTTTGTAACTCTTTGTCCAGAGTAAGCTGGTAGTTCCCCAACGTTGTTTGAATAAATACCTCGCTACTTAAAGACTAAAACTTTGTCTCTGACCAGTTTCTCTGCGCCTTTTGGGGCATAAAATTGGCATCACAGTTTTTAATATCTAGACCAGTTTTTTTCTGGATGCTCATCCTGCTAAACTGGAAGACAGAAACAGGGAGCAGTAAAGCTCCCATAAGCCAAGGGGAAATGATCAGCAAAATGCTACACCACTGATACACACAGGTCTCTGTGGCTCACCAAGCCACTTTCCATCATTTATCAGCAGCCCTGGCAAATTAAGCAGGTCCCAGCTGATTAGAAGTTAGAATATATGATGTCTGTCTACAAGAAGGCTGGAAGAATGATGTGGGGAACTACAGTCCTGTCAACCTGACCTCAGTGCCAGGAAAGATCACAGAGAAGATTATCTTGAGTGCCATCACACACAGGACAACTAGGGGATCAGACCCAGTGACTATGGGTTTATAAAAGCAGGTCCTGCTTAACCAACCTGATTTCCTTCTATGACAAGGTGACCCACTTTATGGATGAGGCAAAGGCTGTGGATTCTGTCTACCTAGACATTAGTAAAGTCTTTGACACTGTCTCCCACAGGATTCTCCTGGAGAACCCAGATGCTCATGACTTGGACAGATGTTCTCTTTCCAGGTTAAAAACTGGCTGGATGGCTGGTCCCAGAGAATGGTGTTGAATGGAGCTAAAACCAGTTGGTGGCCAGTCACTAGCTGAGTGCCCCAGGGCTCTGTGTTGGGACTAGTTCTGTTTCATATCTTTATGAATGATCTGAACGAGGGCATTGAGTGTACATCCACCGAGTTTCCAGACAACACTAAGTTGGGCATGAGTGTTGATCTGATGGAAGGTAGGAAGACTCTGCAGAGGGATCTTTACAGGTTGCATCAAGGAGGTTCAACAAGGCAAAGTGATGGATCCTGCACTTCGATCACAACCCCATGCAGCAAAACAGGCTTGGGGATGTGTGTCTGGAAAGATTCCTGGTGCAAAAGAACCTTGAGTCTTGGTTGACAGCCAGCTGAACATAAGCCAGTAGTGTGCCCAGGTGGCCAAAAAGGCCAATAGCATCCTTGCCTGCATCATAAGTGATGTATCATAAGGGCCAGGGCAGTGATTGTCCACCTGTACATGGCACTGGTGTGGCTGCACCTTAAATCCTGTGTCCAGTTTTGGACCCCTCGCTCCAAGAAGGAAATTGAGGTGCCGGAGCAAGTCCGGCGAAGGGTAACAGAGCTGGTGAAGGGTCTAGAGAGTAAGTCTTTTAAGCAGCAGCTGAAGGAGGTAGGGTTGTTAGCCTGGAGAAAGGGAAGCTCAGGGGTGAGATTATTGCTCTGTACAACTACCTCAAAGCAAGCTGCATGAAGTAGGGATTGGTCTCTTTTTCCTGGATAAAAGTGGTGGGAAAAGAGGAAACGGACCTAAGTTGTGCGAGGGAAGGTTTAGATTAAGTATTAGGAACAATTTCTTCATGGAAATGTTAAGCATTAGAATAGATTGCCCAGCTGGAGTCACCATCCCTGGAGGTATTTAAAAGATGTGTAGATGATGGTGCTTGGGGATACAGTTTAGTAGCGAATTTGGCAGTGCTGGGTCAATGGCTCGACTGAGTCTTTTCCAACACAAACAATTCTATAATTCTATGAGTGAAAAGAAACACATAGCAACACTGAGATAATGAATAACATACCACATTTATCACCTATTGCCGCTTGTGCACATGTAATTTATTGATAGAAATGTAATAACAAACAATCTGTTTTTAATTTCCACCACAGTGTTTCATTTCACAAAAATCTAATACCGGTGATGAAAAAATCATGGTCCATGGTGTAGACACTTTAAAAAATACTTGGTCACATCTAAGAGTCAGAGATTTGAGTCTCTTCTGGTTAAAGAGGCTAGATCTACACTAACAGTTCTTGTCAATATGTTCTTAGTTCTGGGATATCACTCTCCATGCTGCTGAATGATGGCACTCCTGTCATGGTTTGGGCCCATTTCAACTATCATCTTCCCAAACAACATATGGACATAATTTAGGGGACTGCAGTAGGCAAAATGATGTACTCAATAGACAGGAAAAAAATATTAATATGTTCTTCTACCTTTTCATTGTCTTCCAATATTGTCCCTGCAAGCAAACCCATCCATGTCTTATCCTGTCAAAAAACAAGAAATGTGCTGTGGTCATATTTTCCATAGACCGTCTCTATACATTATGGCAACTACTGATGACAAAGCAGCAGTACAAGCGAATATTCTGAATAGTAATAAAGTATCTCACTGAGCAGTATGCCACCTTCAGAACAGACACAGGAGCCATTATCTTTTGCACAAAATTGATTCTGTTGGCAGCTGCATATGCATATGATCTGACCATCTTCCTCATCAAGAAAAGAGTTTTTTTTAAAAGTGCTAAAATTCAGCAAGGAGAGACAAAGACAGCACATGAGGAGCATAGACATTCTTTTTTCTTTTTTTTTTTAATTTGTCTTTTACTAGTGTAAGCTACAAGGTGCCACTTGGTAAAATTTTGTGACAAAAGTAGTGAAGCTTGCTCTAGATAGGCAATGATCTTATAAAATTGTACTCTGGGTGTGCAAAGGCTGGAGGGATGAAATCTTATGGATCATGACAGTTGAAGTGATTTACCAGGAGAATCTGTTCAAGGGGCAGAATGCAGTGATAACATTGCAATGTCCTGACATTGATGACACAATAACCCAGCCTTGCACTTCTAGGTTTGCCACCTCACAGTATATTGCCTAGATGCAGAGTCACAGGAGGCAGCTAGCAGGCAGATGAATAGTAAGTGTATCTTTGGTGTTGTGTTAAAGAGTTTTGCCTGAAAGTAGACAGACAAACTTACGGGAAACACTCCTTGCCACGGCCTGTGGCAAGTAAGTGACCATCCTCTTTTAAGAATTTGTGTATGTGGGCATCGCATATGCCATGCCATTTTGCTCCAGGCTGTAGAATGGTCCACCACCTTGATAGTTCTCACAGACTTTTCTTACACCCATATTCAAAGAAGTCTCTGAGTGAGGAAAATGAGCTTTCTGATGTCTTATTATGGATAAACAAAGGGATATCAACATATGGATTGGTAATAGCACACAAAAGAGAAGTTTCAGATTTGAATGAAAATGATAGACAAGTTTCCAGATGAATCTCAGCTGATTTAGTCAAAGAAGTAGTTGCCAAAATAAAACAGATTGTCTTCCTGAATGGATTATTCTATAATGAATTTCCACATGGTTAAAAGACCGATAAGTGAAGTGCGAGAGCCTCTGAAGTTTTATTAACTTGTTTGAGAATGAACTCTTGCTGTAGTAATAAAGAATAGGAGATTCTAGCAGACAATAATGAGTCCTGTTTGCTGCACTATTTTTTCCACAACTTTAAGTGTGAGGAGGGGAATTCCACATGAGGAGGGGAAAGATGCAGGACTGCAATTCATCAGAGCCAGACAACAATAGGAAGTATGTTACAAGTGAAAAGATATGCAAAATGGAAGGTGGCTTCTTCCTAAGCCCACATTTGCTAGGATTTTTATTTGTTTATACATCCTTTCATTGGTTGTGGGAAAACATGTACATTCATTAGAATACTGGAGAAAGCACAGGGTTTAAAGACTGTAAAATACCAGTGCCAGCTGTGAGCCAATCTGCTGAACTTAGAAATCCGTTATGCCAAAATTTTGATGTTAGTGACTGAGCTTCATAAAATTCCCAGTGGAATATAGAGAGACAATCAGATGCCTTTGAAGGTCTGTAAAGCAAGTTTCAGGTGTATTTCTGAAATTATTTTGGAAGAGACATGAGAAAGCACATACAGAGGAATGTATATTCAGAGGAAAGATATATAAAGTGCCAGGATCAAGATGAAAAGCAATTCCAAAAGAGCAGGAAAGCCCTTGGTTTAAGAAAGAGACCTGCTGACCACTGGGATTTCAATTTCCTTGGCAATTCAACCAAGGATATCCATTCTGCAATCACTAAAGCAGCATTTACACACTTCAAGGTGCAATAAGACTACTTTACTGTTCAATGAACAACAGATCAGTGGCAAATGGAGAAATCGTCTTAGGAAATGGACCCAGTGTAATAAAATACTAGGAGACTGTGAACATTTAACGTCTGCTGATCTCATAAAGTCTAAAATACTCTGGAGACTATAGTGCATATAAAAAGATGGAGCTAGCTAAATATACTGGACTCCATAAAGCAGTCTAAAGAAACTGCAGCTTTACTCTTAAATGGTTAAATTAGAATCCATTACTATCAAAATTGAATGTAGAAAATTTTATTACCTAAGAAATAGTTCAAAGAGATTGTAGTCAGTGTTTGCAATAAAAATCTATCCTGGCTGGAATGCTGAATGAATACAGATTTCGAGAGACTGGAATAGAAGAGCAGACAGGGATGTTAAAATATATAAATTTTTGTGGATTAATGGGTTTTTCCCCCAATGCCCGCATTCAGTGCATACTATTCCAGATATGTGGAAAACCAGGATATTTTGTTCTAAACAGTCTAATATATTTTTATTACTTCCTTAAGAAAAGAACCATTTTGAAACTGTTAGGTTATGTGATTAAAGATTCAAGAAGAATCCACAAACAACAAGGATTGCAGAGGAAAAACAGCAATGTTCTAATCAAGGAGACAAGTCACTGCCCTGGCTCGTTTCCCAGATGTTCCAGAAAAGCCCCAGCCTCGTGGGCTGGGAGGAAAACTTATCACGACGAGTCGGAGGAGCGGCTTTCCAGACCACCTTGCTGACTGAGTGGTATTACTATCTAGTGCTACAGGGCTAATGTTGGGGTGCAAGGGAGCAGAATTTTGGATTTCGCTAGACTTAGTATGGAATGTCAGGGGAAGAATCAAAGGTCAGAAAGGGAGGGATCAAGGTGATTTGGAGAGAAATAAACATGAAAATAGAGGGCAAACAGGATAAGAGGAGTCAGTCATGTAAACAGATGCTGTTCCATGCACTTGAGTGGCCATGCCCTGCACCTGATCCCTGCACTGTGCTAGTGTGCCTGGTTATTACACTCCTCATTAAACTCTATGACTATTTTCTAACTGCCCTGCAGACACGGTGAAACCTGGTGGGATCAATTGAGAAACCTGTTTGTGTGTGTGTGTGTCTGTGTGTGTGTGTGTGTGTGTGTGTGTGTGTGTGTGTGTACACGAAGGGGGCGTGTTTTAGGGATGCTGGACGAGGTACCCTGGGAGATAAAGTCCCCAAATATACTCCCACACACATGAGCACTGAGGTACCACATGGTGATTGGTCAAGAGAACCACGTGCTGTTTTAAAGTGCATAGAAAAGGTGTTGTTTGCTTCCAGTAAATGGATTTGGGTGGTTGAACCCTCAACTAGCCGGGTCTGTGTGAGCTTATTTATTTATTATATTAATAAAGCCATATGTGCGCGCACACGCGTGTGTGTGTCTGCGCATGTGGTTATTGAAAACTAGGGTATCCAGGGGTCATCTACTGGGTGGGCTGAGTGTCTGAGGTCAATTGCCAGCCTTTGCCTCGACCAGCCAGAGAGACAAAGATAATGAGGACATCGGTGTCATTCACGTTTTTGTGAGTGCCATGTCTTCTGTCTGTATTGATCCTTGTGGCCAGGTATGTGAACACGTATATATGTATTGTATATGGTATGATTCTTGGGGCTGTCCTGTGCAGGGCCAGGAGCTGGACTTTTATGATCCTTGTCGGTCCCTTCCAACTCAGGATATTCTATGATTTTATGATTCTATATGTGTGTTTGCATGTGGCCCTATTGAGAAGGTGTGCTCAGCTTCTCTTCTAGCTGGCCCTGGGAGGTGGGAGCTGCAGCAGCCTTGCCTCCATCAGACAACTGAACTCAGCAACTCCTAATAAAAACAGAAACCAAAAGATAAACATTGCAAAGATCAGGATGTTGTGATGTCATTTATTGTAAAATTAAAACTCATGTTGAGGAATACCTTTATCTGAATACCTAGATGGTTGTGCAGAAAGAAGTGGTTTTTGTATTTCCCAACAAGATATTTTCACTTATATTTCCATTATAAATCACAGAGAGTATGATCAAAAGAAAACTATACCTCTGTCTATACATGTGTCCTAGTTACAGGGATCAGGACCAGTTTATTACTATGTGGTATAACCAAAACTGTGTATTCTACACCCTCTATGTAATTTCTGATGGACTGTTAACAATGGATCATTTGCAGCAGCTGCCCAGGGCACAGCTAATGACTCAACTGTGATAACTCCCCTCTGGGGAGGAATTAGCACCTTCACACCCAGCCTGAGGGATCATCTCTGCTAATGGAACTTCTGGTACCACTTGTCGGATCGAGAGGAGGACCAGGATTCCAACAGAACTGCCGCTGTCACTCTCGACAAGATTGCGATTCCAACAGAACTACCACCATTGTCTGGACCAACAGGTTTTCCTTTCCTTTTAACTTTGCACCGGGGGGCCACCTGGTGCTCAGCACAGGGACCAAGGACCACTGTTCTGTTCTTGTCCCAGGGGGCTGTGTTATACATCTGTTTTTGTGGGTTAAAACCAGTTTTTCTCTGTATTGTTGCATCTATTGTAATTTATTTTTAGTAAATTGTAGCTCTGACTTATAGTCTCTCTAGAGTTGGGTTCATTTCTCCCACCAGTTTACTTTTAAACCAGCACAAAATCCCTGAAATGTATGCAGTATCAAGTAATTAATACTTCAGACAGTTTATTTGAGACTCATTCAGAACCTAGATTTTTCTTCTATACAAGCTTAATGATGACCTCTATGGATTTTTCCAATAATTTTCAAGATTAGTTTAGTTAGTTTTTTCTAGAGGTGAAATAGAACCAGAATCACATAATTCCCACTCATTTTCAGAATCAAACTTCTATAAATGTTGATTTCAATAAAATCTGTGTAAAGTTACTGAAGCCACTGGAAATATAAAATGAGACTAAAGCTCAGTTCAACTTTCAAGTATCCATTACTGACTGTGGCAGAAGAGAGGACCAAAATCAAGCCAAAGATCCTCAAGTTTTGATGGCATTTCAAGGTTAGATTTTGTTGTTGCTGTTCCAGAATAGCCACTACACTTCATGTAGAAATCCATGTATTGAATATTTGGATATTTTTTGGAGATGGAAAGGGGTAATTTTTTTTTTAAGAAGATACTCTTTTTTAAAGAGAGTCTCACCGAACGAACCTCCTCTGAACAGAGAAGACCTAGTATGATAGATATTTTGTATTTCCCTTGAATTTACTTTTTCCATTTGTGAAATTGAACTAAAATATGTTGACATTACAGGTACTACCATAATAATAAAGAAAAAGGAATGGAAAAGTACAGTTCTGGGATTTTAAGAATGGTCAGGATTAACTGGAAACTCCTTTTCTGAGATAACCCTGTAAGTTAAGAGGAACCTTGAAGAAGACATAACTCCATCTCAGGCTAAGTTGTTTATGAAAGGGTGGTTTGTTTCTTTTTTTTTTTTTGGCTTATAAATTAAATTTGAATTTTTCATTCTTTAGGCTTCCTCCTTTCAAGTTCCCCATAAAACTTCATTTCAATCTTTTATATCCTTTAGAAATTTTTCCCTTCTTTTTTGTTTCTTCTTGTGTTGTTCAATCATGCCTGCTCAGACTTTCATGATCTTGGTCTTCTTACCTCAAGAGTTTGATTTAGCCTCGCCCTGCTTACCCTGCATTTGTTCAGTTACTTCCCCACTGGGTTGAAGAATCCTCCCAGTATGAGTGCTCCGCTTAGATGAGTGCTTTCATTATCTCTGGCTGTTATCTGTAACACATACTGAACCTCTCTGCAGAGTAATGACTCAGGAATTATGTTAGCAATTTTTACAGCAATAACTACATAACTTAAATGACAAACTTCTAAAGAGTAATAATTTGGGCTTCAAACTTATAAGAAAACAAAATTTTACAGTTGGATCTATTGGGAAAGCAAATTATCACCTTGATTTAACTGAAAGCTTACAAATAAAAATCAATATTCTACCTCTTAATTTTGTATCATAGAATTACAAAATAGTGAGACATAATTTAAGGAGTCCATAAATACAATAGAATGAAGGTTCAGTGTAGCTTAATCAGAAGGATTTCATGTTTCTTGGTTTTTACATGTAATTTTTGTTTAATGGTAGATTATTGAAGTCTAAACAGGCAAATGTAAGAATTTTGCTAAGAAATCTTTGGAATTTCTGCAGCATTAGAATGGTATAATTCTTACATTACTGAGTTCAGTGACAGTTTCTCAGTACTGAAGTGGTACGGTTACAATCATTCTGTGTCTGTGTATCTGTAAATTTTAGCAATAGTGACAACTTAATGGTTTCTACATTTGATTCATTAATGGCTGGTTATATTATGTGTGTCTATCTTCTTTCTGCTGCTCTAAGTCTTTAAAAAGCAAGAGTTTAAGTTGTTAAAATCTTGTAATATAAACTGTAAAAAAATTACTATTTTCAATCACAGTGTGCCATCTAGTGGACCTACCTTGCAAACAGCACAGCTGCTAGACCTAAAAAAAGTGGTGAAAAAAATCCAGCCATCACTACTTCTGAGCTGACATATCTGTGAACCTTTGTTTCTGACTAAACCTAGTCAAATATTTGAGATGGCGTTTGAGGATTTGCTATAGTTTATTCAAATAAATTGAAATTGAGCAGAACTATTTTGAAAGCTCTGCATGAAATATTAGGGTCTCTTTAATGAAAGCTAACTTTCAGTATCAGAAGCCGAAGAACTTAATTAACTTAATAACACTAAGTCACTGTAGAGTAACTCGTTCTTCACAAACAATTCCTGTGGCTTCAGGGTTTTTCTTTTCTTCATACTGGTACATACAAGAAAATACTCCAAGGATGGAGACTCTATAACCTGCTTGGGAAACCTGTGCCAGTAATTGATCACTCTCACAGTAAAGATGTTTTCTGCTATTTAGATGGAACCTTCTGCACCTTGGCTTGTGCCCATTGTCTCTTGTCCTCTCACTGGGAACCACTGAGAAGAGCCTGACTCTGCCTTCTTTAAATCATTCATCCAGGTATTATTACATATTGAGAAAATCCTCCCAAGCTTTTTTCTCTGTAGGTCAAATAGTCACAGGTCTCTCAGCCTTTCCTCACAGGAAAAGCTCCTTCATAATTTTTGTGGCCTTTCATTGTACTCTGTCACAAGGGCCATACCTCTCTGTACCGGGGAGCCCACAACTGGACACAGGACTCCAGGTTTGATTTTACCAGCGATGAGTAAAGGGGAAGAATCATCTCCCTCAACATGCTGGCAGTCCTTTGCCTAATCCAGCCCGGATACCACTAGCCTACTTTGCCATAGGGGCACAATGCTGGTTTATTTTTAACTTGGTATCCAATAGGACTCCCTTGTCCTTTTCTGCAAATCTACTTTCAAGCTGAGTGGCCCAAGTGTATATACTGATACATTTATTTCAGAAAGGAAAGAGATATTGGGTTTGCTAGCACATATTCTGATACTACCATTTATTCTGGTACATATTAAAGGAATTATTAATTTGTCTTTGCTTTTTATTACCCAAATTCATACCAGACAAGGGAATGAAATGCACACATCATCAGGTACATGATTTAATAGATTAAACACATAACAAACTAAATCTGGAGAACATATCTGCTAACTAAGTAGGCATTCTCTGTTTTTTGATGTGACATCAAAGTCATGACCTTCTCCTTTAGTAGCTAATAGTATTTCATCTTCAGAAAGCTTTCTGCTGATGTGAGTGCACCAGCCATCCTCACACTGCTGAGTAAATATATGAGCATGCAGCTGTCTTCCTTACCAGTGCCTAAGAGGAAGAGAGAAGGAGAGATGGCTGCATACATCATTTCTAGAGGAACACAACAAAAATTATTTCACTATTATTACAGTGGAAAATAGTAGTTTGAGAGCCTCACATTCTTACTGTTTGGTTTAGTCAATTTACATTAGCATAAGACCACACTTTTTCTGAAAGAGATGTCCTGCTCTTGTTCCCCAAAGACACACAGAGGCAGGGCTGAATTATCTCTTTTCACATCAGTGTGGTTTAAGCAGACTGAAGCTAATTGTGAAATTGCACCCCAGAGGCAAGCTGGTTGATGAGCAGTACCATTCCTCTTAGATGTTCCCAGCACTGGCTCACCAGCTCTGGCTCTCAGCTCCCACTGCATTGTGAATTCAGCGACCTCAAGTTTCCCATGGTTCTTGTGTGCTCACTGAATAAGGAAAGCTTTTCTGAGGTTGCAAAATCCCACCTTGGTTCCCAACTTCCGTTAAGATTCAAGATTATCCAAGAGTTAGGCACAATATTCAAATAAGTTGTGGAGGAATTTCACACCCCCTGTTTTTAACACTGGTGTTCATACAGTAAAAACTGGCTCATTTCAAACTACTGAATGTAATGAAATTCACCTGGAGGAAGAAAGAATTTTTTTAAGGAATGTCAAAGCCATGTGCTATTACCTTTGAGAACTTTTGAAGCACAGTTGGGATTTTCAGAGCAGAATAGGAAAAACATAGTATGCAGCTTTAAAAAATGGGGGAGAGTGCTGGGAGAGAGATAGAGGGAGAGAGAGAGGGAACAAGCTTCCTGATCATGTAGTCTAATCTTAGTTCCCAGAAGTGTACTGGAAAAAGAAAATCATCAATTGATCTATTTATAGTCTTTGGAAAATCAAAGACAGTGTTAGGAACTAATCTTTTCAGAGCAATGCAACTTGAAAAAAAAACAATACAAAATAGGTCCTGTGGGTAATGAGAAGTATAACTCATTTTCAAACTTTTACCATTGGCTCAGGTGACCTTAAAATAACTCTTAGGACACACGAACACAAAGCAAAGAAGTGATAGAGTAGGAGTAAAGCTTGATGAAAAACTCTACAAACTGTTTAAATCAGAGGTTAATCATAAAAATGACAGACAGTTTTGAGCAGGGTTCTTTAGTGTGTCTTTGACAGGTTCTAATCCAAAAACAGATCAGAAAATGTCAAAGTGCAGCAGAAAGGGGGACAAGCGCTGAATTGCATAAACAGGAATGTTGCTTATAAGACTGAAAGGGGAAAAAAAAGTTCCTCTTTACTCATAAACCAGAGAGCATGTAACAAAAACATGCAAAAGTACAGAAAACATGACCTACAAAGAATGACTGTAGCTATGAGGACTGTTTAATCTGTAGAAGACTAAGGTCACAATCTTTGTATGAATAAGGGTTGTTGTTGCAAAGAAGAAGGGAGTAATTTATTCTTAGTGTCCATATGGGAAAAAAAAATTCCATTACAGGAGGTTATTAATGACAGATTTGACAAATATTTGGTAGGAACAGTTTGAACATAGTTAATTTGAAAGTAAAGAAATCACTTATATGGCCCTCAAGGTTAATTCTGGTTATAATTTCTATGACTGGAAATGACAGACATATTGACCAAACTGTGAAGTGCATTTCCTGTGTCCAGAACTAAAATTCTCAGAGGTCTCTGGTAAAAATTAAAGTAATTTCTGTCGCTGGATCTGTTTGAAATTTCAGGAAAAAAATCAAGGCTCTCTATTCCTTTTTAAATTTTTTCCCCAGAGGAAATAGTGGGGAAAAAAGAGGGAAACCTTTGAATTGTACAATGACTGTCTCCATACTTTTCTTGAAGTTAAGGACATTTGTGATATTCTTATAAATACTTCTAACTCTCAGTTAACAATTAATTACTTCAATGTAACAATTAATAACTTCAATGTAATTTTAAAATAATTGTTTTAAAAAAAATTAACTGTTTACTTTTGTCCTTCCTCTCCCATGCTAAATGGGAAAATTTGAGAACTGTAGAACTGGCAAAAATATTAACATGTTATAGTTGAAAATTATATACTCACATTATCCTGATGAGCCCCAAACTGGTGGGTTAGGCACAGTTGTAAGTATCTAAATGAAGTGACTGTAACCAGGAGAAAATGTCAACATCCAACGATTATGTTGTTACAAGCAACTTAACATATCATTCACCATGATTACATTTTTTTCAGGACATATATTTATATGCTTTTTTTATCAAACACATAAGTATTTTTTATTCACTGAGGGTAAATAAAAAAGGGTGGATGAGTGTAGAGAGAGGAAAGAGAAGAGTGGTCAAAGTACAAAATGTAACTTTTGTAAAGAATTACAGTTAGGTAAATTATTCATTTTTATCCTTCTTTCTCCTTATATCTTCCCCCTTTTTGATCCCATATACTCATTTCTTAAGATTATATAATCTTGGACTAGCCATTCACTAATGGATGAATTTATTTCATTAACTTGATATTTATTCTCCTTTATATGATCATTTTCTGACACCAATTCACCTTCATATGAGTTGTCTGCAGGCTGCACACTTGTACTACATTTATTATGAAACTTATGATTACTTTTCCAGGCTTCATCTGTAAGGCATCTGCTGTTTATGGAGGTTAAAAGAGCCAGAAAACTGTGCTTTTGCTTTTTCTTCTGCCAGTTCATGTCTTTTTTTCAGCACAAAATTTCAACAGGTGTTATCCATTGTAAAAATAAAAAGAAGGGGAAAAAAGAAAAATTTAAACTTTTCCGGTGAAACAAACATTGTCACAGTGCAGTCATGCACTTTTCAACTGAAAAGATATCTGTAAATTAAAAAAAACCATATGTTTCAGAGTGCATATATATTTTCAGGTGAACGTGAACAGAAGCATGCACATCTGTCTTTCTAACACAGAAGAAAATTGATATTTAAATGTGAAATTACAGAACTAGAAAAGAAGAAAAATAATTTCCAAGATGCATGTCTGTTAACTTCCACTCAGTTTCTTTTTTTTTTTTTTACAGAGGAAGAAAAAGATCTTCTAAACAGCTTTTCCTGTGTCTTTTGTCTTGCAGTCCAGTTTTGAGCCAAGATGTCCAATAGCCTTTACCTGAATAATAGGTAAGCACAATGGTGTTCATGAGCTGAGGAATGTACACAGGTAGAACTAGTTGTTGTCTCTGCTCTGTGATGGAGTGTTCATTAAACCATCATGCCACCATGTGTCACAAAGACTGGGATGAAAGGCAAGTTTAAAAATTACTTTGTGATTTGCTTGTCAAGCTAAGTTATGTAAAAAGAAAAAAACTGAAAAGTCCAATCATTCAAAAAAAATTGGCATTCAGCATAAAATATGCTACATATTTTCACTTGTAGAAGAAAGATGAGCTGCTTCTGCTTCTCAACCAATGTTTTCTGCTTACCATATCTTGTTTAACATACAGTATCTAGCACCACTTTTAATGTACTAGGTAAAAAATAAACCCTCTTTAATTTTAATGTAGCTGCAGTAAAACCAGTTATTTTAGGATGTAGTTCTAAACTGTCAATCTGACAAAATTCAATATAATTTATCTGAGTGCACTGGACCAAAAAAATTACTTCAAGCCTTCTGATAAAGTCTCACCCAGTACGAATCAAGTTTCCAAAGAAAGTGTTCTTGGGTTGCAGATTGGTCTGTCCTAGGGCTGGGAATACTGAAATGTGTTTCTTCTTACCCTGGGTCATGCCTTCCACCTAGATCTAGCAATTTCAGAGACTGTGGTTTAGGAGCCATAAAAAAATGCCAGTTTTTATATTCCATACTATATAATACAGAAACTACAAGATTCTGGGATCTATATAAAGTTCTCTGAACAGAACTTGGAACATCTAGGGAAAGACAAGATTATTTATCTATACTCTCCCTTTTCTACTTTTGAAATGACTATTCAGCTTCACTTTTATCTCATGACTGCAACTTTTCCTTAAAGTCATGCAATAAGGGATTTTTGACAAAAACATTCAATAATTCCAGTTATATCAATATCTTTCTAAGGATTTCCTAAACTTCTAAGATACTATCAAGGTGAAGAAAAATCTTGGCAAGACAGCATAATAATCAAGTACATCAGATGAAGACCCTACAGTGAGAAAGGCTTAAAAGCCCAAACTGAAAAGGTTGTATTTTTGCCCAACAGACACCTACACTCACTAGAAACCTGAAATTAATTCCTTTGGATGTGCAGCTCACTCAGATGCTGTCCTTAACCATGCTAAATCTCTGTTCCATACAAGTAATGCCTAGCCACAGAAATTGAGCAAATCACTCCGGACTACTCTTCTGGGGCCAACCTAACACTGCTCTGAATGCTTAACAAAGAATACTGGCCCACTCATTAATGAAAGGATAGCTTCACTTCACAGACGTGTACCTAAAAATGAAGACCATGAGATCAAGCTACTATGAAAATGAGGGCAGTCTTCCTAATAGAAAAGCAGGAGATTGTGTTAAAAACAATCTTAAGCATGAATTGAAACACATTTCTCTCTCCAGCAATTGCAAGTGAGAAGGGCAGAAAGACAAGTGTCTTGCTGAGATTTCAATACGAAGACTAGAACATTCATAATGCAGTTCAAGATCCATGTGGTCTCAGAACATTAGAGACTCTAGTTTTGCACCTGTCTATACCACAAATACGGCTTTATTAATAAAATAAATAATAAACCCACATAGACCTGGCTAGTTGAGGGTTCAGCAACCAAATCCGTTTATTGGAAGCAAACGACACATTTTATATGCACTTTAAAACAGCACAGGATTCTCTTAACCATCACTATGGGGTATCTCACTGCCCATGTCTACTGGAGTACATTTGGGACTTCATTTCCCAGGATGTCTCATCCAGCATTCCTAAAACACGTCTCCTACATGTTAGGAGTAACTCAGATGTTACTTCACTCATCCTGTGTTTAAGCTGAGTTGATTTCAGTCATTTGACAGAGCCATTGGTAACTGCCGGCATGGTTTCATGAGGGGAAAGTCATGCTTGTTGAAATAGATTTTTCCCCCAGTTCAACCACATCTCTGTAATGTTTCCTAACACCAAGTGAAACCCCCTCAATGTAGCTTTGAATCATTTCCACATATCACACTACTGAATACCAGGAGATCAGCACTACCATTTCTAATTTTCCTTCTCTAGAAGCTGTGGAGAACATTGAGGTTATCTCTCAGTCTGCTTCTCTCAAAACTAGACAAACACTGTGTTCTCAACTACACCTTAGAGAAATGCCTTCCAGGCCCTTGACCAGCTTTCTTGCTCTCCTCCGGATTCATTCAAGTACCTCCACATCCCTTTTAAATTGGTGCCCAGCACTGCACAGAGTACTCCAGGTAAGGAGTACTCTACACCAATGCTGAACACAGCTGAATAATCACTTCTTTTAGCAGGCTTGTGATGCTGTATTTGATTCACCCCAGAATGAAGTTTGCCCTCTTGGCTGCCAGAGCACAATAGGATGGCTAGATGAGAAATAACTATATTTTCCTAAATTTTTAGTGATTAATTTTTACTGTTCCCTACTGAATATGAAGGCTTTGTATATGGTCCTTTGAGGTATCTGTTAGACACCAGGTAAACAATTATTGGGTCAGAACCAACTTGTGGGTGTATGTGTGTGTGGGGTGGGTGGGTTGGGGGGAAGGGCTGGGCCAGTATGGCCATGTCCATGCAGAGCACATGGCAGGGAAAGCCATGTGGCTGGGCTGTCAGTCAATAAGGCTGCCTGATGGCCCACCCACACCATGCCCCTGGAGCATCTAAGTGGCTGTGGTACCCGGCACTTTGGCTGGTGGGACAGTGAGTGGTCCATGAACAACTGGTCCCGCCTGGGGGGAGTGGCCACAATAGCCAGAGTCTATAAATAATCATGCACGAGGTCTCCATTTTGCCATGGCCTCTGCTCTGGTGACCTGTCAACATGTGACCTAAGTGGTAACCATATTTTTCTCTTCTCTCTTTCTCTCTTTATTCCTTCTCTTAATCTCTTTCTTTACTGTTGTGGGCAAAGCAAACACCTATTTTCTGCATTTCACTTAAGTTATATGGAGTTTGTGTTTGCTGGGTGTGACAAAGGTTCCCTACTCTACAGCAATACTTGCTAGTTTCAGTAATCTGTTGTAATGCTTTTGTGAAGTTGCATGTTATTTCTCTTAAACCCTCTTTGCCAAAACGCCTATTTTCTCACCAAATTAAAAGAAATCTCAGATAAAAAGTGTGTGGCTTTTTCTCCAGAACTCAAGGTATCAAAGAATCAAAAGACTGTGTAGGCAAAATTTCTCAAAACCTGAAATTAAAGTGTGACATCCGGTAGAAACATGGACCGGGGTATAACAGTATCTTCTAAGGATATCCTCTCTAAAGGTATCCTCCCAACCATGTGTGGAGTCCTGGCACATAGTGCTGATCTCAAGACCACATATGCCACACCCACAGAGTTTGGGTTTTAAGTTACTCTATGTTCAAACGTTCTGTCAATATGGTCATCTCGGCCTAGGTTAAACAAAAATATGAAATTCTGACTCTGTCTAAGAGAAACAGCTTCACTTCTGTCTAGAAGTAGGAAAAAACCTTTAGCTTTTGAAAATTATCAGTATTTTGAAATAGAATGTTATACACATGTAACTTTCATTTGTTATTTATCTCACAGCGTCAGTAATGTGGACCAAGTGACAGCAAACTTCTGACAACTACTGACACATCTAGCTAAGGCACCTGGACATCATGTAGAGAACTGTATCCTCACTCAAGATTTATTTTAATCTCCTCCTCTTTAATAATGTCCTGTTTCAGTGATTTCATATATATCCTTCAGGTGTATTTTACTTTCCAGTCATTTTGTCTGATTTAAAGACTTTTCCCTTTCGGCGAAAAGAAAATCTTAGTTAAAATTCGAAAGGTCGTCCTTGTCTTTCTTATGTATAGAGTCATCCATTAGTTCTATTCCGTAACACCTCCGCAGGCTCGGTATTTTCTCCTGACAGATTGTGCCCTGAGGTAAACGTTCAAATATATTTTGTATTTCTGCAAAGAATTCTGAACGTTCTACATACTCAGATGTGAAAGGTTTTCCTCAAAACGTCTCACTCAGTATGCCCTTTCTGGATGTTAATGGGGTTTTTTAGTTGCAGGTTGCATACTCAGCCTGCTCTCAGTTTTCCTAATTGCACTCTTGCCCAGGGCATTCTTCCCAGTAATTTTCATCCCAGACTCATCTGAACCCCTGGCAAACAGAAAGGAGGCAAACTAATAAGGCTCTCACTCCTTTAGAAATTTTGTAGCTGTTTTGGAGTCAGCTGTCATCTTTTCTTGTTGTACACTATTTGGCCTCTTTTTCCTTTCAAAAAAGTATCTTTGTCTTTTTTCTTCACTATCACCAAGCATATGCACCCAGTTTACCCTCAGAGATTGCATCTTCCAGATTCCTTAGCATAAAATAAGCCAAGGGAGTCGTAGTGGAGCTATTTTTAAAGAAACAGACTCTGGTACTATGCCCCAAAATGTAAGACTGCCAGTCCAATAATTCTTCGAATTCAGTTTATGAGTGTCTGAGGTACAAATACTGACAAATCTAAGGTTATTGAATAAACAGATATTAGATATGTAACAGGAGAAGGAAGTGTGAGTAAAATATGGCACAACATAAAGGAGAAAAAAGAAATGAAATACAGCTTGTTGAACATTGCCTAGCACAACAGGATAAGGTTGTAACAGAAAAGAGGATATTTTTCATGTAAAGTGGCAATCAATACAGCCATAACAGAGGAAAGTTTCTACAATTGCTCCTGAGTTGCTAATAGAAAAATTAGTAAGAAAACAAAGATCCCCAAAGAATATAATAAATCAGGGCCCCAGGGTCCTAAAGTACTTCTCATGCACAGAATGTAGTGACATTTCATTTCCTACTTTTCTGCCAGGAATGCCAGGCCAGCAGAATGATCTAGAGTCTTATAAATCTTTTTACAAAATATCCAGTATAGAAACGAAGCAACGTGCATTAAAATAGACTAACAACACCGAAGAAAGTAATGTATTCTCATTTAATAGACCTGTTTTCTGTTCATAACTTCTTATAGTTATGTGTCATTTTCTACAAATAATTAGCTAAGAGTTCTATATGTTTTTCTCTTTATTTAAAAACTGAGCAATGTATTTACTTCTGATTTGATACATAGAGTGAATGTTATAATGCAGTTAAATATCTAGATACTAGATATTGCTGATGGCACAATAAAAAATTATAAAGACATCATTTATATGAAAGGAAGTTGCCTAACAGTCTATAAAACATGTAGTTTAATCCTGCTGTCAAGCCTGTGGCCCAAAACTGTTCTTCTAGCATATCAATTGTTTTGGATCTGTTTCTGAGGCATCTAGTTCCCCCTTTACATTGTAAAAGCAACTTAAGCACCTAATTTAAAATATGGATGTGGCTGTGGGACAGGAATCAGAAAGTTAGGTTTTGCAATACTCAGTATTGCATTAACAACTTCCTTTCTTCTTTTAGACCTCTGTCTAGTGTGTAAGGGAAATCTTTCTGAGAAGAACTTGAAACCACTTTTCTTAGAAATGAATCTATTTTGAAGTATGATTGCAGCAAAGTGATTCCACCTATCCCAATCGCCAGATTTTAGCCTTCTGTACGTACCCTACTGCATTCTTTGACAAAAAATGATTTTTTTTCCCAAAAACAGCATTGTGAGGCCTTGTCTCATATGTAAAATCAGTGACACTTGAGAAATGACGGCATACGGTCCTTACTTCCAAATACTGTTTTAGCCTGTGCCACCTTCTGAATAACACATAACTTTTGACTGATATCTGACTGATTTTATTCCCTTAAAATACATGTATTATTAAAATACATTTGTTTCATGTAAAATAGCATTTCATAACATTTCAATCATAAACAATGTTTGCTAAATGCATCTAGAACACTCAATTGACTCCTTGGCAAGGTCATATCATTTACATATTCGATGATCAGTAGTAATTTTCTTGAATGGTAAATCACAGAATCATAGAATGTCTTGGGTTGGAAGGGAACTAGAAAAAATCTTTTAATTCCAAACTCCTTGACATTGGCAGAAACACCTTCCACTAGATCAGGTTGTTCATAGCCCCATATGAGCTGAACTGGAACACTTCCAGGGGTGGAACTTCTCATATCTCACCACCCTTACTGTAAAGAATTTCTTTCTAATGTCTAATCAAAATCTACCCTTTTCCAGTATCAAACCATTACCTCTCATCCTGTCACTACACTCCCTGATAAGGAGTCCCTCTCCAGCTTTTCTGTAGGCCCTCTCTAGGAACTAAAAGGAATTCATATTTCACTTGTATTTCTCCCTCTGGCTCCTACCTGCAGTAAGCTGCTTCTATTCCTGAATCATCTCTAAGGATTCCTGTTTTCCAGTCTCCTGTACAGGGTAGTAGTATGGTTGGATTATGCACTTATTTGAAGAATAATACAAAATTCTTGGTTCAGTTAACCATGCTTGTTCATGATTTGACAGACTAATGTCTCTGGTTCACTTCTATTTTTCATATCCTCCTTGAAAAATATGTTCCTGTACTCTTCTTGGTCACTCTCCAGCACTTGGACATATGAATAATTAAGATATTACTACTGCATCACTGTGGTGTTATGAAAAAGCAGGTCTTATACAGTGCATTTACTTGGA
This sequence comes from Manacus candei, assembly GCF_025592945.1. NCBI lineage: Eukaryota > Metazoa > Chordata > Aves > Passeriformes > Pipridae > Manacus > Manacus candei. Next base: position 10,911,909 of record NW_026138062.1, read on the forward strand.
CTGAACTAAAACCAAGGGATTATATTTAGGCATTTTGATTCATTTAGTTTCTTGAACTCTGTAACTAATCACCAAAGAGATCATCCAGCATATATGTCTTTCTTATTTCACGTATTATAATTTACATAAGCTAGTTTACATAAAGGGAGCAAAGATTAGATTATGATCACTCCACTTATCCAAACAAATGCAATTTTAATCAGTAACTGGTTTCAAAGAAAGGCAAAGCAAATAAAAAGAGTGAGAAATTACTTCTGTATGTGTGTAAAATTCAGATAGGCTGGGATAGTTCAGCACAGGAAAGATGCAGCTTCTGAAAAGGGTGATACGAGTGTTATACATACTCATGTGTATGAGGAACAGAAGGTATGGGAGCTGACAGTTCTTAATCTCTTCCAGTAAAAGGGGACAATCAGCAGAGCCAAAGAGGGTACAAGTTTGGAGCGAGGAAATGCAAATTTTTTTCATGCAGTGGAAAGAGCTGTGGAACTCAATGCCAAAGGACACTGCGGTTGCAAAGAGTTGATAAGGTTCGTGAGAAGTTTGGATGGCCACCTGGAAGAGTTGTGCACTGGGGTGATTAGGAAGAGAACCCAATTGGGACTCCAGAAACCCCTGAGCTGAAATCAGTTGGAATCTGAGAGCCATATGCTTGCTCTGTCCGTACTCTTTCCTGAGTACCTGCTTATGATCAGTCAGAGCATTCTAGAGATAGACTTTGGGTCTAGATGGATAAATGGACTGTAACAGTATTTCTGTTCTTATTCCTCAATCCCATAAATTTCAGGGAAGTTTTTATTGTTCTATAAAAAGAGAGAGATGCTTGTACACATCTCCACTCTCATTTTCTCACTTGTCATTGGCTCACTAAACTTGTTTCTTTCCATTCCCCAGTAGCCACCTGGGGATTTCCTGCTGGGCTAATTACTCTAAAAGCTGACAAACCTGCCGACTGCTCTCACCACAGCAGCTGTTCAGACATTCCATTATATATAACCCATGTAATTCTCCCTTGTTAACTTGCCAAACAGCATGCAGTTGGCCGAGAAAACCAGTCATGGCAATTGTTCCTTTATGTCTCGCATGCATCACCCCCTCAGTAACTTAGATCGCAAAAATAGCTTGTGTTTCTTAACTATGCACTCTTGACCACATCAATACAGATAATAATGGTGTAGTCTTCTGCTAATGGAACAGGTAATTACACAGCTCTCACAAATATTCTTATATTACTCATTAATTCATACAGCAAATATGCTAAATGTTGTTATTCTGGTCCAATTTTGATACTTTGCATGTGTTTGTGATTCTCTCTACAAATAGATTGTGTACATTGTCAAGACAATCACTAAACAATGGTTGTAGACAGAGGCTAGTTTTATTTGGAGTTATGCTGGGATTAAATAACTACAATGGCATTGTACTTTTTAGAAAAACAGTTAAAAAATTTACATATACAAAGACATCAAAATAATTGTTTAGGGCATCCAAATAACCTCTACCATAATGTGAGGCTATGAAATACTTATACTGTTAAAAGATTATATTTGTGTCTATTTTCAAAGACTAAATTACCCTTGACTAAAAATACAAAAAAAAAAAAAAGTCATTTGGGATTCTTCCTACTAAAATATTAAAAAAGTGCACTTCCATTTCCACACATATTGCCACTGCATGCCTTTTCATATTATGCAGGTCCTGATGTTTTACATTCATCATTAGAAACAATCCACACATGAAATTGCTGAAATTCAGGCGGGGCTGATATCAGCACTGATACTTTAATATTTACATGCAATTTTTAAAGAATCTCACTCTTCCACCCAGTTTAACACAATCAAGTGATAATAATCCCTTTTATCTTGGACATTTATTTCAACCAAAAATACACCAACATCTTAAGCACCAAAAGAAAATACTTATAGTGTCTTAGAGGGTGTTAGCATTCGTACATCTTTCCGCAGTCACGTGTCAAGGGGAAATGGTATTCTAACTAATGCCTCTATAATATTAAATAAACCTTGTCCACAGAACAATGTAACATTAACATGACAAAAAGTCTTAGAATATCTCTAATAAGCACAAACTGCAAAGTAGGAGAATGAGTTTTCTTAGTTTTGTATATCTATTGGTATCATGTAGAAGTTCTTTTTCTCTTAATATTTTTGTATCAATGGAGTGTTTTATTACTGCAAGACTTCTTATATTACCTCAGGCTGTGAAAATGTTATTTTAACTTCTTTCAGAATAATGTCACAACCTGTCTACTAAAATTAACCATTAGCATGTGCACTGCAAGCTGCTTAGCAGCACAATCTCTTCAGCTAATAAAGACCATTCCTCCCTCCTCAACCTCCCAAACAGTGAAGCAGGCCATTGTAAACCTGAGCTCCTTACTAGAACTGTTTGCCCCATTTACAACTGTCACTGAGGGTCATTCAGAAGTCAACCTGCTTGAACTTTACATTCACCCAGTAACACTCAAAGCTATTCATTATAACACTCATCAACCTTAGGTGGAACGAAGCAGAAGAGAAAGCTACTAGGGAAGAACAAAAGTTACAGTGAAAGAAGAGTTCACGACAGCATTTTTGGGAAGATGATATTTTTTCACTTCTTCAGCAATGTAAAAGCAAATAAGGCCCAGAAAAAGAATAATAAGTCTGAAAACCACCATACTGGAAACAGTGCTAAATACAGATAAGAAATACACTGTAAAGGGGCCTTGGGAACAAACAGAAAGGAGGTAATTATTTTGTGACTGCTTTTCATCCCTTTTACTTACCAAGATTATAACTATATTTTATTGCATTGACCAACCAGTCACAGAAGTCAAGATGTCTTTTTGTGCTTGTGCAAGCATAGCCAGAAGAAATTTGTCCTGGTAAGTTATTCTATCAACTTCGACTAATGACATCTAGCAGGTCTTATTTCCTAAGGGAAAGATTAATTTCTCATTAATGACAATTGTAAAGATGATATCACAACTCATTACCCAGCTCACTGCCCAGAAAAAGACTTAAGGAGGTCAGTGTTCTGCCTCAGTATTGAATTTTTTCTATTTTTCTTTCTTTTTTTTTCTTGATTCAGATACGTAAACTCAGAATTCTCATACTGTTGAGTGGATCAAAGTAGCTGTATCAAAATCCACCCTTACAACAGAATATAGGCAAATACCATCTCTTAGACTCATCAAAAAGATTCCAAATCCCTTGCTTTGTCCCAAAGAGAAGTTCATTAATTGCAATGAGAACCAAAATAGACGTCCTACTGCCAGAAGCTCATTCAAATGCATTGAATGTACTCATTTCCCTTCACTCCACACACAGATTGCAGCAGGAGCTCTGAGAATTTACCTTTACAACTTTTGGCAATTCGAAGCAATCTGTTTGATCCAAACTCTTGGACATACCATCTTTCACACTGAAGACGCGCAAACTACTTAAGAATAAGCAGCTGTTTGACAACATAAAGCATGGCTACTTGTCAGTTTAGAACAGGAAATATGGAGAATTGCCATATGCAACTTTAAAAACATGGGACAATTTTCAGACTGGAATGTGGCCAAGACTAGAGCTAACAACTATTCCCACAGGCTCTGAGACATTTATTTCTTAATCCCTCACATCTACTTTAATTTTGTGTAAGGAAATGTCTGTGTTAAAAAAAATAATGGGTTACAGTACTTCTTTTACATCTCTTTGTCTGCACATACTGCTCAAATCAAATTTCCTCACCACTATTACACTTTCCAATTACTGGTCTCTTCTAATCTGTTCTTGTTTCCTATCATTTTCTCAGTTACTCTGCTTCTCTTGACTCTACTCCATTTACTGCTAGCTCTTCCTGCCTGCTGCTCACCATTCTAACTGTTTAATTAGTACCTTCTGAAGTTGATTAAGGTACAAGAGAAACTGGTTTTCTCTGCCAGTTGACTAATAAAATTGTAATAGATAGATGTGATTGAAGAGCTATCTTGTCCTACCACTTAATCAATTTTTTTTTACTGCATTTATTCTTACAGCTTTTGCAGTTTCACATAGTCCCATAACTTGTGCATTAAATGAGTTGTTTTGCTTTGAGTAATTGGCTGACAGCATGCTTTCTAGGGGTCCCTGAATCATAGATTTAGAACAAAAAAGGATTCCTTTCTTTGAGACAACATCTTTGAGATGTTAAAGTTCTCATCACTCTCACCAACAATACAAATAATCATTCAATTTCCTGGGAATCATGGGAGGTCATGTATATTTAATATTTGCTTATGTCAGTTTTTGTTCTGTTTTTGAAAGGTCATTTGAAGATGTAGTCTCTGTTATTTTATTCAGAGATAATGTGGAGCTATGCACAAAGAGATTGATACTTACTTGCTGAATACTTTATACACCGTTAATTAAATTCACAGATCAAAAAAAATGTATAATCTGTACAGTCATAAAAATATAAGCATAAACCAGGGGTTTTTTTCAAAGTGAAACTTAAGAAATAGATAGGCACTAAAGAATTGGGAATGTCAACATTCTTTTCAGAAGTGCTCAATATTTAGAATCTTATTTACATTCACAAATTTTTTAAATTCTCAACTATTTAGAATAGCATAAATGCAAAAAACTTGTTGTGATCTCCACTGCAACAGCCATGTATCAACATTTTAAAGAAGTTTATGTGAAATACAATGACATAAGTTACCCTTCTGCAGTGTCCACATAAACTACATTTGCAAGACACTGAAGTATACACTCTGTAGAGTGGAGTTCTGCTTTCACTTCTGGCAATAGTGTGTGCTTCAAAGGCTGTAGAGCATAATGTCAATTCAATATTATATGACTGCTTCTGAAGAGGAAGTAACTCGTTAGAATAGGGTAGAGTCTACACAGATGTTTAGCCTGAAGGCTATGAGAGTCACTGGAAAATAAATCAGTTATAGTTAGACAATCCTAATTCTGCATTTGCAAGTGTATTGTTTGGAATTAAAGAAAGAAGTTTAGAAGAGTTTATGAGTTAGTCCTAAAACAAAATTCTTGAATTATATGATAAACATGAATAAAAGGTACCAAAAGATAAATTTTCCTAAAAAAAAAATTAACTCTAAGAAATAAGATAATAAGAAAGCTCATGCAAATTGTATCACAAAAAAACCCAAACAAACCCACTATATCCATATTAATTCAAAGTAGAATTTTAATTCAAATACAGCCCCTCTTTTCATTATATAAAAAGGATAAGGTAAAGTTTCTTAAACTAAATTTTCAAATGGAAAAGTATTGTGAATCATCACTCTCATGCTCTGAACTCCCTTCAAGGTTCTTCATGTGACTGAAGCCTTTGTTAAGGAAAGTGAACATGACTTGATTAGATGAGATTAGGTCTGAGTAGATTCACCTGCCTCCCATTTTCCATACATTCACTTTTCTTCTTCTAAGGAATTGGTCACCTATGGCACGATAAAAGGGGAAGACAAAGCATTAAAAAAAAAAGGTTAACACAAGAATACTTTCAACATCTTATTCCATTTTACCTAATAGCTTAATTGCTCATTCAGAACAATTGGTTCCCTTGCAACAGGAGTGATGACTCTTGAAGCAAAACTAAGCAAATGTAGAAAACTTAGGGCATTTCTCATTTTGTGTGGGCACAAAAAACTGAATGAATTTAACTGGAAGATCCCACTTTTGAAAATCTTCTCATGGTACTTCGACTTAGATTTTATGAAACTGATCTCTATTTCATTAAAGAACTCTGTATAAGTAATGAAATAATAACAGTCATGGACTGATGTGACTATAGTGGCGTTATCCGTGCCAAGTTTTATGGTGCCATTAAATGTTATTGTAATAGCTTGTTAAGAAGGCAATAAGATATAATGTCAGGGCCATCCTCTGCTCCTCCCCAATGGAAATATCAGTGTATGGCAATTGAAACAAATATTGATCTAGTTTATATTTCAGACTTTATTAGCTAATTTCATTATTTGGAAGATCTCTAGTTTATGAACCATCATTATTCTAATATATTAACTAAATCTGGGCTAATTCTTATTCCAAAGCCATTTGAGTTGTGGGGGAGATTTATAATTATTTTTAATTTTGGGAGATTTGTGTTTGGTTTCTTTTACTGAGAGTTGGCAAGGTGTGGGTGGGACTCTAATTCATATAAATACATGAAGACAACTTACTCGTAATATGTTAGTAGTACTAAGACTTATTAAAAAAAAAACAAACTGACAGTTTAAAAATTTCTATTTTACCAGGAACCAAAATCTCTCCTTGCCTTTCTCTTTCATCCCTCAGTGATTATATGCTCCTGATTTTAACACTCTTCTCTGGTGTGATATTCCAGAATATCCCTAACGCATTTAAACATTAGAATGGAAGCTGTTCATTCAGAAAACACTCTCATTGTTTAGCTCCTAAACTTAAATACCATTTCATTTTTGATTACTCATACATGAAACTGAGGCCTTTAAAATTTTCCTGCAAAACAATTCCTCCCTCCAGCCTCAAACATTGTCTTTAATCATAACTAGTACTTAGGTTTTTGTTGTTTATTTTACTCTTTTGGAAGTGGCTGGGTTGCTTCTCCTCCTCTTGCTTTCAAAATTCTTCTCTATGCTAGGAAAAGTTTCAGGTTTAGTAATGCATTTGAAATGGAAAAAGTTTCATGGTCAAACTTTTGTTTTTCTCTGTTTCTTTAACACTGATGAAAATCTGATTTTTTAATTTTCACATGGGATTTTCTTGTAATAGAAAGTTCTGAAGGTGTTACTACAACTGATGAATTTCTTTTGTAGAAACTATGGACATTGAAGATCATGCCGTTATTCCAATCTTGTAAATGAAATTAAACATGAGGATCTGATTCAACACTGGGTTTGTGAGTCTAAGATTCGATTAAACTGCATATGTATATTTACATCCAGGTGAGCAACTGGGAAATTTTTGCTTAACTTACCTATCTGCCTGACTTTGTCTAAACATAGAATATTCTAGATAAAAACTTCCCAGAGCAACTTACTCTTCTTCATAACCAGTGAGGCCTCTGCCTTTGTTTGGTTAACACCTGGCCTCTCTCTGAGTGATGACTGAAATGAAAGTATCAGGGCAGTGCACATTGTTTCATAATTTAGTAGACAGATAACTTATAGTAAGGCACATTTTAGGCCCTATAAGACTGAGGGCATTTGTACCTACATCTGTTGTAGCCCAAAAAAGTGCCTTTATCGCTAATATATGCAGCTGTAAGAGCTACAGCCTTCCTTCAATACAACCTGAGCTTCTGTGCAGCCAGGAAAACAAGTTCGTACAGAGAATTCTAGACATAGACTTGATGTTTCCAATGAGAAGTAGTATTTTTCTTGACTTATGGTTTTGATGAGTTGTGTTTTTTTCATCTGTTATAAATTACAAAAAGGTACATCCTTTTAAAAGTTCATCCTCTTTAGCATTTCAAGTCCTTGCTCCAAAGTCTGGAGGTTTGGGTGAAGCTGAAGTCATAAGAATTATTCTTCTATTATGAGAAAATTAAATACTACTTTTTTGTTGGGAGAAAAGGGCTGGTGGTGTAGTTCTATTACTTCATGCTTCTTTTTTCCTGGAATTTGCTCAAATGAGGAAGAGCACATTGGTGGTGCTTTTTAATTAAGTATTTTGAAGTAAGGTCTTATTGAAATTACTGGATGCTTTCATTAGAAGGAAGTGCTACAGTCAGAGCTGAGTGGTATATAGTATTATCTATTGCTATTTGAACTGTTTTACATATTCATATTTCATTTTCAGATCCTGTGAAGTAATAATTACAGATGATATTGGCAAAAACATTAAAATCCCTGAAGGGTCATTTTGGTTTCTGGCTTGAGTGGAGGAGTTTTCATGTAGTACTGCACAGCAAATTAGAGTTTTCTCAAGAGAAGAGTGCAAGTATGTGGCTGTCCAGAACAGATCATTAATGGTGTCTTATATGACATTTATACCTATGTTCAGGCTTCACAACTCAGTGTTCACAGTCTGGAACATCCTCTGGAGGGTCAGGTTAACTAGAGTCAAATATGCACAGCAAGGCATTGTATTATTAACTGCATATTTTAAAGCACATCTAAGTCATGCCTTCTTTAATATAGTAGATTCCTCAATGTGAGGGTGTTCCAACCTACACTACCCACAGAGTGCGCTTCACAGTAGGCTTAATATCTCTGTAAGAATCTGATTTCTTCATTGCCTCTCAGTCTAGTTAGGATTTTATTCTATTTCTAAATATACAACTTGGATTTTATCAGCAGCAAAATAGGTAGAGAAATAAATATTTCCAATGACTTTTACTACTTAATTTTACTAATAAAACATTATATATTTACAATATATAGAAAATCTAATTTATAGTCAAACAGTGGTTGGTCTGAATAGATGTTGTTTAACCCCAGTCAGCAACTCAGCCCCACACAGCTGCTCTCTTACTCCCCAGAAGTGGGATGGGGAGAGAACTGGAAGACTAAAACTGAGAAGACTCATGGGTTGAGATCAACACAGTTTAATAGGTAAAACAAAAGCCATGCACACAAACTAAGCAAAATGAGGAATTCATTCATCACTGTCCATCAGCCCGCAGGTGTTAGCCATCCCCAGGAAAGCAGGGCTTCATCATGCATAACTATGACTTTGGAAGACAAGTGTCAGAGCTGAACATTCTCCCTTTGTTTTTCTTTCCCCAGTTTCTGTCAGTAAGTGTGATGTGGAATATCCCTTTGGTCATTTGGTGCCAGCTGTCCCAGGTGTGTCCCTTCCCAGCTTCTTGTGAACCCCCAGCTTAGTGGTGGGGCAGGGTGAGAAGCAGAAATGGCCTCGACTCTGTGCAAGCATTGCTCTGTGATAACTAAACCAACCCTGTGTTATCAACACTGCTTTAGGTACAAATCTAAAACATAGAACGATGTGCAACTTCTAGGAAGAAAATTAACCCTATCTCATAAAAAAAAAATGCAACAGGGAAGAGAATGCTTACTCAGGACTTCAAGATTATTAGTAAGTAATTTGATAGATATGCTGCAGGGGTACATAAGTAGTATACTGTCATGCTAAGAATTAAACCTAGATGTCTTAAGTCTCTTTATGGTCTTAGTATTTTATAGTTTTATATATATATATACATACGTATATATATATAGTTTATATATATATAGTCAATATTTTATAGTTTGGCAGCAAGTACTTTTTATCAGAAACAATTATCTGTATTTAATTTACCAGTAAATTAAATACCTTGAAAACTGCAATAAATTGTATTGAATATTATACTAAGGAAAAAATGGAAAATAAGCAAATCATAATCTGTTTGATCTTATGAAAATAGTCCTATTAGTATGCCTTCATTTGCATGCCAGTAAAAATGTAGAAGACAACTTTTTACTGTGTAATTCATACACTGCACAAATGTCAGAAGATTCTTTTGTTATCTTTTACATTGTTTGTTCTATATGTAATTGAATTAAGCTTATTTTTAAGAAGCGGAGGCAGAAAAAGCTTCAGGCTTTACCAATAGGCAAGGATATGCATTTGTCTATATGCATACACCCTTACACTACTCTCCAACAACTGGCTATTATGCACTGAATTCAGTGGTGTACATTTCTGTGTGTACGTGCATATATGTGCACACATATATGCATATTTATGTATTCCCATATCATTAAATATCAGGATTCCATCACAGTTTAAATTTTTTTTGTATTTACAGACAAGTTACTGGAAAGTATAATCACTTCCAGCTCCATCCTTTCATTATCTTCTTATTGAGGAAATGAGGCTGATGCTTCCAAGGTTTAAAATACTGGGGAGCTGATTGTTTATTTTTTTCAGTGTTAAGAGTCTGGAAGACATAATCAGTCAATAGTCTCTAGAGGTTTGCAGATGTTCATTTAAAGGCGCTATTAAGAAAAGCAGCAGATGTATTCTCTGGCAAACAGCACAAGTTGCCATGACTCTCTGTTTGTCCCTCAGAAAGCTAATTTAATAAACAATGAGGTGAATAAGACCTGTTATGTTTTTCTGCAAAAGAAGAGCACTGCAATAAGTACGTTGTCCAGATGCAATTGGAAACAAAGCAAAATATTTTTTTCTGTGAGGACATATCATATGTGGAACTAGACTGCAATCCTCAAGGCTTTCTTAGCACCATGCAAGGAAATATAACAGCTATCACACAGGGTCAATCATCTGACAGATGAAGGAGAAAATGGCACTTCATTTCAGGCCAGATGGGCCTGTGGTATCTGGTATTGATACAAGTGGTTTTATGGCTGGTATAATCTTTATCGTGACAAACAAAACAGCAGGGAAACAGGAAGACACAGGTTCTTCTAGGAGCAATATTATGGTGCTAGATGGCAATATGCACATAAATGTAGACATATAATCTAAGACGACTACTTTTGGCTCCTTTTCTCAGTGGAGAATGAACTGGCATTTTTTTAGATGCATTTATCTTAAAGAGAACATTTACAGTTCACCATTGGTGTTGGGAAATAAAGGTGCCCATTTGTCTTTACTGACTGTGAAGAAGGTGGAAGATTGACAGTCTAGGCAACTGGGGCCTGATTTGGTTAGTTAACCATAGGCATCTACTCTAATCTGTGAGGCTGCAAATAGTTTGAGACATTTGTGTGAGGATGACAGATATAACATGGGATCTCTTGGAGCTTTGGGCCTTTATGAAGTGGCAGCTTGAAGCTAGGGCGATTCACAAAGGACTCCTAAATGGCTTTAAACACCCATGACTAGATAAATTAATCAGGTCCCTGAAGTTCTGTGATATTAATACCACCCTCTTTGGTTGTTAAGCATTGATTTAGATTGAAAATACATGCAGATAAGATCTAAAACTTTTCAATGTTGCAAGTATTTCAACTGTCAGGGCCAGTGAATCTGTTGCTATGCAATAGCCATTAATTTGCACCCTTAGTAATTAGCTTTGGTAATCCATAATAAACATTAACAAAGCACTCTGCAAGTGATTGTTCACATATGCTTGTTCTTGCATGCTAAAAATACATTTCCTCATTATGTGGTTACATTAGTGAGCTCTTATGACATTCATTTCTCTATTGCTACCCCATGAGCATTCAGCCTAACAGTAATAAAATAAATAAATTAATTTTGCATTTTGAGAGCTAGAATTTTGGCTGGCTTATGTAAATATGATTTCACCAGACTTAATGGAGCTTTCAAAGTTTACACCAATTGAGAGTTGACACACAGTGAGGTTATGCAACACATTTGACCACTAAAGCTTGATACTTTTGGTATGAGTACTTAATTTGGTCAAGTGAGCACAGCAAAAGTCAGTTTTTTTTCAAAACTAATGAGGTTTTTATTTTCTTTGGACTGTGGTTACAGAATGACTTATGAGGTTCAGTGTTCTGCACCTGTCTGTCTCTCCTTCTTGTTGGGCTAAGAGTGCTAAGATCTCCCAGTCAAGCTTTCCCACAAGAATTGCTTAACTCATGGTTTCTGGCTGGATGCTCAGGCTTTCCTCTAAGTTTTTCAGCTTCCTGGCTGTCCTCCTTCACTGCTGGGTTGTTTTGGCTGTCTGCCATCAGTATTTTTGCTCTCTGTTTCACCTCTCCTCTTTGCTGTATGATGTTCTTTTCTCTAACTGCTGCGTGTACAGGAGACCTACTTTCAAAACTTCCTCCTAGTTCTATTTCCCAAACTGGTGACTGATTATAATAATTTATTTAATGTTCTTTTCAGCATGTTCCTTGACAGGGAGCAGCCAAAGGGTGGAGTGAATACAATGAGAGAGGGATACATTATTCTCAGCTGGCCCAACACTAAAATATGTCAGCAGCAATATTTGCTCTCAGTCTTTCTGGTCTTTGAAAAGTTTGAAGACAACATAGGATAAGTGGAAGAAGTCTGAGGAAGGTAGAGGTTAACTAAAAACAGAGATCTCTGAAGTAAAAGCCTAAGACGTAGAAAATCAGTATAGGGTCTATCAACATATAGAGCAGCAAGCTAAAGACTAACCCATCAAAGAAAAACGATATATATTACAATAAAAAATGCATTTCCCTGCACTATATCCTTGAGGTAGGTTGTGAACTAGACTATACCACTATAGCCTTTCAAATTAGCAATGGGAATAAGACAGAATGCAGCAGTACCATGGGAAAGTAGAATGGATTAAGTTGTATTCATTTTTTCCGTGCATCTAAAAGAGATAGAAATACAGAAGCTAAGTTAGATCTCACACTCTTTGTTGGAACCAGAGACAACTTCATGAAAGGCAGTAAAAACAGTATAAAAATGGAGTGAAAAGGTAATGCAAAGTTGTCTAAAAGAATCACAGAATCATAGAATCAGAATATCCTGAATTGAAAGGGACCCACAAGGGCCAGCTCCTGGCCCTGCACAGGACAATCCCAAGAATCACACCATGGGCCTGAGAGCATTGTCCAAACACTTCTTGGACTCTGGCAGACTTGGTGCTGTGACCATTTCCCTGGGGAGCTGTTCCAGTGCCCAACCTCCTTCTGCGTCAAGAACCTTTCTCTATTATCGAACCTAAACCTCCCCTGACACAGCTTCATGTCGTTTCCTTGAGTCCTGTCACTGGTCACCAGAGAGAAGAGATCACTGCCTTCCCCTCGCAAGAAAGTTGTAGACTGCAATGAAGTCTCCCCTCAGTTTCCTCTTCCCCAGGCTGAACAACACAAATGATCTTAGCTGCTCAATCACACAGCTTCCTCTCTAGACATGATTCCTCAGTGCTGGAGTGTAGTGTTGTCTTTGACTGCTATCCATGCTGAATGCAGAGTGACTATACATCAGCTAGCAAATTAGAAATCTCCACTCATTTGCGAGGGCATATTTGTGTTTGATAGTGATTTAAACAAGTGATTAGCCAAAAGGTTTTGGTACATCCATACTTCTCCTATAGCTGAATGTTTATCAGAAAGAAGAAGGAACAGGGAAAAGCAGAAAAGTATTACTAAAAATATCAAAGAGTGTGAGGAATTAAGAGAACATTTGAAATAGTGACATGCTAGGGTGAACATGCAAAGGTAAGGATTCACAACTGGGCTCACAGTCATTCAAGACATAATTTACAAACACAAGAAACAGATGGAGATATTCATTAAGAGAAAATTACCACTGAAGTTTTCATACTGCTTTACTCAATATTTGAAATTTCCCACTGGGATAATTTTGATGACTTTTCAGTGGAATAGAGTACTCACTTAAGGAAAAATACCACAACAGTGGCTTCTAGACATGATTCATTTAAAATATTTTCATGAGAACAAAGGTTATCTAGCTCCACAATCTTTTATATCTTTAGTGTTCATGCTGGATCCAATGATGTTTTTTAGCTTGATGAAAATTTCTAATAGATAATGAAACTCAAATACATTATATTTCTGGTTCACAAGACAGATAGATTTCATCACCATTAGTGTTTCTAATCTTGATGTTTAGAGCTTGCCCCAAAACCAAAGTATGTTGTAATTATTTAATTTCCCTTTTTACAAAATCTATCTTGAATACCATCTTGCACACATTTGATGGATATAGCTTCAAGTAACATCCATGTTATATTCTTACTTCATGCACTAGGGGGTTCCCTTTCCCTCCTATTATGTAGAAGTTCCTAAATAGTTTCAACATATATATATATACATATAGGCTGGCAGGAAAAGTGTGCTTTTGATTTGCTGCTATTTTAGGTAGGAGTATTTATTCAGCACATTAAACTTTCACTAGATGAAGGATTTAAACTGCAATCCTGTCTCTGATAGAAGGATATATAACATTATCCTGTATTTTGAATCTGTTCATTTACACAAGAATATAGTTCAAATTTCTTGAGCAATATGTGATTGAAATTTACTAAAATAAATAATATTTTTATACTCTTCTGATTTGTAGATATAATCTTTCTCTTTTCACAAAATCTCAAACAAAATCATGAAGAAACAATTACAGAATTATAATAAAGTAAAATACATAGAGGTAAATAAATACGGCAGAGCATAACTATGAAAGATAACTTCTCTTTATGGTTTGTGTAAGTATATGGCAAATGAAATAGTGAACCATTTGAGTAAAACCAAGTTTTCTTAAATAAACAGAGTATGCACCTATAGCAGAGCATAGCTACTGTCCATATCTGTATTTATAGACTAAAAACTGACAGTGCAACCTAGTGTAGCTTTCCATCATTGCTAAGTCTGAATAACTTGCCTTTGCATTTACAGTTGCTCCAGCTACACTGACATAGTAAATTCTTTATATAATGCCAGATGCCTGTGCTTGTCAGTTCTACTTTTAAAAATTAAATCTTTGCTGGTTCAGTTTCTGCCTAACTTCTTAATCTTAACTCCTGTCTTATTATTTTAAATGTACACTCACATGATTGCAATAACTACATTTTTTGCAGTCTAATGTTACCATTTGTCAATTGATCATCTTATTCATAATTTCTAACTTTAAAAAATAGTCAATGTGCTTAGCACAATTTAAAAAAGTTATTTCACTTTCAGAGAGGCTTGACAGCTTAGAGAAAGGAAGGTACATATGCTAATTAACCTCGGTTCAGTTCACAAAAGACAATTTGATAAGCAGCAATAACTGAATCAGCAGAAGTAGTTAAAATATGTCTGAAACCCTGTAGACATAGGCACAAATATTTCTGGGAATGTGGTTTGTGGAGTATATGTCCCCAGATGTACATTTGGTCCCTCCCCCGAAGTTTACTACCATCAGAGCAGAGACAATTATATGCATGTTTTCTGTTCTCTTTTGCCCCAGTACAAAGTCAAAGGACTTTATCTGAACAAGTATTTACATCATTGGATTTTCTGGTGGGTTTTACTTGGTATTTTATTTAGAAAAAGTTAGAAAACTAGTTTCAGAAAGCCCATCACTATCACTGGTGATGAGTAAGTCCTATGGAGCAGTGCATTTTTGTGGCAGTTAGGCACGGACCCACCAGACTGAGTGCAAGCTGGTAAATCGTTTATTAAAGGTCAAGCACACGTTTTTATACTCCTCGATTACATAAGAGGTTACATAATCACAGAGCACGTGCTATTTCCCCAACGATCACTCTTGAACCCTTCCAGTGGGCATGTGCAATCGAGCAGTCTCTTCGGGGGCCTGCTGTGGAGACTACATTTCCCATCCTTCCTTGCAATAATCTTCCTGTAAGGTGTTAACCCTTTCCCACACATTTTCTAAAGAAATGAGCCATATGTAATTTGTTAAAACAAGAATAAAGAAAAGAAAAGGTATGAACTGATCTTGACATCATCTAGAGAGTGTGATTCTCTGCGTACCTAGTTTTCCACTGCTGACAAAGTAGCTTGTAAGAGATTTTAATTTTTGTCTGAAAATGCTCCTCGAAGTCAAAGGAATCATATGTGACGAGAAAGTCAACAGAATGGCGCAGTAAAAGATATCTTAATTTCTCACTTGTTAATATAAACAAGATGCTGTCAAATTTCAAGCATTACCTAACAAGTCAGAATTAAGGTCATCAATCCACAGATGGCTGGGTTGCCCTGCATACATGTACATGCCAGAATCACACTGGCAAGCATGTATGTTATTAATTTGTTTGTTGATGCCTCTACGTGTGCATAGGAACATTAATGAATCCACTGATATCCATGTATGTGTTGACCTATCCATATAATTCACTATATTAATAATGTATTTAATCATTATCTTTTTCCCATTAAACTAGTATCCACCTGACATTTACCAAACAGAATACCATTAAAAACTTGAAGGAGTGTGTTTTCATTAAAATTGCATATTTATAGCGTAGGCATAATTTCATTATAAATTTCATTAAGATTTTTTTTTTACAGGAAACACATAAAATAAGCATTTTGTGCACTGCACATGAAGACAAATTCCTCTGAACAGAATGAAAGAATTTTTAACAACCAGAAAAAAAGTCATATTATTGCATTCCATTGCCGTCTCTATGATAAAACATTTTTTTTCCAGCAATAAATATTTTTTCAGTGTTTTAAATTAGTATCTGTGAAAGTGAATGAAATTTTGGACTATATAATCTTTTGCTACTTCAAAATTTATAAAGATGTACTTGCAGAACATGTTCTGGTTTTCTAACTGTAAAAGACTGTATCCTTTCAATAATACTAATGTTCAAACTGAAGTGCCCTTCAGTTAACCCATTAATCCATTTGGAAGTCATAAAATTTCTAAACACAACCAGTCTGAGTATCTAAAAATTATTAGAGATCCTCATATATTGCAAAAGTGCTTCAGCTAAGAATCAATAAAGCTAACCAACCTGCCCCTAAAACACATTTTTAAGTGTCACTTTTTAAAAGGCAGCATAAACTTACCCCGTGATGCCTGTTATATGATCATGTGTTTGACTGTTTATGTGTGCCCATCCTTTATTTGACAATCACCTGTAATATTTTTAGCATACAACTTGTTCCTATTATAATCACAAAAATCCAGGTTAGTTTAAATTGTTTTTTTTCTACTGCAGCTGGTGAAAAAATACTGACTGTCTTGATTTATATTTCCACTATATGGAAGTACATTTTATTATAACAAATTGGGTTAGCACTTCATTTGGCCCAAAGAACCCTTTTCTGGTCATAGTAAATACTTTTCCTTATTGATGTCTCTTCTAAAATTTTAATCAAGCACCTACACTTCATTTTTCTTCAGAAGCCTATGGTAATTGAAGAGATGTTCATGAGACTATGATCCTTTTAATTATCTCATTTAAAATTTTGTCAATTCCTTAGTCTTAAGAAGCAGTTATATATAACTGCAAGTTTATACACTGTAATACACCACTGTCATTATCTCAGCTTATATAAAAAGGATGCAATTTAACTTATTATTGTCCAGAATTTTATGAATCACATGAGGTTTTCTATAAGTAAATATGCAGTTACACAGTATCATTTGAATTGAGCGCTGTAGCAGATCTTAAATATTTCAAAAAGCTTTGCAAGTCACTATTCAGAACGTTTTGGCCTAAGGAAACAGTGTGCCACAAACCCCCTAAGCTCTACATCAAAGTATCTAGACAATAAGAAGATATTTCAGAGAAGGCTAAAGGCAGATCTGGAAAGATTCACAGGAAAGACAGACTATCTGCCTGATATTGTGAAATATCCTCCTCTGTGAGGAGTACTTTTCTCTAAAACTGAATTATTCTGAAAATGAATGCTTGCCTGTGCTGAAATTTCCAAATGCAGATGTAATCAGATAATGTGTTGTGGAAATATACCCTCAGAAGTCTGACGAATGCCTATTCAAAACAGGCCAGATACCAGTTAGACATTGGACTTAGAAATTTATGGTTATTGAATTTTTCCAAAATTGCTAAAGCAGGCAATACTAAAGACACAGCTAAAAGCTATCATGATGTTGAGAACAGGTACAAAGCAAAACAGAAAGCAAATATAGCTGCACCAGTTACCCTTTTAATTATTTAATGCATCTAAGGGTGAGTGCAAAGGAAAAGAATGAGAGCTGAAGGTTGAAACTAAAAACGGACTATGGCCAAAAGTAAGTTATAAACAAGTGACTTATTATGGAAATCATAGAATCATAAGATGGTTTGGGTTGCAAGGGACCTTAAAGGTCATCTAGTTCCAATCCCCCTGCCATAATAACTCATAGACTATTTTGACAACTTTTTTTATTGTTGGTAAGTAACAGTTGATGAAATCCATTCTCTGGCACTAAAGAATCCACTAAATACAATTTCCAGAGTATTAGTGTTCTTTGGATACTAAGGAATAAATAGTGATATTTAAAAAGTCACCCTAATTCTACAACCCCCAGAAACAATGGAATTAGTTAATGAACAATTACTTTACTAACACCTCAGTAGTAATAAGGTGACTAGAAATAGACAGCATAGACATTAATCAACATTCATGTCATTTCCTGTCTGGATATTCTAACAGGTCAATTGTATATGGATGATTTAGTGGACTTGGTATATCCAAAAAAACTTTATCTAGGAGTCCCTATTAGATGGATTTGAACCTAGTTGAAAAAATACATGGAAAGTTATTAACAGCTGAATCATGAAGATATATCGATAAAGCTCCTAGTGTTACCCTTCAGAGTATTGTGTTGTGCAAAGTTTTATTAATACTATGTCTAACAGATCAAAGAGGACATCCATAATAGTATCTCAAAAGTAGTTGTAATCATTTTTGAAACAAGATGAATTGAGAATTATTTTGATCAACAAGAGCCCCCCCTTTCAGCTCAATTTCAGAATACTATAGTTTTAAAAAATAATTTCATGCAGTATGTCAGTAAAAAGCTGTGCTATGTTATTGTAGGTCTGTGATACAGTGACTGCTTTATTTGATGCTTTTTTGTCTCTAACTGAAAAGGTGGGGAGGAAGGGACAGAGAGATTAAATTAATTTAAACTCTGTTTGGCTAGATGTTACTTTCAGTATTCCAATAAATTTAATAAATTTCCAAGTGGAAATTAAGACAATTCTCTTTTTCTATTACTACTTTCACATCCTTAGAATAGTCTACTTGTCAGTAAAAGGCTTACTGAGATGTAGTTCTCAGATCAGCATTATAAACTATTTTATTATATATATATCACATATTATTATATACTATTTTAATATATACTATATATAGTATGTTATATATATATATAAAATAATGTATTATTATATACTATTTTTGTGGATGTTACAGCAAATTGAAGCAGCTTCAAGAGGGCAGGAGCACCTTTACATGAGTCAAAAATTTTGAGTTGTGGAGATAATAAGATTTTGTGTTCATTTGGTAGACTTTGTGTTATGGAAGGTATAGACTCAAGAAAACCAAATGATACTTTGCTAACAGTAGGTGCTGTAGGTTTTCCCTAATGTTGAGTGTCAGCGTTCATCTGCAAGGTGTGAACTTCCCTGTGTGAAAATACCTCATATGAGAACCCTAGTGGGTTAAGTTCATGACTGTTGCTCCCTGGACTAATAAGTGGCTTCAAATGTGGAAGAAATACACATATATTAAGAAGTTAAGCTGTTAATACCTGTATTAGATTTAACACATTAGGAACTACTTGATAGCGAAGAAGCTAATTGAAAGATTGTTAATTATACAATATTCACATAGACCCCATAAGGTAAATTCTTTCATGAATGAGGCATTTCATGATTGCTGAGATAAATTGTATAGCTAATATGTGGACAAAGGCTACTGAAAATGGTGTCTTCAAAAAAGATTATGTCACATAAGAAGAACTAGAAATTGTTTATATAGATTATTAAAGATCACTAACTTTTAAGATAAATAAAGCAAACAGTATCAGTACCTGTATTTGCACTGAGGATGTGGAATTTTTATTCATTTAATATATCAGATAGCACTGAAAAAAGATTAAAATACATTGCTGCAAGATTTTCCTGTTAGTCTATTTTCATTGCCTTGAAAATGTCCAGTTGCAATTATAAAAAACCCCCAATGATCTTAAATACTGATCTAAAAAAACAGAATGCATAGATAGAGCAGGATATTTAATGACTTCTTTCCATACCTACTCCATGTCAAGAACAAAATATTTCACAGGTTTTGACTGAGAATCTGGATACCTTCAAATCAAGAAAGGAAAAAAAAAAGAAAAATCAGTAGGTGAATATTAAGGGAAAGAAAACCCACATTTATGGCACCCTGTCAATTATTTCAGTTCTCTAGAATGACTTTCAAACTGTGAGTGCATGAGGGACTTTTCAGAAGGCACTGAATGATCTAAGCCACATTTTGAGAATTTAAGACATCATCATGTATTCAGATGACTTCATTTGTTTCCATAAAACATGGGAAGAACATCTGGCAAGAGCAGGAAAGTTTCTAAAGCTTTTTAAGGAGTAATGGTTTAAACCTGAGAAAAACAAATGTCAGTTTCTGAGGGATCACATTACCTTCTAAGGATATGCCTGTTCTGAAGAATGGCGGAAGCCTGACTCACAGAAACTGGATATTAAGAAATATTGAGGTAGCTCCTAGAAATATGGATACAAAATCTTACACACATTTTTGAAGACACACAGAATTTTCCAAAACAGTCAATGAAAAGCAGATTTTTCATGATGGAAAAAAAATGAGAGAACTTTTTATTTCCGGGAAACTTCTAAATACATAGAATTGTTTCAGTGCCTGAAAATATACTAGCAGCTTGCAGAAACTTGTGATTTTCAGTCATTAATTGTGACGCTGAGTGTTAGGTGACTAAATCACTAAGATGCTGAATACCAGATTTTGAAGATATAAAAAAAAATATAGAAAAATTAAATATTCAAATTCATAATCTGAACTTTGAGGAGGCTTCAAAGGGATATTCAGTAAAAATTATATGCATCAGGTTCATCAACTGTAAACCCTTGTGTTCTCTACTTACAAACCAGATTCTTGTGGAACTGAGCACACAATGGGGAATGGGGGTTATGGTCAGTTCATCACAGATTTTTCCTGCTGCTGCCTGGGGAGAGGACCCTCTCTCTATGGGTCCATAGGTCATGCCAGACCCCTGCTCTGGTACAGGTTTCCCATGGGTTCACAGCCCACTTTTGGGCATCCACCTGCTGCCTCACTATGCTCTTCACCATGGGCTGCAGGAGAATCTCAGCTCCAGTGCCTGGAGCACCTCCTCCCCCTCCTTCTGCACCGACCTTGTTGTCTGAAGAATTGTTCCTCTCACATATTCTCACTCCACTTTTTTCTGGCCACAATTACTTCTGAGCAATAACTTTTTTCCCTTCCTAAATATGTTATCACAGAGGTGTTACTATCATTCCAGATTGGTTCAGCCTCAGCCAGTTCAGGAACAGCCAGGAGATAATGCGCTCACCTGGATGATGGCTGAAATATTTTTGCATATCCCACAGCGGGCTCAGGGATGGGAATAAAGTGGTTACCTCTTGTTCTGCCTTTTCCTTCTCTCCTGTTATGGCTCTGCTTCACTCCTTTACTAAAAGAGTTGACTTTCATGTCCACTTCTTCTTGTTTATAGAATTTACTAGTACTGGTACTAATTGGTTCCCTGGTTCACCAGCAGAGTCTGTCACCAGAATTGAAGTAGGTGCAGCGCCTGTCATCTTGTCATCAGATCCAGCGACCTTCTTTTCCCCCTGAGGGTAATCAGTAAAGTTGAACAGGGCTTGAGAGGCATGGTCCAGGCCCCAGAACATTGTAGTGATTTGTGTTTCTCTGGAATTTCCAGGGTGACCACATACTTTTCCCAAACATTTTATATTTTTTCCAAATTGTGCACTTGTTCAGGGGTGAAGTTCAAAAACATTGATGGTGCCCACTGTCCTAGGCATTTGCCCATACCATTCCACACACCTTGCTACTCACAACTATCCATCCTTGTGGGAGATCTCTGTGTAGTTTTCTTAAATAGTTTAACCTTAAGTAAGACCTGTAACACATTCAGAAGACTTAGCAACAGGAACATGCTGTTTTGAGCATCCCAAGGATATTCAAATTTTCAAGAGCTATTTTAATTAGCCTGGAGAAGAAGATAGGGAGAGGTATCTCCTGTGTATGTTGTCTTAGAAGAGAAAAGGTAAAAGGTATAATTATTAATAGTTTCCAATAGATGGCTCCCAAAGTACAGAGATGACAGCAATGCTGACTGTAAGTACCAGATTAATGGCCTGCAATTCTATGATATCATAAGACAGTGTGACAAAGTACAACAACATGATGACTTTAGCTCGGTTCCCATGAGTGATAAACAGCACAACAGGAAAAATATACTGCAAGTAAGGTATTACCTAAGACAATTTTAAGAACAAGTATACCAACTTTGAGAGAAAATAAATCAACACTGTGACCAGTGACTACTAAGCTAAGATAATGAATGCTTATAACAAATTTTTTCTGATGCTTTCGACTCAGATTTGTTATCTCAACCTGTCACGCCCCACATTGAGGCCAAAAGGGATTGCCATGATTTACCTCCAGATGGCAACTAAGTATCACAAAGGAATGGGGAGGACAATCTGAAATAAACAAACAAACAAAAAAAGTAAAACCAGTGGTTTGGGATAAGGAGAGTTTAAAAATTGAAATAAAGTAAAACATGATAATAATCAACATCATAATCATTATCATAATACTAAAGTAATGGAAGGAAGCATAATAAAAAACGAACAAGAGAACCCAAGAATAAGTGACAATTGTTCATGACCCATTGACCAATGACCAGTCCATTCACGAGCGGTGAATGTCCCCTCCCAACTACCCTCCAGGTTATACACTGAAGGCAATGTTTGTAGCAGCTCATATTACAGGAAAGATGCTGAAAGGCATTCTGGGACTTGTAGTTCTCCAGGACACCCACACATGCACGTGGAAGTGCTCTAATGTCATTGGTTGAAAAGTCACGTGTTACAATTTGAACATTGTGTTTAAACTAATGTTCTTGGTAATAAAGCTAATTCAGTTATTGCACTCATGGAGTAACTGGGTTCCTGAAGGCAGGTGCCGCAGATGTTCTGTGGTATGTGGCTAGTTCAGCTCAGCTATCCTCCCTCACAGATTCTTGCGCACCTCCTCATTGTTAAAGCGTGGGAAACTGAAAAGTCCTTGACTTAGTGTAAAAACTACTTAGTAATAACTGAAACATCAGTGTGTTATCAACATCATTCTCATCATAATTAATCAAAAAACTACAGCGTTATATCAGCTACTAGGAAGAAAAAACTAAAAAAACTAAAACCAGGACACCAATGTAGAAATATAGAAATAGTAGCAGAACAATAGTGAAATTCATGTTGATGGCCCATGATCTGAACATGAAGACCATGATCAATGAAATGTTCTTAAGTTATTTTGAAACTCTTTTTTAAACTAAAGAACAGATGGTAGAGAGAATGAACATAATAGTATTAGTTGAAATCCACGGTGGATTTCACTAGAAGCAGTTATCCTAAATGACCCTTATGATCACTGGAAAGAAGCAGGCATTTTGTGAGGCCTAGATGTCTAACACAGGAAAGATGTCTCATGGTCCCTAAAGAACCTTACAAAGATGTCTCAAAGAAAGGTAAGACTTGTCTCTGCTGCTTACTGTAGCCTTGCATTAGCTACTCTTGTCTGTAGAATTGCAAAATCAAAAGCTGAAATACTAAATAACAGATAGGCATTCTAATGTGAAAAGATCTGGAAAGCTCAAACTGCTGGTAAATGCCAAACAAACAAGCTATATTATCAGATGTAAAATAAAACAATCACTTCTGGCTTGTAAACTAGCTCTATTGTCTCAGAAAATTGAAAAAAAAAAAGATTCTATTCAACGAACAGCTCACTGAAAATGTCTTCTCAGTGTGGAATAGTGTTTAACACAACATTAACAAAACAAAGGACATTATGATTACAGAATATTATAGTGTATTATTTAAACCAGGGGTCTTTCTTCAGAACAAATACTATGTGATGTTCTTCACCGTCTTAATATGCATAAGGTCGCAAACACAGAAAAAATCAGACCATGATAGTAAGCGTGGATTTGAAAAAAGTTCCTGAAAACAAACTCTGCAAAAGACTGAGACACTTTTCATTAAATGTGAATGAATAATAAATTTTATAAACACATACAATATGGTAAGTGATAAAGAAGAAAAAAAGAAATGGTTTGATATTTTTCCTATTTATTTAAAACTACAAAATGGCAACAATGGGAGTATATGGTATTCTGTAACAATAGTTACTCTCTCACAAGGTGCAGGATTGTCACACGATACCCAGAACTTAGCAAGACTTAAAAAAATTGATCAGAGGTGCTTGTGAATCAACAATACTCAAGGAATAGCAAAATTCATTCCTTAAATACGCAATGGAAATCTTTGATACAAGAAAAGTAAGATATACATGAACTACTCCGCAGGCCACTGTAGGAAGTAGTCTACCTGAGAATGGAGACATCAGAATTATTTCAGAAAATAGTTCTACAAGTGATAAATATTATATTTGACATACTGTCATAATTATTTAGGTTATTTAAGAGTTAAAGTGAAATCTTCTTATATGTACTACAGTCTTCCATATTTTGGGACAGTAACTACTCCTCTTATTCCTTCTGCTATGATTAAAATCAAGTCAGACACTTTATATATTATTGCCTAATGCAAATTAATTTGCTGGTTTCACTCCGAATATGAGGGTAATCATGCAAAGAAATCCATAAGTTATTTGTGATGCTGCTAATGATCTTCTGCATTGTCCTTTCAATATCTGTTCTGTTCTGCCTGAATGAGCATTGGTTCCTGTGTTGCACACACTTGACTTAAGTTAAAATATACAGTTCAGTTCTATACCTAGGCTATTTAACTTTTTAATTTTTTATTATTTAAATTCATATCAAATTCCACAGAAGATTAATCATTGCAGTACTATTCAAAATGTGTTCTGTTCCCTTAACCTCAAAGAAACTTATATGCAACTTGTGCAAATCAATGGATTACAATGACTCAATGTCTCTGAAGGATCTGCAACACAGTAGAGGACTAAAGACTCGTGTTTAAAATCTGTTCAATACCATAGGATTCAATTATTTGTAATAGCATCTAACTCTAAATGTCTGTCTTATCTGTAGATGCCATCTGAAAAAAAAATCAAACACATACACAGACTAAGAAACCCTGGACACACAAATTAATCCCAGAATTGAAATGGTTTTCTATCTCATACTACATATTTGTAGAATACATTAATTTCCAATACAGTCTTCTGTGGAAAAAAACAGCCACTAACAAGTGCTGAGGCAAAATACAGCTTAAGAGGATCCTGCAAATGCTTAAACTCTGAATGTGCCTTAAGCGGAAACAAACCAATATCCTGCATTTAAAATGAAAATATATTTCTCCTTTGTGAATAGTTAGCTGGAGCCAAAAACACATCTGTTATGAGGATTCTACCTCGGTTTTGTGCTCTGCATTCTTTGGAACAAAAGGTTAAAAAAAATAATTTACAAATGTGTATCTGCAGTGAACTTTATATTATTTATTTGTTATTATATTTAAACTATTCTGTACATCTGTTGTTTATCATTAAATTCAATAACATAAAACTGAATCTGCCTTGAGGTGATAATCTAAAAAAGAGGTATTAGTGAGAGAAAATGTTATGGGAGTGACAGAAGAATGCAGCTATATATTTTGATGAACAGTGAGTGTTCAGTGACCCAAGACAGAGGAAGCTATAAATGATTCATAACTTTGAGAAATTCTGTAGTTCAAGTAATTTAAGACATAGAGTTCTACCTAATTAAAAGTAAGTACAGTATCTATTCTGGTTTTAGCCCTTTTATTGGGTCCTGGCTTCAATAAAATTATTTTCATGTGATGCACATTGCTATTTTAAGGACCTCTGCATGGTGTATTTGTTGATTTATTATTATCTGATTTGCACATTGAAAACAATTACCCTCAGGAGAATCACAATGGGATTTGATTCAGATGTAAATAAATAACAGAAGAGCCATGAGATCTCAGCACAGTTTGCTTCTTTTCATGGAGCTTTCCAGATTTCCCAACTTGCCAGAAAAACTTTTCCAAACCTAAAGGCATAAAATTACGATCTGATTTCAACAAATACATTATTTATACAATGAACTGCTGCCTCTGACTTCAGGAGTATGGCTGTTCTCGTAGTCATTCCTCTTGTAAAGACAGACTAGATGAATGCTTCCAATGCTCTCATTTAATAACTGAAAACAATTTTTTACTATGTTCTATAGGAATACTCTGGTCATGCAAATATGCTCACACACAAATAAATTTATCTAAAAGTTTCCAAGATCTATGTTCGAAAGCAAAACATCAGATGCCTTAAAGTTAAAATCTGCAACTTCTAATTTCTAGACATTTGGCATTCTGGTGGGTATTCAAAATCTAGGTCCAGGCACACTGGCGAGGTAATCAAGAAAACTTGCAATTACTGGTCAGGGAACTGCAGAGCTAGGTAGAAGAAAACTTGAGATCCTGAACTTCCCCAGGAAGTAGGAATGGGACCACCAGTGGGTTCTTCTGACTTTCAGGAATTGATAATTGCATCCTGAAAAAAGTTACCTACAAAAGTATCCTTGAAAAAAGGATACTAAGAATCACACAGTATTTGTGGCTATTGTTTAGTCGAAACATTGGCAGTCTAAAGGAAATTACTGTAGCAGAAGTCTGTAACTCCAGCTGAGGAGCAATAACTTTTAAAATACCTTGAGATTGATAAAGTCAGGTGGGGTTTGGGCAGTAGTTTGGTCTGCTGGAGGGTAGGAAGGCTCTGCAGAGGGATCTGGACAGGCTGGATCGATGAGTCAAGGCCAATTATATGAAATTTAACAAGATGAAGTGCCAGGTCCTCCACTTGGGTCTCAAAAACCCCATGCAGCACTACAAACTTGGGAAAGACGGGGGGAAAGTGGCTCAGCAGAAAAGGACATGGGGCTGCTGGGCAACAGCCAGCTGAACATAAGCCAGCAGTGTGTCCAGGTGGCCAAGGAGGCCAATGGCATCCTGGCTTGTATCAGTAATAGTGTGTCCAGCAGGACCTAGGGCAGAGATTATTCCCCTGCAGAGGTGAGACTGTAACTCAAATCCTGTGTTCAGTTTCGGAGCCCTCACTTTGAGAAGAACATTGAGGTGCTGGGGCATGTCCAGAGAAGGGCAACAAAGCTGGTGAAGGGTCTGGAACACAAGACTTAAGAGCAGCAGCTATGGGAGCAGGGATTGCTTAGCCTGAAGAAAAGGAGGCTTGTGGGAGGGGACCTTATTGTTATCTACAACTACCTTACGGGAGGTTGTAGACAGGAGGGGTTTGGTCTCTTCTCCCAGGTAATAAGCAACAGGACAAGAGGAAAGAGTCTCAAGTTGCACTAGGGGAGGTTTAAATTGAATACTAGGAAAAATATCTTCACAGAAGGGGATGTCCAGCATTGGAACAGGCTGCCCAGGGAAGTGGCAGAATCACCTTCACTGGAAGTATTTAAAAACTTGTAGATGGTGGCACCCGGGGACTTATTTTAGAGGTGGACTTGGCAGTGCTGAGTTAATGGTTGGACTTACTGTTCTTAAAGATCATTTCCAATCTAAATGATTCTGTGAATCTGTATGAACAAGGCATGTTTGAGTGTATAATTCATGATCTTATATTTGCTTACATCTCTTTATACAATTTTATTGCTTCAATTTATGTATAAACATTTTTCCACAGCTTTACAGTTTCAACTCTTCTGATGACAAAGGAAATCCATCATGAATTTGGTGAAAATAACCAGAATGGCCTAATACAATTCTCATTGACTCAAATATGCACTAAGCCAGTATCCTTTACCATAAATTATTTGAAGATGTCCTTTATACTAATGAGCATTGCAGGACTGTGCTTTAACATTAAGGATGGCCAGGGATATCTGTTACTTTTGTTCAATTTCATATTTTTCTGTAGAAGTTCTGAGGGAGATCTTCAAAATAACAATGAAACCCTTTATTTTTTATACACATTCATCCTATTAGTGCAAAAGAACTGGGAAATCTTATATATTCTAGGGGAAAGTTTTGTCTTTTCAAGATGGTATTATAAATCCGATTTACAGAGATTCAAAGTCACTGCATTGGCCAAGATACTAGCCTTGTAAGCAGATCTGAGTAATTACCATCCTTTTTTCTCCCCCTGCATGATACAATCCTGCCCTTACTAATGCCATCATGCTTTCTTTGAGGAATTTGTTGTTGTTTTGTTGTTGTTTTGTTATTTTGGTTTGGATTTTTTGGGGAGGACAAAGGAGAGTAGATTTCTGAAATGCTGCAAGTTGCAAGGATTTTTATCAATGACAGTTTCCTGTTATTTGCAGCTCCTCTGATCACAGATATCCTCTTATTTTCTCCAAGAAAGTACTAGGCTAGTTCTCTCATTTTCTCTTTCTTATGTTTCTCAAAGTTAGTACTAAGGTACCCTTATTAAAGTTGTGTTGAAAGAATAGATATGAAGAGAATAATAAAGAACACTTCAAAAAATATGACTTTTGGAGGAGCCTTTCTGCAACAGATAATTTTTTGTATAAGTGCCAGCACGGCATGCAGTTGCAATCTCTAACAGGGAAGCATCCCACGTGGTCTGAGTGGAATGGACCAAGATGGTGACCAGTGATAAGGGACCATTGAGAGCCCCCAGGACTTCTGGGGAGCAACAAGTCAGGACTGTCGCCCAGCTGGGGTATCCCATCACAAACATCTTGAAGTGAAGAGCAAAAGCAGGATGTGAAAAAAAATAATGAGCTGGAAAAGATAGGCAATAATAAATGAGAAAGATGAGCCTAGAGTTTGATAAGTTTAAGGATAATACGCATTCAAAATTCATATGTTTTGCGGTATTTAGGGCATACTTTATCCAAGAAGGGCTGTTATGGTGTCCTGAAAAAACTTTTACTGGCGGAATGGCTTCAACCCTAGAGACTTCACAACTCACCTGCAAAACATTTTTTCTAAGAGATGTATGACTTGCCTTCCAACTAGCAGTCTGCCTTGGGGAGAGGAAATGAACCATCATTTACAACTACCTGAGTGGGTGGTCTAGGAAGTAGGCTTTCAGACATGAGGAAGTAGATAACTTCTTAATCTTCCTGCTTTTTTTCTAGCCCTGCTTTGAAACCACTATTGGCTCTATTCCTAGAATTAAGTAGACAATACATGGCCACTAGGAGAAACGCAGTTTCTGACAGACTTTGAATGCTTCCCTGGTTTGCTAGGGGGTACAAAAGAGTTCTGAAATTGTTCAGAGGTCCATAAATTTCAAATACTGTCTTAGCATGATTCATAGGTATCTAAATTCATTTAGGAATTTAATTCCCTTTTCCTTCAACTCTTTTATGGCCATCTCTTAAAATATAATAATGATGACTTTGGGCATTTTGACTATAAACTGTCTGCTTCTGTCTCAGTATGCTAAATATATCTCAGGTGTCACCTGACACTTACAGGCAATATTACAAAAAGTAAATTCTTACAGTGAACCAAGGTTTGGAAATTGTAGCTGGGTTAGTAGGAGAGAAATTATTTAGTCTGAAATCTTTATTATAGATTAAGCAGAAAGAAGACAGGGGAACAATTAAAATATTTTAGATTCTTTAAGTTTCAGTTTCTCCAAATCCTTCAAGATCAGTAAAAAGATGACCTAGATTAATTCCAATAGATATCTTCCAATTCAATAATTGTAAAAGGGTTACAAACACATTTTTATGCATGATTCTCTTAAGAGAACAAACAAAGGAATTCTGCTTCTAATGGAGAATGAGAACTAAATAAAAAAAATAAATATTGCAATCATAATAACAGCTGTATAGTTCAAGAAGAAGCATCAGGTTGCTGTTAGGTAGCTTTTAGGATGTGATTAGCCTATAAAGGGTGGAAGTGCTTGAGCTATTATGAACATGACATCATTTTAAGCATTGAACCTAATGGTATTGTTATTTTTTTGTACTGATCTTTCTTATAGAGATAATTGTTATAAAGTGCCAAACATCCTGTATCTTATACAATCATGAGTCAGTTTAAAGTAAATCTATCCTGACTCACTGACATTCAGAGCACAATAAAACTAAAGACCAAATGCTTTGGGCTTTAAATAGAATTGAAACTACTAAGAAGTTTAGATATCACTCTATCAATAAATAGGCCTTGCTGGTTTTGGATTAATGTTTACAGACATCCTCTTAAAGGTTCCTAAGTTTTATGAGAAGCAATGAGGCATTAGCTAATATAGTTTCTTCAGTCCTGAAGTATTTTTTCTTCAACAGTCTGTTGTATTTGGGAAACTGTGGAGTAAGATATAATTCTCTGTGTGCAAAGGCAGAAAAATTTGATTGTGACTGGATTAATTAAATATATTTGAACTGTTCTGCTCTCACACTAGGCTAGTGATGAAAAGTGGAATTAACTGTGTGTAAAGCATTAGAGATGTGAACAAAATTAAGGAAACAATGTCCTCTAGGTTGTTCATAAAGATAATAGCTAAGTAGCAATAATAATAAAACCAAATCCCAGCACATTCTTATCTTTACAACAAATGAATTGTCATTATTAAATCAATGGATCTCCCTCCATGCCTAAAGCACAAAAACATTATGATCTGCAAATTCTTAGAAACAAATGTCTGTGTACTTTTCTCTGTTTTCATTGTTCAAGCAGTCTTATCATTGATATCAAATTCATGCTTTACATAAACCACACAGGACTAACAAGTGCCTTTTCATATCATCTCAATAGGTTTATTACTGAAGGAAGAGTGGCTGCTTCAGAATGAAAAACTGTCAAGAGCCCACACCCTGCTGGACAGCTCCAAATTAATCACACAGTTTGTAACAAAAGCAGCACTTCCTTTCTTTTCCAGATGACAGAAATTATAGTCAACCATGGAAAAATTTCTCCAGATGAGGTGCCTAGAGGAGAGCACTAATCTAACTCTTCTGAAAGAGCAATGCTTTCCTTCCCCAGAGGCTACAAAACACCATAAAAGAATCTTCTCCTTGGCTTCTCCCCATTTTTTTCCCTCAACATATGCTTCTCAATTTATTGAACAACTTCAGAACCTGAACTGCAGAATTTAACTCCTGCATATATGAGGTGAAGGGGATTCAACCTGATTAGCTTGACTTTCCATCAAATCTCTTTGTTCTTTTCCATCATACATTGAAAAGGCAAAGAAAAAAACAGAGAATGGGGGAGGGGGGCAGCACATAAACAGTCATGAATGGATAATCTACTTCTTCAAAACTGCCCATTTGCTAAGGCACTTAAACCATGAAGTGACACAGAATAAGACAAGAAGGAAAGACTTTTCAGGAGAGATAACCTATAATGTGGTTAATGAAGGCCAAGAGGTTGCTCTAATCTTACTGGTGGTCCTTTAATCATGAATGACAGAAAAATGGGATAAATACCTAGGATAAATCTACAAAATAGCCATTTCAAGAGCCATTATACTCTCTCTTGACTGTAGTGGAGCAGAAAAAACAAAGAAAGAACCAACACCAACAAACCTATAAGGTCCTCCTGTAAGTACACATAAATCTTAATTTCCTCTAGGGAAAGGAGGGAAGGGTTTGACACCTGTGCAGCATATATAGTACCTTGACCTTTTCAGAGCAGTCTCTTTCTTGAGGTTCATAAGTAACGAAAGAGACAAAGATGAAAATGTATGGAACCTTTGTCACTGGGTTTGGTGATTGCTGTTCTCACAAAAGACATGGAAAAGTCCCTCAAAAAAATATTAGCTTGGGATGTACTAGGTATTTTGACAAGAATTTCAGCAAGAGAAAGACTTGAACTAATTGAGTCTGACACAGAGGCAGTTTATGTATGTGCTCAAGACTCTTGCCGACCTGATGTCTCTCATGAGTCTCTTTAGGGATCCACAGTTGTTTGCTCAATAAGGAGGCAAAAAC
The DNA here is from genome assembly GCF_025592945.1 of Manacus candei. Classification (NCBI taxonomy): domain Eukaryota; kingdom Metazoa; phylum Chordata; class Aves; order Passeriformes; family Pipridae; genus Manacus; species Manacus candei. Next base: position 10,943,384 of record NW_026138062.1, read on the forward strand.
GTGATACAACTGTAAAGGTAATGAAAATTTTCCACTTTTCTTGGTTTTACTATATTAACAGATTTCTTACAAAATGGGGACTAGTCTCAAAAAAAAAATCCAAATGTATGAATTGAAGGAGCTCTTTTTCTTAACTTTGATTTTTTCTGGTATCTAAACCTCTGTTTTGTTTCTCATTACAATGACAGGAACAATCTTATTCTATATCATTATTTGATAAACAAATCAATGCAAGAGACATGCGTTATTCCTCAAAACCAGCAAAAATGTAAACATCTGCTCTAAACCCCCAAATGAAACAGATTTTCCTTCAGGACATTTAAGTTTTCATTTCCTGATATATCATCTTTCGTGTCTCAGCCTTCTTATGGGAAATTCTGAAGCCATTATTCCATATAAGAATAAATAAATGTAAGAACTCCAAAGCAATTAGTGAAAAAAATGTTTAGAATATACATAGTCCATGTGATCACAGCAAGATGACACAGGGTTAAAGAGATTGATGACCATTTTTCTTTTTTTCCCTCCAAATATGTGTTAAGAGATCTTTGTACTTTATCTTTTATTTACAGGATTAGTGGAGATGAGCAAAAACTGTATAAAACGGGTTTCTGCTGTTTTGAACACAGGTTTGAATATCTTGATGTGAATTTATGTAATGGACCTATTATACAGGGTTAGGACATGGTATAGTTTGAATCAAAAATCAATATATGACTCAGAGGGCAGTAAGGATGTGCTTTTGGATCAGCAAATGTTAGTATAGAAGTATCAAGTAATTGGTTTTGGAATGGTGGGAAAAACTGGTTTAAAAACCTATTTTGTACCTTTCTCCAAGTAACTGTCTTGACACTGCAATTTTTAATTATATGTTTGAAATCATCTTTCCTTGGAAACCTGATTAAGGACTGAAAAGAAACAAGACTGAAGACACTGGCCACAGCTCTCACTTTTAAGTCAGTAAAGGCAGATCTGAATATAGAGATTTCTCAGAAAGTTTTGACCTGGAATGAGGTGCACTAATTATATTTAGTTTTATGACTCATCGCATGGACAATTTACCCTTTTGCAAGTCAGAATTTTTGTAAAATTCAAACAGATTCCACTGTACAATCAATCCTGCTCAACATATGCATAAAGCTATGACGCAAAAGTAACAGAGGATAAAATCCCGATGTTAAAGACCGTGGGCAATTTTGTTATTGATTTCCATGTAGCTAAATTGTGCTGAGAATTTTTTTTCTGAGATATAATAACTGACATGCTAAGTAAGTTTCTATATATACCATGCTGTTTAAACAGCACTTCCTTCCTGAAATACTGAAGTATATAGAGTTTATATAATCAAAATGTGAATTGAAATGGAGAGGGAGGGTTGGATATCAACCAGTTTTTTTAGGCAAGCCTGAAACTAAAGCAGTTGGAAGAGTTTGACAAGATTTGTCCGTATTCACAAGCATGAGATTACATTGGTCATTTAATTACATTGTGTTTCAATAATGGATCCTGACTAAGTTTTCTACTCTAAAAAAAGGGAATGTTTCTTTGTATGTTACTGAAGTTAATAATATGACTTCTTGTTTTCCCATTTTTTAACCTTCACTCACATTTTTTAAACAAATATTAATATAAAATTCATTAAAATTCTGTCTAGAAACAGATCTAGATGTTTATGCCTTTTGTTTTGTAAGTCAGCATGTTTATAGACATTAAATCTGTGAGTGGATTTCAAGGCATTAAATAATTGTATTTCAAGTAATTAGACAAACCTTACTCTTACTATAAAAAAATGAAAGTAGAGATTCTACTTAGGCTTGTATTTTAAGAATACTGATAGCTGTACCTTTGTGTGGCCCATGTAACAAACTGTAGGATTTGAAAAATTTTGTTAATTTTTCATTGGAGTTGTGTGCTTAGAATAATGTTAGAATACTACTCAGAATATCATTTTTGATCCATCTGTAAATAGCCAACTGGCTAAATTAGAATCTGCATGCTACAGTGAGTTTTAAACATGGATTCTGTAAAGGCTTTGTTCCAGCTTCCTTGAACTAACAGGGTCAAATTCTGCTCAAGATGTACATCTGACCCTGGTTCCTGAAACAGTACATACTGTGTTTTACACAGAGCACTAAAGATCAGCCAAGTGATCTTTTATGTATTTTACAAATGCGTTTACACAGTGTGCAGCTGCTGTGGTATTCTTCCAAGGTTCCTCTTATTTGTGCCTCTGCTTCTCCCCGTGTTGCAAGCTGAAATTACTCCATTGTTAATTCCAGATTATATTAGTAAATACCAGTTATGTAGTAGGAGAGCAAAATTGTCTGGGAGTAACATCAGCAGTTCAATGTCCAGGAAACAAAGAAAAAAAAACCTTAAAAGTTGTAGATTTCTACTTATTTTTTATTTTCCTAAATAAATTCTAATACTGTGATTTGTCAAAAGAAAGCAAAACCCAATTCAGATATATGCTGTTTGATATAATTTGTCTTCCTGGTATTTTAGAAATGTACAGAGTAATGTACCTCAGAAGTTGAAATAATATAACTCTCCTGAAATTCAAAATAGAACAGTCATTCTTTCAAACATGCACCCAGTGATTATACCCATCTACCTTTGTGTGCTTCTTTCCTTCATTTGGTCTCTGAAATCGTTAGTACCTGCAGGAAGATATATCAGTATAAAAGACAGGTATAAAAAAAAGAAATTTAAGAAATGTTCCTTTTTGGGGCATACACTAAAAATGTACAGACTAAGGTCATAGTAGCAACAAAAAAGAACAATAATACTATAAACAATAAATAAATTTGACTTTGAAAAATTACTAACCAATCATTTTTGCTTCAGTTTAATTTATTTATTTAATATTTTTATATGTTGTTAATTTAATGTGTATATAATTAATATGTTTGTATATAATTAGTTGATATATTTTGTTAATAAGTGTAAATATAATTATTATACTAAATACAACACTCAAAATTATAACTGTAAGCTATGGTGATATTCAATGGAGACTTTTTTCTCTTAAAAAATCACACTGTTGACTACAGTAGCACTTCATTATCTTCTACCGGCTTGAATCCTGGCTTCTACTTGGAAGTTTGGTTTTTGTACATCACAATTAATTGAATTCCATAAAATATGAAGAATAAATATCTGTAGGTTTTTATTTAACACACTACATATATTATTAGCATGTACACCCCCACACACAAAAATGAAGGATAAATAATAGAAAAGCATTTTTAGAATGTCAAGGTTAAAAACAAAGAAGAAAAGAAACAAATCACCACCATTAAAGAAAGAGGTCAGCAGGATTGAAAGCTATATAGCTGAAAAGATCCTATGCAAACTTATGCAAACTTATCTGTTATACAAAGGCATGTTAACTGGATAAATGCAGTGTATGGAACTGGTAATTACATAAACTCTACGCTACAAGACAGATTCATTAATGCTTTTACATCCTATTAAGGTCATGTGAATCATGAAGCCATCTTCATTCTTTGGGGATTTTAAGTGTCCAAAGTGACTTAGGTTCTTCTTATTTTTATCTTTAATTATAAAAATTCTGGACAAACTATATCAATGAACTCATACATTTTAATACAGCTTGATTTGCTAGACTTTTTTTTTCTGTCCTATCAGCACCGAATTTTCATTTACCTGTTCAAAATTCTTTAATGAAGCCGATATAGACATTAGTATAAAAAGGGAGCAGCTCTTCCTTTTGTCAGATGTTATTTCATATGCTTGTTGTGACTACAGCACAATCCCTTAGATTTCCAATCAAGTGAACAGAATGTATATGTGCATTTGTTAAATTAGACACAGAAGTGCAAAACCACGTGAAGAGTACCTTTTCCATGCTCTGGGACAGAGCACTCATCTCCAAGGTGACTATGTCAGTATTTAGCTGGGCTGAAGGAGGTGGTGTTTAACTAGAAGTCAAAATTTCCCCATTTTTCTCGTCCCCTTCTCAGAATCTACCCTACTGAGAAGCTTGGGGAGAGAGTGATTTAGAAATTAAAGGAAGTATAGATCAGGAAGTTTGGAAAATGCAGGGTACATTGGGCAAAATTGACAGATAATTCCTAATTATATGAGTAAAATGTAGAGATGTAGTATTTATTACCTCTATTTATTTCATCAGGAGAGAACAGTCACAGGCATTTATTTTGGTTGGGCAAACAAAAAAGCACAACTGAGTCCCTGGTTTCAAAATAAAATACTTTCAGAAGAATAAATAAACATCAATATGTAGTTGCATTGATCCAGCTGAACACAAAGCATGCCTCAAATATTGATATCTACTCCAAATAGGCATACTCTTGCTCCTCTACAGATTCATGGACTATCAAGGCAGATTTTTTTGTATTTGCAAATGATGCTGAATGTTTAGGCAATTACAGTCTACCAAGATCTTCTATCTGCTAAGAGATCAGGGGCCAGATATCTGCTGTCAGTGAGTTTCACTGCAGTCCCTGGAAGTGCACATTGTCAGAAATTCTGGCATACACATTCTAATAAGAGTTATACGAGACACTGAAATAAAGTGCAATTTAGCAACCAATGATTAATCATTCCTGTGTTAATCACAGACAGTATACACACATGAAAACCAACAGAAGCCATAAACCTCTAATTTTTCAAACTATTAAATTCTTTGAACTTTGAGGCATTTACTTATTGTTGTAACAAAAGTGTTTGTCATACCTGTTTCAGAAAGTATCAAGGAGATGAACAAAAACTGCTTTCCAAGGAAAGGGGGTTTTTGTCGTATAAGGATAAAGTGAAGGTCAAAAATAGGCACAATAAAAAATAGGTAATATTCACTCATCTTTTTTTTTTTTACTTGTTTCAAACTGTTCTGAGATATTTAATTTCAGAACAGGAAAAGATTCTCCTTGGACTAAATTAATCGCTTTTGGCATTTGAATTCAGCAGCTTAAGCACTTCCTATAATTAAGTCCAAAGAAATACTTATTTTTGGCTTAAATAAATCCCCTTGGAGCTGTCAATGAATGCTGACTTCTCTGGGCTCCAGAGAGATGTAGGGATCCAGGGATTTCTCTTAAGTGCCTTGTTACCCATTAACTTGCAAAACACATTTATTTTCAATACCTGTAATATGATATTGAGTTTTAAGAGAGTAAAAAAAATCAGTCTAGAATCCAGCAGGAATGTCCCCTTATGAAATTTAATATGGAACTAACTTCAATCCCAGTTTTTTTTTCCTGACAGAGTGTAAGCGAACATGAAACACCATACAGGAAGCTTTTTTCTTTCTGCTTTTTAGGTGCCCCATTCCCCCCCCTCCATCTTTGAAAACACCATACAAAAAAGGACTCTTCTGCTGCCTGCAAGATGTGTCCAATTACTAGCTGGAAACTCCATTCATCGACCAGGTGTTAGAAAACACAGGCCTCTAATAACAGGCCATTGCACTCCAGTGAACTTGCCCTGAAGGTGACTGGACTGTTCAAGGCCAAGCCTAAGGAAACCTGTTTGCAACCACATGGAGAAGGTATATAGTTTTGTTTACAACAATCCTCCCTTGATTCTTTAATTCCTCCACTATCCCCGCAGATATTTTAGAAAAAAAATCTTTCCAGGAAGAAGCAGATGCCTGCCACCACCTGTCCATCAATTCTTTTAGGCATAGAAAGTCATTGTTGGCGTTCCTGTGCAAAAGCAAAAAGTATGCATGCATTAGCAGTTATCAAGCAGTAATGTAGAAAAGGAATAGAAGTTTAAAAAGAATTTCCCAAAAACAATCATGTAATGGGAAGTTTAAAAAGAAATTTAAAAGTGACATGAAGAAATGAAAGAGAATAGATGTTTGGGGCAGTGCTACAAGTAATTGATAATTTATATTATCACTCCTAAAGATTAAATCTAACCCCTTCCCTTTCCTTCCCTTCCCTTCCCATCTTATCTATTTGGGACTGGAGGTTGATGGGATAAACAGACATACCGTCTTGTGCACTTAAATAGGTGAAGCATCTGTGCATAATGGTCATATAAACCCTCATGTTCGTCCTACTGACATTTCAATTTAATTTTATGTAGATATCTGTAAACCTAAAAGTTTGCCTCAAAATAATCTTTTCAGTATAATATTTCTGTGATGCAGCAATCCTATATAAATATTACCGTATTAGATCACTACTTGTTCTACTTACTAACTATCGTAGGCAAATCGGTTTAGTCACTTTGTCAAGCTATTCATCGTTTTGGATCAATGCTATCCTGTGGCTCTGAGCTCCATTATTTTGGGTTTTTTTGAAGTAACACATTACTGAATGTCACTAGACTCATAGGAATCATAAGAAAGTAACAATGCCATTACTTCAGAAATCATTGTCTCTGTGTAATTTTGTGCCGGCCTGATCATGTATATCTATTTCTGACAGTGCTCGAATGATGTAGACCACACAATATATGTAGAATATGTTCTGTTCTTTACTTCCTTGCTATTAAAAAGTTTTCCTGTATCGAATATGATCAATTTACCAAAAAAAGAGCCCCAACCAAACAATAGTAATTTATTTTTGCTCCTATCTGTCATAGCTATGAAGAACAGGTTATTCTATTCCTCTTTGGAATTTTTTTTTTATATATATGATGGGCATTATCATAAGCTCTATAAATCTTATGTACTTCAAGGTAAGTAGCACCATGTCTTTCATTTTTTTCTCACACTTTACGTTTTCCATACTTTTCAATGTTTTTCTTGTTTTCATTAAGACTCTTCATTCAGGCCATATACTATGACCTTGCAGTATCCAAACTTGAAATTCAGCTGATAGATTAATGTTGCTTAATAGAAGATGAATAATTTACATGTCTTTAGACCTTAATTCCTATTTAAACATCTTAATTTGATCGTTTTCATTATAAAAATATGGCATAGTGAAGTTCCAATTCCCCGTAACCTCAGAGTCTTTTCCTAAGAAGTGCTGTAAAATAGTTTTTCTCACCTTGTATTTCTCCAACTTAATGATTCTACGATTCCATGATTATTCTTACTTGGCTCTTCTTAAATATCTGTCTCATTTTCTTCTCAGTCAATTTCACTAACAAATCAGGATAATTTTGAACTCCAACCCTATACTTCAGTTTGAAAATCACAGATGATCACGTGTTAGTCCCTTTTTGGGTTTTAAAGACTTTTGTTGCATATCACACATACGTATCTCTTGCTGAAGATTCTTCATCTGTGTATGGAGTCTTCATATGGAAGTCATTCCATATCTCTGATTAGTCAATTGATTTTCAGTGTACTAGTTCTACTGCTGCTGCTCAGTGAAATGATAAGATGTCTAAAGATTAATGTACATAATATACATAGAGTTTCTACAGATGTAGTTCTGTTACGTTGCAGAAAATAGTTTGCAAAGTACAAACATCAGAATCAAGCTTCTTGTCACAAGAAAAATTAACATATCAAAACAACAAAAGTGTTTCAAACCCAACATCTTTCGATACTGAGCAATTTCATTGCAGTCAGTTTTATGCCACACCTTCAGTTCAAAAAGCAGACAGCTGCATTCTATTACTGAAACACCTTTTGCATACCTGTCCTCATCAGGGTTCCTGGTTTATTGTGCAAGTTATAAGATACCTTTTGTTGGTGAAGAAAGATATGACAGCGGAAAGTTATTTAAATTGGTCATGCAATCATTAGTTTGAGTCTCACCACAGTATAAAAACAGGTCTGCCTGCCAATCATACATTTCTACTTGTTTTCACCTTATTGTGACTTTCATCCAGAACTCACTGAAATCATGAACTTCATCCAAAAAACTTTCCTCTCCTCTGCATTTCAGTGCTTTGTGGTGAGGCTTCAGTTCTGACAATTGTTTGTTCTGGTTTTGTTGAGCCAGTTTTAGTTTTGATCACTGAACCACAGAGGGGAATGCAGAGGGACTTCACAAAGCCTTCAAACTTCTTACTACATGGAACTGTCTCAAAAAGCAAGGACTTGGCCTTCACCTTTAAACAGTAGACTACTCTGTGATGATTTAGTCATTATTCTATCCATCATATGCTATTTTTGGTATGTTGGAAGATATGAACATTGATGGAATTCCACATGACAGGAAGTAATTTGAACTGAACTCAGGGTGTTTGCTGTTTTAATTGAAAAACAATACTTGCAATAAAACACGAAGCTAAATCAAGACATGAATTGTTGTGTATTTTTTACTGTTTAACCAAACAACAACTTTAAAGTTAGTTTAGCATTTTAGCATGCAAAAATAAAAAAATAACATAGCAGAAAAAAGTTCATGACTTGAGGATTGAACGTGTGAATATCATTTTTATATATGTGTGTATGTGTATATATATAATGTTATGTGTACATAAATAAGCACATGCTTTTTAACTGAAAAAATACATCAAGGTGAACATATTAGGTTTTATATAATTCCTTACTACAGGTGCCTAAATGACTTGTCATTCTTTGTTACAGTATGAGCCTATTACTGCAAAATTAGAACTAGACATATACGATTTTCTTCACCACTAGGTATAAAAACACTAAAAATTGGGGCTCCAAGCAAAGGACTCACCTCACGCATCTTCACATGTTTGAAACTGGTCATCAACATCTATTACAGTTGTCTTGTGCTCAAGGTAACATCAGCAGAGGAACATGAAATCTTCAGGAGCACAGCTTGTCTCATCTTTAGATCTAAAATCTCAGACAGTTCAGGTTAATTCCCTGTTTCTCTGCACAGACTATGGAAAACCTGTTACGATCAGCTCAGATTAAAACTTTTTCATTTTACAAGCTTAAACTGAGGGAGAAATGCTCCAGATTTTGAGGAGAACTAGAAGTTTTGAAGATTCCAGAGATTTCTGTAAGTCAGTGTCAAATTAGTAGTCATGACAAAGTCTTTGATTAATCTTGATCTGTAAGGTTTTTGAGCAAGTACTTGACCGTAAACATACAAATAGGCACAGTAACCTCACTTATAACTTAAATTTAATGGAATTACTTAGCTAATCAAGGTTGAGATTAAGCACTAGTTACTTGAGAACCAGGGATCTTAACATTTCATCTTTCTATCAAAAACCATAAATTGTGTTGGCTCTGTATACTAACACCTGTCAGGTATTTTCACCTAAACCTATTTAAATTCATTTGGTAGACTTTTGTCATTTCATTTCTGAAAGATATGGAGAAGTGCTGATTTGTTTGTAAGATATTTCTGGCTTCAAAGGAGGTAGATTACAGTAAATTTTCATAGCTAACCACTTGTCACAAGTTTTGCCAATCTTCTAGTACTTAACTAAGCCAAGCATTTTTGATAGTTGTGAAACCAACTAAATATCAAACCATCCTAATCCAAACTCTGTGGCTCTGAAGTCTGTTAATTACTACTTTAAAGCTTAATTGAACCTACTTTGCTAGAGTTAACACTTGATAAAACTTATTGTTTTGGGACTAGTGACCTTAGAATCTGTAATGGAGACAAATTTAATAGAGAAACATAATCAGCTTATCTCAAAGAAAATTCATGTCATATTATTAATGCCAAGCACTGTTAACAAGATTTTCCTGATGTTAGAAACTGCTAATGGGAATTTACAACACATACCAAAAAAGCTATAAGATGTGTATGGATGTAATATTCTGTAGCGCTGTTATACAATTCCAACACTTTCAAAACCCTCTCGTTCCTGCATAGTGGTCACTATAAATCCATGTTAACTTGATCTTTCTTTGATGACACAGAACTGTAAAGAAAGGTCATTATACATATTGCAGTCATAAAAATCACATATAGTACTGTAAAAGGTCTCTTGTGGAGCACAAGAAATAAAAGAGCCTGAGCCTGTGGTGTGATGTGGCGGAGGAGAGAGAATCTATTGTTTCCGGTGGTGGTAAATCAGCTGGCATTCCCTAGGCATTTTAGTCTACACCTACAAATGCACCCCTGCAAAAACAAGCTGATTTCCTTTCCAATCCCACATGTTGCTCACCCTGATGTCAGAGCAGTGAGGATATTATTGACCAGGAAAATACTAAAAGTAAATGCTATTAAGAACATCTTTTCTTACAGTTAAATTGATTTTATAGTTAAAATAAATCTGAGCTTCCTTTGGAAAACACACACAACTAATTCATGCTTAACAATTCAGCAGCTTACAGATAACCATCCTGTTCCCAGCTCAGTAATCTAGCAAATGAAAGTATTGTCCTTTTACAGAGATATGTTCCTCAAAATCTATCTTCTCTTTCTTTTTCTCTTGAGAAAAAGGTTCCAAAATTTAATAACATGCCGTTTCGCTTTTATCACAACATTGTTGTTCAGCTTACTTTCCTTATTGATTTGCTGTTGGGGGTATATTTCTGAACAATATTAATTAGGATGGGATAGAAATGAAAATTTTCTCATGAATTTCAAATAAGCTTAAAAATTGGGGGGCAAAAAACTGGTGACAGCAAAAACTTCAAATATACCTCAGCATTCTAAAACCTACTTACATTTTTCTGTTGCCCTCTGTTCTTAGAAATTTCAAGAAGGATACCATGGAATAAATTCATTAAAAACAACAGTTAGAAAATCCCAGAACCAGTCAGAAGAGACATTGACATTAAAAATGCAGACATTTTTTTCCTCATCATAATTGTTTCACAGCTGATTTTTAACTTTAGAACAATTGATGCTTATTTTTAATGCCTTTCATCTATTCTTTCATCTATTTAATCAAAACAAAGGAACTTATGTATCTCTCTGGGATATCGATATACTGGGTATACCCATGGCTTTTCACCATTGACAAGAACAAATAGTGTTTACTTATTTTTTAACAAAGAAAAATTCTCCTTACATGTAGATCTCTGAGGCTGAGGAAATTCTTATTAAAAATAATAAAATAAAAAAGACATTTTTATCATTGTACGTCAAACATAGGCAGCAAAAGCAATTTTATGGAGACATTTTCTTAGCTGAGTCCATCTGGGCCCTTTCTAGTTAGTTATATAAAAAATTACAGATTTACCTTTTTTCCAAGTATATAACACTAATTGAAATACTTTGAACACACTCTTGTGTTCATGCACAAAACATAGTCTGTTATGTTTAATATTTTCTAATATATTTTAATACACTTTTAATAAGTATCATTTCATACATTATATGGGAAACCTAAGATGAAAAGTAATACATAAGGGTAAGTACAGCTCATATCTCATATCTTACTATTTGGAGAGTCAGAATTTAATTTCTGCATAAAATGAAAGCCAAATTGGGTTCCATAAAAGAGTCCTGAATAGGAAGGTAACCCTTTTCCACTTTTCGAAAAGGAAAATCCTAGCACTAGCATAACATTAAACCTACCATCAGTAGCTTCCATAAGTACCTACATTCATCTTATTGTCTAATTTACCCTTTGAACCGTCTTTGTAGCATTTAAAAGTCAATGTCCTTTCCCTTATATATTCTGCTGTATGGTAGCAATTAAATAGAAAATTGTAGCACCTGTGTATGCTGTTTTATTTCACTTCACGGTTTCCAGATGGCATTGAACAGGTGATACGACAACACGGAAAGTCTTGTGGGAGAAGGAATGTTTTCTGACAGGGAAACACTTCAGTATGCATACTAGCACGTCTCATCACTGCAGCTAGATCCTCACGAAAAAGAAAAAGCGTATTCCTGCAACAATACAAAGTTTACAATGGCAAAAATGCGCCACAGGTGATTAACAGATAGAGTATCCCCTTCCTTTAAAGAAATGTAGAGGCAAAGAGAAAGTCCCCACCTCTCTGCCTACACTGAGAGTTAGTCACAGTGAGCTAGAAGAAGTATCTCAAGATCATGGCCAATGATTCCAAACCCTGTTGTCATCTCTTCCCTCTTTGCTGGAAAGACACAGATATGCATATCTTTTCTTATATAAGTCTACTAAAGACAGTTAGTTAAGATATTTATTTTTCTTAGTGTGACATTGTTCAGCATAGTTATTTTTCTTTGTTTTATGCTTCAACCAAGGAAATCCAGGCCTTATTTATTATGAAAACAATGGCAATACTGTCATCAGGCATGTTAGTACTGCACAATGGAATGTGTTGACCCTCAAACTAGCTAAGATCCAATCCAGAAGTCTCTAAAGATTCCTTAAATTAGCATCTATCCATCTATCTATAAACACATAGATAATATATACAAAAGCATGTTATTTTACCTCTTATTTTTCTTTCTCACACAATTAAGAGATGGTGTATTTTCTGCTAGAATCTGGATGCACCTTTTCCCAAAAGCTCTCGTTTTACCACTAGAGGGCCAATAGATACTAGATTTCTTTAACTTTCCTATTAAATAGCTAATTCTGGGAGGATCTGGAGCAGGAGCGAATATTATTTCTGGCACTTTGTCATTGCTTTGTTTTGCTTGTTTACCACTGGACAGAGAATCTAATTGTTTGAGTTCTTATGAAGCAAATGTTTGAAGTCCACAACTCTCATGAGGGGCTCAGAACTGCATAAGTAAATATGTTACGTGTGTGGTTTATGCAGTTTATTATACATAAGCAGTCTCCATACACACACATATGCTAAAGACAATGCTTACATAAACGGCTGCACATACACACATGCATTTGAACTCAGTTGCAAGTTGCCTGAGAGCTTGCATAAAGTTTCCAGAAATGTTTGGTAGCTCGGGTATGTCAGCAACCCTTCTTACCGTTCCTATGATATAAAAGTAGATGAAAATATTATTACATTCAGATATTTATGCATTTTTATTTTTAGATAAGGCTGTTTGCAACAATTAGGATAGAATAAAATAAAACTCTTGCTTGAGGCCATTAAAAATTGATTCAATGCAGAAAGATGTCTGATGGAGTTTCATGAATCTATCTCAGCAATATCTGCTGGGACTATTTTCAAGTACTGGCTGAAGTGCATTCCTATGTACTTCCACTTAAGCCATCTGCCAATTTTAATACTTATTCCTGAGGGAGGAAATCTTCCAGTGCTGTTTTTCATTTGATTTGCAAGGACATCCTGTTTAGGTACTTATCAAAAGAACAGAAGAATAAATGCCAAATTCCACAAGTCTTGGTTTAGAAAACCTTAAGACTAAAGCAACAAGCTATATTTTAAAAGAAGCAGCAGCATTGTTCCTTTATATCTGTAAAATATATGTTGCTCCTTTCAGGGCAGATATATTTATATATGTCTCCACAGTAACTACTATGTTTCCTAAACGTTAAAGGATTTTGTTAAAATTTGCTAAACTCAACTGGTTTGATGATTAAGGATAAAATCCAAAAGAATGACTAAACAAATGATCTATGCAGAGAAATCACGAATGACTTAGAGTCATTTACCACAGACTTCAAAGCGGGAGTGTTTAGGTACTCAGATACCTGAAGTTCTGCTACTGTAATTGTTTAGAGGTGCTGCCATTGTGTCTGAGCTAAGGTCTTGGTGCTTATCTCATGCTTCAGGATGTTTGGATCAAGCCAAAGAGGCTTCCCTGTGCCTAACTCTCATGAAATGCATATGCTGGAGGGAAATGTAGAGGGGGAGGAGAGAGGAAAAGACCACACCTAAAGCATGCTCACAGCACCAAGTAAAACACAACCATGTAGTTTTCCCACGGACCACCATTTCCAAAAACTGATGGAGAGAAGCTGCAGGTTTGCTCCAGACTGTTGGTGTTCATTTCTTCCTTTGAAAATAGTGCCTAACTAGCAGCCTGTGTGCAAAGCTGGGGCTGCAGTGGAAAAGAAGACTCTTAAATTAAATATTGGGCTACTGTGCAAAAACACAGGTCAGTGGGAAATACAGGAGAGCCTATGCATTGCCCAGTAGTTAATACAGCTGCACTCCTCTGGCAGGAGAAGGGGGTCTTTAAGTTCCATTTCCAGATTCAAAGACATTATACTTTTTGCATTAAAATAATAAATGCCCTAACCTTAATGGCAAGAATTAAAGGGAGAAAAGGAATAAACAGACAAGCAGGGACCTGGCTCAGTGAACCAACAAAAAGTGCTGTATTCTTTGCACTTAATCTCTGGGGACTAGAGTTCCCATTGACTTCACAGAATAAAATTCCCATCCTAGGGAAAAAAATGCAACCAACTACTGTCCAAGTTTTTTGATCAGTATGATAAAGAGACTCTACCAGCTATGTTCTCTACCAGGACCCCTTTTCACCAGTAAAGCTCTTATTGACACTGAGGGTAGAATTAATTTCCCTACATTGTAAACTGCTTCATCTTAGCCACTCACCTAGGAATCTTTTGCAGGTAAAGAACAACATTTCATCGTATCCGAGGTTGGCTACCTGAGCAAAGTTCAATAAATTTGAATAAACATGAAGGGGTCTATTTCCTTCTGTTGAATAGAAAGGAGTCAAAGAAGCCACTCAGATGAAAAGTTCTACAATATGGATACCCAAAATGAAACTAGAAATAATGCCTACAGTTTCAGTGGGATGTTTGCTTTTATAAGAGTAGCCATGCTCAGTCTCAGACCTTCATTTTAGCCAAATAGCAAAACAGTCAGTGAAGTTTTGACCAAAATATTATTTTCTACTGATAATGTAAAAAGAACTCTAAGAACACATGCTGAATTTTGTCTTCATAGCAATTAAAGGCATGGATACAAATTTGGAATCTTTTCCTGTTAACAAGAAGAAAAGAGTTAGATTAAAGATGGCCTGCCTGATTTACTGTCATTGGTAAGCTGTGGATATCTACTGCTTTGAAAAATAGACCATGTCTTAATGTGTATCCATGACTAGGAGCTTTCAAATACACTGATGAAAAAGGGGGCAATAAAGTTTATTCCCAAGAATCCACCAAATATTGGTATCTGAAGTTATCTTTGTATGTTTCTCTGATCCCTCTCTACAGGGAGGCAGGGTGGAACTGTTTTTTTCAGTATTAGATTATCTAGTCCCACATCAGTCTTGTCCTACATGTGCTTTTCCAAAGCCTTTCTGCTTCTTATATATGCAGCTTGCATAAAGTTAGGCTTTGTTTCTTGCTGGAATTATTAACCCCGTGTACTTCTTGTCTCCAGATCCAAATCAAGAAAACATTAGTTTGCTGACTGAGAGCTCATGTGTGGGTAAAGGGACTTTGGGCTTGCTTATTAATGAAAACAAGACTGTGTTTTCAAACCTGAAAAAGAATGTATTTTTAAAATACTGGTGGAACATGTTTCTACAAGTGTATATAATACAAAGAAACTGTTACTAAAACAGCTTCCATAAAAGGAAAAAAAAGTACCAAATCAAACAAAACCAAAAACAAACAAACAAACAAAAACAAAACAAAAAACCCACAAGGGATTCACAGGAAGGGAGAATCAAAAAACTAAACACTGTTAAAGTTGTGACTCAGATGAATGACTGCCAGGAAACTGAGAGTTAAGGGTGATATCCCATTACAAGCTCATGCTGTTGTTCCTGTCTCCAAGTTCTCACAGACATTGGAGAAAACTGTATAGTCTGAATTATCTTGAGTTTGTGCACTGGAGTTCCTTATGCAACCATTTAAATGTGGCTTTCCTCTGTTTAAACATACTTCATTCATGAATTCCAGTCTTATAGTGACCCATTTTGAAATGTTGCATTAACCAGTTTGTCAAAATATTTGATCATGAGCCGCAGAACAGGTCCTTAGTCACATCTAACAGCGTGAAACTAACATGCTTTATCTCTTTTTTCATCTTCATTTTTAAAAAGGGAGATTGATCGTGGATATTTTACTAAGAAATTCTATCTGATCTAGCAATGTTAACTGTCAGAAGAGACCTCTCCCAACAAAGCAGTGCTCATTTGCCCAAATGTTTAAGCTATCAAAAAGATATTTTAAAAATTATTAATTGCAGTTCAGCAAGAGAGTCAGTTTGGCAGGGGTATCAGTTCATGGTCATGAAAGACTAACATGTCCATCTAGTCTATCACTTGATGCTTTGGAGGCAGAATAACTGGTTTATCTGTCCTTTGACAAGAAAATAAATCAGCCCAGTGTTAGAGCCAAATGATTTTTGGCTTAGCAGCTTATCAGAGTATTGCAGAAGTTTGCTTGCGAGAGTAGATGCATAGGAAATGAAGATCAGAAAGGATTAAATCCAAGACAATTCCATTAAAAAATCACTGAAATCATCTTTGGGAAACTGGGAACAAAATATCCATACACCACACTCTCACTTAGCTTAACATCAGCTTCCTTCGTTTTTTTCTTTTTCCCCTCTCTCTCATTCTATTAAGACTATTAAAATTCAAGGAATTAATTTATAACTGTGCTGGCATTCCTATGCATCCTGCTGTTTGTTCCTATCAATTGGCTCTTTATGCCTCTCAGTCGAGGCCGGATGTTTGCAGTTGCTGGCAGCTGTTGTTTGAGGCCCCTGAACAGCTGATAGACTGGCAGCCTACATTGAGAGAGCGCAGCACAGAGCCTGGGAAAGATTCCAATGCTGAATACGCTCAGGTCCGATGGGTAATTAGCTTAGTACAGGCAAGATTAGAGAACTAACACGGGAGATAGGGCATCTGACCTGCTCTCCAAAAGTCATTAGAGATTAGAAATGGTAATTTTTTCACAAGAAATGTAAAGAATTTTGTGAATGGGGCTTTTTGGCTTTCTGTACCAAAGAAACTCTGTTAGAAGTTGATCTACTTTGAGCATTTATTCAAACAAATGGCCATTACTTTATGTTTTCTTTCTACAATGAAACAATATATTTTAAAAATTGTTTAAAAATTAATTTAGATGTACTTGTCTCTTGAATTTGTGGGTGCTACAAATTTTCAGACATAATTGTTTCTCTCATTAAATCATCTTTTTTTTTTTTTTTTTTGGAGAGGGACTTTCCTTTCAAGTAGTTCCTCTTTATTTCTTCAGGATCTGACCTAAAAAAAATTAAAAAGTGAGAAAAAAAAATGCTATTTGTAAAAAATAGAACTTATGTTTGTTTTTCCCTTTCATTCATCCTATAGACAGGATCAGACCAAAAGCCAGATAAGATCAAATGAAGCCTTCTGTGTCCTAAGGGGATCTCCTGTAATACTCAAGAAGTATCTGTATGCATGGGAGCAAGTGTGTGTGTATGTGTCTGTTAGAACATACCACATCCTTTTCCATATCCTGCATTTAGACTGAGTTTCTTTCAAGATTGTGAAGTTCTCGGAAACTCTGATCTAATCATGACAATAAAACATTGCCTCATCCAGCCCTGACACTAACTCCCTCTATGCTCTGGCAATGTTTTCATGAGTTTCTGCAAAAATGAAGAAAGTTATTATCTACTTCACAGATGTTTTTTGAAAAAAAATTATATATTTGCAGCATATGTAAAGGGAAAAAAAAGTAAAATATTATCATAACTACAAGTCCAATTCTTATTAGAAATTTGAAGGTTTTGGTACAATGTGGATTTTATAAGTCTTTCACAATATCAAAGTCTTGGCAGATGCAACTGTTAGGGTCAGTGTTCTATCTGTATTTGGGCCATATTGTAGAATTGCTACCTGTGGTGCATTCTATCTCTAACATCTGGACCTACAAAAACCACAAGTTTTTCTTTTGAGAGAAAAGATGTAAAAAAAGTATTTTAGCAGATCTAAGAATACACAAAGAACCTGGATGAACATTCTCATCTTTTGTTTTAGCTCACTGTATTTTCAATTTGCAGTAACATTTGATGTTGGGGATGCCCCCTCAAGGAATATAAGAATCTAAGAGAGAAAACCTAACTTTAGAAGAAAAGGTATTAGAAGCAAACCACAGGAAAGAGAAAGGATGTATGTAGTAAATAATTTTCACTATTTACTTCACCTGGCAATCTGCAACTTGCAAGGGAGAAACTATTGGCTTCATCTGTGGCTGGAAGTCAGCTACACAGCTGGGAGCAGAAGAATACATAGGAAAGTAAATTTTAAAGAGAGAGGTCTGAAATACTACTTTCATAAAGAGGTTTTGGGGATAGGAAGCACTCATGTTTCTATTCATCTCTGTTCATTTCTAGTGAAGACCAGCTGAGAAGGAGTAAGTTAAGCACAGAACAACTGTGTAAGTAAATGGGTTCACAGGTCTCTCCCAGATTAATTCTTGTGGCTGAGGTTACTGCTTCCAGTAGATAAAGGGAAGAGGGAGGGACATGATGAGTGGACAGATGGAGACAGACAAGGGAACAGGGGATGGGAAATGGAAAGAAAAAAGCTGAGCACAATGTATTTTGCTAGTGGCTACTATGCACTTTCATTAATTGCTGAAAATTATCAGCATCTTGAAGTGTTAAAAAAAAAAAAAAGAAGCAAAATTCCAAAGAGATTTATCATCTTGGAGTATCAAAAACTAGTGTGACTTCATGGTATGACTTTAAAGTCAGTCTAAAAATTACAGACTTACAAAAAGCAACAAGAAAATAATTTAAAAAAAAAAAAAAGGTGATGAGAAATTAGCTTTTCTTCTATTCATTACCTCGGTGCAGGAGAGGTCCAAGACAAAATGCCTGGTGTTTAACTTGCCCACAGTTTTACTAGACTACTTGGGAAAGAGTGTGGTAGTAAAGACTATGCTGTTCCTGAGAGTACTCTGCTTTCAGAACAGCTCCCATTGTCATCCCAGATGTGTTACAGTGATCTTTTGTCCTTTTCTGAAGGTAAAAGAAGGAAGTGGAGTGTTTGAGTGTTTTCTAAACCAGAAATTGGACACATAATTAATTGAATATAACTAGGTATCTAAAGCAGTGATTATATGTGAGTTATTGTTGTTTCCAATGGAGGCTTATGTGAACTAATTTATCTCATCCTAAAACAAGAATGCTATATATGATTACTTCCTGTTTTACCTATTTCTCTCAATTGGATGCTAGTACAGATATAGACATATATACTATAGATGTCTAAAGTTAAGCAAATGAAGTCATTCCCTGAACCCCACCCCTCTTCCCTGTTACTCTTCCAGAGGAAGATTCCATGACCTTCACTACAACTTTAAAACAAGTAACAGAAACACTCCATTACATGAGCCACTCTAAATTAAAAGAACTTTATAATTTACTCCATCAAAAATTCTATTTATATACCTCAGTGGGGAAAATGAAGAAAAATATTGTCATGAAGCTAACATGACAGGAAGGGAAAGAAATACTTGCTGCTCCTTGTCACTCCTGAAGGACACACATCCGCATCAGTGGCTGGGTTGACGAGACATTTTTTCTAATTTTTCATTCAGTTGTTCACACCAGCAATTCCTCTGCCTGGAGAATCAGCTTGTAAAGCGAGAGGTTTCTGCTATTTCATTCCAGTTCAGGAAATTATTCCAAGAATCCTGCTCCTTATCAAGTGTCAAAGCAAGATGAGTGCTCATATGAAAGGTAGAGAGGAAATGTTAAATATGCTTGTGTTTGATTATGCCAAAATATTAACTATATCAAGACTGATTAATCCATTGATCAACTTCTAGGACCCTGCTGCATCTAACACAAAAGTGAGGCATTGCAAGAAGTGCTTTTTAAATGACAGTTGAATCCCAGGGAAGACACACATGCTATCTGACTCAGAAAAAAAAATAAAAGAAATAGTAATTTACAGGAGAGGTGTGTTGAAAATTTCAGCACTTGCAGGTGTTATGTTTTTGTAGTTTTATACTGACAAAACAGACTGCTTTGCCACTAATTGATTGCGATTTGTCTATCACTATGTTTAAAATCACAAATTCTTCCACCATGCCCTTTACAATTTCCTTTAAAACAGAAGTGAGAAACTAAATGTCCTTTAGCAAATACCACAAAACTACTGACCTGTACTAATATAAATTGGAGAACATCAAGGACAATGTTGATTGATAGGAAAAAGAGTACTGATTCATTGGTGTGTGCATGTGTGTGTGTTCATGAAAGAATGTAAAGAATATATTCAGGGGAGAATGGATAGCCATCTACACTGGCCTTTTTGTCAAATTTCTTAGGAATTTTGCTATGAATTGAGTTAATGGAGGTGAGGTCTATGGGCTGTTTAGAAAGGCTTACAGAGTTGCTGTGTTTCCTAAAGAGATACTAAATATTAAATAAAACCAAAAAATAAATTTGGAACGGAATCCTCTGTAATAAGTGATACTCTTTCTTCAGTGCATCACAAAAGAGCAAGGGAACACATTGAGTAAAACACACTTAGTATTGGCTGTATCCATAAATATCTTTTAATATGAAATTTCAAGCCCTTTACAAATTCTGTATGGATTATTTAAGGCTTTTTTTGCAATTCTCTAGAACCTGTACAAATTTTCTGAATTAATCAGGAATGAGGAGACTTAAATGCATCCAGAATAAAATAATAAAAGTTTATGATGGATTTCTATTGAAGATATGATTCTATCGGACTTAGAAACATGCAGAAAACCCTGAAGAAAAATACTGTTTTGAATGCACTTGAAAAATTATTAAAGTAAATCCTCTCCAAAAAGTCAATGCTGGATCTATTTGATCCTTTTAAAAGTTAATTTTACTTCTAAATATTGGAGGGATAAGTGACATAAAAAATAGAATTATAGCAATTTTCATTTAAATTGAAAGGAGTGTTTAATATGACTTAACTGTAATTTCCATAAACATTCTTTAGACTTTCTTCAAAACATTCTTTCAAAATTTTAAACTGCAGTTCATCTAGGAAAAAGGGGGTAGTTATTACAAATTGTTACTCTTAATGAACCAATAATTAAATTTTATATCGGGAATATATTTTTCATATAGTATATATGTCATTATCTCAGACTCATACTATCAGGCAACAGACTATCTCAGTGATAGAATAAAAAGAGAAGACAACAAAAATAAATTAAAAAAAAAAAGACAGAAACAAAAAAGCAAAAAAGTAACAGGAGTTAGTTTAAAGATAGGGTCTGATTTCTATTTAAAGGTATCAAAAAACTCAAGACGATAGATTACAAAGTTTCAAGATTGTCTGAAATCTAATCTTAAACAGGTAACTTCTCTTTGCCTAGAGACCAAGCCTCTCCCAGGCATGAAAACTACTACAGTGGGTAGTTATACCGAATAGTCACAAGTCTATGGTGATAAAGCAGGACTTAAACATTACTGCTAAAATTTTATTGGAATAAGTCTCAAGGAACCCTAAAAAGAATTCAACTTGTATCATAGGTGGAACAATTAATTCAACTTACAATTAATTTTGGCCTGCACCAACCACTGTAAACTTCCTGTCTCAGTTGTTTCATTCATTCAAGACTTTTATCATTTGAGCTTCAATTTTCTCACACTGATTTTCCCTTGTGTTGATTATGCTCAGGAAATTTCAACAATAATAGTTCTTTTCAACTTATTTAATACTTGCCTTTATAACTTCAATATCTTTTTAAATATATTTTTGTACAAAATATTCTATACATATAAAACTACCTACATAATAATGCTCTGTCACTGGTACTATGAGCTAGGCTTTTTAATCCCTTGAGCTGGAACAGAAAATCAAATTTTCACTGCCAGTTCTTAAACCAATGAGTTACTATAAACAATCAAATAGGGATAAAAATGGGAATTAACTTAATCTTTATATCATACTCAATATTATAAAGTGTGGTTTGCATTACTCTGCAGTGCTTCTAGATACAGTAAATATTTTATTCTTAAAAGTCATGTTTCTAGGTAAGGAATTTAATCATTAATCTCATATATCCATTCTAAATGTTAGCAGATTTCCTACTTCTATTAATTCTTCCCAGAAGGATACGTATGTTACAATGATGTCAGCACTGAAAAGAGTTCTCTATCTAGGACACGAGTGCACTGAGTCTCTCAATTTTAATTAATAAAAACACACCAGTTCAAAGTAATTTTATTAAGAAAACTGAAAAGAGTCTCAGAGTGAATTTAAATGCAAGGACTAGATCAAGTAGAGCTCACTGGCAAAAGAACTTCTACTGGAATTTAGGGGGTTTAGAAGATATAAATTTTGGGGGGAAAAGAAAACAGAAGCACAGAGCATTTAGACTTTCTGATTTGATCTTGCTAGTAAAAAAATACTTTTTTGAGGGGGATAGTTACAATATTTATATTCAATATTGCAATTGCATTTAATTTCAACTTTTATGTAATGATATTTTAATTTAAAATTTTATTGCCTTGGATTTAACATTTTATGTAAAACTTTTCAATGGTTATAAAATTTATTTTTCTTTATTTTAGGTGATATATTCTGAAATATTAAAGTTCTATTCTTCAAGAAGTGATTATACTTGAAAATTTAAAGATGATTTCAAACATTGCTTTCAGATGCTTAAATTAATGCAAAAATGGAAATTCTTTGTGTTGGGAGAATCTCCCAAACAGACACTTATTTCATTATGACTATTTCAAAACTGTATCACTTCTAATTTTGTGCTATATATATATATATATATAGACGTATATAAGATTTATAAGTTTTCACAGATATGACTAGGTTTTGTAGCTTTCTCCTCTTTAAAACAAAAGTTTTATTTTAAGATTTTTTTTTCTAAGCTAAACTAAACTAAGATGAAGTATAGGAAAAAATTCCTATTTCTAAGTAGATCCTAAAATATAACAATTTCAAATAACTTTTTTTGGGCTGGTACAAAAGTTGAGAGGAAATCCATTGATTTTTTTCCCATTAGTTTGAAAACTTTCAGCTGGTTGATAGTCAGGCCTGTTCAACAAATAGCTGATGTGAAACAGCATTATGGCCTCTGAAAATGTTTTTACACTGATCACAACTGTAAGCACAATCTCTTTCTCAACATGTAAGCCTTCATGCAGAACAAAGCTGCTGTGGCTGCTGCCTTTATACAATTCAAAAGTCTGATGTGCCAAACTTGGCAAAAGCCTATCTCTTATTAACATCAAAGGCTTTCAGATAAAACACCATTAGTGTTGTTTGGGATTTTCATGAGCAGTGCATATAAATACACGTCTCTTACACTGTCATAGTTGTATTATGCTTCATCATTAATGATGACTCAGGAACAGAGAACCCTGGTTCAGAGCTGGATTTTGATTCTTCCTCATTCAGCACACAGATTTTGGAAAGTGAGTTGGTGCCCAGCATTGGATTTAGAACCATTTAAAAAAGAAAAAAAAAAAACCTCATCAGAGTTGTAACTGGATTTCACAGTGTTCTAACATCTTCCATATCTGACTGCCTCTCTCTCCCCCTCTACTGCTGTCTTCCAGGCTGTATGTCTGACTGTGACATAGCTACTCTCATAGATATAGATGTGTATCCATATAAATGTGTATCTGAGTGAAATAATTACTTAGAGGGAAAACACTCTGAATGGACTTTTAAGATTTCAATTGTATATAGTTAAGGTGTTTCAAATGAAAAATTCAGATGTATTTACTTTCTTTGAACCCATTTCTAAATCTATCTAAAATTGTTTCTAATATTGATCTTATTCCTGCTCTTTGAGTAAAGGAAGCAACTGACTGTAGTTCAGAATTACCTGAAATGACTATTTGATATGGTAGTATTAAAACTCACCATGAAGACTACATACCTTAAATGGTATAGAATGGTATAGATACTTCTAAGATACTACACTGGCATTGGAACTGTTATTTTATTGTAACTGAACTGGTGCTTGTAATGTCAGAATTACCAGTCATATTTGATGGTGATCATTTGTCATAGACCGATGAGATACTGAGTGTTTTTTCCTGCTGAAATAGGGAATATTTCTGAATTCAATAAAAGATTTGACTTACTTTCTTCAAAATGGCATTTAGTCATAATTGTAAACTAAGAATAATGCTGCTACAACTCAATTCCAAAACCAAATAGAAAACACTGAAACAGCATAGAAAATTCTGAGAAATAAATAGAGTAATTCAGGGTCTTTGTAAAACATCAGAACTGGATGATGATAGCTCCATTTATGATTGTTATTAAACTGTATTTCTGTTCCAAGTAGAGTTTGGATAAAAACACCAGTAAACTGGGAAGCAAAATACCTACTTGTTATGCTACTAAACAGGAAGCACTAGTTATAAAAAGTGAGGAGAAGGGAAAAATTTTTTAATAATGAGGAAGATTTCAGAAAGTTCTATAAGATATAAACAAAATACTTTATCTATATACCACTCTGCAATGATGATGATCAAGTCCTTCCGGCTCATCAAAAGGAAATACTGAATACTAGCCCTGAAGTTTTTGACAGTTTTTCAAAATATTCTTCTTTGAGCAACGTGAAATGAAGCTTTACTCCATCTAAAAGCATCTAGCAGTAACTGCAAAATGTGCTACTAAAGTGATTAAAAGCTGTTGCAAAGCAAAGCAGGAGCTACTAAGGTCTCTCCTGTAGAAATCAAAGACACTGTCTGCTAGTCAGTATACCAATGCAGATACAGTCAGTATCCCTGTAAACGGGGATAAGGAAAAAGTGACACAAATATCATATACCTTTACAAAGAGAAAGCTGGTCAATGCCAGGATATATCACTTGTTTTTTGTGGTGTATGGATGGAAAATAGAGCATTGAGAAAAATGAAGAAGTACTATTTATTTTAAACAGATGCAATTATTTCCTTGTGAGAAGAAGAATGAAACTTCTTAGAAAAAAATCTGTGACTAGGCTGAAGGGGTTTTTTTTATTTTTTTTATCTTATTTTAATCTTAACTTCATAGAGCTCATAAGCATTAAATGAAAAATACAACTTTAGTAGTTTAAGAACTCTGAAAGTATAGAAACACTGCAAAACCATTTAAAAAAAAAAATCCACCCCTAAAGAAAATATTTGCCTTTGGTATGTCAGTGCAAAAGTACTGCTTGTGCAAAAGAAACGTTGCAACTTAGATGGTTCAATACAGATGTTTTAAGAGAACAAAGTGCTGTCTTACTGAATTCATGCTGGAATTGGGCAAAGAATGACAAAGAAATATTATGACAGGTTATGCCATGAGCTGTTCATTTCCTGTTACCAAGGAAGAGGCAGTAGCCAAAATGTTTCAGCCTTCTGGCCTTTATTGTTCATCTGCTGCTGTGTTGTTGTTTAGTACACTAAGTTCTCATTGACCAGAGACTGAGTTAGCATAGTTGTTCCTCCAAAAGACACAGTCAATAACAGATGTTTGAAAATTCACATTATGTTGTTTTGAGGTTAGTTTTTTTAAATTACTTGGGAGCAATCAAGTGTAAGCTATAGATACACAGCCATAAAGTAATGTACGTTGCGTCTGAGAATAGGCAAGGTCAGACTCCAGTGAGAGAAATAATTTCCCTAACCTGTATATTTTATATTAAAAATATATTTCTCTAATTTATAGCATATTTCAGCTTTCATAAAACAAATGTATCTGTACCAGGACACAGAAATAAATTGTCTGTATCTATTGTGAGATCTTGCCCCAAATACTACAGAATTCAGACAATGATAAGTACATTTTGCAGTCACTGCATAAGACAAAACAGGTATGACACAATATAGAAATACAAAAGAGAAGGTGCATAATTATTAGATTACTGTTTGAAAGAATTTTTTTACAGCACTTTTTTAAATACATAAAAAGACAAGATACATAGGAAATACACACAAAACTACACCCTTCTTCATCTTAAAATCTTTTCAGTTTCCCTATCTTTGTACTTTATTTTCTCCCTCTTTATGTTGTAACAATATCGCTTATTTCATTTCTTGAAGACTTTAGTGGGATGTGGTGTAGCTAAGGAGTTGTTTTCAACAGCAAAAAAAATTACAGATGTTTTTGTAATGAAAGAATGGATTGTGTTTTCTTTGGTGACACAAAGTAATCCATGAAATTAGTAAACAATTATAATTTTTAAAGTTTCTCCCGTGTTGCTTCCAAAATTCCTGGAAATAAGTACTTAAATTGTCCTGTCAAGGGGAAAAAAAAAAAGAAAAAAAATGAAAAAGAAATGAAAGAAATAAAAACCAGAAAAACAAAAAAAACCCCAATACACCTATCGATCCTCTAATTAAAGAAAGCTAATCTATTTCAAAGGTGAAATAAGAATATGATCATTTGAATATTTGACTTACATTTCATTGAAGTCTGAATAATTTCCCAAAAAAAGCTTTTCAAATCTTGTAAAGAATGGGAAGCAACTTGGACAAAGGTATGCATGAGAGATCTTTTTTTCCTAGAAAGACAGAAGGACAGAATGGTAAAGCAAAAAAAATGCTATAAATCAGATTTAAAAAAATGCATGTTATGAAAGAATGGTTTCCTGTTTGGGAAGGAAGAATAACTAAAACAACATGCACTCAGCTTTCACTACCTGTAGCAGGAATGACTTCAAAGAAATAGGTAAGAAACCAAAGGTTAAAAGGAAGCACCGGATCACATCTGTCAGAATCTGGTTTAACTTTTTGGATGGAAATATGCCAGATTTATACTTCTCTTTTAATTCCAGAAGGAAAAGAAACAGTTAGAAAGTTCTTCATTATCTCTTTGTTCACACTGGGATAAACTAATAATCTTTCTTTTATCTCTGTGATGTTAATAGCTTTTCACCTAGCTTTACAGAGAGCGGAGGTTACGTGAATTGTGAGAGCTTAATGGAAAATAATACTTAAAAAAACCCCAGAAAACCACACCCAAACAAAAAAACCCCTAATCCCCAACTCCTTTTCTATTTTCTATTCCAAGGCAAACAACAGACTTACTTCAGTTGCTCTTTAAAGTGTATGAACAAATATATACAAGAATGCCAAAGCCCTCTTTACACAGCATGCAAAGGAAATGTTTCTTAGCTTTTTGTTTTATACATTTTTCTCAGATGCCTGGATTAACCAGCTATTTCTTGCATGTCTGTTTCCACATATGCATATATTCTATTTTATTACTGTTGCCTCTATTGCAATCACTTGTTTTACATCCTGCCCAGCTGTGCAGATCTTTCAGATTAACAACCTATTTTGGGGAAATTCAGACATAACTACACCAGGAAATCAAAACATACCCTTAGCTAACTTATGTAATCTTCTTAAGTTCATTGCTTTACAAACTTTTTTTCTTTAATATTAAAGTATTTTCTTTTGCTCTGTGCATTTATTTATGTGTTCATGTGTGTATTTTTAATTCCAAACAGAGATCACCTATTGACAAAAAAAAAGACTTTGAAATATATAACCAGTCATTTTTAAAACTGTATACTAGAAATATTAAGAGCCATAACTTGTCTTTACAGATGATGATCTGAGACAAGTGAAACTATTTCATTATATTTATCTGTAATTGCTGTCCTCAGAGAAGACAGAGAATATATACATTTTAAATTTTCCTGAAAGCCCAATACTAAATCTGATCCAATCTATCTGAAAAGTCAGTAGTCTTAAAATCTAAATGTATTGAGATACCTGTAACCTCTCTTGGTTCTCTATCCCTTAGTGAACTGTATCTGACTCTATTACAGGCAGATCTAGATTTACTTTAACCTGTTAGAGACAGTACAATGAAAAGTTTCTGGAACCTCCCAGTTTTTTTGGTGTTATTTGTCGCAACGTTAATGCATCAAAATGTACCCCTTCCAAAGGCAGCCTGAAGAAACTAGGAAAGCTTACCAGAAACTTTATCAATAGAAGTGTTGTGGATGAAAAATGTGGAAATACTCCTTTTCATATATAATGATTGCATCCTTTGAATGCATCTAAAAAAATGCTGTATTTCCCAGGCCTGCTGAATGCATTGTTAGGCATGTCATTATTGGATGATCCCAAAAACTGCTGCTTGTGAGGAAGACACTGGCTTTCTGAGTATGCAGAGAGCAGTTCTGCTGTGCACGTGGAGCACGCAAGCAGTAAGTGGCCTTGTGACTTGGAAAGTGCTTGAACAAGACAGAGGTGAACATGAGGCTGCTTTCGCTGCCAGAATAGTTTTATCTGACTCAGAATTTTCCTGACATCTCCCCAACATGGTGCACGAAACATCTGAATCAGACCAGAGGCTACATGAATCTCTTCTATAGGCCAGCTATGCCTCATGTGTCACCTGCTGAAGGTACAGGTACGAAAGCAAGGTATATTTTGTCTCATATGTGTTAAAGAGTAAGATTAAAAAGAGGGTATGTGTCTTTTACAGGGGTTTGTGTAAACTATTCCTTTGCATCTCAAGTGCCTTTTTTCAGAATAATGTCATCCAAGGCTCCCTTCATAATCAGTGAAAAGAGAGAGAGAGCTTTCAGAGGAATTCAAACTGTATGAAGACTGACTTCTTCCTTCTGTTTTCCTTTTCAGTAGGTGAAGGCTTAGAACAACTACAAAATGGTCTTCAAGATTAAGAGAAAGGTCTCAGAACAGGAAAATTCTGACTCTGCTCTTGTTCCTAATTTTATGAAATTTTTTAAATCATGTTAAATGAATTTTGAAAATTCTAATGCTTCAGCAGTGATCACCACAAACAAATGGAAACAGAACTGAATACACAAAATACCACAAGACTCAAGTGTTTTTGAAAGATGTTATTTTGCTTAATAGTAGTACCACTTAATTATTTATTTTCAGAATCACAAAATCACAGAATCACAGAATGGGTAAAGTTGGAAAGGATCAGATTGTACTAATTATAAAAATAAAACACTTTGAATTCAAGCCTTAAATAGCTAAATAAAAGACAATAAATGAATCATAATTTCCCACAGTGAGTTCTTTACAACTTGATTTCCAAACTGTGGTACTTTATTTCAGCAATACTGTAACCTGTCAGCAGCAGTCTGGAAGCAAGTAAGATGTAGTCACTTACAGATGTACCCCAAATGTGCCCATGTACCTTCTTTCCAATGTTGTTAATGGCAGATTCATGAAACAGTCAGGACATAGAGTAGCCTTTTGGAGTATTTAGATTATTTTGTATTAGATTTGTATTACATTTCCAAGCATTTAGATTATTTTTGGTCTTCTGTGCTGAGTCAAGTAGGCACAATTGCAAAAAGTGCTAATTACCAAAAGAATTTTTCCACTAAAAATAATGACTGAAAATGTATATGCTACTTAGGAGCCATCACATCTCATAGATACAGTATTTATGGTTTGTTTGAATGGTTAAGAAAGCAGCAATAAACTGCAAGAAGAGTATCTAAAGCCCCCAAAACAACACATCAACCCACCACACAGCATTCCTGTGCAAAGTAAATTGGTCTTTTCTCATTTTTGTTTACAACCAGCTTTTCATAGACTAAACTCCAGTAAGTCATGGAGTTTCTGATGTCCTCTCTCCATATACAAACAGTGCACTCACTATAAACACAATGAGGGAGGTAGGAAATAGAACCTCAAAATCAGACCCTGAAAAACTGACTCCTCACATGAATTGATAAAGAAAACTGGTGGGGGTGACAAAAGGTAAGAGTAGCTTAAAACACTGATGATTTAAACAAGAAAATATCAGCTTACTCTCTCTGATTTCTGCAATACTGAAGGTTACAAAGATTTAGTTTTCAACCAGAAACAGAAGCTCATTTAGAAGCAAGTTCTGTAAGAAACATTTTCTGTTTGCATATGTAATTGATAAGTGCCCTACAGTACTAAACAGGATTACTTTGGTTTTAACTTAGGTTTCAGTGTTTACAAAGCTTCCAGGCTGTTTCCTATGAATGACAAAAGCTGTTTTATATTCCATAACTTTCTACTAAACAAGTTTTATAAGAGCTGCGTACACAGTAACATAACTTTAAATCTTTCCATAATGTAGTAATATGCAAAAAAAATTAATAATATGATTTAGGTTTAATTTTCCAATGTGCAGGAAATTAAAAAAAGAAACTCTTGAATACAGATCACCAAATATCTACTGCCTCTTAGAAAGACATATTTGTCAGATATGTGGTTACTTTGGCATCTTGTATTTTCAGGTTTAGGAATTAGGTGGTCATTTGAGGCCATGTTCCAATTATAAGAATTAAATAAATACAGTGTTACCAAAACTCTGCTGAGTGATGACTCCTATAGAAAACAACTTGAATGACTCAGCCCATGGAACAGCCACAACGTCTGGGTGACCCTGATGAATGCTCTAAACCAAACCACCTTCTGTGCCTCCTTCAAACAACCTGAACTGCCTTTCCACACATGCCTTGTTGGGGCTCCTGTAAATAACTGATTCTGTGAAACTCGTTTCTAATGTTATGCCACCACAATATTGGGCTAGAAAGTCTTGCAGTGCTTCTGCGCTGAACTGCATTACAGGTGTATCTGCTTGGCTAACGAAACTACCAGTAGGCATTGCATCGCAAGAACTAGATATTACGGGTACTCTAACTGCTACTGCTTGCTTTTACTTTAATTACACTAAGGGATATGATTTATTTCATGGTGCAGGGACTGCTTTACAAGATGTATCTCCAGATATGCCCTTTTACCGAAATGCATCTGCCTGGTGTTTGTATAGACGTGCTCAACCCTCATACGGTGTAGCAGTTGCTCACCAGCTCCCAAAGGGATATTTTTTGATCTGTGGCAATCGGGCATGGCCAGGTATTCCAGTAATGCCTGCAGGGGGACCCTGCACCTTTGGTAGATTAGGTTTGCTTACACCCACGGAGAAGCTTTTATTAAATCACTCCCATATTTACAGTTATGTCCTAACTAAATGATCACTGACAGTTCCAAATGTAGCGATACACTAACTTTGTGGAGTCAAGCAGCTATTATACCTGCCTCCTTGTTTTTGCCACAAGTTGCCTCAGCTATGGAGTTAAAACAAACTAGTAGTTTGGCATGCTGGATTACTAAGCAGGCAAATTTGACCTCAGCCGCACTTTACAAACTTGCCACTAATGTAGGTAGCATACGACACGCTACACTACAGAACCATTTTGCAATTGACTTTTTACTGCTAGCACATGGACATGGATGTCAGGAATTTGAAGGCATGTGTTGCTTAAATATCTCAGATCATTCTGCATCCATTTACAAACAAATTGCTGCTCTACAAGAACAAACAGAAAAGATCAGGCAAGAAACTGGATTCTTTGGCTTAGAAAGATAGTTGTCTGGTTGGGATCTTTGGGGTTGGTTAATGTCTCTACTCAAGACAGGGGTCTTAGTTTTGGTAATAGTTGTAGTTGTACTTGCAATATTGCCATGTTTTGTGTCGTGTCTGGAAAGGGCCCTTCAGAACGTGGCAAAGGCAGTCTTTCTTGTGCAACTACGAAGAGAGGGAATTGTCATGGCTGACAGTGGGTCTGTTAGCTCTTTGGAAGAAGATTTTGACCTGGGAAAGTTATGGGTGTACTCTTAAGATAAGAGAGGTATGTACACAACCCTGGCTGAAAGAAGACAGCTGTGGAGTGTTTAGGTTTGGTCCTGTGAGAACTTCAGCTTTGGCCTTGAGCTTTGCCAACAGTATTAGTAAACCTCACCTGGCACAACTTGAGGCCATTTCCTCTGCTCCTGTCACTTGTTACCCTGGAGAAGAGACTAACCCCCACCTTGCTACAACCTCCTTTACTAAAGTCCAAGTAGACAGCATCCACAGCTTTTCTCTAATCCACTAAGCTTGTCACCTTGACACAATGAGATATTATGTACTATTAAAAAAAATATTAATCAAATCCAAAAGTCTTAAATACAGGAGTTTCATCTTGTCAGAGCACCAAAGCACTGACTGCAAAGAACTTTTTGTATTGTGTATACACTGGATCCTGGATGTACATACAGAGAGGGAATGAGATGCTGGAAAGCAGTGCCACAGAAAGGGACCTGGGGGTCCTGGGTGACAGCAAGTTGAATCTAGGTCAGTAGTGTGCTGGCAGCCAGGAGGGCCAACCCTGCCCTGGGGGGCATCAGGCAGAGCATTGCCAGCTGGTCAAGGGAAGGGATTGTCCCGCTCTGCTCTGCATTGGTGCGGCCTCACCTTGAATATGGTGTGCAGTTCTGGTCACTGTAATATAAGAAAGATATTCAGCTCTTAGAGAACATCCAAAGGAGGGCAACAAAGATGGTGAAGGGCCTTGAGGGAAAACCGTATGAGAAGCGGCTGAGGTCACGTGGTCTGTTCAACCTGGAGAAGAGGAGACTGACTGACCTCATTGCAGTCTACAACTTTGGTATTTCAGGCTGCTCCTCCACAAATATCCAGAACAGAGTGTTTGATCATTCCTATTTGTGCTTCTGTATTGAGGCATCTAAATTGCAAGCTGAGAAAATGAAATTAGTGGACAATGTTTTCTTATGCTCATGTGCAGGTCAAATTTCAAATATTTGTTTACGATTACTCTGTGGAAGAAAAAGCTATGAAGTAACACTGGTATCATCACCTGTCTTAAAGAAAGACTGGTGAGTTTTGAGCCAGATCAGACTGAGGAACAGTGATCTTAAAGGTGTGAAGTACTTCCAGGTTTCCTGGAGAGAGACTTCTTCTGAAGGAAAGAGATCTGATCAGTGACCTCAGGGATAGAAAAGATGAAGAATGATCTACAGTTTGATACAAGAGAATCCAGAAAAATTATAAATCATTCAATTACATCAGTTGCTGTAATGCTGCTTTGCACTTTCTATAAGAGAATACGGATATAAAAACAATCCACAAAAAAGTCTGATTTTATTTAATTTATTGCTTTTCATTTATTCATCAAAAGTGATTTTCTAGATATGGTCTAGAATGTGGACGTGGTTCTGACTGATGAGAAGGGGCATATTACAAAAGAGAAAAATTACTGTCAAAAGTTTTTAATCTCCATAAGTAGTCTAGGTCAATTTGATATTGTTAGTTTTATTATTTTCCTGACAAGAAGCTATTGCCTCCAAAATTTTCATTGCACAGAAAGCAAACAGGCATTTCATATTTTTCAGAGTGTCGTTTAGACCATGATTTGGCAATTTGAAGTAAGCTGTCTGATCATGATCTCTATGCTATTTACATTACAAGATGTTAATCTAATCTTTTCTGCTTCTTGGAAGAAGAAGAATTTTTCCTATCTTTGTCAGGAATACACAAAAGTTTGCCCCTATTTATACACTCAAAATGCAAACTAGGCAACTGATTGCATGATGATCAGTCTGGCACTGCCTTTACCAAAAGGTCCACTGGTTTCCTTGACCTGCAGTATGGATTTTCTTTTTTTCAAGAATAATCATTCAGCTTCCAGTGAAATTTATCGAAGCAACTAATTTTGTTTTAAGAAAATAAAATAATGAGCGCTGATTTTTCTTATTTTCTTATAAACCACTATGAATTAATAGGAAAATAAAGTTGACAATTATGTTTATGAAGGGCAGCCATGGTAATTGTGTGCTTTCATCTTTTAAAGTAAGGATAAATTAACCTGTGGCGTGCAGAGTTATCCATCCATGTGCTGGATTGATGACAATAATCATTTCACTGGTTATAATTGAGAAAACTGGATTACTCTGGAAGCTCTACATACTGTTTGTTTCACAACATTATGAAAGATTATATTTGCTTCTTACTAGTAATTCCTTCAGTTCTTCCGGAACCCCCTTTTCAGCCTCCTCCATGGTTATATCCACACCATAAAATCTGGCTTGAGAGTTTTATCCATACAGTCTACTTATAAAACTTGTCCTGGCTTTTCTCTTTCTGCTGTTTATCTCTTTACTCCTTTGCTCACGTTTGCTATGGTTATCTTGTCCTACCTCATCTCTCTTATTACACAAGTAAGAAATAAGTGAGAGAAGATTGCACCTACAGATTACACTACATACAGAAATGTCAAGAAATTTCATACAATGCTTTACTACAAAAAATATCTTTCCATGTGGCATAAAACCATCCAATTAATTCCTGCACTAGGATCTGAAGAAAGTCAGTAAAATAGTTGTAGAGAAATGAACTGGCCCCCTTTTAATGATGTTCTTTGATATCTTAACCAAATGCAAGTAAAGGAAAAGAAAAACATAAAAAGTATGGAATAATAATTTGGAGACAGAAGATAACAGTCCATTTTCAACATAGAAAACATTGAGACAAACTCCAAAATTTATCCACAAAATTACTCAAGACAAATATTTTTATTCAGTACTGACAACTGAGAGTTTCTTTACATTTTCTTTGCATTTTCAAAACAAATATCCAGATCATCAGAACAATACCAGAATATTACCTCCTTTGATTGATAGCACAGAGCAGGCTTGAACTATGCATGTTCCTTTTGGATTAAATTACTGGAAGATGTGATTCAGAGTTTCACCTAATGTACTCTGTCTGATCACAAGTAATTGACATATCTATAGCTCAGATGTCTTATGAAATGCATAACTGATGCATTTTTTTGAAGATAAGCATTTTTCTATCTTTCCTGAACTTATCATTCTTCACAATGGCTTGAGTGCACTTAAGTTATTCT
This sequence comes from Manacus candei, assembly GCF_025592945.1. Taxonomy (NCBI): domain Eukaryota; kingdom Metazoa; phylum Chordata; class Aves; order Passeriformes; family Pipridae; genus Manacus; species Manacus candei. The sequence continues at coordinate 10,977,671 of NW_026138062.1, forward strand.
TACTATGTCTACCACATAGGATGAGATTTGTTAATTAAGACTTTTTATCTCATAAAATTATTTCAGTTCAATTTGATATAAATATTATCATGAAAAACCTGATAGATAAATTACAGAAAAAGTTGGAACAATGCCTTAAAAGGAAACTTATTGAATTTATTTTGAAGTAATATAACAAGAAATGGTTCCACTGGATTTTTGTAATCAATCATGATATTTATGGAGAGACTGCTAGATCTTGTGTGGCATTTGCTACATTGATTGTTACAAGATGGCCTCTAGGATGATTGGTCACTGAATTGATCTAATTCCTACTTCTTTGCTGTAATTAATGATTGTGATTATTATTATTATTGCATTAAACGGCAAACACAACAGCTGAAAACATAAATTAATTACTCATAACTGATAAAAAGTACATTAGCAAAACTCAGGTAAACGTCAACAAATAAGTCATCATTTATTCAGTTTATGTAACTTAATGTAATCTCTAAGTCTTTTAAATTACAGTAACGAATTGGGATTTCAAAAAGCAAGAAAGTCTATTCTGTCTCTCACGTTACATGAGAAAAAATCACACTGAAAGAGGATGTATCTTATAGTTCCAAACCTTGGGCAGGCTTGTTACCAGAGATACTCTGTTCAGCTTTCTAATTACATTTATGTCTATATATGTATCTTTATGCAATTCATGTAATGTTTCAATAAGATTTACACGTGAATCATATTTTAACAAGTCTATTTCCTTGTGTGTCCAGGATGCTTAAGGTTGTTTCCAACAGTAAATTATGTTTAAATCATAAGGTACCATAAAAGTTGTGGTTTAGGCATTTCTATCTCCAATTTCAAAACATCAAAATGCAATTGATGGGAAAAAACTTCTCATATGACAGGTAAATAGAAGACATTGATTAGCAGTTTTCTTTTAATAAAATAGAAGAATATCAGTTGAGTGTGGATGAATACATACTGAACTATGTTATGGAATAACTAATTATTGCTAACAAAAACCTTAAAAATAGTATAGTTAACAAAATAACATATTTATAAGCAATTATAATTTTTTTTGAGAATAAGATCTAAAACAACTCTTTACATTCAATTTGCTACAGAGTTGAGCTGATACACTGCAACTGACTTACTCTATGTACTCCGTATATGACTGTGAAACAAGTGTCCCTTTCTTCAAGAGTTTATAAACATCCTTTGGTGCAATCTCAGAGCACAGGAGAAGGACTACTCTGAAACCTATTAAAATTCCTGAAAACACACTGAGTAGGAAAGTAATCAGTGCCCAAGTTAGGAGAATCATTGTGATATTTGAAAAAGTAGTAGGTGATTATTTTTTGAGACAATCAACATCCATAAAACTCTCAATTTATTTTCTTTGCATGATTTCAGTAGTGCTTCTGTACACTTCTCATTTTAACATGATGAAAATATTATCTTAATATGTTTAAATGATAGATTTTTAACTTAGGTAGAACTTAACCACTTACACTTAAGCTCATGTCCTCTTGCAGAATGTATTTACACAGAGGCATATAAACCCATTGCCACATGTTGCTGCAGAAACCAGAAGCAAATGCAGTTCTATAAACTTATTACAGAAGTACAGATTCACTGAGGGCTACAAAGAACATCTCCAGGCTCCAGTTCAGCAAATTCCTGGCATGCGGATTTCTGGAAGCTGAGACGATACACTTCAAAGGCTGTGTTATCTTGTCTTTTCTCTCTTTAAGGCCTGACATTGGGTAAAACAGGACTTAGAATAAAAAATATTACTTGACCCACTACGGATTTTCTTACTTTCTTAAAACAACTTTTTCTGGAAAATTAATATATTATATTATAAGAATTCTTTAAACATACAAGTTCTAGATTTACTGTTTCTCAATCTAATTATATTTTTAAAAATATAAGATGTGACACCATGAGAATGTCATGAAATTCAACAAGACCAAGTTCAAGGTACTGCACTGGGGTCAGGGCAATCCCAAACATGAGTACAGATTGTGAGAAAAAGTCACTGAGAGCAGCCCTGCTTGGGGTTCTCATGAACAAAAAGGTGAATGTGAGCTAATAGTGTGCACTTGGAGCCCAGAAGGCCAACTACATCCTGGGCTGCATCAAAAGAGGAGTGGCCAGCAGGTAGAGGAAGGTGTTTCCCACCCTCTACTCTGCCCCCATGAGACCCCATGTGCAGTACTGCATCCAGGTCTGAGGTCCTCAGCACAAGAAAGACATGGACCTGCTAGAGTGCATCAGAGGAGGGCCACAAAGATAATTATAGGGCTGGAGCACCTCTCCTATGAAGACAGGCTGAGAGAGATGGAATGTTTCAGCCTGGAGAAGAGAAGACTTCGAGGACACGTCATTGCAGCCTTCCGATACCTTAAGGGAGCTTATAAGAAGAAGGGAGAGGGACTTTTTGTACAGACAGTAACAAGACAAGGAGAAATGGTTTTAAACTGAAAGACGGAAGGTTTAGATTGGATGTTAGGAAGAAATTTTTTGCTCAGAGGGTAATGAAGCACTGGAACATGTTACTCAGAGAAGCTGATGCTTTATCCCTGGAACTGTTCAAAGCCAGGTTGACTGGGGGCCTGAGCAACCTGATCTATTGAGTGACATCCCTGTCCATGGGAGGGGAGGTTGGAACGAGATGATCTTTAAGATGCCTTCCAACCCAAACCACTCTGCGACTTTACGATATTCCAGCTACCAGGGATGAAACAGTTCCTTTTGTACTTGCTAGAAAACTCATTCTGTATAATCATATGTATCCTCTGACATCACCAGATGTGAGAAATTTAACAGCCTTTGCACCTGGAGAAGAGGAAGGTAGAATACATAATTTCATCATTACCAGACGTGGAATAATGTACTTCTGAATAGGAAGTAATCTCCGTTGCTGCATGAAATTCCATGTCCGACAAATGATAAATTGTGGCAGAAATAAAGCCATTAGGAGAATGCTTGCCAAGTAGTACTACTTGTAAGCCCTCACAGGTCAAGCTCAAAAGAGTAATTTCATATTTTTTCCTAGAATTCCTTGTTTCACTTATAGTGTGTATGCCAATATATACTGTCAACTGAAAAGGAAATACTACCAAAAATTGGGTTAATTTCCTAATGTAAAATATATTAAAGCATGATGTGACTGGCTTCTTGTGTCATTCAAGTACTAGATTGTCACCGGAGTCGTAGGCAGAAAAAATACTGGCAGCTAGGAACAACATATTTGATTTCTGTGATATGTATTTTTAAATTATAACCAGAAACATGGAATTGACATTTTTCCAGCCGCAAACTTTGTTAACAGTTTCTTTACATAATTTTAAAGCTTTTCCCTAGAATTACCACAAAAGATACCAAAACAAAACTATAACAGAAAATGTTTCTGGTTCAAAGGAGATACCACATATTCATATCCTATTAAATTTAAATACCTGCATGTAAGTGTAGTCTTCAGGACGTGTACACTCTCTAATCTCTAAATTGGGATAGCATTTCTCTGTTTTTCAGTAGTTTAACAGTTATGAAATATAATATACCACAACAACAATTCTGTGCAGTGCAATTAAATGAAAAAAAAATCAAAAGCTTTTTACAAGGTTTAGAATATTACCAGTTATGTTTCTGGCCTATGATGCTGTTGACTAAAATATATTATTATCTTCTAACTTTATCTCATTCAGCATTAAACAAAGGCTTGGTCTCAATCCATATCTAGTTTACCAAAACCACAATCACATTTGCTATCCATTGCTATCCTTGTTTACAGTCTCAGAAAGAAGACTAAGCAATAAGATAACTTGGGGTTGAAGCTGAACCCTAAACTCCTGTAGATGAGCTGTCAGATAGGGCTCCATAGAACTGACAGGAAGAGTGCGGGGCCTCAGCAATAGTAATATAATGAAAACTGAGAAACTGAGTCTGTCAAAAATTGAACGTATGCTTTTCTTTCTTCTTTCTTCTTTCTTTCTTTCTTTCTTTCTTTCTTTCTTTCTTTCAACAACAAAAATAAAGGTTTCTGAATTTTTAATTTACATACAATCTAAATACAAGATAGACACATGCCATCCTTATACAGTATACTTCCCAGAATCACCAGGTTCCCCAAGAAATGGCATGCCAGAGAGTGGTTTCAGTTATCCTAATCTAATTTCCAGGTAGTAGACATTTTGCAGTCTCCACAGGCAATGTATTCCAGTATTTTCTTGGCCTTCCTGTTTGAATTCTTTCTTGTTATATCTAACCCAGATCTTCCTTGCTGTAATTTAAATCCATTATTTGTCTTCTTACCTGCTATGGATATGTAAACATTTTATACTTCCTTCTCTGTAAGACCCTTTTAAACAACTTTCTGTTGATATTTGAATTGAGTTCTACTCCATCCTGCAGATATTTTCAAAGCCATTTCTCTTGTGTCTGTTCATTTCTAAATATAGAAACTTTCTCTTTTCTTGATGAACTATATCCTTCAAGAAAACATTTTCTCAACTTTTGCCTCCCTTTTGGAACACTAATTAGTCTCTCTGGTATGCCTGTAACCTCTATCATGTAATGTAATTTTTTTTTTTAAAGTATCCTCTATTGCATTGTCACTGAGAAACCATTAAAAAAACCTGTGAACATTCAAATTTATATACTGTCCAGTTTGACAATGAGCCATTGATAAATACTTACTGGTTTTCAGCCAGTTTTGTATCACCTTATGATAATATGTTTCTCTAACCTACTTACAGGAATATCATGTGACACCGTGTCATTAATTTTATTCAAGACATAATTAATTATAAAAAACTGATCTGTAAGCATTTGTCTTAGCAATACATCTTTTTTATGCTATATTCTGTAGGATTGCCTACAAATTATGATTACTTGTTTTCACATTGTCAGAGGACTGCAGTTGTACTGATTAGTATTTAATTTCTAACCTAAAGTTTTGAAACCAGATCACAGTTAGAAAAGGAAATATCACCTCTTCTGAAAATATTTAATTCTAAAGAAGGACTACTGTCAAAGTGATTAAGAGAAACAGCATGAACACCCTCAGTACACTCAAGCAATCCAAATTTGAACAAACAGTAGCAAGATAGGAAAGACAAATTAATCTTTCTTCTATACCTAAGTCACCAAGGCAGAGACAGAGAGAAGCAAAGTAAAAGTTCTGAAAATATTTCCTCTAGAGAACAGAATAAGAGTAAATTAACATTCTTAATTCAAAGCATTTATAAAATTGAATAAGCCACTATTATGATATATGGTGTTGACATTTTACAGGGGAAAAAGTAAAGGTTAGCATGAACAATGTCAAATATGTACTACAGTGGAATATAAATATTTACCTAAGGTGTGGAGAAACAACATGCTTGCTGCAGAAAGATAGGCTTATAGAGAGTCTCTGCTGAAAAAAATGCAAAAAATAACCTTTTGCTAAATTTCTCCATTAACAACATTAGATTTCTATAAACAATTTATTTGTAATAAGAAATTACTTGATCCTGGTATATTTTCTTTAGTATGCAACCAAATAAATACACTTTTTCAAAGTATTAAAGAGTATCTAAAAAAATATTTCTAATTCTTCTGAATACTGTTTGCAATAGATCTTGTGATGTTTAGCAAATTTCTGGCACTTACTTAAACACATAGAAAAAATGAATGAAGAAATAAAGGAGTGGGGGTAGGGAGTGGGATTGAGAGAGAGGAAGAAAAGGGAAAAAAAGATAAAAGAAGAAATAAAAAACAGTTTTACACTGATTTGAAGTTAGAATAGCATGTTATTGCCAGTTCAAGGCTCTACAAAACACTCAGGATGTTTGCAATGTAAAAGCACATTCCTTCTAAGGGAAAAATATGAAAAAATCAGCAGAAAGAGGTTGCAGAGTCTGCTGTAGAGCTAGCATAGCCACATGCCTCTGTAGAATTTCTAGATGACTAGAAAGGCCATGAAAAATTGCCAACATTTGTAACCAGTTTGCTGGCTAAAGATGCTTTTTACAGATGGATTGGACAGGGTGAGTCATTTTAGGAATAATTTTCAGAGCATATTCTTAAAAAATTATGTACCTATTGCATAAAGTCACTCAATATGTTGAACTATGAAATGAGTTGTTACAGAAATCCCTTATCCACTTTCCAGAAACTAAAATTTTAATAACATAAAATGTTATCACTGGTCTCTGTGGCTGCAAGGTAAAATTACACAAACACTGGATTGGTATATAGAACCATATTTTAAATGTAAAAAACAAAACAAAAACAAAAACAAAAACAAAACATTTCTAGACATGGATTATTTGAGGAGATTATTAAAATTCTGTTTTCAAAATTTGGTTAAACCTAGGATACAAGAGTCACTTCAATCACCACTAAGTATTAATTCCAGTAATCCTTCATCCATTTCATTTTCACAGTAGAGTGGAAGCTCTTCCTGGGGATACTTGGTCTTAGTATGGCTATCTTAACCATGTGAATACCTATTTTGCATCATAGTCTGCTACCCAGGCTAAGGTACTGAGATCTTTTTTTGTTTTTCTTTATTTTTTTTATTCCCTTCCCTACCACTAGAACTTCTTCTTTGCTATTAAATTATGAAAGCTTCTAACCAGCAATAATCCCATGTAAGGGAAATTTCACCATATTGATTCTCCCATCTGAGTGGGAAATCCTCTAAAGAATACCAAGTCTTGACAACATGATCCTTTTTGTGTTCATCCAGAAACCTCTGAGCCAACACTTATCTTCCCAGAACTCAACGTATTGCAAAATTTATATAAGTAATTCAGTACTAGGTTTAGCTACATAACTATAAAGTGTGGGGTATGGTCCTGATCTCTAAATTTGTGGCTACACAATCCTCTTTTTGTCTATGCCTTTCACAGCTCCTCTAGTTTTTCCATCTCACCAGCTGTTTCAAAGTCTTTTGCTACTTCTTGCAATTGATCTCAATGAGAGTATACATGAGGAAAAATACATGTCTTTTTATATAAATTCATTTAGAAAGATTATGAAAAAAATACCCAAAGAAAAAATTTAACTTTTTACTTACTTTCCACTATCCTTGAAATACCTTACTCATGTGTATCATGTTTAAATTGAAGCAGTAGATTCCCTTTAAGATTACCTGAAAATTCTTGGAGGCAATAAGAATATTTTGGATACATGAGAAACAGTGACATTACACTAGAACTAGTGTAACAGCCTGACATTCCTAAGAGCATTATTATTGTTCTTGAACTTCAGGCACAGTTGAAGAAAGAAGTCTTCTTTAGATAAACACTAATGTCAGTAAAGGAAAGTTGGGCATATCTCAAAACCTCCCAAGAGTAATTTAGTTAAGCATCTACCTCTCTTGTTTTTCTCTGTAAGGAGCCAACAGGAAACACTTAACACTTCCACCCCTTGCAATCCTGGTTTCCTCTTCTGGGGCAAAGTCTAAGTGTTTGTTTCCCCTGTCTTCCTTTCTCTCTCTCTTTCTCTGAAAAACCAGAGTATGTATTAACTCTGTCTTTCATAGTCCTTCCTAATAGAGTACTTGCTCAGAAACTGCAGAATTTCAGTTAATATGTTCTGTAACCTAGAAGGTCGAAAAAAAAATTTTCAAACTTTTTTGCCCATTCCCTTTACAATTCTCTGTTGACATATCTTGTGGTGATAAAGAGAACATAATTACAGTATATATTTCAAACTACTTGACAGCCAAGATCACTTAAGCAGCCTATTGACCATCAGTCACCTCCAGAAAGCCAACTCCTACTTCCACTTATATCATCAACCATTTTTTCTATCTTTATTGGAGCAGTAACTTCTTGCTTTGATGTTGTCCTTCTTAGCCTATGGATTCTGCCCTTAATATCTTTTAACACAGTTCATTATTTCTCTCCATGTACTTAAGCATGTCTTCAGCCTTGATGTCTACAAAATACATTAATATAATTAAAACTCTGACTTGCTGAAACCACTGTTTACCATGGGGACAAGCACTATGAGCAGTTCCCATGTATTTCTTTCTCTTTTCTCACTTTGTGTTTTTACTCTGTACAGTACTTAGTATGCTGATATCATAGTCAGTGACTTGAAACAGCTTCTTATCAAAACAACAAAAACCATTGAGGTGTATTTGCAAAAAATATCAAGCTTTTAGTTAACAAATTCAAGGTAATGAACACAGTTTCATTTTGGACATAAAATGTACAAATCAATGAAAATAGGTTCAAACCCTTTAAAATAGCACTTGTTTCGGTCTCACATTATTGTCAACATTTGCATTCATTGCCCTAGAACTCTTTTCCCGAATTCAGATATTTACTTTCTCTCTTTTTTCCTCTTTTTTTTTTGTTGTTCTGATTTTTTTTCTAATTATTTTTCCTTCTTTTTCTTGACACATTCTTTTCTTTTCTCCCCATTTCACCATTATACATATAATGAGAGTAATAAAGACAGGCCATTTAAATAGAGAAAAAAAAATCCTGTCTGTTTCATAAGGGACTCAGGACATTCATGTACAGAACACTGTAATTTATAAATCTTATATATACACTCATTTAGGATAAGAGAGTACTTATAAGATTTGAAAAAATTCTGTAACCAAAACATAAGTAAAAATGAGATTCAATTGAGATTTGTGGTATTTATATGATGTGGTCTACAGTTTAATGTGATCTAGGGGTATAGACAATTCTTACATCCTTATTTCTCCTATGGGATTATAGGGCTAAACCACTGAGACTTTCGCAAATAAGTTTACTGAATGGAATATATACAGTTCTTATTCTTATGTAAACAAACAGGCTATGACTTGAAGCCACACAATGGCTTTAATTGTACAAACCATGTATTGCTAAAATCAATCCAAGTCATAACTGTGGTAAGCAACCACCTCAGTTTTGAGCAATCTGTCAGTAAACTAATAAATTATACCAATGTGGAGAGTGAAAGAACTGCTCACTTTTTAGGCATCTGTTTAGCACCTGGGAATAGCTGGGTTCTAGCTTTTCCAGCTGTAATCAAATAGGTAAATCCTTTCTTTGGTTAAAAGTTTTTCTAAATCTTTTGGGAAGTGAGCAAGATACAAAAGTTTTTTATTTGACTTTCTCTTCAAGGCAGTTTCAAAGTATGCAAACATGTAAGGACTGAGAATTCGGTCCACCTCTTAATCCTACAATCTGTCGTTAAAAAATCCAGAACACATTTATCAAATCCTGACTACTCACAGTTTATGACAATAAATCCACTGATTTGAAAAGCTCTAGGATTTTTCTCTTTCATATCCCTAGAAATCATAGAAAGTTTTTAAGGCAGGGACTTTAAAGATCATCTGTTTCCAACCCCCCCGATGGGCAGGGATGCCACCCACTAGACCAGGTTGCTCAAAGCCCCACTCAGCCTAGCCTTGAACATTTCCAGGGACTGGACATCCAGAACTTCTCTGGTACATCCTGGGTAAGTGAGGGTCAAAGGACCAGTTTCAACATGTGGTTTGCCTCACTGACTTCCCCTGTACTCAGTACTGGTGAGGACACACTTGGAGTATTGTGTCCAGTTCTGGGCCCCTCAGTTCAGGAAGGATATTGAGGCGCTGCAGCAGGTCCAGAGAAGAGCAACAAGGCTGCTGAAGGGACTCGAACACAAGTCCTATGAGGAGAGGCTGAGGGAACTGGGGTTGTTTAGTCTGGAGAAGAAGAGGCTCAGGGGAGACCTCATCACTCTCTAGAACTACCTGAAAGGAGAGCCAGGTGGGGCTTGGTCTCTTCTCCCAGGCAACCAGCAGTAAGACATGAGGTTGTGGTCTTAAGCTCTGCCAGGGAAGGTTTAGGTTGGATATTAGGAGGAAATTCTTTACAGAAAGGGTAATCAAGCATTGGAATGGGCTGCCCAGGGAAGTGGTGGATTCTCCATCCCTGGAGGTTTTTAAGATGAGACTGGATGTGGCACTTAGTGGTATGGTTTAATAACCATGGCGGTAGTGGATCAAGCTTGATGATCTCAGAGATCCTTTCCAACCCAGTTGATTCTATGATTCTAAGATTCGGTAACAACTACTCTTATTCTTTATTCTTTTAGAGCAAATATGTAATGACACATTGCACAGAGAAACAGACAGACCAACAAAGAGAAGGGGCTTGGAGACATAGATATACTTGCTGGACACATTATGAATTTCTTGGGATTAAAAACTGATTCTCATACAGATTTGGAATGTGTTCTGATTAATCATTTCCACAATGACAGAGACCTAATGGTTAAGAACATCTGAGTTCCTGATTGCAGTGAATTCAGCATAACATCAAAATTAATTGCACTGTGAAGTACATACTAATTTGAGAGCCTTTTAATGTGGTTAGACCTGTATTTGTTCCTCATGTTGTAGTCTGCTCAGTACATTAAATGTTTCTCAGGGATTTTTCTGACACATCCATAAATTCCCATAGTAGTAAGCAAGGGTTACAGACTGGGAGAGATTTGTAAACTTTGAAAAAATAAATTGCACTGAAGTTCTTGCTCATGGCAAAGTAGCCGTGAACGAACGCATAAGAGCCCATTAATCTAAAAGTAGATGGGCTTTAAAAATGTTTACTTGAGAGATACATCCCTTCTACCTCTAAAGAAGAAATCTGACTGTTCTTTTTTTAAAGTAATCCTAAACTTCGTTGTTTGAAAAAGATGCGTGATAGAGTTGCACACAAATGAGACAAAGAAGAAGCCCCCATAATCCAAGGGGAAATGGTCAGCAACCTGCTACACCACATAGACACACACGAGTCTATGGGGCCAGATGGGATTCATACCAGGGTACAGAGGGAACTGGTGGAAGTGGTCACTGAGCCACTTTCTATCATATGCTAGCAGTCCTGGTTAAGTGGAGAGGTCCCACATGGCTGGAAGTTAGTGAATGTGACACTCATCTATAAGAAGGGTTGGAAGGAGGATCCAGGAAACTACAGGCCTGTCAGCCTCACATTCGTGCTAGGGAAGGTCATGCAGCAGATCATCTTGAGTGCCATCATATGACATGTGCAGAACAAGTGGGAGTTTAGGAAAGTATGGGTATCCACATTATGGGTAAAGGAAAGACTGTGATGTTGTCTATCAGGACTTAAGAAAAATATTTGACACCAATTCCCACAGCATTCTCCTAAAGAAACTTGCTACTCATGGCTTAGATGGGTGCACTGCTCACTGGGCTGAAAACTGGCTGGATGGCTGAGCCCAGAGAGTGGTGGTAAATAGAGGTGAACCCTTTTTCCCCAGGGTTCAGTACTGGGGTCAGTACTGTTTCATATCTTCATCAAGAATCTGCATGAAGGGATCAAGTGCATCCTCAGTCACTTTGTGGATGACATCAAGTTGGGCCAGAATGTTGATCTGCTGAAGGATAGGAAGGTTTTGTAGAGGACAGACTGGAGCGATGAGCAGAGGCCAACCGTATAAGATTCAACAAGGTGAAGTGTTGACCTACATTTTGGTCACAACAACCCTATTCAGTGCTACGGGCTGGAAAACTGCCTGGTGGAAAAGGTCCTGGAGTCTTGATTGACATCCAGCTGAACATGAGCCAGCAGTGTGCCCAGGTGGCCAAGAAGGCCAATGGCATCCTGGCCTGTATCAGCAGTACTGTGGCCAGGAGGACAAGGGCAGTGATTGTCCACCTGTACTTGGCACTGGAGAGATATTGGACCTCTTACTCCAAGAAAGACATTTTGGTGCTGGAGCATGTCCGGAAAATGGCAACAAAGCTGGTGAATGGTGTGGGGAGGGGCTGAGGGAGCTGGGATGCTTAGCTAGGAGAAAAGGAGGCTAAGCAACAATATCTCAACAAATCTCTACAGCTACCTGGAAGGAGGTTATAGATAGGTGGAAGTCAGTCTCTTCTCCCAAGTAACAAATGACAGTACAAGAGTAAATGGCCTCAAGTTGAACCATGGAAGATTTAGATTGGATATTAGGATCAATTTATTCATGGAAAGTGTGGTGAAGCATTGGAACGTGCAGCCCAGGGAGCTGGTTGAGTCATCATTCCTGGAAGTGTTCAGAAGATGGGCGGATGTGGTACTTAGAGACATGGTTTAGTGATAGACTTGGTAGTGCTGGGTTAGTGATTGGACAATATTAGAAGTCTTTTCCACCCTAAATAATTCTATTATTCTATGATTTATATATATATATATATATATATGTATATGTATATGTTCACATGCATGTAGATGTGTAGAAGTGTATGCATGTATGTATGTATCAGCAGCACAAAATGTAAAAACTTATGATGGGGGGGAAAAAGCAATAGATTTTGTATCATGTTCAGACACTTTGATCGGTGGTATGATCTGGACGAGTAACACCAGTCATATTCATATTTCATTGAGATATCTACAAGAAGAGATGCCTTCAAATGCACAGAGTTCTGGTGAATGTGTGAACATGCTTCTGTGGGGAGGGCACACCTACATATTGTATGCATGATGCTGCCAGTCAACACAACTATCACAGGGCCAACAGCTCCTGCTGAATGTGGAAGTCCTAATCTGAATGATAGCCTGCAAGATATCTAGAATTTCCCATTTTCCACGTCCTCCTAGTAAGCCCACGCCTGTTTAGACCATCTCTACAGAAAACTAGTTTCAGTGTCAAATGTGCCAATAGTAAAACAACAAATATCACCATTTTACACAGTAAAATAACAACAAATTTCTAAGTTATTTACCCATTCAAAATCCATGTAAAGTGCCTGGAATTTTTTAATCCCAAACACTAGAGATACACAGACTACTCTAGACCTTTATATTTAGAGTGACCTAGAGTGAGCATGGCATTTCTGCTTTTCAGAGATTCTTACTTACTTTTCTATAATATCTGTGAGAATGTCAGCAACATCTTCAGCAGACTAGGAAAATACCAAGGTGACACCTTGAAAGTCATAGTAATGACTATTTATAAGGTGTGAACTGAAAGCAGGAAATGTGATAAAATAGCCCTTCATTAAAGCTCAGCACATAACCATGTCTGTATTAAAGTCTTACTAAGTCTGTTACAAAGCCTGATGAAATAGGTAATCAACTCCAATAAGTTGAAGTAAAGAAAAAATAAAGCTATAACAGTGAATTAAGGGGTCATTTAATAGCTATTTCTCTGTTAGACAAAGCAAAGATTTTTAGTCAATTAAAATGCAACTTTGCTTTTCATGTCTGTGAAAACATCTATACTGCCACAGCCCATGTTACAGAAAAGCTTAGTCACTGCAGTCCAAAGAGTGGCTATGTCAGCAAACTTTTCATCAAAAAATTAAGTACAGTCTTTACCCCAAACAGTTTATAAATAGATAAAACAAATAAAGGATTAATATTCTAGAAATAACATAAAAGACAGAAAGTTCATTATTTTTTTGCAGTTGTCTTATTAGTTCCTTTAATTTTCTTTGCTTTTTCTTTGTTGATTTGTGATATTGGAAGATGAGGCAAGGGACAAAGTGGACGTTGGAAGAAGTGGAAGAAGGAAAAGATAAGAGGAAGGGATATATGGGTGGCAGCTAAAGTGAGGTTGAAGTGAAGCGACTGTGAGGGAAGAGGCAGAGAGGATTTGAAGCAAATATCCAAGATAAACTATAAATAAGAATACACACATATACAGCACTTTATATCTTCAAAGTACAGGAAAAGTATGTCTGATGCAAAGTCAGGCTTTCCTTCCATTTCAAAGTATTTAGTCTTCAGAAAAATGTTTATAATAGGAAAATATAAGTGAAACCTTGAGGGCAAAGGGAGTGAGAGGAAAGTCTCCAACTGTCAGGTCTTTGTACTGAGACAGTTTTGATTTTGACCATCATGCAATACTTTGAAAATGTAGAGCACCAGGAATATTCACTACATCTTAGTGAAAAAAAAGTTAAATTCCTAGCAACCAGGTATAATTTACTCAAGTAAATAAAATGTCATCATTGTTTCTGTTTCAAAGTATGCATCCACAACAAATTAAGGCTAGTATGATTTAAATATTCTCATTAAAATTATGAAATTATGGAACAAAGTTATATTAAGCACTGTTCTGCACAGATGGAATCCTTTGTATGTAAATCAATTGTATGCCCACATCTCACATGCTCATGCAGGTCCATTTACCTCATCTCACAAAACATATAACAGAATTAGGAAGGGTTCAAAAAGAGAGCAAGGTTCATTTGAATAAAGGAATAGCTTTCATATGAGGAAAATGTGACTAAGACACTTCAGCTTGTGAAGAGGAACAAGCTGAATTATCTGAGTAAGAACAGATAATGAACAGTCACACAGAGTCATGAGTGACAAAGTGAAGATGAATAGGAAATGGTTATTTCACTGTCACTTCCATACAAAGAGTAAAGGGTACAAAACTGGTAGGTGACTTTGAAGACAAAGAGAAGGATTTCTTCACACGGTTTACAGTGAGGTTGAGGAACCACTCAGGTCTAAGATGTGGTAGATGGTAAAGATTCATTTAGCTTGAAAATAGCTCAGCTAATTCAGGTGGTGAAAATCTGACAGGTTATTTAAATACAAAGGCATATCTTTCAGCATTAGATATCCATGAGACATAGATTGCTGCATTCTGGGCAAATATGCTGCAGCAGTCATGTGTTAAGCCTGCATTAAATGCTACTGACCAGTATTAGAGATAGAACTAAAGGGGCTCAGTGTGACTAGGCTTATCTGTGTGGTTTATTAAAAAGAACCATACAGTTTCACCGTCAGACTACACTCAAAAATCTGCTTTATGGTAATGATAATTCAGTCAGGAGGAAGAATTTGCAGCAGTGACCTCACCTACAAAAAACAGTTGATTCCACATTTTTTCTTTAAAAATCTTAACTTCTGGGTGTGAGAAATTCCCAGATACAGAAAAATAGAAGAAATGTTCACAAAAATAGCATATAAACTAACTTCTGAGGAAATGGTCAGAATGCTTTGATAGACAGAGAGATAAAATTAAAGATCTGACCTGTGATTCAGAATTTTTCACCTTGAGAATAATATTGAATATTTTCCAGGACAATAAATCAAAAAAGTGGTCAACAACTATGAGGAAAATGGGACAAGTTCATGATTTTTTTAAAAAATAGATAGTAATTCCTTCATTACTGGCATAACTTGGTTCTAGAATTATTCCTGTAGAATAGTTTTGTCTGTTTTCTGCTATGACTATTATTCCTCCAGCATTCTCAAAGCACCTGTAAAGTTACGACCATGTAACTCTGTGCTGAAGGCAACAGAAGTCTGAATTGTCAGTATCCTTGGAGGTAGCTTTGCAGAGGGTCACTATTATCAAGTTGGAATGGGGAATGTGACAAAAATAAATGAGATAACGAGGCAGGGAAGAAGCACTAGTTTACTCGAACATTTAGAAACCTTAACATGGTGAAAATCTATTTGTTTTTAACCAATGCAGTAGACAAGAAAGCACACATAACCAAGTAATTGAGGCATGGTTTGAGCTCTGTAAACTGAAATAAGATTGCTGGTGTCTAGGATCAAATGCAGTAGCTTGATGAAGATGAAGCTACTGCATCTCCATGCCCTGAGCTCCAAATAATAGTGAGGTTGGAAATGTATTCCTCATAGGTACATGCACAGGGCGAAGACACACACAACACATACCCATAAAAACATGGCTGGCCACACAGATCCCAGATGTACTCAGCATTTGGTGAACACAGACAGCACCCATAGTCTCTCTTTGACTGACCAGGATGAAGGTCTACTAGTGAGAAAAAATATATATATATATGTACATATACATATGTACGTGTGTATGTATATATCAAGGTGGATCCCTGCAGTAACTATGCTTACTCAGTCTGCCCAGGAGACTGGACCCCAGTCTCCCCAGTAAACCCCTGAGTCCGCAGCCTAACACCAATTGATGGTACAGACTATGGCATACTCACCTACATGCACACACACACACATACACACACACATACATGGCTGATTGGGATTCCCACTTTTCTGGACAGACAGCTCTTTCCATGCTCTTGACCTTTGAGACAGGCACACCTTAGCTCACAGGTCACTTCACCTACTTTTTGGCTTGACCAGCTTAATCTTCACTAATGATCATTCATTCAGACACTCAGTCTTGTTCTAGTTACTGGCAGCACAGAGACATGGGTCCTCTGTCATTCATGGTTGCACAGAGTTTCCAGCATTTGGTTTCATTAAGTCCAGTTTTTCCAGTCCCTGACCCATGCACATGGACTCTCCAACCTATGGTCTGTCTAATTGCTGCACTCAAACTGCCCCATACCACATATGCACACACCAAATACAGAACCCTCACGCAAGTAAAGAGCTAGAAAAGGATTTATGTAAGACTGGCATCCTTTGGCTTTTTACTCTTCAATTTCTCCACATTTATTCCTCCCCAAATCATCTAACACCATCCCTTTTCCCATCTTTGGATCATCCCCTAAATATTCCATGGAAAGTCCTGTGTAACACAAAATGCTCTTCCCCTGCACGCCCTGACATTTCCCATCCCTCAGGCGGCAACTCTGTACTCCTCTAGGTTTGTGGAGATGGACCTCTGATTGTCTGCCCCCCAGGATTGGCCTCTGTTTCCCTAGCTGCCATTGTTTGTCTGTGCTACTTTCTGGGTGTGCAGGTGAGCTTTTATCACACATTCCAACATATATTGTTTACCATATGTTCCACTTAATATCTTATTAAAAGAATGCAAAATAAGTAATCATAAAATTATAAACAATGAAGTTGGAGAGGATGACAAGGAGTTACGTAATCCAGTCTTTGTAACTCAAAGACATAGTTTGTATCATTCCATAAAGAGGTTTTATTATTTACTTACCCAAAAGGAGGCATTGATTAAGACTCTCCTTTCACAGGCTATTATATAGCTCAAATAGCTTTGGAGCCAGAAAACTTTTGCTAATGTTTAGCTTAGCTGCACTGAATTCTTTTAACGTTGCTGCTACTCATGCTGAGCATGGAAAACTGCTTATTCCCATCTCCTATTTTTACCTTTCTGTAGCATGCTGTCATAGCTCCCTTCTCCTCAGCTCTAGACTAAACAAGCCTAATTCCTCAATCTTTCTTCAGAGGTTATGTTTTATAGACCTATAACCACTCTTGTTATTTTCTTTTGGACACAATTCAACTGGTTTGTACCCTTCTTGAAGCACAAAGCACAAAACTGGTCATAATATTGCATCTGAGGCCTAACCAAAGCCAAACAGAATTTAACTACTTCATATGTCACTTAAACAATGCATACAATGTTTATGTGTTTCATTATGATGTTTGCCTTGTGTGTATGTAATCCCTGCAGTGAATTAATTTTGTTCATAATTTTCAGCTTGTGATTTCTTATAACCCATAGATCCTTTTTAGAAACACATCTCTACTTTCTGTTATTCTCTAACCTCTATGCAATTAAACCTCCAAATATCTGATAAAGCATTTCCACATTTCGAGAAGTATTCATAATCTACAGCAGTCACAGTCACCTGATTTTTTTTTCCTTCTTGTTATTACCTTTAAAATCTTACCCAAAAAACTGTTCTTACAAACGATAATTACAAAATTAATGTCAAAGTAAGTTTGCTAAAATGCTCAAGTTTTTTTCTCATTAGACTGAGGCTTAGAAAAAGGCCAAAATCTGTTTAAAGAACGCACACATGATCTACATTACAACATCAACCTCTTTCAAGCTTTTAAAGTTGTATTGTCTTTTAAGGAATATCTAGAGGTTCTACTTTGTTCATCCTACTCACTCTCTACTACTGTAAAGGAAAAGAGAGAACATAACAAAGAGAAAGATAACCTCCACACAGTGAAATAATTTTCTAAGACTCTCATTATAGTGGCTGGATGGCAAGAGACTTCTGCCACAACTTAAAATATCTAAACTTAGGTTTTTAATCAAGTTCTGAGGCTTACATTTATTTTAACTGACCAAATAGAAAACAAACAACTAAAATTAGCCCTTTTGAAAAATTCCATCAGAACTACTTCTTGACAGATGGTGGCAATCAGTGTTTCTTTTCAAGATGACTGGAAACAAGTTAGAGGTTCAGGATCTATGTCTCATGTCTGGATTGTTACATAGGCTTCTCCAGTGCTAAGGTCCAGTGTTTTACTTCAAGAAATTCAATGTTCAGGGTGTATTTATAAATGAATTTATTTTACTGCAAACTGCCACTGAAAAATGTTACTCTTCTCTGTGTATGCCAACTGGAGATGTGTTACGAAGGATTTTACCTTTCTCAAGAGTCTTTATTACCCGAAGGGTAGTACAGCCTTGGTTCCTGGAACATCTCCCAGTGCCCTTAAAAGATTTCTTTATCTAAGATCAACTTCCAGGGCATATTTCTATTTGTATCTCTATGGATTTTCAGAACTAAGTAGTGTCTAGGTTCAATATGAATAGATGGTAGCTTTGATTTCTGAAAAGCCTGTTAAGCTGCTATACACATCATTGAAAAATCTTAAACTTAAGCCTTAATACTGTGAATGCTTATGGATACAATAAATTATTTGGATTAAGCAATTTCACTGGAATCAGTAGGATTACTTACATGAGTAAGCACAGGATTTTAACAAAATTTGAATATATTGAGTCTCTTAAAATTCAAGGTATGGATAACATCATTACTCTCCCATTTACAAAAATATTGATCACTATATTTAACATATATCTTATATTGATATACCAATATATTATTTCTATACATTTCCTATTTTATAGATATATAATATTCAAACATATATAAAGTATGTGTGTAACAGGATATGTATTTATATATTTATATCATATATATAATAAAAAATTATCAATTCACATGTAAACAGTTCTCTAACTCATTCAGAAAACAGTGGTGAATGGGGGTAAGTTATTTAATATTCCATTATTGTTAATGTTGGATTCTATATCAGAAACAACCTGAATGATATTGGAATCTTTAAAAAAAGTTGGAAATCAGGATGCAGTTATCAATGAGAAGCAGCACTTTTCCCGGCAGTGTTTAAAAGTCACATGAAAGTAAGCCCATCAAGTGAGAATACTGTTTCCACAGAATGTTTTGGGTTGGGGTTTGTTTAACTGGTTTGGTTTTTTTTCTGCTAGTCTCATGTTTAAACAATCATTGTAGCAGATCTTTGTACTTGCAAAAGCAGTATCTTATGGTTTGTTTGGAATTTTTATTTTTATAGAATTAAAAGGTATAATAAGGTATGAAGAATGCTGTCTTGCTGTCTGTTGTGAATGTATGAAAGAGATCTAGTAATGGTAAGTAGTCTAAAGCACAGCTTAGCATTCCGGTGCTTTAGCTATATTGCACAGCAAAATGGGCTATATTGAATACCTTCCATAAGCAAAGTCTTCTACAAAGCTTAGCAAAATCACAGAAGACAGACACTCAGGTGTGGGTAGCACTGTCAAACTCTTCAGTAAGTTGCGAGGAGTTCCTCCATTTGGGAATGAGGTCTAGTTTTCTAATTCTGGCTCTGAATAAACTGCAAGTATATACTCTGAAGCCCTCTGAACTTGTCATGGTAGATCCTCATCTGTTGTATGACCCCTCTGCCCCTCTGTCTCTCTGATGATTAAGGGATCGTTTCCTCACATACACAATTTCATCTCTGCCACAGATTCTCAAACATTGCTATTCTTCCTAAAAAGTCTCTCAAGAGGGTTCTTAACAATTAAAAAAATCCCTAACATATTTTATAAAGACAAACGGCTTCAACAGAATAGATTGATAAGCCTTCTACAGAGTAGTCTGCAAGACGACCCATCTGAATTGCTGATATTGAGTATGCATCCCTGATTTTTAGCAAACTGAGCCAACCTGGTTAGTGATGCCAGAAGGCAATACACCACCTTATGACATAACACAGCAATTCCATTGTTTCTCTGGGAATTTATCTCCCTATAGCCAATATGGTCATTTTAGCTGCATTGGAGACCTTATACACAGATGTAGTAGCTTTGCCAAGGTACATAATTTTGCCTGGTATTTCTCACAAGTAGACTCTTTACAGGTCAAGGGAGGTGATTCTTTCTACCAATCTACTCCACTCTTGTGAAAGCCCAATTGGAGTACTCCAACCGGCTCTGGAGCCCCCAGCATAAGAAAGACATGGACTTGCCCAAGCAGGTCCAGAGGAGGCCCACAAAGATAATTAGAGGGCTGGAGCACCTCTTCTATGTGAGTACACAGTGAGCGAGTTGGGGTTTTTCAGCCTAGAGAAGAAAAAGCTCTGGCAAGGCCTTATTGCAACCTTCCAGTATCTGAAAGGGGCCTGAAAGAAAGGTGTAGAGGGACTTTTTATGAGGGCATGCTGTGATAGGACAAAGGAAATGACTTTAAACTGTAAGTTTAGTGTAGATAGAGGGATGAAATTCTTTACTAGGAGTTAGACAATGGCTTTGAGAAGTTTCATGCAGCATGATATGACTTTTTTAAGGATAACAAAGAAAAAAGATATAAATTGCCCCCTCAAGCAAAGTAAACTTTCACTTTAAAATTAATGAAACTAAAGGAAAATGTGGCACTAAACCTGCATTATATGGGAAAACTGTTGTTTAAACATGGTTTTTTGTGGTCTCTTTGCAAACACATGCTTCTTCTTCCCAAGACCCCCCACGGTAGTGTTATCTCAGGAATGTCCTGAGAAGATGTCCTAAGGTGTTCTCATTGGACCTTGTTAACCCCTTCCTGTGATTGGGTGTTCCTGTAAGCCCCTTGAGACTTCTAATTGGTTACTTTGTGAATCCTCCTAAACCCTATAAATGTAACATCCCCAACAATAAACTCTCTCTTGCCTCCTCTCCATGCCCGGTGTGCTGTCTCCATGCCGGCCATGGGACCACCTGGGTGGGTGGAGGAGGGGAGGGCACCTCTCCCCTCCAGGCTCAGGACCTGAAGAAACCCCTGATGCTGGAGTTCCCTTTCCCTATCCTTCAAGACGTCGGAATGGTTCCTCAGATGGAAATGGAACTAGAACTGGGCCGCCCCACACCATGGGGGGAAAGGGATCCAGAGGAAAAGGTTAAAATAGAATGGATAGTAAGGTCATTAGTCAAATGAACTTTAAAAATTCTATAATTAAAAAGAAACCGTTTAGACGACTGGGTGATAACACAAAATTTAAACCTTCAATATAGGAGTATTTGAAAATTCAGAGTTCTTCAAGGTCCAGTAGTAAATATTCGGTCTATTACTTACCTAAATCCATAGTCTGCCTATGCAAAAACAATCCTTTAAACTTCTAGATTGCTACATAAATTGCTACATCATTTTCACAATTCACATGACATACAGTAATTACAGATCTTCATACTGTTTTCTTCTTATAACTGTGCTTAGTAAAATAATTTCTTCATTTTTAGTAACTTCAACAACAAATAAAGTAGCATAAGAAATACAGACATCTCCTTCCTCCTTGTTTATGTGATTTCCAGAAAATTGCTTCCAACCTTATTTCCGCTGAAACTCACAGAAACTAGTAATTATCACACCACATGTGTTCTGACTTAATGCTATATAATATTTCCATTTTCATATAGCTCAATTCCTGTAGCAGAGACAAATATCACACACCTGCATGCCTTTCAAGAAACATAGCCCCCAAACCAACGGCACAATAATAATAACTTACTTATAATTTTTTATGAAACAGTAAAAGATTACCTATGGCTTTTGTAATGCAATACTGGAGATAACACAGCTATTTTTCATCCTAAAAACACAGAAAATCTGTAATACCTCAAAGATACCATAGTATAAATTTATTTTCAGGAATAACTTTCTTTTTGGGAATGTCTTTACGATTGGTAAATAAACTGTTAGTATATATGGGGAATATGGAATAGACTCCAAGCTTTTGAAAAGACATTTCTACACCTTTATTATATTTGTGTTCAGTTTTAATCTAGAATTCTCTTATATTTTGATATTTTATTCAGGTATCTATAAAGATGTTATTCTCATGGAATCCTAGAAATGCTGATAGGAAAGAATCCCTGATTCTAGCCATCTAATAAGAATCTTTGTTTCAGGAAGGTCTATTGTTAACAATCCCCCAAAATAGAAAGGTAAGAATGAACTAAAATGGCCATATAAATATCAGAAATTCATTATCTTTGTCTGCTTCTTAGGTTAGTGTTAGTTTAACCTCAATTTTCTCCTGTGTAGGGTGATACAAATGATTGCTATTCATTACTAGGGTACATTTTCTTCTCATCAGTTGCTGCCTTTAACAACAGAACACTTCCCTCCAGCATACAGATTAAATCATTTTTAGTCACATAAATAAATGCCTAAAAGATGTCAGCTGAAAATCTTAGTTATTTCCTAAAGGTGCAGGTGCTAGAAGTGGTGTAATGAAGTACAGACAGCTGCAGCCACAGGCTCTGGCCAACTGGAATATGTCTTCAAAGTGACACTGAGCATAACAAGACCTCACTATGTTTGCTTCCAAGAATGTTATCACTGCAGTTTTAAAAACAGCATAAATCAAGAGGCTTGCTCACAAAGTATAGCTGAAGTCACATTATCTTTATTATACCCCTATATATTTTCCTCATTACAACCTGAAATATGTTGACATAACCAGTCATACTCATCCATAATGTAACTAATTATTACCCTGCCAGAAAGAAAAATTAGAACAAAAGGTATTGGAAGGCCGGAATTAATCAAACAACTGACTCATCGAGTTATGAGCAACTAGAGTCACTGAAACTTTAAAACTTCAGGTACAGGTAGATTTTAATAAGCCTTTGTGAAACTAACTGAGAATAGCACGAGTCATTGTCATTTACAAACCTTTTCTTCAAAAAAAATTGAACTCTATTTTGGTGTATGCCTATTACACAATCATTTTTTAAGACTGCCACATAGGAGAAGGAAAATAAATTGAAAAGCTTAGCACTGCAAATATTGAGTACTCAAGGTTCTGCTCTCTTTTTCAGAGACTTCAAGAAAGATATGGTTTTATTTTCATTAGAACAAGTAAAACCAATCTATGATATATGTGATCAACTGAGCAAATAACAACTGCTTGTAAAACAGCAATTATTTGAAAGATAAAAAAAACCTTCCCAAAGTCGTCTTCTTTAATATTTGTTTTGTTGTTGTATTGTAGTTGCTATTCACTATGAAATACTTCCACAGTCACAATTTTGGATTCAACCCTTGCCACGGTCCGAAGGGGGGATGGGGCCGTGACACAGCACAGGTCCAGGAGACAAGGTAGGGTACAGGTAGAATGCTTTATTGAGGGGTGCACAGGATTTTTTATCAGTTCAGGCGGGGAAAGGGCCAGAACTTGGGATGGAGAATGCGGCAGACAAACGGGGGAACAAATCGGGATATGGGCACAGGCAAAAGGGGGAGGAACGTGGAAGGGGCTAATAGGAGCTGTCTCCTCTCTGCAACTTCTTCAGTCAATCAGAGAAAGGAGCAAGGGAAGCAGCGAGCAGGCAAACTCGTGGCAAACCTGGGCAAGTCCAGGCTGTACACTGTGTAATACGAACACAATGAAACCACATAATAACAGTAAAGTCCATATAATAAAGTCCTGTCAATTGCTGTATGTCTTTCTCCACGCCTGGAGCCCCTCCCATCCTGAATCTTGCTCCTTCACAAACCCTCTTGTGTGAAGACAGAGGACTGAGTGTTCACCTTAACACTCCTGGCTAATCTGAATGGTCATAACTTCAAATGGTTAAAGCAGGACTTTTAAAAGCACTTAGTATTCATTTGGCATTTACCTAACTCTATTTGTCAAGGAACAAATTTCAGTTTAGCCATTAGCTTTCTACTTTTTTTCTGCCAAGAAAGAGATTCAGAATTTGGTAAAATCAATTCAGGGGCTTATTTTCACTAGAGAGATAGAGTAGCTGTTCCTAAATCCATCTTCACAACATATGGAAGCAGTCACTTCTACATATTTACGGCTAAATGCTTAGGTCAGTGTGATGGAACAGGCAAGAGAGTAGGTAGCTGCTTTCTACTCAGCTTCCACAGACAGTCTTGTAGATTTTGTTCCTATAGACTGTTCCTTAGAAGAGACTTATATTCCAATAATCTGACATTGCTGGTACATTCAGAATAAAACCAGAACACAACAAACCCACAAACCTGAGTGATTTCAGCAGTGCAGAACTGCTGGATATTATTAGTGTACAGACTGTTTCTTATATCCAAATATGTAAAGAAATAAGTCTGTATCTTCTTTAACTGCTCCAGTAAAGACAACTTTTCTCCTGCTTTTTAAGGGAACATTCCACATCTTTAAAGAATATCAACTGATCGCCTTCAAATTCATCCTAGTCAGTGGTCATGTTCTGAGCTTCTACCATTTCTCTTTCCCTCTGGACTCAGCAACTCCAATACCCTGTTTGTGCAAATTCAAGGACAAGAGGAATTTCTCATTTCCACAAAGTATTTTCATTTTGACTTCTAAGTGCAATAGCCAACTGTGTTCAGTGCTTCTCTAGGATATCCTGTCCAGAGTAACTACCCTATATCTAAGGGGAAAATGACAATTTATGTCAGTCACAGATCCAGACCTGTATTTCTGAAATCTTCATGGACTAATCATATCATAGTCATAAAAAGCGCTATAGCTGCTGTTTTAACAAAAATAAATGATTAAACAATAAGGACCACATTATAGCAATTTCCCTGGAGACTATTAGATGGCTGGAAGTAACTGATGGCTTGATTTAGTTTAAAATTTACACTTTTTGGGGGTTATTTTTCTTTTCCATTCCATATGTATAGTTTCACTAAGCTAATCATCATACATTACATCTGGCATTTTTAGGGAATTAATTCCCAGTGCATTAGCTGAGAGAATCAGTCATATATTTGTTAAAATCACAAGCCTCAGCTCTATGAGTTACAAAAGCCCTACATGCTGTAATTTTCATTGTATGTGCTCATAAAGTCACACAAAAAACTGTGCAACTAATATCTAAATCAGGAAAAAAAAAATCTTTATATATGCTCCTATCTGAGGATGAGAATGATGTCACTACATTTGGTTATGGCCTCCTTGGAGGACCAGGAAATGTATACTCCTGTGCACGTCATATTCTCCAAAATAATTATCACTCCAAGTGCAGAGGGCTGACAGCTGGTCCTTGTAGTAGGTCCAGTAGCAGAAGTTTTCAGATGTTAAGGCTGAAATTTATGTTAATTCTCTACATATTCAGATATTATAGTCAAGACATTTGCTAGGTAGCACTTGGTAAAGAGATTTGGTTGGTTAATGTCAATTGCTTTGAATTTTTTTGTTTTCTTGGTTTGTACCAAATATGAGAAAGGAATAGTGCCAATTAGAGAAGTGGGAATGTAAAATGCTCACAGGCATACTATTTAAGCATAAATCTGCCTCATAAAGCCCACTGTGACGACCTACCAATCCTACAGATGTCAGGGTCTCCAGGTCAAAAGACAGCAGTGACTGCCCCATGCAGTGGGTCACAAGGCTCCTAAAGCCAGAGAGACCTCTCAGGCCTGTCCCTGGCGTTCCAAAGCCCCCTGTCAAGCCATCAGGCTGTTGATCCTACAGCTTGAAAAATAACTTGAGACATTTCTTGCAGTAGACACATCCCAGGAAATCTGGGTTCCCTGCAGCTAAACACTCATCAACCTGTCTCAGCTGGTCCATATGCCTTTTAATGGATAAGGGAGTAAGAAATAATTTTTGTATCAGGTTATCTGGGTAAGTAACATCTTATCCAGGTCCAGGATCCTGTAGACTTTTATGGTATATATTAGGTAAACACATCAGAAATTGACAGAATAATGCCAACTGATAATGTATCATTCTAGTTATAAGTACACACATAAGCATTACCAGTCTTTCATCAAAGTAATTCTTTCATCTATGAAGATGCTTGAGCTTAGTAGATATTTTTTTCATGTTGTCATGTTTGTAAACAAACATGTAGAATACACTACATTCAATTTATCTTTTTAATCTGAGAACTGTAAATCTTCACAAAACTTACCTCCAAATAGAGTAGTATATATATTTTTATTCATTCAAATAATGTAATTTCATAAACTTGTTGGCTAGTTTTTCTTTACTCTTCACTGAACTTCCACATGGAAATCCCCTTTTAGAAAACCAAAACTCAAAACAGTCGTGAAGGAAGCAATGTGGGTGAGCAATCTGCCCTTGAGCTACATTGGGTTGTAACACTTCTGCTTAGAAAAAACTCATTTCCTCTTCTGATTGCCACTTTATCCAGCTATTTTGTGTCACATTTTTAGGATTGTTGTATAGTAAGTTCTCCTATATGCATTTGAATTACTGATTAATATTAGAAGTGTTTAAAAAAGTATGCTGTAGAAAAAAACTGGTCAAACTTTTGTGTGTGTGTGTATATACATATTTGTATCAGAGTTCTTCCTTTGAAGAGCACTAAAGTGTGTACGCATGACCACATGCGTGTAACAACTGGAAGGATGTTCATCATTAATTACACCTCTAAAATCAGAGATGCCTGGAGGACAACAGGAATTAGATAAAATACATGGAAGAATAAAGGAAAACGGCAGAGAGAAAGAACTCTGTAATCCTCTCTCACTCATTTTCTATGTATTATAGCTTTAATTATTTCCCTGATGATATAAAGAAGACATGCAGGAGAAAAAAATATACACATAGTAGGAGAGGAGGGTCTTGAGATACATGTGAACTTAATCATAATCATCATCTCTGTAGAACAGGCTGATCAGTCATGTCAGTCTGCAGGAGCAGTGCTGGGTGCCCATCCTATAGCCAGAGGGGACACACTAGGCCAATGGTTACAGTCGGGCTGCTAAGGACTGCCTCCTGTCTGTACTGATTTAGGCTCCTCTGGAGTAGCTCAAGAGGTGCAGAACAGTGTCGAAATATAACCTAGAAACAAACATCACAGTCCAGGACTTGGACTTGTTCTCTCCCTTATTTCTTGGCAGTGTAGACACACCAGTGTGGTTCAAGCCACAAGAGACAGACCCCTTAGACAAGTATGAAAAGGATGGCGGGTAATGCAAAAACTCTCCTTAGATTAATGATACATTTTGATTGTGAACAAACTGCAGAGTCACACATACGAACTAGCTATTCAGAGAGCACTTGAATAGTGGAAGGCATCAAAGAATTGAAATAAATATATCAACACCCAAAGCCAAATTCAAAAGGAGGCATAGAGTGACAAGTGCTGTGGTGTAAACTCCCAGAGAGAGGAATTGTTTCTAAATTTTAAAAGGAGAGAGTAGGGCTGAGAACTGTAATAAGGAGATACACCAAAAATAAAAATCACATCCAATAACAATTTTACAATCAGAAGAAACCACAAAATATTTTAATACCTTTCAAAGCACTGTTTTTCAGAGAAAGCTTGATCATAATTTTTGGTCAGTGTGCCTTTTTTTTGAGGGGGGGCAGGGATATGGTTAAAAGTGAAACCAAAGTCTGTACAATGATAAATAAACAAAATTTATTTATGAGAGAATGCTACATAACCTCTGACCATCCTGACATTTCATGCAATGTTCACGCCAATTGTAGAAAGTTAGTAAACTCCATGAAGTCTCAGGGGGTTTTTTTTGGTTTTTTTTCCAAAATAATAATTTAATAGTGTTCCTCTAATCTGTTAATTAATTGTGAGCCCTTAAAAATGAAAAGAGAGAAAACACACATTGTGGTTTCCCAGTAGCTAACTCTGGTTTCCACCAGTTGCACTACATTCTTCTTTTTAGTCCATCCTTAACAATGCTTACATACAGTTACCCATATGCAATTTTTAAAGAACATTTTTGGGTTTATGTATTAATTTTCCTTCAGATAGTGGGACATTGGAGATGAATGTTTCTCATTAGATTATATTATTGTTATTCTTTTTATTCTATCACCATGAAGTAAAAACCCTCTGACTAGCACAAGTTTCCTTCTAGGTTATGGAAAGTATGTTCAGTGGAGAGTAACACTAGTATGTTTATCAGTACAGTATCTCTATACAACTGAAAGACATTAAATTTTCTCCCCCTCTTCAAAATTTCAGGAGAGTTAAATAAAACATCATGGTCATTTCTGTCACAAAACTGCATTTTTCTCAATCTTCTCTTTAGTCATTCACTGTTTTTGGATTGAATATTTACTTTGCTGGAAGTGCTTGCTGGTTGCTTTCATGTTTGCACTAACTTTTACTGGGAAGGAGCAGTCCTTTTTTTTCCTGTGAGTAGTCTCACATTGCAGCTGCCGTTTGCTAGTAGTCTCTTGATGCTTCTCCCTCATCTGCTTCTGGTTTCTGGAGCTTTCCCCCCCAACAAAGTGGGGAAAAAATTAAATGCTTACCCTTCTTTTTTTCTTTCTTTTTTTATTTTTTTTGAGGGGGTATTTTTTTGTTCATTTTTATTCATTTAGTCATTGCTCAAACTGGGTACCTTGCCAGTGGATGAGAAGGATCTTCAACATATTGGCATGACATATAGCATTCCAGCATATGGGTTTGGGATGGTTTTTTTGCAAGTATTAGCAATTAGGTAAAATCTGATGTATTCCATAAAAAAATAATTATTCAGAAACATACTTTTATAAGCAGTAGATTCAGGTAGAATAAGGAAGCCAGACTCACACCTGCATTAATTTGGGGTATGATTTAGAGTTTGGCTTTGAGGTAAAATTATGGTTAGATTGCAGAACTGTTTTCTTACATAGCAGTGGCAAACTCACATACAATTTCTTCCTTCTTGGGGCACAATCTGATGAAAATAGAATTTGGTTGTATCTAAATTGGAGGTATAAAAGACCCATTCTAATTTAGTATTTGACCCAGGATTAAAGCCACAGGGGTGGGTTTAGAACAGAATGTTCACATCTGATCCTTTCCTCTGATATTGAAAAGATTTGGGTATGAATTTCTGCCTTTGGGTCATCTATATCCAGGAATGATAGTGAAACCTTGCCAATGGTATGACAAGTCTCTTCTCAGCCCACTTCAATTTAAACAGAATATACCCAGTAAATTAAAACCACTAAGCAACAGGAGAGACTTTTAAGTGAACAAATAATAGTTGTGGAAAATCCTGTGCTGGATCCATAGCTGACAGAAAGGATCATTTTGATGACACCATTTTGTCATCATTTACACAAAATTACAGCAGTTTTACCACCACCCGAATCTATGGTAAAACTTTTATAACATCAAATTTTTCTCAAAAGTGAGGTGGCAACAGAATCTCTAGGGATTGTCTTTTTATATAGATACCAAACAATCACAATTATTTAATTTTTTTAGCGAAGAGTTTTTATCTCATATTTTCTGAACTATTTACCTAAATAAATTGCTTTCAACTACAGAGATTATTTTTCCTTATCTATATACATCATAACTGTCCTGATATTTGTTTCTAGCAATTAAGGAAAGTCCCATGTTGTGGGAGAATATTCTGTGACTGAAGTACTAAGTCCAGCTTCTGGTTCTGTCAGAGATTTTATTTACTTTGCAACCTACAGCAAAATGCTTAGTTTCTCTCTTGCAGAAAGTTAATATTTCATTCACAGTAACTTTTCTCTTTTTTTATCTAATTTAAAATTCCACTCAAAGATATACATTTTCTAGGATAAGCAAACATTTCAGTGAGTACTTTTCTGAGGTAGGTGGAGTCTAGAATAGAACTGATTCTTAAAACAAGGATTTCGTGTAGTTCAACACGTTCTTTGACTGAGGCTTGGAATAAGGTTGAAATTGGTATATTTGAAGGAATTTCTGTAATGGTCTACTAGATACTGAGGAAATGCTGTATTCAGTGGGTCACTCAGGGTCCCCTTAGACTTCTACAAAATTGGATTGTCCCCACTGTGTTTTCCCCTCTGCACTGTATCACTGAAACCAGCTCAGGCCTCCCACTCTGGTCTCTCTTCACCTGTACTGAACTTCTCCCGTGGCAGACAGTCTCCATTTTCTTTCATGAGAACTATACCCACTTTCCATTTGGGAACTGTCCACCCACTTCCTATTGTTCTTTCATGTTCTACTCTGAATTCAGATGTCTCACCCAAACTACCTTTCCGTCTCCTTTTCCAGCTTATCCTGCCTTCACTGGTTCTCGGACCAGTAAGCTTGGAGAGCCGCAGTGTTCCTTCGAGTCCCCATTTCATTTCAGTTTATTGATTACGTTTGTGTAGTTTTTCTCCCTGGGTTCCACTTCTTTAAAAGACAACCTAGCATTTTCTGCATTCACCATTTTGGTAACTTGGTCTCAGGGTCTTTCTCTCTCGTACTGGACTCAGAAAGCCATTATAGCACTGAATGGTTCATGTCCCAGCTGTGCACGAATGAAAAAGTCCCTCTGCACTGAACAGACAAAGAAAAGCAAGCTTTTTCCTACCATTTCAAGCTTATGCCACTGCTCTTGAAAATTCAGAAAACTCTTGCTCATCCCCAAAGTGAGTGACAGACATATTGAAAAGTATTAAAATCACAGTTAAAATTAATTTAGCTCTAATTTAGACACCTAAATTTAGTTAATTAGTACTCTAGACATATTTACTATAAACTCCCATTTCAGTCTAAAGGAGATGACCACTTTGCCCTTTGCCACTTTGCCCCACTGCCACTTTGGTAGATCCTCATTACCAATCACAAGATTAGAGGAATATTACATAGCAAAGATAATAACTTTTCAAATTAATTTGCTTATTTAAAAATTGGGGGTGGGAGGAGTGTAAGGGAAGGGAATTTAATCAGATTGCAAGAACAAATAGTTTACCCAATGAGATTCTTAGAAATAAATAAAGGTGGGTTTGTTATTTTTGGGAGTTTTTTCACCCCATAAAAATCATCTTAGATAAGAAATTTTAGTTCAAGTTGAACTGGAAAAAGCAGTAACTTTAAAGCAGGCCCTTCTGATGGAAAGACATAAACAAACCTAGTAACAAGTAGTGATAGTGGATCTACCTAGAAAGTATTTGTTGTTGTAGACTGCATGAAGCTATAACTCAGTGAAATATATTTGGAAAGGTAGGGAGATCAGCTTCATCTTAGTGACTACCTCCAGCTAACAGATTCCCCACCATTTAAGGACAAAAGGATAGTCTTTGTGACGAGCTGTCAACAAAAGTTCTAGACAAGAAATTAAATTTATACAACTGTCTATATCCAAAAATGATACATTGGATCACTGGAGCAATTTTTATTTCCATGTGGAAGACAATACATGTATGAAAGCACACACAGTGCATGAATTTTGGAGAGAAACAAAAAAACCCAATAACTTACAATTTTATGCTAATGTATCTTTAGAGACTTCCAATGTATAATAAGTCTTTGTATATTTAAGAGTTAAATTTCAATATAATTAATTTCTTTTGGCATTGCTACAACCATTTTAACTCAAAAAAAATCAATTATTACTGAAGTGTTTATAACCCTGACACTAAATTTTGCCATCAACTTGAGTTTTCAGGGGCCTGATCCTGAAGTCTGTGTCACAAAATTGTGCTGGCATTATCTACCTTGATTAAGATAATTTCTGAAGTCTCTATCACAACAAATTGTGCTGCGTTTATCTACCAGGATAATTTTTGTGAACATATGTTTGAGAAATCATATTTCATGTTGTAATGTCTGTGGGTTCATTTTAAAATAAGGAAATATTTTAAAACACAAAGACTAATACATCACTATCTACTCCTGCTCTTAGTTTTGTTTAAAAATGTGATAACTAATCACTATTTATCCTTTTTTGTACTATCAAGACAGTCAAATCTTTTGAGATGAGATCATCATCCCAGCCCTTCACAATAAGTCATTCATATAAATGCACATGTATTCCAAGTAACAGGCTTGTGGAGAGGAGGGGGGAAGAGCAACACAACAAGTTTTGGCTGATCCTGGGTGGTCTCTTTACCCATGTTAGACTAAATATGTTTTTTTCACAACAAGTGACCTTTTAATTGTTTTCTTATGGCAACTCATTTATTCTAGAGGTTTTTGTTTGGCTCATGTTAGTTTTCTAAGTTAATGATTGTGTGACAACATGCTGAGTACAGGTGGCAAAAGGCAATGTTAAGAATATTACAGAGTGTGCATGAGGGTACTGGTGTAGAGCAAACCCTGTTTTCCTTGATCCTGTGGGTCCTCTCTGGGGTTCGTAGTTTGGAAAATGGGGAACCCTTACCTCTTTAAAGCCTGGAAATATCTTCAGAAAAGGCAAGAGCAAAGCAAGCAAATCCATAACACTCTGAAGCCGCATCTCAGTTTCACAAACATAATTTTTGTTTTCTTGAATGCTGTATTTCCTCGATATGCACATGAACTACACCAAAGAGTTTAGATTTCCTTCACTGAGTGGGCCAAAGGGAGTTCTGGTGATGAATTGTGACATTCTTCCTTACCACCCCAATTGGATGCATATATGTTATGTCTTTCCTATCATCATCC
This sequence comes from Manacus candei, assembly GCF_025592945.1. Lineage (NCBI taxonomy): Eukaryota > Metazoa > Chordata > Aves > Passeriformes > Pipridae > Manacus > Manacus candei. Next base: position 11,010,119 of record NW_026138062.1, read on the forward strand.
TGGATTCTCTGCTGTTTACACTCCAAATCATGTGTCTTAACAAAGGAAATAGAAGGAAAAAGCCAAGAACTGCCCGGCAAGATTTTTTAGAGAGAAAACTATCCTCATTTTCAGACATAAATAGCTGAATCCCCATATCATGGCTTATAAATCACTGCTGGCAATAAACAAAATAGCGAGGCAGAAGCAACAACAAAATAATTAAAACCAGGCATCACAGACTATGCTAAACTGCAGGACAAAAGCTACACAGAGAGTATCAGCTGTGGAAGAAGCAATTAACCTGGTTAATGGGTCTGAAACTTACATACCTCCCTTTCTGTCACAAAAACCATATGGTTGTAATTAGCTGGTATAAAGGAAATACCATCTGAAGCCCCTGTTTTCCGATTGGGATGACCTCTGGCCCAGTATGAAGACAGTTGGAAGTATTTGCTCAGTGTTTGTTAGCTAGGCATGTAGTGGGTGTTGGGCAGTTTGAACAGATAGGAGAGGAGTTGCCAAGTATGTTTAAGCTACAAAACTATGCTGTACCATATAACAGAGAGAGCATTTAAAGCAAGTTGGAAGTAAAATAAACCTCATGCTACTGCCCATCCCACAGTTGGGTTGTTTTTTGTTTTTGTTTGTTTGTTTGTTTGTTTGTTTTTTAAAAAAAGAGACAGGCAACAAGGTTTCTATTTTATTCTCATCTGGAAATACTAGTGGCAAAAAGGATTCTCAGTGGTGTGAGTGTAACAAATGTTGGGGAGGCCAAAGTTTTCTATATGTTGTACACACTCAGACCCTCATCACAGAATATAGCCTAAAATGCAGAAGCATTACAACTTTTATTCAGATCAAATGAGTTGTCATCTTCTTTGTCTTGTTTCCTAATTCTTTCTCTGTTCGGTCTTGAATGGTTCTGTAGGATGCACATAGAACGTCTCTTCTGGGATTGTCAAGTGTTTGTTGTCTATTCAGGATGTCCTTTTTCCTGAATCATATTTTTTGAGAAAAAATATTTCTCATATAGAAAAATCTATTTGTTTGAAAGAATTGCAACACTTTGTACCATCTTTAAAATTATGCAAGAAAAGTGATATATTTATCTTTCAAATTCTAAATATCTGAAAGTTTTCTGAAAGACTCTTTTAAGTTCTAAGCTTCTGAGGAGAAAAAAGGTACTCTGATTTCATTATTTGAAAACAAGCTAGGCTAGTTTTATTAAGTTCAGTAAGACTTTTCTATGATATTTGTGGCTTGCAAATATTGTACATATGGAATGACTATGTCCAAATTAACTCAAAATACATGTTTAACAGTTATGAAAATCAAAATCTATGGGAGTTTTGCAGTCAGATCTGCTACTGATTTTATACAGTTTAATAAAAACCACAACATTTACTATGTATATATTTATTTACTATACTTCAGATGCAACAAGAAAATAATCAGGGAATCCATACTTCTATGGGAATATATTAATATAAGTTTGCTACCTAAAAGCACTCAGATCTTATGTGTAAATAAATGATTGTTAACTATTTTATTTTTTTACCAACAGACTCAAAATTATTTTTAATCCTTTCATGTAAAAAAATGAAGAATTCTTATGTAGCTCAATCTTCTTCATACTATAGCAAAAGGTTGTGGTTACATACCCCAAAATCTCCACAGCTTCAGTATTGTCATTCATACAGATACACTGGAGATATCAAAAAAGAAGCACTGGTAAAATACATTTTAGCTTTTCTTTTTTCCAGTGAGGAAGAGGTCATTAAGCCTGGAAGGATGCCAGACAGTGATAAGCATCAGTTCTTCTGGGACTATTTTATAACTTTGCAGCTGTATTGTTGGCTACAGTTTGCAGCCCCAGAGATATTGCTTTGTCTGTTTTTGTTTTTCTGTTGGATTGGATAGGAGGCACTTTTCCTTAAAAAAAAAAAAGGGGGGGGGGGATTGCTGCATCTTTCAGTCACTGTACTGTCAACACCACTTAGGACAAATTTCAACCATTTGCCATTCTTAGATTCTTTCAGCTGCCTGCAGCACAAGTTGTTAAAAGACCAGAACATGAGCCATAAAATGTGGCTGTGGGTGTTAGCTAACAATTTGCAGGTGTGTATCATCCCAGAAAAGCTTTCAAATTATATGCAATTTATAAGCTATGTTTGAAGCTCGTTATGTCTGAGAAAATATCTTTTCTGGCTTCAGTTTTTGAGGGTCTCATCAAATTAAGTGGGAAGGGGGCAAGAAGGAAAGGCGGTTGTTTCAAACATGTAAAAGTCAGACAAAAAGGTTCTTGCATTCAGTTTTTGTTAAATGAATTGGAGCAGAAGGAAATACTGTTCCAAAGACTTTAATTTTACCCGTTTAATACCGCTTCTAGAAGGGAAGAGGCAAGCAGTACTTCTCTGACTGAAAGCTGAAATTATGGATCAGTAATGATTTGGATAAAACAAGGAATAATCTACAAATTTCCTCAATTATGAATTCATCTTTTAGTGAGGTTTATGTTCTTATTATTTTTTTTATGTTTCTCTGTAATTCGGTCCTTAAAATATTGATTCAAGTATAGAAATGAGGACCAGAAGTTGTAACTGTTAAAACTGTTGCAGAATATTTAACATGTGAAATGTTTGCAGTTCTGTGTCGAATAATCCATTTAACCTGACCCTTTCTCTCTCTGAGATTTCTACGTCATGGAGGTGTTCATGGCTTTTACCAGGTGGCTGCCAGTTGCACACAGTCCATAAGTGTAGTGTTGGAAATGAGCTTAATACTACAGAAAAAAAAGAGTTATAAATGCTGGTACATTCTCTTCTAGTCATTTAGCTGCATATGGACAGCTACAGAACAGGTGTCTGCACCCATACTAGTAACTCCTTATATGCATGAGGTACTTAAGGGTAAAGCAATGCACCACTGGTTAAAGTATTGCCAAGAGGGAAAGAAAACCCTCTTTTAATTTATAGTTAAAGTAGTAGACTGGTTATTTTTTAGGCTTTGGAGTGGAATCAATTGTTAATTGTGTTCAGGAAGTATGAAATGCTGACAGTTTATACTTATAAAATATTTGATTTCCTAAACTAGTGAAATCTTTTTGTTTAGGCTCATATATAACTCTAAACATACATATTTCTAAGTTTAAATATTTATAAAAGTATATTTTTAATATTGAAATTTAAAATTATATAAATGACTGCATTTAGCCACTTTTCAGCATTAAAATGGTACAATTATATCCAGTTTAATGCCATATTATCTTAGCATGATTAGAATTCTTATGAAGAACTATATTAAAATTATTCAGTGCTGCTAGCTATGCAATTACAATGGGATTCCACTATTCTTTTCAATTTAGCATTTGAGTAATATAGTAAGGGGTTGCATAAGAAAGGTAGGTGGGTATGTGTATGTTGATACAGGATCAGAGCCTAGAGAACTGCAATGTTGTTCTCGAAGAGCAGGTCTATAAGAGAAGAATGCCATGCTGTGTTTAAAGATGCTTCGAGCATACTTGGTGATAACAGTAAAACATAATAACAATTATCTCCAAAAAGATTACTCATGAAATAAATGCTTTCAAAGATAGCAGCATGTAAACCATGCAATCACCTCTGTCCTAGGAATACGTACTTACCCACTGGAGTCATACAGAAACTGAGCTATGAGAAAAACTAATATGACACAGAAAAAAGAGGCATGGTGGGTAAGAAAAATTAAGGCATTATTTCTCTTTGGAATGATTAGAGGGAAAATATATTTTCACAGAACAAACTACTTTTCTGTTGTAGGATAAAAGGAAAGCAAAGCATAACAAAACACAGCATCAAAATACTTTCTTCAAAACTTTATGAGTGTTCTTATCTTTGAGAATATTCCTTCATACAATTGGGCTTAATTAATAATCAAGCTCTGTATTAACCATAAAAACAATTCCTAGATTGTTAAAAATTAAAATAATTCCATACTGATGAAGGGAAAAAAAAGAACTTAGTCAAGAAATCTGTTTATACAGGGTTATACTAATAACTGCCTTTTTTCTTTTTTTTAATTTTAGTACTTGAAGTCCTTCTGAAAGTGGAAGGGTTTTTACTTCATCACATCTTTTAATTATACAGATAAACCTAAGTGGTAGTTTAGTAAGAGGGTTGATACTTACCAAGTGGTGCTAAAAGTACACTTTTATTTTCATTTCAGACTCCTATAGGAAAAAAAAAATAAAGGGGAGGTGAGGAGTGGAACATTCTTGGCCTTGAGGATCCATCACTATAAAATCTAAATTACTTGATTTTTTTTTTCTAAAGTTACATTGAAAATTTGCCATATGAGTATTTTGATTTTACATGCTTTATGAAACAACTTATATATTCTAGGTTGCACTGTGAAATTTTAGGACATATATATGCTAGTACTGACTAGCAACCTTAGTAATTTTAAAAAGAAACCAACAAATTGCAATAACAACTGGAAACAGACATATTTTCCCTTCTGCTTCATGTGTAAGAGTTCATCTTGAGACATAAATAATGAAATTATTTGAAAGCTGAAGATGGTCCCAAGAAAGGAACTGAAAAAGAGCAGCAAAATATCAACTTTTTTTCTCAAACGCCATGCCTTTTTTCTGTACCTGGCTATTTTCATTTTATTTTATTTCTACTGTATTAAAATAGTTAACCTTAGAACTCCACTGAGAAATAACCTTTCCAATTCTGAGAGGGCCTGGGGACAGGGAATGGAACAACAATAGGCAATCTTTCCTACAAACAATCATGCAACAGACTGGAAACACAAATAACACGTGGGAAGCAGTTATGCACAGATTTTCAGCTCATTCTGCAAGACTGAAATGCAGCATAGTTAACCTCAGTGCATTCCTTGTAGAATGGAGCCACTCAGGCTTCTTCATCTTTGCAAAACATTTGATAACTGTGTGTGAGGAAGAAAAGGGAAGTGCAGTGCATTACTATATTACCGTAGAAAGTCAGAAGAAAATTTCAGGTCTGTGTGTCTTACTAGAAAGAAACCAAAGAATGAGAGAAAATGGTGGGGTCGTTTTGTTTGGGTAGTTGTTTTGTTGGTTTTGGTTGGGTTTTTTTCTTTATTTTTTTATTTTTAAAGGATTATAATTTTGTGTGCTCCTCTGGCCAAGTTACATACTGAAAGCTTAATGTCTAGGACTGTAGACATCAGGTCTTCAGAAAATTTTTATTACAATCTTGCTTCTCTGAGATTTGTTGGAATTTTAGCATCTCCATGACCTAAATCATTGATCTAATTTCAAACAATCTTTCTTCACCTGCAATGACTATGAAATCAATCACTTCAGGATTTATGCAGCTGATATTCCCAGAAGCCTTTGCAGGTAACCTTTTCCTCCAAGTATAAATAAACAAATAAACCAAAAAACAAATAAGTAAATAAAAAGAAAATCCTAGAAAAATCAAAAACCTGGAAATGCTAATTCAAACTGCTGCTACGTCCATTTAGAATTAAGTTCCTTTGTTAAAATTTTCCAGAGTATTGATCTCTGTTAGGTTTATTCTTGATTTTCTCTCCATCTTCATTATATTTTCAGTACAGTATGATTAATTTATTTATTTCTACGGAGAAACTGGTTTTTTTCTCAATAATAATTTCCAAAGTATAAAATAATATCCATTTTTCAGTGTGTTATGTGCAGTGAGAAAATATAATGAATTTCTATTACTTGTCATAACCAAGATTACACTTTTTAAATTAAGGGAAACTGGAATCTCCCTAAGTTTGTTTCATTCATTATGAAGCTGCTTTTTTGTTGTGTTTTGGGTTGTTTGTTTGTTGGGTTTTGTTTGGGTTTTATTTAAGAGAACATGGCTTTATTTTTAAATTTGGCTTTCTCTAGTGAAAAAAAATCTCCAAAAAGACCTGTAAAACAAATTCTTCAGATTTTGGGCAGTTATCACAATGATTTTTCATAACTGAAAATAGACCTGTGATGTATTGCCATACTGACCTGAGGGTGTTTGGTGACTGTTCCATCCTCTAGGCTCAGTGCTGTGTCAAGACTTCTACCACAATAACTGAACCACATGAACTGGCTAGGAGACAGAGAAATGGGTTTATGGCAGGAAATACAGCCCAGTCAAGATGAATCATCTTATTATGTAACAGAAGGATGTAGAATCCTAACTTTCCTCCTCCAAATTACATGAAGAATCTCAGCATGATTTCAATTGCAAGTATTTGTCTTCTATTTAATGTTTTTAGTATTTTCCAAAGAAACCAATAAGTGTTTCATAAAGCTTCAGATGATCCCACCAAACCCAGGCACATAAATTCTTGATCAAAAATCTACTTTCATATTCAACAGGTTTGTTTCTTTAATATACATTTTTATAGGGAAAGAGCAATGTTACAATCCTCCTTTCCATTGAGTGGCAAGTACTCACCCTTTCAGAGGTCAGTTTTCTCCTTAACTCTGATCACTCTCATTAAAAACTCAAAATTTACATAAAAGTATTTAAGCATTTTATTTAGAAGGGAAAGTTAAATATAGACTTGAAAAATATAAATATTATAAGTTTTCTGTCTGCTTCCAGGAAAGGGTTAGAGTGTTCAAATATTTAATTGTGTGGCAAATTGTGTTATGGATTAAAGGATTAGAAGCATTTTCTGAACCTTCTAGAACTTATTTTCAAAGGTTTTGATGTTAGGAAACTTGTTCTATTTTAGAAAACGTTACTTCCTCTCATTTAAAGCACTGTTTGTCAAGATATAATTACTAAAATCTGGGGTTTTTAACTTACTGGACGATTTAGCCAAGCCATCAACAAAAATTTTTTTGTGTGAAAAAATGTCTTGCTCTATTCCTAAAACTACTGAAGGATGTGCTCTAGACTTTCGTATAGAAAGCCAAACACCTTTCATTTTGCCAGAGACAAATTTAACTGCAACCTCAGAAGGTTCTGAAATATCTTGTAATTTATAACACACATTCTTAATTTTCTCACATTCCACTGCCATATGCATGTGAAGGGAAAATGAGGAAATAAATATTGTCTGACTATGAAACAGTGAGTTGGGTCCCTTTGGATCACAGGGTTCAGATGGGCAGAAAGATCCAATCTCATCTCAACTGATTAGGACATTTTGTTAATTAGTACTTCATTAGAGACTGAAATTAAGGAACTGCTAGTAGTTATATGTTAATAGTAGTTATATCTATCTCCCAAATTTATGACGGATATACAAATATTTTATTAAGCATATATTCAGACAATTGAGTTATACATCTTTTCAAAGAAATTGGGGTTTTCTAGAGTTCATTTGTTCATTCCTGAATATTAGTGAGATTTATGTCAGGGACCCATATCAGCTGCAATCTAAGTTTCTCAAGAACCTAATCTAATAGGTTCTTTCTGATGCAAAATCAGAGCAAGTTAAGAGTACGTACTCATCACTTTGTTTTAGAGTTTGAAAAATCAGATTCCTTTTTCACTGGAGACCTATAAATTCAAAGTGAAGGCTTTTTACAATATTTCCCATAGTGACTTTTACAAGTAAGCTTGGAACATAACCAGACCTTGAGATCTCCCCCCCTATATTTCCTTTGTTCACACTGAAAAGTGCAGCAGTGATTTCAGACTACTTTTGGGCATTATAAGAAATAACTTTCACATAATCAAAATTATTCTATTTCTTTTTCAAACTGGCTCTTTTTTCCTCTATTGGCCTCTACATTATTGTTCACTTGTTAAAGCACTTTGTAAAAACATGTAAAAATATAAATTATAGAATAAATTACTATAAGCAATATAATCTTCCTCCTAATATGTGAAAGTCATAATGGACTAAAACTAGCAACCTGGTATTGACAGTATTTGTCATCAGCTGCATATGGAACAGCACAAAATCAGATTCATGGAAGGAGGAGAAATTTATTTTTAGTCAAAGCTTATCTATTAGAATAAGCAGGATTATCCCTAATAACCGCGAAGCAGCAGTGAGAAAAGAAAGCTGCAACAAAGAGAGTAAATAATATAGCTTATTAAAAAAGTAAAAAATATCTCAAACAATTGTCACCTACCTGTTGAAACTGAAATTTCCACTGTAAAAAAACTAATTTGAGAGTCCTGTATGCAATTTGGTTGATCCTCAACCCACTGAAGTCTCTGCAAGATCCTTCACTAGCTCTAGTGATTACACAAAAAGCCTATGCTGAAGATAAAATAAAAATTATTCCTATTTTTAAAATAGGGACAGTTAACCTGCTGTATAGTATCAAGGGACCTAAAGTGAAAGTAATTCAGGTTTTGCCCATCTGAAGGCCTTACCTCTTTCCTCTTATATTCTTCCAACACTTCAGTGTAAATGAAAGTAAAATTTAAAATGTTTTCCTGAAATTCTGCATTAAAATAGAATAGATTAATTCCGTTGGAAGGGACCTAAAATAGTCATTTAGTCCAACTGCTTGACCAATTTAGGGATGATCAACAGTTAAATCATGTTATTAAGGTCATTGTCCAAACATCTCTTAAACTCTGAGAGCAGTGGGGCATCGACCATTCTCTCTAGGAATCCTGTTACAGGGTTTGACCACTCACTAGTAAAGAAATACTTCCTAATGCCGAGTCTGAACCTGCTCTGATGCAGTTTTGAACACTCACATACATCCTATCAATGGATACCAGAAGAACAGCACCTCCCTCTCCACTTCCTGTCCTCTGGAAGCTGAAGAGCACAATAAAGTCACCTCTCAGACTTTTTTTCTTCAAACTACACAAACCTAGCATCCTTAGTGGCTCCTCGTGAGACATTTCTTCCAGCCTTCTCAGCAGTTTTGTTGCCCTTCTCTGGACACATTCAAGTACCTTCACATTCTTCACAAATTGTGAAGCCCACAACCCCACACAATACTCCAGGTGAGACTATGACAGTGCTTAATACAGCAGGATGATCACCTCTTTTAACTTGAATCAGGCAACATAAAATACAGTTTTAATTCTGTTATTGTTATTTGAAAGGCTTTGTGTTAGAGGCCTTTTTGTGGAAGGTTTTTTGCTATTTTGAAATTGATTAGGTTCGTTTTGACTTTTGTTTATGGCACTGAATTTAGCAAGATAGGAGTAAAGATTTGAGGAGTAAATCAAAAATCAGGGAAACTCATTTAAAAATCTCTTATTCTAGAAAAATTATGAAAAGAAGAGTAGGTTTTGTTATAAAAACATTTTTGTTTTTCTTACTCAGCTTAAAATGTGAGGGGCTGATGGCTCCTGGGATAGGCCTGGAAGTAGACTGGCAGAATATTATTTGGGCTCTCCCTCTTTCCATGGTGCCTCTGAGCATTTCTCTGTGTGTGCAGATGAGTTTTGTCACATAAACTAATCTCAGCCTTACAAATTAAGCACAGACTAAGTCTCTGAAGGCTTATGTAGATAGGTCCAGATGCCACACAGTGACTGGGCAGCACACCACACATGATCATGATCTGTATCCAGCCAGAAAAGAAACCCAAACAGAAACATGGTTCCAGTGCATTCACAGTACAGACACCTGACTTTATTTAATTGCCTACTACCATCTAAATATTTAACCTTTCACTTTTCTGCACATATGAGAAATAGTGGTCATAAAATCTGTCTAGTTCATTCATCAAGGTATTGTGAGACTGGTGATCACTGAATTATCAAATTAATGTTATTTTTACAAATAAGCAATACATTTCCAGATAGAAGTCTGAAGGTAAATACTTTTCTAGTTTTCTACATTGTTTTATTTTCTTTCCAGCTTGCTATGGTCCTGCTCTTCTAGAAACTGAATCAGCAGGGTGAGGATTATTCTGCAGCCAGTAGCCGAGAAATCAAGGATCTCAACCTTAAAGACAGCCAAGTCCCAGCTCTGTCTTGAAAAGAATCTGCTATTTGTTTCCAAAATCCTTTAGATTTTATCTCTTTTTTTATCCCCTGCTATTCATTTCCTGTCGTCGTCACATTGGCACTATGAGAGCATAAAGGCCTGTATTCATTCACCTTAGCTTAAAAACTTAATTACCACATTAAATTGAGGCAAGTTTCAGCACCTAAGAAATAAACAGGTTGCTGGAGGTGGCAGTCTAATTCTGTTGACTTCCTTAGGAGGCCTGAATATAGATGTGGCACTCACATCTTGCAACCCAGGAAAAAGTGTATTCCCACTGTTGGTAGTAGGCCACTGCATTTGTACTGAGTTTACAAGGCCTTAGGACTGAAACTTGTCAGGTTTCCTTTCTCTGAACTTTTCTTATCTTAACTGGATCTCTGTTTCCACTTGGTTTAGCTGTAACTGCAATTTTTCTAATGATGAGCTGCCTACTCCTGATTTGAAGTTTTCACTTTTTGTATGGTATAACCAAAGCTATATACAGATAATAGTAAATAGCAGTTTTTCTGTGTAAGAGAACTTGTTATTATTCTAACAAAAATATATAAGGCGAAGTATAGGTCTGGTATGAAAGCAGATGCCTTGAGAAGTGGGGACAAAAAAAGCAGTGGAGAGGAGTGCAGGAATGGGATGATTGAGTCAGCATACAGACTGGCGCTGGAGAGCCCATAGCTCTAAACAAAGCTCTAGTGGTCACTTAATAAAATGCAGATCTGGAGCTCAACAAAAACAACTGTCGTGGTAACACACAACAAAGAACAAGTTAAGTAAAATGCACCATATAGAGTAAAACTGGATTCACCATGAACTTGCAGACAAATGACAATAGTAAAAGCTGTAAAGCAATGTTAGCAGACATATAAAAGGTGGATCCTAGGGTAAGGAAAATGAAAATATCAACATCATAATCCTTCTGGTGAAGGAATAGGGATGCTTCCGATGCATTGTACCCCCCACATACTAAATAGTAGAAGTAGTAATAATGATAACAATAATAAATTTATGTATGTTAATATTTGGGGGGTTTTTCTCCTTCATTTTCTGTAATAACTAGATCTGGACTAATAATAATTCTGGGATTAGACCATTAAAATTTCAACTGTACTCATAATAACCTCTTGGATTTTCATATAAAATGCATTTTCTCTTTTGTTCATAAGTGGTTTTTGAGCAACAGACTGCTCTCCAGGGCTCTGGCGAGGGCAGATAAATCAGGAGGTTCTGGGCCTCCTTTCTGGACTACTTGGGTGAGCAATGAGAAGTGGTAAGATCCATGGAGAGGGGACATCATCTAATATGTGATGATAACTGCCTGCTTTGCTAAGACTGGAAAGATCTTAAGATCTGAAGAGTTCGCTACTGTCTCTTACATGGTTAACAATGCAGCCATATACAGCTGTGGAAAATAAAGCAGTGGTTAAATGCCATCAAATCCATAAAAGACTGCCACAGTTATAATGCAGTGGAGAATGAGCTTCATTGACCAATTGGCAAGTCCAGCAGATGATCTTTAAAAAGACAAATTCCTCAATCCTGCTCACACATGAACTGGAAAAAAATAGAATTTACACCTGTGTTCTTTAGCTATTTTTGTCCACGTTAAAATCCCTCTTTTCTTGGTACAGCCTGTTACCTCTTTGTTAGCAGCTAGTGAATGTGTTTTAATAGCTCAATGTGAAGTTCATAAGAGGGTCACATGCCCAAATAGTATTTTGAGTATTATTTTTTAATGCTTTCCATCTCATTTCCTTTTTTCCTACTGATACTACTAAAAGGTATGCCAAGAGTACACTGGCAAATGGTAAGTACTCAAATAATGAACATCTCATCCAATGTTTAGAGGATAATTAGGGGATTACATGTCTTCAAGAATAAGGCCACTTTTTATTAGTCATAAATTGCCTGTTTCTATGGATTTTCATTACCTCATGTTGCTATTATTTGTTAAGACTTTAAAAGCACAAAAATATTTCCAATTTTGAGCATTCAGAGTTCCAATGTAAGTACAACCTTCCGTCAGATCTCCTAAAAATTATTTCTTGTCATTCATGTGCAACAGCTTAGATCAGTCAATAAAGGTATGTCTGATAGTTGACTGGCTACTACTACATGTTGTTTGCAACCTATTTTAGTAGCATTAAGAGCAGAGTTAACAGGACATTAAGTGACTTATTTAATAGAAAGGTTCCACAGCTTCTTGCAGGTAGGGGAAAATCTGTTCAAGTTTCCATAACTTGACACCATCTCCTACCATATCATTCACCCAATATTCCATGAATTACAGAATAATTTATTGTGTTTGGGTATCTGGCTCATGAACTATTTTATATAATTGCTTTCCTAAGATTATTCTGCTTCATTGATTAAAGGACGAAAAACAAAATAGAAATCTTTTTCCCCCTAAGATACAGCATTTGAAATACGATGATCATTTTGGTCAAAAACTTAGACTTGTAGTTTTGGCAATTATAATTTTATTTTTGGTAGAATTAAAATAAACCAAGTGAATATGAAATAACCACATCATGAAGGGTCCACCTTTTCCTCCAGCCTTGGTCAAAAGACTTCCTTGGGTGGATCCTCAGTTGTCAATCTACATAACTCTAGGAATATATGTAGAGCCACACTGATATAGGGAAATGGACTGGATTTGCCATACAAGATGATCAAACCATCACAGGAAATGTAAAGAAGTGCCCATTGTAATACACAACATCACACACACATATATAACAAAATATTTGTCATAATCAAAATAAGTAATACAACTTCCTGGATTGTGCATTTTTGGTGCCACAGGAAGGATGGACTCGTGTGTTTTTCTCAGCTTACAATTCAGAAGTCCTTATGGACTTATTTAGAGCAAGAATTTGCTTTTGACAAGTTCTTCACAAACTGAAATCTGTGTTTTCAGAATAACAAGAGAAGAAAAGGAGAGTAAAAAATTGTAAGAAGGAAGAATGCAGTGAAAAGATCAAGTAGGCAAAGTTCAATGTCAGTAGCATAAGCATAGAAATTAACACTGGAGGATAACAAAGGTCTCCTTCTACTTGGAGCTCCTTTTTGACCTATAACCTTCAGCACTAAAACTATTTACTTCCCTGGAGTGGAAACTGAGGAACACCTGTTCCTACAAAGGCAAATATCTTACCCTTCCATTTTGCTGTGGTTCAGATCCTAATCCCTAAATCATCCCCATTACACAGACAATTTAATTCCTGGTCTCTTTCTTGGAATAAAATAATTATCTTTCTCCAGGATGAAGCTTTCTTTTTTTTTCTTCTTTTGGGAAAGGACTTTTCCACAGACTACATCCAGAAAGCTAAAGGGAGTTTTGCGCCTCTGCTTGATCAGTCACCCAACATCACCCTTAGCAGGTCTTTCACACTCCAGCACCCCAAGGTACCCTAATATCATTCTCTAAAACATGCAAGACATGCTATACTTCATTAGAGAGCATTAGTCTAGTGAACTCTTGCATTATTTCAGACACTTTAAACAAGAAAACGAAAAGAAAACAAAGCAAAAAAAAATTGTTATATATCTGGGTCATTTTAGGTGGCCTCAAGAAAAGGCCAATGCAGGAAAACACCATCAGTTTGTATAGGATACTATCACTAAGCAGTATGGATGCAAACTGATCTGCTCTTTCTGGCATGGGATCCAGAGATTGTTCTCTGAGTGGATACCTTTCATAGTGTATATCTACTAAATCACTCCCAGAGCAAAAACTATGAGATAGTTTCATCCTGAGACTGACAAAATTGCAGTTTTCATTTTAAATTTTGATTTTCCTTTTTTTTTTATTAACCATTTGGAGGAAAAAATTTATGTATATATTTATATAATAAAAAAGGTATTTAGAATTGAGTGTAGTGGAGCATCTGCAGTCAGGCAACTAAGGACATGTTCACTGTATACGGTTTATTTCTTTTTAGCAAACTAAAGAAACAAGGGAGGCTTTCTTTAATGAATACCTAAAGTTTTCTTCACTAACTTTACTTCATGTAATGGAAAAAACCACAAAAGTAAATGCTAGCTAATTTGGCTAGTTTAATCTTTTGTCTACATGCAAAAAGTTATAGGAAAGAACATGCATCTGGTTTATATGGAAATAAATTTGCCTAGAAGTTCAGGTAAATTCTATTAATATAGTCTTTCCTAGGCTCAAAAGAAAACAAGATCATTAATAGCAGTTAACTTTCTCCTATTAAACTGGATTTAAAAGAAAATGTAATTTGTAGAAATAAACTTTCTTTATTAATGATGATAAAGCTCTCTGTGTATGAGAATTTAGGTCATTCTTTTATGTTCTGTTATTGCTATAACTTTTAAAAAATACGAGAGGTATTTTTTATTGTATTACCATTGAAAACAGTGATGTTAGAGCAGGAGAATGTGAGTCACCCTGTAAGGAAAAATATGATGAAGGAGGAAAAGGATAATATCTTATTAAAAAAAATATCGGAACACTTTTAAAGAAATATATCCATCTGAGAAGAACAACATATCTGCAACTTACTGATTCTCAGCTATTTCTTATATCCTGTTAGGAACTGAACTCTTGGTCTTGTTCTCAGTAGGACTGATACAAATGGAGAGGAAGGGTCTAGGAATTCCACTGCCCCTTCTATGGATGAAATGTTCTCAGTAAGGAACAAAAAGAAGAAAACAGAAAAATCTTGTAGTGCAAAACATTTCCTCCTGCAAGAGGACCTTGTAGTTGATCCAACTTAGTGCCTGCCATTTAATGGCTTTTCTATTTAGTAAGGGTGCAAATAGTTTTCTTATGACTTGTAGAAACTAAGAAAGGATAAGAATTGAAAATTCGGATACACAAAAATTAGAAATTTATATCTGAATAAATTTATATAGACTCCCTGTAATAGGCAATCTAGAATGCAGTTAAACTAAAATAGAGACTTAGAAGTATAAGAATGATTAGTTAATTTCTCTCCTCTCACTACACAGGAAATCTGGGGGGATGAGCTCAGATTTCAATGCTTAGATATATACATTTGAAAGACAGAAATCCTACTTTACGAGCTCTACTCCACAGAAATCCTGCAAGCCACGGTGGCCACATATGGACTTTCATATGTAAGTTAATTCAAGTGTTTAAC
Organism: Manacus candei; assembly: GCF_025592945.1. Taxonomy (NCBI): domain Eukaryota; kingdom Metazoa; phylum Chordata; class Aves; order Passeriformes; family Pipridae; genus Manacus; species Manacus candei. Next base: position 11,025,127 of record NW_026138062.1, read on the forward strand.
ATCTGGTACAAACATATATAAGATTTGTCTAATAGAGTTGCACACATGCTCCTATTATTTCCTTAAATCACAAAATGTGAGAGATAAGGGCCTAGAAGGCACAGATCAAACTCATAACTACATGACAGCTGCTATTTATAATTCTACCAATGCAACATAGTCATAAACTCAGATTTACAGGTTAACTAAGCCAGGGTTATGGCTATTTTGCATTGCTGAAGTGAAGCAAGAGCATCCAGAAGGTACCATTATGTCTGGTTGTAAGATGTATAAACTGCAACACTGGTAGTGGTTACTCATCTGGTTCATTGTCCAGCTTCCCTCTCTACTACTGGTATGTGACTAAAAAGTTAATTCAGTTCTTAATTCTAATTAATTTCATCTGGGCTTTGTTTTGTTTGGGTTTTTTTCATATATAATTCAAGTATGTTTTAGCTAAGTTGCGCTTCATTAGACAGCTAGGTATATGATCTTTCTGAGCAACAGGTTCCAAGATTTTTCTAGCACTGGAAGGAGTATTGCTGTTACCTACATCATGCCAAATCAATTACATACAAAAATCAATTCCTTAGTTTGCAATGTTTTAATAAAATCTACATACAAAGAACCACATTAACCATGCAGACTATATTTCATATCAAGGCACAAATCTTTATCAGAACTCCCATGCCTGTATTGATAGGGTATGGACAAGTAAATATCATGAGTGAGTTAGAATGCTTTGAACAATGAATCTTTTTAACTTTTCACAACCTCTTGATTGGCAATGTTAACCTGTTTTAGTAGTCAAGAAACATGACTAAGATAAAGTTGCTGACTGATACAGTATATGTATGCATTTTCCCCTTCTCAAAGCAATATGAGAAAATGTGTATTAGCTTTCAGCCCATGAAAATCAAGCAGTCCAACGAGGAAAAGTGACCTATTGGCAAATTTATTTCATAAAAGAAAGTCTTTGAACTAGCAGCTTTGTGGGAAATGCCACTACAAATTATTCAACCATCTAACTGAACTTGTGTTGAACCATTTTCCTTTTCCTTCCGTTTGAAGGATTTTGTAGAAGCTCAAGAAAAAGTCAAAACTTCCTTGCTCCTTAATAATGAATGCAGACTGTTCCTTACTCCAGTAAACACTGCATTTTTGTAAAGAAAGAGAACAGCTGGTGCATGAAATCAAGTTTCCTCACACATTTCAAGAAAAATTCTCACAAGATACATCTTTAGATAAACATCAGTCTGCAGTTCTTTTCTGCATGAATATGAAAACTATTAAACAATAAAGGCAAGAATATTTGGTTTGTGTGTGTGAGGTGTGTTCGGCCTAGCAGAAAGGCTGCTTATCCCTTTAGGCTCCCACAGGCTCATGGAATAAAAGTGGTTTGTGCATCAGTGGTTTTCTGTGGACTCCTAGACCATGTCAAACAGTCTATGGCATGCTCTTCATTCAGTATATGGGAAATATTGCTTCTCAACCTGGTGCCAGCAAGGGATGCTAGCTGGGAGAGGAGAATATGGGGCCTTAAAGATGCTGACAGTAAATGTACATTCCAGAGAGTGCTTAGTGGTCAAGAAAATCAAAGGTTCACTGAGGCAAGACAGAGAGGAATGTCCAGCTTGTTCTTTTGATTGATGGTCAGCAGAATGCCAAGGATCAAGAGAAAATACACACAAAAAGATATTTCAGTAGGATAAACAAGGCATTAATAGTGAATATCATGCCTTACACTGATGATGATTTATAGTCTGGCTTGCAGACAAAACCACCGATCTGGTACTGCTAATAACAGGAGAGGCATGGAAAACTCCAAGGCCTTTTTCAAAAATGATAGAGTACACAACAGCCGCAAAGTTTCTTTTCGAGGTTTGTTTTTCTTTCAGAATCTCCTGTAAGCATTCAATTTGCAAGGCCATCAACCCAGAAAACATTTTAAGGTGCCAGTTTAAGACAGAAACTGAAAATATTTTTGGTCAAGAAATATCGTTCCAGCTTCTTGTTTGAGGCAGAGTAAATCTAATTTCATGATGTGAAGTAATTTGGTATGAGGCACTTACACCTATAGAAAAACATTTATGTGACAGGTTTATGTTCTGACAGTAAATATATGACAAAAACTGTTTTTTTCAAGGAGCACAGATTTTACACATGATAATTTATTTTTCTGAAATAAATGAACTTTAATATCTCTATTTTTTCTTAACTACAATAAAATGAGAACTATAAAATGTTCTACTCAGCAGCTCAGTTCTTCCTTTGCCCAAGAAGATTTGAATAGCAACCTCTCAGCTTACAAAATATTCCAACTGTCAGGTAAGAGGCATTCTATGTTATCTCAATCTGTATTTAAGTAATTTATAAAAGTTACTCCAGGTAGAGAGATTGAGGGAGACATTTGAAAATACTCGATGATTAGGCAATTTACTTGAAAGGTTATTTATGCTGTTTCAATCCCCATTCTGAATTGGACAAAGATGTGAACAGTGAGGCTACAAGATACTCTTAGGAAACTTATTTCAACCTTTCCTGTTGACACTGTTCCACTTCAGATAAAATGTTTAAAATGTGATTGAGATGGAGAACAAGAATAGCTCTCCAGCCTTCTAACTAGGACACTTGCTCAGGAGATGGGAACACATGGACTGCCTCTATGCAGTAAATATTTAATCAAGTATATGCAGTGGAACAGTGTCAACAAGAGACATTGAGAGAGTCCTTTTATGTTAGTTTAACTTAAGAACAAGCATTTATCGAAACCATTCATGCAGAAGAGTGAACTGAATTTAGGTTTTTCACATCCTGTATATTGCTGCTTGAGTCCCTGAGCATGTGAGAACTTCCTCTTCTTCTAACCACTTAAGTTTTGGATTGGTTGGGTTTTGTTTTTTGTTGGGTTTTTTTAATATTACAAATAGCCACTATTTTTTCATGGATTTATTTATCAGTAACATTATTGCTCCTTCTACTGTTACTACACACACTGACATCTGTAACAGAAAAGTGATGTTAAGTTCCTAGTTGCAGACCCTTACTACCTAGAACAGAGCAGCAATGTATAGTCATTAAAAGGATAATGGATTGATTAGCTTTTTAAACTAAGCCAAACTAATTTCATTGATTTTAAGAGAGTATTCACAGATTATATCAAATTGCAGGGGAAGCACCTGATACACTGGAGTGTAGGGCTTCTTATTCAGAGAGAATTCAACAGGTGTGATAAAGAGAAGCCTCATAAAGTTTAATAAAAGTAAATGCAGGATCCTGTGTCTGGGAAGGCAGAACACAGTCCAGTTGTACAGCTAGAAAGCAGCTTTGAATAACACAACCTGGAAGTTCTGGTGAAGAACCAGAACATGAGCTATCAGAGTGCCATTTTTATTTTCCAATATAAAGAATTGTAGACAATGATAAAGGCAGTATGTACATTTCCCTATTATTCTTTAAGAACGTAATTGCTAATTTTTAAAATTATAGGTTAAGGTTAAACATTCTTTTTGTACTTTATAATAGATGTCTTTATTCCTCTCCCTATTCACCTTCTACATTCTCCAGCAAATACCCTAACAGTATTCTGTATTTTCTTATATTCATATAGTATCTTCACAATATTTAGGGTATTAACCAATATAGCATGCATTACATGCTATTCCTTTCTTCCTTTTTTCATCCATCTTCTACCAAACCTCTGCAAAATAATGTTCCTAAAAATGAGATCTATTCTTACTGTGTTCTAAATACAAACTTTTGGTTCAGTTTCTGCACAATTTTGTATTCAAGATATTTAATTTAAATCATTTTGAACCAGATGATTTTTTTTTACCTGAGAGGTACATGTATGCATATTTAAGAGAAAGAGAAAGGTAAATTTGTGATTTGCTACCAAATGACTGAAATGCACAATTCTCAAGTCATGGTGGGATAATTTGTTTCAGTATCATTCAAACAATACTAAAAAATATCATCCCTACTTTTCAGATATGCAGAAATTGCTATGCATGAATGTTCAAGCAGATGATACATGCACACATAAAAATTTCAGAAGACAAATGAGCCTCTCAAACTTAGTAATAAATGTGAACACTATTGATTTATTTGGGCTTTATGTGAATAATTTTCTTTATGGCTTTTATACTGTAGAAAAAAAAAAGTGTTTATATTGGCAACACTTCTTTTTGTGTACTGAGACACATATACTGCTTCTGAAATTGAGAGACTTTTAAAAAAGACACAGTTGAAAAGTTTTTGGTTTCACAGCCAAAAGCACTGCATTCTACCATAACCTTTCACACAGCTATTTTATCTTAGGACATATCTCTTGTTCTGTATTTGGAGAGTATCACAGAATTGTCATTGCACTGTCTTTCATGCCTTTTTTTAGCTCTGTATCCAGGAGAGGCAAGAGCTTTAAAGATCCATGGCCCATCCAGGTTGCTATTATTTCTCCAAGACTGGCAAGAGGACACACTACCTGGGGAAGATCTGCTTGGTAAAAGCAAACCTGAAAGGAGGGGGGGATAGAGAGGCTGAGCTAAAGCACAGACCAGGACACTTCCAAACTTTGGAGTTCAATTGGCTCTGTACCTACATCCCATGAATTCCAAAATTATACTGGAGGGAGTTCAGGGTATATATCACAGCTTCTCTTACCCCTTTCAATAAAAAGAAGACCCTAGGAAGCATGCTGAGAGGCAGACATAACATATTTTGCAGCACAAACAATGGGGAGAACAGGTCTTTGCAGCAGTCAAAGCCATGGAACTGCTGGTGAACCTAGATGTTGCCTGCAATTACCCAGCTTGTTAGGAGGTGTTATTCTGCTGTCAAATATAAAGGTGATTTTGCAGTTCACCTAGGCAGGAGGTTGTTTAGCTAAGCCACGCAGAACAGTTGTAGGAGCACGTCTCTGAGTAGGTCTAGTGTGTGGTTACTGTCTTCTGAGAGTCTGAATTTGGCCCTTGCATAGCATAAAAAAATGTAGGAACAGAGAGAGGCACCTGTAAAATCTTACTTTCTTCACACCCAGACTTTGGGCCCAGAGTCTCAGTGGGTCAGTCATTTCACATCAGTCCCTGAAATGAAGCAGCAAGTACATCTGACAACAAGAGGAAATGTTACAGCTTTGCACTCTTTTTGCCAAATGTACCGAAAGACTTTCATTCAGATGTAATACAACCTATTCGCCTACTCAGTACAGAAATCTCATCTCTTCTGCACATACAGACACAAAATGAAGGGAAGAAACAGAACACTTTTTTTTTTCCAAATAAAGCCAAAATTTATTCCCTCAAATGGAGACTTCAGTAAGGTAGATGGCCTTCAGTTTCTTCATGGTCTGTTTAATTACTTTGAAATTTCATGTGGTTCATGCACATAAAAGGTATAGATGTACACAAACAAAACCACAATCATTCAGGAAGGTGTTCCCAACCCACTGTTCTGAGTACTGTGAATATACATTTTCTCCATTGTAAACCTGTAGTTAAAAAAAAAACAAAAAAACAAACAAACCCAAACAAGCTTCTGTGCATTACAGCAACACGTAGGATACTGAGCAAAAATAATAGCAAGTTATCAAGTATTCTTCCTATAGTAATTCTTATCCTTCTTTCCCTAGCAGCCAATGATGCCAGGTTTTGATTCTTGTTATTTCCCAGGCCTTTGCTCTTTTTGAAGATCTTTCTTGAAAAAGTTGTCAGCGACAGCTGCCAAAAGTGACATCATCTTGAAATAGTATCTGGAATATGTTTTTGTGATTAAACTTATTTCATTTACATTTTTGCGTGTAGCACAGACATAGGCATGTATTCATCTGACATGGAGAACCTACTAAAATCATATAGAGGACACATTTAGATTTTTCCTTTGTTGTAGCTTCTACTTAAAGTTTTCAGAATTTTCAATACTCAAAACACGAAGAAAAAAGACGTTTCTCAGGAGCAAAATGCTGCAAAAATGCATTAAATCATTCAGATAAAGCTGTAAAACAGGTTGAGATATCTTTTACTAGAGTCAGTTTAATTCAGCAAGCACTGATAAAAACACCCTTACTGCAAAACCTAACAAAATAAAAAATCTCAATCATTTTTAGTAACACAACAAGTTCTTTGAGCACCAGAACTCATGAAGCCTGATTTCCTATGGATTTGCTTCTCATGGTTGACCGCAAGCTTTGATTGAAACTTCCCCCATAAAGTTGCTTTTCTATGTGGCTTTTTTGGTATTCAGTAACAGAGGGACTTAGCTGCAGGGAGTAACAACCTACAGTCATAAACATTTCCAATATCTTTTTTCATCACTTTAACTGTGTATTACTTAAAGAAACATCTTTGTCTGAGAGACCTCTCCCTTATGTACAATTTGACTGAAACCTGTTACAGTTTGCTTGATTTTAGGAGGAAAGAACAGAATGAGACAAAGTGAAGAAAAAAATAAAGTGAGTAAGTATGACTGCATAAGCCTTGCTTATGTCGGAAATTACACTAAAATCTTCAATAATAGAATTACATTCTTCCATAGCCATGATCAAACCTGGTCTCAAATAACACTTTTTCTCTACTAGCATATAATACTGTTCAGTCCCAATCTCATCCAGTTACCAGTTACCTAAGGAAATCTTCAGGGTATAGAGAGCAAAAGAAAAGCTTACTTTGAGAAGCATCTTTAGAGCGAGGGCTATAGATTTAGAAGATGTAGAACAAAGTGGATCCTTCAATAAGATAATTCTAATAGCCATTTATGCAGAAAAAATCACCAAGTAAAATAGATGCTTTCTATCTTAAGTAATTGCCAAAGAGTAGAAAGAAAGAACTGGCATTGATAAACCCAAAATCTCAGAGTCAATGCAATAGTACCTATGGTGTTGTTTGAAGAAGTAGGACAATCTCTTCTGAAAAGATACGTTACCACAGTACAGTTATCATAAGGATCGACACTTGTACTAATAGTTGTATACACAGTTCATTGGTTCTCAAGTGCATTTACAATACTCTCATGGGCCTACCAAGAACTTCATATGTTGTCACTATGTAAAAGTGTGTTCTTTCAAACAATCACAGCATTTCACCTTCCGTGTCAAAATGATGAAGTACTGGGAACAAGGATGAATACAATGTGGCTTTAACAAGAACTAATTTGAAAAATATCGCTATATTTCTGTGGACTATGATGGGCTTCATGGGTTTTCAGTCTCCCATACTACTCTTACCTATTTTCACTGCAACAAAAAGCAGAAATGAAACTAAATAGAATTCTACTCATAAGGTTATCCTAGAGCCAAATATGTGTATAGGAAATAATACAATTATCACCTTCTTTGATAATGATATCTAAATATTCTATCTGACTATTTCTAATGCTTTTTGAGATTTAATGAATCCATTTGGAGATTATTTTTTTAATCCTTTACTGGGGTGCTAATTTACCATTTTAAATTTATTTTAATGTGTGTTTTCTGAAATCCAGGATAATTCAAGAGTGTGCATATGTACTGAAAGCATAGATGTGCTACACATGCAAATTGACCCTGTTCCCTCACAATAAGGACATTGACTGAAGTTTTATTTCTTATGAATACTAACATGGCTTATTTGCTAACCACGGGAGGTAGACATTTATCCGTCAAACATTTGTAAAACACCAAAAGCAATGCAACCTTTGACCAGGGTCACTGAAAATGCACCCACTTCTTGCGATTTTTTTTGTTCACCCAACCTGTTTCATATATTTGTCCCATGCCTTATGAAGTATGCAGACAGGGTACGATCTTTGACATTCAGCCACCTGTGTCCCATACTTTTTGTGTGAAAGAAATAAATGACAGGCATGAAGATTAAGACCAGGCCTCTCTTTCTCTTTCTGTCACTCTTTTTTAAGTGTCTTTTTCTTTCCTTCTCTTTTTTTTTTCCTTAATTCAGGTGTTTTACCAGATGATCTGTGCTATAAGTCATAAAAGTTTCTTTCTATTTCCATTGAAATTTTTTTATGTATGTGTTACATAGCTTTAAACGACCAACTATCTTTATATTTTGGCAAAAAATCCCCAAGATTAGGTCATTGTCCCAGTAAAATTGACAATAAAGGGATCACTGCCCTCAAGATGAATGATGAAAGATATGACATTGCTTTTTCACAGTACATTAAAGACAACAAAAGAGAATTTTTCGTCTGAACTATTTCTATTTTTCTCCTACCCTTAATATCACAGCCTGCTCACTGTTTCCTACATTAACATAGGGGCGTTATTAATTTTAGTCATACTTTGGATCAAAATACATTTCTAAATGGAAAAAGAAAAGTGTAAAATGTATAATTTTATCTCTGCAGCATTTACTTATGCTTATTACCATTAAATGATTTTAAGTCAGTTAAAGTAAAAATGATCTTGCTTAGCTTCAGGTGTTTCAGAGTTGTTCATCTTGACTAAGGTACTCTTTCTGGTTCCCCCACCATCAGTGCAGGGAGGCAGGATCATCTTTGTCTTGTATGAATCATTTAGTGAAAATGAGACTGCCTTCACTGGGAGAGGGAGAATAATTTGGGCTACTTCAGGCATAGATATCTAGTGTCATTGTATACATTCTTGAATATGCGATTGGGCTACCATCTTCTCTTCTGGAAAGGCTCAGGTATTTCTCTGTCTCATATTTTTATTGGCCAAATGTGGATGTCTCAATAACATCAGTGCTGTGTCTCAAATGAGACAATATGCTTGCATTTAGGAAACTGAACTATGCCTCTATATTCTGGACAGCTCACTATTTTTGGTGGTAATTCATTGAAATGAATCCTACCCACACTCTTCCAATGCTACAATTAATTTCAATAGGAATACTTGTAGGTTAGGCAGAATATTTTGTTGGCTGACCCCCCATAAACACAGTAGACTCTAGGAGCTGGTATTGGTTTAGACTAACAGGAAGTTTATGGAACTCTGTTGACTGCAACATTTTGCAAAGCTGAAGCTTATTTCTTCAACACAGTAGCTGAATATCACACTAATTCTACTTTTACTGTTTGTTGAAATCATAATTCAGTAGGTTAACACAGACAAGTTAATGCAGAAGTAAATTTTAGTACCAAATTTTTTTCTGTTCCTAGTATACAGAAGTATATATTTAATTATGCTTTTTAAAGAGAATCCTCTTTAAATAATTAGTACCATGTTCAACTTATTCAGGTCTATTTTTCAGATGTACAAAATTAGGATGAAAACCACATCCAATAAAATGTAATTCCCTGCATATAATTTGATGTAATCAGACATGAAATGAAGTTATAAATATTAAAAATCAATAATAACATAATTTCATAATTAATAATTTCATACTCCCTTTACCATGGTGCAAGGAGACAAAGAGAAGCCAAAGGTTTAGCCACAGTTGGAAGAGTATATTAAATGAAGGTAATAGTAGAATCAGTGGTTTGTAAAGCTGAGAGGGAGACATTAAAAAATAAAACAGCAATATGTCCTCACACTGCTGCTGCCAGATGGCTTTAATCCTTCTGTTCTTCAAATTATGGTCAGATGGCTGAACCAAAATTAAAAAATATACCAGATGCACCTTTTTGGACTATGTCCCATTTTACGTTCTCCTAACTAGGACTGGGAAAAAGGTGAGGGAGAGTAAGTTAGATATACAGTGGCAAGTTTAACGAGAAATGAACCAAAAATATAGAAAAAAAGATGAAGTATTCAAGCAGACCACAGGAAGTAGAAAAACTAGTTACAGAAAGCATATAGAAAAAGAATAATATTTCAGCAGAAGACTAGCTAAGGAGGTAGGAAAGAAGAAATATCCAGGCATGAGCTCTCAGTAGAAAGGGAACAGCAGTGTCTATTAACTCCTGAGAAGTTAACACCATACACATGCTGGTGTTAACCTCTGCAGTGGGACCAAAAGATATGGACCCATTAGACTGAGTAGAGAGGAGAGACACAGAAATGATCAGAGGGCTGCAGCACCTCTCATCTGAAGTAAGGCTGAGAGTGTTGGGGTAGTTCAGCCTGGAGAAGAGAAGGCTCCAGGGAGACCTTATTGTGACCTTTCAATATATAGAGGGCTTATATGAAAGATGGAGAGACTTTACCTGTAGTAACAGAACAAGAAGCAATGGTTCTAATCTAAAAGAAGGTAGGTTTATACTGGACATAAGGAAGAAATTTTTTATTTTGAGGATGATGGGACTTTGGAACAGCTTGCCCAGATAAGTTGTGAGTGTACCATCATTGGAAGTGTTCAAGATCAGGTTGGATGGGGTTTTAAGCAACCTGACTTAGCGAAAGATCCCCCTGTCCATAGCAGGGAGATTTGTCTAGATAATCTTTAAAGATCCCTTCCAATAGAAACCATTCTATAATTCTATGAAGCAAGAGTGAGTCATTCCTTCTAAAACATAATGTATCTCAATAAATGTAAAGTTACCTTTCTGTTATCCAAAATACTGATAAACTTGAATTATGTATCTTTCCAACAATACAGATGTTACAAAATTCCCTGTACAACATGGATCAGAAACAACTCAGCTTGGATCCTGCCAGACTTATTGACTCCAGTTCAGTGCTTGCTATACCAAATCCAAGGATGTTTCTGAAATGTTAGGAAGTCATATGTAGACTGTGAGGAACAGTATTCCAAGATACAAGACAGACAAAAATCAATGTGAATTCACTAATGCACTAATACAGTGAAATCAGTCAGGAGCAAAACTTGTACTAAACCAATAATCATCTGAAGACTCTGGACAGTATCATACCCTCTGTCCACAAGCCAGTCCATACAATAGTTTTTCGTATCTAAGAGAGCTTGTAAATTTTGGGATAGAGCCACATTGATCAGTTAAAATATTGGCCAGTAGGAAATAAAAAAGGGCTGAATACATGTTCTAATGATAGCCAGGAATCAATAGAGTCTTCTGCAGGAAGAGTGAAGAACAAAGACTGCGGAAAAATGTCCTCACTCTGCACCATTTTTTGAGAATTAATGCAAACGGGACAGACTTTTTTCCAGGAAGAACTCTCTTGTAACTTTATTATTCCATACCTATATACAGACCCTCTACTAACCCTGGGTTCAAGCTCTCCAGCCAGGTAGATGTTTCCTTATCTCCCCACATACCACACACATCCATGTGACTGCTTCCAGTCACTGAGAACAACCATGGTTCAAGTAGCTTTCCAGCTTGGCTTTGTGATTCTTTTCACACACACACACTGATTTTAGCTCTGGCTAACTCAGGACCACAATATTTTTGTTTTAGTACTTTCTTCTTCTTTTATCATCCAGGTGGCTGGTGCTGTCCATCCGGCCGCTCCTACAAAAGACTAAGTTTTGAAGAAGGTTGCCCGAGTCATCATGATGTCCCCATCTTTGGAGATTCTTGACACCTGACTGAACATAGTACTGGACAACCTGCTTTAGCTGATCCTGTATAGACAGAAAGGTTGAACCAGATGACCTCTACAGGTTCCTTCTGACTTCAGCTATTCTGGTACCCTGGGAAGCAGCAGCCATGTTGCCCAGTTCTGCCTCCACAAAGGCTCTCTTCTCAGACATGTTAACCATCTCTTTTGTAGCTGTCATGCACAGAACCTGCTAACTTTCTGTCATTATCTGGTCTTTCCTCTGCAAATTCCATCTTCCATTTCTCCCTACCAAATTCCCACATTCCACCTCCCCTTTTTGCTTCTATCCAATCATAATTGCTACACAAAGAAAATGTGATCATCTTCTTACAACAAAAATTTTGCTGCTGTACTCTGACTTCCTATGATTGTGACATATCATGGAGAACATGGAGATCTTTTTCTTCAATCTAGAAAAAGGTTCCAGTTCAGAGAATGAGGTCTTGCTCCACATAGTGCTTGATCATATTATGCAATCTTTTAAATTTTGTAGGCAATAAAATATAGTCATGAATATTTTTTTCTTCTGTTTTGGTTCCCATAAAAATTGCTCAAGACAAAATCATACTCTTTTCTGGTGATATTTCATAGATATGTAGGTTTGCTAATAGTTTGGTGCTAGAGCTTCTGTGAGATTTTTTCAAATCTGAAGGCATTCAGTAATTTCATAATTCAGGGTAAATCATCACCAGACTTTTAAGCAACTATTAGTTCCTTTATCTCTAGTAAAGTATTTGAACCTCCAGCATGACATGGACATTGGCAGTTTCCTTCTGAGGTCAGAAGGTGTTTGATTCTTTATGCTAATGAAATATACGTCAGGAAAAAAATATCGGTGAATTCTCTTTTATTTTTTATTCTTTTTTTTAAACTCGAGTTTTACTGGTTTTCAGGTGTGATTGTTTTATACTACTTTGAGGAGACTGAAAGTTTAATTAAAGAAGAAAAAGAGTCAATTACAGGATTTTTGCATGATGCATTATACTTTCAAGAAGTCTTAACATATACTTTCAGGGTAATAGATGAAAATATTTGAAGGTATAATTGCCATTGCTTTCTTCATCTGTCTAAAAAATTTAAAAAAATTAGTATGACTATTGAATGCCAAAACCCCCTGTAAAATGGGCTTTATATAATGGAAATGACATGTGATAGTGATTCTTATTTCTTAATGAATTAAGATTTCTGAAATATCATATCTAATTTTTACTTCTTACTACTGATAGTGTGGCTCAGAATGCTCTGCAAATTTGACAAGTCTCATTCCTTTTATTTAACTCAAATCAAATTGAAGCTTGCTATACTTAATAATTGTTTTTCAAAAAAAGAAAAAATAAAAGCTCATACCAAAGTATGTAGAATGCTAAGAATAGCAGAATTGTTGGACTTGTCTTTTAGAAAACTGCTAAAAATTACAAAACTGCAGACTATTTTTGAAATATGAATCTGCTATTAAGCTGTAAAACCAAATTAAAGCAAAATGTTTAATTTATTACGTTGTACAAACAGAAACTAGTTGCTTACCCCTGTTAAAAATATTCCAGATGGTACCAGTGAAGTTACAAGCTAAGAGGGTATTCAATCAATTTCAAGGCTGTGGAGTTAGGCCAATCTTAAATAATTTTGAGATCTCAAGACACATCTTTTTCAAATAGGCCTGACTTTTTTATCCTGCTCCAATTTTATGTCATCTGAAAGTCACTCATCTCTGCAGGAGTCATTAAATGATTTTATGTGGATTCTTGTGCTTCCTGCATCACCAAGGTATTAAAATTTAATTTTTTTTCTATCTCATTTTGCAGTATATCCTGAAGGATATGTGTTTCAATTGGAAAAGACAGTTCATAGGCTGTAGTGAGCAGTACAGTAGCCCTTTGTTCACGTGGGAACTCATCCCAAAATTTGGGATAGCCGTCTTTTACTCCATAGATTCTCTCTTGCATAGAGATAAGCTTATCTCTTGCACAGTTTCGTTTTGTCACAGCCCTCTTCCTAAAACCATAGGCTCAAGTCATTAAATCCTTTGAAGAGAAAATAGATTTTGCATTCAACTCCCCATGCTGAAGAAAGTTGACCCATATCACAGAAGACAGATTTGAAGTGGTCATGAAAACTCAATGTGGCAACACAATGTCCTATTACAATCTGGAGATGTAGTAAATGTTACAGTATGCAATAACATAATATATTTCTGTTTAGTTGAATAAAATGGACCTTTATCTTAAAGTAAAATACTTGAGAAATAAGTCACCAACTTTTCAAGCTGAATTAGTGTATTTATGAAAGATGTGATTTGCAACTGTTTGGCAGCTGCTTTTGGTTAGAATGTTTTCAGTCTTTTCAGCATAGAAATGTTCTTCCCATAGTTAAAGGATGTATTATTGGCAAAGGACAATAAAATAAATTCTAGGTTCTATTTATCCTCCACGGTGATGTTCTTTATCATAAAAACAATTACTTCACTTGTTTCATTGCTGTTAGGATAAAAATCAAGGCCTCATGTGACCCTATGCTACAGACAAGTAGAGTGTTCTCCTCTAATGGAAATGATTTTTTATTTCCTACCTCTGATCCTTGTAAGTCAACCAACCATATGAGGCCTCCAACACAGAGGTTACTTTAAATCAAGTTGTGTGATTTTTGCTTCATAGCAATTTCCACAGGATGGCAAAGCTTTTGTTTTTCTGTGCAAGTTTCTTTTTTACCAGCTTTTACGAGTCTGGGTGAAAGTCATACAGCAATTTTATGATACAGCCCTGCTAAAGGGGGCCAGATTCTTATCATGGGAAAGTTGACTAACTGGGCTGTGGTGATTAACATAAGGAAGAAACAGAGACGATTCCTGGTTTAGGAAATAGCTGTAAATTTAGCAACATTTATAATATCTTTGATATCAGCAGGTCAGACACACCTTATAAATGAGAGAAATCAGAAACAGAATTAAGAGGGAGTTCTTTATCCTCCAAGTGGAGACATAATTATTTTTTTCAGTGGATTTATATACTGAACCACTATTGCGTATTTTGCGCTGCTTATCTGACCACTTCCCTTAATATTGTATTAAATTGAAATTATCGCAACACCATGACCACTTTAACTTGGAAAAAAAAAAGAGTTTAATTATAAAAACAAGCTTTTAAAATGCAGAAATACACCTTAGTCAGCTACCAATTTAGTATCATAGCTTTGATTCTGATATTTAAAAATTCAAATGAAATCTCTCTTTTAGGCTTGAGAACAGAAAATTTTAGAAATGCCTGTGAACAATTGTGTATTGACAAGTAAGTGCTTACAAATGTTTTATTGTTTCTTATTTTTCATTCACTTTCTTTTTCTTTTAAGATTTCTTATCTCAAAGATTTCTAAAAATTCTGATATTGTCTTTCAGTGTGAGTACTGACTGATTGTGTCTTATTTCTTCATACTTCTGTTGTGAAAGAAAGAAAACAGTAAGTTCCTTGTCTCTGTTGTTTATTTTCTTATTCAAGTCACTAAAAAATATTTGTAGAAAACAGTATTTGAAACAAAGACACTAAGACTATGGGGAAAAAACAGAAGTTCTGGACAGTAAGAAAGGAAAAAACCCTGCAGTTATGTTGTCTCTAAATATCAGATATTTCTAAACTTAATTGTTGGAAGTATGTGAAAGATTTGCTTCCCTGAAAGGAAAAAAGAAAATCAATTTTTACTGTATTATCATTACATTAATACCGATCATTTCTCTCTGAATACCCATTATAATAGCTATAATAACTCACCGTAGTGCTTAACTGTTGTACGCACATCACAAACAAGCAGACGACTCATGTTGTGAATCCTGATTTCTACAGTTTGGAAATAAGCATCTGAGTCGAGCAGATAATCTGGTTCAAACATACTTTTCTTTAGTGCCTTCCTGCTGTTTAGCTTAAACTTTGTCCCTCAACAGGCTGGCTGTCCCAAATCCCGCACTGATGTTCCTGGGACTTGGTTTTTCTTTGAAAGGTCATTCAGTAACTCAGCACCATAAATTCCTAGAAACAACACCCCAACTTTTAAGTGGTTTAGGTTCCTCTATACATAAGCTTCCATTTGAGGTCCTTGCTGGAACTAGGGAAAAGTATATGAAAACTAAAAATCAAGTAAGCAATATCTTTGGCTAGGTCAGTTCTAACCCACATCATGGTTCAGACATAGTTTCTAGACACAGTGATTCATTACCAGGAAGCACGTCCATCTGCATCAGCCTTTTTCTGTTCTGGTTTACTTAATATGAATTTTGTCCATTTATCACTGAGGACTGCAAGAGTCTTTTGTTCTTTTTGGGGGATTTGCTGAAAGTATTCAAAATTATATTTGGTAAACCATAAGGAAATTTACTCTAAAAGTCTGCTGCAAACCAATTACTATTTTGCTGTCAAAACACAATACTCTACCTACCAAAGGCAATAGAAGTCTAGGGCAACAAGAGAATATTCCTAGTAGGTACAATTGATTTGACTTCTTTCCCTTTGTGTAAATAAAAACAAGCTCATTTTTACACTCCTTTTATGAGTCAAAGCAGTTTGTTTCCTTTTATTCAGATATTTTCTTCTATTTCTTTTTCTGATGCTGTCATGACCTAATAAGTAACAATACTTAAATAAACTCACAACCTCTTTACTGTTGCCATTACTACAACAGTAGTAAATAAACACAGTCTAATGGAGCTGCAAACAGTTTCACATTGTTAAACTGGTATTACAAAAAGAAGAGTTTTCCCCTGCTTCCTTCTTTGTTAGGTGTATTTTAGATGATTCAGGATTTCACAGAAAGAATAGCTAGTAGGTATGCTATGGACTTCAACCAGTTTGTCCTTCCCACAGAACTGACCTGTATGGAAGGATTCCAGAGAATCAAGCATGGAAAATATGTTCTTAATGCAGGAGAGATATCAAGTTTTAACTGAACAGCTCTGTAGCATGTGTTGCTTTTTCTTTTAGCATAAATACTGAAGGATGGTAAATATAACATTCTACAATAAACATGTCTTTGCTTGGTTTCCATGTGTTTTTCATATTAATACCAAAATAATCTAAAATATAATGTAAAAAGTAAGCAGAGGAGATTGGAATATTTTCTAAATTTCCAGTCAGTCAATTTTCTACTTTCTTTTTTTCTTTTTTTTTTTTTCTTTAATGAAGATGAAAAAGTACATGGCAGCATAAATCTGCCACAATAATATTGTGTCTTATTTTTACTGGAAATAGAGACGTCCTTCTAAATGAAATACATCTTGGCTAGTACATCAGTTGGTTGCTATCTGACAAAGTATCATTTTATAACATTACTGAAGGCAGTGTGAAATTTACAGGAACAGCATCACAATGCCAACCAACATTTCACCTAGTTTGGAATCAAATTTACCATGGTTTCACTCCAGAAAAAATGCTGCAATGTTGTTCTTGGATGTCCAACCCCTAAGGGTTCTCTGAGAAATGGCAACTGAGATGATGATATCCACATGTTAAAAGGGGGTTTGTGTCGTGCAAGAGTTAATATACTCATTGTTTTACAAAAAAAAAACTCATTATCAAAGATCCTGATGGTTAGAGTCCACATTATTTTGAGGCATTCAGAGGATAAATGACATACTATAAAAACAGTCATTTTGTTTTGAACACGAAAGAAAGTGACAATTCAATTGATTTTTTGAAGAGTTCATTGTCCCATGCAAACATGGTATTATAATTATTTTTTTGAAACTGTGGCCTCCCCTAGTTGCGTCTATCCTAGATTGGCAGGAATGGAAGACCAAGTCTTCAGTTCAACACAATCACAATCATTCATATTTTTACAGTTATGTTTTTATTCTTCTTTCCTTTCTCTTTCTTTTATTTTCCTTTTTTTCTTTTTTCTCCTGGTAAAATCCTCATCCTGTAAGCCATGTGCTTCACATCTGTTCTTACACTGAGTGGAAATGATTAGAGAAAATTATAATTTACCTTCTAAATGCTTTTGTTTTTCCTTTCCCCCTGCTATTCTTCCAGGAACATTTGACTTCCTCTCATTATTATTCCTCAGGTCAACTATGATATTCTGTCAACAATATAAAGCATATAATTGAGTGGAGTTCTAGATTCATACACTGCTGGACAGGGGAACCCTTGTACTGTAACAAATTGAATTAAATAAAAAAAAAGTCTCTGTAATTTCGATACTCCAAAACTTCTTTGAACAACATGGTCTAGTAGAAGATGTCCTTGCAGGAGAACCATGGCAGGAAGGTTCTAGATGATCTAGATCATCTTTATGGTCCCTTCCAATTCAAACCATTCTATTACGCTATGACTTCAACCTGGTTTTCAGAGGTATTTGAATTTGCATTACTGTATGTTTAATAAAGCTGTAACATCTAAACTGTATATGCCTAAATTTAAACTTCTTGATGTGCCTGAAATGGAAACTGAATCCCACATCCAAATTTGAGATATCTATAGAGTATTGCACAGGCAGTAATTTTCTCATGCCAAACTATATAAAATAGTATGCACTAAGAAATAGAGCCCTGTATTTATTGCATTTGTGAAACAGAAGTACGCTACGAGCAAATGGTTGAATCCAAAAACATCTCAGTTTTTGGTATGATTCTAAACTTTAGATTCCACTTCTTCATTAATGTGGAACTGCCTTCTGAGTGCCTACCTCCTTCTGCTTTTTCACTGCTTATTCAGCCTACAAGGAAACCACAGAAAATAAGCTGTACACATACTTACAAAGAAATTTAACAGAGCAGTTTTTCTCATCTTGTGATACTACTGCAATGAATATTTTAAGTTCCTGGTTTTAAGATGAACTATTACCACTCTTTGAGTACCAAGGACACAACTTCTAATCATAAATATTCCAGTTTTTCTTTTGGTTACTATATTCCTGTAAAGAGGTAAGATTTGAGAGGTTCTATACTAAAAATATATCTCAAAATACAAAAGAAAGCCTGAGCATATGTTTTTTAATGTCTAATTTTTAGATTCTCCTATTACTCATAAGGTTCCTGAGTGTTCTTGGAAGTACTGTCTACCTTTACAATAAACACTGCTTTTATCAGGTCACAGCTGGAGATTAGCACATTAGGTTTTCACCATAGATTCTGTACAAACACTGGTTTGGAGGGGTATGTCAGCAATTTTGCACTAGCTTTTTTTGGTCTCTGTTAATGTCAACACAGATAGCAAACACAGGACTTGTCACTATTCAGGAAGATGGTCAACCTTTCATTGTCGACAGAAAAGAAGACTGACTCAGCATAACAAAGATATGAGAGTTAAGGTAATGGGTGACATTGTAAGATTTAAACAAGAAAGTTTTACCAAAGTCCTTTAATTTTTATTTAGCTCACAAATTAGACTTGGGAAAATCTCTCTTCTTGCATCCAGATAAAACTAAAATATTTGTTAAGTCAGTTTAGTTCAGCCTTCACAAATAATAAAACTGCTTTCCAAATTTTACTATTTGCATGCAACAGAATTTGAAAATCCAGGCTTGTTTCTCATCCTTGAGTACCTTGAATGTTTAACTTTAACATTTGGTCGCTGGCCATCTGGGGAAATTGCCTGAGAGAAGGTTTCTTTATAGTGGCTTTCTGATATAGACTTAAGCCATTTCAAGCTTGATTTTGAATGGCTATCAATAAGAAATACTTTCAGACTGAAAATATTATAAGAATCCAGATTCTTATACAGAAGAATACAGTCATTTACTGTTCCTAGTTTTCTAAATGCTGAAATTGTCATTGCAAAGTCTCTTGAATGACCTCACATTTTAAAATTACCTTAGGAGGGAAACACTTACAGACTAGGAAAGAGCTAAAGGTGGGTGATATGATCCTTTAAGCAGACATGTAAGTATTTCCTCCAGCTACAGGAAATTTTGTATATGAAGAAGTAGAAAGTAATAAGTCAGTCTTGCAAAGAATAAACTGTTGCAGGAGTATAACAACCTCTGCATACCCAGCTGGTCTCAGAGAGCTTGCTAGCACCTTTCCCTTCCTATTGGAGAAAGTAACATCTGTTTCTTAAGTGAAAGAGTGTGAAGAGAATGAGCACACATAGCTGTGCACAGAGACATGCAGGTGAAGGAAGTGATTTATTATATTTCAGAAACAATCTGTTTCTGCTGCAAAAACAAAAGCAGGGTCTGAATGTGCTTCTGCAAAATGATTTGTGTTTGATGATTTTTTCTTTCTTTTTTTTTCGCTTTTTTTTTTTAAGTGTGATGGAGGAAAATCTGTAGTAATTTTATTAAAGTATAATACAAAAATGCAGAGTACTTGAAAATCTAATCAACATAGTGAATGAAAACAGACCTCATTAAAAAAAAAAAAAAAAGGAAATCATTGAGAAAGGAGCTCCGGCTCTTAATACAAAACCTTTTTGACTTCAAGAATTATTTTTGGCAAAAGTATTTCTACCTGTTCTAAAGGACTCACTGTTGGAATATTTAGATATACACAGGTTGAGGAGTTGAGGTGTGTTCAATAGGGAAAAAAGGTCCAACGGAAAATCTAGCAGAAACAAATGAGTTGTAGTGAGATTTTCTACGAATGCAAGACACTACTTCTCAACTTCTATATTCAGATGCTTGTCTCATCTCATGAAATGCAATTGCTGATAAAAAGCACTAACTGAAGCTTCAGACACTTCCATTAATAAAATGAGTTTAAGTCAGCAAGGCTACACCATAATAAAAGTAAAACTTAATATGAATAAAACAAGCTAAATCCAGCTCTCTTATTTTCCATAAGCCAAAAAGAAATAAGTTGTTGACTAAACACAGAATCAGTCTCATAAACTTCAAGACAAAGAGTAATGAAGTAAAATATTGATCTTATTCTCTGAAAATTATTTGAAAATGAATATCTAGTAAAATAATTAAGTAGAAAAATCAAGTTAAGCATAAGAATTGGGCAGAATGGAGCTGGAATATCTAAAGATAGTTAATAACATGGATATTAAAGAAGTCACACTAAACAAATCTAATTAACTTTTCTTAGGAATTAAAAATGCAAACTGCTAGACATAATGAAGCAAGTGTAGTCAGCTTTTGAAATTGGAGAAGGCTTTTGATTCTGCTGTAAGTGGTTTGGACAATGTGATACTGACAGATGAATTCTCAGGTGATTGAAAAACTGAAACCATAATGGTCCTTAGATTAAGTATCAAGAATCTGAGAGATGAAATGTTAAAACACTGCTAGCATTAAATCCATATTTGCTTATAAAAGAAATCATTGATGTGATAGGAATGTGTAGCAAGGTGTTCAAATGTGTGCATGACATGCCATTCAAAAAGGTATACACTGGTAAATCAAGTTGTATTAATTCTTCAATGGGACAGGCTCCAAGTGAATTCATTTATTTTGCAAAGATAAACATGGAGACCCAGCCAAGGGCAGTTGGTGCCCTGGTTCTGAGATCACTCAGCCTGAAAAAGACTCAGATTTATTGTCTCTAAATCAACCATCGAAGGAACCAGCTGAGAAGCATTTGTGTGCTCCAGGACCTGGTCAGGGATGACAGTATGGATAGTGGTTATCTCAGTTCCACCTTCAGTCTAGAGCATTGAACACACCCTAGAGGAAACTTTCATTGAAACATCACCACAAAAAAGTTTTTGATAGACCAACATTTTAGGAGGACAAATGTTTTGCTAAAAAAAAATCAAAGCTGTTCAAATTACTAGTTCCTACTAGTCTACCTAATGGGAACAGCAGGACTCTATACATGCTTAAAGTTAAACATGTATCTAATTACTAATTGAATCTTTCATATGAAATAAATTGGTTCACACATTACTAGCACATTTTGGAGCAGTGTCATTTCCACAAAATCCAGCAATACAAGCTCAAGAAAGAAATCACAAACCATAGAACACACACTTCAATTCTAGCTTTCAGATTTAGAAAAACTCAATAACTTCTCCAAAACATCATTTTGTTACTTGCATTTGGTTGAAGTTCTCATTAGAAATTTCTCAAGACTGTTTAGCCAAGGAGCGAAACTGGTACTTCATAGTCATCTCTTCGACCCATTAGCTTGAAAATTGTTAGCTATATTTTTTCTTGTTTTTGTTTTTTCATTTTTTAATTCATTAATCTGTTCATTCCTTTTTTACTATCTTTGTTATGTATTATTCATCCTATTTCATTTGTTTTTCACATTGGTGCCGAAGAATTAATGACTATCTTTGTGTAAACTTAATGAAAGACATAAATTAAAGTTGACTTTATCAGAAAAAGTCATTAATCTACCTGTTTTCTCCACTTTTGTTCAGGCTGAAATGGAGATCCCATTTTCTAACAGAATTTTCTCCATTGGTTAAAAAAAGAACTCTTAATTTTTTTCCCATCAAATTCTCTCTACCATCTTCTTCTCCGATTAACAACAGTCAGCATCATGTAGTCCACTCTTCAAGCCTATAATCTCATCAGGGTATTCATCATGGGCTTTTTCTCAGGTTCTATGTCTAGCATATGTCTTCCCTTAGAAATGCTGCTGTCATGAAAGGGTCTCATCTTCACTACCACAACAGACATTTCTTTGTCTCTATAGATATATTCATGCTCCACCCACTTTAACGACGTAAAAAAAATTTTTTAAATTACCATGACTGCTAAAACATCGCAATTCTTTTATTGACCTAATAGTTCAGGGTCTCAAAACTTGCTGGGGTTTACCCTGTAAAAAATGGGGTTTAGTTTGTTTTAGCTGTAATAACTATTAACAGCAGTTAAGCGACTACTCTATATACTGTTTTTGTGTAGTTATGAAAATACAATGTATGATAAAGGGGTAAAAAAGCTAGGTAATCACTTAAAACTGGCACCACTTTATGTTATCTGAAGAGTATTGCTTGTGCAACTTTTAAATTTTAGTTGGGATCAATGGAAAGAAGTACTTTGGACTAAAATTTCTAAAAACGGTGTCAAGTAGATTGAATATTGGGGTGTTGATGTTAATGTAACTGCACTACTAATATTGTCTATTGTATTTTTTTGTTGCATTGATAAAATTTTAATTGGACTGTAGGCATGATGAGTTCCCTTTTTCTTATAACAAACCCTTCATTGTAGCATAATAACTACCTGGAATATGTCTTCTAAAATCAGTGTCCCTACCTCCCTTAATTTATGGCTTGAACTGTATCACTGCTCTCTATACCCCTCGACCCTTCACTCACTCTCATTAAGAGTCATGACCTTTTCTTGTCTTTGCTCCTCAAACTCTATCTTAAATTTACATTACGTGATTTAGTAACAGGAAGTAAAGCTTTATTCTCTATATAATTCCAAAGTTTTTCACCTTCTATATAGCTGTAGGAAAAATTATTATTGTACTCATCTTTCTCCATATTTTTCTTCACACACAGCAAGAATATTGCCTAGCAACAGATAAATCTTCCTAATCCCTCTTTAAAACAATTTTTTTTTCTGAAGCACAGTAAAATTTTTAATTCTATATAACTTGTTTATAAACACCACTGTCTGTCCTTTTCCTCAGTCTATATCAACAGGTTTACTTATATCTGTATTGTAAGTTGTAAGGTCCTCCTTAATGAGGACCATCTCTTGTTGCGTTTATTAAAGACCTCAAGAGTCCTAGTCAGTACTTATTCTTTCTATCCACTACACCTTTATACTATATACCATACCTATATCTCTGCCATTAAGTAAAGGAGCTGACTTCTGATCCTCAGACCAAACTACATCACCTGTGTTACATACAGACAACCTAGAGCTAGTCTCTGATCAGAGCAGGGGGAGAGTTTTATTTGTTTAAAATAGAGCAAGAAGTGAATACTTTAAGTAAGGTCAGGAACCAGATAAGCATTTAAGATTATTTCCTGGCTCTTTTTTTCTTAAAAATGCAGATGCAGTCTCTATTATGTTAGAATTAAAAATTATAGTAATGTGAAAGGTGGAGTTATGGGAACTGCTTGCTTCCCTTTTCAAGAAACTCTTTTCCTTTGATCTTTGCAGAATGGAAGCTGGAAAATAGCCCATGAAATAGCTTCTACTACCTCCTAGATTCACCTCAACATTTTCTTTTTTTCCTTCCCATGATCTCTTGGTGTCTGAGTTTAAAAATATATAAAGCAAATTTAGGGATATCATTTACTTACTGAAAATTTATGACTATTAACACATGAATATATATATTATCAATTTCTAAAACAGTGTTCAACAAAATTCTGTCTTTATAAGGAAGTAAATAATTTTTGTAGTTTCAGTGAAGATGAACATAATTCAAAATATTCTGGTGAAACACACAGGTGGATAGAAGTAAGGGCTTAAACAGTTAAGTGTTCATTCAGGGAAATATATCTTTGCATTTAGAAGACTTTGGCTTTAAATGTCAGTTTACCCTTCTAGAGGCCGTTATGGGTTTAGTTTGCTTTTAAATGACTTCTGAGAAAGCAGTTAAGAATGAACAAGAAGCAAGACTGGAGCACTGAACAAAGAAATTGTTCAGATATTACTCTGTCAAATACAATTTAAGAGTACAGCAATTTAACGGTTATAAAGAAAATAACCACATAATCCAACAGTGATAATTTCCTGCAAACATTCCAGTAAAGCCTCCGAACCATTAGCATAAAAAGGCCATTCAAGTCAACTACGTTAAATATGTATTATACAAAAAAAGGATCAAGGAAAAATGCTGTTCTGAGTCCATCCTTAATCCCACTTATTTTGCAAAATACAGTGCAATAAAGCAAGAAGGGCATGTTCTGAATTATTTCTTCAGCAAACCACAGATCGCTATAAACCACTACTTTTTCTGGAAAACTTCATTCTTCTAAGGTATTTTAATCTTATTGGAACTGTTTGTTTCATTTGAATTTAAAATAACTTCTGAAAAACTCTAAATGTGGTATTGCATACCATTCCTGAACTCTTTCAAGGGGGTAATGGAAACTTCAACAAGAGGAATTAGACAAGAGTCATACAGAGCTACACAGGGTGTTCTTGTTATTAGGCCAACCTGCAATACAGATGATTACAAATAATCAGCACTCTGGGAATCAAGTCCAAAGTACCAACAGGAAGAAATTAAGCCAAATTCAGGATACCTAGCCTCTCTAAAAGCAATAATCACCTCATTATTTTGATATCCTACATTTCCTCTTGGAAAGGTCCATGTAAGTTTAAGTTTTGGAGAAAATTTTTATTTGGTTCATGTTTACGTGTGTACCTGGTGTTGTTAATAAATAGAGTGATGGGTGGAAGGGGTGGAAATCTGAATTTTTTCTCATAACTTTTCCTCTTAGACTGCATGATGACCTTGCATATAAGTAGAGAACAAATTTTACCCTCAAAAAAATATGCAGAGTCATTCACAATTATCATATCCCTGATGTAAGCATACCTAGCAGAAGTATGTCAATACTAACCTTGATTCACTGATATCTTCTAGACATTTGTATGATTATACAAGCACAGATTTTTTATCTAATATATAGAGATTTATGACAACAGAAGACTACTCTGCTATTTTAAAACTAGCTGAAGGAAGAGTCACGGAAGAAAGCTTTATTTTTGCATAGTGAGGCTGACTTGAGCGAAGCAAAAGTAGGGACTTGGAAGTACAGATCTGAGTTTTCCAATTAGCACAGTCTGACAATGAGATTTTCAGTTTAATGGTCAGCTTAGGTCTCTTCACCACTAGCAATACTCTCCACTGCACAAAGGGCAGAAGTGAGCTAAAATTTTGCTTTTGCCTTAGTTAAAGCATCAACTTACCATCCAATATTTAAAATTAGGAACACTGCAAACAAATTTAAAATCACATGTGAGATAGTTCATGTAGCTAAAGTGATGCTAAATGCCTTGCTGAATGAGAACATTAACTCCTGTTTTTACATTCAGTGAGAGCAAGGGAAATAACTAGGGCATAATGCAATGTGCAAGGAAGGTTTATCTCCTTTCTCCTACTTTACGTGCTAGTCCCCAAGCCACTCTAAGCAAACATGAGCTCTTCAGCTTTACAGATTATTGGTCTGTGATTACGCCTGTGTCCTATGCACCATAAATCAGAAGGACTTAAAACTCTGAACGTGCAGTGGTGCACTCTTCCACTCTAAATATACTAAAAGCAGATTTCAATATTGTGTTTCCTTTGACCATCACAGATTCAGAACATTTCCTTCCTACAAGGAGCAGGAATAAGCTACAATCCCTCTTTGGTAATATGCACTCTAGATCTTAATCATCTATTTATACAGACATTTCCTCTTTACAAATAAATGTAGAGTGAAACAGAATAAATATTCACTTAAAACCCAAATGTTTATATTTTGGAAAATGCCTGTTTACCAGAAATTCTTCAAACAAAATGATGAGCTCCAGCTGCAGGGAAGGTTTCCATTAAGATGCTTTTATATTCATTGGATTCACTACTACAGCAGAGTGACCTTCTGTTGGGTAATGAGTGAGTTTGGGTTTCAGGCTGTATCAAATCCTTCCTTCTATCTGTAACAGGAAG
This sequence comes from Manacus candei, assembly GCF_025592945.1. Classification (NCBI taxonomy): domain Eukaryota; kingdom Metazoa; phylum Chordata; class Aves; order Passeriformes; family Pipridae; genus Manacus; species Manacus candei. The sequence goes on from NW_026138062.1 coordinate 11,051,022, forward strand.
TCTGTGGTGGTGTAAATTAACTGGTTAGCTGATGAAAGGGCATGATAACACCACAAGGAATGCAAAACCTGTTGATCTCCATATACAATGTAATAATGGATGTTTCCTTCTTTCTAAGAAAAAAAAAGGTCTTATGTGATGCATAAGAGTACAGCAACATGCAAGATAAGAAGTGTACTTCCTAACTCCTTTGCATTGTTTTCCGTAACAGCAGCCTAGACACGCACCCATAGCACAGACTGTCAGGCAGCAGTACCCTGCACTGACCATTCATACCATATGACTTTCATAAAGCAGCTTTCTAAAGAGGTTGCCTTGTGAGATAGGTGAATCACTACTTGCTACTTTACCTCCACCACCCTAAAGGAGGCTAATATGCAAAAAGTATCTGTCACTTCACTATTCCTCAGCAAATTTGGAGAAGGAGACTAAAACCAAGCCACAGATCCTCTAGAATATCCTTATTGTCTCCTGTAGGGACCTACCTGAAGCTCCAACTCTGCCTCCTCCAGTTTCTTGATCTTTCTCTAAACTTACCTCAGAGAGGTAATGTCTCCCTTTATCACCCATCATTTAATGCTCTAATATCTCCTGAGCAACCTAGGCATGCATAGTTTCTTCTTGTCTCCAGGACCTTCTCATACTTCATCTTCTTATCTGAGGACCAAGACAGTCTGTTGTGAAGTATGCCAGACTCATACATGTGACCCATCATGACACCAAAGGCTGGAATCCATTTGACGGCTTAAATTATTTCTTGATGATAAAAGATCTCATAGATAATATTTGGTGTATTTCCTGGAAATGGTATAGGTACATTCTTAAAGAACGTAAATTATTAATGATATTTTAGAAAGCACTGATTACTGGCCCCTTCATATCACTCTTAATACCTTCACAGGAAGTCAGCTTTTCCAAGATTAGTAACGCACAGAAAACAATAAATAATAAATACAGGCCTTCTTCCTCTGGCACAGCAACAACATCAAAGCAAAGACAAACACTTTTCCAAGCCAAAGGATGAGGAATTTATAGCTATTTCGCTTCTTAGTAGAACCAAACTTAGGTACAGTTTGGGTAGTGAAGAACTGGCTTTTTTGAATTAAAGTATGACTGAAGGAAAAAATCACAAAATAGTCAAAGTAGAAATGAAAATAAGTTTGTGATATCCTGCTGAATATTTTTTTACTATGAAGAAGTAAAATACCAAGCTACAAAATATATGAGCTATGTGTGGCTGCATCAGAAACTGACTTTTATTACTTACCGTTGGTTAGCAGAAACTTAATCCTAGTGAAATCAGTAATGACACTATTCAGGGATGCAATTCACCATGAAGATTTCTCTCTGTAAAATGTTATGATTTTTCATTTAACATCATGATTATAAAATAAATTCCTCAAGCAGTAAACAAAGGTATGATGACCTTCAATTTATTCTCGAGCCATTTTATCCCAAGGTCATTTAGATTTGTCAATCCCCTTCATATTACAAGATGTGATCCATCACCTAAAGCCCAGCACTCTTCAGACTAACCTTAGACCCACTCTCATCCAAACTATGAACCGTTTCTTTTTATATATCCCTTCTACTCTTTTATCCATAATATCATTTTAGGAGTCCCTCTTCTGAGTCAGGGCAGAATGATGTAGTCCCTATTGTTATCAGAAATTCTTCCTCTCCTTTTACAAGATTTCTAATTAAATACATTTTGATAAAAAATACTTATGTCAAGGACTATGCCTCTATTAAAAGTATTCGTGTTGTCATAGAAAATATGCAGGTGGTCCTGTATTCAGTTCATCTAGAACTGTCAATCTACATCTGATTCATATATCACAATCTGCGCTGAAAGTGAACCCACTTTTCTTTCCACAAACCCCACAGAAAAACAATCAGTTAGGGCTTCTGAAGGATGAGGGCAAATACTGTGAAAGGTGAGGAGTCACCAAATGCTATTCTTACACAGGCACAGGACAGGAGAGGAATAAGAAATATCCATTGTCTCAGCACAGCTTTGGTCATTCCTCTCTCTCTCCTGCTTTTCCATGAACAGAGACATTATCTCCTTAACAAAACCAGAGCTATTAGAAAACACACTCAGAAATATCAAAAGCATAACAATTAGGGTGAACAAGCTAAAAACACTGATTCTCTCCAGCCTTACTTCTCACTGGGTGCTCTCTCTCTTACTGGCAGGCCTTTCCTTCTGTTAATGAACCCTCTTCTGTCAAAAGAGGGTAGTTCCAAATTCTCATCCTAAACTAACCACTGTGAGTAGAGCCAAAGAATAGGGGCAGGGGCAGGGCAAGGAGGGCATGACAGCAGGGGATAGGCTTTAGGCTTCATCGTTTCTAAACAATTTAGATAATTCCTGGAAGGGGAAGAAACAGTCACAGGGATTAGTCTGGAGAGTTACTGCTCAGTGAGAAACACAGGGGGAAAAAAAGCTGCTAAGGTGTAAGCAGCTGTAGCACAAGTGAGTTTGTTTTCTTTGTTTGATTTGTTTATTTTTCTACAGTCCCTTCTGTCTTGACCCCTTGCTACAGAGCTACATTGTCTGTCTTTATGGCAATTCTAGTCATATGAGGAGACCTGTCTTTAGTGACCACCCAAGAGATCAGCGAATCAAATTCCCCTTTAAGAGCTGTGCCTTATATAAAGACAAGAAAATGTCCTTGGAAACTATGACATGTCACTTTAAAATAATTGTCTTAGCAAATTTAACATTCCAGTTATCATTTAAATAAACTCTGTGACTGTATAACCAAAAGCTGGAAAATATTTTGAAAAGGGACTACTAGAATGATTTTTCCAGAAAATGTTGTTTCCTAATAACTGAACTTTTCCCTATGGTATGGGAAGACAGATGCCCTCAAAACAAAGGCACTCAAAGCCATGGGCAATTTCAGAAGTTTTAAATCAACAAAAATGATGACTATACTTGATAAGAAAACTTTACAGTCAAGCATGTTAACTGAAGTCTGTCAAAGGCCAGATTTCTACTGACAATTCCCTTGCATATTTGAAAAATTCTATCTTAGATCCAAGCTATGAGTTTACCAGTGGCAGTAGAGAAGGTCTGGTTCCTCTTAAGCAAATGTGGTTATATTGCATGTCCTCTCTGAAAGAAAATAAAACCTTCCTGTCTTAAATCCTGGGATCTGAAAGGTTAATAATTTAACAATATAAAACCTAAAGAAAATAACACAGAGAATATTGTGTTGCTATTTTAAGCAAAGGAGTAAGTGTTGAGTGTAAATGCTATATGCTGGGAATTAATACTATCCAGTTTATTATTGCCTTTTGAGGAAATGTTCATTCTTTCAAAACACATTTGTAATATAGAAAAAATTATCACGGTTCAAAAATAGAAACGCTTCAACTGCCCCCCTCAAAGAAAAGAAAACATTCTCTGAAGAGTCAGTGTTCATTAAATCTAAACTTTTACTACTCATAACAGTGTTTCCTACATGAGTTGCTGTTTTTTACTGTGCATCTGAATTCCTGTGTTTCTATACTGTGACCTATGCCATTTTTCTCTTCTAATCCACAGAGAGAGTACTTGCTGGAGAATGTCCCTCAAATCCCCTTTCATTTTTCTTTTACATATTACAAACTGACATTCCAAGTGGGCTCCTTCCTGATCGCTATTTCATGGGAGGAACAGAGATTGCAATCAAATAAGTGCAAATTACTTCAGCTGCCTACCTAGACTATGAGGCTATGAGCTCTAAATGATCATGTGTGTGTGGCTTGTGCTCCCAGCAAGTAAAAGGGTGAAATGCATCTGTAAGTTCTTGTTCTAACAATTCTTGTAATGAGTAAGGTAGTCATTGGAGCTGTGCCTGACAATATGAAACAAATTCTTTGTGATTACATCTCCAATCTTAAATGTAAGGACCCAGAACTATCAGTAAATGTTTAGTGCACACTGTTCCTGGATAATTTGTGTTAAAGAGGGGGAAAAAAATAACAATGAAAAAAAGAAAATATCAGATGCTTCTTTTTTCACTGCTAATTTTTTAATGAAGTGTCTCTGGAGGCTTATTTCTCTTAACTCGTGTTCATCTTCTTGCTGTTAGACTAAATCATGAATTATGAGATCTAGTTGCTTTTAGACAGGTTTTTCTAAGACTGAGATCAATTACTGCCTTCGCATACTACACATTTACTGTAAGTGCTTTCCAGCCTACACCCCAGAGAAGGCCAGCTCAGTTACTGCGGAGACCTAAATGCATTCAGGAAAGGGATTAGGTGCTGATTGGTACAGACAGTCAATTAGTACTTCAAAGGGAAGCTGACTCCTTGTTTTATACACACAGAACATGGGATAAAAGATTGTAGTTTGATGTCTTGTAATGTCTGTTGATTCAGCATTGACCAGGACAGCATGATATTGGAAGATTTCTCGGAAGTTAAAAGAGTCCCGCATTGATTCCTAATGGAATGGAAGCACTAAGAGAAACATTGACATCGTACGATCTGTACACGCTAGTTTTCCTAAAGTATTTCAGGCTGCAGTGACTCTCTGGGACTCTGTCTGTTCAAGTCAAAAGTATTTTTAATCTCTGTGATGTGCTGATCAAACCTTGAACTGTCAGGTCAAATTATTTCCACAAAACCACTTCTATTTATGATTAATTAAGATTTCTTCTTGATTGCATACAGTCCTTTTTAATGTGTAATCCCTTTATTGTGTACTTGATTGGGAGTACAGGCACAATTCCTAAAATAAAAAGCAATTTATTTCAGTGCATGTTATGCCTATGCTGAAATGTATTAAGTTCATCCATTTGATGAAGGAAAAAAAAGGCAGAAAACTAAGCTGATAACAAGCAAACCAATATACTGTAAAGGAAGAGTTTTATTCGTGACAATTATATAACTACAAATCCACTATGTAAATTGGATTAAAACTTTTGCCCTTAAAAAGACTGACTGTATGTTGGCTTTGCAATGCACTGATGTTTGTGGGTATGTTTTCAAGTTCTGTTCTCTATTCTTCTCAAAGTAGCAAAACATCAGATTAATATGTGAGTGCAAACAACTGCACTGAAGAATATATTTTGTCTTTTATATACAGTACAAATTTTTTTTGTTAAAATAAGGAATATAAACAATGACTGGAATTATTTAAGAATATGACAGCTAAAATATGATATATTATTCATCAACATTTTTATTACTCATAAATTATTCCAATTTTTCTTTTATTTTACTCTTTTTTCTTCATATTCTACTTTTTCTTCTTCATCATCTTCTCTTTCTCCTCCTGACAAGAATCTTGGAGTCCTCTCTACCTATGTTAATTATTTGTTACACCAATTTGTTCTGTCCCTCGTCTGAGACAAACATAAGCAAATACCTGTCCAAAGGAGACTAAGAATGAAAAAGAAAGAACACGATATAGGAGAGATCTTCAGAACCATTCAAATTTAAAAGTACAATTGCAGTATCTAAGAAAGGAGGGGAGGAACGCTACATTTATCTTACTTAGCTTTATACAGCTGATATTTAGATGTCTGCAGGTGAACTAGTTGCTGTATACAAAAAACTTTACAGGCAGTGAAAGAAATAAGCACTCTCAGGGCATGATTTTGTTGATTTATTTTAGATATCTACATTAGAATGGAAGGAATTGATCTCTGAACTGCTAAGTCATCTCCATTTTATCAGATACATTCTATCAGAATCTTATTATCATGAAGTTCATATATGGTGCATGAAGTTCATAAGTAAATGAAGTAAATTACACACTAAAGAGTTTAATTCACCCTATTTAACTTTTGAACTGCTTCAGCACAGAGTACTACCTTTCTGAGTTGCTTGTCAAAGAAACCTACAAGTGTTTTCATTTGCATTTATTTTCTATTTTGTGTACTGAACACAAAAGATTTTTAGTTACTGCATATATAGTGAAAATTATGTATAGGAACTGATTACAGATTGCTCACAGGTTGTTTTAAAAGTATGATAAAACAAAAAGTATATTAACAGAATGCATTTTAGACCATTTACTCTTTGGGTATCCATTACTGTAGAACAATAAGAGAAAATTATATTTCTCATCCAATTAATAAACTAGATCATAAATTTTCACTATTTTGCTCAGAGCATACTAAACTTTGTTGATACTGATCTGCTGTGATGTCTGTGTGTTCCTATCAACATTTCCAGCTCACTTACATATGTTTTCTTCCTTTGAAACTATTTGAAGGGTTTCTTCCTCTTGAGTTCATAGTTCACCAACATAACATCTTAGCAGTTTCCATGTCTTCATATGCATATTTTCTAGCCTATCCCAGGGGAAACCATTCCTCAGTGTGAGAGCCAGAGTGATACTATGGCACAGATAATGTTGTAAGAGCTATACCTTAGAATGCCAAGAAGTGGAATAGAGTTTTTGATGCTTTCTGTCTTTCAGTTACAATGTTACACTATGGGTGCATTATGTTACTGGGTTTTGTTTCTGTCACTATGTAATAGTATAACTTGGAATTTTAATTGCTCCCAAATCCTACTATTTCCTATATCCAGTGCCAGTGCTGTGATAGCACTGTGATAACGTTCTAAACGGCAGAAACAAATAGGCACCTTTTCACTCATGAAAAGCTAAAATGTACATCAGCACTTCTGTTGTGATACTGAGATCAACTGGCAGAGAATTTTACCTAAAAGATAGTACTCACTATAAAACTAAAAAACAGTTCTTGAAGTACACTGTGCAACGAGTTCTCAGAATGACTATGGAACCTAAAGAGCTATCTAACTTTCAGTATATTTCAGTATATTCATCTCCATCTGTGATAAATGTGATTTTGTTTCTCTTTCTTCCTCATTTATTTAATGCAGATTCAGGTCTACTGAAAGAAGAGAACAATAAACAGTGTCTCTGGTAGATTAATTTTAGTATGAAGAAATTAAAGGTGGTCAACAGTTCAACATAGTGGGTTTTGTTTCTGCAAGCACCTTTACTAAACTTACTAACTGTACTTACTATAGTTACTACAGCATCATTACTATTAATATACTTTGTTGTTCTTATGGAAGAGGAGGGTCACATATTTTGAGGTGCGACAGTTTGGCTTTTTAGTGGGTTTTTTTCTCTTTTTTTTTTTTTTTGCTGAGTCACATCTTTGTTACCAAAAGTTAGGGATTTTTCCTCTTCTGTACTTGAAACATTGATGTACTCATGATGCACAAAGAGTGTTTCCAAAGGACTAAAATGAAATTTAACTACACAATTTTCATTTGAATCAATGAAAAGTGTGCAGCTTAATCCTATGCAAACTTTTATAACATTAAGAACATGTTTTTCTACCAGTTAGCAATTCAGTGAAGCAGATTTGGGAACAACTTTGTGACAATCTCTGTAAATCCTAGCAACCAATTCTTAGTTAACCAGGTGCCTTCTAAATAGAGTATTTAAAACTTTTATTTACCTCTTCTATGGGTTTTCATATTTTTAAAATTGAGAAATATTGATGTACATTTTTCCCCTGCTTAGCATTAATTTCTGATTCATAATCCCTCTACACACAACAGCTTTATTGATTACAGAACCTCCTGCAAGCCGTTCTTGATAGTGTGTGTCTTTTCTATGAAAAACCGGGGGAAAAAATCCCAAATGGTAAAAAAATGGTGACTTGGAAATGAGCCACCTTTATTTTAAGGGTTTTTGCAGTCAGCATGTTGCCCCAGAAACCTAAGTTCTTGCTGTCTGGCAGAAGACAGATTTCTTTGGTTCCATCATGTTGCAAAGCTGAAAGAATGAAGAGAGAGACAAGAAATGAAAATTCACTATTTCATTATTCAAATTTGTGAATTACCCTGAGCTGCAGCCAAGCCATGGGTCTTACCCACAGAGTTCTTCAACACCTATTCAAATCCTTCAATGCTGCAATACTTCATTTCCTTTAATTAAATAATTACACCGAACTCTGTGTAAAGATAGTATTCAACTGAATTCAGGCATTCCAAAATAGTTATTCAGTAAAGTTGAAGCTCATATTATTATGCATGAATTAACAAAGATCTTATTTATTTCCCTTACCAGAGGTTTTTTAAACATGAATTTGAAAACAAAAAAAAAGCAAAATAAAAAGGTAAGAAAAAGAATCAGAAAAAAACACAAACAAACAAAGAAACAAAACAAACAAAACAAACAAAGAAAATAAACAAACAAAACAAGCAAACAAACAAAAAACCAAAACAAAAACAAAACAAAAAAAAACCCAGCCCTGATAAAACTAACCCCCAAACTGTAATTGATGACACTTCGCATAGGTGAAAAAATGGCAGTTAGTGTCCAAAAATCTTAGTTCTTTATTTAATAACATGAATGTATTATTATAATCCAGTACAGTTAATACATCATAAAGATGAAGTCCTATGAAGTTTAAAAAAATATTGTCCTTGCTTAAAAACCATGAAGTCCATCATTATTAGTGGAAAAAGGTGGTGCTTGAGCAAGTTTATTCAATAAGATTACATTTCAGCTTTTTTTTATGGTTCACCTTTGGTACCTACATGCACAAAACACTTTACCTTCTGTCAGTCACATGGCTAAAGATGAAAAACAATGATGGTTGAGAGAAATAGCAATGTAAAACAGCTCATTAAATGACCAGTTGAATGGAATTGACAGGAAAGGGAAGACAGGCATCAAAAACGCATACAGAAGGATGAAACAGAAGCTGAATATGCCTTGCAATAGAATAAGTGATGACAATCCTGGCATGTCTATATGATTTACAAGATGAAGTGTTGTGGCTTTGAAATCTGTTCTTTAGTCTCTAAGGCTCTCACCCCTCTAGATGTATGACACAGATATTGGGCAGCCAAAACCTCTTTGCGTAGCAGGAAAATCAGAGGTGGAAGGTGTCAGACAGTAGAGATCACGGTAGCATAGCTTACAAAAAGTACAAAAAGGGTAGCTTGTATACTAACCCACAGATATCAGACACCACACTGTGAAGATGAGGAGGAACTGATGTCCAGCTAAAGGAAGTTCTTTTCACTCATTAGAACATTTCATTTTATCTATCAGATATTTTTACTAGATGTGTCTATGAGCTAATGGAGATTTTGATAGAAGTGGAGGACAGTAAAACCTAAAATAAGATCATATAGGCAGTTTGGTAAATTTAAGCACACCTAGGGAACTAAGTGATATACACTGTGACGCCAACTGTGATACTAAATGTGAATCCTAATACATAGTTCAGCTAGGTCTGTAAATCTACCTTATAGAACTGGACTAAAAGAGACTATGATGAGACCCAAAGCTTCTCCACTTGGGTATCTGTCTTGCCTCAAACATGCTTTAGTACAACTAATGTACTTACACACTCAGAAAGTTTATCCCAAAGTTCCTTTCTTAATTGAATTTCTCAAAGAAATAAACTCCTATAAACAATTGTATGTGATTCTCAAAAAATTGTTAAAAAATAAGAAAGGATAAGTAGAAATTGTTGGTTTTCACTAAGGAAACAGATTAGAAATATATCCTTCAAGTATTTTTATTGAGTGTTTATGTTTTAGATGTTCACAGATGTTCTAGCAGAGAGCATGAAGAGGCAATAGGTTTTGTAGATAACAGCTCTGAATAACATTGAATTCACCTGGTGGAAGTGATTTTAAAGAGAGACTAATTTGCTCTAAACTCGCCATAACTGGCCTGAGAAAATGTTGGAGTCACTGCAGAAATTTTCCACGTACATCATCTCATCACCCAGACTGGGCCCATACAACAGAGAATTACCAGGGCAGAAAGACTAGTGAACAATAGTTTGGCGGTAACTCAGGCTCAGAGAGTTGCTAAAAAATTTATTTCCAGAAGCTAAGCTGAAATTGAATTTTTAGATGCTTTTTTTTGTTTACATTTTTTCACTTTTGTCCAAGAAATGACAGGAAAAACAATCTGGTACAAAACAGAGATGGGTCTTCATTCCCATCCAGTACATCCCTCATGTTTCAGCTTGTGCTTTAGGTCTCATATTGGTTGGTCAAGCAGAACCTACCTTTCCTAAACCCACATTGGCTGGGCCTGATCACCTGGTTGTATTGCATGTGTTGCATGAAGGCACTTAAAATGATCTGCTCCGTGACCTTCCACAGCACTGAGGTCAGGCTGACAGGCCTGGAGTTCCCCAGATTGTCCTTCTGGCTTTTCTTGTGGATGGGTATCACATTAGCCAACCTCCAGTCATCTGGGAGCTCCCTAGTTAGTCAGGACTGATGATAAATGATGGAGAGTGGTTTGGCGAGCTCTTCTGTCAATTCCCTCAGTACCCTCAGGTAATCCCATCCAGCCCCATAGCCTTGTGAGTGTTTAAGTGGCACAGCAGGTCACTTCCTCCTGGTTTACGGGGGGTCTATTCTGCTCCCTGTCCCTGTCTACCAACTCAGAGATCTGGTTGCTCTGAGGATAACCACTCTTTCTGTTGAAGACTGAGGCAAAAAAGATATTAAGTACCTCAGCCTTTTCCTCATCCCTGGTTATAATGTTCCCCTCCACATCCAGTAAAGGGTGTAGATTTTCCTTGTCCCTCCTTTTTTGTTAAGTATTTATAAAAACACAGCAGGACCCAGATTGGATTCTAGCCAAGCGTTTGCTCTTCTAATTTTCTCTCTACACAACCTAACAACATTCTTCTACTCTTTCTGAGTTGCCTCAGAACAATAGGGTTCTAGAAGAGTCATTGAATTGCAATGATGTGAAAACAACTAGTTTTATTCTCATTCTTAATCAGGTTATAATAAATATGATGAAGTTCTGTAGCAGGGGCTTAGGTCCCCTGAGTCATGTGGTCCTTTCCTGTTACATAATACTCAATCTATATATGCTCAGTGAAACTTTTGCAATAAATCTCTCTCCTAGTGGTCTTTATGGATCAAATAGGAAAAATGTAGCTTTGCACAGTATTATAATAAAAATGCGATCAAAACTTATATTTAAAGTGATGCAAGAATGGAAAAGAACTAAATGCATAAAAGCATTAAAAAAAGGGGGGAACTGAGAATACAGGCAGTAGTACAAACCAAGTTTTGTCATATGAAACAGTTTGCACAGGATAAGTTCAGGAACATTGAAATCAATGACCAAGATCCAGCTTACCAAAGGTTGAATTGAACCTTCTCTCGGTGAGTAAAATGCAAAAAACCACCACTTAGAAGACTGTATCTATACTGTGTATTTTGATATTGATTTCAATTTAATTTATTCCATACCACCCAAGGGAGGATAATTTCCAGCAACTTCCTGCAAGCCTATCACACTGGGGTTTTTGAATAATTTTTTAGAACTACTGCCATCTATTCTACGAAATTTTTCTGTTTTCAACAGTCTGCTCTTCTTCTTGCTTTCAATATAACTTAGTGTGCAATCTAATATCAGTCAAAAAGTCTACCACCTCCACAAGGCAGCGTCAGACAAATTGGATGCAACTTGTGATTCTAAAATTGGAAAGAAAGGGTGGAGGAAAAGATGGAGTTCAGGGAACAAATAAGTGCATGAAAAGATGTGGAAATTCCTAAGGTCATCTCCACCACAGATGGGTAGGAGAGCAGGAGCACAGATAAGAAGGCATGTGAGAAGATATGGCTGTTGACACTGCTGTAAGGAAGAAAACTGCCCAAAGCTGATCATTCTATCCTTTCCTTTTTTTTTTTTTTTTTTTAGCAAGGGCTATCTCATGCTTCTCCTTAAACACATGCATCGTCTTACACTGATAAAGTACATCACAGTTACATCCTAAAATGAAGGCTAAGTATGATAAATTTCTGCTCTGCTGCATAAATTAGTATTGAAAAATGTGAAAATAATTTCATTGCAATGCTCAACAACCAGACAATACAAAGCACGAACAATGGGAGACTTCATACATCTCTAGTAGCTTGATCCCATCCTCTTAAATCAAATACTTAAAAAAGGTGTCTCTTGACCCTGAGTTTCCTTTGTTACTTAGGGAAAAGGATAGATTGGACCACTCTAAAAGAAAAGCATGTCACTGTGTGCCCTGTATTCAGCTCATCTGAAGGCTTAAGAAACCAGCCTTCCAAGAATTAATAAAATACTGTATCCCTAAAAACAGCATGAAAAATATAAGGCTTTGTAAACATGGGTTACAAATTCACCTTCATATACAGATATAAATCAACATAAAATCAACTTAATTTCATTAGTAGAAGTTGTTGATTGAATAAAATGCATGTGGAGCAGTTTAAGTCTCCATGTCTAAGAATACCGATGTTTTATGAGAAAAAGTTTGGACTGGAAGCATATTCAGTACAACCTCCACTTTAAAAGACCGGTTATGCAGCCACACATTACAGATCATCACTGTTGTTGTACTTTGCTCTTGAGTTGTAAGTCTGTAGGCAGCAAAAATCCCAGGGGCATGATTAGAAAGATAATATGAAGGAGCTCAACATTTTGAGATGTTGTGACTTCATAAGTATTCTTTAGAATGCAAGCAAGGCAGAAAGCATGGCAAAATCATTTCTACGGGGAAAGCAGTGAGAAAGCGCATAAATCTTTCTGCACTTTAAGAGTACTTTGTTTAAATTTTTAAAATCACTTAGGCCTTCTGGTATGTGAAAAAGACAGTATTTGTAGAGGCTGATGGATTTTTTTTTTCTTGACACTTTAATAAAGTATCGTGCCATATAAATACCTTATTATGTATATTATTTATTGATTTAGGTACATTTCCTTCCTTTGAATCCTTCCTAAACAGAGCTGTTGTTTTCTGAATTGATTTTGCTGTCTCAGCCACATTGAGGCATAGACACTTTTCTGGCTTCCGTCTGAATGAACAATTTCCCAGTTAGACACACTGGATTTGGAGTTGGGTCAATAAAAGCTTTACTGTGTCCTTTCTCTTTCCTCACACAGCTCACAAAAGAGAACTAAATTCCATTCATCCTTTCACTGGCCACTGTGGAATCTTTAGCAATGCAATTCTGGCTGGGATGAGGAAACATGGCAAGAAATTGGAAGAAATACAAATAAGAATTCTTTATTTCCCATGCTCACTGCCCTGAAGATCTGTTTCCTCTGGGAATGCATGTGAATTTCCTGGACTTTAACTATTTGTCTCTGCCACTGAATTGCTTTGGAAGTATAACACGTTAGATATCAAAAGACAATTTAGCTTAATGCTGCTGAATTTGACATGGCTAACTATAAGTTATTTGAAAAAATGACTACTTTGAGTGGTTCTTGGCAATATGAGCATAAAGTAAAATACAAGCATTAAACAGTTTTCATGAGAAGAGTACTTTTTAACTTTTGAATGGCATAAACTTAACCATGGTTTAATAAAATGTTTTCACTCCAATTTTTGTGGACAGATGTAGGTTTCAAAGACTCCCAAGTACTACATAGCTGTTTGCCAGGATGTAATCAATGCATTCAATTTTTTTTTGTTGTTCTTTTTTGCTTGCTTTTTTATGTTACAGATAGCCCATTCACAGGAAAAATTACTAAGAAGGCATCATCAATTTAAATTTTAGAAATGTCCAAGATAATTTCTGATATGTTCAATTTTAAGTTTCTCTATCAGCTCGTGTCTATATATACATATATCGACTCGTCTTCTCAGTCTTTAAGACTTTTCTTCTTCCAGCATTTCTGTGTTGATGCCACAAGCACACAAGCAAGAGACATTAAAAAGAACAAAACCAGTTCCCAGCATAGAAGTAGTTTTCCTATAAGTTTAAGCATAGCAATAATTTCACCTTGAGGCTTTACATGTGCATGTGTCAGACATGCACATAGATAAGGGTGCTCATATAAAATCCTTTTAGGCATAAATCCAGAACTCACCTAAGACCAGACTGTTGTCTTCATATGTGACATAGCAAAGTATTCCAGGAGATACTACTAGTTGGGAAAAAAAAAATGACCAAAAAGCCCAGCAACTTTTCCCAAGTCCTGACAGGGACATAGGAAAGAAAGGTTTTCTGTACAGTTTCTATATGCAGTTATACTAGAGATCAGTGGGGTTCATGGTGCACTTGACCTGTTCTGACCTACCTACCCTTAATGACCAACTAACTACTCACAGCAGGGCTGAGTAGAGACAGTCTATTCATGTTCTGTACCAACAAGAAGAGTTGCTGAGAATTCTTTGCTGCAAAGAAGTGTTGTAAAATAGTCAAAGAATTTCAGTTTTAAAATGAGGATATACAAAACCATCTCAGATGTCATTTTTAGAGCTAACAGGCGACAAAAGAAATAGAATTAAATAATACTTTTAAAATAAGGTCCCTTCAAATATAAATTCCATGTTTTGAAATTTACAAGGATTCCATAAATGAATTTGCAGACAGTTCATTCACTGAAAAAATTTATCCCTCTGCAACATCCTAACTTACATCTCTAATCCCTGATTAGGAAAGACACAAACAACAGGGGTCATTTTAAAACTGACATTCTGAACATTTTCTTTCATCACCTTTAATATGAACTCTCTTTCAGTGTGGCTTTCAACCCACTAGATAGATTACCAAATGAGATCTGTGTCACAACACTTCTGCTGAATGAAGGCTATTTAATATGTAACTTCTTAAACTAGCTATAAAGTCTAAGTTTTTATGTCCTCTTATTTTTCAAATTTTTATGACAAAATATACACTTTGAATAAGAATAGGAATTTGAGATGCTACTCCAAGGTTATGTTCTGCTGCAGAGTTTGAATTTGTAGTTTACTAAGAAGTTTTGTAGCATCAGCACTTGATTTTAATTAGGGCAGAGAAGATGATTCTGAATTTGAAAGGAGAAGGTAGGAGAAGGGAGGAATAAAATCACTATTGTTCGGGTGTGGGTTTTGGAGGGGATTTTTGGGTGGTTTTTTTGGTTTGTTTGGGTTTTTTTCCTTCATGCCCTTCTGCTCTGTAACTTTGCTTTCCATTTACACATCCATAATTTTCTTTGGTGGAGGGCAAAAATAAAAATTTCAGACTTATATGAATAAATTGTTGGAAACTGGAGGTTTAAGAATTCTAAAAATGTGAGAACATATATGGAATACGATCTGGATTCTAGATCAATAGTTTTTAAATTTTATATGACAAAAGAAAACAGTATATGTGGGTTACTGGAAGAACAAGGGTTCCAAGGGTTTCTACATCATAAAGAAGGGATGAGTAGGAAGGACAGTAGGACCTCCAGGACCAGTGAATGCTGTATACTTATTATGTGTTTCTTATATTGGAAGGTAGGTTTTTCAAAGGTATATTTTTCAAAAGTAGAGACAATAAAAGTCTTAATAAATGATAAATTATAGATTATAAACATCTCATTAAGAATTTATTAAATAATTAAATCACATGGAAGT
This sequence comes from Manacus candei, assembly GCF_025592945.1. Taxonomy (NCBI): domain Eukaryota; kingdom Metazoa; phylum Chordata; class Aves; order Passeriformes; family Pipridae; genus Manacus; species Manacus candei. Next base: position 11,066,369 of record NW_026138062.1, read on the forward strand.
TTTTATTTTTCTGTGAATAATACAAAGATAGGAGGAGGAGAAAATCTTGACAAAATAGACTAGAAACACTTCAGAAAGGTACAAGCAGTTCTAGAAATAGGTTTCTTAAATATTTGTTCTCAAAAACTGGGGTCATATTTGAATGAAGTTCTTACTAATTATCAGAGTTAAGTATAGTATAAAGATTAATATAATGTTGCTATACCATATATTGATTGAAAATCATATTCCAACAAAAATGGTGTGATGCAAATATTTTTTACACAGCTGGACCAAGAAAAACAATGATATCGTCAAAAGCATGGCCAGGATGTAGTGAAAACCTAATACAACTGGAAAAGGAAAAAATAAGTGATGGTGAACTGATTATGTTAAAGTTATGCTACAGAGGGAAATAAAAGAAAATGCATTTTTAAAAATGTCTATTTTAATAACAAAATTCTTGAAAAAATTAGGGAAATCAGTGAAAGTTAAGTGGATTTGTAAGGTTTAAAAGCTTTTCTGAAAAAGAAGCTTGGAACTGGTTTAATTCACAGATGCAAAGCCAATACATATACTACAAGTAGAAAGAAAATGATTGAGAGGAAAAGATACAAGACCTAATTGAATAACTATTCACATCATGCTTAAAATCATTTAGTAATCAAGGAGTGAATAAAGTCTTCTGTGTGATATTTCACTGCAGCTGTTGAGATGTGGGTAAATGTTATATTGCTCAAAATAGATATCCATTTACCCATTTCTGATCTTGATCATATCCGTACAAAGAAAGGATTTACAGTGTAAGCTGGGAGTCTATGAGGAACAACAAGAACAGACTAATTAAATAGAAAGATATGCCTTGAAGGTCAGAATACGTAGGAGAAAAGTGAGACTTGCCAACTATCAAGCTGAGCTGGACCTTGCAAAGGAAATTAAAACAAACAGCTAAAAGATTTTTAGCCACAAAAATAAAATGAGCAGAAAGACGGAGGAAGTGGTGTGGTAATTCAGCAAGTATGAGGGCAAAGATTATACTTAATTTAGATACTGCCAAAAAAACCTTTTCATGCAGATTTCAGTAACTACAATGATGTAGTACATGGAGGCAAAGTCAAGAGGCTAATGGAAATAATAGTATGAAAATGGAACATGCCATAACTGAAGAGGAAACAATATTGAAAGAACTTAATGCTCTAGAGGTTAGTGAGCAAATAATCTCCAGCACTAAATTCTGGTTCCTGTGATTACAAATCCAGAAGCAAAGTTCCTTTATGCATTTACCAAGTCAGAGTTGTGTGCTAAGGAATAGTACACTTCAGCAGATTTTCCATATAGACATTTCAGTATCTGAAGTGTAAAGATATAGCTCAGGAATTTCAGGAACTGAAAAATGTTCAGCACAAGATACTGAAAAGTGGAAGCCAGTGGAAATCAGAAAGAGTACATGATATGGCATCTTACCAGAAGGACTGAAAAAGACGAGTACCACAAATACTACCAGAAACAGTCAAAACACGAGCAAACTCTACTCATGAAGGAACCTTCAGTAAGAATATTCTAATATGGTTAGAGATGATTTGGTAGCATACAGAATATACAGAAAAAAAATTAGAGGACCTACAGTTGTCCAGTCAGCACAACTCTGAAGCTTTTAAACAAAGGCTATTACTCCTGTAAATTTCCAATCATGTTTGAAGAAATGACTGGATTGTACGTGATGAGAAGACACAACTTCTTCATGAAATGCAGTGTGAAGAACCAGCTGAATTGAATCATAGGATCACAGAAGCATTTAGGATAGAAAAGATCTATAAGATCATCAAGTCCAATTGTTAACCCAGCATTGCCAAGTCCACCACCAAATCTGACATCTAGCACTCCCAGGAATGGTGACTCAATCACCTCCCTGGCCAACCTGTTTCAATGCTTGACTACCCTTTCAGTGAAAAAATTTTCCTAATATCCAACTTAAACCTCCCCTGGAACAACTTGACCCCATTTCCTGTTGTCCTGTCTGGTAGATTAATGGTAAATTTCTGATGGTAATATTACTCTTTTTTTTACAGAGGAAAAGATGGATGATGATACTAAAACTCACTGTTGAACTACAGTAAGTACAGAACATCTGTAGAGACGTAACTGTCAGTACATATGCCTATTCCTACATGTCTTGTCTCAAATGCAAAATACTGCAATTTTGTATAGATATCAGGTATTTAACTTTAGGAATAAAATAAGTTGGACCACAAGCGAAGTGGGACAACTGTACACATATATACTTCTATACATTGCTATTAATTGTTAGACTCTTGTTATTGGCTCATATGACTAAAATTTCAGTGAAATTTGGAAAAAGTCATTTAATCTACCTTTCTTTCCTGAACTTAAAATTTAATCTCAATCAGTCCAAAATCTGTTCTTTTCTTTCAAGACTGTCCAGGAACTTTAATATGCAAGTTCAGAGGACAATCTCATCTGTGGTTTGAAGAATTTCAGGTATTAAAATGACAAAGGCCAAAGTCATCTATGAGTAGTTACACTTGAGAAGAAAAAGAAACAACTTGTGGCACTTTAAAAATTTGTATGCTTTTATTTTAAGATAATGGAAGAAAATACAGAGCTTCACTTCTCCAAAGATGACCTTGACCTTTTTAGTGGAAACATTGAAAAAATAAAAAATAGAAACCATCTGTTTGGTTGAGTGGAAGAAAAAGTTTTCCCCAGTGACAAATTTAAAATGAAGAAAAAATTGCCTCCAAAGCATTACAATGGAGAAAACCAACTTGATTGTATCTGAACCTATCTAACACAGTTTAAGAATCAAAGGAGAGGAAAAAGAAATGTCTCTAAGGACCCGGAGGCCACAGAAACCATCTATAATGAGAAATTAAAAAAAATAAAAACAAAACCACAAGTAATTATTTTATAAACAACAAGTTTCTATATTCTCTTTTAAAATGCTATATTATTCATATGTCTGTTCTGTAGAATATATGCAACCTGGTTTTAAGATACAACACAGCAAGCAAACAAATAAATAAACAGATAAGGGTCTAAAGTCTTGCAATGCCATTTTTAGGGATCTAAAATGTCTAATCCCATTTATTATAGTCAACATAAGTAAAATTGCACCTCTAGACAGAATTCTTCATGTGAGTATCTAACTAGGTCAAATAATCTACCCTTTAAACCCATTAATTTTTTTCTATAATGTGAGCCTAATATAACCTGCTTAAACAGATGCATTGGACTTTTAGTATCCTAAAATTGGAATAGATAAAACACATCTGAACAAAATAAACCACTGAATTAAAGGAAGAAATTTCTCATCAAAGACTAAATATGTTGACTAAATAAATGGAATAATCAGCTAAAGATCAGTTTAGTAACCTGGAACAAATGGAAGTCAGAGGCTTTTGAGAACACTGTAAGGGAAATGACTTAAAGCAATCATCTGGCCCCCTCTTCTCTGTCCCAACACAGGGCCCGGGCCACCAGAAATCATAAATGATAATCAGTTAACTAATTAGTTGATTTCTGTATTGATTGGATTCCAGGTGTGAGACTGCAAAATTAAGCTCTTTTCATGCACTGTTGTAAGATCTTGCTTCAGGAGTTTTTACATAAAGGCAAGATGAACTACATTAAACTAGGTTCATTTGTTCCTATTGCCCTGTCCTGACAGGTTCTCCTGCATGTGTTTCACTCTCAGACTCCTCCAGGCATTCAAATGAAATATCCCTGAGCATGCAACATATACTTTCATTTTCATCTTATAATATATACCTCTCTAAAGTTCCAGCAAAGCCGTCATATTATGTCAGATATAATTAAATTAAAATCAATGTCCCCACTCATCCCCTGCCAAAAAAACCCAAACTCTTATAGTGCCCTGGGACTACCCAAAGAGGCTGCTACACCAAGTGCTGTGTTGTGTGGCCATGGTGTATCTGTTCTGTGCAGATCTAGCCTTAAACAGGGTAGGTATACACAATCTGCACCACTTTGGAGCCAGGGATCATTCCCTAGGGTGGATACATTTTGCAGTGTAGAAATAGCTTATGTCTTTCTTATGCAGCTGCAAAGGGAGATAATTGGAACATTACACAAAAAGAACTGAGCCAAATGAATAAGAGTGTCCATTTGGACAACAGACAAGGGCAAATATCTATTTAATTCCTGATTCCTGATTTTGCTGCACATTTATTTCTTTCGCAGATCACTAGAGAAGAGAGAGTCTAGTGCATTTAATCTGCATTTCAGATGCTGCTTGTTGACAAGTTTCTAGTCTTCTTGGAAAGGTTTCCTCTTCTTAGGCTTCATGTCTTTTTAGGCTATACCCTTCTCACTCCATATCATTGTTTATTCACTTTTTCTAATCTAATCTGAATGAAAAGCAGGACTTAGAGATATGATGCAGTCTGTTACACTGGAGAAATGGAGTAGCAAATGATAAGAAATAAAAATAACTTTAATAAGTGCTTCAGTCCCCATAAGAGTTACAAATAATTAAGCCAGTCATTAAGTGTCTCTTAGTAAAGAAAATGCTTTCTGTATTTATACATTCAATGAATATCTAGATTATAGAGATCTGATTATAACCTTTAAAAGTTTGATGTGATATTAACCGGTGTACAAGGATACTAAAAAATATAAAACAAAAAAGCTACAATCAGAATACCAGTATGCATTTAGGACCAATTTCATGGAGGGAGCACAATTAGAGGAATCTAAGACCAGTAAGGAACTACTTTCAGATTCAAGTCCCTTAGAATTTAAAGGATATAACTACCTGTATTATAACAGTTTTGTAAGTAACTGTGCAAACACTAAGCATTGTGTCTTACTGCTTTGAACTACACACACATGAAATTACTACAGATCTCTGTCAACTTACCAGCCAGTTTAGGACCCTCGATCTTTCAAAGCCATTTGAAAGTCTCTATCAATAAAATTGCATATTCTACTTTTACATTTTGAGCTTTTACTTTCTTACAAATAAAGACACTCATGCCAATACTGTACGGCTTTTCTATGCCTTACATTGAAATCAAGAAATTCATGATAAATGGCAGCATAGTCAAGATGAAGATTAAAATTGTCTTCACTATGCATCATCTTGTTTATTCTTCAGCATTTCAAAAATGGAATCTATATGAGAGCTCAACACTTTTGGAGTGTTTTAATCACTTTGTGATTAAGCCAATTTCTATGTCTCTTGAGTGGAACACAAACATTTTGGAGGAAAAAAAAAAAAGAAGTAACATTACAAATAAAAGACTTGGGCTTTTTTAATGGCTATTATCCTAAGGCACATGATTATTTTCTCAAGACCCAGTGATATCCATGGCACAGTCATTTTCCTTCGAATATAACAACTTGTTACTTGTGTACCTTACCTCCCTCTTTCAAACATACAACAAATGTATGGTAGAAAAAGCTTAACAGTTAAATAGAAAAGATATCATATGAACAGTGGCATTAGTTTTATTTTATTTGAACAGTTTTACTGTACCTGTCAAAGTGTATGAACTCATATATGGTTTTCCACCTTCATTGCAACATCTATCTATCTATCTATCTACAAAATCATAAAAGAATATAGAAAGTATATGGGAAAAAATAGGTTTCTCTGTTAAACTCAAAAATTATTGTGTATGCCTCCAATTGCTTGCCAGTTAGGTTACTCTGCATATCCATGTACTATTGAATTGCAAAAATCAAGCTCAACTTAAATTGCATATTAAATGCTTAATATATACCCTTATATCATTTTAGATACCAATATCATAGGTGTCAAGTCTAAGGGGTTTTTTTGCTGTCATTAATGTTCTTCTGTAAACGTATATGACCTTCATTTAATATTCATATACAAAGTGAAACTGTCACCAATACCAGTAACTATTTTTATTCTGGGTGGATTTAGAGAGAAGAAATAACTAAAGGTGATAATTCCTTTTTAATATTAATTAGTGTCATGGCTTCACCCCAACCAATAACCAATCACCACATGGCTGACTCCCTCACCAGCAGGATCAGGAAGAGGATGGGAAGGGTAAAAGTCAGAAAATTCATTAATTGAGATAAAGACAGTTAAATAAGGAAAGTAAAAGCTGTGCACACAAGCAAAGCAAAACAAGGAATTAATTCACCACTTCCCATGGGCAGGCAGGTGTTCAGCCACCTCCAGGACAGCAGGGCCCCAACATGTGTAAGTTACTTGAAAGACAAATGCCATCACTCCAAATGTCCCCTGCTTCCTCCTTCTTCCCTCCACTTTATATACTGAGGATGATGATTCCATACTTTATAGAATATCCTTTGGTCAGTTTGGGCCACATGTCCTGGCTGTGTCTCCTCCCAGCTTCCCATTCACCTCCAACCTCCTCGCCAGCATGGTAGCATGAAAAACAGAAAAGGCCTTGGCTCTGTGTAAACGCTGCTCAGCAATAACAACACATCTCTATATTAACCTTGTGTTCAGCACAAATCTAAAATACAGCTCCATACTAGCCGCTGTGAAGAAAATTATCTCTACCCCAGAAACCAACCAAACCCAGTACAATTAGAAATGTGAAAAAAACACGGGGGTAAAAAGCAGTAAATTTGTTCTATTTAAAATATCTTCTAATTACATTTATTAAGGTTATATCTGCTGATTACCAAAATACACATAGGATGAGATCTTAGTGGTATATGATGAAGAGTTTTCCACTCCAGTTCCTTAATAAAAAATAAAAAAGTCTTTACATTCATTGATTACTCCTTCATGGATAAGATAAAAAAATATAATTTGGCATAACATGTTGATTCACTAATTAGAGTTTTTGTTGTTGTTCAGCTGGAATTAAAAATTGTGTATCTTTAAGTATCTGTAACACCTTCAGATGGGATTCAGCTCAGAGACATATAAATTTAGAAGCTCAATTTAGGTTTTGTGCTACGGATGATTTGAGAGACTTGAGACAATCCATGTTATCCAAGGCATTAAAATGAGTCAGACTTCTCAATCTAGATAACCATATTCAGCAGACCTAGTGAGTAAATTCAATGAAGCCTAGAGACCTATTTAGCTTGCTGAATTTAACTTTCCGTTTTATGAAGTTGTACTGCTGTCTAGACTCCAGTGACTATTTTATGTAATGCCCTATTGACTAGATCTCCACTGAGAAAAATGAGAGCTGAGACATAATGACATACAGATGTCTCAGTTTGCAAGCTGAATCTCACCTCTAGAGCAGTACCCAGTTATGTGAACAAAAGCATTCAGAGTGAAGTTCATTTACCTGAACTGTCATAAAACATAAAATCTGATTTTTATCCCAAGAGATCTGAAATGGCACTAAACATATATGTTTAGGCAACTCGATCCTGTCCTTGGGTAATTTTAATTTGTCTTCATATTATACTTTTTTTAATATCCTAAATAATTTATAATTAGTTTATATGAGAGGAGCCCCGAAGAAAAGATACAAGGACTCCCTGAAACAACATCTCAGCCTTGGCCATATTGATCAACATAACTGGTCTACTCTGGCCTCCAATTGGGAGGCCTGGAAACACACCATCTATAACACTGCCGTTTCCTTTGAGAACGCACACAGGATCACTCTCGAGGAGAAAAGACAACGCATAAAGAATTGTGTCTTGCAGAATATACCACCTAAGGAGTCCTTCTACTTTGCCTTTTGCAATCGGTTATGTCTATCTTGCATTGACCTCATAAGCCACCAGCGTGCTTGTAACAAACGTGGACAGAGCCTTCCTGAATCTTTGTTCACGAAGCCTAGCCATGATGATGATATGAAAACCTCAATACCAAAAATACCAATGTATTTTAGCTCTGTTATAATCTATCCTACAGCTTTTCTTTAACCATACTTGTAATATAAGTTTATAAACTAAGGTATGAGATAGGAAGGCTGAGACTCCTACCTAGTTTAGATCTCTTCATCCTATGTTCTGAAGTCTTCACACTATGTTCTATTTATTAACAATGGAGAAAAATGTGCACTTTATTGCATGATTGATCTGATCAATAACTGTGCATTTCAGTGGGAGATCAATCACTTCCTATAATATTTTTCTTTGTTGACTAAAGACTTCTACATTTTTCCACAGATCAAATGTAGTTGTTTACATTAGGCTTCATCAATCCTTCCTGTGCTTGCTAGTCATCAAAAAATATCTGCTACTGACTTCTGCAACTACTCAGCCTCTAGAAAGACAAAAAGGGTCTTTCAGATGTGGTCAAGAATAAGCAGAGGGAAGTGTTGGTTTGACAGATTGAAAATCAGAAAGAATATAAATAAATTATAAAAAAAAAATACAAAAACCAAAAAAAATCACACTAAAAAGTCTAAAAAAAAAACAAACAACCCAAAAAAACCCTGCTAAGTCTTTCTCACTGCCTTAGAGCAATGACAAAATCCTATGCCCTGTCAACTGCTCATATAAATTCAGTCCTTGTGCAGTATCCAATGAAGAATGCAGGACTCCTTCTCTAAAAACTTTTCCTGCCCCTGGGAAAATGTGTTTTTAGTTTATTAAAAATATCAGATCTTTTTTTTTTACTGTCATACATGTTACAAGACAGCCATGTTTGAGTCATTATTGTCTGACTAAGTGGTATCTTGGTTTTAACTGTTACAAAAAAACATTTTTCCGAAACATCTAATTTTGTCAGTAGACAACCTCTTTTACACACAGGGATGAAGTAACTATTTTCATGTTCAACTCTAAATCTTGGTTTTTGAATAGCCAATGAAGAATTTTATCTTGACGCTTTTGCAAAGTACCATGTTCACATACACACTCAAAAGAAATTTTGGAAGCCTTCTTTGTAAACTAGAAAAACATTGCCCTCAATGTAGTCAGACCTCACACCAATGTCTTTCCAGTTTCCTGAGTGAGAGATATGTTTGCTTACACTTTTCTACTTCTGTGTCTACAATGAATTTTGAGGTAATGTCAGTGCTCCTTTGCTATACCTTGAAACCTTATAGGAGGGAACCCTTGCTGAGTAATTCCAGCACTGGAACTATTAGTTCCAGTCATCAGTCAAAAAATTTGTCAAGTGAGTTATTGTAGCCTCATTTCTTATTTTCCAGTGTGTGCAGTTTTGTGTACAGTCCATCCCTGCTATTACTGCTAAATGGACTGATGAATTATTTTGATGTTGTTTTTTTTTTAGTTTCTGAAAACAATATTAGAGGTAAATAGAAATAGATGGTATGGACTGATTTGGATTTTAAATGTCTTAACCAATAGTTTTCAAGGTGCTTATTCGGATAAGACTCAAAGATGAAAATTATGACAGACATATGAATACATAGAGAAACATGGGTGACTACATCGCTGAATTTTTGGGCCAGAGTCCTCTAGGAAGGATATAAAAAGGGATTTTTTTAATTAAGGGCAGAGAATGAACATGATGAAGAAAAATTTCAACAAACTGAAAATAATGGAGACTTTTAAATGAAACTTGTTTACAGCAATTTCCTTCTTCAGCCTTTGACTATCAGAATAAATCTTCATCTGTGATAGAAGAAACTTCACTCCTTGATTGTTGCCTCCAGTCTGCCTTCAAGAAAACTACAGTAACATCTGTTAATGTCAGCAGGAAAGCCTTTTCTATTATAATTGTATTGAGGTAGGATGAAAGTGTGCTAAATCATTATATAAATTACTCATGTCTTGCTGAATGCACTGAGAATTTCAACCTTCACTTAGAGACAATTTGTGGAACGGATGCCTCACCTTTTCTAAAACATTAATGCATCAAATATCTTGCAGAGTAAATATTTTTGAAAGCCTCAGAAGTGCAGATTAGTTTTCTGTAAACTAATAAGCATTGTAATAAATTGATGTATTGTGTTTGATTTCAAGGAATAGAGTTTAGAAACATCTCTCTTCGTTACTTAAGTCATGAAACAAATTGTAACCTGTGTCTTTTTTCCTTGATTCAGACATCTCTAGAGAAAGACAATTTCAGCAAATTAAACACAGTAACTTCATCAACAAATATTAAAATCTTATTCTTCCTGGACTTTCCACAATTATCTTATAATTTTCTTCAGTTATTTTTGTTATATGAAATAATTCAGAATACACTTTCCAGAAACAAATTCTGGGCCCAAAATTTGAAAGCAATTCCTAATGTCAGTTTTGAACTGACTTGAACTAGGCATTCATGCATTATTTGATTCTATTATGTATCTGCACAAACCTAACTCTTGCAGTAAGGTTTCTAATATCATCTACTTTCCCACCTGTAAATAATTTAATAAATGTTCTTCCACATACCACACTTTACAGCATATATGAATTCTTATGTCTGCATGGAAAATTTCACATCAAATTTCTGATGGCTTCCCTGGTGTAATGATAAGATATGAGGCACCGAACATATATGACACTTGTATATCTCTAGTGGGCTAAACCAAATCTTTGGATTTGATCACACCTGAAATAAACAGGTTGAATTCAAAAAATTCTTTCTGAAGCTCTTGCAGCTCAGACTCATTTTCAGTCAGCACATTAGTCAAATCAGACCCCAGAGAGATATCTTGCCACAGTTACAAAAGGAAACTCATTATTATTTCCCATTATAATCTGTTTTTATTACTTTTTAATGATAGTTAACTTAGAATGAGACTCCCAGGATGCTAAATGCTCCTGTATGAGCCAAAAGGGGCAACTCAGATTAGAAGTCCAGCCACAGGTACAGTGTTTTGCTTCTGAAGTCACTCACAGCAGGAACAAGCTGAGCTTGTAGCCAAGGGAAACTGTGTATCTGAAAACTAGTAAGTCCTAAGTATACTTTGCTGTTTCACTGTAAGTATATTAATGTCAGTTTTTGCACTGCAGCACGTTCTTTCACTAAAATCGTCTTAGTTCCCAAATATCAGAGTGGGTCAGGACTGACTAAAATATAAATGTGGTGTTTGTTGCCACTGGGGATCTGGTGCTTTTAAAAGTGATTTAAATTTAATCAAATGAAAAAAATATCTTGTATGAAATTGTGCTGTGCTGTCCTCAAACAGAAAATGTCTTAAAATGAATTAATTATCTTTTATATATCAAAAATGTCCTGAGGGTCCTGGTGGACACCAAACTGATGTGAGACTGCAGTGTGTACCCTTGTGATATGGAAAGCCAACAGACTTCTGAGCAGTTTTAGGAGGAACATTGCCAAAAGGTCAAGGAAGATTCTCCCTCCCTTACCGGTGAGGCCACACTTGGAGTACTGTGTCCAGCTCCGGGATCCCCAGGATGGGAGACATGGAGGTAGTCCAAAGAAGGGCCAAAGGTGATCGTGCATCCATCATGTGAAAGAGTCTGAGAGCTGGAACTGTTCAGTCTGGAAAAGAGGAGGCTCAGGGTGTATAAACAGCTGGTGGCAGTTTGATGAGTCATGCTCATCTCAATGATATCCAGTGAGCCGACAAGTCAATGGTCACATACTGAAACACAGGAGATTCTATATAAATATAAGACAAAAATTTTTACTTTATTCATACAGGTTGCCCAGCGAGGTTATGGATTTACTGTCACAGGAGACTGGAGGGTGACCCAATGGGACACAGCCCTGAGCAACCTGTTCTAGCTGACCCTGTTATAAGCAGGGACCTTGAACTATATGTTCTCCAGAGGCTCCTCCCTAGTTCAACATTTCTACATTTTTATGATTTTCTGTTTTCCTGTACCATTCACAGTGGTAATTGGTAACTCCCCAAAACTGGCAAATATTGATTTCAATGGTTGTGAGTAGGTTAATTTCTTCATTTTCAGAAGGGTAAGTTGAATTTTCATTTCCTCATCTGTACAACTTTTGATGCAGATGTATTCAAAAATTTTGCAGGGCCTGAGACACCACCCAGCAACCTTCACATCCTTCCATTTTGGGAATTTGCTTATTTTTTGAGTATCATTGTGTGTAGTGTATTGTAAACATTACTGAAAACACATCAAGCCATTTTTTCTTCTTGGTAAAGGAGTGGAGGAAGGTGTAGAGGAAAGGATAATTCTTGCATACAATGCCCTTTAGAATATACAGAAAAGTGAACTGGACTCTTAATAGTGTTTAGCACTTTTTGTCTGGCTTTAGCTTCATGTAATGTGCAACAGATATTTTGCCAAAAACATTTCATGGGTTTTACAAACAGTTTCTTCCTTCCAAACCCTGAATTTAACAGTCCTACAGTGTTTTATAACCTCCATTCTATTCATATGGCTTCTCTTTAGCCTAGAAGCAAAAGTCTTAATAATTTTGATTGTTTCTAGCACCTTCTATGAATTCAGAAATTAGGTTTCAGTGGGTTTAGACTAACAGCCACCATTTCCTGATGAACAGTAGGTTCATACAGTTTAAAATACTGATAAGCGAATTTCATGCACACCCTTACTATCAACAAATCATTAAGAATTTCATTAAGAAGTTCATTTTGCATGAAAACAGTCTTGTTCCAGCCATGTCCTAATGGCTGGCAAATCAAGTGGATTAAATATTCAGGATAATTCACTCGATTAAACTTTAAAAATACATTTAGACTTACTTTAGATCATTTTTGTAACTTCTAAAGTAAGATACATACTCTCCTTCAATAGCATTTGAGACTTAATAGGAACAACTGTTGACCAGAAATGAAATTAAATTGTGCAATAAACATTGCACAAAGGAGAACTGCGCCAAAAAATTTTAATAGATTATGAAAGGAAGCAATTTAAATGCGTAGTTGATTTACCGGCGGAAAGATGCCTTCACGTTGACAGAATTTCTGGCAATTCAACTTTTTTTTGGCAGATCTTCAACTTTTCATTACACAGAGGAAGGAAGAACTATCTGTTTCAGTTATATACCCTAGGCTAAGGCCCCGTTTGCACTATTCTAGCAACACAATATTTATCAAAATTGCCTTAAATAGGTAGATAAGTGTTCCTTCTGAAGGGAAAGATTTTCATAGGCCAACCTAACTGTAAACATCTTGGCTAAAAGCTACGTTTTGCAAATAGCTTCTTCTTTCCTTATAAAGAACTTAACAGGTATTTTGTGGTAACACAATGCACTGCTATATGCATCCGTGTTCACAGGGGGTATCAGAGAGGTGGCCATCACACACTTTACTGAGGAAGTTATTAGCGGGCAAAACAGCCTCCAAGGAGCCCTAAACAGCCAGTCAAAGTTTGAACAGCTTTCGATCTACTCTGAAGAGACCCTTAATTGTCTCTATAATAGAAGCGGTGGAAAGCAACTTGGAATTAATTTGATTGTTTCTTTTACTCAGTTGTGCTTTTCAAATTGTTGTCAGATCTCTTTAAAAAAGATTCATTGGTTGCAGCTCTCTACAGTAACTCTGTAATTTGTTTTTCAAATCAGTGTGGGGGAAAAAAAAAACACACCAGAACTTCAGGTTTTTTCCCAGTTTGTTTTTTTTTTTTTTCTTTTAGCTTTATTTTCATCCATTCTTGGAGCAGCCTCATAAAAATTTTCTTAAAAAACAATTATAAAACTATCTACCTTTGTCTATCCAGTTCTTCAGTGGCCCATGACTAGTTCAAGGCTTTACCACAGGGTTACAGATTGCAGGTTGACTTCCTCGAAATCATAGAGATAGTCAGCTCTAAAAGTGTGAAGTGATTTTTTAGTAGCAGCTATGCTACTAAGATAATCATAGATTGTAATTTAGTAGACTTTGAGTAATAGCAATGGAATGTGGTTTAAAAATCTAAAAATTAACTCCCATTCATCTAATTTGGTTACTGGAAGAAAATATAGCTGCATCGACATGATACTGAGCCTACATTAATTAGTGCTGTTGACAGATATGGTTATTAGTTCAGCTACGAAACTGAATTAACACTGATATATCACTTTTAGGAATGAACTTACATGTCCACATGACATTGTGCAAAACTGAGGATGTGTACCAGTTCATCAGTTGTCTAAGAACTTCATTGTCCTGCAGACGACGTGAAAATCTACTCAAAGATTTGAAGGTAAACCATAAACACAACTGAAACTGAGGACAGAATAAATTCAAATACAGAAACCCCTGTGCATGTTTATAGACAGACTATGCAGTCAGAATTTATACAACAGTTATATTATAAAGTGAGAGAAATTAAATGAACAATATATAACTATCAAACATTCTGTACATTTCTAAAATGCTTTCATTGAGAAAAACTCCTGTCTGTACAAAATTGCTCTTGTCTCAGGGGAAAAGACCGATATATTTTCAGGTGAAATGAAAGAATATCTCTTTTTCTATTTCCCAAAAAATGATTTATTTAGAAAAATAAATTGGTCATCTTATACTTACCTTAAGCACTGTATCAACCCAGAACAAACAAACTTTTTGTTCCATAAATTAGAAACTCTCAAATTTTTGGTATATTTACTTCTTATCCACATTTTAGAAAACAGAGAATATGCATAGTTGATGTGCAGTCTTAGGATCAAGTCTACTCTTTGCAAATATACTGAGGCAGAGTAATTTCAGAAACTAATTTCTGTGATACAAGTAAAACAAAGGAAACAGAACGTAATTTTTACTCTCCTAAAAATCTTGACATCTCTATTGTGTCTCTGGTGCATCAAAGGACAAGTATGTGATGTAACTAAGATTTTGAACATGCGTTTAAGAACCAAAGAGAGGAATTTGTAGCCCTTTTAAAGTGGTACGTGGACAAATCCTCAGAAAGGACCACATATTCATATGCATGTTCATAGCCTACCACAAACACAAGAAGTTTGTCTTGGTGAAGTACTAATTTTTTTTTCTATGTAAAAATTTTACCTTAGGCAAAACAACACAAAATGTAATGCGTTCTCCACAAACCAGGATAATGCTTAGTTTTGCTTTGGTTTTATTTTCTTTGTTTCCAACAAGAATTATAAAGAAAGATAACATTCAACTTTGGAGCAATGTGAAGAATTTGTCTCATTAAATTAGAGAAAGACTACCTACCACCTGTGATTCTGTAATTATACCTGAAACAGCAGGAAAATCTGCTACTACTCATTGAACCTTGCTACTGAGGGAAGTTGAATAGATCATTCATTCCACGGTTCAGGAGAGTCATTTCAAATCTGTGTACCACATGTAAAATTAGTTCTGACCTTGTCAACCTCAAGCATCTCCTTCGGATATGGATCATTAAATTCAATCTTTAACAATCCAGGGAAAAAAGCTAAAAAAATTCGAGTTCCCTATATTTCATTCTATGATCTCTAATTTAAACTATATATTGGCTTTGATTTTCCAATTGGAACCATCATTTATATCCTTGACGTATGAAAGTTGGGATTGGTATCTTTCTGAAGAAAATAACTTCCTCAAAACAAAGGCTAATCAATTAATCTAGTCCGCGCCTAATCTTTATCTTTACAACAGCTCATGCAATGAGGCAAACTTGTAAGAGTCTGATATAGTGGTATAAGTCAGTGCCTGTACCACCTAGATTTTTCATTTCATGCTCACAGTATGTCAGGGAGTGCTTGCCAACTCTACTATATCTTCCTCTTCTTTAACATATTAGGACCATCTATTTGCAGAGACATGAGTGGGCCTCTACAGTCTACTGATAAAAAACAAAAAAGAAGCAAATTTGAGCACGTAATATTGTGCATGGTGTTCACTCTCTTTCTATGCGGTGATTCCAAATAGCAAAGTTCAAGATTGTAAAAGAGCTTTCCAACCCTCAGCTGTATGACCAACTCATGATGTTTGGGTTTTAGCAAAAAGACAGGTCTCTTTTTACTCGTAGGGGAAGGTAGGGCAAGTATCCCTCTTCTCTATTTTCATCACGAAAAGTTAGCTACAGGTTGAAGTTAGTTGTGTGGGCTCTGGTCTCTGCTGAAAAACAGGTACTGCCAAGAGAAAAGTCTCCCAAGAGAAAGACTCTTACCATCTTGAGATAGGTACCTATGACGCTCAGGATAAACAACTATCTGAAGCAGCCAGTCTCTCCTTATAAACGGTAAAGAGAAATTAGATTTGAGCAAGATATCCAGTTTTAGGTCAGCTAAATTTATGTGGATCTTACCAGAGAGGCTTTAAGGAGATACACTGACCCAAAGAGATGTAAACATCAAATAATTTCAGTATAACTCAAAAAATACAGCATTGTCCAAACAACTGGTAAAAAACTGCTCTTATGGCTTCAGTGATTAATGACAGGAAAAAGTCCAGTAGAATATAGAATAAAATATATAGAAAAGAAGCTAATTTATCTGCTTCTATCCTACTCTCTGCTGCACAGTCCTGGTAGAATTTCTGCAGCTGCACATTTCACTAGGCCAATGTGTTTCTGTTTCAGCATGCTAAGCCAAGACATTTTTACATTTTTTTCTGAGAACATACTGCAACACTGGTGGTTAACCTCTTTGGCATATCTTCCTGTGCAAACACTTTACAGTCTGCTATGGGCACCTAAATCCATTTGCTCCAATAGTTCAAGCCCACGTGTTCCAGAACTCTAATAAATATTTTTCATCATCTTTCATTCACATACACACACACAAAGAGGGTGGGAAAAGAATATAAAATTCCAACTCCCAAACATGGTATTTTCAACAATAACTAGATAACTCCCCTACAGTATTGCACTCTTATCATGAACAAGTTCTGTGGAGCAATTGTAATATATTCGGTGATAGATTATGGACAGCCCCTAAGGACTACATTACAAAGTCACACCTCCCTCTATGTCCTGAGAATGGGAGACTTTGTGATATCAATAGTATTTTTTGAAGGTCTAAGCTAAGACCCTCAGCAGTAAATTGCGTGTTCAGTTGACTTATCTAGCATCTGACCTTTACACCAGCACAAACTCTGACTTTCCATGGACTTGGAGCAGAGTGAATGTAGTTGGCCCCTTTCTGAAGGAGACAGGAGGTTCAGGTTGATTTGTCTGTGTCAAACTAACAAGACATACAATTTCAAACATTCGCCTTTTTTTGCAATGCATAACTGGAAGTTTGGGGGTTTTTCACTAGTAAGGGAACAGAATTTCTATTAATTTTTTGTAAAAAGTAAATTCTACAGAATTTTAAAAAAATCTATTCATTTGAGTAAAGAAATACTTCTAAAGCTGAAATTATTAATAGTCTTGGTTGATAATTATAACCACAGACAACCAAAAAAAACAGTTAGGTAACATTTGAAAAATGAGAGGGTCAATTTTAGCAAGTACTAAATGCAATTTAAAATTTGAAAAATACAGTATTTGGCTCTGCGTCAGTGGGGCTGGAAGAATCATTTTATCATAAGTTTCTACCCTCCCAATGAGAGCATATTGATTTGTTCTATCATAAATCAAAACTCCTGCTGGGCTATGAATGAAAGACCTGTAAGGTTTTGGCCTTTAAAAGTGATTGGGAGCGTAAAGGAAAGAATCTGAGACTTTGCATGAAGGGAGGTAGAGAGTCATACTGGCCAATAAACACATAGAGCAGAACTAACAACTAGCGTAAGAGAGCATAAACAAGTAAAATTGTATTCATTTATGCCAGCATTTCATCTCACCCTTCAAGATGAAACTGAAGGGAAAAACCTGACTCACCTACCTCAGTCACATAACATCACAGATAATAGTATCAGACGGTCTCTCACGTATTTATCAAGACATCTCCAACACATGGACATGTAGAAGTGTTGACCTTGAAATTGTAAAAGCTTTGATCCACAAACTGCTCTTCATGGGAATGTAGTATATTTGAGAGGGGTGTCCAGCAAAATTTAAACATAAGTGAATAATTTATTACAAAGTATAAGTAGGATAACATGACAAGGATAAGAACAATGCCTTTAAAATTAATACTCCTCTGCCCATATTTTAAAAGGGAAGCATTAACCTTTTCAAAAGCATATTGGTTAACCTTTACTCTCATCTATGACTTTATAGTGCTAAATTATTGTCACACATTTAATAATTGTATCTTGTTCTTTGGTCCTTAGATTCTAGCTAGGCCCTAATATAGAACATAAGATTGAAATCCTCTGTTATACAAAAAGAACATCAGACAGAGATTAGGTCATTTTCATCACAGAAAATTTGTAATTTAACTAAAAATGACTAAGGCTGATCAACCCCTTGTGTCTTCCAGGTTTGCTACTGCTTCAGTGGGGGTGCAACACTTTCTTGTTACCTCCATCCACTTTGACTTTCAAAACATTTTCAGGAAAACAAATTTTTTTTTATGTCATAAGTACAATTAGATGTTCATTTTTCTTCCCAGGTTATAGTCCTTAATGAGTAATAAAGTATGTGGGGGTTTTTTTGGGTTTTTTTGGTTAGTTGGTTTTTGTTCCAGCAAAGTCTTTTTCAATTAGTACAGAAAGTACCAGATTTTGGGGCTGGCTGGCAATTTTCAGATTAAAAGGTTGACTTACATAAACAAGGCCAAAAAAACTGCATGTATTCTTAAGATTTCATGATGGAATTTTCACTTTGTGCAATGAGATACAGAGACCGCTGTTGGAGAACATGGTAAAAGAAATTATTAAATATCGTGTATGATAAAGAGGAATTTAAACAACAACAGATATAGAGAAGGGTGATATCCAGGAAAAAAAGATCAGAAAGGTAGAGCTTACCATATGAAAATACTAAAATGAGCAAGATTTATTTTATCTGGCAAAATCAAAACTGAGAGGGGTTATGATTATTTTCTATATATAAGTAAATGGCAAAAAGAGAGAGAGAGAAGAAACAAGAGACACAGGCAGTTATGGTTGCACATAGGATTATTTTGGAATTGGAATTAGATCTCTAATTAGACCTCTAAGCAGAAGAGTCTCTGAACTTTAACCAGAAGAGAAGTTCAGGATCAGCTTTGGCTCATATAGGTCCTGGAACAATTTTGAGAGAGCTTGATTAAATGCAATCAAAATGCATTATTACATAGATTTCATTTGCAAGATGACATTGCTGCTTGAGTTTGAAATTGATGATGTACAGAGTTTCCATCTAGCATACATAAATTTAAGTTTTTGTTTAGGATGTGTTGCCTACTGAGATCAGCCTCTAGGATCCAGTATGTTCCTTCCTGAAAATGGTGCTATTAAAAAATTTTGATTTCTAAAACATTTCAATTAATTTTCATGGGGATAGACTTCCCCACTCCAAATGGATCTGACAATAACCATCCAGACAACTTTTCTTAAAATTTGTGAGAATGCTGCTATTTTGTCATTCTATTACATTTTAGGTGTGTATCTTAACTACCTCACTGTAGTCTCAGTATTCATTTATCATCAAGTGATGAGGTCTACACTAAGGTACAAGCATGATGTGCCTATGAAACTAGTCTCCTCATTATCCAGAGTGAAAGACCTATTGGAGCATCCCTTGATTCCTTCTCTGCTGATATTTTGGTCATTACCCAGATGCCATTTCAACCTACTGTACCTTTGCAGTATTAAATAAATAAAATATTTCCAAGAAGAGGAACTGGAATTCCTCTTTGAAATCAAAGGTTTGCACGGGATTGAAGCATGACCCTGAGAGATCTTAATTTTGCTAACAGACTATTCCATGGGGTGATAACATTCACTATCACGTCCCTATGACTATGCTTTGGCAAATGACAATTATCATTATTCAGATGGATTCAGCCTTGCAATGCAATCTGTAGTAAAAGTTGATTGAACTACTTTCAAGTTCAGCTATCATCAATAAAATGTTTCAACTTGTTCAGTTTAATATTCTTATCTTCAACTATATTTTAAAGGGCTTCCAAAGACAGCTCACTTATATTTTTATCTCTAACATTAAGAATCTTCATTGTGTTAGAGAGACATCCTTCCCCAAATGCTTAAAAATGAGTATCTTAATTAGTAGGTTCCAGTAGAATTTTTTTCTGTCAGTATTTTTTCTCCCATATTCGCAATGTTTCAGTTATTGGGATTCTGCTTGTAATGCATGACAAGGACAATTGTGAAGGGTTCATGGACAAATATGCCCTCTAAGTGTACTTTTCAGATTCTGAGTTTGTCATTCTGGTGGGCAATTTCAGAACAGAATTGAGAACCAAAATAAAATATTAAAGCACATTAAAGTTTCCTTTGACACATTAACCTTTATGACAGGCAAAATGAAAAACTCTGCATTTCGATCAAGGAGCTGTATGAAATCAGCCAATAGGGAATGTGAAACCCAGAGAATTATCCTAAGTTAGCACATCCACCCTCCAAAACCTAGGCAAATCACTGTTGCAAGTTTTGCTCTGGAGAGTAGAGCACCCAAAATTAATTTCTGGGTGTAACCATCTGAAAGTATTCTTTCTTGAAAAAGGTACTAGGCGCTCATTCTTTTTAATAAAAGATGCTAAGGGACCTAATGATCACTGTGAAACTGAAGTGATGAAGCCTTTTCTCCAAAAGTGAGCTTTCGTTTCTTTCTCTGAATGAAGAATGTCAGTCTGTGTTTCTTCCTTTCCAGGTGATTCTGCAGTGCAGTGCCTATAGCTCTGAAACATGTCAGGATTCCTAGATTTCCAGTGCCTCCTCCTAAAACTTAGCTTTTCTCACTATTAACATTGTTTTGAAAAATATTATAAAGGAGGCACTAGCCTATCCTTTACCAGATGAGTGAACAAACCACAGGTTTCTTCTACTCTACATTACACATTAGGTCAGAAAAAAAAAAAGGCTAAAAATGGAAATCATCTAGCACAGATATACCTTAATTACACATCGTTATACCAAGGACTTGATTCAGTTAGGCACACTTTGGTTCTTAGTACCATTTGAATCATTCTCACGTATCTTAGATTCTGAAATGGAGCTGGTACACATATAGTACCATAGGATGGGTAGGAAACCCAGGCCTACAGGAGAGTACCTGAAGGCCAGGTAGAATATCATAAGATTGTTCAAATGGCACTGAAACTGCATGTGAAGGCAGCTGAATCAAGCTCTGAGTCTCATTCTGGGAAATTTCTTTGTCATCAATATGCTGCAATCCAAGAAAATGACAGGCACCCTGTAAGCTGCTTTCAGATTTGTGATGGGGAACCTGATAATACACCATCTCTTCATCTGAGACAGGTGATGAAGAGATCAGGGAAAAAATTAGATGGAAGAAGAGGGAACTGAGATAATGTGGTGGGTTTGGAGAGGGTACAGAGAGGGGTAGAAGATTCAGAGAAGGAAAGCAAACTCCACTATTGCTCACAATAAGAAAATACAGAAAGGTGAATTTTTTTTTCAGGGAGGTCAAAATCAACACATAAATTCATAAGGACAGACAGCGTCAGATTGAATGTTGATAGCAGCAGCACAGCTGCTCCCACTCATCTGATAACATAGCTCTAGAAGATACCAGTGAAACAGCTGCCATCGGTTTAGTCACTCACTGTTCTTTTTCCTTGCTTCTTAAACTCATTATGTTATTCTTGGGATGATTTTTTAATCCAGATTGTGATGTACATCATTTATATTCATATCACTATAGACTCTTCTGCCTTTTCTAGAGACAGTAGGAATGTACCTTGATGTTCTAGAAGCAGTTTTAGGAAGAATTTTTTGAGTTTACCCATAGTGGAAACACGTAGAATGTATGCCACTCTTGGGATAAGAGTCACAACATTAAAAAAAAAAAAAAGCGTGTCTGAAAAACACACTGATATCTGTTTCACCATGCAGACCATTTCTCAAAGCAGAGTTCTCTAGGCATTCTGTTCCCCCAACAAGCTTTAGGTATACTTGAAGAAGTACAATTGTTACTTTTTTTTTTCTTCTTAATTCAGTAGGAATAAGTGAGGAATGTGATGCACCAATGAAGGATAGAACTGAAAATGTAAATCCCAGGGACACTCTGCAATTCGTATCTCACTGGACAATCGATGTATTACTAATGGGAGCAGATCTTAGAGGAGGTAACACTGTCACATTATCAACATTCCAACTGTCTTTAAAAGCAAAAACTTTGGAAGTACAAGCATTACCAACAAGTCAGCGTTAACAGGACTTAGAACACAACATTTTACTCTCTCTTCTACCTTGAAAATATGTACCACCTTCAAATTCCTTGCCTTGAAGCTCTGAATAACTCTGTCTACATATTGTTTTCAATTCTCCTTTTTGTCTTTTCCAGGGCTGTAAAATTGCCTTCTCTCCCAAGCTGGAAGTACTCTTTATTTGAATGATTTTCTGTTCCCTTCTCCTCCTTTTATCTTTATATAATCTTACTTTCAACCCGCCTGCCTTATTTACAAGTTTCTTCATCTTTTATACATCAAACAGTTTCCATTCCACACTTTGCTGCCTCTATTTTACACCTATGCATAGCACAAAGTACTTTTACAGCAATAGACCACCAGGTACAATCGACTGTCCATTACCTGCGGGCAGTGCATCCATTTTGCAGAAAAAACCCATGCTATGATGACAAAGGTTCCAAGACTGGCTCCAGGAGGAACAGTACATGAAAAAAGATGCATTGCTTCCAAAGATAGCTCAGTACATGTTCGCCTGGTTTTGGACACCGAGCTAAAAAGCCCTGACGGACTTGAGCTGGCTACTCACAGTAATTCTTGCTTGTCTGTAACACACTCTCAAACACACATTGTACTACCTATGTCATGCAAGATCTCTCATCCCTCACTCTGGAAAATGAATAGGACAGTGTGATGTTTGGATCTTCTGTGCATATCTAACCATATCTTATCTATAAAGAAAGGCATGCATGATATATGTGGTGCATGTTTTCTTAAATTTGCATTGAGATGGAGACAAACCAAATAATCTTGTAGGCATTTTCCACTGCAACAGACTGAAGTCTGTAACTGAAAAGCGGGAAAACATTTAGATACTTTGAGAGGAATTATATTTTCCTCATGTAAAATCAAAAAAAATCAAAGTTTTCTGGAGGTTTTTGTATTTTCATATCAAAATACAAAGACAGTACTCTAATTGCAAAGAGTGAATCACACCCAAAATATTTTACTGTGTGCATATCTCTCGGGCACAGTTTAGCTTGGGACTTTTCTTATGGAAATATGTTAGTTTTGAAACATGCTGGCATGAAATATAACTGCATTTTAGTTCTGAGATTAGGATCTTTTAAATCCTGAAGATCCAAAAGATCATCATGACAGATTTATAAGACAGAAACTCTGAAGGAAATTTATCAAACATACTTAAACAGACTTTGAATTACCTGCTGGCTAATTAGAAATGGCTCCAAAGCTAGCCACTGTAAAAGGCTTCTCAGTAAATTGTTTTCAAACCCTAGGGCAGGTTGTAGTCATTATGTTTTCTTTACACTCTACACAAGATGGTCTTTGTTTAGTAGCCTGCATGTTACATGTATCCTTTCACGTTTTCCTAATGTTTCTATTTATTTATTTATTTATTTAAATTTTTGATACAGTACTATTCCATTATTTGGCCATGTGGACATTGTTAGAATGTATTCTATCTCTCTTTTTACTGTTCCCTATCTAAAAAGTTAGTATTTCAGCTTCTTCGGGGGGAGAGGTAAAAAATGAAAAAAAAATATGAAAGAGAGAAAGAAATACAAGGAAAAAGAAAAAGACAAATGGAGAGACAAAGGGGGGAGTGTGAGTGAAAGACAAAACACAAGATGAGAAAGACAAATACAGATCTACAAATCCACAGAACAGAAGACTGTATCGAAAAGGAAACAAATACACAGAAGATTGAAAATATAGCTGTGTATATGCTGCTGACATTCCTGAAACTGTTTAGTAAGCTTACATCTCTTTAAATTTTAGTAAGTGTTTAAGCATTTGAAAGGCTAATTCATTGCAAAAGAAATGTACAAAGCACCCAACAAGTTCTTTTGCTAAATAACCATTTCTTGGCATGCTAAAAAGGTGACCCACTGTATACTGAAGCCCTCTCATTTACACTTGTCTTTTAGTAAGTTCCAGATGTGAACAAGATGAGAATCTGACTGGATATGAACAGAAAGTCCTCCTTTTTTTTTTCGGTTGGCACCACATCTATAGACCAAGTCAGAATACACTCTTTACTCTTTTGGTGAATTCCCTTATCCCAGTTTTTCATAATCTTTCTCTCACTCTGCCCTAAGCTTTCTCAATAAGTCTTTGCTTGTGCTCATGTACTCACAATGGAATCACTGCTGGAGAGAGGCACAATTGTTCAGATCCGACCTGCATTTGAACTAAGACCATCCAAAACTGCTTCATTTCTCTGAATTTTATTCCAAGTGAAGTTCAACACCATTCAGTCTTAATTTTGGGAGTAAACCTTACTCTAGAGGGAATTGTCACATTTTAATAACTGTTAGATATATTTTAACTCATTCCAGTAATATGCAAAGCTGTTTAGGAATAAAAGCATGTTTCCATTAAGCCTGTAAAACCATAGCATGCTGATCAACTACTGTTGTATCAAACATGAGCCTTGCCAGGTAAATTAGAAATGTCATCTTTAGAATAATTCCTTAAAATACAATATATATCAGCCCTTAAAATCAAAGGGTTTGTGCATCTTATCATTGATATCTCATGGATATATCCTTTTTTTCATACAAATTTTCCAGTTAGTTATGAGCACATCTGAAACAGATGTTACATCTCTCTAAAAAAAATCCCTAATTATCATTAAAGAAATTTAAAGTACAGCTAAGCATGAGGGAACATCTTGCAACATCAACTATGAAAAAGTTTGCAAATCTGTGACATCATAAACTACAAATTATTTCCACACTTAGGAAAATATTATAATTTATTAGGGTCTTTCCAATGTATGGAAATTTTTCCACTAGTGAGGCAACTGTAATTCAGGAAAGGTGGGTCCAAAATGAATTATTAAGGTAATTTCTTCAAGAATGAATATAAATATTTTCCACATTTCACTACACCAGCCACAGTATATACATGAATATGCATCTTAAATGTTGACATTCATGGGATCTGTGCGTACGTAATAGCTATCCTATCTATTTTAGGAATTTTGAAGGCACATGCTGCTTTAGTATTTACCTTTCATATTTAGGTAAGTTTAAGGACTAAAAAAACCTTAATATATGTCTTCCATCTTTGTTAGCACAGAAAATTGAAAACTGTATGCAAAGACTTTGGTAAGTGCCATGACAAATCAATGTTGGTATATTCTGAATGTTTACATTATTAAAGATAAATACCAAAGAGAAATGGGTGGACCTGGAGCATTCCACAATGATTTATGTTTGCATTAAGAATCATGCTAATTAATATTTTATGAGGCTTAATCTTGACCCTAGGGTTTTATAGACCTGGGTAAAACCACAATACCAGAATATTTCTTTTTAGGACTTGTTCCCCTAAATAAAAAGACTAGTAATAATGCCAGAAAGACATAAGCTGCAGTATCTTTATTACGATTACTATTTTCTTTTTCATCTATAACTGTGTTGGTTGGCCTGGTTACAAGTTCTAGCCTGTGCTGTGGTTTCTTGGCATTTCCCCCGTCTTACCTTTCCTCAATGGGCCAGCAAACTCAGTTTGACTGTTCATGGGCAGGCAAAATTACATGTTCAGTTGAAATGACTCATTGGGGAGAATACAATAGCACAAGCACAGAGATGAGGCAACAATAGTGAGTTTAGCCACACAGTTTGATCCAGAGGAAGATATATGAAGAGATCTAACTGTCTTGCCTCATCCTATCTGCTTTCAGTGGATAAGTTTCATTTAGACTTCTACAGAACAGAGCATAGTGTTCATGCACAGCAGTCAGTATATTTAGGTTTTATAAAGTAGAAAATACTAGTCAAATAGCTGAGAGTTACCTCTTAAAAATCTATTTTCTTCATGAACAATCATCCCAAAGTCTTGATGAAAGTATATTTAAACACAGTCACTTGCTCAAAGCTCAAGTTAAATATCCAAACTCATTGATTATGTTTTACAAATAAGTTAACTATGCCCTGGACCATCTGTTTGCACCCAGCTGAACTGGGAAACAACAGCCTGTCTCCATACAAATCAACTCCCACCCTCCCATACAGGAAATCCTCATCAAAAGTGTCTTCAGAGAATGATCTCTGCCTATATTCACTCCTGAGCCATGATCAGGAATTTTTCCGGGACATCTTCATTCAACTTATGCCAAAACTGTGCCTGGTGACAGTACTAACAATTAAAAAGTACAGAAATTTGATTTCCTTTCCACCACAAACAAAGCACAGGCAAAATGGAGGTCTTTTCCAGAAAGGTACAAAAAGCAGAAAAGAGGTCCATGGTGTGCCTAAACCGGAAGTCAAGTGCATGCCCCAGTATGCTGTCCAGTTGTGGTATCCCAGCGCCAACTATTGTCCCTGCTGCAGTGCTTGATGGCTCTTTCCTGTGCATGCACAGACATTTTCTCTCTCTAGCAAAAAAAATGTTGTGAGAGGAGTAGAGAAGATGCACAAAAATAGAGGTCTAGTATTAGAAAACTTGAAAACATGTAGGAAAATAAGTCTTTGAAAAAAAAAAAACAAAAAAAGAAAAATTTGGCAAGGGGTGAAACAGAATAGTTTTTACTTTTTTTTTTCGTTCTCTAAAAATCTAAACACACAATCCATGAACCTGCAGTAATAGCAGCTTTGTGGATTTTCCAGACAATCAGGCAGCAAAAAGTCACCTGATCCATCTGTGAGACCTGGTGAGAACCAGCAAATATAATAGGCTGCAAAACACCTGAAACTGCTGGCATTGCAAACACTTCCTGCCTAATTCTGTTGGACAACAGACACAAAGCCGACCCTGTAATTACATCCCACCCCAATCTACATTTGCAGTCGTGTAATTAATACTTCCTCTGTAAAGCAATGGAATAATTTAGAGAGCGGATTTTCAACCTTAGTCTGGGAAAACTGAGAGAGTGTGAGCTCTGCTTGGGCATTTTAGCTACAGGGAAATGCTTTTCTGCTTCCATTTGCTCACAGAAACTGTAATTAGATGCTCAGAGCTCTCTTTGTGCTAGGGGAGAAGAAAATGATACTTCCTTCCTGTTTAAAAGCCACAGGCAAGAGTGGGTGAGAGGAGCTTTTACTTATTCAGAGGACTTTATGAGAGTGATAAATGTAGATGGCCCTGCAGACTCAGCCAGCTGAGAAAGTGTTGTGTTATCCCACACAGGGAAACATTTAGCTTGTTGTTGTGTCATTAAAATGTTTCTTCTCATAAATCATTGTGGTTTTACAGTAGGCATAACAAAATCCCATATAGTTACGATACAGAAAACAAATACTTTTCTGTTTCTTATCATGCTACCCCCCAATAAACTTTCACAGAGTTGATTTTTTATCTGCTCCAGATTTTCCTCTCTCTCAGTATATTGCATACAAAAGGTGAAAAAATCATGATGGTGAGGCATCTAGGATGCTTCAAAAAGAAAAATTAAACATAAAGAAATGTGAAAGTCAGCAGTACTGGAATTGAAGAGCAAGGTAAGGATCATAATTTTGGTCTTAGGTATTGCAATTTCATCTCGCTCCCGTTTTAGGTGGAGAGTAACTGGCCCAAGAATACGTCCTAGCAAACAATGACTTACAGAGAGTCTCACTTCTATTTTTACACTATAGCAAAGTAGCACTTGCTTTAGCACAGAGGTTACCTGCTCAAGCAATTACCTTCTCAGTGTGGGGGAAGGCTGGATTATAATTAGAACTTCATTCATGGCTAGGCTTCGCGAACGAAGATTTGGGGAGGGCTCTACCCATATTTGTTACAAGCGCGCTGGTGGCTAAAAAGGCCAATCTGAGACAGGCATATCCAGCTGCAAAAGGCACAGCAGAAAGACTCCTTAGGTGACATATTCTGCAAGACACGATTCTTTCTGCATTGTCTTTTCTCCTCAAGGGTGATCCTGTGTGCTTTCTCAAAGGCATCAGCAGCGTTATAGATGGTGCGTCTCCAGGCCTCCCGATTGGAGGCCAGAGTAGACCAGTTATGTTGATCAATATGGTCAAGGCTGAGATGTTGTTTCAGAGAGTCCTTGCATCTTCTCTTTGGGGCTCCTCTCTTGTGGTAGCCGGTGGCAAGTTCACCATAAAGCAAGATCTTAGGGAGATGGTGAAGAACAAGGACTGGTTTGATGAAAACAATCAAGAACTTCATAGTTCATTCAAAAAAACCCCCCAAAAAACCAAAAAAAAAACCAAACCCACCCCAAACCAACCAACCAACCAAACAAATGAAAAACAAGAAAACCCCAACTTTAAATACATAGAGAGTTGTCCCTAGTATGATTTCCTTCATGTTTTTATGTGCTTTGGGAACAATGTCATCCATGCAATATCAAGAAGGTATGACTGACAGCTGTCCTCTCTTTCCATAGGGACACAGGGGAGGCACAGCTGAATTCAGGCTTTCCAATGCAAGGGCAACGAAAAGCTGCTGAGAGGTTCTTGAAGCTCTCTAGGCTTCAAGTCATTCCTGAAGTAAAAATACAATCTTTATCTTTTCAAACATACAAAGTTTTCCGCATCATAAGTAGTTAAGGGTACAACCCAATACTTCACAGTAGCCCATACAGTGCAACTTCAAGGGGATTCAGGCATCTAAGCCCCAGATCACTCTCCAAAAATCCTTGGCCAAGATCCCAAGGAGCACTTACTCCAAAGCCTAAGTATCCTGTTATTGCACATACCTGAAGAGGATACATTTTTTGCTGATCCAAAGAGTTGAGTGCCTACCCAGCTCTTTGAATTTACAAACTAGTCAGGTCTTTACCACTGAAAGGACACAATTCTCTCCATGTTAATACCATAGCCAACACTTACCCAAAGAACTGTACTGATTTTAAAACCTAGCCAGGAAAGGATGTGGTTCCTACTGTTATAATATTAACTTTCTGATGAAAGCAGAAGGTCTGGATTCAAATATCTCCTCAGCCTGCAGGTATTTGATTCAGTATGCACTCTACACACAAAGCCATGCAGTAGTCAGGAGAGGAGATGTGATATACCTGTTCAAATGAAACCGTATATCTCTGCTGTCAGCAATGAAAAAATAACTGAGTAAGAGGGATATTAGGTAAGAGCAATCTGACTCTGTAGCTTATTGATTAGATCACTCTCCTGCAACTGATTCCTGAAAGCAAAGCAAAACACAGAAAAAGGTGTTGAACTTTGCATCACACACCTGTTGCCTCACTCAACAGTTTAAATCTGTACTTTCATAACTATAAGAGGAGACAAAAGACTCCTATTTCTTCACTTGCATTTGGCTGAAATTCTAAATGTTTTTAGTGATATCATTCATTCAAGAGAAATAATTCTACTGATTTAAAATTACTTTTCTGGCCTAAATTAAGGGCCATGCCTTGTGGAAATTATTGTATCAGAAGAAACTGCCTACAGGAAATTTGCATTACTCAACAGTTACTTCAAATATCAGTAACCTAGTATCTCTGTGTTCATAATCCTGTTTTTTAAAAAATGGATACAAAACCCCCTTTCTATTTCTCCTGCTTGGTAATAGGATATGCTTGAAAAAGTAGTATTTCTTTATGTAATTCAACATAAATTTTAAATATGCAGACAGGTAACAAAGTATTTGTAAAGTAATAAGTAGCACAGGTTTTCTGCATCACTTCACCATATTAACATTTGAAATCAAGGCATTCACCTTCAATCTACTTAAATTCTGAATGGATTTTTCGTAGTAGACTCAGTATTACCACCTTCATATCTCTGTTAGTGAGGTCATTTTAATATTTAATTTTTAAAAATAAGCATCTGAAACAACAAATATAACCTGGTTTGGAGTTTTTGCTCAAAATGGTTTGAAAAATATGTTTGCAAAAGTTTCAATGAGATTTGACTAATAGTATATTTTAAGGCTGGCAAAAAAAGATTGGACTCTGAAGCCTCAACAAGATAGGACAGAACTTTTGGCCATCATATCAGTGTTAATATTTCTTTCCTCTTTCATTGGCCTTCCCCTCCTCCTTCCTTTCTCATAATTCCATGTGCCGCTCTTGCAATTTTTAACTTTTTGAAGATGTGATCCACTTCTCCGAAACAACCAAGGACATTTTCTTATCAAAGCATAAACACTGTGAAAGTAAAAGCAACTTAACTGTTACTCTCATATTTTTTGAAGGACAGAATATAAGTTAACAAAAAAGAAAACAATTGCATGATCATTCAGTAAGGCATGTGTAAATTTTGCTTGCTTTGTTAATTTAGATTTTTACTTTTCATCTTTACTTCCTAGTCACATATCATATGCAAGCAGCTGATATTTTGCTGAACAAGAAAATAGGAATTCATAAAATGATGCTCAAATCATAGAACACTTTTAATGCTCTGGTAGAGAAAAGATATCAATTATATGTGGTTGAACCATCTGATTGTGAATTCACAGAAGTTGTTGCCATTTAAATGTTTTCAGCATGAAAATTAATAAGCATATTTGCTTCATTGACAATATTTAGGAATTTCTTCCACAAAGTGTTTTTTGAGTTACAGAACAACACACGCAAAGAGAAGATCCTTTCTTCCCTTCTTTTTGCAATGGAGATATTACATAATCAGAATAAAATTGATGAATATTGGGAGAAAGTGTACTTTTAAAGAATATAAAACACAGATTCTCTGAAGTTCAACACTGTGTGTTGGAGCTCTTGTTACCGAATTCATTTATGATATCTGTAACAGGGGAGTGGACATTTAGTCTCTTGATTTCTGTTCCATATAGTGATGCCTTTTTCAAAGGTATGAATTCAGATTAGAATTCTCTAGAACACTACCACTAATCTTGGTTTCCTTTTGTATTAATAACATTAATAGGAGAAGGTCTCTGTCTCTGTTATACTCCGTTTTTACAAAATTTTAGTTTACATGAAGGGAGCAGAGAAAGATGAAAGGAGTGTTCTACAAAATTGTCTTTAAAATTAACATGTTATTGAAAGGTAAAATGGAATAATAATTTAATTTGTGATATGGATATCAATTTTTGAAATCTCTAGATAAGGATAAATATCATAGTGAGGACTACAGACTCACATAGATATTTACCAAGCACAGAAGCCCCCTGTAGCCACTAGAGTAATTGCTCGTGTGGAAAATAAGTATTAGGAAAGTATCACTAATGCAATTTAGCAGCTGAAAGCAGGAAGGAGAGTTAGCACAGGGTAATCATCCAGTTCTCTACATATTACAGTTAGAAAAGCACTAAGAATAATATTTCATGGTATGGGTTATATGCTTGCACTAGGACTGTCTGTGTGGGACAGATGGAGCCTTGCCTTTTGTGAGCAGTTTCATTAGCCTCTTCACTGTACTATTTCACTGCACAAATCTTACTGAAACAGAGGAAACTGTAGAACCACTGAATTTGTTAGAACGGAATACTGCAGATTAATGACACACCAAAAAATATCTCCTCCCAGGTTATTCTTTAGAAAGGCACCAGAGACTAACAAGAGCAAGATAAACTAAAGGAATAATTTGATACAGTTCTCTTCCTTTGAAATAAATAAAAGATTTTGTTATGGTCACACTGAAGTCCGTGAAAATCTGGTAAGAAACATGGGCCCATGTCTGCAGAAGATCTCTACTTCTAAAGGAAGACCAACATCTCTCTGATCCATGGCAAAAGTGTCTCAAATGCACATGCTTCCAGGGTTTTGGTCAATCATCATATGGTTCTGGTGACTGATTTTCCTTATCTGGGGTATCAAAAATACATGGTTCCATTTTAATTTTTTTTGTTAGATTTATGAGAGCTGTATTTCCTCTAGATTTTAATCTTCCTGATCTCGAGTTTGGACTGGATCCAAAGCATTCTTCTAAAGGAAATGTTAGATATACTGATTAAATGGGACAAGTTTAGGTTTTAGTTAATAGTCCAGTAAAGTGGTTAAAGAATCAGGTATTATCAACCTCAAGGCAAAGTTTAGCACTTGGTACCTAGTGTAGTGTGTTCTTACCATGACTCCAGTCATTTGACAGGGACCCAGTTCTCAGTCACAGAAATGTTACTTAGGTTGCTCAGGCTGTTAAATCCATCTGAATGGATCCAAGGCCCTGTACACTAGAAAAATCTATTCAGTTAGGGATCATATGAGATGTCTGCAGGTCTTTTAGTCATCTTATATTTGGCATATTTTCCAAGTACCTTAAAAAAATTAGATGACTTTGTGAGGCAGGTAACTCTATCCCGTACAGGAGATGGGAAGTCTTTGTGAAAAGGAATGTAGTTCCCAAAGAAAATTGTTTCCCTTTGCAGACTCTATCACCCCTGCTGTCTCACCCTTAAACCATCACTTAGGAGGCAAAATTTGAGTACAGAGTCTTGATAGCAACAAATCCTTTTTTCCAAGATCTTTTGCAATCAACAACTTAAAGAAAAAATAGATCTCTGGATTAAGCAGATGATATTAATTAAATTCTTGCCAGTTTATTTTTCATCTGATATTGTGTGCATATGGTCCTCTTAATGCTTAGAGAAAACATTCCTCTCATCAACTGGACTCATCCATCTGGCAACTCATCTCTATCCCGCTACGTGTCCTGTTCAAATGAACATATTCTGCTATTTACATTAGAGCCATTTCCTTGCATGGGCACCAACAGCCATGGACACTGAGAGATCTAGCTGGCACTCCCTCTGCTGGTTGTCAGATTTGCAGTGTGGCTACAAACCACAAAATAACTGGGGAAAAAATTCGACTAACACCTGTAAACCAACACTTCGCTACAACACAGAGGGAACAGTCACAGTGGTCTCAAGGTCAAGGGCAGGACCAGAACAACAAATATATACAGCAAAATATTCATCTGACTATTTTTTTGCAAAAAAATATCCGGGAGGCTGTGCAGAATTCATTGAAATGGAAGGCATTGAAATGGAAAGAGGAAGGCTGTCTTGAATCATAGTGTGGTGAAAAGCAAAGCCACCCAGACTAGAAGAGAAAGAGACCTTTTGAGGGTCAGCCTAGGTGCTCTGAATGGTCTCCTTAAGATGTCTTCACTGACTCTAGAAGGATCACTGAGAAATTGTTAATTTAGGCACATAAATGAGAAACCTAAAATTTAGTGCATGTAGTACATTGAAGTTCAGTACTGAATGGTAGCTCCAAACCAGCTAATAATGCCAGTTTATTTTAATTTTAATTTGCATGTTCTGATCTCTTTCCTTTCTGATTTTAAATCATGACTACAACATTTTTCATTTTCTGTGCATGCACATGATGAGATTGGTGGAATCTGTCATTCCTGAGTTCATGTTTCTCTTTCCAGTATATGCCAAGCTGCAATCCCTGCAGCTTTACAAGACCCAGTCCTTTTAAGGGCAGGCATACCATCTGCAATGCAATCTATTGTGTACTCTGACTCCTATGGATTGTGAAATTACCCATGTTTATGACACTCATAACAGCAGCAGATGAAGCCAAAGTCAGACATGGAATGTAAGGGTGCCAGATGTCCCAATTTTCATGGGACATTCCCACATTTAAATAAAACTCCCACATCCTGTTGACAGAAACCATTGTCCCAAGACCTGCACACGCAGCACCCTCTCCTCTCTTGAACGGTAGGAGCACTATATGTGGCACACCCCCTCCCCAGCACATCCTCCCCCATCCCCCCTGCCATGAGGGTCTCAGATTCCTGCAGCTGCAGCACCTGCATCCAGCGATGGGGAATAAAGGAGATGGGATTTAGGAGGGAGGGGGAAGGGGGCAGCGCAGAAGACAGCAGAGAAGGGTAAAACAGACAGAGAAGGAAGGAAGAGAAGCAGTTTTGGAAGAACAGCAGGAAAAAAGAGAAAGGAAGGAAATATGTGAGGAAATGGAGAGAAACAAAATAAAATTTCTAAAAACAAAAGGAACTGGAATGATTTAACAAAGGCAGGAGAATAAAGGGGAAAAGTGAGAAAGAGAAGATAAAAAGAGCTGAAGGTACGTAAAAAAAAGATCAGAAAAGAGGGAAAAGGAGATGGAAAGATATAAGAATCAAGCAAAAACCAAATGTCAAACAGAAATACAAAGAAGGGAAAATGAGGTAGAAACCCCATCATATCTAAAGCAGTAACTCTCCCCCACACAGGTAACTCATGCAACAAGCCATGCTGTCCCGTTCACTTCTTTCCATTTTTTTGCAGAGACTGCACACAACTTTATGCTGGAGCCATCAGAGTGGGGAGCTGTGAGGGACGCACATGAGAGCACTGAGCAGCCCTACACAGCACAGGAATTGCCATGAACTCCCAAGGCCTCCTTGCAAGCAGCTGCTATTGGAACAGCTATACAGTTTAATGATTTCTCTCCAGATTCTGCTGGATAACAAAAGAGTGAGAGGGGGATTGGATGGGAGGTTAAACCAAAGGTGCAAAGAAAGGCCAGCCAAATTTTCTAGTACATGTTGCATGACCATACAGCCCCTTGTGTTGACATGACTAAATGCAGCTCTTCCCCTGGGGTCCCATAGGTTTCTTTATTGTGTAATAATCATCATTGCCTGACATATTTGAAAACAAATCTTTTGCTTTCTTATTGTCAGTTCAACTGTCTCCCCCCATGAGAATCCCAGGGAGGAGATAGAGTTTGCAGGAGTCCCACCTGCTTTACTTGCCTTTCCAAAGCAAAGGATTTATCCCTGAGAGATATGTGAATTGAGAAAACCCCTCAGCTCTGAACAGAAACTGAATTTCATCTTTGCAGACCTACTACACCTCAGTACAAGGCTGTGAGCCCCACAGATTTAGCAGTTTTCTCCAAACATCCTTATTATAAGAATGCCAGCTGGGCTGTAGAGAACAGCTGTTACTTAGGAGGAATTTCAACTTCTCAGTTCAGTCAGGAGAAAAGAAGATGATGTAGTATGAATAAATGAAAAAGGTGAAGAATAAATTTAATGTTTACTCACTGCTAAATAGGACAAAGAAATTGTTTTGATAGCTATATTCAAGTTCAAAGCTAAGTTTGCACACCCATGAAGTTTGGGACAACTGCATCTGTCCTGTCTACTTGAGGCAAAGATCAAGCATGAACCTTGCTGTACTTTCCCTGTCTCCAAACCTACAAGCCTAAAATTTTCTGACTGGAGAGCAAGATGACTTTCTGCAGACTACAGTATAAGTGAGACCAGTGTGTGGACTCAGATTGCAGAGAAGTTGCAACTCAAAACCAGAATTAGTCCCCAAGATGCAGTAGACATGCCTGCTTATTGTCCACCCTGGCATATGGGAATGGATGGTATGAATTTATAACTTTTAAATTTTTAAAATTTTTATTTTTTTAATTTGTCCTTTTCATGAACCAAGATAGTGGTCTCTTCATCTGTGAATTCTAGCACATGTCTACTTAGCAATTTTTAAAAATCATCTTCCCTCACAAGTTTGGCTAACTCTGTTTGCATGAAAGAAAAGCAATATTAAACGCTTGCAGCCACAAACAGCTACAGTGA
This sequence comes from Manacus candei, assembly GCF_025592945.1. Taxonomy (NCBI): domain Eukaryota; kingdom Metazoa; phylum Chordata; class Aves; order Passeriformes; family Pipridae; genus Manacus; species Manacus candei. The sequence continues at coordinate 11,101,736 of NW_026138062.1, forward strand.
GACTGGACGGAGTAGAGTGCATATAAGAAAAGTCTTTTAATTTTTTTACAGAAAAGAGTCGGATTTTGTGGAAGTAGACAATATGTTTGCACAACATCTTTGAAAAGAGGTCCATTGTGAAACCTCTCAATTTTTTCCACATTTTTTAAGATCCTGCTTGAACTAAGGATACAAGAAAGACTGTGATTTGTTCCAGTTGAATTACTTCACTACACAGGAGAAACACCAAACAGAATGTCTGTGCATTTGAATTGTTAGCTACAACACATCTTGGAGAACCAATGTTCAGCTGATATATACCATTACATTGAAGGAGGAACAGCTTGGCCTGAAGGGAGCGTGGTGTATCTACTCCAGGACGATATAATCCTTGATAAAGTCTTTCTGGGTTTTTTGTTTGGGTAGGTGGGTAGAGTTTTTTTGTGCTTTTCTGTCTAGGAAAAACCCATTTGGCACAGGTTCCCACACCAAACCCAGCACCACAACAAACCAGAACACAAACATGCAACAGAAGAGTAAATGCACTGCACATCTGTGCAGCTCCCAGTGGGGATTCCCCTGGCTGCCCCGTCTTACTGGAACCGACTTCTGGGAACATGCATAAGAGAAACAGTATGTCCCAACACACTGCCTATCCTTTGACTTTATTTTTACCACCGTGGTTAAATTTGACTGATTAGATTTGCTTCAACTCTTTTTCTTAGCAAAGCTGAATGAGGTAGATTTTGTTGTTGAAAAACAAGTTTAGTAAAACCATTACAGAGTTCACCTGCATCTGCAGAACGGCATGTGCACACAGACACCACAGACACACACAATTTTCTGCTGACATCCCTAACAACTGAAAAGCTACCACTGCACTGAAGCATTATTTTCCACAGGACTTTAACCACCTTATCCATCCATGCATTCTGAGTTCGTAAATCTTCAGTCAATTTAGACTACGTTGTTTAAGTTACCAAGCATTCCAGGTTGTTCTTAATTTGCAATCTGTCACTGAGGTTATTTGTCTTTCCAACAGCTTTTTTTTTTGCCATCTACAGCATTTGCTATAATGAATTTCTATTTTATTTAAATCAAATCACCAGCCAGAAACCTTAATCTTAATTTGCCAGTATCAAGTGGCAATGAACTTGGATCTCTGTGACATTGTTTTAGGAACATTTGCATTCCCACTTACAGATTCATTTTGTAATCTGTTGACCATATTTCTGTGTGGTGAACATTGACTCTCCTGAAACAAATTCATTGACTCTCACACGAAACAAATTCAAATATAGAACAAATATAAATTTCTGTCATAATAGCCTGAAAAATCAGGTTTACATGTTCATTAAAAAATTATTTACATTCCTGAAGTATGTTGAGTGTAATTAATTATGTAAATATCCTTTAATTCTTTAGTGGCTGCTTCACCTGTAAGCCTCTTTCTTGGATTCAGTATCAAGATATACTTCTGTGGCTCATAAATTTTCTTATAAAATTTCTCATAAAATATCTCATGAGTTATTAGAACAACACTAACTTTTGTTCAGCATCCTGGAAAGTCTCCTAGTTGTATTCCTTGTCTAAAATCAACATGACTATCTCAAAAAGGTCATCTGCCAATGCCTTTAATACTCTTGGTTACAAGTCCTACAATCTACGGGATCTAGAATTGTTACACTCTTAATTTTGTTAGTTAATGTTTTCTGCAGCTACTGATGAAACAGAATGTATTTCATTAGCATTGCAAGGTATGAACTAATTCTCCTACTTCAAACACAGAATAGAATTTTTTTACTTAATATATCTCATTTTATTATGTGACTGCAAAAGGCTATTTATTAAATATCCTTGTCTTTACTGAATGACTAAGATAATTTCTGTCTCCTACAGAATCTATATCATGGTTGGGGGGGTTTTGAATAAATTAAATAATTTGTCTCATTTCTTTATAAAAATGAAGTGCAATTTTTTTAAAAATTTACAGCTTTAGCTTTTCTTATTCAGCGGCTGTATTCTTAGCTGCAGTCTGCAATGCTTTAGTTGTATTATCTTTATTGATCTGTCCCAAACAACCCATTAATAGTGGGTTTTTTTCCTTCATTATGTCAGGATTTGCTTTCAACTTTGGGAAATTAACTTTCAAAAGACCCATGTATTTTCATCAATGGCCTGCGTCATTCTTTGGTTACATATAATATATGAACCAGATTCCTACTAATTGTGTTAAGAAAATATTTGTTCCTCGTTCAGTGATTAATTCACTATTTTCTATCCTGGTAAGATTCAACACAAAGTAACTTCAGTCAGTCATACTTTTTGTACTGTTTTGTTTCTGTAACTTTCAGGAATTTGTAGAACCATAGAATCCTTTGATTTGGAAGGGACCTTAAAGATCACCTAGTTCTGCCCTCCCTGCCATGGGTAGGGACATCTTTCACTAGACCAGGTTGCTCAAAGGCTCTGGTAACCTGGCCAGGTATTCCTGGAGAGATGCACTAGTGACTTCATGAGACCTCAAGGCTCCCTCCCCAGATGATTCAAATCCCACATAATAATGTAATTGTTCTTTTCACACTGTTTGAGAAACTGATAATGTTATCTAAACTGATGACATAGATAACTACACCAAATCAATACTTAATTTTATGAATTATCAGTGAATACTTTGATTCACAAGCACAGAAAAACTTTCACTTGTTTCAGATTTTGCCAAATCTGTTTTGAAAGTAAGGTTAATAGATAAGAATTATATGCTTTTAGTCTGACAGTGAGGATGTTACTTTATAAGGTTATTACAGGAGTTTGATGCAGAGCTTATTTTCGTTTCAGAATGATCCTTGTAATAAGATAAGTTCAGAAGAGTACATGAAGAAACTACATCACTTTCTTCAGGTATTCAAGTGTTTTCCATTTCAGTCTATATTTTCTCAGAATCCCAGATCAAAAGTGCTTATTCACAACCCAAATAAAATGTTGCTTTAGCCAACAAAAAAAATCAGTTGCCTATGTAACGGTTCAATTTGTAATGAATAGGAAAATTGCGCATTCTGACTCTTCTTCCCACTATCAAGGACTGTTTGGAATTGACAGTTCATGCTGGCAAGTGTTTAAGTCTGTCAGAAATTCCATTAGAAGCAGTGGAACAGTGGTGCAGTCACCAACATACGAGCAAGGACTCTACACACCAGGTTGTATACATAACTAATTTATAAACTTTAGATTATGCATTTACAAAAGATTTGCTTTGTGTCTTTAAGCTGCCTACATCATGTAATATGGTATCTGTTCCCTGAGAAGATGACAGATTTCTAAAACATAAAATAACAAATAGTGAATTATTTTAAGTAAAACTATTTCCGTTGCCTACGTATACATCTAAAAGAATAAACATTTTCCAGACATTCTAACTTATGAAATTTTTTCACATGATTATTCATAAATTACAAATAGAAGATCATGAAAGTGGTCAAATGAAAATAACTGTAAAATTTTCAAACGGACATATTTTAAGTCTTGTGTCTACAACAGTACTGTTTATTTCACATATCAAATCTTGCTTAGAAAATAATTTTTAAAAGCTTATATCTGCTATCACTTCAAAATTCATTGTCATTTCAGAGCATTGAGCATTGTTTTTCAGACTCTCTAAATGTGCTTTTAGATATCTGTACCTTAATTAGGATGCACAAAATTCATCAGAATTACATAAAAACATGTACAAGTAAATAATAAATGGAGTGAGAGCTAAGAGTATGCATGTGGATTGTCATACTTTGCGAGCAAAGACTTGCAGAGCCATTCATCTTCAAAACAAATCCTGCCAAACATGATAAGATCTGTCATACTCCAGCCAAACTGGTAAAATAAATGTAGAAATCAGGAATGTAATGTGATGTGACTAATCCTGAGACACAATACAAGAGAAACGAAGGCTCTCAGTATGGTAAGGAAAAAAATTTTCACGATACACTTAAGGTTGAAGAGGGAAATGCTGAAGAGTTCTGTGCCTATCATGCCTTACAAGGAGTTTTGAAAATGCCATACACATTTCTAGTGTTCTTCACTGAATTTAGAGTTTTTCAATATTTTTTTTTCTTTTTAATTTTAGATGTCTCAATTACAATTTTCTCAACTAGTCACTTCCTGGTTTCAGATTCAGATTTTTTAGAGACCTAACCCTTTTGGCACTGGAGTAGGAAAGCAGATTATTCAAAAACTGCAAAATGTCAATTATTACACTCCTATGAAAGTTTGACCACTAGTGGCACAAATTCACCATCTTGGAAATGCATCCTCCCTGAGCGCAATGTTCAAAAGGCTGCAGTATTATTTAAGCTGGCCTTTAAAATTATGCAAATTCATAGGATGGACAGAGCTGGTTCCTACAGGGCTTGTTAGAGACTGGAAAATCCAGCACACTCTTCTGCCCTGAGGGTCTCCCTGTGGCAGGACACACCTGTGCTGATTTGGGGGTCACAGGAAGGTATTCCATTCCCCAGAGCTCCTCCAGAGGCTACCAAGTCATCTCTGCCTAAAAGTAGATTTATTTTGCTGGCTTTTGTAAATATGACAAAATGAAGAGATTAAAAAAAAAGGAAAAAGGAAAAAACAGGTTTCAGTAAAATTTTTTTTTACTAAACTGCCAGAAAACTTAGTGTATTTCGATATACTCTTTTCTGCAAGAATAACAATGGTTGTGGAAAGACAAAAATTGATTCACTGTGTCAATGGATATCACTTGGAAATAGACAAGTTTTCAGCTGGATCTAATTATAGATATTGGGCCTTGCTTCATTGATACAGAAGAGAGTGTGTTTCAGAAAACATTGTAACTCTTTGTCTTTTTTTCTACTATTGAGTCCAATTGGCTCACAGACAAAACATCCTTAGAAACTTCCTTGATTTTTACAGCTATCTCTACTATTTTATTAAACAATGTTACTCTGTCAAATGAAACTCTCTTCCCCTTGTATGCTTAGGTCAATTTAAATTATTCTATTCATATTATCTTTTATCTTTTATTTAATCACTTAGTAACATTTATAATATATTAACATTATAAGAATATTACTATAGTCACTCCTTTACAGCACTGTGTACTTAGTTGTAAAAGGCTGAGCTATACTGACAACATAGCTTGCAGCTTGTAGTTTCAAATTGAATAGGTTCAAATTCCTAAACAGAGAGACACAAGAATCAGCTGAGAAGGCTAACTCGCAGGATGCAAAATTAAATTGGAGGACTGTTTAACCCAACCTTTATCTCAGCATCAGGTTTTTTTAGCATTACTCTTTTGAAATCGTACTAGTACTGCATTTATTCAATTTTAAATGAAAGAATCAAATGCATTCTCTCTATGCTCTTGAGTTTTCCATCAGGACCTATGAAACAGTCAGTAGGATCTGACAGATCCCATTATTCAAAGTAGTTGAACTCCTTTTTTATCATAGCTGGTCATAAAATTTGGCACAAGTCTATTACTATTAATATTCCTTTATCATTGCACTAATTTTAAACTACAAATCTGCTTTGCATCTATGGAAAAAATGCAGTGTGTGTGCACATCGACTGAGGACATGACCAATTATCAGGGTAATTTATTTTATGAATTTACACTGAATTAAATAAGGAGCACTACCAGCATCTAGAAAGAGTTCCTCCTCCTGAGGCTACGAATCAGCAAGAAAAGGTTTCTTAAACTGGCACGCTGAAAGATCTGGGTTTACAATCTGTTGTTTGAATGTGTTCTGGTTGAAACAGGAACTGACAGCCTGATTGATGGCCCTATTTCTTTCCTTATTGTCACAAATTACTTTCAGAATGCTAGTAATAACACAGTGTTAAGCTTCTATAAAAGGTGCAACTCTCCAGCTGGGCTTTCACCGTGAAGAGTTTTGTGGTATTAGTGGAAATCACTTTGCTGAACGTTTAAATCCTGCATCCTGGAGAACTGTGTGGCGCAAGAGACTGGTAGTGAGAACAGAATAAAGAGCCTTTCACCTCTCTGTTCCTAGCAAAGCCCAGGCTCAGTAAGAACACCAACTGCTACTTCCACACAGAGACTTTTCAGTCCCCTATGTAAAATGAGTTTAGGCTAACCATTTGTTAATTATTACCCTGAAATCTCTTCCAATATTAGTGCTGTAAGTACTCTGAAGAGCACTTCCCAGAGACATGAGGACTGCAAAATTCAGGTTGGGAACAAATAAAGAGGAGGTGATTTTTCAAATATCTCCTTCCCACATGATTCAAAAAGCAACTGGAAAAAAAGGGGTGGTGGGAAATCCATCTAGAGCTATTTAAAACAAAGACAACACCTCCATTCACCCCTGTGTGGTTTTCCTTTCGAAGTATTTATTTCGTATTTTAAAAGACATCTGCCTACAAAAGCCTAGATGAGGAATATAGTGCAGGGTACATTTATGTGATTGCTTGTCATGGTCTTGCCAAGGTGTCTAATGTGTTTCACAACTAACAACAGGATAAATCCTTACTCTGACCCAGTGGGGAAAGTTTTGTGTTATGTTTTTGCCTTATGTTGTAAAGCTGAAAACAGCTAGCTTCTTCACTGTGGACTCAAACTGTGGGTATTACAAAGTCATAATTTTCAGTTTCCTAGAAATTTTAACTTTTTTACCCTTTCTTCATTTTAAGGTAAGTCTCTAGTACCTTCCTCTGGTTTTGAAGACATTGCAGAAAATACAGTAAGTGTTAATTGCATTAGCTTAGTTCAAACATTGTCACAAGCTATGTAGAGGCTGGTTTCTTCAGCTAATTGTAGCTTTCTCTGTGTCACATCCAGGCAGGATATTCTGATGCTAGCCTGAGATGCTTATGAAAACCAAATTCAAGCTTCATTACAGTAGTCAAGTGCACATCAAGTCCTACATTCCTTGCCCCTGCATGACCATGAAAAGAAAGAGAAACACACATTTCATGAAGGAAAGAAGTGCTGTATACATAATCATGGGACCAGGGCTCATCCAGGGATCATCTGTGCCCAGGCAGATGTTCACTGATGCAGGTTACAAAGTCCTGGTAACAGGTTCCTGAATTTTCTTCTCAGGACTCCAAATAAATAAAAAATTTTAGGACTACTGTCACCTTGGCAATTGCTCATGTCGCTGAAGTTATTTCCCTGTTTACTGCCAGTAAATAAAGTGGGTAATCTTCTATCCAAAGATGATTAAAAGCACAGAACAGAAAGGAAGGGAAAGACCTGATTCATCTGTCTAAGTGTAGGTATCTATTCTAAGATACCTTAGGGTATCATGCTGCCTTTCAAGTCTTACATCAGAAGGGCTTGGGTATCCCTCAGGTCCTTTGTGATATCTTCCAAGCATGTGACCGCGTCCCTGGTGCCCCAAGTCCTCTCAAATGTCACCAGATGCCTGAATTCAGGTGTCTGAATTGAGCTATTAAATAGGTAGGATGTGGGTTATGTAGATGGCTACAGTTTCACGAATCTTATTCAAAATAAATTCTGCTTTCAAATCTTGATTTACAAATCTTTCTGCAATCCTGAGGAAATAATTTTCTCTACCTTCAATCTCTGAAATAAAGTATTAATTCTGCTTTATATTCATGAGTGTAAAACAGGATGATTATGGCTGCAGCCTGCTTATCATGCAAATTTTTATAAGGATTTGTGGTTTGTTAGATAAATATGCATCATAAAAAAACTCTTCTATTAAATTTGAATACATTTTAGCAGTTGTATATGACTGACAGTGAAATAATGTTTTTCTGTACAACAGGATATATGTAGATTTGAAAACCTCCAAAGTGCCTGTTTTCACAAAGAACGGATGTCATAGTGGTGAGAAAGACCTGAGAAAGTCATCTTCATCGCAGTCTTGTAGCACATAATATACAACAAGCATACAACACCACAGATTTTTAATGAATGCCTCAGGAGAGGCATCAAACTGAGCACCACTGGATATAACATCTGCAAAATGAAGAAAAGAGTAAGACCTGCCAGCAGCATTATTAACCACACTCCTTGAGTCTTCAAGCAGATGTCATATGTGTTAGAGTAATGTAAATCACAAAACAGTACAGCTTGATTTCCAGTAATGCTACAATCTGATTCTGCATTATTAGGGTATCAATACCAAACTATTTCCAGACATCTCATAATGCCTCAGGAGATCAACTTTTATAGATATCTGTGTAGAAAATATAATTTTGTTGGACATGAGGTCCGCACAGTGTAAAGTACACACTAGGTCTGCAGTAAACAGCATATACCTGACTGTTTTCAAGATATCATAATTATCCTGCAAAAGTAAAGCAAGTCACCATAAAGCAGTAGGAACTTGTATCCTATAAGTTGTGAAACAAAGACAACCAAAAAAACCCCAAAGGTAACAAAGAAAAAACAGTCTAAGGTCTACTGGAAATAATTATGACATACTTTGGGATATAATCAATGAATCAGAAAGTGGGGTTAGTTTCACATAGAAGAAAGCAAAGTTAAGTTTCTACCCTAAAAGTTTTGCAACTTAAAAACCTCATTCTTGTTTGAAATGAAAAGACTGTCAAAACAACATTTTACTATCACCAGGACTCATGTGGAAAAAGAACAGTAACTTTCTAAATTATTAATACTATTTACTTAAATATAAAGCATATTCTATAAATACATCTTAATATATGTACATTTTATCATTTGTAATTATTTATTTGTATTGATTTATGTGCTTAAGTTGCAAAGGACAAGTTTCAGGGGAGATACCAAGCTGAAGTACCTTGGTTTATTGTAGGAAGTAAAAACTTTCTTTCCTCATCCATTAAAATGCCAGGAATCAATGTATAAATGACAGTTAAGACACTAAGTAGCAATTATTCCTGTATCTGCTCATTTTAGGCAACCTCAGCCTTATCTCTCACTTCCTTCAAGATAGGATAAAACAGAGTTGGGTATTATAAGCTAAATCTGTAGATTTCCTTTCAGCATTTTAGTGCTACACTTAGCACTAAAACAAGTTACAGGCAACCACAGGGAGGGAATTTACGACCTTACAAATGGAGGCAGCATGTGATAAATACCACACTATCAGTTGTTCAGGTAAGTAATACGTGCTCTTGTAAAATCTGTACTGAAAGCTGAGTAATTTATGAAGTAAAAGAAGTCTGGCTTCTTTAACCTTTCATGCTAATTTATTTTAAGATAACATGAGGATAGACTTGTGTACCACCCTCTTCTGGTATTTTTAATTGCTATGTCCTCTCTCTTTCATTAGTGTATCCTATTTCTTCCATTTATCATGTAAAAGGAGTGAATGTTATTTCACCTTTAAAACTGAAATCCTTCTTCCCGATACAGGCTGATGGTTTCAAACCCCTTTTTTGAAGGGGAAAAAAAACAACGGAAATTGCTTTTCTGGCCAATGGCCATGCCAAAGTTGAAAACGTCTTTTAGTAAAGGTAAAACATCCTAATGAATGACTTGCTTTTGAAAGAACTAAATGCAATCCTTGCAGTCATTCAGTACAAGCACTAACACACACACACGCACACACGCACACTCCCCCCCAAAAAAGGAAGAAAAAGACAACTTCCCATGTGTACTGCAGCACATCTCACACTGAGTATGGAAGACTTTAGTTTTAATCAACCAGCTTTCTTACTCTGGTTCACTAAAAGGACAGTGCACTGGGGTCCAAACTATTTTCAGTTGACTTGTAAATATCAGGAATGTCTCTTGGTATTGCATAGAACTGAGGACTTGGGTGGATGGGTCATCTCTGAGCCCATGTTCTTCTTGTGATTCTAAAAATTTAGGGCATTATAGATGGAAATTATTACATTTCTGTAGCAATTTCTAACATTGGAAAGGTTATTTATCTATTTAAGCAAAGCAAAGCTAGTCTAATAAAAGACATTGACATTACCTCCAAACTTGCCAATATTCTTAGATCATTACATCTACAGCCACACACTGCAGGCACTAGGGACACTACAGGTAACACATGCACTTTTGTCTATTGAGAAAAAGAATGGTCCTTTCCAGCTGCCAGGATTTTACCATCAAATAAATAATGATTATTATTGCATATACCTGCAGTGCACAGTCATTTAGCATTAAGATCTGGACTATGTGTTATAAAGCCATTAATGCCAGAAGTGTTGGAAAAACAAGACCCTGCTTCTAAGGAGGTCCCATGATAGCAGCCCTTTCCCTGAAGGAACTGCACCAAGTATCCACATGCTCAGTTCTCCAGCTGGTTGTGGCATGCAGAGCTCTCTGCAGACATCATCCCTGGCTCCCCTGCTGGTTCTGCTACCCAGCCAGTATTCTCACTCAGTTTGCTATGTTGAAAACATACATAAATAGAAATATCATTCAGCAGCACTGTCCATGACATTGACTTTACCATGTTAGATGGAGCTCAGAAATGCTCATGCATGAAGTCCTTCATCTATCAGTCTCATTACGATATCTCAGATATTCTGTGACTTCTCAAACATCACTTTGCGTTAAGCAACCGATTTATGTCCCTGGTTGGTATCTGCAAAGAAATCTGTGGAGGACTTAGTTCAAGTGCAAATAAACACATGCACTGATCATCTGTATAGTATTTGAGACTCCACTGATAAATTCTTTATATCTTCACTGATTGCAACTGAGGCTTGATATATTGTTCACTGACATCTGGACACAATTAACTGACTACCACCTGCAACTGAATCCCAGCCCTAGCATATTTCTTTGCTATCTCCTGTGTTGCCTCAGAGCTAAATGGTTGCCACTAGATGTGAAAGCCAGTGGAGCACTGGCTAGATATTTTCCCCCTTTCTAAGTACTTCCCATGTGAAAGTCAGCTACATGTTCCCAAATATTAAAGAAATAATTAATTGAGGATTCTTATTGCTCTTAGGTGCTGAGACATAGCAGTAAAGTAGTTTTTCAGCCACCGCTGCAGGATTGGTACTGCAGGATGTCAGATCTGTTGAATAGCAAAAGTACTGTATCCACAAGAGTAGAAGCTTGTACTGCAAGATGATGGTTGTCATCTTGTGCTTCCACCTTCTGCCTGAAGAAATACCATGACAGTGACCATGAAATAATAGAGTTTTCAATACTTAGGGACACAAAGAGGGTCATCAGTAAAACTTCTACCCTGGACTGCCGGAGGACAGATTTCGGCCTACTCAGAAGACTGGTTCAGAGGGTACCTTGGGAAACAGTCTTGAAAACAAAAGGGTCCAGGAGGGATGGGTATACTTCAAGAAGGAAGTCTTGAATGCACAGGAGCAGGCAGTCTCTGTGTGCCGAAAGGCGACCCGGCAGGGAAGACAGCCAGGCTGAACAGGGAGATTTTGAAGGAAATTAGGGGGGGAAAGAGAGCTTACTGACTATGGAAAAAAGGGCTGGCTACTCATGAAGAGTTTAGGAATATAGTTAGGTCATGTAGAAAGAAAATTAGAGAGATAAAGACAAAATTTGAACTCAATCTAGCCACTGCTCTTGGGGACAATGAGAAGTGCTTCTACAAATACATCAATAGCAAAAGGAGGGGCAAGGAAAACCTCCGAAGATGAGGAAAAGGCTGAGGTACTTAGCACCTTCCTTGCCTCAGTTTTCAACAGTAAGACAGGTTGTCCTCAGGAAAACTGTCCTCCAGAGCTGGTAGACAGAGACAGGAAGCCGAATAGCCCCCCTGTAATCCAGGGTGCTGAGCCTCTTGGATACCCACAAGTCTATGAGACAAGATGGGATCCACCCAAGGGTGATAAGGGAGCTGGCGGAAGAGCTCACCAAGCCTCTCTCCATCATTTACCAACAGTCCTGGCTCACTGGGGAGGTCCCAGATGATTAGAAGTTGGCGAATGTCACACTGATCCAGGAAAAGGGCTGCAAGGAGGATCCAGGAAACTACAGGCCTGTCAGCCTGACCTCAGTGCCTGGCAAGGTTATGGAGCAGATCATCCTAAGTGCAATCACACAGCACCTACAGGATGGACAAGGGATCAGACCCGGTCAGCATGGGTTTAGGAAGGGTAGGTCCTGTCTGACCAACCTGATCTCCTCTTATGATCAGGTGACCCGCCTGGTGGATGAGGGTGAGGCTGTGGATGTGGTCTATCTGGACTTGAGCAAAGCCTTGGCAAAAGTCTCTCATGGTATACTTTTGGAAAAGCTGCCAGCCCACGGATTGGACAAGTGCACTCTGTGCTGGGTTAGGAACTGGCTGGAAGGCCAGGCCCAGAGAGTGGTGGTAAATGGTGCTGCACCCAGCGGTGTCCCCCAGGGATCAGTGTTGGGCCCAGTCATGTTTAATACCATTACTGATGATTTAGATGAGGGGATTGAGTGTACCATTTGCAAATTTGCAGATGACACCAACCTGAGGGGGAGTGTTGATCTGCTGGAAGGCAGGATGGCTCTGCAGAGGGACCTGGGCAAGTTGGAGAGATGGTCTGATTCCAGCAGGATGAGGTTCAACAAGGCCAAGTGCCGGGTCCTGCACTTTGGCCACAACAACCCCCTGCAGCACTACAGGCTGGGGACAGAGTGACTAGAGAGTAGCCAGGCAGAAAGGGACCTGGGAGGTTGGATTGACAGGAAGCTGAACATGGGCCAGCAGTGTGCCCAGGTGGCCAAGAAAGCCAATGGGATCCTGGACTGTATCAAGAACAGTGTTGTCAGCAGGACCAGGGCAGTGATTCTTCCCTGTACTCAGTGCTGGTGAGACCACACCTTGAGTACTGTGTCCAATTCTGGGCCCCTCAGTTCAGGAAGGATTGAGGTGCTGGAGCAAGAGAGAAGAGCAACAAGGCTGGTGAAGGGACCAGAGCACAAGTCCTATGAGGAGAGGCTGAGGGAGCTGGGGCTGTTTAGCCTGGAGAAGAGGAGGCTCAGGGGAGACCTCATCACTCTCTACAGCTACCTGAAAGGAGGTTGTAGCCAGGTGGACAACCAGCAGTAGGACAAGAGGGCATGGTCTTAAGCTGTGCCAGGGGAGGTTTAGCTGGATATTAAGAAGAAATTTTTTACAGAAAGGGTAATCAGGCATTGGAATGGGCTGCCCAGGGAGGTGGTGGATTCACCACCCCTGGAGGTTTTTAACATGAGACTGGATGTGGCACTTAGTGCCATAGTCTAGTAACCACAGCAGTGTTGGATCAAGGGTTGGACTTGATGATCTCGGAGGTCTTTTCCAACCTGGTTGATTCTATGATTCTATGATTCCATAGAGTCTTGGCACTTGGCTTTCTGTCAGGGCCCACCATTCTTAAAGCAGGCAGTGTTAGTATTTACCAAATAGAGTGAACCAAAAAGGGATAGTTGAGAGTTATCCTGGCAGCAAACAGTGTGGTGAATCTCTCAATATTTCTCTGCGAAAAGCTAGAAATGGTCACTGTTTTCTCCCCACTCATCTTGTGTAGAGTTAGGAAAAGCTGACCGGGCATTTAATTAGTTTGGGATTTATCAATAGTCTTTCAAAAGATAAGATGTGCCTAAAAGAATGTATAGGTAGTTACACCTACTCTAAACTCATCCTGTAATTTTAAACTCTGCAAATATGGTCAGGAAGAAATTCAGCCATGCATTGTAGGAGCAGATTAGACACCTTTGAAAGGTGTGCCCTTAAGCATGTGTAAATACAAGAGTCTCTAACTGCAGAGATAACAACAGTGAAAGTACCTAAGGCAGGTGCCATCCAATTCTTCTGTCACCTGGTAAAAGGGGGAATAAACTATGTGAAAATTGAGAACAAGGAAGTAAGAACAGGGACTCTGGCTCAACTGCTACTTAAATTGGTCTTGCAAGAGAATCATTCTTCTCTTTAGACCACTTATGACACACTGTTAGAGAGAAGGACCTCTTTTTCTCTTTTTATTGCTGTTTTTCTTTTTTTTGTTGTTGCTCCCTCTCTCTTTTTCTAAAATAGTAGCTATATAAAACAAGAGATGATCAAAAAAATAGGAAATCTAAAAGGGAAACGATTCATGTTATCACTCTTACATGATACAAAAAACCACTGTGTTAACTGACATAGCAACTTTTAAAGGAAGTATAGAATATAAAGGTCATTTTATCTACCCATTAAATTGTGCCACATGCTTTGCTCTTAAGTCCATAGCAAGATAGTATACATCAGCTGGCTGAAGAGTTAAAGCTGAATAACAACAGCAAGAAATTTACTCATTCTTCAGGGTGGACTCATCTTGGCTACCTGGCTAAACAGGATAAACTCTGTCACAGTAAAAGAAAGGTCACTGTTTTCGAGGCAGTCATGCAACCTGCTATTTCCAGCTGTGGCTTTTGGCATATATGATCCTACTCCATGTCCTGCTCATTAAGCAAGACCTCTTTTCATAGAAATATTTTTTTCAAATTTGTGGATAGTGAAAGAAGATACGATAGCTATGTACTAGCAGCAGGCATACATTCTCTTTGTAAATAAGCAAACAAAACAGTAACATACATAAAATAAAAAGGGATTTTGGGTTCTCCTTCTTAACCATTCTTTTCTCACTCTAAGGATAGAATTTCATATTGACACAGGATTGTATTTATTAAAAAGTGTGGTAGGAAGCACCAGCCCGCTCTGTGTTCCCCCTCACACCAAGATGTAGTACCCTATGTCTATCTGCTTTCTCCAAGCAAAAATGTAGAATTCAGTAATTTTTTCATATTTCCAGGTAATTGATAGTCCAAGAAGAGTAACAGCATGGATCAAGATGCTTAAAATTTGGAAGAACTTAGCACTTCTTTTGCAAGGTTGACCAACACAGCCTCAAGTCCAATACATACTAGGCACATGGGTTCTGGGGCATTTTAACATTTCAAAGGTGGGTTAGGTTTATTATACTTAGGCTGACAACACCGAGACAAGGATATGTCACAAAAACTGCTGCTTTGGACATTTGTCTTCTGAAGGTAGAGACAGGAAGGAGACAGGTCAGAAACAGAGACCTAAAAGATATTGCATTTGGAAGGAGCAAATATTGAAGCAAAAGGCAGAATGAGATTGAGATGGTCACATCACTCGAAGGTGAGTTAGGCACAGTATTCTACAAAAATGACAATAGAAATTTTTTTCCATCAAGTATTTTGTTTATACAATGTGTTTAAAGCAATACAAAATGTCTTTAGAGCATTATAAAATGTCTTAAGAAACATACGGTCACTGTTCTTTTGTCCTTCCTATAAAACTAAGCTGTCTTTGTACCAAGACTACTACTTTTAAGAATTTAGACCAACAGAAAGTGGAAGATTACTGTTTTCTTAAAATCTTTTTAAGAAATTTCTAAGATTGTTTTTTCAATCTATCTGTTAAAATGTTATAATCTATTAATATACTATTAACCCCATGGGGGGGAAAAAACAACAAAAAACAACACTCCTTGTAACAGAAAAAGTTTCTTTTCCTACCAAAAACATGTGATCTTTGTTCAGGACAATGAACTTTAAAAACTTTACAATATCATTATTTAAGAATTATGTCTTTGTCAACAGCCCAAATCAGAAGCTATCCCCTTTGCAAACCACTTAACTTCATGTTTAGATCCTCTCTACTTTAATAATACTTAAAAACTGTTTCAGCATTTTACTGAATTGAAGTCTTTTCCAACAAATTTTAAAAAATGTTCATTAAAAATTTCTTCCCCCCGACTCTACAGTTGTGTTCATGTCATTGGGAAAATCAACATTATAGCTTGGAAGATGCATTAAAGAGAAGTCATTGTTTACTTGAATTTCTTTTAGATTTCCGAAATTACTTTTCTGTCAAAAATATAACATACTCCCACTGAAAACTCCACGACAGTATGTCACAGTGACTTCATTACAATATACTTGAAGTGACTGGGAAAAATTGCTGCTCAAATGTTTGCAAATTTATATGAATTTCACTGATGACAGAGGCTTTGAACTAAACAACACTGTTTTGTCTCATTAAAAAGAGGGATAGATGGCATTCAGAAATGCTATTTAAATCATGTAGATAAATTTTCTCCTTTTCAGCATGTTCCTTGCCTTCTTAGACATATCTTGTATTTGGGTGCATCCGGAGATATGTTTTATGTGAAAGATATGCATCATTTTGACAGATACTTAGTAAAGAAAGTATACATACCATTTATACAGTAAACCATGAGAGACAAATCTTGAAGAGCTACAGGTTCATAAGTTCATGAGAAATGTTTTATTACACTAACACACTTGCTTTAAGTCTGTCTCAAATGTCAGTAGAGCAGACTTCTGCCTTAAGCTAAAGTTTCTTTGTGATTTACAAATAATGGCAAATCCATGTCTGATATGATTGCTGTAATGGAGAGGAACAGGAAGGAGGACTATCCTGGTACCTGAAGAGCTGGAGTTAAATCTGCTTACCAGCCAGAAACATAATCCTCAACAGGACTAGACTATGTTATCTAAGTTCTAGTGAAATGAGACAAATCAGTTTAGTTGAATTTGTGTTGTTTGTATCTCTTTTCAAACCAAACTAGTACATTAACAGGACTTTCTTTTTCCAGGCTATTTCTGTGTATCATAAACTATTAATGGATACTGTAAAACTCAGTTGTCCATTAAATCAGTCTAAAATGCCATTGCAAATTCCAATATTCTCAAGCTATACATTGAACAATGCAGGATTGAAGACAAGATTGTCCTATTGGTTTCTCTGTTGCAAAATGGTTGATTATTAAATACTTTCACATGTTTTTTTCTCACCTACATAACCATTCCTTGAAAATCATAAGGAATACCATTTTTCTTAAGTTTACAAGTTATTTCTGACATGAAATATGAAGGAGTTACTTGGAGTTAAAAAAGAATAGTTTCCTTTAAAAAGAGTCTATTGTACAAGATACATTTTTATTATCCAAATTTGTACTGACATGAGTGATTTCTGATCTTAAATTTGATCTCTTACTCTTATTTAAGACACAAATTTTTTTTGTTCTCTTTCTCTTTTTAAAGATTAACTTTCTGAATAAACCAAGTAAACACTGAATAAAAAATCTGGAGAGATACAAGAAAGTGTGAGATAGACATGATAATCTGATTGAATCTTTGCCTAATCTATTTTTCTTCTAGATTTATTGGATAGGATGCTTCATCATCTACCTACCCCTTAAGCAATATCTTCTTAATTGCTAAAGTTTTGTGTCCACACTTCACCTTTTAAGCAATGAATTTTCAGTGTGAAACTAAGGGCCATCTCCCTCCTGGGAGTTACATCAATATGCCAGATTATGCACACGTATTAGTAGGAGACACTGCATAATGTGCTGTTTTATTTCTAATTGAACTGCATGCATGTAGTTCCCTTTAAAACTCAGTGGCATATTGTACTTCATTGGAGAGGCTTTGTGGCTGGTTGCCATTTTTGGGATGAGGTCCACATCATTTGCTGTAGGTGAAGGATTAACATGTGGCATCAGTCCAAGTTTAGTTAAGGATTTGGGATGTCATTGGGTTTCAGCTTCTTCTACCACAAACTCTCTGACAAAATCCTATTTAATGCCTTGTATGAATTTAGTCTCTTTAAAGTTTCATCAGTATGATTGTGAGCAATTTCTGCCTGAAGTGGCAAATGTACCAGTGCAGATATTTTGCTTTCCACTCTTCCATGCCCATATTCAAATCCCTTATACAAATATGTCCACACCTAAATCTGTCCCATCTTGTTGATCTGCATGTAAAATTCACACACTGACTTGTGCAAATGCAACCCAACCATGAACGCAATTTGTTCATGAGTCACACAACCTTGCAAACATTGAGGTAACTGCAAAAACACCCCTTGTTAGAATGAAGTTAGGGTATTAAATATTTATATAATCCTGAATTAAGCTTGAGAAAAAAATTCTTAAGGGTTTTGCTCTTTTCTGGTAATTTTTAAGCATTGACTTAATGGCTTCATCTTGTCACTATAAAAGACAAGTAAATATAGTTCTTATACCATCAGCTATTAAAAATAATTGTCTCTTGTAGCACAATATCAAATGTGATCACTTACATTAGCAATATGAGCAATATGGTCAGCTGGGGCGGAAATGCCACTGCTGAAGAGATCCCATCAGTACCTTGATTTCTCTTTATGAACTCTCCTTTCTTGTGACACTAATGTTTGTTGACTGACACTTGCCACTAGAGTTGGTCTACTATGTCCAGGAAGGAAGCAAAAAGTATGGACCTCAATCTTCAGTATGCAAATTAAGCCAATAGGCTTTAGGTTGTCTTAAAAAAAAAAAAAATAGTGACATTTGGTTTGTATTTTCATAACAAAGCCTTTGCACTGAGGCAGCCATATTCTTCCAGAAGCTTGTTTTTTATGTAAATTTTTTATATAAGAATAAAAAAGTTTTAATAAGGATTTGAAGAAAGGTGACTGAAGCTTTGCAGGTGATTGAGGAGAGCACTTTCCAGTATCAGAAACAGTGGGGAAAAAAATTATAGAAATGCTTCCTTGCAAATGTACCTAATACAGGCAGAATTGTAGTTTTACAATAATGGGAGGGGCAAATCTATGTCTAGGTACTAAGGAACAAAAGGAAGATTTGGAAGACAAGGCTGTGAGACACTTATTGAAGAGTAAGAGTTTGTATTTAACATGATAGAAGAGGTAGAGCCAGTGACAGTATGGCTAAACTAGCAACAGTCTAGAAATAATATCTTTGATGTACCTTTAAAATAAAATACCTGAAATATGGTTGCATGTAATTTACAACAGTTTTATCACTGTCACAGTGATACACTGGTATATTAGAGAGCCACACATGTAGAAAAGGTGAAAACTTTTCACTAAAGCACAGAGTAAAAATATGGTAGTTTTAGTAGAACTTCATAGGACTACACAAGATTACATGTGGTTGCACATCTGTTTCTGAGTGCTTGTGGGACAGAGGGCAGTATGGTTCTACTCAGCATGTCTTCAAGTATTCTGGCTATGGAAGAAGCTATTCTTGTGCAAGTTTAGGCAATGCATGAAGAAACATTCATAGGTCCTTAAAATCAGTGTAAGTTTTTTTCACTGAACATGTTACGCTAACACCATTGTATTCTAAAAATATTTCCTAATAGCAGTGTGGATATTCTTTAATGAATCCCCGCCCTTCTAAACTCAACCCATGTAAAATAACTGCATATGATGTAGAAAGATCATCCTTGGCATACACATATGGTATTGCAAGACTCTGGCACATTATGTTTCATTGCATTTAAGCCAGATAGCCAGAAGTAGCCAGAATTTTCATTTGGATACTATGCAACCATTGTTAATCATGAAAGACATGGTACAACAAGTTGGCAGTCATATATGTGAATAATGGAATACTTCTTTAATTATGTGTAAAAATCCTAAATGAACTAGTTTTTTCTCCTTATAAAGTGCCCCTTCTGCATCTCTTTCAACTCCCATTGAAGTCAAAGGAAAGCCTCCCATTGATTTCAGTTGAAGTCAGTTGAATTTTATGAAATTATTTTGCATGATGGCTCCTGACTTCCTTGAAGTCTGTTGCAAATTTGCTCTTGACATGCAAAATGCTTGCCTCACAGCGTGTAATTCCATAAAGCTGTGTTGACGAGAGTTACTTATCTAGCACCAAAAAAAATATAGTCAGACAGAACAAACTGTCTTTAGAAAATGCTTTGTAGCTGACCCAGAATTACAATTAAGAGTCCAGGCAAATGCGTAACACCCCTGCCATTTTACATGAGACTGGAGGAAAAGCATTTCCTAGTTTTGTAGAAGTGTGTGAAGAATGTTTCTTTGAAAACACCTTCCCTTGTAATAGATCAATATTATGTCATTATTAAAAACTAAGCTAAGACCTTTGAGAAATATCATTGAAATATTACAAAAAGAGTCTTTTCTGCAGTTAAATTATATTCTTGCAAGCCTGAATATCAGTTTTATTAAGATAGCATTCTTGAAGAGTTGATTGCAGAATAAACATATTTAACAACTTAAAAACACGAGGAATATAATAAAACATTTATTTAATTATGTTCAAATGTCCTAAATTAATCATATTCGAACCTTAAGTGTCCCCTTCTGTATCTGATTCAATTCTCATGAAATCTGAAGTTTAAGTAGTATCAAAGAGGGATGCAAATCTCATACTAAATGAGATAAATAAGTTTACATATGTGCATAAATGACACATAGGTAGAAATAAGTCAAAAGACTTTATGAAAGGCTTTATATGGTTTTGACAAACTATCATATAGTATATTCAAAACCTATAGCTACTAGTTTCTTCCTTAAGCAATATACTGTTTCTAGCACTTAATTTTAAGATTATTTTGCTTTATAGGTTGACCAAACAGTTGTCTTTACTCTCTCCTCCCCTTTCCATGTAGGACCATCTTCCATCTTCCAGGATGTCTTGAAGGTTTTATATTATTTGTCTAATCTGAGAAGTCTTTTTGCAATGTCTCCAAATTCCTAAACATAGTGATTGCAGTTTTGAAAATTATGGAAGCCCCCAATCAAACTTACCCCTTAGTTTTTTAATGTAATTCTTCTAAAAAAAATACAAAATATGAGGAAATAGAACTCCTGCTAAATTTTCTTCCTATTTCTTGAATACCCTTTTTTTTTTTTCAGTACAAGGAAGCACATATCTTTAAACAATATTAATAGAATGTTTGCCAGGGTTCAGCTCCTGAGCTCTATAACCAGGTAGTTAAAATATGTTCTTTTTTTTTTGTCTGAAAGTATTGTATTGCATATAATCATATTCTAAATCTGTGTTATTCCATAGTTTGAAAATGCTGGGCTTTTATAAAGGCCTAATGACAATTTATCACAGCATGATACGTGACATGGTAGAGGAAATCTGAAATGACAACATTGTAGGTGACAATCATAGATGTAGTACAATCATGGCATTTTGTTTATTCTATGGATAAAATTCTACCTGATATTCTAAACTCTCCAAAATAAGATTAAATTATATTTGAAAACAGTGTTAGCTAGAAGAGTAACTACACAAATGGAAGGAAAGTTTCTGCCTTCTAATCCTTGTTGTTCCACTAATGTGCCTTGGAACTTGAAGATGCTGGCAAGACTTTTTCATTCCTTCTACTCCCAATCAGTAAAGGAATACTAACAATTCAGAATCAGATATTTAATAGAATTCCCCCCCCCAATATCTCTATCATTAAAAAGAAAAAAAAAAAAGGTAAATAAAAATTAAGGTTTCTACCCCTGGAAGGGTAATTCCAGTGAAAAATGGAACATTGACTCCAGAACCTCTGACTGCAAGGATGACAACAGATAACTCACATGATCATACTTCTACTTCATAGTTCTGAAAATGGGCAGAATACTATTCCCTGCTTCCCACAAATTCTCTGCGTGTTTTTAATTCATGCTATAGCTTTAGAGCAAAGAACATAGCATCTTTCTACCTAACACAACACTGACATAACCTCTAAGAAGTGCAGCACTAGTTGTAATGATGATAATGATAACTGGTGAGCCTTCATGATCTGGACTCTTAAATGGAGCTGGCCACTGTCTCTAAGCCTGTCCTGCTCACCTTGCTGTAACATGGGTTTGGGCACTGGCTGACTGTACTGCTCCCTCTGGTTCCTGTCCCTTAAGGAACAAGCTGGCCATCCATGAATGTCACTTTGTTTGTCAGGTTCCAGAATAAGTACAACCTTTACTTTCAACCTAACAAATCAAGAGGAATAGATTTTAAGTTAGATTTGTAAATCTATGGGGAAAAAAAGTAAAATTAGTGAGTAGAACAGTTTGCTTATTAGGTAACTTTGAATTAGCAGTGATGGTGGAGCTTCTCTTCAGGTTTTCAATACAGGCAGACAAAACCTTTGTTTTCTGAATCTAACCATAAATATGGTTGTGATGTGCACTGAGGTAGCATCACTATCCTGGTACTTTCTTATTCCCTATGTATGACACATGTGTTTCATGGGCACAATTCTTTTATTCTTTTTAACTTTTCAATTGAACTGTTGACTATAAAAAACATTTGAGCACAGAAAAGAATAACATTTATGACCTGCAGATAAATCCTCTAACATCTTGATCTCTCTCAAAGAGGCAGTGATATCAAGATAAACGTAAATGCTCTAGGAAGTATACAATGACAATGAAAATTAATTAAATTCTCTTCCTACAAACAGAGGATATAAATAGAGTGGGAGCATCTGAAGATATTTTCCAGCTGCTGAGCTATAAAAGTATTTCACAACCTTGGAAGAAGTTCTTGTTATCTAAACAGCAGTGTTATAAGAGCTGATTAATTTTATTCTTGATATTCAACCAAACTATAGAGCAATTGTTTTCTCCTACTTCCAGGCAATACTGCACACAACATAAAATACACATGAACACAGCCTACAAATGACTTCTTGGTATATAGGTTGTTATTACTGTAGCAAACTACATTGTAGATGAGATAAATGGTGGTGTTAGTTACATTCCTAGTGAAAGCTGTGCCTTGAGTCTCTGTTTTTCTATTTCCTTATTACTGGAAAATAAACCAAATTGGATGAAGCCCGAATTTTGAGAAATGCTGGGGTGAAACAATTTTTTCGTGAATTCTTATGGTGTTCTAAAAGCAGACAAGGGTATTAGTCACAGCAAGCTTGATTCAGTCAAACTCTTCATTCAATGGAATGCCATGACCTCCTCCAGAACGTATTTCCTCCAGAATCAGAGACACTGAGATGATTAAAGCCACGTGAGTCAAGTCCTACCTACAGTGTCACCCAACAGGCATATACACTGACTCTGCATCACACTGGCATTTACAATAAAAATGTGTTGCTTTCTCTAACTTTTAAAATGGAATTCTTTGAACTGTAGCATTGAATCTAGATTGCTCATGGGTTTATTTTTGTAGAAGACTTCCTAAGACAGGGAAAGGCAGTATAAACATGTAAAGGAGAACCAGCTGACCATCAGTATGTTTAATCGGCATGGATAACAAGAAGCCACCTTGTTTGTAAAAATCCTTTATTTAGTTTTCAGACTCTCGGTCTCGCACTAAATTCTACTCAAGGAAGCCTTTTCGTAGAAGAAACTGAAGAGTACTTGGTCACATTCTTGGTTGATGCAGCTAATGAATGCCAGTTTCCTGAGATATGTCTTCTAAGGCTTTGCAGTTCTTTTTCCTGACATGAAGTACTATATTAGGACAGTTTTTACTTCTGAAAAGAAATTTGAATCCTGTTATACCCGTTAAACAATGTTCAAGAAACTTGAATTTTTACAAAGCTTTGGCATAATGAACACAGATTAGATTAGTAGTCATTCTGAAAATACAGTTCTTGCTTTTGGAGAATAAAAAGAATACATAAAAAGAGTCACAGACTGCAGAGTCCTTTTTAAAATACTTTGACACAGTCTTCCTCTCTTCTTTCCCCAAAATGAGCTTCAGTAACTGTTTGTTGCCTGAACTAAAATATGTGGGCCTATATTATATCTATCAAGTAAACATTGCTTTTAGGGCCACTCTAGGGTCACCTTTTGAAAATTTCACATAAATTCAGTTTATCTGAAAAGTAGCTGTAAAGAAAAATACCTGATTATTCTACAGAAAAGAAATAGGAATCAGTATATCAACAGTTGCCACTGGTTTTGCTAGTTTAAAGACAAAGATGACAACAGAACATACAAATACATTTCTTTGAAAAGGGTTTCTGGCCTGCAATATGCTACCTTTTAGCACTAATTAATAAATATTCAAAGTTTCCTTCCTCAGTATTTCCTAACCAATTTAGCTAAAAAACCCCACCCCTTTACAGCAAACAAGGGAGGATAGATAGTATATTATAGTCACATACAAGGATTAGTAAATGGACTATATTCAGAGGTGAAAAGGCTATGATTTCATATAAAAATTAAAAACTGCAAAAGGTTATGAATCCAGAATTAAGAAAATTTCAATTTATTTTTTTAAATAGGTCGTGGTTTTAATTTTGTAGATTTTAACCCACAACAAAATATCATCTACAATCAATGTTATTTTCTGGTGTTGCAAATCAAGTACGCAATTTATGATTTTTACTGTGCTGCAAATATACCACATACTTACAGACCAAATTTACAAAGTTGCTCCTTTAGAGCTCCCTAAGGAGAAAAAAACCAAAACCAAACTTCACTCCAAAAAAACCCCACCTTGTTCTTTGTTTTCATGAACAGATTTACTGAGGGCAATGAAAAAGTCTTACTTCTTTGCATCTGTATTTTCTTTAAGATTTTCAGAATGACAATGCAACATAAAATCCACCAGAATTATGTGGTTTTTTGAGACCTCCTGTTATATAAAGCAATCCTTTCAAATAGGGTAACCTCTTATCAGCATCTTATATTAAAATCCCTCCTCCGATGTGTTTGTTATTCCTATAACTGCATCCTAGGATCTGAAACCATCAGCATGATACAAGTCTAGAACAGAGAGTCCTGAAAGACTAGAACATGATTATTTTGTCGGCTCCTACAGCAGTACCAATAATTAACTGTGCACCAAAATGTTCTCTAGCTCTGAGGTCCACTGATGTGGAACTGCCCAAGCCTGTTACATTCTCCTGCTGTCTGAAACATCATGGCCACACCCAGGCTGACAGTTGGAAATGGTCTCTAATCTGTGTGAATACCCATCCCTAAGCCTGGGAAGTGACCAGCAGATTGAGAGCTACTCTGCCAAAACCATGAGAGGGAATGCAATGGAAAAGAAGAGCTGAATTCCAGTGCCTAGGAAAATTCCCTGTTATGCCTAATTTACTAGTAACACGCAATGACTAGAAACTTAAATGCTTAGAGACAGGCAAGTGAGAAGTACTATTTAGGCTTATGTACATACCGACTGATTGACATTCACATTAAGAACTGTTTCCTGTAAGGCACCAAAACCAACTGTCTCAAGGCAGTTATAACACCATATTTAACAAAAAACACCTCTTTTATGTTAGATGCTCTTGCTTGGGCCATTTCCTTCTCTGCACATGAAGCTTTAATAATATGGGAACAACAATAAAAGGATACATTCATTTTATATAACATCAGCAAACCTAGATAGATTATTATATTTGTACTTTAAGCCTGTAATTAGAAACTAGGACTACTTTCATCAGTGTCAGTGAGAATTTCATCAGGACTGATGCTCATACTCAAGAACAGAAGAAGTGCTGTGGCATGAGCTGCTAAAGCCCATCTGAGATTGTGCTGCCCCCCAAAATAGGAAGCAACTCTGGTACTTTATTCACACCAGCACTAGACTCTGCCTGGAGGAACAACAGCTGCAGCATGAGCAAATATGGTTAAAAATAATAATAACATTAAAATAATATTAACCACCACTAGATAATTAATCTGTTGCAATTGATTGCATACTGAGGAGCAATGTAATTTTGGCATAGGAAGGGTGTCAAGGTCACCACTTTTAGGTCTTCAAGACGCTTAGGAAATCACCTCTAATCTTATTTTCACTTTGATCTTTTCTAAGTGTCATATTTGCAAAACTCCATTTAGCAAACTATCACAAGTTGGTTACCAAAAAAGATAAAATTTGATGTTTGACCAATTAAAATACATTTCCAATCAATGTCTTCATTAAAGCAAACAGTAAAATGACATATCTCCAACTAATACTTTTTTAATCCTTGGTCTTAAAATATTTATTAGACAAATGACAGATAGGGTCAACAGCAAATTGCACTTTATAAGTTCCAGTTTAAAATATAAAACAAGAATTCATAAGCATGAAAATTCTCAGCTTAAGTCTTCTCCATCTCTGGTCTACCCTACGGAGATAAGAAGGGAAGACTGCAACTTTAATTGTTCCAATAAAGTCAACCTGTGTTACGGTAAAGGAACATAAAAGCAAGATCAAAGCCAGCCTACCTAACAGGCCTGTCAGTATCAACACTGAGACAGAAACAGCAGCCCCTGCAGCAGAGCAGTCAACACCAGGAAAGTAGATTGCCATATGCAAGGCAATCTTTAAGCACTTCTGTTTATTGGTTTGAAAAGGCCTTCATCAGCTGAAGCTTCATCAATGTCAAGCATTTTTTATAGATGTAGGAAAAAGCATAAGGCATGGGAAGCATAGAGAGAAAAACAAATCTAATTCCTTCCCTTGTGTGTAAATATTGGAATGGGGTTTCCAGGATTCTTTCTCATAAATTCTTGCATTCATTTTTTAATCAAGTTCTGAATGTGCTTTCTGCTCATTCTATCTTGTTTTACAAAGATTTGTAAGTGAAAGTTAAAAACAAAATAAGGTGGCAATATATCCCTGAAAGGTGAGTAGGAAAAGGAGTGTACTTAAACACCACAAAAGTTTCTTTAATTCTGAAACTAAGAGAAAGAAGCTTTGTATATGAAAATACACAAACATATATGTATATGTGTTTGTGTATTCTTCCTTTTTTTTCAGTGAGGTCCATTGCCTAAATCTTGCTTCTAAGAACCAGCTTGGCTCTAAACTTGGAAGTAGCTCTGCTTTGTAGACTGCAGAGATACTCTAAATTGGCTCTGGAAATCACCCTGCTGCAGGAGCCTCTGTGTCCACCTACCTAAGGAATTTGTAGAATCCCTGTTCCCAAAGCTAACCCTGGCACATCTCAGGTTAGCACTCCAGTGCCCAGCTCCTGAGGTTTTGCTAATTAATTTGTAAAAATGGCTAAAACCTCTACCTTCTGTGCGCTCTACATAGATTAGCTACTTGGAACCTTTCTTCCATACAGCAGAACTAAGCCCATTTGAGGTGTGAGGCATGCAGCCAGATTTCTAAGGCTACATCTGTATTGCTAAATAAAACCAGGCCAGAAATTAATCTCAAACACTGGACCTATTTTAGTCTACAATACTTCATTATTGCCTTGCTCCTGCACCTGTTTTGGACCATTCAAAGTAGCTTCCTATATTACATATCTTCTCCCAGGGGAACTAGTCTTGAGCCATCCACACTGAGTAGGGACCAATCCCTAGTTCT
This sequence comes from Manacus candei, assembly GCF_025592945.1. Lineage (NCBI taxonomy): Eukaryota > Metazoa > Chordata > Aves > Passeriformes > Pipridae > Manacus > Manacus candei. The sequence continues at coordinate 11,128,664 of NW_026138062.1, forward strand.
CTTTGACTTAACATTTAGACAAAGCTTCAGTGACCAGTTCCAGCTTAATAAACAGCTTTATCTTAAATGTGGGAAAGCACATTAGAGACCATGCTCTACTCTGTAAGATAATAAGGACACAATTCTGAAGATTCTCTCTACCCTGTCCTAAGGTACCCACATACAAAAAATGCTTGATTGTATCATGTATGCCTTCATTGTTAACAGAGTCTACTTGAATACTTCTCACCTCATGGGCAGTATGTATACATTTCTCTGCTGCAAAAGCTATTTTCCCCCAAGAAAAATGTGACTGTCACATTCCAAAGCTCATCCCATATGGTTTCAGCAGTCATGACCCATGCATCATTGCTGTACAAGTGTCTGCTGTAAGCAGCTGTATCATGACTAGCAAGAAGCCCTTTCAAGTCCTCAGGTCAGAAGGCACACTGTAGCTGCAGCAAGGCTGCAGCCTGCGTGTATACAGTCTACATATTCCAGTTTCCTAGCAAAGCAAAGCTGTGCTCACAGCCTAGGTAGGAGCAAAAGCAAATTCTGATTAAAGGATGATCTGGACAATTGGTAGTTCAGGACTTCAGCCTGACCAGAGCACACAACAGAAAAGAAGTGCGAATGAAGCCTTACAAGCTTAAAATATGGAAAAGTCTGGTAAAACCACCAGAAAAACAAGAGATAAGATCCTACTTCGTGCAAGAAATTAGGTCTTATTTGTGGAATACATATTTATGTCTGTTTCTTTTAGGGTCTGGCATCAATGTGGAATTTTTTTAAAATTTTTTTTATGGTTACAATTGCAGCCAAGCCTCCATCGTAACACAACAATGACATCAAATGAGAACAAAAATCCAGAAGAATAAGTGACACATACAAATATTTTTCTCTTTATTTTATTTTGAAGTGAGACCATTATTCAATCACTGAGAATCTACAAAGAGAGGCTACCAAATGGATAGAACAACAGAACAGGCAGTGTTCAGAATTACCAAATGCAGGACAAAAAAAATGTGGAGCAAAGGGAACTAAACAGAGATGAATGTAAAGCAAAACCAAACCTTATGAATAAGTTGTTCCACTGTGCAGATCTGAAGTGCTAGAGCCAGCTTCGGCTAAAGTACACAAACAGAGCAGTCATTGGAGTTCTTCAACAGTCAAGTCACTTGGAAAAACACAAGCAGCTATAAATCAAACAAGCCACATGCCTGTGGGCATATTTCACATAGAGGCTGCACTAAGATAGATCTGCAAGAACATGATTACAATAGCCAAGAAACTGAGGTTTTTGGTTTTTCTTTTTTTAATGCTTGGAAAACACCTAGAACTTTGTGATTGTTACTCAAAAGCATATAGTTACAATAGGAAATGCAAATGTGTAAAGACTAAGATAAAAATGTGAGGAAAATAAAAAATGGGGTAAGCAGATTTGAGGCACTGTCATGGCACATAATTATGTATTTTAATCAAAGTAAGCTAACCAAAACTATATTTACTCTATAAATAGCTAATTTGTGCTGGAATACACTCAAAATCAAATCAAATTTGGATTTCTATCAGGTTGTTACATCACTGCATAAATATGGAACAAACAGCGACAAGCTCATTTCCACTTATGGGCTGTGAGTGTTGATAGCTGTATGGCTCTGATGGATAACTGCAGGTATAGGATAAGAAAGCAGTCAAAAATAATTACTACAAGAAATCACATGGTAGTCCTCAGAATAGTAGATTAATCTGAAAGGAAAACTTGGCAGGGCACACTCCCATATCTATGATAACAAGGCACACATCAGCAGACTGTTGTTGTAGTAGCATCACTGACTAATAAAAAAGGCTACACTGCAATGATGAAATTCAAACCAGAGGAAGAGGGACATCTGTCAGTGAACGAATGTGAAAAAAATAGTGGAAATCAATGCAAAATCAACATATACCATGTTCTTCAGCAGGCAGGACAGTAAGAACACACTGACAAAGATCACTTTATTCAGTGTAGGCAAAATAAAAGAGTTATAGATCTTAAAAATTATTCAAATTTTGTAAACTACTTTCTCCACTGTCCACAAAGGGATTAAATCTTCTCAGGAACAGTCATGTGCAATGAAAACCCTCCAGGAGTCTAAAAGGTGCTTTTCTGGACTACAAATCTTCCTACCACCTGAACTCTGCAACTAAACGCAGCCTAAACTGAGAGGTGACCAAACTAAAGGCCTGAAATAATACCCAAAGACGCAACTTTGATTCTAGCATGAAGTAGAAGTCTCAGCTACTTTGTTACAAAACATTATAATCCTATCACTTACATTTTTGCACAACAGTACAGCATTTACAGCACTCACATGAAAGATGGGCAGTGTGGGTCCAGCTCCTTGTTCAGCCTCAGAGGATTTAAACCTACATCTTTCACCTCCAAGACAATTGCACCAATTTTTAGACTAGACATGCTTTATCTTATCCTTAGTCATCCACTGAAATGAAGAGTTGAAATCATGTCATATTTAATTTAGTAAAAGCTTTGCAACTTAATTCTAGGAGCCAACGCAAGTTGGCTATTTGTAATTCAAAGAAAGAAGTTTGGATATTTGTGCTTGAAAAAAGTGAGCATTCTTTGTAATGTGATGATTCCACAAGAATGGGTGTAGCGTTCAATGTAGTTTAAGAGCCCATTTTCTCTACTCTTTCTGGAAAGTTACACAAAAGCTAAAGACTTCAACCTGACTCCACCAGAAAAGGCTGGTTTCTGAATTACACCAGAAAACACTCATTAGGTTGCCAAAAAAAATATAAAATTTTCTTTATAGTCCAAATATAGGAGAAACTATGATGTAAGTTCTGATAAATCCTATTACACATTCTCAAGTGATCTCTGGGTAATATTTAGAGGTTATGTTCATGATTGATATTTTTTATTAGAAATAATTTGTAGTAAATATTGTTTATGTGAGCCAAAGAGTTTCTTTGTTATGACCAAAGCACACAATAGCACTGATGTTACTGCATTGTTCCTCTTACTCTTCCATATCTTTCCTTTATCCATGGAAACAACATACTCTACATTTCTCTTTTCCTTTAACAAAACCCAGGCTTAACCCAATTGTTGTCATGTGCCTTCATTTCAGTTGGTACTGATTTTGTTTTTCTTGGATGCAGCAAAAGCTAAGCATACTGAAACATAGCTTATTTCATGTCAAAATATATTGTGCTGCACATACTAGCTGATCAGGAGTTGTTTTCTCTAAACACTGAAAAGATTTCCTCTTGTTGTTTCAGGATATTTCTAAAACACGACTGAGCTTAGGGCTAAAGTTTGATTAATGCATGATTTCCTCTTTAAAATTAGAAACAGGAGTCATGAGTGATGGCTAATAATTTTCATTTGCTCTTCTGCTCTGTTTTCCAAGCAGTCTAATTAAGGCCTGGTTCCCAAGCTTGATTAGGCTTCTTTTACATCTGACTGCAGTTTGCAGATAGTGCTTCCAGGCAGGAACTCATGCCTATTTGCAGTAAATGGAAACAATCTGGGAAGGAACAAGAAGATTGTTTTTGGGGTTTTTTTCCCCTCTTTTAATTAGAGAAATTGTAATGTCTCTTGCAGGAATCAACAACATCATTTAACTATAAAAGAGAGACATAGTAATGAGGCCCCAAGTCATGTTTGCTGAACTACACGTTGTACTTGTGCCATTAGAGACAATCTTTTACCAGATCTGTTGGATTGCAGGGTGCTCAGTCTAATCTGTCTGGATTTCACACGTACCATGAAAGCTGTAAAAGGTCCATACAAACATCTAGTTAGTCACTAGTTCTCTGACTTGATGCCTCCTTGGGATACTGAGCATTGCTGCCTATGCATCCTAGCAATGGGTAAGGTGTCTTTCCGGCTGCCTAATAACTATCCCAACAGCAATTCCTAAAACAAGTTCCCATGCAGCTACCATAAGATATGGTATGTGTGATTACACATACATAATACTACGTGTGGATATGATACATATATATCACACATATGTGATACACAGTGTGTGTTTCAGTTAGTTGCTCAGCACTCAGAAAAGGAGATTCTCCTTCCTACTCACACCGTAGTGTCACAACATGCCCATTTGCTAACTCCGAGGACTTGTCCTTCATCTCTGCAGTGACATGGCTCTCAGTTGGGTGCTTCCTCCCATCAGGTAGTGTTCTTAGAAAGTGGAGTCTTTCTGCCACCTGCGCTCCTCTGACTCCATCTTCATCACTCTGTAATACTTCTGGTACTTTTTAAAAGCTGTTTGTCAGTGATGGTGCATGAAACAGATCAGAAGCTCTACTGTGATTTTAGTTACACATACCTTGTTCTGATACAGACATGATTTCTATATTCTTGTTAATACTTTAAGGGGTTGTTTTTGTTTCTTTCATGTAGTATCTTAAGATAGTTGCTAGATGTTGACATGGTGAAGAAGAGTTAATGTAAGTACTTTTTTTTTCCTAAAGGGACTTCTTTAAGGGATAAATGCACTTTAAAATAGTTCTATAGTCAACATGTATTAAAGGTGTTATTAAAAAAGGAAAATCCCACAATTTACAGGTGTTCAATGTCTGATTCAGCATCTCTTACTACTAGTTATAGTTTCATGCTGTAAGTCTAGTGAAACTTTGGCATAAATAAAATTAAACATTGCCAGTATTAACTGGATGTAGATGATAAAATCAATGTCCATATACATTGCCTAAAGGAGTTGCTCATACAGCAGGATCTAGATAACGTTCTTTCTACTGATAGAAGCAGACCGGGACAGATTTTGGGGATCACATTGCAGAGACAGCTCATTTCATGCCAGCTTCTACAGTCTTCTGTAGAATGTCCACTATGAAGTGGACATTGAACTAAAATGAGCTTTTATGACCCTTATTTCAGATAGAGAGCTTTGGCTTCAAGATAGTTTGCCTGACCCCTTTCCCTCTAGTACCAAGTTAGGTTACTATACCACCCAGTTCCAATGAAAGACAGAGGAAGACTCAGTTTTTCCACTTTATCCCTGAAGCTAGTGGTAAAAGTAGTCCCAGAGAAAGAGGAAGATCAGAACTCTGTTTCCCATGCAGTTTGTACACTTGATCCACTAGTATAAGCCATAAGCCAGGACAGAGGGCAGCACTGACTGAAGGGTCAGATTTCCTTTCTTCTTTACAGGATACAGACCAAGCTATTTTTTGGCTTTCATCTCACATTATCTGACCTGAACCCTGGGCTGATGAACAAGGTAGGTTTAAGTGTATTTAACCAATGAAGCTTCTTCTGTGACTTAGGTGAAGCATAAATGAAGTATGAATTAATCTGTTGGGCAACCCGGTTTTCTCCCCCAGGTGAAGGCTATACTCAGGGACTGTGTTTCTTTCTCCAGAACAAGAAATCATTAGAATAGAATAGAATAGAAATATCCTGAGTTGAGCCGCAAAGATCATTGAAATCCAACTCCTGACCCTGCACAGGACCAGATGCCATTACCTTTCTAAGAGTCTCTAATGCTTACCTGCTGCTTGTAAGAGGGTAATAGAAGCTATTCATGATATTTACATGCCTGAAATCCACCAAAGTTATATGTGGAATAGAATTCAGACACTCAAAACATGCTCCTAAAAAATCTCAAAATGCAAGCTGGCTATGAAATATCAGTATTACCTTAACCTCACTTTCCTTTTTCTTTTTCAAGTTTTTTGCTTAGCTTCTCTTTTACTGAATAAATACATACTGTTTAAATTTATTTTTATTAAAAACAACAATTTAAATATATTTTTAAAGATATGAAAACTATAGAGCTGTTCTATGTATTTGTGCATAGAAGAACAAATTTCATTACACGTCTCCATATTTATCCATTTATTTTTGTTAAAGAACAACATAACTACAATGACAGGGCTATATTTGAGAGAGGAGAACAAATGAAATAGGAAATATGGTTCTTCTTGTACTGGAAGGGGAAACTGAATGAAAAAGCAGTTGTTAAACATTCTGGATGACTTGCTGAAAGATTAAAAAATTATGTTATTGTGTTCAGAACTTACATTTGCCATCTAAATGTCTAAGTGGTTTTCAGGCTAAAATTTTGGCGGGGTGTTTGGAGAAAACAAACCATCTGACTTTTGAATAACTGAAACATATGAATTCTGAGCAACAAAGGTATTACATACTTTGTCAGTACACGTCACAAACTTTACTCTTCTTCTCTCTAACAGACACAAACTCAAGATTGCATCTTATACTTTGTTATTAATCTACTCCATCAACTTACATTACTGAGCCATAAGTCAGAAATGCTTGTTTTATCTGGAAGAAGACTATGTTCCAAGTTATTTTTGGTACTTTGATATGTAAGGACTTCATTCATTTAAACAAAAAGTATTCTATCATAAAGCTTGGCACATTGGTTAGGATTGATGCTGGGATGAGGCTGATAATTTTGCGTAAGGTTGCCCAACATGTCTCATTATAAAGCCTGTTTCCAGTTGCATATGGCTTTGCCAAACCTTGAATGTTTGGGCTGAAATTTTCCATGCCAGGGGTCTGCCTCAGGTAGAAATATTTCAGGAAGTTTAATCCAAAATGGTATAGCTGTTTCTGAGAATAAGGTTAAAGAAAATGTGTTGTTTAGCAATGTTGAAAAAAATACTGGCTATCTTTTCCTGGAGAAGTTCACGTGTTTTTTAAACAGAAAGTAGAAGTTCGAAGTTTGGGGTGACAGAAAAGCGGAGGGAGGAAGCTGCCTTTCTGTCAGTGATATACATATACATAGAAATGCCCACATTTAAAACTTTCAGAAGTCAACCTTTTTAACATATTCGGCAGGGATTTATAGGCTAAGTGGCTTGGACTCTAATTTCTGCTGAAGTCCCTTTGCTTGTTTTCTTTCCCACTTTTCAGGTGACTTTCTGTGGCTAAACCCAGCCAAAAAGAAACATGAGAGAAAAAGACTTGTGCAGCACTTGGGCTACATGAAACAGAGCCTGAATTCAGGCATTGTGTTTTCATGCAAGGGTCCTCACTGGGCACGACCCAGTCCCTCACTGCACTTTCTGCTCACCCAAATGTACATGCACTTTCCTTAGGGAAGTATATTAGAACTATAGGGGAAGACTTGAGCCTCCCTGATCACCGTTTCTTTCATCCATGTTAGATGTGGACAAAGGAAGTGACACTGAAAAAATTTGGGTACTGGTAACTTGGACGTGGGAAGCAGGAGCAGCTGAAGCTGTGAGTGAACACCCAGCTACACATTGGCTAGGCCACAAGGTGAAGAAAACAGACCTGCCAAGGAGTCTAGGAAGGGATATGGAGGTGTGGAAATCATGGGAATATGAGGACTGGGAGCCAGAAAAAAATTAAGCTAAGCAGAACTAGAGGAGATGAAAACATGCGGCAAAACTGCGGAGAAAACGGTGAGGAGGGAAAAAAAAAAGAGAAAGTGTAAGCAGAATGAGATAAGAGCAGAAAAAGAAGCTTGCTGGAGGGAAGGAGTCAGAGGGAGAGCTGGAAAACTTATCCTGAACATGGAGTATGGTAAAAAAGGTGGGTGATAGAGATTAAGTATGGAGAAAGCTCGAAGTAAAAGGAATCTTGTACTAGGTGTCAAAAGCAGGAAAGAGAGTGGGACACAAACATGACAAAAGGGACCCAATTCAGCAGGATAGAATAGAAATGGCTGTAGGTGCTCAGCAGTGTTTTCTTCTGCATGAAATCCAGGTCCAGCCTGCAGACAGACCAGTGGCTACTGCATGTGACAGTAAAATCCAAAGAGCCAGCACATGGGCTCGAGTACCAATCTACTTAATCTACAACCAATCTACTTAATCATTATTAATTACATTTCCTGACAGTTCTGGTCTAAATACCAGTCTTCCAGACCATTTCCAGGGATAGCTTAGAGCTAGCACAAGCCACAGATTGCTCACAGTTGTTGCTATAGATGAAGGCAACTTTCACAGAAGTGAAAGATTATTTAGTTACTTGGTCACAAATTGTGCCATGCCACACACCCAGGGCCAGAGGAAGGGCCTTGGTTCATCTTATTTACTTGTATAGACACTGCCTAAGGCTATAACTGTACTGTTGAATGAGAAAGGGCCAGGGAATGACTCAAGTACTGAACTGCTGATTGCTCATGCAGATTAAGAGTTAGCTCAATTACAGTTTCAGCTTTGGACCACTAAACCAAGGAAATACCTACTTCAGAGGAGTGAGTTGTTTTGTGTCACTTGGTCTAGGGGACAAATCAGAAGGCTCTTTTACTTGGTGGTATAAAGACAGCACAATATAGAAACCAAATGCTTCAGGAAATAAATTCACTGTCAAAAAAAAAAAATCCAGAAACAAAATCAAACAAACCAAAAAAATCAGAGATGAGTAAAATTGAAGTTAGCAAGACTGTCAGAATGTATCAAATACAAATAATTACAGTTTTATCGATTTATTATCATGCTTCTGTTGTGGCTAACAAGTTGAATTAATAAGGGAAAGGCTTAGAAATAGAGGAAATCAAGGCACATATCAACAGGTATTGTGCAGTGATGAAGTATCTTTTCAGCTGCCCTTGACAGCAAACCACAGTTTGTTGTCTCAGGTTTTATAAATTGTGACCTTAAAATAGAGCTAAGGATATCAACACCTGCTTAAGTGATCTTGTATTAAATCCAGGCAGAAGCTGTCAGAACTTCATTTCAGTGTAGGCAGGCCTATGCAGGAATCAAGGAGTGGCCTGTGCAAGCTTTTATGGCATACTAAATCAGTGTGCAAAGCTTTCAGCCCACACTCCTCTTTTTACCTGCTGATATAAAGCATGTTTGGTAGATCAAAGCTCATATTAGAGGATGAATACTGATGGTTTTTTAGTAGATCAGATCTCACAGACCTGGCTAAAAAACATAGAGTGTGTTCCTGAAAGCACAGATACAGAAAGAAATGCCAGAGGGCATAGAGGAAATGATACATGTCAATACAAATAACCATCACTCTGAGTGAAATTCCAGTCTGTGAACTTCATTAATTTGGTGGTAGCTTGCCAGATTGCAAATCCCACCAACAAAAATATAGAAAACAATAAAACATGGGATTCAGCCACTCTCCACTGAGCTTTTCTTCTTGGTTTTCACTATTCCTCTAAGCCGCAGTAAATCTACATATCTTTATTCTCATCTTGAGCATTTATTGTGAGGTTTCACCTTATACCATAAGGGTAAGAGAAAAAATACACAATCCTCTGCAGATTTCAGCAATGTTGCACAAAAATTGATGCTAAATTTAAGACAGCTAATAGCCAAGATAGTCAACCTCCATCAAGCACTACAGAAAAACATTTCAGCTACCACTTACAAACCAACACTAGACTTCATTCATATATATAAGTACAAAGCTTTGCACACTATGATTCATGAAAGCCACACCAAACCTAGAATAACCTCTAAAATATATGTGCATCTATTTGAAACTTGGTGGGAGTAAGGCTACCCACTGACCATCTCAGAAGGTGGGTATATACTTGCTCTAAGACGCTGGCAGAGTAAAAGTAAAGTCGTGGAGGTTGAGAAAAGAAGTACATGAGTGTTGTTTAGATGCTACGCGAAAGACTCAACTGGTTGCTCCGTTGCTTTCAATGGCTTGTACTGGCAAGATAAGCAGGCTAGCAATCATAACACTAAATTAAGCACGTATATCATAGTGATAATATAACTTTTTGCAAGTTTACTTTGCCATAGACGTAAAATAGACTCTTCATAATAGAGTAAATCTATAACTTACTAAATTCTTCCAGTCACTAGGTCTTGACTGCTGAGAGTTTCACAGGAAAATGAGGGACATTATCAAGAAAAACAACCAAATGAAAGCCGAAAAAAAATAAGAAGTTTTAAAAATCAAGCCATTTGCCAAAGACAAAAAGGACCTTGTGGCTCATCGGGTTTGTTTTCCCACTGTTACAGCCATCTATATCATAGGATATCCTTCATGAACTTATGAAGCTGCATTTAGAGAATGTTGGCTTGTTTGTTTGTTTATTCAATCTGTTTTGGAACTTTGGTATTCCAGCAGTTATAAACTTTCTTCTGATTTTTCACATATTTCTGGCTACTTTGCATGCATCTAGTTTTCATACCAACATTGTCTCTTATTATAGCTTTTTCTCTTTCTAACATTAAGTCCTTAACACATTTAGAGACATTAATGAAATCTTCATCTCAGTCTTCATTTCAGTAGGTTTAATACCATGCCTATTTAGTTTCTTCTCAGAGTACAGATTCCACATTTCCTTATACATCTTATCTTTCCTATGTCCTTCTTGTTTCAGTTTAACACATTTTAAAACATATGGATGGTCAAAACTGTAAGTAATGTGAAAGAGGCCCCACCAAAGCCTCATCTGAGTCTCTGTACCTCTGATATATTCTATGTGTTATATGCCTTTACCAGTACTGGATCACATTGCTGTGGTTAATTTGCACATTCTGTCTTCCCTCCCAGGAAGACATTTTGCAGATGATACTAGCAATTCTTAGAATCCTTTTTCTCCAAGTTTTTAATCTGTCAGCTCTGCCTGCATCATTTAACTGTGTTGTCAATAACTACATTGTCACACACACTTTATCAACAAAGTACAAATTAAAATATTAAGTAAAACCAGTCTCAAGCATGATCTTTGTTACACTTGTTGAGGAACTTCTGTGAGTACATTTTTTCCCTTTTCAACACTAAAGGTTTAATATCCTTAACTGATCCCTCTCTCCATTCTTAATCTTAATCCTTAATCTCTAAACTGTTTAACCATATCCTCACTAACTCTGTTCACATGCTAGTGTTCTCATTGTGTCATTACTTCCCTGTTTCTTGCTGTGCAAATTTCTGCCCTCTTGTATTCCTTTATCCATAGGCATGTACCAGAATTAGGTGTTGATTTTCTGCAATTCTATCTCAGCCTTTTCTCATCATTTCTCAATATCTAGTTATGGATTCAGACATTTTTCCCCGAGATATTTATACTGAACTTAATATTGTTGAACAACATATTTAATATACTCATTACTGCACACTGCACGATATTGAAAAGTTTGCAAGCAGTTGGTTGATGTTAATGGAAAGATTTCTGACTTCAGAAAGAAAGCAGTCATTGGGAATAGCTACACAAAATTAAAAGCAAAATTTTTTTGGAAACTCTATAAGGTAAATCTGAGTAGCTCAGCCAAACCACAGAATAACCTATGGCCATCTGCTGTTTGGCTAGGGTGGAGATTCACCATGTATTTGTATTTACTGCATCAACATATGCAACGTAAAAGAAATCAATATCGAAACCACTCCATTAGAGATGATGTATAAATATGGCACTCAGACACTGTAGCACAATCTAAAATGGAGTACACCCATCACAGCATGGTTGAGGCTGGAAGGGACCTCTGAAGGTCATCTGGTCTAACTATCCCTGATCAAGCAGGGCCACCTACAGCCAGTAGACCAGAATCATGTCCCTATAGCTTTTGAATATCTCCAAGGACAGAGACTCCACAATTTCTCTTGTAGTCTGTACCCATGCTTGCTCCTCCTCACGGTACCGTGTCCTGTAGCACCCTCCAGGATCTCAGTATATTGTTATGACGACACTTCAGGGCGCTTGTTTTCTTCTCTTAGGTTCTTTCAAAAAATGAGAACTATATCTAACCCAGAAATTAGTGAATTTGCAATAACAGTTACAGAATCATAGAATATCCCGAATTGGAAGCGACACACACGGATCATCAAAGTCTAGCTCCTGGACCTGCACAGGACAACCCCAAGAATCACACCAGGTTTCTGAGAGTGTTGTTCAAACGCTTCTTGAATTCTGTCAGGCTCGGTGCTGTGACCACTTCGCTGAGGAACCTGTTCAGGTGCCCAAGCACCCTCTGGGTGATAACCTTTTCCTAATATCCAAACTAAACCTCCCCTGACTCAGCTGCATGCTGCTCTCTCGGGTCCTATCAGTGGTCATCAGAGAGAAGTGATCGGTGCCTGCCTCGACCATGATGAGGTCTCAAATATTTAATATCCTTGTCTATGTTCCTGTCTGTGAGGTGACCATCCTCATCAAGTAACAGGCTAATGTTATTTCTGGACTGTCTTTTGCTATTAACATATTTTTAAAAAGTTCTTTTTATTGTCTCCCACAGTAGTGGCCAGCTTCAACTCTAGCTGAGCTTTAGTCATGTGAATTTTCTCTGTACAGTGGTGAACAGCATCTAATATCAAAAAATGAGTCTTTTTTCCATTTATCACCACAACTATGATGTTTCAAAGGGAAAGTTTGAAATGACAAGGCTGTCATTTTCTTAGCTAGGGACAGAACTGGGAATCTTGAAAAAAATGAAAAATCTACAGTATCACTCTATCCCATACCTCACTGCAAAAAGTAGAATGCCTTAGCTATGCTGCCTCTAAACTATTTAGTATCATCTAGAACTTTGTTCATGTTTTTTTCTTTTTGAATCTGGGAATTTATGTAATTATTTGTTTAAAAAGCTGGTTGGCTTTTGACAATCTCTAGTTGGCAAAAGCTGGCATTCTATTGGCATTTTGTCTCCTTGCATTTCTTCTATATACCAAACTAGTGATCTGTGCTACTCAGGGGAAGTAACCATCATGTTTCCTAGGGCCTACAGAAACACTCAGCTATACTGCATTTCAGTGGTAAACACAGCAGTAATCACTTTATTCTTTGTCCAAGGGACAGAAGTGCAGAATTAAATATAACATTATTAATACAGAATTAATTGTAGAAAATGGTACAATGTAATGCAACATAATAATAAAGCAAAACAATCCCTAAAGAATACATTTAACCACTTCTATATCCTCCAGTTTATGTGTGATCAGACTTATTCCACAAATTATCAGACCAGAATGATTTTTTTACAACTAAGTTATAAATCCCTGAAAACAGAGGGAAATAATGGAAACAGTGACTACAATATCATAAATAAAAACTTCCTTTGAAGGATTTCCAAGATTTCTGGTTCATAAGAAGTTTATTGTTTCAATTGAGACTTACACCAAACTTCAAATAATAACACACTACAAATTTGTATTGTAAGCAGTACAAATAAAGCAAATTTATTCACGATGCTTTACTGGTAATTGTTCACGTTCCAGAAGTGAAAAATGACAAGCACAAAGGAAGTGTGACAGCCTATATTCTGTGAAACCACACATTTACTTCCAGAAAGACTTCACTACAGTCGGAATTCAACCAATGCCATACTCTTACCAGTAAGAATGTTTCTATTGTAAAACAAATGGTATATTTTTCACATCACTGGTTTTTATGTGCATTTTCTATTTATTTCTGTGTCCCTCACAAGTCAATTTTCTATATCTTTATTCTTTTTTTTTTCCTTAGATGACTGAAACACCTGTTCCATTTGTGTTTTCGTGTGTTTCAAAGGCTGTACTAACTGAATAAATATAGAAATTGTATGGGAGAATTCATATACTTGTTTCTGTTCTGGAACTGCTGATTTTTCTGAGGTTAAGTAGGGTATATGACCTAATTACTAGTACCTGTTTTCTGAAAATTTTAATTTTTGTTCACTAGTGCAAGGCAGGCTTTAATAATTGACATGCAGATGTTGCTAGTTCTACTGATTTTCGGTGGTATGTGGGTTAAATTTTTCTTTTTTTTTTTTTTGGTGAGGTCTAAACCAATATTTTGATCCTATGGTGTTATCATTCTATAATTTGGTACTACCATTCATATTATGCTAAGTTGCTCTTATCAGTATCATACTATATTTGGCTAAAATACCCCAATTAAATTAAAAATAATATAAAGTATTTGTATAATGATTTGCAGCTTTGGATTTGGGAACAAAAAAACCTAAACTCTTCTGCCTTTGGCAAGACAGTGCTTAAATTTGTCTATCATAACAATAAGGCTGCTCTGAGATGTCATTAGAGCAAAAGCAGACCACAGTCCAGTTTCCCATACTTCATAGAATCATAGCAGTACTAAAGTTGGAAAAGACCTCTAAGACCACCATGTCCACCATTAACTTTGCACCACCATGATTACCACTAAGCCATGCTACCAAGTACCACAGTCACATTTCCAGGGATGATGATTCCACCACTTCCCCAGGCAGCCTGTTCCAGCAGTGAAGAAAGTTTTCCTAATATCCAGACTAAACTTTCCCTGGAACAACTTTATCAGTGGAGGGGATATAGACAGATTGTGCACAGACCAATATGATTGACAAAATCAATATAATGCTCATTATATACTGCTTCTACATCCCAACGCATGATCACCTCTTCTACAGTATTGGGTACATAAGAAAAACATACTTTGTTGTCCACTGCTAATTGGACCACAACAGGTGTCCATATGATCTTGAGGGCACACGTTTACCCTCTTGAAACTCCACCTTCACCTTGGCACTGATCCTCCTTTGTTCTAACTTCAAGGGCTGAAGCCATGTTAGCTACGCACTTTCTTTTTACTATCTGCACCCAGCTATGCCAAGGCAAGGCTCACAGAAATGCAGGAGAAATTGTTCACAGGCAAGCTTTGTTCTCCCAACACAACTTGAGGCCATTTTGTCTCATCTTGTCACGACTTTCTCATTCTTCAAGCACTCACCATGGAGAGACAGACAGTTAATTCTGAATATCTGTCCTTGACCACTGACAAGACAGGAAACCCAGAGTAACACAACTCTAATCATGAGCACTTCAGCTAAATATCTAAGAAAGGTGGAGTGACCTTGAACCTTGAACAAGAGCTCATCAAACTCAAGTGGACGGTTAGAGAGGCACTAGACCAGCTTCCGAGGAGTGTTTCAACATTAAGAAGGTATTTCAACTCAGTGGTTAATACAAACCTTGCTGGAATGCCGAGCTGCCCCATTGGCTTCTCATTACTCTGTCTTTCTCTATTTCTGTTTCAAGTCTTCGCAGACATTCATACTGTCATGACGGATTGCCTGTGCAACAAAAATTATAATCCTTATGCCAAAAGGTGTTTCACAACAGCATATTTGGAAACCAAATGAAGTGGTCTGAATGGAAATTCAATGTACTTGCAGTCAGCTGGAAATTTATTTTTCCCATTTCTTTTCCTTTCATCATTTAACAGTTAAATGTAACCATTCTTCCCTTGACATGCAGAATGATTATTGTTATTCATTGTCTTTTATCAGTATCTTCGAGTAGTTTATGGAAATCAGCATTTTCTAACATTTTTGAAGTATGCAGATGGGATTTTCAGAGCTCTGGCAGTTATCTTTCGTGTTTATAGTTAGAGGAGTTACTGTCCTATGGTTTTGACTTGGCCATCTGTCTTAGGTCATCACCAATATTGCAGAATGACAGAACAGGATATGTGTCTGTGCCTCAACTGTCACCTTTTACAGCCCAGTTTATTAAGGAGCACATACCTTCATTGCAATTTAATCTAATATTCTGTACAGCAAACCATGGTGACTGACACATGGCTCATATTCTATTCTTCCTTTCCTGCTACTGCAGAAGTAATCCTTTGAAAAGAGATAGCAAAGACATCTGGGTGCTGTAATGTTTTAAGCTACAACAGCTAAATCTGCCAGTACTTACCTCTCGGTGCTCACATTGAATTTACTAGGGTTTGGATTAGCCCTTAAACAAGGAAACTACAGCACAGGGAATTTATTTGATCTGTCTGAGGTCACACAGTGGCTGAGTGACAGAACTGGTGTAAAACAAAGGAAGAATTTCCAGAATAAGAAAATGGTAGTAGTTAAATAACCATTTACTTTCCAACTATATGAAGAGAACATTTCCTTAGCTGCATAATTTTTTTTGACCTAGTTAATTTTATTCTTTTTAAGTACACACAAAGTTAAAGTTTGCCCCTTAATTAATAAGATCATTAACAATGTCATTGAATTAACCACACATATATATCCTTCTATTAAAACACAGAAAAGTTATGTGCAGCAGTAAGGAAAGGGTAAAAATCACAGCTAATTTTGGCCAAAGCTGAAACTCCTAACTGAAAGCTGAAGCACTGAAGCCTGCCCTTTCACAAAGATTTCTCTTCTGCAACGAAAGTAAAATTCTCTAATTTTAACCCCATGTCTCTCTCAGGTTATTTATAGAGCAAACATACCTTACTCTATTTCTGCTAAAATTATTTGCATTCAAAATGTACTTATTTTATTCTAAATTAAGCCGTATGCTGCTGGTGATTTAAAAAAAAATAACTTCCTTCATTATTGAAATATATCAAAGCAAATGTTCACACATATATATATACATACATAGTTTCTTTTTCTCTAGCTGATCATTTCTTCCTATGTAGATTTGATGTTTTGCCTCTGAGAATAGAGATTATTAGCAACACTAAAGGGAAAAAAAAAAGGATATTTTTCAACAAGAGCCTCCTCTTTGCCAGACATCCCAGGGTTCGTCTCCAAGGACTTTAAAAGAAAGGAAAGAATGAAGAACGGAAACCATAAAGCATGCATTACTGCTATCATCTAATTGCTGAATGAATAGCACAGTTGTTTAGTCTGATTGCACTAAGCTAGTTATCCAGTGCAAGCCTCATTGAGAAAAAGGGAATCTACACAAATTATAGGGAAATTCAAGCACTAAAGGAATGTTTTGGTTCAGAGGTTTGCAATGACTATTGGCTTTGGTTCCTGGCACAGTTTGCCTTTGCCATATGAACTCTGTTGGGCTGGGTCAGCCCAAAGCTTTCCAAAAAGCCTGAGAAGAGGACAGACTTCCTTGTCATCTGTAACCTATAAATAAATTAAAGTGATGTTCTCCAGTTAGAGTTTGTTTCTTGGCAGGCTAATATGCAATCAGAGAAAGAAAAGCTTTTAATTTGTGGACTTCAACTAAAGGAAGGAAGTTTTTGTGTGTGGATTCATCAGCAAGCAAAATATTAAGAATTGGAAGAGGAAAAACATATGTTGCAGTCCCCTCAAAAAATAAGTGAATCAAAAAAGTGCTTTAGAAACATGCTTTCAATTGATGATGTTGAAAAAGAAAGCATTCCTTTACAAGGAGCAGGCAAAGTAGTTTCACCACCATCACCTTATTACTGCATAAGAACAGGTTTTTCAGGTACTTTTTTTTCCTAATTCATACCCCTTATACAGAAACAGCAAAAAATTAAACAAGCCTGATATGCCAGGTTCCGCTGGGCTTGCATTCTCCCTCTTATCATATTGCAAAATGTATGCGTAAGTATGCAGAATGCCGGAATATGGCTCACACTTCCCTGCTATTTCTATGACATCACAACCAAGAAGCGATTGCAGCAAGTATGAGCCGTGACATGAGCATATTCAGCGTACTCTTTTGAATACTTTGTTTCAGGCAGAGAAGACATTGCAGCACAGCAGCTACACTTCACATCTTGCAGCCTACTGCAAAGCTCCATTGGACTCCCCTTGCATTCAGACTCATCTCTCACATGTTCTCAGATTATTTCTTTCAAATTCTCTTGCAATCCTAGTGTCACTGAGGTGAACTTTCAGTAGTTATTAATTCCCTGTTAGTTAAATAATTAAATATCTGTGAAACCTGATTAGACCTACCAAAATAAAGATATCTAATTTTTTTCTTCACCTAATGATTACAAAATAAAATTAAAGTAAGAATATGGTAAGATGCTGCAGTTAGAAAGAGCATATCTCTAGATGGACTTCTGTGAGTCTCTGACCATTGTAGAAAGCATGAACACTGTTCCCAGGTCACGCTTCCCTCTTCTGGGGACTCCCTGTGCCTGGCACAGCTGATATGGGGTCCTACTCTTCATTGTCCAAAGCAGCAATACCTGTGTTACAGATGCTGCTGAGTGGGAGGTGAGACAGAGACCTCACTGAATGAGTCACACAAACCAAATAACAGAAATGCTTAATGGTTATTGACTTATAATGTCAAGAAAATCTCCTGCTAGTACGACTTCCTTTATCTGGAAATGAGTTTCAGCTTTGCCAACAAAAGAGCTGTTTAGTTGCAGTTCCAGCAGCCCTTTGTGAGCACAGCCATATCAACCACACCAACATGCCATTCTAAATATCAGCAAGCTTCGAGAGCTGTTTCTCTTGACATCTGTATCAACTGCTTTAATATACCTCTAGGGATAAGTATTATTTGAATATTAGCTGCATTGTACTTAGAAATGTTTTATAATCTCAAATTTGGAGCCTCTTTAAACTACATTATAAAATGCATTATGGAAAATGAGACAAATCAAATTTAGATCCTATTAAATATAAATTAATGGATAAAGCGCTACTGGCTTTACTCAGATCTCAATAAGACCACAGATGTCTAATTTTCTTTCCAAATTCTATTGTTAAAAAAATTAGTTACTCTTTCTCTTTATTCCCACAAAATGAGAAATAACAATCGAAGTATAATGATTATAACCAAGAACTGACTCTATCAACACAATGAATATACAACGACAGGATTTTACTTTCCTGTGTTCTTGTTTACCAGCCTTTGCAAGTAAATTCATGTCAGTTCTCCTTTCTATCTCCAGTTGAGACAACTGTAATTTAAATATTTATATTCACCAGAATCTTTCTATGTAATTATTTGTCTTTGAAATTACCCTTATTCATTCAAATAAACTTTCAATGGGATAGGAAAGCATGGCTATGAAGGACAAGGTATTCAAATTGAAGGCAATTAGCTGTAGGTGCTGGGTTTCTGTATGCCTTACAGACCACCAAGCACATATTCTGCACTTACCGAGGAAGAAATAATAATTAATCTTAAGTTTTTGGCAAGATACAATCTAGGCAAGAGCTTAATACATTTGAACCACTGTTCCTCATTCTTAAAACAGGAAATTGGATTTCTGTTTCTCGTGTGGAGAGGATCTTAAATAAACTGAGGCCAAGGCTGTGAAGTCAATAATACTTCTCAGGGAACTAAAAGCAGTGCTGGTGATGCTGATGTTTTCAATAGAAGGGTCTGATGCAGACAACCATGGTTAGGGTATATCTCCTGTGCTGCATGACACCCTTTCCTCACATGCATTGTCTAACAGCAGTTACCTGAGTTCATCCCTCAGCAGTTTGGGGTTAGGAAATCCTTTAACATGTCTTGGCTCTTGATCCCAAAGGTTTGAGGCTGAAATGAAGGATGTTTTAAGGATTTTATATGTCCCTTAACTAAGCTCTGGGTAGCACTGTGTGCCACCTTCATGAGAGGGCGCTTGGTACATTGGGGTATTACATTTCTCAGACTCAAAAGCACTCGTGCTTTCAACTCTCCTTTCTAAAACCCTTTTGCTTCAAATCCCGCTCCAAATACTGTACTGAAGGATTTGACTGAAGCCTAATTTCACTTTCCCAAGGGTGAAAGAGAGAAACACAACACTTTGCATCCACAGTGCCAGTGGAATTACTACTGCCTTATGCCTGGCAACCTACTTTCCCAGAGAAAAGAGAGGCAGAAAATTGCATGGAGGAAAATTGAAGAAGCAGGAGGTGGGATTGTGGGGAATCCCATCATCTCCTTTGTTCTGCTGATAGCTCCTCTGTGATGGCTGCATCTCCTGAAACTCCTTCCTTCTCAACCTCCTGTTTATATGAACATACTATGCGGGAAAAAAGGAGGAAAAAAAATCCCATTACAACTAGTAATTAAAGGCTTTTAGGTCTGCACACAGTGACAGGAACATCATTGCCTCAGCACTACATTTTCTGTGCCAGTCTAACTCTGCAGTAGTCCTTAGTTTCAAGTTTTTTCCTATGTTTGCATTCTAATTTTAGTGGTGAATAAAATGCTTCTCAGAGTAATCAAAGTAGATCAGTAGCACAATCACGACAG
Organism: Manacus candei; assembly: GCF_025592945.1. Lineage (NCBI taxonomy): Eukaryota > Metazoa > Chordata > Aves > Passeriformes > Pipridae > Manacus > Manacus candei. The sequence continues at coordinate 11,148,486 of NW_026138062.1, forward strand.
TAGAAGAAACATAATTTCAGTCTCTGTTATGTCACATCATGAAAAAACCACTTTTTTACATTGCCCCAGTGTCACATGAAAACTCACTTTGGTAGAATACTAGGAATATTATCTCTTGTACGTGATTTTACACACAAATATTCTTTTCAGCAAATCCATTTGCTGTTCAAATTCACCCAAAGATACTCAGTTATTACTCTGTAGTATACCATATTTCTTACATTTTCTGGTCAAAAATGAAAAATTACAGACTATGTACAGCCCATATATTCAGTTTTCTCAGAATGAGGTTTCTAATTGCTCTCTGAGCTATAGAAAGGAATATTTCACTGACAGTTTTTGATATTTAGGTTCCAGCCAAACTTATGAACTCTGGAATACACAATTAAAATCAATACATTAAACTTGATCCTTTCCAAGCCTTCAGAGAGCTTTTGCTTCTTCTTCAGTTTGAAAATTAAAGAAAAAACCTTATAATGTTAAATGTATTTACTACCTAATTTTATTCATTCATCTCTGTTATTAAGATACCTAATTTTTTGTACTGAGGCTTATGAAAAAAGAAAAAAATAACATCACTTGAAAACATCCAAAGGGTTGGAACTTTCCTGTCTCAGAGGCTAGAATCCTTATTTCCACACACTGCTTCTGAAGCGTAATGTGACCTGGGCATGTTAACTAATCTCTGGTGCCTCCATTTTTCATATGGTTAGTGTCATCTACTTCTAGACTCCTTTGAGACTTACAAATAAGAAAAGATGCAGTAGGTATGTTAAATATTATTAATCTCATTTAAATACAATTACCAAATGAAAAAATTGAGTTATTTTTTCTTGTTAGTGCTTGTATTCAAACTGAAATTATCCAGGGGCACATTCATCCAAGGTACTACCTCCATTTTGCAAATGGAAATGAATCCATGATGATAGGAGATCAGATATCTTTCATGCCCCAAATATAAAGAACTTCATTTACTTAACTGATTCTGCTCCCAGTTTTGAGTCTGAGAGTAACAAAGCCAATATAAACTTAGTGCATAGCTCAGTAATTAATTGTTTGGAAACAATTCATTTTAAATCCTTTTGTATTTAAAGCTACTATGAAACAATGAAGATAACATCTGAGAAGGCTCCAAGTGAAGCAGGAAGACGCTGCAAAGGATGTACCATTGTCCTTACTAATAAAGCTTCTGTCTGAGTGGAGCATAAGGTGCAAAGATTAGAATCAGCTGTGTCCCTGGAGGGACGAGACAATGCAGAGCTATAGTGAGAAGAGTAATATGCCCTTCTGGGAGAGTGCACGTGGAGGATGAAGTGTCCTTCATGGTTTGCTCAGTTCTATTCGCACAGATGTCATGGCAAAAAATACCTTCACTATTCATTTACAAAAACCTTGCACAGCATGTCTATAATTCTGTATGGGCTCCAAGAACAGACTTTTTGGCCAAAATGTATTTAGTCAGTGTCAGAAGAATGCTTCTGGTCCTTGTGCATTAACACCACAGGCTTGCATCGTGACTTTGTTAATAAAGGTAAAAACACTCTTTCACGGAGACACGAGGGACAATAAATTCTGAGTAACTTGCAATCCCTTCAGAAAATGTCTACAACTGTATTAAAGAATGCTGTTATAGGACAAAACAACAATAAATAAATCAAAAATAGCACGGCTGATGAGTACCTCTTCCTGATTTTCCAAAAAGGGAAGATTTAGTGAAACTAAACCGGATGACAAAACCATTACTATTTCTGAGAATAAACTGTAATCCAGTCCCAATATGCAGAAGCGGAAATTGCTATTGCTGTGAGTATATATTTTTTTACACTGCACATAAACAACGCTTAAAGAGAGACAGGATATAAGCACACCCACCCTCTGGTGAGTACACTAAATCATCATGCATTTTTTTTGCTCTAGATCAATAAATCTCAAACTCTCTAGACAAATAAATACAATAGAGAGGCTAGGAACAATCTCTTGGGGGTAGCAACTTCTTAATCCAACACAGTACAGCCAAAACAGAACAAATCACTGCTTGTTCAGTGACTTCTCCAAGGTCACCCATACTCTTTCTATAGCGTCAAAACAAAGAGAGATCTATGACCTTAGTGGCACTGACTGGCTTGCACCCAGATTGCTTGAGTGTTATCCTTTCTATACCACATGTGTCTCAGAAACAGTTGGCATAGTCAGGAACAGAGTCAGAGAATGAGTATAGACAATCAATAGTTAATTTAAGATATGATTGTTAAGGAATAACTGCTCTGAATATGTAATAACAATGACTACAAACAAGTAGGAAATAATCATTCACAGTGTGCTTTGTTTATAAATATCATTCAAATAAAGTAATGTTACAAAGTCTATCAGTCTTCTAAACAAGCCTATCGCAGTGGTCTCTAATTTTCTGAAATATAAATATTTATATATATATAGATACATATATTGACTTGCAAAAAAGGGTTCAGAGCTTCAACATTCTCTTTGGCAATCCTTTGTTTGGGTACATAAACATAGCACTTATTCTTGTAAGAGTCCATGCAAAAGATAAGCTATAGTACAAAAACTAACAATACCTAAATGGCAAAAAGATTTGAAAGGATAATTAAAAAAAAAAAGTAGCATACAGAAATACACAGTTTGTACCTCACTCTACACATTATAATGTATATTATAGTGTACACCTTATTTCAGTTTTTCCATTGCAAGGTTCCTTCTCTCCCCATTTGACATCCCTAACTTATAATTTTTAGAAAACGTACATATCAACAGCTTACATGACATTCAAGCAAGAATTACTATACTGAAATTCTTGAGTAGGTTGATAGGGACTGTGTCTCACATGACAGGATACAGAAAAATCCTGGTATCTTATCTTATTCTGTTCCTCTACCCCCGTGTCTTCCGCTTAAATCATCAATTATTATCATCAATTATCTTGCCTCCGTTATGCTTCCAAAGTTCTCATTCTTGTGGTTCATCCTCCCTACTGCACATCCAATCCTCCTGTGGCCAAATTCTCTTCCTCCTCCTCTCTTGAACTTCTCTAAGTCATCCCCATCTCCCTGCTCCCGACACACCACCACAGCCCAGTCAGTTCTTTAATCCTTTCTTTCCCAACTCTCAGCCTTTAATTGGCCTTCCTAAAGGAACCACTGCCAGCCACCACTTCCCTGTCCCTCTCCTCCTCCTCCTTTTTTGCTGGTCAATCCGGGTGGAGGAGGAGGAAAGGGAGATGAAAGTGGGAGACAGCCTGTTTCCCTGCCAGTTGGCCATGTGGAGGTAGAGGCTGTGCAGCGCTGGTGGTGGGGGCTGAAAATCTGCCGAACACATGAGAAGCCGGCAACACTCGAGGGAGGATACGATCCGGAAGGGAGACCAAATGTGGACATCATCAATGCACACCATTTGGCAAATGCGTAGATGCTAAAAATTGAAAAGCAGGAGGAGCACAGGCCTGAATTCCTGCTAAGTCATCCTGTGCAAAATATGTGTCAATCACTACCTGAACATAAATCATTACCTGATCCTAACAGTAGCATCCTGTAACTGTTTTGCATTTAGTTCCCCTCACTCCAGGTTCATGAAATAAGCATATGCATACTTTAATACATTGCAGTTAGATTTTTTTAAACGTCTAAAAAAGGTTTTACCTACCTGTCACAGAAAATAACAATATGTCCTTTTTCTCTAACTGAAACATAACATGCCTAAGAGGATTGAGAATCTGTTGTCAGGTTTATTTATTATTCTTTTTGATGAGAAATGGTTTGAAATTAAATAACTTTTGATAAGATCTTTCCTTTTGATTTGTTCTTATTTGGTGAGGGGACAGGGAGTGAAATCTGCATCAGTAGATTTTATTTTGACAGTAAAAACTTTTTTCCCAACTGAGAAAGAAGGATGTTGGAAATTAAGATTAGTCCCGCATGTGTGGACAGACCATATAGATATCAAGAATTACTCCATACTCAGAAGTAATATATCAATGACCTAATTTGTTAACTGGCAACCAGTCAAACCTCAGAGCCATCCAAGGTAGGAAAAAATATAACCAACTTGCTGATTCTTAGCCAATCTTGCTTTGTTCTTCTTTCATTCAGAGCAAAGGCCTTTCAAAAACATTTTATTTCTCTGCTACATGTATTCATATTTTCTTTTTATATTCATTCAGTTGGATAGCAAAGAATATTATGCTCAACCATAGCAAAACATGTATAGACAAGCTCAGCAGTTTTCATGCTGTGCTGTCAACACTGCATAATAGCAGCCCTTTTTAAAAAATGAATTTTACGCAGTAAAAAGTTCAGACCTTCAGACCAATTAATATCTAGTGATATCAACTGAACTGGAGGCTTTGCATTACATTATAAGGTTAACAGCTTGTAAAAATGCTGATTGTGGGATTGGAGGTACCATCATGAATGGACATAAAAGCACACAAATGTGTGAAATACAAGAATTTCTATCAGTTATTTATCACAGAACTATGATTTTGAGGTCTTATATATTTCAATTATATACTCTTGAGCCTATCACATCCCTCCACATACTTCTCCCTAGATTGGTAATTGTGTGAGACAAGATGAATTCAGTAAAATACAAATAAAACAGAATTTCTGAAGTGTGAAATCCCAAAGGACATGACTTACTCTCTAATACCTTTGTCAAAGAAAGGGTTTCTTTCTCAATATGCCCTACATATTTTCTGAAATCAAGAAACTCAAATCCAGAAACAATGAATAATTTGACCAAAGTGTATCTCTTTCCTGTGCAAGAATAAATTGATCCTCCCACTTGCACAGAAAGCTAAAGATCTGCCATTAACTTCAAATGGGTTTTAGTGGATTGTGTCTCAATACAGCTCTACATGCTGGTTACTAAGATCATTTGTAGCACCAAAAAGTTCTTCATAAAATTTACAGTACACTGGTGTCGGTGTGAAACTTTTTTCTGCTATCACAGATGCAAATTAGTTTCTGATTAACATCTAAATACAAAAATTAAAATTAACTATGCACGTTAGATAATATAATATCCAAAAAGGTCAGTAGAAAATAAAAGGAATTATGAACTGATCAACAAAATAAGCTAAGCCTTAGACTAGGTATGACTGTGAGAAACAGGTGAAGTCCTACAGCCATAGGGTACCAAAAACAAACAAATAGAGTTAAAAGACCAGTTTGAATGGACTGAGTAGTAGACTTAGTAGTAGATATACTACTTGCTGTAGTAGATGAATGTTCCTTCCTTTCTGAAGGAAAATACGCCTAATTTCAAACAAGTAAATTGTAAAATTCTGAAGAAAGGCATTTTCCTATGTGGTGGGTTGACCTTGGCTGAACGGCAGGTGCCCACCCAGCTGCTCTATCACTCCCCTTCCCAGCTGGACAGGGGAGAGAGTAAGGTGGGGGAAAAAAAAAAGAAAACAACTCGTAAGTTGAGATAAGACAGTTTATTTAAAGCAAAAAGCAAAGCAAAGCTTGTGCACACAGAAGCGAAGGATAGTAGGTTTTATTCTCTACTTCCCATGAGCAGAGAAGGTCGGCCACTCCCGAGAAGCAGGGCTTCGGTACGCGTGACAGTTTCTCAGCAGGCAGCCATTAGACAATGAATGCCCACCCTCCTGCTCTGTGCCTTAGCTTTTATATCTGAGCTGATGCCATATGGTCTGGAATATCCCTTTGGTCAGTTTGGGTTAGCTGGCCTACTGGGGTCCCCTCACAGGATCTTGCCCTCAACTAAGGAAGGAATGTTACAGTGCTGATGGTGTGCTCAGCAGTAGCCAAAACACCGGTGTGTTATCAACACCCTTCTAGCTACTAGTGCAAAGCAGTAGCACTGTGAGGGCTACTATGGGGAAATGAACTCCAGCTCAGCCAGACCCAATACATCCTAAAACATCACAAGGCTGGTAATACCTGTGAATACTTTCCACTGTGCTATGGATGACTACACTAACAGGAAATTGCTGAGGTATTGCAATCACGTGCATTTTTCCCTTCTCTAAAGAACTGTGGAACCCTTCTCTCCATTGCCTGGTTCCCACTCATCAAGACACCAACATTTGTGTTTCCCACATCAATTTATAGTTTTCTCATGCCCATGCATAACTTTCATTCCTTTCATAAGCTCATTGATTGCAAGAGCTTACTAGACCACCTTCCAAGCCTTCACAAACCACAATTATATCCATCAAAGACATGTTTTCCAACTTTCTTTAAAAGAAAAAATATCGCCTTAGTGTTTGAGATGTATGGTCTCCCTCTAAATCAAATTAGCTTTAATAAAACCACAACTGGATGTTGCAAAATCACTGTCTTAAGTTGAAAATATTAGTTATTGAATTTTATGTTTCTAATGGAAATTAGTATAAGGTAAGGGATTGACAGATAAAATACATTTTAATCTTTTTTTTTCTGCATGTACTTGAACTGGCTAAGCCAATCTAGTGAAAAAATCAGTATCACCAGCATATAGATACGAAAAAGACGTATGAGAAGGAACTTAACTCTACTGGGTGTGTATTGAGTTCAGATCTAATTTTCAAACAACAACAAAAAAATCAATGCATAGGTAATAATAAAAAAAAAAACACAAAACCAACAAAACAAAACCAAAAATCACAAATCACAAAGATGATAATTTGAATAAAACAGTAGATTGTAGGCATTTGGAACTTTGGATGTGCTGGCCAGAAGAAATATACCATAAGGTAAATGTGGATTTGGACAGGCTGGATTTTGAAGCTGACATTTGATGAGGCGAAGTCACTGAGAAATAAAATCCTCATGAAAAGATTCATAATACTGCAGACCAACCCAAACCCAATGGCTATGTCTATGCTGGTAAATAAAACAGGACCAGAGACCAAAACAAAATGTGACAGTGTTTTTGGAGGTGGTCCCTGGAACAAATTATCCCCAGAACTGTGCCACATATTGACTCAGAAGCAGTTGTTTGGAGAGATCCTCCCGGAGCCTGGGACTGAGCCAGCAATTAAGCAGTGCCTACAATGAAGGATCCAAAACCATACTTCTCTTCCTTCCCTTCTTTTATTTATCACACAGTGACAATTTGTGTCTTCTACCTAAATATTGCCAATGGTGGGAAGTGGTTATAATATCATATCATCACCAGAACAGATACAGTACAGTCAAATGAAGGATTTCTTTGAGGGTTTGGAGCCTAGAAGACAATGCTATGTTATAGACAGCTTTAGCTGCCTTATGTTGGCCACTTTTGACACAGCAAATGGTGCGGTATGGCTACACACTTAAGCCAAGCTTTCCTGAAGCTTTCTAGCCAAGCCTGGTGCGTGCAAATTTCCCACTTTAACCGACAAGTAAGTACCACATTTGTCTATTTCAGTTTTGAAAACATTCTCTTAACCACATTAGCAAAGTATTTGAGGACATTTATAGAAGCATAATTAGACAGACTCTCATTTCCTTCCTTCTCTGATTGCCCATCCTAGTAAAATAAAGAAAGTATTTTTAAAATAATTTTGAACTGGCAACAGACAGAACTAAAGACATTTGCCTAATGTTCTCCATATATAGGCCCTAAACCAAAACTTTCCTATTTGTGTTGATTTCAAGACCTTTTCATAACAAGGTCTTAATCTTGCATTGCTGACGTGGTGCCCTGGGGTAGGGATCCAGAATGTCATGTAGGATGTAGGGCTTTTGTTAAATGCAACAGCTCTCTTAAAGTGAAGATTTAAAGTGAAGGCTCTGCCATGTCACTGAGAGCTCCGTCTTGTACAACACAAAGGCATTAGTTTTGAAATAATGCCATAGGAATACCATCTTGTGCCAGATACTACATTTATTCAGGGTTACTTGAGCAGAAATAATGAGAAACATTAAAATAATGTTTACATAATGAAATGCAATATCGAACACACTATGTACATTAGTGAGAAGAGTAGAGCCTGAGTTGTTCTGGGTAAAACTTAGCCTACTTCTTGAGAACGGAAAATTACCAGCAGACTGCAAAATTACCCCCCAAATTTTAATGTTATTTTTCACCTAGTATAAATATGTTTGATTGTAGCTCATCTTGACAAAATGACAAAATTCTATTGTAAAATGTTTGCAAAAGTCTTTTTTGTAACTATTACCCAGCCACCTCATCTTAGAGAGGCCTGTAAAATTTACATAGCCATTTAATAAGGTGAGGGAAAAAATCTGAGGGAATAAAAATGCAAATCATCCACAAAGCAGAGTATCAACAGAAATCAACAATCCAAGATAACAAAATTAAATAGTGCTTTTAGAAAAATTGTATTCTGATTAACACTCTATACAGAGAATGAGGCTAAACACCTTTGCCTCCTTAGGGAACCTGCTCCACAAAAAAATGGGTTCAGATCTCTCTTAAACAAAGTGCTTTTAAACCACGTCATGATTTCTGGTGAGGAATTCATGCCTGAAGGGAGTCACTGCCATCAAATTCACATCAAAAAAGCTGGAGGGCAAAAAGTAAAATTTAGAGCCTATATGACCTATGTGAACTTTCTATGGATGGCTCCATATCTCATATATGTAAAGAGCTACATTAGGGGCCCCAAACCTAGTTCCTATAAAACTTACAGCAAGGCTAATCAGCCTTGAACCAGAAGGAAGTTCCTTATATTTCCATCATTTTCTGTTATATCTGGCACTAGTTTGACCATATGGAGAATATTACCTAATCAACGTAATTTACACATGGGTATAAGAAGGATGAGTTAACGCAGAGAGGGTGGACCTGTTCCAGAGGGAGACAGACAGCTTGTTCCCCTCCCCTGCCCACCTTCAGGAGGGGCAAAGCAGTTGAGGTAGTTCTCGCGGCAATGATATGGAGAAGACACTTGCTGGCTCTGGAATAAAAATGTCTGGGATTTTTTTCCTGTTTATGCATCTCATTTTTTGTTTTAGTGACCCAAGAAAATCTGTTGTTGCTTCACAGGTGAAGGGGGAGCCCATGCTCATTGTAGGGGGGTTGGATTAAATGATCTTTAAAGGTCACTTACAACCCAAATCATCCTATGATTCTGTGACTGGGACATTGCATGCAGTGTTCTGTACTCTAACTGGATGGCTGTATCTCTTGCACAAGACTCTGTTCCCTGCTCAGAAAAACTATTTGAAAGTAAGGTATTATGATGACTGTTGTATGGATTACACGCACTTAGATAAGGATGTTTGTCTTTTCCTTTACTTTGATTACCCATGAATATAACAAATCTCCCAGCACTGGGCAGCAAAATGAGAAAGCTGAGAGAAAGTTGTGCCCAGCCTTCCAGATAGCTGCAGTAAGAAGATGGGTCCCCCACTGTGCTGCTTCCCCAGCAAGATACAGGTCTACTTTTTCCCCACTTTCCCCATGCTCATATTTTCAGTCATATGTGCTAGCTAAGATCACCTCAGGAACATGGTAGTACATGGTAAACTAAGGCAGAAAACTGGACAGTGCCTGTAATCCCCAGGTACAGGATGGGTGCAGCCAATATAGCAGCTTGTAGAAAGGGTTGCAAAGGGCTGTGACACTGCAAACCAGCCTGAAGAACAGGAAGAAACAGCTGTTAAAAGCAATGTCCGTGACCTTTCCACAGCAAATTAAGTGGGGAATAGAGGTATTCTATGAATGATAAGGGAACAGCCAAATGAAGCGCAAACTGGAGAGGCAGACTGAAAGAGGGACTGGACAAAGACCAAGAGAAGAAATTACCAAAAAAAAAAGGGATGAGGCAACTTAGACCCGACATATAGAAGAGAAGAAAAGAAAAGCTTTGTGCCCAGGAAAAATTCTAAAAAAGTCCACAGAAAAAGCAGATGGGAAATATGTGTGGAAACAGTGCTAACACCTGCAACAGGTGTGTTATTCTTTCAATATGAAGAAACTATTTCCAGCCACCTATGACCACAGCGCAAGCACTGCAAGAGACCTGTCAGAAAGGCAAAAAGGATGAGCAGTCCCAACTGATAACTTTGCATACAGGGAAAGTAGTTCAAAATATTACATAAGAAAAACACGATAGAGAGCCAGGATGAAAAGGACTCTCACAAAAAAGGTGTTGCTAGATTTATTGAGTAATGCTCCAGAAGTTCTAATCATCATACTCCCTATAGGAACAAATGACACCCACAAAGTACATTGATATAATGTATAAGAAAGTGCTTCTTCAGATGGTAAGAAAAAGAAAATTAGATCTGTGTAGATAAGTAACTTGCAGAAGATTTCCCCATTGCCAAGCACAGGTGAAGAAAGCAAAATGCTGATACTGGAAGCCAAACAAGGGAGGATCTGATAGGGGAGGTTGGAGGGGTTTGAATGCACAGATCACTGGAATGCCTCCTGCCACCGCAGCCAACTGTTTGGATTACATTGTCTCCACTTATGCAGGCAGGTTGCCAGCCTCTTGGGCTAGAACTGGCAGGACCTGTTAGGCAGGCTGCAAACCTTCAGGAGAAGGAGGGAAAGGGAAAGCTTTTGCTTGATTTGAATAATCCAGCTTGTACTTCCAACACACAAATTAGGCGAGAAACTAAAATTGTTCTGAAGCACAAGATGAAGGATAACAGGAATATAATGCCTGACGCAAATATGCGGGGAAACAAGCAACAACTGGAAGGTACTGTACTAAATAAAGGAGATTACGATCTGGAAAGACTAACTGAAACTCAGTGGGATAATTCCTTTGAGTTGAAAAGACGGGATGCAGTATGCATGGGAAAGGCAGAGTGGAAAAAATCAATAGATGTAAAAATACTATATAATGCTTTCAAAGCACACATTTTATAATTTTGACAGTGATAACAGTAAAATGGTAAAAATCTCAGGTAAGCATGTACAAAATAAAAAAAAAAAAAAAGGAAAAAAGAACAAAACATAGCAATAATAATATGCATTTCCTTTAGGCTAGCACTCTGGAACAGAGCCAGGGATCAAGTCTCTAGATAGTGCATACAGATGCAAAGATGCAAACATACAGTGAATTCAAAGACTAAAGATGAGAAGTCGGGCCAAATTTTCACCTATTGTGAAGTGCGCACTGAAACTATGGAAGCAGAGCACTTTAATCCACCATGGCAAGAAAACAATTCACAGAGCAAAACAGTGAAAGGGAAGCAATTTCACTTTCAGGAAGATTTTAGAGAACATAAACTACTGAATGTGGGATGAGAATAAATGTTTAAAGTTTACTTCTATGAAAGAACATTGGAGACTTTTTGGGAAAATGTAGCAGGATTAAAACTCATCTGTGAAAAAAAAATCAGAAGATATAAGGCAAAGCAATGGTCACAGTGTCTTCACAAGACTATTCAGAGTTCAAAGTACATATACAGGAAGGAGTGGCAGGAAAGGAATCCAATCTAAGTCTGAATAGGTCAAAAAGGGAAAAGGAGAATAACAGGACTTGCACAGCTACTAAAAGGGGAAAAGAAGTGCAAAGATTAAAAGAGACTCTACTAATGAAAGAAAGAGGAAAGAAAGTGAAATTTAAGGTGGAACAATAAAATAAGATAGCAAAGTAAACTGTTGCTACATTGCAACATCAAAAAGAAATTATAAACAATTTAGAGCCAATGCCTCTGAAATCACTCTCAGTTGTTTGGAAGAAGTCCAGAAAAGGACCACATTGAGACACATAATATATTTTTGAAGAACTGAGGAATCAAGAGTAATCGAGAGACCTATCTTTGGTGTAAGGAGTAGGAAATTTAGGATGTTGTTCACATGATCTATCTTGGGCAATAAAGGCTCCAATATCTTTGAGCCAGTCCCTCTACACAAAGAAAAACAGGAAATTACCTGTGCTGGTTTTGGCTGGGGTAGAGTTAATTTTTTTCACCGTAGCTAGTATAGGACTGTGCTCTGGATTTGTGCTGAAAACAGTGTTAATAATACAGAAATGTTTTCATCATTGCTGAGCACTGCTTACGCAGAGTCAAGACCTGTTCTACTAACAGCACCCCACTAGAGAGTAATCTGGTGGTGCACGGGGAGTTGACAGGTTGAGGGAGTCCTGCTCTCCTGGAGATGTCTGAACACCTGCCTGCCCATGGGAAGCAGCAAATTAATTCCTTGTTTTGCTTTGCTTGTGTGCACAGCTTTTGCTATCCCTATTAAACTCATTATTTACCTCAATCCATGAGTTTTCTATCTTTTACACTTTCGATTCTTTCCCTGACCCAATGGTGGGGGAATGAGAGAGCAGCTGTGTGGTAATCGGTTTCCAGCTAGGGTTAAACCACAACACCATGTCACCGTTATGCGTGATGGGGTCCTGCTCTCCTGGAGATGGCTGAACTTCCCTGCTCATGGAAAGTGGTGAATGAATTCTTTGTTTTCCTTTGCTTGTGTGTGCAACTTTTGCTTTACTTATTTAACTGTCTTTATTTCAACACATGAGTTTTCCCTTTCACCCTTCCAATTCTCACTCCCATCCTACCAGAAGGGTGTGTGAGTGAGTAGCTGTGTGAGGCTCAGATGTCAGCTAGGGTTAAACCATGTCATAAACTCTGCATCATAATGTTGGCTTCTGGAATAACATCAGACACCTCATATCCAGAGATACCTACTTTTCTCCTGGTGGTATAAAAAGCAGCCTAATTTAGATTTAGACATCTAACTTACGCATACTTCAGTCCTATAAGACAAATCCCACCCTTGCTTTCCTAATATTAGGAAATCTCAGAGGATTAATTAATGCATGCAAGTGATTTGCAAAGTTGATTCCAAAATAAAAGAAAACACAAAAATTCAGATGGCAATTGGTTTTGACTCTGTTTTTGTGAATGGTAGAAATAGCATATCATCTTTATGGTAAGAGTATTTGTATTAGTTGTGGACAGTGTCTCCTTTCATTTTGTCATTCTAACATGTGCTGAGTTCTACTCTAATCCTACTCTCTCAAAACTCCATGGTAAGTATTGAATATAAGACTTCCTCACACAGAAAAATACAAGTACACCTTGATAAACACAAGTGTGAGACCCTCTCTGAAGTTGATGCCAAAATTCCCATAAACTTCAATATGACAACAATTTCACCAGAAAAGTGCGTAGAATGATATAGTCTTGTTTAAGAGAGCAAAATGAAGTAAAAGGACAGTATTACAAAGATGAATGTTAGGCTCACCACTAGGAAAACATACAGTAATGAGTTTTTATAACCTCTGAAATAATATCTTACTAGAAATGCCTAATGTTGACTGGTTAAGCCAACAGAAAAAAAAGAAACATTGGTAGAAAAAGTTGATATTGACAAGAAAAGTAAATAAAAGACCTAGGATGTATTGTCAATGCCTAATCTCTTCAATCAAAGGGTATGACATGGAAAAACCTAATCCAAATTGCTTTCAGAAATTTCAGATTGTATGTGTTATGGAGATGTGAGCTATTGAACGAGCGCATTTAGAGAAGTATTTTAGTAACCTTTGTTGATCTCACCAAGGCTTTCGATACTGTGAACAGAAAAGGTCTATGGTAGATTTTGGAACGTTTAGGATGTCCCCCCAAGTTCCTTAAAATTATCATCTTACTTCATGAGGATCAGTGTGGCCAAATCAGATATGGCAATGCACTTTCTGAGCCCTTTCTAATAACCAATGGTGTGAAACAAGGTTGCGTTCTCGCACCAACCCTATTCACAATCTTTTTCAGCATGATGCTCCAAAGGGCCACGGCAGACCTTGCCGTGATGATCAAGATGGTATCTACATTCAATATTGTACCGATGGAAGCCTATTCAACCTAAGGCAACTGAATGCCCATACTAAGACTTTAAATCATCTTGTCCATGAGCTGCTTTACGCTGGCAATGACACCCTTGTTGCCCACACAGAAGTAGCTCTGCAGCGTTTAACATCCTGCTTTGCAGATGTTGCTGAGCTCTTTGGGCTGGAAGTCAGCTTAAAGAAGACAGAAGTTCTCTATCAACCTGCACCTCAGGAAGTCTTCCATCATCCCCATATCACCATTGGCCAATCAGAGCTCAAATCCATCCAACAGTTTAATTATCTAAGTAGCCTCATCTCCTTGGATGGTAAGATCAACAGAAAGATAGACAACAGGTTAGCAAAGGCATATAGAGCTTTTGGAAAGCTTCATAAAAGAGTTTGGTGAAATAAACACTTGAAGAAAAGTACAAAGATCAGTGTTTACAGAGCCATAGTGCTGTCTACTCTCTTATACGGGTCTGAATCATGAGTCATCTACCACTACCACTTGCGACTCTTAGAATGCTTCCGTCAGTGCTGTCTCCGTACAATCCTAAACATCTACTGGTCAGATTATGTGACCAATACATCTGTTCTAGAACAGGCAGTGGTTACGAGTATTGAGGCCATGTTGCTGAGAACACAGCTGCGCTGGGCAGGGCACATGTCAAGGATGAAGGACCACTGCCTCCCTAAGATTGTACTCTCTGGTGAACTTGTCACTGGTTGCTGCAAGACAGGAGCCCCAAAAAGAAGATACAAGGACTCCCTGAAACAGTATCTCAGTCTTGGCCATATTGATCACCATAACTGGTCTACTCTGGCCTCCAATCAGGAGGCCTGGAGACACACTATCTATAACAGTTTGAGAACGCACGCAGGATCACTCTTGAGGAGAAAAGACAAAGCAGAAAGATTTGTGTCTTGTAGAATATGCCACCTAAGGAGTCTTTCTGCTGTGCCTTTTGCAACTGGACTTGTCTATCTCATATTGGCATTTTTAGCCACCAGCACGCTTGCAGCAAATGTGAATAGTGCCCTTCCCAAATCTTCGTTCGCGAAGCCTGGTCATGATGATGATATTATAGTAGAAAGAAAATAAATGATTTAACATCTTTAGTGGCACCGTGCTGTGAACACGAGGGAGCCCTCAACATGAATGAAAATGTGGTGCATATTCATTTGAAGATTTAACTGCTGCCAACACACCATCACCCAAGTGGGCCTTCCAAAATGGAGCACACCGAATGCCTGTTGGTCAGAAGTTGCATGAAGAAATGTGCAGGAGACCTGTGTCTCAGGTTGACTGAGACTGTATTATATGCATGTGTGTCATACTTTTTCTGATGTCACACAAAACTGCTTTATCTTCCTGACAATCATTTCCTTCTAATGAAAAGGACAGCATAATCCATCTGACAGAAACAGGAAAACTGTTATCACTGAATTTTTGCAAACCCAGTCTAGATTACAAATTTTAATTTCATGCATTTTGCTCAGTTTGAAATGATCTTATTAGAACACTCTTCATTACTCAGTACAATAACTGAGCCTTGTGAAATCATAGCTTTTAAGGAAAAGACTATTTTGTT
Organism: Manacus candei; assembly: GCF_025592945.1. Classification (NCBI taxonomy): domain Eukaryota; kingdom Metazoa; phylum Chordata; class Aves; order Passeriformes; family Pipridae; genus Manacus; species Manacus candei. The sequence continues at coordinate 11,163,789 of NW_026138062.1, forward strand.
AGACAAATTATAATATAAACTCTATAGCATCCACCTTGCAACTAAGGTAAAAATAGTAATACTAAAAATATTCTAAAATTTATCATTTCACTATGGATGCAGAAAAATGATGAAAGTCCACCTCTATATGCCTGTATTGATCAAATACTAGTGTGGCAATTGTATAGTTCATTAGCGATGAATGCAATTACCAGGAGAAACACAGAGAAAAATTAAAATTAACTACCATTATGAGAATACATATATGCTTTTATATCTGTACTGCCCATTACAAATAGAACATTCACTTCTTTCCTAATATACAGAAAATGCCCTTTTATTTCTCTGCTCTTTATTTTTGTAGTGACAGCAACTATAAAAGAATACTTAAGGCAGTAATTATCTCAGTGTTACAGTACTGGCAGTGAGAAGAAAGACCCCTTAAAAGACTGAAAAGAGAAACAAATTTTTGTGTCTTCCTACTTGTACATGTATACTGAATTTCTTTACAGTCAGGCAAGACCTTAACCTCTACAGATGTAACACCTACAACTGCCACTGATGTCAGCCACTGATAGAAGGAACATAAGGACAAGAATGTCCAAACTACAATATATTCAGAGCAGCATGAAATAACACTTTGGAAATGCCAAGTAAGAAAATCAAAAAACATGATCTGTGCTGTGCATTAAATGAGGTAGAGGAAAAAAGTATGCAATCATATGATTAAAAGTTGTAGCATAATGGGAGTGTAAAGGTTGTCAAGAAAAGAAAGTTTCTTAAATTTTGCAGGTTTAATTTTTATTCCTTGCAAATTTCATCACTGGGGCTATCTTGTTGGGTTTTGTTGGTTGGAGTATTTTTGATTGTTTGCAGGGGCGGGTTGGGAGTTTTTTTGGTGGTGGTTTGGGTGGTTGGGGGTTTTCTTTCTTTTTAAATTTTTTTTCCTTTTTTTTAATCTTTTGTTTTTTCCTCCTTTTTTTTTTTTTATTTTTAAATGTGGATTTTTGGACTAGTGTAACAGTTCCAGTTCTTGGGAGTCCACAGCACATGACTTCACTGGTAGTGACTCTGCAGAACAATATACTCTGCAATGAAATTAATCTTGGAGACAAGGCAACAGGATGTTCTCATGTAGGCAGAATGCAATTATACATTGTTATATAGTGACAGCTAATCCAGCAGCCAGCACACTGCAACACAAGTCAATATTGTTTCTCCTACAGAGAGGATAAACATCTTTACAAAACAGAGGTTAAATCTAGCAAAAATATCCAAGGGAATAATCAGTTTCTCTATTTGCAGTTGTAAAGAAGAGGTTTATGACCACAGTGGTATTATTATTCCCTCTAATACTATCCTAGATTATATTAATTGCTCCAGTATGTATCTCTGGTATAGAACTTAGAGAAAGAGCTCTTTTCTGTCTTATACATACATATTGCTCTCACAGCAATCCAGTTAATTTATACAAAACACCAGTTTATCACCAGTGCTCTCCCAGTCCAAGGGTACAAAGAAACTTAAACGATAGGAGTTGAATTGCAATGGCTTACACTTGACCAAATAAAAATCTCCATGATGAAGCTATCATAGTGCTTAAAGACATCTACCTCCAAATTAGTCATCCTGGTTTCCTTTACAGGTACTGGAGAGCAATTGCCTGATGTCTCTCATCTTAACCTGTAGCACCCCATCTGAAATAACCTAAAAGTGACTGCTTCTTTCCATTAACCATACTTCGTTAACCATGACTGTAAGTTTCTGAAGATAAATTCCACCTTTCCTGTGTAGCTACTGATAAGGTTAAGTGTCTGGGAGATTATTCATGATATTGAAATTGGAGAAAAAAGGGGAAAAAAAATGACAAGAGGATAGACAAATTCTTCACAATATGCAGAATTTTAAACATTCGTTTAACTCTTTAGCCTTTTTCTGATTCCTTTACCCTCACTTACCTTAGTGGTTTTTCTTGAAAGGGAGAATGTGCTGTCACAGTCCATCTGCCTCAGCACAGCTCTTATTTCTTTCTTACCTGCGCAAGCATTTAAATTTCATTTTTGGGCACAACACTGTGTGAATCCAGTATTTGTGTGAATTTTTGTACAGGGGTTCTCACAGCAGTAGGATTGGAGTAATCCTTTAACCATTCTACCCATAGTAAACCCGTTATTTTTCCCCACTGTGCCAATGCATATTATGTGAGCTGTTCAGACTCCCAGTACCGATTCATCTTTATGCTATACAACTTCTTGACTACTGTGGGCTGGGTTATATCACAGATGTTTTCTCAGGAAAAATAATTCTTATCTGATGTTGTAGTTGTCCTGAGGACTAGAACCGGCCTTTGGGCCACAATATCCCTTAGGTTATAGGATGGTTTTGTTCTAAATTACCTACAGAGTGGGTGGTACTAATGAGTATACAAAAATAATGCTGAATTAAGTATCATAACAAAATAATTTATAGTCCACAAAATCCATTTTCATGACCCTCTGGGCTAGATCAATGCAAAACATTTTATTTGAGGTTATGCTTCAGCAGCTACTGCAAACTGCAACATCACTCCAAAATGCAGTTACCAGTACAGTAAGATTTGCCTTCTGAGTGTGCACGTTTTTGTTTAGTTTTGTGAGATGTAATACTATCTGACTTTGAAAACTGTGTATAATCAGATTTCTTCCCAAAAACTGGCACAAACCTTTGAGGCAGACTGTACCTGTGGCAGATGTACAACTGATCAGCCTGCTAAATACAATTATAGGGAATAATAATTTTGGCATCATGTTTGTAATTTGGTCAATGAAATGAAGTCACCATATGCAGTGGGTTGCCCCTGGCTGAATGCCACGTACCCACCAAAGCCACTGTGTCACTGACCTAAGCAACTGGACTAGGGAGAGAAAATATAACAAAGGGGTCATGAATTGAGATAAGGACCCGGAGATATCCCTCACCAATCACCGCCGTGGGCAAAACAAACTCAGCTTGGGGATATTAACTAAATTTATTGCTAAAAAAATCAGAGCAGGATAATGATACCTAAAATAAATCTTAAAAACACCTTCCCCTCACTCCTCCCTTCTTCTTGGACTCTACCTTCTCCCTGCCAGCAGCACAAGGAGACAGGGCATAAGGGGTTAAAGTCAGTTCATTGCACATTGTTCCTGCCACTGTTAAGGGAGAAGAATCCCTCCCATGAGAGAGAGTCCTCCGCAAACTTCTCCAATGTGAGTCCATCCCATGGGCAACAAATGGCTGCATCATGGGTCACTCTTCCACAGGATGTAGTGGTTAATATTAGAGTACTCCACAGAAGGTAAAGAAGTTTCTTCTTGTCCCTCAGGCACAGTCTGCTTGAAGGTTTGCCCCCCACAGGATCACAAGTCCTATCAGAAAACCTGCTCGAGTGTGGGCTCCTCTCTCCGTGGGTCTACAGGTCCCTTCCAGGACAGGTCCCTTCCCTGCTCCACCACAGGCTTCCCATGGGTTCACAGCCCTCTTTCACAGATCCTCCTACTCAGGCATGGATCTCCTCCATGCTCTGCATCTCCGTCATCCTCCATGGGCTGCAGGGGCACAGCTACCTCACCATGGTCTTCACCATGGGCTGCAGTGGAATCTCAGCTCTGGTGCCTGGAGTACCACCTCTCCCTCCTTCTGCACCATCCTTGGTGTCTGCAGAGTTATTCCTCTCACATATTCTCACTCTGCTCTTCTCTTGCCACAATTACATCTGCCCAATTACCTTTATTTTTTGCCTTCTTAAATATGTTATCACAGAGGCATTACCACCATTTCTGATTGAACCAGCCTTGGCCAGCAGGATGTCTATCTTGGAGTTGACTGGCATTGGCTCTGCCAGACATGGAGGAAGCTTCTACAGAAGCCAGCCCTCTAGCCCCCTGCTACCAAAACTTGGCCATGCAAACCCAATACATCATACCACCATCATCAATTATAAGAATTTTCTAAATGGCTTTAGGAAAGGTGGCAGTAAAATCAATTTAAAAACCATACCAGAGAAAGTACTTCAGTGCACACTAGAAAACCAGGGAGCAACCAATGTGTTTTAATGATTCTGTCTCCAAGAGATGCTGTGAGGTAAAACTAAGGAGCCTAGGGGAAAAAAGAATATGAATTGGAAAGCATTTGCTGGTTAATAATGAAAGTCATATTGTTAAAGCTAGACAGGAATAGGGAAAGAGCTTTTTCCTATCAGAAGATGTTTTGTGGGATTGTAACATTTTTGATCAAATTATTGTTAAGCATTCTCTCAGGTTTAAACAAAAACTACTTCCATTTAAATTCTTATTTATAGTCTTAAAAATTCTTATTTATGTTTAAATTCTTATTTATAAATAAACATCAACTGCTTCTTCCCCAGAAGGACCAACAGCCTCCCAGTACATGGGAAAGTAAAGTACAAATACCCCCTCACCTCACTTAACTTGAATCGTTATCATTAACAGTTATCTATCCCATCCCAACTCATTTTACCAGAAGCCAAACTACAGTCTGCTCTGAGACTGTGTAATAGGGTTTACCAACAGAGAACTCTCACATAGTTTTTCCCTTTGGTTTTTGCATTCAGAATAGGGCCCTCAATCAGACTTTATAACTTTTGAAGAAATTATGTACTTTGGTCCATTATTTGGGTATATTCAGAGAAACTTTTGTGCCACCCTACTTCAGAATTCCCTTCAGCCTGCCTCCTCCAAATTAAACCAAAACTTATACTATGAGGTTTTGTTTTAGATTATACAATCTACCAGCCTCCAGCTGAGTTGCGACTTCACTTTTCTTCATTTTATTATTCTTTGTCTAACTGCTTAACTTCAAAAAAGGTCTTCCACCCACATCCTTTTCCCTTGGCTTCCTCTGCTTAATCGATGTGCAGTTCTTCCCTTCAGTCCTTCTGGGTCCTATCTAATCTCCTGAGCAGACGGCAATGGGGAAGCTGCCACAGCAATACCAGGGCTCCTTCAACACCAGCTACCCGAGCACAATTTTAAAGAATCCCAGTACTATACAGTTGCCTATTGAAAATATTTTGCTTGGTATAAATGACTACATATTCTTTTAAGTGTAAAATCCATTTGGTTTTATTTATTCACCAATAATCTTTGGGAAGGGGGAGGGGTATTTTTGTGTGTTTTGTATATATAAGTTTAAAAGTTTTGTCCCGCTGTGGAACAGGAAAAACATTTCCCATCCTGCTGTAGTTACTTGTCAGAAGCTGTCTAAGAAAACATGCTAAGAGAAAAAGAGAAAGAGAAAGAGTTCATAGAGAGTGCTGAAGTCTGTTAGTCCCTTACAGATCTAAGAAAAGATAAGCCTCAAGGAAAAGCTAGATATGCATAGATCTCTTTAATTGGTTTCAAATTGTGCTTTCTTTGAAGTGCCTCTGTACTAAAAAAAAGATTCTGTTTTAAGAAATTTGTTTGGTCATAGTGTGAATCACAGTCATTGATTTTAAAGAGAGAAGAATAAGTCAAAACTTAAAATTTGTCATAGTATTATGAGACTGTAGCTGAAGATGCTGTTTGAAGGTGAGAGTGTCCCTAATTTGTCCAAGAGTTATTTAATCTGTACCGTATGTGTACATCGATATTTTGACCTTGGTCAACCTTGAGGTTGGCTTTGGCTATGTCTGCCTCTGCTTTCCCCATCTGCACTACACCAAATGCTTTATATTACACCAAAGTAGACCCTACTGCAATTTTTCTTCCTGAAGCAAAGCTGTTAAAGATCTGTGCTCTAAGAATCTGGCTCCTCTTCCAGGTATGTCCTTCTTTGCAGGAAGCAAAGTGAAAAAATAGAGGCAGAAGATAGGAACAATGAACTGCAGTTGATGGGTAGCAAGTGTCTTCATCGCTTCCCTCCAGCAAGGACAGCACAGAAGAGTCACTATGGAGCCAATCTCTCTCACTTCTGCTCCATTCCTGAAGGGGAGCTTTCCACTTCTTCCTCAAGAGGTACCTGATCAGTCATGGTTCAGTCATCCAATCAAAGGTTTTGTGCTGTTTCTTAGCTAAAGCTAGAAGAAACATAGTGGAAGGAATTAAAAACTTCACTCTACAAGACATTCTTGTTCACTTTCACCAACTCTTCCACTGCAAACAAAAGCATACCCAGATAAGAGAAGTAATAAATAAAATAATAGTGTGTTGCAACAATTTTTTTCCTCAGCATCATCAAAAAGGATTATACAAAAAAAAATAATTGGAAAACAATTATTCCCTTCAATTTGACGGTTAAAATTAGATAAACATAATTTCACAAATGAGAGACTTTGAAAACCAGGATAGTTAAAAGAAAATAAATTACCTGAGATAAATTGCATCTCATGAAACCAGTGCAAGTGGCCATTTACTAAAGGATAATATTACCATGTATTACAATTTGTTAAAGGAGAAGCAGAGCCTTACTTAATACTCATTAAAGCCTTACTTAACATTCATTGAATCATAAAAATAAACAGGTTAGCTATATTAATAAGCTAAGAGTCTCCAATACAGCTATAATGAACAAGTCAGAGAATAACAACGTTCATCCTAGATGTGGTTCTCATGAAAAAAAACCCAACAAACTCTAACAACTGAAAATAAGAATAATATAGTACTATTGCTCTGTTCTCTGTGAGTGCTACCCTAAATATGTCTTTTTCCCTATTTGGCTGAAGCAATGCATTCAAGCTGGACATAAGTATAAAATCAGAATCATGAAGCCTAGCTACGCTTTCTGTTTCTCAAAGCCTTGTATCTGAAAAAAAGAGTGAGGCAAAAAAAAAAAATCATAAATGACTTATTATTTATTACACCTAACAAAAGCAGTGTCATTAAATGTATAAGATTTTTCATGCTGAAATAGTTTAAGTGCCTTGGTGTGTTAATCCATCTAGCAGAGGAAGGACTGGTTACCTTGGTGCCAGCAGAGGGAGCATAGAGCATTGCTTTTTGTGGGCTTCAAACCTGCAAGGGGAGCTTTGTCCTTTTCTGTTCCAATTTCCCCCCCCAATTAAATGTTTTTAAAATTTAATGATAGTGCCTTCAGTGCTAAAAGCACCTTTTTATGCACCACAGATACAGCTGTGAGGTAATACAGGCGTCAGATTGCTGTAGGATAATTAACTTCTAGCACCTGGAACACCGAGGCAGACACAGGTAGGGAATTTCACCAAGATGAGACATAAGATATCCCAGGTCATGGTGGTTAAATTGCATCCCAAAAATGTACCTTCAAATCTCACTCCGTGGCACAACACGTGCTGACACAGAGCAGCCATGGCACAAAAGGAGATGCTGCTCTGTGAAGGGCATGTTCATACACATCCGCGTGTCCGACACCTGTGCCCAGCCGACTGCAGAAGAGGTGTGACATGGGCGTTGGGAGAATTAATTAGCTAATGAGCCTTATCTTCCTGTCATTACTTCCATGTGTCTGAAGGCAAAAAACTGCAAAACTTTTGAGGATGAAATGTATGATGTCTGTGCTACTTGCACAGCTGACAACAGCAAGGGCTGTTCGCCCCCTGACTCAACACGGAGGAAAATGTGTATTAAGCTCTTATATGCACTAAAAAATCCATACAAAGGACTCCAGAAAACTTAAAGACAGAGTCAATTAAGGCCTTTTCTTTTCCTCATGATTCTCATTATTGGATTCTCACAAAATTAAATCCTACTTTACCATGCCTTCAAAGGGACTTTTGTTAAAGCAAAGAGCAGCACTCAGCATCTTGCAGGTTTTATTCCCAAGCAAAAAGCTCATTGCAAAGTCTACCAGACAGACACATCCCTTGGCTCCCTAACTGTCCCTAAAAGAGTCTGGAACTATAAAGCTTCCAGAATCAGATTTTCATAAGCTGAAGCCTAAGGCTGTAGATGATCTCCTCATGCACAGCTACTACAATTGCATATGTATAGCTGGCTTTTGTACATACAAATGGAGCCCGTATGCTAGTGCATGGCTCAAAGAAACCTAAATAGCTATACAAGAAACACACATGGGCCTCAGTTTTTGTTTTATGATGTGAATTAAGTAAAAGGGGAAGAAGGACGCGATGGGAAAAAGATGAAATTCAGACCTCATCTAAGTCAAGGGTAGTTTTCCTATAGACTTCAAAAGAGTCAGAGCTTCATCTGTTACATTTATGTGATACTGAACACGGAGATACGTTCAGAAACAGGTTTCAACCTCAATCCATTTGGCAGCCCAACTTCTTCCTGGTTGAATGGAGGAAGCACTGACAAGAATCTCTAAAGAAAATTCTGCCGTGATCTAAATCAGTAGTCCTCAATTTTTTTCTGGCTGTCTGGGCTACATACCTCCTTTTAAAAGCCAGTGAGAGTCTTAAATCCCAGCCCTTATGATGACTCACAGAGCCCAAACTAGAGTGTACATGGAGGTCTCTATTCGACTGGCATGTAAACTAATGCCATGTTTCCCAGAAACAATGAATTGGTCAGCAATTCATTCCCAAGCTGCTCCTGCAGAAGTCTGCTGGGAGTAGGTTACTAGCTGGATAAATTTGAGTTTGTAGGTTGTGCTTGGCCTATACCCTGCAGAATGGGTGGTTTTCCTTCACGTTCACACCATTTACACAGATCTGACTAATGACCATTAATTGTCCTTCGACAGTCTCTTACATCTTTCTTTTGGAGGTGAGGTGTGGGGTGGAATGTTCAAAAGGTTCCCGTGCCCAAATTTAACCTTGATCTATGCAAGTACAACATTACTGACACTGCTGGACTTATGAATTGAATAAAATTCTGGCCATGCTAATCTTGATGGCAAAATTCCCATCGACTTTATTAGAGTCTGGATTTCACAACAAATGTTAAGGGAGTGTGACTGCAAGAATGAGGCAAAGGCAAAGTAAAGGCAATAACGGTTTCCTCACTGCAATCCAGGGACAAGGCATCGTTCTCCATAGCTTTAGGGTAAGAAATAAAAATCTAAATAAATAAATAAAATTGATCCTCTCTTCAGAGAGTTACTGGGTTTTGGCCCTTTTTTTCCCCCCATCTTTTCATCTACAGACACCTGTCCAGCTGCACTTTCTTCACATTCGACTGTCCAGTTAAGCTTCTCTGTCAGCCTTGCTGTCACTTCTCTTTCAGCACATGATGTTAGTTCTCCTGCCGTTTTGCTGTCACTCTTTTCAGATGGCAGGATTCATAGCCTTAGCTCAGACCTGTTTGTACCTTGGAAGACAAATATTTGTCATACTTGCTTCTCATCCTCCATTAAAAATGAGTTTAAGAAGGAAAGGCCTGTCAGGAAAGTACTAACACTGACTTTCTCTGCCAGCAGTGTTCCAAAACATTGGATTTTTTCTTTTGCCTGTACAAAGAGGTGAGAAGAATTGAGAAGTGAAGGATTCAGTTCTGCTAAGGAATAAGCATACATTTTCAAGTGTTTTCCTACATGTAGGTCAGTGAACAACACAAGTTTTGGTCATTATTATTTTTTTGTTGTGGGATTCTTTTTCTCCACTGATCTAATGGTGGCTTTTGCACCATTGAGCAAAGGCAATAGCAAACTTGCTAACTGTGCATTTTCATACTGCTCCCCAGCACAAAAGACACACCTCAAAGCACCCAAGGTGGCAGGTTCTAAAATGCCGCTCAATTTAACAGCAAAATATTGCTATACACACCATGTGAGCAGACCTCAGGTTAGTATTAGCTGGTAAAATGTGATATATGAGAATGTGTAATTCTTGATCACTGCAAAGGAGAGTAAGAAAACAGGCCCTTATAGCGAAATCTTTCCATCATGTGTTCCCTTTGCAGAACATGAATAACCTCTGACTTCCATGAGCTGGATTCTCAGAGGATGGAAGTCAGTAATGGTAAATCACCCCAGCTGAGTATCTCCTCCTCAGTATAATAAGCAGTTTATGTGTCCAGCTGCAAAAGTGTTCTAGGAAATTGCCAAACAGGAAGGAGATCCTTGCCTGAAGTAATTTGTAATCTAAAGGCTGAATCCTACCAAAAAGCATCTGGTCTGAGGTTTTGAACAGCTTTTACTCCCATAAGATTTCAAAAGGTATTCAGGGAGCCCATGTCTTATAGCATGCTGTAAGGTTTGGCTAAAATTGCCTGTAAACTACTCTCAGGCACCTTCCTTAGTCTTTAAAATGTGACAGAAATGTGCAGTGGATAGATGAACTGAAACTAGACCCACAAGGAGATAAAATTATATTAACAGACATATAAACATATCATATTGCAAGTGAAAGACAGTAACAATATTCAAAAAATTTGAAAAATATGCAAATTTTCCTTCCCATGGGCTTGATCCACAAGCACAGTGCTGCCAGAATGAATTGGTTAGTGCCACAGAGTGAACTGTGCAGCAACTATAGATCACAGACTCAAACCTACTGCCACACACCTCCTTTCTCATGACCATTTGTTTAATTTAAATACCCCCTGGCCACCCATAAGCCAACAGTGATGTTCTTTGTATCTTCTAATAGGTGTCATGATAAAGAAATGAGAACATATATTCTATGTTATGTAAGTAAAGAGAATTTAATGCTGCTGTAGATTAGCTAGCTCTTTCTTTTTTACCTCAGTTTTCAAAGAACCCAAACTTACAGAAAAGTTTGATTTTCTCTTTCATTCAGTCTCTGGCTTTTCTGTCAGTTTTTTTTAAGAGTTACATTTTTGGCCAGAGTCACAGTGTACGGACATTGCAGAACATTGCAAAGAATATTTGACCTCTGCCTTTTATTTTCTAAGTGTATCATCAGTGCCAAGCACTGAATATATTAGCAGAATTGGGCATTGTTAAATGGCAACACTAAGTCTAACAGATCTGGATTTTAGTTAGTTAGCATGTACTAACTACCTCAAGTGATGGCAGGAAATGACAGCTCCAAGGTTGAAATCAGACCCAGGCAGGTGGGCTCCTAATGGGACTCAGTGCAAACACAAATGTTGGCCCGTGTGGAACCAGCTGCAGCAAGAGAGCCTAAGGTTCCAGAGGCCTTTCAAGAAAAACCTGTAGTTGTATTTAAAATCTAATGCATCCTACACATTATTTATTATGCACACACATCATATATGATGTGTCACACGTGGTTGATGCATCAACACTGTCTGCATCAGACAGTTAAGGGCAACGAGTGCTGCCTATGTAAAACACCAAGTAAAATACAGTGGCCCAGACTTGCCTGTGGTGAGACATTGCAGTAATTCTCAGGTTCAGGGTTTTTGTTCCTAAATAAACAGATGGATTGAGTCCACAACATCTTTTTGAACTCCAGGATACAGAGTTCCTGTGAAAGAAAAGAATTGGAGTGAACAGCTTTTCCTTGCGAACCACGCAGAGCGTTTCCCTCGCTGTGTGGAAGACAAGGGATGAGTTATCACAGCCATCAGAGCAGATGCAGAAAGCAGTGGAAATGAGGAGATAAAATGCCAAAGCCCAAGGATTGGCTCATAGAGAAAGAAGTGTTGTAATTGCTAAATCACCCAAACTGCTTTGCCAAACTTTGACATGCTTGATTTCCTGTGCTTAAATAATTTTTAGGCTAAAAAAAAAAAAAAAAGGCGGGGGGGAGGGGAAGTGCGGAAAAATAACCAGTTGTTCCCTGTATAGTGCAGGAAACATGTATGATTTATTGCTTTAAGGTTATTTTTGAAGGGGCTGCCTGTGGCAACCGGAGTGCCGGAGAAGTCACTGAGGCCTGTCCACTTGAAGGGCTCAAACTGTTTCCTGAACAGCCCTTCTTCACTCGTCACCTCCGACAGCTCCCTTTGACAACGTGTGAGTGGGGCCCCGGAGTGTTTTAAAGCCGCGGGGGGCCGGGGCGGACAATGGGGCTGTCAATTACCTTTTCCCCCGTTGTGAAAAGGGCCCGCGGACAATGCGCGGGGCGGCGGGGGGCTGTGCTGTGCTGCTCCGGGCCCGCCGCCCCCGCCGCATTCACCGCGGCCCCGGCCCCGGCCCCGCCGCGACAAGGTGTCGTAGGTGTCGCCGTGGCGAGCCCCAAGCTGCCGGTGCGAAGCTGCCACCGCCCCCGGCGCTGCGGCGGACCGAGCAGGGCAGGGGGCTGCCCCCACCCCATCCCCATCTCCGCTCCCCATCCCGCACCCGGGGGGGGGAACGCCCAGACTGCACTACCTAGAGTGTGCCTTTAAAAACTTCCTGTGTGCCTTGATGGCTTGCTGAGAGGACTGTCCATCATACAGGCGCTTTGTCTGGCAGTCACTGCCATTTGAATTTGACTGACTGAGGAAGCCCGAGTTATTTGTAAAGAACAACAAGGCTTTTCATTCATAATTTCAGTGGGGGGACAGGGTGCTAATGACTGAGCTTGAATAACCAGGGAATGCGGTATTCAAGGCAGGAAGAAGCCCAACTGGCTGCCAAATGAGAGGAAGGGAGGGGAAGGGGATGTAGGTGAAAGTTGTGTGAAAAGGCAAACAATGAAATCGGGATCACACGCATGTATACAAATACAAATCAGTTTTCAAAAGGTGAGATAGGCAAAGACAGAAGCAGGAAGGAGAGTTGAGGAAATTCCCGTTGCTATTTCATTGACTTGCCTTTAGAACCAGCTTCTGCAATGCTAAATCTGAGACGGTCTCAGCAAAAAGCTCTCTTCCCTCCTGCCGCCCCTCCACCACAGAGAAAACCCTTCCCTCTCCTGTTCCTTTTTTACTACAGAAAAAGTCCTTGGGTTTGAAGATGGGCTGAATGAAGATTTTGCCTTTGCAGCTTAAGCTCCACCTTCAACCAAACATGCAAGCACTACTGCTAGCCCAGGCTGCAGCCCAGCACCTACCATCCATACATACCATTTTACATATTGACCATCTAAATACATATATTCTCTAACTCTGCAAAGACCTTGTCTTCACAGAAGTCAAACCTTACCTGGCGTAAAAGCTATTCAACTAAATAAAAGTTGTTGCTATTATTTCTATTGTCTGCAGTGGAATTTTGAGTAAGGTGTTAACAGAAATGGATTTTATAGAACTATGATTTGTGTCCTTGTGGAAAAATAACCGGAACTAAGAAAGAAAATAGAAATTGAACAACACATTCTTTGGAAAACACAACTGCTTTGACACAACGTAAACCATCGGAAGTTGATATAATTTAAGTCAATTTGAATTGCGCTGTGAGTGAGCAACAATAAGAAAAAATATGTTAAGCGGTTTAAACATTTAACCTCAAAAATGAAGGAAGTTTTCCAGTGGGCTTATTTTGCAAGCTTGTTCTGTCAGATGGATTTATTGTGTATGTTTGTGACACAATTTCCAATGCTTCCTTTAGCTTTTGTTAATTAGAACGCCTTCCTGGGAGCTGCTGTGGACAGCTTGATTCCCTTCCCGACTTGAAACATCGAAGACTTTCACTCAGGCTCCAGAAGGAGTCAGGGGCTTCTTTAGGAGGAACAGCTCCAAGATTCAGATTCTGTGTTAGTTGCTGCCTTTGTCTCTGTGGGGCTTTTGAAAGTAATAGGCCTGCTTAAAATACAGGAAAAGATGATTACAAAACCACAAATGAGATAGGAGTAACTACACCAGATGCAGAGACGGAAGTTTAGAGGAACTCTTTAATCAAGGGGTGGGAGTGGATGCTCCTGCAGAGATAACTTTGTTTAGATAGTCAAACATTTTGTCCTCTTCCCTTTCGAAGTAAGATAAGTATAATTATCTAACAGTTCATACTCCTTTTTAGGGTGTTCTGATTCTGTTAGACAGAGACTCTGAAATTTCAGTTGTGCAGAAAAGCTCTGAAGCCCACAAGGAAACCAGTGCCATGGGCCTCCATGCAACCATGCAAAGCAGCATGTACACAGCAGAGAGATTGGACTGGGATCTGAGATTCCTAGTTCTTACTTTTCAGATAAGTTACTTCTTTCTTTCTCCCCTAGTTTTTCTCACCTCTGGAATGTATATAGCTACATCTCCTGAAAACTAGTTTGAGATCTATGGAGAAAACTATGATATAATATCCAGCATTTTAATTGTTGTCATTAATATTGTCATTATAATCAGGAGAACAAGGATAGTACATATCTGACAGCAGGATCAGGGTCTTTCTCAATTTTTTTACGTTTTTTTTTTTTAATTGATGTAACCATACAAACAGTTTGGGGCCTTTTTTGGTTGTGTTCTGATTTTCAGACAAATGATGGGGTAACACAAGTTTTTATTTTTCTTTTTGTGCAAAATTCATTCATTCTAGGAAATTATTCTCTCCTGTACACATCACCTCTACTTTCAGGACATGCTTGTATGCTACTCAGATGAACACAAGTATTTCTCAACTGAGGAAAATAAAAATAATCTCAGCGAATAGAAGAAAGATTTTATTTTTAACAATTGCTCAATCTACTTCCTTTTGTTTGCAGCAAAATCTGTAAGTCTGGCTTGTATCCCTTGACTGACTTGCAAACTATATGCTACCAATTGTTAATCTCTTGGAGTATTTTTTCAACTCCAGTCTCCACTGAAGAAAAGTACCTTATGTTCTGGAACAGCAGTGACAGCATGGAGGTCCATGCAAGCTATCTTGCACTTCTGAGAAGAGCAGGTATCTGTGTTCTTACATCTCCATTGCTCACAGTACCCAAGATATTCATTTATCTTTCTACTACATTGCAATTTAGAGCTAGTTCAGGTATCTCTACATCAGTGATTTTCCAACTATGATCTGTGGATTCCTATGGACTACTTCTAAATGGGAGGTCTCATAATTTGTAATTTTCTAAAAAAAGCCTTATGATTTTTTTTTACTTCTAAAGCATAGAAAAAGTCTAAAGTCTACCGACTGAGAAAATTGAAAACTACTGCTGCAAACCACAGTAGAGATGTGATAAGTCTCTTCGTGAAACCTTCTTTCAAATTTCCCATAACTTCTAACACTGACCTCTCCCACTTCTTATGAGTCACTTTAATCCCAGGTCAACACAAAAATGTCTGCATCCTTCTATAAAATATTTTGAGAATTTCCAAACCAGCACTTATTAACATTTTAATAGGCAATCAGTTAATTTTGCATAAAATTCTAGTATATTCAAGCCCAGCATTATCTAGCCTCTAACTGAATGAGTCTAGAAAGTGCAGTGTTACAAACATTAACAGATATGGCTTGTCTGTTCTGCCATTCTCATGATTACTCCTACCAAAGAAGTGAAAATGTTAGGAAGAATACCCTAGGACAATCAACCACACCATAAAAAGGCTGCTATAATACCAGTATAGCAAATAAACCGCACTTAGTCCCATCCCCACCAAATTGTCCCATTTTTGAACATTTGGTCTCAAGGCATTTGAGAGAATTAATTATAAGATGCATTGTATAAGATGGAAAGGTTTATACAGTTGAATTCCAAAAAAACAATGCTGATTTTATCAAGGACACAAGTATAACCAAATAACATTGAATGACACTTCAAAGAGCATACTAGCTTTATTAGAACAATTTACATGCAAAAGGTCCACACTACATTACAAGCACTAAATGTATGCATCCTTCAGCATAATTTCGGAAGGATCAGGAAAGGGATTTGTTTATTTTTTAAGTTTACATAAGTATATTTGGTATTCAACAAGAAAATATTCTCCTGGCAACTGTCCCTCTATATACTGTGGCAATCACCAGATGGGATAAAGTTACACGGGATCTGGCCTATATCACCTTTAAAGAAAGTGTCTATTGTGAGCTAGATCTGAAAAATAGTAGTTTAATCCCAGAAGATCTGAGCATCACTAAAAACAGGAGACCAAATCCAAGCAGCTGCAGAGCATGTGCATTCCCAACCAGAGTGGCAGGTATTAATTCTATCTTTAGCATTTAGCAGTGCTACTCCTTGTCACACCAGAGTGTGTTCTCAGAAGCTTTTGTTCATTTTCCCCCTTTTCAGGGGGGAAAATTCCAGTATTTCTCTCAGGTAAACTACAATTAAAATTACAAAAGCAAAACTAACAGTACTGAGTCAGGGACCTTATTTATTTTCATAAAAATGTCCAGCTCTTTACAGTGCAGTGCATTTGACTTCTCTTTTTCCCCTTATGATATATCTAAGTTCCCTTGTCTAGCCTGAGAATCTCAATGAAATATCAGTAGGTAAAAAAGTTTTGCAGGTAATCACTTTAAAAAGGCTATACAATTATTTTGTGTACATTAGCTTTTCCAGAGTCACAAACACGGAAGGCAATCAATTAGAGGTTTAAGTTTCTAAGCAACTACTGGGCATTAGAAGCAATGCTCAGCCAAACTTGGTCCTTTTAGGATGTGCAGAATCAATATTCGCATATCATTGCATTAACTCAGGAGATAATGCACAAATGTGTTCTCAAAGTCAGCAAATTTACTGCACTTTCATTCCCTTGCAGGAAGAATTCATTATGAATGAACTTTCTTTTCAAAAACAGGGGAAAACTACTTGTTTCCAGGTCCTGGGTCTGAAAATCAACTCATGTAAAATCTCGTGGAACAATTTGAGGATGATGTAGAAAAGTTTCAACTATTTCAGGTGGGTGTCTGTCATGTCAC
The DNA here is from genome assembly GCF_025592945.1 of Manacus candei. NCBI lineage: Eukaryota > Metazoa > Chordata > Aves > Passeriformes > Pipridae > Manacus > Manacus candei. The sequence continues at coordinate 11,180,298 of NW_026138062.1, forward strand.
AGCCTTTGCAAGTGGCTGTGCCCCACTTTTCAAATGAAGTCACTGGAATTGCTACAATTCAAATATATCACGAATATACACATCCATATGCATACAGACATATGTGTAAGTTAGTGTGTACACCAATATACACATACACAACACTTACATTTCTCTGCTGAAAATAAACTAAAGAACCTAATCTCCAAAACCAAGGTCTGCTTGGGCTAAAAGCAGAAAAAAAAATCCTGCAGTGGTTAGAGCAATCCACTAGGGGAAACATAATCACATGCATTAAGTCATTCTCTATGACAAGAAATGTGAAATGTGAGTGATACATGTAATCCTCCAAAAACTAGTTCCAAGGTACCATCAGATTAAAAGCCTGAGAAACTAGCTTTGAGTTTCCAACACGTAAACACACAAGCGCACACACACAAAAAAAAAGCACACCATTTTTGCAGATTTGTGCACTGTTTCTCGATTACGGGTGTGCCAGTTAGTGCACAAATTTTTGCAGGCTTGGTGTCTCTCTTTCAAACTCATACACTGGATGCTATATGCTTGGAGTTTTGGTTTTTTGGAGGGGTTTTTTTGAACTATAAGACATTGATGCTTCACCATTTTGCATGCATGACGGACTTGGTGAATAAAAATAGCTTCAGTGTTTTCAGATCTGTCTTTGAGACTACTCTCTATATTAAGTGTATACACCTGTACTTGAGAACAGGCACATAAATTGCCGACTGCACTACAGACCAACAGATTTAAAAATGGTGTTATGAACTTTCTGGTTTAAAACACTATTTATACACTCAGTATAAACACTGATAAATAATTTAAAATACCCTTCCCATGTGTATAGGCTTGCATACTTCTTGCGTACAACTATTTTGACTTTAGCATGTGGGAGGAAGTGATTTTTGTCTTTCCAGAGTGAGGTGAATATCGTGTCTTCTTTTTCCTAGGTATTTTAACCCATACATCTTTCACAGCCTAATCCCGTGGACTGCCTTGTTGACACGGAGCGCGCAGCCTGCACACCTCCGAGGATGCTCAGGTCTCTCCTCGATGCATCCTCACCGAGACGCCACGCTGCCGGGTGTCCCTTCCCGAGGGGAAGCTCAGGCGAAGGCCCGCGGCTTCCTCTGGCGCTGCCCGGCGCCGGGGCTGCTGCCCCCGCGGAGCAGCCGTGACCTGCCGCCCCCCGCCCCGGCGCCGCGCTCCCTCTGGCGGGAGAGCGGCCGCGCCGCCGCTCCCCGGCATCCCCGAGGGTAACCCAGTCCCCCCAGGTTGCAGCTCCGTCGGAGGACAGCCCCCGCCCCGCCGGGACTGCACTTCGTCTGCAGGCCCGCACGTCGAAGAGGGTGGGGAGGGGACGGATGTCCGGCCTGCGTCAGCTCTTGTGCGGGATAGGGAGCGGTGGATCCCGCTTGAAAGGGAAGAAGTGAGCCCTGTGTAACTCCGGCTGACCTCTCTGTCAACCAACTATGGAAAATAGGTTGCAAGCTCAAAATATTATTGTGGAAGAATGGATACTTGCGTATAAAACCACGAAAAGCCTAAGGCCGGCCGCGTGAGACACGCTGCCCTCTTTATTTACACGTTTTTATCGGGAATGACCACCCCCTCCACACAGCGGTGACCAGCAGGTGTAGGAGAGGAAGTGCCTGCGAAATCGCCTCGAGTAGTAGAGGGCTGGTGGGGGTTTTGCAGCGAGGGTTGTTCATGTAAATAACGCAGCGCGTTCCTGCCTTACCGTGTGTATTTTTAAGCAGTGCCACACGTGGCGCGGGAACACTCGTGCTCGGTGCATGCCTGCGTGGGGACGCGGGGAAGCTAATAGATACGTATTGGCGCAAGATGCACGGGCCCAACCAGCCACAGTGGTCCCGTCGGTGCTTCCAGCTCGTACCAAAGGGACCGAGCTGTGGCCGGGGCAGGGAACGCCCAGAAGACAGTCACGTTCGCGAGCTGCTCGCAGACCATGTCCCCCGCACGACTGGGAGCTGATTAAAATAAAGTTTAGGGGGGTTTTGTGTGCTTTCCCCCCTCCCTTAAAAATATCCTACCCCATCCCCCGCAGAGGCGAGCGGACCTCGCTGCTGCCAGGGCCGCCGCGCACCCCACGGGCAGCCGCCCGAGGCGCGGAAAGCCCCGCCGCCCGCTCCGCCCCGCTCCGCGCCCCGCGGGCCCCGCTCCGCGCTCCCGCCTGGGCATGGGGGCGCCCTCCGCGCCGCCTAATCGCGTTAATCCGCGGGACAATGCCCCAAGTAATCACCCTTCCTGCTCCCTGCGCGGCCGGCGACTGGAAAGGGCGAAGGGGGGGAGGGGCAGAAAGTGCAAACCTTTATTCCACTCGGTTAAGAAAATCGTGTGGGAGGGAAATGGGAGCACTTGAACACGGGTCTCCCCAGAAGCCCGCAGCGGCGGGGAAAGCGCGCCTTCCTCCCCGGGAGAAGCGAGTTCCCCTCGGCTCCCCTGCAAAGCTATCGCCGCCTGCCTCTGAGTAAATACACGAGCACAAAAGCAACCCCGAGCGGCGTGAGGCTGTGCACGGAGCAGCCTGTCGTGCTCACAGGCTGCGGAGAGGCCCCGGGAGCGGGGCTGCCTCTCGCCCCGCGCAGCGCAGCCCAGGGGAGCGCCGCGAACGGGCCGGAGCCGCCGGGCTGGCTCGGCGGCAGCACTGCCCTTTTGAATGCCTCCCGCAGCTCAAAGTGCTGGCAGGGCGCTGGGAGAGCCAGTGAATGTAGCCCCGCAGAGCCAATGAGCTGGGACCGGATGCGATATATCCTCTGGGACAACAACTGCTCTGTTCCTCCTCAGATCCACATGACGCCATTTACTGCTGCTTTTGCAGAGAGATCACCCTACGTCCTCCGGAAAGAAAAAGAGAGAGAGGGAGAGAGCGAGCGAGCAGAAAAACGCCGAGCCCCTACAGCTCAGATCTCAAATCTTCCTCCTCCTCCTCCACCTCCTCCAAACACACAACAACAACCACCACCACAAATCCGCTGCGCTCCCAAAACAACCCCCCGATTGCAAACCACAGAGCTGCCTGCAACACACACACGCTCGCAGAGGGAGCGAGAAAGCTAAGAGGGAGAGAGGGGAGAGGAGCCTGCAGCAAGCAGCTTCTCAGCAGAACGGCTACATTGCACAAGCTGCTTTTTTGGAGGAACTCAGTGGAAGAAAGCTCTGGGATTTTATTTTAGATCCACTTTATTTTGTTTTCTTTGGTTTTCCCCTTTCCTCTTGATCATTTGCAACAGCAACAAAAAAAAGTGACTTGGTATTGGCGAGTCGGCCTCCTGTTCATTGAGGAAAAAAAAGAAAAGCGTGTGTGTGAGACTGATCTCTTTTTAGGAGCAAAGAAAACCCACCCCGACCTGGAGAGGTGTTTTGATTATTATTATTATAGTGTATACGCGCACACAAGTATTTATAATCGATCTTGGGAGAGGGATCTAACTTTGCTCTGGACTTTTTTTTTTTTTTTTACATGGTGATCGTTCTTACTCTAATTTACAAGTTGGACTAAAGCAGAGTTTGGAAAAGAATTTTTTTTTGCTTTAGGGCTGGATTTATTTGCAAACCGCAGGAAGAAGAAAATACAAGAGAGAGAGGGGTTTGGTGCAGCGCCGCGATCACGGTGAGAGCCTTTTCCTTCTTTGCAAAACAAGCTTTTCAGTAACCTCCCCCCTTGGTTGCTCCAAGAAAACTCCTGGAAATGTTTGAGGCCGATCCATTTTCCATTCGTACAGGTTCTCCCTCTCCCCACCTTCCCTTCTCTTTCCTTTCCCAGAGACGAACTGGAGGTGGGATTTCGGAGCGGTTTCTCTCCGGGGAGGGGTGGGGGGAGCTCCACTGGGTTTTGAGGGCTGCGCCGCATTTGCGCCCCGACGGGGTGCCTCGGGGGTGCGGAAGGCTGCGCAGGGGGCGGAGGGCTGCGCGGGCGCGCAGGAATGCCTGCGGGGGCTGCTAGTTGGGCGGGGGGGTGGGCTTGGAGGAGACACACTCCGACGTGTTCTGCTGCGGGGAGCCGGGCACGGGAGGTACTGCCCGCTCCTGCCTCGCTGGGCACGCGTGGGTTTCCGACAAGCCTCGGGGGAAGCTGAAGGAAAGGCGCTGCTGGGTTGGCGAGCGTCGGGGCTGTTTGTCCCCCGGTCTTGGGGGAGAGCGAGCAAACTCGCCTTTCAGTGCATGTTTTACGCCCGTCTGTAGTGGCGTCGGGAGATCTGTGTGATTCGGAAGTGAGTGCACGTCTGGTACAAATATATATGTGTGTGTGTGTGTGTGTGTGTGTGTACACTTAGATATTTCTCCGGTGATGAAACTTAATTCGATCTGTAAGACGAGGAAAGTGCTTCCCTAAGTTCTTCTGTGTAGAGGGCATGTGTGGAGGGAAAGGAAAAGCCTTAATTTTTACTTTGTTTCTTTTTTTTTTTTTTTTTTTGATGGGTTACTTCGTAGCAACCCCCTTTTCCCCCAAAGAAAAAAGCTGCTGGTGTTTTCAGCAAGCTATTTGTGTGTCACTTTGCCCCACCCCGATGGTAAAGTCCCTTTTGCCCTAATCCATAGTCTGATCACACACTCGGCCCTTAATGGGGGTTTCAAAGCACTTTGAAAGAAAAGGAGGTGGTTGGTGTGTGTGCGGTGGGAATGGGGGTGGGGGTGTCTTGCACAGGCTCCGGCCGCAAAACAGAAATTCATGGGCAGAGGACTTCTCTCCCTTAGGTTTCTCCTTTCCCCGGCCAGCAGGACACGGGGTTTTTCCACAGCACGCAAGAAGCCCCTCGCGTATTAAATTTCCCCAAATGTGCCGATGCGAAACCCGTCCCCCTCGCTCGACCTTTTGCCAAGCTCAGCTAGGAAAAGTTAGCAATCTGGCACTTGAACTCGGTGAGAGTGGACTTTGGCTCTTTGAAGTGGGGAATCGTGTTATCACACACATGTACTCACAAAAAGGCAAATCTGCTTCTCTGCTCTTGGCGGATGCAAAGGGAAGAAATGCTAGGTCAGGGGAGGGAGAGGCGTGCCTATCCGTGAGGATTTTTAGGCAAATGTACGTTTGCAAATAAATGTGCTGGTTCTTTGCATCCCGTCCTGTTAGCGGATCTATCAAGGGGAGAAAAAAGGGGAATCTCCAAGCTCGGCCCGATGCCCCACTGAAAATGCCTCCTGGGTCCCTCCGGGCTAGGGCGGAACGGGGCGGGCTGAAGGTCAGGCAATTTGCAGAATATGCGTAAAATAAGAGGAGCTTTTCCAGCGGCTGGCTTTGTGAAGTTGAATGGGTGCTTAGGGCAAGGCGAGAGGGGGTAATCTGCCTTTTGCCCAGCTGTCCCGGAGGTGTTGTCTGCACCGTCTGCAGGGCGCCTGGCACTTCCCGGGAGGGGAACCTCCTTTAGCATCTCCTGGGGGAGGGCAGGGGGAAAGAGTTAAAAGAAAACATGGATTTGACTTTCTGATAAGGCGACTGCAGCAGCCCCCTCCCATCTCCCAGCTTAGAGGATGTCTCCTGGTTATCTCCAGGTTGTCTGCACTCTCCGGCGGGCTAGGGGCTGTCGCCTCTCACCTGCTGCGCGCCCCTTGCCCCGTATGGAGCCGGAGACAGGGAGGGGAGCGGAGACCGGAGGCTGCCTCTCCAGCTCCCACCTTGGCGTCTGAAGGGGGTTCCGCCGCCGATCCCAGGGTCGTCTGAAGCGCCTTCAGGTCAGGGTCAGCTTTGCTTTTGCAGTGGGTTGTCATTTCTGGAGAGGCAGTATCCTCTAGGCTGATTGGGGCTGGCGGAAATCTGGACGTGGAGGGCAGATAGGGCTGCCAGTTCCTCTCAAGGATGGGGAAAGTATTTTATTTTCTATTATTTTTTATCTTCAGATAATTTCAGATGAGCGGAACGTCTGCTTAGGCTGTTGGTTGAAACTTTTGATATGGCAGAGGTTTTAATTTGATGAAAACATAAGCAATGCTTCAAGCCAAGTTTGCAAGACTTTATTTTTTTTTATTATTTGTGAGGTATGGACACCATGACATACCTCCTATGTCCAAAACCAGGATTTGACAGTATTTAAAACAGGTGGTCACTGTTTAAAGTTGGATTTTTTATTTTTTTTTTTTTTAAGAAAAAACACTTAAAGGAAGGAAGGCGGGAGTTAAATGGTTAAATGTTTTGCATTGCTGTTAGTATAAAGATATTCATTGTTAAACTGCTTGGCTATATTTTATTATAATGCGGTACAGTATTATTGTCGGTAACTGATGTGTTCAGAGTAACACTATGGTACTTTTTCTAGGTATTATTACAGACATTGCATACCTCTTGTAAGACAGTTGATTCCTGGTTGGGTTTTAGTTGTAAAATATTTTCTGGATTTTTGTATAGGTAATTGGATTTTGGAGCCACTTTAAGATATGATAAAGGCAAACCAAATATTAACTAATTTAGAGGGCAGTACTTGAAACTTGTGCATATCTGAGTGTGGAAGTTATTTACAAATTCTCATCTTCCGTGTCTTTCACTGGGTTTTCATTTAAATTTTTACATCTGCGTCTCTACTTTGTAGTTAATGATCTCTTAAAGCAATATTCACAATCAAGTAGATTTCTTGGATGTTGGCATTGTTTGATTATATTATGCATGCCTCTGTCCCACAAACCACTCTTGGTAATATTTATAATTTGAAATGTAGTCTATGGAATTTTTTACACGTTAAAAAAAAACTCAAACAACTGTGGTAACATTGCTTTTGTAGTATTGAGCCTTAAAATAACAATCACAATGGTGTACACAACTATGACACACACTAAAATACTGAAGAGAGATATTTTTACTTGTGCTGTTGAAGTTTTTGGTAGCACTAACTCATTTCATGTCTAACCTCAAACATTTTATTGCTATTTAGTGTTTTTCTTGGGACCATTGGTATTAAACTAAAATTTCCTATTTACATCGTGTAAAATTTAATGTGTAAAGAGACTAGCCTACCAAAATATTATTCATTTTTAAACAAAATTGGAAAATTATATGTCTGTCATCAGCAGGTCACATTACACTTGCTGAATACTTGCAGACTTTTTTTTTTTAATGTAAGTTTTTCAGTAGCCTGATGTGCAATAAGTGTCACTTCAAGTGGCTGAAATCACTTTAAAGGCCATGGTCTAACCAGAAGATGGCCTGGGAAGTCTTAGTTACCAGGAGCAAAATCTAGACTTTCTAGAGTCACAAGTTAAGCTGCACAGTCCTAGAAAAGAATCCCCTTAAGCTCTCCACAGCAGAAGGTAGAACAGGCCAAGGGAAGTACATTCAGCTGACTGGTGCCCGTACTCTGCCCCAGATGTGACTCCTTTTTTTAATGACTGATGCATTACTTGATTGCATGCAGTGCTGTAGGGTCCTGCAGGCTTGAAAGGCTGCTGGAGTGAGCATGAGATGTGTTGCAATAGTGAATCCTCTCTTTGTTGCTCTAGGATTTCAGATGTGTTCTAAGCCTGCCGGGGTGAGCACGCTTCCGGGCACTGATGGAGACAAGAGCTCAGCACAGCAGCGGGTCGCAGCCCTTACTACAGGCTCGGCGTGACAGTGGGAGACCACACGGGGAGCCTGACCTGCGGGATGTCCTAATGCAGCAGGTTCACGTCTTGTCATTGGACCAGATCAGAGCCATCCGAAACACGAATGAATACACAGAGGGACCTACGGTAGCTCCACGGCCAGGGGTCAAGTCCACTCCTCGGCTAGCAACCCAATCCAAAAATGAGAGACCCCATGGCTTGCCCGAGCATCGTCATTTTAGCCGGATTCAGCACACACAGACACACGCATCTCCTCGGGCACCACTGTCCCGATCTATCAGCACGGTCAGCACAGGTTCACGGAGCAGTACGAGGACAAGTACGAGCAGTAATTCATCTGAGCAAAGACTTCTAGGATCATCTTCAGGGCCAGTTGCTGATGGGATAGTCCGAATGCAGCCCAAGTCTGAGCTCAAGTCGAGTGAGCTGAAGCCACTGAGCAAAGAAGACTTGGGAGCGCACAGCTACAGGTGTGAAGACTGTGGAAAGTGTAAGTGTAAGGAGTGCACTTATCCGAGGACCCTGCCCTCATGCTGGATTTGTGACAAGCAGTGTCTTTGCTCAGCCCAGAACGTGGTTGATTACGGGACTTGCGTTTGCTGTGTGAAGGGCCTCTTCTATCACTGCTCTAACGATGATGAGGACAACTGTGCTGACAACCCCTGCTCCTGCAGTCAGTCACATTGCTGCACTAGATGGTCCGCCATGGGTGTAGTGTCCCTCTTTCTGCCTTGCTTGTGGTGTTACCTACCGGCCAAGGGTTGCCTTAAGTTGTGCCAGGGCTGTTACGACCGGGTAAATCGGCCTGGGTGCCGCTGTAAACACTCCAACACCGTTTGCTGCAAAGTTCCAAGCATCCCCCCTAGGAACTTTGAAAAGCCAACGTAGCATCACTAGTCAGAAACACTAAAGTAACAAGGATTATTATTTTAACATACATATGCAACCAGCTAAGCAGCTATGGTCTTGGCACTGTAGTAGAAGGGTTGGGGATGTACTTTGCTGTTTGCAGTGAAATGCTTTTCTCTGTGTGTGCCATCTTAACTGATACGCTTGTTAGGATCCAGCTAGTGGCATACAGGAAAAAAAAAAGGGATGCAGTACATTGTGACCCACATATTGCATAAGCTAAAGCAACACAGACACTCCTAGGCAACTCTATTGTTTGTGAATAGTACTTGCAAGATTTGTAAATTAGTAAATGACTGCTTTTTTTTCATTGTTTTCTGCCAGAGATAATATGCTATATTTTTGTATATACAATAATATTTTCAACTGTGAAAAGTAAGTGGTGTCATAAGACATGGCACAGTCATAAAATATTATACTAATATGTTGTACATTCGGAAGAATGTGAATCAATCAGTATGTTTTTAGATTGTATTTTGTCTTACGGAAACTTTCTATTACAAGACTTTGATTTCCCTTCGGACTTCATGTATATTGTACAGTTACAGTAAAATTCAGCCTTTATTTTCTAATTTTTTCAACATATTGTTTAGTGTAAAAATATTTATTTGAAGTTTTATTATTTTATAAAAAGAAATATTTATTTTAAGAGGCATCTTAAAAATGTCACCCCTTTTTATGAGGACGTCACAGTTGCTGCAAATAAGGGGTGAACGATGCATATGTTCACTATAAAATAGAAAATATATTAACGTTTGAAATTAAACTGGGCTACTTGTCATTTTTTCCCCCCATTTTTTGTTTTGAGTTGGGAGAACTGCAAACTTCACAGTGCTATAGTTACAGTGAGCCTAATATGAAACGAAAATAGATTTTTTAAGTGTATTCTTTTCTTACTGTTTACTTCACCTGAAAATAATACAGGATTTTTGTTCCCTTCCTTTGCACAGATGTCCCATATACTGTTTCTACAACAGAAAAGGAAGATGAACATAGGAAAATGCATTTATTTATTCCAGACTAGGACTAATAGGCACTGAAAGCTTGACCTATTCTATAAGTGATGAGCTTTTGTGCTTCGAATAGGAAATAAGTAATCATTCACAAAAAATGTTAGGCTTGCGTGGCTTTACTCAGGGGAGAAAAAAGGGTAATTAATATCGTCAGTACAGAAAGCTTGCAGGATTATTTGTTAAAGGTAGAAGAATATGCCACAGGGAATGATAGATCTGAATGCAGTCCAGCCTTATGCCAAACATTTGCCTCACTTGTAAGAAGAAAGTTGCTTGATTTGTCATTTGTCGCAGTTACCTTTCACTGAGGTCAAAATCCTTTTGCTGCCAAGTTTCCCACCGGAAGCCTAGAGAATGATTTACCTTTCTTTATTAACAAACTATAATTTCCTGTTCTAAGCATGTGTCTCCAAGTTTAGAGGTCCTAATGTTCAATTTTATTTATAAATTTCTTAAGCTGGCGTTTAGAATAGTTGTAAGTATTTTTAAGCTGATGCTTAGAAAAGTCTCCCAACCTTTTCTGAACCCTCTCCAAGAAAAACAAGTTATTACTAATAAATTAAGAACTCACTAGAAGTTGAAAACCAGAGCACTGAGTAAATGTTCCATCTTTTTGCCCCTTAATTTTCATCTCTGATCTGGTATTTGGATTATTTTACATAGGTCTGTAGTACTCAAAAATCTTACACTATGTGTTTGTGTATTGATTATGAATCACCAAGTGAAATTAAAAAGTGCTTGTTCTCTTTCTCTTTTTTTTTTTTTCCCTTACCTCTCTGATGCAAAATGTAAGGTGGTTTTCTTTCCTTTCTGCACCAGTTGTCTGGATATTTTGGTATACAAAAATGAACAGTATATATTTAACTTTCTGAGCAAAATTTGCCAGAAAGAAGGTGGCTTACGTTACATAAGTAATTTGTCCATATTTAAAACATATATTGGTACTGAGTATTGGGGTATATATGTGAGATCATACTTGGATGCTGATAAACAGTGTCCTTTTTATTTTAATTTTTTTAGAATTTTTGTTCGTAAAGGGGTTGGTAACTGTCATGTGTTTCCATTCACTGAATTTAGTTCTTGAATTAGATTAGGTGCTTATGCTTAAAGTATCCTGATTTGATTGGAAAAAAAAACCCAGGGGAATAATGAGATAGTCCATATAATTGGGTGAATTTTTAACGTTTAGGCTATGTGTTGGAGATCCCAACCCCACTTATTTCAGTAGACAGTAAATCTGTTGTTTTGTATTGATGACCTTGACAAAACTGAAGGTGAGCCCTGTCTTTTCAGTGATTTTTATTTTGGTCAAGGAAGATAACTCTAAGGAAAGCTGAAGGTGAAACTGGAAAACTGTGGTATGACTGAGCAGTGTGACAGTCAAAGAGGGTGTAACTCAAAAGTCCTACTAGCTAAAGTCCAGTACTAAATTGTAGTTGTGTTTCCTTTTTGCAGTGTAGTAAGTGCTTTGACTACCCAGTTAGATTCTAAGGGAAAAGGGAAACCATCTTGTTGTTGATAATGAAATTTGAATCTAGTCTTAACATTAAATACTGGTGGCTACCTTCCACTTAGTTCTTAATGAGGATAAATAGTGGATCCTCATCATCACAGGTAAGCCCATTACCAATGAACTGGGTTGCATGCATGACTCTTGGAATGGGGATGTAGAGGAGGATGGCATTAGGCACTACCTGTTGGGCAAACTATGGCACTGGGGTCCAGGCTTCAGTTAGTATGAACTGGCATGTGTGCACACTGGGTTCTTAAAAGCTGGCTTGTGTATGCTAATTAACATCCTAATATTGCATTTAATTAGTTAAGGTTTAGTATTCTAAATAAAACAATAATCTTGCCTCAAACAGATTGGATTGTTTTAATAAGAATTAAGAGGGCTTTTCAAGTGGATTGAGATAATGTTATTAAAGTAGGCCTACTTTATCCTGTGACATAGGAAAGTGGAGGTCCAAGTAAGGAAAATTTTCCATACACAGGTTTTGAGGATAACTATGAAAGTCGTGCTAGATATGCATCATGTCAGACTTTGGTTTTAGACTGCTGGGGAGTCACGAGAGAGATTAAAACCCTTATTATTGCTCCATTTTTTTGTTGTTGCTTTAGAGTTTTGATCTGTTAACCTCCTACACATTCTGATGTCACTGTAAGGCTTGTTTAAAGTTAAAGACTTGCAGGATTGGATGACAGTTGACTATAGTAACAATAGAAATAAGTAGTATTTTTTCAAATTATTTTTCTGTATGTTGTGATCTACAAATGAATAAATCAAATTCACTTGTACAGAAATTTATAAATTCCTCTATTGATAGCCTCAAGATATTTTTTACTTTACTCTTTAATGGTTTGTAACCAAATTATAATTTCTTTTTTTGAGATAGTGATCACAGCAGTAAAAGAAAAAAAAGAAAAAGAGATTTGGATTCAAGTGGAGAATAAAATAGTGCTTTAGATGGAAACAAAATGTGTTCCTAAAGGATTTGAGATCATATTCAGGTGAGAATTTACATATTCAACAGATTTACCAAATCAGTTTTCAAAAACCAAAATTCTCCAAAAGCAGAAGTACAGTGGTTAAGTGGTCATAATGATTAACACAATAGGTTTTTTACACTTTCTTACTAAACTCTCAACATTTTTGAGGTTGAAGTGACTTGAGAGTAGCAAAGTACAGATCACTTATACTCTTGCCTTTTTTTTTTTTTGTTTTTTGTTTGTTTGTTTGTTTTTAATGTGCAGTATTGCCTGTATTACTTTTTCACTGTTTGCAAAATACAAAATAATTCATTTTTGTGATGAGAGAAATCTTAAGGCTTATTCTTAGGTGGCAGGAAGAGAACAGAATGCATTTCTGTACTACATTGGAACATTTAATTATTTTTAGGAACTAACAGTTGGGCAAGATGGATTTGAACAGTGTCTTGTCTCATGTGTTCCTAAATAGGTGCAGGTACAGCAAGTAATAATAGTTTCATTTGCTGAGACTAATTTCTCAATCAGCCACTGAAGCAGAGTTCCAGAAAGAAATTGGCTGAATGTGACAGCATGCTTGATTGAGTAGTGTCTGTATGAATAGTGTTGGATAGATATCTTGCTGAAAAAGTCAGCATTGTATTGGTTTATCTTAAATAAATCAATTACAGTTTGGGATAGACTACGTTGTGAAAAGCACACCAAATCCTTATCAATTAAAATATGTTTGTTTCTCTTTACACAATCCAATATTAAACTGGAAACTTAAAAATTAATGTCTCATTGAAATCAGGACAGTTTGATACAGAAAGCATGTGCAAATATATATAGTGAGGATAAATATAGTACTTTTTATTTCAAAAATATTGTCTGGTTCAATCTGTGGAGAATCCTGTGTGGCAGTCTTAGTTATTTCTCTTCATATTTTTTCTGGTCCCTGTCCTCGACCTTTCCTAGCCATAATACATAAAGGTTTACTGCCACTTATAGGACAAAAGGTGAAGGAAGAGTATGAAACATGCTTTTCTCATTAGTATTCTCTGTCAGAAAGTTTAAGACAAGGTGGAAAAACTGATTACCTTGCCGTACTTATCCTGCATTCTTAGAGATATAAAGCATTTTTCCATTCATGGAAATCCACAGTTTCAGAAAACATTTTATTTTCATTGCTTTGGCATGATTTCTAGTTCCCAAGAAGGCTTTATGTTTCTTTAAGGAGTTCCCCTTTGTACTAATCCATTGGCACTGTGTTTCAGATTAAAGAGGCAGATGTCTTACTGCTATAAGAGCAGGATCTGCTGTTCCTCTGCCATAGGGATTGTTCAGTAGAGAGCCAATGTAGTTACCTTTGGGCATGAGCAGCAATGATTTCACTTGAAATAGGGTGGGATTTCAGTGTTTTCAACCTCAGGAAAAAGCAGCAGAAGTTATGCTATATATCTGAAGTTTCTCTTTACTTGTGCTGTAGGAAACTTTTTCTCTTTTTTTTTTTTTTCTCTGACTTACCCATGCATGGTGATTACAGAAGCTTATGGCTAAAATGTTCATTCTAGACTAAAATGCATTGGTTCCCGTTACAGTAGAAGTTACCAATAATCAGAAGCTTTGGCAACATAGTCTGCTATTATATATGATTATTTATGGATATTTTAATGCTTAGAGATTTAAGTTACATTTCAGAACAATCTTGCCAAAGGAGATAATCTCTTTTAAAAAGGTAAGAAACCGTATAATCAGAAAATATCTGCTTTCCTGAAAGCCTGATGTATAGTTATAAAACTATGAGGTGCACCTGAGATATGTTACAGGAGAAGGCAATTGATATGATTTAGGGGTTGCAAGCACAAGTTTCACTTGTAGAGTCTGATCCAGTAAACAAGGGTGTGTCAGGAAAAATTACCAACTAATGAACATAGACAGCCCCTGAACAACACGGGTTTTTTAATTTTTCTTTTTTACCCTAATTTTACTTTGATCAAGAAACAATGTAGATGAACTAGTCATAAATCATGTTGTTATTACATTTACTGATAAAAGAATATCTTGATGCTCTTACAATGTGTCTCAAAAAACACACCAAATGGAAAATTTTTAAATGACCATTCAAACTTAACACTCATCTTCAGAAATGAATACAAACATCAGGGCTGTAGCAATTCATGTTCCAAAACTAGTTGCACTGCAAGTAAACTGCACTATTTGGTTATACTTAAAACTGTTACAATAATTAGACACAGACAGTTCCGCTTTAGGTTTAAAAATCAACTCAGACCTTTGTCAGCTTTCACTGTAGTGCAGTTTTAGCAATCACTGTTTTTCTTAGAGCACTGATGTTACTTCTTGTTATCATATAAGACATATGTAAAAGTTGGTGTATCACAAACGCTGCCAAATGCATAAACCGAACAGTTATTCTTCCTTCTCATTTTTCTTGCATAAACTATTGCAAAGAGGAGAAAATTTTGAAATTGTTTTGTTTGCTTTGGGTCATTTTGTTCATGAGTTTTGTTTAATTATCATAGACAGAATGCTGATTTAATGGAGTGGTATTTTGTGATTCCTTTCACCTCCCCCCGAAGTATGTGGCAGTATGAAATATGTAAGAAGAGCAGTTAAGGGACAAAGAATGCACTTAACCTAACTGTAGCTGCATTGAGTAGTAAAGAAAAGCAGGAGCATCAATGCCTTCTTGCAGAACTCATTGAATGCATTCCATCTTTCAGCAGTAGGTTTTCTACCTCTGCTGCTCTGCAGATGGAGGTTATGCAGTTGTTTATCATGTATGTTTTTTATCCCTCAGTGATGCTTTTTTCTTTTTGAGAAACATGTTCATACTTTAAAAACAGTGCATGAGGATCCCATAATACAGCTATATATCTAAAGAACTAGCTTCATGTGAAGGCTGTCTTCACTGTACACTGCCTACTATTCTCAATACTGTTCTTGGCATTCCTCAGACCCCTTCATCTCAAGTGGAAGAAAAAGACTGTGTAAATTTTACCAAAATATGTATGGTCTGGGGCATTATGGTATAAAAAGTGAACTTTACATCAGGACTGTCCCTGAACTGTTCTCTCCTGCATACATACAATTGCAGTACAAAGTCTGAAAGTGTGCAACAGTTGCTGGCCACCAGTGTAAATCAGACAGTAGGCGGAAATGTTTCTGGACAATGGATTGCAATTGTCCATGCTAGTGAAGTGTTAAAGCTTTGCCTGGTGTGAGTGAAGCATGTGCCAAAAAGTACTCTCCCAAGCACATTTCAGGAGTTAAAATGTTGGGTCATCCCAAAAGTCAGCTTGTCAGCAGCTCCCTTCTTTTAGAGGTTAAAGGAGTTGCCCAGTATGGACGCTGTCCTTTTGGGGCCAGCTGGAACATAGCACCCAGGAACATTCTTGGACACGTTTATTTGCAGCCCAGGAGGAAGGAGATCCCTCCCACAAATCTCATCTCAGGTCAAATTCACTCAGAGACATCCTCATGAGTTCTGATGACACAATCTAATTCCCAAGTAGTAACTAAATTGCACAGAAGCAACATATTTCATTTTTTATGTCAAAAGAGTAAGGCAGTTGGCAAAGGAACTTGTTAGAAAATTGCAAAGCTTAGATGGCTTGTGCTGTAGCTCCTATGCAGAGTAGCTACCCAAAACTGTATCTCGATATTTTTTATCTTACTTGAATCTGTAATTTTTTGTTTGATTTGGGAAATGCAATTTTTTCTTATTTGCAAAATTATTTCTTAAGTATCTATTGACAAGTCATAAAAACAGACTTTTTCTTATATTTATCTTTCACTAAAAAGCAAGTTTTAGTATGTAACAGAACTTGATTTTTAAAAATGAATAAAGACTGTGTTTGTTGTTGCTTTTGGAACACAGAAAACAGTCACAAAAGTTAGTTTACTCTCATGATAATCACTATAACCTCACCTTTCCACAAGATATGGAAAATGTTCTCTCTTTCTTATTTCAACCCTGTGTGCTCTTAGCCCCCAGCTTATAGAGTGGGTGGCTCATGGAATCTTGCAATTGCTGAGTGATTTTGCAGACTATTATAGAGAAAAACTGATATGTAAAGTATTGCACTTGAGCTTGGCATCTGAGAGAATGGATCTCGCTAATGCAAAATGTATTTCTATATACATGCAGTCTGAAGGATGTGACTGGAGAGAAAAGGACTGTCACAATTCACCTATTAAAATATCTACTTTAGAAAATGGAACTATGTCAATTTTTTTTTTTAGTTGATAAAGTAAGCTAAATATTAGATAGAGAGACATCTTGCTCGGTTTATTAAATGTGCCCAGGACTTGGGCTGTTTATATTTCACAAAGTTTTTGTCCAAAGACCTCACTTCAGCTGCAAGATTGTGGGTGAAATGCCTGGCCTCACTGGAGGCAATGACAAAATTCTCCTTGACCTCCTTGAAACTTTGTATAGACAAGAGGTGAATTCCTGAATATGTACTGATTGAACATACACTTGAATGGGTATCCTGGGAAAATCCCAGCTGCCTAGGGGAATAAAAAAAGTCTATAATTGCATGAGACACACTTTTGAATCAAGGAATAAGCTACCTTACTATAGGATTTTTAACCTTCATTCTGATCCTACTTAACTTACTCTACTATGAAGATAATTTATTCCCACCACTGCTGTAGAATATATATAGAAGTTGCTTCCATTAGGCACCAATCTCTTAGATTTTGCTGAGAGATTTTGTTTTGGGTGTTAGTTCCATTGATGGTGCTGTAGATTCCTGTTAGGTTTTTTACTGACAGACTTGTGTTCATACAAGCTCACGTGTAGACTCGAGTTCCCCCCTTATTTCATCTTACTGTTATCAAGCTATTCTTGTATACTGAGGCTGGAACAGTCTGAATTCAGTTTAGTTCAGCTCTTGCAAAAACTCTAGGGAGAACATTCATTTGGTTTAGCTGACAGCCTGGTTAATTGGAATAGGCTCATTCATACTAAGAGTATCTGCAAAGTGTTTTGTGACAGTATTATTAAATTGGCTATAAGCACTACCTGAAGTTAAATTAGTGAAAACATGCTTAAAGTAAACTACAGTGAGCTACTCTCAAACAGAAGTGTCTGTGTGCACTAGTATTGCTTTGATGTGAGATGTCCATTAAGATTAGCAAAATACAGTTACATTTCTGTATTGCACATTATGTCTCCTGTATGTATATATATGCACATCACAATTACACCTTCCTTAGGGGAAATGAGGAATTGAATTACCGTATTTCATTGTTACTAGTATTCCTCTTTCAGAGTATCAGCTTTTGCTATAATATTCTCCCCTGGTTTTCAAATTAGACTGGGAAAGGCACTCCTCTCACCTTGGGAGAGTACATTTGCAGAGTAGAGTGCATCTACCATGTATTCTGTACTTTATATATTGAAGTCTCCGAGGTGTGGCATGTTGGTCCAGTAAACAGAACAGCTTTTTTCAACTTTGTACTTTCAGTGAAAACAAGTGATGAAGATGCTGATTTTCTTATTGCTAATAGTACCAATATGGCAACTTTCAAAGCCTTTGTCAAATCCTGAATGGCAACTGATAGCAGCTCTCATGCAGATTCAGAGAAAGTCAGAGATACTACTTAGGGAGAAGACATCGTCAGAGGATGAGTGGTAAAGGGAAGGATGAGTGCAGAGATATGATGTGGCATAAAAACAAGTATGTGAATATCCTGATGATGCCAAATCTTTTATATATTCTTTGAAAGCATAGGAGCTTTTCAAATGCTGAAATTTTTTAGTGTGTGTAGGGAAGCAGAAGAAGTCAGTAGATAAAAGGGTTTTTTTGATAGGTAGAATTCTTTTATGAGTTTCCCTCTATGGCTGCAGCTGTGCTACAAATAAAATTATTGAGTTACAATAAGTAAGTTATATCCTGGGTTTCAGAGGGAAAAAGAAAAAAAAATATCCTGTCTAGGTACATGAGGACTGTAGTAACAATAACCATGAGCAGCATTGGCCATGAAATAATGACTATTTGGTTTACTGTTGTTTTGACTTTACTGAGAGATTCAGTCTCACAGCAGTACAGACACTAAGTAGATTCAAAGAACATTCATTGCTAAACTGGGTGACTTAAACCTGAGTTGTCCACATGTGATTTAGACATTGCAATGTCGAAAGCATGAAAGGTTTTATTTTCTTTTGTGATTTTTTTTGTTGTTTTTGTTTGTGGTTTTTTGTTTTGTTTTGTTTTGTTTTTTTCTTTTTTTCCCTGGTGAAGGCAGTATGCAGCATGCATGGCAATGAAAAAAAACCTTGCCATTCTGGGTACCCATTTCAGAGATGTGCAGTAAGGCTTACTGGAACAAAGAAACACCAGAGACCAAAAAAAGTCAAAGTGAAAGTTTTGTGCTGTTTTGTTATTTGCTTCCTTGGTGGGGTGGGTAATTTTTGGTGGTGGTAGTGATTTTTTCCATTGCTTGTTTGTTACAGTCTTTTTTTCTTAGTCCTAGTCCTAGTCACCTTCTCTAACGTCTCTTTAGGGTCTGCCAGTCCTGCAGTCATAGATCATGCATTTGCATTAAAAAAAAAAAAAAAAGGATATGAAATATGAAAATATAACCCTGTAGAAAATTATGTAACAGTATTTCAGGACAGTAGTTATTGTCATTGTGGGGCTTTGGGGATTTTTAGTTTTTGGGTTTTACTAATTCCATTGGAGCCGAGATTCTTAAGCTGGCTAAATCAACCTGGTTCTACTAATGAGAGAGATTTGCCAGCCATTTGCATGAGCAGAGCATCTGACCAGTAAATTACTACCAAAAAAAAAAGTGTTACACAGTAGAATAATAATCTAAAGATTTTATCAGCTTTTGTTTCTTTCTGCTTTCTTTCATACCATTGTTGAACAATAGCTTTCACTATAACTCAAGACAGTTCAGATTTGTTATTTATAATACTTTAAGAGCTATTATTTATTATATTCAAGATACTTGCAAAAAAGAAATGCTTTCATTTCTTTTCATTTCAGACTTAACTTTAGGAACACTCCTTGAGTGTTCCCTGATTTGCTATAAAAAAAAGCAGAAACCCTGCAAAAGAAAGAAAGCTGACCATTTCAATTTACATGCAACATTATTTTAAGTTTTTAAAAAATCCTTAAAGCATGCTTTGTGTTGCAGACATTTATGCTGAGCCTATTTATTATGGAGTGAATAATATTTTTCAAGAATGATTCATCTGGCTTATTTTAGAGGCTGCCTTGAATTCTAGTCATTTCTATAGATACTGCAATTCACAGTCATTAGTAAGCTAGTGGTTTGATCTAACCTCAGCTACCTGTTGCTGGCTGTGAATGGAAGAATTTATTTTTAGTGCGAAACCACAGTATGAATATTTTCCACTCTGAAAATATAAAAAAGCCTTTAAGTAGAAATTTTACTCTTTCACTGTGATGTGCTGTGGCTCTGTTGTCAGCCATACTGGATTCTTCTTACAGAAAATCTTTTAAAATGCCTTATTCTCTATTGAAGTTGACAAGAATTTCCTCCACTTAACCCATTCGGTGCCCCCAGGTGTTTGGTTTGCATCAAACAAAAGGGAACTCCTATACCTCCTAGATGGGGATGGTGGGATGTTGACAAATCCAAAATGAAAAAAAAAGGAGACAGAAAAACCTGGGCCCTTGGGCAGTCAGGAAGCAGGTTTGTGGGCAGGCTCACGTAGCTGTGATACGTGAGAGACAGCATCTCTGGAAGCTGTGACTTTACAGCTGCACGACCATTGTGACTACCCTGCTGATATAGGAGCCTGTATTTTGGCATGATGTGATTTTTGTTTGTTTGTTGGGCTGGGCTGTTGTGGAATAATTCTTCCATTCCTGAAAGATTCAGAGGCAGAAATGGTCTCTAATTTTGGGAAATGTCTGCTCTGCTTAGTAAGAGCCAATGGCTTAATTGTTGTAGAAACCATCTACAGATCTTGAGCATGTGAATTCCATAGTTATATCTGGAGTTATAAAAGCTATTATTTTGTGTAACAGTGGGCAGACTAACTCAACCATCATGGACTACACTGCAGAATAAGAGTCTGAGGCTGTAATGCCATTGACCTATACACAAGCTTCCCATTTTTTTACATAAAACATTGAATTACATTAAAGATAAGATGAAGCAGCAACTTTCAATGTCGTGGTGCCTTTATACTTACATTTAGTTTATAATTTTGGCTAATCTACAGCACAGTTAAAAGCAAGGAGATAAAATGGAAAACAAGAATATAACATAGTTTAAAAAACAGGGGTTTTTAGCTCATACCCAAAGCTCAGTTTATTTCAAGAACAGGAACTGCCTCCTAAGACTTGACTGAGAGCCTGGTTTCCACAGAATATTAGGGCTTTCAGATAAATATTAGGGCTTTGGTCGCTGTTCACCACCAAGCTTTTACCATTCCAGTCAGAGAGGCTATTGACCTTCCCTACTTAGATAGTCACTATATTTCCACAGCTTTAAAAAAATTTTAAAATAATTAGTGGATTTGTTTTTTTGATGGAGGGAAATTAGTTCCTCCTTCATATTTGTGATGCCTCAGAAGTTCACATTTTCTTCCCTTTCTTAACAGGCCAAAAGAAAGAAGTAGTAGATGGTTTAGTTCTGTCAGCACAATTCATTTATTTTAGGTGAAGAAGGCTGTTGTCTTTGTGCCCACAGTAGTAAGGAAAAAAATGTGTATTTTTTTACCAACTGCTTGCTCACATATGATCATTAGCATAAGGTAAAATCTTAATGTGGTCACAGCTGCTGGAATTTCAGTGCATGTGGTTTGGTCATTCGTGCAACCAACAAAATGTTTACCATCTCTACCAATATGTGTTAAAAGCTACAGTCACACTCTTAGCACTGTGATTTTAAGATCTGATAAGTAGAAAATGTTTGTTTAAAAATCACAAGCAAATAAGTACCATTGCCCAACTGATTTTCTTAGAGAAGATAAGACCTGAGTTTCCGTTAACACCTTCAAATGTGTTACAGACCATCTTGCATTTCACATCTGTGCCTTAAAAAGCAAGAGACAGTTGCTTTTATAAATCCAAACATTTCTTCTCCTTCTGACCAGCTGCAATGATTTTTTCCAGGTATTCACCACTTCTTTGCCCAAGCAGGATCTGTTTGATTTTTGGTCTAGAAGCAGGAAGGGGCAGGGAGAGCATTTCAGGAGACTCCCCTTCTGGTTGCAGAGAGGAAGAAGTAGCCAGAGCCTATGTCACAACCTAAATGATGTGACGAGTAAACATCCTTTTGGTAAGTAATACCACAGGACTGTAAATATTTTTGGCAATTACATTTTTTTAATCTTACTTTTTAGTGTAATTGTGAGAGAGCCATCCTTGCTTTCAGAACCTCATTGCCCTGCACAGAAGGGAATCTTGACCGTGGTTAAACTCTGAATTCAACTTCCCCCAATTTATAGGGACTCTAACAACAGGTTTTTCAGGGGTTATACATTTGAAAGGACTGTAGTAGACTAGCAATTTGTATTTCTTCCTAAAGACTAGAAAGGGCAGGACATGCAGTAAGGGAATAGCCTACTGATGGGTTAATTTAGGAACCTCATTGAAGGCTTTTAATAAGTGGCAGCCAAGCTGAGATAAATCCATAATCAGGATCTAGTTGAGAATGTGTAAGGCAATCTCCAAGGATAAACGGCTTTCACAACTAGACACAGTCTCATTCACCCATAATGATAACCAGCTTCAAGGGCCCAACTGCAACCTGCTTCTGGACTGGCTTAACTTCCTTTGTTTTTGTAAATTTTGTGTTAAAAAGTGAGACACGCACATTGTGCGTATCTGTGAACTGTTTGCTGTGGGAATCATACATCCTTGAACAGAAACTAAAAGGAATGGGGGGGTTGGGTGTACTGTCTGCTATCCCAGTACAACAGTGGTGGATGTGAGAGGGATAGAACAGGAATGGACTTCAGGTAGTGGCCAAGACTGCATATTTTCCCTAAATAGCATCTCTGTTGTCACCAGCAGAAAATACATCCTGGACTATATGAACCACTTTTCTGAGGCCATAGAAAGTCCCTCTCTTCTTAAGACATTTTTGAGAAACAGAAATCCATACCAATCTGAACCATCTTTCATTTTCCTGAGGTAGGTGTAGGGGAATTACAACAACTGCCTGTGTGTCACTCACATGCCGTCTACTACAGCCTGTCAAGGCTCAGATGGCTGTCAATAATTTCCATCTGGATTCCTCTGGAAAATGTGTAGAAATAATAAAAAACTTCATAGAGTTGTGCTGGATCTATGATGTTTTTTTTCCCCTGTGTGAGTGGACATAGCTGACAGTGAGCAGAGATGAAAATTCTTCTGCTAAATATGTTGATTAAGGAATTCTCTACAGTGGTCTTTGGGAAGATTTTTCACTAAAATTCAACTTTTCAAACAGTAAAGTCAGCAAGACACTGCAAGTGGTATCCCTCAGGAAGCCCAACAACGTGAACACCAATGTTAGCTGTACCTTATGAATGGTTCTGCACAGTTAGCAACTTGGCTAGGTGACAGAAAATATTCATGCCCAGGAGATCCACCCTGGAACATCCAGAAAATATATAACCTCTCAGGCATCAGTATTTAAGGAATAGTAAAGCACTTTGCAGCTTTGCTGAATGAAGGAAAACCCATTGGTCACAGTTTTAATATAAAAACCTGTTTAGTGCAGTGATATTGTTGAAACATAGAAGTAAAATACTGGAAAATGTTTTAGTACAGTCCTAGTGGTTTAAACGCTAAAATTCTACAAATTAACTTCCCTAGGCAGAAAAGTTTAATGTGATGTGAGGCAAGGTTAATGTGCAGACATAGCAGGCGATAAGTTATGGTTCTCAAGGTACAATTTTGCACAGGTAAGAATCACGGATGGACTTCGATTTAATCACCAATTGCCTTCTTCTCTGTAAGACTGGCTCTAAGCCTATTCTTCCCTTTCAGCAACAGTATTTTAATGAGTAAATGCATAGTCCTCAGAGCTATTAGATCTTTAGCTGAACTGACAAAAGCTATTTAGATTATAACCCAAAATTTTGCTTCCCACACCTCAATTAGAAAATAACTCTACATTTTAGATGAAAATTTTTTCTGAAGTTAGAAATTTTTAAAATACTAAATACTTGATAAAGGAATTGTAAATGCAATATAAATTGAGTATCTCCTCTCCTCCACTGCTTTGCTTCACTTTGCTTTTTCTTTGCTTTTTTTAAGAAGTCAGGGCACAATGGAGCCTTGGATGAATGAAAATCATCCCACTTCAGATGTCCACAGCTTATGAATCTGTTTCTGTACTCACCACCCTTGGTCTCCGTTGATCTTTAGTGTATGTAAATGAATAATCTTAGGATGAGTCTGTGTTGCCAGGTGTTACGGAGCAAAGGTTAGAGGATGGGACTGGGTTTGTTGTGATCTGTTATGATTCTAGGTCTGCATATTCACATTGCTTTTTTACTGGCATGATGCTGGTGACACTTGCTAATACACTGCACGTTTCTGTCTTATGTAGAAGAGTAAGTGCTGAATGATCCTGCATCCATTTTCCAAGTGGGGTGCTACAAATGTCACCCCACCACATAACAACCTCTTTGACTCCATCAGGAGCAAAAGTGCTTCACACACACCAGCTGCGTAATTCAGAAGAGTCCAAATATAGATTCAAGAAAAATTTGCATCAAAAAACTGTACCCATCCAATGCACTGAATAACTAGTGCAGATACACCTGTACAGTACAAGCTGTATGGCCTATTTAATCTAATTTTTATTCATTTACATTAGGATGAACTGAACTGATTCACAGGGAGTGTATGTGACTTGACTAGCCCAGATGGACACACCTATGCTTTTATTTTAAGATTGATTAAAATGAATCTGATGATGCACTTATTTTTGCAATAGACTTTTTAGTCCATATTCAGATATATAAGATGTTCTCAAAACTATTTTGCTAACTCTTAATCTGAACATTATTTGGATATGTAAGCCCTGTCCTTTTTTAGATGTTCTGTCTATTTGATATGTCATATAATTCCAAAACAAAAAAACTAAGGAACATTATAAAATTCTGGGTTTTTTTAAGCAAAAATGAAGAGATGACTATTTCTAAATTCTGTATTAATGTATTAATAACTAATTCAGGGCAAGTTTTTATATTAAATGCACATGCCTATGCATGAAAGTTGTTTAAGCTTCCACTGCAGTAAATGGGAGTTCTACTCAGTTGTTCACACTTGAATGCTTTGTGCCATTTCAGTAGTACAAGTGTATTTGTGATATTTGCATGAGCCTGGCACGACCATCAGAAGTTGTAGGTGGAGTCCAGATATCACACTAGGTACCTGTACACAGGCACCTGAGTAGTCAGAGGATCAGCACAGTCAGGAGGTTCAATGTGTCTCTTAAATTATCCTGAAGTCTAAATTTGACTAGAAAAATAGCACTCTAAATTCCTTTGACTGTATTGACTAGGTCTCCATTAACTTAGCTTAGACACCTATATTAATTACTTCATAAATTTAGATTTCTGAATCTTGAACAGAATCCTACGCCGTGTTACTGAGTTACTGCATCCTGTTCTTACCTGGTTAACCACTACATAATAATTTCCAGTGATCATGATACTGACTCAAAAATAGAATGTGAATTCCTTCTTTTATCAATTTTAATGGCATTGTCATTTTTTAACTGTTAGAGCTGTATCTGTTTTATGGTTCTGATGGTTATGTCAGTTTTTCATGGTCTTTATTTATTATATTTAGAGTAATATACTAAACATACATGAAAACTTCACATCCCAGTTCTGCTCACAGTCAGATCTCTGGGACTGAACAGTCCTGTTATTGCCAAAAATAATTCCTTGAGCATAACTTTCATGCAGCATAACATGGAGCTTTGGTAGAAAGTTGTCCAATAGCAGTGTCAGTGTGTAGAAAAGGCAGGACTGTACAGAATTACTTAAGCTTATTTAGTGTTATCATCTACAGTATGAAGGACCAAATGTACTGCAAGCATTTCTTGCAGGTTTTTGCGTAATCTGTTCCTAAAAAGCCCTATTTAAGGATTTACTCTGAGTCCCTGTTCTAACATTTTACCTACTGTATTCAGGAAGATTGCTATTGCCTCCTTCTACAAGCTTCTGATTCTTGAAAAAAAAAATCTTTAAATCAGCTGCACATTCTATAATGATTACATCTAGAACATCCTGTGGAAGTGCTTATGTTAGCATTGACTGTAGTGGAACACAACAACCTTGTCTGACCACAAAAATGTAAGAGTGGCCACCTTTGGTCAGAAAAAAATATTTGTATCACCCTATATTCTGCTCTTTACAGAAGTAGGAGATACATAAAAACGTGCTATCTGGTAGTAGTACCACCCTGAGAGGACTCTCCTATAACTGAATAACTTTCAACCCACAGACTTCCTGCATCCAATATAGTGTTTTAATGGCTTTTAGTGACCTTTCTGTTGATTTCTAGAGCCTACTGTCTTAAGCCATTCTAAAACAATTTTCCACAATACCCTACAGGAAGGAGTTCCACTGTTAGACTGTAAATCTAGCTTTTAGCTGACAAAAGAAGGTAAGACTAATTTCACCCCAAACACTTGCAAATTGATTTTCATAGATGTATTTCAGTATCTTCATAAGGATTGAAGGTACACTGACTGATCTATACTTTGATCTATAATTCCTTGATTATATTGCAGCACTTTACCTGTACCATGAACCCTCAGGTGTTATTAGCTAAGGTGTAGCACAAAGCTAATTGATCTAACTGGGTACATATATTTCTAGGGCCTGTGCATCAAGGTTCACTGTTTTCTGTAGACATTTGTTAGGCTGCTAATGCTTTTTTCAAGTTCTGAAGAAGAAATATTACCAGATGGTTTCCTTGTCTTTGCAGCTCAAATTCCTGCAAGAACTTTCAAGAAAGATGCAAGATATAAGAACCATGGTAGTATCATCCTTTTGTTATAAGGCAAATGTAATGAGTAGCAGCTGAGTTATATTTTTAGAGTTTCTTCTCATGGGGAGGGAGGCCTACCTCAGGTTTGGGGCATAGTAATTTTAGGTTTGGTAAAATGTTCAAGTTCCTCTGTATCTTAATCATGTTTGAATATTTCAGTTTTCTTTTGCATCTAGCAATAAGAGTGTGGTACTCTTTGAAGCTTCCTGTATTCCCTTGCAATATATAAAGGCTTTCCCTTTTTCTTTGTCAGTTATTATTATCAGGTGTTACAACGGCAGCCTTCCCCCTGTGGTCCACATCCCCCCGCCCCAAATCCAGAAAGATTAGAATTGCATCCTGCTCAGGGAGGGACAGATAGGACAGCCATTAAATATAATGTCAAGCATAAACCCAAAATATACTGAGTGGTATGAAATACAGATAAGGTTAGATGCACTGGTGGAATCTGACTGGTTAGGTCATGTTTATAACCCCTTTGCACAGCAGCAAGGAGGATAAACCAGTTTATCTGGTCTATTGATTTTTTGTTGCTC
Organism: Manacus candei; assembly: GCF_025592945.1. NCBI lineage: Eukaryota > Metazoa > Chordata > Aves > Passeriformes > Pipridae > Manacus > Manacus candei. The sequence goes on from NW_026138062.1 coordinate 11,206,788, forward strand.
TGAATCCTGATACTTTGATTTTTTTGGCTTGACTCTTTATGCTGCAAAAAGGGTGAAACTGATGCTTAAGGCCATCTCCCTGGGGGTAATATATGTATCAGGTATGCATGTTCCTGGCAGAGGATTTTCTAAGGTAAGTCTGCAAAACATGCAGATACAAGTCTCTGTTTAGGAAGGGTTTCAAACCGACCTCTCTCATTTTACATGTTAAATGTGGCCTAGAGGAACATCCACCCACACCAAATGGAAAAGCCAAATTTCCTTCCAGTTCCAAAAACATTATAGACATCTGCCAAATGACATTTCTAATTCTTCCCGTAAAAAATGGAAAACTAAACAGAAGCATCACTCTTCCAATAACTCCATTCCAAACTCTTCCTGATTTATTCCAGATCCTCTGCATTTTGGTGAGACTATTAAATAATACCCGCTTTTGTTCTCCTTACAGGGCTTACCTCAGAAAGTATTTTATATAGTTGTTCCTTCAGAGACTTTTAAAAATACTCTAGAAATCATAAAGAGGCAAAGTTTGACTTCTGATACACGTGTTCAGTTCCTATTGAGTTCAGTAGGGAATTTCATGCCAAAACAGACCACAGTGGTGGAAATATTTATTTAGGCATGCTGAGGAAAATGAGTAGTTCTGAATAATTGTTAATATTTCCATCATCTACAACAGAATTTAAGCACCTTAATTTGATTTTTGTTTTTCATACAAGAAAGAGACAAATCACTAAAGTATGCTTAAGAAGTCAAAGAAATGGTGAAATGAAGAAAGCCACAAAAACTCCTTGTCTGGAGGTTTTTTTAAGGACTAGTTAATCACAACATCTCACAATAGGTGCATCATCTCTAAGATGTAAATAAAACATAAAACCATAACTCATTTTTTACTGTGGTGAGATTGTTGAAAAGCATCCAAATTCACATTACCATAAAGAAAATCGGTCTTCAGTTTTTATTGCTTTACATTATATAGATGTTGAAAAGGCTGTTTTCAGCTGTCACTGTTGTCTATCATTTTGTTCTGGAAGCTTTTTGCAGCTGACTACATGGACAAGCACAAACCCAAGGTCCTCTGGCTATGCCCTGACCTGGTCAGCCAGAACCAGATCCTGTCCAAAATCGAGTAATTGCACTCAGGTTGCTCAACCCTGCTGGTTACCTCAAAGCACAAGTGCCATGAGAATGTGTCTCAATATGACTTCAGATCAGAGCTGGCTTACGTCTGTCCATTTGAAGAGCAGACAGACAAAGCTTTCATCTGTCTATACCTGTTCCTGGAGACATACCCTAAAGCTGCTAACCAGCTGATTTTGTTTTTGTTATGTCACAGTAAACAATGAATATGGAATGTCAAGCAATCATCATGGAATTAAAAAATCCTCAACAAAGAGAACAAGTAAAACAATGCAAATAAAATGAGCTTTTTTTCTCCCACGTCCATAAACTGTCATGCAAGTGCAATAGCTGGAATTGAAGTAAACTCTTTTTGAAAAGCTAATTTAGTAGTGTTCAGTCACCTTTAATTTGTTCATGATTCTCTTATTTTAATGTTTCTTCTTATTTTAAGAAGAATTTTGATATTTCCAAAATCTAATCAAGAAATACTGACTATTAGTACGGGAAATACAAGAGACCCCGTGAAATTTTCAGTTTTCTTTCCTAAAATTAAAGGTCCGAGTAAACTTTGGATAAGATTCTTTACTTTGAAGTCCTAAGTTTTGCATGAATGCATCTGTTGGTAAAATGTTCCCAAAGTATGTTGTTATTAAAATCAGTAATGTAACAATGTAAAAATGGCCATTAGAGTATATGAAAAAAAAAAATTTACTTCTTCAGTGATTAAAAAGAACACCCCAGGTAAAAACAGAAGATGGATCTATAATCCTCATGTCATTTAGAACAGTACTGTCTAATATTATTCACTTTACTTTTTATCATAAATATTTGAGGGTTTATTGGTTTATTGTTTATTTTTATTTTTGCAGTTTAGTTTTTCCTTTAACAACTTCAAAAGTCATCTTTTACAGATGCTACTGGTTACATTGTTGTTTAAGTACTGATGCAGTCCTATGCAAAATATTGCAGTTCCTAGTCTGTGGATCCATCCCACATGGCCTGCTACAGCTGCCAAAGTGATGGCTTATATGGCTTATCTTTGGGTTTGTGCTTTCGTGGGTGAACACAGGGGACTGATGACCACATTTTGTTTGGAAATACCATAGTAGTAATGGGAGAGCGATTTATGGAACTCTTCCAAAGGCCTTTCCCAGGTTTTCTGAGAAGCTCTAATAACTTAAAAGGTAAGAGAAAATATGGACCAAAGCTTTTGCACTTAAGTTGGGTCCCTATCCAACCTCCACATTCAGATGGATGAGAGGACTGGTTTAAAGAACTACTTGTCCTCAGTGTGATCAAAGAGCCATTCAATTTAACATGGTTAGCAGGATACTATATCCACAAATAATACATCTTAAAGAAGTCTTTTAAAGCCCTAACTCTCATTATGACTTTAGTCATAGGTCTATGCTATAAAATGGAACTTTGTTCAAGCAGGGTACAAACAGGTGGTAGTCAAGTCCAGCAGTGCAGCTGAATCCAAGAAGACGGGACAATTTCCAAAAGGCTTTGTATAATTTAAGGACAAACAACTTTAAATATAGCAGCACTTTACACCTAAAATATTCCCTATTTCAGTAAGAAACAGTAATGTGTCCCCAAAAGTAGAACAGAACACAAAGTAGCTACAGGGCTTCATGAGTGGATATAAATTTAGAGAACCCGATGAGCTATCTCAAACTTCTCTCCAGCTGCTTTGATGACATCACTGGTTTCACTATATACAGTGGCACCACTGTAGCATTAAACAATGACAGTTCTAAAACTATCCTCTCTGCTTTCCTGACTCATATGCTGTATAAGAGGGAAAAATGATCTTCTTGTCATCATAATTTTTCTTTTTTTTCTTTTCCTTTTATTTTTTCCTCCCACATAATTGTCTTTTGTCCTTCAGGTCTTAATTGCAATTCATTATTATTTTTGTGAAGAGCAGCCTCATGAAGGCAAAGAGTTAAAGACGTCACTTTAAATGACAAAAGCTGAACACTTTACCCCACTTTCAGTCTCTCATCTATTCATCCTTTTCATTGTGAAGTTCGCTATTTCAGCTTTCTAAGCTCTTCAACTACCTGCCCCTAATTTGTATTCCTGGGAAGAGGCCTAGGCTAGTTATTTTGCATTTGTGTGCTAATGGTGCTGAGTTTGCTTCTAAGCGGAGGACGGGGAGGGGAGGGCAGGAACCTCCAAAAGGGTTTAAGTGGGAGTGGGGGGGAAGGTGCAGGAAGGGTTGTTTGCGGGAGAGTCATGCTGAATTTTAACCCTGAATGCTTTCTTATGCAATTTAGCACAAAGCCCTCCTGATTATATGGAAAATGACACCCTGTGAAAACTTGCCTGTTCATATACACCTTTTAAACAAATAGGTTAGTCAAATATCTGGAAAGCCTGGGAGACAGTTGGGTCATCTTTTTATTAATGCATTAAATCATGACATACATTTTTCAAAGGTTTTTTTTTATATGGCCTTGAAATTTATGTAACTTACTCAAAATATGCATTGTATTCTGAAATGCATTTGTTAGGGGAAACAGTCTGTACATGTAAATGATAGTAGTGCAACCCTGCTCTGCTTCGTTTGATAAAACCATTTACTTTCTCAGTGTTAATTTTGCCTGTGTGCTTAGATGCTGTGTGAGATAAAATAGCTTTCATTAGATTAAATAGGCAAACAGAGGCTTTTTGACTTATTGACTACTATTTCAAAGCCAAGCATTTATTATGCTAATCATTTTTATAACTAATTTAACAGACGTAAAAGAATGTCATTATGAATAATTAGAGATGTTAGTAATTTAGTTTCTAATTAACCAGGGATGTGGCAGACCATTACAGATTGGAGTTCTCATTAGCTGTGAGAGGCATGGGTGTTTTGGTGTTTATTATAGATTCTGCCTATATTTAAAAATGGTTTGGTTGTTCACAGGTTTTAATATGAAGCACTTTTGTTTCATGCTGCTGGGTATATCAGCTTGTCACGCTTTGTCACACGGTAAACCAGACAACTACGCAAAGTATCTGATGCAACAAAGTGTGTAGGCAGTCGTTTTCCATTTCACGAACTATTGCATGGCAGTAGTTCTCACCCCAGCTCCACACCCAAGAGGTGGATTTGCAAAAGGGGCATTTTTCTTTTGCAGGTGTTAGTTGCTTGTAATACAATTAAGTACATAGGTATTAGATCTTCAAATCTGTGCCCATGGTTCTTTTTCTGCATAAAAATGAAGGTGACTCTACCCACTAATGTCTCCCTATCTCTCTGAACTTATGACATACTTTACAGAATTACTGCAGTCCCTATATTATCCATTCTCTCTGTGTAGGCTTCCACTAGTGACTGAATAGCAATCTTTGGGGTATGAAAGAAGCTGCTTCTTTAGACTCTTACATCCCCTGAGTGAACTTCCCACACCACTGCTGTTTCTGCTCTTATTACCTTTTGTTTTCTTTAGTTACAATTTCCAAAATTATTATTTATTCTAAATATTCAAATTCTATTTCAGTAAGACCCAACTAAAATACAGCCATCTAAAGACAGACTTTCTTCCTTTCCATTTGAAAAACATTAATATATATACTTATATATATTTTCAGTTTCTCAGATATTGGAAATCCTTTGGAAGTGGTACAGTCAACTTGTCTGGAAAAGAGACTTAATGTTGTTTACAGTAATAATAAGTCATTTTGCAATATTAGCATATTAGCAATATGGACAGGCAGTTAAATACTTTGAGAAGGGCAGTCTGCCCCACGTTTTATTAGTCTATGGAAAGCAAGAGAGTGACAATTTCATGAGCTACAGTAACAAATAAACCTGAAGGAGAAGAACTTCCTCCAAATTCTGAAATTGGGATTATAAACAAATGTGCATCCTAATAATGGCAGTCTTTGTCTATAGAAAAAAGTCATGCACAGTTTTTCAAGAGTGACCCAGTTAAACTGCTGTAAGCTCTGTTTAGTCTGAATACACATAACAGACCTCCACCCGCCATTTAACACAGTTTAACTAGATTAATTTAAACCATCCCTTTAGTTAACCAGTGCAACTTTCTCCTGTAGGGAGGAATAAAAGTGATTTCAAGTCAAATCATTCATTGTTTCTGTCCAAACCTGTTTGTGATTCCTCTCACTTGAGAACTAGTGTGCCCCATTTCAATTCCTGGGTTGGTGTCTGCACCAAAAATATCAGAAGGTGTAAATTAAAATGAACTGCTATTTCAATTCAAGTGTTCACAAAGGGAAGATGGAGATTCCTGATATGCTTATTAGCCTACTTATGTACATTGTATTGCCAGTTAAACTTTGCCTAAGATACAATTGGACATAGTCAGATTAGAAAATATTTTTTCTTTTCATAGCAGAGATTAGAGCACTAACCACAGCTATGGAAAACCAGTGTTCAGTGCCTGCTCTACTAGAGATATCATAATACAAATGACCTTGGGCAAGTCACTTAGCATATATTTGCACTGCAGTCAGACAACCTAACCTTAAAGTTCAGCATTCCTGAACTTTTTAGCAGCACCAGTAGGCCACTGTCAACCCCCACTGTTTTCAAAGGCCGCCGTGGCCGTCTATAAATATTTTAACTAAAAGCACCATTGTGACAACATTATTTTATATGGTTCAGCAAACCACTTAATATAAATTGGGAACTGCAGATAGGAATCACTCCAATGGCATGGCTTCAATATGGGTTAAATACCGAAAGTCCCAGGCAGAGGGTCCTAGGCAGCGTTGTGCATCCTGAGCTGCTTTGTCTATGTGTCCATGAGTACCCGAGCTAGTTGCAACCACCAACTCTCCCATGCTTGTCCTTGCTGCTGCCACACTTCCCAAAGGCAGTGAAGACAGTGCCTCAGCTCTTCACCTGTAAGAATATCAGTCTACCTCACAGGTGCAATCTGAACATAAGCATATCAAAAGACTGTGAGGAATGCAGACGGATAGGGTTAACAAGAGTATTTAATATATAGACTAAAATACACTGAGTAGTTATCTTCTAAACTTTCCCTAGGATCTTGTGGGAAGTCCAAGTGGGTATGGCTAGAGGAATGAGCAAACTACTAAAATTAAGGTTGGAGGTTATGTAACTGTCAAAAATCATATCAGTTCTGTTGGTTTAACCAATGTCTGACTCACCCGACCTCTGCCTAGCCTGACTGAAATGGAGATTAAAAAAAAAAAAAGCACCAGACCATTTTGAAAGAACACAAGGTATTAAAAGGGAAAGGATTGTGTTATAATGAGCAGCTGATGGCCAGCAAGCACCTTCCCAGATGCCAGAATCTGATAGTTTGTTTGGCTTTGACCTCAGAATTAATGTGTCGTACCTGAATGTGTGGAATCTTCAATCTTGAAACTGAAATCTTCTCATGATGATGCACACTTCTAGCTGAAGTGAATGGGGAAGATACCTACCTGCATGTCACTTCCAGAGGATATCAAGTAAGGGACAGCATAAACAAAATTCTTACAAATACCAGATTTTGGGCAATCAGAATACAGTCTGGTGGTGGTGTTCTTTGATCTCAATCGGTTTCTTCACCTTATTTGCAAATACTTTGCCACAGTACAAGCAATAGCATACTGCTTTCTAAGGGAAACTTTGCCTGAATTAGGATAAAAAATATACACTGCATACCCCATCCTCTTAGGTTACTACTTTTGCTAGCAGTAAACCACTTGCAAAATATCATGATCTTCTTCCGGTCGTTAAAACAAATAAGGGAAACCAAGCAAATCAAACCAGGAGTGGGTCTCATGTTAAGTTAGTGACTACTATCTTTCTGTAAGGAAATGGACCATAAACACTAATGGGTACCACTAGATCAGCTGTGTCTATAACTTGTATGAGTTTTCATTGATTTCAAATTCTAAAAAAGAGTCTATACAGCCATTCTACTTCAATTGTTATTTTTTTTTCTCTACATGTTGCTTCTGAATGCTCTTGGAGAAAGAGAAAAATCTTTCAACTACAGTAATATAATCACTGTGCAATGACTGAAATAGATATTGTTTTGCCACTTACAAGTTATTGCTTAATAGCAAGTTGTCTGAGCTAGTTTCCTAAGATTAGGTGATGACATATCTGAATGTCACTTATCCTAATCATGTAAGCAGTATGTGTATCTTAAAAAAAGATCCTCTGTGCTGGTTTTTTTTTTTCCTTTGGGTTATAAACTATGGTCTGATGCGAAAAAATAAATAACTTAGTTACAACTATACCACCACAAGTTTATTGTAAACTGAAGCCACAATTGCAATCTTGGATGCCACAAAAAATCTTCCTATAAAAATATCTAAATAGTTCTCTCTTCAACTGCAATAACATACCATTTTGCATTACCAGATGTTAAAACTCTATAGATTATCTGACAGCAAATACTATATCAAAGGCAGTTCAAAAGAAAAGTAAAAATTATTTTCATATTTTTAATCATGCCTGCAGATGGGTTAGGATAATCTGTCATAGTTCAGATGCAGAAAAGAAAAGAAACAAGCTTGATGTAACTTGGCTCAGTGGTCTGTTTCAAATATGGTTCAGACATAATGGGAAAAACAAACAGGTCTTTGCTTGAGAAAACCAATGCAGCAGGCAAGTGCAAAATCTTACTCTGCAAAGTTTTAAAGACAAAGAGAAAAACCTAGCTTTTTAAAGGAGAGAAAGAGAGAGAGATCACTCCAAAGATCCCAAGTAAACTTTTCTTTTTTGAGATTCTTTCTGTGCATCCCCCTTCCTCTTCCCACACACACTGAATCAACAAACCCAGATGTTCACAAGAATACATCCCTCGGTACAACCACGTCCTATGCCATGCATGTACATGGGGAGATGCCTTATTGCAGATGCACAGGAATTCCGTGGAACCAATTGTTGTGCTGTAAACTGTACAAACTGTGCGCACTTTTTACAGGAAAATCTTCATGAATTGAACCCTCTTCAGGGATCCTGAAGATCCAGAAATTCTTATAAAAAGGTGGCTTCTGACTGTCAGCTCCGTGCATATATGTTCTGGGTCCTTGCCTTTTTAGCAACACAATGTTCCTTTTTATTGTGGCACAGCACTGAACTAAAGCATAGAATTTGGAAGACAGAAGAGAGACTGATACTAATGAAAAGTGCAATCCATAATTATTATCTTACCTTCTTATTTAGGAAACTTATAGGGACTGATGTTTCAGTTTATAACCACCTGAGCATGATCCTGGTCATCTGCTTGCCCATTTTTGTCAGATATTTGTATTGACTGACACCTATTTTATTTTCAGCCAGTCTATGATTTAAATGTGTGACCACTGGAGTCTGCAGAAAGCAGCAGGCTTACATTTTCCACACAGTAATTCTTGTGTCACCTTCACCTAGTTTAGTTACACCTGAATACCTCGTAGCACCCTTCAACCAACCTGTATGGAGGGGTTTAAAGCAGCGAATTGATCAGGAGAGTACCAAAAAATCCCTTAAACCAACGAACAGAATAAGTGGCATGGTTGGGGGTAGGGTGGGGAATCATACTGCGTGGTGCCTGACATTAGGGGGAAAAAAAGAAGAAAAAGACAGTTGTTCGTCATAAAGAATAACCTGGATGTTTATTGCGCCTGGCCGCACACCCAAGAGCAAGGTCTGCGTGTCTCCCCTCCCCAGGCCGGATGGCTCCACAGCTCAGTGCCTTGGCTTAGGTGCAGTTGGAAATGCCCGAGAATGGCTCTTTGTTGATTTTCGCCTGTGCGAGAGAGCCTGGTGTTGCTGCGAAGCGAAGTGCTATTGAATTTGCTCACTCAGGCAGAACACTCGACAGGAAGGAAGGAAGCAGCCATTCTTTCTGGTCCTATTGTCTGGCCACCAGGCTTAGGCAATCAAACAGCCCTGTAGCCCGGCTGCCGGCTCCCACTCTGGCCGCTTCTGGTGGGCCCGGCTGGGGAGGGGGAGGAAGCGGGGAACGGCTTTCCTATGGCGTTTACTTTGTTTTTCCTGCACTCCAACCACATCTTTTCACGGCTCAGGGCCTCAGGTAGCCGTTTTCCAGCCCTTGGTGTTTCTCCAGTGGAAAAGGGTCAGAGAAGGGAAGGGTGAGAGTAGCCCCAGGTGGGATGGGGCTGCTCAAAGCTGCCTCTGGACTGCCACTGGATGATAAGAAAGTGTCGGAGCAAACTGTAGGAGCTGTGAAGAGTCCTTCCTGTGCTAGGAGATATTTCTGTCATGATCAGAAGGCACTGTTCGAAGCTGGGGGCTATTTAACACATTTATCCTTCGGGGTAACAAAGGGTGAGGTGGAAAATGGTGCAAAGGAGCAAACCCACCTTTTGAAAGAAGTTCATTTAAAAACTTACATTTCTGATTCTCCAGTCCCAGTTAGCTCCCTCTTCTCCCCAGAGAACAGGAAAGAGAGCAAAAGGGACTGTGTTTGCAAATGCAGAGAGCTGCAAGCCTGGCCCCTGCTTGTAGTGATGCCATGGAGCCAGGGTGAGTTCTTCTCCTGAGGATTCCTCACAAAGGAAGTGCAAAAAGGGTAACTAGTCTAAGCATCCAGAGCACAAAACAGTCTGTCATTGCATTTTACCTACCTTATTACCTCCCTCCAATGTCTCAGCACTTCTGTCTCAAATCAGGTTGCAACCATAGTGTCACAGTGTGGATTTTGCGATGAAACCTCTCTTGTTCTTGAGATCTATCTTGTGGGATAGCCCCCTACTATGGTCTGGTGGCTGGATTTTCTGTGTGTGATAGTTGCAGGACTTTTGTGTTTCATTGTGATGGACTTTTCTCAGGCAATACGATCCAGCGGGGGATCAGCTAATAGGTGTGTCAGTGATATTATTCTTAATGTCACATGATAGCCTATGCTCTGCAAATCTGTGATGTACGGTAAAACAATAAATCTGGCGAATGCAGAGGCTTAGTATTCACACAATCCTAATACTGCAAGCCCAGGACAGTTTTGTGGTGACCCTAAATACAGGCTCCAGTGCTCCTACCCCTGCTGATGTCCCCAGCTGCATGTTCCAGATCCATCCTCTTAGTCAAAGTTATTGCTTCAAGTCATGCTTGGTTGCAAGTTTGGACAGAGGTGGAAACAAATGAGCCTGCTCCCCCTGTCACTGTGCAGAGGCTAGTGTTGACAGAAAGGGCAGGAGGGAGCGGGGTGGAGCTGCCACAGTCTAGGCTCAGCAAGATGGATATTGCCTTTTGGCATGGCACCATGCTGAGGCACTTCGAAAATAAAGCCAGAAATATTTGCTTATACCCGAGAAAGCCTGAAGGTTGCAGTTGCATTTTGTTAACTTCAACAGAAAGGTATAGGCTGTATTTAGGAATTTTGGCCTTGAAGTACATCCAGCTTCCCACTTTTATCTTAATAAAACCTCTGCTCACCCTGCTCGCACCTATCCTGGTGCAAATCTAAAACAACCTGGATGAGTTAATGGAGTTATTCCAGGTTTCTCAGCGCAACAGGAAGAAATCAGCATGAATTATATAATTTTTTTTTCTTTTTAATGGAAACAAGTGGAAATTACTAGAACAGAGAAACATTTGAAGCCAAGAAGAACTCTTGAGTTTGGATTTTATTACAAACTTGAAACTTGGGCCTGTTTTGATGGGATTTGTAAATGCTTTCAACAAATGTGGGCCAAGTTTCAAGTGAGGCTGGACTCTGTTGTGAGGGAATCTGGGCCAAGGTATGGTTTTGAGTGGAAAGTATATGAAACTCACTGCATTTGCCTGATTTAGAGTCTTGCTTTGAAGTACTTAGTCCATTCAAACCCAGAACTCAAAGTAAAAACCCACATGGTGTTAATGCACTGGAGCCAAAACTATAATAACAAATTCCCTTGAAACTACATGATTCAAAACTAGAACAGATCCAGATACTCCTTATAAGATGTCACCAAGGTTGTTCTTCTGCATATATATTTTTTACTTCAGAAATTTTAAATAATCTGAAATTTTTACTGATTTCTCTATTCTTAAAAGATCTTCTGTAAGGGCTGTAGTGGGCTTGAAAGATTCAAGATAATTGCTTTTTTAGACCTTATCTATGTATATATAAATAATCCATTAATTTTTTTATCTTGTCCTAAGTAAGATACATCATTAGTGACCCTACTCTGTCTATGGGTTCTTTGACCATGCTTGGAACTAATGTGTCTGAGAGTCTTCCAACAGTGCAAGAAGCAACATGAATAACATCTGTTGCGTACTGTTTATTGTCTCATTGTTTCTCTTGATATGCAGTATGTGCAATGGAGTGTCTTGTTCTGATAAAGGGTTTTTCTTGGTACTGTGATTTGTTTTTTGATCAAGAAACCATTTATTTGAAAATGTCTTAAAGGGAAAATGAGTGGAGGCTATTACTGGTTAGAAACTGGAGGGAAAATTCCCCAAGAGGTAGTACTATACTGACATTTCTTTTTTTTTTCTTTCTTTTTTTTTCTTTCTTTTTTTTTGCCATTAAGAAACTTTTTCACTTTACTGCAACAGTCACATACACAAGCTCTCTGCACATATTCACATAGCTCAACAGAACTACTTTCAAGCTTCTTATTTGAACATAGTGTAATGCAATTAGCTTTACTCTGTGCCTTTGATAGCAGAAAGTATGCTACGAGCTGACTTCTCTCTCCTTTACTGATGCTTCAAAATTCCATATGAGCAGCCACCCAGTGACTCAACTGGCTTTTGCATTTCCAGTTAACTACCTCGAGTCATAAAAATCTGGGAAGAAAGATCTGAGAAACATGTTCCTTCAGCTACGTCAACGCTTCATCAGGAAGGCTGAGTTTGTGTTACATTTGGAAAATCACACATTGATATGCATTGTCCATAGTCCTATGCAGATCTGTTAGACATTTCTAAGAGGGTCTGGTTGTCCTCAGCTGCCTGCCTGTAGAACACCCATAGAGCTAATGGGAGGTCCACATGTGGCTTGCTGACAAGATTGGGCCCAGAGGTTATAAGCAGGCAAAACATTTTCTGATATCAGAAATAGTCCTTTCTTGCCCAGCTCTGTAATTAAGCTTTAACTGCTTTGGCTGTGACCCTGATGGTTCAGGCCAAGTGGAAGCAGGGACAAGGCAGTCAGAATGGAGGTCTGGTTCTCTCATTCTGTTGCTCATCAGAATCAAAGTGAATGCCTCAAATGTCACCTGGAAAAGGGAATAGAATTTTTTTTGAAGGTGAAAAAGGCAAATAAAAAGGACAGATGTGGGCATACCATGATGAAAAGTAAAGAGAGAGCACAGCAGTGAAGGACCAGCAGTGGAAATCAATGCTCATTTGCAGAATAGTCACTCCTGCTCTTCCAAGAGACCTCTCCCAGGAATAAATGCACAGGCACATACTCTGCACTTCCTTGTCCTTCTCCTTAGAAATTCAGAAGAAAAAAAAAAACATGCAGAAGCTTTACAAAGTTCTATCTCCATCTATTTTTCCTCCTGGCAGATTCTGCTAGTCCCTTCTGCATATAAAACTATTTGAAATAGAACAAGGGTTGGTTTTAAGACCATTAGAGTAACGCTGGAGAATGGTGTACTGGATAACTGTCATAACACAGTGTCTAAAATAGAAGAGCAAGTTGCCATTATTTATTGTCCACATACACTGGTATCAGAGGTGACCCTCACTTAAAAAAGAATTGTGTTTCTGTAGCATGCATTACAGGTGAAGGCCCTCTCTATATCAAAGCTTTGCACAGTCCAAGAGGAATGAAGAAAACATCATCTTCTGACCAGGCCCAGACCAACTCGGACTGAAGCTCAGCTGCCCTAACTGGCACAGCCTATATGCGTTTAGAGCACTGACAAAGCAAGTACATGCTTGCTCCTCTCCCTTCCCTTGACATAACAATTTGCATAGGGCAAACCTAGGCCATAAAAAAGACAGTGATCTGGCCTGTAAAATCTCTTTAGACAGAGAAGTTAGTGCTAATTCAGCATATTTCAATTTGCTGAGCTTCATCAGGCTGCACATGGTTTTTAACAGAAGCTCCACATACCAGATCCTGCACTGTATTGTGATGTTTCCTCAGCACAGCTAATCTACACTTAGATTAATAAAGAGCTGTTTCCATTGGTGGCTCCAAAGCTTTTTTTTGATTGCTATTTTGATGTGAGGACGGAGTGGGTATCTGAGGTACTTAGCCTCTTGTATTCCACTTGTCCCTTCCCCCGTATAGATTGTAATGAGTTTATTATCCGTCATATCTTGGAGATTAGCTTTTGTGAAAGTTTTTTTTCAGGACAGACATGTGTAAAGGGGCCCTTTCAGCCAGCAAACAAGTGTTCCTTAATGGCTGTACACATATTTTTGGCATGCATCCATACACTGGCAGTATGATCAAACACATCCCAGCAGACAGTAGAACAGAGATAGATGTAGGTATAGATACCTTGGAAGCACAAGGGGAAGCTATGCCATCTCTGTTTTCTTTTAGGACCTCTCTCAAGACTGAAGGCCCATGGTAAATGGTGATCCTGATTTCCATGCAGTCAACCTAGAGGACTGTCTGGAAGATTCCATACAAAACAAAAGGACTGCTGAGCCCCCTTACTCACATATTAACTTACCAGCTGGAGAAGTTTTGATTTACAGCGGAATTATCTATTGGTTACTGAGATTCTCCCATTTAAAATTAATGACTTCATAGCTGATGAATGATGAAGTAGGAAAGGAACTATGCTGAAGATTGAACAAAAATCACCAGGTGAAAGGGGCATTCTGTGATTATGGAATAAAGACTAGTCATTGGGGCTTAAAAAAAACCCCGAAATGACCAGAACTCTGCTTCTCACTGGTACTAGTTGTGGATGTTTTCTTGGAATAGAAAATTACTTCCCCCCTTTAGGATCTGTGGTACTTAAAAAACAGGCCCCTTCAGAACTAACTTCAAAATCTGCTAACATAATAGTCCTCTGAAGAAGAATAAGAATGTTGGTTTTACAGTTAATTAAGGGGTTTGGGTCAGAAACTGGAAATCTATCCATTAGAGTATGGTTTTCTGGTTAAAGAGTCATAAATACACAGTATACTTTATTAAATAGCTTGAAAAAGACAGTGCTTAAAATATGATAGATGCTTGGGTGTGTTTAGCAACAGATAAATAAATGTTGAAAGAGAGGCAGTTCACCTTGGTAGTAACTGTATGTGCCATTTCTTTGGAATAATGTATTTTGTTGTTACCTGTCCACTCCTTTTCCTTGTCTTTACTGATTTGAGGATGGAAGTAGGCAAGATAGAGATGAAAGCAGAAAAGTAGAGCAAAATAGTATGGGAATTTGTGGGGTTTAAACCCCCAAAACAACTGTTACAAGACAGAACTGAAAAGAGTACCTACTTTTTGAAGTCTTCTGAGGTATGAGTGGTATTATGTGTCTACATCCTGCCAGCTGGGACAGTCATTTCAAGATGAAGACATGATTAGTGGGGCAAAGCATAGTCAGAAATAGCCAGAAAGAGGGAAAGGAACTTGTGAGGGAAAACATATAAAGAGACATTTAGGTACCAAATCCCAAATCTCCCGTCGTGTCTCTGCCTCCAAAGACATCTCTCCTGTGCAGGGGGTGTAAGTGAGGGGTGGAGAGAGAAGTTGCATCCAGACAGGTACCCTGGAACTGTGAACCATTTGTGTATGAGTAGAATAATCTTATAGGCAGTTCATCATTTCCAGGACCATTCGTATGCTAATTCCCCAGACATAGCGAAAACTTAAATTCCTTCCCTTACTGAATGGAACCATTCCTCCATCAAGAGTTAATTTTAAAAAGAGAGCAAACAGATGGGAAGGACTTGATGTTTGGCAAGCTTGGGGTTCGAACATTCCCATATACACATACGCATTTAGAAGAGAAGGATCTTGGTATTCATGATACTTGGTGACAGAGTAGCAAAAAACTTTCAGTTAAGCATGAAAAACAAATATCACAATTTATCTCAATTCTTCAGTCTTTTATGTGCTGAAGGCATTTTTTATGTGAGGTTTTTCACACTTTTTTTTTTTTTTGTGAATGTCTTTCATTTCAAGTTACCCTTATTCTGGGTCCTTTTTTAATTCCCTTTGGCCAAAGCATTTCTGAATTTCTGCCAAGAAGTTACTATGTAAAGCCTGTTGTACTCAAGAGTTGGATTCCCATTCCTGGAATCATGACTAGCAACCCCAAAATAGAGTGCATTGTTGTTTCAGAAGGAAAACAAGAGAGGAAAGAAACCTTAGGAACAAACAGAGAGGGATGAAGCCAAGCGACAGTTACAGACTCTTCAGAAAGCTACTCTTCAATTAGACATTTAGATTGGCTACTGATTAATCTAATCTAGATGGTAGAAAAAACTGCATTTGAAGTACAGCCAACTCTTATAAATTAATGCTATGCAAAGCTACCTATTTTTGTTTCCTGCCAACTTGTGCTTAGGAACCAGCATCTTTACAAACACTTGAGGGACAGGACACCTTTGAATGTTCTGTTTCTTCTGCAGAACACTTTTTTTTTCTGAACATAAAGTGTAACTTCACCACAACTACACAGCAAATTCATTTCATCAGGAAAAAAAAAGGCACTGTCAGTGCAAGGGGGAATTAAATAGAGAATAAACTCTTTTTTAATGGTAGTGTAAGCAAATGGGTTAAAAATATTGGTGCATCAGCAAAGAAATACTGAGAGTTTACAAAAAGATTCTATGCTAATGGCATCTTTCAAGAGGCGTTCCTTGCTAAAGTAAGTATTTTCAGGAAATATCTTTTGTTAAAGTATATTACAGAATCCTGATTCAAAAATTCTGTACGTAGTTATCATCTCATCAGCTTAATAGGCTATGCATTGGGTTTTTTCTGATTTTGTCACATAGGAGTTTAAAATTCATAGGTATAGCAGTATTTGATCATATAATCATAATCATTATTAACAGCAGAAAGTTAAAAGCGTGGAGGGTTTGACTGGAGAAAACAGAAGAAACTTTTGGTTGGCAAAGAATATGTTTCATGACACACAGTGAACAAGCCTATTTCTGTCCATTTAGTAACTTATGATGAACTCATTGATTCTCTATAATACTCACAGAAACAAAATCCTACTTTTAGTGTAATAAAAGATGACTAATATTGATTAAGATGTTCATATGAAAAGAGACGTGAGACAAGACTGGACAAGAGAAGACAATAATTTCGGCCTCTGCTTTCAGAGGGTGTCACCCTCTGTAGTGTTAAGCTTGAGAAACTGTAAAGGTCTGAGTATAGAAGTGAAAATTCATCCTGGGAAAGTTCATCTCTTCTAAAGGGCATCAAAAACCAAGAACAGTCCAAACTCATCATCTTCTTTGCAAGTGATGACCCGTAGCATTTATATGTGTGTATATATATATATATATATGCAATATAAAGTCTGTATTAAAATCCAGTCATAAAATATGTTGGAATTCCCAGGCTGGAAATAAATTATAACATCCTAACCATCCAATGGGACATGTACTTTGACTCTCTACTTTAGGTAACTAATGAAGCAGTTCCACAAAAGGTAACATGTACTTTGTAAGGACATATCCAACAGAAAGGAATGGGTGGCTCTGAGCACCTGTGAAAGGTTTTAGTTGCTGAGACTTAGGTACCTAGTTTGGGAATGTAATGTAGGAGCAGACATGCTCTCAATCTAGATATATTCAAAAATGCTATATAGAGATTTTAGTACTTACCTTTTGGAGTATGCTGTCTGTTCCAGAGGACACCAAAAATTATCAGTTTTGTACTTGCATTAGGTGAACTGGAACCTCTCTCGAACTATCTTTTGGGCAAGTTTTCAAAATGATATTATAAGGAACGTTTCTTTTTAATCCTGCTAGATGTGTCATGAGGTTAGAAAAACGTAAGTTTTCTTTTTCTGCTGTAAGTAGTAAGCAAAAGGTGGGTAAGAGGTCTAAATATAAATTCAATTTATGACCCTACAAAACTGAATCCACATATAATTCAGAAGGTTTTACCCAGTGGACACACACAAAGTATTCCTACAACAAGCATGTATGGCCAAAACACAATATCAGACAGTACCACTGAAAACAGATTGCAAGGGATACACAGTTTTATTTTTCTAACCCATGTTGGTACATACAAGACTAATGAATATAAAATGTATGTCTCTAAGTAAACTAGTCTGTTTGCATTTAAAAATGTGGCTTTGTGAGTTTCTGTAATGAGATCCTTTAGCATCTGTTATTGATCATTCCTGCACTTCTTTAGCTTATACTTGTGAATCAAGTAAAATGCAGAATGTTACCATACATAAGAGCAATGCTTAAGAAAACATCTATCATATCCAGCATTTCAGGGCCAGACAGTTGTGCATGGTTATCAATCCAACTTGCTCTTGGCCAACAATGTAAAAATCTCTGACATTTGCAGAAAAATTATGTTTGGGCACTCAGTGCTACATGATCACAAGGAGAGGATGTTCAGGCAATCAGGACAGTGGGTTAAAACTAGGCTTGGTGTGAGAGTTCAAAAACAGACACTCCCTGATTTAGCACAAACTTGGACTGACACTTTTTTCTTAGGAATGACAGCATGCTACGAGAATGTGGAAATGAATGTAACACGATTCAGAGGGAGAGACTTTGCTCTTCCCAAGCAACGCATTTGCTTTACTTCACAGAGAGCACATGCATAGTGTGCTTACTCTGTGCAGTATCTTATTTTGCCCTGATTTGGGTCAAGCCTAAGCATGTTACATTCAGTTGACCTGGTAGATGTGCCTAGCAAAGGCATTGTGTTCATGTCTTTCCATAGATGGGATCCAAAATAGAGCAGATGTGGACGATACAAGTACTGGCTCTGTCTTTGCTCTATTGAACCTAGCTTCAACACTAGCTATAGTGAACAAAGCAGGCACATATCAAATACCAAAGTCTGTACATTTGTAACTTCTAGGTAGATTACCATAAAAGTCATTCAAGTTTTCCACAAATAGTCTCAAAATCAGAATGTTTTGATATTATGAACTGAACTTCATGAAACGTAATTGTAGGACAGAATACCCAGAAGAAATGAGAAAATGTGAATAAAAATGAAAGTCAGTTTTGAACTGATCCTCGTCACTCTTTCACAGATTTATTTCTTCATAGTCCTCACTTTTGAAATGTAAAGAATTCATAATAAGGCGAAGAAGGATGCTAGAGATTTGATGTCATATATGCAAGTGGTATGAGAAATGTCTCTCATAACCCAAAGCAATTGAAAGATTTGATTGAGAATTAATGGAGTAAAAAATAATCATAAATATTTTCATCTGGTTACTGTTGGTAATGACAAGAGATACTGGTACTCATGTGTCTCAGAAAATGTGTTTTGAAGTATGCAATGTTGCAACAATATCCAAGAAAATTAAAAAGAGAAAAAAATTTATCTATTATAAATCAATAGACAAAAGAGTGAATAATATGTCAGTGCTAATATAGAAGGTAAATTTCTTTTACCTTTATTATTAATCTCTGAGGTAATTACACTGTACATCAAAAGAAATTCAATTATATTCATGTGTTACTTTGTAAACAGCATTAGCATCATTTGGACATGCGATCTTACAGCAGGGAAAAAGTTTTCAAACCGCTGTGGTTTTACTTTCCCAGATCTGAAGTATGCATTACAGCCAAGAAGATATAGTCTCTTGCTGATGTGGTTCCAACAATTTCAACAGAGTAAAGACAGCAGTATAAATGTCAATATAGGCTACAGTCCAGTCTACCCAATTTTGACTCAAAATTTATACTTACAGTTTAAGTGTCTTCAAAGCCCTTTTACAGTGCAGTGACTCTTTCTGCTACAGAGAACATGAGTGTTAGGGGCAATCCATCCCCAGGGATCTAATGCTTGGTTCAAACTAGTTCCCCCAGTTTTGTGAATGGGATCTCATGTCACTTATTGTTTTGGCAAGATTAAAAAAATGCAGTTCTTATCAATCATAGTTGCATAATGCAACAGCTAATGAAGTAAAAAGATCTATCAAGGAATTTGTTTTATCAAGGATGTTGATGCAAAAGACTATATAGACATTCAAGTTGTTTGAAATCCCTCCCACAGATGACAGAAAAAGTCAAAATCCTTTTCAAAAATGTAAAAAACTCCAAGTGCTCACTGTCCAGCTCCTTAAATCCACCAGCTTCCTCCAACAAACTCTTCAAGGCAGTTATTGGGGGAGGTGATTCTGTCCCTTTACTCTTGTGAGACCCCACCTGGAATACTGCATCCATCTCTGGGGTCCCAAGCACAGGAAGGACATTGACCTGTTGGAGTGAGTTGAGAAAAGGGATAGTAAGATGATTAGAGGGATGGAGTACCTCTCCTATGAGGAAGGGCTGAAAGAATTGGGATTGTTCAACCTGAAGAAGAGAAAGCTTCTGAAAAAGAGTAGGTTTATATTAGATATTAGGAGAAAACTCTTTACTGTGAGGATGGTGAGGCACTGGAACAGGTTGCTCAGAGAAGTTGTGGATGCCTCATCCCTGGAATTGTTCAAGACCAGGTTGGATGGGGCTTTGAGCAAACTGGGTCTAGTGAAAGGTGCCCCTGCTCATAGCAGGGGGCGAGAAACTAAATGATCTTTAAGGTCCCTTCCAATCCAAACTATTCTGTAATTCTATGATTCTCAGTCCTGTCAAATGTCAGGCCTGAAAAAATAAGTCTTCTACTACATCTTGTGCAATTCCTTGCTAGGGGTGACACAGTTTTTCTTTTGCTCCTGAGACACATTGATTTCTCTCTCAGAAGCATTACAGAGAAGGATTGCATCAGCCACTGCATATAGAGTGAGGTGAAAAACAACCCTGTCCTAAGGTGCTGTCCCTCCACAGTCAGTTCCAGTGGGGATATCGACTTCCTCTGGCACCCTACACAGGGTGCCCATCCTTGCCCTTCAGACAGCCCATTGTATGGACCTTCACACATCAAGCAAAACAGAGTGATGAATGTGTTGTCACTGCAAAAATATGGAAAGTCAGATGTAAAGTATGAAAATATACAGTTGTTTGAGTTTAATGTCAATGTATGTAACATAGACAATGCTTCTCTGATTCACTTATTTATATTTTATATTACTGCATTCAATAAATCTCTCTTTTAATGAAAACTGTAAAGCACTTCCAGATGACCAGCATTCTGAACACAAGAATGGGCTGAACCTCACAGCTTTGTAGAGAAATTCAGGTTTATCTGTTGCAGAAGACACAGGGCCTTTTCCATAAACTTGTCCTGGCAACATGCTGGGACAAAATACAATAAGAAATGCAAGTATCAGCCCCTGACTGGACAAATGTTCTAACATTTACGTATAATTAAGGGTGTGGCTCGGGATGGTAGAGGTAATGAGGCATTGAACATTATTAAAAGAGTTAATACTTTGTTAAAGCCATG
This sequence comes from Manacus candei, assembly GCF_025592945.1. Classification (NCBI taxonomy): domain Eukaryota; kingdom Metazoa; phylum Chordata; class Aves; order Passeriformes; family Pipridae; genus Manacus; species Manacus candei. The sequence continues at coordinate 11,227,289 of NW_026138062.1, forward strand.
TAAACCATTTGCATAGCCTTGTTGGCATTGTAGTAAAAACATATCACAGCATTGTTAAAGATCTTAATTCTTTGCCCCTGACAGTGTAAAACAGTTTGTGGGTCATAGAGTTTGGAGGAATATTGTACAATTATCACATGAAAGAAAAAGAAAAAGATTGTACCTCAGCTTAATTTATGTGAGTTCCCTTCTGAAATACACAGTTTAAGATGTAATAGGAGATTCATCACAGGCCTACTTCTTTTCTTACTTTCTAGAGACCTGTTTTTACATAAAATCTGCAATCACAATGAGCTCAGAGGAACAAAGGTACAATATGAAGATCATAAATGAATTACACTGAGACACTCATATATATTAACACCTAGACCTCTTGAAGAAATATAACACTTTCCACAATTTTCAGGATTTAAATAAATAAGCCTTATTTAGACCCATAAACATCATTGGAAAGCTAGACAAGGTGAGATTCTCAGACTTCAGTTTTCTGTATATATCAGGCAGTCACCTAAGATTCCCTTTATAGGCAGTAGAGAGAAAAAGGTGCATTAAATGTAAAAGTCATTTGACCTATTTTCATCACCTCTTTTAGGATGAGATGAATCATACTCTAGAAGTGATTATTTTATTTCAGTGAGCATAAATGAAAGCATAGAGAGACTACATGTTAACTACATCTACAATGTGATTTATGGTGATACTGATGTCTATATTGGGCCAAATAATTCCCAATCACATCAATTTTTGTTGGTTTTCGATTAAGCACAATAAAAACGTTCATTTAAGAGAATGTCTTACATTCTACACAAAAGAAACTGTGTGGTATGTGAGTTGTATTTAGAGCTATATATAAACATACAATATAAATATATTTATGAAACGATCTAGAAAGATCAAACAATTAGATTGTGGAGAGTCATAGTTTTACTTCCTTTCTTGAGAACTTCTGTTTTGAGAAACAGGTGGATTCTGTACATGAGTAACATTTCTATTTTAAGAACATAGTGTTGTGTGTATGCATATTTATGAAAATAAAAAACCCCCATATCATCTACCGTATAAAAATAAACTGTTATGTCTCACATTGATGGTTAGAAATTTGAAGTTCAGATGGCTGTAACCGTTACTTATTTAATGCTTACGTAGGAGCAATATTTTTATTATGTTTATTTTGTAAAACGCTATTCATGAGACACCGAGTATAATTAACTTACTCTTCCTGCCTGCTCCCTTTTCATCATCTGAAGTCCTTGGAAAGTTTCCCACATCCATACTTTGCAGTCTTCCAGATTTGTACCTTGGCATTGACACTTATATCTTACATTTATTTCTTCTATAATCCTCCTGTAGCAGGGAGAATACAAAACTTCCAAAGGTTTGGGTTTTTTCAGTTGTGGAGTTTTTTGTGGGCATTTTCTGTTTGTTTGGTTTGGTTTGGGGTTTTTTTGAGTAATAATACATTGTCAGCAACATTGTATTGCTAGCAACATAACATTCTAAAAATGCATGCATGTCTGAAACATCCAAGTATTATAGAGGTGCAAGGCCAAACACATTAAGCTCCTTCCTTCCCTCAGGAATAACCTCCGGTCTGCAGTGAGTATCCAAGTGCCCAAAAGCAAGCTCATTTACAGCCACACTGGAAGAAGGCAAATTTCATTTTCATCAGGAACTCTATTAGTAGGCAATAATATTGGTGGGCTCTGAATCACCAGGCACCCACCTCTGTGTCAGCCTCTCTCTTCCCCTTCCCCTACCCTTCTGGATATCATCACTAAGACCCACAGAGGGGGCTTTTTCCTCCTTATACCTGTACTGTTTCTTCCTCCAAGGCATTGATGGTGCTGGTGGCTGCATGCTGGGTTGCAGCCAGTGCAATGGTGTGCATGTGACAGCAAGTGGTTTGATGTCACAAACCTTCTCTTCCTGGCCCAATGGATTCAGCACAGCTTCCCCCGCCGTGACACTGTCATGACTTTAACTCCTGTAATTAATGTCGCAAAACACATTTGGCTCAGTATCCAGCCCCCACACTGTTGGCCTGCCTCCTTAAGATTCCTCCTTAAAGCCCCACTTTCAGCAGCTACCTTTCTGTCAATATGCTCTAGATTGGCCCCAACCACTTCTCTTCACACCTGTGATTGTATCAGGAAAAAAAGGCCAAAATAAATATTTACAGTGTACATGCAAGAAGAAAAGGTCTGTTTTCGCTTTTCTGTCATTGATTTCCTCAGTTCCTCAGTTACTGGTCCTGCTCTGTTTATTTATGATACTGTGTCTAACTTGGACTGCATTTCATGGGCAAAAGTCCCTGTTTCTTTGCTGTGGTTGTTTGTGCTAGTCTTGCATATGATAGCAAAGAACAGAAAAAAAACACGGAGAACACTCTAGATGAAAGAAGCAGTAAACTCAAAAAAATCGTCTGAAGGACACAGAAGATAGTAAATAAAATGACTGTTTAAATCCTTTTTAAAATCTATTACCTTTCACATTCGTAATGCCTTCTTAGAATGGCATGTGTTATCCTTTAACCTACTAGGCATGACAAAAAAAACCAAAACAACCCTAACCCATGGGAGTGTATAGAAAATACCTGATTAAAATTAGGTTTGTTTCCTTCTAAATGCTGAAGAAGTAATAGCAGGCTTTTATTGCTGATAACAGGGTTTCACATTTTTCTCCTAAGTGATTGCAGAATGTTTGTTATGCATAAAAACCCAGAAGCAATGGTAAACAGCATTTCAAAATGAGAAATTCTCTCATTCTTACACTTGGAAATACATCAAAATTTTCAGACTAGTTTGGATTACCTCTGCTATCTTCTACGTGCTCTAGAAAGCTGGATATAAGAAATCCTCTCCTCATTTGGAGACCAATAAACCTTCTATGTATAGAGAACTTCTACGTCCCCAGATCTCCTAAATACCCAGAGTTCCTTACTGACAAGAACAGACTTTACAAGAGACCCTATTGATGGGTTCAGAATTGAGTAACAGTGATCAGGAAATAAAACCATGTTAAAAAGCTGAATCACTTATATGCTATAAAATTATGTTTGGTTCAGTTGTGTTTGTTTATATTCTGAAATATCCTAAACTGACATGTTTACAAGATGGATGTGTTTCAAATGTGGGATAGTCCCGTACATTATTGGCAGCATAGATTCTGTGTCTAGCAAATAAAGTCTGTAAACTGTTGATTGCCAGAAGCCAGGAGGGCACAAGGGGAAGGCTTTTTCTCTACTTGCATTCCTTACCTATTTTTTTAAACATCTCCTACCAGAAAAAAAAACAAACCAAAACAAATCAAACCAAACCAAAAACCCAACACCATACTGGGATAAAAAGACATTAATGTATGACTGGTCCAATATTCAACATTTTAATTACAAGACATGGAAACCTTTGAAAGTTGATGACTTGCTGTGTCCTAAAAGAAACCTTTCCTGATTGGGGGCAGCTACATCTTTCTGCCTTTTCTTTTATTTACTCCGGGGCTAATGGAAGACATCAGTTTCCTGTTCTGTCAATCTTGCCTGTCAAGCAGACACTGAATTCACTTTAATTAAAGCCACAGACTTTTAACAAGACATGCACAGGAGTTTCAGCATGTCTCCCTTGCCTGTAGATATGTACTTTACCTTTTGAAATATCAACTGTTCCAATTGTGTGATGGCCAGATGCTGAGAAGGTGAAACCCTCTCATCGTTCCACCAACTTCAGTAATCATGCTGATTTGCAACACCAAGCTTCTGCTCTGCAACTTACATTTTCAAGCTTCTCATGCATATACATCTACAACTGGAGAAATAAAGTCAAACTTCTGATTTTCTTCCACTGAAATCAATAAATATACTTCCAAGGTATTATTTTAAAATAAAGTTTTGCTTACTGCTTCTCTCAGAGTAACTTTCTATCATGGCTGACTTATTTTCTTTCTTATATATATTTCTTTTAATTTTAAACTTGCTCCTGATTGTTAGTATCATATTTTAATATTAAAAAAAGAAGAGAGATCCATTTATTTGGATAGGACTCCATCAGATGTTGAATTACTTGGAATTCTATCTCTTTGGGACATTACCAGTATGACCAGGAACAGAGGACATAAATAATGATGGCAAATAAATCTGAATGTAAGAAGGCAGATGAAATGTTGGCCCTACTCATCGTGACACTACTACCTTTAAAATGCCAGAATTGAAAGACTTGTCACTGAGTGTCATATGCTCCATGTTTTAGGGCAATAACTCCTTCTAACTCTAAAGTACGACACAAACAAGATCTCTTAAGACCTTGGGGCACTTGTAACTTGAGTATCCTGCAGCTCCTATGGCTTAAGTCTTTATAAATTACTTACAAGATCAGATAGTGCAAAGAAATTGAGAAAAAACCATGTTCACTTTCATCCTGTTTTCATACCAAATGAGGAAAATAGAAGTTTCCTCTTTGAAAACCACATGAGCAGAATATAAGTTGTCTGTGTTATAAAAACAGGGGAAGCTGTGTTACAAAAGTATTCCAAAAAAGAGCTCATCATTTTACCCTTTTTTAAAATTTGACTTTTAAATTCCTATCTCTGTTCAGAGAAAAAAAGCAAGGAGAAAACCCCTCTAAAATGTTTTACGCTTGCTTAGCAGAAAAGCTACAATAAAAGCTAACAGATGGTTAAAAAGGCTTTGAAGAACTTTTTGAGACCTATAACATTTCATATTCTTTCATTGAATAGCTAACAGTCATGATTAAAAGTACAGAGCACAAATGATGTCTTACACTGGACAAAAAAAAACCCCATGAAAGTGTATTTCTATTCCCATTTTCAATGTCATATTCAAAATAATCATAGATTCAATCACAACTTTTTTACTCCTGATTTAGCAAAACTAAATACACTTGCTTCCCCCCATTTGTCAGGAGTCATTGTTGCATATCAAGCAGACATATAAAATAAATATCCGGTCAAATGGAAGAGATGGGAATTGTTCTGCCAATTAGTATATTATTCAGTGCTGGTAATGTTGCAGCAATTTAACTGTTGCTAATTGCCCAGCTATATTTACTGAATACCAGGAGGAAAATAAATAGATTAAAGATGCTCTGAATCACTCATCTGTCTGAACCAAACCATCAAAGTGTGCTGTGTGTTTTATACTTCTTCGGAGGTATAAAAATCCTCCTGACGGAAATTTTGATGGTAGATGGTAATGGCTTCTGTTTTCCAAATGCTTACATACATATGTACATTTGCTCAAGTAAATAGTCTATGAGACTGTGCCCATGAATAATGTGATAGATATAGAAAAGTATAGGTCTGTCTGACTCCTTTAATGTTTACAAAAATCTTAATGTCTTGAAATCTGGTGTTAAAAGGTAGACAAAATTTAATATTTCTCACATTAAATCCAATGTCACTCTATGTTCTGCCACTGATATGGATGTTGAACATTTCATGCAAAATAGAACAACGCAGTCTGTACTTTTGTTCATTTTCATATTTCCTGAATGTTAAGGCTTTAAGCAGTACTCATATGGATTTGTTTCTGTGTAGATGATTTCAAGATCTTTTTTAAAAAGAGGTAAACTGAATAAGAGACATTCAAAATATAAATACTAGACCAGCATTTACCTGTGTTGCTGACATCTAATCTATCTGATGAAATTTAATATTTTTACTTAGTTTTCTTTTTACTTTTTATTTTGGAAAATATAGCATGCCAACATTCTCCCTTGCTGATTTTACAGGGTTTTTTGTGGTCAATGCTGCCTTGTTCTCATTCTACTTCTCCTTCCCTACCCTCCACATCTACTCCTGTATGCTATCTTAGGTTGCTGTGAATGCCAATCTCATGATTTACTTCCTTGAGGGATGAGGTCAAGCCAAATTTTTTTCACTGTGAATCAGTTAATCTTACTTTGCTTGTCCTTAAGTACAAATGACATTGCTTTTTTTTCTTGTTTCCCCCAGCACATTTGCCTTTTTTCTTGAACTTTCAGTTAAGAAGAGCTCATCTGACAGCATCTGATCTCATCAACAGGAACATGGTTTAAGAGCAGTGTTAGGTTTGTGAAGGCAAAATTTCCCTGCTTTCCTCAATACTTACAAGTCTTTCTATCACAAGGGCACAGTCACCCCATTAAATACTCTAGAGTATTGTCACAGCAGCATGCAACAGGTAAAACCCTTCCTCCTACGGTACTGAAATTACTAATTTAAAGCCATTTTCTAACATGAAATAGTACCAGTGCCTGAGATAGTAATGGTACGCAAGAAACGCCTTAGTCCTAGATAACCAGTTCAAATCCAGCCTGAGCTGAACATGAATCTTGTAAAGCAGCTGTTTAACTGGGTTTATGAAGCGATGGAAGAAGGTAGTGTCACACTGATTCTCAGAGGAAAGGTGCCAGTATGGTGGGACAATGGATATTACTCGGCATACTTTCTGATGGTCTCAGCAGGAAGCCCCAGGAATAAATGGTGACCTCCTCAATGTGATGTTACCCTGAGTTAAAACATGTCAGCAGGATGATGTGAGGAAGCATATGTGGTTTTGCTTTATGCTGTATCTCTGCAAAGCTTGTTCTAGCTGCAATCACATACCTCCCGTGAATCCTGGAGAGGAATAGAAGAAATCAGATTGTGCAGCTGAGTGAAAGCCTCCTCCCTTTGTGCCTTCATTAAGACAGTAGAGTTCATTCGAAATAGGTTGACTTACATGTAAATCAGTAATGCACAAGGTAATCATATAACACAAGGAATGGAAATAGAAAAACAGAATTGGTTTTGGATACAATATTTCCTTTGAATCTAAATTAATCTTGGTGATCTTTTTGTACACAATATACCCAGAAAGGCAAAGATTTTATTAAATTACCTACAGACAGTCCACAGTCATAAAATGTTTGAAAGAAAATACTCCTTATGACATTTCAACTTATTTTTTCACTGGCTCCATTAAGATATAAAAAAGTAGAATAAAAATGTTTTAGTCTGACAATGAATCTTTGATGACATTTAATTAAATAATAAGGGACACAAGCCAAGGGAAATATTATAGCACAACATCACAACAAATTAATCCTGTACTTAACATTATTTTGATATGAGAGAGAAACACATCAGCAGAAGAATTTTTCCAAGGCACCTTTTCACTTTTTATTTAAATTTAACATACTTATACCTACTGTTCTAAGGAAACTCCTGTGGACATGGAGTTTGTCTTGCACTTTTTGTTAACAAGAATCAGATGCCTATCAGAAGCATTATTCTGGTGTGAAAGTTTGCAAGATTCAACCTTTGGTCCATAGTTATTTAAAACAATTCTTTACAGGCAGTTTATACTCAGGGTTAAATCAAAATGTCACTGAAAATATAATCAAGAAAAAATGTGGTTCACACTAGTCATCCATACCTATTTTTTGTTCAAAACTTGCGTGGATGTTAATGCCATGTATGACATGAGTTGTGTATGGCCCTTTCTGAGAAATATGTGTAATTTCTAACTGTGCATAGTTAGGTGTACAAAAAAACATTTCGTGTTTTTATTTGATTTATATCTTCCACTTGTCTATTTGTTCCTGTATTGACTCATCAATTTTTTAACAGGAACAAATATGATAAGAGTTATAGGCAAGTATGTGTATATACATATGTTCTCTATATATACATGCAGTGTATGGACTCACAGAGACTATTGTGACTGTTGGACAACTTTCTGTGTTATTAATTAGGCATTACATTGATTTTGATTTACATTGCATTCTTATTCTGGAAGGATAATTCACTGTTATACATCAGACTTGTATTCACAGAAAGGCATAATGGCTTTATTGACTACAGTGAGTTATCAAAGTGCAACAGAGAAGATAAATTGTATGCAAAAACTGTGATTATATTTCTCATGTTCTAAGGGCTATTTCTATGTGCTTACCCTTTTTCATAAGAGAAAGTGCTTTCTAGAGACAACCCTGTCTATATATGTGTTTAATTTTACTTTCCTCTGTAGTTTAAGACCTATTTAAATGAATAATGATGGAAACTATCCAAAGCCCACTGTCATTAATAGGATAACTAATACCGACCTACGCAGGGAGAAAATTCACCAACTAGGAGGCAAGTAGGAAGGGTAGAAGGAAAGACCCCATTGTAATTGCACTATGTTCTTAAAATGTTGAAGAATTGCCCATGACAGCAAGGTGGCCAGGTAGCTACACCGCCCTTTTCCATGTCCCTTTCCTCTTCCTGGTCAGTGTTGCAACAAACTGCTGTCGCTGTAGCCAAATGACTCCTGATTGCAGTCTTCAGAGTGCCCTTGTGTACACCTCATCTAAAAAGGGCGCTAATGAGACTGATTTTTTAAACTGATTTAACACAGTCAAATTTTGAAATACGCAGGAATTGTGAACATTTGGCATTTCTGGTAATCAGGCTTGATGGACTTCAAGTACCTCGAAGGAAAAGTTTTAATTTTGACATCATAAAATTAAAGCTCCTATGTGATCTGTAGGTAATATTTTTAGATTAGGAAACCTCTCCCTATATATAGTATTGGTGCCTACATCTGACCAACACATCTAAGGTTCCTTTTATTGTCAACAAGCAAACATTCCCAGACAGTGATTCTACTGAACTATTTTAAAGATAATTATTTTAAGGTAAGATTAAAGTTAGGTGAGGTTGATCCTACTTGTAGTTTTCCAGGTCAGGGAAAATTGCTTCCTTTTTGTAACTAAAAATGGCCAGTCTTTCTTTCATTTCACTTTTGTTTATTTCCATTTACTTACTACTATAATACTCAGATTGTGCTTAGTGTCACACAAACACACAAGAATTGGCCTTCTTCCCCCAAAAGGTTGCACTTTATTTAAAAAACCAAGCAGACAATAGTTCATACGTCATCTATTACATACTAGTATGAACTGGAGTTGGTGCAGTACTGGAGAGAGCAAGACAGCATAACAATTATTTATCATAAATTAGTTTTGTATGAAACCTCTTGATTTATCATCCAAGTACTTAATTTCAACTACAAATAACTTCTTGCACAACTACTGGCTTTAAGTCCTAGGAATGTGTATGTACATGATGAGATAAAAGGAATTATTATGGTATTAACTGTAGGAAATAAAAATCAAAGGTTGCCATCATGACTCTACCTGAATTAAAACTATGCTTTGCCTCAAAGAGATACCCCAACTGTCCTGAAAATGTAATGAACAATCCTTATAAAGTTCTTTATAAACTTTAATAAAATAATTTCCTTCAGCAAGTGCCTAAAAAATTTCAATATTCTCCATATAGTTTCTAGTTGATTTCTTTTTTCAATCCAGCTATCAAGTTTGTGTGCAGTTTCCTCAAAAGAGGTGTGTTACATCTTTTCTGTAAGAGCAGAGAGGTCTGGGGATGAAGCAAAACTATTCAAAAAGTTCTCTTTACTGTTGTTGTTATGTTGAAGCATCTTTATACCTTTTTAATATGCAACAAATATTATGTAAGTGGAACTGGAATTATAGCAACGCACTAAAAATAAAAAGCAATGTCCCCATTTCTTTCTGGTTCATGGGAAATATCAGAATGATATCTGGTTCATGCAAATATCAGAATGAATGTATCCAGCCAATACTAAATAAAATACTTTCTATAAGCTTGACAATATACTACTTCTAAATGAATAAATACTAATATACCCTTGTAAGTGATCTTTGCTCTCTTAAACAGCTATATATTATTCTTTCAAATCTGCCCACAGATAGTTCATAAGCTCAATGATTACTGTTCAAATAAATTGTTATGTTCTACCCTTTCTTGTCAACCAGACAGCTTGAAACAAGTGTATGATTCATGTGTAGACCTTTTAAAAAAGAAGTGTGAAGGATTACATTGGTTGAGACTGGAATCTTTTTAGAAAGCAACACTTTCGGTGCCTGGGGACAAACACCCCACTGAGGCTCTGGACACTGCAACTATTCCAGTTTTCCCTTGCTTTGGTGCTATTGCAACCAATTTTTTCCTAAGGTTGAAACATATGGAAGAGAACAGTTTTTTACTGTCCATTGCAGCTGTTGGGAAACATGTATCTAGTTATTATTTTCCATTTTAAATTATGCTATTCTTTTTTTTTTGTGCCATAATGAAAAGTGTAGCCTGCTCCCTGCGTCCCAGGAGTTAGTCCAGAATCACTGACACAAGAGTCCTTAGACAGTTTGGGACATCACTTCCACAGAGCAAGGCTGCAGAAAGGAATACAGTACTGTTAGCTGTTGAAATCTGCAGATGGGTGCAGAACAGCTGACTGAAACAAAATCCAGACAAGACACATGTAGATGTTGTGCAAAGAGGACAATGTTACAAAAGAAGCAGGAAAAGAAAAGCCACAAACTTTACCTCTTCATAACATCAAAGTGGTTCTTGACTTTTGCTTCTTTTTGTACTTGTTATTGTTTCCAGATACCCGTTCTTAGTCTCTTGTTCTACACAAAGTCTTTCCTAGCTGTTGTGATCTGTACACTCTGTCACCTCTGCACATTTTCCTCTGTGGAGTCCACCTGGGGAAGGGAAAGAATGTCACTGACAAGTTCTAGTTTTTCTGATGTGTGGTATAGAGTATGGCAACACAAAGCATAATGATAACCTTCTTCAGCAGTGATGCTGGTGTTCAGTATCCAAACACCACAGAAGATATCTCTGACTCTGGAAAGTATGTTGTATTTACCTAAGTGATAGGCAGAGGGTTACTTCTCCATAGAGGCAGAAGATGAAGAAAGCAAAATGTTCTGTCCATATTCATCTCAAATATATTACAGCTTGATCTTAAAAAACACCTTTCTTTCTTCCAACTCCCCATTCTACAGAAAAGTGATTATTATTTTTTTTCTTCCTTGAGTAGTCTTTGATGTGTTAGGAAAGAAAACCAGGTAGAGAGTTCTGGCTTGTCTAGCTGAGATAGAAAACACATCTCTCCTCTTGGATAGGAAGGCAAAGGGAAAAACAGAGGGAATCTTATGATTGTTGAGATGAATGAAACAAAGCAGTGCAGAAAAGAACTTCTCTCATTACAGAGATGAAAGAATAGCTTAAGAGGAGGAAAGCTAGCATTAGGGCCTCTCTCCAGTGACAAGAGATCAGCTATCACATTCCTTACCTATCAAATGTACTGAATTGATTTGAGTCAATGAAACTTTCAAATTCTGATTGATCAAGACAGATTCCTGTTGTTTGTTTTTTTATTTTTAATGTAAGATCATTTGGTTATTTTGAGGGAAGAAATGCACTTTATGTTTTCCTCTCACTTACAAAAACTTTCATACAGGCATAGTCATATGCTGGAGGTCTTCCTCGCTCTTGATCCAATTTCTTTTCTTTACAAACACCCTTCCACTCTTCTTCTTTGTATTTCCTTTTTGTAAGAGGAAAGAAACATTCAAAATATAAAGATTTTGAGAAAATTGATGAAATAAGATTTTTTTAAAGACTTCAACATTCCTACTCATCTAATTTTAGTAGTGGAGATTCTTGCCATTTAAACTGATGGCTGTAATACAACATATTTTTGATTTCTTGATCTAAGCTAGAACAAGTACAATACAATGACACAAAAGTTCACCATGAATAATCAATAAAATTTTCTCAATTAAGAAGTACGTGCTCTGTCACTGGCATATAACTCCCTACATCACAAAATTACATAAAAGAAGGTGGGAAGCAGAGTTGACCATTCTCTACCTGGTTGAACATCCATGAGTTTATGAATTGGTTTTGTCTTTTGATGCAATATAACTAATGGAGGTTTACTGTTGATCATTCTCTTTATGTGCACATAGTTGCTTTCTGAAGAGACCTGCATCGTAATATAAGCAAAATGTACTTTGAAAAGTGTACTTCTGGGAATCCAAATTTATTGTTGCTTTTCCAGAGTAGACTAGATAAAAGAAAAAAATCCAAATGCCAAGTTATTTCATACAAGTTCTTACTGTAACCAAAGGTTTCTATGCTACTAGAAATTAAATAGATCGTGTCTGTGAAACTGATTATCATATAATTTTTTTCCTGATAGACTTCACATGATAATCTTGGAAATTCTCAGATATGTTTCAGTTTCTAGATAGGTATGGAAGCCCAGACACTCAGAACATGTTGAAGAAGGCTTATTTTAGTCTCTAAATGTGCAATCAGTCATGCATGTTTGACTGTAAATGCTCCAAGAGAATCCTCCACTTTGCTAAGACTATCCAAGTGCTTAAATTTGTGTATATGCATTAGTACTTATAGGATCAGAGCTGAATTTTTGCTGCTGAAAGGCACGGGGAAAGAAGGATCTAGGTCTAGTCACTCAGCAGCCTGTAATAATCAATTGAGAAAAACAGCTACCTTTATTGGGCAATTCTTTCCATCAGTCTTAGTCGTTGGTCTTAAAAAGGGATGATCTGCCCTTTGGAGATGTCTATCAATTGCCTTTGTAGACATAAAAAGCCTAAAATAGTTTAACTCAGACATGATAGCTTATTTCAGTTGACATGAACTCTATCCTTTGCCATTCTGACTCCATTGTTTTAAATGTGCAATTCTTTCTGTGATTGTCTTATCTTTATGGCTTACCCAACTAATTAGGATAACTGGTGGTGGAGCTGGTAAACAACTGCTCATCAAAACCCTGTGTTTCAAGGACATGGTATATCAAATGCATATTGCATGATACTATTTCCTTTTGGACTGCTGATTCAAAATATCCAGTTTTGTACACTGCCCTGCATTTTATTCAGTTCCTCTTAAGAAATCTGTGACTTACAAAGGGCAGTGTGTATGTGTCAAGAATATGTCCTTGTCATTCCTTGTAAGGCTATATCATGCGCTATGAGAGGAACAAATACTTTATGTTTTGTATAACGTAAAGATACCGTTGCTCTATAACAATGACCGTGTTTGACCATGTATATTAAATAAACAAATTACCTCTTTCCTATTTATCTGAAAAAAAACCTTTGGCTATCTTCTTATTGAAAATACAGTAAAACATTGTCTTCCTTTGTTTGTCTCATGACATGCAAATTAGATTTAAACCATCAGAATGATAACACTCTTACCACTGGAAGAATGTTGTACTGTATCAAAGTGAACTTTGCACATACATTGTATGCTTAGGAGTATACTGAAATATGCACTGCAAAAGTGGCAAATGAATATAACCAAACAGTACTGTGTACAACTCAAAAGGGTACAGACAGACCCTCAAGAATGCCTAAAATACATTTCACAAAAAAAAAAAAAAAAAAAGGAAAAAAACCCACTTTTATCACATTTCTAAACTGAAGTCAGTTAAAGCACTCACATGGTGTCCCTGCCCATGTTGGGGCGTTAGACCTAGATGATCTTCAAGATTCCTTCCAATCCAAAACATTATAGGATTCTACAATATGACTTGCACCAGTGGTTGGATACAGGCAGACAACAAGTAGCTCTGGGCTCATGTTGGTGCTGACAACAACCTGACATGTGGCCTCAGACAAGTTACCTTCTGTGATCTATTTTTATTTCCCCCCTTAGTACATTGGAGTATAATTTAGATTTGCCTATTTACATAGTCTTGCAAGGTCAGAATGTCATTTGAGCACTGAAAGATAAAGTGAGTCGTTTACACAGTGCTCAGTTTTGGAAGGTGAACATTTTTATGTCCAGGGAGGCTATGAAGGTGTGAGGGAAGCTGGATAATGCAGATACTGTAAAACTGCTTCTTTGATTTTCTTTTCTGAAGGACAGTCTAAAGTTCTTTCTTCATGTTAAGGCTATACAATCAAGCATAAAACACGACTCTACCATATATCAGTATAAATATTTCTGTCCAGTAGAAATTCTGATACTTTTTAGATGGCAAGGCATCCTGCTGTTAGGCAGGTGAAGAATTCTTCCTGTGCTGGTGTGCTGCACTGCTAGGCTTGGTGCTAGCATACGCTGACACCTAGCACATGGGTGAATTAAGAAGCTTTTCCTTAGAGTTATAAAGTTCTGTTTGGAATGTGTCCCAGCATCCCCATGGTAAGAACCTTCTCTGTTGCTGCAGTTTTGCCGCGCTAGAGCTGCCTTTGTGGACTTTATGATCCTCATATTTCAAGATTCTTCAGTACATGTTTCCACTGTTAACTACAAGTTATTGGGTTCTTTTTTTGAAGAAAAATATTTTATGGCAGGCATTAAACAACGTTAATACCCTGTTTTTAGCTTGTGCTAAAGGTAAGGGAGGCTATTAAGTAAGGACCACTTTTCTCTGTTGTCTTAGGGATTGTCTGTATATAAGGGGAATTGTGTGCATGGTTGAGAACAAGCACAGAACAAGCACAGATTAAGGCAGATCACTTCACCCAAAGATTATTTTCTAAACCAATCCATGAATCCAAACAAACTGGAGTTCAGTAATGGAGAAAAAAAACCCCAAAACAAACAAACAACAAAAACCCCCCAAAACAGAAACAGAAAACTAAGGCTAGTTAGGAGTTATCTGGTTTTAGAAAGAGGATTATTTATAAATAAAAGTATTCTTTATAAGTAGAGAGAATGATGTCATATGCAGTTTAAGAGATATGACTAAGAAAAAAGTGAAAGAAAGAAGGGTTTCCTTTACCCAATGAAAAGAGGTAATACTTTTACCCCAAATGTTTAAAAGGCACAATAGATTTCTGTACAAGAACAAAATGAAGAGAAATCTCTGACATTTTACCACCAGGTAAACTTGCTGAGGTCAGCTCCTGGCCAAGGTGTTGGACTGACCTCAGCAGTTTACTTTGTGGTAAAATTAACAGGCTTTGATCTTTACTTTGTTTTCACCTCAGGACAGCTCCTGCTTTTTAGTTACCTGAAGGTAAAAACCACACTTTCTTTTATCACCAAAGCTAAGTCTGTGATGCAAATGGACCAGGAATAAGAAAAAATGAGAGCTGATATGTGTCATATAAACACAAAAGGAAGGGATGCAGGGCTTATTATGCTTCATCAAGAGGAAAAAGGAAATTTGCAAATGAGATATGAGGCAGAATATATAGTAGACATGGTAAGTATGATTGAATAGTATGCACAGTTACTTCACAGTAGTGTTTTAGACAAAAAAGACAATGGGAAGGACAGAGGAGAAATCAAGTAGGAAAGCAAGGAAATAAAGGGTGCAGTAATGATGTGGAGCTGAACAATGCAGAGACAATCTTGTGGTGGGACTTAGAGAAATAGGAATCTGTAGGGAAAAACATGAGATGGACTGCATTTGGAAGCGCACCGGATGGTGAAACTAAAAGAGCAAACCTGAGCAGCTAGCCCAAGACTGTGCTAGGATAGCAAGATGGGATTACACCACACCAGGGATGGACTGATTTTGACCTTGGGAAATCCAATGCGTTGTGTAACCCAGCTCACAAGGGAGCAGCAGGTAGCAACACAGGACATTGAGGACCGCTTTCTACAGTGATAAGTTTGACCAACTAGGCTGTTTCACTGGGGCGGAGTGAAGAAAGGAAGGATAACAAGAATCTGTGATAGGACCTAGGGAAGGCAGGAATCTAGAATATTGAGCAAGTGGAAGCCACTGCTTAGTCTTTCTCTGCTTTTGGCCATGGCTGCATGCACTCAACAAACTGTTTACCATGTAATGGCTGATAGACTTCTATAATTTCTCTAGTGTTGCAGATTGCTGTATCTATTTCAATACTACCAGATAAATAGTTGAGATTTTTCTAGTTTTGGGGTTTGGAGATTTTTTGGTTCATTGATTCCTCTGTTTTAATCAAGATCGTACTTCTGTGAGCTCTAATTTAGTCAGGTTATATATTTCAGAGCAAACAGCTTGTTTTTCCTAAGTACTTCTGTGAACTGAACACTCTGCCCTGAGGCAAGCAAATCCAAAGCCAAAGAGGGATGCACCCTTCATATTCCGCTAATTGATTGAAGGGGCAAATGATCTATAGGAAAAGTTGCATCATTAACTTAATTGAGGGCAAAGCCTAATTAGAGGGGAAATGAAGTAGACAGAGCCAGAGACACAGCAGGCCTTCATGTGAGATGTCAACAAACAGACATTGTAACTAAAACCAGACAGAAACCGAAGCACTTCATTTACATCTTTAATTTCAGTGTGAAAACATTTACAGTGACTGTGATGTGTTTGTGAGATTTCAGAGGAATGCAAAAATTTAACAAGACTAAACTGAAATCAACAGGTTTTAGAGCTGCAGGAAAAAAATCAACTGGATAAAGTTGCTTTAAAAAATCCTGAGTAAACTGACTAAAGTTACTTAAGACTGCATTTGTGCAGTCTTTTGCAGTATATTTGAGCTCTACATTCCTGAGGAAATCCAACAAGAACTGCACCAGGAATTTTACAGTAGTGAGTAAGTAAACCAAGTAAATTGTGGTGGACCATATTGCCTCTGTTTGGCTCTACAGGATTCCTGAATGAAGAGATAAAATGTCACTTTTGCATGGTTGTTTTTTAAATGTTTATTCTGTGCAGTTACTTTTCTGGCATCTCCTTGCTTGCACAAGGAGCTTCTCTCCTCAGAATCACAAGTTCCTGAGCTGTAAACTGGCTACGTTAAATTCTAGAGGCTTGTTAAGTTTTTTAAACATTAGTTTAATATCTGAACTAGAACAGGTGGCAGCAGTCTTTTCAGGATCTTTTCCACTGTGTTGTAGGAGCTTTTTTTTGGCATGGAGCTCCCTTTCTTACCAATTGCAGGAATATAAACAAAACCTTTTCATAAGAAAAGCCACTTAAGTGAAATGAGGAATGCAAGCAGATATGTTTTGGCTACCGTGCAAGTCTTTAAAATATATAGGCATTATTATACAATTCAACTGCAGTCATATGGGTATCAAGCATTCTTTAAAAATCTGGGCCCTGAGCCTGCTCCAAATATGCACCAAATTTCTGTGAGTATATATAATTAAATAGTGTATAGATATGTTAATAAATGGAAAGGGAAAATTAATTTCATTGTGAAAACCAAGGCCACACAGAGCCAGAAAAATCATCACACACTAATTAACCAAAACATTTTTGAGCTGACCTCTTTTGTATTATAAGGAAAATTATAAACAGTTTGCAGCTTCACAAACCTCATGTTTTATTAATCAGTGTAATTGCTTACCAAACAATAGTCATCCCTGTGTTTACAGCAAGTGGACATTAAATAGATGCTTCTCTACATGTATTTCATTCTCCATACTTTTTGTCCTCTCTAGCTACACAACCACCCTCATGTTGCATCTCCTTCCATGTAGATCAGCATTTAGCTTCAAAACTTTGTCCTAGATCTGCTGATGTAGTTCTGAAACAAGAAAACTCCCAATGACTTCTTGAAACATTTTATGTGTGTTGGATCTCCATGTTATTCTCAAATCAATTTAAGAGTTTTTCCTGAAGACAAGACAAGTGGGAACCCCTGACCCAACCAAGATAACAACCTGGCTCCCTCATAATTCAAATTCTCCCATACAAAGCTTGAAAACACTGACCTTAGAGAGAAGACAGGAAGAGGCTCCACTGAGTACAATATTAGTAATTATGCATGTTGTGTGACAAGGAACACTAAATACACCTAAAGTAAGCCTAAACAAATGCATATGGTGGTCTTCTTGCAGCTAAAGATCTTCAGGGCAATTCTTCTTTTAGTTCTCTTAGAGGACATTAGCTCAAACCTCATTTTGATGGAAAATGGTATTTATAAAATTATGGGTCTCAAGACAGTGAAAATCACAGCAGCAAATCACAGTCTACAAATCACCGCAGCAGTCTTTCTCATTTCTGCTTTATAGTAAAGTTTATTGTAAACTAGGTAATAAGAGGAAATCCTGCTTGTATCATACTGGAGTACAATAGTTGAATGTTAACTCATTTATTATCACCTGTCACATCCCTATGAATGCATCATTGTGAACATTCATTTGGATCTAGGACAGCATCATTAATCATTGTTCAAAAAGCCCCACAGTAGTTAATTATTTGTCTCAACATATTGCATTTAAATCATCCTCCTCATTAAATCAATTATGAAACAATGTAAGTATCCTAATTGAGCTACTAAGTACTAGAACTTTGTTGAAGAATAGAAATAGAAAGAAACTACCAAATGATCATATCCTCATTTGCAAGTACATAAAGTTTATTTCTTTTATTCTTTAGCAGAAATCATAAAGCTTGGGAATTAAATCAGGAAACACTTCCAGGCTGTATTAGCTGGGAATTGGCAATGTTCTACCTTTGTCATATGCCTTTTTACAGCTTGAAACACAAGCAGAACCTGCTCATGTGTGCTCATACTATAGACTGTAAACATATTTGATGATGCAAAGAAGTTTTTAACAATTCCCATCCTTCCCTATGAAATATAGAAAACAATAGAAGTTGTTTTTGGAAACATGGTTCGAATGTAAATCTAAGTCATTTTCTCAAGAATGGCACTCATTGAAGCAAATATTGACTTGTGTATCTGCATTATCTGTCCCAGGCTGCCCTTACATTAAGCAGAGGGAAATAGTTTCAAGACTTAATTCATCCAACTTGTTTCAAGTATCTGCTTTGGGATAAGATGAATCACATCCTAGAAGTACTTCTTTTTTTTCCATTGACCCAAGAGGGGGTCCAGGACTTCTAGGTGTCAAGATGAGGATGTCTGCACTTCAGTAATCCGTGACAACATGAACTTGAAAGCTCAAAAGGGAAGAATGAAGAGGTGTAGGCCTCTGATTATTTACACCTGGAACATCATAAAAGACAGAAGATATACAAAGGATTTGATTGCAAAGAGTGGTGGGACACAGCTTAGCAAACAGATAGAGATGATAAAATGAGCTGGAAAATACACAGCAAACTGTTCTATAGATGGAAATATTCTTATAGACAATAATAACTAACTTTGTGGAAAGTATATTCCTTCCAAATGCTAATAATTTCTGTAGCTTTTAAATCTTCTTTTGCTTTGGCAAGGTCCCCATAAAAATATAAATACTTCAGCTGCTGTTCTTTTCAGTTGTTGGTCTTACCTGTAGTAAAATCTATTGTGATCTCTTACGGCAGTACTAATTTCATCAAGTACATGAAATAACTCTAACCGTTTTGAAGTCTTAAGTTTTTTGTCATCTGTGGTCTGATTTGACTTCAGTATTGTTAAAAAATGCTTTGTTATCCTCCTCACTCTTTTAGAAAGGAAAGATATATCACTTGATTTGTTTTGAGGTAAAAACACTCTAATGATGATTCACTTCAGCAGCAAATCAGTCCCATCTTCAGTACTAACTTGAGCTGTATTTGCTACTTTTTCAGTTTCCCCACAGACCTGTCTCTGTTTCAAGGAGTGCATAAAATCTGGTCAGAACAGTGGATTGATTCTTGGTTTTGTGATAGGGCCACCTTTTCATGTAGGCAACTTTGACTTGATAACCTTCTGCTCTGGTACAAACAAATAGACCCTACAAAATGTAGACCTACACAGTGTGGGAAAGCCCATCAATTTTTACCTTTCTCTTTCACATCATGGTACATCAGCAACATGGCAAATATCTTTATCTTTGGAAATGAAAATCTTATTCTGAACACCACCCTTCATGGAATAAGAACTGCTTCCATCATCTTTTCCTGCTCCATAGTTATTGGTAGATTCATATCTCTTCTCTCTGACAAGTTGCAATAGGAGTACCTATATAATTTTTCATCTTTCAGTTTTTTGGGTTTTTTGTTGTTTTTTTTCTTTTTTTTTTACTATGCCTCTCAAAACAGCCCTTTGTCAAATGAACTGCAATCAACATCTGGTTTATTTGTTTGTTTTCCAATGAAATTTAAAAATAAGTAGGGAAGAAGGAAAAGAAGTCTAAAAACTAATGTTTCCTTTCATAGGAAAAATAATCAATGTTAATTTAAAAATATATTTTCTATACATCCATTGAAAATTCTGTCTTCCAAGATTTCTATAAAAACTAACATTTGCCAACAATTACCACTTGGTGCTATATAACACTTCTTTCAAAATATTTGGAGATACCTACTGTGCACTAACTGTGGGCAAATGTTAATTGTTAATAGCTTTGTGGTCTTGTTACTGGTGAAAACATGATGAACTCCCAGAATAATTTCATGCTAAATGACAACTCATTTTATTTTTAACAGCATTGCAAATAGTTACATTAAACTTGCAAAACAAAACTCTAAATCCCAGGAAGGAATAAACTGTGAAGAATTAATTGACTTGCAAATGGTTTCTTTTCCTCACTATCTGCACACACTAAAATTCCACTCACTGTGCATTTGATAAGTCAGATGCAATTATAGGACATAGATGGTTAATTAAGAACTTAACCTCACTTTTCACAGTGATTGACATCCCCCTTTCACATAAAATATGCAAACTAATATTTTGTGTAAATAAATGCGGAATTTTGCGGACATGCTAGCAAAACAAATTTGTCAGTTTTATCACATTTACCAAGTTGTCAGGTTGCTTTTGGATTTAGGAGGTACAGACTCTTTGTGAACTTCCCACAAACAAAGGCACGCTGATCCTCAACCCACTGACAGCAACAGAGGAAGTTGCTGTTGTCTTCAGTGTAAGGAAGATTCAGCTCAGAAGACACAAACATTGGCTAATATGAAGGAATAGGGCAGCCTTGTTAGCATGGCTCTTTCCCAGGAAGTCAGAAGCTGATCAGCTTTATGCTCAGCAGGAGATGTCAACAAAGTCTATAGAAATTATGATGGGTGCTTCAGATTACACGAAGAAATTGTGACTTACTCAGAAAGGTCATATATAAAACATTCTCCTTAAATACATTCTCCTCAAAGTAGGTCAGCAGTTTACACTTTTTAGGCACTACTTCTTAACAAGTAACTGAAAAAAATCTGTAGAAGATACTTTAGGAAGAAAAAAGAAGACAAAACAGGTAAAAAAAAGGAATAAAAATGTTAAAACACAAACAGCTCGAATCACAAAAAAAAAAAAAAAAAAAAAAAGGAAACCCCCTTTCTCTTTCTACTGGGAGGTGGGCTTTGCCCACAGCAAAACTCATGGGGATGTTATAGTGATGACAATAGCCAAAGCATTTTCACTATTTTTTTGTGGCACTAGAGGGGGGGAAAAAAAAAAAGCAAGGAAACTCTCCTGCTGCCTGAGGCATGCTCTTGAGCAAAGCTCAGCTCTTTAGTCTTGGGTCAGGGAAGACAGGATTTGGATCAACAGGATGTATGAGTGGATTAACATGACAAATTAAGTGTTAATCCAAGTAGTAGCCAACTATTAATAAACTCCTCATGAACACTACCTTAGTGGTTTGAACTCCTAGCTCCTGGTGTGTTTTCAGTTTGGAGGGTGATTATGAACTAGTCCCCCGTCTAGAGGCACACGTAGTTTCATGTGGGTGAACAAATACAGATAAGTCTGTCCCACAGCCTTCATAAAGATGTTGTGTTTAGTATGAACATGGACAAGGCACTTCAGACTTCAGGATCTGAAAGAAAGAAGCTGTTTTGGTAGGGGGAATGAGTTGGAGGGAGGTGCTCAAAGCCTGCTACTTTATCCATGTTGGCATATGTAGCTGCTACCTATTAATGATTTTCCTCTGAAGAGTTCTAACTAGCTTTTTGTTTAAAAAAAATGTTAACCTATTGTTTGTTAGCAATCAGTTATCAGATTGGTACAAAAGTATTTTAGATATCATTGGAAGATTTCCCTTACTCCTTTGGAAATAGGAACTAGTCTGAGAATTCCCTGCATCTACCTCTTTTTCACTTGCTTGCAAGTTTGGTTTTACTTTTCTAGTACTCAGTGGAAAATCTCTGTGAATATAACTAAAGAAAAAGGTATTTTAACCACACTCATTTAAGTTCAAATATTCCAATTTTTATTGGTATGAAGCGGAAAAACATTACAAATAATACTTTAATAATAAGTTTTAGTTCCAAGGGCTTATTTAATTTAAATAATTTAATTTAAATTTAAATGAAAAAGAACAACAGGTATGTGACTCAAGTGCCAATAAAACCAGGTACCTAGCTTGGACATAATTATGCAAGTAAATCTACTTTTGCTGCTAGTGAATGCTTATCTCTATCACTTTAAAGACAATTTTATTCTCACTGATGACTACAGGACTAGGTCCTCCATCTCTAATGACATATTTCAGTCTCACAGATAGTTTTCATCCAAGCATCTCTATATATTTACACTAGCAAGCTTTCATTGTCCAATAAAAAAAATATGCTAAATTTTGCCCGAACACATGAAGTATAAAATACTGCAGAGAAATACACAGCAAGTTTGCTTTTGATATGGAATTTTTAATCTGTACAGTAGTTGGTTTTTATGTTTTACTTTTCAACAAACTATTCTTTAAATTATGCTTTAAACTATGGATACTTATAAGAAATGGCCTTCGCTTATTTTTTAAACACAAAAGGATTCAAGAATTGCACTGTTCTAAGGACTTCAAGTATTTGTTTTGTTTCCCATGATGTAGGAGACCTTGGTGATTGTCTGTAGTTAAAGAATTCTAAAAAACTTTTTTTTTAAAGAAGATCAAAAAAACCTAAAAATAAAAGAAAGAAGATGCCTTACTGAAAAGAAAAAAAAAAAAAAGAGAAAAAAAAGAAAACACACAAACCAAACCCCAAAACTCTACAGAGTTCCGAGAGGAGAAGAAAAGGAGTAAAAGATCATTTCAACATAGTGATTTATAGGGAAAGGTTCAGCAGCTTACATAAAACCAAAAGGGGAAGTGGTCGAACATTGGGTCAAATCTCTATTCACATGTTTTGTAATAAAAGACTGACTGTAGCCTTTGAGCCTTGCTTCCAGTCACAGACAATGGCAATTGCAGAGCAAGACTAATAACAGGATTTAGCATAAATCCACCACAGGAAGTGAACAGTTGTACTGGCAAATAATTAGCCAGGGAACTTTTTATGGCAACATCAGGATGCTCTCTGTGTTTTAAAGCATTGTCTGCAATTGTGATTGTGGGGGGAAAAAAAAAGAATAGTCCCTTCTCCCTCTTTGTAGAAGACTTTCAAATGTTTTTACAGCATTTTAATAATTTTGCTCCTTAGCCTAATTTTGTAGCAATAGTGTATTGAATTTGCATTCAAAAAGTTTTAAAAAATGTTCTTTTTTCTTTGTTTTTTCCCTCACTGATGCTTTTTATTGCAAGGTGGATTGTGTTTATTTTGCATGGCTAACAAGTTGGTTCAAAGCAACACTTTGATCTTGAACCCCTGCCAGATTCCAAGATCTGAAAGCCCCCCTGTGCAGTAAAGTAGACCTGTACTCAAAAAGCCTGACTAATTTGCAAAGGAATGTCAAAATTACTGGCACAGCTGACTACTGTGGTGCAGTAGAGTCCAGTTTTTCTAATGCTTTTCTCCATTTGTTTACTTGACACTTGTTAGAAGATTAAGTATTGACTTCTCCAGGCAAGAAATTTCTGTCATTGCATTAAAACAAACAAGCAAACAAATTAAACAAAACCAGATCAACTACTGTGAAATTTTTACTTTTCACAAGAGATAATTTTCTGGTAAGCAATGCAATTAGATCTGGAGAAAGCAGTCTATCTGCTCTTTTGCATTTTACAAAAATGGCAAAGAATTCAAAGAATTTTTGCTATGTAAGAATATGCAGGTTATATGTGAGTGCTCTGAATACATTTCTACACCTTTAGTCTTCATTAGTTCTGCCTAGTGAGAACTTCATGAAGTGAGATACATTAATGAAACTCTCTAAATAAAACTGTATCTCATTTCCATTGCCTTTGTATACCTGCTTCCTAAACACTGAAAAAAAACCAAAACCCCAAACCAAAAACCCCAACAAACAAACCCCCCACACACAAAAAAAAGCAATCAAGCAAACAAAAACCCTAACCAAATCACCTATGAGGAGACTGTGTCCTTGGTGTATCCTCTCAAAATTCAAGAAGTTAGAGGTATTTAAGATAGAATAGAAATTTCACACTAAATCCTTTGGTTTATGCATCACCAGTCTTCAGTGAAGAAAAGCAATGACATTTGCTTTCACAATATAACTTGAGAAACAGATGTCCAGAACTGCACGATGGTTATCTATAAACCTGAATCTGGCTCTCTAGAGGCCAAGGAGAGAGCAAGGTACTTCAAACACTCTGTGGACTG
Organism: Manacus candei; assembly: GCF_025592945.1. Taxonomy (NCBI): domain Eukaryota; kingdom Metazoa; phylum Chordata; class Aves; order Passeriformes; family Pipridae; genus Manacus; species Manacus candei. The sequence continues at coordinate 11,251,434 of NW_026138062.1, forward strand.
CAAATTATCAGCTGGATGCCCAGCCTGGACATGGTGTACATGAAAGAAAGAAAATACCCACAAATTTACATGCCTTTCAGAATTTAGACTGTATCTGTTCAGCTGCTAGTGAAGCTGTAGTGTGTTGCCGTATAGATGCTAGCCTGAGCTCTGCCAGCAACAGGAAAAGCAGAGAAACAAAAACTTTCTAGCAGCATTGGAAGTTGGAGCATAAACTTCACTTTGCCATGAGGACAAGGGTGCCCAGAGCTTGTTCTCTCCACACACACATTTGTTAAGACAATTAAGAATACACAGGGCTTTTTTTTTTCTTGTGTGTGTAAACAGACGAGATTGACAAAGGGCCAGACAAAGGAAATAATATTAGCTATAATGTCACAACTGAGGCAAAGAAAAATTACCAATGGGATTTTCAGAAGGATTAAAGAAGCATGACTTTATTGACTGTGCTATGTTAACATCAAACCTGGTTTGACTCTCAGTAATTTCTTCAAAGTAAGACTGGAAGCAGAACAGGAACCAAACTCAGGTCAATACTCAACCCACAAAACCATAATTACTTTCCTCATTTCTTTTCTATATTTAAGGGGGGGAAAAGAAAAGTACATGTGCCTGTAGGGTGACCTGTCATGCTGCAAAGTCTCTACTTATACAGCTCCAGTCCCTCTCATTTTAACTAACTCTAATTTTGAATGCTGTCTTTGGCATTCTGCCTCGGACTTCTCAAAAGGCGCCTTTTTTTTTTTTTGGGTGGATTTTTTTTTTATTTTTTCCTCTTTTGAGAAAGGAGATAATAAGTGTGAATACTTATTTCTCCATGAAGAACAGATCTTTTGTAGTTAAGTTTAGCATCACTGCCATTTCTTACTTTTTTAAAGTTTAGACTAAACCCATGATATTTATATAGTGAAAATCCCTAAGAGGTTCCAAATGAATCATTCATCTGAGCTTCCAGCAAGACGTTATATTTTTTTAATGTTCTGTTTATGGGAGTTGTTTTTTGTGTAGTTTGGTTTGCATTCTTGGAGAATTATGTTAAGAACACTAAATTTTTTTAATGATTCATACAAAAGATGTAGATCAAACTTGTCATCAAAGGAAAATAATAAAAAAAAGATAAATTTGTTTCAGGATACAGTTGCAGAAACTTAATATCCATTTAAGAGGAATGTGCATAGTGTACAAGTTCTGGTATACAGTATAAACTGTGTCTACATATTTAGAAAAGAAGAAAACAGAGAGAAATCATTCAAGGAATGAAGAATGGGGTAAAATTTTCAAAAAATTCACAGACCAGATTGTACCTACAGCAGTAAGTGGATCAATAATGCTATATTTTATGGCTAGAAACATCTCTGAAGTTTAAAGTGTAGTTTCTTCTGTTAACTGCAATTACATGTATAAAAGAACATTTTCCTTAGCATGTAAGTTTTATATCTGTAAATTCAGAGTTATATTTACCTGCCTAATGTAATGACAACAATAGCAATAACAATAAAAATAATAATAATAATAATCTCTTACTATACATTTGCAACTGAAGGCTACAAAGTCAGCATAATAGTGTTAGAAAATGCATCATATCAGGAAAGTGATAGTATATTTGCAAACAAAATTGTTACTGACAGTGGCTTGGGTGTGTAGAAAAGTATTTTTCGACTGTCTCAGTTTTCCCAAGATGATTCTGTTTGGTTGTTGGGACATTTGCCCCCATGATGAATGTTGGTATAGCTGGTTGTCCCCAGCTATATGTTGTTATGGTTTTCTTTAACTGCCACATGGTTTTAATCTATTTTCAGTATGAAAGATACTATAGAGAAGTTACTTGAGATCCAGGTAGCCTAAGTCACGCACCAACTGTGAGCTGACCTAACCAAGTTCTGAAAATTAGTATATCTCAAGTTTTTGTTCTTATATGTCAAATTATAGATAAAATATGTTTATGATGTCCCCCAAAGTTCCTTAAAATGATCATCTCACTTCATGAGGATCAGCGCAGACAAGTCAGATATGTCAATGCACTTTCTGAGCCCTTTCTAATAAGCAATGGTGTGAAACAAGGTTGCGTTCTTGCACCAACCCTATTCACAATCTTTTTCAGCATGATGCTCCAAAGGGCCACGGCAGACCTCAAAGAAGAAGATGGTATCAACATTCGATACCGTACCGTACCGTACCTAAGGTGACTGAAGGCCCACACTAAGACCTTAAATCATTTGTCTTGGAGCTGCTTTATGCTGACGCCGCCACCCTTTTCCCCACACAGAAGTAGCTCTGTAGCGTTTAACATCCTGCTTTGGTGATGTTGCTGAGCTTTTTAGGTTGGAAGTCAGCTTAAAGAAGACAGAAGTTCTCTATCAACCTGCACCTCAGGAAGTCTTCCATCATCCCCATATCACCATTGGTGAATCAGAGCTCAAATCAGTCCAGCAGTTTAATTACCTAGGCAGCCTCATCTCCTCGGATGGTAAGATCGACAGAGAGATAGACAACAGGTTAACAAAGGCATATAGTGCTTTCAGAAAACTCCATAAAAGAGTTTGGCAAAATAAACATCTGAAGAAAAGTACAAAGACCAGTGTTTACAGAGCCATTGTGCTGTCTGCTCTTTTATATGGGTCTGAATCATGGGTCATCTACCGCCACAACCTGCAACTCCTAGAACGCTTCCATCAACGCTGCTTCTGTACAATCCTAAACATCCACTGGTCAGATTATGTGACCAATATGTCTGTTCTAGAACAAGCAGCAGTTTCGAGTATTGAGGTCATGTTGCTGAGAACACAGCTATGCTGGGCAGGACACATCTTCAGGATGAAGGACCACCACCTCCCTAAGATCGTGCTCTCTGGTGAACTTGCCACCAGCTCCCACAAGAGAGGATCCCCGAAGAGAAGATACAAGGAGTCCCTGAAACAACATCTCAACCTTGGTCGTATTGATCAACATAACTGGTCTACTCTGGCCTCCAATCAGGAGGCCTGGAGACACACCATCTATAACGCTGCTGCTTCTTTTGAGAACACATGCAGGATCACTCTCGAGGAGAAAAGACAACGCAGAAAGAATCATGTCTTGTCGATACTACCTAAGGAGTCCTTCTGCTGTGCCTTTTGCAACCAGATTTGTCTATCTCACATTGACCTTTTTAGTCACCAGCGTGCTTGTAGCAAATGTGGGTAGAGCCCTTTCTAAATCTTTGTTTGCAAAGCCTAACCATGAAAAAAAAATTAATAGATAAAATTGGCATATGAATCACGGGAAGAAATATTGTTATGTTGTTCATTCTGTTAGCATTAATGAATTAATTTTTAATTTATGTAGGCTGAAGTTTTCTGAAGTGAGTCTGTTGGAAAAAAATGGGAAGTACCCTGAGAAAAGTACTTTTTCCCCCATAATTTCTTACATAATTAAATGCAATTGTGATAAAAAACTATCGTGGAGAATTTTTAAAATGAGCTTCCACAGAAGCTGTCTGTCTATGACATAGCACTAAATATTTTTACAATATTTAGTAAGAAGAAGTTAAATGTTTGCTATTGAAGTTCATCGGTGACAAAAAAAAAAAGCTGACAGAATGGTAAATGTCAGTATCGTTCACCAAAAGTGTCATCTGCACCTTTTGATAAGTTAAGCAGATATAATACATATTATGAAATATAAGGACAAACAACTCAGGCTACACTTTAAGGATGAGAATTATTTCAGTCATTGTTATCTAAGAAAGGACCACGATAAGCAAAAAATTATTCCCATTAAGCTAGTCCTGTTATTCTGTGACTGAAAAGACCTAAAATGATTCAGGGATTTATAAGCAGGGAAATATGAAGTAGGTGTAAGGGGATCATATTACCTCTGGTGCAACTATTACTGCAACACCGAGTACAGACCCAGTACCCACACCTGAAGAATAAGTTATTGCATTGGAGGGAGCGTGCACTGAAGATGAGACAAATACAGAAGAAACAAGTTAGTAAGAACTGGAAAATATGTATTATTGCTAAAGGTTTAATGAGGTCACATGTACAGCAGAGAGGTTTTCGATCTGGTGTTCAAGCACTGTATGAAAATGAAAGATCCACAAAAGATAGCCTTGAAATCAAGCAAGTTGTTTAAAAGCAGTGGCAATTACTTGTTGAGACAAAGTTCCCTAACACTTGCAATATACAACACATGTAACTGAAGATTTTACATTTTTTGTAGCACAGTTAGTGGACTGAAAGAACGTATCAGCTCACGAGGACCTCACGGCTCCAGTGAAGAGGTCAGATGGATTATCACTCCAGGCCATCAGTCCAGTGAAGCCAGCTGAAGTGCATGTATGTGCTCAAAGCAATAGTCTGTGCAAAAACAGAAGGACAGAGACTCCTCTGTGAAGTCTCTTCTCTATTCCCATGGAAAAAAGGGATCACTGCATCCTTGACACAGGATTGAGTCTCAGGTACATTAAGCAGGATCTCCACTAGCTTTAATCACCTTGTCTGATTGTCAGTGTAGAGGAACAAGGATCTCAACAGAGCAATTTATCCCATTCTGGTAAGTGTCAAAGCTGACAAGAATGCTTCACTCAGGTATTGTCTTGCCACGGAAAAGAAGGTTGAATGAGTTGTGTAAATAATGAGTAAGAGTTATATAAGTCCAGTTGCTGATACACATAATGAAGAGAGAAATAAGCACTTTTTAGACTCAATTCATCTGACCTGCTTTAGATACCTTCTCTAAAACAAAATTAATTATGTGAAAGAATTATACAAATGGAGTCTTGAAAACTGTATAAAACTGTATTTTATCAGATGACCACATTAGATGTCTTAAATTTAAAATACTAAATATAAAGAATACAAATCATACTACATATGAAATTAATTTTAGGTCTTCAGGGTATGGGTAGTGGTAACGTGTCTTTGGCAATCTGTACATGCACTGACAATTGTCAGGATGCATTGACAAGAATTAAGAGCTGTGAATTGGCACTGAGCCCTGAATTACACAAAGGAGGAAAAGTAGTTAAACATTTTAAAGAAATTATGCTGAAAATAAAAGATATAATTGTCAAAACTAAGAGGAAAAGGAAAATGGGAAAGTGCTGTATTTCTTTTGAAACTGTTATAGTCAGATTCATTGCATGTTTTGTCATACACTTAATTTGAGATTTGTTAGTAATCTCATGGTCTGGTCTTACACACAAACTCAGTTGTGAAACTCAATGAGTGAATTATGAGAAAACCAATCAGCATTATAAAAAAATCCACCCTGAAAATTTACTTACTACTGAAAAAAAGTATGACTGACTACAGTTCCAAGCCCATGAGTTCCTTAATTTATCAGTATAAAATGCAGTATTAGAGCCCAGTGCTCTTAACAATCACTACCACGGAAGTTGTTAGTTCCATACACACTGCTGATTTCAACATGGAGTGAATGGGCTGGGTCTAAGAGTAAGATAAGTTATGTGAATAAATGTTACTTGATCAGTATCATTCAGCTCTGATCTTGTCCCAGGCACAATGAACAAAAATTAAATGCTGTGGCTGCTATGTTTGTAGAAAGAGGGCAGCGGGGGGGGGAGACTAAAGCTGTGCATTTAACTATATCTATATCTTTATATATATTATATATTTTAAATAGAAATACAGTTTATGCAAAGAACACATTTTGAAAGGGTAAGGAACCCAAATCATAGGGAAAGCAAAGACTATTTCAAGTATGCTTGAAATACTACTAGCTTGTATTTCAGCTAGTAGATCCCCTGGTCACTGAATTGGTTCCCTTGAGACACTGTTCTGTAGGTTAATAATCCTCATGATTAGAAAGTGTTTTCCTGATAATTCATCTGATTATACCCATCCATAATCTCCTCCCAAAAACCTCTCCTCATTTTACCTCTTTGGCATACTCTAAACAGGTCTTTTCTTTCAGCTTGGTCTTTCAGCTAAACAAGCTCAGTAGCTGGCTATGTGATACCCCACATAACTGGAATCCAAATCTGCAAATTTCCAAGCAGCCCTAAATTTCATTAATTTATAAAAGGCAGTGAAGGTTCTTACCCTCTCACAACCTAATGCCCAGCATTAATAAAAATATGTGCATTTAAATAAACAAAAATTCAACCTTACTATGCATGTAAAATATCTATATACATAACTTGGTATCTTTACAGCACTCTCTTGTTCCAAGAAAGCAGAGAATTATGCTTTTGGTAATAATTATTATAAAATATTTCCTTTCAGGAAAGTCTGTATCTATGATGTGTATATTCTGGAAAAAATATGGTTTACTCTGATAATTTGCTGGGAAGATGAGACCTTTAATTTTAAATGTTCAAAAATAAATCTTTCACTAATATGTATGGATCCAATTCTGTCAGGGGCGAATGACACAAGTCCTAGGATAGACTCTTACATTTGCCAGCTTCTACAAATTAAATACTCTTACTTCAGCAGTACACTAAAGCTGCAGTATCTTGAAAAAAAGTGACTCTAATTTTTTTAGGTGTTGTTCAGCCATCACTAAATGTCCTTTTCTCCTGTTTATATTATACTGCCTGTACTAGGGAATAAAGTTGTTCCCAGTGAAGGACTTATTGTACATTGCTTTTCAATTGTTTTTAGACATCTAAAGACAAAAGACTGCAGACTCTATCATTCTGGGGTGTGGGGGCACAGTCACTTATTGCCTCTAAAGGATAAGCCACATGTTTTGAAAGGAAAATCCAACAGCTAAAAATAAAGGCACATGTGCATATACGTACATTAAAATTCTTAGATTTCTTCTCTTCTTTAGACTTTTGCCAAGCTACATAAGAGGATTGCTTCTCATGTCAGCCAGAATACCTTCTGGAGTTTTCTGCTTGAGAGCTGTGAAGTCAGTGTTCATCGTAAAATTAGTATTCATATGGTTAAGGATATAGAAAATGCTTCCAAGATTGTCACTATTGCCCGACAAAAGGTGAGAAGCCTCTAAAGTTTTTAGAAGTCTGTTGATGGGAAAGTTGAAAGACCTTTCACATGACTCAGACCTCTATCAGATGGATCCCTAACAACTCAGGAACTTGGAAACACTTGGTGTAAATACACGATCAACTCAATGGTGTTCTATATATCCAGGACTGACACAAAAAGTGGGAGAAAACTCAGGTGTCAGAGCCTGCCAATGGGACAAAACTATTGAGGACAGTCAAAGCTGACTGAGTAGAAATGTAGCAGGATCACATGGGTGGCTGAGTAACAAAACAGCAGGTGAAATTCAATCTGAGTAAGCAGAAAGAAACATAGAAGGAGAAAAGTAAACCTAACTAAATATAGCCTTTGAACTATGTATTATCATCCAGGAAAGAGAGACTGGAGTCATTACGGGTAGATTTAAAAAAATATTTAAATATTAAGCAGTAATAAAAATGCAATTTTAATGTTAGAAAATCCTAGAAAAATAGTAAAAAGCAAAATAAAAATATCCTTATCCTGTGTTATAAGTCAACATCGTAATCCCATCTGGACATTTTTTTTCTGAATCCGATGACCTATCTCATAAACACCATAGCAGCCAGAAAATTAAAATAAATTAAATCCTATCCTTTCCTCTCCCTCTCCCTCTCCCTCTCCCTCTCCCTTTCCCTCTCCTTCTCCTCTCCTCTTATTGCAAGACTGCCTTTCCAATACATTCTTCTTCCAGATGAGCAGATCGTGGACACCAGAACCACACGTCAGAGAGCTGAGGGCCTTCTTTATCTTCCTTTACTAACAGGGCTGCCTCAACCATCCACGTTCTGCCACTCAGTGGCAAGATAACAAAGATTGATTTGGGCAGTGAGAAACAAAGAAAAACATTAAAACTCTTTTCTTCATCCCTCTCCCAGACTCAGCATTAGTCCTTCACTCAAGACTCCTCTACATACCCTGAGTGTCACATGGCTCAGGGTAGAGGTGCGTCAGTAGGTAGTAGTTCTACTCTTCTGCTCCTTCCCACCCACATTCCTTCCCTGTTCTGCTGTGAGATCTCCGTGTGCTGGGCTGAATGAGGCACATCCTCCCATCAACCTTCAGCTGAGAGAAAGGCATACCTAAGACTGACTGGTAAAGGAACTCATAGGAGGTCACTAGAAGGTCCCATCTGCCAGCTGCTGTTGAAGACAGTTTAGACTAAACATACTTTAAATCTCAATAAATAACCATACCAATAGGAATATAATTTTGATACAGAACTTTCATTTTCTAAGACCATGTTTTGTTAGAAAATAAATTATATATGTTTGAAAGAAAGACGTCACTAAATCACCATATATATAAAAAGTCAATATGTTGTCTATAAATAAAATAGGATGTTTTTATGTTTTTTTCACATAGAGCTCTTGCCCTAAAAATGATTATCTTACCAAGTTTTCATCAGTGTCTTTATTAACCTTTCTTCACAAAATAAGAAGCTGCTCTATCGACAAAGCAGGGAGAAAAGTTATCATGTCCTTTTGAGACAAGTCTTCTAATCTGACTGCTGGATCATTTAAGCCACCTGTTATTTGATCCCTGACCTTGCCATGAGAAATTACTTAGTAGTAGGTTGCAGACTTCCATTGGCAAACATGCTGAAAAAGTGTACTTAGAGAGTGGTTGTTGATTAATTATGCATACTTCATATCAATGAGATCTCTGAGCATGTCAGAGGGCTGGAGACAGAAGGAGGTGTATTGTTTCTGCTTTTCTCTACTACATAACATTCTCATTTTGCACAAACAGAAGGGTCAACGTGCCTTGCTGATTTTAACAAAACTTGCACATGATATTTTTCTAGCTGAAAAAACTAAAGGCTTATGTGAAATTATTGTTTAGAAGTAGGTAACAGGAATGTTAATTGAACACTGTGAACTGTTAACCTGTGCAAAAGAAAGCTGAACTGTATAAGGCGAAGGTGTAATTCATTTTCTATAGGCTGAGAATCTGTAGAAGTTTTTTTTATATTTTTTTTCTTGTATGGAAGTACAGTTGTGATCCAAGAAGGGATCCAGAATACTGTGAGCCCAAAACTTATTTACTCAGTAACCAGAATGGAAATCAAACCAGTGAATTAGACACCCTATCATCTCCATGACCAAGAGTGGACAAGGTATTCTCAAGAGCCAGCATGATTTTCTAGGACTGAGCAAGGTATTAAAGAGTGTGTCTCAAGCCCATCCTATCACTCTGGAAGACAGGAGTTTGTTCTGAGGCTACATTTTGGCAACTTTTTTCCAGATAGTTTACAGAAAGATAGTCTTAAACAGAGACGATGGAATGATGCAGCTTCGCCTCGAATACTGTGTGCAGTTTTGGGCACCACAACATAAGGAAGATATTAAGCTCTTAGAGAGTGTTCAAAGGAGGGCAACAAAGATGAGGAAGAGCCTTGAGGGGAAGCTGTATGAGGAGCAGCTGAGGTCACTTGGTCTGTTCAGCCTGGAAGAGACTGAGAGGAGACCTCAGTGCAGTCTACAACTTCCTCATGAGGGGAAGAGGAGGGGCAGACACTGACCTCTTGTCTGTGGTGACCAGTGACAGGACCCAAGGGAATGGCTTGAAGTTGTGTCAGAGGAGGTTTAGGGTGGATATTAGAAAAAAGGTTCTTCACCAGAGGGTTGTTGGGCACTGGAACAGGCTCCTCAGGAAGTGGTCACAGCACCAAGCCTGATAGAGTTCAAGGAGCGTTTGGGTAATACTCTCAGGCACATGGAGTGTCAAATAACTAAGATGAGAAATTTGCAGCCAGAGGTGTTTGAATAGAGCTGTGCTGTAGGTACCCTACGAATCTGAACTAATAGGATTTTGTGTGACACCATCATTCCTTCCTAAAGCTGGTCTGTACTCCTAGGAATGCATAAGTCATGGGGCCAGAAAGGCAGCAGATAGGAAAGAACTTGACTCTAGAACATTGTTTTTTGAGGAAACGAAATTTAAGAGAAGTTCTGTGTTATCTAGTTACTCTTAATTAAAATGTTTATGTTTTATTTTACCTTAAGCTGCTACTGGATATAGAACATGAAACCACCTATATATGTATGAAAATGCAACCAAAAAGGCTACCCCAAACCACCATCCCACTAACGCACATCAAAGCAGTAACTGGAACCACAGAAATAGTTTGTAATAAACAGAACCCCTTTTGGTAACCTAGAATTAATTGAATTTACAGACTACTACTCTATTCAGCAGTGTGTCATATCCTAGTTTCTAAGTTCTTTCCATTTCAATTTTTCAGCCCCTTAACAGAGTTTCCCTCCCCTCTTGGTTTAAAAGAGTCAAACAGATATTGCATACTGTGCTCATGTTGCCTACTAGGACATCATCAACTCTGCTGGAAACATGCAAACTTTAAGGTCTTAACAACTGTTCATTTTTTCCAGAAAGTGCATAGTTAGATTTTTTTTATTTATACATTTTACTGTGAAATTTAATCTGCAGCTGTGTTGCTTATACTGGAGTGATTAGAGCTCACTGTATTTTTGCACAGTATCTACCTGTCTTAAGTAACTTAATACTGAGTTACTAGCAAATTTTGCTATTTTCCTGGTTTTACTGGAAATAGGACGGAAAGCAAGAGAAATGACCTTAGAAAACAGATCCAACACTGTTTGTTGTTGGAGACATGAAGTTGTGTGTAAGCACTGAGGTAACTATGCCCAGTAGCCTTTGGCTAAATGCAGATGAGCAACATCAACATTTCTGTTCCATATGAAACCTTCTAATATTGAGTTTTAAAGTATTTTTCTAAAGAAACCATTAGAAGATGACAAATAAGCAAGCAAGCAAACAGATAAATGGAAGTGACTCTCAAATAAGGAGAAAAAAAAGAACTTACAGCTCTTGCATTTCTTCAGCATCCCACGCAAAAACACGAGTAAGTTTTTAAGGGTGATCTTGAATACAGGGTACTAAATGTTAAAGTTCTGCAAATGATAAACAGACTTTTAATGTTTTAGCTTCCATCATTATGACAGTCAGGATGGGTTGATAAAAGAAGGTCTGGTTGGAGTAAAATGGATATTGCCTGGGGGGATAAAAAACCACAAAACCCAAACTGAAAGGGAAGGGGTGGGTGAGGGGACCAGCGGGGAAGTACTGTAATGAAATGGGTATGGAGACTGTGGGAGGAGGGATTAATCTGTCTAGGTAAGGAAGAAAGTAACAAAATGAGAAAAAATCACAAGGTTAGGAAAATAGGTGGGAGGGATGGGGCAGAAAATTCTGTCCTCTGCACACACTCCTGAAACAGAGGTTAAGGTCCCAGAATCTTGGCAAATCTTGGGCAGAAACCAGCAGTCTAGGCAGACATATCTCAGGTTGATTGCTTGTGAAGTTCAAAATATAGGTCTTCTCTTTCCCACCAGCCTGATTTCTGCATGGATGTGGTCAAAGAATTAGATAATAAGGCTTTTAATGCAAAAATAAAATTGTATTTCACTTCTAGAAAATTTTACTCTCTTCCTCTACCCACCCCCTCTCTTTTGACTGTGTGCATTCCTCATTGCTTGTAGAATTCAGTAAGCAAATTTACTTTACAGACTTTAGAGAAATTTATTTTTTCCCAAGTGTTTTATAACATTTATAAATGTTTTGGCATTTACACTTAGATAGAATCTATCTGTTTTCTCCCAAATGATTAGTAAAATATGCTTACTAACAATAAAATAAACTCTTCTTATAACTACAGTGCAGATTTTCTCCTTTAACTCCATTAAATCTCAATTTAGTGTTGTTTCTTTAAACTGACTCTCCCCAAAACAACTGCAGTATTATTGATTCAGGTTCTGATTTTCTGATCTCATCAAGTATCACATTTTGCTTTCATGCAACCACAGAGCTGCAGAATGGAAAAATACCTCGTTAAGTGCTTCCCTCCATGCCTGCAGTGGAAGTCTGTCTGCTCCTTTTGATTGATATCTCCATCACAGAACAAATCCTCTAACAATCATATAGAATGTGTGCAGCTACTTTCTAGTGTGCTGAGTTTTCTGAAAAATATTCCTGAGACACATGAAAATATATGTCCTTTGTGCTCTTTGGAACAAAAAAAAAGGAAATTTTAGGAAGTGATGAAGCAGATTTTAAAGTTTTCCTGTTAAAAAATGAATTTGTGGGAAGAAACTTTAATAATGCATTTAATGAAGGTTTGTTCCGACTTTAGTTTTCGAGGAGATGCTGAAATTGTGGGTTGCTGCTAGAGATGGAGGCATGTTTTTGCATGTGGCTATTGCAAACAAAAATATGGTCACCAGCTGTGAACAGTGCAACTCAGTGGGCAAAACCTTCTCCAGAGAGTTTGTTGCCCTATTCCTTCCTTTACAACCATAGAACACTCTAAAACAAAGCCTAATTTGTCCCAGCTTTACTTTACCTAATCTTACCCAGAGCCAACATAAAAGTACAAATAGAAAATGCATCTGTACATTAATATTCAACTGCATAATGTACTTATTGTTAAATTAGCTGGTTATTTTTATTTGTTGATATCATTAGAGGTCCACATTTTTACTATAGAACTGGACAGACAGGATTAGTCCAGTTGCATGAGTTGGTCAAAATGAAATCCAAACCAGTGTAAAACTCTCCTGAACTTCTTGTGAACTTGAAGTGCAGCCTGTACAGAAGACGTTTTCAACCTCCTCTTCCAAAATTTTTGCTAGTGAGACCAAACAGGCAGTATTGTTGAGCAGAAGTAAGGGGAAAGCTTTTATATATCTGGACTTTCATATTAGTCACATCCCCATGAACTCTCTAAAGACCTAGATCATATTAACTGTGGGAACACGCAGAGCAGTCCTGGCTGCAGGCCAGTCAGGAGTTTCAGAAACAGCTACCAGTTAGTTGAAACAGGTGCATGTAATAAAGAAGCCTGAAATAAAGAACCAGAACAACTGGGCTGTGTCAAGCTGAAGTTACTATTACATAGGGTTGTGCAAAATTTTCATAAATTTCAGAAACCTCCAAATCTGTGCTTTGCTTTTTTACTTCTGAAAATTGATTCATTGAAAAGGAACAAAATCAATATATTTTCCACTTGCAAATGGACCTAATATCAGGCAAAACCCTTACATTTTTTTCAAAACCTGTGCTGTTTGAATTGTTATTGTTGTATAAATTTGGCCAGTCTAGAAACAAATACAGAAGAAAAATGTATGTTTTAAAAAGTCAAGGAAAACTGTAGGCATCCGACCACTTAGCCAAGAACAGAAACAAAAATCATGTGCGGTCTTCTGTACAAGTCTATCCCATGTGTTTGTGGAAAGATTTTTTATATATGTAGGTGAAGGAGAAAATGAGTCAAAAGACCGTGGTGAATGTAGGAACATCTTCCTAACTCAGACCAGACATTATCTCTGGACCGTGTTCAGTAGGCCCTTCTCAGGCAGAAGATCTGTGGGAGTTTGTCCTCTACTTCCCACTTCAAGGATCTGAAAAAAAAAAGCAACAGGTTCATCACTGAGTCAGACTACATTATCTGGGAATTGTAGCATGTGTTTTCCTCAGTATAAAGTTCTAGATCCTGGCTTTGGTAGGAAAATATTTGAAAGCCCATGGCATCCCTTTCCCCCGCTTTGATATGCCAGTAGTACTAGCAGTGTATGAAACCATGCACACACAGGTCAAGTCAAAAGCAACATCCAAGATGCAAATAAGGCCAAATTTTTGCCAGTCCTTCCACATAAATGTTAGATGTAAGAAATACCAACAATTTCCATCATTAAAATGTGTACCTAGGAAACAGTAAAAAAAATGTTCTTCAGACAAAGTATTACTTAAGAGCATAAAGTCAGTCACATAAGGAAGATGCTGTGATGAGTTAAAGTTGTTCATTAGGATACAAATTATCAGCTGTCAGAAACAGTACATCAATTATATTTTGATATCCTAGTGCTTTTTCTGCTTTAGAGAATCAATACTCATATCCTTGAAGGTTTTAAAACAAAAGTTATTTGAAACTGGTAATAAGTACTTCCTAGAAGTATGTACTAGTTCCCTGGAACTGCAGTATACTGCAATAAAAATTGGGTCTGGTAAAGTCACTGGAGTGCTATTGGACTTTTCCTTGGTATAGAATATGAAAGTTAAAGAAGTTTATGGATTAACTGTATCGTATTTTTCTATGAGATTTAAGGTAGTGTATTTTCTGCCAAAGTTTTCAACATATGGAATTTATGTTATAAAGTTAATGATCTTGGTGACATAAAACCAAGGGTTATAGAAAACAAAAGCAAAATTCCTACAGAACCTTTAGTTATGAACGTACATCAAGTTGTGCAAATTGGAGTTGTAAACATTGTAGCTTATTGCTCACACAACATAGTTCCTCACTAAAAAGTTGTCACTGAGAGAATTCTATATCCATGTATTTTATAGCTGCATTAAAAAAAAAAATCCCGGTTAAGTCACCAGTATAAAAAAAATCTACCATGTAGACAACAAGTTTTGATAATTTTCATGTCATCACCTTTGGTAAAAGAAGGTGCACCCAATGGCTTTCATGTGTCCAACATATGTATCTGGTTTTGTTGCTTTTTGTTGTGTTTTTTCTATCCTGGAACAATAAAACAGTGACAACAACAAAAGACACCAACAAAAAGCTAAAGATATCTAAGTATTTTTAAAAATCTTTGAAATACTCTCTGCATGGGTACTCCGCACAGCTGAGAAACAACATAACACCAAATGCTTTTACTGATATTCCTGTATAAGCAGAATACTTTGACACCACAGACAATTTTTTTTATACTGATGTCATCAGGAGCTGTGCCATTAGCAAACTCTAACTTCTTGGACTGCTTAAAATAAACGGGTGAAAGAATGGTGATTGAATAAAATGCAACCCACTTGCACTTCACTTTGGGATTTTAGAAACAGGACAAAAGTTCAAGCTCAATAAAAGGAACCCAGCAAGCCAAGGTGAGAGACTCAGTTTTGGTAGAAATAAGAGAGGCTGTGATGGGAACAGTTCCAGGCGTGGAGAAAAACATACAGAAATTGACAGGATTTTATTATATGGACCTTACAGTTATTATATGGACTTTACTGTTATTATGTGCTTTCATTGTATTCACACTACACAGTGCACAGCCTGGACATGGCCCAGGCTTGCCATGAGTTTGCCTGCTCCCTGCTTCCCCTGCTCCTCCCCCTTTTGCCCGTGTCCTTGTCCTGGTTTGTCCCCCCGCTTGTCTGTCTCATGCTCCGCCCTATGTTCTGGCCCTTTCCCCTCCGAGCTGATAAAAGACCTTGTGCAAACATGAATAAACCATTCTACTTGCACCCTACCTTGTGTCCCGGACCCATGCTGTCCCACAGTCCCACTCCCCCTTTCAGACCGCAGCAAGAGGCCCTAGAAAAGGCCTTCCAGCAGCTATCAGAAAGCCAAGATTTTAAGAGCATCTTTATAGATGGTGATAGATATAACAGGAAGTATATAACGTTCTACAACAGGATGTTTCTGGAACAATATAATACTGGCTTCAGCAACAAAAGCCATAAGTCAATGAAAGAAATGGACAGCTGTAATATTGAAACAGTTATATGAAATAAAAGATGATAGCCAGGAACTGTCAGAAAACAATTAAAAAATATTAAAACCAGTCATTATGCATAAAGAGAGGCAAAATATTTAGGAGGAATGGGAAGCATCATTAATTATAACTATGTCAATTACCTTCTCAGGAACATCAACTCTATGATTGTAATATAGAACTGATAAACTAAGATCCCCTCTCTACACAGGCTCCCCATGCGCTCTTAGGAAGGCAACTATTGTACTCCCACTAGATGCCACTCTATAATGTGGGAGAAGTTCTTCCCAGACTATAAAAACTTGCTTTGGCTGAAATCCAACACAGAGTGGGAAACTTAGCCATAGAAAACACAAATAAACAAACCCCAGAAAAAGGTGGGTGGAGGCAAAGAACATAAGTATAAAGGGGAGTCTGCATGAAGCAATTTAAACTCTTTCCAGCCTAATTACGGTGTGCGCTTGCAGCTTATGGACAACCCAATTATACTATAGTGATGAAAGTTCTCTCAACCCTTTCCACACTTCTCCACACACGAATCTCCCAGTCAGAAGGTGCTGCATCTTCTTGTGGAGCTGTGGCTCCAGGGCCACCTCTGTCTGAAAAAAATCCCAAGAAAGAAGTAGGGTGTATTTGCCAAAACTGTGACCTACAGCACACAGTTGACATTTTCCCATATTCAAGGAGGAAAAAGTCTACATTCACACATTAAGATGATGAACCAGGGAACTAGGAAAAGGTTAAGAGCTGAAGTTGTAGCTGAACACATGTAAATGGTAGTACAGGCTTTTTGATTGCCAACATGCTGCCAGTCAGACCATTCATAACAAGAATTTCAGGTTCCTTGCTCTTACTTTCTCTCATGATGTGTATGCCTACAGAAATGCCATAGCCATGGTTTCAAGTAGGTGACAATGTCCTCTGTGAAACTTTGGGGACTCTGGAGCGCTCAGCTCTCTAACTTAACTGCTGCAGCACCATGGAGTCCCATGGAGGCCAGGGTGAAGAGCACTGTTATTAAATATACCAAGCAAAGTGTGCTTCTGCAACATGGAAAATGACAGGATGAACAATACTTTTTTTCCTATTTTCCACTTCATTGCCATATTTTTCTTGTTATTTACAAAAAGGAGAGTAAGATTTAACTTGAACATGAGAGCAACACTGATGTGGAAAAAAAAATTGTACTAGACAACAAGTTGCAAACGGCCTCAGATCACAATAACAGCCAGTTCTCTTAGACTTGGAGGAAACAAAAATGTCTGAGTTCTTGGTGTAAATGTTCATCATAAGGAATAGAGAGTACCCCAAGGGTGGGTACCCAGAGTCAGTGTGCTGTGGTTGAGCCCCAGTGCTTCACAATGACTCTGTTTTTGCATCACATAATAGTATTCCTGTGCCTCGAAACTGCATCTGAGCATGCACGTGTGGGTGGGCACAGGATACCTGCAGCAGGTACTGATAAAATTTTCAAATTCCTTACCAATGCCTTGGACTGTATCAGTGAATACTTAAGTGTGATAATGACAGGTTGATCTGTAGACTTGATAAAAACAAATATTTACTTTATTTAAAAACTTGTTTTATACATGCTTGGGTACTCAAAAAAAGAACACTAATCTGACTCACCTCAAAAGTCTTTGGGAGAGACAGCACAGAAGTAATTTCAACCTTCAGTTGTCTGACACAGCATTACATGTGTAATTCTTATTTGACAGGGTTACCTAAAAAGTCTACAGCAAGCATCAAAGTTCTAAACATCAGAGTTGATAAGTTTATGTTACTGATAAAAAATAAACCTTGAATGCTATAGATTTTCTACAGATGCCTAGCTAATCTCTGTTATTCAAAGTAGCAAATAAAATTTTAATTGATACTTTCTTGCAAAAATTTAAATAAAGTAGTAATCTCATCTAATTCAAATAGTCATGACTGAAAACCAATTACTTAAATTAAAGATGATTTTTCATAATCCAGAAAAGAATCTGATGATTCTGTATCATCAGAATCATAGACAGCAAAAACAGATTGAATGAAAAGATTGGTATAGTGAGCTTCAGATTGGGAATGCAGTTATGATAAAGAGAAGTGATATGATAAAGATATGTAAATAAACTTCAGAGGCAAATTATACCAACCACTTCACTTTTTTTTTTTTGTTGTTTTGTTTTTTGATAACACAGGGGAAGGGGTCATTGTATAAAAAAAAGATACTGTAGAAAGCAGAAGCTCCTCATTATTCATAAAAGGACAGGGCAAAAAATTACCTTATACTATGCAGTTTAAACTGTCCTATTGAAAAGCATAAGACATACCTGTTATACTGAAGGATTCTAAACATCTTATCTCTAGAGGTGAGTTATTCTATAGCTATCTGCAGTGGAGTCTCTTGCACATTCATTTGGGGATGATAACAATACAGTTTAATACAGGAAACTGGACTAAACTGATTCATTAATCCTGACAATTTCTAAGGAGTCAAATGCTACACTCACTTACATGTAAGTGTCTTAAACCTGATGAAACATTAGACTGCAAAGGGTACAAATTGTCTTAGTATGCAAGAGGTGCTAATACTGAAGTGTTCATATTAAAAGTAAATGGAGTATACTTTTAAAAGGGAACCATTTCAGCATTTGCTGAACTAATTACATTAACATTTTTCTTTAGAGTCTTTCTTAAGATTAGAATCTTCAAATCTTTTTTTCTAAACACAATCTTTTTTTTAAATGAACACATGACAAGTGAGTTTATTTTCCACCTTTTTAAAAGAAAGTTATGATAATTCTCTTCTGTGACATTTGAAATTCAAGTTTATAAACTTCTGTGTACCATCTGAGTTACAGCTGCAACGAGTCACATGTTAGGAGAATCATGTCTTTGTTATACTGAGAAGTAAGGGTTTTCATAGTTGAAGAAGATTAACCAACAAAATTTCTTTTAAAAATGAGATCACATGAGTCACATTGATCCCAACATCTACAAATGATGCACTTTAAGGAAACAGTAAGCTTGATATGATTTGGATATTTAAAAAAAAGTGACAAAAATCCCTATGTTATAGAAAATATATTCTTTATAATAATATATTCATTTATGCTTTTTAAAAAAAATTAAAGGACTGATATTTTATTAGGTAGCATACATTGAAATGCCTTTATATCTTATGCTACAAATTCATCCTACCCCATTTTAACCACATAATTCAAGTACCTAAGTTAGGATCACACTTGTCCTAGGTAATATACATAGTTAGTAGAGAGAAATTATTTCTTTGAGTGCAATTCAATTAGTATGAAACTTAAATCATGCCTTGAGGATTTGATTTCTACTTAAGGAGGAAGCAGCTGCACTCTTATGCTCTGAGGTCTACATGTATATAGATGGGATGAACATGAGATCAGGTGTCTATAAAGGGGCAATGATCTCTGCCTTTCACAGCTTCTTATAACCCATGCAGCATTTATATCCCACTGGAAATCAAATTCAGTGTCCAGTGTCCATAACCCTTCACTGAACAACAATAATCTTCCACATATGTCTAACTAAACCAAATTCGGACTAAATATTACAGAGTAATGGGAACTGGTAGAATGGAAAGATGACTGCTGTGTGCTTTTATTTTCAGGAACATACATTGGTGATTACCATAAAAAAAAATTACAGAATCACAGAATATGCCAAGTTGAAAGGGACCCCAAAAGATCATTGAATCCGACTCCTGGCCCTGCACAGGACCATCCCCAAGAGCCACACCACGTGCCTGAGAGAATTATCCAAATGCTTCTTGCTGCGTTCCTCCTGTAAAACTCTCTGTGTGTGTCTCAGGAGTTTTGAGCACTGCCTGAAAGGTAATGAAATGTGAACATAAGCCTTCTTCCCTGTCCTTCAGAAGGAAATTCCTGAGAAGGACAAAGATGATATTCTATAGGATCTGGCTCCATCAAAATCACAAAACTGCACCTCTAGGTTAACTTGTGTTCAATCCAGACCTAGAAATGGTGGAGATGTAGTTCAGTGATCTCTAAGTAACTTGTACAGAAATTGTCATAGTGATGACCTCAGTCTCTCTGCACCCATCTTGTGCAACACACAAGTTTGCAAGACCCTGTGTGCCATGTTTGCTGAATTATCTGCCAGTTTGGGGGTCTTGGAGAGTCAAAGAGGAGATTCACAGGTTCCTGGAAAACAGTACAACTCAGAGCCATACTCTGTGGTCCATGAAACAATCCAAGGGATATTCCTTCTATGAGAAAGAGATAGCGAGCATCAGATAAGGGTTTGTACTACGTAGTTTTTTGTTTGGTTTTTTTTTTTTTTTTTTTTAGTTAGTTCATTCAGGCTAATCTGAATGAAAAAAAAAGGAAAGAGAGTACCACATGGTGACTGGGTAAATCTAGACCTTTTTTTCCATCAGTCTTTATAACAAGTTAGGTAGGAATTGCCCTGTCACAGCTGAAACATGATCACAGTAACACCATGATGCTGGTGACCATTTAGAAGTTTCATCTTGTCCAGAGATGGCAGAGACCCAGTGTGCCATGAAAAATGGAACACAGAAATTCATGTGTGCTGGGATGGGTGGACTGTAGGGCTCTAAAGCTCTACAACATTTTCTGAGAGTTCCTTCCAGAAGCACAGGGTTATTTTACAAGTGAGTTCTTAAATGCAATTTTGGAAAATGTTTTACTGGAATAAAGAAAGGGTTTTTTTCCTTCAATCCCTCTTAGTTTTAACTTTAAAGACAATAAAAATGATACAGGAAAACTGATAACCATAATTTGTTTTATGACTTTAAAGACAGACAGTATTTAAAAAAGAAACAGGCAAAGTATTTGACATGTTTATAGGAAAAAATACAGACTAAAATGTAATTTGTCACATAAAGTATTTCTTGGTAGGTTAGATAAATAGCTTATGAAGAATACTGAACATGAATATGTCAAAAGCAATGAAAGTTACTGTGAAAGCTATGATGTTGTACAAGGTATAACCTACAGCTACACTACAGAAGACCTACAGTACTGTACATGTACAGAACTGTGCAAAGCTGCCAGGTTTTGCTTCGCTGAATTTCTGTAGCAAACCCAGAAAATCTTGCCTGTAGGGCCAGGACTCTTAAGCATGAGACATAAGCATACAAATGCCTGAAAGGTGCAAATACTGTGGAGTGAAAAGAATTATTTAGGAATACAGATACATCTTTGTATCCTGAAGAATAGAATAAGGACAGGGAAAATGGGCTTAGTGTAAAGTACTTTACAGCAACGTACTTTTCACTCTAGAAGAAAAACCAAAAGAGTAGCAGCTATATTACTTGTAAAATTTTGGTGATGCACAATGACTGCACTGTTAGCTTGACTAGAATAAATTAAGACTGCTTGCAAGACTCCTGCCAAGTATTGGTAATGGTTACAGACTAAATGGAATATTAGGTGGCTTTGGTGACTTACTGTACTAGTGATCATGTAGTCAGTCACACAGCAGATCTCAGCATGGGAAACTTAATGTTTCTTTACAGTGTACGTTGTAGCTTCTAATACTTGCTGAAAGAAGAATATTTCTGGTAGAGATTCTACAAGCGAATTTGTGAGAGTCCAGTGTTTATCACAATTTGAAGTACAAATCTTGGTTTCTGTCAAGGCTGACAGCCTCAAACACTGGAACTAAAGGTCACTAAGCATATTTTCTTAGAAAAAAAGCAGCACGAACTATAACTCCAAAAATAGGAGAATAAAATTCTAGGTTTGTGTTGCACACTAAGTAACAATAACAACTTCTTGCCCTAAGGAACAATCTAGTGCTTGGATATGCTTAGTGCTTCTTTTTCATGAGCATAACAGGAATTTAAAATTCTCTGATGTACAAAATTAATAAAGAAACAATTTTCTTTTCATAAATGATGCAAGTGAAAATCACCTCATCTAGACATCCATTTGGAGTCTATGGGTTCTGTATTTTGACAGTATCAGGTCTAAATAATGAAACAGAGACATGAATATTTAATGCTGTGCTATTGGGGTTGAGGAACTGTTATTTTCTCATTAAAAAAAACAACATCACCATCATTACTCTTTTATTTCTATCTTTTGCATGGTTCTGGGGACACTGGAAATGTGTACATACATTACTGAGCTCTGCTGCATGTGTGTACATCCATGACCTCACCACAGAGCCACACCTGAGCACACATTCTTTGCATGGCCAAAGTCACCCTCAACTCTCTGAAATAATTTAAACAGTAAATAGAAACATCTCTGAGCACTGAGTCCATTCTGTTTTGTGTTTACCTGTGACATGTAAGGCAATGGTGTTTATCCTGTCCCCACTTGGTGTGCATGCAGAGATAAGAAAACCACCCAAGATAGGAAGAATTGATTTTTTTATCCCTTAAGAAAGACAAGTTCTGTTCTGCCTATAAAATACGTTAAGCAAATTGGCTTTTGCACTGGATCAAGTCAGTAATCCATGGAAGAAACAGTGCTCAAAGACATCAATGAAATCATTGTGCTGCAGCCTGTGGATATTGTGCTGCCTCTCTTTCTGGTACCAATCTCCTAGGTTGAATTGGAACCTGTAAGAGCTCTCCCCATTATTCCCAGCTGGCATCTGACCTAAGGACTGTGATGCCTGGTTCACGGGGAGGCGGACTCCCAAAAAAAAGATCCTCATTCTCTATGTTCACAAGTTGAGTGACCTGGGAATAAACAATGGGACCTCCCAAACAATGGGACTGCCAAAATATGTAACAGCATGAGGTATGGAGGGGGTAATAAAAATGACTGCTTCATTCTTCTATGAATCAAAGCATATCCAAATATGACCTCAATATTCTGGAAAGGCTCTAGTAGGAGCTGGATTTTTATTTCAGTGACTCTAGGTCTGATTCTTTTCCCTACACCTATGTTAGATGCAAAATTTAGGGCCATATAAAAAAAATGGAATCTCGAAAGGATAAAGTGAAACCAAATTACCTAAATGAAGGAAACATTGCCATTCAATAAGAGCACTTCAAATTTGCATACTCCTTCCTTTGGCATGCAGAGCTATGTCTTAATATATACCTAGAACAGCACCATTCTTGACATGGCAAAGTAGCTCACCACCCATTTTGTCAGGATCCTAGGCTAGGATCCAGAAAAAAAGACATCTCATCCTTCTTAAAAACCCTTGGTGAGCTTATCCAAGAAGTGTTTTCAGAACAAATGTAACACACACACATGCTTCTATTGACCCCAAGTCACAAGTGAAAGTTTATGCATGAATGTGGCTCACTGATTTTACTAAGGTGTTTCATATACATATATGAAGTGAAGTGTGAAGGTTCATCAGAGATCAGATTTAGAGCTGTTAAATGCTTTTACAAACTTACCAGTTACCAGCCGCTGACTTACTGTTCAAATACAGCTGAGTTAAGCAGATACAGGAAATTCAATGCATCCTGGACACACTGGATTCACACTTCTCAACGAATTGACAGTGCCTGAATGCCACCTTTGGTGCAGTGTCAGATCCCTATGGTGATACGCATCCTTGCCACTGATAAGTTCACGTATGGTCCCTCCAATGTTCAGCACAAACTGGTTTTCCGAGACGTACAGTTTAGTCCGCAGATGTAAAGCAGGTCTCATACGTTCTAGATATATTAGAGCTATTGCACATACTCAGTTTATTTATATATGCAAAGTCATTGTTACCTGAGGGTAATTGAAGTTGACAGCAACCTAACCCAGGCAGAGGAGAGGCTACAACAGAAAGCACGAGCTGTGAAAGACTAGTCGGAGGCTTGAAGCCCTAACGACTCTCATGATATGTAGGTGAATCAATTAGACAAACAGCAACAGACTCACCCCAAGGGAAAAACTGTTTAAATTAAACTGTATTAAAGCTCAATATATGCATGTAAAAATAAGGACCAGTAAGTATTATTTTGCTATTTTAAACATTCTGATCATAGCCAAAGCCTTCCTGATCTGGGAGAAAGGGAACTCCTGGTAAGTGACAGTCTGTTCCCCAAGGGGCTAAGCAGGCAGGGTTGGGGACAGAATAAAGAAAGAATTGTTATCCACGTTTTACAAAGAGCACAGCAATACAGAGAGATTAAATGTTTGGCTCAAGGTCACGTAGGATGTCCAGGGCAGACCCCTGGAAATGAATCTACATCTCAAGGTGCACATTCTTGTTTGTCACCCAGATGGGTTTAATTCATAAAGATTAATTAAAAAAAATAAAGAATTAAGAATCAGTCACTCCCCAAGACAATTTACACAGGCTTCCCATCTAGCATTTCCAACTAACTTCTCAGTATAGCAGCCAAAATTTCATTGCATCTTTAAAAATATAACCATAATTGTTTTGCCTCATGATATAATATGCATACTGCCAAAACCAATCCCTAATGCTGTAACACTTTACTCTGTTAGAGGTGTCATACTGCCAGCAAGCAGAAAGCTTACTGAATAAAACTGCAACCATTGAAAGTATCTTCTCTGTGGCTGTATGTCTTTTGGTCTAAATAAAGTAAATACAGAGTGTTAAGGGCCTGATTCTACTACCACTTAAGTCAATGGCAAAATTCCCATTGACTCTGATGGAAGAAGAAACCAGTCCTAAAAGAACTGGTAATTTTTTTTTCCTTAAATTTCTGGCAGATCAATTCATGTGCAATTTGCAGCACCAATATATTGGTTGAGAAATGGTGTGTCCATACATAATTTTAAAATAACAAAGATGAAATCAAATTCATTACTGTAATGACAGTGTGCAAAGATGCAATAAATCCTAAATTAAGACAGAAAAGTAGGTCTTCCTAGGCAGTGTTAAAGGGAACAAGAAGGATTTCTGCTATGGAAAGTGGATGTTAAGGCATGTTCCTATATCTCATGATATATGTTATGAATCCAACTATAAGGGTTTAAGTTCTTGTTTTAGCATGGTTCATACACAAGAAAAAACAAACCAAAACAAAACAAAAACTTACAAAGAAAAGCATTGAAATAAACTATAGATGAATCATGGATAAAGTGTTGCCTTTGAATATATATATGATTTTATTGACATTAGGATATTCTGCCTTGCATCTTTGAACAAAATTCAGAAATCATTGCTCTCATTTTACTACTCTTTCTTAGGCAAGTGCATCCAAGTAGTCTTTAAATGTTTTATTTATGAAGCTATATTTACAGTTTTTTGCTGTTTTGACTGAATTAATCAGCAGCAGAGAAAACAGGTGCTGTTTGAGGAATCTAAGTATTTTAAGAGGGGAACATTTGTCTGATCAACAGCAAAATACAAAAAGATGTACACTTCATTTAGAATGTAAGTTTAGGAAATTATTTTAGTTTGTAATTGATGCTAGTATTTTCACACTAGGTATTATATGTGTGTGCCTTGAAACATATGTGAAAAAGAAATTCACCAATTACCTGGGTTTAATTGTGTTGCAGTGAGCTAATGGCAAAACCTAGAATGCACATCTCCTTTTAAAGTTGCCATTAGCTAAAGAACATATTCTTGTAAAAATACAAATTATTGTGCTTTTACAATTAATTTATTTTAAACTGGCACGTCAAAGGAGAGTGCTGTCTCTGTGAGCTCCTGTTGAGATATAGAAATCTCAGCTGAAGTTTTGCTCCTCCTACATCTTCTAAGTCCAAAGCCTTAAGAGTTCAGCTGCATCTGGAATAGCAGCATCTCCATGTCAAAGTCCAAGACAAACACACACTTAATGAACCTTCAATCTCCCTAAGCTCAGTTCTCAGTCCCTGACTTCCAGGGCAGACCTCAGCTGAAACAGACAATTTGGACTCTTACCAGCAGGCTCTTTTTTTAGAAATTAACTTAGCCACTTGCAAAAGGCCTCATCTTTGAGGAAGCTCTGGAAGGACACAGTCCTAAATCAGCATTAGTATTCTTGTTGTTTCAGATAGGCTTAATATCTCCCTTCACACCAGACACCTAGCAATGTGCTTACTCTATTTGAACCTGATTATAAGCGTGTAAGCGATTGCATATATCTATACATCTGGACACCTGTTAGAGATGGAATGAACCATTACTTCCTTCCTAGTTAACACAGTGACATATATTTCCCCTCAGTCATTTTTAACACAGAGAGAAACAAAATTTTTTGTTTCCCTGAACTTGGAGGGACTATAAAGTTTCAGCAAGGTTAAAAGCTCCACTTGAGTATTCACGTCTGAAAAATTTATTATAAATTCACTCATGACTGTACTCCAGAATGACTATTTTTGTCTTAGTCTACTTTAGCTATATTTTACACAAAACTCCTGTTTCCTCCAAAGGAGGGAGATTTCCAACCAGTGTCATCCTGTTCTCAATAGATAAGCCCTTTTACCATTTTCTTTTTGATAAGAGTCATCCCATTAATTTCAGATGGGATTTAGTGCACCATATCGTGAGCAGCAGGACTGGCTCACTGGAGCCCCTAACAAGCACAAATACAGCAAATTTTTCCTGTATTCAAACACTCCATAGGTCTGGGCACAACACCGTTTCCCCAGCCCAAAGCTTTTCCCCAAAGCCTGGCTCCAACATAAAATGCCTTGAAGATTATCTGTGCAAAATTCATGAGCAGTCCTGAATGACATCATCCCCACCGACCATTCTCCAATAATGAATAATGACCATTCTCTAATTTTCATTAGAGAAATATGACCACACTCCTCGGCTGTGGCAGCCATGGGCTTTCTCCTAAAGATTTATCCTCTGGCCTCAGGTATCTCAAAGTCTTCAAGCTCAGATGCTATGAAAGCACCAAATGGGATTGGAGATGTTCTCCATCTCATGACCCCAGATCCTGAGCTCCTTTTTCTCTTTATTAGACAATGAGTGGTTGTTTCTACATTTCCCTGCCCCATCTCCATTTGAGCATGCATTTTTGGGGGACAGTGATGCAGAAATATGTGGTCTTGGCAGATAGGAACTGAAATGATCAGATGAGGTAAGGCAGTGGTGCTTACAGCATGTATGCTACTGGAACTTCAAATACCCAGGAAAGCTTTGTAAGAATTACTGCAGAGTCAGAGTGGGCAGATGGGGTTCCTAAAGGTCACTCTTACAGTTAAGTACTTTTGTTCTTCCTAATATATACAAATGCCTTTTTGTATTGGGATTGTGATTTACTGCTGGAGTCCTCAGAAGCAAATAGATAATAATAACCCCTTGAGCTCCACACAAATAACTTTAAAAAAGTCTGTAGAAAAATTTGGGAGTATATTATACACAGTTATTATAAAAGTATTACTTACATCTTAGAGCTGTAGAGTTTCTAATTTTCCAAAGCATCAGATATCTTAAAAAGCTAAGCAAACCTGTTTTTCAGCCAGAGTTAATAAAACAAACTGAGGCACGAATGGGTCGCATATGTCACAGCAACAGGGGCAAGATACCAAACAAGACTTACTAATGATATACATGCCCCATTCTTGAGACCATGGTGCTTGACATTCACATACAGTCATTTGTCTAAATCTTGAAATATTACAATATATGAGGGAAGAAAAAGGCATTGCTCACTTTTTCTATTACTTTGGATTTCTAACAAACACCATGAGTCAGCCCTGCCAAATGTTGTGTTAAACATAAAGAATTACTGTAAAGCAATTTAATTTAATCATGCCACATCCCTCAGAGAATAAACCCCAATTCTTTTTGAAGCATGAATAAGAGGAATAAGACATTTCCAGTCTACTTTCTGTTGTCCTCAAAGGGGTTAAAGAAGCCTAATACAAAGGAGCTAAGCAATGCCTGAAACGGGGTAATAAATGTGACACTCTCCAACTATCAGTAGCAAATATTTGAGCTTATCAAATAATGGAGGAAGTAGTTTAGTTACAAATAAACCAATCTCTCATAAAGCAAGTCTTCACACAAGGTAATTTCATTGAACTGGAGACAGCTAAAGGTCACTAGCAGGCAGGACTCCCTGTCCCCATGCACTCCCCAATGGCCCCGCCTGATTAATGGGGTGGCCGAGCCCAGGGATGCCGACCAGGGACAAGGGAGCCGGCCTTCATATCAGTGGAGCGGCAATAAATAAAGCATCGCAGAGCTGGTGTGAGGAAGTGACTCATTCTCCTGGAACACAGCGGGATTTGTGCTCTCCCCCGGCCGCCACCCTCCCCCTCGTCCCCGTTTTCCTCCACTGCAGAGAGCAGCGTGTCCCAGAGACTATAGTAGATGTCACCGCTTGGCACTGGCTATGCAAAGAGAGGACAAATATGTGGGTGTGATGCAGATCTGGGACGATAGCCTTAAAGCCACAGTGCTCACTCTGAAGGAAGCATCTGGGCTGAGGTGAGGGTAGCAAAATACATTTCAAAGGACAGCTTCTTCACGGGAGGTAATTGGATGCTCCTTCTCTTCGTGGCATCTAAACAATGCAGAGGGTGAAAAAAGCAACTTTGGTAAACAGTAACACACTTTACTTCCAAAAGTTATGCAAAAACACAAGTGTAAAAACACAAGCATTTAAAAGACAGGGGAACTGAAGCAAAAAGAAGTGGATCTAAAGCCGAAGGAGTTGCAACGTGCCCATCACTAGGCTGAGAACTAAAGTGTGGTTTGGCCACCGGTTAGAACCAGTCAAACCACATGGTGCTTTCAACAGGGCTGAGCCACACTCCTTTCTCTCCACAAGCTCCCATGCCCTCACCAGCAGCTCCTTCTCAAGGGACATGACCTCGTGTCTGCACAACCACCAATGGAAGCAAAAGTCTATTTGGGGAAGGATGGCGGGATTATTCTCCTGATGGCGGTGTACCTGTAGTGTCATTTCTAGGTTGGACTCCTATTTTATCCATCATAACAGTATGTGACCTCACTGTAAGCATGCAGGAAAACCATTCATACATCAAATAAATTAATTTTTTTCCTCTGACTAAACATTAAGGTCCTGATGAGTACCAGTAACAAAATTTATTTTTCCACTTTTTGTTTTTTGGACTTAACGTGGCTCTTATTTACTACATAATTCATAGTACACTAATCAGAACACTTTTTTTTAACTCCACATTCTTCTATGTAAACTTGTGAAAAACCTTTGCAAAAGGTAACAAAGACTGAAAATCTTATTTCAGAATGCAATGAAAACTAAAAGGGATTATAATATAGAATATAATACAGAAAATATTGCATGTTGGTATTTGAGAATATAGTAAGAAATTGTTCATGTACATATATCTTGTATCGGTGAATCTTTTCTATATCTATAAATTTGGATAGGTTTATATGTAGACATACAAGTTAAAATACGTGAGTATAAAAACAGATTCAAAACAGATCATGCTATAGTTTTTGAAGTAAACCTTGTCCATATTGCTGCCCTGTTTGTTGCAACTATTAATTATAACACTGGAAAACTCCATTAGCACCTCAATGTTCAGTCCTGAATGTGGGCTTATCTCTGCTGGCTAAAAGTCAAAAAAATATACAAACACTTCTCAAAGTAAATGTAAGTGCATCACTTGACACAACATGAAACCACCCGGTCAGCTACTCTTTTCTCTACTTTTGCTGTTTCGAGGGCAAAACAGACTTTAGTGCCTTTTAAAATGATTTTGAATTATAGCAATGACAGACTTCAGTGAGCTCATCAGTGTAATCTGTGATTTTCAGGAGCAAAAGCATTTGAAACATAGTTAATACTCTCTTAGCTGCTGGGACTACGGTGGTGTCAGAAAGCTCACTCTTGTTACTGCAGGTGGATTTTGCTGGAGCAGCTGAACAGCTGGGTAACCCCATCCACCTGCCTCACCCCCTGTCTCACCCACCCAGGGCTCCTGCTCTTAAAGCCTTACATTCAAGAGAACAAAAAGAAACTTTGATTTACCTTCTAGAGAGACATGTCACTAGCTTGAATCCTGAAAGAGTCCATGGAGAGCAGTAGGCTTGATAGCTGTGTAGGTTGTAACTAGTTTGAAGGTGGTAATAAATAAAATAAAAAAGTATACAAATCATATGTAACAAAAACATGGGAAAAGCAAAACAAATCCTTGCTACTCCACAGCCTGGTTAGGCTCAGATTCATCTACAAAGATCATCTCCCTTGCCCGCTTCATTTAAAATAAAAGAATTTCTAGGTAAAAGGTAAGGGAATGATGAACAACTCTATAGACATATTGATGTTTCCCCTTTTTCCAATCCCCATTCCATTACCTGACTTTGTCCCCAGTTAAAACATACACTCTGTTAGTTACAGTTTATCCAACCCTTCAATAAACAGCTGAAATACTCCTTAAAAATTCTGTCATAACTTGTCCTGACACACATCAGCCTTGGCTGCATGCTCACACAAGATGGGGAAAGTGGGAATAAGAGGTCTTATAAAACATAATGTGAACTGTGTCATCTCTACTGGGATTCAAAATAAGAGTCTACAACAGAAACAACCTTAACTTGCATCCCAGGGATTGAACCAGTATTGCAATTTAACACATAAGGTCTGTGAAAGTCAAAACAAAATTCTCCATCTTCTACCCAGCTACTAGTTGAAAATTGCATGTAACACAGTGATGGTGTAGAAAGAAAACATACTTTCTGCTTTATTTTTATCCCCCAAATATTGCTCATGAAGCAATGCCGCAGCACAAGAGTTAAGGGCTCTCAGAGAGCCATGGTGCACTTTAGCTAGTGGCAGATATGCAGTAGAATGGAGGCCTGTGCTGCTTTACCTGGGAAGCTTTTAGATTAGTGTGCTTCCAGCTGCATTTCTTTGAAAGTGATTTAGTTTCAGCCCATATCAGACTCCTTTCAGGGAGCTGTTCCTATTCAAAATAAAGTGCTTTAAAAAAAGTGCTGCAACAGGGTTTAAAGTAATCCAAAAAGTATTGGTTGTCTTAAAATTTCTGTTACAGCTAAAAGGGCCAGGATTCAGGACAGCAGGATAACAGAAATTATGCCTCCCTGTACATACTAAGCCTTTTTTGACCTAAGGCATTTACATAAAGAACAGGAGGCTTCACTACCTCTTCCAGGGCTTACAGTACGGGTGGTACTTTCTTACGTCCCATTAAGACTTGTTTCATTATAAGATATCCCTCAAAATTATGTGGAATTAACTGTCTCTGGGAACACTGTAGTTTCTCTTTGTTTTAAACACAATTCTGAAAACACTGTCCCTTTTATTACTCCAAAAATGACAGGTTTTTCAGACATAACTGTTGTTTAAGTAATGATTATTATTTTTAGTACCAAATGAAAAATACAGACATAGCTTTCAAAAATCCAAAGTGTTCATGAGCAGTACATATCCTGTGAATGACAGTCAGACATGTTCTTAGAGAATTATTTCTTTAAATGACAAGACTACCAAGGGGCCAACTGAGAACAATTAAGAAAAATGTCATTGTTCTGGGCACAGAGACTAGCAGAGGAGACATGTAGACTGCAGAGCCTGGGAGCCGTTCCAAGTCCCCCACCCTGGGAGCAAGCTCTGGCTGAGTCCTTGATCCCAATGGACCTCAGCCCAGGCACCTGCTCCAGGTAAACCTAGGACTGCTCTAAGAAACATCAGGTGTAGGTGTTGTGGGGACATGCAGAGTGCCATGACATGCCCTTCCTGGTAAGTATGGGCATAGCAAGAGATTTATTATCTGAAAGAGAGCTGTGATCTAAGTAAAAAATTTGGACAATGGGCTGCAGAGAAGTGATGGACTTCAGCAAAGTACCTGGACTTCAGCAAAGCCTTTGACACTGTCTCCCACAGCATTCTCCTGAAAAAGCTGGCAGCCCACGGCTTGGACAGGGGTACCGTGTGCTGAGTCAGGAACTGGTTGGAGGGCCGGGCCCAGAGAGTGGTGGTGAACGGTGCTGCCAGTTGGCAGCCGGTCACTAGTGGTGTTCCCCAGGGATCAGTGTTGGGCCTAGTTCTGTTTAATATCTTTATTGATGATTTAGATGAGGGGATTGGGTCCATCATCAGCAAATTTGCAGATGACACTAAGCTAGGGGAGAGTGTCGATCAGCTGGAAGGCAGGAGGGCTCTGCAGAGGGACCTGGATAGTTGGGAAAGTTGGGCTGATTCCAACAGGATGAGGTTCAACAAGGCCAAGTGCCAGGTCCAGCGCTTTGGCCACAACAACCCCCTGCAGCGCTACAGGCTGGGCACAGAGTGGCTGGAGAGCAGCCAGACAGAAAGGGACCTGGGGGTTTGGATTGACAAGAAGCTGAACATGAGCCAGCAGTGTGCCCAGGTGGCCAAGAAGGCCAGTGGCATCCTGGCCTGTATCAGGAACAGTGTGGCCAACAGGTCCAAGGAAATGATTCTTCCCCTCTACTCAGCACTGGTGAGGCCACACCTTGAGTACTGTGTCCAGTTCTGGTCCCCTCAGTTCAGAAAGGATATTGAGGTGCTGGAGCAGGTCCAGAGGAGAGCAACAAGGCTACACTTTCTTAAATTATTGGAGTGAGGTTTTGTTAGATGGTGTTTTATGAAGCTAGAAGACAAAAGAAGGGAAATGGCACAAGAGGAAGAAGCTTGGAACAGAAGTGGAATGAATCTAAAGCAAAAAGACTGTGCAGGAAAACACTACAGAAGGCTCCTGCACATCTTGACCACCAAAGTACAGTATGTCAGAATTCTTAGGGTGTGGTTAAAGAGATCTAATAGCAGTTCAGAAGCTGTGAGAAGATTGGACAGGACCAGGGTCTGATATTAAAATTGTCTACTTCGTCCTAATACCTTTTATAAAAATCCAGAATAATATCTTGAAAATGCAAATATTTTTGTTCCATAGCTTTTGTAGTAACCACCCTGTTGGAAAAGATCACCATCAGATTGTGAGGGAAACTGGCAGATCAGCTGGAATTTGCATGGCTAAATGCCAAAAACACTACCACTTTATGGAAGAATTTCACCTACTCTTATTCAAGTTGCATACAGAAGGAATATAGAAGGCCAAGAAACATTTTTAGGAGCCTGCAGGCACTACTTGCTTTTCTAAATCCTAGCCTAGAAAACAAATCCATTCCTAAAAACTAGAAGAAGAAGACAGGTGTTTACCACAATATCAGATCTCCTGAAACAGATCCACAAGATCCTAAGTCCTGGCAAAGGAAAAGCAGAATGGAGGACACTGACATGGGTCTTCAATTGAGGTATTTTTCATTTTGCTTGGAAACATTTTTTTGCTCCTGATTGCTCACTTCCTTTGCCAGTTGCTTCAGTATGAACAACTGCACAACTGGGTGTATCCCACTAATCAGGACAGTAATATTTCACATGTAAGCAGCATACAAGCAGATAGCTGAGAATTGTATCTCTTTATTATTGCATCCATGGCATAATGCTGGACCTTGTCTACACATGGTTGGATTGTTGGGTTGCCCCCCCATACGGTACCACTACCAACTTTAAAAGAAGCTACAGTTTCCGCTGATACAGCTCTTTCTTGTTCTGTGTCGCATTGTCTCTCTTCACTAGTCCAGCTGCAAATGAACTCACAGACATGGCATTAACAGTTTTAGCATTTAGGTACACTCAACAACTGGTATTAAACCTCATTCTGAATCTAGAGCTTTCAATCTCACTCTACTTTAAAATCAGTTTGGAACTACATGTTTTACGTGCCTTCATCCATTTTTTCAAGTTGAGTACAAGGAAAAGATATGTGAACGCTTCACCTGGCAACCAGCTTGCAGCTCCAGCACAAGGGTCCCCTCTGACTTCAATAGGCTTCAAGGAAAATGCTACACAGCTTTGCTGCACCAATGCTGTGGAGTGGTGAGAGGCAGCAGTGAAGAGGTTAAAGATACACTAACAAGGTCCAGGTTTCTGTTTTATACCTAAATTTGAAAGCAAGGTGGCTTAGAAGAAGCATGAGGGAGAAGGGATGGGTTTGGAAGGTGAAAGGGAAAATCATTTGCTTTGAGTCTATAGCAAACATTTAGAAATAATTTCTTTTACACTCCAAATGGCTATTATATCAGCTGGTTTAGAGTATCCCCACAAGTATGTTCTTCCCCCAAGACAGACATTTCCTGAGGCAGGGGGAGTGCAGAAGGGAGGGAAGAAGGAGGGAGAATGGGGATATTCTATGTATTGTGGTATGTCTGGAATCCTCTTATCTGTAGTAAGACTGAGAACACCTGGACAACACTTGTCTTCCTCCCCCACCCACCTGTGCAAATTGCTAAGCACACTGAAGCTCAAAGCGCTACACCATATGCCAGTCACACCACAGAGATCCATTGTGACTTCTCCATACATCAAAGAAAAGCCATTGCACATCTTCTGACAAGTACTGAGGGAGGCAGTTGTGAAGGGGTTAAAAGATCAAGTTCTGCTATAAAGATAACAGGAACTGGAGAACATGCAGCAGATGTTCCATGTGGAGACACTTAAGTTTACAGTCCCACCTGTGTCCGTTTAATACCTTTAAAAGCAATCTCCTGTTCATTTGTGAGGAAGAAGAGAAAATCAATGTTCCCATCTGAACATCTTCTAACAACATCCACATCCCACACGAGATAAGGGAGGAGGGGCTGGGATGAGCAGACAACACAAGAGGGCTGAAGTTGAGATTTAAGGACATGAATATACAGAGATTTATGCAAACACATTTCCCCATGTGGAAAGTCAGACATTCTTTTATGTGTAAGGCAACTGGTGCTCTGTGCTGGGAAACAGCAGCCCAACCTTAATGCTAGCATTTAGAATGTATTAAGAGCAGCACGAACAGTAACTAGTCATGTCTGGGAGTTTTACATCCTTCTTTTTGTTTCCTTCCTTCCTGCTCTCATTCCTACATCCCTTCCAAACAAACCATCTTCCATTACATGTGTTGAATGACTTCAAACAAAATAATTATGCTACAATTTTATGGAAATATGCAATCAGAGAAAAAAGGCTGAGGCTGAGTATGGTCCATCACACTACCAGACACCAGAGGGTCCACGTAGGACAGGCTTGAGGAAGTTTCAGTCAGAAAAGAGTAAGCAAAGACTGAACTTTCTTATACAGCAAAGTGTATAAGGGCACAAATATCACTGGGCACAAATTTACCAGGAAACAGACTTTAGTGTCTGTAGCATTTTTCTTCCATATACATGTCTATGGTTTAAATAGATCTGAGGCTAGTAGAGAAAAAAATCTGGTTACATGGAGCTGTTTGTTTTTGTTCATCCTGCACTATGGAGATGAAAACATCGCCTGTAGGCCATATCCAGGAACACCGGATATAAAATCCTGCTTCCTTTTTCTAGACTTGCTGGTTACAAAGAAAAGCTTCCAAGCATGACTCCACATAGCTGATAGATATATACCCATGATCAGCAGCAGCCTGAAATGCTCCCAGGCTGATGAATCTCCCTGAACGCATTTCTGCATCACTGCTGATTGCTTTCAGCAAGCAGCATGGAAGAGGCAGAAGTGCATCTCTTAAAGAACTGAAATTAAGAGCTGATGGAAAGAGAGAAATGTGGAACTTGACAGTTGTGATCTTAAATGGGAGCAAATTGTTCACTTGAGTGATGCTGATCCCTCTGTGAACTTCCACTGACATCACTGGGATACTGTTGTGTTGGAAAGTATGCAATTTGTATATTTATACTATGACCCACGAACCATAATTTAACATGGAATTCAACCCTCTGTGCTTAAATGACTTTGACACCCCAAGGCTACAGCAATTCAGAGAACAAAACAACTACTGTCTCCTCAGGCAGGCACAGTTCTTGAAAATATAATGTTACACAGAAAACAAAGGTAGAATAGTTTCACAACTATGTACAACACACCTTAGTGCCTTGTCTTATGCCAGATGTCTCCTCACTTCTGGCTATCTGCCATTTGCACCAGTCTCCCATTTCAGGTCTTGGCAGAACCCAAGTCACTCCTCCTCATGACCCATCTTAAGGAGGAGTTAAGACCAAGCTGTAGTGGAGGGTACCTGCTTGCAAAGGAAACTGCCTCTCTAACCAGCACTCCATAAGTGTTTGTCCTATATCTAGCTTTGCTAAGTGCGTGACAGTGGATCGTGTGCTTATCATGTTGCACTTACCTTACCTATCTTCTGTTTTTCCCCTCACACAACCATGACCTAAAGAGAACATTCATGTTTGAAAACTGTGATTTCATCATCACAGGAAAGTGTTAGTATATCAGCTGTTGCTCAGGAGCTGAGGTTGCAGTAGCAGAGAGTTGCTAGCAAACAAGAATACTTCTAGCTTTACCTGCACAACTAGGTGCACATACACAGGACTACATAGGTACAAGCTACCTTATTTTCAAGCATCACTCTAGTTAACAAAAGCTTGGTACAGTAGCTGCAATACATTATTAATACAGTTTCTTCACAGTTCATATCATAGAGAGACTGGCTGCTACCCTCTCCCCCCAAATGAGGCACATTTTCTGTAATACTTGAGGGTCTTGAAAGGAAATACTTGAAAGGAAACAGTTCACAGTGACGTATTTGCAGAGAGTTCAAAGCTCCCCAGCAGAGAACACCATCTAATTCAACACTAACAACTGCAGCTCTGATTGTGAGAGCAGGCAACAATCTTGCCATACAGCTGCTACATGCATAAGGATTCAAGAGGTAGAGCCCCATGGGTTGGCTTTCACATTCAGAAACCTGGTGAAGCCAGGAAAACTCAGTCATTTCCAATTCCAGATGAGCTGCCTCAAAAGCTCACAACATACTCCTTAAAAATATTGCTGGGAAATACTAGGAAATTCCATTTCTTTTTAGAAGGCACTATTCACACTAAACTGCTGCTGCACCTGGCCACACGGTGAAGTCCTACAAAAGATGAAGAGGTGGGTTCATTTTTTTCTCCATTACTTTGCTCCATGCTAGCTTACCCTCTGCTATCGGCTTGCTGGATGGGATGAGACCTTCCAGACACCCTGCAGGCAGTTCTGGGGCTGTACTGATTGCTTGTTTGCATACAGGAGATTTCTGCAACTCCATGAGAGCACACTGGCTTTCCTAGCAGTCTGACCAAGCCTCCTGTTCCCCCCACTCCCACCTTCAGATTCAGTAATTTCAGTCTCTTATTGTTTTTATTATATAGTTATAACTCCCCTTTGTTTATTTTGCCTGTAACCCTGTCTCTCTCACCTACCAGGCCCAATGGCTTAAACTAAGGAGTGTTGTCAATGGTCCGAGCCTCTATTTTGGAGGAAAGCCTTTTGCACTGCACTGTCCCTGGAGCGGGGTGGAGGTGTGGGCTACAGCCACTTTCTCCCTCCACTCCCCCGCACCCTCAGAGCTTGTGGGCCCCATCACAGGACCCCGACTGTGGTACCCATTACTGGCCCTACCCATGTTTCCAACCTTGTCAGAAAGGATTTTGGTAATACAGAGTGCTAGCAGACTCTTTATTTATTAACCCTTTAGGGTTGAGAGACAGACCTCTTGGGGGCCAGGGTGAGAGCTGAAGTGGTACTCCAGAAGCTCCTTGCAAGTGGGATGGGGCTCCCTGCTTGCACCCACCTGCTTGGTGGCTCTGGTACCCTGTGAACCACACCATGCACCTTTGGGCAGGGAAAAGATCAGTGGTCGGCTGATGAGCTTAATGGCCCTGAGGGAGTCAAGGCACCTGACAGGACTGCCATGAATAACATATTTTCCCACTAATAGATGTCTGAAAATAGTGGATACCTCCT
This sequence comes from Manacus candei, assembly GCF_025592945.1. Lineage (NCBI taxonomy): Eukaryota > Metazoa > Chordata > Aves > Passeriformes > Pipridae > Manacus > Manacus candei. The sequence goes on from NW_026138062.1 coordinate 11,288,588, forward strand.
CAAGCCCTCTCTACACACTTTTTCATCTCTTTTGACTCTGATGTAATGGCAAATAGATCTCTATCAGAGTAGGCAAAGAATATTCCTCCTGCTTGGTTCCTCCCACAGTATTTTTTTCTGCTGAAAATAGCCCTATGAGCACCAGGATCTAATTCACAGAGTCCTTTGGTGCTTTGTCTTTAAAGACCATTCCCCTCCCCCTACTCCTTTTTCTTTTTCACTGACTTGTTCCTTCCTGGCATGCAGGTTACCATAGAAAACTTTCTTAACTTGCTCTGTATCTGATACTTATTTATGTTTTCTTTTCAATTACTGTTAGCCAAGAAATAATTCTCTGCCTTATCTACAGCTGAAACCAGAAAAAACAGAGAGCAGAGGCCACGGTCTCAGGGCTGTGAAGGGTTTTCTATTTCTTTTTCTTCGCTGTGGATATTATTTTTCCCTATTTTAAGATGGATAAAGATTACTGCCACACTGAATTAAAACCTTTGCGATAGTGTAAAATGTTTGGGTTTTTAAAAGCAGAGAAAACTTATTAAATGTTTTAAGAAGTGTTTTTCCCACTGACCACAAATGGAAACTCTTTGAATTTTGAATTCTCTTGGTAAAAAGTTCGGCTTTTGATGCTGGTCAGAAGGGGTCCTTTGATGCCTCTTGTTTGTTGTTGAAAGGAAGAAAACTGGAAGGAAGCAGAATTTCTCAATATATTCCTGTTTATGTTTCTGTTTTCTTTTGGGACAATGTTTGAACAATTTGAAGTAGACTAAATCATTACCTTAAAGCAGAGTATCAGCTGGGAGAGCAAAAGGACAATATACGGAATGAGTCCAGTTCTAGACAGTTTTGCTGTCTAGACTTGCACTGAAGAGAGGAAGATTTATGGGTGGTGGAGAATGTAATGGTTAACTTTGCTGAGTGCAAGGCAGTCTTGGTGGTAGTATGGATGCCTACGCAACAGTGGTGGCATACTTGCATGTAGCATCTAGTACATTAATTACAGTTTTGCTGGGATTGGGAATGCCAGAATCCTGCAACATAGACAGAACTTCTCTGACTCTCTAAGGTTAAAATAAATAGTGATTGCCTCTGGCAGTATGGCATTTACGAAATCAAATGCATGTGTTCTATATATGTAGTGTTACACATGTACCACTGTTCTATAAAAGTGCATCTGTGCCTTATCTTGGATCAGATGTCATCATCATCTTTGTATGGCATTTACTGGCAGGATACCATTAGAAATTAAGAAAACATACACTTATTACTGCCCGGCATTTATCTGCATATCTATAATAAAACCCAGATTTGTAACTTCTAAATTCCCTTAAATAGTATGATATGAACTTACATGTGGCCAAGTTTCTGGTTACCAACCTGACCAGGGATTGTTGTTGTTGTTGTTGTCTGCTCTTTTACAGCCGACCTTACCTGGCATACCATATGCCAGTGAATCATCAATTTACATTCTAGAATACAGAAGTCTGAAGTAGTAATGAGACTCTCCATTGCCTCGCAACTTTTATTACTGTAGATCCAGAGTCTGATTCTCCCTGCAGGTTAGCAGTGAGCTGGAGTGAGCCATTAATTTCAACAAAGCTGAAGATTTCCACTTGTAAAGGAGAAAAGACTGATGCTGTCAGTGGTAATGATAGAGACTGAAGAAAGATAGATCTTTGTTCTCAGATTGGTTCCAGAAAATTGCAGCTCTAAATGTATACTCTAGACCTGAGATTGCAGTACTTTATGGTTGTGTAAAGTAGCTTAAATATTTAAAACAGCCTCTGCCATGCCAAACAAGATGCATAAAAGACCCTGTCTTGTTTCAGATGACTGGGATGTCTTTCCCCTTGGAGCTGTCTCTCTATTTGTTTGAAATAAAAAAACCTTGAAACAGCTAATCAGAAGAGAGAGTAGCCCAACAGGGAGACCTCTTCTTCCAGTTTAGATAAACTTGCAAAATGGGCTCTGATGAGATGAGGTACTAATTCTTCTTACTCTACTTGCAAAGTACTTATTGTTTCCTCCTTTCTGTAAGCTGGGGCAACTGGAAGATACAGAGGAGAGTTGACTGAGACACTAAGGGGGAGACCAATATCACTCACATCAGAGGTTTTGAGATCTATATCTATCAATTCTACCTACAGTTAACCTTTGTTGGCTGTAGAGTATTACATGCAGTAGAGGCATCAGATTTTCACCAGTTATTAGAGAAACTAGGACTAAATCTGATTTACAAAGCCAACAAGAATATCAGGACCAACCTGGAAATGGAATTTCCTAGCAGAATGTATTCCCTCATATTTGACAGAAAATTTTGTCATAAAGGAGCAATGACTATTTTCCTTTATTTTTATTATGATTCCACTTCATGAGAATCTGTACTTGAGATTGCTATCTTTAATATGTTACTGAGGCCTTTCTTGGAATCAGGCACTTCAATGCAAAGGTATTTAACTTGAGTGATCCCACTTGTTAACGAGAATCTTAGTATGCAACTACAAGGCACAGCAGGTGCTGATCTTGTACAGGCTGCTCTTGTACACAAAGCAAAGCAGTTGTGTTGGTTTTACACAGGCTCTGTAATGATGAGTCTGTTGAGAAGTGGGATGTATCACTGAGGCTGCACAGTGACACTGGTAGGACTGTACTGTAGGACTGTGCTGTTCTCAGAATTTAAGCCAGTATCACTCCAAAACCCTGCACTGTACAACATGTACACAATGGTCCACTGTGGGTTTTAGCGTTTGTAGCATTATTTGGCTGAAATATGTTGTCAAATTAGAAAGCCAAAATTTAAGGGCTGGAGTGGATGACTACAAAGTGATTTGAATGGATCTTCAATCTGAGACCATGTCATGCTGAGTGAAAAGCCTTTCAGTGAAAAGCCTTTCGACAACTCTTCTTTCTACCTCTCTCCTCCAACCAAATAATACCATCACATTGGGACATTCTTCAGCAAGATACAAGGTCTAACTGCCTTTAGTAGAGAAATGTATTAAACCAAGATCATTCACTCAGACTCTAAATAAAAAGAGGTGTCAAGTATTTTCCCACAAGAACTCTTTCCAGATCCAGGATGCCAAGCGGATAGAGCTACTTCAGTGTCACTCTAACTCAGAAGTGAAGATGTATCCCTGAGCTCTGTATTTTGTGTAACCTAGCTGTAGATGGATGCACACTCAGTATGCTGACTGCGGTGGACCCCATACAGAAGTGCCCAGCAACCCTCAGCACTGCAGAGCAAGCTGACACTATTGACTCTCTACTGCCTGCACAAGTGCTTTGTTTATGCTCTCTTTTGAAAACCCTCTTAAACAGATTGCTGAATATGCACTATGAATGAGGCCAAAAGACAAAGTGCAATATGTTATCTCATAAATGGTATTGGATGTGTGGTTAAAATATGTGCTCATCATCTAAAGTGTGTAAGGGACAATACAGAACAAAATTGTGTCTTACAGAAAAGCAGTCAGATCTGTTCTCTCTGAGTAATAATGGGTTTTGGTTTTGGTTTTTAATAGCTCAATTTGTATTGATGGACATAGTAAAAACACAGAAAATGAAGGTATTTTCCCAGGTTTGATAGCAACATGTTTCTATGATAGATGAACATTACAAGTACACATGAAGGACATCCAGAAGTAATAATTAAGGACAAAAGATTAAAATGAGATCTCAGATTCTCTAAGCAGTGGAAATGAAGGAAACACAGAACATAATGACCAACACAGCTCAGATATTCACATCCAGGAGTACTTTGCATCTCCAGTAGCTGTATAAAAACCCTTAAGCAATGGTACAGTATTTAAGTACTTTAATGTCTGATTGGTGTCTGTGGAATAGGTCTTTGTCTTATAGGTACTGAGTGTGTAGAGAAATGTAGCTGCTTTTCAAGTGTAGCAAAGTTTAGTTTTGAACTGAGTAGCTAGATCTTCACATTTATAGATGCAGGCAGTAAAAATGCCATTTTCTTGGAGTCATATGGAATTCTGCACAGCAGCCCCTGTCTGATAGTAATCAGAATATCATGAGCTTACATTTATTTGAAACTAGGCCTTTTGGCTACCTTAACCTATCTTGATTTACTTTCCATCCTTTTATATCCCTCAAAACATCGTATTAATAGCTGATGAATCCAAATACTGGCTTTTTTTCTCCTTGTTCTTTGTCTGGTGATAACAACCTGTAGCCATTGAGTGACCAATAGATTTGTCAATAAAAGAAGCTTCTTCCTCATTTTTTTATAGAAGATATTTCAGCATTAGTGTCATGTTGACATGACACTGGATTGTATTACTCTTGTAGGGCCACTTTTTTCAACCTGAAGTAAGAATTTGATATTAAATTGTCTGTAGTGGAGCAAATAAGTCCACCATGAAGCCTGTTCCATCGTAAAATGTTTGGCAGCCCAGGGGGAAGATCCAGCTATTGGCTAAACCCTTCCTTTGCAAGCTATCAGGAAGCAGACTTAACCAGGGACAGTTACCTGTGATGACAGTTCTCTTCCACAGTCATTTGCATGGTTCCAGAATCTTAGTTTTGTTCCACCTTGGCACAAAGAAGAAAATATTTTGAACTTCAAATGTTAATCAGACTCTGACCAAACTCAGAGTAATGTTCTCCATCTCATCTACTCCAAATCCAGAAAACAAAGAACTGTAATGGGCATCTTTCACATCTCAGGTTAGTACCATTACTAACTAGCTACAGAGTCTGTCCCTGTTTTCCTCCCCTGCTTTTTCCACCCTGGAGTCACCCTTCCAGATGAAACTCAACTCTTCTGTAACACATCCTAGTGTATCTTCAAGGCCAAATGTTCTGGGCAAGTTTAATAAAAAAGATGTGATATGTATAAATTGAACAGTTTTACCATCAAAAAACCTCCTTTCTGAAATTAATATTGTAATTCAGTTTTTAAAAAAAACAACACATAGTGCCAACATAGTAGAGGTAAACTTTGGACCTCCCAGAATGCTGCCAACCCATTTAATATGAAATCAATTGAGTTTATGTCAGTTGACATCTTAGATCTAGAAAACACCAGCAAATAAGTACTTTTTATCACAATGAAATTGCCTTGTTGGTTTTGTTTATTTTTCGGGTGTGGGAAACAAGATCATTACTGAGTTTGATTTTCTTAAGAAGAACTAAGTTAAAAATGCAGAACTTGGGAATACGCATTTAAACTGATGATGGAAGACATTTTGCATATCTTGTCATAAGACATTTTGCATATCTGTTCGCTGATATCATGTATGTTTTACCTGTTCTTTTCACCTAGACACAATATGGTAATTGAAAAATTGAGTTAGCAGCTGAGGCAGCTTAAGAAACAAGCATCAAGGGCTGTTACTTTCTAATTAAATAAGCAATATAAAATATAATACATATTTAATATATTCTGGTAAATATTTAATATCTAATGGTTAAGATATGAGCTGTTAGTAGCTGATGGAATACTACTGAGATTTTTTTTCTTGTAAATACAGTAACAAAGATAGCTGCAATACTAGTGGGAGAATAAAAACTATCTTGGAAAAATACAAGGTAATACACTACATGAAATGAAAGCATTAGGTGGAACTTTTTTTTTCCTGAGTGTTTGTTTTTGGATTTTTTTATCCTTCATTTCTATTTTAGTTACAACAGAAAAGATGCAGTACGTGAGTTCAGTGAAAAACAAAAACGTGAAAATAAACAGAGGAATTTGCACACAAAGATGAATTGAGAGAGTAAAGATAAGTCTACCAGTCCAAAAGAAAAATCATTTTATCCACCATCAGGAAATTAAATGGTTTGGATATACTGAGAAACAGCTGATCAGACAGATATACCATTTACTCCAAATGTTGAAAAATAAAGTTTGCCAAAATGAAAACACAAGTGTATGAAATTGCATATTCAACTAAAGTGAAAGGCCCTAAAAAGCTAACATTATGAACATTGAGTTACAGCTCATATTTAACATTATTATCCACTTTATTAATTAAAGCAGTTATTTCAGTCTGAAATAGATTAGAGCAAAATACTTTTTGTACAGATGTATTTTTGTTTTGCTTTTTTCTTCAGTCCTTTTCCTTATTGAGGTAAGAACAATACTATAAAATGCCTTTAGAAGAGGCTTTACCATATATGCTGTTCGTATGGAAATTCAGAGTATGAAAAAAGAGATGGCAAGGACAATAGGTGCAATCACATGATCACTGGATAATTCAGGTGAGAAGGGACTCAGAAGGCCCCTAGTCCAACCTCTTGCTCAAAATCAGAGGTCAGATCAGGAAGTTCTGTGTTTTTTTCAGTTGGACCTTGAAAATCTCAAAGAACAGAGAAGTACATATTCTCTGGGTAACATACTCTGCCTTGTTGGCCAGTTATTTCAGCATGCCTAGGTCCCTCTGAAAGGCAGCCTTGCCCATCAGCTCGTTGACTGGTCCCTCCAGTTTGGTACCATCTGCAAGCTTGATGAAGGCATAACCTGTTCCTTCCTTCATACCACCGATAGTGACATTAAAAAGGATAGGTTCTAGCACACAGACCTCCAGGTTGAGTATGACCCATTAATCTCTACTCTTGGAGCATGATGATCCAGTGCTGAAGAATAATGTCCCATTTTGGTATATTCTGACCTGGGTGGGAACAGCATCCTGAAAATGAGACGACTTCCTTAAAAAAATAATTCTAGTTATAATCCGAATAAGTAGAATGGGGAAAACATGCTTGGTTTATTCTCATCCTGGAAACATTTTAAAAGGAAGTCTTTCAAACAGTGTTCTCACTAGCAGGATGTATCTCTGTCCAGCATATACAGAGATGGTCTATGTTATAAATGATTTTACAGAACAGTGTTATTGAGTGGGCTGAGAAAATTGATCTGGCTTTCTGGTAACAAGAATCTTCCAGCAAAAGTATAAAAATGGCTAAAATTGTCAGCATCAAACCATATAAAATGTCCCCATCAAGTTCTTGTAGAATAGATCCTACCACTATTTGCCCAAGGAAAATAAATGATTCTAACATGTAATGTAATTATTTTATACCAAATTAACTACCACTATTTTTGCTAACATGGAGAAGTTCCATAGCATTTAAGACCACAGATTTTATTTTCATTTTTTTTTGGCTAAGTTCAGTCAATTTCTTTGCAAAGTATTTTTATTTTGCAAGCAACTGCAAGAAGAATAAATTTTGTGAAAGAATATAATTATAGAAAAATAAATTGATATCAGCTATTATTTATCAAAAATCACAGTTTTTCCCTTCTTTGTAATTTTTCTCAAAATTCTCTGCTTTCAGTTCGCAATGACCTTGATACACAGAACGATTACTTTTTCTTACTGATTTCCATAAGACAAAAAAGATGTAGTAGGATGTTGAAAAGATGAGCAGAATGCATAAAAGACTTCTCAGAACAGTGAATTTCCTAAGTGAAAAAACTTCAATTTTCTTCACTTTTTTCCTAAGTGCAAAAAGCATATTTTCTTTGATTGGATCCTTATGTATGTAGTCCTGTAAATAAATAAAGATGATGCATGGTTTGCTGTGAGAATGACAAAAGATAACTGCTGTATAGATTGCCTTTTATACTCTCTTTACCTGGAAATATCAACATGACTTTTTAAGTACAGAGAGTTGTTATATTGCATTAAATTGATACTGATCCAAAAAAAAAAAAAAAAGCAGTCTTCAGAATCTGCCAGCTGTATGGACTATATCTCTATTGATTATAATGATTGTTTAAACAACTTCAGCTGTCCAAATTCAAATATGTATCACTATTTCCAAAAGTGAAGTGGATCCAAAACATTGACACAAGGCTGGGAAATGCCTAATGTTGCAAAAAAAATCTTTTCCCGTGAAATTTTTAGTTAACTGATTGGAGTGTCTTGGAGTCACTCATATCAACAGTGAAGAAGCATGTATTTTCAGTGAAGTGACGATAAAGAAAAGAAACTCAACAAAATAAATTACAGGTTTAGAAAGAAAAATTAAAGGTTTCTACCCTTATCTTTAACTTTCTATTATGTAGGTAGCTTACAGAATGAGATTAGGAGAGGTTTCTGTTTATCAAAAAACAGTTTTGAAAAACATTTTCATAGTCAAAACATAAATAAATATTTTCATAATTAAAACAAATCTATAAGTATTTGTAAAAGCAGTACATTTTGCTTACACAAATGACTATCTTACAAATAGAATATTGGATAATGTTAAAAGTGCTATATAAATCCACTCTGCAGTGGTAACGAAGGGATTACTTCATACAGCCAGTATAAATATCAGATGAAATAAAACAGTTCCTCTGCAATGAACAGTCAGATAAAATGTCATCACCTAATATTTTGTTAAACTTTAATATATTTTTGATGAGAAAGAATGTCTGTGTCAGTCTTTTGGTCTTTCTTAAGGCATTTCTTAGATTCTCAGTCTCTTTCCATTTATTTAAGACATTTTGGCGTGTTACTAAGTGTGTCTTGCAGAAGGAAATAAATATCCAGTTTGAAATAACAGAAAGAGTTTTCAGAATATGAGGATGGCTTTCACAGTATTTGAAAATTTTGTTGCACAGTGGAGGAAGTATTTGATGTATGGCTGGCTGGATTATTTCAGCCTTAAGTATCTTTCAGTTTTTTCAAACCATTTTTTGATTTCTTCTTGTCTTTTTCTGATTTCATGCCATGGATGTTTTTGCTTCATTTTCCTAGTCACTGAATCAATGTTTTAAAACTATTTTGCTTTGTATGGGAGTACGATATATATACTAATGATCTTCTGCTTTTTAGTATGCAATGATTTTGGAAGACCAGTGGCATAGTAAATGTCAACTAGACAGATTTTTTTCTATCTCTGATGGCTGTCCCTGTAATTCTGCTAAAGCACAGAAAGAGTGAAAGTTTAATCTGGCCAAAATTGGAAAAGATTGCTTATGCCACTGTAGCAAGTTTATTTTCCCTCCCACCATTCAAAAGAAAAAGACTTGCATTTGCTGACATTGCATTAAGACAGGGGAGAAAAAAAATATCTGAAAAAAAAATAATGGGAAACAAAAAGGGAAAGAGGAGAAGGAGACATCAAGAAAAATGAAAGCTATGTTATTTACTTTCAACAATATTTTAAAACACGTGAAGAAAATCCTGTCTAGCAGCTTATAACTAATGTGCAACAGTTGAACCATATTCATCTGCTCTTGAGACCTGACTAAATCGGGAAGACTGTTACCACTCCTCACATGAGGATGCTCATAAACAAACCAGGACACGCCAGGGAGAGACGATGTAACTTTGATTCCCCATAATTTCAGTGAGCACCATGGCACTGGAGCTCATTTTCTCCAGCCCAGCTTTCAGTGCCTGATGGCATGGGGTCATCCATGGCTCCCTTCGTAATGACTGGAGAAAGACTGTGACCTCTAGAGAGTAATTGAGGTCTCCATAGCAAGATTTTTGTCTCTCTCTCACTATTCTCTCTCTCTCTCTAATCCACTATTGATTATGGATGTTATCTGACACAACTGTATTCCTAATTGAGGCTCCTCATAGTTTCTACATATGTAATAAAACAGAAGTGAAGCCTGTACAATCAGTGTTGAAGAAAGGGCACTACCATAGACTGGAAATTAAAATTAACATCATATGAAAGAAAGAAACAGAGAAAGATGGAAAGAAAGGTGAGTAAAAATTAAAATATCTTTGATCTTTAAGAAAGGTGAATGTAGAGATGTAGACAATTGTTTTGTCTTTTGCTACCCACCAGCAAGTGGTCTACAGGAAAGAAAACATTATTGAAGTCAGAAAGCAAGTGGGGCTGAGCACTTCATTGCTCTTCATGCCTGAAATGCCTGTGTCACGGAGGTCACAGTCTTTCACTTAGTACTAGTCAAATGTAGAGAACATACAAGTGAGAAGACAGTAATTTTGATTTTTTTTTTTCCAAATTATATATCTTCACTTATACCAAAGATGATATTGCACTTAAGGACACAGCAATAAAAAATTCATCTATAAGTCCTCCCTAGAAAACCATGCATACTCACTTTACTTCCTGGCTGAATTCTCCTGGAGGTTTTCAGAAATTCCTCTCAATTGCTGGCTGTGTATTTTCTGTCCAGATCAGAAGATTATTTCATGTTTTTCTTCTCTCTTTACTCAATGATTGTGTTTCCCCTTTCTCCTATTTAAGTCCTGATGAAGGGGAAAGGGAAGGGGAGTGAGACTGGTAAAAGAAAGGGAAGGGGACCTATGTTAGAGCCATGCAGGGTAATGACTGGTTTCTGTCATGTCAGGAGGAGTGCAGTATCTAGTTTTGTAAAACTTCCTCACCATTACCACAACTGTGCCCTGCCCTATAGAAAGCTCTTTTCAGTGTTGGTTAATAAATAAGGTGAATATATCAATGGGGATATTTAGTACTGTTTTCCTCTGGTTTGATAAATGGCTCTGTCATAAACACTGTCTATTATAAAAGAAAAAAGAATCGTATTTTCATCTATCAGTGAAGACTTCTGTTAAGTAGAGGAGGTGAAACGACCAAACAAAATATATGAAATAAAATAATTATTTCTTAATGAAGGAATTTCATTCTAAGTAGGAATGTTGATTGTCACAGCTGAAACAGGACTGGTAATCATTCTGCTAGGATCTGATATGACGTCTTCCTTTGTATGCTGACAGTCTGGATCAAAGCATGCACTTAGGGGCAGATTCCACAGAAGTAAAGAACTCAGCCTACAAAACAACACAGAACATCATAAAACATACTCAAAAGAATTTTAGCTCACAGTTTGTGGTTTGTTGTTTTTTTTTTTAATAAATAATTCACTATTTTCTTCTGCATTCAGCATCTACATTTATCAGTCCTACCCACGAGAACATAACCAGGGCCATGACTATACTTAGGGAGTCAGCATCAGTAGTTTCCCAGCTACATTGCACAGTAGGGAAAAAACGTAAGAGTAAGGTCAAAACTAAGAGAGGAATACTTTTGCTGTGCTTCTTTTACACCCTATCTTTTCAGAGGCAGTCACCATAGTTTTGGTATTTGCAGTCTAAATCAGCCCAAATCTGAGTAAGCTGTCTATCTATATTTTCGGGTTTCACATGTATTGTGGTTCAGGAATGGTATGCCCCAATTTAGTTCTCCCACTGAGACTCTCCAAACCATGTTGCTGCTCACTCACACCCTCCTTCCCATCCTTAGGGGTGGCCAGAGAGGAGAATTGGAAGCACAAAAGGTTGAGATAAGATCAATTTACTGGAAACACCAATGAGATAAGAAAACAAACAGTAACAGCAATAATATTAACAACAGAAGTATATGAAAGAGAAAGTGATTCACATGCAAAATGTTCACTGAGCCTGACCCCATGACACGGCAGCCAGCGGCACCCCACCCCAACCACTCCATCCACCACAGTTTCCAGACCTGAAGGAACCCCTTCTCCCCAGAAGATAGTCCCTTTCCTCTGCCCTCGGCAATGATATGAGGTGGTACAGAATAATCTCCAGGTCCTAGCCATGCTCCCCCCCAGCTACTGCAAAAAGTAACCCTGTCCTGGCTGGAACCAGAAAAGCAAGACAGGTCTTGTCTTTGTTTCTCGACATGAAATCCATACTAGGCAGTGTTTGCATCACAGATAATAGTGCTGTGTTTTGGCTTCTGGTTATATATGTGTATATTTATCCACCATCTCACGTGTCATAGCCACAGAAGCTATAAACTTTGTGCTGGTTTGTGAGACTCTCATGCATGCATCACACAGGAAAAAAAACCCCAAACTGATAACGCGATTAGTTGAGTTTTTTATTTATAGAAATCTTGATTTTATATCCTACAATGAGAAATTGCCCTTTGACAACACAGAGCAAGACTAAATCCCTGGCATATTCTTTTCTCTTAATAGGAAACTGATCTGTTCTATACAATATCTAGTTTATTTAGATATTATTTAGAGGTTATTTTTTTCTCATTATACAAACAGTAACAGATCTATATCCTTTGATATATTAAAAAGGCTGCATTTCCTCTCACTGAAGAACACTTGAAAGCTGAGATGACTCTCTTCAAACGCTTTACCATTATTCTACTAATACCCTATTAAAAATATTAACCCAAGCAACTAGACAGTCTGTTCATTTTGAAAAGGTTTGCCACTCCAGGACTGGTGTATCATGGGATATACTACTTACTTATCTACCAACTGAAGTTCAATGACTGAACAGTAAAGACACCAATATAGCAAGCACTGATATATTGAGTTCATAGAAATAGATTATTAATACATTACTCTTCTTTTTAAAAGTCATTTACCCTCTTTAGGACAATTTATGATTTTCATTTACTGGAAAGAATTTAGGCACCAATAGTTTAGGCAGTCATTCCTCTTGCGAAAGGCTTCTCACATTTACTTTTCAGAAAGTAAACTCATATTCACTTCTTCCTTTGTTTAAACAGAAACTTGGCAACACATCCAATTTCTGTAGGACAGATTAACTAACCTGCTTAGAGAAATGCCTTGCAAAATCAAAACAGACCTAAAAATATAAAGGGCAAAAATATCTCCTGGTAGAGAATTATATCTCTCTGCAGGAAAGACCCCCAGTTTTTTTTCTCAGTGTTGTCATGACATAAGATTTCTTAGCTCTAGAAACAATAGTTCAACAGCAAGGAATTTATTTCTCCCAGCAAGCAAGCAGAACTGACGTTTAGCAACCCAGAGGTTTCATTCAGGGGTTTTTGCATCCTTCTCCATAAACACTGTCACACTTCTGACACTATAAAATATTGTATGGGAATATAAAATACGCAGAAAGAAGAAAACACTTCAATGTGCAGAAGGAATTTTTCTAAGAGAAGTCATTATTCAATGTATGGAGAATGCTGATGTATGGGGAAGCACATTATTAATATTAAGAGAGCAAGAGTACTGGCTCTATTCTTCTCAACAACTGCAAAACTAGATTAGCTTTGAAAAGCTTTACATTTTCAAAAAACATGAGGATCTTTCAATTTTATTGAATGTACCCGTGTTCCTGTATGACAACATAGAATAAACATAACAAATTGAATTTTTAAATCACTGTTGATCTCCCGAACCTCCAGTTTTTCAAATGAAGTTATTATGTGAAACCTCAGTAATTATTACTTCTAGGGGTGGGCACTTCTGAATGAAATATCATTAAGTTATTTTATATTTTTACTGTATGGGAAAAGAAATACATAAAGTAACATTACTATACCAATAGTTATGAGGATTTTTGATGTGGAATAGGAAAATAATGTTGTGCTAAATTTCATGGTTGGGCTTTGTGAATGAAGATTTGGGAAGGGCTTTACCCACGTTTGTTGCAAGCGCGCTGGTGGCTAAAAAGGTCAATACGAGACAGGCACATCTGGTTGCGAAAAGCACAACAGAAAGACTCCTTAGGTGGTATATTCTGCAAGGCACGAATCTTTCTGTGTTGTCTTTTCTCCTCAAGAGTGATCCTGTGTGCGTTCTCAAAAGCATCTGCAGCGTTATAGATGGTGTGTCTCCAGACCTCCCGATTGGAGGCCAGAGTAGACCAGTTATGGTGATCAATATGGCCAAGGCTGAGATGTTGCTTCAGGGAGTCCTTGTATCTTTTCTTCGGGGCTCCTCTCTTGCGGCAGCCGGTGGCAAGTTCACCATAAAGCAAGATCTTAGGGAGGTGGTGGTCCTTCATCCTTGAGACGTGTCCTGCCCATCGCAGCTGTGTTCTCAGCAACATGGCCTCAATACTTCTGACTGCTGCTTGTTCTAGAACAGACGTGTTGGTCACATAATCTGACCAGTGGATGTTTAGAATTGTACGGAGACAGCGTTGATGGAAGCGTTCTAGGAGACGCAGGTGGTGGCGGTAGATGACCCATGATTCGGATCCATATAAAAGAGCAGACAGCACTATGGCTCTGTAAACACTGATCTTTGTACTTTTCTTCAGGTGTTAATTTCGCCAAACTCTTTTATGAAGCTTTCCAAAAGCTCTATATGCCTTTGCTAACCTGTTGTCTATCTCTCCATCAGTCTTACCATCCAAGGAGATGAGGCTACCAAGGTAGTTAAACTGCTGGACTGATTTGAGCTCTGATTCACCAATGGTGATGTGGATGATGTGCTAAATAATAGCTTTTATAAAACTGACTGGAAGAAACACAAACATTCAGACAAACCTGCAGTTCTAAGGAGAAGCAAATTTCACTGCTAAATACAGTTTCAACATGAATAATTAATTAATCTAATTATCTGAGAAACAACTCCACATATTTGGTACCCTTATTGCAAAGAAAAGATGATTTAAAGCCATGAAATGACACCTTTGAAGTGCTTAGTTGGAGGAGAGAAAACAATATGCATGATGAAACAAATATATCCATTTAATTTATGATTTTAATGTCTGGACTCCTCTTAGAAAATTATTTTATAGATGCGCACTGAAGTTCAGGACTGAGACATTAGTGGGGGAGTTTCATGGAAGATATTCTCCTTCTGGGAGAATGAATGGGGTCTGAATGTCCCCATTCTTTACCAAGTGCTTGAGTACAGTCATTCTGGTTCATGATGGTTGGTTTGTTTCATCTCTACAGTTCGTATGAGAGCATTTGTTACTATGGGAGAAATATATTACATTATGAGAAAGATTTGTAGGAGGTCCAAGAATTTTGATGGGTCTGATCTTGAAAGCCTTTACTGTGTGGATCACAGAGACACTAGCAAGTCTTTCACATGGCATGTACTGGTCCACGCTAAGTTTGTTGCTGATATTGTGACTTGCAGAGTTGGGGTCTGTTTGAAGACAAAGAAGAGGGATTTGAGAAAAAAGCTTTCAGCAGGATCCTATATCTAGGAATAGGACCTTATGTATATTGTAATTAGGGCTGTGAAAATAAGGGCATGTGTGATGATTATCCTGATAAGAAAGGAGGGGCACAGCAGAATCTCTAAAACCCCAAAAGACTAAGATGAAAACTGACAGATGCAGAAGACAGTGGGGATCTGTATGTGGGTTTTTTCTCTTAGCAGAATCATCTGCCTATATTGGGATATGTGTTAAATTCATTGTATTTTGAATAAATCTTGGGAAATTAGATCAAAGGATCAAGCTGCCTTTCTTTACAACTTTTGGTTTAAAACAGATTTCTGCAGTTGCAAAATTCTTCCCCACCCCCAGACTTCCCCTTTGGATTATTTGATGCATAGCTATAGTCACTCATTTTCATTTAAGACAGATTTTGCTGGATGTGCTCTGATTTAACAAAGAAATATTTCCATTCCTTTCATGAATCAGCAGCTGTTGCCATCCCTGACAGCTGGCTTAGTCAGGCTGAAGCACAAGCATGTGTTCACTGGATGATACTTCACTTATTAAATCACTTGACTAGTCATATTGATGAGTAATATCTCACATGCAATCCAGAAAAAAAAAAAATCAGCAAACAAACTGGCAGTGGCAGTGCAAGCCCTGAGTTGGATCCACCAAAGTCGATTATAAGAAATGTGAGATGCCAGTTCTGAGCATGACTGGGGAGCTGAGATAGGGAGCAAGAAGGGCATCAAAGCCAAGGATCTGTATATGAAATTGATTGCTACAAATTAAATGCACAAGTAATGCTTAACTTATATTGAAGCTTCAGTTTGTTTTCTGGGTTTTTTTCCTCCTTCTTCCCTCTCTTCCCCTTACTGAAAAATCTTTTATTATGAAATTTTCTATAGTTCTGCTTCAGCGGAAGGAAACATTCAGGGTTCACAAAAACAGATGCTGAGGCAGTTACAGAAAACGTGAGCAATATAGTTCTACAGAAACCTACTGGATAGGGTCCAGAGGAAAAATGACTCATTAGCTGGACAGAGGACACCACTTTATTTATACACAATGTCTTTGTTCCCTCTCCCACTATTCTTCTATGCAGCTGTCTGACAGTACACACGAGCCACCTGAAGAAATCACAAGCCCTCATTAGGTCCACATAGAATTAAAAAGCCCTACTTTAGCTTGAAAATCTTGGACAACATGTTAAGCGATCCCTAAATGTTTTTTCTTAGTCTGGCTTCATAAGGAATGCAAGACATGCTGCCCTCGATGTTTGTGATGGATATGCTTTTCATCTCTTCTGCCTGTCATTTTAGAAGTCATTGGCTGAAGTACATTATTCTCCTAAGTTTCATGAAGACATTAGATCCTACAGCACAGTCTTTATTAGATACAATTGAGTTAATTCATGGAAAACTGTATGATTACAGATGTGTGAAGACTCTCACCTTACTGTAGAAGTATCAAAGGATGAGACATAAATTCCAAAAAAAGGAAGCTTCCTCAGCTTTTTTTTTCATGAAAACTACATTTTTTAATCTGGAAGTTAGATGAAGTAGAAAACTCTGAACACAGTAAGCTGATTTAAGTGCTGAATACTAAAAAAAAAACCAGAAGTAATGGGATTTTCAAGAGTTCTAATCATTAAAAAATTCCTATCAGCTGCAGTAGGAGCAATTAAGTCAGTGTAAAATGACTCTGAATCCCTAACTCAGGCTGCTTTGTCCAGCTAAAGTTGTATATTGCAGGTCTTGGAAGTGAATGAAGAAAAGTTCTTTTCTGTAGGTATCTCCACCCACCTTAGTCATGCAGTATGAGTAAAGACACCTGTAGCAGAATGTAAATAAGGCCATCTGATAAGGGTACATGTGACAGGAATTTTTAAACACCTGAATGGTGGCCTCATAACGTCGCTCTGCATAGTTGAACTTCGGTGTTTATAGCCACAGTTTCACTGTGTTATAATACCTTCTGGATTGTGATAAGTAACACCCTTGTCAAAATATTTCTGACCAACATCTCCAGCTTGGCAGTTTGCAGTGGGTGAAATTCAACTGTCTTTCCTCAGGCAGAGGTCTTTCCACCTGGAGCAGCAGAAATTATACATAAATTATTAGTCTACATTTCAATGCATTTAGAGCAGATCTTGCATTTTCAGAGTTTATAGCTTTCAGATGAAACTAGTCACATGTTGCTGGGAAAGGGGCAAATAGTATGTACCTGTCAGACCAACCAGTACTGTAGGAAAATCACTCTGCCTCCCTCTAGGTTTATGAAGCACAGGCAGACAAAGCAAACTCTTCCTTATTTTTCCTGGGTAAGCATGTCCAGTCTTAGATTTAATCGAAGTGTTAATCCTAGGAGATTTACACAGTAAGATATTGTATTCGGCTTTGAACATGAAACCACTAAGTGCCACAAATACCCATTGCCAGTAATATGGTCCCCAGGGATCCTCAAAGAAGCACAGACTGCAGAATGAATGGGCTACTTGTTGCCCTCGGTCACACCTGTGCGAGCCCTGCTAATTCAGATAACAGCACCTTAAACCAGGGGCACCAGGAGTGAGAGTGGATGGAAAAGGTTAATGAGACTGATAACACTACAAATATTTAAAAGAAAGGTCTCTTGTTTAGAGTGCTCAAGAATCTGGAGCTCTTTCTGCCTCCTTTTGACAGATCCTGGCAGATGCTTGTCATAATAAAATTTGCTAAAAAAAAATCAATGGTCATTAATGGTAGCAGATAGAAATTATTATTTGTAAAAAGGATTTATATAAAATCACATAATTGTTAAGGTTGAAAAGATGTCTAAGATCACCATGTCCAACCATTAACCTAAGCACTGCCTTGTTCACCACTAAGCTGTTACCAAATGTCACAGCTACACATTTTCTGAACACATCCAGGGATGGTGATTCCACCACTTCCCTGGACAGCCTGTTCCAATGCCTGATCACCTTTTCAGTGAAGGAATTTTTCCTAATGTGCAAGACCCGCTTACCTATATAGTGTGAAAAAATAACCATGCACAATGCACTTAAGATGAAGGGAATGCATCTCTGGATAAAATGGAGACCAAGTCCTGCATCCCATTAAGAGTTTGCCCCATGGTGTTACATAGTGCCGGCTGTAAGTAATGTCCGCAGATCGTCTCTGCTGACTGCTCAGTGGTATGACTTTATCTGTTTACATGTGGATTGCTTTTTCTGAGGTGTGTTGGAGCTTCTTTCAGCCCCTGATCTGTGTATGAAATGGTTTCTACTGATTAACAGCATGGTGGAAGGAACGGTGCCCATCACCTGACATGGGGGGTGCTGGTGTCCATTAATTCTGCTTAAGGTATCCAGAAGACTTTTTTGCTGAGAACAATTTACCAGATAACTTTCCACTGTCATATTCCTCCTAATCTATTTTCCCTGAAAAGCTTAAGAAAGACTAGAAAGAATAGAAAGATTAAGAAAAATTAGAAAGACTCTTTCCTTGAAAGACTGAGAAAGACTACAAAATGCAGAGCCATGCCACGGCCATCATGGACAAAAACTTCCATGAGTAGGAAAACTCTCACATGCCTCAAAACATACTGTAACTGGAAGCAGGTGGTAAGAAGAGGTGGTTTTGATCACATTGTTGATCTCTTTCTTGTGGTCACTCGCTTCTCCTCTAGGAACAACATGGTTTCCTTTTCCAATTTTGAAAAACATTACCTGTTATTTATTACACAACAGTGTAGCATAGTTTATTCATATCCCCAAACTGCTTCCTAGTGAAGTATAGGTTACAGACACATATGTTTTTTTGAAACTTAATAGCCAAAACTATATCGCTTTGTATATTGGAATTGTGAATGCTACTCCAAACTACGAAAATTTGTAATTGCTTTAAAAAAAGCAATAGAATTTTAGTTTATTTATTAAACTGTTTTTCTTTTAGTTTCTTGATACTAATAGCACTCCAGCCCTTTAAAGAATTTTGCTGTTGTTGCTGATTTTTAATGTAAATTATCCAACATTCTGTCTGACTCTATATAGCTCCCTGTAACAATGTCTTTATTCATAACCGTAAATTTTCAAGAGTCACTAAGGCTATGTCTCTGCTAATCAATAATGTAGATTCAAGACCAAGATGGATGGGGCTTTGAGCAACCTGGTCTAGTCAAAAGCTCCATGCTCATGGCAGGGGGGATGGAACTAGATGATCTTTAAGGTCCCTTCCAACACAAATCACTCCACATTTCTATGAGATTTTGATCCCAGGTTGGAGCATTGATTTGTAATCAGCCATGCTGCTTACCGTGTTCATTGGGCAGTTTGGCTTCTGACAGCTAGCAGTGCAGCTGTACAGAGGCAAGCTGTGTTCCACTACTTGGCCCTGGGGTCAGATGCTGGTTCCCTGGCCTGTTTTATTTAGTTATATCGCTGCAGCCTAGAATTACATCCTTCATTTCTGTCTTTTGATTTGCATAGAATGTTTTTCATTTGTATATGAAAAACAGACTCTGAATAGGTGCTTTCTGATCATCTCAACCACTATGACTATTTCATTAAGCTAATAAAATTTTCCATTTCCATATCTATGTATTTTGAATACTTTGAATTCCTCAGAACATTAAGAAGAAACAAAGAGACAAAGAAAAATTCTTAAACTGAAACATTCAACTCCAGATTTCATTGTGTATAACACTTATAACCCGCTAGTCACTTTAGCATTGAATATGTACTCCATATTCATTTACATGCTGAAACACTACCAGAAGTCTACATTTCTGTAGAATGTTATTTCCACTGAAAGAAAATTCTCAAAGTAAAAATATTTTATAGAAGCAAACTTATCTAACTGAAATTTCAGTTGTATGTCAGATGTTATTTTGAATATTAGGAGTAATTATTTTGATTTTGCATTTCAGAATGCTATTTTCTCTATTATGCATACACATACATACATATGCAAAAGTGATAATAATAACAAAAAATGAAGCAAAACGTAATTCACTTAGAAACATTTGCTTCAAAGCTGCAAAGTAATTTGTTTTCATTCCAATACAAAGTCAAAATAATTTTGAATTGTGGTATTTTCTCATGGGATAAAAATGTACAGATTTGACCAGCCATTCTATGAATTTCAGAATTAGGGAGGAAAAAATTAAAATGGTCATTTTACAGGAAAACTGTATAATAAGTTTTCAAACCTTTATTGTATTCTTAAAAAAATAAATTTAAAAGTCTCCTTAATAGGTACAGCTCACAAAGAACTATATGCAAAATACCCCCTACTTTTCAGGGCTCTGGAAAAGCAACTTTTTTTACAGCTGTAGCCAAGTGCTGTTACTGATGGACAGTTTCTGTTTTTTCACACAGAAATGGAAAGACTAGAATTAATGACTACTTTGGAAAATATGATCTGAATCATTAAAGAAGTGATGGTATTTATCTCAGTGTGCTGCTGAGTGTCTCCTCCTCAGCTTCCAGAGATGTTAAGCCAGTCTCCCAAACTGTCAAATCAAATCCTGCTGACTGGTTACTGTGCCAGATATTAGCAACTTAATTATAGCAACTAAACTTAGTACGTGCCTAGGGAAACACGCACTTTCAGACCTTGACATATGATCCACAGAAAACAATAAATAATGCCAAACATATGCTTTCTATTTGTCAGTAATAAAAGAATATGTTGTTGCAATCCAGACATCAAATGACAGTGCCAAAACTCCCTTCAGTAATACATATACATTCTCCAAACACTTTAAAGCTACATGAGCAAACATGCCCAATGTCACCACCAGTACGCAGTTTACTAACTAGGTGATGCTTCAATATTCTTTCTATATGAATATTTCCTTTTTTTTTTTTTTTGTTTTTGTTTGTTGTTTGTTTGTTTGTTTTTCTTTTTGAAATAAAGAGCTGGAGTTTCAAAATGCAATCAGCATTTCCTTTAGCACTCTGTTAAAAATTAACAAGCCAATTTATTCTTTGGTAGAACTTCACTGACTTTGGTGAATTTAAATCCAGGATGACATTGGCCCACCAAGGAGGGTGGAAAATATTTGCATTAGAACTTGAGAAACACACACACATCTGATTCACTTCTGTTGCTGCTTGCTGTTTGGTCAATGATCATTGAAAGGTGCATTGCAATTTGCAGAAAAAAAACCCAAAGATTAAACCAAGTTCCAAATAGATCTGAACCAATTCATTTTTTCAGCCTGTTTCAAGTGAAGTTAGTTTGAGATATGGGATTGAAAAATTATATACTAATTCAAGGAGAATCAAAAGCTCCACATACATATGACAAAGAAAATAAAATAATTGAACTCCTGCAAACTAAATAGATTTTTTTCATTCCTTTGTATTTAGTAATTTTTAATGAAACCAATAATGTGTAAAAGACATCATACCCACAAGTACAAAAAGAGGCCAGTAAAGTGAAGTGTGTTGAGGTGTCATCAGAATATGCAGGGCCATATCCATTTCCTTTATGATACTGCTGTATTAAAGGATAACTTGGTAGGATTTATGTCACATTTACCTCAGTAACTCTGAAAACGGTAACCTTGAGAAATCTCAATCAGCAGACATTCCCAGTGCCTTCTAATCTACCTAATTCCTTATTCTCATTTCTGGGAAGATTATATAATTCTAACTGGCTAAATCAGTTGTTAGGAAAGATAGAAATAAATACTAATTAAACACTGTTGAAACAATGAACTGTGAGGCCATGATCTCATTTCAATGACAGATACATTAATTAATAAAGGTGACATTTCCTTAATATTATATAATGATTTTTTAACCCCTTTAGCTACGCACTGTCCTATGTAAATCTTATTGACTTTTCTCTGAAATGTGATATTGACTGCATGTGTAAATTGTAAATACAAGAAAAATATTTCCAACTCAGCAGCACAAATTTAGGTGATGAAAGTGAGCTCAGTCCCCAAGTCAGGAAGAGGAAATGATAGATATCTGTCTTCCTGCACTTAATGAAATAGTTTGGGAATGAAGAGATAATACATGAGTCCCATGTCTTCCTCTGTTAACAGTGTAATAGGACACTCCCTTCTAAGGGCAACAGAGGGCCCGATGTGCAGAACGGACCCAACTCACAAGGGCTCTGGTAAGGGACATTACTGAAAAACTCTCCAGTGTAATAGGTCAGTGAGTGACTCCAAGTTTGGTGTAATCGGAAAAATTTGGGATTTTTTGTTCTTGGGGTGATCTACTCAGCACCTGGTCTACTGACACCTGATGGGATGCACCTTTTCAGAGGAGAAAAAGACTTCTAATGCAGGAGCCAGAGAGGCTTGTTGACAGAGCTTTAAACTAGGTTGGAAGGGGGAAAGGGACAAAACCAGGCTTGCCAGTGATGAGGAATGGAATGGTGTGCCAAAACTTGAAGAAAGGAGCACTAATGGGATCCCTCAACCTGCCTTGTGAGATATTGGCTACAATGTACCACACTTGAAATATTTCTACAACAATGCATGCAGCATGAGGGAAAAACAGGAGGAGCTCGAGGCTTTGGTCCAGTCCCAGAGATTTCACATCACTGGCATAAGTGAAACCTAGTGGGATGAGTCCTGTGACTGGAGTGCCCTGTTGGATGGTTACAGGCTCTTCAAGGGGGACAGGTGGGGCAGAAGAGGTAGAATGTAATAGAAGGGCTAGAACGTATGGACCTCACAGCTGGAAATGGCACAGTTGAGAGCCTCTGGGTAAGAATCAAGGGGCAAACAAACAAGGAGAGTCTGCTACAGACCTCCCAGTCAGGATGATGGTGCCGACAAATCATTCTTTGAGGAACTAAGGGACACTTCTGACTCAACTTCTCTTGTCTTTATGAGGGACTTTAACTTGCTAGAAATTAACTGGGAGCTTCACACAGTTGGAACAACCTGGGCCAGAAGATTCCAAAAAACTTTTATGGAACAGGTCCTAAGGGAGCTGACTTTGAGAGATTCTCGTCTTGATCTGTTGCTTGCCAGTGGGGTAGATCTTGTGAGCAAAGGGAGATTTGTGACCATCTTGGCCACAGCGACCATGAAGCAATCGAGTTTAAAATCTTTGTTGACAGGAGGAAAACTGTCAGCAAAACCTCAGCTCTGGGCACGAGGACAGCAAACTTCAGGATGCTCAGGGAATTAGTAAGTAAGATCCCCTGGGAAAATGCTTTTGCAGGTGCTCGGGTCCATCAGTGCTGGTCACTTTTTAAACATCACCTCCTAAGGGCACAGGAGCAGCAATTCCCAAATATCAGAAGTCAAGCAAGTGAGACAGAAGGCCAGCTTGGTCAAGCAGGAATCTTCTCTTGGAAATAAGGCAAAAAAGGAAGCTGTATGACTGGTGGAAGCAAGGTCAAGTGACATAGAAAGAATACAGAGATGTTGCTTTGTACTGCAGGGAGAAAATTCCTGAGGCCAAAGCCCAGCAGAAGTTGAAGCTGCCAGAAATGTGGGAGAAAATAAAAAAAGGTTTTTCAAATACATTAATGACAATAGCCAGTATAGGAATATCATTGGCCCATTACAGGATGAGGATGGTCACCTCACAAACAGGGACAGAGACAAGGCAGAGATGTTTAACACTTTCTTTGCCTCTGTCTTCAACACGGATGATGGACCAAGGGGGTCTCAGTGCCCTGAGCTGGAGGACCATGACTGTGAGAATGATCAGCTCCCAGTCAACTCTGAAATTGTGTGGGATCTGCTGCTCCAGCTGGATGCCTGAAAATCTGTGGGGTCTGATGGGATTCATCCCAGAGTCCTCAAATAGCTGACTGATGTCATTGCAAAACCTCTCTCAATGATTTTTGAGTGGTCTTGGGAATCTGGAGAAGTCCTTTCTTTTCTTCAAGAAAGGCAAGAAGCAGGGCCATGGAAACTACAGGCCTGTGAGTCTCACTTCAGTGCCTGGTAAAGTTAAGGTGGAGAAGATTGTTCTTGGAAGTATTGAAAAACACCTGAAAGACAACACAGTCATTGGTCACAGCCATCATGGTTTCACAAGAGGAAAGTCCTGCTTATCAAACCAGATTTTGTTTTATGACAAGGTAACCCACCAAGCTGATCAAGGGAAGCCGGATGATGTAATCTTTTTAGATTTCAGTACAACTTTCAATACTGTCTCTCATGGGATCCTTCTGGACAAAATATCCAGCACACGGCTGGATAGACACATCATGTGGCAGGTGAGCAATTGGCTCACAGGTCGAGCACAGAGGGTAACAGTGAATGGGGGAACATCAGACTGGTGATCTGTCACTAGTGAGGTTCCACAGGGCTCCATCTTAGACCCAGTGCTCTTCAACATCTTCAAAAATTCTGGATGCAGGACTGGAAGGTATACTCAGCAAGTTTGCAGATGACACAAAGCTCAGAGGAGCTGTTGACTCCCTGGAAAGCAGGGAGGCCCTGCAGAGAGACCTTGACAAATCAGAGGGCTGGGCAATCACCAACCATATGAAGTTTTACAAGAGGAAGCGCTGAATTCTGCACCTGGGATGGGGCAACCCTGGATATACGTACAGACTGGGAATGAGATGCTGGAAAGCAGTACCAAGGAAAGAGACCTGGGGATCCTGGTCAATGGCAAGTTGAATTTGAGTCAGCAGTGCCCTGGCAGCCAGGAGGGCCAACCCTGTCCTGGGGGGCATCAGACAAAGCATCACCAGCTGGTTGAGGGAGGGGACTGTCTTGCTCTGCTCTGCACTGGTGTGGCCTCACCTTCAATACTGTGTGCACTTTTGTGCACCACAGTATAAGAAAGATATTAAACTCTTAGAGAGCGTCCAAAGGAGGACAACGAAGATGGTGAAGTCCTTGAGGGGAAGCCATATGAGAAGCAGATGAGGTCACTCAGTCTGTTCAACCTGGAGGAGACTGAGAGGAGACTGAGAGGACATCTCATTCTCATCGGAGTCTACAGCTTCCTCATGAGGGAAAGAGCAGAGGAAGGCACTAATCTCTTCTTTGTGTTGACCAGTGACAGAAGTTGAGAGAACGACCTGAACTTGTGTCAGAGGAGGTTTAGGTCATATATTAGAAAGAGGTTCTTCACCCAGAGGGTAGGTGGGTATTGGAACAGGCTCCCCAGGGAAGTGACCACAGCACCAAGCCTGACGGAGTTCAAAAAGCCTTTGGACAGTACTCTCAGGCACATGGTGTGACTCTTGCAGATGGTTCTGTGCAGGGTCAGGAGTTGGACTTGGTGATCCTTGTCGGTCCTTCCAACTCAGCATATTCTGTGACTCAGTGATTCAGTAAAAATATAAATCACAGGTTCTGACTAATCTATTTAATTTACATCCATTCTTCTAACATGTTACAGTTGGTTCAAAGTCCAAAGTGTGTCAAAAATTAGCTTTTCAATGCTGATTCTGTACAATAACTGCATTTTACTGTACTTTATAATCTATGTATATATGGCTGCTCATAAATGATGTATCTGGAAAAACTCACATGTATAGAATATTTTATGAGTACTTCCGCAAAATGGGTGATACTTGATGCATAGTTAGGCAAAGACAATATACCACTTTTCTCTCACATAAAAGTGGTACAATTCATGGAAAAATAATGTTGTTCTGGGATAAGTATATGATGCTAATCTACCTATTTTGATACTGCCACAAATGTCATTTTTCAGAATGTGCAACAAACATCCTTTCTTTGAATTATCAAAAAACTAATGTGTGATACTGGCTAAATGTGCAATTTTAGTACTGTGTAAGTAAGGCTGATGTTTAGATAAACAAATCAGTTTTAGTATACAAAACCAGATAAAAGTGCTGATACATATCTGCATAGATAGCCACCTATTACTAAATGAATGCTTTTAAACCAACTGCCTAACATAGATACACAATTAGAGCTGGCACTACTTTTGATAGTGATGTTACATTTCTGTTCTGAGAATTTTGACCATCTGGAACGGTATTGTCTCTCAACTCCAATATACTTAATTTTTGACATTTCTATGCTCACATTAGCACAGGTGATCCTGATCCTGTGAACTTTATTAACACATTGACTTCATTCAAGAACTTAAGTCTACTTAAAGGAATTGCTTATGTGAAAGGGCTGCAAAATGAAACCCATTCAGCACTTCTCTGCATTGCTTAAGCTCAGAGCGTGCATAATTCACATTAATTCATTTGAACTAATTTAGCTGCAAAAGAAATGTGTTTAGTATGAGCTATTCTGAAGGTTCTAACTCAAAATTTATATCCTATTTTGACACCCAAGCTCATGTACTTGGTTTTCATTATTATTTTAGATATTCATAACTAATATAGGAGAACACAATGTTATGATTTATTTGTAAGTGGGCTTTTTCTCTCTTTCTATCTTTATGCTTACTTTGCTTAAAGGCAGCCTAACCTTAGTGCTATCACCTCATTGTTGTCAAACAGACAGCTTAGTTACGGATGAAGAAGAAATCATTTAAGGTTATTCAGGTAGGGTCACAATAGCATATCCTGAACCATGGCAATATTAGCTTGGAACATTTCCTATGATTAACCTTGGCCAGCAAAGTTTAGGATATAAACTTTGGCTTTTCCTATGCTCTTAAATCTCAGTGTGATCACAATTCCAGATTTCTTTGCAAAAATGTATGAATTTGAGTAGGTTTTCACAAGTATCATTAAATCACTATAGATCACAACCATCTAAACCAGATTTTGAATGTTACTTAGATATATTCTAAATATTTATTATGTTTTCTATTGCCTGAATCAATTTTTATGAAATATCATCTTCCCTGTAGAGGATATAGGCTTTTCTGTTTCTAAGAGTTCAAAACAAAGCTACTATTGCTCTGTTTATTCTTTTGATTTTAATGAGTTTTATAGTTCCACAATATAGTCTACTATGAATGACTGCAGAAATTCTCTTTGTGAACAGAAACAGGTAAACGTGTTGTTTTGATAGCCCATTATAAACATTTTCCATACAGAAAAATAACAATAAAAGAAACTCATTTTACATTTAGACAACAAATTAGTTAGTCTCTGGTCTCATAAATGCTGAACTCAACATAAAGAAGAAGATTTTCAATTTTGCAGCCCAACCAGCCCCCTTAACTTTCCTGTTCTAAATTAGAGAATCGTTTGGGATTTGTATTCTGCTTGTCGCTAAAACTGGGATTGGGATTCAATTAGAAAAGCATGCATCTATTGCCAGTCTTTTTTTGCACTCCAAAGCATCCAGACTAGTCTTCAGACGCTCCTTTTGAAGATCTTGGGTCTCTCATTAGCCGTGTGTCATAGCTGCCTGCCTATATGGATATATTCTTTTTTGGAAAGGAAGAAACTGCATGACCATTTCATCCTTTATGTGCTGCAAAGACATTAAACTGGCCTATCGACTTTCATCACAATGTGATATGTGGGAAAAGAACATTTCCTTATTCATTTCTTTAAACCAGTAGACTCACTTCTGCTGTTTTGTACTTTTTATGAAAAGAAGGAGAACAATTTCCAGGGACTTTTAAGCCTTCAAATTGTTGGACTATGATTTTTAAAAGATAAGTAATAGTCAGAAAATTATTTCTGATTAGAGTACAGAGCACTCTAAAATTACAAAGACTTACAAAGTCCTAGAAGAGCTATACACAGATTTTCTTCAACCACCCTACTAAACTCTAATAAAAGTGCTTTCTTTTTCATAACCTGTGAAGCGTGAATGGTATAAGCTTTTACGATATGTGTGCAGTGCGTCTTGTTGGAAGGAAAAGCAAAGCTACAGGGTAACAACTGAATACAAAATTTAGTTTTTTCACCTACACATTTGCATCTAAGGGTTTTGCATTTAATGGAAAGGAATAACAGAAAGGAATATATTACTTTCTTCATTTTACTGACCTTCAAACATTTTCTTAAGGGACACTGCTTCATGTATAATAAAGTCTGTGAGTGATGATTTGAGAGCAACTCACAACTCCCAGAGATCCACAAGATAAAAAACAGTAGAAAACAAATGTTAGAAGAGGCTACTCGTTTAATTTCGAGACTGTGGATCATCTTCAGGAGAAAATCTATAAGATTTCTAAATCCATGACTTTTAAGAGCCATTTCTTCTCCTACAAATATGTATTAAAGAACAAGATAAATTTTACCACATTTTTTTCAAGATCTAATTAGGGCAACACTTACAATGAAAATCTATATAATCTTTATAATTTACGAAAGAAGGAACATTAGCATTTCGTCAGCCAGGCCTTTCTACCATGTCATGTTCTTGATGGCAGTAGTCGGGCAATACTTAAATAATTGCAGCATACTACTTACTTCTTAGAACATACTTTGTACCTAAGACATGGAACATGTATTTGGTTGCACCTAGGTTGGAAAATATTTGGGTTTGTTTTTTCAGTCAAGAAAATGATTTTTTTTGTTGTTGATGTTGATGTCCACTTACCACCATTTCCAGCTCTAATACTCAGTTCCAGCTGTGCTAGTCATGTTACTGGTTGTTTGCAGCATGGATATACCACAGTGAGTAGACCTCTAAACTAATTCTATCTGTGCCTTATCCAAACTGGAAATTGCATGGTTTTGTCAACACATAGTTGAGCCTAAATCCACCCTTTTGAAAAATTATTTGGCGTTCAGAGCTATCCTAACACAGCTGTCAAGGCACAAATTAACATCTCCAAACAATTCTTCATTGTGGATATATTAGATCAGGTCAGAGCTAGCTTTGGAATCTCCTTCATTGCATAATTTAGAGGAATTTAGGATGTAATGTAAGTTAGGAAAACATCAGGTTTATGCAACTTCAAGCTCTCCACAATTATACAGCAAAGAATAAGAATATCTTGCAAGTCTTGTAGATTGACCTATTAGACTGAAGTGTCTAGATACTGCTGAATTGTTCTTCATATACCTAATCATCTTGTCTGAATCTAGACCTATATCCACAGTCTTACAATATTTACAGAAAATAATAAATATTAGGGTTTTTTCTCAATAGTGAAGATTTATTAACTGCAATTAGAGAACATCTGACACCTCAAGGTACATACTTTAGTGTCCTACAAAAGCACAATCTTGCCTGCCTTCTTACAAAAAGGCTTCTGTTTTGTTTTGAATGTGAAAGCTCCTTGTTTAATTGTTAATATTTCATCCCACATATATCTCATTCTCTTTCTAATCCTCTTTTCAATTGCATTTATCACTTCTGGATATAAATGTTGTTAATACAACTCCAGTTTGGGGAGTTAAAAAACCCAATAATTTTAAAAAATTTCCATTCAAATCCACAAGATTTCTATCAAGTGATTTAGGGTGGGCTTTTTCCTGCTTCTTTAGTTAAGCATTTTCATTAAATAAAGTCATACATAGATTAAACATCAAACATCAATGAATTGTGTAATGAAGTGGGATGATTTCTGAGTCACTACTAGAACACCCCATGATTTATTTACTAAAACTCAGAGAAAGCTTTTAGTGGAATGAGGGACAACTGCAAAGCAATGTACTTCACCACTACCTCACTAGCTCAGTAGATCAGCAATGACCAAGAAGCAGTACAGCTCATGGGAAAGTTTGAGCATGTTGATCACTCACACAGTAGAGAGCAATTGCAAAAATTTCATTACAGAGTGCAGTGGCACAACTGGGAAGTGGGAGAACCAACACAAGACTGCAAAGATTTAGTGAAGCCTATCAGAGGATCAGAAGTAACTGGAAATAAAATTGGATAAAGATGGGGAGATAAAAATAAAAGATCCCTAAATTCCTTTATGTCAGTGAGCTCAGAGAATAGTTTAGGAAAGAGGGATAGAAGTTTCATTTTCCAAAAATACATTTGGATTTCTTGTGACTTAGATCATTAATCTTGGCTAATGAAATCTTACTGCCTGAAAAATAAAAGGGTTTTTTGTGTGTTTGTGTGTGTGTCTAACTATTACTGTGATTTAAAGTGACAGAAAACAGAATTCCCATGAAGAAACAGATATAAATTAGGCTCTGCTTACCTATACCCTCTGCCATTCTCTAGCTTTGTACTCAGAAAAGTAGTAAGAATCCAAAATATTATAAATCCTCATGTTAGGGATATATACTCCCAGGTTCTTTTCACCTTAAGAACATCTAAATCTATTGTTAGAAAACAGGAATGCTTTCTCCCATCTGCTTTCACTGTTGATGTGACTACTCAGTGCTAAGTGATCAATGAATGGATTTGCTCTTGTGTAAGATACCCACACATAGAAAAAATAATTCATGCTGGACTACAGAGATTATAAATAGTTATTACCAGTCTCATGCTCATATACCAGTTAGATTGTCTTTTAATTTAGCTATAAAAAACTGTATTCCCTTTCTGTAATTAATGCCTGTCCAGTAGAGAAACACATTCACATATCTTTTTCACAACTCTGCCAGTGGTAGTATTTGAACAGGTAGCATCACTTAGGTGTCAGTCAGAATAGTGACCACATCATATCCTCTTGTACCAAGATGGAAACTTATATGCAGGACTATTGAGACTGTGTTTCGCAGGTGCTGTTCTATTCTTTTAGCTAATTTTGAAATCCATCAACTTAATTTGACATAATCACTGCCGCTCTTTTTCCAAGGAATAACTGAGCTTCATATATTGGCAGAGATACACCAAAAGAAACGTAAAGTTTGAGCACTGAGTATGGAACAGGAAAGCTCCAAGTTGAGGGCTTTTTCTTTTTCTAAACTATTTTTAGTTGGAAAACTAAAAACATTGGAAACCTTATTTATAGATTATCACACCTTTTAAGCACGAACATTGCCCATGTTTCCCACAGCACATACATTCTGAATTAGTAAGAGAATTTTAGAACATTTTGAAATATCTTTTAAACATGAATTCTAATTTTTAACAAATGTAGACTGGGTCATGGAAATCTATTCAACTAGAACAGGTTCATATCCACATGTCTATGAAAGAAAGACAAAGTCTAACGATGTAAGAATTATCTGCCTGTAAAATTCAAATCACAAAAGATGAGTGGTGAATAGGAACCTCTGTTGTTTCAAAAATCTCAGTATTGTATTCTGGCTGAACTACGTAATTTCCAGTTTAATGTATTCTATTTTGGAAGTAACTTAAACAAATGGAAGAAAATTCTCCCTCCTCTTTTAGAGAATAACAGTGTAAGACAGTAATCACCACTATTATATTGACCTAACTGTACCTTTCTGCTGTAGCTGAAGAAAATTCCTATGTAGGAAATCCCTATGTTGCTTTGCTTATGGAGTTGGAAAGAAAAGAAGGTAAATTATCATATCTACTCTTAAATATTTAAGTTGTCTTCAGTCGTCATAACAGTAGTCACCCTCAAAGCATCTAGATAGACGGAGAACACAACCAACAAATGTCTTGGAGGATTTTCATTTGTTTCCCTTTACTCTTACCCTAATTCCTGTGCTAAGTGTTATTAGTAATATTTTGAAATCTCAAGGGATTTTAATCAACTTTATTTATCAGAGCTTCAGAAGGCTTGGGTTACTCTTGTTGTTTGTATCATTTCAGAGTCTGCTGGTCCACCTTATTTTTTTCTATTAGGGAGCTGGCATTGATGATCATGTCTTGGTCCTTTCTATATAGTCCTGAGGAATATATCTATCCCAGTATATGGATCCACATTCTCATCTCCAATTTCCTTTTACATGAACCCTAGACCAGAGTCTGCACGATATGAAACAGACTTCTCATTACAGCTATGTGACTGGAAAATGGATCCCTCCTGCCACTGGTTTTTGGAGAATATGATTACAAACTAATCAGAATCAGGTTTTCATGTCAAGTGAAATAAACTAGGGCATATAACTCCCCTGCAAGTTCAGTAATCCTTGAGTAAATTCTCATCTTCAGTTGGTGTAAAATCGCCTAGAATCATCAGTGAGATCAGGATTTCATATGGATTTTGGTAAAAGACATGTTAGTGTCTCAAGATATGAAACATCTCTTATGGACCACAACAGATTTTGCTAAGTTAACACTAACTATAATACTTTATGGTGACAGTAATACATATTTGCAGCTTCTAACCTTCTTACTATTTAAATACAAATATTTTTATATGTAATTTTTAGCATTTTATTGGCAGTTCTGAAAAGTCAATGCAGCACATATAACTTCCAATGTTACATTTTCAATACGTATTTTAGTTATGGTTATTGATATCAATGGAACTGGAGTGCAAGCAATCGGGTGAAAGATTTGGTCTCAAAATATACAAGAGTACAATTTAGCTCTCACTGCTTGAATCGCTCTGTGGAATTTTTGTTTTCCTTCATTTTGTTAACTCACCAGACCTTCTATATTGAATGCAGAAAAAGAGTTGCTTGCAGACTAATGAACAAGCCTTGCCAAGTAGAAAGTTACAGAAGAGTTACTCATTTAGCTGGTTCATATTCATCAGGAAACCACGGCTGTGTTCTTATTAGCAGTCAGTTGTTCATACTTTAATAAACTACTCATCAGTGTTGATATGAAACACATCTTTCCATTTTTATCCTGTCACGCTTTGAGCAATGCTTAGTACATAATTCCAGTCTCTTAATCACAGTTGTTATAATGTACAACAGATGATCAGGATCACCAAAGGTAGAGACAATGAGGTACAACGGAACCTGCCTCTGAACTCATATAATAAATTTCTGTCTGTGCTTACCTACGCCAATCAGAAGTTATTAGATACTGCGGATCACAGCTCTTATTATAATGAGTCTCCAGTATATGGGAAGCCATTTGGGGAGACCAGAGGTGATTTTGGCACGTGGAGATTTTGCTGTATTTGTTCATTAATATTTATAAAAATAGCTTAACACAGGTAGTCAAAAAAACTTTTTCCTATATTGATATTAACTTTTTTGTTTATGTTATTACAGATATTAAAAAAGAGCTCTACTAATAACACCATTATTGGCTAAGACTGTTCTTTTTCTTAGTCTCAAACCAAAAGGGTCCCTTAGCTGCTGTAAACTTGAATGCGGCTCTTGACTTTGAAAACCATTATTGAGGCTCTGCTGTTGTAGAGAATTAAAAGCTAATCAGCTTTTTGTAGGCCAGTATGTTTATCTGTGCTTTTCAGCAACTCAGAATGCCATATGGTTTTCCTTCATGTTATTTTATAGAGCTGTTTTTGAACTCCTCATCTTGAGATTAAAACCAAAGTTTAGCCAACCTACATGAAATAGTTGTTTTTGCCAGCTGTGCTGTGGCTAAATGCTCTATAGGAGCATTTGGTATCTGCTCCTTTCACTTGTACTTAGTACTTCTATGTACTAAACATGCAGAAAATGATCTCATCAAAAGAAGTCTGACATTCCAATGAGGCTTTTGCAAGACTTTCAAAACATAAGCATATGTTTTTCTGATACATGTTTTGTGCCAGAAAGGGTGTAACAGTCACCACCTCTGCAATATTTAATACCTCAATTAATGTAAAGCCTCTTTCAACATTTTTGCTGCTAGTAAACCTGTTATACTTTTAAATAAAATATTTAACTGATCAGCATGGCCAAAAAATGCTACTTAGTCAGCAATGTAGGTGTGTCTTTTCTAACTGGTCATCCTAAAAACATTTATGGTTTTTAATGACTGACCATTGAAAAGTTCTATGCATCAGTTTCTTGACCTCAACATGGGGTACCAACACCAGTAATAATTAATATGCAATGATTAAATGCAGTCATTGAAAATGCAAAAATACCCTATGTGTACTGATAATGACTTGAAAACAGTGGGAGATTTTCTTCCGACTTCAGTGAGTACTGGGTCAGGCCAAAGGAAAACGATGTTTGCTTCATACATCTGAGGCTATCATTATATATCATAAAAACATGTCACAGCACCTGTGGTCTCCCACTCTAAAGGGGAACACAAGATTCGTAGGTGGTCAGAAGGAATGACAAAAGCCCGAAGGACTGCAACAGCTTACAAAATTTATCAGTAAATGTCACACTTGATGTGGAAATTGGTATGTTAGTCCCTGACCTTGTAGTATAAGCACATGGCAGTGGGTTTTGCATAAAGGGGTAGGGTGAAAGGGAAGAGAGAAAGAGAGAGATGAATTAAAGAGAAAGAGAGAGACAGAGAGAGAGAAAGAAAGGAAGAAAGCAAGGGAGAACGATAGATCACCAATCTACTCAAGCATCAACCTAGCTGGGATGTCCGTGGTCCTGGGGCTTATGTGACTGGGTTTTGTGGGGATACCTTTCTGTGGATAAGTTTTCCCTGCCCTGGAGGTAAGCTTCTTGCTTTCTTTTCAGGGATTGTTGGTGGTCTTGATATTCCACAGCAGTCCTGTACTGTGTTATGCTTATCTCCAGGGACTAGCACAAGGACATTCATCCCAGAATGTCCTCCTCCATATGGCTGTTTTCTCCAGCCATATCCTGTTTTTTCTCACAGTATGTTATTACCAATGATCCTTGGTTGGCTCCACAGTCAGCCAGCTATCGGTTTTTGAGACATATACATTAGCTCCTTATCTTCTAGGCTTCTGCAGAAGCCTTGTAATGAGAGCTGTACCTTTTCAGTTGAAAGAAGGGAACAAATTGTTAATTTCTCAACACTGAACTTGTTGTCCACCTGCTTGTAATACCTGTTTGAAAGCTGATTTCCATACTCTGACTGAGCTGAAGAATTGAGTAGTCCTTTGTTTGTTCACTATATATTAGTTGGTGACGAGAAGAAAACCCCTATATTAAAGGACTTAGCTATCAGAGCTCATTATGCAATAAACCAGATTTCAGCTGTTTA
Organism: Manacus candei; assembly: GCF_025592945.1. Lineage (NCBI taxonomy): Eukaryota > Metazoa > Chordata > Aves > Passeriformes > Pipridae > Manacus > Manacus candei. The sequence goes on from NW_026138062.1 coordinate 11,323,153, forward strand.
AAGGCTTTTCTGCATACACTGGGGCTTAAAAGAGAAATTTAAATAATTCATTGGCTTATATTGTTCACTCTTTACCATAGCAATGTGCCCATATAATTACTGATGGGATACAACCTTATGCATATAAGCCTCTTTCGATTTTTCACTGCCTGTTTAATCAGATGCTCACAGTCATCCATGACTTGAACTTAGGGATTTCATAAGGCAAATATCTGAGATAACATTTCAGGTAGCAATATGGCATGATCTATCATGTAAGTCCTCTGTTCTTCAATATGTACACCTTCATTTCTTAGACGAAAATCATAATGATTTCATAGTTTGAAAGCCTGTGTAATGAACTTGAGCAGTTGGGGTGCATCTGGAACTAAACAGTCAAAGTGTTAAAGTGGTGGCTTCCCTGACCCTTTTAACGGGAATAGGAATAAAAAAAGGAAAAGTAATATATGTGACATCAGCATTTGTTACCACCATTTCTATGGGACAAGATCTTACCTGGAGGACTCTTCCTTTCAGCTTTTCACATTTCATTTCTATAATTATTGAACATATTTATACAGTGAGCTACATCTATTTCCCAAATTGTGTCTACAGATGAGTACTGTCTTGCTTTCTGTACCTTAATGTGATCAGTATGGCTGTTATTTTGCTTATGCTGAAACAAAATCTTCTGCAGCATTTAATAAATTTTTGTTTTGTCTAAAGTAGATCTTCAACATTAACTAAACTACTTTTTCTGTCAGGTTTTAAATGCTTCTGTTTGAAAAGCCTCCAAAACTGCTAGGATACTGACTGCCTTTCAGGAAAGCACTTATTCATTCACTTGCAGATTACCTGATAAAATCTCTACCTTCTAACATTCCATTATTAAATCAGTGTTAATATACCACTAGTCAAAATTCAAGACCACAGCTTGGGAAATAGGTTTTGGACATTATCAACCATTGCACTGAATAAAATTAAATACAAGGTGAGCCTTCTTTTAATTTGTATAAGATTTGATCTGATATTTTCGTTGGATCTGTTAGAATCTAGGCAAGCCCAATGAACAGCTGCAATTATGGAGCTTTATCCTCTTCCTCAACCTGTGCTGTGTATGTCATAGCAACATGCCTGTAGTTATGAATGCCCTGAAATCACAGCAACAAGTGAAAGCTGAACAGAAACAACTTTGGTGGTAGGACATGCGTTATTATTAGACAAGGAATATAAGAGGTTTGCCTTCTATTGGAGCCCTAACCTACAGTATCATGCTAACCATTTGTATATGTGCTGTGTAGACCGCAGATTCATAGAGTATTTTTTCCTCACGTGTCAGATGGAGAAAACCCAGATATTCTCTGCAGTCAGCTGATTGCAGTACGACCTTGCATGATGTGTTATACGCTATGGGTAACGATTTGTCCTGGAGCTTGCTGGCAGAGTAATTGAATTTTGCAGTCCCAGTATCTGAAGAGCAGCAGCGTTCTGTAGTATGCCAGTTTTCGGTATTGCATGGGTGGCAGGTCAGTGGAAAGATCAAGGCAAATTTGACTTAGGCTGTCAACAATATGAATTTTCTTTATTTCCCCCCCCCTCTGCTTTTTGTCCACACCTTCAAAATCTAGGGCTTTATTAAGTTTAGTGATTGTTTGGGATGTGTAATGTCATATAGACATTTTTGTAAGACCTACAAGGAAAAATAAAATTCTTAGGTCCATTTTCCCCTAGAAATGATCATGGTGAAGTGTTCTGCTTTTTAGTTTTGCTCTCTGTATTACATTTAGTCATGTCCCTGTCCTTTTTAAAAACAGGTCCACAGTCCTGTAAGAGTTAATTTCTCTCCATTTCATCCACTGCGCACAGAAAAATTACCTTCATTACCTGAACTCTGAACTGTTTCAGGGAAAAAAATCTACCCTACAGGTACAGGATTAAAAAAAAAAGGATAATTTCTGATCAGTCAGTTAATCAGTATTAGAAATAGATAATCCCAGGCTGTTAAGAGATTCCAAGAAACTGTCATATGGTGGAGAAAAGCCAGTGGTTCTTTTTCACTTCTTAATTCTTAAAATATGTTCCAGTCAGAACACTCAATGCTCAGGAGAAAAATAAAGTAATAGGTTAGCAGAGCTGAGCAGTGAACGATAAACCAAATATTTCCACCACCAGTTGTAGGTGACCTTTTCAAAACAGCACACTCCAGTGGCAGAGGGTCTTGCACATGTCTCTGCAAGCTCACTTAATTAAAACAGTAAAGTTACCAGTTTGAAAGAGTAAACAATAATTTGCTTCCATATTGGAATGACTAACTCCTAACAGCTTGCACTCAGCCAGGGCTCAAGTTCTGGCTATGGTCACCACATCTGCCTGCGCTTCCAAGGATGCTGTGTAGAATTGCCATGATGTGTCCAGGAGGCAAGGGACATTTTTGGTCATGCAGCTGTCAAACCATTACATTGATGAGCTGACATAAGATTAGTTTCTCAACTTCTCTTTTAGGAGATATATCTCTTGTGTTGGACCATGAATAGGAGGGATGAGTGCAACAGAGATCAGCGAATAACATGAACATACAGGAGGTAACAAGTGACCAAAAGAGGTTAAATAATGCAATTCAGACCAGTCAGTTTTTGACAAAATGTCTAGAACAGGAGGCAGGTCATACAAAAAATTTCTGACGTCCTATAGAAAGCTCAAACAGAGGTTTGTCTGTGTGCCCCACAACACAGACCAGCATGACACAGAGAAGGAAAGTTCCAGTGATTTATAGGAATTTACACCTGTTGAACATTTTAGCTTGACATTAGGTAAAAGTTATATTCTATGACCTGGCTTTCTATTGCCCCACCAAGACACCACTCAGACAATGTTGTCTGAGTTCTGTTTTTTTGCAAATTAAAAATCTTCACCCTGTGCAGAACAGATCTTTTTCAGCTGTCCTTTCCTTTCCAAGCTGCACCATTCTCTGAGTTTCAGATTGTTATAAGGGTCAGTGTAAACAGACATTTAAACCAGTAACAGGTGTTCCCAGAGAGGCATGTTTTTGTTTCATTCCAGGAGGATGAGGTTTGTGACCGTCCACATTTCCTTCCCTTATATGACCAGGACCTTCCAGGCAGAAAAGTTGTACTGAGTCAGTGTCAGCCAGCAAAAGCAAAGTTCACTAAGGAGATTCACAGGGGATCACCCCCAGGTCTTTGCAGAGAATAACACTGAGACAGGTAACAAAAAATATTGGCCTGACATCTGCAGCCTCCCACATAGGCAGTGCATGCTATGTGTTTCACAGGCAAATTCACGTATGGAGAGGAATGGACTAATATTCCCCTGAAGATCGTCTCTCCTGCAGTACTCAAAAGCAATTGCACTCTCACCCATCTCTTACCTGCCTGTACAAGACGAACACCAAGACTATAACGAGTAACTGGTATCCATGAGGTCAGTTTTTCTTTCTTTGTGACAGAAAAAACCCAAGGGTTTTATTAAAAACAGGAAGGGGGGATGGGGGCACTGATAAGAAAAATGTCATGACCAAATATAGCTTGGGTAAAATAAGGGTGAAAAAGAAGGGATTGTCACTAAACTGTTGATTCTCTTGGGGTTTTAACACTTTTTTTGATTGTGTCATGAGAAATTTTATCTTTGATCTGAGAATAACTGTTGATCTGCAAATCCACGTTTCACTGAGAAAAAAATAGAAAGGTAAAAAACCTTGAGAAACTTTCATCAAATTTCTCAGTCTCCCCAATAATGTATACAAAAATTCCCAATGAGGCCTTTCCTTCCATCATCTTCCTCAAATAGACCTGTTCCTTACCCTGGAGCCCTTGGCCATTTTCCACCATCACCATCAATCCCCGTGCATTTTATTTTAGTCACTAGGCTTGTTGCTGAAATTATAATCTTTGTGCAATCACCATTAGTTTTGAACTTTCCACCTTCCCTCATCACTTTAAAGATATTTTAATAGCACAATAGCTATGCTCCTTTGCAGGAAAATCGGCCTGTCTCCTTCAGTCAGTCCAGATACTTTGGGGAGTTCCTCTCAGAGATCTTCTGCAGATGTGAGCTCAGCTAATAAGAATGGCTGGGCATGGCCCCAAGTTTTCAGCTCAGCACATGACCCTTCCCAGAGAGAAGACCTCCAGCCTGTGTCCCAGGCCACATATCTGCAGCTAGCACAAACCAGTACAAATATGCTCTGCCAAAAGCAAATCCACTGGGACTGATTCCCATCCGCCACTGGGGTACAAGACTACTTTGTGTGAACTTTGGCTACAAGCCTTTGAAAATTGACTTGACATGCAGCTTTTACCTAAAGTCTGACCTAACTTCTTGCTAAACATTTAATGATCTAAACAGCTTGAAATAGAGCCCAGTCTAAATGGCTTACCAAAGAAGAGAAAAAAAAACAGATGAAAAAGGTGGAGGAGGAAAAAGGAATTGTGTATATCCTATGTACGACTTGTGTTCAAGCTAGTTTCTTTAGTTTCTTACACTCAGATAGCAGGGAAAAAACAAATCTTTTATATTATCTCTCTCTATTTAGAGAGACATTGTTCTCTACTTTGATTCAGGCCAGATCCAAATGAGTCTAGAAGTTTCCAGGAAAGCTCTTGCTGGCACCGATCTCATGTCTTCAGGTTTTAGCGTAGATGGCTCACAAAATCTTCCTTTTGTGGGGAAAGATCATGTTCTTGGGAGAATTACAATAATTCTTGTAATGAAAACAAAGAATGTATTTTTGTTTATTTTTCCTAATGGCCGTGATCTAGGCAGGTTTTGTGTGCTACTAACAGATGTTTCTCGTGAGTGACCCAACATCTGGCACAAAGGTCTTCTGTTGTAATTGTTATAATGAAAACACAAAAGACTGTAGCATTACACACCAAGAACTGCATTTTTTTAGTGGATCTCCTACTTTGAAGTCATGAATGTGTACACTGGGTTTGGTCCAAAGCCTTTGGAAGTCAACAGAAACTTTCATCAATTTCAGTGGGTTTGAGTCTGTCCTTTTATGAACCACTGGATCTAAACGTACAAACATAAAAAGGGTTTTTTCTACGAAAAAAAAAGAATTGATTTTTCATTTATCTTACTAAAAAATTGTTTTGTTTTCCTTGGTGTGCAGCTTTTGCTCACAAGTTTTTCTGATTCAAAATCTTTCTAGAAAATGACACACATCACAAATCACTTTAGATGAGTTGATTAGGCAGGAAATGAAGAATTTACGTGAATAAAAGTACTACAAAATCAAGGCAAATTGCAATCTTTTTGGCATAGTTCGAAATCAGAGAATGATCTCTATTGCAGTCTCTGATGAATGTCTTTACTGTAGAAATCAGTTTTAATATCCCTCTACTTAAAACATGGATCTTCTCATGAAGATGAAGGACTAGAGTCAGTTATCCATGAATTTCAGGGTCAGGATGCCTCAGAATTTTGACATAATGTCCCATTATTCTGTCTGTTTTTTAACCTCAAACACTATTCTCACATGCACTGAAGAAAACCCTGACATGACTTTCCTGTATTTATAGATTAATTTATAAATATTATCTTGCTAAATGTTGTTACTTTATACTATTTCTCTTAAAAAGAAGAAAAGAAGGGTGGCAAAGAGAAGGAGGGAAGGGGGGGGAGGTTTGGTAAGGTTTGGGAAGAGAAGAGAGAGAAGAGAAGAGAAGAGAAGAGAAGAGAAGAGAAGAGAAGAGAAGAGAAGAGAAGAGAAGAGAAGAGAAGAGAAGAGAAGAGAGGAAGAGAAGAGAAGAGAAGAGAAGAGAAGAGAAGAAGAGAAGAGAAGAGAAGAGAAGAGAAGAGAAGAGAAGAGAAGAGAAGAGAAGAGAAGAGAAGAGAAGAGAAGAGAAGAGAAGAGAAGAGAAGAGAAGAGAAGAGAAGAGAAGAGAAGAGAAGAGAAGAGAAGAGAAGAGAAGAGAAGAGGAAGAGAAGAGAAGAAGAGAAGAGAAGAGAAGAGAAGAGAAGAGAAGAGAAGAGAAGAGAAGAGAGAGAAGGAAGAGAAGAGAAGAGAAGAGAGAGAAGAGAGAGAAGAGAAGAGAAGAGAAGAGAAGAGAAGAGAAGAGAAGAGAAGAGAAGAGAAGAGAAGAGAAGAGAGAGAAGAGAAGAGAAGAGAAGAGAAGAGAAGAGAAGAGAAGAGAAGAGAAGAGAAGAGAAGAGAAGAGAAGAGAAGAGAAGAGAAGAGAGAGAAGAGAAGATAGCCATACAAGGTAGTTCAGCTGACAGCCAGACCATGATTCACTTTACAAGCACTACCATACAAAATTTTCACTAATATTAACTCTAAGTTCTCTTCAAAACCTTTTACCAAAGTGAATTTAACTGAAATGTATTAGCTCTTTATCCAGAGCTCTTCTCCTATACAGTTCCATCCCTTAAGCATATTTTTTGCTTTCTTGTTCTTTCAGAAGTTTTAATGAAAAATCTCATAGGCACAAATAGTACATTTCCTTACCTAATATAAACACAAAAGACTTTTTGCTTTGGAAACAAATGTAGGGGAACAGCTGTGCTGATGAGCTACTCAGAGCTCCTATTGAATCTGCAGCTGCTTCTCTCTGTCCTCAAAAAACTCCTGGCTTGATTGACAGACGGAGAGAGAACCACATGAAGAGGAGACCAGATACCAGTCACAGGCTTAAATCAGAGCTGTCTTAAATCTATGAAAATTACAGTTCTTATTTTTAGCTGCTGATGTGGCAGCCATTTGGTCACAAACTGAAACTTCTGCCAAGTGGGTACAAATCCCTCTTCCAGAATTTTAAGCCACTTAAAATTTAGCCAGGTTCAAAATAGTAGATTTGCCCTGTTGGCTTATCAATCTTAGCAGAGAAGTTTAAAGAAGGAAAGAAGGTTTATTGACACCAATAAAGTTTTACAGGAATGAGCTATAACAATTAGAAACTTTTCCCATGCTCTTTTGCTTTCTTTGTGGGACTGCTTAATCTTGTGGTTTCATTAGAAAATTTAGCCAGCCAGGCATATATATATAAATCACATGTACCGATTGCTATCAAAACAGTGATTTTGACCTGTTCCAGTCTGAAAGGCACATTGTAGATGTTGGGTAGGATAACAACACTATGTATCTCACTGTTGCACTCCCTGATTACCGGGGAGATGCAAGACACCTCAGGCTTAATTGAGTGGCTAAATTGAGATCCCCATCTCCTATTAGTTTAGCAAATTATGTACAAGAAACAGATGCTGTTTGCCATAGAAAACTAGAATGTTCAGGCATTCAGGTCACATAGTCAGAACCTTAGGTAGCATTTATGTCTTTCTAGCAGCATAACATATAGACAGTCTTTTGCCTGGCCTTTAAAGTGCTTATCATATATCAATTGCAAAGAGGATTAGGTTGTTTCTCCCAAAACTCAGGGTCCTAAATGCCATATTGGGTGCCCAAACAGCTTACTGAATTACTGCCTTAAGATATGACTTCTTTTCTAGAAATGTAAAAGCATTTATTTATTTGCTTTAGGAGCTGCAGACTTATTACTCCGCCCTGAAAATTGGTATGATTTTTGTTATACAAATTGGCAGATAGACAGGAAGAACGGTGGATATTTGAAAATTTAGAGGTTGCAATCTTAGCTGGGTGGAGAACTGGGAACACTTAGAAGCTGACGGCTCTGGATAAGGGCCCTACCTCCAAACCAGAACAAGCCTTCTCCCTCTCATCTATTTTCTATAGGATGGGTACCTGGGAGTGCTGTGTGGATGGGAGCCATTACATGCTTCCACCATATTTCTGATTCAGGACATACTGCAGTGCACACTTGCAGCTCAATTTAGATGCAGTCAAAATTGATGTTCTGGCTATGTTTCATCTCTGCACTGATAGATATCTGTCTGACCACCCATGTAGGGATCTCCTGTCACCAGTGGCTTACCACAGCATTAGCACATGAGCCTTCCAGTACTACCTGTGGGATGCAGACTTGTTTTGTCTCTGACTCCTGTTTCAATCTCTCTGCCCTACATTTCAGAGAAGAATTCAATATTTCTTTCTCCCGGTAAGACTGAAAGACCCTTCTAGTTATTTATTTTTTCTCCTGATTCACACCCCTTTTGCATGAATCTCTTGATTAGTTTTAGTTGTTTGAGTGTTAAAGAAGGTATTTTATTGTTGCCTTAAGGGAGGGAAAGCTGCCAATGAACATTAAACCTGCTGTGGTCCAGTCCTTGCATAAGAAACCATCACTTGACGCTTAGTACCTTACAAGTCAGGCCTGGTCTTAGAAGTTCAGTGCTTTAGGCAAGATAGATTTGTTGGGGATTTTTTAAGTTTTCTTGCTACACACCCACTTAAAATATTTAAAAAGCTCATACATATATATGTGTGTGTGTGTGTGTGTGTGTGTGCATGTATTGGTATGTGATTATTTGCAAGTGTTATGCACATACATGCAAACACACATCGTGCCACGTATCTAATTATCTGAGACAGTTACATCATAACTGAGGTACATGCTTTTACCCATCCCATATCACATTAACCTTTGCTCCATACTCCTGGATCACTTCAGATAGGTCTTGGAAATTAAACACACATCTAAGCGACTTCAGGTAACCGGCACTTTTTTTTTTTCTATGTGCCCATAAAACATTTTTGTCTTTCTTCCCGAAGAACAGGTCACTATCTAAAAAACTGGGCCCAGTATGGAGCTACATATCATTATCTATGCTTCAGTAGTTACAATTTTTTAAAAAAAAACAATTGTTTTCCTGCCATGCAGAAACAGAAGTATTTAGGTTTGTCCTGCTAGAAAGAGTACTTTCCCAGTTTCAGAAGGGACATAACAGCCAGATTTCCAAGTACATCAGTGAGTTAAATAAGCACACATTTTTATGTGCATATATACCTGCAGTTAGGTAACTTCGTGGCCCAATACTCCTGAATACATATAATATAGGGTATGATGGGAATAAGATTTCTGGATTACTTTCTTGGATTACACCAGACTGCATGTCCACTAAATATAAAATAAGACAGCCTTCATGTGGTCTGAATGTTTCCCAACTCTTTTTATTCTGTAAATAAAAAAAATCCCATTAGACTAAACCAAACTCTTGGTGACCCATTTTACAGATTTTATCATTTTCTGAAAGCCCTCTATAGTCAGCTTTTAATAACATTAAAAGATGGAGACATGAAGTAAAATTTGTAATCTCTAAAGGGTGTCTAAGGAAGAGTTTTCTGCAAAATCAATAGCAAATGGAGGACACTAAGCTAAATAATAAGACAGAAAGACAAGACATAGCTATCTAGCAAAGCAGCAAGAAGTATGCAAAATATTTGGTATGTGATTACAATCACTGAAAGAAGAGCAAAAGTGAACTGCACTAGAGTCGATGAGGCTGTTCACATGCTGAAAGTAAAGTGATTAGTCACTTTAGTTATGGCATTCATCTATTTTAAATGCATAATTTATATTTGACTTTACTAGAATTTATGGATGTCTATGTATTCAAAGTCTACACAGTCATGTTCAGATATATAACTCTTGGAAATAAATACAAAAACCTCCAAAATGCAATCCAAAGATATCTTCATATCTATTCTTGTAAAACTAGATTAGACCCTACCCTCTACTCTTCCAGTTGAATATTATTTCTCTTTAGACTAGTCTTTTATGACTACAAGAAAAAAAGGAATTAATGACTCCACTTGTACAGAAGAAAATTCAGATAAGCTATTATTCTGGTTTACATTTGAAGTGTGTTAGGAGTATTTTGAAACTGAGTGCATCTTATGAGTCATTTTGCTTAGCAGATATTTTTACTGCTGCTTTCTTTTAAAAACAAGTAATAAAAATACAAATTATTTATATCTTCATCTATTTGCACATTCAGTTAGTTATATTTCTGTTATATTCTGTATAAATAACAATATATTTGGGAAGGAAACTGTACTTTAATTTTCATATCTTAATTCCTCATTGCCCTAGAGTTTTTTGAGCTAGGGTAACAACACATCTCCTTGTTGATAGTCTAACTCACTCATTCTCTACTTAGAATTTTTTATTTTATTGATTCAGTCTCCCAGAGCCTGTAATATGATAAATTTGTGGAAACTTGAAAATGGTATCTTGTTTACATGGCTATGCAGCTGCCAAAACAGCTGCCATTTCAATTTTTAAAAGGGAAACAAGGGCCTCTTATCTGCTGTGAAGGAAAAATAGACTGATCCTTCCATTCATTTTTAGTGTGTCTCAAACACATTTAATAACATAGATGAGCCAATATTTAAAAAGATATTAACCTCTATGCATAACAGTGAAAGGTATTTCTAAGGATTAAAATAATTTATTTTCTTGTGTTAAAGCATTTTTGTGTATCAAGGTTACAAGGAACTGAAAACTGAAGAAAACAGGAGTGCTACCAAAGAGTCCAACACTCCCACTAAACAATATCATTTCTGTTCAACATGTATCAGACTTGTGTTGATAAATATTTCCATTAAAGTTTTTATTTTTGAAATATTTTTTAAAAATCATTACAGTAAAAAATAGTTAAACTGGATGACTAAATGTAAATTTTCTATCAAAATATTTCTTTGAATAGCTTTCTTATTAATATTGACAATAAAATGGTCTAAAAGCCAAAGCACTCTAATTTATCCTCCTCTACATAAGAATGCAGTTGACTCATAATCAAAGCAAGTAAAAAAAGTAATTGTTTTTGAAAACAGATATTTGACAATTTTCAAAGAACATATTGAAAATACAAATATACTTTTAGGAAATATTTTGCTTTTGTTGAATCTCTATTTATTAATGGCAAGTTGTTCAGTGAGATATTCAAACTCCGGAGCTGAGTATTCTTGGCTGGGCAAAAAATCAGTCACAGTTCAATATCCCACAAAATGATGCAAGACCAGAATTTTAATAGGGAAGTTCCATCTTCTGCTGGAGGACTCTTTACTGTCATGGAACATCATAATTGCCTAATCTTCCATCAACTGCTAGATTTAGGATCAATATCTGCCAAAACATTTCCATGGGAGCATAACTTGAGTTACTCGTGCTAATAACACATGAGCTATATACAGCTTGCTTCTGAGGAATTAATGCAGATGGTCTCAGTGTATTTTAGTGTAAAACTCAATGGCTTTCAAAACATGCCACATCCTTTCCCATAACCCTTCCATATCTGTGGTGAGTTAAGTTTGACCTTTCCAACTAATTTTTTAAAAGCTAGGAATAGAAAAAAACCACATTTTTTCTTTATCAAGAGTTTCCATCACGGTATATCTACATATAAAGAATACTTAATTTATATCTCTAAAGATATCATTTAGCTACCTAACTCTCTCACCTGAATTTATCTCCTATAGAACCTGCTGTTGATGTCCTTTATCTTCTACATTTCATTTCAGCACACCTTGGAGCAGGAGAAGGCTATTATTTGCACCAGTTTCAAATAGTTATTTTTTAACAAAAACTTCTTTGTACATCATTGAATTTGCACTCAGTTACAATAAAAGTTAAGAAAGCAGACAAAAATTTATAATTTGTTTTGTAAACCAAATATAATAATATTAAAAACTGAACTATTCTGCTGTACCTTACTTAGACTTTAAATCCTTTGGGGGCAAACCAAGACTTTTTCTCTAATGATCTCTCTCAATGCATTCTCTGTGTACTGCCAGGAATACAAAACATAAATAATATCTTTTCCAGCTACATGATAACATTTTTCTGTAAAGAAGCAGTAGGTTTTATTCCTTGAAAGAAAATGTTCATGCTATATTTTATGAAACTAGCCACAAAGGAATGATACAGGGAACTGTACCCATTCTCCCGACTCCACATTTTCAAAAATAAAAGATATCTTTTAAATATTAAAATGCAACATTTGGATCTACTGTCTGAAGATGGTTTTTTTTTTCAAACTATGACCTAATCTGGTGTCCTGTCATTGTTTTGGCAGAACATGAAATAGCAAATATGTTAAATTTGAGTGGTTTTCTGCAATGTTATTCTATCAAACTGGCAATTTCCGAAAGGATTTGGAAAGGAGTTTGCAATTCCTTAGACACCAGGGAGGTCCAGCAATGGCTGCCAAGATGATCTGTAGCTCAAGCTGGTCCTAATATCTGAGCACATAAAAACATTCTTTTTACTTCAATTTATTTTTAGGCCTAATCTTAAACAGATTTGAGAAACCTTCTGAGTATTCACTGTTAGCACTTCAGGATGTAAAGGACTTGATATTAGTATTTTTATACTTTGTGGCACGTAGAAAAATTACACATTGCTTTCTCAGAGGGTTTTAAAAGAGAAAATAATTATTGCAAAACTGAAACCACTCCAGTTAAAAAGAGAAAGCAAGCAAAGAGTAGATGTTACAAATAAGGACAGGAGGCACCCTACGATTCTCATGTGTATAATCATATATTTATTCTGTAGGCTATGTACTTCACATACATTTTATTATCGCCAACAAATCATGATGTTTCCAAGACGGTAGCAACTTGGAAAAAATCTGTGATTCAGTTGTGGTTTGAAACCAACCCAAATTGCAACTTCCGAGTAAGATCAAATTGGAAAGCTAGTTCTTCAGCTAGCCTTATTGAACTCGGCCTTTGTAGCAGGGACCTATGCTACATGGTATAACATAAGTCTACAGGTTTAATACTATTTCTAATATGACGGATGAAGCAGAAAAGCTGCAAAACACAAATAATTTAGTTTACTCTGTCATTGCCATTTCAAATCACTATAGCCTAGCATCAGCTTATCAAAACCTCCAAGAGTCTGGAAGTGTCAATTCATTAATGTAAATCACATAAGAACTTTCTGTTGTCTGTGAATAATGTTGATCTCAGAAAAGGTATCCACACAAGAAAACTTCTCTTGTATCTTACCTGCAACAGAGTTGTGTCCACTTTTAAGTTTTAATAACTTGGCATTGAATGTAACTCATTTTCAAACGATTGTGAAAAAAAATTTTATTTGTCAGCAAAAGCAAGTAAAAGCACTAACTACAGAGATAATCTGTGAAAAGCAGACACTCCTGAAGACTGTTCAACATCTTGTTGGAGAGCATAGAAATTAACTAATACCTTCTAGGTTTCCTTGTGCAGAAAGGAAACTCACAGAGGCAGAAGAAACCTAGTGAAGCATATAAAAATATGATACTGGAGCAGTATCAAAGAAAAACTGAAGGGTACATTTTGAGTTTTTTTTGGTTTTCTGTTCTGTTTAATTTTTAATTACTTTTTTTCCTCCCAGAAAACAATACTGGCACACTGGTTCTAAGAAGTTCTGAGATAAGTTTGTGCAAAAAATTTCTTCCTAATCTCTATTTCCACAGTCCAGAAATGTGTGCTTGTTTAATATTCACTATGTTAACAGGAATAATTTAGTCTTTGCCCACATTACATATATGCTAATCAAAATGATTTTTCTACTCGTACTTGTAAAAGGTTTCATATAGGTTCCCAAAACTCAAAATCCTAATTTCTTTGAAGCAAAGATGACTAAGAAGCACTAATTTGGATTAAATCAAGTTGTGAGACCACAAGCCATATTTTGCCCATGCTCAGCATATTTTACATTAATTTCAGTGTATCTTCAACATGTTAGAAAACCAGTCTTGTAAGGACACCATAGAATGTAATCTCAGCATTGTTGGATTACTCTCATATAGTCAAAAGAACCTTTTATAAATGATACACAAAAATGAAGGGCTTGGAAATTTTTTGGTTTTAAATAAACTCTATCAAAATCTTCTCTTGGCCTAAAAGGACATAAACAAAGCCAGAAAAGATATCAGGTAATGATAAATTATTTTTTGGCCAAAATCCATGTTGTATGTTTATAAACAGGAAGGTGAATTGTGAATACATGATTTATGCATATATCTTAAAGATTTTCTCAAGTTACAGACATTAAATGTCATCTTTAAGACAATTTTTGTCATCTTTAAGACAATAATTTATCTATTCAATTGCCTTTTTTTTCAAATTTGTTTTTAAATGAAAATAATGGTTTATATTTAGAATTAAATGCTTCATTATAGTCAAGATTACATTTCTTCCTTTTTCTAACAGTTTCAAAAAACAGAAAAGTCTTTTAGTACAGTTGTATCCAAAATTCTTCAGCTTGACATATCCTCAGATCTTAGCAGTGGATAGCACATAATATTTAATCCAATATAACAGTTAGGATAGTCCTCACCGACTTTTTTATGTTGGCTTTAGTGACATAATCCTGATTATTCAATTTAATTTAAGGAGGTACTTCACTCTGTTCTTCCAAGAAAAGATGAGATGTGAAAGAGAAGGAAGCCTTCTTCCCGAGTAGCCTACAGGAATTCATGTCCACCTTTTCTCTTGAACAAATACCAATGGACGACCAGGCGCCCAAAAATTGTGGTTCCAAAGGGAAAGATGGGAGTAGTAGTGTCTCTGTGTAGTGTATTTAGACAAAGAGAGAACATCAAGGTTTTACATAATGTTTTACATATTCTCACTGGAGAACATCATGCAATGCAAGTGGACATGGGGTGTCCCCACTTCAAAGCAGGCAGAGGCCTTATGCGACTTTTGCTTTAGTATACATGACAGGTTTCTTATTTTGACTTTCTACACCACCTACTAGAATGTGCCTGAGTTCAGATTAGTGCATTTAAGACAGCAACTTCCTTTCCTCCATGTCTGGTCCCGAACCATTTTTGTTCTTCTCCTGCCTCCTGATGACCAGTCATGTCAGGTGACAGGACATAACATGGAAATTCTCCCTCACAGACAGGGGAGAACAATAATGATGTTGGAAGGGGATTGCTGGATTAGTTGGCTCCCAATTAGTATTTACCACTTCAGTTTGGAGGAGAAGACAAAACCATAAAAACTTATTACTGTGGTTGCTGTCCTTCACAAGGCCTAGGACAGAAGTGAAAGGGATTAGTATGTAGCGAGAAAGGACAGATCAGTTGTCCTATCGAGTCAAACAAATCTAGTGGGCCATGTAAGCACCTTTAGGCTGCCAAAACAGCAGACTCCTCCAAAAAAAAAAAAAAAAAAGAAAAAAAGAAGAAGAGGGAAGATGAGGTAGAAAATTCAGTACCAGTACCAGTATCATTTTTCTGTAATGAGACATTAAGTGAGAAGTTAGAAACAAGTGTCAAATATTACTTACAAAAATTGGTGAGGATTTTAGATACTGCTAGTGGACAAAAATTATAGCTGTAAGTATGTGTTCAAACTATTTGTTTATTTTTTTCCAAATTTTAGTATCAAATTCTATTCCTTAGTCATTTGTAGTGAACAATACTTAGTGACTCAAAGAACTATATTTGAGTCAAACCTCTCTATCAGAACTAAATAGTTCCTCATCCATGCTAGTTACAGGAAGTCACAGGTGAAAAGAACTATGGAAAATACCACAGTGTTATTCCTGTTGTTTGAGGCCTCTCATCCAGGAGCATCCCACAAAATGTTGTTCAAAGGAGGAAGACCATAATTGCTATTCGGATTAAGGAGTATGGGATAGATTTAGAAAATTTCACATCATTACAGTAAGGTCAACCACATGGTTAATATATGTTATATTTAATTTATTATTTTTGATAAAATGCCAAATAACTGAAGCTAAAGGGAAGCTGCATTGTGTTGATTTCTGTGAAAGATGAACAGATTCCAGTGGTGTTTATTCAGGCAGTTTCAGATTTTTATGGAGATTGTTTATGTATTTGAATTGCATATTTCTCTGACTCTTATTGATTTTTAAAGAAATTCCAAGAGAGACAGTACATGTGGCAAGAAAATAAAGGTTTTGCATGCTTAAGATTTAGTACTGCTAGATAATAAGCACTTTCAAGTCTTCTTGAAGTTTTAAATTGTTGGCAGAGTTTTAAAAATCATAGGATCACAAGAATATTCAGATGGGAAGGGACTCCAGGAGTCCATTAGTCTGACCTTCTGCTCAGAGCAGGGACAGCTCTGATGTCAGACCAGGTTCTGCATTTCTTAAGAACTCAGTGGTTGCACTGAAGAGCGTTTATACAATTTCCTGGACTTTTTTCAAATTCCATGCAAAAGAAGAACAGGGGGAGGAATACCTGATTGAGGGGAAGTAATGGGAAACATTTTTTTCACCTTTATCTGCAACCAGGAGCATGGAAAACGCTGCATGTTTGTGCCTTTTGGAGCTCAGTATGTGGAGCTGTAATGCAATAACAAATGATGCAGGTTCGGTGACCCTGTCCTTAATAGAGGTCTTTAAAGTGTCAACAATGTCGTCAATTGGTCTACATCCGTTGGGACAGAATCTCATAATCCATCAAGCTTTATTAATTTCCTGGGATTAAAGGAATAATTACTGTGTAGCTCCATGTGGAATGCATATCTTTGCCACTAGCTAAGACTCAGGGTTCTGTTAGGTCTTCAGACAAGTAGTTAACTTTCGAAGGTATTGTCATTCACTGTGGACACTAATTCTTCTTTCATCTGCATTTCAGAAAAGAATTGAGTGCCATGTTTTTAAAAGTGAGTCCTTTTCTTTCATTCCCATACTGACTGCTTAGTAAACACATGGGATCCACTAATGAGTGCTGATTCAGTTTGATCTCAGCTAGGATATTTCATCTACTAGTTCCTTCACCCAGAAAGAAAAATAATTAGAGTGACGTTGATGTGAATATAATGACAAACCTATATACAATAGGAAGGGAAATTTTGGAAGCTACAAAATAGAACATACCCAAATGATATACTAAGAAATGAAGAAGCATATATAATGTATGATGCCTAGGGATTCTAGGATAAGACAGCTGTTATGTGATATCAATTGACTTTAAAACAAATTACAAATTACAGGTGCATATATCTGTCCTCTCCTGTTACAACTTTGGTGATCCACGAAGCTTTCTACTTACAACATTCAGGAGGAAAAAATATTGAGATAGAAGGCATATACCAGAGATTAATAGGTGGTCAATAAGAAGACGTTGAAACTTATTGGTACTTCAGGCAATTCTTACAGCTCCAGTCAGGAAACTAGTGTGTTAACTTCATGTTTGTGAAACATCATTTAAATTCCATGTTTAACTAACTGGAAAGTTGTACTAAAGGTGATAATTTCTAAAATGCATTATAAGCTTTCATATATTTTTATCTTTTAAGCAGAAAGAACTGATATTGCTACTATTTCTAAGTCCAGTGCATGAAAAGACTCATGACTGTAATTAAGACAGATATCACTGTTAGAAAGCTTAATTATTTTACAAAAACAGAGAATTTATCAGTGTACATGGTTTCATCTGCAGAGTCTATATAAAATATATCAGGAAAAACCAGCCACAATCACTTGCCAATACAGACTACATCTTTGAGATAAAATCTTCTTGTTCATGTCTAACAATAACTCTGTGCTGAAAGAAATTTGGAAATATTTTTAGCAAACACATTTAATGATCTTTTACATAAATCAGCACCTGGTGCGTTATTTCAGTCAATTCTGATACAACTGATCCTTAGAAGTACCTGCAAAACTCTTCCAATAACAAAGTGAGATCTCAGGCAAGTGATCGAGTTACATCACCTTAAGAAGGTATCACCCATTGGTTGATCCACAGCAGATGATGATAAAAATAGGTATAGTCTGCTCTAAATGCAAAGTAATGTAATCCACTTCATAGTGGTGGCTCATGGTGACTCACCTGGCTCATGGTAATATTTAACTTTGAATATACAGGCACTTGAAGTCACCCACGATTAGCCTCTCACAAGATGGTTGGTATAGCCTCTCTCCTATGTGCATCTTGGTTAAACAGGTTTGTGTGTTTCAGTGGGAGTGGAGCTGAGATTATTAATTCGTCTGCTGCAAGCATAATAAGATCTATCAGTTGTTACAATATTTTTTTTTTCAGATTAAACTTTCAGTTTTCAGTTTGGTTAAACACACCTGCCCCACCTTAAAGAAAAAGAAGAATTAGAAGGAAAATTGGGGGTGAAGGAAAAGAAAAAAAAAGACTGAAGGAAAGAACAGCTAATATGTTCCTGTCTCTAAGGACAACTATGAAATTATTTGTATTTCATCAGGATGTTAAATGGCAAGCTCTAATGTTAGCCACTTTAAATCATAAGACTATAAAATTCACACTTTAGATAGTTAAAACATCTGAAAGAGGATCTCTCATTAGAACTTCAGTGATCTTTTCAAAGAAGTCTTGGAAAATGGGAAATACCAGAGGGCTGCAGAAAGCTACTATTTTTTTCAATATACAAAAAAAAAAAAAAGAAAATATTAAATGCCAATAGCTAATTTATTAATATAAGGGAGAGTAGATACAAGATCTTACCAATAAAATATGAAGAGAGATTACCACCAGTAATGGCAATAGTAACATATTTATGGGGAATAAAATATTTGACTTATACCATGCCTTTTAAGTTGAGAAAACAAGTTTGGGAAAGTATGAAACCAACCTTATCTAATTCTACATTACTGCATGACCAAATACAACCTATCTGTAAAAGATTCTCCTCCAACTTGATTTTAGAGACATTATAATCCCTAAGTGTTTCCACTTCTGCATTACCACATGTCAGTTCTTGGATATGTGATTCAAATCTTGTTAGCAGTCAAATGGATTTTGTCTGTCATTATGCTGGTACGTTTGCTGAACTGATCAATGCTGTCTATAACATACCGAGACAAGGTTCCTCTTTTACTTGTCTTTCCTATGTTAAAGAATACTAAGGCTTTAGACTCTACTTTGACTCTAATTTTTTCTTAGTTTTTCTCATCTCTTTTGTTGTTGTGCTGTGGACTTTTGTCTTCTGGTCTCTATTCAGGTCAGTAACACCTTTCTTTCAAGAAGGATGTCATTAGTCGCAGGAATCCAAGCACGTACATTGCATTAAGGCACAGTAGAACTGTGGATCTCAAGTCTGTCACACAAATATGAAGCTCTGGAAAGTTTAATATAGTGTTACATGGTACAGGTGCATTGCTGAGATGGCTTGTGATGGTAACTTGGGTGAGGAAGGCCTATTCTTATGCACAGTTGAAGAAAGAATTTTGTCAGTGGCAAGAAGGGTGACTCACATGCCTCACAATCCTCAGAGTTGAAAATAAAGAAGAGAGGGAGGGGAAGGAAAAAGTCAAATTTTGACTAAGGAATCAGCAGGGAACTTACTACAGGTGCACCATTTCTTGAGACAAAAAGTTTTTTTGTTTCATCTCCATCTTGTTCCATGAAAATTAAACCCTCCCCTCTCCCTCTCTTTATCCAGTATAAAGTAGATTAAAATGTTGATATCCTTTCCTGACAATGATATTTTTACAGTCTTTAGTCAAGTTGTTGGAGTAGGATTAACTTCCTAAAGAACTTAAAATAACTTCACTAAGTGTAGCAGAGTTCCACATCGGTTCATTAACCTGTCCAGTTTTACTAATTATGCTGAATTACTTTCTGCATCTACTGCTGCACAACTGTAACCTTTTGTACTCTCCCAGATCTATCAAAAAAGCCATATACTTCATTGACCCAGCATATCACTCCAGTCACTGAAATAACAACTACAAATATACTTTAATTCCAGACTGAATCCAGACTGTTTAACCCCTGTATTGCTGGAAATCATACCCATACTCCCTGTGAAATCAATACAACCATTACAGTTCTACACCACCATAATGGTGTGCAGAATCCAGTCACCTTTTTACTTCTTTTGAAAAGAACTCTGAATAATCACGACACTCTATAAAGAAAGAAAATTTTTATGCAAAATCTGGAGCATACGACTTCCATTAAGGAGGCAGAAAGAATGTCTACTATTTCACTTTGGAAATGCACCAGCAAGAGTTAAGTGAGGTGGGAATGCTAGCACATAAACCAGATCACAACAGCTGCACTCCATGTCCACTGTAGTTCCACAGAAGAAGAAAAATTATTTTTAATTGTATTTCAGTCATTGGCTTAAATGATCTGGTGACAATGAATAGACTTTGGTATAATTTTGTTTCTTGGCTGTGATCCACTTTCCCTTGATATTAAAATAATGGAATACAGCCACAATACCAGAAACACCCTGGAAGAGGCTTATGGTCTGTCCCAGGGACAAGAGGATTCTATATATCTGATTTTAGCTGGAAACATGATAGCACCATGTGGAAGTCTTGAAGTGTAAGTGAGAAAAGAAAGGTGTGATTAAACTGTAGGGAAAGACTTTTTTCCTTACAGCTGCAAGAGAGTGCCAAGTATTCTCCATGTAATAGTGTATATAAGAAGGAAGGGTGTGTTAGATGGTTAAGGCATAATGACCATGTTTCAGGGAGCCGTAGTAAGCCATGATGTGCAAGGCAATTTGAGCTTTAATAAAATTTGATCAGCAGATTAACAAAAATATTTGAAGAATAAATTTTGTAACTTCCCCATGGGCAAAATACAGATCCAGGACCCATTTCTCTAGTGCAACAAGTTTCTGTCAGTATAATTTAAAAATGTCATATCCAACTGATTTTTTGAAGTCTAATACTTTCTTTCTTCTGGTTTCACATTATCCACATTTTCACAACGCTGAAAGTTAGCAAATAAATAGTACATATTATGCTAGTGGTGTCTCCAGAGATTCTTTTCCTCTTCTCCCTGCAAGGGAGTTTTGAGTTTATCTCTTTTTGTCACTTTCAGCTTTAGCTATGACTATAGCTCAGTGATTTTGTAAAGAACTGCACTGAGGAAATATGGTGAATACCAGTGACTCAGACATTAATGCTGTATTTCTCATCAGTTATTTTCTTGATGACAAACTTTGTTTTCAGAAGCAAAGCTGGTTTTGGACAATTGCTTGTCTCTGTAGTTATGTGTAGGAAACCAAATAGTTACTCCACAGTTTACTCTTTCAGCTTCCTTTTATAAATCAGATTATGACCGTCATTAAACCGAAGTAAATCCTTCTGAAATGCCACAGGTGTGATCATATGCCAGAATAAAAATTATCTGGTCAGATTGAGGTAAATGAAGCAAAGTATTTCTGTCAATGTGAGGGTTCAAACTGATCTCACACTGAGCTTTTTTTCTGTTTTCTCTCTTTTCACTTGCCAAAGCTTCAAAATGGTTTGGCCTGAAATCTGCAAATCAGTTTAATTTTGTCGGACAAAAGTAGTAGAGACAAAAGAGTTGTGCCCGGGGGCTGGCCTGGAGGAAAAGGGGACTATGGGAGCTACATGAGAGGGCAGTAAACTGTCTAGCAAGGTGTGTCCTGGGAATAACAGAACACAGCTGTTGTTCCACCAGTTTTGGAAGTTCTATGATAGAAGTAAAACAAGAAAAGACCTTTTGTTGTACAAGGAGGATCTCCTTTTTTGTAGCATTCTCATGGGACTATTCACACATACATTTCAAAGCGTCTTTATACAATGAGCCCTAAGCAAAGGCATATTAGCACACCTAAGAGTCAAACAGAAAGAAAAAAAAAATTTAGGCATCTTAACACTCTTTCCAAATTCTCTTACCTCTGCATCTTTAACTTGTATACATTTGAGATGTCACAACTGAACTCTGCATAAAGTATTAGTGGAAGATGGTTGAACTACTTTGGAACCTCAATCACTGAAGCAGTACCCGCTGTTAGTCAGTGTTGCTTTTACAATGAAATAATATTTTCAGAGTAATTCTTATGGTCTATGATATACTATAATATGTTTTAAGATACTGTCTTAAATCATTTTTACTCAGGCCCATATTCCTCGTGAATGTGAAACCAGGAAACTAAATTTGAAGGTTGCTTCTGCTCTTCACCCTTCTTAGATTTGGGAAGTCTTTTTTTTCACATCAAGTAGCACACTAGGATTTCCTTAGCTATAGATTTCTCCTCTTACCAGGAATTAGTTGTGTCTCATAGAGGAGACTTTGGTTCATGCACCTTAATCAGCTGAACACCCTCTGAACAAACATCCTTTCATTCCAGGTTTGGAAAGCAGTCACCAAGGAAGGAAGGAATTTATTTTAATTTCCAGTACTGTAAATGTGGGTGGACATACTAAAAGAACTAAACCAACATTTGTCCTTCATGTTAATATCCTTCCTCTGTGTCTGAAGGATATTAGTTGTCACGGTTTAATGGCCTACTCTAATCTAAAAAAAATTCATAAAAATTATTTTTCACGATTTTTGTATTTCAGTTTTTATTGCTCAATTTCCTAAAAAGCACCTAATGATAAAAAGCCTCTACCTAAAAAATCTTCCAAATCAACTAAATTACCTTGTACTAATTTACATAACTTTTGAACAAGATAGTCACTGTATTCCAGGTGGACGACATGTCCTTTTAGAGATAAAACATTTATTTCAATTGAATAAATCCCTGTTTTCCCCCACTAAGCAGTGTTATATGTCTGTGCTGAGTTTGAGATTAAAAGATCATGGACTATGCAAAACAATTAATTGTTTGTTCCACCATACCCCTTCTTGAAAATGAAGAGCTTCTCTGTGAAAGAAAAACAACAAATTCATAGTTATTTTTGAGATAGGGCACAGTGATCTGATACAGATAAGATGCACTCGTTTTGCCCTATTCAAATGGTAAGCTATCTAATGCAAATATTATTTTCCAGTAATTGAAATCATTCATTTACCCGTACCTCTAGAAAACCCTGAATTTAAATCTGTTTCAGAAACTGAAGTAGCTTTCACTAGCTTATTTTCATGAGATACTAATGGCTTTGTACTGTGATGTTGTTTTCTCCCTAGGATAATGAAATTTTTCAATGGTTGCACGAAAGCAAATAATACTTAATGGTTTATTATTTCATTTCCATATATTTAACTATCATATTTATATTAAAAGCCTGTGCTAAAAGTTTTGCATTTACATTTCAATTTCAATAGAATTTACAGATACTTTTCATATATCTATTTTGGATATTATATGTTATGTTATTTTTTAGGTGCTGTTTACCTATAAAGTCATCCTCTATCGCATACTTACTTTTTCATTTACCTCAAATCTTTCTCTAGTCTGTGTTGGTTATTTTACTGCTAACTTTTAAAGATATTTAGTATAAAATATATTCTTTTTACTCTTTTTTTTCTTTGTAAAAATTAGCTGTCATTTAAAGCCTTAAAGCAAATGGTAGCAGCTCTGCTGTAAGATAGAGAAGTCATGGAACAAGAACCACTTCACAAACATAAGGCAAACAAGCCGTCCTTAAACTCCCTCCTATGGATCATACAGAGCAGCCTCCAGTTGATTGCAGGGATTCAGCCAAAATAGGAAGTTCTTGTGGTGAGACGGCTGATATGGTCAGGCTGGAAAACCTCTCAACTCCTTCCTGTGGTCACCCAAATTCCAAGGCCCTGCTGAACCAGAGGACACTCTGAATAAAAGATTTCTTAGAATTTGCTCTGCCATAGTCAGGGGCTCTGCAAATGCCATGTGACTCAGTACTGGATGATTTCAGTTCCTTGAGCAAACTAAGATAAAGTAGAAAAATGTTTTCCTGCTTACCCTGGAAAGAATCCCATGAATAAGAGGTACTGCAGTCAAGGGAAGTTTTCTGTGCAGCTTTGCAGACATTTTGTTGGTATATGGCAGCCTCCAGGTTCAACTGGCTTCAACATAAAAATCAGAGAAACTCTACTGACACCTGTTACTACATATTCTTAACATGAATATATGAACACTATGAGTTTGGTATCTACAATCGCATTCACCCTGAAAAGACTTCTGCAAAAAGTGTACAAGATGTAACTTGCAAGGTATCAGGCGCTGCCTCAGAGCACTGCACACCCTCAAGTTTTCAGTTCGCAGTAGCAGGCTCAGGGAAAAAGAGAATGATCCTCACCTGCCTTGCAGAGTTTGAGTGAAGAAATACTTACAGCTGCATTGCCAAGTTTTTGCTGGAAAACTGATTTTCTTTACAGGACCTGTAGCAGCGCGTTCAGCTCTGCATCTTGGTTCACAGACATTAGACTGCTCTAAACAAACATGCAGAACAGATAAAGGTAACATTATCATCTCCTCTACACAGGAGAGGAACTAAACTGTGAATACACTTCCCTGTAGCCACTCTGCAGAGCTGGAACAAAGCTGACTCTAGGCTTCCCAGGGCAGGACTGTCTCAATGTTTCAGTGCTGTTTCAGCGTTCAATCTCACATCTATCTCAGTGGATCCCAAGTGCAAGGACCTTCCTGTAAACCTTTTCCTTCATAGATCTAGAACACTGATACATCCTCCCCTTTGTCCAGTTTCTTACTGTCCTACCTTTGGGGATTCTACACCTATTGCATACAGATCCCTTTTGCCTACTGCTATTATTTTGTTTTCACTGTGTGTTTAGTGTGTTAAATAGAAAATATGAAGTATTTAAGTCTAGCATCTAATGTGGCAAAATAAGATGCAGGCTTATTTTAGGCACCTAGCTCTGATGAAGAAGAGATAAACTAATTTTTTTTGAAGCCAAGTGCTCACCTGAGCTCTGATAAAATTCAGTGGAGCACAAACACAAATCCTTCAGAGGTGATCTACTTCCCTTAAAATAACTGCTTATACTAGTTGCAGCAGCTGTACTGGTAAGTAAAAGAGAATGCCAAGGTGTTGGCTTGCTGACAAGAGCTAGACCCCTTCAGGCAGACAGATATTGAAAAAATCCAGATGGAAAAATCTAGCACAGAGCCAGAGAGAGAGATAGTAATTAAACATTGCAAAATTAGAGTTTCAGTAATCAACCTTCTCCCTGACCCTCTTTCATTTGGCAATATAGACACACTCAGTGGATTCACTGTCTGTATTTCTAGTGTCCATTTTTTGGCTATTACAAACAGAATTTCACCTCTTTCACCCATATGTTCAAAAAAAAAAAAAAGGAGCCAGTTGTCCATAAATATAAATTTAGATGCTCCGCATTACCTGTTGCAGAATGTTTAGTTTTGGTCAGTGTGAAATCCATGAGTCCACAAACTAAAGTTTCCTTCTACAATGTCAGACATGCCCTGTTACCTGTTCTTGTTCATAGAAGAAGGTCTTATCATTTGAAATTATGATTAATCTAGGTCCCACTCCTAGGAGCCTAACTCTCTGCTGATCACAGTTCTTAGTTCTTAATTTGGCGATTTCAGTTCTGTCCTTGAAACTTGCAGGCGTCGCTATGATCAACATCACAATTTGGTAATCCTTGTTTGCTTCTGGCATTTAAATATGAGCTGCTTCTTTTTTTTTTTTCTTTTATCTGTGACAGCTTCCAGAGATTTGAACCTTCAAAAAACCTAGATTCACTCTTATGAATCAATTGCTCTTGTCTACTTCTAAATATTGTGGCCATAATTCTTTTTGTGTATAAGGTATTATATGTGTGAAATATGCCCAATCAGATTATCATAGGGGAAAAGATGTCCTTTTTTTGAAAATGACGATTGATTGCTTTCCAAACCCCGTCTTGTTATTATTTGTTACTGGATACAGTATATGAAGAGAATTTTATGAGTATAGTTTTTGGCCTAAATCCTGGATCTCTGGCCTTTTAAATACAGAAAGGATGTAATAAGATTTTGTAATGCAGCCTTTGAAGGTGTATTCCAAAGAAGTCATTTCAGCCTCTATAGGGGAAACTGTGTTCAGAAAGAATGTCAGCCAGCCCTGAGCTAGTCCAATTTGAACAATTTAATTTTGAAATGGAATCTCTTGGTCTAATGGTTCTTCCAGATTACTGATCTCAAGAGCTACTGGTTCTTTCATCTGGAAAGAGAAAGAATCCAGGAGAGGCAAATGGAAGAGTTCCAGAGAAGGTCTGTAAAAACATTGCTTGGAGGAGGCTAGAAACTACATGAACTTGGTGTGATTTCTATCATACAGCAGGTGCAGTGACTTTATCACTACAGAATAAAAAATTACAAGATCTCAAGTTTTCTTTATGAGAGCATCCTCTGAATGTTGATATGAGGCAATTTGTCCTGAGGGAAATGTGTGGCCATGCTTGTACAGCCTCTTCTTCCTGAACTAATTTTTGAAGCGGGTGTGGTTTGCTGGCAGGTTGAATTGATGCTGATGAAGCATATGAAATGAGTGGAAAATATACAGTCCAGCTACAAAATGAGAATCAATAACAGCACAATTTGCCCTCTCCGTAGTGTACCTACTGCACAAGTGATTCATCCTGAACCACAAGTTCAGCACAGTCATTCAGAGGGAATACCAAGGTCTCACTTCCAAATTATTACCCAGAATCAAGTAGGAGGAAGTCCGTGTTTACGAGTGTGATGGATAATAGAACTCTATTGCAGGACTCCTTGGCAGGATAGAAACACTTTCTCTTGGACCTAACTTGAGTCTGAAATGTTTAATGAGTTGAGTCATATCATGAAGTGAAGTAAATAAGGATGAGAAACAGATCATTTGAGTGAGGTCCAAAATGTAGCATGCCTAAATTTGGGCTTCCCCATCATCATGAAGAGAGTGATAGAGTTTGCTGTCATAAAAGATATTTTTTTTAGCAATTTTAAAAAGTCAAGCTTTCAACAAGAGTAATTAGTGGGGATCAGCTGCAATCTATTTTTACTCCTCTGAAGGAAAGAAACTTTTTGTTTGTTTGTTTGGGGTTTCTTGGTTTGGCTTTTCTGTTTGTTTTCCTTCTTTTTCAGCATCAAAGAAACACCAGTTGAACAGAATGATTACAAAGGTGGAAGAACAGCCATGGTTTGACACCAATACTGCATCTGACTGTAGATGAAACAACAGAATTCAATATTTTTACTTCTAGAAAAGATATATAATAAAATATATTGCTAAGTATTTATCTGTAATTAGATTGCATTCAGTAGTAGTAATTGCTCCACTAGAATGTTTGACTACTATACTTTAGGAAATCTAACAAAAATCTATGTATTTTCCTTCTCTTATCAACTGAAAGCTTTGCTTTCTGCATTTCATTCTCTCCACCTATGAATGGGGGATCTGAAGGATTGTGATGAGTAACAAATATTCATACCACGGTGAGAGAAGCATAAAAACACAACTGAAGTACTGAATAAGATTACACAGCCAAATAAGATTGCAGCTGATTTATACTTGAGCCACATACATTGCTATAATCAGAAGGTTCATTATATGAGAAAGCCTAGACTCACCTTCCCCTAAACAAACAAACAAACAAACACAAGTTGCTTTTAACAACGGTGAATTGCCTGGAAAATTAAATTTGACTAGAATTGTGTTGATTGAACTGGAATAATTATTATAAAAAAAAAATCCCAGTCAGATGGGACTTCCATCTCATGAGCTAAGAAATTGCATAAAGGTAGGTCACTGAGGGGATTCCAGTATTACCTGGACAAAGAACATTCTGGTTTTAGTTAAACTGTGGAACTTTCTATATATAAAATAGAACGTTTAGATTTCACATCTGTAATCCACAAGAGAAACCTCAATTACCTCATAGAATCATCATGGTATGGCATTGGTTGGAAGGGACCTTAGAGGTCATCTGGTTCCAACCCCCCTGCCATAAGTAGGCACACCTTTCACTAGACCAGGTTGCTCAGAGCTACATCCAGTCTGGCTTGGAACATTTACAAACACGGGGCATCCGCAGCTTCTCTGAGCAACTTGTTCCAATGCCTCACCACCTTAACAGCAAAGAATTTCTTCCTAATATCTAATCTAGACCTACTCACAGTTTGAAACCATTCTTGCTTGTCCTGTCACTACATGCTCTTGTAAATAGTCTCTCTCCATCTTTCTTGTAAGATCCTTTCAGGCACTGGAAGGCCTCAATTAGGTCACCCCAAAGCCTTCTCTTCTCCCAGATGAACAACCCCAGTCCTCTCAGTCTTTCCTCAGAGGAGAGGTGCTCCACACTTTCTCAAACAGGATGATGTCCCTCCTGTGCTGGGGACCCCAGGGCTGGACGCAGTACTCCAGATGGTGTCTCCCCAGAATGGAGTAGAGGGGCAGAATCACCTCCTAGACCTGCTGGCCACACTGCTTTTGATGCAGCCTAGGGTGCAATTGGCTTTCTGGGATATGAGCACACATTGCTGGGTCATGTCCAGCCTCTCATCCACCAGCACCCCCAAGTCTTTCTCAGCAGGACTGCTCACCACCCTAGCCTGTATCAATAGTGAGGATTGCCCCAACCCAGGTGGAGCACCTTGCACTTGGTCTTGTTAAATCTCATGAAATTCCAATGGGTCCACTTCTTAAGTTTGTCCAAGTCCCTCTGGATGACATCCTGTCCTGTAGGTGTGTCAGCTGAATCACTCAACTTGATGTCATCTGCAAATTTGCTGATCCCTTTGTCTATGTCATTAATGAAGATATTAAATCATACTGGTCCCAGTACAGACCCCCAAAGGACACCAATGCCTAATTTCCTGAAGGGACATGTTAGCCCAGTTTTGGCGTCCAGGCTCAAGAGACTGGTCCTTCATGCCTTAAGACTCTTATCTCTATAATATTGTCTCTTTAGTAAATTTATACCTGCTTTGGTGCACCTGCGCAATAACTGCTGTCTTGGAAGGTGTGAGCAGAACAGCTCCTATACCTATATCCATAAGAAATCCTCAGATTAATCCTTAAACTAATAATTTTTTTACCTAAAACCCTGGAGGGCTCAGTCTGATAGGCTTCACATCAGCAAATAGATCCCATGATATCTGAACAAAGAGGAGCAAGACCCTCTGTGTTTGACTTTTACCTGAACGTGCTAACATAAGTACTAATGTTCTCATAGCACTGAGCAGAAGAGTAGAATGTGTGTGTTTTTTCTCCTTCTTCTTTTATTTTTCCTTCATTTTCCAGTGAAAAGAAAAACACTTTAGTTCCCTGGTTTTCTCTATCAGGTTGTAAAAGTGTACCTGTATTTGAAAGTCCAAACTTGGGAGAGACTTGTAGCTGCACAATCATGCTTGTGAGCGCAGCTGGCCATCCACCTGTCTTTATGCACCAGATTTCTCCATTCCTGACCTTCTCACAAATAATCACATCAAACTCACCTCCTTTGCAGGAAATGGCATAGAAAATGAGAGGTGCAGAAAAACAGCTTTTTGGTCTTCTTTGTAACAGAGTCTGACATGCAAAGAAACCTTTTTGTCTTATCACTGTACAAGCCTATTTCACATTCCCCAATCCTTTTTGTGGTATCACAGTGCCTCCCCAAAACAAACCTTTTTTCTCCTTTTTTTCTCAGTAGACGTGTTGTAGCATTCAAATACACCATATGGTGACTTATAAGAACTTACACGGAATTATCGTCAGTACAAATGAGGTTCTCATAATATATCCTCAAGGTTTTATGTTTAAGCAGGACTAAAAGGGCTTTTATTTAAAACTTTTTTAATGTATTTCTTCTCTTGCAATCTGCAAAGGCGCTAACTGTAAATGCTTCATCGTCTAAAAATTTTTTTTCCTGGTGTAGGGAATGGATTCTGCTACATATTCTCTTGTTTAAAATAATACAGTGTAATGTTTTTACAAAATAGAAAAATAATTGTGGCATATTGTTATGATAACCTGTACTATCAACATATCATATTGAGAATTCGATTGCTATGGAATGAAATCTTCAGATATCTTTTATATACGGGTAACTATATTACAGCAAAAGAAAGTGAAATAGGAGCTTTTTGTAACTTTGATACTAACATGTAAAGATTTTTATTAGGATCTTAGGCTTGTTGAAACCACTTTAACAATAATTCTACCAAAATTCAACTAGTAAATGTCAATTTTAACTCTATAAGAAGTTTGCTTGAGAAGGAGATTGATGAAAAAGCTAAACCATGAAGACTGAATTTCTCTAAGTCTTCCTGGACTCTAAAGGGAAAAAAAAGAATAAGCACTCTCCTTTGCAGCTGGGGGAAGGGAAGAGGGGAAGACAGAGAAGGATTATGCCTCAAGTTCTCTCTGACTATTCGCCTGAGGTCTCACTGTAAATATCTTATCTAAAAACGTTAATTAATGAACTAAAGTAAAGTAGGATTGGGACAATGTGCCCGTGCTATGGGATTTCCTTATTTATATCTTTTTTGACTGAAATTTGCAATAAATGTGTCCAATTTTTTTGTTTGCTTTTGTTTTTGTTATAGCAAATGTTCAGCATTTTGTGTCATGATGGGAATTTTAATGAATGCAAAACAAAAGCATTAGTGAGGGCTAATGCCCAGGATATGAATCAGGTAGGTACATGTATTCATTAGCACTGATTGCTAACACTCTTTCATGCTATTGTACATCGTAATGTGGGTCAATCAGATGCACCACAAAAAGACTTATAAAAGAGTTACTGACACTTTTCATGTTCACTTCCAACTCTGGATTGATCCAAAGTTTGTTCACAAAAATGCTGGTGTAATCTTAGCCCAGAACACCAGAGCTTCCACTCTCTTTTTCAGAAGTATGGCTCTCTTGAGGGTTTTAGAAATGTAAGTGCCCAGAAGAAATGGGTCCTGAAAAGAGTCTGCTCCTAACAGCAACCTTTACACATGTCACAAGTGAAGGAATGTTTGTGCCTACCCGTGGGGAATTAACTACTTCCCCTTGCAGCCCAGCCACTTCAAAGATAAAGTAGCAGCTTTTTTTCTTTTATTTATTTTTTATCTCTTTCAGCATGCTAAGGTAAACAACAGGTACAGTGTTGATTAATGCAGCTTATTTTAGAATAGTCTCTGAAAATCAGAGAAATTCCAACAGAACAGTGGAAAAAGTCACACATTTGATATATAACATATACTAAATGTGTGTGTTACTGCTGGGATTCCAGCAGTAATCACAGTCAGTAGAAGCAGCACAATCTCAGAGATATTTGTCAGAAGCATAAGAAGACAGAACCATACTTGATGCAAACTTTTTGCTTTCATGCACTAGGTGAGTTTGACAGTTATCCCTTTGACACAACTTCCTTTTGTTGTTGCATGGACAAAACATAGCAGTGATGTTCCTTTTTTTTACTTCCATTTCTGAATTGCCAGTTCCTTCAATGAAAAATTGACACAATATGTTTTCATTTAAATAGTAGACTTTTTCCCCTAAGAAAATAAATAAGCACTCAATCAAAACATATCTCTAAGAGTAATAGTGTAATGGGTTAAACCCTTCCTGTAGCTAACTGCTTCCTAAGTGGTGTTCACAGCAGAGACATTGCTCAGTCTGAGGCCATCCATGGCTTTTGGTGCTGAATTCTAAGATAAGATTTAAGTGAAAGCAGCTTCTCAGTATCACCAGCTTGTTCCCCCATCCTCTTCCAATTTTACCACTGAATTTATCATGCTCATTAGAACTGTTAACCACAGAAATTTGCTGCTAAAGAACACAACACTTTGGCTTAGAAGATAGGGAATAAAAGTGTGCTTTAGGCACACAGAGAGTCACTTTTTCTTATTTTCAACAGACTTTCCTGCTTCTCCCAGGGCATGATCATACTCAACAGCTTTTAGGTTTGGAGATCGTGTCGTAAGGAACCAAACTCTCTTTGGCATGCTGCCTCTGGCAGTAGTCAGTGTCAGATGAAGTAGGGTGGTAATAATGATAGCTTCCACAGATCTATACAGTGTGCTGTATATGCAGATGCAATTTCTTTCTAGTATCCAACTGTGTGTTTTTCTATACCTTGATACACAAATAAGATATTCCTGCATTAAATGAATTTCTTCCAATTTCAGTCACAGTGATCTGCAGTTGTAACTTATAGTCCTTTGTCTCCTTTTATGAAGTCGTTCTGCAGGTTTTACTCATTTCTCACTCAGGAAATTTCCAAATTACTTTCTGCTAGATTTTGCCCTACTAACCAAAGTGATACACTAACAAGGACATTAATAATCTATTTTCTATCTGTTAACAACACTAAATATGCTACTAATTTCTATTAGAACAAATAGTGGTTTATCTAGTCTTTTTCAGACTCTATCTCAGTTGTCTTGGCTTTCTACAGCAGAGACTGCAGCTATGAGATCTGTAAATTCTCAAAGCTTCCCTTCCTTATGACTCAACAGTTTCGTATCTTAGGATCTTTTTGAAGAGAAAAGTCTTTCTGTTTGTTTATTTTTTCCCGAATTAATATCTCAAGTAATACATGCACACAGATGAGCTCCTTAAAATTTTGTAGACATTTCAATAGCTAAATCTCAAGGGTCCTCCTGTCAGATTCTTGGACATTATTATACTTCCAGGATCCCCTCCAACCGTAGTAGTAGGGTTTGAACATCGGATAAATAGCCCAATAGCAGAAATAGAATGAAATAGAGAAGAAAGGGATGTGGGTTTGATGTTTTAGCAGCTGATTGATGAGAAATAGGTGTCAACATGTATTTTGAAATCTACACAATGTGGAATATTTAACCTAAATTTGGACAACTGACCAGCATCTAGAGTAGTCCATGTGGCCTGAGTTGCAAGTCACATTAGAGCCTCGAGGACCAGCATGGATCTTCTCCTTAGCATTCTGTAGCTGAGGATGCTGTCATCACCCCACCAGAATAAAGTTTAGGAAGCATGAAATGAACTCAAATTGTCTAAATCTCTAAAATTTTTAGAGGAATTGGAAAGAACTGCAGTTATTTAAACTTGATTTTTTGTAAGAAGGTTGCCTCAGTATCAGTGAGACTTTTGCTTAAGATAGAATTCTGGGCTTTGGGGAGCCAATTAATTACCCTACTATACCGCCACATAATGGAAAAATTACATATCTTAGGCAAATATATAGATAAAGACTACAGGGCAGCTGAATTAGATGTTTAAGTATCTCTGAGGACCTAATCCACAGTTCCTGTTTATTGCTGATTATTTTCAAACATATTTCCTCTTTAAGAGTATCTGATAATTTTATTAGTTTTCTAGGTCAAAGCATGCAGCTTTCCATTCCTATATTTTAATAATTGCGTAGTTACTTCTACTCTTTTTTGTTCATTTACTTATCTTAGTTCCTTTGTTTTCTGATCAATACATGGCAGAAACTTTCTCATCTATAATAGCAGGCAAATTAGTCTGAGAATGCAAATGGTGCTGGGGTTTTTTTCCACCAAATTATTCAAAAGACCTCACAGATATTCCCACAGGGTCAGGCTTATCAAATATCTGAGAAATTTTCCAGTGAGTCCAGGATAATTTGAATTGGATCTTTGATAACCTGTAAAGAGAAATGCTATAAAAAAGTAGAATAATGACAGGATCTTTGATAACCTGTAAAGAGAAATGCTATAAAAAAGCAGAATAATGACAGAATCTTTGATACAGGTCAGTCCAGACAGAATGAAAATTAACTGAGTCCCAAACCATTTCTTTCAGGATCTTAGAATGATTGGGAGAAACATTCTTGCTTTTAAATGTTGGTCCAAAATGAAAAACAATTCAGAACATTAAATGTTCAGCTCACTATTATTCTTTGGTGGTCTGATTCATGGATCAGTGAATGCAATACAAAGACTCCTTTCGATTTTAGTAGACTTCAGATCAGTCCCCATGTGAATTGCAGGAAACATCTTATCAATGCATATAGAAATAGAGATAAGCATCCAGATACATTCACCTTGTTTGCAAATAGACAATACACCTATGTTTGATGTATTGAAATTGAATACTGTGACATTTTAGACACTATGGTTCAAATAATTTTAT
Organism: Manacus candei; assembly: GCF_025592945.1. Lineage (NCBI taxonomy): Eukaryota > Metazoa > Chordata > Aves > Passeriformes > Pipridae > Manacus > Manacus candei. The sequence continues at coordinate 11,356,710 of NW_026138062.1, forward strand.
CAGAGTCTCTCTACTGAAAGTTAGAGTTGGATGGTTATTTTTCTGCTATTGCTCTGACTATGTTCTTCTGTTCCCTACACCATTTATGATAGACCAATTCATGGTTCTACACACTTGATAATCTCACTCACCCCTGATAACATCACTCTCTGGGTTTTTGGAAAGAAATTTTCTTCATTGAATGCAGCCTTGCTCTGAAGATTTGTAACAGCATATAGAGAAATGGTTCTTTTCTTTCTCCTCATGTCCAAACATTTATGGCCTAAAACAAGAGCTCAGTGGTCCTTGCTCTAGTGCATTTGGTTCTTTCTCCTTTGTTTTAAATGAGAGTCAAAGCAAAGTGTAGGTTAAGACAAGGCGATGTACCTGGGTTACTTCTTCTCCATGACAGTATTCCAAGCCAGGACTGCTATTGCTTTTCAGTTTCTCACATGCTTGTTACTCATTAACAGTTCATATGAAGAAAACATATCCTGTCCTTAATGAAATGAGAAAAAAATAAAAAGTAGAAAATAAAACATGCATCTAGTTTTCTTTTAAAATCATTAGTATTCCTGCTAGATCCAAATTTCTTGACCAAATAGAAAGGCAATTTTGATTATAGGAAGTAATTTATTTGCAAAACATTCAAATTTTTCCTACAGGTTTGAGGCTGGTGTGTGTGTGTCTGGTTTTGGGGTTTTTTTGTTCGTTTGTTTTTGGTTTGATGTTTTGTTTTGGTTTGCTTTGGGTTTTGGTTTGTTTTTGTTTTTGTTTTTCAGAAAAAGAAATGTCAAGAATAGACCACTATTTGCTTATTTAAATGTTGCAGCTTACATACATTACAGTTTTAGTTTGTTTCTCTCAGGGAAAAAAAAAAACAAACCAAAACCCCAACAACAACAAAAAAACAAAACCAAAACCAACCAAACAAAAACCAAACAAAACAACTTTTCACTGTGCACCAGTTAAAAATTCAATTACATAACCTAGAAAATTGGAGGTTTCCCTTCGGCTGGATATAGATGACCACAATTGCAGACCATGTAAACTCTTCCTGTCCTTCCTGTACTAACCAAATTTCTGTTTACTCCAACTTTCAAAAGGGAAATCTGTCAAGGACTGTAAAAAGAATTATCGAGACAGCCATGGCAATCTTTATGTATATGTGAAATACAGGTCAAACTGAAAAAAAAGTGGCAATATTTTTAGGACTATTTCTAAACAGAGAGATGAAGTAATAAAGGAATTTTTGTGTGTATAAGGTAGCCATGTCCAGCGTGATCTAACTGTGATTATTATTGCTCCATTTCTGGAAGACATCTCTCTGCAGGACAACACTTAAGCAGATGCTTAATTTAAAGCGTGTGTATTGCCTTGTGAAATCAATAAATATAATAAACATGTGCTTAAAGTCAGTTATGACATTAGGTGTTAGTCTGAAAGGGACAGATTTTAGTGCAAACCTAGCAAATCCATGCTAGGATTTAACAAAAGAAATGTTTTCATGCCTTTAAGATTTGTAAGAAGAAATAATGGATTTTGTTAGATTAACTATTGATGATAGAACTTTCAGCTGCATGGAACTAAAAGAAAGGCTTCCCTTGCCCCCAACCTGCTCTTTTACTAATATAGTAAACAAACTTTGGTTGCAAGTATAAAAAATAGAGATGGAACCCAATCCTGTTTTTCTTTTACAATAAACTTACTTCCTAATGTGCTACCTTTCGGACAACACCCCACAAAGGCAAGTCTGTTATTTTTCTGCACAAATTCCCAATTGACTGCAGTCCAGGTGTTTCTCAGATGACCCAGAAAGCAAGCTTTATATTATTGTGTTGTTATACTCCATTAAACTTGATTTCTGAGCCAGAGGTAATGTGTGTGGGCTTCATATCTGGTGCTCCTAAATCTCATCTCTTAATATGTACAGTGAACCTTTCTACTGGAATATTTTACACAATGAACAAAAGAATGCCATTTGCAGAAAGCCTAAGAACTTATTTCTACTGTATGCTATTCCATCCTCTCTTATCTAGCCACTTTATCCACATGGATTTTTTCCAGAAGATAAATCTTTCAATCAGGATTTCTTTATGAGTTGCAGCCCTTGTATTGTGAGGTGTATATCAAAATTTCAAGACAAATTTTGTTCTCTTGATTTTGTTAAAAAGTACAAAATCTTAAAAAGCAAGAAATCTTAGATGTCTATTCACTCATGTTAAGAAAACATTTTGTAATTTTTTTCCACTCAACATAAGTGAACAAGGTTACTTTGTGTACTATCCTGAATATATAGAAATTTATGCACCAAATTAAGGCACCAAAAAGAGGTTAGACTGACCATAAATGTTGTTTTAAATCAATTTCTGATGTATTTTGTCAATTTATTTATTTATTACACTGCTGTGTGATGCTGCACAAAAGATGTCCTCTTAAAATATCTATGAAAAACTGTCATAGTGAATCTTAAATCTCCCTTAATGAAACTTAAATGCAAAGGTCAATACTGTTTACATACAGGTATATACAGCTCCTTTATCTTTCTCCTTTATCTGACATTTTTACCCTCCTTTCTCTGAACCAGATTTGTTCTTCTAATTCTAGAGTTCTGTTTTGTTGTTGCCAATCAGGAGTAGTTACCTACAGCTGGATAAAAATAATAATTTTCATTCCACTAGAAATTCACAGATTTTTATCTTGCAAACCCTTCATTTTCATGTGTTTAAAATAAACAAGAAACCTCTACAAAATCCAAGCTACTAAGCCTATCTTGAAATACTTGTACATACCTTATACGTGCCATACGTATCTAAATTTAAATATTTAATTTTAGCAAAGTCTGATATACAATCCATCCCTCTGCATTTCTACAGCGTTCCACATGAACTGTTGTTGTTTCCAGTTATGTCGGATGGTCTGTGCTAGTTGGCCAGGCAATGGTTGCACTCAGCAAGCACACACACCTCATCATGAACATTTCTCTTCAGGATCTCTGACAAAATCTCGTGGGGCAACAAGGTCATCAGGAATCTGCGATTCCCTCGGTGTAGTTCGTGAATGTATGAGTTAGTTCCACTCTCATCTCTAAACTAACATGAAAGGCATAACTGACAGCCAAACCCTCTGAAATCATGGGCTCAACACAAAAACAAGGTGTGAGCTAAAGCCTGCATGTCTCACTTGTTGCCCTGGCTGTGGAACAGTGAGAGTAAATTTAAGAGTGTTTCTGCAGAGAAAACAACAACCAATCAAACAATGGAGGAAATTATGAGGAATTCTTTTCAACCTATTCTTGAATGAGTAGTGACAAAGATAAATATAATTTCTTTTAATATTCTTTTAACAACTGAACTTTGAAAAGTAGTATTCATGTTGTATTTTATGGTGAAATTACTAAGGCTTAAATAAACATGGGGAGTTTTGTTTGCAATTAAACAAATTCTTTAGCTACCCTAAAACTTTAGGTATTGTAAACCTTGCAGAATTTGGTCTCGGAGTAGATCTGATACCCGCTGACAACTACCCCCTGGGATTGTGTTTTAGTGTAAAAGCTTTTGTTTAAAACAAAAAACCTCAGGATTGACTAAAAATTTAATTCTGTGTCTGTCCAAAGTGCAAGCATTTTCCCCACAATGTAACTACTTAATTATGGCATTTTCATTTTATTAAAAATGGCAAGTTTAATATGGTGCTTACAGTAAGCCACAGCAGAAGGATATTGAATCTTTGAAAGATCTTTCAAAATTATGTAAACATCACTTTATTTGCAGTACAGAGTTCAATATTTCCTATTAATGAAAGATTCCTTTACCAAATTCCCATAGTAAAGTAGTTTATAGTATTTTCTAAATGAACTGAGCAACATCAGCTTTCAATGCAACAGTGTTACTTTGAACTCTTTTTTTCATATTCCACCTGGGAACTGATTTAAGAACTGCACTTTTAGCAGCTATGTCTTTCTTAATATTTTAACAAGTTTACAGACCTACTAGAGTGTTCTTAAGTATTGAAGTCTCTTCAAGAAAATGTTCGTGTCTCAGTTTTAGAATTCCTCAGGAAACTTTGTGAAATCTTACTGAACCGAAACAAAGCGAGCTGGACGATACCATACAGTGTCTGTTTCATGCCAATACAGACTTATCTCTGTTAATTATTTTTTTCCTTCCATCATCTTTTCAAAGTTATATATTTTCATACTCATCCTAGTTTTAAAAGTTTTAAAAGTTCTTGAGCCTAATATTTTCTTTCCAAATCAGGTACTGTTGAAATTCTCATGGATGTCAGCGGAACTAGATGAATAATTTTGTTTGTGCTCTAAGCTAACATGACAAATATCCAACCTCAGCTTGCAAATATGTGATTATTGTCTTTCTTTTATCCCTTTCCATTTCCAGACTTGTGTAAGAAAGTTGTTGTATACCTGGACAATTTCAAAATAAGTGATGTAAAATTGAATTCAAGTGATGAAGGAGAAAAAAAAGAAAAATCTTTTATTGATGGTCTTTAGTGTAAAATGTTTTCATATCAGGTGCTCATATCAGTAAAGAAGATACATTAATTGTTGCTTTGCACACAGTAGTCATTTTTGTTTACAAAAAATTCAGAGGAAAATTATTATGAAGGCTTTTTTTACAAATACGTTGATCAGTTGTAACTGACTGTATGAAAAATAGGGTGTTAATCAGGTGCAGTGTGTTTTCAGACTTCAAATCATACAAAAAAAGGGTCAAATTACATACAGAACACAAGAATTAATTTTTTTATACAAACTTTCTAAACTTTGTCCTTTTATTTCTAAAATAAAACTATGTCAGGACATACCTGGTAGGATTTTCTAATCAGAAAAAGCATACAAAATTTAAAAGAAAATTTAAATTAACCTCCTGAAAAATAAAAGAACCAATGAGTGTTAACAAACACTGTTCTCACAGTTATGAAAAAATAGGAATTACCCATCTCTGGTGTGAACAGTATTGAGTTTTTCACCTCATAGATACAACAGAGAAGTGAGTTAACTCTTTTAATTTCCACTACATCACTGACAAATATGTCAGTTTTCTTCTCCCGAAACATAAATTGGAAGAAATTCTGGAAGCATAGATCCAAGAGGGGCAGGAAATGAACTGAACTCTGAGTTTTAGATTAAGTGTATGGAAGTGAGTTTCTTTGTTCAAGGCTCCTTGCTGAAAGAATGCACTCACCAGCCTGCTCTCCTTCACGTGACAGTCCCAGTCAGAGAGCAGATCTGATCCACTGTCAGAGTATGAGGCGCAGCAATTGAGCCAAGTAGTGTGTCATGAAGGACTGTAAATGTCAGAAACAGTTTCTTAAGATTTACTCATAGTCAGTAACCAGTCAGTAAGTATTGAAGTATTGATGTCATACATGTATAGCAAGAACTGGTACCTAGTCCTTTACAAATGCCTTCGCGTATTGCTCTATGATCAGTTTTTGTAGCTAACTGTACCTCTTTTGATACTTATTGTAGCACATTTTTGGTCTTTTTGCTCAAGCCATCTTGACTGCCAGCCTTCATGGAGCGTGCCTTTGTTCCCACTGGAGGCTTGTTTGAATTTGCTCTGTGTAGAACCTCACACACATAGGTGAGAGTGGTGGGGTATATATGTGGTATATCCACGGCTAGGCTTTGTGAATCTGTGCATGTGCATGCGTGTGTGTGTGTATGATGTGCATATATATATATATATATATATACACACACATATATTGTGCTGGTGCACACCTGGATCTCACCATTGAATGTAGCTTAGAAATTACATCAGCTGGTTTTTTGGGTTTTTTTCTTTTTTTTTTTTTGGCAGGGACCATGTGTTGGCAAATGAACAAGAAAACAAAACCTTCTGGTCACTGCTTCTGAATGATTTCCCATCCCTTTCTCTATCTTAGCAAAACTGAACAAGAACATTTCTTGGGCCTCCAGACTCTTGAAACAAATACATGCTACAACATTGTCAAGAAAAACAGAGATTGGGACACGTGTGGAAATAAATGTACAGGAAATCCACCATTGTAATGCTACCACTGTTGTTTCTTATCAACTACAAATACAGGTTTCTATTAGTATGATCAGCATGAGAGAGTAATAAATTATGGGAACTTTAGGAGGCCGGAAGAGTCCTCAGGTGAATTGAGTGAATGCCCAGTGACTGAAGGGGAAGCTGGCTTCAAGGATATTGCAATTTCTTAGAGGACTCTTGAGGAAGAAAAATCTGCTGGCTGCTGGAGGAGAGAGATGAGGACATTACTGCCATTAAAACAATACACATGATGGTATAAGTCAAGTGGGACAAAATATACTAAGAATAAATTGACCCACTCCTCCCTTTTTCTCCCGTCCCACTCAGATATCTGTTCATCTCTGCCATTTTCTCTTTCTTTTCCTCTGTCATCTTCTCACCCTGGTCCTTGCTAGCTATATTTTTAAGGTCCATCTACATGCTTGATAGTTACCATTTGTCCTTCCTTTCAGACTTAAAGAGCCTTAAGAATGACTGGCATCATGCCAACTAAGGTGTAAAATAACCATTCTGAAGGGCTCTTTAATAACTTTAGCCACAAAAAGGATAGCAAATGTTCCAGGAGAAACTCACCTCACAATTTCCTGGCTGTGCTAAAAATCTCCAGACTGCTGCTACAGTAAATGGAGCATTTTACTTCTAATATTTTATTTTGTGTGCAGGGAGGGAAAAATGTTGGTCATTCTTTACATTCTTTTACTGAATTCCCAGAGTAAATTCATCTAGCCACTCCAGAAAAAAATAATTAAAAAAAAAAGAAAAAAGAAGGAGGCAGGAAGTAATTTGTCTTCCTTCTTGATTACATATGGTTAATCTTGTATTAAAGAGGAAGAGATAGAACTAGAAGTTGACCTAAGTCAAGCACATCTGTTATTTTCTTACCACATACTATTGCTCTGGTTTATGTCCAGTTTGGTCATGTTCCCAAAATCACTCCAGAGAAAATTTTAGATTAAAGTATGTGCTTACAGTCCGTGTATGTTGATTGTAGGGAGATAGGAGAAGGGCACAGTTTGTTTTGAGAAATTATAAACTTGCCTTTATTCCTGATGCACCTTTGATGCAATAAGAACTTACTTTCTATGGTAACATTTTCCCATTGTTAATTTGCTGTGTGAATAGTTGATTATTTGTGCTAATTTTATCACCACTTTGCTCAGTTATAACTCAGCATATGTTCCGTACTATTCCCTGGGGAAGGTGACTGTGATTACATCACTGTCAAGTGAACATAAATCTAACAAAAATGAATTGGAGACAACCAATTTTTTTTTGAGGTTTGAGGTTTTCTTTTCTTTTTTTTTTAATTCATCAGTAATAGAGGAAAACATAAGAAATTTAACATTGAATACAGACTTCAAATTTCCTATTCATTAGGAGGAACAAAAATTGTCATAAAAATATTAGATTAAGGAGTCATTTTTCTTAGCAAAAACAACTATAAAATTTCAACCAGCTTTACCCATCATTCCTCTACTTTTCAGAAAGAAAATATGGAAGTTGTTAGTTCATATGTAATATGAACAAAACATAAGCTTCCATTTATGATAAGTAAAAGATTAATTTTTCTCTTCTGCTTTTAATTCTTCTGTAATTCTGCTCCTCTTGTGCCTGTCCAAGGCCAATTGCTCACATTCCACAAAATATTATTTTTTTTTTTATTTTACAAATAGGAGATTGTTTTGTCAGGGAAAAAAAAAGCAAAGGACATGAAGGAAAACACTGATATTTTATATGCCAATCTCAAAAATAAAATGTTCCAAACATGTATTTCTTTCCCTTTTTAACTTCCCCTTCTCTCCAAAAAATGGAAGACTAAAGGAAGCCTTGTTTAGAATGTGTCTTCTGTTGAACTCAAGTATATTTTATTAATCAAGGACTGACAACCTGCTTCACCAAATGAATCTGAGGCATATCATGCTTTCCTTCATAACTCAACTCTTCTGAAGAAAAAAAATAAAAAAGAACAGAATTCTTCAAGAGGCACTCATAGTATTTGCTGTGTAGGACAATGCCTTTTTTTTACATCTCTGTATCAGCAGTCCCTGGAATATTTCCCCCAAGGTTACAAAAATGCAAGTCAGAACTCAACCTGGCGTCTCTGACATAAAAAACTTGTACTCATTCTGCCAGTATAACACTGTGCCACTATATCACCTCTATGCAATGACTGACCAGGATATTTTCTACATCTATTCTAGATCTTTCTGAACAGATAATGGGTAATTACCACATTGTCTTCCAGCATTTTAATGTCTTTTTATCAAAGAAAATTCTGGAAGGTTAATATATCCATGTGCTTTTTACTTATCTCTACTCTTTTTCTTAGTAAAATGTCATTCCCAAATCATGGTTTCTGCTTCCTGGGAGAAAAAAAATAAGCTCAGTCAAAGCTCAAATGTAATGGAGTAATCAGAAAGCAAAAGACAAATGGTTATTTCCAAAGACACTTATTTTGTTCCCCTAAGCAATACTGCAGGCTCAGATGCATTAACCAAGGTTAAATCAGTCATGATGTCTGTATGTTCAATTATGCATAGCCTGAGCCAGAGACTCAGTCTGAGCCAATTTTCTACAAAGCTATGCCAGTTTACACCTGTCAGAATCTGACCATGTCTCAACCTAAACCTACCAGATCTTTTTTTTGTACATAGCTGCAGACTGTGTCATAAAAAAATAATACCTGAATAATACGATGATCCAAAGACAATAATTTTTTCTTAAAATAGCTTGAATGTGATTTTTATAGTATCTTATTTCACAGTTTAAACCACTCTTCTGCAAGGCTTTAGTCCTCACATACTTTCATGTATGTGAAAAAGTGGGTTACTTCACATGTTACATGCCCAAGCATTGTTCAGGTCAGTGTTTGACAAGAGTCCAACAGCTCTTGGAGCAAATACGCTCAGCTGTGGAAATTGCTATAGGACAGAAGGGAGTAATTTTAGGTGGCTATTTACATGGGAAGTGGAAATACATTAATAAATTTATTAAAAGAGTTTTATAGGTTTCAAACTCATTAAGCTTACAGACAAGAGCATGTTTTATCTGTTGTAGAATTGATAAAAATGTCCATATTAAAGACATTGGAAACATAAATCACCTAATCACAACTATATCACAGAATGATTTATCTCTAAAACTGAATAGACAAACAGGACTGAAAGGAGAATGTTTTTATTATTAATGTTTGAGGGGAGCAAATTATGAAAAGATGTCTCAAATAGCAGCTTTCAGCCTGGTGTTCAGATCTCAGCTTTAATCCACAAATGATAGTGCAATAGCTCAAATTGTAATTTAACTGCTTATATTAAAAATATCACATGTATCAACACAAAATAATTTTCAAAATATTCCTATTAAAAATACTGTTCAAAATAAAGAACTGAAGCTTTTCTTCATGTGTTTATTTTTCTACTTTTCCTTGTTTCAAAATTCCTAATTTCATAAAACACTCTCTATTATAAAATTTTTAAGAGTCTTGTCAAAATAAATCAAATACTCACTTTTTAATTACATGAGATATCTAATCACACAGCTGAAGCAGAAAACATTTTATTTCAGATTTCTGTTTATATATTCACATATAGTACTAATTCTTTCATTCATTTAATTTTAATTATACATTGATATAAAACCATCCATGGGATATGTTATGTAGCATGAAAATGATCCTTTGGGCAGTTATTTTAGCAAGGAAATATTGTCAGTTAGTATCAAGGATTAATATGCATATCATACATACTTTATTTTTAATTATTATGCATATCGTACTTTATTTTCTGTGACTGTTGATTTCCCCAGTCCTTCATATACATATCTGGGTAGCAAGCATAGTTTGAGTTATTTCAATTCCATTTTGATAAGCTAACTATAATTCCAAATGAATATTATTTATTGACAGGAATGGGATGCCTTTTGCTATTAAAGAAATGAGATCTGAACCCAAGAAAATTTAGGCTTTTCCTTGGAACTGTCTTTGTATGGCAAAGACATTTTACTGCCTCAGAAAATACTGTCATTAAAATCACAATAGGCATTAAAAATTTGGAATCACCAGTCTTTTTTATATTTTGCAATGCCCAGTTTGATTCGTGCTTTTACGATAAAATTTTTCAACTGAATTCATCACATACAATTATCAAACTTATAATTCAGTGCCGTTAATTACTAATGCTCCTCAATTTCCTTAATATTGCTATTAAATTCTTCTCTCAAAAATAATTAATGTATGAAATTTTGGCTGAATCTTATATTAAGTTTACCATTTTGTAATTTATTTTTATGAAGTCACACTTTACAACTGATGATTCTGAACTATGATCTGTTTTCACTTCACTAATATGATTAAACTACAATGCATTAGTTACATACCCATAGGATTTTGGGGATATTTTTTCCCAAATTATTGCAAAAATTCAGTATCCCAGAACTGGAAGACATCACGAGAAGTGTCATTCCTGACAGGTGTTTGTCAAACCTGTCCTTGTGGACCCTAAAGAAAACTTCTCAGCAGTCACCTTCCTCTTTGCTCATTACTGATGAAGAGCAGTACACAGTAATGCATGGAAGAGTATTACTAAGAGATTACTAATACATTTTACCTTTCCCTGACGTGATGACCCTTGTTAGTTTCCCAGAGCCCATAATAACATGCATCTAGAAGCAAACTGCTGCCAAAAGCACTCAGTCTCCAAATACTGCCAATGTGCAGTTTATATTTCTGTTCTGTCTCAGATACCACCATGGCTGAAAACCTTTCTCACAGGAGCATGTGGAAAAAGAAAAAAATATTAAGTATTTCAAAACCTATTTATTAAGGTAATTCATTCAATTACATCCAAATAGATGTAATTCTGTGAAGACATGAAATTCTGTGAAGACATTAAGTAATTTTTGGTAGGGAAACTCTAGAAAAGAGTTTTATTTTCCTTTTTCTTTTTTTCTCTTTTATTCCGAAACCACAGGGAGTGTGAAGAAAGTACAGATGTTACTGGATCTGTCTTTAGTGGAACATATTTATGTAGTGCTTTAGAAGCACAAAGCAGATCTGTTTGTTAACGTTAGGTCAAACCAGACGTCAGCCAACATGGAGTCACATACAAGAAGATCTGCACGTGGAATGAAACAAAGGAATGGATAGTGGGTAGGTTTCAGTGTCCATCACAGCTGTTTCTCCCTGAAAATTTTGTCAAGAGGAGTTATTCTCTTTTCTTTTCTTTTTCTTTTTTTCTTTTTTTTTTTTTGAACCCCACTATTCTACAGGCTATGGACTGCTACCCAGAAGCTGGAATCTCCAGATGCAGTATCACGTCTCTCCTATTAGGTACACACTTGGACACAGTCGAAGAAGTGACAATTAAACTTTACAGAACACAAGAGGTGGGTGGAAAAAAGGAGTGAGGGAAAGACGAATTAGTTTCTTTACAGAAGTGTTTATGTCCACATGAAGGAGAATGCTATATTTTGAGAAGGGTTAACGGAACTGAAAATGCTGACTGAGAACACAGAGCCAGCAGAAGGGAAGAAAAAGCAGGGGTCCAACAGCTGAACTGCTGCAGAACAAGGGAAGCCTACAAGGGGACAGGTACCTCAAAGTGCCTGCTGTCTTTAAATATAGCAGACAAATCCAACATCCAGATCCATTTCTTGTCTTCACAGTACTATCAGAATTTGCGCTGCTGTATGAGGCCTTTGAGCCTATTAATATCTCCGTATTATACTGTCTACGTCTGGCTAATGTCTTTTCCTCACAGTATTGTCTGTCTAAGCTATGTAGACTAGATAAAATTTTTTGATTTTTAATTGAAACATGTCATAGCTGTATTAATGCAAAATTTTCTCAAATGTGATTCTATTATCAGCAGCCACGAAATATATTTAATCCTTCTACCCCTAAAAATAAAAGTATTTTCTTGATGATTTCATGTTTCTGTTCTTTTTTAATACTGACTCAGTCTTCTAAGTACTTCCACAGTCATGATTTAAAAAAAAAAATTAAAATTTTCTACAGCTGCCAACTGCATATGGCTTCTCACCTGCAAGTTCTCTTGACTGGTAGCTTTGTCACTTTTGTGCAGGTTATAAGTAGACACCTGAGAAAGGAAAACAGGGAACAAGAAAGAATGTTCTTTACTGTTTAAGGAAAATTTTTCTAAGATCATAATTATTAATAAAACTCTAGGACCTGTAGACCAGGGAAATGTCTTAAATTTTGGGTTACTAGTGTTGTTTCTCTTCCAGGACAAATATAATGACATTTCATTTCTGAGAAAATGCAGTTAAAAAAAATCAAGTTTGTATAATCTTTGATAATTCCTCTTGGCTTTGCATTATGATAACTTGTGGCATGTCACCAACATCAGTTTCCCTAAGCTCTGCAAAAACTTAAGCAATCAAGAGGATTTGGAGTACAGTCAAGCCACAGAATATCATATTTCCTGGTGGAGTCACACCCACTCATTTTGCAATACTCAACATTTTAACAACCCTATTAGTGTTACCTATTCACATTAACACAACTTAAAGACAACAGCAAAAAATATTTTGGTAACAGAAAAGGTGACATTTATTCAGGATAAATTCATATACTACCATTTTAATGTCATTCTTAGGCAACAAATTATCCACTACTATTGTTAAAATAATCACATACATTCCCCTGTATTAGATAAAATAATTATCACTCTTCTTTTTCTAGGAAGTTGGCTGCTATAATGAACTGAGTAACAGAAAAGCCTATGTCACAAAAGAGAACACGGAGATGGAAAGTCTGACATCAAAATTAAAGAAGCAGGTCCCATGCTTGTTGCCTTCAAGAATGGCAAGGTCTGCTTAGTTTTTGTCGTAAGAATATTGCCACTTCTACTAATTCTTTTCAAAGTGCAATACAAGCATCGCATGGCAGTGGACTGGCAGAAGTGCTGAGGTGTAAGACCATAGCATGGGTGGCATGAGAGGTGTACTTAACATGATGTGCCTGCATCTAGAAGTCATCAAACAGAGAAAAGGTGGGATTTTAAGGACTGCTAGGGTTACTGTGCTTAATCTTTCCTGGGAAAGGGAAAAGCTGTGACTGATGGTAAGAGGCCTGTTCCCTGAAGCTGTATCCTGGCCCTCTTTCTGAGTACACGTATGAGAAAGGTGTCTATGTGCTAAAACATCTCTGTTTAGCCTTGCTGATGTGTTTATCTATGATAAAAAGGAACTATTTTTTAGAAACATGAGTACAGGTCAGATTCATCTTCAGATAAACTGTTACACACTGCCTAGCATCTGAACATCTTCAATGGTTATGCTGGTTTCAGCAGGAGTAGAGTTAATTGTCTTCACAGTGGCTGGTATGGGGCTGTGTTTTGGATTTGTGCCAAACACAGGGTTGATAATATAGAGATGTTTTATTGCTGAACAGGGTTTACACAGAGCCAAGGCCTTTTCTGCTTTTCATACTGCCACACCGGCAAGAAAGTTGAAAGTGCATGGGAGGCTGGGAGGTAGCACAGCCAGGACAGGTGACCCAAACTGACCAAAGGGGTATTCCAAATCATGTGACATCATGCTTAATATATAAAGTGGAAGGAAGAAGGAGGAAGAGGGGGAACGTTTAGAGTGATGGTGTTTGTCTTGCCAAATAACCCGGGTCAGGCTGTTCTGGAGATGGCCTGCCCATGGGAAGCAATGAATTAATTTCTTGTTTTGCTTTGCTTGTATGTGCAGCTTTTGCTTTCCCAATTAAACCGTCTTTATTTCAAACCATGAGTTTTCTGGCTTTTATCCTTCCAATGCTCTTCTCGGTCCTGCTGGGGGGGAGTGAGTGAGCTGCTTTGTGGTGCTTGACTGCTGTCTGGGGTTAAACCTTGACGAATGTAAAATTGAAGTGATAGGAAGTATGATCTGTAGGTCTCCTGGAACCCACAGAGAAAGGGCAATGTAAAGATGTGTTAGTTAATTGATCTCAGTATGTTATTCGGAAGAATATAAATATATTGAGGAAGAAAGTTTAAAGACTGTATTAATGCTGATACAGAGGAAATAACGAGGGGTGAAATTCATATCCCATGCCTTCATAATCAACAAGAGAGGAAATATATTCCATCAGTCTACCCAAATAAATGAAATGACTCACCAGTGCAACCACCCCAAGCTCTTAGAAGCTCCCACCATTTCCAGTGCCTTCCTTCTTAGTACAGATTACCTTACTTTCCTGCATCTCTGCCAGTTCATCATTTACAAACCATTGTGTTTGACCAGAAAAACCTTTGTTCCACTACAGATTCAAGTTTTGTCTCACATCCTGAGTCCTCACCCATTTTTGACAAGTGTGTGAAAGTTGAAGTTTGGTAAAATAAGGACAGTAGAAAGTTTTGGTAAGCATGCAAATCTTGAGCAATCAGCTATAGATGCCAACTGTAATTAAGTACCAGATCACAAACAAACTGAAAGCATTATGTTGACAGATGCTACGACAGACGCAGGTTTCATTCAGGTTTCTCTTCATTCATCATGGTTTCCTGGGCACGCAGTAAATATCCATAGCTGTACTCAAGGCATTCTGCTCGGTGCCCCCCATGCTCCATTACACTTTCTACACTGGCAGCAGGGACACTTTTATCCACAGAAACACCGTCAGGCTGCAGTTAGGCCAATTGCTCACAGTCAACCCCCATTTTCTTTGGAAGAACTCTGCCTGTGGGGAACACAATATGCAGCAACATTATCAAATTCAAATGATTCTTGTTTGTCTTGGTTTTCCAACAGACACATTCTGACTGGCAAAAGTTAAAGCAGTTTCTTAGCTCTCATTTCCCACTAAAATGAGTATTAAAGTGACTTGAACAATACTAATAAATGAAAATAATAATAACAATTGTTAAACAGTAATAATAAATGTAAAGGAAAAGGAATTGTCTTTGTGTAATGACTTTGTATGCTCAAATCATGTCTTATATGCAGAGGCTGAAATAAGTGTCAATGCAGAAGCCCACAGAAGGACCCCTTCCTGTGAACATCTTGCATGTTTTCTGAAGTCGGGCTGTTGTCAGAAAAGTGATAATGTTAAGAGAAAACACAGAAACATGAAGGAGAACCTAAAGAGAAATGGGTATTTTAAAAAGCTACAAGGACCTGGAAATAACTGGGGGGGAAGAAGAGGGGGAATAAATCAGAATATCACAAGCATCCAAAATAACTGTTCTCTTACTTGTTTTCAAGAGTAATTAGACTGATCATTTTCTGAATTTTATAATTTAGAAGTTGTACAGAGACATTTTTATATGCCCAGCACAGATATTAGGAAAGCATTAAAAAGCCTCTAAATATAACAATGAAAATAAAAGTAAATTTACTTGTATATAGTAATAGAATATGATGTATGTGCACAAATAACCTATGGTGAGAGACCAATAGTCTCGCGGTCTATCTCAAAGAATTGCGTCAGTATACAAAGAAGCAACTGTATACAAAGAAGAAACTGCCTTTTCACTGAAGACAAAAGAGGGGGGGAATCATTTTACTGTAAGATTAATTTTCTTACTAAGGGAAGGAAGGACATGTATTTACTGTCACTCATGCTTCATCCAAAACACTTTGACAAAAAATACATATTCCCTGATTTAGGAGTCTGCCAGTTAATAAGCTGCTGTGATGTTAAGTTCTTGTGGTTTTGCACTGATGCTGTTAAACAAGTAGCTGAGCCATAAGCGATAATCCAGGAAACTCAGACTGTTTCTGTTTGCATGTTTATTTTTTACGTTATAAATTAGGCTCAATATAATCCTGCCTTTGTGTCATTAACTCTACATCAGACAGTCACAGATCATAATGCAGTATTCTTTGCCACAGTTTGCACTGAGGATTACTGCTTTCAGCATCCTGGGACAAAACAATGACTGAATGGGACTTCTCTTTACATTTTACTTTTTGTCTGAGGGAAGGTCATTGCAGTCACTTCTGTTTAAAATTCTAAAACAGGTATTTAAAGTCAAGATAGAAGGGGAAAAGTGTTACATCATTTAACCAAATATCATATATTTTCTACCCTAAAACATGTTTGACTTTATCTAGTGAACTCTTACCTCTGATAGCAGCTGTTGTCTTGGCATTGTGCCTGTAATAAAGGAAAAGAGGTGGAAAGAAGGACGGAAGGTAAAAAAAAGGGGAAAGTAAAAGAGAGAGAAAGGGGAGAAAAAAAGAAAAGAAAAAAGGGAAAAGAAGGAGAAAAAGAAAAAGAAAGAGAAAAGGAAAAAGAAGTAAAATAAAAAGTAGAAATATTTGTAAATGGTTTAGACATGTAGTTTATGCATTGGTGAATGGTTCTTTATGCGTAATATTTATGGGGTATTTGGTTTGTTTTGTGATTTTGTTTCAACTTTTAAGGAGTGCCATTAATGTGATTAATTAACAAGAATTTATTGACTAAAAAATCTGCACAGCCAAACATATGTAATTTTTAAAATGTATTTTTTCAGGTGAAACTATAAAATAGGGTCCTAATTAAGCCCTTCTGTTTCCTGAGATTTTGTGTGCACTGCGCTAAGAAGGAAAGTTATATGGAACTTTACTTGATCATGGAAGAAAAATCTGGAGAGTAAATTCAAGCATTCTATTCAGTTCTAAAATATAGTCTTCACTTGAAGGCTACAGTGAATTTATGCCCATGTTAAACATTAAAGCTCTGTTATGGGGCCAAATAAGGGGAAAACTCAAATCAGCTCAAACATCATGAGCATAGAACTTCAGCACCACTGCAGCAGATACCACTAGCACTACCACATTTACTCTGCAATGCTGTGATTGATCACAGAATTTGTTATTGTGACATTCTATTACACGCATTCTCTTCCCATTACTTTGCTAAATTGGGAAGCTTATTTTCCATAATGCAAAACAATTTGTAATAAGCATATTGTATTATAGAAGGAATTTGAAGCCCTGGAATTTGCTTTGCAGGGAGTTGAAACTATACTCCACTGAGACCTTAACCCACTTCAGAGGGAAGTTCTTTATAAAAAATGAGGGAGGTTGGGGTGTTTAGCACAATCAGTGATTTGCACAAATTTCTAACAGAATCTAGGTTTGTGTCTCCTTTGAGGAATCTGCATAGTTAAGACTCAGATGTGCAAGTACAAACATACGTAATTTAACCCTGTCAAAAAGCACTACCACTTTTATGAAGTGCCATAAATTATGATGGAATCCACAGAAAAGGATAAGCAGAGTTTCTAGAATTGTACAGGACACTTTCTTTCCAGTAATTCAGGAAGAAACTATTATGTTTCCCATTAGGATAGGGTCCAACTTCAATTTACATGTATGCATTTGTTACAAAAATAATCTCACCAACAAAGTATAGATGTTTTAATGCAATGGTGAAACATTCCTGTTGACATTTTCAGCTGTAAATCCTGTCACAGTTATTTTTCACTGAAATACAGAAAAAGGAGTCTGGATGAAATAAAATTGTGTACATGCAAATGTACTTTTATATAAGCTCTTCTAGAGTTGAATGCCTGACTCTTAAATAGTTTGGGTTAAAAAAAGAGATCACAGTATCTGTAATTTGCACATCATTGCCTTTCTTGTTCCCCTTGCTCCATACATAGCATATTTTGGGAAAATATAAATTATATCCATTCTCTTTCCCGCGATTATTTCTACACAGAACTTTTAGGTGCAGATCAAGTCCAGGATGCAGCTTTTGGCCTAGAAAGGCACAGTCCTAGCATTCCATATAGACATTCAACCGCTTCATTTTAATTATTATTTCCTTTTTTACACCTTTATATCTGGCACAATCTGATATAACCTCAGCAGGTGTAGTTTCTCTAAAATGGACCTTGAAACAAGGCTTCACTAAGGTACATCCCATTGTTCATAGTCCTCTTTAGGCGCCAAGGTAAGCTCCAGAAATCCCACTCCTTAACTTTTCAAGTGTCTCATGCAAAATCCTGCCAACTTCTTTTAGCTTGAAGAATGGGGAATCGTACAACAACACATCACTGAACAATAGCACTGTGACAGTCAGACACCCTCCTCCACAACGGAGTGCCTTGACAAAAATCTTTGCTGACCTCCTTCGGCACACTCAAACTTGTCTCGTCATGGTAGCCACGTCAATGAAACACATATTCAAATGAATAAAACATTAGGATGTACCTAGGCCATCCAGCTGCACTTTTGCTGGAAGGGATACATGTAGCAAAGGCAGAAACATTGAAGAAATTGTTTTTAACTGTGTGTCTGAAATCTCTTCAGCTATTCATATCCATAAGTCTTTCAATAGCAAGCATTTGTAAAAGATTGAAAGGTATTTTGCATACCAAAGGTCCTATAAGAACAAAATCCAACTTTTAAAATATTTTCACAGTTGTCTTGTCTTCAAAAAGCCTTCAATGACTGAGAAGGATGACTTTTGCTTAGGTTTTCCCCCTTTTTCAGCAGGTTTTAGGCCTTGGGCTATTGGTATCCAACTAGTTAAAACTACATCAGCACTAATAGCTATGAGCTCATCTTGTATAAGCACATTTTTAGTTAAACACCACAATCTTGGAAAAAAATGTTAGTGTGCTTAAACAGCCTGGCTCAGAATAGCTCACAATATGACGCATACCACAGGAAATAAAGTGGTATGAGGCACCTACAAAATATTTTTCAAACAAGTCATTGAAGCTGTAAGCCCCATGCCTCAGCTTTAGGAAGTCACTTATTAAGAATCAACACCAGCCGTGCCAAGCTAAGCTCTTGCTCTTGGTTATTTTCCAATTGAATATTCAGGGCCCTGTCTCGGTCTTGTTTTCAGGGAAGTACATGCCTGGAATGCTAGCAAGCTATTTGCTGGAAAAAATGCCCACAACAGGCCCAATGTTGATCACATTAATGCATTTGAGTGGGTATAGAGTGCAAATGATTGAAAGTGCTTCCAGATCTTGGTTGCCGGGGACAAAGCAGGCTCTGTTCTCTGATCTGATGGTCATTTTTTTCAGCGGAGGATGTGGTGCAGGAAGAGGGAACAGTGCCAATCTCTGTCTAATGGCTCCAAACAGGGCCTGGGCCTGGCTCTTTGGATGCTGATGAGTGGGAAATGAAACACAGATGGGTCAGATGGGTAAGGAGAGGGGGGATTACAGGTCAGGCCAAAGAGTTGGAATAAATTAAGTGCTTAAGAGGTACAGAATGGCACATTGTTAAAGCAAACGGACAGGGAAAAAAACATTTCAGCATTGTTAGGCACAGTGTGCAGAAAAAAACATCCCGTCTTCCCAGACCCCTTTCTCATAACACATCCTCTTTGGGATTACCGCCTGTTTGATATATGAATTGCTTTCTGTAACATGGACGCTGCAAGGCTGTGGTGCTCTGCAGTACCTAAGAGGAGGTAATTTTCCAGTAAACATTTCAGATGTCATTACTGGGAGAAATACTTTGGTTCATGCTCCTGATCATAAGATAGCCAGCTTCCTAACTCCCTAGAGATTTCCAGCAAAAGGGTAGGTAACCACATATGCATACTATGGGGAAATTAGGTGATAGAAGGAATTTTTCATGCATTCTCGAAATGCTGAGTCCATGTTTGGGTTTATTGCTTTCAAACCTTTGCACGTACATGAAAGAAAACTATTTGGTTTAAAGAAATCATTCAAAAGGATTCTTGCTAAGAAATAAAACTGAAGGATTTTCCTGGAAACATACAACAGCAATTTTACCTCTTATGCCAAAAAACCCCACTCCCTACAATGATATAAAAAATGATTTTATTAAATAATATATACAGAGGTTCACCGCACTTATTTTTGAAATCTCTATTCTATACATAATAACCAAAAATTCATTTCCAAACTATCTGTTGACTTGCACAGATGTAGCATTACAGATTTTAAAACAATCACAATAATAAAACTTGAAAGAGAAAACCGTGACCATGAATTGAAGCTAAGTTGGGGGAGAGTTCCACCAGCTATTTTTCCTCAGTCCTAAAATCCAGGTTTTTTCTTGACCTGTGAATATTTATCACTCCTGCAAAGATGATTAAGTCTGACAGGTAAAATAAATCCTGGTCCTCCCACACAGTATGGTTAGAAATCAGGTGAAAGTCATCACAATGTGGTACATGCATGTATCAAAACTGAGATCAAAGCTGTGAAACGTCAGTGCTAGTGACAGAAAGGCTAAAAGAAGCCTAGAACAACAGGAAAGGAAACTCTTAAGTCCTTTTAGGCGCAGAAAGCCAGTTATGTCTTGAGCAGCAGAACTGGCTGGGATATATGTCTGCCTGTCTTACATCAGCTTTCACACTATGATCCCACTGTGACCTGGGATAGTGTCCATTGGTACTATCTCTGAATTTCCCAGTATTTCTTTTCTTTTTCTGCCTTCCTCCTTCTCAAATGATAGTCCCATAAACCCATGTGTTATGTGTGCTGATGAACAAGACAGAAGATGCCTGTGGAGAGGCCAGCTGGTATGCCACACCAGATATTGTGGAGTTCACAGCTTTTCCATGGCCGAAGGCACTGAGGTGAGAAAAGCAGATTAGACATCTGGAGTGTTTGACTCTTAATAATACACTGATCATTAGAAAACTTGAGTGAACTTTATATTTTTAAGACAATGCTTTTATGAATTTTATTGAGGCTGATTTCAAGAGGTATCGTGAGTGGAGGACAAGGAGATCTAAACAAACAGATATACTGATGATCAGAATTTTGCAGGAAATAATGCCCAAAGAAATTAGGGTAATAATAATAGAAATAATGGGTGGTGAACAAGCAAACAAACAAATAAACAAAAAAGACAAGAAACACAATCCTTTTTAAAAATTGCTTTCTGAAATTCTCTGCTCCTGCCTGATCAAAAGAGGGGCTTAGATTTGGTAGGAAGAAGAACAGAGTAGGCACCAGACCTGTCTGAAAGACCGGTATTTACACAGTCAGAAAGGAATCAGGAGAGCTCAGACTGGAATGCAGCATGCCTTGTGCTCCTATACAGTACCACACTGTCTGAGCTCTGCAGTGTTTCTCACAGCGAATGGGAAAGATTTTTTTTTCCTTTTAGTTGGTGTTCTGAGCAAGTGGCGATACATGTAGCAAGACAAGATGCAGACACATAGATCTCTCTACCTTCCAAATTTCTGTTCAATCTAGATAGATATTTTCTAAATAATTGTAATTGGCCTTTTCTTCATGCAAATTCTCTAATTTAAAGAAGCATTTTCAGTGGTTCCAGTCCTAGTTCAGACTGAAAGGAGATTTAATTTTAGAAAGAATTGCAAGATGAAAGGAATACATCATATTTGCAAAGAATAAGAGTGTGAGGGTTAGTGCAAAACGTGAGCCATTCAAATGCACTCTGCCTACATTTCCCATCACTTCTTGCAATATTTAACATGAGACCCTTTTAGTAAGGCAAGTATATGACTTTCCTACCTGACCCTGACCATCTGACATCTCCATAAGACATCACCAAATTCAGGGTGAATGGCTTTGCTGAACAACTCTGATTGTGGTATGCCCTGCCTATACATACTGTGGACACATCCTCGAGCTTGAACTATCCTACAAAGTAGAACAGGTACAAATGTCCATCGAGGCTGTCTTATAGAAAGCACACTCAGAAATGTGTGTAAGTATGGACTGCAAGCAATTTAAAAGTGCAGAAGTTAAAATTATTGGCACACACCTCTCATCAGAAGAGCCCTAAGGCAGTATAGACACAGGTACTATAGTCTTGGAGAAGGTAAAACATGCCCTTGTTATCCTACAAAAGAAATTTCAGAGCTCCCTCATCTTAGCATAGCATTAGGTGGTAGCTACCAGAATTACAGTGTGGGAAAGTGAGACCATTTTACATGGTTTACCAAGTAGGCTGGGCACTGAAAAAGTAACACATTTCATGGTACTTTAATATGTCCAACTTGCCTGTTCCTCCAGCAGTGACTTCTCTAGGAGGAAATATGACTGAATTCTTCCTCACCTTTGAGGGCAAAGTTTCCTTTACAAAGCTAGAAAGTTCAATGTAGAAGGAAACCCACTGCAGAACTAAATAAATCTACTGCTGAGAAGCACCTGTTGGTTTAACAATAAATGTTAGTTGTTGCTTATTGTTATGCAAAATATTATATCTTATTGGGAAGCAGCTGTTAATTTTACTCTCAGGGCTCTTTATAAAACTTTTCCAGTGGTTTCATACGCTATTAAGTAACTTAGACCTCAGAAATTAAAAAAAAAGCTTTCCATCTTCCAGAGCAAATGTAGATTTTAGCCCTCACATATATTCATAATGAATTAATGATATTAAATAAACAGCTCCTAAATGAGTCACTAAGATAATGAGAGGTATTAGGTACTTAGAATGATGGAGTCACTTAGGTAATGAAGTGAAAGAACCTAGATGGAAAAATAGATCTGATTTTCAAAACCAGCGGTTTGTGAGAAGTGTTTTTCTAAATAAGAAGGGCAACTCAGTATGTAAAAACAGCAGTGGAAAGGGAATCTGTTCCAACTTATGCAAAAAGCCTCACTCTTCAGTATTTGCTAATTTTCAACCCTGCCTTTCTGGCCTTTACTCTTAGAACAAGGCTTCTTTAACTCCTGCTGATGCAATAAGTAAAAGCAGGGCTCAGCCTTCAATGTCCAGCATTAAACTGAAGTTGTGTTGCTAATGTACTCCATTGTATGGCACTGCAAACAGTAAAGCCCTCATGCAGTAAGTACCCTTTTATGAAATTATTCAATTATCATATACATGTCACAGAGGATTTCCTCCTATGTAAAACATTGACACAAATTGCTGAGCTACAAGATTTATCCATTTACTGTGCCACATTTTTCACAGGATTTTACCTTCTTGTACACAGACATTACCTTACAAACCTATTTCTGTACAAAGAAAATTCATTTAAAAAATATAAAAACAATCAACATAGCACTTATTATGTCAAGTGTTTTTCCTAGAGTGGGAATTTCTTAAAGCAGATTTGGCTGAAAACAGTATGTTATGACCTTTGGAATAAAATGAAAAGCCTGTGGGACAATACTAGATTTTGGCAGGATACTGTTGTTGCTTTTCAGTTTTCACTTCAACCACTGGCCAAATGCCACACCACAGCCTTGTTCTAACAGTGTAAGTTACACCACAGCCATCACCATCCCATGTACTGAATGTCCTATACCAACCACTACCTACTCTGAAATAAAACATTACCTGTCAACTCTTGCTGTGTATTTCTTATAGACTAATAGTTGAGGTGCTCTGTATGTACAAGTTGTAGATACCTCTGAAATATTCATCTAATTCCACTTTTGCACCCTGTGCCCAACAGTTTCCATTCCCAGTTTGCCTTTTCAATTTTTTGATACTGTTTTGCTGGACAGATTATATGTTGCAGAGAACTAAGAAAAAGGAAGGAAAAAAAAGGAATTTCATACTTTCAAGGATCAATTTTGCTTGTTTTACTTGTTCATCTGGGTAACTGGCAATTTATAAAAATATCGCCATAAAGTTTTGAATCTAACATTCACTACGGAAGCACAGAAAACACAATCTTAAAAATTCCCAACAGTCTTCAATCTCAAAATGATGCAATTATCCTGCAGAAAACACTCTGTCTCTGCTATTTTTCTCAAAATTATTTGACTAATAATATATAGGAAATTCTGAGTTACTGTGGGCCGAGTCCTGAGGACCTTACTCAGATTTTACTCAGACCTAACTCAGATAATTTCCCTTGAATGGACAAGAGCTAGCCAGCTTGTGTTAAACCAAAATGAAGATCATAGGGTTTTTCTGGACTTACTAACTTAAATTTCCTTTCCTTATTGTGGTTTTTTTGCTCTGTACTTAGAAGAGGTTAGCAATTTTCAGATATATGGAGTTTTGATGAAAAACACTTAGCAAGTTCAAAAAATTGTTTTAAGTATCTCAGGATTTCTGGAAGTGGAGTTTTCTTTACCTTGTGGTAGATGTGTGAGTACCAGGAACCCAGAGGATTTCAGGTAGCTCATCAACATCTCCATCTTGAGACAAGAGCAGCTGCCAGTTACCAACTTCAGGATTTGATTGGCATACCAAAAGATGTATTATTTTCCTCATCATTCGAAGACAGGGTCTATCATCTGACTTGAGCAACGACCAGGAAAAGGGATCAGGTAGGAGTTTGTTCTGATATTCCTAGGGGTTCTTCCAGTGCCACATTCAGTATATTTGATTTTTTCTCACACTTTACTGAAGATGATATTATGTGTAATTCCTGGCTTGCAGACAATAACTAAATTAATTCTAAAAAAATGATGAATAGATGAATGACTAAAGGAAGTAGTGTGTAGGACTCCAGCATCTGGTTGGTGTACGGGTGTCACATAGCAAAGATGTGCAAACAGACAAGGGTTAAGATGATGAAGATTTAAAAAAGATAAGGATCTGTCTTAGTACTGCAGAATAAAATTATGAACTCAAAGGCTTTACATTTAGCAGAAGACATAGATGGAAATAATTGGAAAGATATCAACAGGAAGGAAGGCTGAAGTACAAGGTGCATAGGGAGAATTGCTCCCTATGAAACATTTTCAGAGATTATTAATTATTAATACTGGAGAATAATAATGGGTTGTTACATCCTGTGTCTTTTGGACGTTACAGTACCAGATGGATCAGAAGTCCACGAATGATTCTGTCATGACTAATCATATTCTAAAATGTGGCAAAATTAATCATTGTTTCTCATATTGCCAAAAAAGAGTAGCAGTAGCCGCAAGCCATTGTCGGTTGTGTAGTATCAGTTTTATGCCAGCCAGGTTTCATTAAAATTCAGTTGCACTGGTATAAAACTTGTGTAAAGTGTTGAAAGCCATGCCTGATATATCTGCCCCTCTTGCTTGAAAATCAATATTAGCAAGGTTTTCCAGACATTGTAGTGCCTGTACAAGCTGCTTTTCTTGGACCACTCTTGGGCTGCACAGGATCACTGCAGAGGAGGAGGGGAGTGACTGTTCAGATCCGCCCTGAGGCCTGAACTCTGTTCCCCAGTCAGCACCGTGCCCTGATTTATAACCTGAGCCAAGAATCTTACCTACAATGCAGCAATATCAACACCTGCATCCCGGGGAAAACAAATGCTTTTTAAGGTGAGATTGTTGGGTACATATAAGCTCCAAAGCATAAAGCTGGCTTGGAGCCAGGCCCAACAAGGGCATTAGGCACTGCGACGCTCAGCATTGCTGGTTCCAGAATTAACTATTAAAGGGATCATTGAAACAACATGTAAAATCATCCTGTTACTGTGAGGTGCTAAGTGTTTCCATTGAAATGCTTTAAGAGAGCTGAGCCTTCTCTGCATCTTGTAAGACTGGACCAATATTTTTCAAAAATGTGATGAAATGATGCATTTTTATTTTACTTCTTGACAAATCAATTTCCTGAATGAGTGGTGAGTTCACAGAAGGGGCAGTACATTTTGCATTCCATTAAAAAGAATTTACTAACCATTTTTCTTTTTTTAACTGATGTATATAGCGTGCTGTGAACACCGAAAATTAATGTTAATTTATTTATCATTAAAAATAAGGAAATGAGGCTGAGCAGCAAGGAGCAAAAGTCTGGAAAGTGTGAAAGTATGTTCAGTATTCACTACTTTCTATAGAAAGAAAGATATAGAAAGGTATTATTTTTGTTTCACTTGATAATCTCAAAGGGACACCAAATAAATTGAGGGTGACTGAACTACTAAAATTGCTTATTTAATGGCTTCTCTCTTACTAGGGGGAAAACTTTTCAGTCTGTTTAGACTGAAACAATCTAGGTGGAAAAATCTGGTCCCATAGATTTGTTTTGGCACCAGTTATAAACCCCTCTGCCTCAGCTGTTTCATTTTTATCTTATTTAGTTACATTTTCATCAAGATGAACATGACAACTTAAGTGAAGACCATCTCTAGACAGATAGCAGATTAAAAGGCAATTGTCCACATGTACAAAATGATTTCAGGCTCAACGGTTGTCTATCGAATAGGTATCCAACTTTGTTTGGTTTCTACCAAGGAGTGATGATACAAATAAAGAAGACATTCACTTAAATATTTTTGTCCTTAGGAAAATATTTTAGTCTCTTTTTACAAACCAAAATGACTAAGCTGACTTGGAAAAAGGACCTGGAGAAGCTCTTTTACAGAGATGATAATGCATGGTGGAAGGAGGGTTGCTGTGGAGTGAGAGAAAAGTCAAGGAGGGGAAAAGCTCAGTTCTTAGCATGGGGGAAGTCAGTGAAAAGGTCTCTAGGAAACAAGGGGCTAGAGCCTTGGAGAGGGGAAAGACTACTCAGGTTTCTGGCTTGGAGGAATGGGGAAATAAAGTAAATGTTTTTTTCTCGCTGCAAACTCCCCATTATGAGTGTGATGGAGGTTGAAATTCCGACTCTTTGGTGTCAGGAGGGATAAAGCTGCCCAGCGACTTCATCTGCTTTTCCAGTACCTGAAGTGAAGTTTTTCTTCTGGCTAGTGTGCAATTGTTCCCTGTATTTGGGGAATAGATGGCTCTTAGCTTGGGTTACATTTTATAAACATACTGTAATCTCAGTGGTTATTATATCTTGTACATATTTTATGCTTAGAAAAATGAGATCTCTTGTTTCAGAGAATCCCAAACGTAACCGCTAGACTTTCATTAGTCAAAGAACACGGATTTCACTAGGTGCTAACTAATAAGATGACTGAGTAACTTCACTGAAAGATCAAACAAGACCAAATATTTAATATGCTTCTATTCATACACTGGGTTTCCCAATATGCGAAAATAGAAGGTGGAACAGTTTTTCATATTGCTGCAATTCTTATAGTCGGAGTTTATCTTTTCAAGTACAACCAGATTATCTCTTCAAATATAACCAGTAATTTGAATACAATATATAATATCAGCTTTCCAAACTAAAATGAATGGAATTGTAAACATCAGGAATTTTCCAAACCAGAAAGACAGGACGGAAATACAACATCGAAATCTGAGAAAGTTAATAAGGTTTAGCTTAGTAGGAAATATTTTATTACCATAGGGAGGTTTAAAATCACTTCAGAAAAATAGAAGTTCAGGAATCATTTCTCTTTTAAGAAATATGTCACAGTCAGTAGTCGTGAAGAAGATGATTTATTGCAGGACTTTATGCCTAAGTTTTAGATGTTTAACTGCAAGGATGTGCTTATGAACTTTTCAAATAGAAGTGTATATAAGCAAGTTCAGTATTGAACTAATGCCTTAAAGGTCTAAGAGGACACCCCTCAGACCTGGATTTATCTACCTACTTTCAACCACTTAGCAGAGACATAACTCGTCATCCTACTCTCTCTCTCCAGACAGATTTATTGAATAAAGATGGAGTCTAAGGCAAAGTAGCCTCCACAGTTAAATTCTTAGATTCAGTTGGATGAATCCAACCCAATCCTGAACTGAATCTAATCTAAATAAATGACCTCTTTGCTTTCAAGGTACCTCATTAGGAATTGTGGGAGAAGAAAAAGTCTGCAGTATGCCATCACTATCAGAGTATGAAATCACCTAAACCACCTAAAAAATATGAAAACAGCAGAAAGAGGACACAGTCACTAAGAGTTAAAGCATTTATCTGGGAAATGAGAAAAGAGGAATAAAATTCTACCTGAGGAAAGCTTCCTGCATTTTGTTTCCTAAAATGTGGTCTCAGCCACTGCATCAAAGGCTATGGGAAGTCAGGATAAGGCCATAATCCATTCTTCCTCATGAAGCTATATCATTGGTCAAAGTACTCAATGTTTGTAGGTCAAAGAGAAAATAAGGGTACATCTTACTGTTGTTTCGCTCTGTGATTAGAAGGGAAGTAGTAAGTTCTCATCCTTGCTGGCCATACTCATCATGCTTTTCAAAATTTAGTGAGACTTTAAAGGAAAATTAGTCTGTCAAATCTAGGAATGGAAGTACTGATGTCCTGAATTATGCATTTACTCTGCTTATTGCTCACATGTACATTTTTGTAATAGTAACATGTAACAAAATGGTTTGTACCTAAGGATGATTTAACTGCCTACACGTAAAATTAGGACTAAAAGTTACATAAGCTGTAAATGGAAATTTTTCTGTTTGACTGGGACTTGAGTTAAATGCTACATCCTTTGTAAATCTGCTCGCTGATTATCGTATGGTTATCACATGTTAAAGCAATAAGAAATTAAAAGAATGCACTATGTGAATGTTGGAATCGTGCAACAGTCAGAATCTGTATCAAACCTGTAGCTCTCTGGTAGTTTGGGATGTAGCTGGATCAAGTTGAAACAGACCAATTCATCCTGTGTGTCTGAGATACATGACAGTCAAGACAATGAAATTCAGAAAACAGCCTATTTTTACAACAGCTGGTTCTGAAGCACTTGGTGGTTTTAATGGTTTTCAGTCAGCTAAGGCTAGTAATGAAGAGGCAATTAGAAATCAGAGATTCACAGAAACGTATCTTATGTAAGAAATGATGCAGGAAGAGGGAAAAACCAACGCAGTAGTTTGTAACTGATCTGAGACTAAAAAACTTGCAATATTAACTGGCAACTCCTTGACAGAAAACAGGTCACAGGGGTAAAGGGAGGAGGAAAAAAAGCATAATCCATATGATGAATGTAGAAATCATTATTAACAAAACAGTTCGACAGGCAGCAAGTTTTAACTTAAGAATGCAATTTCCCGAAGACGTTGTCTAACACGTCAGTGAGAGGTTTTGAACTACTATAAGAGAGGGGAGTAAGAATAGGAAAAGTCTCAACAGAATTGGGAATATTGCTAAAAAAGCCAAAATATGAGCAACTTATATGCAAAGGAAAGATTCTTTTACACTAAAGCAAACTGTGTTGGTTATTGCTTTAGGAGACATGCAACAAAAAAGAACTACTAGAATATATTCATTTGGTAGCCCTTTAGACTAAAAAAAAGACAAATCTCTGCCTATTTTTAGTCCTGAAAAATTATGTATATAAAATGTGACAATTTTGCTCTACCTATGAGAGGAGACATATTGGAGAACATGAATAATGCCACATAGCTTTCAACAGGGTGCCCTAAGAAAAACAGAAGATATTTGTTCACACTCAACAGTCCCTTTGAGAAATATTATTTCTGCAGACTACCATTTGGGTTCTTTCCAGCCCCTGAGGGGTTTGACTGCAAAACATAACATTTTTTTGTGTAGAGAGGACACAAAAGACTATAAAGATGGTGTTTAACTATGAGAAGAAAAAGTTGTTTTGCATAACCAGAAGGACTGAAAAACATGGATCAGCTGAGATAAATCTGGATGAGTAGAAATGTAGCTTCTGTGTGAAGACAGTAACATATGTATGTGAGACAGTAAGTGTGCATGTAGGTCATCAAAGCTGAGGCTTTCAGCAGCAGGCA
Organism: Manacus candei; assembly: GCF_025592945.1. NCBI lineage: Eukaryota > Metazoa > Chordata > Aves > Passeriformes > Pipridae > Manacus > Manacus candei. Next base: position 11,386,120 of record NW_026138062.1, read on the forward strand.
TGTGTTAATAGATGTGAAACTGGTACAAAATTATTTGATACTGTGAATCATGTAAACACACTCAGTCTAACAGCCTAAACTGACTACCTGGGAATGTTACAGTGCAAAGTTATTCAACAGACATGAGAATCTGAGGCAAAGCGGCCCTGATCCTGAAATCTAATGACATTAGGAGCAACGTTAAGGTCTTAGAAGATGCTACAAGTGGGCTATTGACTTGGTCTTCATGTAACAGCACAGCTGAAACTGGTAACCAGTGTTGTATTCATCACAGATTCTGAAAAAGAACAATTATTTATCTGGTTAAATCTTTGGCCAAGGTCAATAGAATAAAAAGTTTCATGCTTTTCCTTATGTGAAGGTATGAGTAAAAAAACTGCCCATAAAGTTGTTCTCAAGTCTAGAAAGTGCCCAGAAATACACACCTCGCAGGGAATACTCTTTCAGTTACAAGTGGTTGACTTGCAGAACAATCTAACAGTCACCAGAATCCTTTTTAGAGGACTCAACACAAGTGATGGGATCAACATTCAGCAAAAAAACTGTTTATCCATCTCTTTATTTGAAAGTGTGCAGCGTCTATTTGAAAATGAAACAAGATTAGTGGTGACCTGACAGTATACAAAAGGTAATTATGGCAAAAGATATGTATTTTGTATCAAAAAATATGGTTTGGTATCTGGACACGTTGTGTCAATAGTTCTATGACTGGAGGGAAAAATGAACATGAACAGAATTAGTGAGCAGTAAAATCTCTGGCAGTCTTAAGAAGTTGGCACTCTAAGACACTTATGAACCACAGACAAACAGTAACATGTTTTCCACCTGTCTGAAGGGTGATAACTAAGATATCTGGCAGGCAATGATCCCAAAAGTTGAGGGATTAGAGGCACAAGACATGAAAATAAAATAAAAAAAAGAGTAGTGCTACCTTCTGAAAGCAACTATCTTTATTCCTTGGGGAGCCTCAGTGAACAGACTGCCCCACAAACTGTCTGAACATGCTCAGTAAGTTTAATTATTTGATTGATTATTCGTATGTGCAATGATATATTAAGTGATGCTATTTTTCAAGTGATATTATTCTGCACTTTGACTTAGCAGACTTCAGGTATTTAAAACAGTGTGAGTGGGGTAGTGTGAAGTTCTCAACATTGTTTGGTAAAGGCAGTTAGACCCAGGTACAGAATAAATGGGTTTTGTGAAACCTTCAAGTGAGAAGTTCAGAACAGTCTCCCAACAATTCACTCTGTGTGAGTGCATGTGAAGATGTTACATAGGCAAGATGGGGTCCAAAGTCTGTTGCAATCATGTCTTCCTCGTGACTCCAATAGGCTATGGATCAGAAGGATTTTCTGCATATCCACCTCCCCCCATATCCACCTCCATTCTCTTTAGTGCTGCCCAGCTCCTGCTCCTTCTTGTGGCTATTGATGCTGGTGGGTGCATAGCCCTATTTCACAAGGCATAGGTGGAGTGACAGCAGCTCTGGTAGCTGCGTCTCTAATAGTACTTCCATATGCCACTATTCAGGTTCTGTAAATAAACCTGCCAACATGTGGGAGAGGTCAAAAAAAAAAATCTTTGTATTTGGATCTTGTGGGTGGGGTAAAAATGAGTTTATTTGCTTTTCAGTCCCTCTAACATCAGCAACATACACATATGAAACATACCACTTCCTGATTTCCAGGCCTGGGGCTATTGTGGCATGTAGAACCTGCCCAATACCCCTCCAGAGGAATTGAAAGATCTCTTAGAAGCACTTTGTACAATGCTCTCTTTTCCCTTAAAGCCAACATACAGCCCCAGAATACCCATTTTGACCTGTGGATTATGCAGGGATAGTCTGAGGAGTTTGCCTCTCTGATCTGCTTTGTTTTAAAGATGAAGCATTATGCTCTGTTTTGCTTGGATGTTCTGTATGTGAGGAGTATGTGGGCAATGGGAAACCATTCCATTAAAGGAAATGCATACCTTGATCATAAAAGAAGGAATATGATCTGCAAGGGGAAACTTTACCGAATGCACAAGAGTACCAAATCTTTAGTTGGCCGCTTTTTTCTCCTTGTTATCTATCACTGCATCAGAGCTAAGTGGAAGCTGGCAAACACAAACAATTGTTTGGGTGTAAACATAACATCAGTTATAACCATTTTCATTTACTTGGTATCTGTCACATTGCAACTTATATGTGTTCCTTGTGAACCAGGTGTTCACAAAGGGAAAAGGAAGCAGAGAGTTGCAATTCCTAAGGCTGCAGGCACTTAAAGAACAAAAGGCATAACTTTTCAGATTTTATGTATTCTAAAACCCTCCACAAACAAACATAGCTAAAACCATAACACAAATACTTTTACTTCCTCTTGGCTTCATTTTACAGCTTTCAGCTTATGGAAATGTTTGCCCAAGTTTGATTCAAATAGCCCATCAGAAACTTTTTAATAGTCTAATGAAATCTTAAGAGAAGGGGGTGGGCAAGCTGTTACTCCAATTCCTGTAGTTAAAAACCACCCTTTCTGTGGAATTTGCTTGAATCCCTCCCCAGAGGAGCAGAATGCAATAAAGGTAAGAAAGACTACACCTTGCAGCACAGATCCATGGGGCTATATGAAAGGGACTGCACAGTTACCAGCTGTCTGTTCCAGTCCCTTTCTGGAGAACAGCTGGAAATGCATTCTCCAGAGATTGCATCTGGCTGGATTCCCCTGCACTCAAATCCCATTGATCTGGTTCCGTTCTAGCCCTCTGTACTTGCAGTTCAAAGAATAGCGAGGTCTGTAAAGAAATTATTGCCATATTGTTCAATCGGCCACAGTGAGCAATATATAGGATTATAATTAGGAACACATTAAGGAAAACAGCTCTGTGGAGATAAGCTGTTTGACTGCATATGCTTTTTGATGAGGGCTTAGTGCCAATCCCAGAATAAAAAAGATTAAATGTTTGTTACCAATTCTTTTGAACTGCTGGCAAAACATGTGGTAAAGCATTTTTGATTCAAATTAAAAGCATCCTAGGATAAAAATAACCCTGTTCTGTTAGACCTTTCCAATTGAAACCATTTGTAGGCTGATTTATTGTCTTTTCCTTCACCTCCTTCCACCAGCATGATTAACATATGCATTTCTGAATCACATGTATGCCTGGACAGGTATTTGTCTTGTTACACATCTGTGTAACAAATGGCAATACAAACTGTACACGGAACAGATGTAGATTTTCAAAGCCTTGGCAAATTGTATTTGACCAAGCACATAGATAAAAGTTTTATCAAATAAGTTTTGTTGTTTCTTTCTGGTGGACAGTTCTATGAGGAATCACCAGCCTGCAAGTGACAATATTGATGCAGAGTCCATTGTAGATAAAGCAGACAGGCTTATAATCAGGGAAAGCCTGTAGAAAGTGAAACATAGCCAAAGAAGAAAGCAGATCTCCACTAATATCCATATGAAATGCTTATCACTGCATTCTGTGGTGTCTACTTTATATATCTGGGAGATATTTTTAGGATTCTTTTTTCAGTCTCTAGTAGATTTTGAACTGGTACAAACTATGCCAGAGAGACTGGAATTTGACAGATTCATGCTGTGTTCATGGAGCCTCCCACACAGAGGCAGGTTTATGATGTTACTCTATGTAAATCACCAGGGCTGAGGGAAAGAGTTATGTTCTCACTCGCATCCTCCTACACACAGAAATACCATTTTTTATATCCTTTTTAAACTCCGTTTTTAGTGAACCGGTAAAAGTTATGCAAGTGGATAGGTACTGGTTGCCTGGACCAGAAAATATACATAATAACATTAACAGAAATATCCACAACAGACTGTTCAGCTCTGTTGTAGAAACAGAGGTTGAAAAAAGTCAGGAAATGTGTAACAAGTAGATTTAGGAGGCTGAAAACATAAAGTGATCTTACATTCTGAGCAGTATTTCTTCTTTTTGAGAAATCCAGTCTAATAATACTAAATGCTTTTAAGCAGTACTGTTTTTGCCACATGTGGAACTTCATATAACTGCCTCAGTTCCCATCTACTTGGGATTTAGAGAATTTGTGCTAAGTCTAACATACTATAGGAACACATTTGTACCAAGTAAAAAACAGTCATTTCAAGCAAGATGTGGTCAGGATATGGCAGCCTGTTGTGAAGACAGACTTCCAGGAGGTTGCTGACCGAAATTCCTGACAGCTTTTGGCCAGGAGGATCCCCAGGTGGCATCTTTGTAGATAGGCAGAAATCCCCCTCTGCTTAAGAGAGGTTTCTGCTTCTCCATGACAAGCCCTCAGCTGTTGTGCCATACCTGAGAGATGCTTGTAAAGCATCTGCCTCCCTGTTTTGTCCCTGTTGCTTTGCATAGAGGCTTTATCCTTTCCTCAAAGGTGACTCACTTTCAGTTTTGACTGCAGCAATGTCAGCTCTGACAGACCCACCCTCTACTCATTCCTTTCTCAAGGAAAACCATTTGAATTCATTACAAGATTTCACTGAAAGGATGCAAAGGACTGCAGGAATTGGCACGTATTTTCTTAAGTCTTCCAATTTTTTTGATATCACTGGTTGAAAGCTGCAGTAGATGACATGAAGTTATTATTTTAAGATGTAAAATAAAATGTATAGGACTTAAATTGAACAGGAGACAGTCACACTAATGAAATATTTACTATAGTGGATGTTTATGATAATCATATTCAAGCTTTAGGCCAAAGCTTTTGTTAATTGCTGGCAGAGACAGTACCAAACTTGATCAGAAACTCAAGAGCAACAAAACAGGGTGTATCGGCCTGGGATCTGGCCTGGGTCCCAAACATAGAGAAGGACCAGTTTGGTAGCTGAATTCAGGAATCAAGACACATTCTACCAAGAGCATCTGTAATTCCTTGGCCAAGAGGCATTTTTTGCCTGGAGGTGGGATCCTGATTCTCCACTTCCTGCTTCTGTCTTTTTGAAATAAAAGCTTTGTTGCATGCCACCCAAGTTTACCCACATAGTTCCTTTGAAGGTACAAACAACCCATGCTACAGTTCTTATCAAAAGTTTCTGTATGTTGGGAAGTAAGAGAAAAAATCACCCAGACCCACCGATGCTGATTTGATTTAACTGACAGGTTAGTGTTACTCACATTTTGGGGCTACTATGATTAGAAAAAAATGTAATATTAAAAAGTTCACATACCATATAATGAGAAGAAGAGTAAAGGGAATAATGATAATCAAATTCAACAGCCTCTGGTATTGTTGCTGCAATGGTAACATTACAGCAAGATGATGATAGGTGTGACCCTTAAAAATTTATTAAAAAAAAAAAAACAACAAAAAAAAACAGAAAAAAGAGGAGATTGAAGTCTCAAAGCAGGAAGAGAAGAAGAGGGAAGAGAACTAGCACTAATCCAGTAGAGCTCTTCTGAAAATTACAATAAAGTTTTGAATAATAAATTTTTTTTAGATTTTTTTTAAAAGGTGGGGGGTAGCTTTAAAATGTAGAGTAGAATAAAAATTTTTCATTTAAGAATGACAAAGTGTTATTTAAAAATTAAAAATAATTTATTATCTCCAATTCTAAACTCTCAAAAATAAACTTGTAAGTTAATTTTCTTCTAAGGTAGACAGGAGAAAGTACATATTGCATGTATTACATAGTAAAAATTAAATAATTATTCCTTTTTATAAAAAAAACCAGTTAACTGAAAGGTTTTACAAGAAAGTAATATACTTTTGCATCTGCTCATTCTTTTTTGCACCCTCTAAAATCCTTTCTTTCTGCCCACACCACCAAGGAAAAGTATCCCAAAATAAGAGATGTATGTCTTCATTTGCCATTTGAGAAGACTTGGCACTCCTCCTATTTTTCAGAGAACGATCTAAAAGCAAAATAAAACACCTTCAAAGCAACCACATCACACAACGTGTTCTCTTGGCTTCTAAAGTGAAAAATACATACCTACCCAGCTGAGGAGCCTGATTATCCATTGCCTTGCTAGTATATACGCTCACTTAAAATTATCCAAAGCAATTGCAAGATGAGAGCCAAATACTACTAGTTTGGGTTTCCATTTCGCACCTAACTTGCACTCACCTTTCCAAAGCAATAAAGAACTATAGATTTGCAACAATAAAGGTGTAACTTCAAAAGTGTTTTCTTCAGAAACAACATGCTCTCCCAGACTCTCCCTGGCATCTTCCCTTCAGCATAACATTCATTTGGTCATGAGTGAACACAACCCACTTCCCAAGTGACTCTTCCCATAGACTCACAAACCAGACCACCTGCGAGGCCAGTACAGGCATAAAGTGGAGCAGTTGGGTCTGGGGTTGGAGAACAAGGGTATATTAAGTCTGACGCTGGCTATCCTGCTTCTGGATGCAAACTGGCTTCTATTTAGACTAAAATAGCTTTTATATTGGGATCTCCTCTTCTTCCAGGGAATGATTGTAGCCAAAGGACAGCTTTCATAAGTGGCAGTCTCCCCAAAGGCCATTAACTGTAAAATGGAGCTTGCCAACTGAGCATGAATTGCATTTAGACAGCTCTTATGGAAGTTGTGGACAAGACTGCCAGTTTATAAAGCAGATGATAGGTTTCTTGGACATGTGTTTTATCATGTAATAGATATTAAACTTCAGTAAATGAGCAAATAGTCCTAACCAAATGAAGAACAATGCTAGAAAAATCTAGAATACTTGGAAAGCATACCTAGGAGGTTCTGTGAACAATGACAGGTGGTCAGTGTTTGAAGAGGTCTCACATTGGCTTTTCATAGCTTGATTTGCCATTTTTCTCACTAGCATTTTCTATCCTGTCTCTTTCTTAAGAGAGAGTCTATGTTTTTTATCCAAATACTCTTAGAAGTCTCACTGTGTATGCCACAGTAACTGAACCTGTCATTCCAGAGGGTTTCTACTCTTTTTCATTGCTGCACAAATTATGTGTTCTCCACAAGTTTCCATTAGCCTTAGGAAGCATGAAAGTCAACTATAAAGTTGATCAGACCCTAAAAGAGATGCAGCTAGGGAAAGGAGTTTAATCTAAGAAAACAGGGAGCACTTCTGAGCCAAGTTTTTATTATGTTTAGTGTTGCTTTTGTTGCAAGGCAAATGTGTGTTTAGGATAGCACAACTGTCAAAGGAAATATTTTCAGCCAAGGAGTAGAACCTCAGGAATCCAAGCATAGAGGTTATTTGCATATCCATACACACAAATATACTAGATCTATGCTATGCACAGAGCCACAGTTTCAGAACTCTCCTCACAAAAAAGCCTCCATGAAAACCATGGGCACATATGCATGCCTTTGGCCAGGTCTCCTACCTGCCTGAGGCTTGTGAGCACTCAGCAAGAGCCAGGTTTTAACTCAGCTCCTCTTCAAAGCAAAGAATGGCATCTTCACTGGCACTTACCCAAGAAAAGTCTTGGAAGGCAGAGCATTTCTGAGATGCTGTGGCACATTTTCTGTCCTGTTTCTTTTTTCTCCAAAGTACTACTAATTCACTGCAGGCTTACATCAGCACTGAACTACTTCCATGTCAGCTCTAGCTCAGATGCTCTAGCCAGTCAGTAAAAAAAGTAAAGACCATGCCCAACTTTTCCTTCCCAGTCCACATATCCCACTTGCTCTCTGTCCACCTGCTCTCAGCTGATCAGTGACCAAGAGTATTAATTTCTCTGCTCCTGACTCTTTCACTTGGACAATCCAAACCACTGTCCAGCATCAAGTCTGTGAAGGATATTATGCCAAACTTTTCCTTCATTTTAGTTGCTTGTGGAAAATCAGTGAGATATGGTTTATACTGTAACTAACTGTAGGAATTTACTAAAACGTGAAGTTCTGAAGTAAAACTCTTACAGCTTGGAACCCAGACCCAACTATCTGAGTTTTTTCCAGAAACAATTGCAAGACATTACTGTTTAGAGAAAATACACAGAATTTGATAAGTAAATAATTTCTAAAAATTGTTTGAATGAAAAAGTCCAACCCATCTGTAGGAAATGGTTCATATAACTTGGAGAAGCCCCAGCCTTGCTGAGGAGAAGTCTTGGCAAGTTTCAGGATCTTTTCATATTATTGTTGGCAGGCCACTGCCTACAACCATGATACCTTCAATTGCTGAGGTACCACACTTCAGAAAGTTTTGTTATGGCCAATTAAGCAATAGGCAGAGCAAAGATTGTTTATTCTTTATTTTACAGTAACATTAGTAGAGAAATAAACATGTGAATTGAAATTACCAATTGGCTCAGCAGTTTCTCATGATCTCAGAAAACTGCAAACAGTCTGTTCTCATTTCTCACTGACTTTGTAATTTTTCATTTGAATCAGAGAGCATAGTATCTATTCCATACAAGGAATTTTATATATTTAAAAGAAATTATTTACTTGATATATGTTTCATGTTAAAATATACACTTTGCAGATGTCATTGTCATGGAATAATTTACCTCAGAATTTGGATAAATTCTTCTGTTTTTCAAAAGACATTCAGTGTTATAATCACATGGTTGAGAATAGCACAAATATATAAAATTGAGAATAGAGAGGAAACGTGTAATTACTCCATATTGGTTTCTATGTAAAATATACATATGTGTCTAGCTTCCAAGCAGATAATTCCATATTACACATGAAAGTTTTGGTTACATCAGAAAAAACGTATGTCTAGTCTAAAATACTGTTTTGCTATAATGAGAATGATAAGCTGTCATTAAAATATACAAAGGCAAACACCTGGAGGAATGATGCTATAATAGCTGTTTAATTAAAATATATTCCATAAGGTTCATGAACTTTTCTATTTTATTTTTAGAGAAGAAAAGGAGGTAGATAGAATATAGAAAATTGACTGCACCAAAAAAATGTGTTGGTTGTTCTTATTATTTTTTTTTATGTTAGAACCCTCATGCACAAGTTGTATCAGAGCAATTGAAGCATTCACAGATAGAATAGGCCACATTATGTATCATATTATTCAGAAGGATATTTCACTGTGATTTCCACAGTGTACTGTGGAAATCCTCTAACACTTGTCATTCTGGTTTCATTTATGTACAGATTTGCCACTACTAGATAACATAAGATGCTGCAGCCAACAAATTGATGAAAATATGTGACATATTTCATTATGAGGACTTACTTCCCCCTACCATTACTTTCAAATTTAGATATTCCAGATACAGCTGTAGTAGAAAATTAAACATCACTTGAAGGGTTTTCTGGCACTGAGGCCAGCTGGCACAGAGCAGGCTGCATTTGTGTTTTTAAACTCTTTTACCTTCAAAGTCAGGGTGGCTACGTTCACACTGCCTGGTAGGAATGGCTACTGGCCTGCCTGTATCTGCTCCCAAACCATGCCAAGAAGTTAATTGTGGGAGTCCTAAGTGGAATAGACCAAAATCACTCCATGGGCTATTTAAATAATTGAGTATTATATAAGGCTGAATTCCAGTACCCAAGATCATTCCTTGGCATTGCTTAATTTACCATTAGAGTCAAAACCATCAAGGAATGATTCACCTAACCTAGCTGTACATGTCATCAGTTTAGATGCTTTCACCTGAACTAATGCCACCATGTCGTTTTCATAGCCAAAGAGTGAAGTACATACTCCTAAAGAACAATTACTTTCACACAATTTAACTGTCTGCATTAGAGTGAGATGAATCATTCTTTCCCCCACACACACTGTTAAAGAGGACTCAGGTGACTAGTTCAAATGTAGATGTCCGCCACAGATCAGATGTTTTTCTTCATGGGACCCACAGATTCTCCATAGAATCAATTTTTACTACATGGAGATATCACTGCATTCCTTCTCAGAATGTCCCTTTCTTTCAGGAGCATGTGCTTGCATTTTTTTTTGGGACAGAAAAATTACAAAAAGCACAGTAGAAAAGTCTTTTTTTTTTTTTTTTTATGTAATTACTAATAATTAAATCTGTCTGGAAGTTACACAAAAGCCCAGTATCTCTGGATTTCCAGTCAGCCTATGCCGTTAGATGAGAAAACAGATATGTTAACAGAGCAACTCAAACATTTCCAAAGCTGCCGACTTTCCTGGAAAATACATTACAGGCAATTAGGAAAAAGATTAGGGCTCAGGGGATACCACTAAATCAATTTCCAACTGATAATGCAAAGTCACAATGCATTCAGTGGCAGGTGACTGCTGGGAATCAACTTGATTCAGTTGTTGGGAATCTCCTTTTACTAATCAAACTATTAAGTCTGAATTGTCATCTCTCTTCTTTCAAGGGTCCTTAGACTTGTTCAAACAGCATGAATAGATTTTATGCATTATTTATCTTGCACTAAAGAGTGCAATTTATGCAAACTTGCAAATGGTGAAATTTTCTTTCCCCAGAAACTAGCAAACTAATGGCACACAAAAAACAAAGTGTTTGGAGAGGAGTAGAAGAATGTACCTGTAGAGTTATTTGGATGAATACTGCACTAGAAGTACTTATGGTTTTTAATGTGCTGCATATAACACTGTGTTGCTTCAACACATCTCTGTAAATCTGGAAAAATCCATATAATTCAAATGGAAGAAAGAAAACAGAAGTTACAGTAATCAACCTGCACCTTTACGTGTAAAAATCTGTACTTTCAGGTGTGATCTGTGAGTGGATTATCCGTGAGTGGATTCATCCAGAGACATAAAGTTAGATGAGTTGCTCATTCATGGTTTAAAAAAGTGTCAAGCATACACCTTCTAGCCACTATGTTCCTGTAAGATGTCCTAAAAAACTTATGGGTGTGTTGTTCCTTTCATAAGATTTTTTGAATGAAGGTCATTAAAGAATGAGGTAAAAATATGAGCAAAGGGAAAAAAGCATGTTCTTACTATACAAACTCCAAATCAACTTTTCATCAAACATATAAATGAGATTTGTTTCTTCTTGTATTTTTTTCTCCCAAGAAAGTCGTAATACACTTTTTCCGTTAAGCTTATAACTGTGGGACGAAATCTATATGTTTAAAACTGTCTAGTGGTTTGGGCTTTCCCTCTGAGAACCACTCAAGAGTGCTTAATTTTGGGGAGTCAAATCCTTAATGTCCTCTAAAATCCAGGAATATTGCTGACACTTTCAAAAGAATTGAGAAAGAGATCACTCAGATTGTGCTTCTCCTCTTTACCATCCTACTTCCAGAGAAGGTGCAATTTCTTTCTGGAAAAGTACAGTCTAAGAGGACTTAAGTACAGTAAGATCTAATTGGTTATTTTCATTCACAGCTGTCTAAAAGACATGTGCAAAGGTAAGAAAGGCATCCGGTTCACAGAGAAGGTGAAGCAATGGGCAATGATGGAGTGTTTTGTTTTATTTACTCTTTATGAAACACTTTCCAGAAGTATACAGACAATACCTAGCTAAGCATAACAGTACCTGAAGTTCAGTGACAATGGCATTCATAGTTCTGAGTTCAGTGCTCACCAGTATTAAGCTCTAGACTTGAAAGATGCCTATACTTAAAGTAGGAGATAGGAAGCCTCAAGCCATGTAATAGCAATGCTTAGAAATGAAGCATATTCGAAGTCTTGTCTCTCTCACATACATAGAAGCATCTTTTTACAATGGAGATAAAAACCTATGTGCAACTGGATTTTACAGCTTGGAAACTCCTAGACTTGGAGGGAAGAATGAGGTTCCCCTCATTAGGCATCTGGAAAGTTTCTTTTTAAACACATGGATAGAGGAATAAGTTGTGCTCAGACTTTTACACAGTTGTTTAGTAGTTAAAGCACCAGATGTCTAAGACTCATTTTCAGAAAAAAAAAATGTCCCACAGCTCCCACCTCCTTGGAAAATACCTTCATCATCACAGAGACTTAAGCAGAAAGTTTTCCACTCTGCAGAGCAAAATGGGGCCATTGAGAAAATAAGTAAGAAGAAAGTTGATTCTCTTATTTAGTGATGAGCACAATCCTTTAGGAAGGAATAGAGACAGTTGGGAATGAATGGAATAACATCCAGTTGGTGGCTGGGCACAAGTGGTGTTGCCCAGAGCTCGTTATGGGGGCCAATTCTGTTTAATATCTGTGTCCAGTTCAATTCAGAAAGGACATTGAGGTGCTGTAGTGTGCCCAGAGAAGGGCAACGAAGCTGGTGAAGGATCTGGAGCACAAATCTTATGAGGAGCATCTGAGGGAGCTGGGGTGTTTAGCCTGGAGAAAAAGAAACACAGAAGAGACCTTATCACTTTCTACAACATCTGAAGGGAGGCTGCAGCGAGGTGAGAGTTGGTCTCTTCCCCCTTGTGACAAATAACAGGAAAAGAGGAAGTGGTCTGAAGTTGTGCCAGGGGAGGTTTAGATTGGATATTAGGAAAAAATTCTTCACAGAAAGTCTTATCAAGCTTTGGAAGAGACTGAACAGGAAAGTGGTGGAGTCACCATCCCTCAAAAGCACCTAAAAGATGCACGGATGTGGCACTTAAGAACATGGTTTAGTGGTGGTCTTGGCAGTGTTGAGCTACTGGTTGATCTTAGAGGTCTTTTCCAACCTAAACAATTCTATGATTCTATGATTCTGTGGTATGTCTGTTCCTTAAGTTTACTAAGTCGCTGCACCACTTGATGAATTAGCACATTCAACATGATCAGTATCATAAATCCTTGCTGCAAGAACTCGCAAGTGCATAGATTAATTTCAAGAGTATGAGATGTAGACTTTCTGAACCTGTGCTGAATGCACTGAATTTTGCCTGCATTTTGTCTGCAATAATCTTAAATGCTGCATATATTTCTTGATTCACCTGGTTTATCTTAATTTACCTATTTTATCTTAATTTATTGGCCATAATGCTTATGTCATAGCTTCTGGATGACACAAAGTCCTTACTATTCTCTTTCTGTCCCAATACATTACTCAGTCTAAATCCTGTTGTCACTATTGAGAGATCTCTTCTTTCCTTAAATCTTAGGGAATAGTTTTCATAAAGTTCTCCAGAACTGCTTTTTTGAAATAAAGACTGTCTAGACTGTGTTTGCTTTTATATTTAATTTAAGCTAAATCATATGTGGATTCAAAGGGATCTGATACAGTTAGGACTTCTGTTGTCTCTTTACCCCGCGCCAAAACAAAACTGATAAAAGCATTACCTTCTGTTGGTTCCATGACTAGGGAAGAAAAGTTCTAGCACTCAAATCCAGCTATATCAGGATGCTATCACTATAAAATAAAAATATTTTTCAGACTCTTTATATGAAACTAAGTTTCCATAATAGTACAATTATGGTGATATTTCTATCTCTTAAGTCATTAAGGAAACTCATATTCATGTATAAATCCAGTCTGAAGACACATCAAATTTCTGACATAAAATATTACTTTTTTTTTCTTCTTCTCTTTTGGTGTGGGGGGAAGTTGGGTTTTAATTGGCTTAATCTTGGATTTACAAAACTTGGGTTTAAAAGTTGCAAGATCAAGAGATTTACCTTTTTTTTTCCTTTTTTTTTTTTTTTTTTTTTGGTAAAAAAAACTCCACAAGAACAGGTGGATCTGTAGCATTTTCTGTTTCTACTTACTGGTCTGGCTTAAACCAGGAATTTTAAAAGTAACTACGGAACAAAAACCAGTCAAGAAAGGTTCTGTCAGCTTTTTTCAAAACCAAAGTACTGATTCTTTGGAAACACACTTTGAGTTTCAGACAGTTGTTTAAGTTAACTCTTTTGTTTAAATTTATTTGTCCATTCCAGATTTGACCAAGGCTCTGTCAGTGCTGCCATCAAGTAGTCTCTGGCAGGTTCAACTTTGGTAGTAAAGTTAGTGGATAGAGTTTTCTAACAAAATCCAGCACCTTCCAACCTAACCTGGCCACGTGTGATGAATTTTCAGCAAAAATCACTTAGCATGATGAAACCAGACTGATTAATTTTTTCTACCCTTGTGATGGCAAGAGGAAAATGCTTAATAAAAAGTGATAGGGGAATCTTGGAGACAGTTTCACCAACAATTATGATTAGGGAATTTTAAAGCTCCAGAATTTAAGACATCAGAACAAAACCTGCTGTTCTCTCATGTAATTACTCAACAGTATTTTTGAGTAAATTAGGCTTCTAAAGCCATGCTTAAGCTTATTTTAAATGCCTCTTCATTTTGCATATAAAATACTTTACAAAACTGAGGCTGTTATTACTTCTATTGTTATTGTATTGCTACCTTCCAATATCACAACACTGTATCCATACAAACTAAAGCTGGAACTCTATATTTGAATACATCAAGCAGTCAATTATAAAAATGTAAAAGTACATTCAAATGATGCCTACATTTTCATGACAATAGAGATATTAATACTTTAATTTGGTTCTAATGCCAGGAGAACTCCTGCATTAGAGAAATGAGGCATTCAGCCTTCCTGGTAACTATATTTAGACCTACTCTTTTTCTGCTCCACATGTGAAATAAGAATACAGTAAGATTTCTCACTGATATCAGTCTATGTTCAGATAACTATTTTGTCTTCTGATCGTTCATTTTGAATGTAGTTATAAGTTTCTACACACTTGGTCAAATATAAAATTATTATCATAACTTGACTGGGAAACATCATAGGAAATACTAATTGCAGATTTCTTTGTAATCAACATGATAATCTTTACAGAATCACAGAATCAGAGAATATGCTGAGCTGGAAGGGACTCAGAAGAGTCATCAAGTCCATCTCCTGGCCCTGCACAGGACCATCCCCAAGAGCTGTACCATATGCCATCCAAACACTTCTTTGAAGCCACAGACACACACTAAACTCACAAATAACTTATCTGCCATATTTTTTTTCTGCTTATTTCTCATAAGAACAGATTTTTGCTGTTTCTTCATCATATGATTTGGTTAATTTTTTTTAATGTGTTTTTCCTGGTTTCCAGGTAAATGGTTGCCAAACCTAAATTCCTGCAAAATAGCTGGGCCACCTGCATCCAGACAGCAAAACTCCTAGAGGTGATGATTGAGCGGTGTGGAAGGATGGCTCTCTGTCTCCAACTCCATCCTTAGTTTGGCATGTCTTCTTAAATTCTGTTGCAAATGGGATTTATTCGGAGTTTAAAATCAAGCATGTGCTTAAGTACTTTGGTAAACCATAGTATTGTCCATGGAACTCACTCCATATATTAACAGCAGACCTGAAGTTATGCAGTTGGGCAGTTTTTTAAGGTTTTACTGCATAAAAAAATATTGATTCTGTCTGACCATTTTTTCAATTTGAATTTACAGGCAAAAATTTTATAGGTCATCGCTTGATGAGAATGTTAATGATGAGGTAAAAATCAACCTTTTTTCCAGCTCTTAGAAAGAGTTGGGTGTTTTGTATTAATCAGTCAAGTGTCGAAGACCACAGACACTTGTGACTCTGCTTGCACATCCAATTTTTTCCCCCTCCTCTCCTCTCAAAACTCCACCTTAGCCCTTCAGGCACACCGTAAAAAAAACATATACTGGTCATTGGTTGCATTCTAAAGGGAAGTTGAAGTTAGAAGAGTTAGAGAGGTTGGAATGCCAGTCTGTGAGATAGAGTACAAAGGTGACTGTGAATATTCATGGTTGTTGTCTGCTACTAGTGACTTAATGTTACTGTTTCTGTCAGGTATACATGAAGAAATTTCACCCGACTGACAGCTAAGGTTGCGTATATTTTTGTACAACAGTTTTTGGTGTCATCACGCATGTCAGAAATTATCGAAACTGCATAGGAAGAGATCCCTCTCTCCCTCTCTCTTTCCTAAGTTACTTATCTCTAGAGATCAAGTTAGACTTTTTCAATTTGTTAGACTGTATTTCTGAGCTTGATTTTTAGATTTTGTATTGAGTACTGTGTGAAAATACATCTTGTGGCCACATCTTCAAATAAGCTGAAGTCATAAAGAAAATATCAGATATAGCAGTTGCGAGACACAGGAGCACTACACATAAAATGAGTGCGCAGTGCCCCGGCTCGGGGGGACTGGCGGTAGGGTGTTCTCAGTGGAGGGCTCGCACTGCTGAAACCTGCTTCCTTTGGCCATGCGCCAGAGCTCCGGTTTGGCGAAACTCGGAGCGCGATGTAAGGCCTGTCTGTTCAGCAGGGCAGCTAAAATACCGTTGGATTATTCTTAGCAATAGGATATGGCTCGGGGAGTTGTGGGGGTTTTTTTATTTTGTTGTTTATATGATCCTTGATTATAAACAGTGCTGTATTTTTTTCTGATGCTTAGGTTTGTCATTCAGGAAGTGCAGGGCAGATGCACGATAATGAGAAGCCAATATTAGTTAATTAGATTTGCTTCATTTTCAATGAGACATTGCACACTTGAAGGAGAGTACAATAAAATCAAGCTCTCAATCATAGATTAAGGATGACTATTTCCTTCTTAGCAGAGAGCACAATTTTTAATCAACTGTCCTTGATTTCTTATACAGACTATCCTCTCAGACATGTCATCTTGCATTTAGCAAATTAATTGCATATTTTCCAATTTGAAGTTATCTGAGTTTTTGCCAATTTGTACTGGGATTAATTTCTGAGCTATAGACAGTTTAGGAGGGGTTTGTTTAAGTTGTTCTTTTAAAATTTGCTGTGGTGGAGGGAAACGAATGTTCTTAGTACCTTTACAGCTGTACAGTCAGAGCCTCTGTGCCTCCTCAGGTTTCCTCAGAGAAGAGCAGTGGGATACAACTAGAAGCCTCTGGGGACAAGATGTCTCTAGGTGAAGACTGTGGCTGAGGAGTCTCATAGCCATCAGATCCTGGCTGCCAAGGCATTTCCCGTAAGGGCTACCGGAATTAACTCAAATTGTCCTGTGCTAATTTATAGCAATTGTCCTGTGCTAATTTATAGCTTGCTTTGTTGCCTTGATCGCAAGAGCAACTAGATGGTTAAAAGTAGGATTTCCCAATTTTTGTCTCAGGCTAAGATATCCGGCCTCTTTTGAACTTAATTCATGGCCATATGAGAAGGTCTCTCCTCTGTTTTGTGAATTGTCTTTACTACTGAGAAGAACAACTAAATAAGCCTGATTTCCTACACTTTTGTGTCTTCTGTTTCATACACTGGAATATCCCTATTTGCCTTGCAAATCCTCCACTTTCTGACCTGCTGGAAAGGAAGGGGCATCATTTCTTGTGGTTGAATCGTGTATATGTTGATTAGCTGGTTATTTATGCAAATGCTTCTTGGTCAGATAGTAGCTGCATCTTGAGTTTTGAGCATCCATACAGGAAAGACAAGAGAAGAACCCTCTGTACGTTCTTCATAAGTGAGACCCTAACAGGCTCTCTTTTCCAGACAAGTGGTTACTGCTGAGTAAAATCATGAAAATTATATCAAAAAATACCCAACATGTTTTTACAGCTTTAGGGAGGAAAATAGAAAGATAGAAGGCTATTCAGACAGTGCAATAATGGGCACCTTGCTTCTTTGGGAAACAAGGGGGAAAATAGTTCCAAAGCCAGATGTTCACATACGCTGACCAAAAACTTCTGAAGAAAACTTTTAATAGATAATGCAAGATAATGCCTTCTGCCAAAGACAATTTAAGTGGAAAATTTTAATCAAATCTTTTTTCTTTATACATTATATAGCCATTAATTATGCACAGAAATATAAAATCTGTATCCCACTCTCTGTAAATCTTTCATAGAATCATTACTTGCATTCATAACTGAGGTTGGGGTTTTTTCATCTTAATGCAAGGATTCTTAATTGCAAGCACGTGCTTATGATACCCAAAATTATAGTGTTTGCTTTTTAAATTTAGAATTAAGCAGTTTCTTAAAAATTACAAATAAACTGAATTAATAAATTGATTGATTTAAAACTGATATTTTAAGAAATATACTATTATATTTAATGTTTAGGGTTTTTTCCTAATAAAATACCTTAGTAACACCCTAGTGTTCAGTTTGGTGCTCACCAAAAATGGTAGGACATGGTGGCCCTTTTAAATCAAAAGAGCAAAACTTCATAAAGCCAGGAGAGATCATTAGGCTGATTTATGTTGAAAAACTGCATAATATAGAGTATGGAATTTTAACAAGTACCTTTGTCATGAAGTCCATGAGTATAGTCTGAAAGCATACTCTTCAGACTCAGACTTGATTCAAGCACTATAATTGTCACAGGATGCAGAACTTCCTAGAAAGGGTGTTGCAGAGGTTATTTGCTTCAGCTTCTATTTTGCAACCATGACAAATCTTTCTCTGGTGAGACATGTACAGACTCGGTTTTTTAAATTATCCATTTCACCAGACGTTTTCAAAGCAGATGGCCAAGAGAGGATGAGGATAATGTAAGTTTTGCAAGAAGGAGTGGGAAACATGCCAGCAAATGTAGAGCATGAAAAAGAAACTGTCAAAGATAGGGTAGGTTAAGAGACGTGAAGATAAGGAAGTCTACAGAAAGAAGGAAAAATATGACCGTTTCAGTTACTTTTTACTGTTCTGGGGAAGAAAAACAACTACAAAACCCATTCATCGAGCAAATCCTTTCCACAGGCTTTGTACTACTGATAACTAAACACTCAAAGAAGCCCACAACATCTGAACAACTACATCACCCAGGCAACATCAGGAGTGGGTGAGGCAAATGAGAAACGAGACATTGTTAAAGAATCAGCCTACTTTAATCTGGAACAACAAATACCGGAATGCCTAAATCATACTTTTTTCCTATTATATAACTTACAGGGGAGAATTAACAGAATTTAAGAAATATACACCTCCAAAAATTAGAATATGTTTGGATTTATTGAAAATTTCATGCTAATTGTTGTGATTTCTAGGTTTAATACTTTCAGGATCACCTCAACACAATTTTATCAATCAACGGTTCCTCAGTTCAAAAATGCTATTTTTTAAAACTAAAATATTCCAGGCAAATGTGTTAATTGCCTAAACAACCAGATTGGCTCTGTGGCAGCTCATCCACTCTCTGATTCCTGTTGGTCTAACTGACCATTTGGGTGCAAATCAATATGATACCCATGGTTGTGAGGCTCTTTAGCATCTATAGTCTGCGGTTATTAAGCCAGCATATCTCAGGTGTGCAACAAGAAGTCTTTGAAAAATCCATTTCCATTTGTCTGCATTTTATTTATCATATAATTTCAAATATCATGGTATTTTAAACACATAGTTCTGAATGTTTTTAATCATGATAGTAAGTTTGTGTCCAATCCAATCCTAAGACTAATAGAGTAAATAGAATATTACTGTTCTGCGTTTGTGGGGAGGGGGGTTTGCCTTAAAACGCTGCTATGAACTGTCAGGTTCCATTCAATTTTAACCTTACTCTTGACAAAGAAATAGAAATATGAGGAACTGGGAAGGTAAAAGCCAGAGAAAGTCAGCTATATATCAGCTAAGTGCAAAATACTCTTCTTTCTTTGATGCCAAAGTTGATGTTCTAGGATAAATCCAAGGTGAATTAACAGAGCCCAAGCACTGAAAATTATTATTGATTTATAAATTCTATGCCCTTTTACAAACTATTCAAATTTTGCTTCTCAGTCTAAATCTATTTCAATTATAGCTCTGAAGCACTGAGCTCCCTCTTGTGACTAACCCTTGAACATTATTTTGATTTGGGGACTACTTAATTCTGTATAGTCTTGGGAGAACTGTTTCAGATACTGGATTGCATCAGATCGACTCTACTCGCATTTAATAATGCTCTTTAAAAATGTCAGCAGTGGCTATCTGGAAAGAATATAGACAATCTTCCTCATTTTTGTTAGATCATCTTTTGTATAGCTGCTCCTTCAAAGACAAAGAAATTGTGTCTCCTCAAAAATCTCCATTTCTAATGGTGGATTGTGTCTTCATGGAAAGTATTTGATAATTCTTTAGTGATTGATAATGTAATAAACACAATATAGTGACCAGTAATCAAATGAAGACTAAATATAAATTTACCAACCATAGAGGCAGGAAATACAATCCATCATATCTGACAGCAATTTCCTTTCAGAGTTGTAAAGTTATATTTCTTTATTTACATTTGGTGATGAAGGTATAATGGCTCATTAGCATGGGTACAGTCATTTCTATATGATCTGTGTTGACTGTGCAGAGCTTATTCCAAGATGGTATCAAGGAATAACATTCATACCTACTGAATACAGTACGTTTGTACTAATATACCAATAACAATAAACTTTCATTTGATACAGATATGTTGATAGAAATGTTTTGTATAAATGACCCTCAGTAGAAGACTGAATATAAGAAAAAGTCTAAAACGTACAGAACAAGAGGAATCCAGGTCAATATGTCCTTCTTTAGCATTCTGACCTGGAACATGAATTCTTTGAGACTATTTTTGGTGGACGAGAAGAATAAGTAACATTCATGTGTACAAAAATCAAAGTTATGTGATCATAGTTGGGAAAATACATCTGTGAATAATCCAATCTATTGGTTTCCAATAGTTTTCCACTTCTTTGCATATAAAGGAGTGCCTATGAAGGCATTACATTTTTAATATTTTTAAGTGAAAAAAGCAGTAAAAGGACAATTAAAAGGTATCTCGTTTAATAGAATCATTTGTAAAAACATCCATTTTCACCTCTTCTACTTTCTTTATATTAGCTAGTACCGAAAACTCCAGACTGCCATTCTAAACATGCTCAGTTCATGTGATTCCCATCATCTAGCAGTGTAAAAATAGGATTATGCTTACAATTGCTACCATTGCAAAGGGTCCCAAATCTAGCACTGGATATAAATCTCCTATTTTCTCAGACTGTTGCAAACCCCCATTTTATTACATCTAATGCACAGGTATGCACATGTCTCTGTGACAAAGCAAATGTCTTTGCTAATCTTATTATCCATACATGCAGTAATATATTTTTCCAGGCAGGAGAAAAACACATACCCTGAACTCTATAGTCCTTACTCATACTAATCTACTGCTGAAGTGGACTGGAGCTTTGAACAGTGTAGAGTTACAGTTTAATGAATGCTGGTTCTTCTGTATAGGAGAAATTCATATGCTTTCATACTCTCTCAGCTTCATTTCCTTCCAAGGCTCATTAATTTTTAAAAGAGCTAGCTTTCTTACCCCAGCCTCCTAGTAGGTGGTGTTGCACTAACATAAATATAAGGGTATTTATAATTCTAGCTGGGAGAAGAGGACAGGAGTATGATAAAGCTCACTTGCTCAGCCAAAGAGGTTTGGCTAAGTATCCACATCAAGTCTAAGGAAAAACGTCAATAGATTTCATGGTGGTCACTGGCTTGCCTAATTTGGCCATATAACACTTCTGTTATTGTGCAGCAAACAGGCTGATTGCATTTCTAGGATCGCAGCAATTTGTCTGGATTCAGATGTCACAATCCAATCACGCAGTGAAGAGAGAAACGGTGAGAAACGGTCCTTTTCGGAATCCTGAGTTTATCCCACTGCAACTTAGGGACCTTTCCAGCAGAGTGAAGCATGTAATAAATAATGCATTCACCCTGATGTGTTCAAATTATTGAATGTGGAGGGTTTGAATGTTGTTGCTAAAGCAGGCAAAGGAGACAAGTGGAAACAGTTGCAAACACTCATGAATGGCCCAAAAGTTCTGATAGGAATGTAAGCAAAATCTTAAATATCACTTAATCACCTTTCTTTTCAGTTCCTCATCCTCATAGCAATGCTCTCAGTCTTGGTACTGTTGACATTCCTTTCAAGTCAGTAAAAAATCTTTTCCCTTTCATTCAGTCATTATCCTCTATTTCTTGAGTAGTTCTATGATCTGCTGTCTAAATGACATACTTTATGACATATTTTATCTTTACAGACTAAGACATTGATCACCTTATGTGATGTATTTCCACCACTTACTGTCTTTGATTTTTCTGTTCATTCGTTACCTTTTTTAAGTGACCAAACAAAATTCTAAAACAAAAACAAGAACGTGATCCTCTGACTGATGAGTGGAAGGTCCTTTGAAACCTGCCAAAATCCTGGAAAAAGCTTTCTCTTTCCTTTTCTGTCCAACTCAGCTGATCTTGCCCTGCCACGTACTTATCTGAGAAATATGTCACAGGTTCTTTGATTCAGTCTTTGTCAAAAGCCAGAATTCTACAAATGCAACCAGTAGTACCGATCACAAGGTCGTCATTAAATAGACTAGCACACTAAGCTTAGTTTTGCCATATCAGAATTAGGGAAGGATTCATGTTTTTTCTGTGCTCCTTTATGTGAATGGTGCTGTGAGTGCTTCAGTGTGACACAATATATGGTCAACAATAATCCTCGGGTTGGTTAGATGAAGCAAACCAAATTTTGTTCACTGCAGAGAATCCTGAAACATTTTCCTGAGCATACTTAGGTAAAAGAACAAATTTTTCAGAGGATTAGTACTCCTTGAAAGATGCCTACCAGCTTGTGTGAAGTCTAAAGCGAGTTTGATTCAAATTTGAATCCTCATAGCATGGACCACAGCAGCTCTGGGCAATCTTTATGCTGATAAAAGCAGGAAGAGAAGAAGGAAAGCTCCTTGTTTCCCACTGTATTCACACATATGTTACAAGCATAGGACCAATGTCTCTGCCAAGAGAATGGCCATGAAACTTTCAAAATATTAGATTCAGAACAATTTATAATTGTGGCCTTCGAAAGAGTTGAAAAGTTTCAGTTATGGAAAGATTCATGATCAGGAGTTATAAAACTTACCCTTAACAAAGTCCCTGAAAACAAATTGAACATTTGATAGCTGATCCTGAAAGCACCTCCAGCGCATAATTGCTGATTTGCCACCTTGAAGGCCCCATATCCTGACATTTACCATTTTATTTTATACGTAATATTCAAACTTCTGACAGTGCACAGCTGTATGGTGGGAAGGGCTAAGATAACTTGAAGTCAGTGACCTTAGGGAGTTCTTCATGCAAATACTATTTTGAAGCATCTTTGTTTTACTCCAGACTGTTAAGCAAGCCCAACTGAATGAGTTAGAATTTTGTTTTCATTCAGGAGCCAGAAAAAGATTCAGAGAGGTTTTAAAGCTCATACTCTAGTGACACTAAGTGCTTAAATACCTGTCTTTATTGAATGTGCCCCTTAAACCCAAGGGATATAGGAATACCAATTCCCCTGGGCCTTTTTTTTTAGTTCCCTTCCCCTTCCTGTCTGAATGGGATCCGCTCTCCTAACCTGGGACTGGCTTTTGAAAATCTCATCCATAAAATGTCATTATTGTGGAAAACTTCGCGCAGCCATCAGAGAGAGTTTTCAGTCATGTAAGTCAACCCAAACTGAATGTGGCAGGGTTCATTCAGAGCACTACCCCTGAGTATATTTTTCAGTAAGTAGGTAAATTAGCCACGCACGCATGCACAGCACAACTTCCTTCCGAACATTCAGCTGTCATTAAAACCACTGCTGCTATTTCAAAATATCTAAGCTTGTACGATGTGTAGTTTTCAAGGGCTCATAACTCAACCAAATCAAAACCAAACTGCTCTAAGGCTTCTCAATGAAAAAGTTTTCCTTACTGAGCGCCATTGTTTCCAGTTATTTCATTCTACTAGATGTCTGAAAAAGAAAGTCACAAGAATTTGTATTTGTATAAGAACTTTCACTCTCTCATTCAAAAATATAGCACTGAGGATAGGCTTAGCAGGAGTAAGAAGGATTAGGCATTTATGTGGATAATGAGAACATCCATGATTACATTAGGGGGGTGAATAGGATGAAAACACTGTGGTGACCAGCCCTCTCCTGGAATTTTTTAACATTTGTTTAAAAATTTTATAGGAGAAAAACTCCTATAATGCTGTAAACAAAGGGAGAGGGTTAATCAGACATGGATTAAATTAAAGTCACCCACCTAAGCACATGGATTGTGCAGATTAAAAGCACCATCACCTTTCATCTATCTTGTTTACCTCCCAAGCACCCTCTGGCTTTTGTGTGGCATTTTGGTTTCCATGGCCACTGAAGGTTCCTTCCTATAATCAAAAACGACCTCCTGT
Source organism: Manacus candei (assembly GCF_025592945.1). Classification (NCBI taxonomy): domain Eukaryota; kingdom Metazoa; phylum Chordata; class Aves; order Passeriformes; family Pipridae; genus Manacus; species Manacus candei. Next base: position 11,410,056 of record NW_026138062.1, read on the forward strand.
TATAAAAGACTCAGAGTCTTTGCTCAGCAGGCCATTTCCCCCTTTTATTATTCTTTTCTCTTGCCTTCAGGGAAAGCTTTGTGCAAGCAGGACAGAGCACTTGGTTGGTTGGCGGTTGACCTCAGTTGCACACAATGAGCTCTGAGTGCTACCTGAAATGTGTGACAAAGAGGGAAGGGTCACTGGCTTAGAGCATTACAAGGGCATGGGCAGGCAACTGTGATGACACTTGCCAAATGTCAGCATTCACCTAATTCAGGAGGGTCCCCGCTGATTGACAGTTCCTCAGTCTTCAGCAGCTAAAGACAGAAAATACACAAGTTCATTAATTAATAACCCTGCTAGACTCCAAAGATATAAAGGCTAAAAAGAAAAAAGAAAAAAAAGTAACCAAAAACAAAAACCAAAAAGAAAGCAGCTAGGGAGGAGGAAGACAGCTCAGGATGAAATATGTACAAAGTATATATGTATATATATTTTAAGAGCACGCCTCACTAGTTTAAAGCCATTTTAATAGCCTACAGGCAAAATTTGTCATGGTATGTAGCTGAGTGCTGTGCTTGCTTAAAATGCTTTTGACAATGTGAGGAAAGCCTTTAAGCATTTGATGAAGGTAAGTTAGTTAGCAGGGCTTGGAAGCCAGTTTGCAGGTTCCAAGATAATTCCTCGGGATCCAATTAAACTGTTGAATTTTACATTCATTCCATTTTTCTAATTCTTTCAGTTAAGGGGATTTCTCCCACACATATTCTCTGCCCCCTCCCCCCCCCATACTCTCAAACCAGTGATTTTAAATGCAGTTCAATGTAACTTTTTAGATGGTTTCACCCTTTGATTGTTGAAGTGTGTTACTCTTTAAAAAAAAAAAGGCTTGGAGCACATTTTTGTCTCCTGGTTACAGCAACAGGGAGATTTAATGCTATATATAACAGCTGAAATAAGAGATTTGGTTTTGATCGCAAAGATGTGTATGAGTGTAGTGCCTCTGGATAGTTGCTAAAGACAGTAAAATGTTGATAATTTTTTATATCAGCTACTTACTGTGTTTCTCAGATGTCAGCTGTAGGATAACAAAACACTGTACAAAACAGGATGTGAGAACAACAGAATTTCTCTTGTATATGTGTACTCACACTGAGGAAATCCATCATTATCAGAACTATCAAATTTTCAACAAATACTACTCAAAGATTACTTCAGCTGTTACTCTAGTGTAAGAATTCTTGTGATAAAAAAGAAGCAAATGTGGGAGTTCAAGGTCTTAATACTGTTTTTACATGTGAGCATGACAGATCCTGGTAGTGCAACCTTTATCCTTCCTGGTGTGGGGGCGGAAATCTTTTCTGACGTTTTCCATCATGTTAGTATCTTTCTTTGACATGAGCATCAGTACTTTGTCATAACAAAGAATATGTTCAGTTGTTGGACTTAGAAGAAATTAAAACCTGTCTTCCAAAATGGTCTTGAAATCGTGCAATATGTCAAAAACAGTAATGTAACATGGTATTGTATGTTTTATACTACTTTTCACTCAGTCTGACTAAATAGCTTTTAGCAGAGTGAATTCTATCAGAAATCATGAGAGAATTAAGACATTTATATGCACTAGTCCATCAAAAACTTTTGAAATTCAACACTGTAACTTGTCTTTATGGTTTAAACTTTTATAGTGCAAATACAAGGTACCAACACAACCAGTGAAACTCTCATGCCACTTAAATGAGTGTAATCACATCTGCAGAATACTGCAGTTCATCTGGGAGTAGGCACTTTCACTCCTCAGTTGTGATGAACATAAGTTGATCTTGTAGCTGAAAACATTTCTCCTGACAGAGGATATTGAGAACAGAAATTTCTGCCAGGAACTCCATGATGTTGTTCATGCGGTTTTCATCTTTGGAATGTTATGTTCAGATCTACTTTAGATCATAAAAGAATTGTGAGTTTCTCCACATTAGTAGGAATCAGGGCACAGTATGGCATAAGCAGAATTTGAAGAAGAAAGAATTTCTGCTGTTGAAAAAGATCCCATTATCAAAAGAGAGTTGTTTTTTGTTTATTTGGGGCTTTTTTTCAGGATTGAATGACAATATACAGAAATATGTGACAAGAATAAGTTATGAGTTAAATTTAAGCATACTGCAATGTATATTTTTTTCTCTACAGAGGAAAGAAAAAACAGAAGGAAGTAAGGCCAACAGGACATCTAGCTCTAACATGGTTAAAATAGCCTTGTCTTAATTTTTAGATACTAAAACTGTCAGTGAGGTTCATAAGAGAAATACAGAGTGTGTCATACTATAACAGACATAAATGTGGCTTGTCATAAACAATGCAATTATTTAGGAGCCTACTGCCCTAACAAGTATCCAATTACATTGTTGAAACAATCTCCACAGACTGATGTTGTTCACCAAAGACCCAATTAAATTTCTCCTGAAAAGCTACCGCTGACATCAGTGGACTTGGAATGCCCTTTAAATGATAATCAGTTACCTATCACCAATAAACATTAGCTAAGTTCTGCTTCTCGCACCTTATTTCTAGATTCCCTTGTAGTTACATTTTCAAATATCAAGCAGGTATTTTTCATGCTAAATAAATAATCTCATGAATCCTTTGTTCTAAATTATCTTCCCACACAGTCACTCAGCTTCCAGTGCCTTCAAAACTAGCTAAGCTAAAACACCTGAATGCAAATTCAGCTTTAAAAGAATAATATGCATCTGGAGGAAAGGGTATTTAGCAGACTGATTGGTTACTGACATTTTCCCTGCTGCCATCTAATCAATTGCACTCCCTGCTCCATGACCTCCAGCAATACTGTTCCTCATTTCAATGGCAACAGTTCCCAGTCAGGTTCTGAGGCCATGTACTGTATACATTGTGAACAAAGCTCCTGGTAAGAGGCAGTATTCTTCCTCTATCTCATCTGTATTATCTTCAAGTCATCTCTTTAAAGGAAATAAACTGCAGGTGTGTATGCTTCCCCCTCCTCTCTTTGCCTTCACTTCTCAGAAAGGTCAATAAATGGGAGTAAAATTCTCTCACTGCATATCAGGCTCTCAAAGTGAGGGCAAAGTGCACATGTGAATGAACAAGTGTGCCCACACACACACACATCCCTGTGCGCAGGAATATGCCTACACTTGTGGAATGTGCCTCTTTACATTTGTGCATATAATAGATGTTGGTAGGGGCCATGAAACCCACCCTCTGCTCCCCTGAAAGTAGGATTTCATATGCACAGTACAGTGGGATTGCCATCGCGATCCAGGCTTGTAGATGCTATAAATCAAATATATCAAAAAATAAACAACACGAAGAAGATAAGAATCTAACTTTACCTAATTCAAAAGAATACATCAAATATTTTTACTTAGCTTTCTACAGTAATTTAATTTTATTTTTTAAAAATCCCAACACATTAAAACAATCAGTTATTTCCTATGAAGAGCAAAGAGTTGAAACATAGAAATATATTAATATTTCTCAATTATTCTAATTGAGACACTCCTTTCTCTTCTGATAGGTAAAATATACGTAGGCAAGCGTAAGAAGTCCTAGAGAAAAAAAAATTAGTCCAGAATCAGAGCTACATATTTCAAATTTGATCAACAGTTCCCCATATCAAGATTTCCATCAACTTTTAATTTAAAGGTTTACCTCAGGAAAAACTTACTTATTTCACCAAGTCATGTAATTCTATTGAAATTAATGGGACCATAAGTGTTAGCAAAATAGACTCTAATTAATGATTTCATTCTAACTTTTTTGGCCTATTCTAGCTTAAGAGCATTATTAGAAATATCTTTTAAATAAATATTTCCTTTCTTAATCATGATAATGTAGTTTTCATGAAGAAATTACGTGATCAGATTTTGAGCTAGGGATTAGAAGATTAGAATATTTTTACAGAACCAAGACTTCGAAAAATGTAGTTCACTGATATGCTTGACAAACCCCTGGTTTGGTGTTAGGGCAGACATTTCACGATGTCCAAGTTCTTGGCATGGTTTAAAAAATAATCCAAGAGGTGTATGGGAGAACATCTTGGAGGAGACTGAAGCCAAGCTACTACCTTCCAGAAAAGTCCAGAGTAACACCAACACGCTTTTCTGGGTTTCAGAAAACACCATATTGAGTAGTCCCTTAAGCAGAAGAGAAGCTGTTGAGTTGTACTGTGAATACATGAGATTGTGACACAGAAGCTGGCAGCATGGGCTTAGATAGACTTGTGGGACTGAAGCAGGTGATCTAAATCCATGCTTGGGTGTATACACAGAGGTATTTATCATAGGGAGCCACAAGGTTCAAGGGCTACAATTCAATTCAATGGAAACCTTGCTTAACACTTTCTGTACCTAAGAAGTGCAAGGTAAGGTAAGAAACTATCATGCTCGACATTTTCCTTTCCTCAGGAAGAGGATCAATATACAACCATCTCTCAAGAACTTACCCCCTTCACCTCATTTCTCATCAGCAGATGGAAAATGAAAGCCTGATCTGTCAGCATGTGGGTAATTTTTTTCCCTTTGGAGCTTTACTTCCAAGTCTGACATTTCTCAAAAGTATTGATAGGCAGATTTAGTTTTCAAGCACTCATTCTCTCTGTAGCAATGAGGTTTGTATACTGCATCACTCAGCATCCCTTTGAGATGGCATGCAAAGAACTAGAAGTGTAAACGCCTTCATTTCCTTCCAGCCTGTGGCAGTTTGGCCTAGCACTCCGGCCAAGTCCAAGCTGTCTCCTCCCCCCCACCCCCATTTAGAGTATCTCAAGACAGCCACAAACTTTCTTTGATTCTAGGTAATTTCATTAAATAAATGGTCCCTTCCAACTCAGAAAATTATGAAAATGGCCTGTGATAGCCTCTATACAGCTCTTCAGCAATACAGGTACTGCTGTTATCTGATATCACTGCCTCACTGAGCTGAGCTGCAGTTCTCTCCATATCTGCTAGCCTGGCCCAGCTTGATGTGGTAATGGAATACGTGGATTCAGCCATGCACTATTTTCTACTTGCCTGGGCACAACATCCTCTCAACCTCTTCTCAGCTGATATGGACAAAAGGGATTTGTTAGTCTACCTAGTCTCCTAAAGTTCGAGTTCTTTTTCTGGTATATTTTTCCTCACCACATATGAAAATTGAACAGGAAGAATATGTGACTAGGCACACACCCCCATTTCAATTTTTAATTTACCAATGAGATGTTTAGTTTCAGAGCTTTTGTAATGTACCATGCTGTCTCAGTTTGTCTGGAGGACGTGGACTCTAGCTGTACTTCACTTACTCCCCATAGTGGCTAGCCATTACTGTGGGCAACCCTGCTACAAATGAACCCCACAGTCAATTACACGTGTTTTAGCGCAGGACACTTGCACGTGCAGCGAAAGTAAAGAGTTGTAAGAAGTTATCTGGGCAGGGAACAAAATATCATGCACTGCATTTGTGATTTAAACATCTATTTAAAAAAAAGAACCTCTCATGGATGTGTAGGAAAATCAATCACCTGATAATGATGAAGACATTTCTGTGTGTCACCATGAAAGTATGATAGGTTTCCAGATGCATTTGCCTTAGGTAAAAGAGAAATTCAAACTATTTTGCAGCACTTTGTCTCACTGGACCAAATTTATCTCTGTTGTAGCCTGATGATGTCAACAGAGTTACAGTGTGGATGAATACAGGTCATTGTTTGTGAAGCTGGCAGAGAGTGCATGTGTGGGAGGAGAAAAATGAGATCTTCTAACCCATGTTTGCAGAAAAAACATGAGTATGAGTTTAGACACATACTCCTATTAAAACTGCACCATAATTTGCCACTGGAAGTTTCAGAACAAATGAGCTCCAAGTGAAACAGAATGAGGGTGTTTCTCCAAGCTATTTCCTGCACTGCTGTCAGTGCTACTGCATGACAGAGTGTGACCACATGATATTAGGCTTGAGATGTAAAACACAGGAATTGGCTTTTCTTAGTGGTTTCCAGACCATGAATTCCAGCTAAGCTAGGTGTCCGGTTTCTGCCTAGAACTTACCTGGCACTAATTAAAGTTAAGCAAAAAAAAAAAAAAAAGAAAATCCACTTGGATCTCTCTGCTACATTTGATGCTTGGTACTCTGGGGAGATTAAGTGCCATGCTAGTTATCCAATTTTCTTCAGTATAAATATTCTTCTAAATCCTAAAATACTCTTATCTGTAAGAGGATCCAAGCGCAATGCAGAGAGCTACAGCACAAGTAGTGTCTTTGTGTTCTAATATCCTGTGATTTTGGCATTCATTGTGTTCCACGGTGGGTCATGCTTCCAGGAACTGATCACAGGTGTCCTAAAGGTCTTTGCCTTTGTGGAAGATCCCACTGCTGGGCCACAGAGATATTCCTTAAAACCTGCTTGACTTGTAGACACACTGGGAGTATTCACTGTTTTTTTGCTTTGGGTCTTTATTGCTGAGTCAGAAATCAATGTATTTAACTTCACATATCAGCTTTGGGAAGCAGTGAAGTTTTCCAGATGGGTACCTGCAATACAAGGTGGACTACAGCAGAATGGGTGCATGACTGACAGAGGGTCTGGCAAACACTGTTTGCTTCAAGACAACTGAAAAGGTTACTGTGTGATCACCTCCACCTAAGCTTTGTTCCCCACTTTACTGACCTCTGCAGTGTTTTGCAGAACTCCTTATCATGAGTAGCAAACCAGGGTAGAGAGTCCTGGAAAATTCATGAAGCCCTATGGCTTATAAGTAAAACCACTGTGTGAACCAGTCTCTGTACACAGGATGGGAAGGAACCACTGGGCTTGCCATTTTGAAAGAAATATAGATTTCCCTGTCAATCGCTCCTTCAAAACTAAGCCACTTGTATAAAATTGCTGTGATTTTTGGATGATATCTAATTATAGCCTTTGGTATTATTAGATATCAATAACCAATAAGCATGTTTTCCTTATTGCTAGAAAGGGTAAATAAAAATGAAAAATATGCAAGTTGGAGGTGGACCTTGAAGTGCATTGGAGTATACTGATACATGGCAGGACAATTTCAAAATTAGTCTTCCATTTCTGAATTTATATAAAGAAAAAAAAAACACTCCAGAAATCCAAACCTGTCTGTTTTACATATGCTGCAAATGCAAATTTACAAACTTCTGCCAAGAGGACTTGGGATTTCAGGTAATATGAAATTCCTGTCCACAGCCCAGTAGCATGAAGTCTAAAAGAAAACACTTCCATCAGGCAGACTTATTTTTCATAACACATTCATACCTTCTGCACTCACCCTGTGTAGCACACACACCTCCTTCAGTTCCAGGGAAGCATCCCCTGCTTCCTGCTCCCCCATTTAGGAAACATTACCCAGTACACAGTAAATTTGTTTATGGCCTCCATTTTATTAATAGTGGCAATCAGAGGAGCTTTTATGGATATGCTTTGTTCGCTTCAACTCTTGCTTTGTCTTCCAAGTTGGTGGGAAACCCTGCAGGACACTCATAAATGGACAAATTTACAATCTAGTCTGTGTAAAGTGGCCACAGCAGCATCTACGTCCAAGTTGTCTTTGTGCTCATGCACCAGCTGTGATGCCAGAGGGCATGGGGTCAGAGCAGAGGGCTTCCTCTGGCTTTCTACAACTGGGATCAGCCAACCTTCATTTATCTATGGTTAAGGACTTGTTTTGGTTTCTCAGATCATGACTCCACAGAGCTGTTTGGATATTTTTAATTGAAAGACAAAGCACTTCCTCTTCCAAACTTAGTGCCTGCAAGGAGCATAACAAACTAATCATTCAGAATAATTAATTCTGTCAGAAAAATCTCTACAATTCTACTAACGCTGAGTGTTTTGTAATCTTAATGAAAGGAAAAACCTGTCACTGTGATAATTTTCGATTGACCCATTTTCTTCAGTGGTTGGGGAGAGGGAAATGTTGTTTGTTTTTATCTCTAAGAACCACAAGCATGAAAATGATATCCATAAATCTTACATTTCAGCCTTGTATTCCCAACTCAACCTTCAAAGGAAACATTAGGTAGTCAAAAAGGCCCAATAAGATTGTCAGATGGATCATTTGTATATGCTAGCAGAGTGTCTTTCAGTTACCTGCGACTATAATTTCAAAATATTCCCAGAATAGAGAAACATTACTTTTCTCCATTTTTAAGTGTGAATTTGAGATGGAGAAAATACGAGCAGCTTGCCAAGGCCAAGAGGCAGTTCTTGCAAAGCCAAGGACTGGAATCCAAAATCATGAATGCTTTAGCCTAGCATTTGAAAGCACACCCTCTCTTTGGGTTTTAATGTAATATAAGAAGTTTAGGATAGAGAAACCATTTGTAAAGCCAGGTTTTATGAGAAAGTGTGAAAAACAAAATATTAGTTTCCTACATTTGCCTAATATTGTAAACACCTAACTGCCAACTGTGGTGAGGAAGCTGTCAAACAAACACAAACAAAAAAAAAGCACTGAACAAGAAAAATTCTTGAAGTTTTAGAGGTTTGTTTTCATACTGTCATTCTTTGAGGTCCTCTATTTCTTCTATATTTAACAGCTGAAAGTTAAATGTGGCAGACAGTTGCATTTCTCATTACTGAAGGCAGAATGGTATAGGAAATTTGCTCTTTAATATGAAGCCTTTTATTTCTAGGTCACTAATTTTAATCAATTCCTGATCAATGGTGACTGAAAGGCATTCATATCCGGCAGCTGTTCTGTGGTCTGTGTTAAATGAGGGAGCATCTTAGTTATTTCCCAGCAGTAGTCCCTCTCTTGCCCTACCAGAACAAGCTGGTACTTTTCACAGAGAAGCTATGGACTGATTGCACATGGCACTTGCAAATATCTGAAAAGTGTTTGACCTGTTTTTGTAAGGAGTGTATTTGTTTTTCAAACTATCTATATTACTTAATAGTGAGTTTTTTAAATATTAAACGGGATCATCTTGCTGCTTTTGTATAAACGCATTCTGCCTGCATTCAACATCATGACTGCTGATGTGATGCTCCTGGCAGCAGCCAGAGGCTGATTCTTTGCATGCACAGTGAGGACTGCCAAAACAAGTGTAGGTAGTTTCTGTGAATGAGATTCATAATCTTTAACTTCAACTGTCTACAAGTCTTATACATAATGTTATCTGTTTGGTCTAAATGAATCATCTAATTCATACTAAGCAGAGGTGTTAGTTGCTTTCAGAAGAATTCCACCCTGTCTTCAATATTTTTTACATTCCCTTCTGTAATAGCTGCAGAAACATTCTATCACTATACGAAATAAATCAGATTTGTTTTTAAGGAACCATCTATATTGTTTAGCAGACATTATGGCTGAGAAAGGCAAGTTTAATTGATAGGTTCATATTTTCCAGGCATCAGATTCCTGGTGAGCTGTTGAAGACAAAGAAATGTAGTGGGGTTTGTTGGGTTTTTTTTCCAAAATTTCTTCTGCCTCTCTGGCATGACCTCCCAAAAGGTTGACATATGGTATACAATGCACAATACTTTTGCTCCCAAAATATCTCTGTTTTGAACAATGCCTTCCACAAATTACTTTCTGTCTCTGCCAGTGTGCAGAAGCATAATCATCCATCTACCCACCAAAAAAAATTCTAGCCTTTATTACCATCCTTTATTCCCTTTTTCCAAACATGTTAATACCTACTGAACATAAACAACACTAAAAGTCATAATAACTGTCTACTGCCACCTAGTTCCCCAATGCAATGAATTGTTGAGTTTTCCTTTTAGCATTTTGATAGCAGTACCATGTAGCCAAATTATCTGGTAACATTAAAAACTGTCAGAGGAAGTGTATAACTTGGCTGAAAATATTCACTGAAACTTGGCATAAAGGATCTTAGGCTAGAACCAAACTTTCTTTACAAAATACAATATTCTTCTTTCAGATTCTTTTCATGATCCTAAAAGCAGCTTTCAATGTTTTCAAAGAGAAAAGTAAACTATGATATATCTAACTATACTTGTGAGAAGAAAACACATTGAATGAAAAAAAGAAATTTACAGTACCTTCAAGATACTGTGTACAAACAAGCTTATTTTTAAGTTGCATTATAAGGAATTTCATAGACATTTAGTTCACAGCCTCAAAGTTCATTCAGAATATTGCACATGAATAGACTTCATTACACATTTTCTTTTTTCTGTTTTTCTTAAAACCACGTTTTCTACAATCTTGAGGAGTATAAGGGGAGATATATGGCAATTACTAGTCTTCGTAGGTAAAGAGTAGAAGTAAAATAAAGAGAAAATTTTTTCATTATCCATATAAACATGGGTTCTTTATACTTAGAGTTAATGGAATTACCCTTTATTTAGCTTTGTTTGACCAAGAAAGTTATTACTAATAATTTTTATTTGATTTACCCAAGGAAACTAAAACCCTTAAGCAGGAATAAGGACCCCATTGCTTTAGGCATTGTACTAATGAGAACAAAAAAAGGAAGATTTCAGGAGTCTGAGTGCTTACACTAGATGGAATCAGCCTGATGGAAGAGCTGAAGGAAACTGCAATAACACTGGTCAAAGAAATAGACTTTTTGAGGTCAGAAAACAAAGCAGGTTTGCATGCACTAATGGGGATTTCCTCCCACACCTAGGTGGAAAAAAAGATAGAAAATTGGAAATTCATGTCTGAAAATTGGAAAGGAGATGATGGAAATTGATAACTCCGAATGGAGGTTGCAGTCAGCCTTTTGGTACTGATTACAGAATCGTTTAAGTGGGAATAGGGAAAAGTAGTGTATTTATTAAAGTGGAGAAGGAGGATACAGTGCAAAGAGACAAAGAGAATTATGTCAGACTCAAAGCAACAGATGGGGATAACGATTTTGACAGTAGCACTCCAAATAGATATGATGAGAGCACAGTTGCATTTTTCAGGAACAAAAGCACAGGATACTGCAGTAAGTGATATACATGACTGCAACACCCAAAACTAGTCTGGATATGAGTTTTAGCTATACAGGTGAGAAAGAAAGGCCTGTGTTTGTGATACAATGCAAAAAAGAATCAGCAAAACATAAACACATTCTGGAAATGAGGACCCTTGGAGACATGATCTACAGAGAATGTCACTCTGGAGCTAAGTGACAGGTCAGAAGGTCCACAGGGATTAAAAAAAAGGCTGTGGGGCACACTGAGGACGTAGATGTAATTGCTGTAGCCATGCAGGTTGTGGACTGAGTGATGAAAAGGAGAGGAAGAGGGAAGGAGAAAATGAAAAGGAAGGGGGTAGAGTAATAGAGATGTGAGAGTCTAGTTGGAAGCCAGCTTTTGATGCCCTGCTCCTACCAAGCAGCCTTTCAGTGTCCTGCCCCTGAAGTAGTATTTATGCACACATCGAGTACGGTACCACTCATCTCACCCACAGCAGTTACATATGCCACAAGTGACAGAGTCTGTTCCTTGGTGCTTCAAAAGATAGATCGTAAGATCGTGAACCATTTAATTCCATAAAGATCTGTCTTTAACACCCTTTTTTTTTTAATTTAGGTGGGTCTAGGAGTATCTATATATCCTAAATGTTACTACCTTGCATAGATTTGGACTTTGTTTGATTTCTTGTGCTCTACCTCCACTGATTTCTATGTCATTGGTGAGACGGCTCAGAATTAGAACATTAACCCTCATAACTCTTTGGATCTGATTGAGAATATGCCACTATATTAAAAATCCAGTATTTTAAAACATTTGGTTATAAACAGATTATTGATGGACTACATTCTGTCAAGAAATGAAAAAAATCAAATGCACATCAAGCACACCGAATGTGCTGAGATTTCAGGTTATGTTTAGCTGAGTTCATTTGGAACCTCCAATTCAGCCAGAGCCCCATCAGTTCTACCCTTTTTCTTTCTACTTATCCAGACGTGTGTCCTTTCCTCAAACAGATTTTAAATATCTCAGTTTTGCATTTGCATATAAATGCAGATGGATTATGCATATAGAACTATGATTTTGGCACTCAAACATGTGTCAAACCAAATATTTTTAGGCCAGATGCTCATATATGTGCACATTTTTTGACTCATACAGGAAGAATATTCTTTTAGCATGCCTCACTAGTGTCCTTAATACACACTGATATATACACTAGTGTTCTTAATATACACTTCTTCCCAAAGAATGAAAAATCTTTCTCTGCCTCATATCTATAAAACAACTTTTATTGATTAAAATCACATTTATTCTAATGTTTCAGGGATTTGAGTGCATTAGTCTTTCACTGTTTATTTGGTTATTCCTTAGTAAAATCCCCCTCCCTTTTTTTTTTTTTTTGCATGTGATAAATCAAGTTACTTTTTCACTCTGGACTCCATTATGGGATCACAGTGGCTATACAAACCACACAGAGTTAAGCAAACAAAGGAATTTTTTCATTTTCTCTTTCATTCAATAAAGTTCCATTTTCTGTCACCCTGCAACCTTTTGACCTGCATCCTAATGGCACTGGTCACTCAAGGGCAAAAGTTCAGCTGTAGGTTAAGTCTGTATGTGTTTGTACTGGGCAGGGAGGTAGTGGGTTCTTGCTTCCTGTTGTTGCCCCCCAAGCCCAGCCATTGGTCCCCAAACCGCTGATCTCACCCCTGCTGGGAGCTCTCCCTGCTCCAGATCTCACTCTGTGAAGAAGGTAAGGAGGGCTGGGAACGAGCTTTTCCCCACCCTTTTATTTTTCTTGCAGCTGTCAACAAAAAACAAACAAGCAAACAAACCACTCTTATTTTCTTGCTCTGGGGGTAGAAAAAGCAAGAGAGAACTATTCGGCTGGGACACTTAGGAGTGCAGTCAGTGCTATGTGCCCACTGCCAGTCCTTTTAATGACTGTTACATTTTTCTTTACTCAGCATCTATAAGTAGCCTATATTTTTGAGAGAGAATATGGACGCCTTCCTTGCTCTTGGGAGTGCTTGCACAAATTTTCGCAGGTTTTTAGCTCCTGTCATGAGTGGGGAACTCCCTATTACACAGTTTTCAGTGAGATTTTTCAATGCTCTCTGAATGCAAATGATACCTCAGGAGCACCCACCTCTCCCAGCTGCCTCCAGTGGGCACTTCCAGGTGGCCTGGGAATGACCTGTTGACACATTTCTACAGGTCACTAGAATCATGAATGACATGGAAACTTATACTGCTAGACATAGTATCCCCCTCCAACTCAGTAACTCTGGTATGACATGCTGCCCTCTCTTTCATAAGAATATAGCACTGTCCAGCCCAGTAGTTCCTCCAAGCCAGTTCCTCTCAGCCTCCTCTTGGTTGCCAAACCCTGAGTTCTTAAGGCAGGCCATGCTTCATCATCAGATACTGGGCTACCAGCCACTCAGTGAAGTATGAAGTATCATACCTGATACACCTCTTTGAATAGGTGAATTGTCTAAGAGATGCAGTGTAGGAGGAGCGTGTACCCTTTTGAAGGAGTTTCTTTCCTCTCTGGGTAAGAGCACTGGTGAACAGGGTATTGCTGAGTCCATTTGTGGCTCTCTAGATAGGCAGGAGCAAGGCAGTGTGTGTGCAGAGTGGCTAAGACGGTTGTTCCTCTGCAAGAGAGACAGATAAAATCTTGAGTATGCTTTGACATTGAATAAACCTTCAGCCTTTCCTTAAAGAAACCTTTGACTTAAAGGTCTCACAGGCTTAAAAGACCAAACTATGTTTACCCAATAACAGTCTGTTTAAGAACTTGCAATGGACACAGTCTTGCCCCAGAATGAGGACCGGTAGCAGCACAGATGGTGCAGTTCCCCAGCATCTCTCCTGTGAATGACCACGCTTCATCATTTCCAGAGCATCTCACAGCTCCTAAGAACCGCAAGGGGGGTGCAGGTTGTGGAGAAACTTTGTTGAAAGTTGGACAGTTGAACAGCTCACTACCTTGCCAAGAGCCAATAACTCCGTCATGGACTTTTTTTTCTAATGGAGTTAAACCAGAAGTGTTAGAAGTGTGGAACAACAGTTTCAAATCATGGACTGGACTATAAACTGCAGAGGGAACACCTCCCTTTGTGTAGACTTTCACCTCAGCCACAGTCACACTTTATTTTCTCTAAATAAGCAGGAGACAGTTACACTAGAAAAAGCAACCACTGATTTTGTAGGCTTCCACATCCTCAGGATGGGAGACCTGAGTTAGGAAACCATGCCTGCAAGGACAGCCATAAGAGGCACTCAGGAAGATAGTAATAAAGATAGTGAGCACCTGTGTCTTGAGGCAGATAGCCCAGCGGCGGCAGATGAAGAGTCCCAGGTATGTAACCCTGTAGGAAAGCATGGCAAAATACTTGTTTAGAGTCATGTCTTTGGAGATTCGTGTTTACTTTTCCCTAATTTTATCTCATACATAATAGAATTATGGGCTGAATGAAAAGTAAACCAGCAGCCCCCAAGCCTGTTAACTGGGTCTCTGCAGAAATTTATTGGTGCTACAGGAGACCTTGCTGGTAAGTGCTAAGCTAGAACATTGTCCATGTGTAAGTTCCCTGTTTTCTCTTTAGTAACCTGTTGAAAACCATTAACTCAACAAGGCCCGGTGTGTTTAATGTGAGAGGACCAAAAGAGAGTCCAGATGGCTCCATAAATAGTGGAACTGGGCTGTCTGTGCTTCTACCATGGGACCATGTCACTTTTGAGCTGCAATTTTTGCATGCTGCAAACCAGACTTGGAGGAAAAATGGGCATATAAGTAAATGTTTCCTTTTTAAGTCTCACAGAAAGAATGGCTAATGGCCCTGCCCTGAGGAAACTGAGATTTTGACTCAGACAATGCAGTTATATATTCTAAGAGTAGGTGCATCAGTTCCAGTGCAACCCTTCATGTGAAGCTAAGCCCAGACATAAGTGCTTGCCACATAGGATAAGCCAAGCACTCAGTGCACAGAGAAATGTTACATAAGATTTAAAACTTTGGTGGGGTTCAGATTGCTTTATTTTACTCTGATTTAAAGTGGTTTGTAAAGACCTATATGCAAATTGTTAGAATACGCCGAAAAGTTTGGACAGTTGTCTGAGTATAAAATGAATAGAAACATGAGCTGTTAGAAGGAACTGAAGAAACATACCGAGCATTACTTAATTGGTGGATTTTCAGTAGTCCCCAATAGCATCAAAACTTGCAGATATTCTAATGCTCAGGGATTTAGAACAAACAGTTACAAACAACTTAGATTTGATTATCAGGCATATCATTAATGACCTGGTAAATGGTAAACTGTCTTGGCTGCTGAGGAAAATTGGCATAATGAATAATTATGTACTAATTAGATTTGCATACAAACACAGAAGCCTCATTTTCCAAAGTCCACTATACTGTTTAGAGACTGGCAGTGATCCTAACATTGCCTGGCTTTGGGATCTCAGGGCTGGTGACACCTGGAGCAAGCTAACCATGCCCACGCTCTATAGCAGTTTGTCCAGAGCGGTCTTCAGTATGAGTCCCTGAGATGTTGTTATTACTCATTACTCATTTTGTTCCAGTTAAAAGTGCCTAAAATAGCATAGGGAGTATGTCACAGACGCCAGGGAGGACTGAAGTTATTTATTGCCTTCTTTAGCAAGTGCCATGAAGGCCTATATGGGTGTTTGAAGCTTGGGTGCTGTCAGAGGATTGTTTAGGATAGACTGAGGTTAGATTAGTACAGTTGTGTTATCTGAAATGATCTCTACTTAGCCACTTCTGAGCTTTGTCACAGTGCCATCTAACTGGGGCAGTCCAAAATGGAGCTGGGGAATGAAATGGTAGTTAAGCAATATAGAAAATCAGGGATCCAGGGCTTGACTGTGGCTTCTCTTTCATTTATAGTGGTAGTCGTGCAATCAGAGAATGCCTCAGAAATATGAGAGGACATACAGTTGCCCAAGCATCAAGAAGATGCTGTTTCAGCTTCTGCAAGTGTACTTGTTAAGATCCAGGTGACTACAAAAGTCAAACAGATTTAATCAATGCATTTGTACAAGCTCAAGCTATCAGATATGACATAAAAATGTTAAGATTTTTAAAGAAAGCCAAGGTTCCTCCATAATCCCCTTACTCTGGCAATTAAATCTTTTGGAAAAAAAGCAAAAATATTTGTATAACAACAGTTAGGGACAGTAATGTTGTAAAGTAAACACCTTCTATGGAAATTGTTTCCTGGCAGACATTGGTATATGTTTTTCTGGGAAAAGGAGTAGTGTTTGTGTCTTGTATAGCCTTATTTTCCTTTTTTTTTTAATATATATGTGTAGGTGTATATATATAAATATCCTGCTAAACTCAGGTTAAATGACATCTTTACACATTGCAATCTATTTATTCTTGACCTATTTAGTGGATGCACTAAAGAATATTAAAACATTTTCTGACAATGATAGGTGTTTAATATATTACCATAGAGTTTAAAAATATTATTTACAATTGATATTTCATATTATTGAAACAGCAGCAGTAAAAAAAATTATCAAGATCAAAAATCATAGCTGCTTTAAAAAAATATTTTTTACATGTGAGATTTTTAACAGGAAGGTATTTTTGTAGTAATTTTGCATTTTATAAAGAATTTACAATCTGATGATAAAATAGGATTAAATATAGAAAGTCATTATTTATAAATCATTAAATTATTTATTAATTATTTAAAATATATATATTTGACCCTGAATATTCACCTAGTTGCAACTTCCTTTTCATTTATATATCCTTGCATTCCAGCATCTTTAAAAGTTGGGTTGATGTATCAGCAGACTGAAAAGGAAAACAGCTCGTGGAGCCATTTGGCAGAATTTAAAGTCGATTGGATGCAGTGGTTACAAGTAATTAATTCCACAAATGTCATTCTCAAGACTAGAGATAATCATAGCTCGCATGCTGCAAATTCCACACTGATACTCTTTTCATCTTATAGAGGAAAAACAATGTATTCTTCATCACCACAAAGATGACATTACTTGCCTTACTATACAAAGGTAATACTGAAATCACTGAAGAGGTCAACAGTGAAATGTGTGGTCTGCTTCCACCTCACTCAAGGCCTTATGTGGTTCATTAGCTTGGTTGGACCCTAATAGCAGCACACAATTTAGTTTAAGTGTGCTTTTTGGTTTTTGCTGCAGCTACACCCCTGGATCTTGTCCAGACTCCGACATTGAAAGCTAACTTGCACATATGCCTACCCAAATTGCAGACCCCATTCTAATATATACCCTGGAAAAAGCCTGATCTAGAATATCAGACATTGACTCGAGGTCTAGGAAGACCTGGATTTCATCACTAAGGAAAATGCATCTTTAAATGATGGGAAGATTTTACTAATCAGCAATTAGCTCTAAATTAATGTATTTTTTGGAGGGCTGTCTGACTGTACCATTGTCTCTTCCCTTTTCATTGTTAATCTGCCAGACCAAGCTGAAGGGAGACATCTCCAAAACAGGTTGATTTATGCCAGGGAGACTTTCTGGACCACTGAAATCAGGGAAGCAATTTGGCACTCACTTTATACTACTTACAAAGAAAAATGTAAGGGGCTGGGGAAGGAGGAAATTAGTTTGTGCCTGAAGAAAGCTAAGAATTGCTAATAATGGCTTGGCAAGACTGTTAATAGCTTTTCTTCTTATTCTGATATTCCATGTTGGTAGCCCAGTGGTTTGTTTTTAAAAAAAAGTTTACATGTTTTTTAGTGGCCTTCCATGATTTCAGCTATTTTCATTACCCCATCATCATTAAATTCTAAGTAATTACCGTCAAAGTGACACACATGTGGTTAACACATGAATATCTATGAATTGGTTTCTTTAACAGTGCCCAGGGGATAATTCTTAAAACTGTCTGTCTACATGCTGTGTCATTTTTACTAGGAAAGGAGGGGTAGTTTGAAGGAGGACACTTGTAAACTGATATACTAAAGTACATGATCCAGACTGATTGTAGTCGAGCATGTTTCCTTCATACCAAAGTTTAGGGAGACCCTATGGTGGGAAACTGTAATGATGTAAATGATGTTCCTATGACTCTGAAAAGAGAGGGATTCTCTGACCATCAGCATCAAAACCAAGCCTTTCTAAAGCATATTTTTAATACCCCTTTCCAGTCTCTTCTGCATCACAAGGGATGTGTTTAAAGTGAAGGCAGGTACAGGCCATCATCCTGGTTTCCTAGCACTCTAGTTCTGAGGGTGTACTGGAAGATGTCTCATCTCTGCAATTGTTTTTCCCCCACTTCTGACGCTAATGTGCAGCCCAGAGGTACCTGGGGACATGACTACGGAGCACACTGTCCAGTTTACAGAGCCTTCAGAGGGTGCATGACCCGGGTGACCCAGACAGAGAGGACACCACTCTAAAGGAAGGACTTAGCCACAGAGCCAGACAAAGAAAGGCCCTGGGAGCAAGAAATGGGAACAGGGGTTGCGCCACACTCTGCTACTGGCAATTTCAGACAACTGCCGTCCTTGGAAACAAGAGTCCAGAGAGCTCACTGCCCACAGCTGCCTTCTGTTTCCATTTCCTGAAAGTCAGGACAGAGGCAGTTTCAGCCCATGCAACTACTTATTTAGGCAGTATGAGAAGTGAAGGCCAAGAGTCAAAGCCAACCATTTTCAGACTTTAAGACAGATTTTTTTAATTTTCTTTCTTCACTATGGGAGTGTTTAACCATTGGCCCAAACTCCCTAGAGAAGTGCTGAGTCCTTCAGCTCTCAAAGCCTTTAGATCAAAAGGAATGTCCTTCTGGAATACACTCTTTATCCAAAAGTGTGCTGTGGATTTCAGTGTTGGAGTTGACTGGAAGGAATTATGACACCTTTAGGTGAAGTAGGACTGGGTTATGTAATGCTGAAAGGGAGCATTATGTAAACCAACAAGTTTTCAGAGAAGACTTCCCTCAGTAACCCCTTTATTTCTTCTTTGTTCTGATTGTTATAGTTCATACACCTCTTAATACTAACATCTAAACACAGTATGTCTTGGAGAGTGACACAGAGGTAAACATAGAGCAACAAGCACCAATATCAGAATTTCTCATTCAATTCAAACAATGTTGAATTTCTGGAGAGGTCATGTCTTGACTCACCTAATTTTACAGTTAATGCTTGGGATTTTTTACTATTTCATTTAACAATGTCTACATGATCTCACTAATTTTAAGTACAGGTACGATTTAGATCTGCAATGTCTCTCTCTATATTTTTGAGGTAGAGGTTTTTATTTTGAGCAACTCCCAGATACCCTTAGTTGTGGAAGTAGCCCTTGTTATTTGTACCAGCTAAACAGAACTCATTTAAGAACTCTGCCCAAGGAAAAGGTAGAAAGAGGGTAATTATTGAAACCTCCCTGCGCTGTTTTCCCATAACTATAGCAAATAGATAAGCCCTTCACGAGGTAGAGCAATATTTCCCAGGCAATTCAATTGCACAGATAACAAATTGGCAGTACCTAGTCAATGGATCTCTCAACATCCCTAATTTGCTGAGGATGGAAATGAGGCTCTATTTGCCTAACGCATTCTGGAGTTTGATGGATATAATTCTGCATCCAAACTGTCAGAGAAGACAGAAGTAACAGGTCATCTTCTTCCCATGCAGACAGCTGTAATAAAGACATGTCCCTATCCACTTTTTGTTGAATCATACCTAGACAACAGTAATCCTGTTTTAACAACACAAAACCAAAACTAAATTAATCCATTTTATTGAGCACTGTAGACTGACTACAACAATAAAGTGGTAATACCTGTCCTCCAATGATTTTATCTTTATTGTTCACAGCTTAATTGTCCCTCTAGAACTAGCATATACAAATGTATTATTAAAATGAGACATCTGGCAGTGGCCCCAAATGCCTCTATGTCAGGAATTTACTATCTATTACTTGTAAATCTGTTGTGCACATCTGCAGCGGCAGAGAAAATCACATCTGACAGCAATGATACAAAACATTCACAGGAGCTTTGGAAAGGCACAAGACTGAATGAATCCAGGCTTTTATAGTCCTTTACCATATTCACTGAAACTGATCGAGCTGAAGAAACCCATTTTATGGCACTTTTCTCAATTTCAAATCAGCCGTCATTTCTTGAAGCAGAACATCAAGAAATCTTCCAAATAAATATGCCTATAATGAGCTCTTTTTCATGGCACTTTTTATGAACTGGAAGATGGGTAAATGTTTGTGTCATTCGTGGATTGGAGTCTAGCTGTTTTGTCTACCAGAAATAATCTTAGATGCTCACATGAAAAAAACAAACCCAAAGGACTCCTAAACAATCTATATGGCCAAGTTACTACCTCAAAATTCACTGTCTTTACAAGACATTTGTAAGAAAAGGATTTCTTTAAAAAATATCCAGTAGTATTCCTGTAATTAAGAAAATGTTAACATTTCTATGTTAACATTTCTATATTGTTTCATCTTACCCTAGGTTTAAGAAAGAGAAAAATATTGCCTTGGGCCACACCTTCACATTTAAAATCTTATTCTAGAAATAAATTAATATAAGCAGATTTTGATGGGTACACAGTTTTATCTTGTCCATGTTCCTGAAAGTCTGGTAATATTGGAGATAGAATTTAAAATTAGAAATTCTGATCCCTT
Organism: Manacus candei; assembly: GCF_025592945.1. NCBI lineage: Eukaryota > Metazoa > Chordata > Aves > Passeriformes > Pipridae > Manacus > Manacus candei. The sequence continues at coordinate 11,430,631 of NW_026138062.1, forward strand.
CTTAGCCTCTCCATATATAAAAATAATTTAGTATGAGGATCAAAGTTCTAATATGGAAAAATAATTTACACTTTCATTTTAAACATACAAGGTCAGTTGTACTTTTTTTGGGTCTGATGTGGTGGGGAAAGATACACTAGTACGAATACTTGCAGGACATCACAGTTAAAATAATAGATTTAGTTTTAACAATATACATAGTGTTTCATGTTATCTGAGATATATAATATAGCCTTCTTTGCTTGGAAGTTTTTATTTTTCATGATAGTGAAGAACCAACTCCAATATCAATTTTACTGTCCTAATGTATTACCCAGGGGAAATAACACTATATCTCCAAATTCTCTCTTTGCTCTTTCATCAGACCAGTAATTCCCTATTTAGGTATCACATTTGACAAGCAAATCATGAAACACCACTATATATTCTAGATATGGTTTTGCAAGTCACAGGGGGAATACTGCAATTCTTTCTCAAGAAGAGAGCAGAGACTGTATTTGTGCCAGATAATTCATACCAAAACATGAACATATCTGATCAGGAGCAGGGAAAAAAACCCCTATGAAGCTGCACAAATGAGCAAAAGAGAGAGAATTATACACTGAAGCAAGCACACACACATACTCTTGGTATGAAACCATGGTAGCTAACTGCTCTCTTCCACGGATGTGCTAGCCACAGAACGAGCATTTCTCATTTTAATTGCCAGGAGACACTTCTCAACTGGCAAACATCTGAAGTACAGAAGGTTTTTAGGAATATTAGGATCAACACTCAATATTATAGCAGAAATATAAAATAATAATATAGTTTAGTTAGACAAAATGGAATCCATGTGAATTGAAAAGAACTGATTTTGTGTACATCTTGCAGCATACAACTCTTACAAGCAAAATGCTTTTCTTAGAATTAAGTGATATTTCCCATATTTCATGGTAAGCTGTCATTTGCATTTACCCTGTCATGTGCATATTCTTTTGCTAACAGATATCACGTCAGAATACAGGATTAATCTCAAACATCTCTACATTGTTGTACTTTTGCTCAAAGGGCAAGTGAACCCTTTTAATAAAAGGGATTAACATTATTCCTGCTATGATTTCTCTCTGCTTGACTCAGGATACCTTGTCCCTTGGATCCAGAAAAATCTTCTCCCGTACTAGAGCATGCAGCCTTCTGTCATGTGGAAAGAAGCCATCAGGAAGAGCAAGATTACAAACCAGCATAAGGATGGGAAAGGAAAGCTTAAGCAGAATGTATTCCACCAAACTGAAAGCTGGCGTGTGCCCATGAGTTAATATTTCCACTTGTGCCAAAATTGACTGCTGTGGGATCTTGAACAATAGTAATCAGTCATTGCATTTCTCTTATATCCAAGCAGAAGGTCAGTCCTTTAAACAGCACTGTGTACCTGGAGGATAGTGAGGCATGAATTCAATATTGACAGAGGGAAGCTTGCCACCTACTGAATCACCACTGAGTCACCCTGCAGCTAAACCACAGATTAGAGAGCTGGAAGTGTGCACTGTTGTGCTGGAAACCATCAGTGACGATTCTACACTGAGGTCTAAGGCAGTGGAACTTCACAGGTTTCAGGTTTTCTGTCTTGTGGTTCCTTGGCACAGGAAACACGAAGTGTACACAACAGGCTATAAAATCCACTTTTAGTATAAACCACGAAGCTTGACGTGCATGAGGCTTGAGAAAATACTTTCCATTTTCTGTAATAGTGATAGTGTATACAACTTCTACCTGTAAATGTAAAATACAAGCTTGAACTATCTAAACATCCGCCTTTAAGCCTCTCACAGCTGCAAAACCCCTGAAGCAGCTGAAGGAAGAAACATGGCAATGGTTAGTGCTACATTTGAACCACTGGAAAAATAAAGACTGATCCTTATTAAAAACTTAAAACTATTTGAGAGGTATTTTCCAGACCATTGAAAATGTTAAAGTGGTGGTGAGTCTTGAGCTCATGTCAGTTTGCTTTCTGTTGCTGCTGCTTTCGATACTGTTGTATGAATCTGAGCACTGTTACTTGAAGATTTGCTGCAAATGTTTGCAGAATGAGCTGTAGTTACCCTGGTACACCACGTACACCAGTGGATCACAGAGTAACAGGTAGGATAAACTGCATCCAGGGTTTAATTTTCCTTTACATACGTAAAATAGAAGCACGATGTAGTTAAGCAAGAATCCTAATTTCAGTGCTCCACATTTCACTACTCCTTTATTATTTATATATAATATAAATATTTATTTATATATCCCTTTGTAATCAACTGACAGCGAGCTTCATCCATGCCAGTGTACAGTGATAAAGGCACTCACCACACTGCCTTCTGCAGGATGCTCCCCACACCTCCCCTCTGAGATTTCCGCCTGAAGTCAAGCCCGTGAAAAACACCCTCTCCCTGGGGAAGGGCAGCGGCAGATCAGCATTTTGGTTAATGGGCTTGGTCCTCAACACTCCACTGACACTTAGGAAACAAAGCTTTGTTTAGGGCTGAAGGCTGCAGCCACGGTTACTCAGGGTATAATGATACCAAGTGGTGGGAGATAAGTGTCCAGTGTGTCTGCAGAGGGGACGTGCTGCAAGCAAGGGAACAAGGGCAACATGTCCCTTAGGGAATGGTGGCAGGTTGCAGCCACCCCAGGCCAGAGATCGTTCAAGAAACCAGCCCCAGGCCCGGCTTTTGTGAACTCCTTAGACAGGCAGGCTTTTATTTGCATGAAAATAGACTTTAGGAAGCCATTAAAATGTAACAAAAAAGTATTTAATGCCCTAGTGCATACCGAGCTTATATCTACCTCCTTATTAGACCTTTCTTTTCTTTTTCTTCTCCTCCCGTCCCTTGGCAGGGCTCTGCTGTACAAACGGCCCATATGGAAAACAGTGCAGCCTGGAAACACCTAGCTCTCCCTGTCCTCTTTTGCTTTTGGCTTTTGCAGCTGCTGTTTTCTCAGTGTTGTCTTGGGGCAGTTTCCTGTTGCCATAGCTGATAGCCTGCCAGCGCCTGCCTGGGCCTTTCAAGTGTCAACACTGCAAAGTTCGCTGCGATGGCCAAACGCTTGTTAATGAGATATAGCAGCTGGGTAGGGGTGAACCACTGAGATGTATAAAGGCACGCCGCTGGTGCAGGAAGCGATGCCTTTTGAATCTTTTCAGCGCTCTGAAAGCATTCAAATCAAAGAGGGTATGTTGTATTCATTAATAAACCGAAGTTCCCATGCAACTGCGTTAAAGCCAGGAGTTTAACTTTGCTATGGACAGGTGATTTTTTCAACAGTGTTTTACACCGGAAGACAAAGGGCAAGAAAACAAGAGTTTATGTACTGCCAAAGGCATTACTTCCCTATCTTACAGCCAGACAGAATTGTTAAACTGAGCTAGGTATTTGCCATTTCCTGACAATAAAAGCTTCTTTTTTTTTTCCTTTATTTTTTTACGCTTCAAAGCTCACAGCAGCCTGCTTGGTCTCCATCTCCCACACTTTTTTTAGACCCATTTCTTAATTTTTTGAAAACCATGATTAAAAGCTAGAATATATTAAAAAAAAAGGCAACTTATTAAAAAAAAAAAGCCAAAGAGCCTATAGACAGGATTAATGACCAAGGCTACTTTCATTCAACTGAAGCAGTCTATGTGATCTGTAGTCTGCATCTGTTTTGCTGCAGCAGAACATAGGAGTGCCCAACAGCTGGGCAAAACAGGCAGAAAGCAAAAACAAAGAAAACTAACATCCAGTGCAAAGTTTTAAAGGCAAAGAGCATCTTGAAGACTTTTTTAGCATTTATTTTGGATTAGGTTGAGACTTTTTCTCTCTCTCCCTTTTTTTTTTTTTTTTTTTTAGGAGAAGGGGGCAGCTGCAGAAAAGATTGAATGCTAGGAAAACATGTTTAGAACTGAAACAACCACAGTAATAATAGTGACAAAATTGCTTTGGAAAAGTTAAACAAAAGAAGTGTTAGAAACAGGAAAGGGCCATATGGCTCAACAGGCCTGCCATTTTCTGGTTTATCTTAATTGTTTCCCTCACTTCTCTCAAATGAATACAAGTGTCTCGGACTCATTTATATGCTTTCATTTCCCTTTCACAGTAACTTGTTCCAAGGTAATTTAAGCCAAGCTACTTAAGTGATATTTAGCTATGTGACTGTTTAGAGAACAGCAGTTTAGCTATATTCATCAGCCCACAGCCACTACTGTACTTGTTTTCAGGATTTAGTAACACCAATCAACTACCTACTAAATGGCCTTCTTGGGGGTAAACTAAGTCAGGCAGTTCCTGACCCAGAAGTTGCTAGGGTCAAGAGGAGTCATGCCATTCACTTTAACAGATTTTGCTTCAGGCATATTCTTATTCTAAAATTTAATTTCAGTGAAATCTAAAGGTTTTGGGTAAGTCTTGTTTTCCTCCCAGAAGTGTAGGCATTTAGTTTATATTTTCTTTAAAAAAGTTTCATTTTAAGGTAGTCATCTATCATATTCTTATAATTGAAATGACAGATGAAACCTGAATTCTCTGTAAAACTTCCCAAAAAGATTTTCCACCAGACTCTGTTTCTGTTGGGGAAGAGAAAGGGAGTACTGAGGCTTAAAAGATATTTTTACATGTGAAAAATTGTTCCAAATAGAAGATTTCAACTCAGACCAGCCCGATTCTGAGGCTGCGATCATTTTACCCTTGATTTTAGATGTTATTTGAGTGCTGTCTACCTGGTCATGCAGATGTGACTGCAGAAGATGTGGAAAGGGATTGAAGGTAAGTGCATTTAGATGTCTGGGGATGGCTATGATGCAAAAAAGGACCTGCAGGCAGGAAAGAGAGTCAAAACAAAACACTTCCTATTAATAATAACATCAAGTGTAACCATGGCAAGCTGTTAAGCCTTTAAATAAACATACCATGGCAAGCTGAAGCATAAGTTTCAACCAGCCTGTTAGAACACAGTCCTCTACCATGACAGAAGTTAAGATGTTCTGCATGCATGAAGCTTGTGCCAGGGCATAATCTGCATTTTGGCTAAACCGGCTAGTCAGAGCAATCAGCAGATTAGTGGGGAAGCACTGTTAATGGAGGAAGACAGTGCTTTTCTCATCTTCAAGCTCTTTTCAACCTCAAAAAATGCTGATGTGTAGAATCTGCTCAGAAAACTCTTGTTCAGACACAAGCCAGTAAATTTGCTCATTCTTACGAAAGATAATGAATGATTAATAAGTGAGCCAATTCAGTGAGTGTCTGGCCTGTTCTTCTCCCCATATGGCTGCAAGAAGATAATTGCAGCAGTGGGGACAGAGAAAGAAGGGACAGACATCTGTTGAGTGATAGTGGAAATCATGTTTTAAAAACAACTTCTGTGGTTTCACTCAACAGTGAAAAAGAAAGGGCGGAAAAAAGATTTTCATATCAGTGACTTTACTGAGTGCTTAAAACAAGGCAAGAATATAAATATATGCTTCCTTCTTCCACCATAGTAACCCCACAGACAGGAGAGTGGTGGGATTTCTAGGTTGCCCAGATAGGAACTTCTAACTTCAGCAGAAGATTTAAGTGAAAGGAGTTGGAATAAAAACCAAAATATTCCCAGACTTGTCCACTGGGGTTTTTTTGCCTTTTTCTGCCTAGTTTTTTAGATGTCCACAAAACTATCAAACCCGTAACTCAGTATCCCTGAAAACAGGGAAAAAATTAACAGAGGTAGTTGCTGATACTGTCATAGACAATTAGCTTGTATACTGCAAAGATAGGAAAAGTGTAAACTTCTTTCAGAGATGATCTAAATAAAAAGGAGTAAACATTTTTAAGGTCCTCTGAAAAGAACATCATGAAAGATAGCTAGTGTCTTTTGGAATCACTTGCATTTGCTACACAATTTAATTGATTTTACATATATACACAAAAAAATTGCAGTCAGGGTGGGAGGTGAGGACGAGGAGCTTTCCTATTTCCCCAAAACTCTGTTTAATCTTATCATAGCACCCCAATGTGCTTTCTGATAGGATATATCTCTTTGTAAGCCTAAGCTTAGTTCTTAAGTTTTTTTGTCATAAAATCTCCAAATCATGCTCTTTCCGTATTGAATGCAACCTGTATTTGCACTTCTGAATATACATTGTTTTTATTATAGTACCAACATGTGGTTTGTGCTCCAAAAACATTGTTCTTTCCTTTGGACGAAATTTTTTAAATCACAGACAGACTGTGACTGGTTCCTTCCTTGTTTATGTTAGCCCTGACTTTTTCCCCGGTTTATGCCTTTTAAACTTAACTTTACAGGTTGTTTCTGATGACTCCTCCTCAGATCTTTGGTTTACTGGATATTTCCCCTGACTTTAGGTACATAATAAGACCACTGTTAAATGCAAGCTCCCGAGCACAAGGAAGCACATCTCTTCCCCATGTTTGTTCTTGGTACCTTAATGAAAAAGCTACACACACACATTCACTGTCTTTCTCCTTTCATTATAAGGACTGTAGCTATATGTGCTTGTTTGTCATGCCCCTGTTTCAGAGAAAGACAGATCAAGCCCATAAGGATCTCAAACTCTCCTGTATTCCTAAAATAGACACTTCTGTATTGCTAGAGTTTCCTTCAGCTTGCTTTCCTGCAAGCCTTCAACCCCCATAATTCCCTCAAGGAATTACTGAACTCCTGTTTCTAAAACACGCATTTGGGACATTTCCTTAGGGGAACACTATGACTTCTTTTACACCCCCTTCTCAGAGAAAGCCTGCAATAAACTCTGTGGATTATGGAGAGAAATGCTGGAGGGGATCCCAACATTATGTTAGATCTGCCAACCTGGCAGGTTCAACAGAAACCTCTGAAGTTTCCTATCCCCATGCAGTGACCCGCAGCTAATCTGCATGACAATGTGTTGTGTAATTGCAGGAAGACACTGCAATACCATTCAGGAACAGGAAGCTTGGGAACTGTTTACAGCCTCCACTGCTATGGTGACAAAACCTGTCATTACCTTATGCACTATTTCTTCAGAAACATGGATGCAATTGCAAAGTCTTATCATTCAGCTTTATAGCGAAGATCTGCTGAAGTAAAAGAATAACATGAGAAGAGCAAAAAAAAGAGACTGGGCTTGGTTGCTTGCTGTCATGATTACATTACAGGGGTTGAAAGACAGTTTCAGCAATTGCTTATTGTGCATGAGAAGACAGAATTGTTTGCCATCAGTTAGACTTCAGTTAAGTTTACTATTCCTTATCTCTTGTTTAAGGTAGTACTTCAAAGGAGTACTTGCTTCTAGCCCTTTGACTCAAGTGGGCACAGCAGTGGGATGCCATGTGGTAGATGCAGATTTGAGAGCATTCATGTGCTTCCAACTTTCAGGCTAACAAGAAGTAGGCAATTCTGCCAATGTTTCCCATGCTAATTTAGATTAACTCATTAATTCATGTGTAGAACTTTCAAAAAGCACAATTGTACCCACATGCTGAATATGGCTAGCAAGCAAAGAAATGCATCACAGGTCCTCATAGCTGAGTGTTGGACACATTTGTAGCCAAATGGGGTTTTTAGGATCCATGCTCATATTCCAGAAGAATGAAAGCAAAGAAAAGACTATTTCTAAAGGAAACCTATGAGCTCCCAGGGCTTAAGATCAAACACAGTTCAATAGGTAAGGTTCATTAAGGAAAAGAAGCTGACTGTAGCTCCAATATACAGAAGCTGTTATGATCTCAGAAGTTTCCACAATCAAGCTGGTTCTTGCTATACACTAACATTTCAACTTTACTTTTAAAAATTCTGAACTACTTGTTTAATGAATATCTCAAGTAAGCAACTATCAGGTCACCAAATGCAATAAAAACAAAGGGGATGATGTATTGACCAAAGGTAGATAGACAGTACCACATTGAGATATGGAAATGAGACTGTCCACAGTAGAAAGCATTGTCAACTCAGAGAGGAGACAATGGTGGTTATGCTAATATCATGTCCTCTTAGGGGAGTAATTAGTTTGCTGGATCCAAAAAGGCTGAATAGTTTTCAGGGATTAAAAAGATACTAATAACTATTGCTAGAATTGACAGAGTCACCGATTCTTTGGTTCACTAATCAAGCTCTTCCCTATGATTCCAAACCTCCTGGAAATAAATTTTACAAATTTGGTAGGAATGCACAAAGTGCTTCAATATCTCAAACTGGAGGGGGGAGTATTAGGTCAAATTTTTACTAAGCTATATTGTTCTTCTGACATTAAGTTTTGACTTCAGTATAATTTTAGCCACAGAGAGCTGGTATGTTTCTGTTTGATGAAATTCTGAAATTAGTATTATTTGTATTACAGTAATAATACCCATGTTGTGAGGTAGTAGGTTATGTTCTGATCTACAGAGTCAGACAGTAAGAGACCACTTGTGCCTCAATGAAGAATGTACAATAACCAAAATATTTAGAGCAGAATATAGGTAACAAACAATCTGACCAACAGCTGGTCAGAGACAGGTACAGACACCGTAGCAGGGACTCATCTGTCCAAGTTTCAAAAGCTACACACTGTAAGTTTATGTTTGATGGACTTTTACTAGACTCAGTTTTTTGATCAAAATTTTTTAAAAAAACTTAAAAGTAGCTCCACAAAAAAAGGAGAGGTAGTTCCACTGAGGTGTGTCATGGTTGGATATATAAATCATCTCTAAGCTTCTCTGAGTCCAGGCAGCCAAATTCCCCAGAGGGTCAATGCCTGCTGGATACTGTCACCTTGTTGCTCAAAGGGTGCTCCAGGACCTTCTGTATCAAACCACAGGATCACAGTAAATATGGAGATGCAAAACTATTCTTTTATTGACAATCAAGCAAAGGAAATGCTTTGGTATCCTGTGACCTTCATTCACAAGGTGTTTGGAGCAAGTTGCCTCAGATTTAGCCAAGCCATGTACTTTCAGGTTGGTCCACCCTGCAACTTCTAGTCTGCATGGCTAAATTGTATATACGTAGCTAACCATGTTAAAGTTTGGACAAGATGAGTTTCTCTCCTTCTGGCATGTGCCAAAATGAGTTCCCTTTGATACCCATACCACTCTAGCATACATGCTTCTACGTAGTATGGCTATTCACACGCATGTTCAGCTTGCTCAGCTCATGCTATTGCCTTTTCATTGTAGTGACACTGCTTTGGATGTCCAAACTGCCTTTGATAATTGTACACTCTCAATACATAAAGGAAACATCTTGTATAGGTGACCTTTACATGTTTAAATGACCAGAATACGATTAGTTTGACGGAACATTGAATGCTACCATTAGATTTTCTGCAATCTTAAGGACTCTTATGGACGAGGGTACTACTCATTCTAAGGAAAAGTATCTGATCTGACTCTAAATAGGTAACTGTTCAAAAAGCAAGAGAGCTCTTCTATTTAATCAAACATCTTTTTAGAGAAGAGGAGAAATTAAAGGGGCGGAAGAGAAAAAGGGGAGTGAGAATATGCCTAAGAACATGTTCTAGTGGTTTCAGTAATGTCTCTCATGTCCTTGAAAATACCACTGTTATCCAGTCACTGAATTTTAAGCAGAGATCTCTGAGCTGCCTGTAAAATTCACTCACGTGTTGTGTTTTTTTCTTGTTACAAAGGGGACAAAGAAAGAGAAGGAGAGAGAAAAACTATATTTCAAAATATTAGATGTTTTAATCACTAACACTTTCCATTTTTCAAGATTGCACTTTTATTAAATGAGTGTTTCACTTTCAAGTACATAAGAGTATTTGAAATATTTTAAGAGCACTTCTTTTAGTTTCTAACTAGACGTTGCTGCCACCACTGGACTATTATTTAGGAGGAACATGAACCAGAGATATTCTGACCTTAGCAGTTAGATTGCTTCACTGACAGGAATGTAGTTAGGTGTACATTAAATAGAATGCTTATTTTTCATCATTGCCACAGCTAATTGAGGAAATTAAAGAAAACTCAAAAAACATTAGCCAAAATTTTCCAGTCACTCTCTTAGCTGCAGTAGAGCTAACAGAAGTCAGTCAGAAATATTTTCTCTTTTTCTTTTTTTTTGAGACTATTATTATTAATGGATTGTAATGTATTTTATCTTCTTATCTGTAAACAAAGTGAAAAACTAATTCCTTTACCCACATGTTTTGTTGTTTAACAAGACTTTAAAAACAAGTTAGAATCATAGAATCATGTAGGTCAAAAAAGACCTCTAAGATCATCAAGTTCATTAACCTAGCATTAACTTAGAACTGCCATGTTCACCAGTAAACCATGCATCTAAGTGCCAGATCCACACACCTTTTAAATACCTCCAGGGATGTTGACTCAACCACTTCCCTGAGCAACCTGTTCCAATGCTTGACAGCCCTCTCAGTGGACAAATTTTTTCCTACTATGCAATCAAAACCTCCCCTGGTCAAACTTGAGGCTATTTCCTCTTGTCCTGTTGCTTGTTACCTGGAAGAAGAGATAACCCCCACCTTGCAACAACATCTTTTCAGGTAGCTATAGAGAGGAATAAGGTCTCCTCTGAGTCTACTTTTCTCCAGGCTTAACAACCTGAACTCCCTCAGTCACTCCTCATAGGACTTGTGCTCCAGTCCCTTCAACAGCTTTGTTGCCCTTCTTTGGACACACTCCAGAGCCTCAGTGTCTTATTTGTAGTGAGAGGTCCAAAACTGAGCACCAGATTCGATGTGTGGCCTCACCAGTGCTGAGTACAGGGGGGCAATCATTGCCCTGATCATAGAATCATAGAATCATAGAATCACAGAATCACAGAATCATAGAATCATAGAATCATAGAATCATAGAATCAGCTGTGTTGGAAGGGACCTCTGAGATCATCAAGTCCAACCCTTGATCCATTACTGCTGTTACTGTGGTTACTACTGTGGTTACTAGACCATGGCACTAAGTGCCACATCCACCCTCTTCTTAAAAACCTCCAGGGATGGAGAATCCACCACTTCCCTGGGCAGCCCATTCCAATGCCTAATTACCCTTTCTGTAAAGAATTTCTTCCTAATATCCAACCTAAACCTCCCCTGGCAGAGCTCAAGACCATGCCCTCTTGTCTTGCTGATAGTTGCCTGGGAGAAGAGACCAAGTCCTACCTGGCTACAACCTCCTTTCAGGTAGTTGTAGAGAGTGATGAGGTCTCCCCTGAGTCTCCTCTTCTCCAGGCTGAACAACCCCAGTTCTCTCAGCCTCTCCTCATAGGACTTGTGCTTGAGTCCCTTCACCAGCCTTGTTGCTCTTCTCTGGACCTGCTGCAGCACCTCAATATCCTTCCTGAACTGAGGGGCCCAGAACTGGACACAGTAATCCAGGTGTGGCCTCACCAGCACTGAATACAGGGGAAGAATCACTTCCCTGATCCTGCTGGTCACACTATTTCTGATACAGGATGCCATTGGCCTTTTTGGCCACCTGGGCACATAGCTGGCTTATGTTCTGACAGCTGTCAAACAGCACCCCAAGGTCCTTTTGTACTGGGTAGTTTTCCAGCCACCCATCCCCAGTCCTGTAGTGATGCATGAGGTTGTTGTGACCAAAGTGCAGGACCCAGCACTTTGCCTTATTGGCCTTCATACAGTCGGCCTCTGCCCATTGATCCAGCCTGTCCAAATCCCTCTGTAGAGTCTTCCTACCCTCCAGTAGATCAGCACTTCTTTCCAGCTTGGTGTTGTCTATGAACTGACTGATTCCTTTGTCCAAATCATTGATAAAGTTGATAAACAGGACTGGCCCCAACACTGAGCTCAGGGGAACACCACTAATGAATGGCCATGAACTGAAGACTGCACCCATTCAAGACATGAGCAGACATTTTCTCCAGGAAAATGCTTTGGGAAATGGAGTCAAAGGCTTTAATAAAAGCCAGGTAGATGACATCCACAGCCTTTCCTTCATCCACTAAGCATGTCACCTTGACACAGAAGGAGGTCAGGTTGGTCAAGCAGGACCTACCTTTCATGAACTCAGGCTGGCTTGACCCTGATCACCTGGTTATCCAGCAAATGCTCATGATGACACTCAAGATGATCTATTCTATGACCTTTCCCAGCACTAAGCTCAGGCTCACAGACCTGTAGTTCCCTGAATCCTCCTTTCAGCCTTTCTTGTAATTGAGTGGCACATTCACTAACTTCCAGTCAGGTGGGACCTCTGCAATTAGCCAGAAATGCTACTAAATAATGGAAAGTGATTTGCTGAGCCCTTCTGCCAGCTCCTGAAGCACTCTTGGGTGGATCCCACCCAGCCCCACAGACTTGTGAGTGTCTAAGTCATGTAGCAGGTTGCTGACCATTTCCCCTTGGATTATGGGAGCTTCACTGTGTTCTCTGTCCCTGTCTTCCAGCACAGGACGTTAGCCACAGTGTGTGGTGGATTTACAGGATTGCTTAAGCCAAAGCAGACTAGATAGTTCTGCTTCTTAATGAGACTCAACCCACTTGCAAACTGTTGCTCAGGTGAATTTTTGAGTCATCTGACACCAAAAGCCATTCTATCTCTAACATAATGACTCCAATACATCACAGGAGAATGGCAGTTTTTAATAGATGGTACAACACAGCAAGTTGTCTCTATTTTTCAGAAGTGTTTCTAAATATTTTCCTTCATATTCCATAGAGGAATTTCCTATCTTTATAATTACTATAACAACTACTCTAAAAATACTGTGGAAAAACATAGCCTACTTCACTTCTGTATCAAGTAATTCAAATCAAATCTGTGGCCAGGCTTTCATTTTGAGGTCAAATTTTGTGTGCAGGTGGTTCTCATTGAATTCAACACGATCCCAAAGAATGCAGCAGAGGAGTGAATTTGGCCTCAACAGCTAGCCTAAATATATGATGAGGTTCTGTCTTTACACTGTATTGGAAAGAGATACTGTACCCCTTTAGTTTATGAGTCTGCTTATTATCAGCCTATGGGAAAGAAAAGATGGTTAAATTTAGATTTCCACAGAATGTTTTGGTTTAAGCAAAAGAATTCAGTGACCACCAGCTTGGAACATTCTTCTTGTGTCAGAAGTAAGCAGTAAGGAGATTCAAAAAAGCTGTGCATGCATGCTTAATTGATTGAAGAGGAGAACAAAGAGAATATCAGCCCTCCAGGTTTAAATGAGGATCAGGTGGTTTCAAGCTGAAAAGAAACAGGGACTTTTGTTTTGTTTTAAGCAAAATTCTGAGAACCTCCATGGTTCCAGGCATTCTACATTTCTCTAAAATACAGGAGAAAAAAATATCTATAAAAACAGTTGTTACAACATTTTTTGCACTCATTCAGTCTGACGGGATGTGAAATTTCCCACATTTCCCATTTTTGCAAAAATTCCCTCAAAACCAATGTTCTGATTCGGCATCAGGTAAATATCAACTAGAGTGATGCAGTAACACTGGGCCACAGCACTTGTATAGGATTAGACATTGCAATGCTTCAGTGAGAAAATCCATAACCTTGAAAGTAACTTTTAATTATTTAAATCCTACAGGACATAAATAAATAAATAATCTTGCAGGAACTAACTAAATTAATAATAGACATGTAGATTAAAGGGATAGGGGAAAGCAATGCACTAAAAAAGTCAGAATGATTGGCAGTGCCATCAGCAAACTGTAGCTCTGGGAGGATTAGTGCTAGCAGCCAGAGATTTCTCTCTTATTCCTGTCCGAACACGTGGCAGCTGGGGTTACTTCCTGGTTGAATGTTTTCCTTCACACTTCTGCTCTGTAGGGTTAGAAAATTCCAGCTTGCTCACACCTCCCACTGCAGGGACCTACACAGATGGAAAATTAATATACCCCTGTGTTTAGCCCTCTGATCATTTGGCTAATATGGAATTAATCTGCCAAGATTGCCTCAGAAAATGCACCAAACAAGGGAGCCCAGGCACTGAGGAGAATATATTGCTCTCCTATAACATAGCCAGGAATGCTATACCATAGGGTGGCCAAATGAATTATTTTCAATAAATAATTTATTTTGAGGGGGAAAAAAAAGGATGGCTCTTTCAACTGGAAGTGATTCTTCAACATGAATCAGATTCAGTAAATTTGGATTGGGGCAAAAGAATAAGAAAAAACATTATAAATTGGCTCATCTAAGTCTTTCTGAAAGAAATGGATAAAGAGGGGCTACATTTATAAAGGGGATTTGGAACAAATCAGAGGAGGTGTATGCCTTACAGGTTCAGAAAATATTATCCAACATGTAAAGCTAATGATCAAATCTTCCCTTTGTTTCATTCAGTGTGTGAGCTTAAAATGTGTCCTTCAACATTGCAGAGTACATAGCCAGCCTAGCAAGCACATAGGTTTTTCTGTGGAAAGCTGCTCTGTTTTGTATGATCAATGGTAGCCACCACGTCTGCAGTTAAAAAATGACCTTTCTCTCTCAACAGTCTGAACTATAGATCTCTAGTCTTTTTCTTCATCCAATCCCTATTTATTTCAAGTGCACCAATTTCAGTAGGACAGTAAAATAAGGCCTCTCTTGAGGACCCTATTATCTACTTATAAGAATTCAATTCTCTAGTGGAAAGTCCTTACCCAAAGCCCAGATCACATGAGCAGGATGCAAAGTAATTTGAATGCATGTGCCTCTTCTTCACCATCAGCTTAATGTTTAACAATAACATCTGTATCTAAAAGGGAGTAAACTATTCTCCCTCTGATCTAAGGAATTTTTTTCCACGTCAATTGATTGGCAGCCCAACCTACATAGAAGTGATACAGATTTCCTCCATTCAGGAATTGCTCATACAACTGCACTCAGGTCTCTCAGTTGCCTTGAGGTCTGGGTTGCTGCACAAAATGAGGGCACCTCCACAAGCTGTGCTTCTGAATTTGAGAATGTGGCCACTTCACACTGTGAGGCTATCAAAACCAAGGCACTGTAGGACCAGATCCCAAAAAGATTAATCTCTACCTCCTTTGCTACTTTTCTTTCTTATTTTCCTTTAATACATGAAATCAAAATGGTTGTCTTGTTACTCTACCAAGTTAGAAATTGAGAACAATGAAATGCACCCTAACGAAAGGTAACCCACCCAGTTGATCAAAGGGAAGCCTGTTGATGTAATCTTTTTGGATCTCAGTAAAGCTTTCAATACTGTCTCTCATGGGATCCTTCTGGACAAAATGTCCAGCACACAGATGGATAGACACATCATGCAGTGGGTGAGCAATTGGCTCATGAGTCAAGCATGGAGGGTGATAGCGAACAGGGGAACATCAGACTGGTGACCTGTCACTAGTGGGGTTCAGCAGGGTTACATCTTAGACCCTGTGCTCTTCAACATCTTCAAAAATTACTTGGACACACCACTGGAAGCGATACTAAGCAAGTTTGCAGATGACACAAAGCTCAGAGGAGCTGCTGAATCCCAGGAAGGCAGGGAGGCCCTGCAGAGAGACCTCGACAAATCAGAGGTCTGGGCAATCACCAACCATATGAAGTTTAACAAGGGGAAGTGCCGGATTCTGCACCTGGGGTGGGACAACCCTGGATGTTCATACAGACTGGGAAATGAGATGCTGGAAAGCAGTGCCACGGAAAGGGACCTGGGGGTCCTGGTCAATGGCAAGTTGAATTTGAGTCAGCAGTGCCCTGGCAGCCAGGAGGGCCAACCATGTCCTGGGGGGCATCAGACAAAGCATCACCAGCTGGTCAAGGGAGGGGATTGTCTTGCTCTGCTCTGCACTTGTGCAGCCTCACCTTGAATATTGTGTGCAGTTTTGGGCACTGCAATATAAGAAAGACATTCAGGCCTTAGCGAATGTCCAAAGGATGGCAATGAAGGTGGTGAAGGGCCTTGAGGGGAAGCCATATGAGGAGTGGCTGAGGTCACTTGGTCTGTTCAGCCTGGAGAAGAGGAGACTGAGGGGAGACCTCATTGCAGTTACAACTTCCTTGTGAGGGGAAGAGGAGGGGCAGGCACTGATCTCCTCTCTGTGGTGACCAGTGACAGAACCCAGGGGAATGGCCTAAGGTTGTGTCAGAGGAGGTTTAGGGTGGATATTAGAAAAAGGTTCTTCACCCACAAGGTGAGAACAGGCTCCCTAGGGAAGTAGTCAGCAAGCCTGACAGAATTCAAGAAGTGTTTGGATGATGCTCTCAGGCACATGGTGTGAGTCTCAGGGATGGTCCTGTGCAGGGCCAGGAATTGGATTCAATGATCCTTGTAGGTCCCTTCCAACTTGGTATATTCTGTGATTATGTGATTCTGTGATCTCTTCAGTGGACCTGTCCCTCTCCACTGACTACACAGGTAGACAAGGCAAGATATTACTTCCTTCTTTCTCTTTCCTGAAGTCTGCTTCATGTCTACCCTGAAACAACACATTTCTCTGCCTTTCAGAGAGGAAACATCTCTTCCTACATGACGATCTGACTGTAGTGCTCCGTGGATCAAACAGATTTAGAATTTCACCATCATGGCAGCCCATCATCTTATTATGGAGATATCTTATTCTCTGTATCTTGGGATTCTGTGATTCTGTGAAAGTGATCAGCTTTGAAAGGTGCTTTTGGCTATTACACCTCATAACAAGCTAAATAATTTAATATCTGAAGAATAAAGTTTATACTAACTATATATAGCAGAGTTGTGTTTGAATGAGAAACACTGTCCTGTGGCAGAGATTATTTTTGGCTGATACTATCTGGTTTGTGTAAAATAAACCTGGTATCACAGTGCACATATTTTAGGCTATCAAATTCCCTCGTTTGTTAGTATTAATGTCATTATCAGGTGCGTCACGCGTTTGACACAGGTAGATTTTAAAAAGGAAGTTGCATTTAAGTGTACCTGCACCTGGAAAAAAAGGAGAGATTTATTTCTTCCCCTTGTGTATTTATCATATCATGATTCCTGTTCCTGTCTCCTGTCTGTTTTAACTGCCAAGCCATCTGATATTTCATGTATTTTCCATTCTTCGCTTAAAAAAAACATGTCAGCTATTCAAAGTTACATCGTCCACTCAGTCTTGTTACGACTAGCTGAATATTTTTAGATTGTTATCAATTCAGCAGCTCCACTTTTTTTTGAGATGTTACTTACCATAAATGGTTTCTTTAAATACACGTTTATTTTCTGAGAGCAGCATTTTTAAAATATGAATGGAAATCTTTAGGAATTTTGATATACTTCAGTGTAAGTTCAAATGAAATCAGGTACAAAATCTATAAAGGTAGCTCTTTGTAAGGGAGATTTTCTGATGTCAGACTGAAGCAGGCAAGCAGAAAATGCAGGACTGTAATGCACATTCAGAGCACCTGCTCCCTAGAGCCATAGGGGCTCCATTGCACCTTAACTCCCACGATGTGTGGCAGGGCTCTGAAACACATCTTTGCAGAAAGGAAAATGAGGTATATATTCTTTAAATACTGAGAGCTCAATACCTAAATAGCTTTGAGGATTTTGAACAAAGAGAAAATTCCTCTAATGGGTTTGTGAAGATTTTTGCTTCATGAGCAGCTCCCACTTAAATCAGAACAATCTGAGAGAGCTTATAGGAAAACTATGGTCCCAGTCTAAGGCATTTTCTTATTTCTGTCTTTAACACCAAAATACATGTTTATATATAATTATAGATACTTACAAAAATTTGAGTTGGAGCACAGTTAAGTGAATGTTGAAACTAGAACAGAGGAAATGGTAACTTCTGTCAGAAGTGATACTGAATAATTGGACCTGTGCTATTCAGCAGCACACGTCAGCTGCTGAAATCTTTGAATCTCATTTTCAGTAACAATATTACAGAGAACTATAACTACCTGTAGATTGGTATAAATCAGGGCTTTATAGAAAGACCATGTGCACTGCCATTGGGTGCTCAAAATTAATCTCCATCTTAGTTCACAAGGTCTTTTTTCAATCCATGACCTCATGCTAGGAGGAAAAATACAGAAGGAAAAAGAGAGGATACTAATTTCCATATATTACTAGGGATAATCAGGATTCTCACAAGCTTTTCACTAAATTCCTGGACTAAGTTTGGTTTTGGTAGTTGTCCATCAACCCTTTCTTGAATGGAAATAAAATTCCAACAAGAAATCAAAACTGTTATTACAAGGCTAAAAATACACTGTATTTTCTCTAGACTACAGCATAACCTGATTTCCCTTTTATCATTTTAATATCAGGAATTCTAAAATTTTGCTTGTAAAAGGCAATCCTGGTACTTATATTTTAAGTGGAAAGTGATACAC
The DNA here is from genome assembly GCF_025592945.1 of Manacus candei. NCBI lineage: Eukaryota > Metazoa > Chordata > Aves > Passeriformes > Pipridae > Manacus > Manacus candei. The sequence goes on from NW_026138062.1 coordinate 11,448,828, forward strand.
CAGAAATAACTAGCTTGTGATCCAAATCCTCTGCTTTCCCTTTTTCTCAGTCTTTGGTTAAACACTGCCTAAGAAAACCCCAAGATCCTCAGCTGACCATTGCCAACTTGAGATCAGTTCTCCCTGCCCTCAGTGGTACATATAAAACTTATTTTGATTTTTCATCATGGCTGGGCTTCACGAATGAAGATTTGGGAAGGCTCTATCCACATTTGTTACAGGCACACTGGTGGCTTATGAGGCCAATACGAGACAGACATATCCGATTGCAAAAGGCACAGCAGAAAGACTCCCTAGATGGTATATTCTGCAAAACACGGTTCTTTCTGTGTTGTCTTTTCTCCTCGAGAGTGATCCTGCGTGCGTTCTCAAAGGAGACAGCAGCGTTATAGATGGTGCGTCTCCAGGCCTCCCGATTTGAGGCCAGAGTAGACCAGTTATGTTGATCAATATGGCCAAGGCTGAGATGTTGCTTCAGGGAGTCCTTGGATCTTTTCTTTGGGGTTCCTCTCTTGCAGCAGCCGGTGGCAAGTTCACCATAAATCACGATCTTAGGGAGGCAGTGGTCCTTCATCCTGGAGACGTGCCCTGCCCATCGCAGCTGTGTTCTCATCAACATGGCCTCAATACTTGTGACTGCTGCTTGTTCTAGAACAGATGTATTGGTCACATAATCTGACCAGTGGATGTTTAGGATTGTACGGAGGCAGCGTTAATCATACTATATATGTACAGATATACACATAATTTGTTCAGTGAGCAAAGGGATGAACTGTTTTTCCTCATGTATTTCCAGTATAGGCGTCCCTCCACAGTCCCCTGAGTGCCCCAGCTCTTTGGTCAGGAAAGCAGCACCATGTGCTGTCCTCCAGCCACCAGTGTGTGCAAACTGGTCACCTGCAACCCCTTCAAATGTTACAGAGCTGGATTATAATGGCTTTCCCTTCAGTACGAGTCCTTATTTGGTTCTCTCTTGCCTCCACAGACATCAGTTTCCGCAAAATGTGCAGGAAGTTTGGGTTTCTGGGACTTTCTGCTTGTTAGTTTTGGTTGTCACATAGCAACTAGTTCAAAAATTATTATAGAGAAGGAATGAGAAGACATATGGACATGCTCTTCAGCATGTGATGGCCTAAGCCTCATTCCTCTGAGAAACTAAACTAAACTCAAGCACACATGTGTATATATTTAAGTTAGGGTAAATAGTAAGGCAGTTATCTCATTTTAAATATACATATTATAAAAACTGCCGAAGAACAGTTCAAACAGAAAAGCCGGTAATTTTAGTGACACCTTTTTAGCCATCTCTCAATTTAAACAAAGTAGTCATGGTGTTTCTCATTTCAGTTACATCAAAGTATAGCACGTGCAAAACATAGACTCAGGCAGTTCAAGATCCTAATTTAAGCTAACAGTAGCCTTGTGAAGGAAGGTTAATGTTTCCTTCCCAGTTTTACTCTCTATCTTTAAATGTGACTGCGCCAGATTCAACTTGCGAAGTCTGAATTGTGTTTTGGAACTCTATCAAATGATGTGAAACAATAAACTCATGAAAGCAGCAGTGTCATTAAAAAAATCAGTTTGAGGTACCTAGTCATCCAAGGAGCTAAAGGTGGCAATGAATCCCAAGAAGTATTTTGCTTTTTGACATCTCTGGAAAAATAATCTTAGATTTTTATAAAAACCATAAAACAATATGATGAAGTATTTTTTATGTGCTCTTGGACCCATTCTTGTGTTGCTGGGACAAAAAAATCCTTTAAAACCAAACAGAAGATTTTGTATGAAAGCTTTGGTCTATGGCCTGTGTGTTAGGGAAAAGCTGATGAACTAGTAGTAGCTGCATTCACAAATTTGTAGGAGAACAGTGCTTAAAGTAAAGATACTCTAAACAGTGGCAGAAAGCCCCAAAGCTGCAGAATACCTGCTAGTCAGCAAGCCTTGGTTCCTGTCTCTCACACTCAAGTGTCTCAGTGTTATGTAACAAGAGAAGGGAATGTTCCTCTCTTTTGGCGAAGGACACTGAACCCAGCAATTTGTCTTGATGGGACTGAGCTGAGTGCCTGAAACCAAGTGAGTTATTGCGGCCTGCAGTTTCAGGACCTGGTTTAAAGATAGTCTCCAAATTATCAAAATTTACATAAAGAGAGACATCTGACTATGGCCATGAAATACTTCTACCAAGTTTGGAAAGCAGAACTCAAGCAATGAATGGTCTGTGTCATAAATGAATTTTTTGGCTGCATGAACAGGCCAGTGAAGAAAGAACATTGAATAAGCAAAGGTTTTAATATTCTGACAATTATAAACAGTCTTTTGTTTTTTCTTTTTCTCTTGCATGCACATGGGCGTGGGCTGGGGAAGCCATATATTCATAAAACATCTGGTGTTCAGCTTGTTGTTATAATCAATCAGTCTTTTTATTTTATTTTTCCAACACTGAAGAGAAGAAAAAAAGACTCGGACTGCTTAATTAAAGAACCAAAGCCTCCTCCTTCTGGATACAAAGGCAGCAGGGTCTGGCTCACAGTCGATTGAGATTTGCCTTAAAGGAGAGAAATCTTCATGGTTGGAAAGAAGAGTTTCTTGGGGTTTTAATATCTTATGGTAAAAGCTGTTGAACTGATTGTCTCCAGAGCAATTGTTTACTCACAGGACAGAGTAATTGCTGACTCACTGTTTTAACACATTTACAGTTATTAGTCTTGATTTACAAGGACAATACATAGTGGGAAATTGATACTTTAGCTTTTATTCCCTACACTTATAAACATAACAAAAGCATGTTATAAACCTAAATATACATAGTAGTGTATTAGGCATACATAGTAATAACACTTTCACAGAACTGCAATGCTTACTAGCTCCCATCATTCTCAACAAGGCATTACAGCTTCCCCAAATGACTTATATCCCACTAGCACTAAGTTTGAAACCTCATGTAGCAGCTAAAGTCACCCCATTTGGTAATACTGGTATCTTTTTGTACCTCACAACAAAGGGTCACACTTGCAAAAGCACTTTTCAGCCTACTGTCTCTGAAGAGGACAGAGAAGTTATTGTCTGCAGGATTTTTGAAAACCTGACTCTATTTCCAGAGGTTTAGTTAGTGACACTGACTTTTATCTGCAGTCTTACCTGTAGTTCTGGTGTTATTCATGTGGAGAGAGTACACACCTTGGTTTCATCTTCAGAACTTTGGACTCTTAGAAATCTATAAATAAATACTAAAAATTAAATTAGTTATCATCCACACCTCCTTCAATGTGTGTCAGTAAGATGTGTCGTGTATGTGTGTGTCTATGCTTCTGCACTAATCTAACTACATGCTGACCATTAATATGCTCTCTCAATATGTCTGCTTGAGTGACTGTTGCTAAACCTATCGTTTCTCTCTTCCCATAGCTACATGCAACCTCTACATAAGTGGTGGGAAAGATAGCAAAGCCAGGGGCCTGACCTCTCAAAAATCACTGAACAGCAGCACTGAGAAGTTATACAAAGAATACACAACAGCAGAAGCAAAGATCACATATGTGCATACTGCAGTGCACTGATAAAAAACAACTAAGGCTAGGATGCAACTCCAGATTCAAACAATTAAAATGCCCTTGTGCTGCCTAACATATCTGTGGCACTTGAGATAGCATGAGATGTCCAGATCGGCTACATGGGGCTGATACGCAGGTACAGGACTCACTTACAGGTGACCTGAACCTCTCTGAGGCACCAGAAGGAACTTGATGGGAGACACTTGGGCGTCTTGTATGACAACAGATTCCCACACTCAGGTAATTGAATCCTGCCCTAGCTCTTCACTTCCCCATTGACAGGAAAAGAAGCTTAACTCCAGACTGTGTGCAGATACTTTTACTTAGATAGTCAAAATCATGTGTCTGAATCTGCGAGTGAACCCCAGTCAACCAGTGTGATTTCAGTCCTTGCTGGACTTCAGTGACCAGTTTTGGAGCTTGTCTCTGTCAGTGACTAAACAAACTGAGAAGCAGAGTCAGTGATGATATGAATGATAGATTCACAAGTTGATTTGCAAACATTTTTCCATGTCTGTAAATAAGATGTAGCACACATTTTCACACTTAAAATAAAACTTTAAAACTCAAAAATGTGTTTGAGTTCTTTCATCTCTCTTAGAAAACCTTTTTCCCCCAAGGTTCATCTCTCATAAACATATTAAAACACCACAAGCAAAGAAATAAGATAACTCACTGATGAAATGACTAGCCACATAAGCGTCCTCATGCTGCAGGAAACCTAGTCATGACTTTGCCTTTCCTACACATCAATGAAAAAATCTTGTGTTTCATAAATAAGTTCTGCAAAGTCTGGTAGAAAAGTGCTTTCTTCCTTGTTTCATCAATAAAGTTACTATGTGACTTTCAAAAAATTCCACTGCACTAGGAAAACTTCTGTTTCCTTTTATGTCCAGATTTAGCAAGTTTTTCAAAGCCCTTCTTATTAAGAAAAGTTGTGGCTGGAAACATGGATAAGCAGCTACAACGATTCCAGAAGCTATAAATATTCAGGTTATGATATTCAAGAAATTATCCTCTCTGAGGTGGGCTTTATTGTCTCCTAGGGCCCACCTGCAGCTAGGTAAGGGCCTCCCAAAGTGAAGTGGATGGCCCTAAATGATCATAGGTGGTTTTTAAAAAATAAACACAAAATTAGTTTCACACCTACTTAGACAGTTTAGAATTTTAATGTGCAAAGTCTGCCAGGGCTTTGCAGCGAAATAAGGCCATGCATTCAAGCTCCCTGAAGCCAATCAGAAAGCCAGGCTGAGTACTACCCATTTTGCAATTAGGAATCACTGCTTCATTCTAGAGCACATCATTAATAAGCAAACTGTTACTTTGATCACATTTTAAAATGTAGAAGCTCAAGAAAGCCTTTTTTAAAAAAAAGAACTGTTCTAGCATCAAAAACATCAAGAAGAGTTGAGATCTGTTTCATGTCACTGCACACAATCTAGCACATAGCAGGCTTTTCCAAAATTTTCTGAACATGCACCCCCCCATCTCTACTCCTTCCTGCTGAAAAGCTCCCTCTAGACGTATTCTGATACATTTATAGTTTTGCTTGTGACTTTTGGATGTCTGGTAGCCCTGGCACAGGTCAAAAGCTTTGTACCTGGAGCTGCCAGCCATACAACAGCTTGGTCCCATCTCCTCTAAGGTGTCCTGTCTGGCCACCCACCTTCCCCTCCCATGTCCAGGGAGCAGCAGTGGACAGGCAGCCCAAGCACTGCCCCTTGTGCTGCACGTGCAGCCCATCTAGCATGTTCTACATTTGTCTTGGATTTATTCCACATCTGCCAGACAGCTTTTATACACATCACCAATTTGGAAAAGCTCTAGGTATGACTGAGCTATACTCAAACTAGTCACTGGCTTTAGAGGAGGGATGAATAGAGGTATGTTTCACTGGTTTATATCAGCTTTTCTTTATGTCATTTGACACTGGACAGTGCTTTTTCTTACTGGAACTCTGGTATTCTGAGTGATTTAACTCTACCACATCTATTTCGGCTTTGAAAGGAGCATGATGAGGCAACCTCAGACTATACAATTTCCCTATCTCCCCTGTAGATCCTAAATAGGGATCAGCCTTCACTGTGTCTGGCACTGTTTGGATTTGAATGAAAGAACATTTATTCATCCTGAAAAGGCCTTGCCAAATAACTCTGCATTGTTTCAGTTTGGTTTTTTCCATTTGCTTACAGTGACTTGTAATTCCCAAAAGATATGAATTAAAGATAGCAGAATAATTATTTTGCTATTTTTTATGAGTGCATTTTGTATTTAGGGTTTCAGTCCCACAAAGTTCTTGCCCAGCACCATATACAAACAAAACCACATTATTAATACCTTCATAACTAAGTTCATTAAAGAACAACAGTGCACCCACACTTAGTTAGTCAGTGAAGTACAGGTGTCTTAGTAGGACTCCACCACGGTCAGAATATTATTCATACAGGAAATAATTTAGGATATAATATATAAGAATTTAGGGGAAAAAATTAAATTCTTACACTGTCAGACAATCTTGGTACTCTCCCATGCACTCCTCATTATCATAAGCAAGATAATTCATGCGTACTAATTAGTTCTCTGGCTTTCCTTTGAAATAAAGTGACTGGTTCTCTATGACATCAGACTTGTGGACATCAGCCTCTGAGGACAAGGATGTCCCTGAAACATTATCTCTCCCTTATCCAATCCCAGCTACTTGGAGTCTGTGAGCTGGCATTACTTCCAGTTTTTCTTTTACTCAGCTGCTGATGATGATGATGATACACTTTTACATAATAACCTATATCCAGGTCTTGTGTGGCTAATTTAAGCATCCAGCTCTAGGGCGTATGTGCCTACACCTGATGTGTATCACCATAAATAAGCAACACTGTCCTGATAAATGATGCAACATGCTTCTGGCACTCAGTGAAGGGGCATATGTGCCTATGGAGAGCTCCAGAAGACAAACCAAGCACACTAAGCGTGTATTTCTCTATACAGACTGAACAAAGAGTCGGTGTAAATGCTATGTGACTCCTACCCAGATGAAACCTGGGTCACCTTCCCTTCCTCCAAGAAGACTGATATTCAGAAGGATGGGTATTTTTGCACAGCAATGTAATTGTTAGAACATGTGCAGCATCAAGACTCTACTCCTGATAAAACATTTGTGAAAGTACCCCCTATTTCATCATAATGACCTAGCTACAAAGAGCAAGTTTAAATAGCAGAGATTACATTACTAGTTGTCCTTTTTTGCTTACCTACATTAGCAACTACACCATTATAATTTCTTTGGAGGATAGAACAGCATTAGCACTGGAAAGAAAATGTAAAATTATTTCAGAAGCTATGATTTTAATTACAGTCAGTGGAATGGGGAAGAGGACAGAGGAAGAAATAAAAATACAAAGGGAATATAAATAGCATCGCCACTTAGGACATTACTATTTGTCTTACTCTGGGTATAAAGTTGCTTTATTTTCTCAGCTTCCTGCTTTGGAAAGCAGCCACTAAAATAAAAGAAAATATGGCTTTGTAATGCAAGTAATGCGAGAATGATTTTTTTTTTAATTTATAAAACTGCAGAATCCAAAGCAATGATTAATTTAAAAAACAGGTTTTAGAAAGATTTAAATAATTCCAAATTCTTAAAAAAAAAAAAAGTAATTACTTTCTAAATAAAAAGAATTTAAATTAATTAATATTATTAAGAACAGTTCCCCTTTATCATATATTCAATTGTGGACTGGTTTTGCCTTTCTCACATTCATCAGCAAAGTTGTCACTTGGGGAAATAACACTGAAACTGATGTCTATTCATAGTGTAAAGTGCTACCCATTTTCAGTAAGGATATCATAATTCCCTAACGAGCTATCTAGAAAAAGCAGCAAAAAACCACTCACTAGATTTTGAAATAAATTCCTTAAAGAAAATGTGCAAAGCTGTGATTAATGAGTGAGTGTATGATACAGTTGCTTAAAGACATGTCCCTGTTATGACTGTAGTCACTGCAGGATAGCCAAGTGGGTGCCTGGCTTCCATGCCAGACACAAATCCCCCATAGGCTGTGTTTGCCAGCCCGAAGTGGACATGTTTGGTTACTCAGGACACCTAAAATAGCTCCAAATGCCTTTGTTTGAAACTGGACCTTTCCCACAGGATTGTCATTCCATATCCTTATTTTTTAAAACACTTCTAACTTCTTCCCTTAAACCCAGTATTTTAATTGTACCTCAAGCCCACAATACACAATGTTCTAATGTTGTGATAGCACAGGTAATAACTGCTGCTAAATCAGAAGCCATTTAGCACTGATTGCTCTTCCCTGGAGCAGTGTGAGCGTGCACACAACCACATACATGTGCACCCATATGTATGTATGAACACATACACATGCATGCACATACCCAAGGCCCAAAAACTTCAAAACTTTTGTTCTGCTGCAGTACTGGGCTGCATTATCATCCATAATAAGATGATGGGCTGCCATGATGGTGAAATTCTAAATCTGTTTGATCCATGGAGCACTACAGTCAGATTGTCATGTAGGAAGAGATGTTTCCTCTCTGAAAGGCAGAAAAATGTGTTGTTTCAGGGTAGACATGAAGTAGACTTCAGGAAAGAAAAAGAAGGAAGTAATATCTTGCCTTGTCTACCTGTGTAGTCAGTGGAGAGGGACAGGTCCACTGAAGAGATCACAGAATCACATAATCACAGAATATACCAAGTTGGAAGGGACCTACAAGGATCACTGAATCCAATTCCTGGCCCTGCACAGGACCATCCCTGAGACTCACACCATGTGCCTGAGAGCATCATCCAAACACTTGAATTCTGTCAGGCTTGGTGCTGTGACCACTTCCCTGGGGAGACTGTTCCAGTGCCCATCCACTCTCTGGGTGTAAAACCTTTTCCTAATTACTACCATAAACCTCCTCTGACTCAGTTTCATGTCATTTCCTTGGGTCCTGTAACTGGTTACAAGAGTGAAGAGATTGGTACTTGCCCCTCCTCTTCCCCTCACAAGGAAGTTGTAGACTGCAATGAGGTCTCCCCTCAGTCTCCTCTTCTCCAGGCTGAACAGACCAAGTGACCTCAGCCACTCCTCATACGGCTTCCCCTCAAGGTCCTTTACCCCCTTCATTGCCCTCCTTTGGACACTTGCTAAGAGCATAAAAACTTTCTTATATTGCAGTGCCCAAAACTGCACATGATATTCAAGGTGAGGCCGCACAAGTGCAGAGCAGAGTGAGACAATCCCCTCCCTTGACCAGCTGGTGATGCTTTGCCTGATGCTCCACAGGACATGGTTGGTCCTCCTGGCTGCCAGGGCACTGCTGACTCAGATTCAACTTGCTATCCACCAGGACCCCCAGGTCCCTTTCCGTGGCACTGCTTTCCAGCATCTCATTTCCCAGTCTGTATGAACATCCAGGGTTGTCCCACCCCAGGTGCAGAATCCGGCACTTCCCCTTGTTAAATTTCATATGGTTGGTGATTGCCCAGCCCTCTGATTTGTCGAGGTCTCTCTGCAGGGCCTCCCTGCCTTCCTGGGATTCAGCAGCTCCTCTGAGCTTTGTGTCATCTGCAAACTTGCTTAGTATCGCTTCCAGTGGTGTGTCCAAGTAATTTTTGAAGATGTTGAAGAGCACAGGGTCTAAGATGTAGCCCTGCTGAACCCCACTAGTGACAGGTCACCAGTCTGATGTTCCCCTGTTCGCTATCACCCTCCATGCTTGACTCGAGCCAATTGCTCATCCACTGCATGATGTGTCTATCCATCTGTGTGCTGGACATTTTGTCCAGAAGGATCCCATGAGAGACAGTATTGAAAGCTTTACTGAGATCCAAAAAGATTACATCAACAGGCTTCCCTTTGATCAACTAAGTTGGTTACTTTGTCATAAAACAAAATCAAGGAAAGAAGGAAGGGTTTGAAGGAAATGAAACCATAGCTGTGACTGATGACAAGTGTCTTTCAGGTGTTTTTCAGTACCTCCCAGCATAATCTTCTCCATAACTTTACCAGGCACGGGAGAAAGACTGACAGGCCTGTAGTTTCCAGGGTTCTCCTTCTTGTCCTTCCTGAAAATTGGGATAATGTTAGCCAGCTCCCAGTTAGCTGGACCTCTCCAGATTCCCAAGACTGCTCAAAAATAATTGAGGGAGGTTTTGTGATGACATCAGCCAGCTCTTTCAGGATTCTGGGATTAATCCCATCAGGCCCCACGGATTTGTAGAGATTCAGCTGGAGCAGCAGATCCCACATGATTTCAGGGCCAACTGGGAGTTGATCATTCTCACAATCAAGGTCTTCCAGCTCAGGCACTGAGAAACCCTTGATCTGTCATCCGTGTTGAAGACAGAGGCAAAGAAAGCATTAAACATCTCTGCCTTGTCTCTGTCCCTGTTTGTGAGGTGACCATCCCCATCTTGTAACAGGCCAATATTTCTAAACTTCCTATTGTCATTAAGATATTTGAAAAAACTCTTTTATTGTCCCCCATATTTCTTGCAGCTTCAACTTCAGCTGGGCTTTGGCCACAGGAATTTTCTCCCTACAGTGGCAAGTAGCATCTCTATATTCTTCTCATGTCACTTGATCTTGCTTCCACTGGACATACACCTTCTATTTTTGCCTTATTTCCAAGAGAAGATCCCTGCTCGACCAAACTGGGTGTCCAGCCCTGCCATCCATCCATGGTTTAGTACATCCTGAATATGCCTCTTTCTCTCTCTCTCCTGACCGTAGGGGCACCCCGATCGGTAACTGTGGACCAGAGACCTGACTTTTGGATGAATAAAACAGGCAAGAGAGTTCCCGCATGTGACTAAATTTATCTATTGATAAAAGTGCCTGCAATATTTAGATGATATGAGACCAAAAAAAGCAAATCCTCCTGTGGATCTGGGCCTTTGTGGAGCCACACACGGTGCAGGTGCCCAGGCACTGGTAGTGGGGGCTGCAGGGGCCTCTATGAGGAGTGGCTAAGGGCTGACCCATGCCAGAAGCAGATGGTTCCAGACAGCTCCAACCAACCCACCCTGCAGCCAAGGTGATGGCACCTTGCAGAAAACATATATACGAATAGGGAAACAAACAGAGAACAGAGAGTGGAGAAGGAAATCAAAGGAGTGAGAAAAAACAGAGGGAACACCCAGGTCAGAGGAGGGGAGGAGGTCCCTTGGAGATTCCCCTGCAGTCAGGCCCCCCAAGGACATCATGGTGGGGCAGATATTTCCCAGAACCACACTGGAACAGGCTCCTGGAATGAACTGCAACCCACGGGAAGGATCCATGCTGGATGAAGGAAAAAGTGTGAGAAGAAAGGAGTGGTAGGAAGGAGCTGTTCCCCATCCCCTTGAACAAATCTTGGGAAAGGAGGAAGAGGAGCTCAGAATGAAGGAGTGAAGTTGAAACTGGGAAGAAGGGGAATAGGGGGAAGGTGTATGAGTTTCAGTCTCTCTCACCATTGCATTCTATTCAAACTGGCAATAAATTAAATTAATTTTTTTCTATGTTGAGTCTGTTTTGCCCATAAAAGTAACTGGTGAGTAATCTCCCTGCTCTTATCTCAGATCACGAGTTTTTCCATTCTACTTTCTTCCTCCTGCCCTGTTGAGGAGGGGGAGTGAGAGAGAGGCTGGTTGGGCATCTGGTAGACTAGTCAAATTCCCACTGATCTAGCAGCAGAAAACAAATGCAAGAGCCACTGTAAGAATATAGATGGAATTCGCATGCACTGTGCTGGTTATGAAGTGATGGGATACAGTGCCAGGAGGTGGAGCAATCAAGAGTTGCATCAGTCTGTGCCAAAATGCTGTCCCAAACCATTAAGTACTTCTTGTTTAATACTAAAAATTTTCTGTACTTTCAGGAAGAGAACATCATAACCTACTTTCCTCAATATGCTGGAGCTCCTCCTCATTTTCATTAGACCCATTCATGATTGCAAGATAAATAGAAGTGCCATAAATAGAACTGTGTTGGCATAAATGTAATTTCTGTACTTGGCATTTGACTTAGGTAAACAACCATGCACTTCCAAGTGAGCCTTAAGGTTGGAGCCTCATCATTTCACACTGTCAATGGAGTCTTCTACTGATAGGCAATTTAAATCTGAGGCAGACTGAACTGACTGTTGGAGTTGTCTGCTTTCCTCCAGTGATTATAGAATGAGCTTTGTACAGCATCGCTTCTCACCTGTGCATCTCTGGCGCTCAGGCTGGGGAGTCAGGTCAGGATTTCAGCTGCAATGTGCTCTTGGGTGTGTGCAGACCTGGGGCCTCACAAGTCAGGCAGATCCCCAGCACACCACTACTCTGTATGGCAGCAGAGCAGGCTGGTTCTCAAAATGCTGACATGGACAGTGGTGAACCACAACACACGAGCTGACAGCAGGATTTCATCCTTGGGAGGGAGAGGTGCTCCTGCCATCCTTTTTTGGGTCCAACTGGAGTCCAAGAGTAGCAGGAGCCAAGACTTGCTACCTTGCATAGAAGTAAGACAGCAGTTGCAAGACAGTAGTTCCTTGCTGCCAGGAACAGAGGGAGACAGATGTCATCTCCAAAGCCTGGTGGTATTCATGGCATTGGGCTCTCCAGGGTTTCCAGCCACTTCTGTCAGTGATGTTAATGTAGAAGCCATTTACAAGACAGCACCTCCAAAGTCAGCTTTCAAATGTTACAGTTTATTGAAATAACAGAATGCCCAAAGATTAACAAGCGTAATCCCATGCTACCTTCTCCTAGGAAAATAAAAATCATAAGCAGATTTAAAGAATAATAAAGCTGTAATTCACCATATAAGAGTTGGTTGTTTGTCATAACTGAAACTCCTGTTCCTTAGCTGAATCCATGTGGACATGCCTGGGACTCCCAATAAATTCAGTATGCCCAGGGAGTCTGTTGAAGGTAGTGTCCTGTCTGTATATCATCGGCTGCAGAACTGGAGACATGAACAAGACCTGACATTCATTTGCAAAGGAAATAATTTTCTTGCACTGAAAAAAATCACACCCAAAGTTTAAGCAATGCCTTTGTGATTTTTACCTTGTTGTGTAAAACCAGTTTGTGAGTTAACTTCTTCAACAGTTTCCAGAGTGCCTCAATGGCAGTGCTGTTACAAGTGAAGCATACAGTAAATAGTTAATCATTAATTCTTCATGGTTCATATTTGCTGTCTGCTTTACTGCATGTAGTTTGATATAGTTCCTTCCAATAGACTTAATGCTTTCATTAGGAGTCACATGCTGGATCTTTATCTGAACTATTATCACAGTCCAGACATAGCATTACAGCCTCCCTTTGTAAGCCAAAGTTCAGAAGGGCTTAAAACTTCATAAATACTATGGGTTTTATGGTAATGGAACAGCTGCAGTGGCAGACTGACACACACACCCTGACTGATCCTGCCTAGTTGTTGTAAACAGGTGCACTTAGAGGATAAAGCTCTTATTTTTTTATCCATGACACTAATTTCATTGTAAAGTCTAGCTTGACAATCGTGTGTGTGTTAGGATAATGTAAAGGAATCCAGACACATATGGTGAACGAAATTCCTGGCACTTGCAAGGGGCGTGATTTTTTAAATTGAAATTGCAGTTATCATTGTACAGATAAAATAGCCAGCGACTTGTAACAAAAACATAACAAAATCTTTCATTATTATTGGAAATTGTAGTCTGTATGATATGGGGAGCCTGCCCTTAGAATAATAAAAATCACCACAAAGTGGTGTGAATTATGGTATGTACTGTTCATTCTAGGTACAGTCCAGGAAGTTCTAAACCTTTATTTTAAAATATCAGACATAGCCTGGGATCAGGTTCACATGTGCTTGGAAGAACTAGCTTCTCATTGTGTTCAAAGTCCACAGGTGGGGAGTCAGAGGCATTTGAAAACTTCAGCTCAAGTGCCTTAGATCAGATCACTAGGCCTGTGGCTAACCTATTCAACCATACTAGAAACACTTTCCTCCTCCTCACTGCACGTTAATCTGCTTACTTCTTGGAAGATAATTGCTAAGATCAGGATAAACGGTAAATAATTGCATTTGGCATTTCCATTTGTTGACACCTTCCGTAGGAGATGCAGTGAATTTAATTTACATTGGATGAATCACCTCTCACACAAATGTTTTCTTCCTTCCAGCCACTTTTGGAGAGTCTGCTTAAGAGGATGTGATGCCCTAAAAAGGCCAAGTGAAATCTAAATAGGCTACTGTGGAACAAAAATCTCTTTGTATCAGTACGACTCTTTCTATAGGATAATAAGCTTAGCTGAGAAGCAAATGGTACGAGCCTGGGTGGATAATACAGTCATGATGCTTCCCATAACGCAGAAAGAATATCCAGGGTGGCTTCCAGTATCTCTGCATGACACTGAACCATGCCATACACACATACCCTCAGACCATGGCTTTTAAATCGGCAAGCTTCCCTTCTTTTGGGTAATAAAGGGCTTTTCCTCATCCATGTGAAAGCTACTATGAAATATAATAGAGACTAAGCCAACATAGGTGTAGAGAAATGTTCTGTAGAAATTAATTTAGAATTAAACCCTTTTTGAAAGTCTGTAAGCCATCCAATAAAATTCAGCACAGATTACATCTCTGCTTTAGAAACTGATGAGTTGATTGAAAGATGGAGATTCACTTTAAATTCCATATGGTTTTCCTCTGATGACTGGAAATTGTGTAGAAATGGAGGCATGTCTTTTTAAGAATCATATTCTTCCGGCCAGACAATGAACCCAGAGCTTCCAAAGACAGTTTTTGTCACCCCTCTTTTATAGAGCTTGGCTTTTAAATTGGCGGTTGTGACCTGAATGTTTATGGAGATGTCACAATCAGGCTTCCTCTGCTTGATAGCTGGAAAAGTCATCTTTATTTGCCTTCAAGAAATCAAACTTTCCAGACAATTTCCCCATAGTGAGACCAGCTCTGCACTTGTATGTCTCAAAACTGATTTAGAGTTATTTCTAAGAGAATGCTTTCAATAATCGTCAACCAGAAGGGTTTTTCTGCATAAAGCCTAGTGGACAGTGTCCAACTGGGTTTGAATTTCCTTGTGTTTAAGTCCAAAAAGTTCCACACATTTTTTAGAAACTAGTCTATCGAACAGTGGTTTGCTGTCAGATTTTATAAAAGTTAGTTACCACATGTGCTCAGTATATGATCCAAAACAGGAAGCACAGCATCCGATGAAGTAGATGGCCAAGAGCCAGCAGCAGATATCTGGAATATGCGTTCCTCAAAAAGAAAAGATATTTTGCCATTTGGGCAATAGTTCACAGAAATCAGCTGCAATTGTCTCCTTTCACTTGGTACTCTGCAATTCAGATATTTGAATTGTTCTGAGAGCCTTCTTCACACCCCTTGAAATTACTGAAGAAAATGATAGTGATTAATCTCTTCTTCTGCCAGTTCATCAACAAATGAAGAACATAATTTCCCTTTAACAGTTCTTCAGCGTGCACTGCAGATTTACTAATTCAATATAGGCTGTAATTTGGATTTATTTTGGACAAATTTTAAAGCATATATATTTATTTATCAATCTTTAAATGCTTTAGCCTTCTCTATAATCCCTATCACACAAGCCAAGATTACAATTTTTGTGGTATTTTCTGAGATTGTCAAAGCCCAGTAGCTTTCAGTGTTTCTCCAATTTCTTATGTGTCTTAAGATCAGTCTCTTTTTCTCTCCCTTATGTGAACTAACATTTTGATTAACATCACACAAGAGTACTCTGGAAACACTTGGCCTTCCTATGAATTTCTTTCATCGATGTTGTAAAAGATTCATCTGTTACTTTCTATTTCTGGTTCTCACAAAATAATCTATATCAATACATTAGCATGTATACATTACAGGTATTTTTTGCTTATAGATAATTATTGCCTAAGTATAATAGGAACAAAAGTCCCAGGCATAAAATTGACAAGAAAACTGAGGGGCCCAGCTGTGGTTTTTATACACACCAAGAGCCAGCTTTGGCTGTTTGAACAGGACCCACACGCCTGGAATGGCCAGAATGCATCTATTTATACTTCTTACCATTCTTTGGTTGTTTATTTTTTAAATGTAGAGGGCCTGGATTTGACCACAATCAATTCCTTCTTTTATGTTATCTATAAATTCAGTATTCTCTTGTCTCAAGTTAGCATTTCAGTAAGGATCCATTGTTGGTTTTCTCTGCTATTTCCATTACTTTCCTTATTTTGTTCCACTTTCCCCTGCTTCTTTTAAAGTCCTTCTCCGGATCTCTTATGTTCAGGTCTGTTAAACAGAGACAGCTATGAGAGTATAGCACTAACAAGAACGTAACATGTAAATAAGTCTGTTTCCCAGAAAATACTGTACTTCTTTTGGCTGTTCTGTGGCATGACAAATCTAGTTCTACTGGTGCCACCTAAAGTGAAGAGTTACTGTATTTGCTTTCACTGAAGCCAAAGTAAACCAGAAGTAAATTAGAATTGTTAGCCACACTGATGAAATTGGCAATACTCACCAACAGTAGCAAGGGGAAAGGCAAGCGCAATATATGACAACACGCATGACCCAGCTCCTTTACAGATCAAGATGTGACTCACAAGTTTTGGAGTCATGAAACTGGTGGCAGTATAGCCTGGTCAAGGGAAAAACAAACTCCCAGGGAGAGCTTACACTACACAGTAAGATCTAGTTTTGAGGCTGGCTTTTACAAATTGCTGTTTTATTTTTCCTTGGTGATCGCAGGAAGACTGCTGGCTGTAAGATAAAGAAAAGAGTAGCAAGAAAATTTAAATTAATTACCCAGAATTACCAGAGCACCCAGAACTATCAGAAGAGTTCTCATTGACCTCTAGATTGCATTTATATCTCTATTTGAGAAGTCAAGCAGAATCTGCTCAGAGGTTCAGCTACCAGCTCTGAATGATTACCCCAGAAACAGGGAGCATTTGAAATAAATGGAACAGCTGTCTGTATCGCTTCAGCTATAAAAGAGACAGTATCTCAATAAAGAAACACAAATAATGAGATATTTTCTCCAGCTATGGTAGGACACAATTGGGAACTTTTTCCTTTCAGCCTGCTGGTTTCCCTTGGAGCTTAGAGACCACCTGTTCCAAGGAGTTTCTGGGACTGAATGGCTGGAAGGTGGATTTCCTTCTGAAACCAAACCAAAAGGCATGGAGGATGCCAGCACTAAGGGAAGGCTTGCTATTGTTGTCACTTCAATTTTTTTGGTGGTTTTTTTGCTCCAAATAGAAGGGTGATTTCAGCCAAATATTATGTGCTTGCTCAGGGCTTGTAGTTTTGGGTTGTTTTGGGGTTTTTTTTGTGATTTGTCCTAGTGATTGCATTTTTTAATCTATTTTTAAAAAAATGCAGTGGAATAGTTTTTCTTTTAACTGATGAGGAACAAACCTGATAAGGGGTTTTCCCCTGACTCATTTACACTCAGCTGCTTTGTGTCATCTGATTCATGTGACAATGCCTAGGCCAGTGCAAACACCTGTTTTCTAAAGTATAAAGTATTACCATATAGCAGTTATTTTTGCAACCTGACACAAGTATGCATTTTGTCATGATTTTAAATGAAAGAAAACCTTCATGTTTATAAGAAATGTTTGCATTATTTCTGGACTGGGAGGACAGATTAGAGAGGAATCCTTTCAATCACCTTTCTTCACTTTCAGCTTTCTGCTGACCACTGGGAGAGAGCCTGCATGGTACAGCACAGCCTCTGACATAAATATAACAAGTGACAAACCATTACCCCCCTCTGCTCTCATTCTCACAGAGTAAGGTGCAACCTGGGGTACAGTTGACATCCAGAGATGCGCCTCTGGAAGACAGATCAACACAAGGATGTTCATGGCTAAGTGGTTTTTGCAGTTCATTATGAATTTTCAAGGGGGAAATTCCACATTCTGGATGAGGAAGAAGAGATGGCTATATTGTTTGAACAAAAACAACTTTTAGTTTTCCATTAAAAAAAAATCTCTTTCAGAACATCAAAGACGGTTTCATTAAAATATAAACCTCATTTTTAAAGTGTATTAAAAGCGTTAACACAGCGCCTGCTGCCAGAAGAGCCCCACTGCAGTGCTGTTGAAGAAAGGAGGACAGCATCATTATTTATGAGCATCTGCACTCTCTCAGCCTTTCATGAAACCCTAATTTTATCTGGCAGCTCTTAAGAATCTCTGAGAAACTGGGTCCTTTTTTACTGCGTCCATCTAACTTCTGCACCTAAAAAGACACGGGCACTTTTTTTAATAAATAAAGAAGTCCAAACATTCTGACATTAATGTCACACTACTGTTTTAGGCCCTACACATTCAAGCTCCTCTCTCTAGGCAAGCACCAACAAGTGCCCCTTTCTGCTCAACTTTTAACTCTAGATTTTACAACAGTTTTGCTTAGAACAGAATCAGGCCTCAGTCATCTATTTTCATCAGGGGAAAAACAAGACAAAAACAAACAAAACCACTTTATTACTCTTTGACAGGAGTAGTGTTAAGCCCAAGGGGGTTATTTTTCTTCCATTAACTTTTTCTAACCTCATCTGTCCCTCTTTTTTTTTTTTTTTAACAGATTTACTCCCAAGGAGTTCCTGCACATGTGTGCATATGTCTGTGTGTCTGTCTGTGTGTGCATGTGTGCGTACGTGCCCATTTACCCTTGTAATGAAAAGGAATCTGTCTGTAAAGATAATTTGCTGTTGTTTGCAACATGATACAGATAGTCCTTTTGACTTCAGTGTGAATAAACAGTCTGATTCCTTAAAATAGGCCTTTTCTCTCCCAAGAGCTTGTTCCAAGATTGCGGAACACAGCCTAGCAAAGAACATCTGCAACAGTTAGTTAGTGGAAGCCCTAGGAATTCTTGTGAATAAATAGATTGGAAACTAAGTTGGAAATTTCTCAGTGAGATATAAATTTAAAAAAATTAAATCCATTTGAAGTACCCAGATTCCCTGGGAGAATATAAGTCTAGCCAACCCAAGTCTAAATACATATGGTAGTGATCACTGTATGCTGTTTCCAGTTTATCATCAAAACCAATCATAGCAAAATTATTGTCATTGAAATTTAACTTCTAATAAAGAAATGTTACAAACCTCCTCTATAATGAAGACTTTTGTTAGAAAAAGACAAAACGATGCATTTTTTTAAGTTTCTTCTATATTTTTTTTCATTATTGCCAGATATAGCCAGAATCTTAGATGAACCTTAAATATATCAGTAAAGGCCACCAGTGAAGACCAATACATGTCAGGTAGATTTAAGGGCTGTAATTCAAGTTTTGTATTGGTCTGCTTTTCAAAATATTTGTGATGGTAACTCTTTGCTGATCAGACTCAGTGAAAAACTGTTCAAAGATCGAGATCTCTTAACTCTTTAGACTTTCACTTTTATATTCTCTCTTCTCTTAGATGTGCCTTCTTCATTTCAGTTGCATGCTCACTCTCTCCATTATTAAGCTAACATAGTCCTTAGGGACTGTCTTCAATTATTTTGATGCTTACCTCTGGCAGCATGTTAAAAAGCAAAACATCAGAGTTATATAGATAATAAGTTAATAGATATGAGTTACCAGCTTCGTGGGAAATACTTCACCCTTATAAAAAAAAAAAAGGCAATATTGTTTGGCTTGATTTAGTATAGCTTTGGTAAGCTGAATAAATCATTTGCAGCTGGCTTACCCCTGCACATGCTCGGGGGGTGAGGAACACATGCGTGTTATCAATTCATTATTTATGCTGCAGTCCGTTACCACTTATGTGCTGGACAGCGACATCACTGTCTACTCTACATCTGAGGGTATAACAGTAATGGTAATAGATATCAAGCTGTTGGGAAGAAAGCAAAAGCTAGACTGTGGTTGGATTAACATTTGATTGCCTAAACAGTACAGCTTTGAAAGCATGGGAAAATTCGCCTAGTGAGCAAGCTGGATTTTTTTTAAAAAAACATAAAGCCTGCCAAGCTCCCAAACCTAAGGGGAAAAAAGAGCTTGTGGAGAACTTTAATTAAAGTAAATGGAGAAATCTCCCCTCCTTCTTCTGACAAGAACATAAATATGCTATTTTGACCCTGTACTCAAACCGGCTCTATTTCTCTACCCCAAGAAAAGGTTAAGCAAGAAATTTTCACAAGCGTTTTAAAGTCTTTCAGTTCTTATTTCCCTTTTTTTTTTCTTTTGCCTGTTATGGTGAAGAGGAGAAAGTCTGTTCAAGTGAATACTGGCCCAAATTGTTCCAGAAGACCTAGTGTTTCTCATAAATATGCACATGTACCAAGTGTTTACTCAGTTTAGTCTACTTTGGAGGCAATATGTTGTTTTCTCCCACTCCTTGCTGTATGGATAGAGACTGTTGAAGTGACTGTACTAAGGATGCCCTCTACTGAGAAAAAAAGGATAGGAGTCTAAATATGAGAGCTACAGAGAATCTTCACTAGCCAATACAAGTAAAAGAAGACTGCTTGTTTTCAGGTGTAGAGAACAATAAGCTTTATTTCATTTTTCAGTTTGAGAACAGTTCTGATGAGGGTGTGGACAGACTGGGCCAGAGAACTACAGGTTATGACTATACTAGCAAATCAACCTGGGCCTAGGAATGTTCCCAAACAATTTGGCTTGATATTGTCCCTGTTCAGATGCTAGAAGGGTCTCCACACATCTTTGGATGACATCAGTTAGCAGCTGCCCAAACAAATTCTGAGCATGGTTTGGCAGTTGGCACAGCCCAGTGTCCATCTTGAGTAGGGTGGAGCTGGTCACCTCATTTTGGGTGTCCAAGGCACTTAAATATTATAGATAGACATTGCTCTACACTATCTGCAATCATGTCAGAAAATGATTCTAGGCAGATTTAACTTATCAGTATAGACGTAGTCTTAGAAAACAGGGATACGGGGAGCCTGACAAGATCACTTGCTTCTTGCAGTGGGATAGGTCTTGCATGACAAATGCTCGGTGCACCTGACAGATGTTTGTCCATATAGTTCTCAAAAACCTCTAGGGACAGAGATCACATAATCAGCACTGGTTGATCATTTAATTCATAATCATACTTAGTTTTATTCAAATCCAACCTAAATACACCCTACAGCAATGTTAAGCAGCTAGTGCTTTCCTATCCTATTAGTCTTTCATTGACTAATGAAAGACTAAGTTTCTTTTGTCTTTTCAGATACAATTCAATTATTTGGGATTATTTGAGATGACAATATATGGTTTCATTGTTTTCTTCTTAAGATTAAAAACACTCAATTATTTTAAAGTTACTTATCTGCAATGGTTTGCAGATCTCTAATATCACATACATGTATGAGATATTTAAGTCACCATATTGACAAGTAACAGAGCATAAAAAAATTCAGTCAGTAAACTGACTCACCCTCTGCTGTCAACGTAAAGACATATACAGCCCCTGAGGCTGGGTCATCTCGTGCAAAAACAGCTAACCGAAGTATGATGAGTATGTTCTGAAAATACCTCTTTCTTTCCACTGACAGCAGAATGAGTCCAGCTTTACTATTCCTACCAAAATGCTTTACAGAGAATTTCTAAAACAAGAGCTGGAGAAAGAAGGGTGATCTATTATCACTTTATGTGCCAAAAAGTCTATCAGCAAATCCTGAACTCTTGATAAAACCACACCTATGACATATTGTTGTAATAGCCACCACAGGCACATAGACAGATAGCTTCCTGACAGTATGAATAATTTTATTCTTGCTCATAAGTTTTCATGTTCAATAGTTCTATTGCAATCAGCTAACACACGGGCTGCAGACATTTATGGGAAAGCAGTAATGCTCTGTATGCTGGGCATGAGGATCTGATCACCACAGTATTTGTGTTCAGAGGAGTCTCCTGAGGGAAAAACTAACATTCTGTCTGAATGTGGTCTACCTGGTCTTTTATTATTGTGCTCTAGGTGACATACAAAGTGCAGGACAGTACCAACCATTTATGAATGTGCCCTCAAAAGTGACTTTTTGACTCACTGTAAGAACTGTCTTCCTGGAGCCTGAATATCTTCTACAGTAATAAGGAAAACATTTGCAATGGAAAGCAAAGCAATTTTTTTTGCCAGAAGGAATGCAGTACTGGGAAAATTATTTTTCAAATTATGTTACCCACATGCATTATTTACTAAGTTTTCTTCACCCTATCAAAAGTAAGCCCTGTTTTACTCCTAATTTCTGTGTCAAAAGTGGCCCACTCCTCCTTTAATGTAGGAGGAGGGGGCCCACCAGCATTTTTTCACTGACATAGTCTGTGTCAGTGAACAGGGGACTCTCCTGAGTCCCCTCCCTTTTCAATGGTCTTTGAGGTTTTTCCATGTCTTTTGATGCCAGACAAGATGGAGTCAGACAGGCAAATGCTTCCCATCACTTGATGTCCTAGCCACTGTTATCCGAACTCCTTTGAAGCTGGGAACCTGAAGCTCTTATCTGTGCCATTGTCTCACCTTTCCTGTTAACTTCTGCAGCCTTTCCTTCTACAGCTTCCTTTGCCTTTGCAGAGCATTCAGACTGGCACCAGTATGAGACAAAGCAGAACCACACAGAGCCCCTGAAAGACTGCACAGTTTTCCAGCATTGCCACAGAGGCGAGTTCAGGACATGGAGGAACACTGCATTTTTTAAGAGAGTCTGCCCAAAATATCACAAGAAAGTGATTTCTTAGTGACTATGACAAATCACACAGGGTGCATGTTGGATGTCATTCCCTGATTTCAACAATGAGTGCCTAGAAGCTGCAACACAATGGTGTGAGACTGCAGGTCCCCAGAGGTGGAGGCATCCTCCTGCTAGAGTCACTGGTGACAAGGAGCCCTTAGATACTAAGTTCAGGTATCTGGGATTTTTTCTGTGGAAGGATATTCTGTAATCTAAAAGTTACATGTCTAAAAATGAATGAAATCAGTGTTATGTTCTTACTTCAACAGTGCCGATTTTTCTGTACGACATTCTCACCATGTGACACAGAAATCTTCAGAGTTGCTTGAACAGTTGGTTACCTGGTAAGGCAGCTAGGATCAAGATTTAAGTAGATATTTTGCACAGATTAGTTTGAAATTACTTAATAAAGTGCCTAAATTAAGAGATTAGTTTCCCTTGCATTCCTGTATTGTCAGTGGAGAAAGCTAGAGAGGCTCTCCAAAATAGTGCCTAGAAAATATCTCTCTCTAAAGTAGTATTTTTTTGTAATGATAATATAAAAAAAATACAGGTAGGACAATATTTGCAAACAGAGGTAATATCTGTTATTTTATCAACTGATGTGGGTAGAAGAATTAGACAAGCAACTAAAGCTTTGACATCTGGATTTGAAATTGAATAATATATCACTGTTAACACTTTTGGTATGTTAACACTTTTGGTATGCAAAGGAAAAAATTATCAATATGAATTGTACTGAAAAGGAAGGCATCCTTAAGAAAATATATTGTCAAGAAAAGAAGGACTGGTTGTAATTGCTGGATTTTTTTGTTTTGTCTTAACAACTTTCAGTTTTGTTTCAATGGTTTCACATAGTAACTTAAAAAAAAAAGAACAGGCTTCTTATTATTTTTTCATAGTACTAGTATTTTTCTAGTGAAAGCTGCAATCTCAGCTTTTTCTGGTTAGGACTGGAACATATACAGAGAAATAACAGTCATCTCAGAAAAGGACCATATGAATATTCATATTTTTGTTTGGTAGAATAACAAAAAAGAACAGAGAATGGAAAAGTGAAAACAGTTCCAAAAGAAATAAATAATCCAATTAAGAGGTTTTTTGCAAAATAACCAATCAAGCTTCTGAAAGAAGAGTTTTGGATCAATATAAAATACTTCAATTCCCAATGAAAGGTCTCATTTGTAGTTTAGATAACTTCATGTCCATTTTTTAACTTTTTTTATCTTTTTCTTGTGGTTTCTTTAATTTAAGTCACTACTTAAATTACAATACTGCTTTAAAATGAAAAATTAAAAGAAAAAATTGTAAATATGCCAAAAAACCTATAGGTGGTCCCCTGATAGTCTGATAAGTTTATACCAGAGATTACCATTTTAATTTATATTGTGTGATTGTTTTTATTCTTTATAGGTAGTCTGTTTTAAACTCTCATGTCAACAGTCTTTTGCCATCTCTGTGTTTCTAGAAAATCCTGCCTTAAAAAAATCCTGGTTTGTGTGCAGGGCTCTTTGAAATTGTAGCCATACATATGACCTGCTAGAAGTCTTTTCATGGAACTATTTTGGACAGAGAAAGGTGATTAATCAAAAATGAAATATTTCTCAGAAATTACATGAGGCCAACAAAGTTGTGAAGAATCACACATGGGTTTCATAAACTGCTAATTCTGAAAGTCTCCACCCAAAAGCTGACTGTTCCCATCCTTTCGCTTGGCTTGCTGATAAGCCACTGAGTAGAGTGCTGAGGAGCTAAGCCTGAAGGCTGCCAGCCTTTGATCAGCACACGTGGTAGACAAGTAAACAACACTGTGAAATATATTATTCTCAAAGACTGATGCCTGCACCCGGTGCCACAGGGTGAACATGCTGCTAGCAGTGTGCACCCAGCAGTGCGCTCCCAGCAGTGTTGTTCAGCTTTAGCCTCTCTGGAGAAGACGGTGTCCGCTTTTCATAGTGTTACTAAGTTATTTCTGAGCCCCTTGTTTTTGCATATTCCCTAAAACACTATTTGCTGAACACATGCTGACCAATAAGTCCAGAAAATCCCTGGCACTTCAGAGAAAAGCTGGGATTGCAATGGAGAGCATTATTTTGCAAAACTGTCCAAATGCCAGCAAGACATTCATTGTTTAGACAAGAAAGATGGCAACACAAGGACTACCTTAAATGACCTCTCTTAAGTGGAGTATTTGCTTATGTCACACCAGAACATCAGTAGATCTTAAAAACAAGGGGAATATCATTAATTTTAAACTGAACAGATGCACAGGCTAATACAAGGTCAGAAACAAAAACACTGACACTGTAAGTAAAATCCAAGCTAAAGAAATGACATTTATAAAAGTGAGGCATCTTTCAAAGTTGGTTTTATACCCATATGGGGAATTTATACAGCGGATGTGAACAATATATTTAGAAATCAACATCATTCATCACACTTTGAGAGGAAGGTCCTCCCCACATTCGGTGTTAAAGTAAAATCCCAACAACACATGATCAAAACTGAGTTTCTAGATTGGCCATTGTGAAGTTCCCTTTCTGCAAAATCAGAGGATGATTAATTTCTCTACAAATCAGAGAGTAAATAAAGGAGACCAAAAAAATGAGCCATTGTAGAGAGAATAGATAGACTTATTCAATTGTATAGACACAGAACAACCAATAAATGTAGAAAAAGATAATATGGTCTGCAAAGTAAATTTTTTGCCATATATCATTGACATAAAATATTTTTCTATCCTTGGAGACATAGCAGCATGTTTGTCTATATTAAATGTTATGTTCTGGAAAAATAAGCCACCATCTGGCTGGTATCTGGTAACAAGCTTTTTCAATGAAAATAAAGTAAATGTTCTGATGATAAGACAACTAGTAGGGTCTAAGTAAATAGCATTTTTTTTCCCTTGGGAAAGACAATTGAGGACCATAACTGGTGAATCTGAAGTTTTGGAAGAAGACAGGGATATTCTGCTAAACAAAATTAAAATTTCATAATAAACAAAACAGAAATTCCATCAAACAACAACAACATTTTGGGCAAGAACCCAATAAAGGATGATGGAAATCCTCTGTTAACCTGGTTACTTGGTTTGTGCTTCCTATCCAGCCAATAAATGTGTGCCAAGTACAAAATCAGACACACCATCAGTTACCTCTTCCTCCAGAGGGGATGCAGAAAGGAAACCCAGGTAGTTTATAAGTTTGTTGAATTGTCAGTGATAATTAATAGTTATTGTTATTTCTGTATTTCATAAGGAATAAAAAATATGAAGAAGCAGGAATGTAGGAAACACATTTATAACACAGTAGATTCATCACTTTCACTGCCAGTAGAACAGCTTGCAAACAATTTTCACTCAGGAGTGACTAATTCACTTTCAAACAGCTTAAATCATTCAGTCTTCTCCAGATAGTGACTCAGGATTTTATTGATCTTGCTGTATACTGTAGCATTTAAACATGGGCTACCCTTCAACTAAACACCCAATTAAAGTTTTCATACTCACTACATTTTTTTTAATGGAAGTTCCCATGCTTCTCCCCATGACCAAAGATCCATAAGCACTTTTCTTTTTTCCCTTCTTTTTTCAGATCACAAAGTTTTCAGTGCTCTTAGAAGAAAAACAGAAGTATCTTAATGAAAATATCAGATAATACCTGTCATTTTGCCAGTCAAGGACTCAC
This sequence comes from Manacus candei, assembly GCF_025592945.1. Taxonomy (NCBI): domain Eukaryota; kingdom Metazoa; phylum Chordata; class Aves; order Passeriformes; family Pipridae; genus Manacus; species Manacus candei. Next base: position 11,474,738 of record NW_026138062.1, read on the forward strand.
ACTGTAAAACTGTTACACTAAGCAAGTTGAAAACACTTACAAGAATGGAGATAGGCTTTAACTCTATTCATCCATGCTGTTTGCAAGCAGAAAATTATTCTGATATTTCAAAGAGGTTGGGGGGGGTGAAAGAAGTCAAGACAGATTTTCGCACCAATTTTAGTTTGATTTTTCTTTTCAGAATGAAATAATGTAAACTGCAGTTTTTATAATTCTGCAAGAAGTTTCCTGGAAATAGGTGTGCACTTAGGTTTGATGAAACAGTCATTAGTAGAAAGGGAAAAAAAAAAAAAAGAAAAATATTTCAACCTCCAAAATTAAGAGAAGCATATCCATGAAGGTTTTACTGAATTGTGGTCTAACTCTGTCACCATCAGTTAATCAATATTAGTACTATTTATTTTTTCGGTTATCATAGCACAGGACAGCAAATGCTCTAGGAATTGTAGAAAGCAAGTACAACTAATCAGTTATTAACCAATGTTATTGTGTCTAAAACTGAGCCGGAGATAAACATGTATTAGAAAATTCCATGTTGGAGCTGCTAATGTGTAGACTTTAGTATTAAGCATAATACTAATCTGTGACAGAAGAAACCATGAGTATGTATATTTTTAGAGCTATAGGAACGGTTTGAACTCAATCTGACTAGACTATATCAAAAATACTCTCAGAAAGGATGTTTCTCAAGTTACTTTTAAACTCATGATGTTAATGATTTAAGTCAAGCTGGTGAGATGCTATATTTCAGGGCATAACAAATGAAATATTTAGTGTATGACATTGTGTTCTCTTTCAAGCAAAGATGTCTGATGGTAAGAAAAAATAATTTCTGGTTTTGAGAATTACATTTTTGGTGGAAAAAAAAGAGAGAAGATGAAAGAAAATGAAAAAGGAAAGTTGAGTTAAAAAATCCATGAGCATCTGTAATATATTTTTAATGTAAAAAACTTATTTCTCGACCCTCTGGTCAGGTTACCGTGTTTTGCACCTACTAGTCAAAGTGTAAAAAAAAGGCAAAGGGATCAGTCAGAGACTTCACTGTTTGAGATGAGAATACAGTTTACGTGAACAGTAAATATGTTGGAAGGGGAATTCTGGAGGCTCAATTCTGGTTCTTTGTATTAAACAACGGAAACATTTGAAATGTGGACTTGTCTTTCTCGATTTAATTAATTTTCATACAGTGTATAAAAACCCAGTGCAGTGCAAGAGTTCCCAGTGAATGTAGTTATCAGAGAATCAGTCTTTTTTCACTAGTTGAATTTTAAAGAATTTTGCAAATCAAACATACCTTCCAGGTAACATTTTCTATTTCTCTGCTCGCACTTCAGAGATGCAAGTCTAAGCCTTAAGGTAGGTGTTCAAAGTACTGCTTTGATAGGACAGAAATTATTTTTTCAGCTTTTTCTGGCATACATTAAAAAAGAAAAGTAGTCATGCAGCATAGGAGGAACATAAAGTAATAAAGAACAGTGGGGTGTGTAGTGCACACTGTATTTTAAGATCAAATTTTATGCAAGAAACATTGTTTTGACAACGGACAATAAAGAAGTTTGCAAAACCATTAATATGAATTAATGCTGAAACTTATATATGTAAGACAAACTATGCTTGGTGTGGTCTCAGAAATCACGTTCAGCAATAGCTCAGTTACTTTTACAACAGGAGTGTGAGGGAAGCAGGCGCTTTGTACTTGGAGCATAGCTGCAAATACATGAATAGGTCAAACAAAACATAAACTATATTTGCAGAAACTTATGGAACTTGACCAAGAATAATGTCCAAACAGTACTTATTATTTAGTACTATTTGGTTTAGAAGAGAAAGTGTATTTCCTGACTCAAGAAAGGTAGAAGCTGAAGAGAACATAATTCAGTTTTCTTCCCAGCATGTGGTCACTCAGCTTTTACTGAGAAGTTGCTGTTAAACAAGTCTCAATAACTCTCCAAGAAACTCATTTACTTCACAATTAACTTCTGAACAAGATAATGGGGTGATGGGAACTGGAGGAGTGGATGGACCACCATCTGTGTCAAGTGACAGGGCACAGCCACTTTCATTGTAATCAGATGATAGGTTCTGCCCCAGAATCATTCCTTGAGATGCAGTGGGAAGATCAGTAACAGGTAACTGATCCATGCCACAGTATTTCTTAGGAAGAGGGAAGCTGTAGGGTCCCATAGCCCCCAAGGTCTGGATGACTTGAGGCAGGGGTCGGCACAGGAGGTAATGGAGTCCTAAAGAACCTTACCCTTCCTCATCCTCACCCCAGATACAATAGCATCAGAAATAGTGGTTATAAATTTCTGAGACAGAAGTCAATATAGCAAGTGTATTTATACATTCACAGGAGAGAGGATAAAGAACTTGAGTATTATTCTTTGCCATTATTTTCCTTTGATGTGTTATATGCATACATATTTGTTGATGTCCAAAGTTTGCAGGGCATGCACAATTTCCTTAACATATAAACTCATTGCCAAGGAATGTTGTTATATTCAAATGAATTTGGTAAACTTGGATTCTGCATTCATTTGTTACTATTTCCCTTTTGTTTTCTTTATCTGTAACAGAATTACTGATTTGAGTAGTTCTGATGGTGTCATTTATCATTTTGAGCATCTTTGTGTGTTTCAACCCTCTGTGATGACTGTTCTCAGTGTTCATTCACTGAGGTTAAAGAACTTCAGTCATATTCGCATCCTAATGTTCATGTAACATTCAAATATTTGGATTTAGGCCTTGAGGCTGCAATGTAATGGACACAATGCAATGGCGTTTGATTGTTTCAGAGTTTACCCAAGAAATAAAAATGAAAGGCACAATTTTATGGGTTTTTTTTTTGTTTGGTTTGGGTTTTCGGGAGGTGTTGTTTGGTTGGTTATTTTTTATACTTTGTTTATCTCTGCAAGGAGATCAAATGGGTTAACTCACCTGCTGTTGTTTGGTGAAAATGGGAAGATCAGTTCCTACAGTTCCTTTGCCACTACCGCAGTTTTATGAATGTGTTGTCATTTAAGGGATTTATTTTTTTTTACCTGTAGACAAATATATCGTACACGTGAATGATTTGTTTGGTATAGTATAAGAACATATGTACTGTGATTTTCTTGAGGACAATAATTCCAAGCCTGTGGAATAGTGTTGCAATTTAGGAGTATTTCAACCTTGATTAATATTTGTTTCTTTTTTAAAAAAAATTTATTCACTTTTCTTGTAAATAAACCCTAGAATAGTTTTTGTCAAAATTTATATTAACATTTTTCAGATCTTGCAAATAAAGGCAAAAATTTCTACTCCCCCAGGTAAGTCTTAGAAAGAAAGGAAAGAGAAGGGAAAGGAAGGGAAAGGCACAACATTTTTATTTTAGGAGCTTTCTTTGGTACAATTTCTGTGTAGCTTGGAAAAAATTGAGAAATTGAAGGGTAAAGGACACCATTCTTATCCCTGCTTCCAAGTCAGTTTTTGTTGTTTATTCATTGATAATCTAATAGAAAAGGAATGCACACTGCAGTTAGCTGGGTCCAGTTCAGCTCCACTAAAAGCTCTAAAAGGTCTTTTGATGAAAGAAAGATGCTAAATAGCATTTCTGTTCTGTTTTCAGTTTTCTGTCAGTGTGCTAACCACCCAGCATCTCCCTCCTTCTATCAGCATGCAAGACATTGCTAATCTCTAGGCACTGCCCAAGCAGCATATGGGCAGTGTCATTGTATCAAATGAAAGTAATCATTGGTTTGATGAAACCTCATTTTTCATTTTCTTCTCCAAGGGGTTTGGGCAATGTTTGAGTGCCTATCCTCCTCAGTTTGAGTCCCAAACTGCTTTAGATGACAGACAGACACCCATTTCCTAGCAACAGCAGTCTGAGTGTTTGCAGGTGAATCAAACCAGGAACTGAAGGAGATTTCAAGGGTTTAGAGGCTTAGTGAATTTTAGGTGTCTACAGGATGAAGCAAAACTGGAAACTGAGTGACTTTTAGGGACCTACATCACAGCATAGGCAGGGTTTTGCATACCGGATCCCACTCCACATTTTTATCATCCAGTATCTTAAATGAAGCGAGTCAACCACCTACAGCAGCAGGCTGATTTCATTGTTCTTCCACCTTTTGTGTCTCCTTAACAGAGAGTCTTCACCAGCTTTTGAGCTGAGAAACACACTCGTAAATGCCTAAATAGATTTTATGCAACTGCATTTACAGACTAAAGTTCAACAATCTGGGCCTTCAACACTCAGAATGTAGCCTGTGTAATTGTGTTTCTTTTCCCATGATTGTGAACCAATGATTATTTCAAAGTCTCAAGCTGACTCCAAATGGAATTACTGTGAAGCATTCCCTCAGAACTTGACAACAGCATTTACCTTATTTGACACATTTTAGTGCTGTTGCAAAAGTTGACAACACAAGAGTGGGAGGCAGGGGACGAGGGGGAGAAAGACATCCCAGGGAATGAGCAGCAAGTGCTTGCACAAACCTTTCTTTCAGTTCTTGTGAAGTGAGATAAATGCTCAAACTGCAGACATACTGTACAGAGCAGGAGCCAAAGGATGCTACCTGGATTGACAGCTCCAGAAACCATCAGCACTGGATCCTCCCAGCAATTACCAGCTCGGAAATGTCCTTCCATTGATTGTGATGGACGTAAACCAGCTCTCTCAATAATGAGAGAACAGAGGGAGGAAGAGGGAGACAGCAGGACAGAAACAGTATCAAACACTGGGACCAGCTGTAGCTTGCAGGTCACACTTCCATGTCAACAAAAAAATGTTATTTAATATTTACCAGATACCGAAGTAATTCATTACAAGGTATAAGTGGATCTATAATGTCTGAGATCGCCCACTAAAGATAACTGGATGTATCGCGTTTCCAGTGCAGCAACTTAAATGGGAAACAAAATAGCCTGAGTCTCATAGGGAAGGCACTTATTCATTCTCTGCAATAGCAGGGTTCCCATGCTGATCAGCCTCTGCCATGTGGTTTAGGAAATCTTCATGCCAGAACATTTGTATGCATGAAGAACAGTGCTAAAGCTGGACAGTGCCAGCCTGTCAGAATTCAGCTGATGTGAGTATCTGATCAATTGTAGGCAGCTGCCTTGATCCAATCTACAGCCTGTATAGGACAAAATTACTGTGAATCACCAACTGAGAGTGGAAGAGCTTGATTATTGTTTAACCATAGAGACAAACTGGAAATAAGTGGTTCACTGCTGATGGGTTCCTGTAAAAATACCTTCTTTTGCCCGCAGACAGTCTTCAAATGGACACCAGGCTTCTGGCCTGTCAGAGAGGCAGAGTCACAGAAAGCCACCTGCGCTCATATGCTGTACTCACTTTGCACAGCTTCAAGATTTTGTAACAGAAAAAAAAACCTTTAAAATACACAGTACAGAGGGTAGTCCTACACAGACTCTATAGAGAGATGAAATTATGCCACATATTCCAAAGTATAGATGAAAACAAAAAAGTTTGGAAATGGCTTTTAATTTCTAGCTTATTACTTTTTAGCATATCTAACTCAATTTATCTGTGTCAATTATATCTAAAAAAACCTAATGAATATTAATTCAACCCAAAGAGTCATCCAGCAATGGTAATGACTGACATTTCTGTTCCCTGTCTTCTGATTGTCTGCATCCCAGTTGGACTCCAGCACGGTTGACATTGCCTCAAGAAAAGAGAAATGCTCAGGTAGCAACTGTGGAGCAAGACAGTTCTGACAGGAACTGCAATACTTTCCCCTGTATTGTCCCTTCAGAACTGTCCCTTCCCACTGCAAGTATGAAAAGGTAGTAAGCTAGCAAGTTATGAACATTCCCATAGTTATTATGCTATAACTAACTCATACAATATAGAAGAGTGTTTCTACAGTATAGTATTGCACAGGATTTCCTTAATAATTGCTTCAGGATCTATCCAGGACTGTTGTGCAAAAGCTGTAATTATGCCTCTAGAAAACTGAGTAATTGTAAGAGGTTTTAAATAACACAATTAAGTGTTTAATATAATAAAATTTATCAAGGTCAGAGGTCTCATCACAGAGTGATGAGAAAGTACAAGCAGTGTTCTTTTTGACACAACATTCTTCCTAGCACTGCACAGCATTAGGTATGTGGGCTTTCCGGAGAATCTTTTTGTACACTATAAAGGGTTTGTGTCGTGGTTTGAGAGCCCCAAAATCCAATTCTCGAGTCCAAGCCCCCCTCCCACATCTCAACCCAGTGTGAGATGGGTTTTCCAGGCACAACATAAGACTCAATATGGAGGAAAAGGGAATTATATTACAATCACTGTACAAATAAATATTACAATACATCATATACATAATCTTAACTATCTCTCCTATAATAAATCAGTATTTACAATGGATCAGGTCTCTTCTCCCTCCAATAAAAGCCCGGAAGAGAAAAAGAAAGATCCTTTCCACTTTCAGAGCAGCAGCCTCTCTTCTTCCATGCAGCAGCTGTAGCTGGACTCTTGTAGATGGATCTCCTTCCATTACACACAAGGGGGTCTCCTCTCCCCCCTCTCTTCCATGGACTGCGATATCAGGGACAAGCTCACGTCACCACGTCATATCACGAAGTGCAGGGGTCTTCATGACGGTCCCTTTCCTCAGGGGATTCAAGCTCCCTTGCAGAGCTCCCGTGCTCTGTCTCAGGCTGCTAGCTTAGCAGCAACAGCGGCGGGGGGGAGGCAATGTCACCCCTCCACATTCCATCTGGCCGTCCTGGTCCAGCTTTCCAGGACACTTGAGCTTCTCAGCTCCTCTCTTTGGTGCATGCTGCACTCTAAGACTCCTCTCAAGCCGGGCTCCATCTCCCTTATCCTAGGAGGGATCTCAAAGGGATTTTGGGGGATTTGGTTCAGTTCTTACACCAACCCTCTCTATAGAGTTTAGTCTTCGCTCTCTCTCTCTTCATTGGAGATCTCTGTGTCTTCCCTCCTTGGCTGCAATGCCTATTTGCTGCTCCTTATCTCCTTCTGGCTGTTTGCCACTGTTTTCCGTCCACTGCTGCTCTGTTGCCACTCTCAGTGTCTCCTGCTGCTGCTCACAGGGGAGAAACTCCCCCCAGCTCTTGGCTACAGATACCTGACCCAGTCTAACACCATTCCAGGTTCCCACAGCCCCCCAGCCGGGGCTGGGAGGTGCCCAGCCCTCAGTGGGACTCTGGGCCCCTTCTCCTCGTGGCCTCAGAACATGGCCATTCTTCTCCAACAACTACAACTACTACCTTCTTTTCCAGTCTGGTTGTTCATATGCTTATATTTAGCAGGAGCACTCATTGGCTCAACCCCAAGGGTCACCACCCCCTGGGGGTTACCATTTTTAAAACTCCAGGGGGAAAACTTTTTTCCCCCACCAAAGTGTGCAAAACTTCCCCTGATTTCCCTCTTTTTTTTTTTTTTTTTGGTTAGAATCTTAGAGGCACGTTTGCTGCTGCAGCAAACACAAGACTCAAGCTTGTGCACAGCCTCCTTTGCACATTGAGGGTGTCAGTGCTTTCTGCAGGCTCAGCTTTCATTCAAGGCTGGCCTCCAATGAGGTTTTGTACCTAGATGCCTGCCTTCTAATTCCTCCCATTCCACTTCCCCTCTCTGCCTCCTTCCATTACTATTATCCTCCTTCAAAATTTCCTTTCCACCTAGTAACCCTCATTTCTTCTATCACAGCTTTCTAGCTCCCCACCCTGTTTATCATTTCTGGGGTATATCATCTATTTCCTTCATATATTTTTTCTTCATTTGAACATCCATGATGCAAATACAACTGTAGAAGATTTTGAGATTCTCCAAGACATTGGAACTTTGTAATTAGAAGTCAAGTTTTCCCAAGACAAATACCTCTCAAGGTAGTGAATTCCACAAGTCATCATTCCCAAGTCTAATTAATGTGTAAAATTAACAAATGGTACTGCATACTCAGTGTGGATCCCAAGCCCTCACTTTATACTTTCACTCCCCTTCTGTCATTCTCCCATTCCAGAGTCCACAGTGTTTTTAATTGAAGCACTAAAGATGTATGACTCCATGACTCTTTTGGGAATACTGATTAAATGCAGCACTCACATGCCACAATACCAGAACTTCCATCACACTGCAGAAGTGGGTTCATGTGCCCTACTGCAGGTGCCCAAATCTTAGAGGAAAAAGAACAAGTCTGAATACAGCAGACAGAAAGAGGCCAAAAATCCCCTCAGCATTTAATCAAAACCTCTCATCTGACCCCAAAACATTTATTTTTCCCCCACAATGTTCCTTCAATACATTTTAAAATTATGCATTTCTACTGAGAATAAGGTTCAGTGCTGACAGTTGGAAAGTCTGGTACAGCTTTTCCCTCTGTACTCATCCAGTCAGCTGGAAAAGCACTGCCAGAATAATTTGCTTAGAATGAAGAGGGAGAAGGACATGCCTGTTCTGGTTTTCATTTTCCATTCTTTTTTCATTATGTTTAAGAGCTCTCTCATTTTTCCAAGGGCAGTATCAAGGCCTGTCAATACACATCTATCTGAAACTGGAACCCTAAAAAGCAAGAAGTGATGGATACACAGCCAGTAAAATTTCAAGTTCCCTTCTGATAAAATTCCATCTTTCAACATTTTTTAAGAGTTAGTTTTGCACTGGAGTGAAGGAGAGGTGGCAACGAACATTCCCTGATGTATTGTCAAACAAAACAACCTCTCTAGCAAAACGGTTTGTTTGAATTCAGTTTCATGTAAATTTGAAATATTTATGCCCTTTTTTTTAGAAGCAGACAGCATTGCCCTGCATTTTTGTACTGCCCATTATACTTAACAATACCCTCTCAGGGTAATGTACCTGCCCAGCTGTATTTAACAGAAACCAGTTCAGCCCCAACATAAAAAAATTCTGCCCTAGAAGTCAGATATATTAATTAGTTAATAAGTGAAGGGCTGAAGGAACAAACTTGACAAGAAACTTCCAAGTGATGTTGTCAGGACAGCGACTTGTCTCAGCATGATCCCAGCAAAAGAAAACACCAGGGAGAGAGAAAACTCCCTGCCTAACACACAAGGGTTGGATATAGCCAAAGCTTTCAGCACAACAGAGGAGCAGAGCAGAGCAGGACTTTGCCCTGCCTGAAGCAGATGTGAACTTTTGATCATTAAAAAGAAAAAGAAGGATGACTGACAACTGATGAAATCAATTTCCTTTATCAGAGCTGGAGGTCTCACAATTAGCAAAGCTTAGGGCAATTACCGGACTTAACGCTCTTCCCTTTTAAGTTGTGTGGGTTAGTTTAGGTATTGCTTTACATTACTGTATTACTCCAGCACTTTTCAGCCTGAAATGACTTTTTGGCTGTGTGCTGAGATCTTTGTCCTGCAAGCCAATCTGTGCAGTCAGACCAGAGAAGATTTTGCACAGGCAAGGAACTTTGTTGGAGATAGAGCTCCCCAAGATGAGGGTGTTGGGATGCCATGGTGGAAAGGGACTGTGGAGGAAGCCAGTTGCTACCCAGGAAAGTAAGTGACAACTGAAAGAAAGGATAAATCCTTGAATTCAAAAAGGCAAGAAGAGATTTTTAATTGACAAACAAAAAGAAGAAGGGATTGATTTTAACACCGCTGACACGTGAGAGTGCAGAACACCACTGCATAAAATTAGGAGCAGCTCTAAAAGACGTAAGAAAGTCTATCATGGGGAAATCTGTTACGAGATTTGGGACTGTCATTCCTGTTCAAGCTTCTCCATGCAAAAAAAAAAAAAAAAACCCAAACAAAAAAACCCCAAAATACAACCCACAAACAAACAAAAACCAAAACAACAAAACAAACCAACCTACCAAACAAACAAACAAAACCAAACAAAAATCAACTCAAATTGATCTTTATTTGTCTTTTTTTGAAAGACAAAAGCATAAACAGGTGATGTGTCATTCTGTGTAATTCACGTATTTCAACATTTTGAAATAATATATGATATTATTTGTACTGTTTGTGTCCTCACAGCATCCAAATCACCTCAGAGGCACACTGTGCTATGCACGTTGTAGAAGCCAGTCCCACGTGTCATGTCCCTGCACACACACACACACACATGCACATGCACATTCACATACACACACACATAAACACACACACATTTCTAGTCAAAATAAACACAACAGACAAAAGGTCTGAAGAGAAACCACTAATACAGAGCCAAAATGTCCTTGTTTGCAGTGAGGCAGCATGTTGATGGTAATTCCATCCTGACATACCATGCTCAGCTCCACCAGGATCCTTTACCAGATCTCAATCCACTAATGAATTTGGGAAGCCAGGTCTTTTCTTCAAAACTGAACCCTCCTTCCTTCCTTCCTTTCAAGAGATGGACTGGGAGGACTTTCCAGTTCTGTTCAGTAACACGATATTTAAGGCTCAGTTCTGATTTGTGGGAAGTGGAGGAATAAAAGGAAAGAAAGCTCTGCCTTGTCTCCAGCATGTTTGTTTCATGCCACTGTCAAAACCCTGCACAAATGGAGACACAGGTGAGCCCAGCTCACTTGGCAAGTAGTTTGGAAGTGCCCACGTTAGGTGATGCAGTGTCCAAACACCTGCCTTTTCCCATGAGTCCACATCACAGCCTTTCTGGTTTCTTAACCCCACAAGAAATTGTGGAAACAAAAAACTTCCTTGTTTCACATGGTGTTGTAAATACAAATACATGAAAGACATAAGATGCTTGGATCCCATATTAAGAGAGTCATCCTTCTGTTCTGCAAGAATTGTTTTAGCAAAAAGCATCTCTCTGTTACCAATTTCAAGATGGACTTCTTTAAAGTGCCAAAATGTGTGTACAAATGTATTTTAGGAGAAAATTTGATACACATTGTCCTTTAAAAAGGACAGATCCTTCTCTGTGTTGAGTTTTTTAAAACATCCTTAAAAAACAACAACCTGCTCTTCACCACTGCCACCTCCAGACTCTTACCCAGAGCCCCACTATGTGCCTAACTAATCAAAGTGTTGTGTTATGATTGCCATAGCGACTACAATCCAAGAGTTGCCTTGACATTTCATGTTCTGCTGATTTCAAAATGCTTTCTTTTTGCCAAGGAAAACTTTTCACAATTTTCAATTTTTTTACTACGCACTGTTCCCTCCACTTACAAAATAAACATTTAAGAAAAAAATCAGCAGAAACTGCCTTGATTCTAACCACATATTTTGCTAATTGCTTTTATTCTTCTCTTGAGTAATTTTAAAGGTTTCTGATGCTGTACACTAAAAAGTTTATACTTTATTTTGCAGGTAAATTGATGATTATGCACTACTGTGCAGGGCCACCATGCATGGCCAGGAGCCACCTCCAGCTCCAGGGTGCAAGGGCTGCTGCCCACCCCTATCCAGCCTCCTTACAGGGATACACCAAACCCTTCCTTACCCTCTGAGGCACTCAAATCTAGCCATCTTACTTTGTTGTCTCCCACTTTTGCTGGAAGACAATTCTTTCAGCTCTCAGCTTTATCAATCATGCATATTTCTTATGGAACTTTAAGGTTGTTGCCACTTCTCCTGTCTTTTGAGAAAGTGAGGAGACAAGATAGTAGAGAATGTGATTAAATATGCAGGTTTGCTCCTGCCCTAAAAGAGGGAAGGTTGTGCTTTGCAAAGCACCTGGTTGGTGTGGAAGGCCCCAGGAAGTGCTTTGGGGAAGCCAAATCGGGTGGAAGACCATGATCTCCTGCCATAGGGTTTAGCATCTGAAATGGTTATTTTTCATGTACAGACAAGGAGAAGAAAGTGCCACACAGATTTTAAGTACATATAGATGAGCTCTGCTAACTGATAATTCATTTCACTGCTACTCATTTCACAAACAAGAATTTTTTTAAGCTGGTCACTCCCTTTCTTTTCCAAAAAGAGGGAAGGTCATAGCTTTCCTTTGAGCAGCCTGGGACATGTGAGAAAGCACCTTCTCTGCAGCCTTTAAAAATGCTTGCCCCTAAGATGCTTTCCCATCTTAGCCTGCACTTGAGAATGTCTCAGATAGACCGGTGCCAGGAAGGTGTGGCTACAGACCTGCTGGGGCATGGAGATGTGTACAAGACATATCAAAAAGAAATTGATTCAAAATACCAGTAGGTTGGATCATCTGCAGCTTGGCCAAGGTAGGAGACGCAGGATATATGTGTGTGCGCACAGGCACACGTGTGTATGTGTGTGTGTGTTGAAGGGAATTTGACAATGGTAAAAAATAAGGTTAAAACTCAGAGACGTTTGAGCTGAGAAGGATTAGGGTCTAAAATGAAAGGTTCAAATCACATTTTTACAATTTTTCTTTAATTACGAGATATGATGACAAATTCAAATTAACAACCCTTACCTGAAAAGTATGTATATTTAACAGGAGGAAGAAGGAAAAAACCCTTCAGAAGCATCAAAATACCTTCAGAAGCAGTCAGCTTCCTGCCTTATGTTTTTGAAATCCAGCTGATGGTTCACAGAACAGATCTCAAATATGTATATATATAATCCCCACAGCTAAAAGTCATCTACTTTAAAAGACAAGTGTTTGCTCACACGAGGAACATTGTACTCAAGCATTCTGACTTTGTGATCCATATGGATTTCATCAACTTGTTTGCCAGGAATTTGGGAAAAACAAACCTTACTCATGTTTCTTAGAGAAATTAATCCAGTTCGTGGCCTGCACAAAAAGAAATACAGATTGGGAAAAAAAAGCCCAGGGCATTCCTGGAACTGGAAAGTCAGAGAGACAAAATAATTGATCCACTTTTAATATGTGAAATGAGTGACTTGCAGTGGCATCTCCATCAGCACTGGAAGTACATGGTTTCAGCTTAGAAGGTGATTTCATGTCCCAGCCCATAAAGGACCCCCAAATGTGAAGTGCTTTCACAAGCCCTCCTAGAACCAGGCATTCCCACTGCTCTGAGAGCAGCATTTACCTTCAAGTCTCAGGTTCTCATTTCTGCTCTTCCTTTCACTTGAGAATCACTGAAATATTTTCTGGATGGTCCCTGGGTTGTGACATAGGTAGAATTACATGTACTTTCTACACTATGAAGCAGATTTAAAAGGGGTACTGGTACCAGCACAGACTCAAACCTCATCTTTTCAACCCCCTGCCCAGTCTCCTGGTCACTGCACAATCAGTATATCCCTTCTCTCCTGACGTCACTTGGGTCTCAGGATTCCTGCTGTCTTCATGTAGTCATGGACAAACTTCAAGAGAAAACTGGAGGCTTTCCCACCTCCCCAGCCTTGATCCAGAGCACCATTCAAGGATGTTTTTTGAAGACATCTCAGTTTCTCTGGCACCTGGGTTTTCTACTTCCCAAGACAAAATTATTCAGGAAAGGTTGCTCCTCCTGTACGCTTAAATGAACAGAAAACCTAAGAGCTTGCCACTGTGATGATACAAGAAGAAGAAGGCTAACAAATACTAGAGAAAAGAGTTCCTGAAAGAACAAGAGGAAGCTTCCAAGTCCAACCATTGCATGAGTTTTCTCCTTGTGTGTGTCCTTTCATGATACAGATCTACCCCAGGAGATGCAAATGACTTGTTCTTCCAAACCTAGGCACCTACCGCTACCTAAAATGTACTTCAGATGACTTTGTGGTATTCTGACTACGTGCTTCTTCTATGTCTTTGAGGGGTTTACTTCACATAAAACCTTTTTTTTCCCCCAAGCTCCTTAACTTTCATGTTTCTTCCAATATTTCTAAGCAGAAAAAAAAATAAAACCTGTTTGTCTGATTTGCTGTTACATGTTTAGGTGGAGAGAAGAAAAGAGACAACTTAAAATGTGAATTTTTTCAATTATCTTAGACCTTCAAATTAAACATGGGGTATATAATCCACTAGAGGTACATGTGCCTGGAGACCAACCTTTGGGAACTAAAGTTAGATGAGATGAGATCTTTTCCAAATTACCCTGTAACTTGCCTTGGTATTTCTGTTTGTGTGTAAAGAACTTACTTGTATAACCCTAGATTTGATTTTCCAAGCTTGATGAAAATGTATGGACCTCTATGTAATTTATCAGTATTTTGTTTTCCATATCACAAAGAACGGGTGGCATCTGGAAGATGTGTTAACATACATTGCTACTGCAAATAGAAACACTTATCTTCAATGACACTTGCATTAAAAGTACACTCTGATGCAGGAAATATAAATTCTGATTCATTCTTAAAGCAAATAATTATGCAGATTAATCTCTATACTGCCCAAATTTATATAGTCAGTTTAAAATTAATGCATTGCAAATCTTTATGGTTGTGACATTATAGGATGCTATCTCATCAACTTTTAAAGGAAGCTGTTTTACTGCTCTGCAAGGGGTTTGTTACATTGAATTAATGTTGCATTAGCACCCTTTTAGTAAGTCAAATTGCATTATTCATTCATATAGCATTCTTGGCAAGCCTCAAAAAGCATTTTTAATACTCAGGAACTGTGAAACTGTGCCAGACAGTGATTTGATGTTTAAAACAGGAGTAGGCACCTTGTATCAAAATTGCAGCAGAGGTAAAACAAAATACAAAAACCCCACCCCCACCCCCCAAAAAAAAAAAAAAAAAAAAAAAAAGTCATTAGGTTCTTAGGCTTAAAACACCTACTTTTGGTAAATGTTTCTACAAACCCCTGCATCCTGAACAGAGTAGAGTAATTTACCCTTTTCTTCACATGTTACTGTGAAAAATATGTTGTGAAACCACAATTATTCTTCAAAAAATGCTGAGAAAAATCCGTTCTTAGGAAATGAACCTGATGCATTTTAATGGAGTGTGGGGGACCTGCACAGCCTGGTGTTGGTAGGGAGTCCCCTTCTGTCGCCAGCAGCATCTCCTCCGTCCCTTTCTCTGAGCAGTGTAAATGGACCAAATCACATGAGCAAATCCATGGCTACCCCTGTTTAGCATTCAGATGATGGCACTTGGCTTGCTTTTCTCATGGCAACAACCTCCCTCAGATGCATTCAACTCCTTGGCTGTACATCTTTCAATGACTCTTCAGGTGGCTCATGGATAGATGCTAAGAAAGTAAAAGTTCTGCACATCATGGGTTAATCTTTATGCCAATGATGACTGTATCTGTTTACTTTTTAAACAAATGCCTGATATACAGTGCAACTGGCTGAGTGCACAGCCAAAAACAGACCACAGGAAATCTCTTTGACAGCCAGGAAGGCAGAATTCTTACCATGGGTCTGCATTACAGTTAAAAAAAAATAATTTAAGTTAAAAATAAAAAGGATGTGATATCTCACAGAGAAAAGCGGATGCTACAAAAAAACCCACCACAAAAGGCTGGTTTCTAAGAGACATCTATTAATAGCACAGGCATAAATAACTTTTTCCATTTTATCTGAAGTATTATTGTGGTTTTTTACTTCAGTGGAATTAAAGATGACTCTGTAATACCAAGCAAATACACCAGCCTAATATAAAATGTTCACTGGAGATAAGAAAACACACTAGGTTATTTATTGCTATATTTTTATATTTTGTTTCTGTTCTCCTATGATCTGTGTTAACACAGGCATTAAACTGACAGCTTAGGGTCACAATACACTCTACAGTATTGAAGGCCGGTCATGTATAAGGGAGTATCAAATTGTTCATTTAGAGCAAGTTACAGGTTTTGATTAATGCAGTTCTTCAGGGTCTAGCTCCATCCATAAAGATAAAATGCTTACTGGGTTTTTAAAAAATTAGTAGATAGATAAACTGTGTGCACTCCTGTTTTCTTAAGGTGTAAAACATCTGCAGCAGACATCAGGGTTGATTCTACTTCCAGTTACGGTGGTGTAACAAGAGTTGCTTCACAGACGGTAGAGGAATTTCAGCAGTAAATGAAAAAAGAATAAGGCTCATTGTGCTTTTACTTTTGTTTCATGTAGGCAAGGGGGGAGAAAATTGATTTTAGTCCCAATCTCATACATGTCACTGATGCATTTTCAACCCTTGGAGAATTGGTGAATGTGGGAATACAAGCTCTAATACAAAACACTTGGCCTGTTTTCAGTTCCTAACACATACTCCAGAGTTCATGTTATGGTTATCAGAAAGAATCTATGAAAAATGAAGCTGCACACAACTGCAGACCATCAGCGTGGCTTAACCTCGTCAGGCAGGGATGAAGCAGGAAGTGCTTTGTGACACTGACTGGCAGAAATACAAACTGATGAAGAAAACACGCGGCAGGAAAGAGGGTCTTAGACAGTGAGTTAGAGCTGAGGACATTAACTACAACTATACTCTGCCAGGGCCAAGATCAGAGGAGCTTGACATACTTGTTAAAGGTTTCATCAAAAGGATTAGTTCCAGCAGCTTTTTTTAACCTTTCCTACAGCACAATTTACCCAAAGGTGGCCAAGGGCAACAAGGGTTGCCTTGTGAGATAACATTTTTAATTGTACAAATGCCATTCTTGATGTCATAATCCCGAAGTTAATGTAGTTGCAGGTCCTGAACAGATGTGGTGTAGGCAGCCCTGTCGTACAGAGAAGTGGCCACACAGACAGTGAAAATGACCACAGTTCAGTGAGGAATTAAGCAACCACCCTGGGGGTTTTCCTACGTTTCCCCTATGCACTTTTGCACTCTATTAAACATTCTTTGCCCATATGTAAAGCAAACAAATAAACAAAAATATCATTCATACAATGTATTACCAATTATCAACAGTCAAGTATAGCCACTGCCTAGTGGCACAACTCTTGGACAGGGTGAGGCGATCTGTGAACGGAGGAAAGAAAAAGGGGAAGAGCCAGAAAGCATCTGGATACCGCCATGCTAAATCTTAAGCCTTGTTGTACTTTAGCAGTACTGATGAATAAAAAATAAGTTTCAAAAGTAGAACTTTATCTTCTGTTAAATTCAAATACACCTGTTAGATTTTATCAGAGATCACATTTTTCACATGGGGAGAATTTTTCAGTGGGTTTCTGGATGATGTGTTCTATTCCTTAAAAAACAAACAAACAAACAAACAAAAAAACCCCAACCAACAAACAAACCCTTAAATGTTCACACCACACAGTTCAGAGGTAAAAGTTTTCTTCACTTTTAAACAGAGCAAATGGTATGCTCCATGTGCTAAGCTCTTGACTATATCACCAATTCCCAAGCAGAAAAGCATCTCATTAATGTGATACAAACGTGCAAGGATTGCAGTTCAGTTAAGCAAATTAATCTGGGCAAATTTTATATGGGACCAGATTGAATATTTCTTCAAAAATCTGCAGCATGGGGCAGAGCAGTTCAGAGACATTCACATCAGAGTGGGAATGTTCAAAAAGCAGCAGACGATGACACCCTCTAAGAATAGGCAATCTCATTTTGGTTGTCAGAATTTGGGTTGTGTGTTATTAGGAGGTGCATCAAGTTGAGTTATTGTCACATAGGATTTAGAAAGGCTGCAGAAAATCAACAGCAGGTCATATTCTTGTTCTATATGTCATCTGTGTGCCTACAAAAGAGGATTTGCTCCCCTTAGATGTGGCAATTGTGATCCAGCATCTTCTGCCCTTAGAGCTCAGTGTTATCAGAGGTAATTCTGTGCCTCACAAGACTGAAGGGTATCTCACCATGGATCCACATTTCTGTGCTAATGGCCACAATCTTGTACCTCACATATGACTGAGAAGTTAAAAGATCATGGGGTGATGCTTTGATTATCAAGGACATGATTTCAATTTTGGACTACTAGGTTATTAAATCCTGTCTTGAACCATTTTGGTTCTACATACCAGTTGGACCTTAAAATCTTAGGCCATGTCCAAACTTAGATAGCGTGGTACTAATGCAGTTTACTCTTGCAAGGCATTGCACAGAATACGTCTCTTTATGAAACATGACTACATAGTCATTAGGGTTGAAATTTCCACACAATTCCCATCCTGAACTGCTCTGCATCATTACATCTTGCCGCATTTGGCAATGAAAACCTAGTATTTGCAAAAAATATGTGAAAAGAGGATTATTCTTCCTGAATACTGGATAAGATAGGAATAAAGAGGAAAATGATCATACGAGGAAAGGATTACTTAGTGCGGTAGAGCCAAGTTACTCAAGAAAACAGACAGAACTGCAAAGGGAAGGGGTTATTTCAAATAGGATTTTGGGGAAAACTAACAGGTGCTGTGGAGCACTCAGGTCAGATGAAGACATCTGCTAGAGATGTCAAGAGCACAAAGGTAACTCTGTGTCTGGGAGCAGAGGGTGGGATAAAAATGACAACTGAACAGGAAATGTGAAAAACTGGGACTGCAGAGGTACATCCCAGCAAAGCAACAGGGTGTCAGATGACAGAGTAAAATACAAACAGACACACAAAACTGTGAATGCAGACACTTGTGAGAAGCCTGGGGGAAAAAAAAAAAGAAATTAAAAAGAGAAAAGAGGAACAGGTGCACTAGAATGTCTGGCACTGAGCGACGATGGTGACATAAAAGCATTTCTGAAATGTGACAGGGTGGTAATATTAAGGCAGAGTGTCCTTCCATCAGTCTTTGTAAGTGAATGAGATGTCTTTTGAGACATTCTCTAGCTCTTACACACGATACAGACTTGAGTCAAAACTGCTGGCTGATCTATGGGCTGCATTACATAGGAGATCTGATAGGATGTTCTCAATGACTCTGTGACTAAAATATAGAAATGAACCAATATAAAATGTAACAGATGGATAGATCAGCTTACAGAGATGAAGGAATTTATATCAGCAGTTCTCTGAGATTTTAAGTTATTGAAAGTTGATCTTTTTCCTTTAACAAATATGTGACTTCATTTAGTTAAATTATGGTAAAGCACAGTGAAACATATGTATTCATTCATTTAAAAGAGTTAAAAAATAAACTGCCAGAGTTTTTATGCAATATACTTTCTTTTAACAGAACTCTTTCAGTTAATTGCATGTTTGATCATCAACATCTTGTCTTTTGCAAGTAAATACTCCCACGTAAGAAATTCAAATGAGGCACTTCTGAGCATAGAAGTTTTCAACTACTTTCAGTTTATTTACCTAGGTTATTCCACATGTTCAAGATTGTCTTTCTCACAACAGAACTTAGAAATAACCTGTGTGATGAACTTTAATAAAAGGCAATAAAACCAGCCAACAATGTAAATGGAAAGCAAACACATAAGACCAGTAGCATTGTATGACACAATAGGATTTAGGAAACAGCTCTCATCAAAACACTCGATTAGGCTATTCTTTAAAAAACATCTATACCTAGGCCATGTGCAAATTCACACTCTGTCTCTAAGAAAATTGTTTCTACAACAGGTGAGCACAGTTTTGCTCCTGGCTTCTCTGCAAATAAGTGTTTATAAGGATGATCCATTTCCACCAATTCTGTGGCAAAAATTCCCATTCGTGGTAGTGGTACAGGACAAGGTAACCACCCAAACACTACAGAGGTGTCCCAGACATCTCAGCCCAGAGGCAGGAGTACCTCCTTTCTGCGGGTGATTCTTGTTCTTTCCATTGCCCACACAGGCAAAGCAAAGGTGCTTTCAAATTTAGATACTTCTTTTGATTTCTGGTGCACTTAGGCTGCAAGTTATCAGTTTCTCAGGTTTTGAGTTTTAGGGGCTAAAAGCAAGGTCTAGAAGAGCTATGGAGTCTATCCCCTGTGCGAATAGAAATGGTACTACAGGATAGGTAGAAAAGTTCATAACTCAGGTACTAAAACACAACAAAGTGAGTCACTTGCCCAAGGCTGGCATAGACTCAGATGGTGGAATCTGTTACTTAAGAACTGGAAGTCCTCTAACCCCTGCAGCCTGGAATTCATGGCAGGTAATACAAGTGAACTCTGGTAAGGACTCTAAAAGAGACCACAGGCTAAGCTCCATGTGGCCATACAGAGCAGCTACCAGGACACTGCTTTTCTACATCTCTAAAGACAAATCTGGATTTCAAATTCTCCATCTAGACACCACGTCTCCTTGGAGGGTCCCAACTGTTTCTATAGCTTTTTTAGTTAAACTTTCTTTGATACCTAAACATCTTTCTCCTAAGCACAGCCACAACAGTCTAAGAGTTGATGGTGTCAAGCAAGCTGGCCTTTAATTCACATCTCGAGACAGGCAATTCACAGATTACCAATTCCTCTACCTGCAAAGGCTATCCTTGGAGCTCATTTTGTGCCACACCTTTCTACATCTCTATAAACAAAGTAGGCACTGAAGTCTGAAAGACAGTATGCATCCCTCCATGTGGAATTCATCGCCAAGAACCCTGTCTTGGATGACTGCTATTAAACCAGCCATTTCTCACAAGTGGCAGTCAAAAAAGGAAAGAAAGGCCTCATATTTCTGACATAGCCAGAGAATACTTTAACCCTGGTTCCTGTGTTCTTCTGGCCTTTATGACAACAGTTGCACTAAGGTGCATCCAGCTCTGGGAGTTGTTTCATAGCTGTGACCCTGATCAGCACTAGGCATTTCTCTGGAACCTTAAAGTTGGTGTTTCATTTTCAGAAGTAGTGCCTAAACCACACTATCTCATAAGTATTTCTTAAAAGCTAGCAAAGTTTTTCCACTCTGTGCTGCCTTCTGTGGATCTGCTTTCTGGCACTTTCTCTCCTTGTGGTTTGATTTCACTACTGGTAAAGACATAGATTCTTCTAATCTAAAGTCAGCAGTCAGAAAGATGAATGTGTAATCCAAGCTGGCCCTCTAGGCTCCCTCTACGGTAAGCAAAGAGGAATTGGTGTTTCCACACAGAGTCACAGCCCTTGCCAGAACAACCCTATCTCAAATGCCAGGCTGGATCCACTTTTTAAAGGAACTTACAAAGGAAACAAGGTAAAATGAAACTGTGAAATATGGTACCAGTTACAAAAGTTTCCTGGTTTCTACTCAACAACACTAAAAGATTTTTGAAGGCTTTACCTAAATCTTTAACACCAAGTAGATGTAAATCAGTCCGTTCCTATGACTGTAGAAGCTGAATACATAATCTTCCAACACAAAGCTATATAAGGCTTTCCAGTCCCAAACAATGAGTATTAGAAATGGCAAGAGCCCATGTGAGAGAGCGAGCCGAGCACTGACAATGTTTGAAGTCGAGCTGAAAATACAGCCCCTTTCCAGATCCCAAACAAGGCAGGTAACAAATGCAGATGGTTATAGGGGATACAGTGGCAGGGATGCACAAACACATGCACAGCAAGACACAACACTATACCATCAATTTTTTCTCATGCTGCCTTCTACTTCCTTTCAGTGTATTTCCTGGAATTTCTTACAATTCTTTAGCTATTATACATTCATCCTGAAAGATGTTTTACCAAGTTCACAAATTCACATCAGACTGGGCTTGGCTGCCTGGTTTCCAGGTTTGTGTCATGTAACTCATTAACTCAAATGACTTTTCATCAGTCCTTATTGAGTAATGCAGTGCCCATTCAGACTTCTGTTATAACCCCTGTATTTGCACATTCTTAGCACAGTGTTAAAATTTCCCCCTAGTCCAGAGTCATGAGTTCAGTCATTCCCCAATCTTGTATGAGACAGACTGCTGCTTTAACTCTCCTTCCTTTGCAGCAGCAGTAGGAATGAGACTTCAGTGCCTAGAGGTCAGTATTAGGAAATGCATTCTGTAACTTCAGAGCAGGTTCATCTTTCTTCAACTGATCTTGTTTCTTTACGTAAACTAAACCAAAATTTGTTTAACCTCTTATTCAGAAACATCTAGTGGCAGATTTCCATGGCCTCCTAGTCTTGTTTAGCATTTAGCCACCCCTTCTGTCAGAAAAGCTTTTGGTCAAAATCATCTCCTCTCCAGTTTAATGAAATAACTGAAATTATTTATTTTCCCAACAGACCTGAAAATAAGATGAATTTCCTCCTTTTTGAGGTTAAGTTTAAATGCTATAATCACCCTCCAATCTTCCATTGCATCTTCTTATGTTATGCTGGGAATCAGCAACTAGTTTTGGTGAGTAAAAACTGTCATGTATTAAAGGTGGAAGCACCATCCAGCTTTTAAAGAAGTCCCATGTGTTGCTTTTTGCAGTGGAATGTTTTGAGGAACCATTGCAAGTGTTTCTGTATTAACCTGAGCATTCTCTGGGTGCCTTGACTTTCGGCTGAGAAATACCTTTGTTTGCTTATGGAGGATTTAGCTCATCTAAATGTTAAGCATTTAACATATAGTCAGCTAGCCTAAATTACTGCTTGGGCTACTCCTGAATGAAGGGAGAGAAGAATCCATGGAAAGAGAAAAGAATCCTCATTTCAGACCATTCCTCTTGTGGGATGAATCCATCATCCCTGACCACAGAGGAACCTTAAAGGATGAGTTTAACTTGGAGTGAGAGAGACCTGAACTGTAGCAACTAACTCTAGGATCACAAATTTTGCTTTTACATGTCTACTTCAGGAAAAAAAAATTGTAGTTTTCAAGTGCAGATTTTTCAGGAGACATGATAAGAAAGTTTTTACCACTTTTCAATCAACGTCCTATGTGATGCTGTAGGACATCAGCAATACAGCTTGATCTTACCCAAAGTGTGTTGAGGCCCCCATCTGTTTAAGGACTGGTTTTGCACAACTTTGCAAGTAGCCAGAAAATAAACCTTTTAATTGGCTCTGGCCTGGTGGAGTCCATAAGGTTAGAAAATGTTTGACCATACTGGTACACGGCTTGCTTATTATAGTCTACAAAAAAAAAAAAAAAAGAAAAAAAAAAAGGATATTCTCCTGGCTGATGTTCAGATACACTTCCTGGCACTGCACCCTGCAATTTAATTTAGTGTGAAACTGTACCTTAAAGCCTCAGTCTATCTCTGAATAAAGACTAGGGGATATGGTTTTGTAGCAGCACCAAGAGTTTCTTTCTTTCTTTTTTTTTTCTTTCTTTTTTCTTCTTAGTACTGAATGCAGAGAGGAAAAGGCAGGCAGATGCGTGTCATAAATAAACTCAAAGCGAACAAAGAACAGATGTCCTGAGGAACTTGCTGTCTCAGTATTTGGAGCACAAAGAAATGAAGTAAGCACAGCCCTTCATAGAGGAAGTCCTTCACTTCCTCAAGAAGTTTGAACATGCTGAGAAAGCAAAACAATTTCACAAGGCCAGAGAATATAGGCTTCTAATCCTGTGAAAGTAGTATATGCTCTGTCACAAACCCAGAGTCAACAGAGCTTTCCTTTAACACAGGTACAGCATAGTTAAACCATGGCCCTAATAGTAATAAGGTTGTTATCACTTAAGAATTCTATTAGAAAGTGTCAGGAGGTTTTTTGGCAGGATTAAAGCAGAAATTAGAAAAAATTATCTTGCTTTCTCCTTTTTTCTCCCTTAGCTAAATCAGTGTATTATAACATAGACGGATCTTAACATTCTTCAGGCCTAGGCAACAGCATGAGCACGAGGAAAACTCATAAGCATTTTAGAGCAATGTCTGCTTTAAAACTTCTGATTCATGGAAATTCATGTACTGTAAAAAAACAGAAAAACAGCATGAAAAAATATGCAGAACTCACTACACTTTGCAAAGAAAGGTTGGTAGGATCTGCTCTATTTACTCTGTGTTAAATGTAATTGTTTTATTTCCCCTTCATCAAACCCCCTAGTAGCAGACCTGTGAATGAATGCAACATTAGTGACACAGAGCGGAGCCAGACATCTCTCTGCTCCTGGGGCTGTGCCACTCAGCACAGGGGCTGTAGGCCAGCAGCAGCGGGGCAATGAGGAGACAACAGCTGAGAAGGGAGGGAGTTGGAGGAAGAAACCACTCCAAGGAGCACAGCTCTGGCCACAAATATTTACTGATAAGTGTTGCTGGAGTGATGATGGTCTAGGAACATAAGGAAGAATCTGGAAGGAGACATCTTATCTTTTATTGGTCGTAACCACTGAAGAAAAAAATAAAGACAAGATTTCATGACCTAAAGTTGAGCTACTATATCTGGAATTTGTCTATTTTTTTCAGCAGTATCAGTGTGCCTAAATAAAAGACATTGCTTCTCCCTGCAGCTAGGTCATGGTTCGTATGTATTTCCAGATCAGTGGTTTTCACTATTACATTTCTAATCCAGCTTTCCAGAAAGCTGCTGGAAAAATAAAAGCTCCCTCCAATCACAAGTTGGAGGGAGATGCAAATAAATAAATAGACTGGAAAATTGTTATAAGCCTAAGAATCACATGGTTCTTGCCAGTTGTAGTTACTGAATGCAGGCATATACCTGTTTTGACAGCTCTAAGTTTTAGCATGTGCTGAGGAAAAGAAAAAGAAGCGAGGTGGTAGCTGAAGTTCCCTGCTCACCTGTCATGGTGTCACAGCAATTGACAGGCTGGAACGCAGACAGAACCGGATTCCACTTCCAACTATGGTGGAAGATGGCCAGGAGGGACAGTAAGGACATAGGATGTTCAGTGCACAGCAGAGCCATGACTCTGAGGTGTGAGGCTGGCACCAGTGTTACAGGCAGCACCTCCCCTTGCACCATATGTAGGAGCTCTGTTCTTATTTTCACTGGACTGACACTCAGGTTTGTCACCACATCCCACTTTTGATCTTGTCCTTATCTTGCCTTCCCTCTGCATCTGTTTCTGTGCTCCTCTGCACTTCCTTGCTCCGCTGCACTGCCAGAAGCCCCTGCCCAGCTCTGCTCTTGTCCCTCTGTCTCTTCCTGGGATGTCCTGCCCAGAGTCTTGTTAGCTCCTGCTCCGCTCAGCCGAGATGAGAGCTGTTGGGCCCACCCAGAGCTCCTTCCCCACCAGCATGGCAGCAAACTGTCCCCAAGGTACCTGTTGTTGTGACAGAGGATGGAGAAAGATGGCTTCTCATCTGCAGGGGATGGCTCCTCCCAGCCACAGTCCTGCTTACCCCTCAACCTATGCATTGCCAATAGTGGTGGGAGGCTGCAACCAGCAAAGGGAGACCCATTGATCGAAAACATATTAGACCATGGACACCTAATTCCAATCGGACGCTTTTTGTCTATGCAGCCCAGATTTTCTCACAGACAAAGATTCTCTCACATCACCATGAGCAGGGAGCATTGTGCTGCAGCAGGGAGATGATGTGGGGGATCATGGGGACCAATTCATCCCTCTGCGTACAACACAAGAGGCAGGAACATGCTTCAGTTTTGTAATATGCCCAAGGAGAAACTCAGGAACCGTAGTATTCTGAAAAATCACATCTATAACTATGTGACCCTTTTTTCCCTTATTCAAAACTCTGTATCATCTTTTCCCCATACACACGTCTTCTTATGTATTGTCACAGATGAAATGACAGTATTTGCCCTACGAATGCCACAGAGAAAAGCTACAAATAGTGTTTATTCTTAGAACATTTTTCTATTTCTCCTGGTAGAATTTAAAAATTTTTCTGCAATTAGATTTCAAAGAGTTAACTTACCATGTAAAAAAAAATAATAAAATAAAAGCTTACAGCTCCTGAGATAGTATCAGCCCATTAAACATAGGTAAGAATATGAGAGGCAAAGAGAAGGGAACAGATATTATATATGTAAGGAAAATTAAAACTCAGGATGTTGGGTGTGGGGAGAATGTGCTTTGAAGTACAAAAGTTCCATTGTTAATGTGGGACAAAACCTCCCCAGTATGGGACAGAGATAAAAAGGAGGGAGTTTCTAACAGATCAAGGTCAACCAAGATATATGAATAACATAAATGCTATTAATCTCGTACAGCATGAATCAGAGAATTGCAGCAGGGTATAGCTGTGTGGCGGAGTTCATGGCATGAGTGTTTTATGCCACTTTGTATTAGATAATGAGCGTATTCATCACAGACTCCTACACATCATCCAAACTGGCAGAGAGGGAGCTTTAAGGAGCTTGAGAGAACAAATCAAAGAGCTGGATCTAAAGCTCAGAAAGGTAATAGGGATGTTCAAATACTGCCCCAAGTTTACATATTTGCAGGCATTCATACAATCTGACTCTGCAGGAAATAGCGTGAGAAAGAAGCTGTTAGTTGGATAGCTTGCTGCTTATTGCTGCTTATTATTTATGACGCTGCCTCTGTTATAACAGCTGATTTTACCAATTAAAAAAAGCCATAGAGCCATACAGGAAAAGACACCACCACATAAAGTCTTTTTTTTTTTTTTTTTTTTTTTTTAATTCCCATGGTTGCGGATTCAGACACATAAAGAGAATCAATTTTCATCTTGGAGGGTTTAATCTAAACATTGTTGGGAAGCAAGGGACTGAGCCATATTGGAGTCAAGAAGTACATAACCAGATGTAATTCTGATTACACATGTTGCATTTCCACACATTTTAGTCTCCTGAAATTCCAGAGACACGTGTTCCACAGGAGAAGCTTAAGGAATAATTTATCTTGGGAAGGAAGGAAATGAAAATGTATACAAGTGTGTATATAATTCTGACAACAATCTGCAACCAGATTGTTTCCAGTGGTTTGCACTTCTATTTATTTATTCTAAATAAACATTTTAACTCAATGACATGGATCTATGTAGCATGGTTTTCCTGATTGTTATGCTTTCAGATTTTTGAAAGAAAGTCGAAATACAGTTGGGACCAAATTAAAATTCCAGAACCGACTAATTCTTTCTCTCTGAGGACAGCAGGGTTTTCTCAGCATGAACCTAGACTTGCATTCAATTCTACATTTTGGTGCCATGTAATCAATGGAAAAGGGCAAGCTCCATAATGGGGCCAGCTCTCTACAATGAGCACATCCAAACCTAAAAAAAGAGATTTTGAAATAGGGGCTGGTTGTTTGTATGCAGTAGCATCTAGAGGCTGTGCTGCATTTGGAGGTTTTCTGTGGTACTCTATATATGCGTATATATACTTACACATATAAATAGATACTCTGTGTGCATACGTGCACGCATGCATTGTACATGTACATTCATACAATATAAATTGCTTCTCTACCTGATCTTTAGGAGATATGTTATTTGAGCTTAGTGAAGGGAAGTTGGAGCAGGGGAGAGGGGGGAACAGAAAGAGAAGAAAGAGCTGGAATGGTTCAAGGTAAACCACCCCTCAGCAAGTATCTCAAGACTGCTCAAAGGCAATGCCAGTATTATTATCATGAAAAATATCTCCAGCTAACTTACAAAATGGTCTTGAGCAGGACAGGAAGAACAACAGGAGATCAAAGGAAAAGCAGTAGATTGGTTTCAAAACTATCAGCAGAGTCAGCAATTTGTGTAGGGAAAATCAGGCAAAGGCACAGGGCAAGACTCAGATCACAAAATTCTCCTTGAGGTTACCAATGTCCAAGTAGCCAAAGGATACTGAAAATCTATAGTGGAGAGTAGCATCAAAGCCTGAGGATCCTAACTCCAACAGAGCTTCCCTGGTGAACCTGGGAGCTTCCAGAGCCCCTTGTCTTGAGCACACTCCTCTCTGTGAAGAGGCACCCATCTTCCACATAAGCTCTGCAAGCTCCTGCTTCATGTCCTGCAGACTTTATCTATACTACTGAATATAACAGACCCGGGAAGGCAAAATGCTCTGCTTCTTGAAATAGGAGCATGCTGCACCCAGAGTCCCTTCTGAGTGTAGCTGTCATGCCCTGTGTGCACAATGTCTCTGAAGAAGGCATTTCAGGCTTCACCTACAAGCCCACCTAATGAGCCCGTGGTACACAGAAGTACCTTGCCACTGTACTACTCTGGCCCCTGGACACCTTACTTGGCAGGACAGGACATCAAGAGTGTGAGTTGGAGGAGAAGGAGTAGGCAGGGGCAGAGGAAACTCTACAGGCTCATCTTCATGGCATTCAGCTGAGAGGGGAGAGCTAGAAATATGAGACCCAGCTTACATAGTTTTTTACTCAGTGCATGTCTTAGATAAGACCTATCCCCAGTCTCTCTCCATTCCCTGAAAATTGCCAGCTACATTAAACAGGTACCCTAAGGCAGCTGGGCTGCTCTAGTATGGGCAGACTGAGGCAGGCTCCATTTCCACAGAGAGAGGAAGCACCATGAGAGGAAGCACAGAAAATGGCACATTTGCATGAATAACTGAAGTGTGTCAGAACATCTTCTTTCCAGATATGAAGAATTAAAATACAAATGCTTCACTTCTGACAGCAGCCCCACAAAGCTGGGAAGGCAGCAGAGAACAGTTCCACCTTCACTCCTACCCCACCATACAGACATTCAGACGGCATAAGAACAAACAAACAAAAATGGTAATATTCATAGTTGCATGGAGTTGTGAATGTAACGTTGGGGTTTTTTTCAGTGTAATTGCTACATTCCATTTATTTGGGCTTGTGCGATTAAAAAAACACCTCTCAGAAGCTTTTACCTCATAGTTAAATACAATGGTGAAGCAGTTAACATAGTTTTATGCATCACCGTGTTGGCATGGGGTTTTTATCTTTTATTGGCACCATTTTATGCCTGGAGACAATAGGAGATTGTTCTCGCTGTGTGTAAAAAGATCTTGTTCTGGCAAGTAGGGTTCTCCCAGTCAACAAGTTTAGAATCCTTGGTAAGGGAGATATACCGTGTTGGGACTGGCCTGCTAAGCAACTCCTCACCACAGCAATCACTTTGCCATTAACTGCTCACGGGGCTGCTGCAGCACTGAGCCTGTGCTTGCAGCCAAAGGAGGGTGAGGTGAAGGAAGGAGTACCAAACCCACAACCAACTGCTCTGCTGTTACTACAGAGACAGGGCAAAAGAGTTGATTGATCTTCTCTAGACATAACCTATACCATAAGTTCTAGAAACTATGTGGCAAGAGCAAAATATGTGTGCTTAGAAGCCATTTTCTTTGCTAAAAACCACAAAATCCATATAAAAACAAAGGTTCTGATTCCCTGCTTTGAGTGCTCTTGTGTGCCCCAATATAAAAGATGTACAGTATTTTCTTTTTTTATTCATCTTTTACTGGTTGTATAAATAGTGCAATACACAATTACAGCAGTCAGACGCATTAGGGATAAGAAGGTATTTACATCAGAGATGTACATACAAGATTATGTGAGAATGGTAAACTTTTATCTCCATCTTTAAATAAATATTATGTTTCATCCACACCCAAAGTCTTGAAAGAAAGCTGTTTTAGTGAAAACAAATTACTTCCTGGACAATTGTTCAATTTTTTTGATGACGTTGCTGAGAAATTTAGATTCTGTACTGTAGAATGCAGCTTACAAATTTGATCAGCCAGATAATCCACCTCAAAATCACCCAGACACTGGAGTTTATTTGCAGTCATACCACAACATTTGGCTGGCCTGGTATTTCAGTTTCTCATTTGTAGAGGCTGGAAAGTGATTTGGTTGCTACCAGGTTTGTCAGCAATTAGGAATACAAGCAGGAGCAATGGCAGCCTCTGCTGTATATTTCATGAGTGCCCACAGCTCAACCCTTCTGCAAAACATGCTCAGATCTCAGATTATATTGGAAAATAAAGTCTTTAGCAGTTGGAGCTGCAGTCAGCTTTCAAAATGTTTACCCAGTGTAAGGCACTGCAAAAGTGATTACAAATCCAACCAAACCCCCGGGCTCCACAACGATATGAACCGCCCAGAAGGTCAGAGATGAACAGAGATCCTATAGCCATGACTGTTTTCCAGATGAACCGAAATTCATCATCTTGCGGTAGACAGAAAATGAAAAGCTATCTCTTTGCCCTGCAGGGATCAACCTGCAGCTGCATTTCCCTCGCTGCCTTTTCTCTACAAGGCCCAGTGAGTTACAGATGTGTCAATAAATTCCTTGGGTTTTTTCATTTTACTTAAGTCTAGGAAGTAAGCCACTGAAAAAAACTAAAAGGCATTTTGCAAAGCAAAATGGATCTTAGGAGCAGTGTTCTCAACAACACTAAACCAAACTAAGCAAGTTGTTTCAGGGCAAACAAAACGTTCAAGTGGCTGCGCTTCAGCATCATTTGCAAAATGAAGGCAGTAGTGCTTTTATTCAACAGCTTGCAGGCAGGATTTGGGAGATACTGGTTTGGGATATGGAATCCTCAGCAGTCATCTCTTGGGAGAGGATCCTGCCTGCCCTGACAAAGCAGCCCTGCTCTACCAAGCTCTGCTCTTGGAGCTGTTCCACTCCTTTGTATAAAGTAATTACTTAAATATACATTGAACAAAGAGAGAGGGAAATTACTTTAAGGCCTATCAGTTAGGGCGCTCTGTTGGGAGGTAAAGCAAACCAGTAAATAATTCATTAATGATGTTGCTATGTCAGTGACCTAATAAATCTTTATTGGGGAAGAAAAAAGTTGTCATCAAGGACTGGAAAAGTAGCCCCCAGACACCTTGTCACATGGGAGTACTGTTTTGGTGCAGGGTAACTGTCATGTTTCAAATGGATATGGATTAAAAAATCCCCTGCAGGTGAAATGAGAATTGAATACTCCCCAGACAGGTGTTCTAGTGACAGAACTTTTGGACAAAGTGGGAGGTGAGGTTTGTTTGTCTCAGAGGCTTGAAAAGGTTCATATCTTAAAAGAAAATAATTACAACCTAAGGCTTTTAAGGAACTCAAGTCAGACCACATACCACATCTTTAATAAATTAAATAAACTTAGGGCTGAACTGCAGAGTTCCTGAGCTAATTGTTTTAAAAGCATCCTCCCTGCTTTATTTGGAGGCTCTGGATTCCAGGCAGGGTGCCTCTGGGTCCCACCAATGTCTATCACAGCTCCTTTGTTTCCTGGCACCACAGCCCAGAAAAAGCTGGAGGTGCCAGCTGGGCGGGCAGACGGCCTGAGAGCAACTTAAGACACCACAAAAACTAATAATAAACTCCCACATTTCCTGATATATAAGAAAGGAAGAAGACCGAGATGCTTGACAGTGCCACATTACAGGCCCCAAGTCTTGCTGAAGCAGGAACTGGGAAATGCAGCTTAATAAACCAAGTTTCATCAGGAGTAATGACCATGTCTGTCAAGGAACTTTGTGCCCACAATATCTGCAGCTTTGAACCCCAGTCAAGCAGAGTAGGCTTGCTAAAAAAAGTAAGCTAATGCAACACAAAGTATGTTGTTGGAGGACTTAGACACTTCTGCTGTAAAAAGTGGTGAGATGGTGCCCTGAGAAGAGCTCCTTGTCCCACCTCTTCCTGGCCATGGAGAAGCTTCCCTCTGCCTTCCAGAGCCTGAAAACTTTGCCCTCTGTTCTCACTTGAGAAAAATGCCCATTTTATCTTTTCCATTTGTTTTAAGTTGTTTTTAAACAGGAGAGGCTTAAAATGCAGGCTGTGCAATAGCATACAATACAGTTAATTTCTCTCACCATCTAATGTTAACAACATATGGAGACCGGCCTGTGCTGCCAAGGACATAAATCTATCCTTGCCTCCTGGTTTGTTCACTGAATCTCAATTTTTTATTACTGTACATTCCTCTCCAGGACTTCACCAAAACACCTGGTGTGGACCTTCCACAAGAATGAGTCTCACCCTTTTCAGAGAAGGGACTTCTCTTCCCACCACCCCAAGAAAACATCCCATCCCACATCAATTTTCTTTTCCCCAAATTCATATTCCTGTTTCCATTGATAAAGTACACTCCATTAATAAAATTGATTCATGTTTACAGTGTTATACAAATGTCTACAATGGTTTTTTAATGTTGTTTGACTTGTGGGTAACTTTAGAGCTCCTGATGTCAAGGGACATTAGCATTACCAGGAGTAAAACAAATGGCAGGCAGGTATTGTGCCAGCTTCTGCATCATTTTGCCAGCTGACCTCACTCCTGACCCACCAGTTGGCTGCTGTTCCCTTCCCAGGCCAAACTATGCAGCAGTTTTGAGATGCATACAAATAAACTATCCAACATGCTGAATTAACCAATGTTTGAATCTGAGTTTCAGGATTAAGATACTTTTACAAACCTTGAATTTCACTGCAACCAAATTTTGGCATTTCAAGAACACTTGCTCAACTGGATATCAATCTTGTAGCTTTTATTAGTTACTGTAGAGAAATAGGAGCTGAAATATTGAGATGCAAACTGTAAGGACAATTTCATACAGAGTTGTAGAAAGGTCTAAAGATCAGCTCACTGGAAAACCACAGGAACAGGGAGCGACACTGCAGACTTGAAATGGGCATTTTTCTTTCACTTTCCAAGTACAACTTCAAGACAAAAATAGATTTTTTTTTCTTCCTCCCTGCATACAGCATTAAACAGTGTATGCAGGTACCACAGACATGAAGGATGGACTCTGCTTGCAACCGACGTGCATTTCGTCTCTCACAAAGCCTGTATGTGAACACTAAAATGGAACCAAATCTGAGATGTGAAACCCACATCTGCCTCAGGTGAAAGCAGATGTTAATTGATGTTTGCTTTTTCTCCTCTTTATGTATCCTGTCTCTTTACAACTTACATAATGTACATATTTCATCTTCACTGTAGCAGTATGAATATTTTTCAAGTCTGTCAGAGATGGAGGACTAAGCTGTCATCAGTATAGACCATGAACTCCTTTCTGTTCAAAGCAAAAGTTATGTAATTAAAGTTAACTGGTGGCATTTTCTTTAAAAAGCCTTTGCTAACTGTCTGTGGGACAAATCTGACTGGAGTTGTCCATAGAAGTTCACTCAGGACTATTTTCAAAAAAAGTACCTGGCTTCATAACCTTGAGCAAAAATTCTCTTTCTCAGTATTTACTGGAATATCATATGATGAACTGAATTATTCCTTATAAACTTCTTCTGACATATTGTCTTATATTGTATGAAGTCACCTGGATTTCAAAGAATGTGTGAAGTTACCTCTTCACTTTTTCAATCATTTCTGTTGATTATTTTGATCTAGGCTTGGGGCTTCTCCCCAGTTCTAGTTCTTAATCTCATTTTCAGGAACACATTAAGCCTAATCAACATGCAAAAAGTATTATTTCAAGGAAGTGTCTTTTCTTTTTATGGACAAATTAATCTAGAGTTCCTTATGTCTGTAGAAAAACTTCAGAAAAACTTCCTGGGAGCAGTAGGTAGAAGAGGAAGGGCATCTTATGCCCCATGGAGACAGATGCTGGAGTCTCTCCTTGCAAAGCGCAACATGCCAGATCCTAACCCATTGCATTTTTTGTGCTTGGACACACTACACTTTTCACAAGCAGTGAAAGAAAGGACACTGTACGCTGCAAACTCTATTTTGTCACTATGTCAACAACAGTATGGGCCCCAGCATCTAGCAAGAGCTGTTTGCATTGGACCTGAGAAGTTTCTCATCAGCCAGGATAGACAGTACACACCACCAGTTTCACAAGGTCACTGTTTGTTTTGGTGTTGATACAGCAAGGTGCAGAAACAGGGTGTCCAGTTGCTGTATTCCTCAGCTAGCGAGTTCGGGTCAAGCTCTTGCTGCCTCAGTTAGGCCCCACGAAAGGGGACGGGGAGGATGGCATGGCCATAGGGCAGAGAGCATCCCTCCCATCCCCGCTGTTTGCTAATGTGGAAAGGAGTCTCACAAATTGGTCACTCATTAAAAGTTTATATAGATGAATTGAGGAAGCCTCCTCTCAGTAGAATAATGATAAAGCAAAAAAAAGAAAAAAGGTTTTTATGGAGCCTTCTGGGTGGGCACAACCACCACGGCTGAAGGTGAAGCCTAGGTGAAGCATTACCTTCCAGATACCCATCCAGCCACTCAGAGAGCAGCCAGTTATCCTTTATGTTTGTTTGTGTCAACAGCTTTGTCACCCTTTCCATATATCTTGACAGAAATCCAAAGAAAGAAAACATGACTAAAATATTAAAACAGGTCACATTTTCTGTGTTTGTTCTTTAATCAAAGACACTGATTGAGATTTTTTAAAAAACAGATGAAACTTCAGTCCTAGAAAGAGAAGTCTCTCTTTTAAACTCCCCCACTCTTCAAGAGCAAGGGGACCACTTACAAATGCCAAGAGACTATATGCTAACATTGGCAGGATTTGAGGCCTTACAGCTTGTGAAACCACGAAGTGTGGTCTCTCTGTCTGGGCAGGGAGAGTGTATTCAGTAACACACCTTCCTTTTATAGTTGTTTGGAACCGAGGATATTTTCAGAGTTTGCTGCAACTTCCTTCCTTTGTATGGAAACTTGCCTGCCAGAAGATGGGATGTGGAGTGGAGGGGGGAGCAGGGAGGCACTCCTACATCATACAGGATGACAATTAAATATTAACATACACCTTCTGCTACCTGCCTGGAAATCACACAGTCACAGTATTTTAATTTGTATAGCAGTGGTAAGTGCAAGTTTGAGCTCAAGTCGTGTTATACTCTCCAGTTCCTCAGTGGCCACAGTCATACACTCCTCAAATCCTTCATCTTACTGCATTGTTTTGGATCACTTCTCATTTCATACAAGAAATCGAAATGTTTAGGCTTGACTTTCCAATTCACTAGAAAATCTTGCTTATTTTGGAGCAACCGAATCAGTTTACCAGACCTGAGAGGGAATCTACACTACTTCTTAAACAATATGGAGGCTTCTTACAAGCTTTATTTGATTGAGCTTGCAGCTAAGTAAATTCATGGCATCATGAAAACAGGTTTTAAGGTTATGCCACATTGCTCAGTGAAGGTGTCATGGATTGAACGCAAGTACTGGAGCCCCAATCTTCCGCACAGAGGTGCTGTTAGGTTGTTCTCTGTTGCTATTTTGCTGAGTAAGTTCCCTCCCCATTGACTGAACCTGGATGCAATTCGGGCAAG
The DNA here is from genome assembly GCF_025592945.1 of Manacus candei. Lineage (NCBI taxonomy): Eukaryota > Metazoa > Chordata > Aves > Passeriformes > Pipridae > Manacus > Manacus candei. The sequence goes on from NW_026138062.1 coordinate 11,509,383, forward strand.
AAATTACTCCAGAGGAGGCTCCCAACAGGCAATATGACTAATACTGCATCAGGTTTGACTCTCATTCTTCTTCTACTGTCTCAGTTCTCCAAACACTATCTCAGAAGCCTTGGAACCATTTGAGCACATATATGAAGTATGGATGCAATCAGTCTGCTGCAGGTCTGCCAGATCTGTGCAGATGGAAGCCATTCTGCACCACTGGCCTGCGTGTCAAGGATCCCTTTCTTTCTGTAGCAGCAGAGCACTGAGTGTCCCAGGTTGTCTCAGAAAATTTGCTTAATTTGTGTCAGTGCAAGTCCCTAAGCCCCATCTAGAAAGTGCTGCCTAGCTGTGGAGTAGCAGTCCTGCAGCAGGATTGTAATTCTTCATGCCAAGTGTCTAAGACTCAGAACTGGTAAAGCTCTCGCTATCACAGCAGGAGGAGTCAAGAATCAAATGGAGCTGTAGGCCTCGGAGTACTTGGGAAACTTCTCAAAATCACTCAAGTAGCAATTAATCCCAAAATAACTAGAAAGACTGTTCATAAACTACATAATTGAGCTGGGAACATGACAGTCATTTTGACTAGCAGCTTGCTGTGTGGCATACTTAACACACCTTGCCAGCTCTATCATGAAAACATACAGCCCCCACAAGCCATACCAAAAAGGAGCCTCACCATGTAAATTGGTTTCTTTGGTCTTTGTAAAGAACTTAGCTACTTTAATCACAACAAATACCAAAATACTGGGAGAATGAGTCCCACAGCTCAATGGTATGTTTTGTGAAAAAAATTCGACATCTACATACTTGGTCCATTATGTCCCAACACTTCTTGGATCAGAAGGAGTGAACAGCTGATCCTTATTTTCTTATGAAACATAGTCCGTAGGAAAACAGGATTTCACAAAGCCCAAACCATTCCATTCAAAACACCACAGACTTAAGTCTATTGCCAAATACAAGGCAGGATCCGGAGGGAACCCATGGGACTGTCAACTCTGGAAGTCGTGGTATCCTCAGCCATAGGACAGATGGTCCCAAAGGGCAGGAACACTGGAAGCTGGGGAAAATTGCACAGCTGAATTTCACAGAAAGAAATAAACGAGGAACTCTTCAGCAAGCTCCATTGTGACCAAAAGCTATTGTTTTCTTCCTGCAGGGCATGTTTTTATAAGGTACTGAAAAGTGCAGTTTGCAGTTCCAATACTTTTCAACACTGATTCCGTTGACTCCATTTTGGACATACGGTTTTGGGTGGAAAAAAACATCATTTGAAGATGCATTTCTTGGTCTGACTACAGAGTAATCCTTGGTGACTAACTAGACTAGATGACAAATGTGAACTTTTAAGCAAACAAAATTAGATTACATGAGTCCCTCAGCAAATGATCCAGGTACTTAAACAATCAGTTAGTCTGAAATAGGAATCACAGAATACCCAGATGCCATGTACTGAGGAAGAGGCCTTGTGGGGGAGATAATTTTAGGAATGATTCAGAGTACTCACAGCATCCAGTGCCCTTAGTGTTAAGATGCTTAAACAAGTTGGCAAGAAATAGTGGAAGACCCACCATATCTTTTCAGTGTTGGAAATGTGAGCAATTCATTAGAGGTCGGACACTTTCTCTCGAAATGCTTTCTCCCCTTTGTCACTTGACAGCAGAGCAGTTTGCAGGGCTGCTCAGTAGCTCAGAGACCCAAGTTACACCCCTGTTCATGCCAGGATTCACCTGTCAGGGGAGAGTTTGGTACACCAAGGTGTTGTGGAAGAAGGCCCTGAGCATGTGCCTCATCAAAACTCGGTCAGTGATGACAACGAACGAGGATAATGAAACACTGGGAGAAGTCACTCAAGACACATGGGAAATTATTGTGCTCTGGGGTTCTTAAGACCCATCTGACAAAGTCTTAAGCAATGTAGTCTGAATTCAAAACTGGCCCTGCTTTAAACAGAAGCTTGCACCAGATAACCTCCTGTGGTTCCCTTCAACCCGAATACCTGACTGTGCACTTTGTGTGGAAACTACTGGTCCAAAGGAAAGTATGTAAGAAGGTGTTGAAACCTGGAGTTGGGATACCCGGGAAAGGCGATTTTTATTTACACCAAATGTAGAAATAAACCTGAAAGCAGGATTTCAGCTTCAACCTGTTGTATAACCAAGTAATACACCTAAAACGGGTCTCATAAAGGAACTTAAGTGCAATATACATCAGTCTGAGACTAATTTCTTACTATCATGAAAAAAGAAGGTAACTTTTCCAAACTCAACCCTAAATCAAAGCTCTTAGCAGTGTGGTTGCCGTGACTAAACAGATCAGCACAGACCTGGCAGCCAAAGAAGACCAGTACAGGTGTCAGGCTGTGGGATTCACCAATTCACCAAACAGATAAGCTGCCTCTGGATAGCTGAGAGTTAATTGTATGGTATTTCTCATTTGAAAAACAATTCTGTACTAATTAGAAGTACAAATACTACTGGATTGCATCCTATGCATTTCACAAGCCCCAAATCTGGATTAAATCACACACATGAGCTGTTTAATCACTTTTGTAACACAGATGGTCTATAATGAGCAGCTCTAAAAAAGATGGGGAGTGGGGACTGTATACTAAACACTGCACAAAGCATTAGCACAGGCAACAAAAACAGAATAAGAAAATATCAAAGGAAATAAAGACAGAAAAATTGCCATTATCACTGCAATTAACAATTTGGGACTGAGATGCAGAAGTAATAAATGGTCTGCTGAAACTTCTAAAGCAAACCAAAAGCAAACTTCACTAGATTTATTTTTCAAAAATACCTCCCACACTATTTTTTCTCTTGATATCATAACTGAAATGTATACTGCATGTACTTAAAACACAGTAAATCACTTTACAGGCATGGACCACAGAGAGATCAAATTCTATATATAGTACTTATATAGCACAGATACAATCATGAGCAAGACTCTATAAAATCTGCAGAGAAAAACCAACAAACAAAAAAGGTGTGTGATAACATTTAAAAACAGCTTGTTGTCAGAAACCTTTAAAGGTTATCTAGTCCAAACACCCTGCAATAAGCATAGACATCTGCAATTAGATCAGCTTTCTCAGAGCTCTGTCCAACCTGGCCTTTAATGTTTCCATATATTGGGCATCTACCTCTCCAGGCAACATGTTCCAGTATTTCACCATCTTCATAATAAAAAAATTTCTTCCTTATATCTAGTCTAAATCTAATCTTGTTCAATTTAAAACTGTTACCCCTTGTTCTATTGCAACAGGTCTTGCTAAAAGATTTGCCCCCTGTCTTTCCTGTAGGCCTTTTTAAGGTACTGGAAGGTCACTATAACGTCTCCCTGAAGCCTTCCCTTCTCCAAGCTGAACAATCCCAGCTCTCTCAGCTTTTCCTCACAGGAGAATGCTCCATCCCTCCAATCATCTTTATGGTCCTCCTGTGGACTCACTCCAACAAGTCAATGTCCTTCCTTCCTTTGCTAGGGTCCCCAGAGCTGGATGCAGTGCTCCAGTGAAGTCTCACCAGAGCAGAGTAGAGGGTCAGAATCACCTTCCTCACCCTGGTGGCCACTCTGCTTTTGGCGCAGCCCAGGACACAGGTGGTTTTCTGGGCTGCAAGTGCTCATTGCTGGGTCACATCCAGCCTCTCATCCACCAGCACCTCCAAATCCTTCCTGCAGGATGTTCTCAACTCCTTCACCCCTCAGCCTATACTGCTGAATACTGGAGGTTGCCCCAGTCCAGGTACAGGACCTTGTATAGTCATCTGACTTTCTGAAAGCAAAAAGCAAATAAAGAACAATGTATCTTCCCATATTATCAAGTTATTAATTTTTATTTTACAGAATCAACAGAGTTGCAGGATCTTCTTGTATTATACATCTTTGGGAGAATTGAGGTACACAAGAATCGTTATTATCCTGTATCACACATACTGCTCAGATTTAACACATATACCCAGTCTTAAGAACTGTACTGGCTTCATGACATCCCACTGAAGAGCATAATCATGGAGGTAAAAAGAAAATCCCAACAGTACTTTACCCAAGACATTTCTCAGCAAATGACAAGTGCACAAAATTTCAAGCTAATTATTATCATAGAGTAGATAGCTTCTTCAACTTTCAAAATAATTAGTTTTCTTTGTAGGGAATTTTTTTTTTTTTGCTTTATTTCTTGGGTGTACCTCCTCTATCAATTTGATTCTTAAATTCTTATTGCTCTTGAAACCTCCCCAAGTAATTTTCAGGTTTTCAGTTCAAAGATGCACAACCCTTTAAGGACAACCAAATTAAGTAACAGCCTTTGAGAACTGTAATACTCACACTTTAGCTGTCTACATCCTCCATTCACATTAAATGTGAACATCAAAGTTAGAAACAAGTAAAAAAACACTGCAACATAAAAATTTTAACATGGTACTTGAATTTTTTTACTCACTGAAAAACAATCTATTAGACACTATTACTAAGAACTATTATTGTTCTGACTATGATCCCCCTCCAGCTGTTGCTGTTACTGGATAGATAACATTTCTAGTAAGCAGCAGTTTCTCTTTAAAAAGTGCAAATTTTATGAGTAATTCCTAAGCAGTCAGTCACAAATCTTAGTAACCCCTTTGCACAGAGGTCTGCTCAGGATATTAGCAGACCTGAGCAGACCTCAGGAACAAGTGTTAATGAATGCATCACATTCATCTATGAGATTTTAAAAAGCATGCTGGGAGGGAACACACCTTTTTCAACCCTAAACTTGTGTAGGTACCACACTAAAAAGGGTAGAAAAGGTACTCAACATCATGAGATTTGTGGCAAAATACAAAGTTGACAACACTGATTTCTTCATTAATGTAAATTTCAGTGTTGAAAGAGCCGAGAAGGCTGCATATGCCACATAGATTGTACAAAGACAGGGTTGCAGATTGCATTCTTGCTGGCAAGGCAGAATAACATGGAGAGGCGTTTCCCGTGAGGCCACCTAGGCTAACAACTGCTGGCCAAGTACTGTAGTTGACAGCCAGCTGGGACCTCCTTCTCCCTGTCCAAAGATGGAGTTTGCTGTTTCAGTTGTCTCAGAAAGAAAACCTGAGGGTCCCTTTCACAGATTACACAGGTACACAAAGTGGCTGGTCAACTGGGGAAGAAGGGGATGAGGACTGCACTCAGATGTACTCTGGTCATCTTACCAGAAACATCTGCTATGACTGCTGTTGCAAACCCAGGGTTAAAGGTCCAAGCAGTCCTTCTCCCCTTTTTTCCTCTTTCTCCCTTCACAGTGAATCTCTGCTGAATATGTAGCAATCTCAGCTTGAATCTATGACATATCCAGAGCACACTGCATCATTATGAAGGAGGAATTAGGCAGAGAACTGAGCCAAGTCATATGTAACCTGCCAAGTCCAACAGGTCACGTCAGCTTTCAGTCAATTCAGAAACATATTAACTCCTGAATGTGTAAACTAACAAGTTTCATAACCACAGGATTATGTGCCCACATTATGATGAATACCAGCAGAACTGATGCGCCTTTACTACAAAATAAAGAACTGCAAAAAACCAACAAACACAACATCAAACCCCCAAAAACTCTGACTTCTCAGGGGAAAAATAGCAGCACTTGAGAATCCAAAGTACAGTAACACTACAACTGACTGATAACTATTTAGAATAGAAATTCCTGGTTTTTGTTTAACCACAGTGAGACTACGCTCAAAGTAACAGTTTCTAAGTTGGGATCTGATTCACATTTCAGATAGAAATGGTTTATTGATTTAATCTGCAGAAATTATTTCCATTGTTCTGTGTATACAGAGAAGTGAATTGATAGTGTTGTCTTCAGAAGTTCCTTGTTTAAAGAGGTACAGAGCTAAATTTAGTCCATAAAAAACAATTTGTCATTCTTTAAGATGAAAATCCCCATAAAAACCTCCTATGAAAATTCTATGAAAAAAAGATAGTGTCAAATTAGTTAATTAGAAGTCAAAGAATCAAAGAATTATAGAATCATATATAGTTTGAGTTGGAAGGGAGCTTAAAGACCATCTAGTTCTGACCGTCCTGCCGTAGCCAGGGACACCTTCCACTAGACCAGATTACTCAAAGTCCCATCCAACCTGGCTTTGAACACTTCCAGGGGTGGGGCATCCACAGCTTCTCTGGGCAACCTGTTCCAGCGCCTCACCACCCTCACAGAATTTCTTCCTAATATCTAACTGAAACCTGTTCTCTCTCTTACAGTTTGAAGTCATCATCCCATGTCCTATTACTACACACTCTTGTAAAAAGTACCCATCCAGTTCTCCTGTAGGCCTGCTTGAAGTAAGCAATGGTCTCGCAGGTGCTCATGCTACCACTTACATGATGATTCACACTGGCTTTATTCCAGTAACACTTCCACCAGTAAGACCTGCAGACTTTGCTCTAACACCCGCACAAAATACACCCAAGACCTCAGACCCCAGGAGAAAGCTCTCACCAGCTGCATACAATAAGAGAAGTGGACTGATCAGAAATGGTACTGCAATCATATTAAACGAAAAGACTCAGTTAATGAATGCATCCAACTGAAGCACACTTTATAGTTATTTAACTCATAGACAGCCTACAGCAGCAGGAGTCCATGTGTAACTGGGCATTTGGGAGTCATGGGACTACACCAACCTAGAAAACTAAGAAGGACTGGCATCTGTGCAGCTATGTATAATGAAGAATCAATGAACAACTTCTCATAGTACAACAAGGATACCCCCACAAACACACAGTTTCTTTGATCACAAGAAAAATTAAGAGTGAACACTAAAAGTAAAAACATGGGGATAACTGTGACCATCCCTCAGTATGAAAGAACCAAATAATATTACTTTTTTTTTGAACAGACACCATTCTGGTTTACACATTAAAAAAAGGAACAATAGCTGGAGAGCTGATGCTGTTTGCAATACTTCAAAGCCTCACTGCGTGCCAGTTTCCTCACACAGAAAATATACCACAGGTAAAAATCCAGGAAAACTCACTTTGTTTCATTTTAAAAGGGTTGTGGAGGTGAAGGCAATTATGTATCAGGGAAACATTTCAAGATCATCTTAAAGGTCTTTTCCAACCTAAATGGTTCTACGATTCTATTCAGACTCATATGCAAGACAAATTCTGCCATCATTTTAATTCCACTTGTACACACAATGCTTACAACAGGTGGATGGCACAGTTATGTATTTTAAGCATTTTCAGTTGTCTGAAAGCCATTGATTTTAAAAGTTCGCTTACCTGTAAAATATGGATTTATGAGGACACAAACCATCACTGCACAGCACAGAAAAACCTCTTCGGAATTGCTAAGTGCTTTATTTATTAACTGCAGTCAACATGCAGTAGAGAAGCCTTCTGCCTATCCTTGCTGGATGTATAGCCAGTGGACAGAGAAAGGAGAAGGGATGTGGAACTGGAAAGCATATGCTAATTAGAGGATATACAGATGGTAAAAGTATCCTCAGAATTATATAAAAAAAGGTAAATATCTCGGGATGGTGGAAAAAAACAATGTACACAGAAGAAACAATACACTGGACTCCACTGTTTCTGGGCGGAATGTGCACATATGCTAATCATGTTTTAGCATGATAGGAATATCTCTTTTCCTTATTGAGAGATATTTGTTTCCATACCAGAGGTTATTCACCTTCTCTTCAAAAGTCCAGGAAGGTATAGTTACTCCATGAGATGAACTTTTTTGCTTAAGTGAACAAAGCAAACAACAACACAGGAGGAACTAATGTAGAGTATTATGGGAAAACATTCTCAAAATGTGGAAGAGATTAAAAGGTTTCTGATGTTACGGTAGCACATGAATAAAGCCACTTTTCCTCACCTGCTGTCATTGTTCAAAGGGAGGGAAGCAGATACAGAAAGAGTAGGGTGTTGAAATCAGGTTAAAAGGTGTTGCAGGATGAGGACTGTGTCCATACTCTAGGATGAGACAGCAAAGCGGAAGCTTGGAGACAACCTCTGCTCTGTAAGAAGACTGAAGTGTGAGTCATGGATCATTTCTGAAATGGCCCACAGGCTATCTAAATCATATTTAAGATGTCAATCTTCCTGTGGTGTCTACATCAATAAAAGTAGGTGACAAAACTAGAAAAATTATTATAATGCCTGTTGCTCAAATAAAATGGAATTTTCTCTCCTCACTTCCCCTCCTTCAGCTGTTTTTGCCCCAAGTTTCAAAGCCTTATTTATTTGCATTGATACAAAATCTGTTTACAGTCAACTTCACTGTGATACTGGAGCTTCTCCCCCTGCCCCCAACAAGACACAAAGAAAAGCTGGCCAGGTGTCTCTAAACCACAGAGCCAGCTGCTCCAAACCGAGCTCACAGGAAATAGCAAGGAAAATATGCAGCATTTGACACATCTGGAATAGATTGCAGAGTCTTTGAAAACAGTGTCCCAGTTCCCTTCCTCCTGCTGATGAGATTTCAGGCTTCCAAACTGCTGCATCAACCAGAAAGGATTAGATAACATGTACGTTTTTAACTCTACATATTCTTTCTGTCCAAATGACAATTTTTCCAAGGTAGTACACGAAATATCTGTATAAAGCTTTCTGTAGAGTGCAGTGGACCAAACAGAAATAATTCTATCAGAAGTCTGCTACTTAATAATATGGGAAAATTGATATAGTTGGAAGATAGTACTAGTTGATATTGGTAAGCACAGAAAATGAGGCGATACTGCATGCCTTGCAGAGTCACATTAACTTCTTAAAAGAAACATCCTAACAGTTTCTTCACATAAAATATGAGATGAGAAAGAGAAGAGAGGATTGGTCAGCACCTATTTTGCCAAGTAATTTTTCTATAATTACATGTTGACACAAATACTGCAGTGTGTATTTTTCAACATGAAGTACACAAAAAATCCCCAAAAACATTGTCTTAAATAGCAAAACAAAGCAATGCTTTATTATCCATTTCTTTTTCATCTGGACAGTGAATGCAAAGTAACAGAGAAAAACAGATAAGTTTAGAAGGAAATCCCAATAGGATACTGAATGTAATACTTAACTTTCTTCTTTCCCTAGAGAAGTAGAGGTGCCCCTAAAATTTTAGTCACTATCTGTATCTCTGAAAGATTAGGAAAATAATGTGACCAGTTTACATACATATATTTTAAACATTCATTATAGATACAAAAGTCAATACAGAACTAGCTTAACACAACAAACCCCACTGGTTTTAATGTTAGTAATAAAAAGGTAGAATTCTAATATAAAAAGAAAAACTGCAGGAAAGTATTTGTATTTTTTCCCCTCAAAGGTGCAACCAACAACCAATGCATTTTTGCAACTGAGATTCCAGTTGTACAAAGGACTGAGAGATGTATTCTCCTACTTAATGAGACGCATAAATTTCATAAACTTTAAAAGAAACCACACATGCATGAACAGTAGACAGTACCCCTTAAAGAGATGATATTTATAAGAAAGTAATGGTATACCTTAAATGAATACTGGGAGAGGTGCAACACACATTTTCTACTTTCAGAGCTTTGAAATATTTTTTCCTCTCATAGATTATTTCCCAAATTACCTTGCATTTAAACTAGTTTATTCTTATGAAATGGCAAAGTATTTACTCTAAACAAGCATTATAAGATAGCGATATGATTTTTTTTTTGAGAAGCCCTCAGTGTGGATGTTGTATTTATACTGAACTCAAGAATGCAAACCTCCCAAATTACATCTAATAATAACTATACCCTTAATAGCCAATTAACAAAAAATATGTATATAGCTCTAAGATTAAACAAAATTTAGAGAATATGCTGTTACAAAATATATTTTGACATATTTCCTAAGAAGCAATTCCAACAGTCATTTATGTAGAGTTATTTACAGGGAACTCAAAGTCTATAATTTTTGAGCAAACCAGTATGTTGTTTTGAATTTGATAAAATACTGGTGAATACGAGTTTGTGACAACAAGGAACTTTGGGGTTTAGTAAACTTAAAAATGTTCTATACAATCATTAGATGAATCTAAATTATATAAAAAAAAAAATTGTCTGAACTGGTTAATCTGAATCATTTAATGCATTTCATTGTACTCAAAAGTTCAGATCACCAAGTCAGTGGTACATAGAAGCTGTGAAACAAGTTACCACTTAAATCTTTCAGACACAACAAGCACAGATTGAGTCTGACTGTACCTAATCTATACTTACAGATAGTTTGTTCTTACTTCAATATTATCTTTTTAATAAGCACATATACAAATGTGCTAAAAAAAAAGGCAGCAATAATAAATATTTACTAGAATGACCAGAACCGGTATTTGAGCATAAAGCATCCTGTCATTCATTCTTAAAGCCATATCTTCACTAATTTGTCTTCCTGTTTTAGTAGTCTTCTGTCTTATTAACTTGGAGGGTTACACATCATCTGGAAGTTTCACACCAGCACTGGAAAGGAATGTCTGTTCGATGCTGTTTAGAGATAAAGAAAGAGTTGTACTTCAGTTCACCACCAGGATCCACTAGAATAGCATTGCTAAGTGACTAGCAAACCTGAACTTCAGCAAAACAGCAGCCTACCTACTCCCCCATGTCAAGATGGGAGAAAAAACCCAAAACTTTACTGTTATTTTGTTATGATTTCAAAAGAATAACTGAGAATATTTTCTAACTGTATTTGTTATTTATTAAAACTAATAGTCACTGTAGAGGAGTCACTGTAGATGAAGCTACCTGTCTGTGCAAGATAAAGGACATTATAGTGTGATAGCCATTAATTTGAACTTCCTGTTTCAGTACTTAAGATGCTTCAAAAACATAATATTTATAAATATTATAAATATTGTAAATATTGTAAATATCAGCTCTACAAACACTCCACAGATCTTATCAGCCCACAACCCATACATCTCAGTGGTGGTGACAGGTAAAGGAAAAACTCAAAGCCACTGAACTTAGATAGGACAACTCATTAACTTCAGTTTATGCTGGATTAAAGACTGTTTTGTCCCAAAGCAGAATTTTAACCGCAGAAGAGCAAGGAATCCCAGAGGACATTTTCCTACACTCTCATTATTCTCTTCAAGCTATAGTTCTCAAAGACCGTTTAGTCCCAACAACTGTTTTTTAAAAGTAGCATTTTAAAACTTTATTGTACTGAAAGTTAACAGATATTTTCAGCCTTGTCTCTACAAATTTCAGTATTCTGAAGAGATTATACACAGCACTAAGAAGTCATATGTAACTATTGCAAGAAGGAAATACTTCCATGTAGTTGCTAATTTAGATTGGTTACTAAAAGGCAATATATGCCTCAGTTAATTAACTTACTACATAATTTTGACAAAATGGTACATGAAAGAGAAATATTATGCTATAGTTAACAGATTTTTCCATGATCAAGTGCATATTGTATAGCACAGATACTCATCATTACCTGTTTTTAAATATATATCACTGTCTTATATAAAAGGAATAAAATGAACTAGGTTTTTTTAGACTTATACAGTCCTTTTTTTTTTTTACATGCTTCAATGTGTTGTTGGTTAATTACTATTGATCCTGTGATCAATCCTGAAGAAAATTTACACAAACTTTTTTTTTTTTTTTTTACAGCAAACATAGCTTCTCAGGTAAGTCAAAACAGTCTTTAAGCATTTTACAAAGTGCAGAGCAATGAAAATGCTGTAGTACTTATTTCTAAGCTTAAATTTATCTCATCATGCAATTTAAATAAAAAAAGTTGAACATAAATAAAGACCCCTGGTTGAAGTTACATAGTGAAGTCCAATAAATCCACTTAACAGATAAAAAGTATTAAAAAAAAAAAAAAGTGGATATGTGCCAGACTGATTAGTCAGCTACCTGAAGGATACATAAAGCACATTGTTGCATACACAATAATCATACTTGTACATGACTGTCGTAATCCAGTCGTGTAAAGAGAGACAATGCTCATCTATTGTTTGCATGTTCAAACCCATGTCAATCAGATTTAATATGCAAGCAGATTAGTGCTTCCAAACTTGCTGACAACAGGTTGACTACTAAAGCCAGTTTTCCAACACAAAGGACAGTATCCTGACAGGCAGCAGATACTGTTTCTTGCTTCGGAAAAAAAAAAGTGTTCCTCTTCATTTTTGTTACTGAACATTAGTTCAAGGGAGGACTGGAGGCAACAAGATGCATTATTTACTTACAAATAAGAGACTTCACGTACCTCCGAGTCCATGAAGGATATATGCAGTATTCATGACAAATGTTAAAAAACATGTAATTGCTGTTTTGTTTATTTATTTTTAATATTTCATTCATTTTAATATTTAAATATTTTGTTTATTTATTTTTAATATTTCATTCATCTCCATTTTCCTGGGAAAGATAAAAGATGCTTACCTTCAGTACAAGAAAAAAAATCTTGTTCTGTGAGCAGCTGCCATGCTTTCAGACATATTTCTGACTTTAAGATAATTAACAAAGCCTCGAAAGAACAAGAGGAGTCCTGAAAGTGTAGAAAATGCACAAAATAAAGTATATTAACATTAGTACACACTATCCATGTTATTTTTTAACATAATTTTTTTAAACCTAGATTATACAAAGTAAAGCAAGGCCTTTATGTATCGTTCACAAATTCAACAAAAAAGTCAGCTTTTATCTTGTGATGAGGATTCAGTTTTATGGAAAATTTTCCAGAAATTTTACAGTTATTCTGGGTTCAACTATCATCTGCTAAAAAGACTGTATGAAAATACTTAGAATGAAGAAAAAAACCCTGAAAAACAAAAGGATATGATTTGCACATTCTTTTCAATTAGAATTCTCAAAATAAATTACTAGTGTGTTAGAAGACTACCTGAACCACAAAATGTACCTCCAGACATGTGTAAGATAAACATCTTGCAAGTCAAAAGAGTTTAAAAAAAAGAAGACAGAAGGTAGGGATTGCTCTAGAAGCAAGCCAGTACTAAGATATGGTAGATTATGACTTGAGATTTAACCATTCAGGAAAAAACACTTCTCCAAGAGGAAGAAGAACAACTTCAGAGAAAATTACTCAAAATGTGTTAAGACAACATTTTTTCTTAACTCCACATTTACAATTGTTTTAAAATACTTACATTTAACTGCATTTGAAAGCAAATTTCAGCTAAGAAATGTACACAGAGAAGTTCATTTGCAACAACAGTATCTTGGAGATATATGCCTATGTGTATAGATACACATATGTATTAAGATTCCAAAAGTTCAAAGGAAAATTCAAACTGAGGTTTAACAAGTTTAGCAAAGGATTTAATTCTTTCCTCTTTCCTACATGATGCTATTTCTTTCTGCTGTCCTGGATGAGCCCCTGATTTTCTGCTATGATAATTTCTTTTGTAAATGCTTTTTGCTTGCGATTTTTTTAACTTTCCTTTTGGTTGTTTTTTTTAAGCCAAAGTTTCATTAGGACAGACAGAGAAACAATAAAATGACAGAGAATGATCTGCTAACTAGGGGAACTTGACCTAAGCCAGACATGTTTCTGTGATTAAGGTGAATTCTGCACAGAGAGGAAAGCCGTAAGATGTGGATCACAAGTCTACTGGAAAAGCTGCTGCCCAGACATTACCAGAGGTAGTCCCACATTCAACTGAAAAGCAGCTGAAACAGCAAAATGAGGGCAGGCCGCTCTTAAGGTGTTTGATAGCATATTTTCTGCATTACACATGCTGGAAAACCAGTCCAAGTTCAACCCATATTTTATATTTCTCTCTTTAGGGAAGGAAAAAAAACCATCCCACTTTACACTGTGTTCCTCAAAAAGAAACACTGGCTAACATTTAAATTTGAAAATTTGAATTGTCTCTCTCCAATTTGTTCACTGTACATGACAGCTCCTAGGAAATCGACCACTTCGCTTTTCTGTGACATGTTAGCAGATTTGGTCAGATTTTGAAAGAAGGAAAGGGAATAGAAACCGATGGGTGAACACCAGAAGAGAGGAGATGGCAGTAGGTGGGCTCAAGTATGTCAAAGGGCTATAAAAAAAGACTACAACTCATTCACTTCTGAAGAGATGCTGGACATGCTACTTCACGTGGTCTAATGGAAAATTTATCCGAACCAACAAAACGCAGATCTGGCTGGCAGTGTTCCCATGGCATGATAATAACTCCTTCATGTCCTGCTAACTAGCTTTGTTGGGTCAAATCCTTCTATGGTGTTCCAGCAATCTTGGTATATCCACTTTATCACTTTAAAAACATTGTTGGTGTATTTCATGCAAAACATTTGTAAGACAAGGGAACACTGACTGCTGGATGAATACCTTTTATTACAAAGTATATCCTAAACTTCATGATTTAAAAAAAAAAAAAATCCTCAAACACTTTAGACTGAAAAAAAGGCTTTCCCAAATTAAAGTGAGCTTCTTTCTGAACATGTGCTGCAAAAGACTAGTGAAAAGAAGAGCTATAGCTTTTTCCATAGACATGGTGGGGGAAGGTGTTGGGAAAGAACACACTATTTTCGTCCTAGTGGAAAAAAAGTGTCAAACCTCAATCTCAGGCACCACAAGGTTTGCTTTTAATCAAAGTCTTAACTGGAGATGTTTGTGTCTGCAAAGAGTCATTTCACTTCCTACTTCAACACAATCACCTCAAACAATATGAAAGCGTTCAAGGGACTGATGCTGTGATGTGTTGAATATTTGCAGTTTCTACATATTTCAAGCTATAAAGTGCACAACAGTAGAGTAAGGTGAGTATTAGAAAGTTTGATGAATGGCCTCAAACACTACTAAAAAGGCAGATAACGGTAATGTCCTTTAAGACTTCTGGCATTTCTTTCAAGATAAATAAGGAGTCATAAACATTCAAAATCTCAGTGTTGGTTGTTTTGTTTTTCTTTTTTAATTTACTCAGCATTTCATTCTAACATTCACTATTAGCCATTTAAGTCAATTGACTCAAAGGGAAGAGTGCCACCTACTGAATCAGCAACAGTTTACTGTGCTTCCAGAGCTGGAAACAGAAAATAAAACAGATAGTAGCATTCATTTCTGTAAAAGAAAATAACTTCAGATGCCATATTCAAATTACAAAATCCACAATAGGAGAAAAGGTATAGTGCTTGGGGTTTGGTATATCCTCACTAAAAACAGAGAGAAAAGCAGAATTTGATGCACATAAGACTTTGAACACGAGAAGACAGACCTCTTAAGAGAAAGCTGACATCATGGGAGCACTGTGATCAGCAAGCATGAAGCCATTCTCTCATCCTACTGAGAAATTACTGATGCAGTATGCATTTCAAAGGACTTGAAAAGGACATTTTGTGACCTGTGCACAAAATATCAAACTCCACCTTCCTGAGATCAGTCACAATTCTTAAAATTTAATACTTGACATACAGGTTTATACATTTAAGTATATATCGCTCACTTTTCTCTATGTACTCTACATAAAAAACAAAATTTTGTTACACAGTTCTGCACCCCTAGATCAGCAGAAGCAGCTTAAAAAGCATAAATTACAAGTCTCAGTTATATACATAATCACTTATGCAGAGCAAAATTTTTTGAATTGAAGGTTATTTGAATAGTCCGCAGTTCACATAATAACACCACTATGGTAACCAATAACCTTATGAATACTATGGAAATAAAAACAACACACAAAACTATCAGCAGGTAAAGAAAAACACATAGCTAAACATGTTACAGAACTCTTACTTACAATGACATGATTCATCTTTGAATACTTCCACATCAAAACATAAATGAATTCAATTGCCACTTACCAAGTACAAGAAATATCCACCAAAGCCAGTACTGTCCATTGAAATATCCAGTAAAATAATCTGAAAACTGAAATTCATACGAGGCTTAGCAGCAGTAAGACAGATGACTAAGACACATTTAACACACTACACAAATACATAAACCATGGAGGAAAGAGCAAATTTAAATAAAAGGCATCCTGCTAAAATGCAAAACTGGTATTTGTGCAGCAGTTTAATACACAAAGAACTCATCCAGCATCAGTTGGTCTGTGGCAAAGCTATTTAAAATGTCTAAAAAACGCGTGTTTGTGTGTGTGTGTATATAAAAGAATATATATATGAAAAAAAACCTTGTATTACTTGCTAGTCATGTTACATTTTCTGTTAAAATGAATTGCCACTTGTTGATTTTCTTCTTTTACTCCCAGTGCCTACCATCCCAAACACATTACAGCAGCCTGCTGCTTTAGATATTAACACGAAAAGCCACATTAGTTTAATCTTATCAGACAGGGATGTTCTTCTGACCCCTCAAAAGAAGAGCTTTTGACCTTCTGTATACCCCCTACTGTTAATCGCTGCCAAGAATACCAGCCCCATAAAGACCCCCAACTCATTAAAGTCTTTTCATTTTCAAACCAGCATTCAGTTCCCAGCAGTGAGCTGAACACAACTAAATGAACCTTGAAGTGGCATTTCAGCTGTTCCTGTTAGTGACCATGGTAGACAGTTTTGTCCTCCCTGTGATGTGCGAGGCAGCTGGAGGGCAGGGTGTGATGGTATTGGAGACAGGTATCTGTGCCTTTACCAGACTCCAGACTTCACGCTTCACTGATAAAAAGGCTAATCAAATGTCTCCGAAACTCACATAACGAGTAGAAAAGGAGAGATGTGTGAAAAGTTGCCAGAAGGAATAAAATAATCTACTTAGTAGCTCTGTACATTTTTCATATGCTTCCATTCTGATATCATTCAGTATGTTTACTGCATCCTGCCAGAGTGCTTCCTATTTGCCATTTCTAGGACACTTCAGTATATCAACCAAGAAGTGGGGGGGGGAAAAAAAGGAGGGGGGGGGGAAGAAAGAGTGGATACTGGGCCACATATGCAACGAGATAAAAATCCAAGATATTTTAAAAACTCTAGATATAGCTGGTTTTTTCTTCAATTAATGCACATGTTTTCCCTAGAATAAAGCCAGATCATGTGAATTATTTGAGGGTTTGATCCTGTATTGTATTCATTTCTATCATCAATCCAATAAAAAAATATGAATAAAGAGAACTATTAAGTTCAATTAAGGAGTTGGTATTCACATTATCCCCATATAAATACTCAATTCCCGGGATTTTGATAACAACATTAATTCCATCTTACTTGATAACCAGTATTTTCAATTCTCTCTTTCTCTCTCTATATACACACACACACATATATGATGATCTCGAAGGTCTTTTTCAACCTGGTTGATTCTATGATATATATATATATCAATACATTTTTTTAAAAATTACAACTTCATTTAGTTGGAAAGAAGATTTACTGTAACAATCAAATACTGGTCTATGTGCATTACTCTCACACTCTCTGCGGGCAGAATCAGCTATGGTTGCAGAATTTCCCCAACAGCAAAACTGTGCTTTTATTCTCCAGGCTCTCTCCATCCATGCCACACCCAGTAAAAACTGATAGAGAGAGTATACGTGAACTCAGGTTGTTTAGTCACTATAACGTTTTGTACTACTGAACCTGAGTGAGAAAGGGCAATACAAGCCTTTGGAGGAGTTTGAAACAAAGGAACAAAGTCACTTTGTGCACATATGCTTGCTTGCGTGTCACCATTAAAACAACTGTCGACATACACCTCATCAGCTTTCTGCTATTGTCTCTAGGAAGGGAGACAACACAGGAAAACGGTAATCTTCACTATGAGAAAAAAACATTATAAAACATTATATAAAAAACCCTATTTAATTACAGTCTAGAACACAGTAACTCTTCAGGAAGTTTAGCACATATTAATTTTTGTGTTTGTTATGAGCACATGTTCAAGCAGAGAGGAATAAGAAAACTGACACAATGAGCAAGTTCTGCCCTCTGATTAGTATGCTTCAAGGCAAGCTAGAATATCCCCATGAATAGTTGAAAAATTCATGTCTTTTCTTTCCATTAAGATAAATTCCATCTGAATTCCAACAAACACACCAGAATTACATCTGGTCCAGTAGCATTCCCCTGCTCCAAAGGACCAAAAAGGAAATTAAAAAAAAAAACTCCAAGAAGGATGCAGTACATGTCCTGGAAGGACCACATAATCTCTCTACTATCTTCGTACTATCGTGCTAAGACCAAATCAACTTCAGTTACTAACACACACAAAGGGGAAAAAAAAATTAAAAAAAAAAAAAAATTCATCACTGGCAGAACATAAAAGATAACTAAGTTATCCAAGATCTCTTTCTTCATTAAAAGGGATGAGATTTTAAATGTTGTGTCTCAGATACGCAGAATTCAGGCTCAGAAAGAATCATTACATTTCGTCTAGCATCCACTTAGTCAGCTAAGTAACTTCCATTTGGCTAATGCACCTTCCAGAAAAGTATCTAGTCTTGCAGTGAAAATATCAAGAAACCCAACATGTAAGATGGTAAAAATGTGACTAACTTCAGATTTAATTTTTACTTGATTTGATGGGTATCTTACAAGGAATAGAAGAATCAAATGTAAGGAAGAAATGTTTTGTGATATTCCTTCCCAAAGGCCAAGACATTTATAAATCTTTCATATAGGACGCTATAATACCAGTGATATTTTAGGTACTTGCTCCACTTCCTCTAGACTTTTAAATATTTGTGCAAAGAATGAGTCATTCTGCATTTATTTTAGTGGAAATGTGAACATCAAATGCTATGTCAGGTAAAAATAGATTAAGCTTCATCTTTAGTAAGCATATATTATATAGCAAGTAAATTCTCTCTAAAGACAAAGTTAGGAAAATTCTAGGCACTCTGTTAAGCACTAGCATTTAACATACTGTTTTTTAATTCTCTTATCATATAGCCTTGAATAAATTGTGATGGGTTTGTTCTACAAACAGAGTCTGTACACTGTGAATCAAGAAACGTACCCGTACAATGAGAATCCATTTGATCAGGGAGAGACCAAATCCACAGATTGCACCATACCTTCCAGCTATAGTATTTGTTATACAGAAGGATAAACAAAATCCAATCCAGTTGAAAATAAACGCCACTATAAAATAAAAGAAACAGTAGCTTATGTTAATCTGTATAGCTAAGCAAACAGACTTAACAGTAATTTCACTTTTAAACTACTAAGGACATGCTTACACAGTTAATTCCCTTCCAGTAATTCAGGCTTTCAGAGATTGACTTTGAACCCAGACATTCCCCAAGGTGTAGTCACTTAACGACAAAGCAAATGGTAAACAGGCTGGAACCTACTGCTTTACACAAGAGAAAATGCCAACATAAAATAAAGCATTACATTGCTACACACACCTAACCAGACTACACTAGAGATGAAGGGCAAATTCACACAAAGAATTTTAACATACAAGATTCAAATTAAAACAAAGAAAAAAACCCTCACTACATTTTTATAACCAAAAATATAGTTACATGCACACATACGTGCATGTACCAAGGCTGTATATTCAGCTTTATTCAGTTTGGATCAAATGAAATAAAAGTATTCACTCTTGCCCTGTTTAATAGCGCAGAAATGAAGATAAGGTGAGAAGCTGATGTTTCATGGGTGACTGTCTTCTCCTTTAGATCTATATTCAAGCATAAGATATAAGAAGCCTTAGAAGTTCTACACAGAAGCTCAAGAAATCAAGGAACCAAAAAGAATATTGAGCATAACTACCACTATTGCTCCAATTAACAATTTTATACAACTCCCAGCAGTTTAATAACTTGAAGTTTCATATCTGCACATGTACTTGGCAATCAACATCATCATCATCTGTATCAACTTCAGTTTGCACGTATTACATCAAGGTGTGGGAATTCACAATTAGGGTAATGTCCCAGCTCTGGGAGTCAGTGAGGGCATCTGAAAAGAAAACGACCAAACAGAAGAACTGCAGGAGCTGTTGTAAGAAGACAACTCAGGAGAGTTCTGGAGAGAACAAGACACTGGAAAATTAAAAATCGTAGGGAACTCCACAGTAAACACAAAAACCACAGAAGAAGAAAGTAGGAATGGAAGAGGGGCAAAGGGGAACAAAACCCCTGCATACAAATCCTTAATGTTTTAAATCCCCAAACTTAGCCACATAAAATTCAGACATTAAATCACTACAGGAAAAAAAGTCTGTCTTTTCAGTTAAAGTTTGAATGCAGAATACTAAGAACAGAAAACTGCTCAGTAGTTTTCTTTAAGTAAATTTTGAAGCATAATCTATAAACAACCACTATTTTTATAATTTAAAATCTTGTTACAACTCCTCCAACAATCCATGTGAAGATGGCATGATTTGCCCACAAATGCAGAATTAGTCTGTAAAACTGCAGTGGAATTCCATGAACTGTAAAGACACTGAAGTTCCAAGAGAAGTTTTAGAAGACTTCACATCAACACAGTCATGTAGTACAAGTGAGAAAACATCTTGCTTTGGTCAGAGCCACAGGCAATAGATGGTGGCGATGAGAATTCTTACTTTTATACTAATTACTAATCTTAAAAAAAAAAAAAAGGAGGGAGGGAAAACCAACAACAACAACTTTAAATAAATGCTGATCCAAATTGGTATTAAAAAAAAAAAAACTACAGAGCAAAATTGTGACCCTAACGTTTACCTATCTTTCCAAAACACAGATAAAGTACTTATATTTGAGAAAGCCTGATTACGCTGTTTTAAAAATAGGATTTCCCTATTTTAAGCAAGCTCTCCAAACGTTATTGAATGCACCCTCTGTTCTTGTCTCAGCACAAGAGTTCACTGCTCTTTCTCCCCACTACTCAAGCTACAAAGGGTGACTGTGATTATGGTTCCAAAGACATGTATGTTAAAAAGGACAGAAGACAGATGTCCTTCAAATGGACTACACAGACTAAAGAATATGTACAATTTTAATAGTTATATAACTAATAATAAGTTATAATAGTTACATATTAAATATTCTATATATTTAATAGTTATATATTAAAAAATCTATAGTAGCTGAACTCATTTGTACATGCCTTATAAAAATTAGAGATTTCCCAATCATAAATACATGAGGGGAGAAAATTAGTTCTTACAATCTAAGTCAAACACAATGACAATTTTACTCTCCTTTCAACTTGAGCTAAAGGAATATTCAAAATAGAATCTACAGCCACTGGAGAAGTATTTGATGGATATTTAACACTCAGTTATTTGCCCAGCTCTTGAAAGAAGAGGCATCAGCCTGTTCCAATGTTGTTCAGAGTAAGTTTTTTTCTCCTTTAATCAGTGTGCTGTTCCATCAAGTTATATAAGCAGCCAACATAAGCAGACAAGACAAACTACACGAAAGTTGCAGACTATGGAAGTTCAAACATCCCAGTAAAAGTGAGGCATACGGCAAAGAAAAATCTCATTATTTAAGTTTTTATTTGTAACCATCTGCTAGAAAAACTGTACAGTAAGGACCTATTCAAAATTCCCTGTCTTCAGCAGCATAAGGAATGTTACTTTCACCTCTGTAAAACTCAGACAATACATTAGGGAGATTCTCCCAACACTGCCTTGCTGTTGCATCATTTTAACAAACTTAAGATTGGCAACAATAATATCTACATGTTTCCAGTCTTTCCCATTACTTCTCCCTCACAATCCACATCCTGTTGCTACTCCAAAAATCATCCTCCTTGTCTCATTCTGGTTGCAAAAGACACTATTTGCATTCAGAAATGCATCTCCTGCTTCTGAGTAGACTGAAATTCCTTCCAATTACTTTTCTCTACATCAAGATTAACCTCATTTGCCTATCTGTATATCTTTTTCCATCATGTGTATCCATGTGTATCTTCTGCCAGCCATGTAAATTCTCTGAGCTTTACCGCTTACACTGCACCTGGTAAGAGTTACTACAGTTAATTCCTGTCTCAACTGATCATTAATTCTTGCAGTTAAAGTTGTTCATCATTTTCATCCCTATGTTGCTATAGAGAAGCTACGGCACAAGTTTCCCTTACCAAGTTGAGAGAGAAAATAGACTCTAGAGGACAGTGACTAGTAAAAGGAGCTACCTATTAATTTCTCTAAAATTACCAACTTGTTTCTCTATCTACTAGGAACAACTAAGTTGTACAGCTGTAACAAATGTTTGACATTATTTGTCTGCAACCACTCACTTTGTGAAATGTAAATGACACTGCTCAGTTGTTAAAGAGATGACCTCATCCTTCATATCACTTCAGCTCCCATGAGATTCCCGCACAGACAATATACCTGCTGTGACACTAACACATGCTACCATAAGGAAAGCCATTCTTAACAACATAAAGCCTAATGAGCTGCTACAACCACATCATGGTTTTATCTAAAAAAAGCATTCTTAACTTCTGTTAGCCCATCGTCTTCCTGAAGCCAGGTTCTGTGTGCATCTTCTAGACACCCACTGCAAAACACACCACTCTGCAACAAGAATGGTTTCTTATCCCAAGAGTGATTACATTCCTACTTGAGCCCAACTTTGAACTACTGTTGACTTTCCATTAATGAATTTCAGACATTTACATGAAACTCAGGTTGACTGCACTGGCATCATGATTTCAGTATCTTCCTTTGATACTCTACCACCATACAGACAAGTGAGACTGATAAATGTATCATTTTTGAGTGTCACTCCTGAAGTGACACCGATAGGAGAGAGTAAATCTATATCAATGTAATTGACATAAGAAGAATATAAACAATAGTGTTATTTCCTCATGACCACAAAACTCATGATGAAACACAGGTAAGTTGGATTTTTGGGAGGAGGGTTGCACTAAAGGCTTCTTTTAATAAAAAGTCGTCTTGATATCCAATGCAGCACTCATATTTATGCTGTATTTCCCTTTAAGGTTTTCAGCCAAAATACAAAGCATAAGAGTTTTGAGTTGTACATATTGAAATTCATCAGGAGATGAAACAATGTCAAGCATACTACACCAAATCTGCTTTTCCCCCAGTTGTTCTTGCACTTCACTTGCTGATCTTTTTTACTCAGCTTTCCATAGCCACACAGTTATCACCTACCTTAAGTTTGTATTCAGCATCATGAAAAGAAGCCAGCAAAACTAGTCTGAGGACTTATGCTGGTTCCAAATTTTATCCATGGCTAAAGATTATATTATAAGATTATAATGGTAATTACATATTCAAAAAGCAACCATGCTCAGTTATATTCTTTATTCCACAATTTGTCCAATTGCTTATTATTTGAATATATAGCAAACACCAAAGATCTTAATGCTTCATAGCTGGCCTAGACTTACTAAGTATACTGCAACAATATATAATACTCTCCAGATCTTCATTCACCACTAGAAATTATTCTTCCCATTCCTGCACAGAATTTATTCCATTCTTCAACTGTAACATGTTTTTGATTCTTCCTGAGGGCTCACCTACATATTGATGATGATCACTAGAAGTAGTGGCTATCAGCTTCCACAGATAACAGACAATTTTTTTTTCTACTTAGCGATTAATGTTCAGAAACTTTCCTAGTCAATTTATTCCTATTGCTTCATTACCCTTATTGGTAAGTTTGGCTTAATGCCCAACTAGAAGCTTCCTCATTCCAATTATTTTGTATTGTATCCAGTGCATATGGAGAAACTATAAGTCAAATTCTTTCTACAGTAAGAGATGTTAGGTGATTGTGTATGAAGGTCAGCCAGGCTCTCCTAATAACCAGAGAGAAATAAGCACTCACAGAACAGTTCCTTTATCTCCTTCCAACATCCAAAATTTTAGTCAAGTGACTTCTCCTCAGTTTCTCTTGCATGACTAAGGGAAACCTGCATAACGTTTGGGATGTAGACATATAGAAGTCAGGTCTCCTTAATTCACACAGAGGAATCCTCCCACAGGATATTTAACCACACTTCCCGCTCCTCAGGAAGCATACACCAGGAGGCTATGTTCACCCTAAGCTTGTGCAACAACTCTGCCTTCCATCTTGGGCCCTCTTGAAACCCTCAACATAGGTATCCTAGTAGTGTGAAGTTTGTTTCAAGCATCTAATAGCTTTGAAAACTGTATGAACATTAGTTTACAAAATCTCGGTATGATTATTATCTGTTCCAATATAGCATCTAGGGCAACATGTACATTTACATTTCCCCATGAAAGACCTTATTGGTATGAGTTGTATACAGTGCTTAAATTGCCCAGATGCTCAAAAAGAACAAATCAGACCTCTGTATGAGAACTTCGACTTCGGTTGCATGACTGACCAATTTTCTCCATTTCTTCCTCCTTATTAACCCATCTGTGGAGTTCAAATTAATATTAATTTTTCCTACATTACAGGGACAACCCAAAACTCCCTTACATGGTTTCCAAGAATCCGGATGAGCTCTGCAATTCTTCTTGGGGCCCACAGGAAAAAAGGTTGGTTGATATTTCTAAAGCATTCCTTAAATATAAAAGACAACCATATAAGACCTTTATTAATATCCAAAAGGAGCTCCTTCAGATAATGTACCAGGATGAGCCTATCAGACATAATTCAAAAAACTTCCACTAAAGGTAGATTAAGCATGAAAACAAACCCTTTGGTCATGACAGTTACTTGTACTATCACAATTACATCTGTGTTCAAAACGGAAAGAAAGAGCTCAGAAATTCCTCTCTTTTGTTGTGCATACAAAAAAAATTACTCCGAGAAACTCATCTATTAATCATTTCCTCTGGCATTCTGGAAAGTTTCTACTATGCTCTATAAGGCACAGGTCACTTAAAAATACATAATATAAAAAATATATGAAGTGGTCTGATAGCGAACTTTTTTTGCATTTTGCATTCACAGTAAAATGAATATATTCACTAAAATATTTATTTACATCAAAATGAGAAACTGACAGACACCAGCCCTGACCATTAGAGAGGAGTCTCACCAACATAACCAAACTTCAGAGCAACAACAACGAATAATTGATCATAATACAATTTTACCACATATTACAAATAAAATGGGTTGTTTTCCACGTTTTAACAGCAAGTTTCTGAATCAAGTAGAAAAAACCCCAGCTGTTCGCACAAAGGACTTTTATTCTTTAGAGTATATTGTCTCATTCTCTTTAGTTATGCTAAACAGAACAGTACTTTATAACTTAGATGGGAAACAGGTTTTTAACTCACATGCACTGGCTCCTAAAACAAATAAAAAACCAAAAAAAACCAACAAACAGACCTGTCCACTAGATGGCCTCTAGACAGCAATTTTATGCAACTTGGGCAGCTACCACTAGATGGTGGCTACATATCAGTAAGTGGTTGCAATACGCAGGTAAGCTCAGTAAGAAGTTTATCTTACTATATTTCACTTGAATAAAATGAAATTAAAGAATATTAACTTACTGTTATACTTAAAGGCATCTCACCCTCCTCCCAAACCCTGAGATCTTTCCACCAACGCTGTACTTGACAGTCAGCAGAGAAGGTGGGAGTACACATCTGGAACAAGCCATTTGTTCATGCTCCTCTCACTAGAGAACAGTTCCTGATCCAGTTCTCCTACATTTTAGCTAAGTGAGGGAACTTATTTGGGGCTCCCTGTGATCTGCCACCCCTACTCACAGCATTTAAACATACTCCACCCTGAAAAAAACCAAAAAAAGATAGCCTTACTGTAAATTTCATTTTAATTCCTGCTCTCGTAATTCTACATACATCAACGTTATGGAGACTTTTATCTCCTTATTGGAAGGATATGAATATACTATCTGCTATTTACAATATACCCTCATTATGTTGAGCCCATTTTTCATCTAGTTCTCCAACTTTCCTAAGAAAAACTACTGAAAATCAGTATTACAGGTCTAACTGCCATGAGTTTTTTGTGAACTCCTCATACTATGAGAACAGACAAAAAGCAAACTTTATCCATTTCCATATGTGAGTGAAGTTTGCAGTAACAGTCTCAGAATAATCAAGACAAAGTACGATCTACAGAGTATTTTTGTCAAAAGTGTAAAATTAGTGCTCTCTGCAGTCAGACTCAGCTAAACATTGATTTGAAGAGAAAGCTGCCAGTTTATCCATGTAGACATCTGCATTCTTGAAGGTAGACACAAGGTTCTCGACATGTAGATTTGGACAACTGTGACTTTAAGGACCTAAGACACATTAAAGCCAACAATTCCCTTGACCTCCAACTGCAGTGCTAATGAAGGCCTGAACCAGGATTTAAGAGCAAGACCAAGTTCACACAATACAGAACCTAAACGGGTTAAATACAAAAAGTAATAGCACATAGGAAAGCAAGGGGGGAGGGAAATAAAGGAAAAATAAAAATGAAGTCATACCTCCCTTTGCCCCAAGAATATATCCTCTCTGTGGTCCAACTACAGAAAGAGGTCAGTCTACAAAATCCACTTTGTTAACCTATAAATGTATTTATAGATTTGCTATGTGAGGCAGACACATATTTTTATCCTGAGATGCAAACACCACATTGTCCCAGTACATCATATGCCAAACATGAAAAAAAACTTTCATGAAAGCTTTGTAACCTGCATCTGTAACAGTTAAACAGAGAGATTGCAAAAAACATTACAGAAAAAAGAACTAATATGAGATGGGTTGAAAGACATAAAGGAGATTTCAGTGGATAATCAATCAGCTTTCATCCTGATGAATTCTAAAAAGAACATATAGATCCTCAAGACCAAGATTCCATCCAGGCTATCAAGCACATTTATTTCAGAAAGGGAAAATATCCTTACAAATCAGAAGGAAATAAGCAATTGGACAAAACAGAGGTAGCTTTTTTCTAGAAATAACTTCTAGTTGCTAAATCTAACTTTGCTTAATGCATCATGTAAGTTACAAGACATGCACACGCAGTATCGAACGAAGTGCTACAGCAGGGCTGCTTGCAATCAGAGGTTACCTGAAGACTGTGCATTTTATATGCCACTGGTTAGTTCAACCTGAAAATGAGTATGGTTGGATTTCTTCCAAAAATCCACCATATGGATGGATGGCTATTTAACTCACTATGCTAACACCAGCAACTTTTATACAGCACATCACCACTCTCAATTTTTTTCTAGTTAAAAATCAATTGCAAGATTTCTGTGATCTAGCCTCTAATTCAAGTTAGTGGTCCAACTAAAAGATGACAGAATTTCACAATTCACAGGTAACAGTGCAGCCTTGCTAGGCTTCCAAGTATTTACTATGATTTTGCTTTGTCCCCTTATCTGTCACTGATGCCACAAAAAAAAAAAAAAAGAAGAAACATATTTGCTACATCTGGAACACAAAGTGTTTATATCTGGGTACAGGTAGAAAAATGTGTTCATTACAGTACATTAATGCAATTTATCACAGCTCTCTTTAATATTCCACAGAAAAAAGGTACAATTAAGATATACCTCAGTAGGTCTGGGATACAAGATAACTTACTGAAAAATGCCAACATGAAGATGCCATCATTGCCCACTCTAAGCTGATCTGCATCACTGAAATCATCCCGTGGTGGATACTCTTCTTCCTGGATTTACAGGTTAGTGATAATTTAGTGAAAAGTTTAGAATAACTATCTATAGGAGAAAGTATTAATCATGTTTCTAAAGCTAGAAGAAAATTGACATTTCTGTAACATGTCCACATCAAGGAAGTTTAAAAGAAAAATAATTTATAACTATAAAACAAGTCTTATTTGTTGCTAATATTGACAAAGTCCAAACTGTCTGTAAAATTTTCTGTAGAAGATACGTACATATTGCCTATTCATCTTAAGTGAAGCTAAAAGTTATTTCAGATTAGTACTTTGACAGTCAAAACCAACATAAATCTTTTTTTTAACTGTAACTGTCTTGATATGTAGCCAAGTTATTAAATATTTTTTTTAAAAGTCATCACATAGTACAGTCTATATATTTCTTGCCATAAAAATCTTCTAATGCTTCCCTAAATAAAGAATAAAAGTTTTAGAAATAAATTGCTGATGCAACAGCACGGCACTAAACAATTTTACAGCCCACACAAAAACATAAGCAACGCAAAGAAAACCTCTAGGGTCACTAGAGGGCGCAAGCATCTTAGAAGTGTCTAAAAGTCTTCCGAACTCAAAAAGCACATTACTTAAGCCAAACAAAAGAGAACAGAGATGTCAGTCAAAATGATTCAAAGATTTCTCCCATTGTGTTAACATACTGGGTCATAAAATACTGAAAGTAAGAATTTGTTTTGTTTCTCAGGACTCGATTTTCAACAGAACTTGGCAGACATTACATATGTCAGTTCTACGCACAGGTGAAACATTGCTCTGACTGCAGACTGACAAATGTAAAAGTTTGCACAATAACAGCACCTACTGAAGAGAGTCTACTGAAAACTAAGACAAATTATACAACGTTTTTATATTTAAATGAGTAACATTAGAACAATGCAAGATGACACAAGTTAAATAATGCTGTCAGTAGCAGCAGTAATATGGTTTAAACAGAAGCACAAGTAATATTCTTTTCTTATTTTTTGCTCAAATTAACATTATTTATTAGAACTGAGACAAGAAATTACCTATAAAAACAAATGAAATCAAGAGAGATAAATTCAAGTGAAATTTACTTGTCTATTTCACCCAGAAGCACTTACTACTGAAATAACATTCATGACTAAAATTCAGGGCATTAAACAATCACAGTGATCTAAAGCTCTGCCAAGTGATCCCCATGTTCCCTTTTGTCAACAGAGCAAAATAATTTACCAGAGTATAGAGATTAAGTAAAAAATGTCCTACAACAACCTGTAACAACTCAAGGCAATCAGCTTTACCCTGAGTAACGTGGCTGTGAAATTCCAGCTGTGCTCTGTATTTCAGATTAATTAATGAAGACACTGCATCAGGTAACTTACTTTAAAAACACTGCTATTCACATAGACAATTCCAATGAAAGCACAACAAGCTAGCTGAACAACAATCTTAAGGGACTATAATTCAACAGTACATAATTTCAGATGTCCCTAAATGGTCATCATAAGTGACTATGAAAGCTTTAGTTTATTTAGCTCAACTTTGCTGTAGCTACAAGACTGATGGGGGGGAAGGGAAGGAGAGGATGGGCTGAAAAGGCATTAAACAAAGAGCTGCATTTGAATGTGTTTATATCTGAAATGCATGCCACAAAATTTCCTTTTTTAAGTCAGGACAACAAAAAATATTTTCAGTTTTCATTTCACAATGTCTACAAAACTCCATATATAATAATTCTGGACTTTTTTCTAAACTGTCTGCCAATTACTGTACTTCATACTGGCATTTCCAAAACAATTTGTGAATTATACTCCATGCAAAAAGCTGCCTCAGAGATAAGAAAATTTTGCTCAACTACGGTAACAAGTTAAGCAGTTTGCTCTGTATGCACAGGCTTCTTTAAGGCTTACACATATGAGAAACACAGGTCAATACGCAGCCCACAAATATAAGAGCAGACATTTGCAAGTAGGCACTGTTGTATTAAGTGGAAACAAGTTGTAATTTATCACATTCCATGTCAAAAGGGAGCAGTAAACTGAGTCCTATTTACTGTCTCCAAAAACTAGCATACGAAAATTATCAGAACATTTCAGAAATTAAATACTTTCCCGTGCTTAAATCACATTCAGCCTATACCCACATCACTTGAGACTATGAGGTTTCATGAGCAGTCCTGCACACAGAAAACACTACCTGACCACTGCTCAAGTCCCACTAATACTGGCTGTCTTTCACAGTGCTCTCATTTGATCTAGCTGGTGTCAACTGCCCGAGTCTTTCTTCAACATATAGTTGTTTGTCACCATGCACTCACAAATGAAAATGGGTAATGAAGAATTACTGTCCTCTCTGCTGATGCTTAGAGCTAAACATAATTTAATAAAATACTTCTATTTTTTTATGTGCCTTTTTATCAATGAGATTGCATATTTTACATTTTTTTCTTCTTAATGAGAAGAATGTAACACAACACACAAATCTATATGGTATGTAACACTGTTTCATATTGCAGTATTTCTTGCTTTCTAAATAAGCTGACGTGTACAAACAGAATCTGGTATGGCATATAGTGAGACAACCACCTTTAATCAAGTAAAGAACCACTAAATTGATATAAGTCTTCCCAATGCAATGTTTACAGCAAAAAACTTCTACGAAAGGGTCAAATTACTTAATAAACCCCATAAATGATACCTTGAACATACAAAACAATATGGAGAAATTAACAGTAGGGGGGAAAAGTGAATGAATCCCAGAAGCATTTGTTTGCCAGCAGGAAAATTCATAGCGAAGTCTAAACTAGAGAGAACTATACCATACCTCTGGACGACTGAGGAATATTTCATCAAAGAGACTCCTAGATTCCCTAAACTGGGCGTGCTAAGCATGTAAAAACAGAAAAACGTAAGACAAATGCAACTGAAAAGCATTAAGTAAAAGCCATTCATTGCAACGTACAAACAAGTCATTTAACTGTTAGCAATACTTTTGTCCATTTAAACTGACCTTTCAAAACTGACTTTGATAATTTGAAAAGGAAAACCCGGGATAACTAATGCTATCGCTACTGATGACACAAAGCTGGTACAATTTCTTTGATACAATGAGACATTTGGGAGCATTTGAAAGGAATACACGATCTCTTCCTGTAAGATAAGCTACACAAAGAACTATAAAAACAAGTGCTGAAACTTTCAGTAAAGGTTTAGATTGTTCATATTATATGAATATATTATCTATGATATCTGTGAATGCAGGGCCTATGATGAAGTATATAATATGATCACATTAAGATTTTTTTAAGATCCTTACATGATTTGGGGGGAAAAATACAAAAGTTGGATATTAAATGTGCTGCCCTTTCAAGCCATTTTCCTCTTTTTTGCTCAGTGAGTAGATTTGTAACATTCTTCACTGGACACTTTGGACTATACCATGAAAATTATCAGCTTCATGTATCACTCAAAGCAACAAAATGACATTTAAGTTTTTCCAACTGTTCACATTATTGCAGTAAAGAAGCAATATATCCTCAGTTTACAAGGAGGAAACCAGAGCAACAGAATACTGCAGAGCTCAGATTTGTAAGAGCATTAATTTCATAAGGCTGAAAATAAAAACTGAAAAATCTACATTGTATCATTTGTGTATGTTTTACAAAGTCTGTAATGTACAGGTCAGATACTGTCTGCAGTTGTTACTTGTGAAAGTGAGAAAACAACTATGTAACAGTAGTGCACAGTTTAAGTCACTTATCTGTTATTCCGCAGGTATTCAGAACTAAATCCTTCCCCTAAAGATGGCGAGCCACCACTCTAACCATAACAAGACCCTTCTTTCTTATTCCAGCCATCTGCCAGTATAAGACAGTTTTATTATACAGTCTTAGTCCATTTCAGTGTAAGTCCAGAGTTATTAAATAAGGCAGGGATTTTCTGGCAGTATCACATGGTAAGGAAATTAAAATGGTAATAATTAAAACTGCACTTGCACATAATTTTAATATCATCAACAAAACTGAAATTCAGTTTCAGTATTTCCTATTTTTTCCCCAAATCCCAACTTTGTGACCTTAATACTCTTTCTTTGATATAGCCTGTGTGTGTGTGCATGCACTTGCTTAAAAAAAAAAAAAAAAAAAAAAAAAAGAAAAGGAGCTCTTCAGCAGCCAGCAAGAATGTGACTTTCAGATACACTGTGCAGACTAAACTACTGATACTAACTTAGTAATGTCATTAGTCTAGAACTTTTTACTCAGTTTCTAGTTTGGGGGAATGATAGTGTGTTCTTACGGATTTTTCATAAGCAAGTGAAATTCTTGTGGTGTCAGCACGCAGTTCTTGAATGTCAAGTTCTACTGTATGTTCTAGCAAAGCAGACTGTGTAAAAGTTTACTTCTAACTCCATCACCGTATCCAACTCTCCTAGAGCCTCTTAACTCTAGACTTCTTTTCTCTCCCTACTCCTCTTTTCTCACACACCAGCTTCAGTTCCTTTCCCAGTACCACACTTTAGCCCCACTCGGTCCTTTTCTCCACCAATCCTTTTCCCTTCTGTTTCTCATTTAAATCTCTGTACTCTGTCCATACCACTGCTCTCCATTCATCCTTGCCTCTTCTTATTTTGACTTAGACCATCCTCTCTGATCGCTGCCTGTGTCCACTTTGAGCCAGTTACCTCCTTACTCAACTAAAACCAATTTCCCACAACACATTAGTTTCAGAGGGTTGGTCAGCTATTGCCCTTCTCTTCACCTACCATTGATGACAACTGAATCAAGTGGTTTTCCCCTTCAATTCTAACTGAAGGGCAAGAATAATAAAACTACTTCAGAGCACACCAGAAATTGCTATTTCTCAGTTCCAATGTTTTCACCAAAAACAGTCAAAGCAGCCATAAGGTGCATCTACTTTTAGTTCTGTAATCCCACTCTGACACAAAACATTTGAGAATGCTCTCTGGGAACAGCACATCTGAAGTCCCATCCCCTTCAGAGCTATGAGCAGCCTCAACTTTTTCATGCAAGACAATCTCCACACATTCACCAAATTTGAAGCCATATGTATCAACTGAGGAAACTCACTTTTCAAAAATTTGTTGTTTGACCAAAACCAGGCAGACTGTCTGAAGAAGGGTAAAAGATGTTTCTGTCACACTGACCTGAACTTTTAAGAAAGAGTTCTCCAAAGTAAAAATAAAAAAGCTTAAAATTACAAGATAAAAAAAAACATTTTTTCTTTGTTTTTTTTTTTTGCTTAGCTTTATTTTTTAAATTGGCTGAACCCCAGGTTGAGTTGTCAAGAAAGATTCCTTGTATGTCTGAAATTTGTGCTTCATAGGACTCTAGACATATGAAGTTAAAAGCAACAAGAATCTTGCGAGAGCTGCACATCCTGTCTGCCGCACCACAGGTACTCTAGAAGTTAGGTGTGGGTTGCTAATGTTCCAAGTTTGTAACTTCAGATTGAGGGTTTCACTCAGACCAGTATTTCACCAAATATTTTACTTATGTATTGAACAGTAAGGAAGGACAGACTACATAGCAGTTAAAATGTTACAGCTGGAGATCATCAGCTCACCGCTGAAACGTGGCAAGCAGCCATTCAGATCTCCCTGGTTCCCTACCGCATTTAGTAAAACAGATTTGTGGGACACCTTCACTGACCATGTTACACAAATCCACTTTTAGCTTTAGCTGTGCATACCTTGAAGTGAATGAGTGTTGTGCACTGAGTACTGTGCTGCAGTCAAGAAAGGAACTCACCCTCCTGCTGGGTGAGCAGAGGGTTTTTTCCAGTCACGAGCACTCTGTAGCCAGTAAGATTTTAAATATATATCAAACGTAATCACATTCGATCTCAAGGAGATTTTTAGTGAAAGCACTAGAAGCCTTATTTGGGTATCATATATTATGGTCAATACTACCGAGCAGCACAATTTCCACATTTCAAATCTTAAGAGAAAAGAAGAAATTTGCTTACAAAACTAACACCTATTACTAATTGCAGATATCAGTTTTCTGTGTTGAAGATTGTACTCTAAATAAGGTTAATTCTTTCAAAACTATAAACACCGAATACATGCCTATTACTTAATTTACTGTTTACGATAACTCGTGGTGTATGGTTTTTTTGTTTGGTTTTAAGAACTTGGAGCATTTCTTTGAACTTGCATGGAACAAACAACAGGGACCTTTCCTTTTAAAAAAGATCTACATCATTTAGGGTCTTGCCCCTTCCACACTGTTGGAATTAGCCCTTCCTCTCTAAAGGTCTTTGGTCATTTTTTTTACCATACAAAACACTAAATGTCAACAATAACTCTACAAAGTAACATTAGCAGTGGATACCTCATTAAAAGTTGACAAATTACTGGATAAACTATTAAAACAGGGTAAAATTTGGCTTTTAAAGTTGTTTGGACAACAGCTACATCTCAGAAGAAGGTGAATATGATATGCTTTTCACAGTACTTTACAACTAACTTACACTGTCTATACAAAACCTAAGCATCCAAAATATTTAAGTCATCAGCTCACTGTTATTTTAGTAATAGGTCATAATATGGGCTCAATTGTTATAAATAATTAACTATCTTAACATGTTTCACAAAACTGAAATAAAGCAGAACTATATCACTTACTCGTTGGGCAACTTCTGCTGCAGCAGCTGCCATTGCTGCAGCTTTGGCCTTCTCTGCTTCATCATAAGTAGGAAGAGAGGTAGCTACACTGTATGGAGGTGGTACAGGATAAAATTCATTTTGTGTTTCTGTTCAAAATAAAGAAGTTATGTAGTTATGTATTCTTAAAACAGAAGGATGTCAAGAATATTAACTTTTACATGCACATTCATCCTTGAAGTATTTTTTTTTTACAGAGACTGAAATTCATGATATTTGCATTTCAAATAAGTTCGGGGGGTTTTAAATACTTTCATAAAAAGTAGTGCAGCTTGATGGTACTTTTAGCTGCTACTCAAGACAGAAATTTTAACATAGATGCTGGCAAAAAATTTATGAACAAAAATCATACTATGTCAGTTATATCCCTGGGCATTCCAACCAAAGGCTTTTTATCAAATCATACAAAAGACATGCACACAAACATCCTAAAAAAAAGAGCCTTTAAATATCAATATCAATGTTACTTCAGTCTAGTAAAAATCACGCTGTATTCTTATCAGTGTGGCCTTGTTGCTAATTCCAGTTGCTCTGTGAAAATCAGTTTTTCCAATTTCAACACATTCTTTTAAAAATGTTCCTTCCATCAAAATGGACCACAGACTTCATTCTTCTATGTTGCAAGAGCAAAATATCATCACAAAGAATTATTTACAACATTAATTAAAAAATACTCAAAATACACCTTGATCTTCCTCCTACAGCCAGCAGTAGCTTGTAACAAGATTGCTTAGGAGGTAAAGATTTGTCAGCACAGGTCACATGGTCAACAGATTTGTCAGCACAGCAACACAAGGATGTTATATATAGGGATAATTCCGCACAGCTATGTATTATATTTGCAAATACTGTCTCAAAGGACAGGGACAGGAAACTGCTCTTTTAACCAACATTAAAAACATTAGGCTGGCTATTACTTCTAAAATATTTATTTGGCACATGGGAGACACAAATCCATGCAACTTTACTAAAACAGGAACTCGGATGTAGCCTGTTTTTAAGTCTCCCATATCCCAAAGAAAAGTGACAATCTCACTGAGAAAGGGAGCAGTGAACAAATGGATAAAGAGACTCCTGTTCCTCATTTTTCATGAGAAGTTTTACCAAGAGCCTTTAAACAAAAATTAACCTTTTCACGGCAATATTTTCATGGAACAATGTTACATACTTAGAAGTTTGAGGGTTTTGTTTATAAAGAGGTAATGAAAAGTGCTAATGAGGTCTAATAATGGAGCACTACTCAAAGATGTAGATTAAATGTGGAACAGAACTAGAGCAGACTTAAATAAAACCTATTATACTAATTAATGAATATCCATTAGTCTAGCAATTTAGAACAATCAGTGTAATTTAGAAGTGTGCTTCTTCTGAATAAACCACAGGACTGTGCATGAAAGGATATCTTTTTACTGTGATTGTGTGCTTAGGAAAAAAAAACATGTACCAGTTTGAACCAAGTACTGATTCACACGCGCCCCTCCCTGACAAGCTGTTATGTGAGTAAAATACCTGAAGCTGCAGCTGCTTCCACAGCTATGCTACAGTAAGGTGGAGGGGAAGTATCTGCTTCAGATAAGGCTGCTGTCTGGGAAGTCTGCGTAGTCTCTGTAGACGTCGAGGGCTGCTCAGCTGCTGAAGATTCTGGTGGGTCATCCTCATTGTGAAGCTTAGAAGAAAAACAAAAATTTCAGAATTTCAGAGGCATTCAGGGAATACTTTCCACGACAACCTAATACATGCAGAAGCATGTTCAAAGAGAGAAGATTACTCTCATCAACAAAACAAAAAATATTTACAAACCAGCATGTGACTACTTCAAGTAGTCCAGCTAAATTCTTTTAAGCAAACAGCTAAAGATAGTCTTAACTGCCTTGCTTTCCCCCCCGCCCCCAGAAACGTATTTCTTCTCATCAGAGATGTTCAGAGAGTCTTAAAAATCTGGAGTTTTTCAATGTTTACTATAATGGAAAATACTATTATATGACTATTTTAACACCATTACATTTTTGTTCCTAAATACATTCATAAAATGTCTTAACCCATTTTAAAACAAAACAGGTGAGAAATATTATCATTTATTGTATTGATCTAGAAGAAATAAAAATTTAAGACACATTTCTAGTTCTGTAACTGGGATTTTCATTCTCTTACAACTTGTCAAAGAGCTCCTCCATGCAAATTCTAAGACTTTTCAAAACATTCTGCTTTTCTTTACACCCTGAAAACAATCTTTTCCCTATAAAACTTTAAGCTGCTGGTTGGTTTGTTTGTTTTATTAAGATGAAGTTTTATAAGGACATGCCCAGTTAAGCATATACAGAAATAAAAATTTGGATAAGCAAGAATGTTGATTAAAACTGTGGAATTCAGATCCAGCAACTAATATCTTTTCTTAAAGAAGGTCTTTTTGATTTGTAGTGCTTAAAATATGAATCAAACTTTTTAAAAGAGTGTTAGAATTAAACAAAAAAATGATAGTTCCTAGTAGTGCAAACTACAAGATAAGATACATAGAAGTCAACAACTGAAGGGTCACATGTAAAACCCAGACCAGAAGTTGAACAAATCTAAAAGCAGAATTCTGTAG
Organism: Manacus candei; assembly: GCF_025592945.1. NCBI lineage: Eukaryota > Metazoa > Chordata > Aves > Passeriformes > Pipridae > Manacus > Manacus candei. The sequence goes on from NW_026138062.1 coordinate 11,546,108, forward strand.
CTTCAAATTGATGGTTTCTATGAATACCCGACAGAAAAATACCATTTCAATAACAAAAATATTAAGTCTATAACTACATTAATTTCCTATTAGGCAAAGTGCAATCAGATTATTGGAAAAAGCACATTATGAGAAGAAAGAATGCTAAATTTCTTGTTAAGCAGTGTAACATTCACACCAAAATTCTTTCAACATGTAGATTATATCAAAGTTCACAGAATGGTTGAGGCTGAAAGGGATCACTGAGGCCATCTAGCTCTATGAGGCCTCTCAGCCCCCCCCTGCTCAATGAGAGACACCTACAGCTGGTTGTGCAGGACCACATTCAGATGACTGTTGAGTACCTCCACAAGCTCTCTGGAAAGCTTGTTCCAGTGCTCAGTTACCCTCTCTTTATTAAAAATACGGAGGGGGAAAAACAAAAAAAAAGAAAAAAGTTTCCTAATGTTCAGAGGTCATCTTCAATGGAACTGACTGGAGGTTTTGAGGGTTTCTGGGTACTGAGCAATCAGGTCATTTAACGGCTAATCAGTGATCCAAAAGTAGCAGTAATCAGAGAACTATGAATAGCCATTTAGAGTAGTTAAAGCCAAAGAAAATAAAAGTACTTCAAAATAACTAAAATATATTTAGTGAAAGAGAAAACAAGTGAGAATACAAATCACTCTACTCTAAAAAGGTCAAATGGGTCAGAAGAACAACCTGAGAACTACAAATGTTATGATTCTAAATTCAGTACATTCACAAGAAAAATCTAATATTGCAATGGACAAATAAAAAAAAACCCCTCATTCTTAAATAAAACTGTCATTTGATTAGAAAAGATACAAATAACCAGACATTACTGGCACAGTTTTTTACACTGATGCTGTTACACTGACACTCATATGGGATATGTGTGTAGTTCTGACTACCCCCCAACAACAACCTGGTCTACAGGCAGGAGAAGCAGCAGAGGCAAGTTAATTGACATCTGTCTGTTACCTCCATTCTTCCCCTCCTGTCACCTTCCACTTCAATCCCTGCAACTTTTTCTCCCTACCAAGCCAGTATGTACTGTCACTATTCTGGAGACATAGAGGTCCTCTAGCATTTCATTGGTCAAAAAGCATATTACTGCTTAAAAAAACCCCACACTTTGCCATTACAAGAACTGTAATTTTATGTCTTCTGCGTACTTTCTTGAAAATTACTTTTCTCCATATTATCTCTAATATAGTAACAGTGGAGCAATTTAGGAACTGATGAAGTTAACGTGAAGATCGGACAAGAATATGCACATGAGACTTCTTGTTTTCAAAGACAAAGTCAACAAGTCATTCACTTGTTATAGCAACTGCAGTTTGGAAATGGAAAAAATCCATCCTAAGGGCTCCATACAAAAGAGTCTCATTATGGTCTTTAGTGGATTCAAAAAGTCTTTATTTTGCAGGACTCATATTCAGAAACCAAGTATTTATCTTCATCCTCTCTTCTATTATACAAGCCTCTCAGAAATTCTGAAAGGCATCAAGGTTATCGTAATGCAGTAATTTAACAAAAAATCCTGACTCCTTTACTGAAAAAAAAAAAAAAAAATCACAAGAACTGGATTAAGTAGCTTGAGTGTTCCCAGCTACAATAATAAACACAAGTTGTTCCGTGAACAGAAACCAGCTTTTGTTAGTTCTCACTGTGTCCTGTGTCTCCTAGTTTCTCCTCAAGGCAGTAATTTCAGCTCTTCTCAGGGGACTAATCCGCTGAGGTAAGAAAGTAAAACAACGACAGAGTTCAAAAAGTGTTTGGATGATACTCTCAGGCACATACATGGTGTGACTCCAGGGGATGGTCCTGTGCAGAGCTAAGGCTTGGACTCAATGATCCTTGTGGTTCCCTTCCAACTCAGCATATTCAGTGATTCTGTAATAAAACCCCACAACTGCAGCAGAACTTGCCCCAGCAAACTGGAAATTTTGCCCAGGCCAGCAGGGTAGATAGCAGTGGTTTATATCATTTTGTCTTGTAGCAACTCTGTCTCATTTTCACAGGGCACTGATTCTCCTCTGTGGAGTCACCAGTTTGCTTAAAACCAGTAGGAATCTGTCTACCTTTGAGCTTCCCATTTACATTTAATTTTGGCTTATACTGGCTGATAAATTTAGAAGTTATTTTTGGAGACAGGGGAAGAAGAGGCCTGACACTCCACACAGGTTTCATTGCCATAGAAACCAAGATAAAAACACCCAGAATGGAACAGAAAACATCTGTTTCAAGGTATTACTTAGGCTATGTACTAAAATGTCACCTGAAGAAGCATTTAACATGAAAAGTATACAAACACTATCCAAGATTTTATTTTTCCAATAGTAAGACGATTTGTCTACTTTTTAAAGGACTAAGGAGAACTCACAGTTCATCATCCCAGTCCCTCCCAAGCCCCAACTGAGCCATTATTTAGTTCAAAGCAACACAACTGCTTTTGTCAAGATTATGGTCAAAATAATTGCCAAGACCTGTTAAACCACAGACAAGTGTAAATTAGTACCTTCCCCTGATCCCCACCCTCCCATTTTAAAAGCAAGTCACACACAAATTTTTTTTTCCTTCACATCTTAGTCTGTACTTACAGTATCCAGCTGACTACATGGAGCTTTATTATTAAAAAAAAAAAAAAAAAAAGGAAGTACTTTGTTATTAGACATATTACTCTTAAACTGTTTATGTCAGTATTTCAATCCCTGCTTTTGCAGCCCTCAACCTACAGAACATTACAGGCTCATATTCTCAAGATGTCCTATGTAAGGACATGTAAAATTCAAAGTTCAATTGAGGAGCAATGGTTATTCTGCCACCAATGACTCAATCTTATGGTAACTACTAAAGGGGGTACAGTAATATAATAATTACCTTCATACGATTTTTTTATCATACACAGTCTTCGGTTTTCTTCCTAGCAAAAGGTCTACAAAACAGTGATTTGCTACTTCATTTCAGAAGAAGTTAAAATCAATGCCAGACCTTTCAGCACCAAAATACTGTGTAAAATACAGATACCTTTCTTTTCTAACTACTTTAACAGTAATAATTTCTTTAAAGAAGAAATTATTCTTCTACAATTTATACAATTATTCATTCTAATACTTCCTTCTAATTGATTTCCTTAAGCCTGTTATTTTGTTTGTGTAATTATTCCCAAAGGAATCAGATGCACTGTCTGAAATCAGCTGACGGCCTACAAAGAAACATGACTCATGAGAAAGTGCTTAGTACAGAAGCTTTTACTGAGGGGACTGATGCATATACTTTAACCATTTAGGCTTATCAAAATAAAAACTTAAACTGGAAGATCTCATTCTCTACTTTTCCTTTACCTGCAGATAGTAACTTTGTTTCACCCACAAAACTCTGTTTTCCTAGAAAAACAAAGTTGGTTTCATTTCTGATGAACTGACTGTACTAGAGTGGCAATACAAGCAGGCTATTAAATTATGTCATTTTAAAAAAAATCATGGGAAAAGGACGTCTTATATCATGTCTACCATACGTACACCAGATTAGAACAATGTTTTCTGATAAGCATATTGAAGTAGCACACTAATCTAGTCATAGCATAACACACACACACCCCCACTCACAATTTTTGCCACCTAATTTTATGCACATTTCAAAAGCTGCTCTTTAATCCTTTCATAAAATATGACTTAGGGAAACCAGTATATTATAAAGTTATTGCAACATAATTAAGAGCATGATATACATTTTTAAAATCCCTTTGTCATAAACATATGCTTTTTTCATGCTCTTTATATAATTTCTTTAGCGTAGTATAAAATTATGCATACAGGTTTAAAAAAAAAACAAAAAACAAAAAACAAAAAAAAAAAACCAACCACAAACCCCCAAACAACTAGCCAGCTTTCTTTTCCTGCTTCCTTTAACACCCTTATTACTAGTTAACCTTGTCAAAATGTGACTTTTAGATAAACTTCTGTTGTAAATTTTAGCAGTGATAGTTCTGTATGGGGCACCATAGAGCTATACAGAACTCTAATTAGCAATCATAAATTACAAAGCACTTTTAACAAACCCTTCTACCTTTCAAATGATATTACATTTCTGAAGAAGCTTTGACTCTTCTAGTTTTGACCTCATGCTGACCAGTTCATGGGTTCTTCCAAACTGCATTTTAACTAATATAATGCACAGAAATTCCATAATGCTGAACTTAATACTCTGCTTTAAGTAATGCTATGGAGACAACCAAGTACATCACACAAGTTCAACCTTTCTATGTACAGTCCATTGATACAGTTCCTTCACATAAAGCAACACTCTTGGCAACAGAGGGTCATCGTCTTCACTTTGCACAAGTCACTTGGGTTTTCTATTATCAATTTTTCAAATAATAACAAAAGACCAACCGAAAATATCCACTTATTGCAGCTTCTAGTGTGGGAGAGAAAGGCATGGCAGACTCAAGACTGCCCGTGCAGTGCACAAAAAGAAGTCTGATGTTTCTGCATTAGATTCCTGACATCTTCCATACACAGGTATTTTTTCCACAGAAATCATACTGTTTTAAATACAAGAGGTGTAACCAACAGCAGGTTAAAAAAAAATGCTATTTTCTTCATTAAGCTTAAAGAGACCTTCTCACCTCTCTGTGATACACCCAATGTTTTCATTTATTGAAAAATTCTAAGTCCTTTTACACCTGCCTACTGGTAATGATTTGTAAGTTTAACTAAACTGCTCTCTACAAATGAGGCATGAAAGCATAGATTTCTTGCTACATAAAAATAATTTCACTGAAACAAATACAGGCTGCAAATTAAATGCTTGTTTTGTAACCATATATTGCATTTTTCAGCTTTACTAGTCTAAAAATAGATTAATTTCTCTGTAAATAGCAAAATCTTAATCTTGGGATTTTCAAGACAAAACAAAAAAAGATCCTGAAATAAATTTTAATTCTGAACCTGTTACAAAAATACTTCATGTTGAAAATGGATTTGACCTCTGTCTATTCACCTCTCGTTTCTGAATGCCACCTAATCGACTATTACTTTATTTTTAGAAAAACCGTAAAACTTATACTGTCAAACCAGAAACACCATCCACAGAATCATAGAATGGTTTGGGTCAGAAAGGAGCTTACAGATCATCTAGTTCCAAGCCCCCAGCCTGAGGGAGCTGCGCCAGGTTGCTCCAAGCCCCATCCAGCCTGGCCTTAAACACTCCTAGGGATGGGGCATCCACAACTTCTCTAGGCAACCTGTTCCAGTGCCTCACACACCTCACAGAAAAAAATTTCTTTCTAATATCCAAACAAAACCTATCCTCCTTCAATTTAAAGTCATTCCCCTTGTTCTATCACTACACACCCTTGTAAAACATCCCTCTCCGGCATTCTTGTAGAGCTCTTTTAGGCACTGAAAGGCTCCTCTAAGGTGTCCCCAGAACCTTCTCTTCTCCAGGTTGCAAACCCCCAACTGTCCAGCTTTTCCTCGTAGGAGAGGTACTTCATCCCTCTAATCATCTTGGTGGCTTTCCTCTGGAGCCACTCGAACAGGTCAGTGTCCTTCCTGTGCTGGAGACTCCAGAGCTAGATGCAGTGCTCCAGGTAGGATGTCACCAGAGCAGAGTAGAGGGGCAGAATCACCTCCTTGCCCTGGTAGCCACTCTGCTTTTGTTGCAGTCCAGGACATGATTGGCTTTCCAGGCTGCAAGTGCACATTGCCGGACCATGTCCAGCCTCTCTTCCACCAGGAATCCCAAGTCCTTCTCATCAGGGCTGCTCTCGATCCATTCTCTGCCCAGACTGTGTTTGTGCTTGACATTGCCCCAGCCCAGGTACAGGACCTTACACAATTGGCCTTGTTGAAATTCTTTTTTGCACACAACCACTTCTCAAGCTTGTCAAGGTCCTTCTGGATGGCATCCCTTCCCTCCAGCTTGTCAACTGCACCGCACAGCTTGGTGTCACTAGCAAGCTTGATCTTAGCACTTGCCCTCAGCAATCAGCTCTAATTCGGGTAGCCACTGAATTTCAGTAGTCACAGAAAAAAATCAAAACTAAAACCAATAATCTGTAATTACACTCAGCAAATAATCTGAAGAGCAGAAGAGAAAAATCCTGCCGCAAAAAAAATGTTTCATTTTCCTGTTTATTTGGAAAAAAACCAAACATATCCACATCAGTCTCTGAAAGAAATATTTACAATTTTCTAGAATCCAAGAATTCTTGAGAAAATAAGCCCAACAAACCACATTGTATTGTAAGTTACTAGCTTCCTCTTCACTATCAGTTTTTTATCCTTTACCAATACGGTAATTTACATCATGCCCCTTTTTTTAAATGCCTGTTTTAACACCAACCTACCACAAACCTGTGTAGTCCAACTTGTAGGAAGGCAACTCTTCGCAGTTCAGTACCAAATGCACACTCTCCTGAAATATAGACCTGGTCACAGCCACAACACTCCAGACAAACAGCAACCTCTAAAGACTAGCGATCCCTCAGATTAACAAATACTGAAGTACTAAGCAATTAAGCTCATAAGGCACTTCAGTATATTCCAGTACAACTTTCAGTTACTTTTTGCTTTTATGTATTTAAAACTAAGTGACCAGATTTGATTAGAATCTCTGACTGCACAGAACAGATGTAGATCCTATTTTTTTTCCTCAACTTCCCCTGAATTGGCAAGCATCAACTATCACACGCCTGGATCTAGCAATGTCCCTTCATGATAATGGAGTGGATTGGTTTGTTTTGTTGGGGTTTTTTGTTTGTTTTTTTTTTTTTTTTTCCGAGGCATCTCTGCAGACAGTTTTCAACCAGAGTTAATATGTCAGAAGGTCAAAGGTGTAAAATCTGCACTAGAACCAGGGAAGAACAGAAATCCATTGATGCCCTTCCACAGCTGTGTAGAAATACCAAGTGTGTCTGCTAAATAAGGATTAGGTACCATGGAAACCCACAACCTCTGGAGGCAAACTCTGACTGAAAAGAATCCAGAGAGATTTATACTAAATGTTGGTGAAAAATAAGTTGCAAGAGAATGGCTTTTCTACCAGAATGAATCTCCTGGTATAAAAATAAAGTATTCTGTAGCAAGTGAAAGTGTTTTACATGCACAAGTGGGTTAAATTATTTTAGTCAGATCTCTTTAACAAGGAATCTTTAGTCTATTGGATTTCCCAAGTTTTTTTCAAAAGAAGCTTATAAGTCTCATTAAAAACAAAATGAAGAACAATGATTATCAACACTTTGTGAAGGAAAAAATAAAAACATTATAATGTGTGTCGACAGATGTGTCTCTCTGTCTCTTCATCCCAATGGCTATGTTATATATAGCATTTTGCTTGTTCATTTTTTGTGAATTACGATCCAGATTGAAACAATTAATTATACATTTAGCAGCACAGCATGCACATTTGCATTCATTCCCTATGGCTTCTATTCCTTCCAATCCCCCATATTATTGGTAAAAATGGAGCTCTTAGTAAAGTGAATATGAGAACTCTTTTAGAAAAGTAAATATTCTAAGACTAATGCCACTAGAAGTGTGGTCTTATTCTTTAAATATATCCATTTCTCTCAATTTTTTTTTAGGTGTCTTCTCTACTGAAGAATTATTCAGCAATACTTCTTAGTACTGGAATTTTTGTATGATCCAAACGGGCATATGCTTCATATTGATTGTAAAATTATAAACTGGACATCGTTTCCTAGAGTTTTTCCAATTGCATAGTTATACGAATGGATAATGAAATTTGTCAACAAAACACCGGTATCTCTAAATACTAATAAAGACTATGGCTGGGCCTAACATTTTCAGATCTTCACTCATAAGTATAAAAAAATTCTAGAAAGAAGTTGTTAAAAGCTTACTCTAAAGCTTGTACACAACGAGGTATCGCAACTCTGATCTACTCTAGAAGTTACTGAAGACATTACCACCCATCACATAGCCTTCTTTTTGTTTACAGAACTGAAACCAGTTCCTCAAGCTGTTCTCAAGTCATTGTTTGACAAAGTATAAAATGAGGCTCTCCTCCTTGAACGCTTTCTAGATAGAAGTAAGACACTCACTAAAAAACAGAAGCATATTACTGAGACCAGCAGTCAAAGGAAGTGCTTTGTCTCCAACACAATCATCAAGAGATAGATGAACAGCACATGAGCCTTAGTCACTTATTTGCCACCTATTTTCTTCAGACTCCCCACCATTCACAGCAGTTATACTACAGCTGGAAAAGTGTGCATCTCTGCCAATGCCATTTGCATCTGGTATGGATTTGACACATGTGAATTTGTTTTCCTGAATCTGATAGTATTATCTACCTCTAAAATCTTATGTATTAACAAACTGCATATGTTCACTTCTCCTTGCATAATTTCTAAATCAAACCTCAGTGAGTGCTCTCCAGTTTTACAATTGCACACTTTGGTGAATAAAAGTTCCACAACTGCTCTATCCAGTGCCTTCGTGACTCTACAAGCATTGATCACTTCCAACTCCCACCACCCATTTCAGACATCCCTTTTAAGAAGTCTGCTTCCTTTTACCTTCTGTAGTTCCTCTAGGCTCCTCTTATGAGAGGCCAAAACTGCATACAGTACTCAACATGGGCAGGTCCCATGTTTCATACAATGCTTCCTGTTCATTCTCACTATCTTCCTTAATGATGGACAATGTTTCATCAGGATTTGTTGGCAGCTGCCACTAACCAACAGCTTCAGCAAGCCACCAGTGACAGAACTGCAAGTCAAAAGGTCATGTCTTTACTTACCAGAAGCTTTATGAAACCAGTACAGAAAGTAGATCCCAGTCACTCTGAAGTCACACAGAACATATACAACATATAAACTGTAAAAGTAGAGGGAACAGGAAGGCCTGTAAAATTAAGAAATGGGACAGGGCTGTCACCAAGAGTCAATTCAGTATTCAACAGTTAGTTCCAGCTTCCATTTTAGCCTACATTCATTTCAGCTGCAAAATTCAACATTTGAATTATTCTAAATATATTATGCATACTTCACTTAAGGTAGAGCGGGAAAGCTCAAGTACAAAGACAATGCAGGAAGATGCTAAAAATGACAAATGTACAAGGGAGTAACAAAGATAAAGAGCAGTTTCTTCCTGAAGAAGTATCATGGAAACTGAACTGCAGAAGCAGCACACAGTTTCACCTTAAGGCCTTGATTTGAGAGAAGTAGAAAAAAAGGACTCAAGTTTGTGTCTCCTGTACCATGTATAAGTGCTCCTGAAAGTTCTTCAGAAAAACTACGAAAAATTTCAAAACTCTCAAGTTTATCCATAACCCAGGGATTTATCCCATATGTACATAAATAAAGCCAGTCAAGCAGAACAATTTCCTACTCAACAGTACACAGTAGCCCAAAATGAAATCAATAATTTAATAAAATATAATTCAGAGGATATTATTAATCAATAAGAGCAAGCTTTATTCTTATTAGTGGGTCAATCGCACTTGACTTTTTCAGCATAACTCATTTTCTTAGTAACTGGAAATGGAGTACCTGAGGTCCTTGATTTACTGAAATAATACAGACACAAATTTCAACAGCTTAAAAAAACCACACACATACACAACACTAGTTAAACACACTTATTGTGTATTGCAAGAACAGACTCTTCTGAAAAGATTCTCTTTTTGATTTGCAATCTTCTTTCCCTTCCATCCATTGTGAGACTCACAGTTTTAATAAAGTTAAATAGCAATGACAAACACAACTCACAAACACCAATAAACATTAAATGCCCTATCTTTAAAGAAAGCATGTTTATGTGTAATCAGGTACTATGGAGTTTTTTCAACCCTGTTATTAAAGAGTGCTGACTCATCATTTTAAAGCAATCCTACAAAATATGTGGCCAAAAGAACCACTCTCTGGACCTCTCAATTGCCAGATAGATGATGCACACATTTGAAAATAGGTACTTTCCAGCAGATTGTTTGATTATAAGGCAGCTAAACAAAACCAGAATAACAAAATAAAAAAGCAGCAGTCCAGGAAGTTCACCTCTCTGGAAGACAGCAGAACATGACCAAATCAGTGCTATTGCTAAATCATAGGAAGCATTTTAAGGAGGGGGAAAAAAAAGTAGTAGAGGTTGAGGCACACAAGAAAGGAACATATACCACAATGCTCAATATCAGTTGTGGCCCAGCACTGCAGCATGGCCAGCTCAGTTGTTCGAATTATGCACACAGAGTTTGGAACAGGTTTTAAACAGTAAAGAACAAATCTTTTTCCTAATCATTTATTTCATGCATTTGATGCAAGCCAATTTTGTAACCACAACTCCGAAGATTTCAGTTAAGAGCGTTAATGCTTCAAAAATATCTTAGGGACTTTTTCTATTAAATTTCAGAATATGACAATCAATTCAAAGTACCAGGATGAAAATAGACAACTGGCCTCAGTATCACCCAAGACACTTATCCCAATTGTTTCATGCTTTACCAAAGGCACCACCTATTCCTCAAAGATGACAAGTGTTAATTACACTAACCATCACAAAAGCAATGTTTAACCACGAGCTCCTGCTCCTTTAAAGAACCCTTAACTTATTTCCGGCAATGAGGAGATAAGACCATGCTTACAGTAGCAGTTGTCAATAATAATCTTTCCTCAAGGCTGTTCTACATAACCTTTTCAGATTAACCCAGGAAAAGCAAAAGCACATTCAATAGCTCTAGCTATATATACATCTACCAAGGATATGATTCTGACCTCTCCTACATCAACAATCAGTGAACACTAAGAGGATTACTGTCAAAAGGTAAAATACTGTTCAAAGCTAAAACTGACAAACTATGTTTGTGAATATGTTACCACACAATAGTGAGGAGACCAAATTTTTTCTTTTTTTTTTTTTTTTTTTTACTGAAAATCCATGTTTTACAAGAAGGAATATAACAAATCTCTGCCAAGCACCTAGTAACTCTAAGAAAAATAGGTTTACAAACAAAAATAAAGTCACATACAGCTTATTGACCAGATTTTATTTTGTCTACACCACTCAAAGTTTGGAGGACTTTTTTCTAAATTGTTCTGTCCATTCCAAACATAGCTGGACACACAGCCAGGGCTGAGGCTGGGGGGATGACTCAATATCTAATGTTTTTGCTATAGAGTTACTGAGGAGTAAGTTAGACTATCTCAGTTTTAAGCTTATCTTAGCCTATAACAATGGAAATGATGCTTAGGTGGAATAAACAGCTAAATGTTAAAATGGAAATATATTTTCCACTTCCACTGTAAATCTCAGACCTCGACGTGCTCTGAGTGCAGGCTGTGCAAGCCTGACATGACTTTAACACAAACAGAAAAAGTTAGACATTTTCATTAAACACAGCTGGTGAAGGGGGTGCTCGTTTTACTAAAGTCAGCTAGTTGCAACAGTACTTGCCCAGGAAGTGGGAGATCTAAGCCTGAGGCAGCTCAAACCCATAGTCTTGGCTGTGCAGTAGTTCAGTTTCAGCAGGAAAAGCTGGCAGTGCCTCTCCAACCTAACCAATTTTTTATTCTTTTTTTACTCATAATCTCAGGCTTACTTTTCTTCTTTGTTTGAAAATGGCTTGCCTAAATTGAGTGTACTGGCATACACCGATTTGGTCATTCCCCTTTCCAAAGTAGTTGATGTACTTGAAATTTAGGAGGAGGTTCGAGGCTACAAAACTTAACACAATACTCAAATCTATAACTGTAAATTGAGCACTGAGATCTCACAAAGTTAGGTGCAATGACATAACCAGTTGCCACATCTTCCTTGTTTTGTCAACACTGTCATGGGGCAGAAAGCTAATTCTAGCCTTATTTTGAAACTTTTTCTCAAAAGTAACTCATTTTCCCCACCTAGAAGACTGCTACTAACATTTCATATTAGCATAGTGCTTGATTTCTGGGATTATCGTGATGCTGTTCCTACCACATTTTTCACATATGAACAACTTGAGAGCGGGCTTACAGTTTCTCCTTTTTAAACTAGCATGAAAAGAACATCCAGCTTGGCCACAACACAGCTGAGAGGTTCTTCTGCTAAGAACCCTGCTATTTGAAGCCATTTTATTCATGTTACTGAACTTTCCTAATAGGACTGAAGACTTATAAGATATAGCATGCATGCCACAGCATGAAGCTGCCCTTTTACATTACCTGAATTCACATAACTGCACAGATCAGGTACCTCTTTCTTTGGGCTTTATGCATCTTTCAAGAACCTCAAAATCCCAGTTTCACAAGACAGGCTTAGCCACACCAACAGCTTGCTGCCACCACAAAGGCCACTCCTGTTCCTAACCTTTCCTCCTGCACTACCCTTGCACAGATTCAGCCTTAGATTTTGGCCTACCAGTACCTCTGGAGAAAAACCCAAATGGAGTAACCCAGGCGTGCTTTGCTGGTTCTATGTACTCTTTTTTTTTTCTGTTGTTCAGTATGGTAAAACTGGTATTCTCTATAACTAAATCAATTTGTGTGCAACATAGCTTATGTCCTTGTGTGCTCACACCAAAAAAAAAAAAGGAACTGCCCACATCCCACAACCTATGCCCATATAAAAAACCAGAAAGCTATTGTAACATTGATATTCCTGATGTACCAGTAAGCCAGTGTTATTCCCATGAATCAGTTGCAGAGCTGGATATTTCATGTGTAGCCCTCCAAAAGAAATTCAAAAATTCGTGATGGCAACGCACAAAGTTAAACCACCCTGCTTAATTAACAAACAAGAATAGAGAGAAAGGATTGTACCTGTCCAGTACACAGAGATTTGAGGTTTATTTCCTTGTTTGTATAAAATGTATTAAAAACAACTAAAAAGTGAAAAAAATTTAAAATGTATTCCATTAAGTATTAACTGCATCACTACTGTATTTGCAAACATATCTCAACATTTCTAATTTTTCTTCTTCGTCTGTAGTAGGATTCTTCATTAAAAAAACACATTAAAAAGTTGGTGAAAATATTAAAGGTATTCCTTCAAGAGTAAAACTACTGTTTAATAGACAAATTTGTTACAGATAAAATTTGTTACAAAAATAAATTCAGAATTTAAAATGTCTATTCTTACATTCCAAAAAAGCAACTAAGAAGCATGGGCAAACCATTGTCTGAAAGCATCATTTATTTCATTACAGGAGATCCTCAGGTGCTTTTCTAAACTATTAAAAGTCTATGCTAGGTGTTTCATATGCAAATAGTCAGTGCCACAAAAAATTGTATCTTCAGTAACTAAGGCTCACCAAAAATATCAGTGCAACTGTCACAAGCAGGTTACAGTAACGTTTATCAGCTAATGCATCTTTACTCAGTATTTTTCAGTACTATAAACTTAGTCCTCTAGATGCAGTATTTTATCTACCAGTTACATCATCTCATGTCTGTGTAAAGCAACAGAATTTCCCTAACATAAGCTGGCTTGATCTGTTCAGTAACACCAATGACGTAAGAGTTTTCCTAAGACAATAAATACTGTAGAAAATATGCTAGATATAAGCTAGTGGTCTTATTTAAAAGGCATAGAATAAACTATATTTGTGAGTTTATTTGCCAATCACTATTAGGTTAAGTCCTCTGAAAAGAAGGGAAGGAGGAAGAGATTGTTCTTTGTTCACATTTCCTGTGTAGGTTGACTTTCATGAGAGCTACAAACACAATTTGACTTTGATAAAGGTTTTTAACCAGATAACTTTGCGAGAGTAAAGTGTCCGCAACAATGGAGTTAACAGATACAGAAAATAAAACCTTATCTGAGTTTCTGTTTTGCTATAAAGTGTTTACAGTACAAATTTTCACCTCTTAACCCTGTTTCTAAAAAGTACACACAACTTACATTCATACAAGATTAACACGCCTTTAAAAAAAAATAAAAATAAAAAAAAAAAATCACAGTTTCTTTATCCCTGTACAGTGCTGTACAACAGCAGGCTGTCATCTCAGTCTTGCCTCACACATCACTTACAAACCCCACCAGGTCCAAGTGCTACAGCAGCATGGCAACTTCAGCAGCAGCTAAACTGACATCCTGCCTTTGACTCCATCCAAACTGGTTTGTTACCTACCCATTTTATCACTCACCTATCTAGCTCTGACAAAACCCTAAGTCAAAGACTCATGACTACCTGACCCCAAATTGGTTGCCCAAAACTTCAATCAAGAAAGACTGTGGGGAGCAAAGAATTTGTTATAATTCTTGAGCAGCACAGCATATAAGTCCTGCAGCCTTCAATACGACTTCTGTGCCTGAATCACTCGTATGCACGTGTAGTCTTCCCTCATGACTCAGTTATCTGGAAAACCACATTTCACAGTAAAAAAGGCAATCCTGAGCTTTAATGCTCGGTTGCTCACCCAGTTTTTATGCGTTGGAAAAAACAGCTGCATTTCTTTTTCTTTGTTTCAGTATAGATTCAAAAAGCATCATTCCAATCACTTTTTGGCAAACAGACTGGACTAGGAGCAGACATTTCAAACAAGATAGTAATGGACAAATTAAGGTCGGATGACAAAGAGCTAGAAGGTAAAAACAATCAGGAGAATGTCCACTGAAGAATTTTTATTATAATTTTCCTAAAGTTGATGCCTTATGCAACAAAAAGCAGAATCGGAGAAGAAACAGAAAAATACAACAATAAGGAAATGACACAGCTGAACTGACTATACCTGCAAGGAATGTGGAATGCAAAATGTTTACCAAGGTTTACCAACAGGATTGCAGTCATGCAACTGTCTAAGGACGAAAGAAAAGGAAGTAAAGCAAGACAAAGGCTGGCTAATTTACTTCTAATGTCACATTCCTGCAGGGAAGCATTACAAATTCTTACCCGTCAATTAGTTGTCTTTTCGTCCTATGAAGAGAGGACAAAAAAGGAGGGGCAGAAAGCAATACAAATCACACACGCCCGCGGCAAATAGTTACGTAATGCTGACGTACTGCCTGCTCTTGGCTCACAACACTTACTTTGCTCCAATTCCAAGTACCAGCTTTTAACAGCTGCCTGGTTTGAACATTTTTACACTGCTTTGTAAATAAAATGCAGACACCCCAGGAAAAACAAGATGTTAGAATGAAGCTTCAGAGCTATTTCCGACAGAGTTTAAAAAAAAAAAGAGGGTTAGCTTTATGATCAGACATTTTCTGTTTCGTAAGAAGTCATAAAACTAACTTTTAGTGCTAAAGCCCAACACCAAATTGCCTGCCAGTCTTTAAGTCTTTAAGTTACTTGAAGAAACCACAAACAGAAAGAGAAAGATAGCTCCTTCAGCTTCTCTGAAGTGCTACTGTCACTGCTAGGCACAGAAATCTTAAGTCAGTAATTCTTTCCATAATAACATACATCTGCAATTCTTTCTATTTAGATGAGAATTTACCCTGAATAGAACCAAGCAGATCAGTTAGAAGGAAAGGTAGAATGGGTACAAAGAGAACCAAAAAAAAGGTGTTTATTATTTTTCATGGGAGGAAAAAGAAAAAAAAAAAAAAGACATTCAGGGAGCACAGGAGAACAGGCCAGATTCCACAACCTTAGCACTAGGGAGCTGAATAGACATAAAACTAAATTCATAAAACATTCATAAAATCTGGTATTAGTTACGTTAAATCGTCTTTTTCTTCTATATTTTGTCCTTAACAACTAGGACACAATCACAAAATCTGAAATGATCTATTGCTTAGTACCTATTACAGCCATTATGTAAGCAAATACACCACAACACTTAAGATCACATGCTTGAATAATCAGGTGCTAATTAAGTATACCTGCATTTGCTTTGTTTCTTCCATTCTCTGACCCAAAACAGTAAATAAATAACATAACAAAAATCTCAATCTCTAGCAGTCAGATATAACCAAGCAAATAAAACAACATACTCTTTCCTATGGGACAGTAAGTAGGAAGGTTTAAAACTCTGGAGTACATCAGACTGATTTACAAAAAATTTGATGAAACTTCACATGCTGTAACTGTGAAGGCTTCAGAGAACATTTCCATAACAAAATTCATGCCACAAATTGACCACGCAGTTTAATATACACAGTGAACTGGGGAGGCCAACTCACGCAGTCAAACATTAAGATAAGAACTTCTGGAAGGCCACATCAAAGCACGTTTACCCAGAGCTGGACACCAGCACTATCACTGGAAGTTCCTAACAAAGCTACCACAGAAATATTACAGAGGTATATTATTTCTTCATTCCACCTCACCATGTTTTTGTTAACTCCTCTGAGGAACTGAATTAAGGTTTCACTTTTATCTGCCTGAAGTTTAATACCATATGCTTTTAAGGCCTTTTAAAACATACCCAGGTTACTTACTAACACATACGCAGGCCTCAGGGAAGATAGCGGAAGATAGCGTCAGTAGGCTCTTGAGAAAACGCTCCGCCAGCATTTTCGTTCTCCGTTGCAAGAAGGAATGACTTAGAATTCCTACTGATTTCAAGTTACGGAAGCATGGTGCAGGAAAAGAAGTGTGCTAGAAAGCACTGACCCGTAAAGCAGTTGGCAACCAAGAGGCAATCTTAAGGCACACATCACTCATGAGAAGTCACGGGGTGCTTGGTGTGCACATCAGATATATGACAATCTCTGTATATAAGTGCTCAAAAGCACAGAGAAATTTCCAATGCTGTAAGACTATCCAAATAAATATTCCAAATATAATAAAGGGTTTTGCCAGTATTTTTTCTTAAATCTTAACCTAGGAAGAATCTGAATACAAGTATTTACACATGCACAGAAGTAAATGTGATTTACTTTTGTGGACACTCTTTTCACTGCTCCATCTGTAAAACATGAACGCCCCAAGATAAATAAATCAGGATTTAGCTAGAAGGTTGCAATAGACATTCGAATTACAGACAGCAGCAAAGATTTCAGACTTCCATACCTTTAGATCGACAGCAAAGCCATCAAGTACAAGGAACTAAAGGATAAAATTGAAGCTTTTGAGGACACTGACTGCACCTAAGTCATTTTTCCACCCAATAATCAAAGAAGTTTATATATTTTGAGTATAACTGACATTAAACTAATTACTGCAAGAAACAACCAGGGCAGTCAATTCGGGCGGGAGGAAAATCTTTACATCCTAAATGATTATTTCTGGAGTGAAATTCAGGAACGAAAGAACGGGCATTTAAATTGGTCTCAGTGAACTGCAAAGCACTGAAGACTGTTCTTAAGGCAGTGTGCTCGTATATGTGCATACGCACACAGACACAGAGCCCGGCTGAAGGTCAGTCTCCTGCATTTTACAGCTCCCTCAATCCAACCTTCATCCAGGCCTTACACTCTACCCTACGCCAGACAGCTACGGGCTATTAGAAAGCACAGGGTTTCAGAGCCTCGCTCCCCGGCACGTACTAACCAGAGACAACTAACGCTGCCCTTCCGTAGCCGCTCCGCACCAGCCCAGCGCGCATCGCTGTCCTGCTCCGGCCGCTCTCCCGGGAGCCGCCACCCCCTCCCCGGCGAGGGAGGCGCTCGGGAAACCCCGCCGCCCCCGGGCCGGGACCGAGCCCCGCGGAGAGCCGCGGGAGGGGACGGGGGGCGGGCAAAGGCGGTTTGCCGAGCAGGCCGGGCAGCCGCCCCCTCCTGCTGCCGGGGGGCGGGCGGGGGCAGCGCCCACGGCCAAGCAAGGCCCGGCTGTCAGACCCCGCCGCGGGACGGGGCCGCGCTCGGTCCCGGTCCGGCGCTGGAGGAACGCCGGAGATCCCTGCCAGACCCCCGAGCATGGGAGGTGCGAACCGGGGGCCGGGACCAAAGGGCGCCCCGGCCGCACCGCGCCCGCCGCGCCGGCCCGAGGGGGCGGCGGGAGGCGAGAACCGGGGCCTTCCCGGGGGCTCCGCACTCACCACTTGGTAGCGGCTGGCGGGCTGGTGGTGATCCATCCTGGTCCGGCCGCAACTCCTCCGACCCAGCCCCGCGTCACTCGGTCCTTCTTTCCTTCCCTCCCCCGGCCGCTCGCCCGGCGCCGCCGCCGCCCCGGCCGTGCCCCGCTGTGCCCGCCCCCGGCCCGCCCCCGCGGCGGCGGAGCCGGCACAGGCACCGCCCCCCGCCCGGCCCGGCCCGGCCCGCCGGAGTGACGGCCGCGTTCGCTCTCCCAGGGCTGGGGCGTCCGTACGTCTCTGCTTTCTGCTTCTGCTCCTTCTCTGCCTCTTCCTCCTCCTCCGCACGGCCCCGGCGACGCTCCGCTCCCCGCGCTTCTCTCGGGGGTGCGGAGAAGGGGTCGTTGTCATCTTCTTTCCCGGCTCTTCACGCTTCGGCTCTGTCCTGTGAGGGCTGTTGCGTCCCAAGCCCAGGACCTTGCCTGTATATTTGTCATCACGGGGCGAGAAGAAGTACGATATGGCACAGAAGGCATCTTGGGGACCCGGAGAAGGATTTTGAATAGGCATCTACCTCAAGTAATTAATGGTCATGAGCCCGTTTGCCTGCTGTTCTTGTGAAGGCAAAGCACCGTTCTGTAACAAGAAATGTGATTTTCTTCTCTCTTCCTCCTAAAACTCTAAATGTTTAGATGCTTATGGCCTCCTGGAATAAAACCAGTGAAAAATGCCTTCAGCCATAAAGGTATATTAGAGGAGGCTGACTCATTTCTAAATTCCCAGGCTGCCAGATGTGTAGCTGTGGTAGGCAACAATTTCAGAATAGCCATAGATGCAACTCTTGGCAGCAGTGGAGTGTTTGTCTGTGATGCAGCATAACTGATCTTCAAGGCAAACACTCTCATGAAAGTGGCTTCTCGCTCTCTCTAATGACCAGCATGCAGAACTTTACCTTGCAGCCCAGGTCATCACCTTTACGTGGGCTGCTTGCCAGCGTGGAGGCTGACCTGAGCAGCAGGGTAAAGTGGTGGTGTACAGGCAGTCATCACTGATGAGCTGGCTGAGGCCTTGAGAGAGTGAAGTCCCAATATGTGTGCGTAGGAGGGCAGAGAAGTGGAGAGTGAGCTCACAGTTATGTTTCTAGATGGGGGTGGGACTGAAGATAGGATTATAAGGGAGGAGGAGGTGGAAGCGTGAGACTTTGTGTGTGCCTGGGACCTTGCTTGCAGCCTGTATCTAGCTAATGCAGCAGTTACTACAGCTATGAAAAAAAAAGTTCGAAAATTTCAGGCTTATCCTGTTTGTTGCATTTGCTATGTTCCTGTTGCACATCAAAAGCCCTAGCAGTTAGGAAACAAACTTGGCATAGAAATATAGGTTAGAAATGGATTAATGTTATTATTTTCCTAACAGGATTTTCTCCTTTTGCCTCTTTACTTCTATACATAATGAATGTTTCTATGTTTAATTATTCTGTCTTAAAAGGAACAGTTATTAGTAAGGGTCATCTTGAGTTTAAGAAAGTTTGTACAGAGTATTGCAGTGTGCTTCAGCTACCAAATAGAAGAAAATCTCTTAATTATATTGCCAGATTTCATGGGATGTGAAAATTGGACCATTCATGTAATCAGTGTAATCAGTTTAACTTCTAGCATCTTCTATATTGTTAGCAACAAATATCTCCAAAGTAAACTGTTTCTGAAGTGTTACATGTGACATCTCAGCCCAACAAGTTGTCACCTGATCTCCATGGGTTTTTAAGTGGTGTATCTCAGTTCTGTGGAATACACTGTCCTAGAAACTCTGACTTGGGCTATAGTTAATAGCTGCCAAATGGAATTTGAGTCTGCAAATGTTGGAATACAATTGAGTCAGCATTTATTAAGATGCAACCTTCAGTTCTGAACTTGTGCAATTCATGTCTTTTAAGGGAAAAAAGGACAGTTGGCAAGAACCAGAATGTATTTAATAGGGAAATTAGAAAATATTCCATAGTGCTTGGTAAAAGAATCAGTGGAGACAGGGGTAGATTTAGAAGAGATACTGAAGTTGTGTGTGGAGAGCGAGTTTCATACTTAGGGACAAATTTTGGATGGGTGATACAGCTTATATACAGAGACTCAACTTCTTTTTCTTTGGGAATATTATCAGTGTACTTATGGGACATATCAAAACAGGCCATGTGACTAATTTAGGCTTTAAATATGTCCTTCTTTGGTTCTTATTCTTTCTGGAACATTTCAGGGTTTTTTTAAAGTTATGTAATTGGATAGGAAGTTATGTCATTGTACTGGTAAAAGGCTAAAAGAGGAAGGTCATGCATTTCTTTCAAATCTTTGTATTTTCAAAACAGTGTTATCTGTATATTTTAACTGGTTCTAGAGGTTTTGATTATGGCATAATATTAATCCATAATGCAAAGTAATTGGCAAGCACTAAGGCTCCTTCAAATCAAAGAACCACAGAATCACAGAATGGTTGATGTTGAAAGGCACCCCTGGAGGCCATCTGGTCCAACCCTTCTGCTCAAGTAGGGATACTTAGAGCAGGCTATCCATAAACAGAGAGGTTTTGAATATCTCCAAGGATAGAGACTCTACAAGCTCTCTGGGCAACTGCAGTCAGTGCTCAGTCACCATCACAGTAAAAAAAAAAGAAAGTGTTTCCTGATGTTCAGAGGGAGCCTCCTGTGTTTCTGTGTGGGCCCATTGCCCTGGTTGTGTCACTGGGCACCACTGAGAAGAGCCTGACTCCATACTCTATGTACCTTCCCTTCAGGTATTTATATCCATTGATGAGATCCCCTCTGAGCCTTCTCTGCTCTGAGCTGAAGGGTCCCAGACCTTGGAGACTTTCCTCAAGGAGAGATGCTCCAGTCCCTTCATCACCTTGGTGGCCCATTGTTGGACTCTCTCCAGTAAGTCCATATCTCTCTTGTACTCTCTTGTACAGAATATATATTGAATGTAAGAAATGTTTCTTTCAGAACTTTTCAGACTTTATTACTTAGATGAACAAGTTCTGTTGACTAAAACACTAATGCTAGTTTTAAGATTTACTTTTTCAGTTTGACCTTCTTAAACCTTAAGGGTCTGCAATGACAGTAATGGTTAGCACTGTTTTCTGGATCCTGCAGAAAAGTGGTTTTTTGTCAAAGAACTGTATTTAAAGAAACAGTAATAGTGCTCTAAATAACATGTAGTCAAAATAGTTTTAAATTTACATTTAAAAGAAAGTATTGCTTCAGATTTGTTTTAGGAAAAAAAGAAACTTAATTGCTGTTAGTCAGCAAGTTTACAACAGTTTAAATTTTGCTCCACTATGAAAATGAGCCAAGAAAAGAATCTTCTTGGTAATAACAGTTCTTGCAAGCACAGTTCTGTGAAAAGTTGACTTGAAGGATGGGATCTGAATTCAGACAAGTCTGAACGTAATTGCACAAAGGCAAGCAGTGCAGGATTGTTAGCAATTTTAATCTTGTTTTTCATTCATTATTGAATCAGTGGCCAGCAAATAAGAAAGCAAGGTATTTATCTTTACATTTATTCACCTGTAAAAACCTATTCAAATTTTTAAAATTTCTTATGGAACTTCTAGAGTAGATAGATTTCAGAACTAGGTTAATTTTATCCTAATAAACATACATAAAACCAATACTGCATGTTTATACTATTCTACAATTTTATACTATTTTAAGTAAATGTTACATTTACTGTCATATTTTGCTTGCTGTACCATATAAAGAATTTAAACTAAAAGCTGTACATTCCTATCCAAAAACTGAAAAAAGAGGAAAATTTCAGGTTCCGTAGCTTTGTTTTACATCTTTAGCATTTTTAAACCTCTAATACAGATGATGTAATTGGGAAATAAATACTTTTTTTCCTGGTGTAAATCTAGTGAAATTAATGTACCTAATTTACTCATGGGCAGACCTGAAAGCAGGCTGTGA
Source organism: Manacus candei (assembly GCF_025592945.1). Taxonomy (NCBI): domain Eukaryota; kingdom Metazoa; phylum Chordata; class Aves; order Passeriformes; family Pipridae; genus Manacus; species Manacus candei. The sequence goes on from NW_026138062.1 coordinate 11,567,908, forward strand.
ATTTACTGACTGTGTTTGTTTTCCTCACTGTTTTCAAATTCCTTTCTTAAACTATTTGGTTTTAATTCCATGTTCTTGGTTACGTAAACTGCATAAAACTTGTGATCTCTGTATGGGCTTAGATAGTTACCTTAAGCAGGAAATTGGCTTAAACAAACCACTGGAACTGAATTTCTTAGTAAGAAACAGGAGGAGGTTGGCTTGGTTTTCTTCATCTTTTCTTCTCCTTTTTTTAGGCTCTGTAGGCAATGCCAGAGCCATCATTAACAGGAACACTGGGCTATTTTTAAGATTTCATAGCTGAATACAGATTTTTGATTATATTGCCATCATCTTCGTTCAGTGTCTATATACATGTGTATAGTCTTACAAGTCTGGTCTTTGGGTACGTCCAAACACCATGCAGATGTATCTGGATGAGCTCTAAATGTCATTACTGCAACACAGAGCTCAGGTTGGGAAACATCTCAAATATTTTCCTTGGTCTAGGACAGATTTTGCAGCCTGCATGGACCTCTATATGGCCACAGCTATTTCCTGTTAAGTCACAGAGATAGTTTTGAACTAGTTCAGGTATATTCTGACAAGCTCCTCATAACTGTGCATAAAACAGCTGTACTGTAAGCTAGTAGCATAGATCCCTTTGTCTCTGTTGTCTCTCTTACAACTTAGATTAATTACCTTTGCTGACCACAAGCATGATTAATGCAGGAGACCATAGAAGTGAAGTAACATCATCTTCCAAAAAGGCATAGCTGTGCTTCAGACAAATTCGGGGAGCCAATACTCACGTTAGCAGCAGTTATAGCTTCTTCAGTATAGCTCAGTGGTTTTGCAGGGGAAAAATAAAGAGCATAACAAACTGCCACTGCAAGATGATTGCTTAGCCAATTTTGTGGAGTAAGCAGTGAATCTAGAGGAAATGGTACAGAGTCCATAAATAAAGACTGGGGCAGTGTCTTGTCTTGGGAGTGCTTGTCTCTCCGAGTGGATTCTTCTTAAAAAGTTGTATTTCCACATAATGTGACACAAACTGGGTTTTGTTATGAAGAATGAATGCAGAGGCTGCCAGAGGAAGGTCTAACAGTGACTAAGAAGGATCTGCGAAGTCCCACCTTTTCGGAGAAGTACGTGTACTTTGAGAGAAGTCAGTTCAAAGCAGATGAATCACAGGAGTAAACACATCAGTGTGTACCAGTTTGACATTGTTTTCTTTAAAACTAATTTGTCTCTTAAAAATCTATGAGTTTATAACAATTTTTTTTAAAAATCCCTTGTAAAATAATATAATAATTTAAATATTTGTGTGTAATGAACACTGATGGTGGACACTACCTAAAAAACCCCTAAATGTAAAAGATGAGAAGTAACTAGAATTTTTTAAAATTTATAAGGCCTAGTTTTTTCAGTGTGTTTTCAGCTACAGATCTGATGTTAAACACCTGATCTTGACAGTTGCCAACAGGTGCTATTATGTAAATATACACTGTTTAACAAACAAAAAAATCCCCATGTGGCTTTCAAGTTTCTGTTTAACAAGTGGGGTTGAATGGAATGTGCAGAAATCAATCAGTCAATAAAACCAATGACAGTAAAGTTGAAATACAGAATAAAGAATGTAAATATACACCAAACTGTGAAGGAATGTGGGAAATATGTGAGAAAATACCTCCTGTTAGAAAACAAAGAACAAGAAAACAATCCCCAAACCCTTGAGACATGTTGGGGGGAAAAATAGAGGAAATGGTAGAAAATACAGACTTCTGTAGGTTTAGTGCACTGAGAGTCAATACAGATGCAAGAAGAAATCCAATGCTGTTATGAAGTCTTATTTGGACAAGACATTTCCATTCTGATCTTGGCGATACTTGTCATTTTTGTAATATCACTAAGGTATGATTAGGTAGAAAGCAGTTTTAATATGTATTCCTTAGGAAAAAGGATATTCAATCCATTAATCCATTTATCTGAAAGCTATGTTGTTTTTAAATTGGTTGTACGCAAAAAAAATCTCAACAGTTAAGACCTTGATACTCTCTGAAAATCATTTTTTTATAGAATTAGAAGAGGAAAGACCAAGTAACTCCATGCTCTTGCAGTGCCAATATTGCTTTAAAGTATTAACTGCAATGCATTGTTTCTGTCCTACAGGAAGAGAGAGAAGCAGAATATATATTCATGGTAAGTTACTACCAGGTCACGAAGTCTAATGTGTTGGCATTTCTCCTAACACTTATAACACAATATAAAAATCTATTGGAAAAAGATATAAAATGAAAATTATCTTTTCAATGTCAAAATGATGCTGATCATTCAAATTAGGCTGTGACACTGCCCTGCACTGCACTGACAGTGGTTATGTTCTAAATAACTTTCAGTCTCCTCATCATTGTATATGTTATCCATATATAGAGCTCTTGAGCGGGCCTTATGCCAAAATTGATTTTCTTCTATATAAAATAAAACTGTATAAATTATAAACCTCCTTTATTAGGAACCACCCTTTTATTCTGTGTTTGTAATGCAACTACATTAAAAAACACAGCGTGGTTACAGTGCTGTTGAGCTGTTACACTGGCTCCTTGTAATGCTAGCTTAGTCTCCTTTGAACATAAGTCAAAATATAAACAGAAATAGAGCAGAACATAACAGAAATGTTGTTAACCACCGTATCATCAGCCAGACCTATCCATCTGCAATGCTAACTCAGCCTAAATTCTAAGGCCCCATGCCTTGAGTTTCCTCTTGAGTAAGCATTCTGTATCTTGGTTCAAATTACTTTTCAAATGACTTTTAGAGGATTTATGATGTACGTAGTTTTTACCTATTAGCTAGACACATAAGCTTAGGTGGCATGTGAACATGACCACTTACCTCAACAGATAATTTGTTAAACATGAAAAAATTGTTCTTTTTCACTAGTCCATCATGCTAGCAGTCACACAACATTGTGTCCCACTGTCAGAATACAGTGTACTATTTCAGCTAGAGGCAGTTGCCTAAAGAATTTTGGGTGGTTGTAATATAGGTTGGAGTTGGACCTCGTTGGGTTATAAGGAGTATGTAGAGGGTATAGGCTGTGTTCTATCCAAACACAGCTCAGGAACTAACAATGTGCAAACATATAGTCAAAACTGTAATTAAAATTGCTCAAGTCTTTTCCATACTCTTGTTTTCAAAAGCATGTAGGTCTCTGGAAAAAATGCCTAGTTCAGTGAATCTGAGTGGAAGTGTCCGTCAACATCTGAGCTGACCCAGGGCTGCAGTGGCAGAAAGGAAAAATAAATTTTGAGAAATAATCTTCAGTGGTGATTTCCTCTGAAGCCAGCTTTTGTTCAATTGTGTGCTGTGTGTAGGTAACTTCAGGCATGATATTTCAGCATTCCTGCCGGTTTTGAGGCAAAAAAGGCAGTGCTATGTTTAAGTGTCTTAAATGCAGCTGGGAATGTACAGAAGTGCTCTAAACCAATCAGTTCACTAAGGGTTTGATCCTCCATGTGGTGATGTGAGTTCAGCTAAATGAAAGGAGGAATGCTTATCTTGAAATATTTGTCCTCTGTGTTGCCTAGATTTATTCTAATACAGAGCAGTTAGCTCACCTAAATTTAGGTGTCTCTGTCACAAGTGTCTGCATCAGATCCAGATATCCAGATATTTTTAAAGTGAGTACAGAAAAACAGGCACTTTCATGATGTAATTCATCTCATTCTAAGGTAAACGCTCCTGGTCCTGTCACTGGGCACCACTGAAAAATGTCTGACCACCTTTTCTTCATTCCCTCTGTTCAGGTGTTTATACACATGTGTGCTAGTTAGAACAGCTGGGACCAGTTCATCACTCTGTGGGTGTAACCCAAACTGTGTATTCTATACCCTCTATGTCATTTCCCAGAAACTGTTAACAATAGATCATTTGCAGCAGATGCCCAGAGCACACTTGACCCCCTGGCTATAAGCTGGGTGTTAAGAGGTCTGTGAGATAGGAGGATATTCCTGTCCTCACACCCAGGACTCACAATCACCCATTGTGGAACTCCCTACCCTGGGGGAGGTACTGGGCATTCCTGCCTAAACCTGCGGGTATATAATCTTGAGGTCTTGGGACTTTTGGTACCACTTGTGGGATCCAGAGGAGGACCAGAACCTCAACCAGACTGAAACCACCACTCTCACCAACAGGTTTTTCCTCTCCTTTTACTTTGGACTCAGGGGGACCACGTGGGGCTCCGCATGGGGGCCAACAAACACCATTCTGTTCGTGCCCCAGGGTGCCAGGCTAAAAATCTGGGTTTTGTAGGTTAAAACCAATTGTTTGTCTATATAATTGTATTTATTGTATTATTTTTATTAAATTGTCAGTCTGATTTATAATTTCTTTGGATTATTATATCTCTTTGGGTTCATTTCTCCTGCCAGTTTACCTTTAAACCAGCACAACAAGGATGGGATCCCCCTCAGCCTCTCTTCTCCATGCCCAACTGTCTTAGCCTCGAGGAGTCAACAAGGAAATGTTCTTTCCTGGACTTGATAGTTACAAACAAGGAAGAATTGGTCAGGGATATGAAAGTTGGAGCAGCCTTGGCTGAATGGCCATATGACCACTGGGGTCACATGATCAAAGAGAATACAGGAGGAGGAGTATCCAAAGAGGAAGAAGCAGGGCAAAAATCAGGACTGCAAATCTGCATTTCAGGAACTCAGACTCCAACTTCTTCAGAGAGCTTCTTGGAATAATCCCATAGGATATGACCCTGCATAGAAGAAGGGTCCAGGAGAGCTGGTTGATATTCAAATATCACCTCCTTCAAGCTCAAGAAAGCTCCATCCCAGCAAATAAGAGATCAATCAAAGGCAGCAGGAGACCTGCATGGATGAGCAAGGAGTTCCTACATTAATTCAGACATAAAAAGGAAGTGCACAAGATGAGGAAGATGATAAGTGACCCAGAGAGTGGGTGGAATATATCTTTAATAAGGGTATATTTGTCAGAAAAATAACAGAAGGTACTTCATCTCAGTGTTGGAGCTCATTTTATTTTATTTTATTAGGATATCTTGTTTGATTAGCCCTTTCTATCTGGAAAGTTGAGGAAAAAAACACTTAAGGGCTAATTTTGCTCACCACATAATAAGGGGAAAGATGAAAGAGGGAAAGAATATTTAAGGGTTTAATTCTAGGTATAGGAAACACGTCTAATGTACTTCTGGAACTTTGTTCACATGACAGCCATATTCTCTTGGAGGTGAAAACCTTGCGGGGATCAACCATGCAAGTTCTGCAGTGTGGCCATAGCAGAAATAGGCCAGACGTATATCAGAAAAAAGAATGACTGACTGAGAATCAGGACCATGGCATGTTCCAGCCCTAAGTCTATAAGTACACTGAGTAAGATTTACATGAGCTTATTTCTCTGTCATTTGGAATACTCTGCAGTGGGAGCTTCCAGGAGTGCTGGATCATGTGCTGACAATACTGCTATTAGGCTGTTTGCATTGACAAATATAATAATAAGCAAGATGGTGGGGACTGAACATGGAAGCCTCTGTAAAATCTGCAGGCAATATTAAGTCTCAGAAAGAAGAGAAGCCACCAGACAAGGAGAAACAGGTTAAAAATAATTGGCAAGAACCTTTGGAAACTTAGAAACCAACAGATGGGAGAAACCATATTGCTGAAGATGCTGGCTGATACTTTGAGAGAGTTTGACTGGATCTAAGAAATAGAGCCAAACCCAGGTATCTGATATATGTAAAACATACATATAGTAGATTTTGGTATAATATGAAATTGTGAACCAATGAATAAGGAGCAAGCAAACTGTGTTAGCAAGTACATAATAATGGCTCTAAGCAGACCCAAGAGCAAGGAGGAGGAAACCATCGACACCAACATCATATTTTCAGTAAAGAGAAGTAAAAAGCTGCCCATATCACACCATGAATGATTTGCCATGACACCCTCCCCTCCTAGATAGAAACCATCAACCTTAGGACATGATCTCTCTGTTGCCAGAGCAACAGTGGAAGGGTGAGCATAATACCATAGAAAAGGACAATTACTATAAAGTTTGAGTATTTTGATTTTCACTATATCATTACAGGGATGAGCTGTATTGATTAGACTATGAAGATTTTAATTAGACTAGCAGTAAATTCCCAGTTCTTCACCCACATAAACTGCACAAGTTGTATTGCACCAAATTGGCAAGGGGGACATAAGCTGTAATTTAAATATAACAAATTAGTAATAAGTTTAAGGAGAACCTAGTTTGTGGGCAAGCTGTGTTCTTAAACCTTGGTGCAACTACAAACTTTATTGATTTGATTTCCACAGACTTTTAACGGGAGCTGGGGTGGCAAGCTCATCTATAGGCATCTAGCTATACCCTGTGTCTTCAAAAAGATACCAAATGTGTGTTTTGACATTCTCATTGTATAACTGAAAAGATCCCAGGTACCAGCAGTAGATTCATGGATGCTAAACACAACAGTCAGAGTCACAGAATCATAGCTTGTATGAGACATGCAGAGGTCAACTAGTTTAGAACTCTCTGCTCAAAGCAGGCCCAGTAAGGTTGGGTTACTCAGGCCTTGCCCAGACAAATTTTGAATATCTCCAAGGATGGAGAGTCTGCTTCAACTGGAGTCCACATTAACTCTGTTCTCTTGCTTGGCTGTTAGAAGGACTTCTCTGCTGGTGCATGTGTCATCATATGTGCATTGGTGTCAGGGAGAGGATGCTGGTCTAAATGTTTGTGGATCTGACTCAGTCTAGTTATAATGCTTTTATACAACCTCAATTTTCTTACTCCTTCAGAAGTTTTTGGAGATACAGTCATAACTCTGAGGAAGCACTCAGATGGAGGAAAGCTCCTCTCATATAAACTCTTCATATATTTTTTAGCAGAAGAAGCCAATGGATGCAAAAAAAAATGGAATAATACCAAGGCATGAATATTTATAGCACCAGATGTTTGAATGAACTGGAAGACCCTTAACTCCATCTGAACCAGGTGCCCATATGTGGTGGGTTCACCTTGGCTGGACGTCAGGTGCCCACCCAGCTGCTCTATCACTCCCCTTCCCAGCCAGACAGGGGAGAGAGTAAGATGGAAAACAACTTGTGGTTTGGGACAAGGCAGTTTATTAAAGCAGAAGCTAGGCGAAAGCTTGTGTATGCAAAAGCGAAGCGAAAGATAGCAGGGTTTATTTATTCTCTACTTCCCATGAGCAGAGATGGTCGGCCACTCCTGAGAAGCAGGGCTTCAGTATGCCTGAAGGTTTCTCAGCAGGCAGCCACTGGAGACAATGATACCTGCCTCCTTCTCCTTGCCTTAGCTTTTATATCTGAGCTGACGTCATATGGTCATATCCCTTTTGTCAGTTTGGGTCAGCTGGCCTAGTTTGGTCCCCTCACAGGATCTTGACCTCAACTGAGGAAGGAATGTTACAGTGCTGATGCTGTGCTCAGCAGTAGCCAAAACACTGGTGTGTTATCCACACTCTTCTGGCTGCCAATGCAAAGCACAGCACTGTGAGGGCTACTGTGGGGAAATGAACTCCAGCTCAGCCAGACCCAATACACTGTAAGAACAGAGCTAAGAGGGGGAAAAAAGACAGCTTTTCAGGCTTTTTTTCCTTTTTTTTTTTTTTCCTGAAAAAAGAAATGTGCTGCTTAAAGAGGAGATATTTTTATCATGGGAATTTAGGGATCTGTCACATAATTAACCTCTACTAATTCTGAGAAGGCTTCTTATCGCCAGAGTACAAAGTTCAGATTTAACAAAGGACAAAGCAGTATGGATTTTTGCTGTAACTTAGTTTCTAACTAATAATGTTTCTAAACATTATACCTGACTTATATTACTGAGAAGTGTAGCAATTCATACGTTAGAATAATAGTGAAGTAGTCAGAGAGAATAATAGTGAAGCAGTCAGTATTCAGCAAATCAGTGCTGGTATCCCCTATTTTTGAAGTTGAAGAGGCTAATACCACTCTCTTATACTACTCTCTTATACTACTTCTCTCCAAATCTGGCTGCCAAATTAATATATTCAATAGATCAAGTTGCTAATTCATTTCACTATTAGTATTGTTGCCACTAAAGGTAAGTAATTATATTTAGTGCCCTTATCATCATCTCACAACCAGGCTATAAGAGCTCTGAAATCTGAAAGACTTAGATTAAATACCTATATCAAGAAAAAAAAAACACTTCTGATGCAGAAAACAAATTACTAAGGCAAAACACTGTGTTGTGACTAGGCTTCTTTTATTCTTCATATCTTCAGTACAGAAGTCTGGCAATATTGAGGACACAAGCACAATCCCAACAGACACTGCTAACTAGAATATGTCTTAAATATGTGCACTATGTACATCACAGCTGGAATATTCATAGCCAAGTGCTCCAGTTTGGTTCTTCAGCAAAATAAACAACTATATGTTGACTTTGTATTGAATGTCATGCATAGTTCAAGATTTGGAGAATCTGCCTCCAAATCTGTGACTTATTTATGTCCACAATAACCGGGAAAAGATGCAGATCTTAAATCACTCTGCTGTTTTCACAAAATGAAGCAAACAAAAGTGTGTGTAATGATTGCTTGTGATTTTTGAATAATCCCTTCATGATTCAATATCTCTTGCAGACTCTAAAATCTGCCACAATTCTATCTTCTTTTTACTTCAAGGTGAAATCTATTTTTCTTTCATAGTAGCACATAGGCAATGATACAAACCGACCAATTGCCCGTCATGAGAGGAAAGCAGAAAAAGTATCTGATGTGGAGCCCCGCAGCACCAGTTATCTTGTCAAGAGGATGGCAATGGGTGCAAAAAGACATAAAAAGAAGTTATTTGGTGTTTTAGGAAAGCACAGAGTTAGTTTATTAAGCCCATAGAAGGATCTTATATGTCTTTCTTAATTTTAAGATAAATAAACCCATGTAGTTGGCAGCAATGAGAGATTAAGGTTATTTCATAATTGCAGATATATGTAGTGAAATTGTTGTTGCTGTTGCTGTAGGAAATTCGTAAAAGCACAGGAATGAAATCTTTGTGAAGAACTGTTTCCTTCCTGTAAATTTCTTTGGAACAAAAGCATAATTCCTGCAAAAGCTCTCATTCACCTGAGTGAGAGTAGAACGGGGTACACTTAAAAAGAAAAGAGGATAAAAACAAGGTTATATAGCAGCTAAATGTAAGGGAAAGTATGTTTTCCCTGGCTACCTCAGAACAGCTACTGCATTGTCTGGCAGTCCCCTGAAGCAGTGTTCTTGTCTGTACAGAGGCTGGATGAAAGCTCTTGCATTGCATTTTATCAGAGGGAGGCACAAATGCTGAAAATGTGCCAAAGTACACATTAGTATTTGATTTTTTAATAATACCATTGTGTCCAAAGCTAAAGAGCAAATACAATTTTATATCTTGGTATAATAACATGTTGTCACTTAGCAAAGTATGAATAATTGATCCAATGAGTCATTATAATTTCTTTTTAAATTAATCTAGAGTAAAATAATAGTGCCTTTTGCAACAACAGTAAGTACCATAATAGTAGAACTTCCTATGTTTAAAATAAGCAAGGCTAAACTAAACATCTCTGAACCATAAGGGCCAGATATGTACCTGCATGTCCTTAACTGCTTTCATATGCTCAAAGTCATGAAGCAGCTTTAAAAACAGGATTCGTAAATCCCAATGAAATAAATTCTCAGATGTCATCAAGCTCCTACATTGCTCCAAAACTTTTTTTTTTTGAATTATTATTTTCTGGAATAGAGTTGCTATCCTATGAATCAGAACACAGATTACTGGAGTTTAAACATAGCCATAAAATAACTTGTGGCAGTTATTAGACTTGTCCCAGTTCCTGGGAAAGTAAGGCTGGATGACTGCAATTATTTCCTTTCATTGTCTCCCTTTGCCTAGTTGTGCTACACAGCTTACCAAATCAATTGGAAATGGTAGATTAAAAACAGACAAACAAACAACCTGATCCCCACCCTTTTCCCATAATTTTAGACTCTAGGTGAGGGTCATCTGAAATTTCTTGGGACAGTCAAGCATATCCCAGGGAATGGGATATGTCTTGGAATATAGGGCTGGCTGAACCTAAGGAATACCTCAGCTTTTTGTGGTGTCTAAGGGCATCTATCTGAGAAACCTGCAGGCCTCTGAAATGGCAATTGAAAGTTAAGGCAAACAAACCAATCTTTTGTATCTTTTCTGTCTAATTCTCTTCCTTCTCCCCACTCAGCTCAGGAATCCCACAGAGCAGCCTCATAAGAAATGAAGAAGGAGGTCACAGGATCAATTAATTTTTTTAATTGATAAAATTATCTTTCTGAAATATTTTTTTTAAATTCTCAAAGATTAAAAATGGACAAGCTATCTTAAATTATCACAGAAACAAATCATTAATAAGTGAAACAGAAACATGCTAACAACAAAGGCACAACAGATGAGTAAAATACAGTGTAGATCAATTAACAATGTGCTAGTAAAAGAAAAATGCCCAGACAAGTAATGGGTGATTTTATATTATGCAGATACAGGAGGAAAGGTGTGCAGGGAAAAAGAATATCCTGGAAAAAAAGTCTGTTATGCCTGCCTTTTTCCCAGATCTAGCAGTTATCTAGTAAGTTAGAGTCTCTCTGCCACAGATGTTGCCTCATTTCTATTTATGGGTGGACTATCACAAAAATCATAACACTATTTCCACACATATTTTATAAATCAAACAAAATGTAAACTCTAGAGGAGACAGAGCAAGAGATCAAGAATACTGAGAACAGCCAGGACTTGAGCTGTCAGAGTCTCTTTCCTAGCCATTATCTGACTCTGCTGGAAGATAGCTTTTTTCCTGGGATTTTTTATTAGACGATAAAGTAACATAGAAACTTAGAATGGTTTTGGTTGGAAGGGACCTTAAAGATTATCTAGTTCCAAGCCCCTTGCCATGGTCAGGGACACCTTCCACTAGACCAGGTTGCTCCAAGCCCCGTCCAACCTTGCCTTGAACACTTCCAGGGATGGGGCATCCACAACTTTTCTGGGCAACCTGTTCCAGTGTCTTTCCACCCCTCTCAGTGAAGAATTTCTTCCTAAATACCTAATCTAAACCTTCCCTCTCCCAGTTTAAAGCCATTCCCCCTTGTCCTGTCACAACATGCCCTTCTAAAAAGACCCTCTCCATCTTTCTTGTAGGCCCCTTTCAAGTGCTGGAAGGCTGCCCAGAGCCACTTTTTCTCCAGGCTGAACAACACCAATCCTCCCCACCTTTCCTCATTGGAGAGGTGCTCTATCTCTCTGATAAACTTAGTGGCCCCCCCCAGGACTTACTCCAACAGGTCAATATCCTTCCTGTGGATAGAGCTGAGTGCAGTGCTCCAGGTGAGGGCTCACCAGTGCAGAGTAGAGGGGCAGAATCACCTCTCTTACCCTGGTGGCCACTCTGCTTTTGATGCAGCCCAGGATACAGTTGGCTTCCTTGGCTGCAAGTGCACATTGCTGGGTCATGTCAAGCCTCTCATCCACCAGCACCTCCAAGTCCTTCCTGCAGGGCTTCTCTCGATCTGTTCATCCACCAGCCTGTATTGATACCAGGGGTTGTCTTGAACCAGGTGCAGCATCTTGCACTTGACCTATAATCATCTTGTGTTTGGTCCTATAATATTTCTTCCTGGAATCTGACTGGGTTGTAATCAAGTATTACTGAAAATTAAAAACCATGGACAGTAATTACACTAGCCTAATAGCCTCTACTTCCCAAGCGTTTAATATTTAAGGAATATCCATAGCTTGCATTATTCATAATGACTTCTTTTCTATATTAGATATGTAGCATTTACAGATGTGCTTTACATATTCAAAATTATAAGTTCAAAAGATACTTTGAAAAATTATGATGCCAGATGGTGGCCACTTAACTTGTGTCTGTCAGAATACTAATAAGGGAAATTAACTGTAAATCTGTAAAGCACTGAAAGGGAGTGAAAAAAAACAACAACAGACCTTTGGCACAATAAAGAATGGGAAAACAGTTGAGTTGCTCATAAAATATAGTGTTTTAGAGGAATTCCAATAAAGATAGGGATATCATATAATATTAATAAAATAGACTTGTGGATTTTAAAACCGTGGCAACATTATGGCTGATCTTGACACTGACAAGGAGGCCATCATATGGTATGGCAAGTGAAATGATAACGAACAGCGTTTTCATAAAGGCTGGAAAGAAAAACTGAGAACTGATATGCCTCCTAGATCATATGTCTTTGGAAACAGAATCCCTGGCAGATGAGAGGCCAAAGGTCAGCTTTGGGTTAGGGTTAGATTGGCCTCTAGGTCACACAAAATGTCCCACTCCCTCCAGATCTTGCTCCCAAAATCTGCCAACAGTAGATGCTCAGAGAGGGGGGTAAGAACAAGACAAGCATATGGTGACACATCACAGAATAATTGCCCAAGTCTCAGCAGCCTGTAGCTTGCAAAACATATGCACAGTCTTTGTATTTAACAGTTCCCATTGTATTTCCTTCAATACATTTGTTCATTGCTTTTTGAACTCCTGTGACATTTTAATATTCCAGTGCCACATGGCCAGGACTTCTACATTGTGTGAAGAAGTATTTCCTTTTCTGAATCAGCAGTTGATCTCTACTCACACTCTCCACTCTGCTTATGTAGACTGCTGTTATCTTTCTTTTGGATCTTCTCTTTTTCAGACCTCCAAAACAGTGAGGAGCTGATGATAGAAGCACTGCCTATATTGATCTGAAGGACATGGAATGGGGCAAAAGGAATAGGGGAAGATACTATCACTGCAGTGTAGAAGATCTGATGGAGAGTGAAAATGGGCATCTTTTTATTTCAAAGAATACAGTTACAGAAAAATTGAGAGAAGAATTAAGCTTCTTAATTATGTTATAAGCACATAGCTTCTTCTGGAAGCTAATATGGCAGAAGTATTTTTTAAAATAAACAAGATGAAATCAGGTTTCTTGGGAACAGCAAAATAACATACTGGTAAATCTCTTGGTTAATTATGAAATGAAAAAGATAACAAAAACCAATAAGCTAGTAGTCTGAAGGTATCTCTGGAACAGATGAACAGTTACACATAACAACTTTGGAGAAAGCTTGACGAGATTAAATTGGAAGATTATCATGGCATCCCTATCATTAATGCCATCTTCATTACATCATTCTCAAATCAAAGGAAATGAGAAGGGAACATCAATATGAGATTTAGAAGAAAGATACTCCTGGGGGATCAAATATTTTATATTTGTCAGCTACTCAAGAAAAACATGGAAAATAATATTAAATATATTTATTTTGTAAAATCGGGGGGGGGAGAAACACATCATGACATTCTGTAAAATAGCCTTGAGTTTTGATGAAAAGTTAGGAATCTCAAAATATTTAAATGATAAAATTAGATGTTTGAAGCTGAAAAATACACTATATAGATAAAGAGGGAAATCTCTTCACTGTATCAGTTTAGGAATACTCTGGGATGTTCTGTATCTTCTTTAAAATTACTACTTAAAATGATTTAAAAGAAGATAAAATTTTCAGAATATCACAAGTACAGAAGAGTTCCACCATCTCTTTAGACATGTTAATAACATGGTTATGATACAAGATATTTAAGATGTGGAAAAAATAATTATTGGATTTGAACAAAAGAATTTAAGATCAACAAGTAGAAGAAACTTATTATTGTAAGCTGCCAAATTATATTAGCCACCAGCCTGTAAACATAAATATCAGTAAGTTAAAGCAATTTAAATGCCTATAAGCATTAACTGAGAATTGTTTGGGGACAGCGTATATTAAGGCCTGGGTGCAAAGACAGAATGCTTATAATTATTCTTCAGATAATTTCAGCACTAAAAATTAATTGTGAAATACTTTCTATATAAAAGATACTTAAAAGTGTTGGTTTTTACAGATGGAACATTTGAGTAAGAAAGACAATTCAATATGTTATAAAATTAAGTACCTATTTATATTTGGGTTAGTGAATTTTGTTTTTCATTAAATTTATAGGAACATAATTGTCATTTGAATTTTCCATTCCTTCTTTGAGAATACCTTGAAATAATAATTAGGTTCAAAAGGAAGAATACACTCAAGTGTCATTTTCATAGGAAATAGGCTGGTTTCACTTTCCCTAAACATTTTCCACTTTGAGTTTTTGAAGGATCATCACCTCTCAAGGACCACTGAAGATTCAATGTTGTTTAACAGAACTAAAAATTTGAGACAGTCATACCAACCAAAAAAAATAAAGTAGCAGCGTGTAATGCAATGCTGTACAATACTGATGCAGCTGTTTTTCTTACTAAAGCAATCTGAGGACTGATGAACATCGAAATACTGAGTTGCAAGTTATCCCTTTGATATTGTCACGGTTCATTGAAGCTGAAAGAAGCCGTGCACTTCAAGGAGTGAAATCTGTGCAGTCTTTTTTTTTCACCCTTTGAGCATCTAACATGAGGATATTTGCAGCCTGAAAGTTGTTAGTTTATCAACTAGTTTTTAGACATGACCTGCTTGAAAATGCAGTGCTGTAACAAAAAGAGTAAAGAAGTATAAGCAAACCCAGTCAAGTAATTTGTGTTGCTCTTTTTCTCAGAAGTATTTACTGATGATAACCTTAGTCTTTTTGTGTGCATCAACTATATACAAATGGGCAATGGAAAGAGCACTTCTGGGCATTTACTGAGCAGCCAGAGTAGGGGAAAGCCAGTACAGTGCTCAGGAGTGATCCAGCTGGCAGCTGGCATCTGGCATGTGTCCTAGCCATCAAGTTTCCTCCTGCATTAAGGAAGAAGTCTTTGTCCTGTACTTATTCAGTTATTCAGGCCAATGTATTTTTAAAAATAGGTCCTAAAAATGTATTTTTGAAAATTAGGCCCGAAATCCATACATTCAACTTAAGGAAATCGAACTTTCTAAATTATTAGGCATCTGGAAATTTCCCCATCAGCTGGCTGGACTAAATATTAAGAAATAAAACGTACCAAGGCTGTTCTCTGGAACTAAAGGTAATTGGCATGGAGCAGCCCCCACCCCCACAGCTATGAGACTAGGCTGTCCAGAACAGGGTGGCCTGACCTAAATTGCCTGTTGGGAATGGTCCCTTACCCATGGCGTTACCCAAACCATTCCTGGGAACTGTTAAAAAGCTGGCAAAGTCCAGACTTCTCCAATGGATTGTACTTGCATTTTAATGATATAAAGCATTAAATTAAAGTGCCTGAGTATTCTCTCCAGTATTTTTCAATGGCTATCACAGACATGGCTAGTAAGTACTCCTAGGTGCTCAGGATTTCTAAACACAGAGCCTCTTGTTTGATTTTTTTTTTTTTTTTACTATTTCACTGTTCCTGTTTGGTAAAGATTAGCCCAAGTCACTTTATTAATTTTCTAATCTCAGTGAGAAAAAACCTTCTATCGTATCATTCCCACTAGACTAGGATGTTCTTTCCAGCTTTTCACCACCTCACTTTCTCAGATATGGGGTTAACATTAGCCTGTGAAAGTTAAACTTTAAGCAGTCCTTTGTGGATTCGGTCTTGTTCCATGTACTGTACTTTTTAGGCAGGCAGACCACAATACTCTTGCTTGTATTAAACAATATCTTAATCTAAGTAGTCCAGTGGCATCAGTGTGTTTGGTTTTGGTGGAAATAAATAACAGTGGTGAAAAACACTGAAGTAGTTCCTTGGAGTGAATCCCCACCTTATTTTCCATGGGTTTATGATTTTTTCTGGTCTCCGTCACAAGCAGTTGAAACTTGGAGCTTTCACAACGCAGTAAATCAGTAAAGAAAAGGAAAAATGGATCACAGTGCTGGTTTAAAAGTTTAAAATATTAAAGATGTTCACGGTTAGACTGAAGCTATATAAAAAGGAAGAAAGATCAGACAGATAAGTATTTGCATCTCTTCGTGCTTGTTTAAGCTTTCTAGCAAAAAAAAAAAAAAAAAAGTAGATATTTGGTTTGAAAGACAAAATGTCATGAACTTCCCAAAGACAGCTCTTACAAAGTTACCTTGGTGAATTGCTCAGTTTCCCTGTTAAGCAGAAATGTGTCCTTAGTTCCTCAATTATCTCCAGGCAATGACCAGCATGAGTGGGTGGCATGAGGTGTACTGGTGGGGGCTGTGTACTGTAAGGACAGAAGGACTAATCAGAAGGAAGCTGCCATCAGGATTATATGGAGGGAAACTTAGGGACAGGAAAATTCTGTGATCCAGTGGGCATTAAAGAGTTGTATCAGAGTCTAATCACATGTTTTAAGAAAACAGTATTCTTTCAGACCTCAGGTTGTTTTGAGGTTCCTTCTTTTTAGTATTTAAAGCCTGAGAAACAGAACAGTGGTCTACCAATATATAAGTCTACTGTCGTATAGTATGCCATCGAAAATGGCAATGGGGACATGTCTATTGATCCTGTAGCTGACAATTATAATCTGAAAGTTGACTCAAACTGAGTTCAATCATTTTAAATCAAAATTTAATTAAAAAGCTTTCTTATCGTCTATTTGAATGAAAACTAAAAGGATTCATAAAAGGACCTCCTATTCCTCCTGGTTTACTATTAAATAAAAATGTGTTTTGTCAGAGATGTCTACTTCTGGTGTCAGCTAAAGGAGGGAATTACCTACACATGAGATCTTGAAACTATGTTTTTGGGTTCTACTATAAAAGAGAGCAGCCATATAGCAACAAAAGCTAAGATGAAGGCATTAGTTTCCTCCATAAATAAGTAAAAAGACACTGCTCCCTATTGAGAGTACAGCAAGCCTTTCTCTCCTCAGAGAGAGGAAAAAAATTCTTAACAAAACTTTGAGAAGAAGCTTTTAAGCATCTGGTACAATTATTAGAGTGGCTTCCTATTGTGCTTACATCTCCAGTGGAGTTGCCTCAATACATCAGCTGTGCAAACACAGATAGAAAAGGAGGAGGAAAACATTTAGTATATTTTTCTCTGTTCTTCAGAGAGGCTTTTGGTCTTTTCTTTTTCTTTTTTTTTTTCTCCTCTGAGATGGCAGGCAGGGTAGAATTCATCCTTTCATTATGCAAGTGAAATAAAGAGTACTGGAGAACTGAACTGGAGATTATTTTTCCCAAAGCATGTAAATATTTATTGTTTATACCGAAAACTTCCTTATAGGATATGCTGTGGTCAACCAGATTAATGAAGATATTTTATCTTATAAGAACTACAGAAATCTTGATTCTCATTTTTTTGTCTTCATGTTCAGGCTGGGCAAAGGACTGTACATTGATTTTGAGACTCCAAACCCCATTTGAAATGTTATGTAATACTCAAAATGCATATGTGACATCAGTAACATAATTAAGAAAAGAAAAATAGAAAGGCATTACAGATTGGGCATAAACCTGTGAGGGGCTGGGAGTTGGACTCAATGATCCTTGTGGATCCCTTCCAACTTGGCATATTCTGTGATTCTGTAACATGTTCTCATATAACCACAGTATTAATTTTATTTTTTTTATTTTTTATTTAGCCATCATCAAAACACGAAATATGTTATTAGGACCTCTTAATGGAAATTATAAATGACAATCACAGTCATTATCTTTTCTTTTTCTAAAAAATGAAACAAGCAACAATCTGGTATGATTTTTTTTTTTTTATTCTCCATAGCCACACCAAAAAAAAAAATCTGTCTAGTTACTCCAGATTACTGTTTAGCGAGTTTTTACATATAAATCAGGACTGAGATCCATGTTTCTAAACATCTCTCCTCTCTCAAATAGTCACAGGACTTCAAGTGATAGTGTCCTGATCAAGGATCACTTTCTATTTTATCATAGCATATTTTTTGCAGGAGAAGTATAGGCATAATTGTTTGCATATTTGAGCAATGTCTTCTTTAATTACTAAGGACATGAATATCAGTTTTAACAATCAGGCCTTTAATGAAAAAATATAGAAGGCTTGTAGGAGAGCACATTTTAATAGTATTTATTTTAACTTTTGCCATTCAAGTAGGGGATTATTCAGCGTATATCCACAAAACATACTGACTGGTTCAATTTAATGGAAAGAGAAGCTGCAGAGTTCCATATCTAGAGATAGCTCAAAATTAATTATTGGAGTGAGTTCAGTAAAAATCTTGAATAAAGAGTGATCTGTAAATCTTGACAGTTTTCTCTGTCAAGAAAAAATTTAAGAAAAAAATAAAGAAGAAGAGAAGTCATTTAATCCTAAATGGATAATTATAACAATACCAGCATGAAAAAAGTAAACGTAGGCTAACAAGATCTGTCGTAGGCCACTCATGTCAAAACTAATATTTGAAAGAAAAATTCAGGTGACATAATAGTGATTAATTTTGCTGAGTGATAAATACGATTCCTACAGAGAAATTGTGACTCTCCTGCAGCAACCCTCAGGCAAATATCTGAAATATGCTAGTACAGAAAGATTCCTGTGTATGGCAGATGTTCCAATGAAGACCTTGCATTAATGTTGCCAAGTAACAATAATAAAAAAAGATAATTATGAACAGTGCTTGCTTTCTATGACAGATCTATGGCATAATACAGAAGAATATCTTATGACATATAATGAAGCATGGGTATTGAGTGAAGCAGGTAGGAGGGAAATTTGTAAAATATAGCTCAAATATTCTTTCGGGTAATTCTTCATCAAAACTTATCCTGCATAACTTTTCCCAAGAATAAATTTTACAGGAGAACATTGAGATGTCTGAAATGTAAGAACATATATAAGTGCTTTCAAGGTTGAAGACAGAAAAATAGAATTATTTGACTTTTGAAGAATATAATTTTCACAAAGTGAAAGTGAAGGCAACATTATTTGATGGGTATTTGAGATGTAATTTTATCTACTCAGTTGTTAAAGGCTTGGGAGGGGTGTTTATGTTTACATTTGGTTTTAAAACAATTCTTTGCTAATTTTATCTTTCTGTTCGTTTTTCTAATAATAAAAATGGGCCCAAGCAAACAACTTCTATGCCTTTCAACCTAACCCAGGATAAAATACACTCTAATTCTAGAGACATATGCATCTGAGTCCAAGCAGCATCCTAACTCTAAGGAAAGCTGAACACATCTTAAAAGTTCTAAGCATTCTCAGTTTCCTATGTATGTAACTAGTATTTAAAGCAATGCAAGTACTCAAGCTAGCTAAATCTGAGACTTGGTAGGACTACTTGTATTCTTGAATTTAAGCACCCACTTAATTTCTGTGAAGTCACAGGAATTACATATTTTCACAGAATCACAGAATATTCGGAGTTGGAAGGGACCCACAAGGATCGAGTCCAACTCATAAGTGAATGGACCCACAACCTTGGCTTGTTACCACTGTGCTTTAACCAACTGAGCTAATCTCAGGGTTTTCATCTGAAATACTTTTCATTTAATCTACATTGTATATACCAACAAGCATGGTACTTCAATGGATATATTTTTTTACCAGTTTTGTTATTTAGGAGGTATTTCCCTCATAATAGATTAGCAAAATAGATGCAAAGCAAAATAGATGCAAAGCAAAATAGATGCAAATCAGTCTCTAAATTAGAGTTTTCTATAATAGTCTAGTACAATACTAATCTGTCAATATGTATGAAGTCTACAATTTACAATAATTACGGAAACAAAATGTACATGTCTGTCAATAAGATGCTGAAATAAAAGAATGGTGATCAGTCCTTATTTCTGCGCTCAGGAATCCTGACTCTGCACCCTGTTGTGAATTAGCAGTGCAAACAAACTTCAAAAGGAAATGCACATTCCCAAGTTTCAGCCACACGTGTGCCTTGGGGCGCTAATGTTTGAAGACAAAATACACCACATAGCAGCCAGAATTGTGTCAGGAAGACCTGCATTTTCAAATGCAGTATCATATTCTTGCTTTGAATTACTACAAGCAAAGATGATGATGTTCCTTCAATCACAAAGGAAAATGGTACTAATGAGCAAAGTGATAGAAGAAAAGCAACATAAAGTGTCTTGGTATAATGAATATACATGAAAAACAAGTCAAAGTTCATAAAGCACAGAACATTAAAAAGGCATGAAAAACCATGGTTATAGTTAAGCTAAAGACATGGTTTTGAAAAGTCTAGAAATCAGACTGATATTGACACTCCATGGGATTTGTGAACTCTTTGTAATAAAATTAGCCAAGAATAGCAAGGGTGCTTCTAGTAAGCTTAACTCTGGGATATTTTTCTCCTGTATAGAAGATCCACACAGTGAAATGGATAGAAAACTACTGATCTTTTTCACACATATATAACCTGAATGGAGTATTCAAGGGAAAAATCAACAGTGTTATCCCTATGATAATTTATTGATGTACTCAATTGTATTGTTTGTTGCCAACACATTACTAGTAACATAAATAAACATGCCGGTGTTTTTTATGTCTATATTGACAGCTACAAAATGTATATATAAACAGGTTATGTTGACTTACTGTTACACTGGTAAAAAGAGCTAGATGCTGTGGTAGCATGAATGTTATTTCTGCATCCTATTTACAAATTACAGGAAGAAAGGTATTTTTAAGCAATTGGATTTAAAATTCAGACTGTGTCCCTTTGCCAGAAATCAAAGTCCCAGCAGAGGCACCTAAATGAGCTACTAATAATTTTGCTGGTGTCAAGAAAAACTGGTAATAGGCTTAATAGCAGCCACACATTTCCTGAGGAACAGGGAGAGCTGGTCCTGTGGTTTGTTCAGGAAGAAGCCATAGCTCCATGGAAGAGAGGGCAGAGGGCACGGCCCTGCGCAAGGCATAAGGAGCCAGGGAAAGAAATGGTAAGAAAACAGACAGAATTAACAGAGAGATTGAAAATTCCATGCTATACACATTATTAGTTTGGTATCAATGAGGTTTTGGATCAAAATATAAGACTTTTGGGAATACAGTCCAGATTTCAGATATCTTTCATTTGGAGCAAGTGTTGTAACTGCTATAACACTGTACAGAAATGACTTCTTCCTTCCCTCCCTGGTATCTGACTGGGCCCTTCAGGGAGCACATACACCCAGATGGGATCCACCTGACCTAATTTTGGACACTTAACATGTTGATAATTAGATCTCAGTTAGCTGTCTTCATAATGAAGAAACAGTTGTACAGCACCATTCCTCTCAGTTATAATAAATACTCATAATAAATAGGTCACATTAATCACTTCCCAGAAATGTTGTTTATCATAAAGGGAGACCAAAGTGACTAACAGAGACACAGATCATAAACACACAGGATCATTCAGGCTGTAAAGGACCTTAGTAAGTCTCCACTCCAACCTCCTGCTCACTGAAGTCAGATGAAGTTGCTCAGTGTTGTGTCTAGTCATATCTTGACCACCTCAAAGGACAGAGATGGCACAACCTCCCTGGACAGCCTGCTCCCCTGCCTGACTGTCCTCATGTGGAAAAAATTCTTTCTTATTTCCAGTCTATTTCAGTTGTGCCTGTTGTCTCTTCTCATCTCACCATGCACTACTGTGAGGAACAAGGCTTCATCTTGCTCACCTCCCCACAGGCACTGGGGGCTGCTGTTATCCCTGAATCTATTGCTTCTGCAGGCTGAACAAGCTCTGGTCCTCAGCATCTTCTCAGAGGCCCAGTGCTTCAGCCCCAACTACTCTGGTGGCTTTCCACTGAACTCACCCCAGTTTCCAGTACTGGGAGTCCAAAACTGGATACAGTATTTCTAAAATCATAGAATGTTTTGGGTTGGAAGGGACCTTTAAAGACCATCTGGATCAATCCCTCTGCCATGGGCAGGGACACTTTACACTAGATCATGTTGCTCAAAGCCCCATCAAGCCTGGCTTTGAACACTGCCAGGGATGGGGCATCAGAAATTCTCAGTGTTACCCATCAATCAGTGTGTGCAGCAGGAAGAGGCTAAACAGTAGTGAGAAAACTAAGGGACTTGAGGACTAAGTGATGGCAGGAAAAGCCTCAATTCAAAAAGTGTTTCTGCTTAGGATAAGGCTTAAACAGCTATGTAAGTCCCTGTGTCTATGTCTAGCCTGACCTGCTGGGGAAAACTGGCATGGAGGCGTCCGTGGCTCTCTGGTTTCTGTCTAGTTTCAGTGCCTCTTTCTTTCCCTCAGAAATGAGTAAGGTATGAATGCCACCATCTGCCTCTGCCTTGCAACTGGCTGTGCATCTTTCCTGAGGAATAAGAAAATGTTCCTGGGTCTAATAATGTAAACATCACCATTGCAGTCTCATGCTGCTCAAGTAGTGAAAATCCCAGTTTGGTCAGAGAAGAGAAATCCCTTAGTACCGACACCAGTGTGTCATGGCCACTTCCAGCTAGGAATCCTCAACTGCCAGTTGCTACCAGGGAACCTGAACCACTCAATGGCCAAATGATGGACACAAAGCTTGTTTTGCACAGAAATTGTGAAACTGAGTTCAGGCCTCCTTGTATAACTTTGACCGACTGCTGCTCCTCACTTGGAAAATGGGGCTGTTATTGGTATTTTCTGTTTAGCTTTTAAACTTTTCTGCTGCTATCTTTCACTATGTATTGACATTCTGACTGACAAAGTTCGCAGCATCAGCTGTAATTTGTAGGTATTTTAAAAAATGGAAACAATCAAGTAGAAAAACAGCAAGGTAGCATTTGTTGCTGGCAACAACAGTGCTTCAATACTCGAGATGAAATGCTGACTAAAACAACAAAAAAACCCCCTGCAATATATAATTATTTTGAATGGCTGCAAGAATCCTCTTCTTATCCATTTGTCCATTACACCAGGACCATGACCTTGGATTTGCCTCACCACTATGGACTTGCCTGGAGATCACTGGAGGGTGGCTGACCTTGGTTGCTGTCACAGACACAATGCCCACCCACTGATCTGACTTTCCTTGACCCCAGACCTGCCTCATCCCCATGGACATGTCCAGCAGCCTGGATTGCTGGCTGACCTGGTTACCATCACCACGTCTCCTCTTTTCTCCTTGTTTGGGTGATGGGGATTGCTGCCCTGCCAGCCCCACCAACACTCACAGCTCCCAGCCCCACTGGCTTTGTGGAGTATCCCACGGTTGATGCTCTCTGACAGAGCCTGGCTGTAAAGCTGGCAGCAAGCACAGCTGTATATTGAGCACCAGGAGATGCATGTGGGTAATTCTATTATAGATTGTGCTATACAGATATTTAGGGAAGTGTTTGTAACGTTATGAACCAAATAATCCTCCTTCCTCATCCAACGCTCTTCTTGTGTCTTCATTGTGTGTCTCTCTCTTCCCCCTGTATGGCCTTGTACTTTATTGCTTTGTGTATGTCTCAAAGTATAAGTAGCTAATGTTGTGGATAATGTTTAGGCATGAACTTTCTATGTATTTGCACAAAAACAAACATGTGTTTGAGGATCAATAAATAACAGAGAAATATGACATCAACCAACTAGAAAATGCCAGAACTACAGTGAAAAAAGGCCAAGTGTAGACGGTATATCTGGCCAACAACTTTTTTATTGTCTAACTATATGAAAGTTCTTTATTTTCTCTTCCTGCTCATTATCCTTTAATACAACAATTATTGTATATGTATGGGATTATTTTGGCTACATAGATATTGGGCTATTGACATGGTATCTATCCACAGGCTTTCAAAACCCTCTTCAATAAATAGTGAGGACTGCTGTTTTTTAAACCAACAAGATTTCAATAAATGTTGACAGGAGTGGGATTCTGGTGCTGAAAGAAATCCCTTTGTTCCTGTATCTATGCTTTCATGGCAAGTAAATTTAAAGGAATTATTTCTGTAGAAGTTCTGTTATAATCTGTGACTGTAAACTGCATTATTATCAGCACTTTTCTACATACTGTTATCCTTAAAAATATTTTTAAAACTTCTGATGTAATTTTTATGTGTGAGTTTTGCCAAAGCTATCTGAATGTTAAGGAAACCTCCCTGTCTGACCATCCAGGAGCCACTCTGGCAGTCACACTCCCACCACCAGACTATCAGTGCTGGGACAGAAGGCCCTTTGCTATGGGCACCTCCTGTGAGCCGACTGGTACCCTACTTGACTCCCTGCACACCCCACACTGACAGTCAGACCAGTTTGCTTTACTGGCTCAAACCCAGGTTTCCCATAACACCGTCCTAGACATCTGAATCCTTAAAATAATCACGCACGGTGCAACAACAGAAAAACAGCTCAAGCTGATGCCTCCGAGGAGGAACCCTGAACAAAGGGCTCCCTGGGCTTTTATACTCTCACAGTCTGTGCTGGTAACCTCTGGTGTCTTCCAGCTGAGCCCTCGGCTCCTGCTGTGTCTCTGGGTTCAGAGTCAGGTCCCCTGGGTGGGCTGGAAATCCCTGTGCCCTTTATTATGCAAAGGATCGACAGTTCAGGGCCTCTTTCCTGGGCTTCCCCACACGCAGAGCTCAACATTCAGCTCGCACTGCAACTGCAACCCGAGCTACCGGCACCATGTATGTTCCTCAGCATGAATATCAAAATAAGTTCTAACCGTGATTTTCTGATTAGAGATCAGCATGGAAACATAAAAAGGATTATAGAAAACAATTAAATTATTCTTTATAAAACATTCTTATCTCTAACTTCATCACCTAAATTTTAAAATGTCATCAGTTATTTTGAATGAGTTTTTGGAAACCTCACCTGAATTATAAATGTGTCTGGTTTTGAGAAAATGCTATAATCAGAAAATACTAAGCAATTACGCTCTGAAAAGTTGCCCCTTTTCAAGTATCTCAGACAGAAAATTGAAATTTAGATACTTCAAACCACAGGCTGATATTATTAACTATTAGAAGAAATTCAATTGCTGTTCAAATTCTTCCTAAAATTGATTGACTTATGTAGGGATGGTATTGTACAAGTTCTTAATGTAAAAGTTGCTCAACAAACAAGAAACTTTGTTGTTGATTTTTTTTTTTAATCAAAGCACAGTATTAGGGAATTTAACTAGCAGAGAAGTTTCCCTTGAACTTCCTTTTCTATTGATCTTCCTCCATTCAAACCTCTGTCCTTTGGTTTGTTTATGTATACTTCATTACATTAAACTATTCCACATGTATCTTAGTATATTTATAGGAAATATCATTCCATCATGGATACCTCTTGCTGATGACAGTAACTTCTATTTTTAGTTGAACAACATATTTACTGAGCACTGGTGCAAGTGTTTGGCTTCAGATTTGTAACACAGTCAAGGTTTACTGAGCCAACAGTTTCATGGACATATTACTGCAGATGATAATGAAGATATAAATACTTGTGTAAAAATTGTGTTTATTCTTACATTTACAAAAATTATATATCAAAAATTTTGCCAGCTTCATTCCTCAGAGTGTGCATAAGGTGTTTTTTTGAATAAACCCCCCAGCAAATATGTAACAAAAAAAAAACCCAAACAAACCACACAAAAAAGAAAAAAAAAAACAGGAAAAAAAGGGGAAAAAGAGTAAATACCAATATAGAATTCTTTTTTTCAAAACCTGACAGAGATTTCACTTAATTTATTTAATTTTATTTATTTTATTTCACTTCAATTTATTTCACTTCATGGAAGGCTAGTCTTTACCATTGGCCCAAAACATTCCTATAAAGGCCTGTTTAGAGCAGAGGAGTCTCGGTCCGTGCAACCGTCTCCCATGAGCATTTTGGGAGAGCCCTCCCCCTAGTGGGAAAATAGGAGAGTTTTTGCAAGAGTTATTTTTCTATCACACCACATGACTGATATACATGATGGGCCTGTGCTGCAATATGAGAAGAGGAAAGAAAAAAAGGCAATTTAATAAGAAGTTAGATGCAAAAAGAAAATAATCATTGTAGACCAGGTGCTTTATGGAACTGTATAAGAAGTGATTGTCATCTTCAGCTTTTTGCAGAGGGGAAAGATAAAGCAACAAAAAAAAACCAAACAAAAGCAGGTTTCTTTTATCAGATGTACTGAATCTTTTATTTTCTTTTTTTTTTTAAAATATATATATTTAGAAAAATCCTGCAGAACTTTGCATGACAGCAGGTAGAAAATCCTTGTATAGTCATTGATTATTCTAGGAATTAGTCCAGTTTCAGACTAATCTCTGAGAAAAATCTCTGTTCTTGCTGTATCAGCATTTAACATACGAGCCTTACTAAAATCCAGAAAAACTACATCCATTGCCTTCCCTTCATCTACTGTGATTCATCCATTCTGAAAAGGTTCATCCATTCTAATAAGGTAGATGCACCTTCCTCAGAGGCTGCAGAAGAAAATGTAAACATAGTCTGGAAAAGGTGTTAAAAATGGGAAACCTTCATTCACTTCATATTACTATACCAGCCATTCCCTACAACCCTTTGAGCCCTGCCATTCAGCCAGTGCTTCACCCAGCACACCATATACCTGCTCATCTCACAGTTGGACAACTTGTCTAAAAGGATGCTATGAGGGACAGTATCAAAAGCCTTACTAAAATCCAGAAAAACTACATCCACTGCATTCTCTTCATCCATGAGGTCGGTGACCTTGTCATAGAAGGATATCAAATTATAGTCAAACAAGACTTTCTCTTTGTGAGCTCTTGTTGATTGTGCCTGATGATTGTGTTATTTTTTAAATGCCTTTCAGTAGTACCCAGTATGATCTTCTACATAATTTTTCCAGAAACTGAGGTTAGACTAAAAGATCTCTAATTCCCTGTGTCTTCCCTCACTCTCTTTTTGTTGATCAGAATAACTCTGGCCAATTTCCAGTCATTAGGGACTTCCCCAGACTTCCAAGACCTTTGGTAGATGATCAAGAGGAGTCCTGCCATAACATCCACCAGCACCTTCAGAACTCTGAGATGAATCCCATCAGGCCCCATGGACTTGTGAACATTCTGCTGATACAGCTGGTCCCTTACAATTTTGGTGTCCACAAATGGAGAGTCACTGTTCCTGCAGCCCTCTGACTCAGGTGACTGGGCACCCCAAGTTTTATCAGTAATATTAAAGACTAAGTCAAAAAAAGCATTAAATGCCTTTTCTTCATCGCCATTTGTCACGTGACCAGCTTCATCAAGTTTCAGCCCAGTATTTTCCTTAGACCTCCTCTTTCTAGGAATGTACTTTAAAAATCCCTTTTTATTGTCTTGACACAACACTGGCCAGTTTCAACTCTTGGCCTTTGGTGTTTTCTCCCTACACATGCGAACTACAGTTCTGTGATCTTCCTGCGAAGTCTGACCTCACTTCCAGAGAACATATGATTTCTTCTCCCACTCGAGTGACAAAAGGAGTTCCCTGTTCAGCCAAAACAGTCTTCTACCCCGCTTGCTTGACTTATGATACCGTGGCATGGCCTGTTCCTTTACTTTTAGAAGGTGGTTCTTCAAAACTGACTTACTCTCATAGACAGTCCTATGTCCTCCTAAAGGAGGGGTATTGCAAACTAGCTCCCTGAGTAACTTAAAGTTTGCTCTCTTGTAGTACAGGGTAGGGACTCTGCTGACCTTTTTTCTCATTACACTGAAAATTTTAAAAAACTCCACCATGTTATGATTCTTTTGTTACAGAGCATATCTTCATCCTACAGTTCTCAATAGGCATTTAGAAATCCTTTCCTGCAGGTTGCAGTTCCATTGGCTCTAACTGTGCTAAAGCATGAACTTTTTGATTGGGGAATGTGACCATCCTGAGGTATCAGCACAGGAATATGTCCTCAAAATATAATACATTCACTAGCATATCCAAAATAGAGTGTAAGTAATATTCTCCCTATGTTATTTTGATGCCAACAAAAATAATTCTATTTGTGGAATTTTCCTGAGTTAATGCCTTTGGGACCTCAAGTTCAAACCTAGTCAATAGGATCTGTAAAATTAATTTCAAATACAAATAAACATCATTAATAATCTGATCACCCATGGCAGTTCTGCAAAGAACACTGAAATTAGGAATAAATTTGAAGGAACACGTATGGTACTATTTAAAAGACAAACATTGGCATGAAAGAAACTAAGAAAAAAAGCTGGCTTCATTAAAATCTATGGCAAAATCTACTCACATTTCTGTGATGTCAACACTCCATTCATTTACTATGGTGTAATTTATCTCACAGGGGGTAATAAAAGAGCCAAAGTTTGAAGAGTAGCTGCAGTACTAAACTACATTTATTCAAGAGGACAAGACCAAGATCATAATGCTACACTTCCCTTGCAAATGTCTACTCCCACAAATCCCACACAGAAGCTAGTTCAGGCAAAACCAAAGGCATAAGAGTGGATCTTTTTTTTCAGTATCACAAAGCCATCACACAGATTATACACTTGAATTTTATTTGGGGAATTCTTAAAAAAGCTTAATCCAAGTCCTGCTACAGGAAAGCAATGCAACTCTCCTACATCAACAGATTAAATGGTAGAAATGACTGTCAGGGTGAAACAAGGCATTTTCTGATGATCTTCTCTATAAAGTCAGGAACATTTAAGTGGTATAAGAAATTATAACTGAGAAATCTAAGAAATTATGACGGAAGTGAGATATGGAGATTTCCAACAATTACTATTAAAAAGTTGGAGAGAATTTATGCACCTTTTGTATCTTTAAAATAACGTTTTTAATACCTGAAAATTACTAAGTAAATATATGAACTGAAATTAGAATAAAACTATAAAAACACGCTAAAAAACACTTTCTAATACTAGACTGAAATGATTCAAGTTTTTCTGCTATATTTGGATTCTGGTAAACTTCACCTTTCTCCGTGGCTGCAGAAGAAAATGCAAAAATACTCCTTAAAAATTTTAAAAATCTTTAAATACTATACCAGCCATTCATAAAATTGCAAACATTTTTTTTCTTTGATAGGAATTGATGAAAATATCAAGTTTATAATTTCCTCTAATTAAATATTATTAAAAAAACTTGGGGGGGAGAAAAAGAGAAGGAAAAAAAGATTCCACAATGCCTCCTCTAAAAACAGATTTAGTGGTTTTCCTCTGGGAAATAATCCAAGTTGCCTCTACAGCATGACCAAGAAGCGGCAATGCTGTGCTCCCTCTCCTGGTTCCGCAGCAACATTGACCTGAACAAATCCTAAACAGGCTGACATCAGAGCCAAGGCCTGTGAAGAACAGAAAGGAGTGTAAAGCACCATACAGTTTCAGCGTTCTCAAAAAGAAAAATAAAAAGTTGCTTCAAATAGAAATTAAAATGGTTAAAAATTTTATTTCCAAGCTTTCTGAAAGTTTTTTCCAAGATCTGACAGTTGAAAGATATAAAATTGCCTTGCACAATGGACAACAGCCCTTTTTTCCATATTTGTAATACTGCAGTATTTTTTAGGAATCCATTCAGTTATAGAAATCCTTATCTCCCTGGTGGGAAATCTGAAAACTTTAATAGTTTATCTAATAAGTTGTTCACAAAGAAGATCTAAATAAACTTTTTAATGCTAAAATTAGATCCTTTCTAAATGTGTAATTGTAAACTCGGTAACTCCCCAAAACCAAACAGTAACAGAAACAAAAAATAGCCTCATCCCCTCAGGAGTAATTGATTTGTATATTTCTGTAGGAAGAACTCATAGAACCAAGAATTTGTTGCTTCACCATACATGATTCTGTATAGTCTATTATGAAGAAGAATAGTTAGTGTGAACAATACAGCTTTCACCTCAAATATAATAGAGGGTATCCTTTAAAATTCTTTGCAGTGTTTCTACTACATTGAACATGGAGTTCTTACATCTGTAGTATGAAGCCATCCGTGCTGGGTTAGTCACCTGACTTTTCAGAGCTGTCTTTAACAAAGGTTGGCATTCAGTCTTAACTGAAAAAAATATTTATTTACAATTAAAACTAAATTAGTGGTTTCAAGATAAATGGACAAAGTTCATTATTGCACTTATTTTTTTTCTTAATTTACTACGATTTTGATTATGATCTTAGATAGCTGAGCCATCTCAGAGGCAAAGGAGGTTCCTACTGTGGCTCAGGGATGCCTTATTTCCAGCATGGTGGACCCTGCACAAAAACTCAACAAAGCAATTTTCCTCTACTCTTGTTCAACAGGAAAGTGGGCTGGGCATAAGACGTAGCAGGAAGGGCAAAATCAAGACCCTGCTTACTTCTGCCTATGGTTTTTGTATTATTAACATCTGAAATGGAAAGGGTACCATGTCTTCTATTTCTGTGTAGGATTTGCAAAGCAAAATACACTAGACAGCACCAACCCCAAATGTGCCATTCCAGGAATAAACTGTCCACATGCTGTGCAATGTGGCCCAAAACTGTACGCTTGAGGTCAAAAATGGGACAGGGCATTAGGTGGTGTGTAAGACACACAGTTGACAGGACTTTGAAAATAAAATTTGGGATGGACCAACTTAATTACTAGGGAGCCAGCCTCTCTCCCCTAGCAGTAAATCCCACACACAGCACATGTGCTCCATGACATGAAAGCTGAGACCACAGCACCATCAGCAGCATCACGGTTGCCTCCAGACTCACCCAGCCACTTCCTTCACAGAGGTTTGCCCGAGGGAACTGGGGAACGTGGGCGGCCACTTCCCCCACATGCAGGCACAAATTCAGGTGTGGCTCTGCCCCATAATCGTTTGCTCGTGCAAACCACAATGACACAGATGGTAGCTGCTGAGTGCATTAAGAAGATTTCTGGAAGATGAAGTTCTGCTGGTTGGTGTGTGTCATAGGGGCAGAGTTACGAGCTATGTCTTTCCTTTCCTGCTCCACCGAGATCTCGGAAGAAGAGGAAGTATTAATTACAGCTTAGGTCCTTTTAGAGTCATCCTTCCCATAGGCACAAGCAGGGGCTAAGTTTAATTTTGCTGCCATTGGCAAAGCGGAGCAATCCTGCCCCTGTGTTAGTACAGGTTAATGATCAAGAACACAACAAGCTATCCTTGCATCAGTACAAATTAATGACGTTCTACAACACCAGCATCTTGAATTACAAAACTGACTCTTTCTACTTTTTAAAACACAAGGCCATTCAGAGATACACGACAGAGACTTAGCATAGTGTGACTTCAGAAGTGTGATGTATTTTCTTTAATACCCACTAAATATGCACTACTGGTCTCTATATTTAAACAATAATTAAAACCACAGAGTTTGTAGGTTTGACTTTTGACCGTAACAACTTGTTATGACCTTGGCTTTCAACAAAACCTGTTGAACAACTGTTAGGTCATTTCAAAAAAGCACTGCTCAATTCTATAACTTGCAATCTCAAGCTAAATGCTACATGCACCAGCTCCAAAGATTTCAAACACTCGTGGCTTTGAGACACTCTGCCCAAAGCCTTTCATAGAATTGTGGCAGGATTGAGGTTGGAAGGGATCTCTGGAGGTCAACCCTGCTCAAGCAGGGCCATGTTGAGCCCTTTTCTCCAGCTATATCACTTATCCGCTTCCTGCAGCAAGAGAAAGCAGGAGACATACATAATCCCAAAGTTAAGGTCTGTTGTATAGAAAGACCATGGACAAGGAAAGTTGTCAAATGTCCACAGCTTATTTAATAATTAAATTTTTGTGGTTTCAAGATTAATGGAAGACATTGACATCTTACTGACTGTCTGCTCTGAGAGCTTCTACAGGCCCCATTTTTTACGTGGCAATGGCTCTGTTTGATTCAATTCACTATGTAGGAGTCAACGATAAAAAAAGCAAAGGACTAAACATTCATATAAACATTGATCTTTTTGGGGCACAGTCAAGTAAGAGTAGTACAAAGGTGACCTGCTGCTCTGTGGAAGCACTAGTAGGTGTATTTATGGGAAAAGGCAGAAGTGCCTCAGCTTTCAAGAAGTGATAGACATTTGCTACTTGTGAAGGATGGAAGGGGGAGTATTCAGGTTTGGATCAATTCTGTGACATGATCCTCAAAACTCATACTGATGCCTTCTGAGATGAAACTCACTATAGACAAGTAAAGGAGTATCAGGAGGAATATCACTTGACCCTTTTACACAGAGCAAAGGCAGTACATCTACAGATGTGTGCCCATACATGTCTAAATAGCAACTAATAGCAAACCCCAAAACTCTGTGAATGCACAAACAAAAAATGTGAACAACATACGGGAATGTTTTTGTTGCATCAGTCCATTCTGATGCCATCCAGTTTCATCAGCCCTGCTGTTTTAGCCAGTGTGTTGATGCTAGGGACTGTGGGATGCTGCAAGGACGTGGAACTCTCTATGTCCAGATCATCCACTTGGTCTATAATGCTTAAATGCTTTCTCTGGGAGACACTAGGAGCCCCAAGTCTGGAACTGGCATATTATATCCACTATGCCAAACCAGAACCACATTTAATACTGGAAGAAAACCTCCAATCAGAGATGAACATTTAAATCCAATTTCAAATGCAATCACATTTTCCTAAATAAAAAGGTGAAGCATTAGAAGGATAGATTGATGAATTTCATAATGCCATATACCAATCTGGCAGCTTCAAAGTAAAATTAAACTCACTAAAAATCAAAAAAACCAAACCAACCAAAACCCATGCAAAGAAATAAAAAACAAGAAAATTTAACCTTTTTTCCTGCATGACATAAACACTGACTGATGAAGGTAGGATAGGTTTGGCAAAAAGATGAAAGTGTCTGAAAGTTACTCTCTTCTACAACTGCTTTTTGTATTAAAAAATGAAAGAGACAAATATGAGTTAAAAAGAGATCCATGAACATTGAAGACAACGTCAGCTTTCAAAGAAAAATCTTTAACACTTAAAAATTGCAACTTTACAAAGAAAATTGCAAATTGACAAAGATTGTTTATGAGCACAAGTATAATGGCTTTAGAGAGGATTCAGTGAAAACAAAATCTCAAGAAATGTAGGAAGGATCAATATCTCCAGCTTTGCTGGCTACATTCAGCTCTCACGTGAGCAGGTGATACAATAAAAACGTGAATAAATACAACGCATTGTTTGTAGACATCAAAGGTCACTACATTGAGTTAGATAAGATTACTGCAAACTAACTGCACACCAAACCTATAAACTTTGGGAGTTATATGTGAAAACATCCATACTACTCCGAAGAACTCAACAAAGTTTTTATAAACCAAAAGGGCTGTTAGGGATCTGTCATTGTGATGCATGAATAAATAAGAGAATTAGATTTGTATTACTTTATTGACAAAACAATTTATTTATATTTTAGTTTACTGATGTTAAAACGCAGTTTGTATATTAATCCACAGAATATATATGTCTATTTTTGTAGTTTTGAAATTTCTATTAATTAGTTACTTAGTTCTTATGAAATGTTTGATATCCATAGATCATATCCATGATACAGAATATCACTATCATTTATCAGCTGGAACTGATTTTTTAAGTGAAGGTGTCAAATTGTTGAAACCTAAGGAAGTGTATTCAGTTCTTCTTTTGTTGCTTTCCAATCTTTTCAAAGATCCATTTTTTTCCTTGTTATCTACTTCAGGGCTTTAATTGTACTGGTAGGGATAAAATCTAGGGTCTGTTTTATTTTCTCTTGGACAGTTTTTGAGTTTTACATTGAACAGCTACAGGGGAAATAGATACTTATTTGTCTCTCAGAAATATGACAATCACAGAAGCACAGAATATTCTTCGTTGGAAGGGACCCACAAGGGTCATCAAGTCCAACTCTTAACTGAATGGCCCATATGGGAACCAAGCCCACAACCCTGGCATTATTAGTACCATGCTCTAACCAACTGAGGTAATCTCAGGGTTGTAGAAGTTAATAATTACTTTGACCCTTTGCACAGATTCTCCATTATGTTGCATTAAATGAAATATGATCTTCATGATGAGTACATTTTTATTTAAGTAAAGACTATTTCTTTTCTTGTGTGTTTTAGAAACTGCTATTAAGAACCTAAAGATGTTGTGTCTTAAATAGAAACCATCTAAGGTATAGAAGTGACTTTATATTTCAGAGGAAATTATTTCCTCAGATCTAATAAATGGTTTTATTTTGTACTCCTCTAATTCTAGCTGTGAAATGAAATTAAATGAGCCTTGCACGAAAAATGCTACAAAACATTGCAGTCACTTCTGAAGATGTGAGATGTAAATATTTATAAGGCTTTTATTATTTCAAGTCTGCAAACTCAAGAACTGGGAATATTAGCAGCATTTATTTATTTATTTATTTCAGTTACTCTGAATATCACCACAGAACTATGATAACAGTACACTTCTATAAAGACAGAAATGTTCAAAAATTACCACATGCAGACAAGTCTTATCCATTGCATAAAATGTATTTGTGAAAACCTTTTGGTGATCACAAATTTAATTTGCTTACAGCATTGTGCTTCTGAATGGCTGAAAAGCAGTATAGAAAATGAAATATCAAACAGAAAAGTTGCTACTCTGATTATATCTATACATTTATGTGGGGAAGCCTTAGAGAATGTGTTTTCTTGCTGCCTGTTGTATACTCAGGGATTGATGGAGTTACAAAGATGAGAGTGG
Organism: Manacus candei; assembly: GCF_025592945.1. Taxonomy (NCBI): domain Eukaryota; kingdom Metazoa; phylum Chordata; class Aves; order Passeriformes; family Pipridae; genus Manacus; species Manacus candei. The sequence continues at coordinate 11,602,405 of NW_026138062.1, forward strand.
ACTGATGCAGTGCTTGCCTGAATAATTTCCACTAGACACTGGTTTTTGCAAAAGATTAAGGGCCAGATCCAGAAACAAATTAAGATTCTCATCACAATGTCTATGTGCCTCTCCCTTCAGAGACCCCTCAGAATCCCAGACTTAGTGACCTTTCTTACATGTTCACGGGGAGTTAACTTACAAGCTGGTTACTATGAGCCAAGGACTTTTTACATGTCTATAGAACAGTCTCCAGAAAAATTCAGGCTCTGATGATTTTCTGTCTCCTGACTGGAGGTGCTGTTCACTCTCCACTATGCAAGAAAACTGAAGTTTATCTTGTAATTGGGAAGTCCCCACCGAAGTACCTACTAAGCTTTCAGTTTATTTGGTTGTCTTGCTACACTCTCGAGTTTTCAACAAGCTTTCAAGGATGATAATCAAGCCACAAATAATTATGGGTAGGCACCTTTAGCCTCCTCCAGCTCTCATTTAGCTGTCTCAGATCCTGGATTTCTTGGCAGTCTCTCTGCTGAGGTCAAGTGGCTCTCGGTGACATGGAAAATTGGAAATAAGGGTAATAGTTACCAGTGACCCTTGCTCCATTTCAGGTGCAGCAAACTTGAGCTTTTTCAAGCAGAAGTAAATAGTAGTGGTGTGTGGTGGGTTCCTGTGGGCAGGATGAAGCTAGGGAGAGACCTTGAAGGAGTTCCCATGCCCAAAGAACAGGTAGGTATCATACCTTACATCCAAACACGACTTCTTGCCTTCATCCCTGCTCCCTCAGTCTCCCTCTGCTGTTATCCTGACACCGCGTGACAATGGTTGGACTTCAGGATGCTCATAAATTGACAGGTCAGCCAAGACCATCGCTGCTGTGTAATCTAAGTGAATTATCTGAAGTTCATCTCTCTCTGAGAACACCAGGCAGGCAGCTTGAGAGTCATCCACTCTGCCCCAGGAAAGGCAGAGTGAATGATTTTCTTGAAACACTTGCCTTTGTTCCCTGTCTGTGCAGAATGGTTGGCTCAGGAGCTCAGGTGTGGTGCAGGTCCTTCAGAAGTCCACCAACAGACTGAGGCAAATTCAATGTGGACATTTTCTTACAGCACACAGTTAACTCTGGGTACCAGTGAAAGCAGCAGAGTATGAAACTGGGACCCTCACATCAGAAAGACACGGGACTTCACTGCCAACTCCCGTGGGGGAGTACTGGCTGTGCCTCCCTTTTGGCTTGTGAAGGGTCCAGTTCCTTACTGCAGCAACTCCCCTGGTTACCCAGGAGGCCAGGGAGCCACTCTCCTATTGCAGGAATGCAGTGTGTCCTTGTGTTCATGAAGACCAATGGTATCCTGGGCTGCATTAGGAAGAGCTTTGCCAGCACACTGAGGGAGGTCATCCTCCCCTTCTTACTCAGCCTTGGTGAGGCCACATCTGGAGTGCTGTGTCCAGTTCTGGGCTCCTCAGCACAAGAGAGACATGGAACTCCTGGAGTGGGTCCAGGATGATTAAGGGACTGGAGCATCTCTCTTATGAGGAAAGGCTGAGGGAGCTGGGCCTGTTCAGCCTCAAGAACACACAATTGATAAGGGACCTCATCACTGTCTCTGTCTGAAGGGAAGGTGTCAAGAGGATGGAGCCAGGCTCTTCTCGGTGGTGCCAAGCAATAGGACAAGAGGCAATGGCCAAAAACTGATGCACAGGAAGTTTCACCTGAATATGAGGAAGAACTTCTTTACTGTGCAGGTGACCGTGCACTGGAACAGATTGCCCAGAGAGCTTGTGGGGTCTCCCTCACTGCAGATATTCAGGAACCTTTGGATAGAATCCTGTGCAATGGGGTCTAGGCTGATCCTGCTTGAGCAGAAGGTTGGACTAGATGACCCACTGTGTTCCTTCCAACCTGAACAATCCTGTGATTCTGTGACCACATTAGCAATCAGGGTTTTCAGGAAACGAGAAAAAGTACATGCGCATTTCAGGCACAAGCTGGTAAAATACAATGGATTTTTATGGTTCTTTTGCCAGTGGAGCACCGTTCCGTCCAACCGCAGACCCACAAACAGCTCATCTCGGAAGACGCCGACGCCGTCCCCCTTCCCAGCCTCTCTCCTCGGCCCGGCCCCGCCTCCCGGCAGACCCCGCGCGCCGCCCGCCCTCGCGAGATTCCTGGTTCTCGCGACAGCGCGGCGCCGCCATCTTACCCGTTCGCTCGGCGCTCGCTCTGTCGGGCGCTGCGGCTCCGGCAGCGCGGGGGCCGCTCTGTCTCGTCCCGCTCCGTCCCGTCCCGCTCCGCACCCGCACCGCGCTCTCGGCCGCGCCGCCTTCCGGCAGGGGACGCCCACGCAGCGGCCGGGCCGCGCTCCCTGGCCGAGGAGCCGCGAGCGCGGGGCCCGCGGGGAGCAGCCGCTGCTGGGCTGGTTCCGCCCCCTCCCTGTCGCTGGGCCTCCGGCCCCTGCCAGGCGGCTCTGCCGAACCGGGAGGCGACCGCGGCCTCGGCGGGGGGTGCGGGGAGGCGCGGCGGGAGCCAGGGTGCCGGGCGGCGGGGCGGCGCGGACCCCGCCGCCGGTGCTGGTGCTGCTGCTGGCGGGGAGGCGGGGGGCCCGGGCCGCTCTGGATGGTGGTTAAAATGATCATAGAAAACTTCGAGGCGCTGAAATCCTGGCTCAGCAAAACCTTGGAGCCCATGTGAGTAGCCGCGACCCTTCCTCCCCCTCCCGCCCCCTCGAAATAAACCTGCCTCTTGCAAAAGGTGGGAACCCGCAGGGAAGGGGAACGCAGTGCCAGAGAGGCCCGTGGCGACACCCGGGAGGTGCCCTCCCAGCGCCCTTCTCCCCCGGCCGCTTTCCGTGAGGGGCTGCGCCGCTCTCCCGCTCTCCCGTCGCCGTCCTCGGCCGGGAGGTAGGACCGTCTCCCTCCGGAGGATGCAGCTTCCCCCCCTAGCGACCGCGTTCTTGTTTCCCTTTGTAGCCTAGGGGAAGCGGGAGACGCTCGTTGTGCCCCCTCAGCCCCCGCAGAGGCGACGGTAATAACCACGCCCCCCCCCTTGGCCGGGGACCTGCACCGAGACAGCTCAGGTGCCACTGGGACGTCCTCCAAGATCCTAGGATGTTCCCGGTACCATTTGATGTAGACTCCTCGCACATCGTTCTCGGTTGTTTTGAGTATTTGGCGCTCTCGTTTCCATGCCCTCAAATAAAAATTGCATCATAAGAGAGCTTGGGAGTAAGAGCTCAAGAGAATAATTTGCCTGTTTGTGAATATCTCCGTGGCCTCTAAGCATAATATTCATGTGAGTAAGTGGGGCTCCTCTGCAAATAATCTACGTCTTCCTTCTCTGGATGATATTTTAGTGGAACTGAGGTGTGAACTTAGTTTTAAAGGTTTCTTCTTCTGCAAGTATGGTGTCTGTAGACATTTCAGATTAAAGCATACAATTGTTTTGTCATTTTAACTACTACTTTAACATGTCTGAATTAAATTGCTGGAGTTGGTTTAAATCAAATGAATTAGAACTTTTAAATTCATTCTGGTGTTAACTTTTGCTCTGAAATGTTAGCCCACGATCGGTTTTACTCTCTTAAGTTTAAATGGGGGGAGGGGGGAAGTCTGCTTTATGCCACAGGTGTTAGTTAAGTGTATGTATGTACAGGCATAGTTTGTATGGTTTATGCTGAAATAACTTGAAAAAGTTGTAAAATGTAAAATATTTTTAGGAGAGTTGGGCTGGGTTGGTTTTTTTGTCTGTTTGGGTATTTTTTGGGTGCTGGTGTTCTTTTTTCCATAGTACCGCATCCAGACCACACTGAAATGGATGAATCTTAAAACTTAATTTCAGTGGACTTTGAATCTGGCCTGCAACAAATTGCACTGAGTGTCTTTGTAATAAAAGGTTTAACTGTTGAGATATTTATTTTGGGAGAATAAAAGAGCATCATCCTGTAAAGGATGGTGAATTACTCTTCCTCTTGGGTCAATGTAATGTAGTATTCGAATAACACAGCACGTTGTGTTCTGGGATAGTAGATCCATCTAGTTCTTTGCTGCATTATACTGACTATTAGTCTCTGGATACTTTCCTGCATGATTATTCTGTTAATGGCAATCACCAGTTTGATGTCGGTATTTTAGAGTGTACTGGTTAAGAGGCTTGGAACAGACTTGGGCTGTTCCATGATTCTCTGTTTGAATATGGAACCATGAGATTTGCTAGCAATAGTCAGCAGTTAGGGGGTGAGATTGGAATTTTCAGCTTTACTGATCAGTGCAATTTTCTGTTTTGTTTTGTTTTTGTTTTGTTTTTTTTTGTCCTAAAAGGACCAACATGTTTCTGTTAAGTTAAATGTGGTTTATAAGCAGATCAAATGTGGTTCCTGGTCTGGTGGATTTGGAGTTGTCTGAATTTTTAGGTTTTAGGAGGAAACAAACCAGCAGGGACTATTAAATTCAACTGCCATTCAGTTTTCTGCAGTGTCCTGTGTAACTGCATTATTGAATAAATGTTGGAATTGGTGGAGATGTACTGTCGTTTCCTAGCAGTCAACCACTCTTGGAGGTGTTCCTGATCTCGGTTATCTGATGTCTGAAATGTGCCTACAGCCATAGCTTCTGGCTGTATGTAAAGTTACTTCTAAAGAAGCAGCTGCTGTTGGTGCAGTAGTGATACAGTGAGGCCCTAAGTGCTCATCCTCTGGAGGTATTGCCGTAGCCTAAAAATGATTTTTGGCTTGTCTTTTCCTGTTAATGAAACAAAAACAGGTGCCAGCTGTTTTTGTCTAGTGACTCTTTCTGTAACCTTTAGCTGCAAGATATGCTGCCTGATTTCCTAGCTAGACTAAGGAAGACACTACTGTGTTAGATCATTATGGAGGTGCTGTCTGTGTAGTTTTAAGGGGAGAAGTGCAGTTAAGAAGAAACGTAACTAAATTCTCTACACACAGATATAGACCTGTAACTATGTGCCAGTTATGTAGAACTGAGTAGTTAGAACATGATATACTTTCCAAGTTGCCCTTTTCAAGCAGCTATCATTTTTAAATCAGGATATATAGCTTATTCCAAAGACCATAACATATGTACATCTGAAACATAATGGTTCAGATTAGAGTACAGAAGTAGCCATAAAAATTGTTTCATTTTATTATTTAAACTGTCTTAAAAATGCTGGCTTTTTAGTGTAATGAAACAAGTGTGTTACATAATTGTGTGGACTGGACGTCATTTGATTGTTGGATTGCTTGCATGTGGAGCCTCTGGGAAATTGTCCATAGACAAGAAGGGAGGAGAGAAGGGTGATGGAGGGTTTAAGATTTGGAATTTTTTGTTAATGGTGGGTTGTTGGGTTTGTTTGTTTGTTTTGGACTGCTCTAATGCCTGTGGCAAAGCTTGGTGATCATCCATACAAAGAGGCCTTATCTGAGTTTTGTCTTGTTGCAGTGAGGCAGAAACTGCAAAAGCTACCATGCTGGAGCATTTGCAGTCCAGCTCTGCTTGAGGGGTGATGGGTCTCTAGTAACTTGCTACAGCTCTCCAAGGAGAGGCTTCTTTTTTAGTTTTGGAAATAACTCTTTGAGCAGCTCCGTGTAGTGCCCAGAGAATTACTAAATATACATCCAGAACCATTGCAGATACAGCTATGTAAATACAGTACCAGCGTAAACAAAGCAGGAAGAGGCTTTTTTTTTGTGCTGTGGCTACTCTGTGTTTTACTAGAACTATCTTGCATGTTCAACTCCAGTCAGCTCCGTAAAGAAGGCATTTGTCACCAGTTGTCCTCATTGCTTGCAGACAGCAGCACGCTTAGTTTCTAGTGTTACACACCTTCTTGTCCATGGCATGGTTTCTGTCAAGCGTTGGAAAATAATGTTAGACTTGGAATATAACCATATGCCTGTCACCTCTTATTTCTGTACTAACAAGGCACTCACTGAGCCATATCTACTGTGATGGGTTTCTTTTTTCCAAGTCCATTCCAGATACTATATAAACAGTGTACATAGTCCTTGCTGGAATGTCAGGTTCTGGCTTGGCAAAGTTCCAAGGAGAGGTCTCTTCAGGTTTTTTTTTTTCCTGAATTTGTTTGAATCTCTACTTGTGAAAAACCTACTTCTTTTGTACTAATGCTGCACTCACCCATTTTGCTTTTAAGACATTGCAATGTTCTCCCCCTTGCCCTAATTCTCTACAATGGAAAATTCTCTTGGTTTTAATTACTTTGTGTAAAATAAATTTAATAAAAATCTTTCTGTGGCCCACTGAATTTTACTTTCAACTTGATTAAGGCTCCCATATCTAATTTTTTTTCACTTCACTGTATTTACAGGCTTGTTCCTCTGCTAAATCAAACTTGCAAGGAAGATGAAATAATATCTACAACAACTCTTATGCAGTATTTAGGCATACCTCATTGAAATGGAAAGGTTTTGTGCATTAGTTAATTCTGGAGGTGAACATGATGTTGTAACTACTTATGTCAGATGGAATAAAATCAAAATTGTTTAAAGACTATTTTGAATATAGTTATCATTGGAATATTTTATGGCAAACGATCAGTGTTCTCTGATCAGTGTTCAGTTATGGCTTCACTATTCTATTTTTGTTTGTCATGCTTTTCAACCCTTATTTTTTGGCTTCACGCAGGTGCTGAAGAAAGGTAGCAAATAAAAAAGGTTTAATAGTGGTGTAAGGAATATGCTAATAATCCGAGACATGGAAAGAATAGAAAAAAGTTAAAATGAAAACCCTGTCATTCCTTTCTACAAACATGTGGCACACCATCCTCCCAGTAACACTCATTGGCCCATCAGGAAGTTTCTCTCATTTCCTGTGAAACTTCCCAAGAAATTCAAAAGCAGTAGATGTTTCTCTTCATTTCACTTCCTTTGTTAACACTTTGCATGAAGCTATTTATAACTAAGATAAATAAAGCATAAATACCCGTCACTGGTATGTCACTTTTAACACTGGTTATTTTTCTACATGTGTTATGAAACTTGATAGTCTGTTCACCTCATTTATGTAGAGCTACTGTGTTTGAGAAATCGAGATTCCTGGCTTAAAGTGTTGGTACTGCTAAGCTTCTGTGTAAAAATACTGTGTCAGAAGTAAAATACTGGTATTTCAAGGTATAGTTGAAAGCAGAAAATACAATGGAGAAAATTATTCCTGTTACAGGAACTCCTTCTTGTTCTTACAGTGAACATCAGCAGTGGAGTGGAACCCCTTGACTGCATTGCAAGTCATGAGATACTGTGATGAGTTTTGTGTTCTGCATTGAATGTGTGTTGGGCAGCCAGCAAGCTGACAGCTGTTCTGCCTCTCAAGAGCTGTCTTGAATCTGGGGGTGGCATTTTAGGCTGCAGCTGTATGAACGTGTCAGATCTGATTATAATGTAATTTAGAGCTGTTTTAACGACATCTGTAATTTACGTAGCAGCATTGGAGGCTGTTGCATTCCTCGATGTATTTCTATTACATTAAGTACCATTAGAGGGTTAATGAAAGTGAGCATCCTAAGAGTGGTCCTTCTCAGCCGCAGTAGTGCTTCAAGATAAAAGATGGATCTTGCTGAATGAGCCTGTCATTCATTTTACTTACTGAACGCTGTAACTTTTTATAGATTTTTTTTAGTAGCAACACAACAGAATGGTACAGCTGCCTAAATCAGACAAACTGCACTGCCCAATACGCAGTGTACATCTTTCTGCACCCACTCGGTCCTGAAAGTACAAGGCATTTCTCTCAGCCTTTAAACAGAGCCGTGTCCACTTTGACTGATATCAAGAACTGAGCAGTATTTTAGTAATTAATCTTCAGGCAACAAAACCAGACTCTGAAATTTAGATTATTAATTCTCTGGGTCAGAGTATGATAAATAACATGCTTCTACATGTAATTTCTTTTACAGCAAGACCATTCACTGTCTGGAGGACTTCAGACATGGTCTTGGGGTTTCAGTGTATTGTGGTAGTTTAAATTTGTCAGGGAACTAGTTTCAGGACTTGCAACACCTCTTTGTTTTGTACATTAATTTTAAAACTGAAGAAAAAAAATCCCCATAGTTTTTTACTGTCTTAAAGTTGTGTGTGCATACTAGCTGTGTCCAGAATGAAGTCTCACTTGAGAGTCTTTGCATTAGCTTGAAATAAAGAGGATGAAATATACCCGAAATGTACAAGTAGTGTTTTCACTACAAGGAAACTTTTTGAAAGTTTCTTTTCTGTCTTCAGTCTTCTTCTTCCAAGCAGCTTTTATCACCTAAGTGAGTAACTGTGTTCATTTTGTGGAAACTATCAGGTTTACAATTTAACAGCTACAGCATGGGAATTCTTTTTCCTTAGTGCTTCCTTTTCCCTACCCTAGTCCCCCCCCCAAATTGTAAAAAGGTTACATAATGTATAGTTAAATACTGCTTTTGTATATTTCCCTTGGGGAATTTGTATACATTTTCCAGATATTTTCACCAGAGGGTAGACCTTGAAATACTAGATTTTTTTCATAGAAGAGACATGTAGAAAATTGGGAATTAGCTTAAAAATATCAAATTCATTTTCTGTGTAATGGTTGAGTTGTTGTCTAATAACTGTAAAATTTAATCAGCAGTTTGTTTTGTGATGCCACTGAAATTTTTAGCAAAATAAAGGATTATCCTACTGTTCAACTGGCTTCTCTAGTGTTTGCTACAGCTCCATAGTACCAGACCTGTACCAAATACTGTAGATACCACTTTTTAAAAAATGACCAGAAGTAATTACTCTTGTAAGGCTCCAATTCAAAGTGGCCAGTTCACTTATTAAGAGCAGACTTAAAGGTTAAATTGCAGCATGAGAAACTTTATAGCACTGGAAATGTGTTTTTTCTGAGAGGAAAATATTTGGACTTAGATATATCAGATGTTTCCTCAAGCTGATTATTTAATACATTAGAAGACTTCAGCTTTGTATGTACGTAGGAAACCTAGAGACATGCCCAAATGTCTCACTTGATAGTGGAATATTTAATCCACCAGGCTTTCAGATCACTCTTCCCTTTTCGTACCTTTTACATTAAAATTACTTGAACAGCATGCTTTGTCTTTCATTTCAATAAGTTTTTGTACTGATGCTGAAACATTCTTGGGCACTAACCTGACAAGATACGTCCTCAGAATACTGTATTAAAAGTTTGTCTTTATTCTCTCTTAAGGAGTGAGAGATGCTTCTTTTCACTGTCTTTTAAAATTGTTCTTCTGCAATATTTATGTGCAAAGGTATTTTTTTAGTTTAGCTTATCTGCCTTTTAAAATTACTTTTAGGAAAGTCTTTCAGTGTAAGCTCTGTGCTAATAAGGGCTTTTGTATGTACAGCTACACCAGTAACATGTTTTTGCAAACACCTTTAGTTTGTATTCCACGTACACTACATTTCTAAGTTAAGACTGATGTCTGTAATTGTGTGGTGATTATAAAAGTCAAAGTGTGTTGTCAGAAAATATTTTATATTTTAAAATATGTAAATCTGAGTATTGGAAATGGATAGATTGAGAAGTGTTTAATGAATTGTGAAGTATTTAAATGAGAAGAAAAGACTGTACAGAGGTGACTTCTCTTCAGCCAAATTACTTTCCCCTTCTCAAATATTCATTATTAAAATATTTAAGGCTTAAAGTTACTTTGACAGTTACAACTTTTCTTTTCTGGTTTATCTTCTTCATTTGAAATGGTAATTTCATATAATGACTGCAAAACTGGATGAGATCAGAAAAAAAGGATTTTGAACTTTTCTGTGAGCTTTGTTGCAGTTGTGAACTCTTTGTCCTGTGATTGAGCAAGATATTTGATTGGGTATTACTTTCCATTTTGAAGCTTTTATCTACTGCATAGCAGTTTGAGGTATCCATATAATTCTCTGAAGAACATGTAGAGATCTAGCAGGAGAATTCTTCTGTCTTAAATATTGTTTATTAAAGCAGGATTACATGAGCAATCTCCCTTGTTTAATAGACACTATGTATTCTCTGAGAGAGTACAGACTGGGAAAAAGCATTACCAGAGATAAAAACATTTAACTCTAACGTACTAGTTACAATCGTATATATTCAGAAGAAAACGTGTAAGAAAACATGTTATGGTGTTTAATTGTAGCACACACTGGGATGTACTTGCTGCAGTGGAAATTAATTCAGATTACTTGTGCCAGCTGGTGTTTGTTTGTTTGTTTGTTAAAGAAAACATGAAAGTGAAAACAGGAGGAGAAATATGATTACAGGTGCTTATTAGTGCTTGCAGCACATGGCTACAAAATGTTGAGGGAATGGAGAATTGGGAGTCAAGGTTGGGAAGTATTGTCATTTCAGTGCATGTGAATGTTTTCCTAGTAGCCAGATTTTAGCATAAGAATGAAGTTATGTATCAACTTCTGCAACACTTTAAATGCATAGATTGCATTTCTGCTCAGGACTGTGATGTACCACACGATGTTCAAGTTCAGCTATGGATTCAAACCTGTATTTAACAATTGAAATATGTATCATTCAGTGAGCACTAGAATCAAAATATAAATTTACTTTTAGTTTTGAATGCAACTTAAAGTATTTGAAATGCGTTGGTGGTATTCTGATTTTTCTGAGTGGTCAATTAAGGACTTTATTAATCTTATAATATGCAAAAATATAGTAAGATATATACTGTATGATAAATCCTTGTGCTACACAGTATATTTTGCTGCCATCAGCATGGGTGCCTTTCCTGTTTTCTTTAATCTCACATTACTTGTTAGAAAACAATGTCAACTATAGGAGCATAAAATGCAAGACAAAGAGGTTTAGAATAACTGATACAGCTAGCTCAAAAGGAGTGAAAAATCCACATATGCACAACACAGATAAAGCAAGCATATTGCATATTATTCACATACAAAGGCTGCTATTCTGTAAGAAAATACTGTCAACTAGAGAACATAAGAACTTGTTTATCAGAAAAACTCAAAGCCTCTGTAATCCAAACCAGCAGATTTTTCACTAAACCAGTGGATGGAGAATTTATACACCATACTTAAGAATTCAGTTTGAATGAAAAAATAGAAAGGAATTGCGTTTAAAAAAAGCAACTATCCCCCAAACAAAATCATCAAAGATCCAGAACTCTAATAGCTATAAAAACCAGAAATTTTCAGGCAGACCTCCTGTATTCACATTTTAAATTTCTTTTTTACTTCATGAGACCAGTTACTCCTCTCTTCCACCGCTTGAAGTTTCTAGCAATTTAATTTTAGCATCATCTGGAAAAAGGGCATTTTATGAGAGTTTGAAAAGGAGTGAAGGTCAGATTATACCTTTGCTAGATCTATCTAAAATACTATTTCCAGAAACAGGCATGGCCTTCACAGAAGTGTGGAGAAGACAGATCAATTGTGGTTTTTTTCAAGCTTTGAACAACATATATGGAAGAGGAGACTTCTGTTTCAAGTCAGTACTTAAAAAAGAAAGTCAGCCTATGTCTGTGTAAAGATCATTTGCAGTTTAATTTTAAAAAGTAATAAGAAAGCACATTAAATCATACTGTTGATCTAGAAAAGCATCTTCTCCATCTCAGTCTACCACAAAATGCATTGTACTCATTATTGCTTAATTAGTATCAATTTAAGTAATTCATCTGTTAGTATTTAAAAAGAAGGTATTTGTTGAATAGCCAAAATAAATATACAATTTTAACTTGAAAGCATGTAAGTTCTTCCTGTTGTAGAAATTCCCCTGTACACATTGAAGAATAATAGTAGAATTCAGGACAGTTATTTTTAGCTGTTCATATGTGGTTGTCTTGCATACAGAGTGACAAATGCTAAGACACTGCCACGGGAGAAAGTGATCATGTATTTTGGTAATGAAAAGTACATTTTTAGTGAGGATATTTTCTTGAGACTATCTTGGAGTTGGGTGGATGGAATTCAAGTCCTGGGATGGACAGTATTGCTAAGGTTTTCAAAGTCATCATGGCAGGGAGGGTTGAAAGCACTAATTGTTCATTATTTTTAAAGTTTTTGTTTGTTTGTGTTTTGGAGTTTTGTTTGTTGGTTTTGTTTGGGTTTGGGGTTTTTTTTGGGAGACTGGGGGTATTGCAGGTTTTGTTCGTCTGTCCTTGGGGGTGGGGGTGGTGATTTGTGGTTTGGGGATTTTTGTTACCTGTTTTGGGGAGTCTAGGTGGCTTTCCAGAGAAGATTTTCCATTTTCTATCCTGCTCATGAGAGAGGAATTGCTTTAAGCTGAATATGAGGTTGTCATATAGTCAACTGTAGGAGCTGGAGTATTAAAGTACATTGCAGTAACTAAAAGCAGGGTGTTTTTACTTTCTGGACTGACTCTTGGTTTTTTTCTTGTTTGGTTTTTTTTTTTTCAGTCTTTTCCCCCCACTAAATTTTGAGTGTATGTGTCATTTAAATAAGTTTAGCACATTTTTTAGAGTGACAGCTGACTGTTTGTATTATCAGATGAGAACTAAATTTGTGAAAATTGAAATTAAAAAAAAATCAGCTTATAATGTTTTATCTGATTTTTGTGAAGAATAGAAAGGTGAAGAAAAACTGAGCATAATCACATGAAAAAATTGTTTTCCTGTTATGATGAAAACAGCACACTAATTTTCCAAGGCATGATTCAACTTGAAACTGGGAGAGTACTGAAAGTCTCCTGAAGTGCCATTGAAGTTGCATGAAAGAACGGTAAAAAAAGTTAATAATTTTGCAAATTCAAGGATTAAAAAGTTATGAAACGCTGGTCTTAGGGCCTACTGGGGGCTGTACTGAATGAGAACCCTCATTGTGGCCTGTGGTGAAAACTTTTCAGCATTGGGCTTTTGGATAATCTGCTTGTCTGGTGTGCTCAGGTGTTGTAGCATTAAAGAGTCTCTGCAGTCGTTCTGCTCTCACTGTGGAAGGTTATGTGCCTGCTTCCAAAATGACTTGTGAGTGCTTGGACAGCATTTTCTTCTGGATAAAGAATTGTTAAATCTGAGTGGGGCAAACCAGATGTAAAAAATTTCTGAAGAATTTTCAGTCAGTGTGCAGTCTGTTTTTTTATTAACAGTATATATTTTCATTTTGTTCGTTCAGTGTGCGTGGGTTCTTTTGGAATGTAGACTGTGAACTCCCATGTCCTGTATCTATAAATAATGCAGACTAATACAGAATACTGTGGTACATCCCCTAGCATCTCAAGTATCTTTTACAGCATGAAATTCTACTACTGCCTGCTTTCTAGAGGATGCTGAATTACCTTTGAAACTCTGACCTTTAACTTCAGGGCACTGTGCTGGGCCCAGGCTATCCATAAGATCTCCTGAGAATGGATGCTGACAGATCAGCTTCCTTTGCTTAGTGGATATGTTTGCAGGGGGATGTTGCTTGCTGTGCAGGAGATAAGTGTCTTTGGGGAGGGGTGTTAGGTGGTGCAGTATGGTGATGGATCTGATTTCTTCCAATGTCCGAAATACATGTAATTTCAATGATCAACATTTGGATTGATAATTAAGATCCAGCATTTAAATTTTGTTTATTGTGGAAGGGATTTGGAACTTCTGTTCTATACCTTCATTGTGACTGTTGGACTTCTATGCTAGAACAGTATTTGTGTAATATTCATATTCAGTGCAACTCCCTGACCATGGATTAATTTTGCCTCTTTCTCGGTTATTTTTGCTAGAGAGAATGTACAGTTAGGATACATCATTCCATTTTTTTTCCTCTAGTAGTTCTTTAAAATATTAGTACTAATTTTGATTATCACCCAGATAAGCTAGCTGTCTGTCTCACACAACTGATGTGCATCCCTTAAATCCTGCCTGATATTGTGGGGCCCGAAGTCTTCCTTTGGTTTATACTAAATAACGGTATTACAGACCAGTGTCTCACCCTTTCATTAGTTACTGTCTTTGAATTATGAAACATGAAATGGTTTTCTGCAGTAGTCTCACTTGCTTTGGCAGGTTTTACTCTAAAGCACCACTACGAAGTTCATTGTAGATTACTATTTGTGAAACAATATAAAAAATACGCCAGTTATATTAAATAATGTTCTACTGAATGTGAATGTACGGCCTACTCCGTTGTAAGTTCTTTGTTCATGTGCACGAATCCATCAGCTTCAGCACTGAAGTGCTCCGTACTTAATTTTAGATTGAATTCGGATGCCAAATAGATAATGAACCCTTAATTTCCCTTTATTTTCAGAAACCTCTTAGGGAGGTTTCTGTGATAATATATGACTTTGGAATTTTGAAACTGAGTTTTTTCAGTTAATCTGCTCTTTATGGTGTTCACATGTAACTAATAAGATTCTCTAGAAGTATATTTGAGTCTCTCTTGAGAGACTGATTTCCCCCCCCCCATTAATGGTCACTCAGTATTACATTTGGGATTAGTGATTCCATCTTTGGGAAATTATGAAAGTATTTGTTGTCTTTGTAATTGTTTTTAATACTATTAGGCAGTTGATACTGTTTCACTCTAAATAGTTCATTCTAGTTTGCTCTTCTGTTTTCTGTGCAGTATTGTTAGGAAATATTCTAGGCAGTTGTTCTCTTGAAAAGTGATACTTAGCAATCTTACGTATCTGGATTCTGTTTTGAAAAACACCCCTGAGTATTTTTCAGTTACTTTACTAGGAAGTGTTTTTGCCCTGTGTATGTATTGGTCATACCAGTTTCAGATATTATTTTTGTAATTAATTGCCTTTTTTTCTTCTAATTAATCTGTTTGCAGATGTGATGCAGATCCATCTGCCCTGGCCAAATATGTACTGGCTTTGGTAAAGAAGGATAAAAGTGAAAAGGAACTGAAGGCATTATGTGTTGATCAGCTGGATGTATTTCTTCAGAAAGGTATGGGCTTTGTCTTAACAATTAAGTTAAAATTCTGTCTTATTCAGTTCATTCAAACAATCTTTTACGATGGAATTGTGCATTGACCTCTTTATTACCTTTGTTACGTTGAAGAATGTAATTCAGTTTTCATGAAGCAATTACAAAAAAACTCAGGTGTATGGCTCATTATGCATAGATCATGCAATTCCAACCCTCCTGCCATGGGCAGAGGTGGCACCCACTAGACCAGGTTGCTCAGGGCCTTGTCTAACCAGGCTTTGAATGCTTCCAGGAATGGGGCATTCACAACTTCTTTGGGCAAGTGTTGAAATTCTGTATATATATTCCGGAAATATTCTTCCAAATGTTTTATTAAGAAACATTAAATAATTCAAGAATTGAAAACTTTTGTGAAACATTGTCATTGTTGACATGTTTCTTGACTTGGTAAATGTCCTTTTTAAATATAACATTAGGAACAGAGTATTTAAGGAAAATACTCTTCATTGTTTTAACTTTTTGCTGAATGCTGGTTTTGGTTGGTTGGGTTTTTTGTTTTTTTTTTTTTATTTATTTATTAATTGTTAGAGCAAGTGTTATTCATGGTTTTCGATAATGGCTATTTGTTTGCTCCTTACTTGTAGAAACTCAGATATTTGTGGAAAAACTGTTTGATGCTGTGAATACAAAAAGCTACCTACCTCCACCAGAACAGCCATCGTCAGGAAGCCTGAAAGTAGAATTTTTTCAGCACCAAGAAAAAGAGACAAAAAAAGAAGAGGTGGGCATAAATGTACATAATTTTTTCCTCATTCATGTAATTTGCTTATGTGTTTCAGCTTCATAATGTGTACTTAGTTATTACTAATAGTTTCACAAATTACATGACAGCATTAAAATCTGTCAGAAGATTTGTGTTTGGCACATTGAACACTGCTACATAGTTTTTCTCAACAGAAGTGGGTGCTTCAAAGGTAAATCAAAGTGGTTTCAACTAGCAAAGGTGAATGAAGTTACTGAGTAGTGTAGGAGTTGCAGTACAACCTAGATTAGTTCTCTGCTCAAGATTACTGTTGTAGTTATGGTGCCCTTTAATTCACTATAAATCCAGGTTGCCACTCTGAATGGCAATCCTCATTCCTTCAGCTGCTTGATCCTGGTAGCATCCTTCTGTCGCAGGTGTGTATGTTGTTCACTGAGCCAGAAGAGTAGGTTTGTGCTTTTCAGCAGCAGCCTAGGTTTGCCTACATGGAAGTGTGTGGGTATGAACTAAACCAGATAACCTGATGGTGAAGAAAAGACTTTGGTGTCAATTTTTGGATATCCCATCCCAAAACATTAATAACGTTTTTTGTCCACCTGTAGCAAAAGCAGGTGTATTTTCATTGCAACACTATAAGGATGGATTATTCTACCTTATTTTCTCCCAAGCAGTACTTTGAATATTCCTAGAAATTGAAATCTAATACATTATGAAGATTCTTTAATTATATTAAATGGTAAATGTTCCATTTCAGTGTTACTGCTGAATTTGTTCAACATTTTGAGTTTTTGGTTTTAGTAGGCTGTGCAGAACTCTGGGTTTTAGTATACTTGTGTTTTGATCTAATGTATATGCTTTGAATTCAGATAGTTAAAGAGGAAGAGCGAGAGAAAAAGTTCTCTAGAAGATTAAATCACAGCCCTCCTCAGTCAAGTTCTCGTTACAGAGATACCAGGTAATAAATTTTGCTTAATCCTTTGTATGATATTAGTAGTCAGATGGGTTTGGATTTTTATGATGTTACTAAATTAAATGTTTTCTTTCTCTATTGTCACCTAATAAGCCCAAAAAGAAGACTTTTATTGCTCTTATGCATAGGTAGTTAAATGGCGAGTATATAAGTGGCA
Source organism: Manacus candei (assembly GCF_025592945.1). Taxonomy (NCBI): domain Eukaryota; kingdom Metazoa; phylum Chordata; class Aves; order Passeriformes; family Pipridae; genus Manacus; species Manacus candei. The sequence continues at coordinate 11,619,104 of NW_026138062.1, forward strand.
ATGTAACCTGTCTCTCTTGAGTTGTGCACAGCTGTCACGTTTGAGTTTTATAATTCATTTTGATGTTAGATTTGTGGTTTATGTTACAGTACTTACTCTGCTTGGTACTGAGCTTGAATTTTAATTTAGAAGCCTTCCCTTTGATAACTCTTGGTGTTTTCAATTTGGGGAAGATGCAGTATTGGGCAGAAACAGAAATTTATATGTGTTTTAAAAATCTTATGGGTGGTAAAATGAATAAACCAAATTAATTTTAAAATTCTTCTGAGAAGAAGGGAATAACCATAGTTAGATACAATTTATAGCTTTTCTCTAATTTTGCACTGCCATTTCTTGAAACTTTTAATGGTAGTTAAGATGTAAAATTACAGCTTCATAATTCTCATAATTAATTTCATGTTTAGAAGCCGTGATGAAAGGAAAAAAGATGAACGTTCTCGGAAGAGAGATTATGACAGAAATCCTCCCAGAAGAGATTCCTATAGGGATCGATATAACAGACGAAGAGGGAGGAGTCGGAGCTACAGCAGGAGTAGAAGTAGAAGTTGGAGCAAAGAGAGATTGCGGGACCGTGATCGAGACCGGAGCAGAAGCCGGAGCAGAACACGAAGCAGAGGTACCAACAGTTGGTCTCTAAAATACGGTGAATGTTTCCTACAAAATTTAGATACTAAGCTTAAAAACTATGTTGAAGATGTAGTAGAATTTCCTCTATTGTTCTTGTTTCTTTATTCAAATTTAGCTGAAGAAATGAGGCTTATGAGATAAGTGTTCTCAGGGCTTGTTTTCCTCTCTTTCTCTCCATTCTTCCTTAATACCTTTGTATTGAGATGACTATCTGGACATTTTTAAGCATTGTCATAAGAGAGGCAGAAAAATCCAATGTAATTCCATTTCATTTAATTTTAGGGAGGGGCTGAAATCATTACAGTAAATATTTGCATTTACGCATATATCTGTAGGACTTAAGGCTTCAGTACAGTAGTTTTTAGAATTAAACTTAGTTAAAAACAGAGCCATTTTTTCAGCTGAAAAGGATGCTTTTTCCCCTCAATAGTTTTTAATGATAAATTGGAAAAGAGCACCGAGAGTCATTTTTTATCTTTGTCCTGTCTTAGACATAACTGTTCTGTTTTAATCAGGACGATTACTGTTTATTTGGTGGTAATATTAGGAAATTAAGAGAATAGTTTGTATGTATTCAGAATAAAAGGTCATTTTCCTTGCTGTATACCCAGGAGTGTTCCACATCTGTCAAGCACCATTATTTCCCCTATTGTGACAAAACTTTGCATGCAATAAATATATGCATTTGAGTGCAACATAAAATGAAGATAAAATTAAGATACAGCAATAACAGTGACTTGAAACATTAAAGATTTGTAACTTTTATAGTGTTTTCAAGTGATGGTTACCCTTTCCTGGTCATTGCTTTCCTTTATTCAGAAAAACTTTCTGTCTGAAGTTTGTAGAATACGTACATCACTAAAGAAGGTGTACTCTGCCTGAAGTTAAACAGGGTATCTGCTCTACTGTGGATATAACTGTTATTAAAATACCCCCCGTGTCTGACTAGGTACTTCTCAGGTTATTATTTTTCTGATTAAACCTTTGGAATGTAGAATCATGGAATAATTGAGGTTAAAGGAGACCTCTGAAAGTCATGCAGTTCAACACCCTTTCTCAAAGCAAATAAACTGGAGCAGGTTGCTTAGGACCAGTTGGGTTATAAATAACTCCAAGGATGGAGACTCCACAGGCACTTTGGGCAACCTGTAAAACATTTCAAGTATCATGGGTTTTGAGTTGATATGGAGTAAAAATACTTACACAGGTTAGTGGCTACTTCTACTGAAAATGTGCAGAAGGAATCATCCAATATAATTTTTATTTTTATTTTTTTGTTACAGAGAGAGATTTGGGAAAGCCAAAATATGACATGGATAGAACAGATCCATTAGAGAACAATTATACTCCAGTTTCTTCTGTGACAAATATTTCATCTGGCCACTACCCTGTCCCTACACTGAGCAGTACTATTACTGTTATTGCTCCTGCTCATCATGGAAACAACACTACTGAAAGCTGGTCGGAGTTCCATGAAGAGCAGCTGGACCACAACTCCTACGGAAGACCTCCGCTGCCAAAGAAACGCTGCAGAGATTATGACGGTATGTCTGTAGTTTCTTAATTGTTTCCTATAGCTATGATTAGCCCCTTTCTGAAAAGATTGAGGTAATGTGCCTTTCTTTTCCTTATCCTCTCTATTGCACTGGTTTTTTTCTATTATACAATTTTCGAATGCAAATTTTGTCCCACTCCTTATTAAATTTAGACAGCTTGCTTTGTTGGTTGAATATTTTTTTTAGTTGCTAGAATTCTTTGAGATGAAAAATACTATATTTATATTGAAAAGTTATTAAAAAAATCTGGTTTTACATAGGTTTTCTGTTTTATGTCATGTTCCAGCCAAATACTGTATTTGATAGTTTTGACCTTACTGATTTCATTGTTTTTTATTCCATTTTATCTAAGAGACAATTTTCAACCAGGAAGTTCTAGAGCTGAAACTTCCTAGGCTCATGTTAGCCCACTATTTTTTTCTGTGTAGATGTTTCTTAAGACTGGCTTGGGATTTTTTTTTTTTTTTTTTGCTTATCTGTGCCTTACACTTTCATTTTGAATGTCTTGTGCCAAACTCCACACTAAAGGCTGCTGCAGTTGGCAGTGCTTTAGCTAAATTCAACCAGTCAACCTGTTAGCTTAGGAGAGTTTAAATTTCCCCATAGAGATTTTTCTGAAGGTTTTGTTGTTGTTGTTGTTGTTGTACCACAATGAGAAGTTTAAGATCTGGGCCAGTTTACATTCAGAACTCTGATCAGAATTTTTTTTTAAGTAAAGAAAATGGGAGGCTGAAGTCTCAAGTGTTGGCAGAGTTGTACTTGTGAAGAGTAGCTTTGCCAGTGTACAGTACGGCAATGCTGTGGAACGAGTCGAGTTGTAAGAGTGTAGTTTTGTTTTGAAATTTTCTCTCTTCAGTAGCTAACTGGTTCAGTCATACTGCTCTTCCTACCTGCACTTTCACATTTTGAGCTTGACCCTTTGCAGAACTTCTGTTTTTCTTTAACATTTCAATTTATGTGTTCTATAACTCTTACTGAAACTGCTTTTCCACATCATATTTTGAGTAAGTGGACACTCAGCTTTCTTCCTATTTTACCAGAAAGTGTTTTGACCTTTTCCCCTGTATTGCATTGACTTGTATTGTGGTGTTTGTTAGTTTGTTTTTGGGGGGGTTGTTACTAAACAGGTAATCTAGACCAGTTTGGGTTAGAAGGACCCTTTAAAGGTCATCTAGTCTAGCACCCCTGCAGTGAGCATGGTTGTCTTCAGCTAGTTCCTGTTCCTAAGAGTCCTGTCCAACCTGACCTTGAGTGTTTCCAGGTATAGGACATCTACCACTTCTCTGGACAAGCTATTCTGGTGTTTCTCCACCCTCGTCATCATTATTTTTTTCTTATATTGAGTCTGAATCTACCCTCCTTTAATTTAAAATGACTACCCTTGTCCTATCACTACAGGCCCTACTAAAAAATTTCTTGTAGTCCCCTTTTAAGTATTTGAAGGCTGCAATGAGGTCTCTCCTGAACCTTTTCTTTTACAGGCTGAACAACCCCAGCTCTTTCAGCCTTTCTTTGTAGGGAGAGGTGCTTCAGCCCCTCTGATCATTTTTGTGGCCCTTCTCTGGACTTGCTTCAATGTTTTACTTGTGTGTAAAAGAAAAGAAGTCAATGTATATTTATTTTAATCATATATGTGTTTAATATTTACATATATATGCATATATTCACGTAATACATACATATGTTAATAACAAATTTTTTTCCTCTTACATAATTGTATTAAACTATAGCAAAATATTCTAATTCTAATTGCAAAAGAGAAAAAAAATTAATTTTGTTATGTTGGAATTTTATAACATTAACTTTACAGAGGTTTCTCAATCCCAGTGTCTGTGCTTATTACTTAGAAACAATGTGATTTTGTTAATGTGATGACATTTAGATTTCATTCTTTGCTTTTACCATTTGTTAGAATTCAGTGCAAAATTATTTCTTCAAGAAAAATTGAACTGCTGTATTTATTCTGCTGGAATGTCGCTGCAATCTCCCCGAGTGCTGACTCTTAACAATAAAGTTAAATGGTCAATTTCATTTTCTAATCTAAGTTTCTGCTGGTATGGAAAGCTCTTAATTTACAAACTGCCGCATTTTACATGGAATGTCTCGTATCAACTCTGAATCAAGCTACAGCTGTTGAATACTAACAGCAATTCTTTTTGATGTTTCAGAAAAGGGTTTCTGTATGAGAGGAGACATGTGCCCTTTTGATCATGGAAGCGATCCCGTAGTGGTAGAAGATGTGAATCTTCCTGGCATTCTGCCTTTTCCAGCACAACCCCCTGTTGTCGAAGGACCACCTCCTCCTGGACTTCCTCCCCCTCCACCAATTCTGAGTCCTCCTCCTGTTAACCTTAGACCTCCAGTACCACCACCAGGCCCCTTACCACCTAGCCTTCCACCTGTAACAGGTAATTTAAAAAGATTAAACCTCATTTTTTAGTAGAAAAGCCTGGATGTTACTTGAGTTGTATACAGTGCAAAACACTGTTTTCAAGAATACAAACTGTACTTTAGAAGGTTGTACTATGCTCTATTATAGTATAGCTTACCTCTAAGTGATTCTTTTTGATGGTAGTTGTTGCAGAGTTGGTTGTTGTAAAATTTGCATGCTAAATGTGAATCCCGAATATGGAGTAATATTGTAATTGTATTTAAGCAAAACCATGGCATGGCAAAACTCAGTTCCTTGAGTGTTATAGGAGAAGTTGTCTGAAATTGACTGCTGCCACAGAAGGAGGGAAAATCCTGGAAACAACAGATATTGTTTCATTCGTACTAATAAATTTAAAGATAATTCGTGACCACATCAAATTTACACCTGAAAATGTCATTTGAGATTAATTTTGAAACTAAACTTGTAAAGTAACTAAGAAAAATTCTCCAGCTTGTTTACTCTTTCATTGGAAAGTACTTTAGCTGGAGCACTAAAAATTATGTGAAGACTTATGTGCCTGACTTTCATTTATAAAATAGCAGTTTAGTATTCGGTTCCCTTGGGTGGTTTAAAAGCTGCTATGTTACTTTTATGTGATTATTCCTTTCTCTCTTTTTTTATTAGCTCAGATGTCCCACTTGGTAAAATTATTCAAGAATAATTGATATTTGATATTGCTTGGAGGTTTCTTAAACTCTTTTAATTTCCTGCTGATAGTATATTTAAGTAAGCTCTGAATGTATTTATTTCACTTAGTATAGGGTGTAACTTTTTGGGGTGATCAGTTCTACCTTGCATGCTATTTTCAGGTCTACTTGGGAAGTCCAAATATATGACTGTATATCTTTTTCCAAAACCTGATTTTGCCAATGAATAAACTGAAGGTCAGGCTTGACTACTTAGCTTTGAAAGTATTGCATTCCCCGTTGTCAAAAAAGTCAAACCAACCAAACAAAAAATCACCCTCCATTTAAAGAAGAGTTCCACCAGAGTTGAAGGTTTCTTTTTTGGGTGTTTGGAAGAATAATTTCAATCAAGTCAGTTATTGATTATTTTTGTTATATTAAAAATATTGATTTTATATTAAAAATAAGAATTGTTTCTTTGACAAGTTTTATAGAGCTTTAAAATTCTTCTATTGGTAAAGCTAAATACTGGGTTAGCAATTCAATTTTGCTTGTAGAAAGAAGATGTTTGGAGAAATGTTAAACAATTCAAATGCTTTTCTCTGTAATCCAAGTTCCGAGTCATTTGCTGTTGGGAGTGGTTTCATGTGAATTTCTGGTACAGCATCATGTCTGCACTTGTGCCCTTTTTTCTTAAATAGCCTTAAAAACATTTCACTTGAGTGTAGTGAAAGTGTAGTGGATAGTAAATGAATGCAGTGTTTTGCTTTGTTTTTCACAGGACCACCCCCTCCACTTCCACCCTTACAGCCTGCTGGCATGGATGCCCCCCCAAATTCAGCAACTAGCTCAGTTCCTACTGTTGTTACAACGGGTATTCATCACCAGCCGCCTCCTGCTCCACCCTCTCTTTTTACAGCAGGTGTAGTACTGAGGCTTTGCCCACAAGGTTTGCTAAATAGAATAACATTGATTCATATTATACTGTACTTTATAGAGATTATATAGTTTGGGAGAATAAGTTTGTATTGTTTAAACTGTGACAGTAACTTAACGTTCTTTTTTTCAGACTTAGTTAAGGATGAAAGTAAAATTTACATATAAAATGTGAATCTTGACTGTAGAGTAGTATTTTCATTGTGTTTAAGCAGAAAACTTGGCACGACAGTTTTTTATGATAGTAGTTATACAGCTTTTTATTGTAACTGTATCTTGTAATTAAATGAAATATTATATTTGAAACCTTAGGGGTTTTAACTGCAATTTATTTTAATTAGACAATTTCTTTGTTACCAGAAACGTATGACACAGATGGCTATAATCCAGAGGCTCCAAGTATAACAAATACTTCAAGACCTATGTATAGACATAGAGTACATGCCCAAAGACCAAATTTGATAGGACTCACATCAGGTGATATGGATCTACCACCCAGAGGTATGCTCTTAAAGCTATACTTACTTAGTTTAGCTGGTTTCCTTATATTAAAGAAGATCGAGGGAGTTTTCAGAGAATGTAATACTGGAAAACATTGCATTTTTAAAAAAATCTTCTGGAGTTGAGACATTTAATTGAATAGGGAAGTATGTTTATAGTTGCTTTGTGTGTGCATTTTCACAGGTAAAATTAAATCTCTTGCTAGAGTATTGCACAGTTTACACTGAGCTGTAATAACTAGTCACTTTGTATATCTTTTGTACAGAAAATGTTAAGGTTTCTGTAACAGAATCTTAATGTGATTTTTGCTGCAGAGAGGAAGGAGTTTTTTATGTGGTAGCAGACAGTTTTATGCATGAATAATCTTAACCTCACAGTTCCTGTGGCCCTGTGAAGAAGCAGCAGCATGCAGAATGGGAAAGGAAGAGGGATAAAACCATTTTTAATGTGGTTTTTATTTGCATTTGTATGTATTTCTGTTTAATCTTACTATGTTTCTGTTGGTGTATTTTCAGTGAGGAGTCCCCCAGTATGATTCCTGTTCTTCAGCAAAAGTGACTCCTTTCCCACTCCATCCATAAATCTTGCTCCTAGGTCTTATGCCCCAGAGTACTGTGCATTTCCTATCATGACTGTTTTTGTGTGTGCCATCTAACAGTAGAATGGAGGTGTTAGCAGAAGTGGTGTGAGCCTCAGAGTATTGCATGGGACGTTGTGAATCATTGTGAATCAGAGTGCAGTCATCTTGAGGCAGATGCCTTCTGTCACACCTCTTTTGTTTTCCTTATGTGGGATGTTACTGTGACAAAATGAGTGCTATTAGCTCTTTGGATCTGTCACAGGATCTGTTGATAGTTAAGAAAAAAAGTCTGTGACCAAGATTTGATTCAGTTAGAACAAGGATCATAGTAATTTCAAAATGAGCAGTTGTGCTTTTCAGTGCAAATTCAATGTGAGCAGAATACTTTTTTGCAATTAAATACACAGAAAATTCAAAAAAAGAGTAAAATCTTCTCATCTATTTACAGAAAAACCTCCTAATAAAAGTAGTATGAGAATAGTGGTAGATGCTGAATCCAGGAAAAGAACAATTGGTGCAGGGGATGGTGGAATTCCTGCAAAGAAGACTTGGTTTGACAAGTGAGTGATCGTTAACACAAGGTTGGCTTAATAGTAGAAATTTTGTGAACCTCTTTACTGTAATCTGAAACATATGTATATCTCTATAAATGGCAAGCAAGTTAAACTGTGAGTATGCTGATAGTACTAAAATAAATCACACTGTAGTGTGATCTGTATTTGACTGTCTTTTCTCAAAGGCAGTATACAGATAGATGAAGTTGCTTTGGATTATACTAAGATCTCTCCTTGAAAGCTGTAATGATCTAAGAAACAGGAAAGCTGAAGTTAGACATGACTGATTTTAGTTGTGAAATGTGAATTTTATCATTGCTATTTTGGTTTGAATTGCCAGGTATGTTACTGAGAAAAAACACAAGGTGCAGTGCTTAGTGACCAGATGTCACCTGACGTGGCAAAAGTTTGGAAGAATTTTTAAGAGATTGTTGGGACTGAGGAGAACCTTGAAGTAATAGTTATTTGAAATGATTGTGGGGAGATTTCATGGAATAGTTAAGAAATAGTTTTTGGAGAGAAGCAATGTGAAAGTCAGGAATTACTGACATGAGCAAATAAATGTGAATTATCTCTCAGATTTATGTGCTGAGGTATGCTGAGAATATCAGTGGGGAAGACAGCAGGTGTATGGACCTATGTGCTGTACTCTTCTACACTTTTCTAAAATTGCATGTTTTTTAAGTCTGCAGATCTTTGTGGTTCATACACATGTACTCCTGTGTAAGTGTATACAATTTAACATGTGTTTGCTAGCTTGCTATGGATTTCTGGCTTGATTTTTATTTGTTGCAGGCAAAATTTTAACAGAACAAATAGTCCAGGTTTTCAGAAGAAAGTCCAGTTTGGAAATGAAAATACAAAGCTTGAATTGAGAAAAGTTCCCCCAGAACTTAACAATATCAGCAAACTTAACGAGCACTTCAGTAAGTTTGGAAACTTAGTCAACCTGCAGGTAAGAGTCAACAAAGAGAAAGCAGTATGTTTTGATTTAAAGATAGCAGTAGCTGCTAAAAGGAGAATGCCAGTTGTTTTTTTCCAAGTTCCCTAAAAGTTTTCATTATTTTCCTAACTTGTTTCTTAAAGATTATCTCATTGTTTTTAATGGAATTGCCATTGAAGAAGCAGAAATTATTTTGAACAGCTGTGTTTCTCACAGATAAGACTTTTAAGATACATTGTTTAAAACATTGAAAATTGATTGCATTTTTTTTCTTGACCCATTTTCTCAAGTTTGACTCCGATATTGTAAACCCTCTGTAAATATGGAAAACCTTTATTTCTCCTCCAGAAAGCAGTCCCTGTGATACAATTGCTTTCTAGTCCCATAGTAATGATGGTTTTTCCTTTATAAGTACTTTGTGGTTTATTGGAGTCACCCACAGAAATAAGCAAACAATTAAAGAAAGATAGGAAAGAGATGAAAAAACTAGGGCCTGACTTAGGCTGATGTTACATATTGCTGGCTGCATGTGTAATGCCAGTATTTCATACCCAGTCTCTAAGCTACTCAGTCTGATCTTCTGCTGTGCTTCATTATCAACAAGTTTCAGATGGTAGCTTGTGTTTTTCTGTACGCTTTCCTGTTTGCAGTGAGAGCTGGAATGAAGAATGGTTTTGTGTGTACTGATACAGTACAGAGTAAACCTTCTATGCCTGTCCGAACACTGAGGGATATTAAATCTCACTTAATTGCTGCTAAATATTTCTTAAGCCTTTCTGTGGATTTACCTAAATATGTGGGTGTATTAGCAGGAGTATTATTCAGTAAGGCAGGTAAAATAGTGTTGTGCATGTGTATAGAGAGACAAGATATTCATGAAGATATCACAAGCTCTGCTCTTCTGCAAAGGGTATAATCTTGGCCTTAGAAGCTAAAAAATGTGCTAATGGTCAAAGGAGGCAAACCAAAATGAACTTTGCTGTCTAGCTCTGACAGTAGCTAGGACATTTTTACTAACTGACTCCTATATGTTTTTGTAGCAATTTTCTTTACTTCAGGGATGCTTCCTTTTGTCTTTCAAAAAGCTACTTATGTTTGCAATTAGAAATACTGGTTGACTGTTTGGGTTTGCTTTACTTTGTTTGTTTAGTTTTTTAACTGTTCCTGAAGTTTATTAACATAATGTCATAAAGTTTATTAACATAATGACACTAGACTTTTCAAACAGAATCATGAATGGGAAGTATTTATCTAATGACCTGTATTGGGCTTAAATTGTAAGCTTCTAAGCTTAGAAACTAGTGATTTTATGATAATCTAGACACAAATGAAAATCCTACATGTGGTAAGTTTTGTTCTTCTGTTTTAAATCTTAGGTTGCATATCAAGGTGATCCAGAAGGTGCCCTTATTCAGTTTGCCACACATGAGGAAGCAAAGAAAGCTATATCAAGTACAGAAGCAGTATTAAATAATCGTTTTATAAAAGTTTATTGGCATCGAGAAGGCAGTGTACCGCAAATCCAAACTACCACACAGAAGGTGGAGGATCTAAGTCTGTTCTATGTAGAATATTATGTAAAAAAGAATATTCTAAACTTTTTAAAAAGTCCTTTTGAAATAATGACTACTTCATGTAATTCATTTCCAAATGTTATTCTTTAATTGTAGATTCTTTGACCTCAAATGCAAGGTTCAAGAGTTGATTAGCAAGATAAGACCAAAGGCATTTAAAGAAAGCCTTTGGTGACTTATGGAGAATTTCACTTTGTTGTCGTCTGATGTGAAACAAGATTTGATGCATCTTTCTGCTGAATAACATCTATTTTGCTTTAATTAGTATAGACTTTTTTATTTCTTTTGGTGAGCGTAAGAAAGTTACATATCTTCTCTTGGAAGATGATCTCCTTTTTCCTCCAAGGTGCTATTTTTTACTCTTTTTCATAAAGAGACTAATTTTGTGGGAGTGGACCCAGGGATATTTTTAAGTAGGGAGGTAGTTGCTGATCTCCCTGATATACAGTGACAGAATGTGTAGGAATGGATCGGAGATCTATCAGAGGAGGTCCACACTGGACATGAGGAAGCACGTCTTTACCAAGAGAGTGATCAACCAGGGGAACAGGCTTCCTAGAGAGGTGGCTGATAGCCCTAAGCCTGCCAACAGTTTAAGAGGTATTTGGACAGTGCCAGATAGCAACCTGCTTTAACTTTTGGTCAGCCACAAAGTGACCAGACAGTTGGACTAGATGATCATTGCAGGTTCCTTCCAACTGAAATACTCCATTCTACATTTTTTAGTTGAATCACAGTGGAACGCTTATTGGTAGTTGTCATGTTTGTGGTAGCGTTGGGAACACTTTAAAAAATAAAACAGCAGTCACTGTTGTGAAGTGTAGATTTGTAACCTGTAGCAAGCCAAATCAGATTTGTCAGCAGGGATAGTGACTCTACTCAAACAGAAGAGGAACCTCGGGTTCTCCCAGGCTGTGTAGGTTGTTGCATGAGAGTCTTGTCAGCATCTGGTGTAGCAAGTCTTTGGAAATACTTGTGTATCCTGCTTTATTGGATTTGCTGTCAGTGTGGAACAACACATTCTGCATTTTTAAAATATGAGGCAGACTCTGTAGAAGAAATGTTCACTTATTTATGTATGCTGATATAATGTATGAATGAGTTGTTAGAGGATTCTTTCAGTTGCTGCTCTAAGTTGAGAATTCCCTCTTTCTCTTGATGGTGTATGTCATTCAGAATCAGTGACCCAATTTTCCATAGCAGTCCTGCTGTACAGCATTTTAAGTTTCCTTTCTCTCCTTTTGTAATAAGTGCCCTGATGTTTTCCTAAAAAAATGCAGTTTTAATGACACTTGTCTTCTTAGTTATAATTGTTTAGATTTTATAAATATCCTTGATGCTTGGTCAAAAAAACTGCTTGCTACTCAAAATGGTATTTTCTAAGCTTGATTTCCATCTCCTCAACCAGAAGAGGGCAGTGGAGTACATCGTTTGCATTCCTACAGATATTCCCTCTTGCTCGAAGGATAGCTCGGACTATGCTGTCATCTTATTTGCTGATTATGCTATCCAGCTTGGACTATTAACTATGTATTTCCAAACACATATCTGATTTATATATTTGTTATTTTAAATAGTGCCATCACTTTTAGTGGTGTTACTAACTTCCCAGCACACCACCTTTAGCCAGTTAACCTTGATGGTTTGAAAATTAATTTCTCCTTAGTAGCAGGGAAGTGTTCCTGCCTCACAAAGAACAACCATTCAGCATGTGTCAACAGACTACAGTTTGAAGTCTGTTATCGGCAATAGAAGGCACACAGTGACAAGAAAAACTTGTTACAGGAAATTAAAGTTCTAAGTCCAATACTTCTACCCCAAAATGTAACAGCTATCAAATTGTTGAATCAGTAAAGAGGTATTTTTACTTCATAAGCCTTTCAGGAGCATTTCATTGAAATTAATATCTGGTGTCATACCTACAAGTAGTATGAAAACTCTTCTTACAATTCTTCACATACTATAAGTATTTGAATTTTTGTCAAGATTTCTATTTCTTAATTAATTTCACCTATATTTATAATGGTTTCAACCAGATTTTGTCTGTCAGGTACCAAAGACAGGCTTTTGAATTTTCTTCAGTGTAAAGTCAGTTGACTTTTAAGTTGTCCCTTCAGTAGTATATGGTCCAGCACGATTGCTTGAGCACTGCTATTTCATCAGCAGGAGTACTTTGGAAAATATTTATTGTAGAGTTTCTGAAAGAGTGGAAATACTTAGATAAAGATGATGGGAGTCAAACATAATAAATCATCAAATAAAAGGCTTCTGCCAAGAAGCTGAAATAATGTACTCTCCTCATCTGAAGTAGATAAAACAGGAAGTTCTGGGCTTAAAAGGCAGCACAAAGAGATTTAGGTTAGATATTAAAAAAACATTTTCTAATGCCAAAGGATACTGAAACACTTTTGCCTAAAGAGGTGACAGGACCTCTTTCATCAGAAATCTGTAAGAACTAGATAGATAGATACTGTCAGTAGTGGCATAACTGACTTTGCCCTACAGTGGAGAAATGGATTAGGTGACCTCCTGAGGGTCATAAATATGACAATAAGTTTGCTTGGAAGCATATTTTTTCAGTCTTAAGTGTTTAATGTTTTTGTCAAAGAAAAAAAAAAGGAAAAATGTTAGCTGTCAGAGTATATCCATGGAAGGTTCAAAGATTAGCTGCTTTTCTTTTTCCTGTGACTGCATGTTTCTATATCTTTTTTTTTTCCTATTTTGTCCACATTAAACACATGGGAGATGAAAAGTGATATATCACTGTAAAAAGTGGGAGGCTTTGTAATACAAGTTTGTATTCTGCCTTTTCATAACTAAATGGTTGATGATAAAAGAGTTGTAAGAGGAATCAGAAGACTGCTTCTTGCTTTTTATTCAGTTCTAACAGGTAGGATCTAAGTTAGTTTGAGTAGATGAGATAAATCAGAGTTGTTTCATCACCTTTGTGAGCTGCAAGTGCAAAATAGATGTTATGGCTGTTTGCGCTACACAAATATTCAGTATAACATAATAAATCTCATGAAGCTTTTATTTTTCCTATGAGGTGAAAAAACCATTGAATGATAGAAAGGAAGACATGTAAATGTAAATGCCATTGCAGTAATTTCATTGTGTACTTATTGAATGATAAATGTAGCAGTCTTTTGTTGTTAATATGGTGATGTGCTTTCTCGGGGATGGGGGTGGTGTTACAGGTAATACAGCCCTTAGTTCAGCAACCTAGTTTACCAGCAGTGAAGCAATCGGTGAAGGAGCGACTGGGCCCGGTACCTGCAAGTAATATTGAACCTGCAGAAGCACAGAGTGCCAATACAGAAGTCACTCAGGTGTGTATTATAGTAAGAAATTCAGTTGCCTGTTTTTCTTTCTGTGATAGGTTCCATAATGTATGAATGTATCAGTTACAGTTACTCACATAGTGCAAGTACACATTGACTACTTCTAAGTGCATCTAATTGTATTATGAATGGTGTTTTCATATTAAAGTTTTCCTCAGTGCATGATACTTGGCTTTTTTACTTGAGCACGGTACTTAATTTTTAAGTATTCTAGCTTTTTGCTTTGTTGAAAAACTGAAAGGCTCTGAATATATTTCAGTATTGTTGTGTTTAATTGCTCGTTTCAGATTTCAAAATAAAGTGGACTTCTATCCAAAGAACTAAAAGCTGTCTTTTTTTTTTAATATATTTTATCTGTTAAGCAGCTAAAACCATTAGAGACCGATGGTCACCATCTAGAAATGTTTTCAGAATTTGTACATCAACCCTAATACAAGGAAGAATGTAGCTGCAATACCAGCGCGAATAATGACAGACTCTTGACATGTCACTCCCATTAGAAATAGCCTTTAATTTTTTATTCTGTTAGAAATATTTCATTATTAGCATTGTGCCACTGCTGTAGTTTTACTTCTGGAAAGTAAGACCACCACATTTCAGAACACATTTGTAGTTTGAATTCAAACAACAGATTTCTGCAGTTGATGCCTGCAAATAGCAGGTTATAAAATACAAGAACTGTAGTGTATTTAAAAGAGCCCATGCATATAATCCAATTCTAGCTGGCACGTTTTTGACTTCTTGCAAACAATATGTAGTATAATCTTTGATTCCAAATTTGGCTTTATCTTTGTCTTATCCAATCTGTAGACTTCTGTTAACTGCAAAATCAAATATCTAAAATAAATTTTATCAACTGCTTAAATGTTTTCCTTGTATTTTTGCTTAAAAGTCTGTGGTTTTATTAGTTAATTTTTTTTTCTAAATTGCTAATATTTGTAGTTACAAAGGAAACAGTAAAATATTCATAAAGTACATTTGAACTATAATTTTGCTTTGTTTTCTTAGAATGTGACTAAATTATCTGTGAAGGATAGACTGGGTTTTGTGTCAAAGCCAGTTACTCCAGCAACTGAAAAGGTAAGAGAATGTCTCATATTCTCTCATATTTAATTTCAGTAGAATTAATTTTTTTTATTGTGTCAATATTAAGTTTGTTTCATAACTATGAATAAGTTCATTTGTTCAAGATTAGTTTTAGGAAGTATAATATATCAGAGCTCAGTGGATAGCTAAATGATTATAAGAAGAAGAAAACATGCTAGGACAGAAAGCTATTCTGTGGGTTTTGTTTTAATATAGTAGGTTCCTTTTATTCAGTCATGAAAATAACTAGATATGTTCCATAATCCTGAGTTGTTTAGAAGTATACAGAAATAATTTTTAAAAATAAATAAATTTTGACACTATATATGAAGCTATAGAAAGCAGTTCTATAAAAATGTTTCTGGACTTCTGTGCCCCTTAAAAGGTGATGCTGTAAACATTTATCCTCTTATTTGGTTTTACAATTTGCAGTACTTGTGGAAAGATAAAAGTGGAAATTTATCAGTCTAGAAAGGACAAAGAGAGATAAAGTGGGAAAGGTGTACCTGAGTTGTGCTTATGAGTTATTTATTTTGCCCAGTGGTTCCAATTTTCAGAATACAAAGTTGCGGACATGTTTACTTTAGTAGCAAAGTTTGTAATGCTTGTTTCCAGATCTGTTTAGCACTTTAGGGGACAAGCTTCCACAGTGTTTATAACATTCATTTGAGAAGAGTTGTAGTAGAAGGACAGCAAGTCTTACTCTGTAAAAGGATTCCTCTGCCTAGGTACATATCTTTTCTATTGGGAGTTGCCTTGATCTGAAATAAATGAAGCATCTGCTGCATTTACCCCTACACACATCCCCACCCCTTTTCAGAATGGTAGTTGATAAGATTAAGTGTAATCTAACGAGTAAAATTCACTCCAGAGATACTATGCTGTACTTAGCTACTAAGCTAAAAGTTGAGTTGTAATGTTAGAGGAGGTCTCTTTGATTCATTTCAAGCCGAGCAGTCTGCCTAAATACAGTGATCTAGGCTTCTTGCCTGTATTTTGTTGTTGGTTTGATTAGTTCCATTCTTGTCGCCCAAAATTAGTTGCAGATAAATACCTTGCTGTGTATTCCTGAACTACATTTTACATACATACTATATGCTAACTTTAGAAATAGGAGGTCTGCTTCGCTTTGCAGTTTGAGTGGAAATACTTCTATTTTTTTTCGCATTCTGTAAGAGTTGAGTTATCCTGAAAACACTTTTCTACAAAGAGTAAATTCATGCTAGAACGGTTTTATGCTTTGTTGTCTTGCAGTATTTTGTTGTCTTATAATATTTTGATGAGCTCATAGATTTTGATGAACTACTGGGCTGTAACTGGATTGGTTGTAAAACAACAGTTTCCTTTGACATTTTTAGTAGGGTTCTGAAGCTTGAATTGACCTGGGTTTACCTACTACTGTTCCTTTACAAGGAAATAACTTGGTTAGTTTGCAGTGATTACATTCTACAACCATTAGAAATTAAATTATTTACAGCTGTCAGAAAACATAGATGTCATGTCCTAGATCGTTTTTTGTTTCTGATGGAATGCAGGGTTTAACAAGAACTTTCTAGTAAGAAAGGAGGTAGCTATGCTTCCCAAAGAACAGGAGGAAAAGGAGATAATGTGATGCCTTTTAGGATCTGTATAGGGACTTAAAATTTGTGAACTTGTGAAGAGATTCACGCTGTTCTTTCTCTTGAATAGTATTAAGAGATTTAGAAGACGTGAGTCTTGCTTTTTACTTGTCTGTGTTAGTTGATGCAAGTACATCTGCTGTGGCATCTCTCCTTATATTAAAAGAGATGCCGAAATGTGGTTCACTCTGCCATGAAGACAGTTCATGGCAAAAGGAGTGCGTCAGTATTTTTGTCTTTACTTCCTTTTGTTTGTTTGTGATGTAGCCTGTCCTAAAGCTACTTCGTAATAGAAACTGTATGATTGGGACATGCATACTTTACTGTGCTTTAGTAAGTTTAGAAAAAATCCTTCATCTTTGTAATGGCCTTCTTAGAGCATTTTATATCACCTTATATAATACCCCTTAACATGCATTGGTTTTTTGTGGTTTTTTTTGCTTTTGTTTTCTCTGCAATGCCTCCTCTAGAAAACACTTGAATGTGGGAAGAAATAGTATAAATAGCACACTGAAGTGAAAAGGGTTTATATGAAGCATTCTTGTTGTAAATTCTTCTGATCTCTTAGTCTTCTCTGTCTTTCTGTTTCTCAGCTGTCTCTTTTTTTTTCTTCTGTTGGTGGGCATTGTATCTATTTTATGGAGTGCATGGTGACCAGTAGAATCTGCATGCATCTTTTAATTTTCCACATATATAGAAAATATTTTTAAACTTGTGGAAACGATACCAATTGCATAATTTCTGTGTTTTGCTAAAAAGTGGACAAGATCATGCCTATATTATCTCTAGGACTTAGCCATGGATTTTTCAATACTAGCATGGCCAAAATGTTCTTTAAGGAATGTGCTAAGAAAATAAAATAGTCCAAATCTTCAGGTGGTGTTGCGATGTACATAGTATACTTTACAGAGATTGTAAAGCAGGCAACTATTTTCTCAGTAAGTCATGGAGAAATTTCATACCTCACTACAAATGTAGGAAAAAGAACAGAGAGATATAGGAGTCTCTTCCTTTGCTGTATGATGTTGAAGACTTCCCTGTACTTGAGTTACTTCTCAAAAATTGTGCAAACTCTACTTTCCACAAACTGCATATGAAAAGGAAATGTTGTATTTACTTTGGACCTTATTGTCTAAAATTATGTTGACTTCTTGCTTGGAAAATTCATGCAGCCATGAAATACTGTATTTTAGACTTCAAAACAGAAAAGAAAAACAAGTTATTCTTGTGACAATCTCAATCTTCTCTTTCCTATATTATGGTCAAATACGTAAATTTTTATGTATTTGAAGCTTGGAAGTACATATGAAATCTCAATGGAGAGGATTCATAATCTGATGTTTATAACTTACATCTCTGATGTTGTGCTTCCTCTTCAAAAATTGTTTAACTTCAGCAATTCCAAATTGTTACACCAGATTTTTATATTCCATATCATCAAAACAGACAAAAGAAAAGACGCTTACATATTTTTCAGCACTCATGTGGGTTTTTTAAAAGATTGAAATTCACTGGCAAAAAAATAAAATGATTTCCTCCTATAGGTTTTATCCACTTCTACTGGCTTGACAAAAACTGTGTACAACCCTGCTGCTTTGAAGGCAGCACAGAAATCTTTGCCTGTTGTTTCCACTTCCGTGCTAGACTCTAATGAAGCACAGAAGAAAAAACAGGTAAATTAAATATGCTTCTTTATAAAATGGACCTAGGTTGGGAACTTGTGACTTAGAGATAGAGCACTATGTATATTCATCTCAAGAGCATAGATGAAACTAGTTGTAAGTTTAAATTCACTATGTTTTTTTTCCTGCAAAGGACAAGGAAATTCAGCATTGTTTTGTTATTTTTCGGTGTATGTTCAGGCAGCATAAGCAGGTTTAAAACTGTAGAAATTCAAAATGTGAAACACTTTTTCCTGGAATCAGAGTCTCCATGTTGAGGTATGAATTGTCTGCTTTAAGTGAAAGGGAGTGTAGTGTAGTCACTGTTCTTCTCTCTTAAGCCTTTTTGGAACTGGCCTCTCTTCTCAGTGTATTCTGTACTTGTGACCAAAATTGCTTCTTCACTTGAGAGAACTGAGAATTGTATGACTTTGCATTTTGTTGTTTCCAAGCTATAATTCTTCTGCACCCATTTTTATTTTTACATACTAGACTTCCTCTTTTTTATTTGTGTTAGAGAGGAAATGCTACAAAAAAAATAGGCCTTGAATTAGGTCGTCCAGTTGTAGTTTAGCTTGCTTAGAACTTTCAAAAGAGCCCAGCAAATCTCGTTTTTCAGGTTTATTCTGAAAATTTATTCTATCATTTAGAAAAACTAAATATAGGACAATGTTTTATCTTTCTATTTTTAAACCATAAATTGAGAGTTCAATACTAAGTTAGATACAAACATAAGTATTAGAAGCAATACACTTGTTAAAGGTTTTGGTCTGTTGGTAAATTTCTATAATTCATATCTAACATAATTTGAACAAGCAGTTTGTTAGCTGCATGTCAGTTATGGCATTGGTCCAGATTTAAAAGAAAATCAGTTCTAATTTTGGGAATTCATTTCATATTTGTCCCCTAACACATGTTTTTCAGAATTAGAACCTTCATCTTTCAAGTTAAAATGCTAAATGCCTGTTAAATGGGAGAAAAATTTTAATAAATTAACTTGACATAACAGCTGTAGAGGTTTTTTGAGAGAAGACACTGAAGATGTGCTAAGTGATTGGCTCATTTTTCACTTGGTCTTGTGCTCCTACCTGCCTTCAGAAATTTCTGGTACAATATACTAGTACTTGTGGAAAAACATGATTTTGTGGGACTCACTCCCTTCCTTTCCTTCTGTCTCCCTGGTTTTTCTTAGCATTCATCCCCTTGTCATATCTTCCCTTTCCCTTCAGAAAAATTATTTGCACGCTGTATTGCAAAACTAACGTTTCATGCAGCAGAATTTGTCAGTATTTGGGTAGACATACAGAAACTTTACTATTTCTTTTTCTACATCTTTTGTGCGTTTACACTCTTTGTATAAGATATTCCACTTGCAGTGATTCCAGTTCATCATCTTCTGCCTCTCCTCTTTCATTCCATTAAATATGTTGATATCAAAGCTCTTAATGGTTTTCTGCAAGTATGCTGCTGTTTAAGACTTCTTCATTCTGTATTTGAGAGCAAGAAGTAATTGCTTTCTCACAAGCAACGTTAGTAGGTGCTGAGCACAGCAGTGGCATCTCCTCCTGCTTCTCATTCCAACTGCAATGTCACATCCTGATGGGTTTCAGTTCATTGTGAGTTGCCCATTGCAATGCCAAGGTTCTCTTGTTGGCAGATTGAGTATTTGTCACTTCCCAGTTAAAGCAGTCAGATGCAAAAGAGGTGGTTTTCTTTGGGTAACACTTTAGAAGAGTGTTTAGAAAATAGAATGTGTTTTCTTTTTGCTTGTAAGAGTTTTGGAGAATGTGTTTTAATTGATGGACTTGATTTACATTTGCTTTCAAGATAATTGTCCTTGCACTTTAAACTCTTGCATGCTGTATGTCTTGAAGTAGTGTAATACGTTGCCTTTCATCTTTCATTGGAGTTGTGTAAGGTGTTACTTTGTATGTAAGCAATAGTGAAATATCCCCAGCATAGATCTAACTGAGAAGGATAATTAGAACTTTCAGTAAGTTGGTGACATGTTGTTTTCCAAAACATAATTGGAAATACTGCCTATTAGTATCTTGAGTTTCTGTTACTATTTTTTCCCTATAATTGTAAGTTACTACTGTATAGTTGCCAAGTATAATACATTATTCTTCTGACATTATGTTTCAAAGTCTAGAAATGTTCTGTAATCTTTTTATGCTTCTAGGAGGCATTACGACTTCAACAAGAGATGAGAAAAAAGAAGCAAGAAATCTTAGAGAAGCACATTGAAACACAGAAGGTAAAGTGTTAGCATTAAAGACAGTCAGAAATTCAGTTGTATAATCTCAGTTCACTTCAAAATATTTCAGATTTTGTAAACACAAACTAAAAAAAAGACCTATAAAATAAGCATTCTCTTAGAATGGCATTATTTTAATTATTTTTAAACATTATTTTAAGTTTAGAGTTTTAATCTAACTTGTCTTGTTAGTTCATATCAAAAAAACCTTACGAGCTTATGCAATTTAGGTGCAATTTTAGTTAAAATTGCCTAATTTGGGTGCAACGTGCATATATTTGTTGGGAGAAGGGAAAGCCTCAGTTCTGTTTGACAAGAGCAGGAGAGGGTGATGTAGAAATGTATGTATGACTGCACTTAGGCTTAGGAAGAGGAAATAGGCCAAAATGTCAGTTAGTTGAATAAAAATTTTGAAATAATTCAAATGTGTCTCATTGAAATGGAAATATCAGATGTTCATTAGGCAACAAATAAGAAATTCAGACAAAGATTTTAATTTAATGTAAGCTGCTAAAAGCCCTATATGTTGAGTTTGTGGGTCGCAACAAAAGAAATGCAATATTCAGTTTACCTATTAGTTGTAATGAGTACTGGAAAACAGATCTGTAATAGTAGTTGCTGAGTAAAAAGATTTTTTTTTTTAAATTGGACAGATGCTGATTTCAAAGCTGGAGAAGAATAAAACCATGAAGTCAGAAGACAAAGCAGAAATCATGAAAACACTGGAAATTTTGACTAATAGCATTACCAAGTTAAAGGATGAATTAAAAGGTGTATCACCAGGAGGAGGGACTCCTTTAAAGAGCATGAAAACTAAGACTCAGGTACTCAAGTTTTGATCAGCTTTTAATAAGATGAGTTGACTTGTTTGTGTCAGCAGAATAAAAATATGCAATCACATCAGCAGTATTTAGAACCATTACCAGTTTAATTTTCAAGTCCTCTTTGAAGTGAGATTGGTTTTGCCTTCTGTTTAAGGGAACATAGTTAATTTTAAAACCATGCTGTTTCTAAAAGATTTATCTTTTGTTACACAGATACTGCATCATTTGGAAAATCAAAAAACCAAATCAAAAGTCTTATGATATTTTTCTTTTGCCTTATTTAATTCTTTGTGTTTGGTCAATTGCTTTCTTAAATTTTAAATAGAAATTAAATAGTATTTCTAATGTAAAAGGATTATAGTTAGGCCACACAAATATCTTCTCAGGTTTAATACACAAAATGTACTGGACTGATATATCATTTTCTGGGACTTTTTATGTCAGTGAAATTTATCTATATATTAACCTTTTTAGAAGGAGGATTATACTGCTCAGTTTTCTTTTGATAGAGCTGCCCATGTTTGGGTTTTACATGTGAAAAGAGTTTTTCCTCTATTATCATTCTTGTTGCTATATGATTTGTAACCAGTTTCCTGACTGCTTAAAGATGCAATTATATTACCTTTTTAAAATGCAGTATTTTGCTTTTTGTAGAAGTATTTGTTCCTGAAAAAATCATAACATGGTTAAGAATTAAGCAAGTCTTGGAGAAATAACATTTTAAGAAAGTGTTCTTTTAAATATATTACAAGCTTTCTTGCTTTATCAAGTGAAGAAGTGCATACTAATAAAATAGCAAATTTTTGTACAGTGTATTTTCCCATTAAGAAAAAAAGTCTTTTTTAGCCCTTTTCATTCAGTTTTTAAATGTTTAGAATGCTTAGTCTTCTTTTGGGATGTGTGGGATACTGTTTTACAAAACTGGTGTAATGTTACAGCCCAGATATAGTTTAAATGAGTTATTAGTTTTCACTTTGAAACAGTATTTCTACTGCTTTATTTTTTGTAGAAATATAGGCATTAAAAGTAAGTGCAGTATCAATTACAATGATGTACAGTTTTGAAAAGAAATACCAACAAGAAATACTGAAATTACGTGTACATGATCACTGTACCTTCCTATATAATTTGTCAGGAAAAAGTTGAAGTAGCATATATTTGTCCTGAAAATGGGCATGGATTGTAGTTTTTGGAAATCAGTTTATGCCTCTTAAAACAACTTCAACTGCAGTGGAATATTCTACTGTGTTTTAGAGAGGGAACTGAATGTAATAATCTCAGAATTCAGGCAATGCCATAATGAGATAAAACTATTCGATTTTTTGGAGATGAGAGAACTTTTTTATGTCTCTGAGAGTGTGGACATTGTCAGGTGAGAAGATATTTCTAGGAGGCCTGAAGGATGTTACCTGTCTGTAGAGTGAATTTGAACTACAAAAGTCCTAGAAATTGGCAATATTTTTAAAGCTACATTTGATTGTTAAAAGCATCATGTTTTTGACAAATATTCTTCTGCTGGTGGTGAACATTGCTTCATACATTTGATCCGAGAATAAGTTGTTTGTGGATTTTGTTACATGGAAGGAAATGAATCTAGGCCCATAGAAATGAAGAAGCAAGTTGAATCATGAAATCTTGGTAAATTCTTTACTTCAATGCAACATTTTAACCCATCACAATCATTTTACGCTGAGAGTGGTCCAGTAGCTGAAATGTACAAGAAAATAGTTTGGTAATACAAAATTGTTCAAAATGGTTATGATTGAAAGGGATCTCTGGGGGTTGCTTTATTCCATCACCAGGTGTCACTATGAAGAGTCTAGATGGTGTCATTGCTCATCCATACTAAGTATTTATATACATGGGTAAGATTCCCCCCTCCCACCTTCTCTTCCTGAAGTTAAACAATTGCAGCTCTATTAACCTCTGTTAGCTCATACAGGGGATGCTCCAACCCCTTAATCATCTTTGTGGGCTTATTCTGCACTCTCTCCAGTGTGTCTCTTTCATGCTCAGGAGCCTAGAGTTGGGCATCGCGCTCCGTATGTGGCCTTACCACAGCAAAGCAGAGGAGAAGGATCACTTCCCTTAACCTGCTGGTGGTGCTCTTCCTAATGCAGCCCAGGAGGCTGTCAGCCTTCTTTGCCACACGGGCGCATTGCTGGCTCACGTTCAACTTCTTTTCTGCTACCAGGACCCCTCAGATTCTCTTGATCTGGGCAGCCCCCAATCTACTGGTAGCTGGGGTTATTCCTCGGCAGGTGGAGGACTTGACATTTCTCTGTGTTGAAGTGCAAGAGGTTCCCCCTGCCCCATTTCTCCATGAGGTCAAGATCCTTCTGAATGGAAACACAACCAGCTGATGTACCAACTGCTTATTCAGATTTTGTATTTTCCACAAACTTGCCGAGAGCACACTCTGTCTTACCATCCAGGTAACTAATGAAGATGTTAATGTTGGGATACACCACTAACAACTGGTCTTCAGCTGGACTTGGTCACTGGTCGGAACCCTTCAAAGCCAGCAGTTCAGCCGGTTTTCAGTTCATCTCACTGTTTACCTGTCTAGTCAGCACCTCATCCTTTTGACTGTGAGGATGTTGTTTTGAAACTCAACTGAATCTTTACTGAAGTCAGGATAACAACTTGGACTACTCTCTGCTTTTTGTCCACCAAGCCAGTCATCTCACTGTAGATGGTTGTTAAGGTCAAGTATGATTTCTCCTTCCCTTTCCCCAGTCACCTTCTTGTTCTTAATATGCTTGGAAATGGTGTCCAGGATTATTTGCTCCTTCATCTTCCCAGGTATTGTGGTGAGGTTGGCAAGCACATAGTTCCCCAGATCTTCTTGCCTTTCTTGAAGATGTAAATGATATTTACTTTTTCTCAGTACCCAGGAACCTCCGACAAATGTCATCATTTGTCAGAGATAGCTGAGACTGGCTTTACGGGGTTGTCACCAAGCTCCCTCAGTACTTAATATTTGCATCCCACTGGGTCCCAGGTTTTTGTTTACATACAGTTTGCTTCCTAACTTGGTTTTCTTTCAGCAAGTCTTCTTGACTTGACCTTGACAGGTCACTTTGGCCACAACAACCCCATACAGCACTACAGGCTGGGGGGCAGAGTGACTGGAAAGCTGAACAAAGGAGAAGGACTTGGGGATGCTGGTCAACTGTCAGCTGAACATGAGTCAGCAGTGTGCCCAGGTGGCCAAGAAGGCCAATGGCATTGTGGCTTTTATCAAAAATAGTGTGACCAGCAGGACTAGGGCAGTACTGTATTTGGCACTGGTGAGGCCACACCTCGATTGCTGTGTCCAGTTCTGGGCCCCTCACTTTAAAGAGCACATGGAGATGCTGGAGCATGTCCAGCAAAGGGCAACAAGGCTCATGAAAGGTCTAGAAAACATGTCTTATGAGGAATGGCTGAGGGAGCTAGTTTTGTTTATTTTTGAGAAGAGGAGGCTCGGGAAGGACCTCATTGCTCTCTATGACTACCTGAAAGGAGGTCATGGTGAGGTGGGGACCAGTCTCTTCTACTATTCCTGCAATGAGAGGACAAGAGGAATTGGCCTTAAGCTGAGACAAGGGAGATTCAGATTAGATATTAGAAAAAAATTTCTCACTGTTAGGGTGGTCAGGCATTTGGAATAGGTTGCCCAGGGAGGTGGTAGAGTCACCATCCCTGGAAGTGTTTAAGCATTGTCTGGATCTGGTGCTGGGTGACGTGGTTTAGTGGTTTTGGGGTTACAGAGGTAGTGCTGGATTGACAGTTGGACTTGATGATCTTAAAGGTCTTTCCCAACCTTGATGATTCTATGAATCTTGCGCCAGGCTTTTCCAGTCTCAGGATATGGGATTGATGAATCAAATCATTCCAGTAAAGACTGAGGAGTAGGAGGTATCGAGTACCTCCTCTGTTCTAGTGTCCTTTGTTGCCAGGTGCTCTTTCACATTCAGCACTCAGACCACATTTTTCACAGCACAGTGTTTGTCTCGCTGCTGAGAGATGTACTGAAACCCTTCTTCTTGAATCTGGCAAGGGGGGTGAGAAACAGCTCTAGGTGGGCTTTGGCTTTCCAAACCAATGCCTGCACGCTCAGACAATTTCTCTTATGTTCCCTTTGCACTCTCCCTGCTTCCAACTCTTGTACAAGCTTGTTTTTGGATTTAAGTTTTGCTAGGATCTCGCTGTTCATCCAGGCAGGCATCTTGCTGCCTTTATTTCCTACATGCTCTGGAACTTGGAGGATGCAATTCTTGAAAATCATCCTACCTTTTCAGCAGATGCCCAGACCCAGGGTATTCAAACAGGAGGCTTCTTCCAGTTGTCTGAAGAAGGCCTCATCTACATCTTTTACCTGATTAGACAGTGCGCAGTACACAGCCACTGCAGCGTCACTCACGTTGGTCTGCCATCTTAATCCTGACTCATAAACTTCCAGCTGGCTCATTGTCTGTCCCTAGGCAGAGCTCTGGGCACTCATACTGCACTCTCTAATGAAGGGCAACTCCTGCTTCTTGCCATCCTGACTCATCCTTTTTAAGAGACTCTATCTGTCCACGGTACCACTCCAGTTGTGTCAGTTTTTCTACGATGTTTCAGTAGTCCCAAGGAGACTGTAGCTCTGTAACTGCACACAGACCTTCTCTGTGTGCCTTCTCTTTGTTTCACCTATTTTGTGTATTAATGTCTAAGCTCTTCAGAGAGGCACTGATTTACCAGAAAAGAAAGCAGATCTTCCCCCTGTGATACTGTTCTGTAGACCCTCCCTCATTTATATGGATTGGTATGTGTATGTTTGAGGTGGTCCCCCTTCAGCCCAGTTTTGTTGATCTGGAGATCTCTTCTCCCCACATCACCCTTTGCTTGTAACCTGGTCCACCACGTCCTTACATGATTCTTGTTCCTACTAAGCAAAAGTGAGGCAATATGCTAATTTTGAATTGCAGTTTTAATGAAGTTTTTGAGCTGCTTTTCTATTTTCTTTGTAATATGGAAAATGAAGAAACATTTTAAGCAAACCCACTTCATAAAGTAGAAATTGTAGAAAAAGTTGATTTTATTGACACCTTTCATTTTAGGGATATTGTGCATTAACTGTGAGCATCATTTTGTTAACATTTTAAATAGAGAAAACAATGAGTCCTATCTAACTTCTGTGAAAGTGAAGATTTTACAGAGCCTTCAGTTAAAGTTAACAACTTCGACAGTTTTCTAAAGGACTTTGCTCTAGGTTCTCTTTCATTTTCTCTGTGTTTAAAAGCTAGGTAGCTCTGAAGAAGACCCTGCAGGCTTGGAAGATGAGACCCATGTGACCGTGCCATTATGTTTACCTATTTCTGTCTTCTTCCAGTTCATTCAGATTACAAAATGCTCTTCCCCCTTGAGTGAGAAACCTTTGCTGCCTCTTGGTGTATCTTGAAGGAGGTATTTTCTTCTTGAGACCTGGCACAGCTCTATAAAAGAAGTCTTCGTTAAGAGCAATAAAAAAACCCCTCAAAAGTCTTTATTACACCAGTGTCTCTGACTGCTCTGTGAGTGCTAACTGCTGGTCATTGTTAAACTTCAGAAGTGCTTGTTTTGCCATGTCACTGATGTATTGCAACACAGTGGGATTTGAGAGAAGCACTGATTTCAATTTTGAAAACTTGGAAAACTATTATACAGGAGATAAAAGACTTTTTCTGTGGTTGCTGTAGATAATCAGAAAATGGTGCTGAATGGGCTTGAGGTTGAAGTTGCCAGTTGAATAATCCAGCTTTTTTTCTTTTAAAGCTTCCAGGAAAAAACAAAGAAACAAAACCATCCTTCTTTATCAGTGGTGATACTTGTTTTCCAACTGTCACAGCTGCAAAACCTTCATCTCTTGACATCCAGCCTTTGAATATATTACATGCTGTGATTTTGAAACAATGGGTGTAAATGTAAACTGTTTCACAGTCATCTATAATTTTATCCTTTATTTGTGATGTCACTGGAACATTTGGGTGCTGCTTCTTCCATTAAAAAAAAGAAAAAAAAAAAAAAAAGAAAAGTTTCGGTTTGGTACAGAACTTCTAATAAAATTTTCGTGGTTGCCTCAAGTCTTTCCCTGCACCTCAGTGGTTGTAAAGAACATGTCTAAATTGGGGTTCAGAGACACCTTTCAGTTCCATGTATATTTTATGAACTTTCTAATAATTTTTTTAAGATTCTGGAAGGCAACTGCATCAGAGACTATTTTTTTTTGTTAGCAGATGTCTTATTACTTACTGTGTTTTTATTACTGTGGTCTGAACAGCACTACCATTTGTGCTTTTGCTTTATGGAATTGCAGTAAATTTAGATACATTTTCTCAGTACTGATTATAGATTTTGTATTCATTAATACTTGTACTGCCTTTCTTTTTTTTGTAGAATTCCTTTTATCTCATCATCATTACCGTATGATGTCTTGCATTTTCTACTTATTGTATCTTCAGTTTAGAAAAAATTCCGTTGGCTTTGGCTTTGCGTAGTAGTCTAAAAGGTTTGACATCACAAAGCTCAGAGTATGCTATTGCACGTGGAAGTTTTATCTTGCCACAAAGGCTCCTAAGCTTGTGCTTGGTTTCTTTTCGAAGGTGGAAAATCAGCGTACCGGCCAAGAGCTTTTTATTGAAAAATTATTTCCTCAATAGTGAATGTGAACTGTGGAACTAATAATTTACTATAACGGTTTCTTAGATGCAGAAAGAATTACTAGATACTGAACTGGATTTATACAAGAAGATGCAAGCTGGGGAGGAAGTTACTGAATTAAGACGAAAATATACAGAACTACAGCTGGAAGTATGTTTGCCTCTTCTTTTTTAGCAATTAACTTCTAATCAAATATTTTCCCCTATGTTTATTAGCCTGTGTATTGTATCATAAACTTTTTTTCCTAGAGTGCAGTATTAAGTTGCATGTAGATGGAGACATTTAGCAATAATATTTAAGAAAAACCAGTTTCTCTACTTCAGTGGCATCCAGAAATAGTATTGTCTCTAATTTTGATTGCTAATCTATTTAAATTCTATAACTATTTAGATGACATGGTGTTTTACAGATTTGTGGTAATAATACTTCCTTGAGAACATGCAGTGTTTTTTAATTGTTTCCTGTAGGTAATTTTGTGTTTAATACAGAAGAGTTAAAAAACAGTGCCTGATCTTTTATTCTTAAGTGTCAACATCCTCTTAATGAGGTTAATCAAAAAACCGGAAGTGCCAAAAGTAATATTGTTGTAGCATTGGTTTCAAGAAGGACTTAACAAAAGCAAATACAATGTTTCAAGGAGTATTCGATGTATAGAAATACACTTTTTCTTCAAGTACTTGCTTTAAAAAAAAAATTGAGATGGCTGTGCAAGATTCTTCATATCTGTGTCTAATTTTGAGAAATTATGGATGCTGTGGGTGCTATTCTGTGTTATTTTGCACTGTCTTAAATCACATGATAATCTTATCTCTTTTTACTGTTAAGCAGGCTGCTGTGTTGCTTAAATCCCTCTTGTCTTAATGAAGTTTGGTCATGTCTTATGTATAACTACATATGAATACAGTGCAAATACGTGCGGTGAAGTTGCATTAAAATCTTGCTTCAAAACTAAGTTGTTATGCAGCTTTAGTAGTTGTGAACATAGTTTTGTTAATAAACCAAGCCAATTGAATAGAGATGGCACAAAAGCTTATGTTAACAGTATATATTCTGATGGTGAGTAATATTTCATACTCATATGGACTGAAAGCTTATTCATAAATTGTACATTCCAGAAAATATGTGAATTGAATGACTTGTAAAATAGCAGCAGAAAGCAGGTGCTTATTCAAGATAAAGTTACACCACAGTTGAGTGTGCTAATCCTACTCCGTCTCTCATTAAGTCTGTTTGTTTTTTGAGTTGAGGGCAAAAAAGAGTAGCTCTTTCAGGGAAGTAATATTTGCTAGTAAAATGAATTTTCTGAACCCTTTAGCAAATACCAAGCAAAGTAGATGGAGAAAAACCGGGTTATTAGTGATGCACGTTGATATGTTTCAAGGAACAGCATGAAATATATCCCTTGTACAATGTACAAAAGGGTGTTGTTTTTTTTTCCCATTGACATTTGTTTGATTCTTCAGTATTCTTACAAATTCTTAAAAAAAGTTCTAATATTCACACATTGTGTTTGTGACTCTGACTCCCACAATATTTCACGTTTCTTCTTTGACTTATAACCTGCCGTTCCGTTCCAGGTAACCCTGATTTTACTGTAAGAAAACCCACATAGTTTACAGCTTGTTTGTTGAGTCAGCATACCTTGAATTATTCATTTAAATATTTTAAAGTGTTTAAAAAAAAACCTGCCAAAGAACAAAACTAAAAACCCCAAACCCCTTAGGATTCTCTTTATAAAAAATTAAAAGTGAATTAGATACTATTGTAGAATTATCTGAATAATTTCATTAATAAAACTGTAACAGATTGATCTCCTCATGGGTGCTGTCACTGGCATGCATTAAAGTAGTGCCATCAACGCTTGAGTTGTAAACATAGTTATGGTGATTTCATTTAACTTTTGATTCTTATGGCAGATTTACTTGAGTTTAAAAAAAGTGGTTTTTTTCTAGTTAAAAACATGGAAATTAAATACCTGAAAGAACCCTTTTGAAACTTAAAAGTAACTTTTGCAGATTATTTTTTAAATGACTTGTCTGTCACTGTTATTGACCTTTTGACTGTTCTTGGAGAGTGCATGCCAGTTCTTTAGAAGGGTTACACAGGTATTGTGGGAATGGAAATTATTGAGTACATAGAGCCAAGTGTTAGTGAATATTTTGTTCTTGGTAGTGCCCGTTAAAAGCCTTTGTTTCACACCTTGCAGTTCTGTGGCCAAAAGCTCTTATGTGGCATTAATTCTGGTCAGAATAAAAGTCTTGCCTGAACTTTGAGAGACAAAGAAGCAAAAGTAAAGAGACAAATGAAGTAGATAGACACCGTATCAAGAAATTTTGCTAATGAAATTTCAGTTGCACTGCAGTTCCTTTTTTTGAGAAGTTAATGCTCACAGATAAGGGCTCTGTTGATATCTGTATTTAATATCTGGTTCTTTTTTCCTATTTCCATCCTATTTTTTATCTGTTAATAATTAACAGTATTAGCTTTTGAATGGTATTAAAATGTTCACCTTTTGTTATTTTAAGACCTGCAAGCTGCTCTTTCTGAGGCTGTTTTGGGGATGTGTTTTTAGGAAGAATCAGAATATGTCTTTGCTAATTTTGTATAAATATGTAGATTGTGAATTTTAATTTATGAATATGTTATGTATAAACATCTTAGGCTGCCAAACGAGGGATTCTTTCTTCAGTTCGTGGTAGAGGGGTTCATGCAAGAGGTCGGGGCGCATCACGTAGCAGAGGTAGAGGAATACGAGGCCGGGGAAGAGGCAGAGGAGTTCCTGTGCATGCAGTTGTGGATCATCGACCTAGGGCGTTAGAAATCTCTGCCTTTACAGAAAGTGATAGAGAAGATCTTCTTCCTCATTTTGCGGTATGTTGCAGTTTCACCTTTTTTGTTTTTTGGATGACATTCTTCTGTTGAATGACTTGTTTCCTCTTGATTCAGTTCATCTTGATTCAGTTCATCTGGAAATATTATTTAGGAGTAAATCTTTAACAAGATATGCAGAGGATGCATCAGAAAAAGGTGTAACAGGAAAATTACACGATTGATTCGACTAGTTATAAGTGTAATCTCGGCATTTACAAGGCTTCTGGATTTTTTTTTCTTAAAAGGAAAGGAAAATGGCTCATAATATTTATTTTTTCAGGATATATGTAAATTTTTTACAAGTTTTTAGTTACTGAAATAAAATAACTGAAGGGATGGTGAGAATACAGACTGTCAGTGCCAAACTTTCAGTATCTGAAGTGTGTTTATCTTTGTTGAATTATCTTGACAAGTGCTTAACGAAAATTTTCATTAAACATTTTCAGTGCTTTTGCCTGACTTTCTGAATTTAAGAATCAAGATGAAAATTCTGCAAATATATGCAGATCTTGGAAGAGCATCCAGACATTTCTGTCTGTTCATGTATTTAAACTTAAGTCAGAGCTTTTTCTACTTTTTTTCTGTTTTCAGTCTAAGAAATGATAACTTGACATACATCATTTTTAGCACATTTTTCTTTGAAAATATAATAGTGAAAAATGAACATAAATTTATAAAAATCCTTTTCCTCCATTAAATAAAGAGTATGATAAAAGCAAATTTGTTTATTTTGTGGAATGAATGCTAAGAATATCTAGTGGCAAAAATCGTGTGAATTGCTGACTGTGCCCCTTTCCCCCTTGTTTGTTTGGGATTTTTTTCCCCAACATTTAATAGTAGTGGTCCTCTCTGAAGGAAAAAGTCAAGAAGCCAGTAAGTTCAGTAAATTTTACTCCAGTCAATGTACTTAATATTTCCTGTCTGGCAGTCATGCAAGCAACTTTTCAAAAGAACAAGAACCAATAAGGATCTGTCTCTGCTTTTTAAAATAAATAAAAAATTCAAAACAAAACAACAAAAACAACAGCAACAAAAATTACAACCAAAAAACCCTTCCACTGTTATACTGGGTTTTTTAAGGTGTCTTGTTTGCAGGAACTATGTGTGCACACATACATAAAGGTATATATATATTTTGTTCCCCTTAAGTACACTGTATCGATCCTCTATAGGGGAACAAAAAAGGAGCTGTCATACCTGTAAGAACAAAATTACTTCCCATGGAGATAAATAACAGATCCTACATTTATACATATCTATATATATATTTGTGTGTGTAATGAAGGGGAATAAAAGTACTTTCTATAGAGATGTATGAGGGATTGAACATTTGACCATGACTTAACAAATCTTTCTGTAAAAGTAAGAACATGTAACTTTAAAATGAAGTGATACGTTCTACTTGGAGGTTTCTGAATCCAGTTTTGATGATGCATGTTAGAAAAAAAATTATTTGTGATATACAGCATTGAGATGTAGTCTGTCTTGCAAATATTGCTAAATGAAATATTGCTGGTCACCTTTCATAGTTTTCATTTCATTATGTACTTTTCTTACTGCAAACTTCATGTTTTCCTATACATTATTTTTTTTGAGAAAATAGAAAACTTACAATCATTAACAAGCAAAAATATTAATCATTAACTTAGTAACATCAACAAGACCATTCCATTCACCATGTTAGTAGAATAACACTGAGGAAAAAAAAGTGAATTACTTAATTTTGCAGGTTGTGGGTTTACTTCAAGTTTTAAACTTGCTGCAAATTCCATGGAAATATTCTGAGATATATTTCTGTCTCTGTGATATGGTACCGCAACTGTGCACATCAGCAGTGCAGTCTGCTTGCACAGACGTGTTTGATGGGCTTTGCAGCTCACAGTGATGGCAGCATTAAAGGTAGTGATACCATAGCAGCCATTACTGGAATAGATGGGAATATTAAGATGCTGAAGAACAGTTAAGTTTTGAAACATTTTCTACAGTCCCTGCCACTAACAAAGCTTGTGGTGGAAGAGTTTTGCAATAGGCTAATGAAATAATCTCAAGATTCCTTCTTTCTAGTAAAAAAGAGAAATGTTGAAGCAAGGCAACCTCTTTCTGTCATAACTTTACTTCATATCTGTAGGAATTAGGAAATCCAGAGACAAGAGCACTTTGGTGTTTTAGAAATGCAAGTACAAGGAAAAGTATTCTTGACTAAGACAAGTACTCTGGCATTTAGACTGTGAATCCACTATTCTAATTTTCTGTGGTTTTTTGAGGGCATTTGATTTAGGACTGCATTTTTAGAGGTGGATAACTATTTTACTAAGCTTTTTTTTATTATTTACCAAAAGCAATATGGTGAAATTGAAGATTGCCAGATAGATGACTCTTCTCTCCATGCGGTGATTACTTTCAAAACAAGAGCAGAAGCCGAAGCTGTGAGTATAGACTTTCTCAAAAATATTCTTCAGCATTCAAGTACTTTCTGGCTATGTTACACTTCTATATTTGATTAAATATAATACTGCTAGTTATTTTAAAACTATTGACACAAAAGTTGAATTCTAAATAAAACAAAATTGTCAGAACAGCATATTACTGAAATATTTAGGAAATGAGGATGTTTATAGCAAGTGGAGGATGTAAGAGAGAAATTAAGGGAAACACTCAGGAATCAATAGTTTGATGTCTTGGTTCATCTTCATTTAATTGTGATGGTTTTTTACCTGAAGACTTGCTACCCTCACAGTCTTCCTGAAATGTCACTGACATCCTGCAGAGCGAGCCTGTGTATTTTGTTTGTCTTTGATTGGATCTAGCTTTGCCTGAAAACCTGTGGTAGTGTAAATGATATTTGATCTCATGGGATTTTCTTTTTGTTTTCTTTTTTTCCCCCCTTTTATTTAGAAATTTATGAAATTGTAGAAGCACAGAATTGTAGAAGTAACTTCTAGACACTAAAATCTAGAGTTGACTTATGTTGTAATTCAGCATCCTTACATGTGGATTATTAGGACTTTATACATTTAGCTCAGTGGCACTCCTGCCTTAACCGGTCCGTAGCGTAGGTATTATGTGAACCTGCACAAAATAATGAACATAATTGTTCTGCAAATTATTTTGTTTCCTTTAAAATGCATCCATCACTGTTGGGAGGGAGTATCCTGAAAATAACAGGGACTCCAGAAAGAATGGATTCATATTTATGGTATGGTTGTATGGAAAGATTTCATTTTATATTTTGCACAAAGTTTATCTTGTGCAGTTTACCTGAACATGATTTTCATACCTGGCTAGACTATTCTCTTTCTCGTCTTGAGTCACCAGTGACCTGATTGACAGAAATACTGGTATTTACAATGCAGATTAAGCCAATGGGGGCAATAGTTTTGAACACTTAGAATATCATTTATGATTACATATTTTGAGAAATAGTTTGATCCATGTACCAAAGATGTTTTACAGAAACATAAAGTTTTGTTTGTGAAACTCTTAGGTATAGCAGTGATGAGCAATAACTGTATGAAGATTGTAATTATTCTGTAAAAAAGGAAGAGTAATTAATGGTAGGTCATGTATACTGACTCATGGGGAAAAACAGTATTGTACAGCTGTATCGAAGGAACACAGTTCAACAGTTTTGTGGAGAATGAGAGATACTGCAGATAAAAGCAGTTGTAATTAATATATTCACAAGTGAACTGAAGTAAGGTTGGGATTTCAGTTTTAGTGCTTCCTGGCACAGGATACTTCATTTTGCAACTTCATATTCTTTGACATTGTAGTTTACAAGAAATACTCCTAGGTATTGAGAGGAACGTCTGCTTCCCTGAAAAGAAAAATAGGTTACCTAGAGAAATAATCTGTTTTGTGGACTATCCAAATAAAGGCTTTACTTCTTCCAGATAGAGTATGATTCACTACAAGGATCTTCTCAGTATCTTGCTAAAGATATTTGTTTATCAGCAAAATATATTAGAACATGTTTAGAACATGCTTTACCTAAAAATTGGCAGGTAATGTCTTCTCTGCCTTACCTAAATTTCTACATGTAAAAAGCAGGGAATGGTAGTATTTTGGAATCAAACACAGAAGTGTAGAGACAAGAAGCACCTGAAAAGGAAGGTAACACAGAATAAAAAAAGATATGGGCAGGGGGAGAAGGGACGTATATTTGGTGGAAAGGTCAAAGTCAATGTTATGTACTTCTCTCTCTTTTTTTTGTGATGCATTTCAGTGCATTTAAACAGCAGTATAATTTTCCTCAATCACTCTCAAATAGAATAGGTGGAGTTTTCAAGCTGTATTAAAGGTGAAGTTCAGAATGCCCTTCTGAAAATAGGGATATTGCACCTTTATTTTTAAGTGAAAGTGTTATGAAAACTGGGTTCAATCAAATCTAGTAAAATATGTATTTTCCTTAAGATATTCCTATTTATTAAATATATTTCCACTGGAATTTCTGTGTTTATGGCTAAAGCAGAATTAGTTATAGAAGGTAATCATTAAAAACCTCTGTTGACGCCAATTGTGAGGTAAATGCAGCTAGTATTTTACCTTCTTAATTTAAAATAGGCCTAGGCTTTATGTTCATATATGTTGTAGTCTGGAAGAAAGAGGAAGATTCCCTGTTGTAAAATGTTGCATTTTTATGTAGTAGTAATTTCTTCCAAAGATTACAAGTTGTTTCTGGACCTAAATGTCACGTGTAAGTACTTTTACAAATTCTGGTTGTATGACATTGTGATGAGACCATGGACAAAAAGCTCCTGAGCTGCATTTTAATAAGCATAGAATCTTTTAAATTTATCATAAATTTATATGTACAGATTTAAAATTTATACCTGGGGACTTTAATATCACACAATTCATGTTCAGATGTCATTGAACATGTAATTGTTTCTACATTTCACATTATGCTGTGCTTTCAGATTGTACTATAAATCTTTTGTGACCATGACGGTTATTTCGGAATGTTGCTAACACTGATTTATGCTCATTCATGTTACTTTAATTTGAACATACTCTTTCCAAAGCAGCCACTTAATGCAGCTGGTACTTAGAAGGGCATGAATATCCCATAAGTTAAAAATTTTTACATTTCAATTACAACGGCTTTACAGGAAGTGGAACATTTTCCAGTAGATTAAATTGTAATCACAAAGGGGCTTTTTTTTTAGTTGTTTGGTTGTTGGGTTTTTTAAAATATACTAAATCATTTGTGAGATATCTTACTTCTTCCACTAAGTTATATGTTAACAGTTTTGTGTCCATCTTTGAAAGGTGAGGAACCCATCAAGATAATATTAAAAAACAAGGCGTTAGTTCAGTATGTTGCCTACATCACCTAATGATTGATGGTTTTCCAAGCTTATTTTCTTCTGAACATATTTTGATCATTTTCTTCAAAGGATGTATGAATTCCATGTGCAGTGAATGAAGTTGTTTTGTTTAGCCTATTAACAGTATTCAGTGATGAATATATTACAGCTTGGACTTCTTTAGTAAAATCACGTATAACTAAGATGTTTAAACTTGTTTTAGGCTGCAATTCATGGATCTCGTTTTAAAGGACAAGAGCTGAAGTTGGCATGGAACAAGCCTGTTGCTAGTATGTCAGCTGTTGAAACAGAAGAAGCTGAACCCGATGAAGAAGAAGTAAGCTTACTTTTTCTTTAATTTTCATTTTTTCCTCTTTAAAGTAAAATAGCTTTTTCAAGAAAAGTTGATTCATGCTCCTATTTTTTTAATCTAACTCATATTTTGATATCAGAAAGTGTATTTTGGGGGTTTAGGTTTTGAAAGTCTAGATACTTTACTTTTCCTTGGAGAAGTGTTTTACTTCTTACACAACAAAAAACTCTAGAGGATATATCTAGAAAATGGAAGTGGTGGGTTTTAATTTTCATGAGAGAGATTGAGGATTTTGTCCAAAACATGAGTTTGTGCCATTTACATTTGGCACTAATTTCTTAGAGGATCAAATTTCAGACTCTTTTGTTCCTTTATATAGATATTGCTTGAAGGATACAGGTGAAGGAGTAATTCAGACCATTTACTGACTTCATTCAGACATGTAAAGTAGCTCTGCTGAGTGTTAGTCCTC
This sequence comes from Manacus candei, assembly GCF_025592945.1. NCBI lineage: Eukaryota > Metazoa > Chordata > Aves > Passeriformes > Pipridae > Manacus > Manacus candei. The sequence continues at coordinate 11,655,854 of NW_026138062.1, forward strand.
ATCATTGTGCATGAAAGATACTAAAGCCATGTCCAAATAACTTAATGTAGAAGTGGTGGGGCAACAAGTCATGATCCAATCTAACTCATTACATTCAAAATACAGATATTTGTGAATTTAGAAAAATAAATGCCACTTGAGGATGAAGTCAAGCAGTCTTTTTCCTAATTTATTTACCGTAAATTAAGTGTACACGCATAATTGCCATAGAATGGCTGAAGTAGAAGTGCACTTTGACTTACTTGATGATAGTATTTGTATGTATCTTTATTCCTGTGGTATTTTGGCACATCAGCCATAGAAGCAGCTTCACAAGTTTACTTTGATATAAATTTGGTTAGTTCTTTTACATTTGGTAATGTTCACTTTCTGTTTTATTTCCTGAAGACACCAGTTTGTCTGTTTGTTTCCTGTCTCCAAAAATGCTAATTTGTTTTTAGCGTGCCAGTCAAAGACAGTGTAGTCTACCTCCACCTCTGTGTATTCATATTAGGTGTTTGTGCATTGTGACTTACTAAATGCTACTTTCCTTGTGTGCACAAACCTCAAGCATTGTTAGGTAGTCATGAGCTGTGAGTGAACAACAGACTACATTATGGAATCTTGAGAGCATCTTAGATATTTTGTCACATCTCCTTCAGGGATGTATTACCTGGGAACATCAGCAACAGTGCCTGTTGCTGCAAGGGGTGCGCGTTATTGAGAGGTCTCACTGAGTAACCACTTCATTGAGATTTGGGTGATGAAGGAAGGGCATTCAGGGATATGCAAAAACTTCAGCAGAGTAGAGGAAGGAAAGTACATATTTGTTGGTAGGTGAACTACAGAGAGATTTGCCTTCTAACTGCCTTCCCCTTCCCGAGACACTTGAGTGTAGGAGGGAACCTCTGGGATATAGTGGGGGAAAAAGGGAAAGAAGATAGTAAAAGTGACATGCCCTGGCAAAGAGAAAGAACAGATTTACAAACTCAGACCTAGATGTGTGATGACAGCTTGTCAGCTGAGAAGTGCTTGTGCTAGTGGGATATATCTATTTTAGGTGATGGTTATTCTCCATAACAGGAGTCATCAGGTATGGAAAGAAAACTCAGGGAAAAGACTGCAGAGGACTGTTTTCTGCAGTTCATAAATTGATGGACTCATCTAAAACTTTCCAGGTTTTCAAAATTTAAGTAAAAAGGGGGAAGTAACTTGTTTTTAAATAAATAATTTAATCATTGGAATGTTTAACTTTATTAGAGATTGTTTTTTCCCTGACCTTTTATTTTTCTGACACTTTTCTTGAGATCTAATTTTGTTCTTTAACTGCTTTTATTTGTTTCGGGACTGTTTTTGCAGTCATTCCTCAGCTAATTATTATTGTGGAAAATATCTAGCAGCTGATCTAGGGTTAAAACAACCCTTAGCTGTTCATTGGTTTTGTCTGCTTGCTGAAATCTTTGCAATAACAAATCTGTAATATAAAAATGTTAGTTTGCCTATATTTTTGTTAGTAACATTGCTGGATACGTATTAGGCCCGGAGTTTACAGATATTTTATGTAACATGATTGATATGCTTACCTCTGACCCTTTCCCTTTTTCAAAACAAGACAAATATATGTATGTAGCTCTCCCATGTTCCTTCTGTAATGAAATTGGAGTTTATTTGGATTTTGTACAACTGAATTAGTCCTCCTAACCCTCACCAAATTTCTTTACATCAGGTATTTCTACTAGATAATCCTTGGGAAATTTTGCTTTTAAATGCCATTCTTTCATTCTGTGAGCTCTGTATTGCTTCTAACATTTGATTAAGTTAGTATTTGAAGTGTAATGTTATGATCCCTATGTCCCAAATGAATGAGGTCAAGAACTTCATTTGCTGAAGTTCAACCAGTTGCAAAAAGAAATTTTACATAGCGTTACTGTTTAAAATTTATACTTAGGCAGGCTTAGTTTGAGATTAGGCTTGTAGTCAGTGACCTGAATTTCAGTCATACATTCTTTATACATGTAAAATATCTTGAGTTTCTGCATGCCTACTTATTTAACTTGATTTTATAGCAGCTATTGTAAACACATGAAAAAGGTTTCCTTCATTTTTCCATGTCTAAACTACCATTTTAGTTCAACTGAGGAGTATTGATGCTAAAGAGGGATAGCAGGCATAGGACTTAGGTGAAACTTGATGTTTCAAAGAAAAAAAAAGAAAAAAAGGAGCTAGATCATTCAGCAGAGTGAGATTCTTAATAACAAAACAGGGTTCCTAGTCTATTTATGAAAGTAAGAGGAAAGCCTTTTGGACTTGAGTGCTTTAGAAAATCCCTGGTGAATAACCAGCTAATTATGAAAGCACTGGGTCTTCCTAGATGCCTTATGTTCTACACCTGGGTGCCTAACAAAAGAACTGACTCTACTGAGTCAACAACTGATGCTTAGGAAGAGTACAAAACACATAAATAGATATAAGCTTTTAATCAGCCGTGATTTGCAGTTCAGGGACCTGTTGAGTCAGAGATGTTGAGTCAGATGTAGTTGAAAGCCCTTGATATGTGTTTATTACGTGAATTTATCTGGTTCTTTGGAATCTGAATAGCATCTGTAATGTCCTGTAAAAGAGAATGCTACTGTTCACCTATGTCTACCCAGAATAAGTATCTTCCTGTTGAATCCACCACTTGCATGTTTAATTTTGATGTTCTCCTGCTCTTTCATCGAAAAGACAACCATCATTCTCTCTTCACTTTCTCTTAGATACTTAATATAGAACGATAACGTCTTACTTTCCCTCAGTTATTTTCTCTCCCTATAGTTGTTCCCTTATATGGAAGTCGTTCCAGTCTTTTTGATCTTTTTAGAGATAGTAGTTTCTCCCTGTTGTAAAAGAACCTACTGGAAAGAGAAGACTTAGTTTGAGGCTTGCTTCAGCCTAGAGCCTCTTATCTCTCCAGAAGAGTTCCTAATTTCACAAATCAGCCTGCACACCACTTGCTGAATTTGGAAGTTCTGTAGCAAAACCCCCGCAATTACTGGGACAAAAAGAGTAAGCAAGGAAGACCATAGCTGTTATTTCACAGCTGAGAGATTTTGCTAGGGAAAGACATCCTTGTGTTTTAGTCCTTGCTTTAGCTAGCACAGAGTTTGCTGGGTTAGGTACCACTGTCAAAAAAGTCCCAAAATATAATAGTAGTTTATATACACCCCTGTGTCTATATGTAGATAAAAATTGAAACACCTTACTGTTTAACTTTGCCTTTCTACAGCCTGCTACTGTTGACCTGAAATATTTAGGGGTTTGAAGTCTGTCAAGTTAGTGTTGTTACTGAAAGGAATAGAAATACAGTAATATATCTTGTCTGTCTCCCTGCCTCAAACTTTTAAATTTTTATATTAATTTTAAGTTTGATTAAGCTGTCAAAATCAAAAAGTCTCAGATTCAACCTTTTTGATACTGTGACACAGGTGGATTAAGCTCTCAGATGAAAACCAGCATAGTTACTGTGAGCATGAAAAAAAACATTAGTTTTCAGTATAGCATCCTAAGTTCTGAAAATGTAGCAGCTTGGGCATGAACTATATGCTGAAGAATCAGAAGAGCTATTTAAGGATGAGGTGCATATGTCTTGGTAATTTTAAAGTCTGTTGAAGAGAAAAAAACTTTCTTTTGCCATTTGCTTTTATATATATATATATATATATGACATATATATACAGTATACTTCTTTGAAAGCACTACTGTTTACCTCTTAAACCCCAAAATATTTTCTTTATCAAATTGCAAATATCAGAGATTTGTATTTTGCCTTCTGATTTTTAGCATTTTCTGGTGTAACACTGTCACCTTTATCTCTTGAAGTTTCAGGAAGAATCTTTGGTGGATGACTCATTGCTTCAAGATGATGATGAAGAGGAAGAGGAGAATGAATCTCGTTCATGGAGAAGATGATTCAACTGATCAATGACAGTGCTAGAACTGCACCTGTGTTGCATTAGTATTACCTAATGTACTTCTGCATCTTTGTATTAAAAGGGGTTTTGTGATGAAGTTGGATTCAGATATAGATTAAAAAGCAGCTGGTCAATTATACGTTTTGAGAGATTGATGTTTGAGTTACATTTCAGTAAATGATTGCTAAAGACATCATACTAGGAACATATGCAATGTTTTTATTACATAGTTCTACAGAAAGTTACAGAATTCTTTGGGTTCTTTGTAATTTACTGAATTGGTCAAACACAAATGACCAAAAGTTGTTATAACATAGATAATTTTTGTTCTATTCCAGATACGGAATGAAAATTTGCATTTAAAATCTTTGTGAATGTTTTCAGAAATGAATAGATAACAGTACTAAACCGAAGTCTCTAAAGTTATGTATTCATAATATTGCATAGTAGTATGCTTAGGCTTTACTATGTACTAGCCTTTTGTTGGATTTGTGTACGTATTTTACCTATGGGTTTTAATGATAAAGTGTATGACTGCTTTGCATATAAGTCCTTATGACTTTAAGATGTTAAAAAATAAAGAAATGGAATGGTCTTCAAAAAAAAAAAGAAAAAAAGAAAAAAAAAAAGCAATAACCAAAAAAAGCTAAGGCAATGGTCCTTCATGATGAAAAAAAAAAAAAAGAAAAAAAAGAGAAAAGACCATTCCAAATGGCAACCCCCACCCCCATGTTCACAAAAGGAGCTTGAATCACTATCACTCATACTAAAATAATACTGAATATATATATATATGTAAAAAATCTAAATCACGTTTCATGTACATTAACACAAGTATACTCTACAAAAATCTTTTGAGTGTTCTGAACTTGAAAGTGATGTAAGTCAAACAGTAAATGGAATAGTATTCCAACAATAAGGATTTTTTTCTATAACTCTGCACTGTGCAACAGTAAAAGAAAATTTGATCCCACAAAAATAATATGCAGTACTGAAATATAATTTAGAAGAATACGTGAGAAGTGGAATATTTGGTAGATAATATTCTAAAAAGTTTTACTGTGCACACTAATGCATCTTTTATATTCGTGTGTTTCTGTGATAACATTTTTCCATTTCAAAAGTAACACTCAGCAGATAGTAAGTTCACACAATCACGTATATTCATCATTCAAAAATATACGTATGCAAAATTTTAGTGTACTCCACAGAACTACTTCATTGGCTCTTTCTAACAGGTCATTCTGTTATGTGAGGTCTGAAGTTTCTCTGCTTCTTAGGAAGGGGAAACTGCCTAGTCCTTTGCAGTAAAGGACATCTCAGAAAGACTTGTTTTTATTCCCATTAAGTGGCATTTTGCTGCACTGTTTTCAAAAGAAAATCCATTTATTAACTATTAGAGTAATGGGTTTTATTTTTGTTTTGGAGAGGACGAGGAGGTTGTTTTGTTTTTAATATTTTCTTCCCCCCCCATCAATTCATTAGTGAGTGTATCATAAAACCATCAAATAGATGGACATGGACCTGTATGACCATTAACTTAAGAGTTGGACCCGATGTTCCTTGTGGGTCCATTCCAATGCAGAATATTCTCTGATTCTGTGATAGTACTTCAGTTAACAGGGTATTTTCTTTAGTCCATGATTTTGTCTTTTGCTGGGGAGACAGGAGAACTAGTCTGCCCTTTTTTTTAATTCCAAAGTAGGAAAGCAGAAGTAGTAGCATTTCAGAAAGATCTCCAGCTGTAGAATTTCTGTTTGTGCCATTGAATTACTTGAAGGGATTTTGAGACCTGGATCTTGGTTTGGGTTTTTTTGTTGAGGGGGTTTTTGTTTGATTTGGTTTGGTTTTTTTCCTCTGTCCCTGTGTGTATGCATATCTTGTGGCAAAAAATATGCACTTAAAGTTTTTGTATAGTCTTAGTTTCACATTGAAATGTCACAATTGACAGCCATGCTTGTTACAGTAAGTTCTAAATTTGCCAGAAGGAATTGAATTTGGGAAATTGATTTCCTTTTACACTGAATTTCAGGCAAAATAAAATATTTTAAGAACCTTTTTATCCAATGCTCTCAATGAGCTGTTCTAGTTCACTGAATTAAATACAAGCTTTTCTACTTTGTTTTTTTAATGATTTAGTACATTTGAAAAGTGCCAAATCAACGGTCCAGGAAGTGGAAGTTTTTTGTGTGTTGTCTTAGAGAACAGGTACAGCACAGGAAAAGACTGTCCATGCTGCCTTAAGCATGGCATGCTTTATCTACTCCTCAAACTTACCTTTTCACTGCAGTCAGTCAAAACACAAGCTAATGACAACTATCAGTGTGTTTTTTGCATGGGTGCTTCTTACAAATCATCTGAAATTGCTGTGTCACATAATTTTAAAACCAGTATTCCAAGTTTGCCTGCCTGTTTTGAATTCAGCCTGGTAATGCATCCATGCAAGATTCATATCATAACTTTGCACCTTGATCTACTTGTAAGGGGATGAAACCTTTAAAAATTCTTTTTGCCATCTTCCTCCCACAAACTTCCTACTGGTGTGTATTTTGTCCCCTGCTGTTACCTTGTGACACTGAATGGTTGAAGAACACCTGGATCAGAATGGCTTTGTTTATTCTCACCTTAAAAACAAGCCCAAGTGTTTCTTTCAGTCAAAACCCATCTGTGGTTGTATGTCATTCAGCATAAGGAAACAGTGTCCCTGTTGCAATCTGTACATATTTCTGTCATTATCAAATTACTTTCTTTGTTTGATTTCCTTTTGGCTTTCTCTGTCTTCATATTCCTTGTCTAGCTTCCTCTCCCCTCCATTTTTTTCCCAACTATTGTAATTTCAGTTCAGTCAGATCCTTATTAACATAGCCTTCAGTGAAATCCGTTGACAACTGGAGCAGCATCCTTCCTTGTTTGAATCAACAAACCAAACATCCTGCTGGCTTGGTTTTCCTCAGACAGCTTTTCAAAATTTCCATGGGAAAAAAAGGTAAACATTTTAGAAGGTATTTTCTTTTCCACTTGGATACTAAAGGGCTTGAATAAGATACAAGCTGACATGCAGTTCAACAGCAATATGATTTTAAACCACATTTGGTTGAACTACAAAAATTTTGAAGTAACGGGAGTCATTAATTCAGAATATATTTTAATCTCTACAAAACAGTAAAGTAACAAGAATACTTTTGTGAAGCATCACTTAGGGCCAGTACTATTTATGTTTTTTCTTCTGTTAAAACTCATTTATTTCCAGTCAGAATATTCGTAAAAGAAATCAAATATATTTATTAGTGAAACACAAAGGTGTTGGACTTATTTTACAAGCAAACTGGACAGGTCTATTTCTTAAATAGAAAAAGCACATGTTGAAAAGTAATCTTGTAACTTCAGACACTTAATTTGTTTTCTAAACTACACTGAAAACAGTCTATTCCTTAACTAGAAAAGAAGTAAAAAAATACTATCCAGATAACTTAAGTATCTGAGAACAGCGTAACATAATTGTACTTAATTAAAACGTCTCACTTCATTGTTGACCTAACTCTGAAGAGGACCCCAAACTGCCTAAGCTTTACTGTTCTTGTCAGCCCTTGGGTAACTTTAAAAAGCTGTACATTTATTTGAGGGTTTTGTATGCAGAACAGATAATTTTTGTCAGTTTTTGCATGACCATAAAAGAAAACAAAAAGATGTGTAAAATTTGGGTTTGACTCAAAGAAGTGACTTTGGATGTTCCCTGTATTTTTTAACTAAACTGTGAACTAGTAGGTCTCACCAAAAATAGATGGGGAGGGAGGAAGGAATATTTTTTTTTTCCAGCAGTCACAGACTACGGTTGTACAAACACACAAAGTAACATGAAGGGGCAGAGACCTTCAATGAAGCACCCCATTTACTCTAATTATTGTTTTATGTTGCAACTAAAGAAGACATAGTCAAATATAATCCTGTATTACTTATCTTTTATTGCCATTAGAAAAGTAAGTTACAATTAACAAATCAAGATTAGAACAGCTGGAACAAATAGCAGAAATTTGAGGGATTTCTGGAAAAATAAGTGTGAGAATTTAAACAATTTTATTGTTCTTCATCATACTTTTCTGAGTGAAACTGTTTCCTACTGTGTTGATATCATAGCACTCGATTACTTTCAAATGAACCTGTTAAGACAAAGTAAAAGTTCTTGATCAAGATTAAAGACAAAGGTTATCTTTTTCAACTGAGTAAACAGAGCTGTAAACTGATCCATAGGGAAAATGAACCCTTAGTTTTTGTGGACTCGTAAAATGTAGACCTTTCTAAACACATGAGTATTCTTGTCACACAGTTGCCTAAATACTGTAGTTTTATAAAATAATTATTTTTTTATTTAAATATGCCTTTGCATGTTTTATCTTGCACCATGTTTTAAATCTGTAGACATCAAAAATACTTGCAACAAAACCAGACTTTGGTGATTTCAGTCTTTTATTTTAATCCTTTGGGGATCTAATTGTAAAGCTAATGAGAGGGATTTCAAGAACGTACTGCACAAGAAATTTCTTTTTTTCCTAAAAGATTGTTATTTGTAAAATCCTTCTATATGTATTAATGCTAAAACTTATCTGAATGACGGTACTTTGTTCTTGGTCCGTGTGAGTGAAGATTAACTTTTTTTCTTCTTCTTGCAGTAAGCTCATAATCCTGAGACCCGTTGATGTCTTCGAAAATCATCTCATCTGACCCTGTGGTATTTTGTAGTAATTTTCATGTTACAATTTGAATTCTTAAATTCCAAGATCTTTCCTGCTTTGTTAGCAGAACAGACTAATTCAGTTTCTCACCTTTCTCTTCCAAAGACTGGGACACCACATTCAGCAGATGTGTCTGCACTAGTTGATGAACTGGATTTTAATATTTCTCTATCAGCAAATGCGAGAAAATATTTTGAGGCATGTACTCTTCAAAATTCATTTTTCTGAAAAATATCTGTAGTATAGACTTTTTTTATTTTGACCTTTTTGTCAAAATACAGAGAGGGTAAAATCATGTTTTTACTCTTTTACACTATTTTACTCTTCTGTGTTGCAGATTCACATAAATTTTTTTATAGTAATTTGGTAGGTAAAAATTTTCTTTAAAAACCAGATCTTTTTGTATCATCTAGCACATACTTTTATTTTAAAAGAAAGAGGAAGAAAAAAAAGCAAAGGTATTTACAGTTCCTCCTGACAAGCTCTGGAGATTATTTGAAATCAAAAATGTTGTTTACAGGCCTCAAAACTTCAGCAGTGCAGATGTTCATTTCCTGGTTGCTGAAGAATGACTTCTGTTTCTTAAGCTTAGTGTTCTTTTAAATGTGAAGGGAAAAGAAACACTAACTTCTCAAAAATGTTTTTGTAATGATCTGCAGCTAGACAGAGTATTTCCAAGCTCTAAGGCATATGAACTCTTCTCTCTAACCAATGATTTGCTCTCTAGGGAAATGAGAAAAGTTTTCTTAGGTTTTAAAGGTCATAATATATTCTTCTCACCCAAAATTTGGTGCAATAAAGATGCTTGAACCAAAGAGAAAACAAAGACTTCACAAAAATGTGTGTTGATCTATGCATGTAAAAATCTATATCCTTTTGCCAAAATCGTGTGCGTGTTGCTAATGCATGTATGGTGTAGTTGAGATCTACAGAAATGCCTTTAGGGTACAAAACCTCTCATTTTTATACAGCTTCCCAGTTCTGCAAGGCTGTGCTGCATAAAAGCTGAAAGAAGCGTCCTTTCCATTAAAGTACCTTGTTTTAACATGAAGGAATGTTCTTCCTCACATTTGCAAACTGTCCTTTTTCTGCTTAAAAAAACCTGAACAACCTAGTTCTGATTTTGTGTAATTTCTTTTTCCACGAGATAAAGCCTTGTATTTTCTCTTTTGGCTGCTGGAGGGCACTATGGCTACACAAGTGAAACAAAAACTGGAAAGAATTTGTTCCCATTTCAACACTTCTGTGATATTTTTCCTGTTTCAGTTCTCATGTTAATATTTGCATTTCTTGCAAAAACCTGTATGCATCTCTACTATGTCAGCAGAAATTCTGTTTCTGTGAACTGAAAGTATCTCTCTTTGGATTTAGGTACCAATAATAAAACATGACTCCAGGTGTTTAAATCTGAATAAAAACCAGAAGAATGTTTCTGCGTTGCAAGAGGCATGTATCCATCTCCTTTTCTGCTCTGGGAGTTGAATTAGTGTTTGATAGGTTACAGTTGAATTTATAGAAAACTTTGGGCAGCTACATTTTGTTTGTCAAAGCTTTTTTAAAAGAATTCATCTTTTAAAAATGTTTGTGCTCTGGCATATGCAGTGAATGGAAAGCTAAAATTTATGGCTGGGAAGTGGAGGGGGGCAGAAGTGGCCCACAACATTGTGTTTTTATACAAACTACAAAAGAAATCACTGGCCTAACATGGGGTAAACAAATTTCACCACTGTAGCCAGTTATCTTCGCTTTATGGTAGGCTCATCCTAAATACCTCAACTAATTACTACTGTAGCTCCACTAATCAGTACAGTGTAATTATACAAAATAATTTTTCATCTATGCTGTGAAATAATTGCACATCCTTGTACACATCCTGTCTGTTACTGTCTTGCCTGAGTGCATCAGGAAGCTCCTAGTAGCCCCTGCATCTCTACACTTAGAACTCTGAGTGTGCAACGCCCATGTACACAAGTCACATTTAGGCCAAGAACATGCAGGATGTGTATGTGACTCATTCTGTTGTTTTTGTTGTAATACTTTACCTTAGAAAACAGAGAAGAGCGTTAGGATACTATTTATTTATTTGCACAATCTTAACCTTTCTCGTTGCTGCTGTCTTCAAAATGCCTCTATAATTTGTACCATCCTTTTTGTATTAGGCAGAAAAAAGTTGTGTAAGGTTAAGTAGAATTAAAAGTTTTATCAAGAACACAAAAATAGAAATATCCAGTAACCAGCAAGTGAGCAGGTTTAGAAAACTTTGCTGCAGCGTAGAATTTTGCAGTATAGATGTTCAGAAAGGTGGACTTTGTATACCTGACTAATTGAAATCTTGACCATTTTTCAAACAAGTTCTTACACGAAAGGGAAATATTACCTGCCCACACTTGAAAACTTCTATGCATTGTTCTAGTAATTGAATGGGCCTGGATGTGGAAGCATAACTGCTTATCTACTGGAACATATTTTAAATGTGTTAATCCTTCTACAAAGCGAATAGAAATCTGCTTCTGCTGCTATACCCAAGAGTACTTATTCAGTATCTTTGGGGGAGAGGAATCTGTCTACTTTTAAAGTACGAAGTCAATAATTGGTGAATATTTATTTGTTTCTAGTATTTCTATTCAGAAGTTTGCAAAACTACCTTTTGAAATATGAAAAAGGCATTTTGTGATTTTATAATTCAGAATTCTTTGTTCCCAGAAGCAACATTCTGTGTATTGTGTAATTAGATTTGTTAATGCGATGTGGTCAAATTTATCTGTGAGAGTATTCTGTTACTGAAAAATGGAAGATTAAAGAGCAAAGAGCAATAGTGCTAGCCCTTTTGGTGGAAGAAGCAAAGTGCTGGTCAGCAGATGTACTGCATGACCTGAATTATAAAGTAAGTTTTCTATTAGAAGTTATGTAAGGATATTGACAGTATAGCAGAATGAAATGGAGCAGTTTTTACTGTTGATATATAGTGAAAAATTAAGGAATGTAAACCATCATTAGACCTTGTTAACTTTTAACAGGTTACTTCTGTATTTGCAATTTTGTATTGGTGAACTTCCTGATATTATTTACATGTCTTCACTAAATTTATGTACCAATAACTTTAAAATTAAAATAATTTAAAATATATTTGTTTCTTCAGTTTCTATGTTGAACTATCTCTAAATATCCTTGCAAGTGAGTTTAAAGTAAGTACCTTTTTTTTTCCATCCTCATTTGCACTAATCCTTCCTCTACTAAAAATACTGATGTCTTTGCTCTTGTTCTCTGCAAATCTACTATGTATTGAATTTTTTGAAGACAGCTTGCTAGAAAAACACAGAAGAAACAGAGAATAAATTAGAGAAATTGGAATCTGAAATAATAAAAAGATTACCCAGCAGCATTCACTGCTCATTTTTAAGATGGCAGTATATCATGCTATAATACTATCTGTAGATAAGCTTTTTTAAACTTTTAAAGTAATTTGAATAGGTAATTACTAGTGTGTTAGTAGTCTAACTAGACTGTAGATTGATGACAGCTTGATTGGCTGTAGCAGTTACTAAAGTTCACATTTTATGACCTCCTTAAAAATATTAATTTAGAAGCTTATGAATTACTCTCTGGAGTTATACTGAATTAACAAATACTGAGCCATCTTTTAGCTTTTGAATCTTTCTGTGAAATAATTTCTGGCCACTATTGAAATTTGGAGTGTGTTTCAAGAACTCATTTTCTAGATAAGGCAGTATTAACTCTTTGATGTCTAGGACTAAGTTGTGAAAAATGTTCTCATAGTCTTGTTCCATGCCAGCATCAGAAGAGACCCTGGCTGGTCACTCCTGCCCATTCTCTCTGCTTGGCACAGCAGGTATTTGTGTGATAATGTAGTGATTGAGGAGCTGGCTATGCTTTTAAAAATGAGATAGTGCAACTGAATAACCTTCCTAATCTACTTCACCGGATGGCTGGAAAGACATTACTGGTGGGGAATACTGGGGCAGGAATGAGCAGTTGGGAATCAGTAGATCTCTTCATCCCATAATTCTGGTTCAACCCATGCTACTTTCATTGGAAAAACTAGCACACTATGTTGTTCTTGTATGTTTGGCTTCAACTCTTGGTTTTTCTCTTCCCCCCGATTTACAGGAGGCAGGACAAAACATTTAACAACACGTGTAGTGAGCATAATGTGGAAGCTGAAATGCTTCTGCAGAATGTCAGGTGAGCAGTTGAGAACAGAAGCATTGCACTTGCTACTCAGAAACACAAGGTATGCTGCAGTTCAGCAGTGACCCACTAAACTGAAAGCTGCATGGCCCTGCATTTTTGAGCTGACTCTCTGTACCTATTTGTATTCTTAACAGCCTTACAAACAGAGACTTTGCTGTGAGAACTCTTTTGGCAAATCCCTTTTGGCAAATCCCTCAGTAGTTCTGATGGGGGGAAAGCAGTCTCAGATCAGTAAAGGATCACCTCCAAAGGAGGTGTGAGAAACCTTGAAAGAATTTTGTCAGACCTTTCGGATCTTTGTTTAGCTTATTATGAGTATAGTAGCTTTGTGTCAAAGGCTGTGACTCGTGTTAGTACAGTGCTAATGCACTAGCAGCAGGTTACTGAGGAGATGCTTCCTCCTCTACTCACCATTGTGTAGCAGAGCCACTGCTTGCACTTTCACTTCCTAGGAGAACTCAGGTTTGCCAGTTGGGTAAAGCAGCCCTGAGGCTAGGCTGGAACAGGAAGAGATAATTTTCTCTAATGGATCTGTGCAGACAAGCTAAACCACTGTCAGGGAACACAGACAATTCTGACAGCATTCAGGGACCTTAGCCAGTCACGGAACCAAGCAGGTGGGAAGAAAGCAGAGTAAGTGTAGGGATGTACCATGCCCTATAGGACTTGTGATTAGGTTAGAGGGCAGAAAGGCTGGTTTCGTTTAATTTTGTTAGGTGTTGGTGAAATAAACCGATATTAAAATTCTAGAAGGAGGTGCTGAGGCAGATGGAAGCTGAGATTTCAAGTTCTTGGCCAAACAATTGGTGATGTGCATGTTTCATTTCCTGCAATCTACCCACTCTCTACCACACCTGTGGGTAGCTTAATTTGTTGCAGGCAAGACGTGCTAAAAAAATTTGCTAAATCCACAGAATAGGGCCAGAATAGAGAACTGGTTCTCTGCCTAATGCTTTCACAGAGGCTTCCATCTACAACTTTAAAGTAGCATCAAAGATACCCAAAAGTTTAGAGAAACCTCACTTTAAGTGATTGCTTCTAGATGCCTTAGTGATCACAGAATTCAGTGTTCCTTCCTATGAATCCCTATGGAGTATGTTGTGTCAACAGTCAGTTGCTGTTTTGAAAGACTCTTTCTATGCAAGCAGTGTTTGTGTGTTCAAACCAGTTTGTCCAAGTTAGGTAGATTAGCTTCAATAACTCAAGTAATGGATCTTTCCTGTTTTTAAGCTATTTAACCTGTTTCCTGAGTGAACAAGTTAGGAAGCAGTTATGTGAGCCACTTAATGGGCAGATCATAATTTCAGGTGGGAAATTGCATGATGATGAGTTGTGATACAGGAGTAGGGGATCCTCTTTGGCATTGTGGCTGCAGAATAAGATGAAAGGTACTGCTCTAAACTCTTAATGGTTACATTAACTGGAGCTTGTGTCAACTGAACCTTTAGAAATGGACTCTTTTGCAGTGCAAAGCATTTCAGTGCCTAACTCCTTTCAGACATCTCTCTAGCTGTACGAAGAATCAATGGTCCTGTCTTGTCTTTCCTTCTCTGACTGATTTGAAACTGTTCTGAACATTTAAAGTGTTAGGAGCCATCCCTAGTATTGTCTTGTCCGAGAGAGCTTGTGTATGCTTTGATGACTGCTTCCTAAAGTCAGGTAAGCAAAATCATTCACCAATAAAATATTTATGTGAAGGGAAAGGTAAACTGTAACCTTAAGTCTTTGTTGGAGTCCAAAAATCACAATGAGAAGTAATTTTCTACATTTATCTCCATGGATCCACTGCTCAATTTAAAGAGTTCTCAAAGCTGTTAGTAGCACATATGCAAAACTCTAAAATATCCCCAAATACCATACATACTGTTATTTGCAAAAATACACATTGGCTTTTGAAGAACTCAACAGTTTGTTTTCTTCCAAACATCTGATGAGTAATCTTATCTAACCACTCTGTTTTTAGTATTGTTTAGTGGTCATGGGGACAATGTGTTAGGAACCCTTAGCATGAATTCCATAATCCTGTTTACAAAGACATTGAATGAAATTTTGAGTTGATGTGGACATCTCAGGCCCTTTTGAATTTTTCTTCTACCCCAACAACCAAATGAATGGTGAGAAAAGCCCATGAGTGTTCTTGCAACACCAGCTGCTCCTGCCTGTAGCAACTTGCCTAAAGATTTTGCAAAGTGGTAGGCTGTGGTGGCTTCCAAATGCCTTCATGTCATGCTTTCATGCTGTAGTTTAGTCTGCTGCCTATCCAGCACTATCACATTTCAGCATGTCTTTGTAGTTTTTGCTTTTAGCAGAACTCACTGGAGACACAAGTTATTTCAGTGTCTTGTTCCCTGTCGGAATGTTGGTACTCAGCCTCCTTGTCTACATAAATACTGGTAAATTGAACATGGCTGGGACCGTTCTCTGACGCTGAGGCCAACTGGCATGGAATAACTCTCATACACACTATTACACTTCAAAACAGGACAACCACATCCACATTCTCCGCTGGAAATGGTCTGTCTTGGGATAGCTGATCTGAGTGTCTGTGGTGCTAAGGCCTAACAATGTAAGAGGGCCCACAATAGAGTTCCAGTGCCTATGATATATGCTGGACCTGTTCATTTCACTAATTCACATGTGTCTGAGTTGCCAAGTTTTGTCCAACAGCAGCAGGTTATATGGTCTGTTTCTGCTGGTAGACGGAGGGGTTTTGAGGAAAATCTGTTCTTTGGAAAAGCAATGACAATTGACAACAGTGGTCTGCAAGGAATCCATTCCTCTCTAGCGATAAAAATCACTAGATAAAAGCATGAACAAGTACATAAAAAAAAATCCTAGTGCTTTTGCTAATGGACAAATAAATTACAATTAGCAATCAAAAATTTATAGACCATAGTAACTATTGGATGCAATGAGAAGTGTAAAATACATGATGATCTTGAGAGATACAGTTAGAAAAACCTTATTAAAGAAAATAAATAACTATCTTCAATTTGAAATGCATGTAGGCAATTTTATTCAAACTTTTCTATCATCAGTAAGATTTGGAGGTCTCTTGAACTATTCCTAATTGTTACCAACCATCTTAAAAGTTAACCCAGCAGTGATGCAATGGTTTAGTTGAAGTAACAAGCTGCAATACTCTTCTGGCTCGCCTACCTATAGAATTTCAGTTTCCTATAAACTAACAAAGTGGGAGCTCTACACAGATAATTCATCCTTCAGCCCTTCATGTGTAAGTATGTTTTTAGCACAATGCATCACCTTAATTATTATACCTTCTGCAGCAAGATAGAATTCTCTGACCTAATCATTTTTGTTGCCAAATTACTTGTAAGTACATTGTGAAAATATTTTCTGTGTCTGTACTTGTATTTCATCAGCCATGCTCCCATCTGTCAAAGTAGAGTGAATGCTTTAATTGCCTAAGCAGCTTTCTGGGTCTCCCATGCAGGCACAAGAACACCACAGTGAGTTGTATAGTTACATGGTGGTGCATAAGCAATTATCAGAGGGAGTTTTTTCAAGTTTTGTATTCTAGGCAAGAAGCGTGTTGGATTTAGTTAGATTATAAGCATGATTATTTACTAGCAGAAGCTGATGTTTTTGTCCCCTCTATTTTTATATTTCAGGATAAAGTACAATTTATGTTCTGGGCATCATCTTGTGGAAGTTCTAAATCACTTCATGAGGCTTTCAGCCTGGGTTATGTCATTTATCCATCAGCACTCAGTCCATTTAATCCAGACCTCTCAGCTGTACAGACCTAGCTCCTGTTGTGAGTGATCGGCCTGCTTGAGTGCTCCCAGCTTCTCCTGTCACATCACATTTGCATAAAAGAGGACAGATAACCAAATTTGAGCACACAAATGAAAATGCTAAGCGTTGAACCTGTCACAGTTGTTGTTCAACTAATTGTGAAAAATTTGATTTGCTGGCTTTTCACTGTTTATCATGTGGACCCCCTTCTCAAATTTGCCTTGGCTTCTGCCTCTGTACATGTAGCTTTTAAACTCTCTACACAAGCAGCCCACCCTGGGGATTACTTACCTCTCCTACCAGCTTTTAATGTTGGCTCATCTACTTGACTAAATTAGGCCACCATGGCAAACAAACACATAATTAAAAACCTGGGAAAGACAACTGCAGTTGCACTTCTTAAATTGATTTTGCAGTCTATTACTGGTATATGCCTTTGCATTTTGCCATTTTTATCTTGTCCTCCTGTAAACCCTGAAAATGCCTTTGCTTTTGATTGTATATAGGAGGGATATATATTATTTCAGAATGAAGACTAATATTTTCTTCTGAAATGGAAACAGTAAATAAAAAACACATTCTTAATTCTGAGTATTTTGTGGCAGCTTATTACAGAGGTACTGTATTCTTTTGAAATTAAGACCCGCTTTTGAACTGGCATTGGAAGGTCATGGATGAAGTATTGTTCAAATGATTATGATTTTCTAAATTCTGCAGTTTGACTTTGCTTTCCAAATGTGCTTACGACTGCTGTCCTATTTCTATTTCAGGACACCTTCTCTTAACTTAGCTGTATAATTTACACATAACCTCTTATGATTTATACCAAAAAATCACCAATTAAAACAGTTGGATGCCACATTGCTTTTTTGTGATGGTAAAGGAGGTTCAGACAAATAATTATCTATAAAAAAATAAGATCATCTACATATCCAAATCATCCATCCCTTTGGTATTGGCATTATTTGGTTATACTCTGAATACCCATAACTGTCATCATTTAAGAAGATGCATGATAACATGGGCATAGTGGATATAAATCTATACAGACCATTGAAGGCTTCTAAAAACAACCTGATAAGAAAAGATGGTATTTAGATGTATACCAACAATTTAGATTTTTCTAGCAGTTCTAAAATATCAAAATAATTGTTATCAAATAAAAAAGTAATTTCTCAGCAGCTATGGATATGAAATATTGTTGAAAAAAATAAAATCTTCACTTAAAATCCTTTTAAATTTTATTTTATTATGTTTGTGAAGGGGGAAAAGTCCCTAAAGTGACTTTTATGTCAAGCAGAGTTTACTGAAAACAGCTGTAGTAGTAGGGCATAATCTCTTTCATAAACTGATCATAATGTATCTTAAAACTGTTTCTCTAGTAAAGTTGTACCAGAAAAAAAAAAAAAGACATATTTTCTTCTGATTATTAAGAATTATATGATTTGTAGCCTAAACTGACTTACATCCAAGTTATTGTGGTTAGCTGTCCTTTGTTGTAAATGTCTTTTCTCCCTTCATGACATTTTACTTCCTTGAGATATTCATTAACAGCTGTCATGTTGTTGCAGCCTCCATTTCACTAGGCTAAATGGGTTAAACTCTTAAAGGCCTTTGACAAAGCCTGATGTATTTAATTGCAGCAATATCAGATCATAACATTCACAGATTAGTATGCTGGAGACCACTGTCCTTCTCCATTAAATTTTGCTCTTTTCCTAATTTTAAAGACTGAATTCTACTGTCATTAAAATGCACGTGGAGAAGTAACTTGTGCCATACTCTATTCTGCATTTGCCTTGTGATCACTAGAATACTATCGGTTTCCTTTTCCACGTCCTTCACACTACTTCATCTCCTTCCTCATTAACAGCTTTCCAAAGTTGACCCCCTCTCCTGCCCTCTTTCTCAATGAGTTACACTAAATACACAGATCATATTTTCAAAATAAAATATTTGGAAAAGCAGGATACAGACATGTTTCGAAGAGAGTATTCATTAGTATATCAGGCCCACAGCATCAAATTAAGGATCAGTAAAAATTCAAGAAATTAGTTATTTAACGAAAAACTTCATTTTGTACCTGACAAACTGCAACTATACTGCCAACAGGTTTGGTTCTGAAAATCAATGAAATAGCAGCTCTTGGTCCAGATCAAAAAGATCACTTGCAGATGTCTGGAAGGTTGTTGCATCTTTTAGGTAACTCTGAGTAACCTTCAACAAGATGCTACAGAGTGACTCTAGTATTTCCTCCCAGCTTCTTCCATTTGCAAAATACATCCCAATAGCTGAAACGTCCAGAGATATCTTTGTGACCAAAGAGGCAGAAGAAGATTTATCTACTCAAGAAAATCACCCTGTTTTCAAAATCCATTTTCTTCATATGAAGAGAAGAATAAAAATTTTTAGTTACCCTGTTCTTCAACAGTAGGGCTAATGTTTATTGATAAACTGTTACCTCAGCTTACCATGCAATGATTTGATCTGGAAATCTCACAGATATGTTAAAGCTGATAGAACTGAATTAAGTATTTGGGTTTGTATGCTGTATTGGTCTTAGAAAAAAACTATGCTTACAGATAAGATTATTTCCTCAGATTTTAACAATAAAACAATACAAAATAATGTCTTGCTTTGTAATTTAACTTACTGAAACATGGATATTTTATTGTTAAATCCTGGAATTTTTGCATTCATTAAAAAAAAAAATAATCTCTTGTTTTTTCTCCCTTGCCTCTCTCTGAACTTAGCTATGTGTATTATTAGATTTATTCTGAAGTAGTGCGAGAAAAGGAGAATGGAAGGGAGCAAATACAACAGCCACAAAACAAAATATCAGCTCTCAAGGTAAGTTTTGGAGTCAAAATACCTGTGACAGTAGAACTTAAAAGGAGTTTCTGAAAAGAGACTTTGTCCTAAACTTTCTTCATTAAGTTAATCTGTCTCCTAAGTAAACATGAACATGCAGATCTCCAAACTGAGATCATTTACTTGACGTAAATGTCTGATTTATAATTTCAGAAACTACTTTGCAGAATTTCTTTAAGTTCTATATCATTCAATATCCTTTTCCATAAAATGTTTTGCTAGGCAAGTCAGATAAAAATGATGGAGCAAGGGCAAGAAATGTGTTTAAAATTTTGATCAAGTACTAGTGAAAAATGTTTTGCCATATTCCCTCAGCTCTAATAAAATGTACCCTTTCCATTTATTCTTCAACTGGATATCTATTGATGTTTGATTAAAAACAATCTCCCCTGCTTCTGTAAGTACCTTCATGTAATTAATGGGATTTTCTCATTTTCCCAGGTCTACTTGGGTAAATAAAGGTTTCTTCTCAGCTCAGTTTCTTAGGTTGGATGTTGAAATAAACAAACTTCCATTAACTTGCTTTTTGTTCTGCTTTAGATTGCAAGTAATTCATCAGCTTTTAAGAGAGACAACTGCTCCATCTTTCCCTATATATTTTTTTATTCAAAGATGACCCCTTCCCATGAGCTTAGCTCCTGACTGTAGATAAATGCAAAAGAATAAACACACAGAGAAATGATTAGCAGCTTGCACATACACATCTCCATGGTCTGCAGGTATATACAAAAAAAGACATGTTAAATTGCCTGTTCTTTTTATATAAAAAAGAAAACTTATTTACCCTATGGGTAAAATGTGAGTTGACCTACTGCATTACAGTATAAGCATGAACAAGGTTACTCTTCCCCCCTTTCTGCTAAATAATAAGGCAACTCATGCTGAGGGTGCACTTAAACTATATCTATAACTCTTGGAAATTCATAGATCGTAAGGCCAAATGGGACCATTATGATCATCTTGCCTGACCTCCTCTATAGCACAAGCCATAGGGTTTCGACAACATAACAGTATTTGTAATTTCATATCCATTAGAGTGCTATTTATAGGATATATATTGTATTGAAATGGCAGAATATTCATTGCTCTGAAATTCTGCTGGATAATTTTACTACTGTAGTGTTATCTACAGGGTTCTTGGTACACATTAATAACAAAAAAAATCAAAATTTCAAGTAATTTGCTAAAAATGTGACCATCTAATAAGCAGATTTCTTGGGACAACAGCTGCAAAAACATATATTTAATGTTGATATAAAAGAATCCAAATAATCTATTAATTATCGAGTACTGTAGAATCTGAAGTCTAATTAAGAAAAGAAATGGACCAGCTGGTCCATTGCAACAATTGGAGTATTTTAGCAAGAACAGAGAAAACTAAACCAAAATCTGTATACTTTTCACAAGGCTTATTCTTCTCCTCTACCGAAGCTCTTTTTTCTTTGGACTGATATCAAGAACTATGGTGCCTAATTTTCATGGTACCATTCCTATAAAATGTCTGCTACAAGTGGAAACTGATTTTAAATAGTGATTAGGGCAGAAATAGGCATCTGCACTGTTATACATGTAAAGCAAACAACCTCATCCCCTGCCTTGCTTTGTAAAACTATCACTATCAGCCCTCAAGTTTCATTTCCCATCTGTCTGAAACAGCAGAAAAAGTCCTCTGCCTTTTCTGTAGGAGCCACTAATGAAATGTACTACATTGAGCAGTCCTAGATGTCCCCATCAAACCAAACCACCTTCACTGCTCAAATCTTGGAAACACATAATATACCTGATTTTTAAAGATAGGAATCCAGATATGCCCCATGTTTGTATTTGCTGCTGGGAAGGGAGCAATAAGAGGTCAACTAGGATTTCTACTGATCATTGGTTAAAATTATTTAACTCATCTTTTAGCAAAGTAATAAAGGTCTTTGAAGTAATTACATCATTTTGTTAAATGCTAAGAATGATGAGATAAAACAGCATGGATGGCATTGGTCAAAGATGTTTATCTGTGTGTATTAAAAGGTTTTAAACATGAGCTTATAGAAAAGCCTATGCCATTCAGTTCAGTCCCCCAGTCTTCTCTAAAATTATACAAAATCAAAGACATATGAACAAGGATGCCTTAAAAAGAGGATGTATCACTTATGTATCACGTAAGAGAAACCTTCAGGAAATCAGTAAAATATCAGTAAAATAACCAGATGTTGTAAAATCTGAAATGCTTTGTTCAGAGAGTCTCCTTGCTATGAGGGAGCTTTGAAAAACTCTTGTGACAAGTACAGGAGGAGGGCTGTATCTCAAGGTTTTCATTTTGATCTGTTCACTGGTAAATTCTCCAAAAGCATAGGTAATTAGAACATTTAGCTAAAAAAGGTTAGTTTAAAAGCAATTTTTAAAGGTATTTCAATAGAGGGAAAGAGAGGAGGAATGAAGAGGCCAATTAACCAATTTTTCTTGGCCTTTCTCTCACGCACAGACACATTCAGCACAAACCCCTGTTTTGATGTATTATTTTAATTAATCCCAGTCTTTTGATTTCTACAAAAAAGAAGGTTAGCAAATGTAACAATGCTCGAGAGTTTCTTTATCGTAAAAGACACATAATTTCAAGCATTTAATAAGGTAGATTTATTCTGGGTAGTTTAGTTTGCACATTCACTCAAACAGCCCTCCCCAAAGACAACATTAAAAATGTGATTAGTTAGCTGCCATCAATAACACAAAATAGGAAAACACTCTCTGAAGGGACAGCTTTGTGGAGGGCACTACACAGTGTGTAGTAAAAAATATATGGCCTAATAAGTTTACATTTGCAGGCTCATTTGTTAAAACTCTTGAATTTCTAATTTGTGTCAGAAAGATAAATGGATGGGGCCTCAGTAAAGTGTAAGATTAATACTGATGGATGGGGATTCAGATTTTTGCTAGCCTCTTACTTCTATACAACCCAGTAGGCAGTTTATGGGGAAAACCAAATGTAAATAAAAAAGAGGACATTATTTACCTTGGTCAAGGCCAATTACCAGTTATATTGTTCTTTTCAACTTTATTGTTTGGATGTAAATTATCCTTATCTAATTATTGTTTAATGCATTTTGGTAATCAAGCCCTTACAAAGTGTAATTAGACGCTAAAAAGGACAGGCACCCCATGGTTACTTTGAAACACTGCAAATAATCAAATGGTAGAAATGGAGACCTCTGGGACCTTTTGGGGTACAAGGTGGAAGAATAATAATAAAGCATACTATATAATAAAAACCTGCCTTACACCTGAATCAAAATGCTCATACAAAATGAAAATGAGCTGAGGTTAATATGAATAATAAAATAGGTGGGATATGCATATGCTGTGCACAGTTGATTTCACCAGCTTTCCTTCCACATGCAGTGCCTGTGCAGTGTTACCATCATGCTGCATTTTCAGCTCCTGAGCCTGAAGCCTTGGAATAACCTGCCTCACTGCCTGTTTTGCACTGAGGACAAAAAAGGACAGGATGCATCTTCTTCCTGCAACTCTTTCCTAAGTGCTGTGCTGTAATTCAACAGTAAATTACTGTACATGATGCAGAAACTACTGACTAAAATTCTACAGCTGGTTTTAATATGGAGGTCAGAATAGATGTGCTCATGCCACTTCTTACTACCTTTGCAAACTCTGAATCTGTTAAAACAGAAGAAAACTGATGGCTGTTATTATTATACAAGTTTGGCTCTAGTTGCTGTATGACTCATGCGTTGATATGAGTGCATGATTAAATGCACGTTCGTGTGAAAAGGTCATGACACTAATGCCAGAACCGCCCTTTTGCTGTGAATAAAGTTACTGCCTTATTTTTAACTGACTGCAGCTTTACATTCTGGCTAGATAAAGGATCCATTTGTATTACAGAAACTCACAGCTTGAAATTTGAATTTCATCACTGGAAGCAATTACAGTATCAGTGCAGTCTCTGGATGTAATCTCTCATTTAGTAATTTAATTAAAAACAAGTAGTACCATGAGCACCAGAACTAATGAAGCTTGGTTTCCGATAGAACTGTGTTCACATGGTTGATTGACTTTTAACTGAGCTATGAGGAAGCTTCTGTGAAGTCCCTCCTCTGTTTCTGTAATTCCAGAAAATACTCAATTTCTAGTTCAACAACATTAAACATTTTGCATCTCTATTGTTCATGACATAGCTCAGAGTTGCAAGAAGGAAGAAAGTTTGGTTGGGGCAGCCATAGTAAGAAAATGCTCCTCAGAAAGAACTGGGCACCCAAAACCCCAACAACCACTGCTTCAAGTGTACTTGTGCAGTACACTTGTCACGGCTGCCCCAGCCAAACTGGCTTCCTTCTTGCAACTCTGAACTGTGGGTCTGCATGGAGAGAATGCATGGAGCTTGCATTCTCTCTTGCATGAGAGAATGTATCCATTAAATATGACAAAGGGGAAACTAAGGCTTCTAAGAGTTAAGTTACAAAATGTACCGAATGCAAGTTTTCAGTGCAGTGTTTCAGCCACGTCGAAACATACAAATCTACCACGTGCACATGGCACATATGTTCAAACCAAGGGCACCATACCTTTACAGGATGTGATGTGGCAGCTGGTAAAGTGTGTTCGGTTGCGGTGCCTCCACCCCTGAAGATTGTTAGAAAAAAAGAGGTAGCTCAACATGTGTCTTCTGTTTCTGTCTTACTGAAAACTGGCAATCCAATCCATGATGGAGAAACTGCTGATATCAACTGTTCCCAGAACAAAACAATGTGAATATTTGCTAGTGGGATGAAGCAAAAATGCTTAAGATTAGAAATATGAGAAGTGACAACAGCTTGAAATTAAGTGTAAAATTGTCATCAATTTAATCCTTCAATTTAGAAAGAAAACACTTGGTGCTTTTTTGTTTGATTTAAATCTAGTGATAATGAACCTTTTATTCTAGGCACTTGAGTTAATGGTTACTAATTACAGAGTTTTATTTGGAGATGCCTCCAAAAATATTTATTTTTATAGTCTCTTTAGACAATTGCTTCTGGTAAACTTTTATAGATGATAGCACATAGGGACTAAAACTACACATCCACTGAGTCTGTTGTTTTGTAATATAATCAAAACCCCAGAAAAAATAATTGAAATTACATTCACATTGATACCCACATTAAGAAAGTCATATATTCAAGTCCATACATATTGAACAAAGAAGGTATGCATATCTTTAACATTATACATGGATTTTAGCTTCTGTTATTTTCACCAAGATTTAAACAGATTCTCGAGTGCTTTGCTGGTAACATAAACATAAGCTTTCTGTCTAGCACTGACAATGTCACAAATGTTGTATCTTCAATCTATTAACCACATTTAATAACAAGTTTTCGTGATGTTTTCAGATCTGTCAAGGCAGAATTTTGTATCCCTCATTCTGTATACATCATTCTAGTCTTGCTAGTGCAGTTTTTAGGAAATGTTTATTAAAATGACTAAATGAATTCTCTACCTGTTCTCTGTGTGACTGATCAAAACTATGGTTCTTTGAATTAGTTTGAAAGAAAAAAATTGTATTTTGTATTATATAATTTTAAAATTTCCTAACCCATCTATAATAGCAGACTGTTTAAATGGAATACCAGATTTAAAAAAAAATATGGTTTTCCATAAAATAAAATAGTTGACACTCTTTTGAATTGTTTCTACTCTGTTTTTTTCAGTGAAACGTAGCTCTAGGGAACTCGGTTTAGCCTCTTCCTTTAAAAGTTTATTACCATATATGGCTTCAGAGTTGCATCAGAAATGCAACACAAGACTAACCTGTTGGAATGAGTCCAAAGGAGGGCCAGAGTTGCCCAGAGGGCTGGGGCACCTCTCCTATGAAGACAGGCTGAGAGAGTTGGGCTGTTCAGCCTGGAGAGGAGAAGCCTCCAGGGAGACCTTAGAGCAGGCTTCCAGTACGTGCAGGTAGCTTACAAGAAGGCTGCAGAGGGACTTTTTACCAGGGTATGTAGTGATAGGACAAGAGGTAATGGCTTTAGACTGAAAGAGAGTAGGTTTAGATTACAAACTGGGAAGGAATTTTTTACTGTGAGGGTGATGAGGCAGAGGAATGGGTTGCCCAGAGAAGCTGTGGCTGTCCCATCCCTGGAAGTATTCAAGGCCAGGTTGGATGGGGCTTTGAGCAGTGTGGTCTAGTGGAACGTGTCCCTGCCCACGTCAGGAGGGTTGGAACAAGATGATGTTTTGGGTCCCTTCTAACCCAAATCTTTTTATGATTCTAGGATTCTAAAAGTGTATTGAGGGCTGTATGTTCAAGAGTTTCAGCAACAAAAGGGCCAGGAGGGGACTTCACTGCATGCCCGAATAAATGTTAGCCAAAAGGTAGGTATCTTCTCAAAAGTTAGTAGAACTTACAGAACTGAGGTTGGCTGGTTACATTGTTCTTCGTGAATTTTATGTAGAACGGGTATAAATTCTGTAATGAATCCATGTGGAATTGCTTTCAATTCTTCTCCAAACAGATGACAATGCTCTGTGTGTTCATCCACATTCGCAGCTCAGATGGATCACTGCACCTGACATTTCAAAGGCTAAAAGTGATCTAAAAAATAAACACACTGCAATAACTTTGAAGGCTGATCAGCCTTTTAATGTGGTGTCAGTTGACTGTTATTTTGTAAATTAGGCAGCGATTTGATTCTTTATCAATTTTTAGCAGTGTTTAACATCACCTAACTCATGAAGAAGGCAGCATTGGTAGCCTGAAATGTAATGATGCTTTTATCTACTTTAGAAACAATGACAAGTCTTTAAAATATTTGGGATGACTTAAGTAGTTGTTAAAGAGATGCTAACACAGATACCATGCCAGCATGCCTTGTGAGCTTCCAGGCAGAGCTCTGACAAGTCCCCTCCATCTGCCAGCAGGAGTTTCAGTAAGGGGTATGTGCTTGAGCAATGAATCTTGTTGAAAAAGGGGGAATTCAAAAAGGATGATATGAATACCAAGTTCCCCTGGATTTGGAAACTTTACTTTCTTCAAGTCTTCAGTAATGGAAAGTGCACTCCCAAGACACAATAAGGAACTGGTTTTGGTGGTTTCAGTAGAGGGGAACTCCTTAAGTCTCAGTTTTGAGGAATGAGTATAGTTTCATTATGTGACTCAGCCATTGCTACTGGTAATCAGAACTGAAGCACCTGTTTTGTGTTTTCTTCTCTTTTGAGGCTTTACACAATGTAATATATTTTTTAAAGGATGTTTTATTTTATTTTTGAGGGCTTCTAGATCCTAATATAAAAACATAAGCGGCATCATACTGTAGATGTATCTACTGAAAAAAAAGTTTGCCTAGAAAAGAAGTCTGGATCACAGAATGTAGGATATCCTGAGTTGAAAGTGACCTACAAGGGGCATCAAGTCCAACTCCTGGCCCTGCAAATGACCACCCCAAGAATCACACCATTTGCCTGAGAGCATTGTCCAGACACTTCTTGAACTCTATCAGGCTTGGTGCAGTGACAACTTCCCTAGAGATCCAGTTCCAATGCCCAACCACTCTCTGGGTGAACCCTTTTTCTAATATCTGACCTAAACATTCCCTGACACAACTTCATACCATTCTGTGGTGGTTTGAAACTCCCAAGAATCTAATTTCTAAGTTCAAGCCCCCCTCCCACAATTTGCCCCTGTGAGAGGGTTTAGTGATGGCATGGACTTGATATCTTCCTCACCTCATGTGGAGAGTTGGGAGAGATTTAGCACCAGCCGTGTTGACACAGACTCCGGTTGTGTGAGAGTTTTCAGACAAAACACAACCATTCGGTATTGGGAGAAGGGGAAAATATTTACAAATGTTTATTTATATACATAATATATATTTACATTAAATTAAATTTTTCTTTTTCTTCAATAAAAGTCCAAGAAGAAAAGAGAAAAGTCTTTCTGTCACTCCTCAGGCCACAGTCTCTTCATTTCAGTTTTTTATGGCCCTGGTTAGTGTCTTTCATTTTTTCCAAGGCAGTAGATTTAAGTATGGCAGTCAGGATTTTTGTTCTTACTTTGTGGAAATTCCAATCCTGAGCCCGAGCCTTCAGGGGATTTCCTTGGAGACTTTCGCTTCTCTTGGGTTAGAACATTTAAGGCAGCTTTCAGTTCAGTCTTACCAGAGCTCCTCTGCTCTGTCTCAGCTCGCCAGCATGGTAGCAGCAGCAGCAGCAGCAGCAGCAGAGGCCACAGCCACCTCCTCCGCATTCCGTCCTGGTTCAGCTCTCAGAACGACTCCGAGTTTTTCAGCTCCTTTCTCTCTCTCTCTAGCTGCTGCTGCATTTCAGGACTACCTAAGGGTTTGGAAGTCCACCTCTCCTCTTCAGGAGGTCTCTGGTTTTTGGGAAAGTGATACAATCTTAACCCAAACCAGCTCTGTTGAGTTTACCTCTGTTTTGTTGCCAGCTCTCCCTCCTACAGGAACATCTCTGTGTCTCTCAGCCGGCTTCACGTTGTCTGGTTGCTACTGGCTATCTTTTGGCTTTTAGCCATCGCTGTCTCTGTTCAGGACTGCTCCGCTGCTGCTTTCAGTGTCTTCTGCTGCTGCTGACAGTAAGGAAACTCTTCCAGCTCTTGATTACAGGACCCGGTCCAGTTTTGACACTATACCGGGTCTCCCGTAGCCTCAGCTGGGGGCTGGGGGCGCTTGGCCCCCAGAGGGGCTCACTGGCCCCCTGCTTCCTCATGGCTCAGATCATGGCTACCTACCTTCTAAACTATCTCCACCACCTTCTCTTCCATTTCTGTGGGTATATAATTTCCATAGGGCGCATGTGAACTTTTGATTGGTCCAGTATTAAACACACTATCAGTGGGGCAAACCATTACTACCCCAGAGAAAAGGTTTTTCAAACCACCACACATTCCCTCAGGTCATGTCACTGGTCACCACAGAGAAGAGATCAGTGCCTGCCCCTCCTCTTCCCCTCACGAGGAAGTTGTAACTGCAATGAGGTCTCCCCTCAGTCTCCTCTCCTCCAGGCTGAACAGACCAAGTGACCTCAGCCACTCATCATGCAGCTTCCCCTCAAGGCCCTTCACCATCTTCCTTTGGATGCCATTCCTAAAAATGACAAGATATTTTAAAAAGTTCTGCAGAAAACGTTTGCTAACAGAGATATTGAATGCTTCAGTCAAGGCTATCCTGGCACTTCTGTTTACTTCTAAGTGATTTTGTCAGTGACACAACCAACTTCATGCAGAGCTTTCAACACAATACATTAGCAGTGAAATTGCTGTCAAGGTATTTTTCTTTCCAATCTTGCTTTCGTGGAGGTAAAGAGTGTGTTTTGCATTAATTTAATTTACCATTAAATTTGTCATTTAAATTAGTTGACCATAAGATAACTGCTCTGTGGGAGGCAGACAGGTATGTGGTAGTGTAGAAATAATTTGAGTTGTTTGAATTGATTGTAATTTAAAATAGAATCATAGAATCAATCAGCTTGGAAAAGACCTCCAAGATCATAAATTCCAAGCCTTGATCCAACACTGCCATGTTTACTAGACCATGGCACTAAGTGCCACATCCAGTCTCATCTTAGAAATCTCCAGGGATGGAGAATCCACCACTTCCCTGGGCAGCCCATTCTAATGTCTTATTACTCTCTCTGTAAAAAATTTCTTCCTAATATCCAACCTAAACTTCCCCTGGCAGAGTTTAAGACCACGCCTCTTGTCCTACTACTGGTTGCCTGGGAGAAGAGACCGACGCCCACCTGGCTACAACCTCCTTTCAGGAAGTTGTAGAGAGTGATGAGGTCTCCCCTGAGCCTCCTCTTCTCCAGGCTAAACAACCCCAGTTCCCTCAGCCTCTCCTCACAGGACTTGTGTTCGAGTCCCTTCACCAGCCTTGTTGCTCTTCTCTGGACCTGCTCCAGCACCTCAATATCCTTCCTGAACTGAGGGGACCAGAACTGGACACAGCAGTCCAGGTGTGGCCTCACCAGCGCTGAGTACAGGGGAAGAATCACTGCCCTGGTCCTGCTGGCCACACTGTTCCTGATAGAAGAGGTGGGTTTGAGGTCTCTGGAATGGACAAGCAAAGAGAATATACTTTTTGTTAGAAATAAAGTGCACAAGCTATAGGCATGTAGTTATAGGCAATGATGTGGTTGATTACTCTGCAACAAAATGGTTAATGCAGCGATCACCAAGTGAGTTAGGTTTTGTAAAAAAGGCAAGTTGATAATCCTCCTTATTTTTTAAATATTTTCCAAGAAATAGGAAGTTTAAACCCTTTATGCTTATGCTGTCAAAATGGTTTCATGACCTGTCTCTCAGCCTTTGAGTTCTACTTTAAGACAGAAAAATGTGTCTTGTATGAGTTTTCAGCATACTTGGTAGGACTTGTCTGAACAAGTCAGCAGCACTAAAACAGGTTTTATGAACCAAAAACTGCCCAGGTGTTTTGATGGAGACATATAGGTGCATCTAGGACATGAAAATAAAAAAGACAAGTTCTGGCTTCTGCTAAATCGGTATAAGCCCAGAACAATTCTACTGAGGTGCATCAGGGATGAAGAAACAACAGCATTCAGATAAGGACTCTTATTCTGGATTGCAGTGCTGGGATGATGGCTTGCTCATTGTGTGTACAAGTCTTAAAAGTGATAGTTAGTAGTTCCAAATGTACTTTCTTTTTAAAATGGTGGAATAATTACCTGTGGGTAGTGAATATTAGGAAGTATATGAGCAGCAAATAATTTACTACTGGCATTATCTAATAATTATCTCTAGATGAAATTGCAAGACTGCAGTGTTTTTAGAGCCCATTTGTGACCCATAAAATATGGGTTAAAACCTCACATTCCACCACTTGCTTTTGCAATTATTACTGCAAATGGTGGGAAAGTACAAAGCAATCGCCAGTTAAAGAGATCTTTTAACTACTATCATTTCTAAAACTATTAAAAGAGATAGAACTTACCCCAAAACTTGATACCTGATCTCATTTTATTCATCAGTGAGACAACATTGTAGTAGTAGCAATCTCTCTTTCCAAATAAATCTTCTTCTAAGTGATAATATAATTTTTCTACCATAAGAGACAATAAGACAGGGTCTAAGCCTACATTTAGAAAGGAAATTAAGAGACTAAAGCAAGGAACAAAACAGAATAAGACTGCCTTTTAGAAGCCTATCAGCATAACTTCTGGGAGAAATAGAAGAGCTTCAACCATGAAAAAAAATAAGCTTTGCTCATAATAAATGTACATGAGAGTTGATAATAGTTTCTTCTTTTGATTACATCAGTGAGAAAAAAGCTTTCCCACATGAAAAATGAGGGCAAAGTCCTGAAGGAACAGTTTTAATGTAGAGTTTGACAAATTCACGACAGAGACAATGTGTTTTACGCAGTCATCCTTAGTAATATTGAATTGGATTGAAAGATCAGGAAGACCCTATTAGTCCAAAATTTTTGTGATGAAAATAAAACCTAAAATCAGGGAAATTTCTTTTTTTTTTTTTTTTTGGTGACTCAACTGAGATAAGTCATTTGCCTCGTGCTCAGGACACCAACAACAAATAGGAAACCTTACATCACTGGCAGTGTCAAATATAAGGGATATTCAAGTTCTTGGAAAGCTCACAAAGTGTAAAATCCAGAGAACATAGCTTAGGACTCAAGACACAATCGAAACAAAATTTAGGAGCTCAGTTCTTGTGCCCTAGTTCTGAGGCTAATTTTCATTGTATTCAATAAGATTCAGACAAGCTACATATCAGGTCCAGAGCCAACTTTCAATACAAAATAGGCTGCAGGCAAAACATGAGGGAGAGATGTCTGAAGAGGGTGCGTAAATATACAAGTAAAAGGCTTTACCCTAAGACCCTAAGAAGCACATTGACTTCAACCAGTATTGTTTAACTTTATAAACTCTGATGACAGGAAGAAAAAGATTATTTCCAAACTATTTGTGTAAAAAACAAACCAAATCCAGTTGAAACCAGATCAAATCCCTGTGCCCCCACCCCCCATAGAGTGAAAATAAATGAACTGATTAATGGCAGATGTCTACCCCTTCATGGAAGCCAAGTTCGCCTCCCCTTGCCATGCTGCATTCCTGTCACTGAGTGGCAGTATGTTAAAGTAGTTGCACAGGCAGCGCCACAAGTAAGGGCTTGCAAAGCCCTTCGTCTTTCTCATAGCCTAAAATGGCTGTATGCCAACCTTGTGTCTTTCCCTAACTCCCCAGAAAAATACTGAGATTTAAGGAAAAGTTTCTCACATCTCAATCTTTTGAGATCAAAAGTAGTTAGAAGAAACTGACTATGAAGCACAGTGACTTTGCAAATGGATTCATGCTTCTTTCTTTTTTCTTTAAGACCTTCCTTATAACTTAGTCTAAGACCTGTGTTTTGAAATAGTATCCAGATCAACACCTTGGTTTCCACATTCCTATTATAGCTTGATCTCTCACAAGAAATTCTGGAAGAGGTGTTAACAGAAAGAACTGAAACAGTAGAGGCATTGAAATAGCTTCTTGGAAGTAATTGTAACATCTATTGACCTCACTGTGAGAGTATTTTATGATAGGATCCCAAGCTACTCAGGTAAAATGAGCCAGGCAGACCCAAAAAGTACGTACATAATCTGTGTAGCAGTGGCTTCTGTGGAAGAGTCTTGTGCCAACCTCCAGTAGAAACCGTGTCCTCTAGACTCTGATGAAAACATATGTCTGTGGCACACAGCCACCATTTTGCTGGTGAAGTGTACAGGGGTAGGTACAAGCTGAGTGGCACGCTGTGAATTTGGTTTGTTTTTTTTTTTTTCTAGAAAGGCACGTGATCAGATCACTTAATGAAGTTGTAATTGAGTTATCCTTGAGTTCTCTGCAGCTTCTCATTTGATCATTCAAACCAAACCCTTTGGTTTAAGCCATTGTTGCAGTTTTGGACCTGGCTCCCCACCAAGTCCCCGAACCACACTGAACCCCCTCCCCCGCTCCCCTTTCTGGGCAAAGGAGAGAGAGAAGGAAAAAAAAAACCAGAGAACCGAGAACAGAATCAAAGCAGTATATATTTATTTACACTTATTTACAGTTATAAAAGCACTATATACATATAAGAAAAGAGAATCCCAACCCCCAAAACAGAAAAAGAGATATATCCAACCAATAAAGAACTAACAAACCAAAATTTTAATACTTTCTTCAAGAAGATGAAAGCCACCCCACCAGATCTCTCCACTTGGATCGGGAAAACAACCGGCCGTAGGAGGCCTCACTCCTAGATAAGCGAGACCGGCCGCAGGGACCTGCTGTCTTCAAGTCCAGTGGAAGAGAAGAGGGCAGAACCCTCTCTCTCCTTCTTATTTATACTTTTGCTTATGTAAAAAATAGGAGGGAATACTGGGACATGGCCACTTCCCTAGTTTCAACCTGGTTACCAGGAAGGCCTAGGCTAAAACCACTACAGCCATAGCTCAAAGGAAGAGGCATTTTTGCTATATAGTTCAGTGGAAACAAGTTTTACAGAATAATACCCATCTGCAGCACTAGGTACCAGAGACAGGGGATAAAATGCCTTCAAGGAGGACTTTTGCCAGGCAGGGAGGAAGAGGGAAGAAGAAAGGAGAAGGAAGGAAGTGGGATCGCATAGTTATGTCTGAACCATTGATGAATCATGAGCAGGAATCTCAGGCATGTCACCTGCAGCATCACACATGCTTTACAAAGATCGTTTTTGGGGTAGAACTATCCAAAACACATTACAATAGGCATTGTTTCTAGTGTCATCAATTACATCGTTACTCTTAAAAAAACATAAAAGGTTGATATTACCTAATTAAACTCCATAGAAAGAAAGTGAGATAAGGTCAGGAATCCCCTGTCTCTGACATCA
Source organism: Manacus candei (assembly GCF_025592945.1). NCBI lineage: Eukaryota > Metazoa > Chordata > Aves > Passeriformes > Pipridae > Manacus > Manacus candei. The sequence goes on from NW_026138062.1 coordinate 11,689,222, forward strand.
TTGAGTGCAATGAAAGCACCATTTCACTGTCCATTCATCATGGTCCTCAAATGCTGGTCCTCAAAAGAGAATTTGTGGTGCCTCATGCCTTAAAAATTGCTAGTGGTAGAATGCTAGCATATTTTTAACTTTACCTATGCATAGTTTCAGTAGGATAGGAAAAACTCCCAATTAAGCTTTCTGAATAAAATATAAACATTTAAAAGCAGCACAACTCTAACACTGCTAAAACCTGAAACAGTGCACACAAGAGAAAACTGTTGCTCTTTCTTTTCAAGTGAAAGTGCCAGTTGGCTAAACATATTTGCATGGAGGACAAAGGGAGGGAGGGAGGGACTGACCCTGAGATGGATAGCAAGGGCTAATAGTCACCTCTTCCACCCTCATCTCCTGCAATGCTGTTTTGTTTTTCCCTGTCCAATTTGGCTCTCATAGGAAGAATGCATTCTAGGATCTAACAGTTTCAATGGCTCCCACAACTGTCCCACAGATTTTGTTTGTCTCCATACTCACTTCAGGGAAGGTAAAGGAGGGAAATGGGAAAAATCCTTTTTCCAGAAATGATGACGTCTTGTCCATCTATCTAAGAGGACATGGAGAGACAGCAGCATTCATTCCATCTTTATGGCAGAAAGGCATCCTGATCTCCCAGACTCCAACTGCAACAGCTTGGAAAAGGAGAGAGGAAAAACTGTCTAGAAACCTGTATCCATAGTTGAGGTTCTTTTGTTCTTTTTTTTTTTTTTTTTGGTGAGAGGGAGAGGTATGCCTTGTGGTTTTTTCAGATTTACATTTAATTTTTTCACTGAAGTTTTAGAATGGGGTGAGAAACACAAAGTTGGCAATACTAAGATAGTTTTGCAAATACTTTGGGGCAAAAAAAGCCTAAAATATTAAAAATATCTAAATAATTTCCAAAAGTCTTCATTTATGACAATCTTATTGATAGTTTTCAAACAACTCAAATTTTCAACCTTTCAGATCACCAAGAGACAAACATAATTATTTTCTTTGGAATTAAATTTTATAATTTATCTAGTTTCCAAAGATATGAAACTCATATGATAGTGCTCTGTGATCATCTGTGTATGTATATGTTGTCACTCATGTATACATATGTATCTGTCCTCCTCACCATAATAATTGCAAATACATTACTCACTTTGATAAGTTGCTACATTTTTGCAAGTGTTGTAGAAATAAGTGATTGTAGAGATAGGCAAGAGTTCCTATTCCTGCCCTAGAGGAAAGGCTGCAATGCAAGCACTGGCTCTGCAGCTGGAGGTAAGCCTGAAGATAGAAATTCTTAACAAATGAGGTATCATCTACTCTGCCGGTGGAAAAATCTACCAGGTTTCAGAACTACCAGAAAACCAATTGGTTAGTTCTTTGAGAAACCAGTCTCTACTATAAGGTATCCTGAGACTATTTTGTCTTTCCTGGATGCAGCCATCTGTCCCACTCAGAACACCTTGAATATCACTTTGGTTTGGCTTCCTTTCTGAGCTATTAAGATGTCCTTTAACACAGAAAAAAAATTAAATCTCTTTAGCAATGCTGAAGGGCTCACTTCTTCCATATCCCCCTAAGATATTCCAGTTCAACTCCTGGATGAACTTCTCCCACAGTAGGGTTACTAGTCTGCATCAAAGAATAATAGTTCCTATTGAGTTCTTTTTGTTTGGAGCTCTACCTCCTACTTCAATTTCCCCTTTATCCTTAGCATTGGTTTAAACATGCTTCTTCAATAGCTGTGTTTCCATGCTCTGTGTGTGCATGAACACAACTAAAACTTTGCCTGTATTTCCCTGTGGCCACACATCAGCAGAAAGCAGCTGATGCTTCATACCAGGGAGTCTTGAGTGCAGAAAGGAGCCTTGTGGTACTGAAATAGTTTATTTGGGAAATGAAGGACAGTTCTCTGTCTAAAGGTTTCATCACACTGTCTTGAGAGAGAAATTTTCTTCTCTTGTATTTCTGACATTTCTGCAAATCCCTTTATTTCATGTGCTGTTCTTGCCTTCTGACTGTTGACCTTTTCTCTTCCAATTCACCTCTCTACTTAACAAGTGTCTCTACCTCCCTTTTGCCATCAAAGGATGTACTGCCACTTGGCGAACTGCTTGACATCAAACTGTGCATGTGACTTAGGGAGGTTTGATTTCCAGCTCCATTAGGTCAGCACAGACTGGTTCAATATTCTTCAGATACCAAGCTGGCTCACTCTTCTGCATGGAGCTGGCAAAGAAACGTTCCCTCCCTCTCCTCTTCATTTTATGTAGACATTAAAAGTATCCATGACCAAATCAAAAATTGTGCAGCTGTTTCAATAGCTGCAAAACTGCTTAGAACAGAGAGCCCAGAGTATAGAGAAAGAGACCTTTGTGAATTGAACACTCTCTGAACTAACTTGTTTGTGAAAATCCATGTATAATTAAAGCCTCTCTTGTTAGTGAATGGAGCCATACTTAAATACACACAATGTATATCTTTATTTCCAGCTCAAATTTTTTTACGAGACGTTTTCCAGCAATGTGTATTATGTGGCTTTGGCAACTGCCGTGCGTCGTCATCATCATCATTCAAACAGTGGAGCTCCCAGCTTCATTACGAGCATCTTTCCCCTAAAATACTTTTTGATGGACTACAGTGCAGGCAGTCTAGACCTGAACTGCGTAATAAATGGATGCTATGATTCCTCTAATGGCAAGGTCCTTTCTCCCACTGCAAATGGAGATGCAATTCAGATGCACACTATCTCACCCTTTGCATGCTGAGAGACAGAATAAACAGCAGCATTCATTTGTCTGTTTCCATTTCCCTTACCAAAAAGTCAACTTCCAAGGAAAATGTTTACCAAAACATTTCCCTGAACAATCTGAATAATATTTTAATGGACCACTTACTTAGTTAGTATCTAATTAAATTTTGCATCATGAAGAGCATATTCAAATCACTGTGGTATTGTGAATAACGTTTCAATAAAAAATACGGGATAAAAGAAATCTGCAAAATAACCACCATTAAACTAATGAGTAAAAATTCAGCAGCTATAATAAAATCCACCAGAGAACAAATAAACTGGAAACAACCATATTACCAAACAATATTAGTCAGGTTTCATCTTGTTCCCTCATGCATCCCAGCACAGAACAGGAAAAAAACCAAATACTCAGAGGAGAATATTTTGATGGAAGTAAGGGCCAAACATACATACATGGGGAGATGCAGTAAACACTAGCAGCTGCATGGCTTAAGGTACCAAATAGTATAAAATCTCTTAATTAAAAAATGAATTAATTGTGAGTGTATTTCTCTTGACAGAACACATTTTCACTTCTGCAGAATGCAATTGTTAACACATTTAAAAAATAAACTTTGACAGTTATACCTGTAATATAAGGGGATAATACTAAGAACAAGGAAGCATGCAATCACTTTCACTTGAAATTGGGCTTATCACACCCCACCTGGATCCTATAAATATTTTCCTAAATGTTGTTTGGTTTCTACACTGCTCCACAACCCAATTCAGCAATAGACATCTGTAAGACTAAGCTTGAGCTGCTCCTCTGATTAGCTGCTGACAGTGCCCCATGTCCTCCCCGTTGACACTACTGTTTATATACTGATTCACTTAAAAAGTGCAGTGAGCAAGTGTTCAGAGCCCTGCAAAGAGGTTCTGTCCCTTGAGCTCCAGGAGTGTTGGTAGTCTGATTTCAACTGTGTGGCTAGTGCTTGAAATCAAGCAGGCATGAGCATTTTGAGGATTTGAGAAAATGGAGTATTTGCAGGATCCAAATTTCCGTAGATTCATAATTAGGAGTTCAACCAGCATAAGAGAGGAGCTCACTACTCTGAGTTGTTGTTCCAGGTAAAGAACATATTTCTGAAAAAGTGACATCCTCGATTCTCCCAATTTTTGGGATGCTTTCCAGTCCACTTCCTCTTGGCCCATGTTTGAGCAAAATGCAAACTACAGATATCAGAAAGCTCTCTGTGTATATTGGTTTGCTGCAGTTAAAGCAGTACTTGCAGGTAAAGCAGTACTTCCTGAAGAATTTCACTTATGTTGCTGTTTGAGCTCTCTTTAAATGTCTGCTCATCATCAAAGAGGTAGAGGAGGCTGCCAACCTGTGAATACCTTGTTGTAAACTCCCATAAAAAAATTCAGATCAATCCTACAATTTAAATACATAGAATATATATTTTCTTTTGCATAGACATCCTTAGATGTACACATAAAAAGTGAATTTTTATGGGGGATTTCTTAAAAAACTTTTCAAAAATCAAGTAATTCAAGTGAGCATTTGACCTAAGAAGATTATTTTCATTCCATCTTCAGACATATTTAGAGTTTCCTCTGAAAGAGTATTTTGATAGCAAAATGTAGACAGCTTTGATTCCAGCTATCACTCCACAAAATCAAAAGTAATTATGAGGTCAAATTGTGTATATTTGAATCCCGGGCTCAACCTGCAGAATTTGTAGAAACAAATTACTACAAAACAATCTGCTTAACACAGGCACTTAAGGTTGCCTGAAACTTCAGAGAGTGACTGAATCCTATAGCCATAGAGGCTTCATTTCCTAGTAACATCAGTGGAAGGGTGGAGATGCTTTCAAAGAATCCCAAGGGAAAAAACCTTAAATTTATCTAAATTTGGGCATGATTTCCTGCTTTTTGAGACCTTGAAAGACATCTGCTGCTTTCCACTGAGAAAACAGTTGACCTAACTGCTCCAGCAGACTGGCAACAGCTACTTAAAACAATTACTTTCTTTGAAACTTATAATTAAGTCAAGTCCAGGTTGACTCTGCCTCAAGATCTGAGTTAGATGCTGAGCTCCTTTTTTTTTTGAAGTATCTGTGCCGGGTGCTGACCAAGAGGTCGAATTTTGTTTAGGGAGGTAGAAAGCAGGAAAAGGATTGCTATGGATACACTCAAAACTGATTATCACATCTGCTCTAAAAATGTTTTCTATTGGTGAAATACTTAACAGAAAAAGGAAAATAAGCATAGCTGAAAGCATATAAATATGTCATAAAATACCTATAAATAGAAATATATATATATAGGTACACATATTTATATAAAAGAAAAGAATGGGTGAATGCTTATTATTCCTAAATTCTGAATTAATACTGCCTTTAGTTATTTTGCATGTGTTTTCTTTAGTTGTTTTTTGAAAGATATTTATTTAAGTTTAGGAGTGAACTTTTCAATTGAGTTTCCTGATTCCATTTTCCATGAAACATACTGTACTAATTTGAATCACAATGATGTTATTTTTGCTATAATATGTCCACACATCTCTGAAACTACTCCCCAGCAGTATTGAGCAAGGGGTAGAGGCAATGTTATAAACCCTTGAATATTGTTTTGCATTAATTACTTTTCAGACCTCATTCTTCAAACATTTTCCTGACCTGTTACTGTGCAGCTGACAAGGTTGAAGAAAGACAGGAGAGCTGGTAAACTTTGGTAGGATGTATCAGCAGAAAGGATGTTCTTCCTTTACTTAGTAACCTGCCATTTAGGACATGCCAGGATATAAGAGCCCTGAGTTCAACTCACTCTTCTGTTTGGCAATATTTGACTGTCAGTCTCCCATTGCCCTGGGGTCTGTCTTGCCAGTCCAATCATACCAGATTCTTAGTTTCTCTTTAGATGATTTTTCCTTTTGTATAATTATTAAATATTAATGTGAAAAGGATCTGGTGTCCAGATCTCTCACACTCTGGATGCATGCCCTAATCAATAGGTTACCACAAAAAAAGGACAAAGACTTTCTCTGCAAATCTACCTTTTTGTATCCTTGTTTTTCTCCTATGGTCCTAAAATCAAGGTATTTTATTCTATTCAGCAAAAAATGAACTAGTACACTTTAATGGAAAACCTAAATTAAACTTCAGATTTATTTTAATCCAAACTTTTATTCCCGTCACCACAAAGAAACTCACCTTCTCCCATACCTCAAATCACAGCCAACTCAAGACTGGAGAGTAGACAAACAGAATGGGAAATGAGGGGCAGAAGCATAAATGAAGCAGCCTTGAACAGAGCTCCTGCCCAGACTTATGCCTGCATGTATGATATTTCCTAATTAAAAGGTACAGTTTCTATCATCTGTGCCACTCATAGTAAGAGAAGTGTTACACTGTCACTGACTTAATGGGAACTGACAGGACAAGGGGTTGCTGTTACCATCACAAGAGTGAGGCATCCTTTGATGAGCTCTACAAACAGCCTCAGTTGAATATTCTTCTTAAGTAAACTCTGTTCCCAGGTGAAACAGGCTGGAATATATCCCTATGTCAACATGGTTGTTCCACTTTTACTCTAACTTTCAAAAAAGACCCATTTACTCTTTAGGCCAAAATTAAGCACAAATGATATCTACCAGAAGTGAAACTGGTGAATAGAGTCCTGGGCAGCAGAACTGCCACCAAACTACCTTTGCCATTATCATGTTAGATTTTGTATATGCATGTATAACTGTTAGATTAGTGATCCTCTCTGGGTCATTTCTTTATTTGCTGCTCCACCTGTAGTCCAATACAGTAGTAGAAATCCTGTATTGATTCTCCAATAGAGGAAATCAGCAAAAAAGGTGTTTGGGGCTTTTTTCTGCCCTAGCCCAGGTTTTGAAGGCTTAAAAATTTTGCCCTTGACTGAAGACATTTTGGCTATTGGTGAACTCTTCTAAATTAAATAAAATTTAATTTTCAATGTAAGTTGATATAATACATGAGCAACAGCCAAACCAAAAAGTTAACATCATTTTTGCTCAATACTATTTTTTAAGGACATGTATATGGACTATTTGCTGAGAAAGGTGTTTCACTGGGAAGATGAAAAACATACTGGGTCTGTATGAGCCTTTATAGCTTCTCTCATGCAAGGAAGGAGGAAGAATCTCAGTTTTAATGTGCATCAACACAAAAACATGGTTTTTACTTTCACTTAGCAACCATATTTTAACTAGAATTATGTAAAATCCTAGTAAAAACAAGAAAGAGAGCTTACCATTTCACAGACTAGAAGATAAAACCTCTTGTAAATGTGATTATTTCAATTCTTCTCTGTTCAAAGACCAGAGACGCTAATATATTATCCAAAACAAATCATATTTTATATAACACAAAACAAAAATATATATTCTCTTAGAGGTAAAAAGAATTTAACTTGTGTCAACCCATCATGGATTTGCACAGCTTCACACAGAAGAAAAAAGTGTTAATAATTTGTTTCTCCACTTTGAGCCTTTTCTTTCCTAGTCACAGAAGAGAGCTAGTACCACCTAGTAAGCAAATTTGTATTAACAGCAATTGCTGGGAATAATTACTCTGCATTTTTGAAAGTGTACATATTTCCATCCACAATAAACCCTATTTTATGCTATATGTGCTCACCTGATGCATATTTGTAGCCTAGATGATTTGTACATGCTTTGCAGTATTTAATTTAAAATGTTCTTTCTCTAATAGTGGGAAGAAGTCCTTAATTTAAAGAAGGACCTCTTTCAGTGCTAAAGTCCAGGAGGTGCTTCATTGTTCTGTTAAAGAAAACGTTCAACTACTGATTGATATGGAAGTAACATAAAAATATTGTTAGAAAACAAATTAAACCACCTCTAAAATATTTACCTATGTGAAAACAAATTTTGGCAACTTACAAAGAAGTATTGAAATATTGATGAGTCAGGACAGTTTTATTTTAAAATGGTTCTCTAAAAGATTTGACATTGCACCAGAATATTTTTGCTCTAAAATTATTTTAATGTGAAATACCTCTCTCTTGTATACAAACACACGAATCAGCACTAAACCACTGAATTACTGACTACTTGTATGATCTAATACTTCTTCCTTTCCAGCCATCCCAGTAGATAACTTTTCCTCCATTCTTTATAAACATTGGCAATATTGGAAAGTTATTTTAGAATGGAGCATAACTGCTTGACTTTGAAGTTATCCTCACCTTTTTATGTCATTTTATAACAAGACAAGTTGCCCAGAACCTTGTTTCCTCCTTTTAACATGTTCACACAGAAAAGGGAGGTTTGGTGATATGGCAAGTCCAATTATCATTGGTTTAATTAGCATTCACAATGGTCTTATAGTGTTCTCCCACTGACTTTAAGAACCATAATAACATGGGGATAGCAGAGACCTCATTGCAGAAGAAGCAACCCACAGTCTCAAGTGTGCTTGTGCAGGTCATGCTAAGTAGGATCACTCATGGCATCTCTACTCCTGCTATTCCTGCTGACCAGATTAAAGTCAGCGTAAACAGCAACAGTTTAGTCCTGCTGCAATCGCATCCTCACTTACTGCACCAGGAGAGACCTAAGGAATCTAGCTTAAAAAATGCTTCTGCAGTTCATAGGAGCCAAAGTGATTAGTTCATGTGTCAAGGTGAATGATCTACTAAGAAAAAAAAATTCACAATACTATATAATTATTACTAATAGTATGAAATTAGCAAATAATAATGTGTAGAGCATTTAAAATAAGGCTAAAACAGGAAATAAAACTTGCTTTAACACACTGCCACCATCTGTTCTACATCATAAATTTACTAGATTGGGATCCACTGTGTCTATTACAAACCAAAAACTTATACTCCAACCTAGATTAATACTTTTAAACACTGAAAGGAGTTCAAAGTTATTGAGACACAAAGAACAGCTTGGAAGCTGAGAATATGCCTGATTTTGCACAGAAATTGGTCCCTTCTGAAATGGGTAAGAAGCTTATAGGTAAGATTGTCTATACAACACTTAACAGTGTGAATATTCTGGGAAAAGAAAGAATTTTAAAGAATTTTTATGATTCTTAGTGAACACTGTATTGAAAATGTATCCAGTGAGATGTTTTGTAAGTTTTATCAATATTTGTTACAAATGAACAGATTTTTTTAGAATAACACGTATGCCTCAAATAGTCTAATTAAATGAATTCCATTAGTTAAATGACATTTTGTACATAAATTGAATTTCAGAAATTGGGATTCAGTTGTATTGAAACAGTCAATAATAACCACTGTATTTAGTGGTTACAATCACCAGATTCAGGTAACTCAAAAGTGAAGTTTTTGAGACATGAACAATAACACAATAAAATATTGTCTTCACCTGTAACTAACCTGGATGGAAGTGTTTCACTAGACTCAGTCAGCACAGACTTAACTTGTTTGCCCAGTAGTTTCATTTACCCCTCTGTTTCTGCTCTTAAAATAGTCTGCTTACAGGGCTACTGGCATATTAAAGACTCCCTGTAGTGTCTCAAGTTGTTCTTTTCCAGGAAACAGCACAGGTAGGCGAACGGAAAAAGAGCCAAAAAGGGTTATTATGAAAAAATTAGAGTTTTTTCAGACTACTAATTTCCAATGGTACTAGTTTTGCGACATTTTCTCCCAGAACAAATAGTACACTGAAAAATGAAGCCTAGAGGTAGTACATTTTGGCTGATATGCACCAGTGCAGTGTCATAGGCATTTTTTGACTGGCCAGTATACTCCAGATCCTCATTGATGATATTTTGAGACCCAAAAGAATCCTTTAAGGCATTGCTTTTCTCCAAGACCACTGACTACCAAGCTAAAGTGTGACGTGTATTTTTTGCTTGATCTCTGGGAAAAATTTATTTGTGAAAAAGGTCTTGCAACCAGAAATAGGAAGTTGCAGTTGGACATGTAAGAATAATTGAAATCTTGAGGCAATGATTCCAGAAGCTGCTTTCTTACACTGCAAGGTTTCTCTCACTGGCACTGTCACTATCACTATCACTGTCTCACTGTGTTCCTGTGTTAACTATATACTCATTCTCTCTATTTGAATAAAGTGCTCTAAAAGTTTTCCTCATATGTATTTTTGGCTGCCTTTCCCACAGTTCTCACAGCCTTACATTCACCTATATAACCACAATTTATTGTCAAGATCAGAAGTTATGTGCAAGGTCTGTGGTGAAAGTTTGTCATTTTCCCCACTTCCCTCCATCCCCAAATGCGAAGACAACACCAGTGTGGTGAGAGAAAGGTCCTTCCTTGCAGTCAGAAGGCCATACAGAAGCTCAGCAGAGGCCCTAGCTCAAAACATCAATAGTGTGTTCAGATGGGAAAGAAGGATCTTAGCCTTTTGTTCGCTAATCTTGATCAAATCAGTAACAATCTTTTCTCCCCTCAGAAATGGAGTGACTTTGGGGCTGCCATGAAGAACCTTTGTCTGCCCAGAGCAGCTTGCAACACCTGATTATGATCCACTGGTGGGTTTATAAGGAAAAGAAAATTCACTAGTTATTTATTACCAAACTTAAAGGAGAGTTTTTCCTTTACATTTTACTTTCTTCAGGGAGAGGGTCCTTGCTGTAGTAGTGACCTGTCCAGGTTTGTGTTTTAGTTGAAAAGTCTTGCAAAGATGGAGTGTGTCTTGCAAGGATGGAGTAGAGGGAACCTGCATGTCTGTCTCTCCCACCTGTTGCTGCTGCAGCCAGGCATGCATTGATTTATTCAAATTACAGCAGGCAATCAGTGAGCCACTAATGGGGTAATTTACATGTCCCTTCATTCCCCTGATGTTTGTAGCAAGAGCTAGGGTTAGACAATGCAGTGAAAATGAAAAGAAAAGAAGAAAAGCAGAGGATAAACAGGAAAGCAAATGAAAAGTTGAATCCTGACTGAGGAACAGACTGACTCCTCTAGTATGTGTACCAAAACTTCTAATATATTTTCTGGGCTTCTGAGAGTAACAGAATGGTATGTTGTTCCTAATGCAAACATCATTCTGAGACTGATCATTTTCGTATTTAGTCATATCACAGCAAAGCTAAGGGGGTGTCAATCACACTCGGTACATCTAACTGGGAGAGCACTCCCTTCACAGCTGCATCTGGCAGAATACACTCCGTATTTATTATATTTTTAGTAAGGCATGCTATCTTGTTCATGTGTGAGAAACTGTAATGCATCTTTCACATTTAAAGTGCCCTCTGAAGCTTTCTGCCTCACAACCTCCTGCCTACTTTCACTGTTACCACTAAATTTTTTATATTGTCTTGAGCATCTCAGAAAGAATTGCAAATTCCAGATAGAACATGATTAATTTAGCACTGTCCTCTCTTACAATATAGTGTACAGACATCCATCCTACTTCAGCTGGCTATGTCTTATCTCGGCTCTTAGTGAAAAACTAAATTAAGGCAAAGGCTGAAGTCACTCATGTGTACTACTTTTAAAATTAATTTTTGCTGACAGCACCGCAGAGTCGAAAGCGTGTAGTTGCATTATGAAAGCCAGAACAGAGATTAAAATATATGTGTATTTTTGTTATTCCAGGATAGAGAGTCTTTTGCTCCTTCTACATTAGTCATTTTCCCAAAGGACTCTACATTCTTCCTTATTTGGGGAGTAAAAGTTGAAACATCAGTCTCCTTTCCATTTGCTAAAGATTTTTGCTTCTTATTGTGTTTTAACTCCTTTCACTTGCTATCTCTGTAAGATGTGAGTGAAGTTGAGTGAAGTTCTATGATGGGCAATTTGGGTGAGGGGAATGAAGGACAATTTGAAGACACTAACATTGTTTGCAATGTGTCTCATTTTCAACAAATTATTTAATTGAGAGGAATCCTCCTTGGTTTCTAAAAGCTTAAAATCGTTCAGTTCCACGCACTGAAACAATTTTGACTTTTATCTTAACATTAAAACTTGTAAAATGTTCGGAATTGAAACATTGGTTTTTTAACTAAAGTTTACTTTTTTCCCAACTTTTTGACTGTCTGGGAATACAATAATTCTCTCTTGATCTAAAGTGAGTTCTGTGTTGTAGTTTTTTAAACTATAGCAAACCCCAAATCTGCATTTATTCTGATTTATTTTCTTTTTCTCTCCCTGGTATTACCAGAAGCCACTTTTCACCTCTCTGCAGAGATGAAACTGGAAGAGAGAAATGAGGAAATTAATATGTTTTCTGTGCTGAAGCTGCTTCCCAAACCTATGATGACTGTTCCAGCTGGTATAAAGTGCAGCACAGGCAGGTTCTGCCATTCCTTGTTTATTGCTCTCTGAAGCAGGGTGAACTATATGTTCACTGTTTTCCAGACTACCAGTGAGGCTTAGCTGATGCTTCTTAATCAGATCAAAGACAGAGAGAACTGGGATGAGCTCAGCAGCAGCCTTGCTCATCCAGCATTCCATTTCAATGCAACTAACATTAGGCAATAGTCTGACTTTTCTCACAGTGACCATACTCACAAGAAGCCTTTGCAACATCTCTGAAGTGTGTCTCTTCCAGGACAGTACAGCAAAAACAGGCCCTTTGAAAACATGTTTGAAAACAGAGAGTGATGTGCCATCAAGCTGAGCTCTTCACAATACATGCATCAAAGGGAGCTGTTAGAACAGCAAGAAGACAGTGTTGTGAAGGCTTAACATAACTGCATGGACTCCCCACGCTGCAATTGCACTTGTCAAGGGACATTAAAAATTGTACCCTATCATATGAGACTCTGTGTGTGACTCTATCGCAGAAAAGGTCGTTCAGGAAAGAGTAAGGAGTCAGAAGTATATTGATGAATAAGAGCAACACTCCATATAAGATCTAGAAAACCAGTTGTAAACTAGGATTTATAATAAATCATAAACTAAACGTGACTGAAAATATCACTCTTTTAGAGAGACAAATTTCATAATGTGATATATCAATAGAAGCACAGCTTTCAAGACAGATCAACACATGCTTCTGGTCTTGACAGCCTTGACAAGGACTGTCCACTTCTGGGCACCGTATTTTAAGGCAGATATGAGCTGAAGCAAGAAATCTGGTGAGTTACAAGAATGATAAGAGATTTAGAGAGCTTTTTTGAATTTTATAATTGGGATTGCTTAGTCTAAAGAATCAAGTGGAAACATGGTATGAATTTACGAGGACATATATTTTATTCTCATAAATTTATTTTCAAAGAGGAAATGAAAAGACTTTTTTTTTTGTATTCGCATGACCAGGAAAAGAAGGAATGCACTGAAATCAGGAAAAAATAAATTCATTCATAACAGAAGAATGTTTTAATGGTAAGGGATTTTGAAGCACTGGGATAGTCTGTGTGCATCAGTTATGGATTATTTCCCATTGCAGAGTGTATTAGAGAAAAAGTGATCAGGAGTAATGTGAACAGAACTGATACTGTAATGCAACAGTGCAATGGACAAGATAAAGCCTCCAGGACCTTTACTTATCTACTTTTTATTATCATAACGCCAGTCAACGAGTCCATGTGAAAATTAGGTTTTAAGTTTTAATATTACATAATGCCTCTTCCAATGAGTGCATGAACAGATCAAAGTGACTGGGAAAAGTCTGCCTCATTTTTCTATTTAGTTGCATCACAGCTGTGTGTCAAATTCACAAGGAGCTATGCTGTCTATTGAACTACATTTTTTGCTAGTGTTTTGCAAAGCCACAAATTAGGGTAACTTATTCTTGAATTTCTGGCCATATATTTTTTAGCACTAATGTGCACAGCTTTCACTACCTCCCCCAAAAAACTTTATCCATCAATTTTCTTGGAAAAAATAGCTTTAAATATAGCTCCCCTGAAAGTCAATAAGACTTAAAGAGTCTATGTCACTTCATCATTTTAGTAAATTGCCCTCCAACCTCCTACTCCTATACATATGTGTGTGTACAGATTTCTCTATACTGAATTTATTATAAATGAATTGGTATTAAAGCAGCATTATGAAAAGGAAAAAAGAAAAGGAAATTGTGCACCTTGCCTATCATATATCTGAGCTTTAAAAGGAATGAAATACACAAATGAGAGGAAACTTCTACCACAAGCACCTCAGTGTAAACTTCTAGGGTGCCAGATCATTTTTAAATAGCTCTCTACAACCCCCTGCCCATGTTCCCATTCTTCTTCCCAGGTAAACAACTAAACAAGAGAAATAGCAGCAGTTTACCCACTGAGTTTGTGATTTCACAAACTCTAAAGAAAATATTATAAATCGCAAATTGTCTAGAGTGAATTAAGAGTAGTATTTGCACATTTTTGTGCTTGGCTGAGCTCATATTATTTCTTTGGGAATAAGCTATCAGTTTTTTAACATTTCCATTGCCTTATTCCCCTAGTATGACATCACTAGCCTTTTACATTTTCTGCTGCTTTATCTCTGTGAGAAAGAGGTGTCAGTTAATTTTGCTCTTGGGATAGAGATGCCTAAGAAGCAAAATTTCCAAACTTCGGATTAATGGCTGAAGGCAACCAAAGAATCGTCTTTGTCCCGAGATTAAATGACTGTTTCATGCTAAGTGATGCTTTTAGGCTCTTGGAGTTTGCACCCAAAACCTATAATTTAAATTATTGGGCACCAAATGGATTGCTTGAAAGAGAAAGGCCTGTGCCACTTCCCCACCCTTCACTTAAATCTGTGGAGAAATTCTTCAGTGTCTGCAAAAAAGTAGGGTGCCATTGCTTTCACAGTTCTAATCTTTTCCTACATGGGGCTATTGCAATATAATGTTCTGTAGCTCAGTGAAAACTGTTGGTACCTCCTAAATTTCCAGAATCCTGGGGTTTTTTTGAATGACGCAGGCACAGACAGAAGGACAACACGAACACATGGTTTGAAGGAAGTCTTGCCACTACAGGGTGTGTGGAGAGGCGTTATTACACTTGGTTAAGTGTAATATTCTGCACAGAGCAGAGGATCACTTGGGAAGACTGTGACACCTTTTTGCTTTTTGCCTCATAGAATCATATACTTTCCTAAGGTTTTTCCTTCAGGGGTGGTTCACATAACTAGTGCAGCAAGGCGTGAGTTGTTTCCCAAGCTCAAGTGTGTGTTATTTCCCGAGTTCTTTCTGTCAGCACATCTTTTGCTTGCAATGGGGGATGAAAGGGTCCACAGACTTTGGCCTCTTTCCCCATTGTCGCAGCAGCAAAGGCATCCAGCATTTTCAGGCTCAGAGTAGACAGCAGAAGTACTAAATCAGAGCTACATCAGGTCTCAGCATGTGTCTAGCATGACAAAGTGTCAGAGGAAGACTTTGTTGGTTGAATTTCAATCATAGGGACTGCAACTCTCACACAAGGCACCATTGCACAGTCTGAGCAACAGGAAGATACTACACAGAGATGATTTTGCTCAGCTCATATTTTAAAAATGAGCCTGTGTGTAATAGCTCTCAACTTACTGCTGGAGAAAATGCAGGGTCTCTGGCTAAATAGACAGGAGAAACTAAAACCACAAACTGTAGGCGCTGTGCCAGAGAGGGTTTCCTCTCTCTCAGCACGGGTCCATTATCATTGCAACAGGCTCTGAAAGCTGGTTTTACTCCAAGCAGCAAAACGCCAAGTATGGGTTGACTTTAAGGACTTCACATTGTCTTGTGCTGCAGGAATAACCTGTGCCTTGTCATTCTCTCGCAGAGGTTGTGGGTGAGAGTGTCAGGATTTTGGCTGAGGGTCCTTGTGAGAAGCATGTGCTAGAGTAGCAACCATCTTGTTCCCAGGTGAACTCCCCTTGTAAGTCACCAGTTACTTGACATTCTATGGCTCAGAAGTCTTCAACTCTGTTACAGGACCTGTTGTGATGGCAATATCTAACAAATCCTATGCAAAATCTCACAAAAATAATTGGTGCTATAAAAAGTTTACTGTTCGGGCTAATGACAATGCAACAGATGTGTGAGACAGAAAGCTACAATTTGTAATGATAACAAAACTAGAGCTTGTCACAAACCCACAGCAGCAAACAGCCATTTCTCTGTAGGCAACCCAGAAAGAAACTCTAGAAGCTTGAGGTGATGTCACTGAAAATGCTGACGGAATTTTTTCAATGTGCAAGAAAAGTACAGAAATACATATGTGATATTTAGGCCAGTTGGCAGCACAGGATGAGCATTCAGTAGTGCTCCCTATGAAGTTGTAGTGATGGCCAATAAAACCACACCATATTAAACTTGACAGTTTTTATATGAGCATTTCCTGAAAAAGTTTTAGGAAAGAAATCAAGAGAAATAAGTATATCCTCATCTTTTAAAACTGACACTACAAGGTACTTTTCTATAAGAGTTAATGTTTGATGAAGCACAATATTTAATTTTGCATAGTTATAAGTCTTTTTAAGAGAAAAAGAAACCTGTGTCACTATGATGCAAAGAAAGCCATTTCAGTAAGAGCAGACTTTGAATAGTACTTCCAATACAGACATGATCAGATGTAAAACTGCTTGTGGCACATAGTGGGGGGTTATTGCAGTGAAAGATAATATGTAGCATTTAATTTGCTTAATAAAAGTTTGTGCAGTTGAAGGTGCTGTGTAGTGACTGATGTGATAATACAAAGGGATTTTATTATTTGTTTAAAATGGTCTATGACAAGATGATTGATTTATGCAGAGAAAAAAGTAGTTGTCTGTGAGCAACTGGCTTTGCAAAGTTGTTCTCCTCTGACAAGGTCTGGCCAGCCAGAGTCTACTTTGTATCACTTCCTAAAGGCTATGCAGCAAAAGGAAGCATGTTGCACCACCATCTAATCCCACTTTGCCCATAGCGTGAACAGATTAAAAGCTATTGGTTTCATTAAAACTGAAACTGTGAATTCCCAAAATAAGTTTGGCCTCTTTGAAATAAGGAATTATTCAGAAATGCATTTCTCCCCCAAACTTTGAACAGAATGAAAACATGACAACATATTTGTATTACAAATGCAATCACAAAAGGAAATAATTTATGAACTCTTATACAGTAGACGCCTTCTTTCAGCCTCAGAAGTTCAAATCATTTTGTTTTAGCTGGCTCTGGGTTCTCAAAAGCTCATGTTTAGAGCTTTAACTGTACAGGAATTTGATATGATTGTTTAAAGTCAATCTCTCCACAGGAAGAAATAGCAAGTACTGCCTGTTAGACTGAGAGGACAGATGTAGAAAGATTTTCCTCATTACTATGGTGAAGTAGTGGCCCCTTAAACTGCATCTACTACTTCCAGCTCTGTGGTCTCCAGCACAAGAAAGACATGGACCTTTTGGAGCAAGTCCAGAGGAGGGCTAGCAAGATGATTAGAGGGATGGAGCATCTCTTGTAAGGCTGAGAGAATTGGATTTGTTCAGCCTGGAAAAGAGAAGGTTTTGAGATGACCTAATTGCAGCCTTCCAGTACCTGAAGGGAACCTACAAGAATGACAGAGAGGGACTTTTTACAATAGTGTGTAGCAGTAAGACAAGAGAGAATGGATTCAAACTAAAAGAGAGTAGGTTTCGATCAGATATTAGGAGGAAGTTCTTTGCTGTGAATATGGTGAGGCACTGGAACAGGTTGCTCAGAGAAGTTGCGGATGCCCCATCCCTGGAGGTATTCAAGGCCAGGCTGGATGGAGCTCTGAGAAACCTGGCCTAATGGAAGGTGTCCTTGCCCATGGTAGGGGGTTGGAACTAGATGATCTTTAGGGTCCCTTCCAACACAAACCATTCTATTATTCTATGATTCTATGATTTTTACATGAGGTGTTGATAGATGCTGTCCTCCAAAAGACAGTACCTCAAGTCTAATACAGTCACTAGAGAAAAGCAGGTGATTTGGGGCCTTCTAGATAAATGCACATTTAACTTGGGTGCTAAAGGTGAGTTCTTCTTGTGGAATTTTCACCTGCATTTTTGCATGAAATAGACAGGGAGTTTCTGCATGTCTGAAGTCCTGCTTCTCTGAGTATGGACAACTGAGATGCAAATCAGGCATCCCAGTTCATCCAGGGAGACCAGATTTCATTCTTTGCCTCTTGCAGCATGTGTGCAACTGTTTGGGACCTGTCATTGCCAGGTGCAGTAAAAAGCAGGGGATATTACCATGACTGACTGTCCCACCTCAGTTAACCCAAATGTGGCAACCTGTGCTGGCAACCTGCTGATTCTCCTTCTGATTTGAGGACATCCTTCCAAGGCTTGTTTCTCCAGTTAAGCAGAAATTCCAGTCTAGCACTCTAGCTAAATTAATTTTTTTTCCTTTCTTGCCTTTACGAGCCAATTAAAACACTATTCAAACACCACTTAAGCACCATGTTATACTTTTGAGGTAGCTAATCATCATTCCTTGAGTCAGGTGATTCACGAAAGAGCAGATGGATCAGTTGTCTAACACATCTCACCAAAAGAGTGACACAACTTTGATTAGACCCTACCGCTTCCAACACCACAGCTGCCAATATTTAGCACCTTTATACCCACTTTTCCATCACTTGTGCTGCTTAACTCTATCATGTGCACTGAGTAACTATCGGCTTTACAGCCTTATTCCACAAGGACAAACTCAGTTTTGCTTTGTGCATAGCAAAAGTTCCCCAAACCAAAGTAACCCTGAGAGGGAGATTCAAGCTTAACCTTATGACTTATTGAATACCCATGGCCCCCTCCACAGGAGAGATGTCCTGAACACCTAGCAGTACGAAGACCTTCAATGGGGTTATATTTAACAAAATAATTCAAACACATTGCCTCATTTTGTAGTAAGCCTTGCTTTCTTTTTAAGAAGCCCCAACAGAAGACATAATTTTTTTTCTTAGAAAGAGATTTAAAAAAGACCTTTTTTTTTTTTTTTTGGTAAGAAAACATTCATGATCTGTATGACTGTGTTACAGTTTTATTTGCTTGCTTGAAATACTTGGATTGCCAGCACAGTTTCATTGATCATTTCTCATGATACTTCTTAGTTAGATTAAACGGAGGACAGAGTAATTTGCTTTGCTGCTGTTGCAGTACTGGAGAGGACTTTTGTGTGGCTTCATTCAGAAGAGATACTGATAATTCTCAATTCTTTTCCTGAAAGCTAAAATTTGTATTCTTGCTAGCACATTTTTAGACTAGATCCTAATTTCTGGAAACATTTAAAAAACTCTGGATGTCACAGGAAATATCTTGCAATGTTTTGTGCATTTTCGTCTGTATGACTAAATTTATTTTAGGTATGAATAAGATTAAGATATGGCCTTCTGTATATGGCAATAATTTTAGTGTTTAAAAAAAATCTATCCTCAATTTACAATACTCAGGGCTGAAAACAAAAGAGAGCTAAGCAAATTATGATTTTAAAAGTAAAAACCTGCCAAACTACTTTATAACCATGTTATATAGTATCAGAAATAGCTGCTTAGCGAGCAGATTAAGTCTGCTATAATTTTTACTTCAGAGTGATCCCCCACAGACTTCTTGTCTATTTATCTTTAAATTCTTAAAGAAATTCTTCACAGTTTTACAGCCTTTCCTCCATTTTTGCTATCTGTGAAGTGTGTTACCAGTGGTCATAATTTTACCCTAGCATGTGAGATCCCACTGCAATAACCAAGGCAGAATTATTTCAGAAAATGTTTTTACTATATCCTAGAAATATTTTATTGATCAAGCATCTTTTAGAATACTGTTTTACAGGGGAAGAGAATACTGCTTTGCAGTGGAAGAGGATATTTTGGGGAAGAAAATATCACCAGCAACCAGATGGCTTTCAAAGATAACTTTTGGATTCCTCAGAAGTCAATTCAACAAATATAATACATACAAGTCTTAGAACTCATTGTTCTAGAGAATCCTAGCTTTGGAGCCATTGTTAGTTCTGGTTCAGCAGAACTGATTTCAAATTAAATGTTCAGTTTGCTTTTATCAGTATTGCTCTTACATTGACAACAAGTCCTTGATTTCAGTTGTCTTCTCCCTTGTTTTGGTTCATGAATACCTGTCACAAGGAACTCCCGAGGTCCTTTTTTTTTCTGTCTTCTGATTAAACTTACCGTTACTCTAGATTTTAAAAGATCACTTTCCAAGCAGAGGTCAGTAGCAAAACAGAGAATTTTCTTCTAGCATCATTCTGCCTCTTAAAATTCAGAGCTGGATGTCTTCATAAAGGATGTGCTATCTCCTACAAGACATAGATAATATGCAGAGTTTAATGAGTAACGCACTTAAGCCTGTATTAATCCAGATTCCATTACATGATTGTAATAGTCTTTTCCAGTTTTAAAGGTGTGCAGTTTAATTTTCAGTAGCAAAGAAAGATCTCTCAGTCTTTACTCTCAAGCTGATTTTGCCCCAGTTTCACCAAAATAACTCCTGCAATGCACTCTATTTCAGGAGGTGGGTCCAGACCATATCTTTTCCTCTGTAGCTCTGTCCATTACTCAGTCAGAAGTGAAAGTGACCACAGAAAGATGTTGCCAAACACTTAGCATATGGCTATTTCCTCTATTTAATGCAAAACCACTTCTTAAAAAGTCTGAATTTCTACATCTGGTTTGAGTCTCAATAGACAGAGATGAAGAGTTCAGTAGATAAAAGAGCATTTACCTGGGTGGTTATTTAACTTTGCAGGCTCATTAATCAAGTAGGACAAACCTCATTCAACAAACAGGTGTTTAATTGAATAGGTTTATTCATCCATCCAATTTATGTTAAAATACCCTGTGCTAATTAGTTCACGGTTGATTCACAATCAATTCACGTTCTTCACAAACATTGCTGATGTTTTTAGGTGAGTAGTACACAACAAATAAAGAAACTATAGTATTTTGAACTGACTAAGTTATTGCCAGGATGCTGTAAATGTTGAGGCAAAATACTAATCACATAATGACCAAAGAGAGCAAGAACAGGTGGAACAAATGACACTGATTAAATTGCAGTGAGGGGAACATCCTGCTTCATTGATACCTCTCTGATATAGTGCGGACTTTTTAGCTAAGAGAGAGGAAATTAGTTTGAATGGTCTGTGAGAAGCAAGAAAATTGAAAGGGATTTTGAAATCGAGGATGGATATGATCATAGGCTTTAGTATGTACATCCTGAATATGCTTTGAAAGGACAGGCAGTGTTGTGGAATACCCTGGAAAGATTGAACCTTGGCAATCAAAGGACAAACAAAAAGAGCCTGTCATGTATACAAAGGGCATACAAAGTGACTAGCTTGTAGGCATTTGCAGTGAATGTGAGGGTTCTCACAGAGTTCCTGGCACCTCCTCCAAAACCCCATTGTGCAAATTCCATTCTTCCTTTTGGGTTCTGGAGAGGTTGCTAGGAGCTCCACTGTGAAAATGTCCCTGGTGATGTGATATCTCTCATAAATGAGAGTTTTTAAAGGAAAATCAGTTAGCTACTGAGAGAAAGGCCAGCTGCTACTGTGTTCTGGTTTTGAGGGCTGCATGGGTGGGTAGCTCTCTGACAAAGATTTCCTGTTGAACACTGAATGAAATTCCCAATACTTTCTTTCAAATTGATTTTGAGTACAAGCATATGGAAAGACTATTTTTGAACCTTGATTCCTTTTGGTTTTCAAGATGTCAGCCTGTGATTTAAACATGGTAGAAAAATCTGTAGGTGGAGAGTGAATCAATTTCCTACTTGTGGGAATGATACCAGAATCCCAGATATACGTAAGAACTGTCTTTAGAATTGAACTAGTATAACAGCTACCTACTAAAGAACACTGTGAAAAAATAAGGAATTTGAAAGTTTTGTGAGACATGGGGAGGAGCTGGAACACCAGAATGAGTGGGTTTTAAACTCTTAGCTTGATTTTAATTTAACAACTATGCTTTAAATACAATGCTTCGAGATATCAGCTGCCTTAGGCAGAATGTTAGGTGAGCAGAGAAGGCAAACCAGGAGGGTATGTTTTTAATGTCAGCTTTACGTTAACTTGTTTGTGACCCTGATCTTCAAGAATGAACATACATGATGAGGACTTCTGAACTGTAAAACGGAAAATAAAGCTGAGAGACATTGTTTAAAATACCAAAGTCCTCAGCTTAACACAGGCTTTTGGACTTGCTTTTTAAGCTCTGTAAATAAGAAATTATCTATGCCAAGAGACAGGGAGACAACTCTTCTTTGCAAAGGAGCAGATGGCAGAAGCATCGGAGGCATTCTACTTCTTTC
Source organism: Manacus candei (assembly GCF_025592945.1). Classification (NCBI taxonomy): domain Eukaryota; kingdom Metazoa; phylum Chordata; class Aves; order Passeriformes; family Pipridae; genus Manacus; species Manacus candei. The sequence goes on from NW_026138062.1 coordinate 11,711,135, forward strand.
TTCTTCTATGCAAATAAATATATTTTAAAATGCTGAACCTGATATGAAGTTTATTTCAATAATTAATGTAAGTGGTATGCACTTGGAGTCTAGGAATTCCCATCACTTCTGGGCAGTGTCCACAGAGAAATCTTGGAACAGAAGAATCCTGTGCCCTTCAAACTGTCACAGATTTATTTTTTTTTTCGTACAGAATGCATTCATTTGTTCTATCAGCATATTTGTAGAGATGCTAGAAAAATGTACAATATAAAACCAAAAAAGGTATAAAAGTAATCTTTTCTATTTTGAAGCATAACAATCCCCTCAAGTCTTGGCTGTTGCTTCTCCCCTCCCCCCCAACCCAGCTGCTCTTTGATCTGTCTCTTCCTAAGCAGATAAATATATTTTAAATTATTGCTAGCCCCGGGGGACCTGAACTGGTGTTATCTAGCAAGGAGATCCTTTTAGGAAATGTCACTAATGTAAGTGGCGAAAATGGCAAGGAACTGTTCAGGACTGCAACATCTCAGCTAGTTCTGAGCCGAACTTAGGCTGAAATAAATGAGTGCAATATTAAGTGTCTTCTCTGGGATATTCAGCCGTTGAAATTTCCTGACTCTGCCGTCTTCTCATTAGGAATTGAAGAATAGGAACTTCTAGGGGGGCAGTTTACTCCCATAGGCAACTTTTGTTTTAAAATACAGAGGCTCACCAAAGCTGATGTCTATATAAATGTACAAATTTGGAGCTTCATTTTCTACTGTCTTATGTTATCTATAAATAGCAACAAACTGTGATCATTCTAATTTGTTGACTACTCATGTCAATTGGGCTAGTTATACCTAATTAGTGCCAAAGTTTTAAAAGAAGTTAAGCAAGTCAAGCAAGTGGATTTCTGGTCTTTGTAGTGATCAAGATCTTTACAAGTGAAAGTCTAGGAAGTTGGTTAAAAGAGGGTGCTATTGTGTCTGAAAACCAGCTAAGGGACTGCAAAACTCTACTCCTCTGCATTGACTGCAAAGGGATGTAAAGCATCTCTGTAGGGGGACTCAGGGAATCAGAAGATTGTGTCTGGAACAAGCTGGAGGTAATTTTCAGGCATGAGCAGATCCAAGGACAGCCTGAACACATCTCATAAAGGCATTCTCACCTTCTGGGATGCAGAAAGCTGAGGGAAGATGCCTCTCAGTGTGGAAAGAAGAGGTTCCTTCCTCCACACGAAGTTTATTCCCAGAAAACAGACTTATGTCTCCTGCTTCAGTTGTTGATTATAGAAGAAATGACCAACTCAGTGCTCTTTGGAGAAGTCACTTGTCAAGTTACAGTCTCTCTGTTTTTGGTCTCCTCATCTACCTTTGTAAATCCTATATGTCTTTCTACACATCAGAATCAGGGGGAACAATAAAGACATATCCATATAAGGTGATATTCTTCTTGTCCTGCAGTTGTATGCAACCTGGTAAGTGAGGTATGTTCCCGGTATGAAGAGACAAGGTTTAAAATAGTTCTGAAAAAATACCCTGGGTAGGAATAAAAATTGGACAATACCATTGATTATGCTTTCTGAAATCAACACAGTGCTATTTCACTAATTTACACAGAATCTGATTACAATGAATAAATCAAATCCTTCTGTAAGGTGAAGTTCCTCTGTTCCCAACTGCAGAAATTACTGAGCATGCAAACCAAACTTTTTCAACAACATGTAAAAAGTCTTAAAATTATCTTAAATAGAAGGTAAACAACGTTGTTCATTTTTCTTTCAGTTCTACCATCAGTACTGGTAAAAATGGCAACAGTTTTAAACTCCCCTAGTTTCCCTGTAGCAAGAGACCACACAGGTCGAGGCTGGCAGTGTGCAGGACTGTTCATTTGATATATAAAATATTTTCTGATATAGACAACTGTGCCACTATTCTGGAGAAGTGCTATAGGTTTTTACTAAAACCAAATGATTTATCTCTCTTGCAAACTTTATTTTGGCAATCTGAAGGACTCTCTAACGCTCCATCAAGTACTTCATCAGTTTTCTTGAAAACATATATGACTGGTGGTGATTTATCTTGCACAGAATAATTAATTGGCATTTTCAAGTGATGATCAATCTCAAATGATGTGATTGAAATTATTTGCTTAAAACAGTATTTCACTTATTGACAGTGTGTGGTTTCTGTCATTATTTTGATTTGTAGTGGCAGAATGCTGCAAAAAAATATAGCTGAAGCTGCCTGTTACAGACAACAGGAAAAAGAGGTATATTCTATTTGAAACCATGGGATGGTTTTCACTGAGTTCATGCAATGGACTCCTGGACATAATTAGACAACATGTGGAATTCATAAGCTCACAAAGCTCCCTTCATGAAGCTGTTGCCCTAAAATTTGTAGTCTTAAACATCTTTAATGAAATCCTCAGAGCAACAAGTAACTCACACTCCCTACAAGTGGATTATTACAGTCTTCACAGCCTTATGGAAGTTTTAATTGAAGGGCACTACTTAAAGGAATGATGTGGGATGACTCTAAGGTAAGATTGATCAGTACAGGCAGAATTTTATTACAAGTGTCAATTAGATTGAAAAGTGTTATAAAAAAGATCATTTGCATAGCTTTAGGGGACAAGGAGACACATTATTCTGAAATCTCCTTTGCTGATTGTTTAGTGATTCTCTAAGGGTAACAGGGAGAAAATATTCCCTCCTGCAAGTGGAGATAGTAGCCACTTTCTGACTGGCTTTGATTTAAAGCTCATTAATGAGATATGTGCAGCTAATTAAGAGCAGGGAGAATTTAGCTATATACCACGGTGGAGAACAGCATTTATCAGGGAGTATTGGACTATTGCCCTATGGAAGTTCAGTGCTGTGCTACCGGGAATGATTCAGTTCCAATGCTGCAGAGAAGGGCAATATAGCAAATAGCTAAAACTGGTTGAAGATAATGTTTTTCCCCCTAGAAAAATAAGGTTGCACTGACAATGCATTCTTTTAATGAAAATCCTACTTTTTATTAATTCAACACAGTAAGGACAAGTTCTTTCTCTTAATTTTCACCTGGTTTTTCCTCTGGAAGGAAGGGACAAATTAGCAGACAGAAAGGCTTTGACTACAGTACCTATGTTTTTTTTGGAACTTGAGCTAGACCATACAAGTGTCTACAATAGCATTTTAGTTGGTAGCAGCAGCATCCTACTGAAACAAAGCTTGCTGCAAGTCTCCCACTTTCCACACTTTTGTTTCCAAAACAAAAATGTAAATGTGATGACAGAAATGAATGTGCATGAATTAGATTTCTTTTCAGACTGAAACATATGTGAAAGATGTACTCCAGGCATGAACCTTCTCTGCTCCAGTTGCTAGTGAACATCCAGGTCCTAGACCAGTCTAGAGCTAGTCCAAAATAAAAAGCTTTAATAATAATACTGGGATTTCATCACTGTTTTACTCTATCTATCTCTTCTTTTTGGGCTTCACTACTTGCTGATGCATATACAGCATGTGTCACTCTACAGAGAACTTCTGGTGTGGTTCATAACCACACAGGCAGTATTGCAGTTTGACTTTCCCTATGGCTTTGGAGGAATGCCAGCACTGTCCTCACTCATTGGACCTAGATCTTAAAGAAAATCTACTCTGTGTGGTATGGTGAAGGCTAAGTGAGATACTTCAGAGTGCCTGAAAGGATAGTAAGTGCTTGTGTTTAGTCGCTGTAGTCCTGCTCACTATCTGGGAGTTCATCTCCAGACCGTAGGCACCCAACCTTCAGATATAAAAATAGACATCTGTATATAAACTTGTTGTTTATATCCCATTAAAGTCAATGGAAATAGATGACCTAAATATAGTGCCATTTTTTGATGTCTTGGGCACTTACCTGGCCTCTAGGCCACCTGTCCTATCAGCTATTATGGTGTAAATATCACACATAGCACAGAGTAACTGAAGATGCTGAATCCCACCTTGAGTCAATACAGTCAGTGGAGCTTAGAGAGCCATTCAGTTCACCTGAAAGGAGATATATGAACAGAGTCTGGTTGTCTAGACATAGGTATGTGGTACTGTAGGAGATATCTCAAGGTATAAAAACACCTGCACAGGGCTGGTAGCTGTACACCAAGGTGAGATACCTTAAAGGGCCTGAAATGAGGCAAGATGCCTGTCAGATAGAGCAGCAAAAGGTGGAAGCAAGGATAATATATTTTGTTATTTTTTCTGTCACTTCCCTCCTCCACATCATCCAATCTTTTCCTTATCTTTGGGAAAGGTAGTGAATATGCATTGCCAGGTGGAAAAAGTGTGAAAGTAAAATATTTTGGAGAAAGTATTCACAAATAATATCAAACTTCTGCCTTTAGTTCCTTCTCTTTCTGTGTCTTTTCCAACAGATGAGTTCCCATCAAGACCCAAATGCATGTTAAGAAAAAGTATACTCCTCAGTATTGTGTGACTTCAGAACTTTTCTGTGTGAGGGAAAGCTAGGCACATCACATACTCCCTAGCCTAGAATACAAATATCCTCTCCTGGTTGTATTTTGTCCATAGATCAGGCATATTGTTTCTTCAGGGAGATGAGATCACCTTCTTGAGGAAGCTTAAAACTAGAGATTTATGTTAGAGCATGTCCAATACAGTGTATATTCATCTATTTATTTAATTTCAATTTTTATTTTATTCATTTTTCATGGGGGGATATTGCAGTTTATGATAAATACACTTATTGTCAGAAGAAACTGTATTATTATGAATATCTGCTGTTTCTAAATTATACTCTTGGCTGCTTACCTAATCTCATGCAGTCATTACTTTGTCAGGTGAACTGAAGCTCTAAAACTTCATTAAAAGAAAACCCAAACTGAGATGAATTAGATATTTGCACGTAGCAGAGTGACATAGTCATAATGTGTGCTACTGCTACTTAGAGGTCTCTCTCTTCTGCCATTTCTAACTAGGAAACTTATAGATGTTAGAGCAGTTCTAGGTATTCATCTCTCAGGGCATCACTTTGCACTTTGTGCAATTAATTTTTAAACCATTTTCTTTATTACAATCTCCAGCGTAATTTACCTGTTCGTATAAAATATTGCAACATTTCTTTTTATTGATGTGTAACGCAACTTCATGTCACCAACAAATGTCTTTCCAACATAGATGTATTTCTTGCCTAACTCAGGCATTAAAATGTTAAATAAGTTCAGTCTCAGACTTTTGGGAAAGCTTAGTAAGAAAGCTTTTATTATTCTAATAAAAGTCCTTGTAACAAAATCCTTGAGTTGTCTGTATTTTATCAAATACATATTTTTTTGTTGTCTGTGAAAACTTACTCTTTCATCAATTTTTTTCCCCAGTAATGGACATAGTACAAAAATCAATAGCTACCCAACAATGTATTCCCCTCTTAAGATGCAGGAATTTATTTTGCTCTTCTCTCAAGCATGGCAACTTCTTCTGTTGACAAATTCATGAAAAAAATTGTTTTGATGGCACAGCTTATTTGGGTAGCTTGTCAGCTCAGTGTGACTTGCTAGTGGTCAAACTGAGTGTGTAGTTCTGAGAAACTCTAGCTTAGTTATGCACATTGCCTTGCTGTTGGCTTTGATCATTGACTAGAATGTAACAGAGATCAGTGTTGGGTATTGTGGATGTGAAATTGTATGTCCGTTTACGTGGAAATCAGCTCCTGAACCATAGAATCATGAAATCATAAAAATGTTGGTTGGAAGATCATCTAGGCCAAATTCCTGCTTGAAATGGGACTGTGGGCAATGGGGCAGACATTACTTTGCCTAGTTTTTTGGCAGATACAATTTCTCATGTATTTGCTTGAGTACTTTAATGTTCAAGGAAAGCAAAAACAAATGGGTCATGAGTAAGGGTGATATGGAATTCAGATTTGCATTTGAATGAATATTCGCAGATCTTTTTCATATTATTCCCTTGGGCCTTGAAAAGTACAGACATAGATTACTGAGAAGTCTCTAGACTGACTGATTGATATGGTTTATATTTGCCATGTAAATGTATAATGTTTAATACTATATCTATACAAATACAATGCTGATTGACAAACTTGCCCAGAAACAGTCATCTCCTAGGAGAAGGAAGTCATTAACATTTTAAAAAACAAAATCCTAAAGGAAGGCTGTTCAGGCACTGCAAAGGAAGGTGGAACTTTGAAATGTGCAAAGGTATGAGCAGTCAATATTAAGGATTCCTTTGTTTTTATTGGAACAAAATTCAAGGATTTTTTTTTTTTTTCAATAGGAGAAACACTTGATATGCAAACTAGAAGAATTCAAAAAGGATTGTGGAATAATTAATTTTATGATATATATTGGAACATAAAAACAGAATTTTAAATTGCATATTTAAATTTTAAAAAATGAGAAAATGTACATCATGTTAAAGAAGACTTTAGCATTTGAGCTCCATAGAGGACTTCTAAAGAGGAAGGACACTAGCTCTGAATATAGCCTACTTGCTCACAAGTTTCCAGAGAGCAATCTACCAAGTCAAACAACAGGCTACTCTTCAGGGGAAAAAAAGCACCATTTACTAGGTAAGGGTTTTTTTGCCCAGGTGACTTATAGCACATGAGTAAAATATCAGTTGAGATACTTATCATTTATTGTAGTGCCCTGCCTTGAAGTACTTGAGAAAGTACTTTCCATTTTAATGAGCAGTTGTAAAGGAGGATGTTAGTTCATACAGCATCAGGAGAGGATTGCTGATGGCATGAGCAAGAATTATAAGGAGTTTGGTTTTTAACAGCAAAGTTTGCTGCATCCTTCAGTTTCCTTTTCAGTCCCTGTGCACTCTTTTCAGAAAGGATTCTGGCACCTCTCTTGATGTCCTCGATCTGCTTTGTCGCTGTTGATCCTATATACCATTCTTTTCCTCTGGCTTTTTGATTCCCTTCAACCTTTGTCTTTTCACTGCTTGTCTTCCCACTCATTGCTTCCTCTCTTGCTGGCTAAAATGGGAGACATCTTTTCCAAGGGCAACCCAGACACCCTAAATTTTAACAAATGGAGTTTGTGACCATCTTTCCTAGGTTTTGCTTGTAAAAACAGATCACAGGTCTTGTGATGGAGCACGAGTCCTATGAGGAGCAGCTGAGGTTGTTTAGCCTGGAGAAAAGGAAGCACGGGGGGGACCTCTAGAACTACCTGAAAGGAGGCTGTAGTGAGGTGAGAATCAATCTTCTCTCCCAGGTAACAAGTGAGAGGACAAGAGGAAATGGCCTCGAATTGCACCAGAGGATAGTCAAATTGGATATTAAGAAGAAATTCTTCACTGAAAGGGTGATAAGGCATTGGAACAGACTACCCAGAGACACAGTGGAGTCACCATCCCTGCAAGTGTTCAAAAGGTGTGTGGTTGTGCCACTTAGAGACATGGTTTAGCCATGGACCCGGCAGTGTTGAGATTAATGGTTGGACTCTATGATCTTAAAGGTCTTTTCTAAATTTAATGAGTCTATGATTCTATGAAAACAAAAAGAGCAGCCCAACTGTTTCAGTCCACTGTACAGACTGCTTTCATCTTCCTCAAAATACTGAGGAAGAATGATCAATAGCACATGAAAAGCTGTGTTTGAATTTATCTGCTGCATGGTCATGCAAACCTATAACTCACTTATTATTTATTGCAAGACTTGTAGTTAGTCTTTAAAACTGCAGCTTTGTGAGACTGCATGAGAGACATGAAGGTCCTGGAGCAGGCCCAGCAGAGGGCTACAAAGTTAATCAAGGGAATGGAGCATCTCTCTTGTGAGGAAAGGCTGAGGAAACTGGGCTTGTGCAGCCTCGAGAAGAGATGACTAGGAGAGGACTTCATCAATGTCCATAAATATCTGAAGGGAGGGTGTCAAGAAGATGGAGCCAGGCTCTTCTCAGTGGTGGTGACAATTGGACTAGAGGCAATGGGCAGAAAGTGATGAACAGGGAGTTCCACTTGAATATAAGGAAGAACTTTACTGTGTGAGTGACATACCGGAACAGATTGCCCAGAGATGTTGTGGAGTTTCCCTCATTGGAGATATTCAAGAACCACCTGGACACAATCCTGTTCAATGTGCTCTAGGATGACTCTGCTTGAGCAGGAGGTTGGACCAGATGACTCACTGTGTTCCCTTCCAACCTGAACCATTCTGTGGTTCTATGATAAGTCAGTTCCTCATCGACACATCTGAAACAACACAAATGCTGTGGGGCAGGCCTGCAATGTATTAAACTGGCTTGCTTCCCATCAACACTGAGAATGGAGAACTCTCTAAGTGATTCCTGAGACATGGGATTACTCATTGATGAGTTCTGTATTGGAGGGGGACTTGATGATGTCTGCGAGATCCAATTCCTTTCCAAAAGCAGGAGATGGTCCTGTGAGCCTCCCACACTAGCTCTCTCCAGGGTGATCAGCAACAAGTAGAATATTGCATCAAAAGTCATATAGGCTGTATCTGAAGGCAAGCTGCCATCCTTGTAGTGCAGCAACTACTAAAGGTTGTTTTGAAACGCATCGCCCTGGGGAACTAGAAATGTAATGTCTAGAGGGTAACTTCACCTCTTTTTCTCTCTAGAAATAGCACTAGTATTTTTCTGTAGCACTAGGGCTTCTCCCTCATTTTCAGTGTAATCCCTGTGATGACTTGCAGATAAGACTGATAATTCTTGTTCTCAGTCAATACATTTCCTAAAAATCTCAACCTCTCACCAGGAAATCACTGAAGGTGCAGTTTTTCTTCCTGATTTCTCTGGTAGGCATAGGGTTTCCAGAGCCAATCTACTTGCTCTTCTTCCCCACTTGCCATGAGTTATTGACTAGGAAGCAGTAGTTGTTCAGCTGCTTGTTCAGTCATGGCCTTCAACAGCAAGTGAGAAAATGCCAAAGCTGATTTCTCAGCAGTGGTGACTAGCACATTAGCTTGATATTTGATCCTTCAACTTCCCCCCTTATCTACCCTTCCCCTTATTCTCTCATCTGCTTTTAACACACATACTGCCTCTCCTTCTTCTTGAGTTTCAGGTCCTCCACTTTCTAGGGGGAATGGTAGGAACTTTTTGGGCCCTGATCTTCTCTCTAGCCAATTATGCAAGGCTGGCACAAAGAAAAAGCAAGCAAAATGTTTTCCTGTAGGCAAGGCTGAACTTGCAAAGGAGTCTGAAACTACTTCATCCATCAGGATATGGGTCCTTGACAGCTGACAGCGCTTCTCATATCTTGCATATGGCACAATTTTTTTAATAGTGGCGTTTATTGTTATATGTAGAGCAATTTATAAGGATACAAAGCAGTGAAATATCCCATTGGTTTAAGACAGAGCTCCACAGAGGTCTGTGGGCAGGAACACAAAGTTTCTCTGAAGACCAATTAGTGCCTAGCTCTAAGTCCACTGGAAGAAGATGGAATCTTTCAATAGGTGTAAGATCAATTATGGCAGAGGACAAAAATTTGATCCACTTGCTCTATCTGCTCTATGTATAAATACAGTTTCAGATGCAGTGGAGTAGCCCTGCAGTGTTTGATTGCTCATTGCAAACACAGGTATTTTAAATCTGTGGGTGAAAAATATTAATCTCATAGCAGGTAATTCTGTTTATTGTGGTACAAAATTATGAAAATTTAAAAGAAATGAAAAATTAAGTTGATTTTTATTCTGCAATAATGAGTTACTTAGAAAGAGAAGTTTTCTTAGGAACTATTTGCTGCAGGAAGCTAAGTATAGCAGGTCTAATCCTATTTACTGAGAATTACACATGTAAACATAGATATACCCAATATATTTTAAATACAAAATGATTACCAATTGAAATATGAAAACCCTTGCTTCTTCCTTGCAAGTTCAGTGACTCATATAATCTAATTCCGAGATCTATGTTTGGAATAGTATTGTGTTTTTTCTCTCAGTCCCTCTGTCAGAGTACTGGTACTATAAATGTTTTGAAACCAGAAAATCTGAAAAAAAATTTAATGGCATCCATACATATAATTGAATTTTGCAGAAAAATAAATTAATTTTTACCTCATTTAAGTGAGCTCTCAATGAGTTATATCTGTAGTGAGAAGAATACACATTTGTTTGTATTCTAGAATCATCATATTTTGCAAGGCTGAAAAGTGCTTAACAAATAATTTTAATTATTTTTTAAAGGACAAGTGGATTTTGCATTTTTGCTTGCTACTTTAGAATATTGTGCTCATTTCTATGGGGCAGATATTAAAACAGCTCTTCCCTAATAAGGTAAAAGTTGTAGAAAATGTGCATGTGAGATTTTGTAATTAAGTACTCAATCTGAGCACACTTACAAATGCCAGAGGTAATGATTCTTTGAAGTTTATCATTCATAGTAATCTTTTCATGCTACAAAAAAGGCAAGTAATACTGTGACCAAACAAAATTAGAACCATAAATCAGATTAGCCCTTTGCTTAGTTTTTCAACAAACAGCCAGTTCAATAAATCACTCTGCATGGTCTATACATTATGCTTGCTGCTTTTCCTGTATCTACATCAGTACAACACTGTGCCATAGTTATTTGATATATGCAAAGTGAGTCAATGGGTATTTTCAAAAGAAAAAAAAAAAGATAAGAGAGAGACTATTTTTGCTATTTTAAATGCACTACAGTTTTCAGAGGATGTTTGGGTGGAGAACATGAACTGGCTGTAGCAGTGCAGGGGGAGCACAGAGTAAATCTCTGCACTATCATGGTCCTACAGATATGGTCAGTTACTGGCTGCTCTCCTAAGGGACAGGGCCAACTTCACCTCCCTGTGAAAGTTAAACTGTGTGATTCCTTTAGGTGCACCTGAAAGGACACATCTACATTTTCCTTTGAAGTTTTTTGTGTGTGGTATGTTCCTACTGATCTCTGGTCCCACTTATAGAGCTGGTCCTTGACTGTACTCCACCTCTTCCACTTTGCAATCTTTCACGAATGATTAGCATGCTTGCATTTCCCCTAGCCTTGCAACACAGTCCTGGATCAAATCCTACGTTTCAGCTCACGCCTTTTCCAAAATGCAGTAAATTTAGGCATGCATTTTCCTGGTATGGTCTAGAGACAGCAGGAGTGTATCAGCCAGAATCACAGTGCTCAGAGAAAGAGATAGGTTAGGTAGTATTGGAAATGTTATTGCAGTCAAAAGCAAAGATCTGTTTCCTATTCCCCATGCTTCTAACAGTGAACAAACTGTGAAGACCTCAAATTTGACTGGCAATAAGGAAAAGTTGATAAAGTCTTTTAACCATCCCAAGGTAATAATAATGGATAAGCAAATGAATAAAGAAATAAGAGTTTGTCCCTGATGCATCATTGATTAGATCCCTCACCTCTGGACTCTATTTCTATGCTTTTTGTGTTATCTAGTTGACATCTCTAAATAGTTAGTAACATCAGACACAATCTAAGTACAAACTGAAATGATGACTATCTTGGTGTTGCTAATTAACATTCCTGCCTTTTGAAGCTGAGACAATAAAACTGTTTAGTGTGGAATATTTTCTATTTACAAGTATTGATTTTATGTGATTTTTTTTTCTGAAATCAAAACTATTCTTAGGAACAGCGATCGTTACATGACTTCGGTTGGAAAGGTACCAAGATGGAGTTTGAGACTGCAAGGTAGCTAAGCACTTGTAGGCTAGCTAATATTAGTGATATGAGCTATAAGTCACTACTGACTATCAATCACTACTCATGATAGTGGTAAATTGTTTATCTAGATCACAGGAGATCCTCAATCTGCATTTGTCTAAACAGGTACATACATACATGGTGATTTCACATGTATTGGTGTATTTGGGTTACGGACGACTCTGTCTTGTGTGCCTTTCACAAATGTTTGTAAACAGATCTAGTTTTCCTTCTGTATAAATTTTTAAAACAATTAATTCTAGAAATACTTCACAAAATTCAGCCTGTGTTTTTCTGTTAGCTTTATCTGTAAAGTGTCTCAATAAAGAGACATTATAGACTCTGAAAAAATGTAGTATATTCTCCTTCTCCCTCATATGCCTTTTGACTTATTGAAGATATTTATAACTGGATATTAGAGTATCAGACAGCTTGAACATCCTCTCTTTTATAAAACAAAGCCAAGACTGTGAAAGAGCTGACCAGTGTTTCATAGTGAGCTATGTTGCCTTAAAATGGGCACGTTAAATCTTGGTACTATTGTTAGCCATTTTTTTAACCATTGGACTTCAGAAAGCCCGGAAGTGAAGCCTGCATATATTCTTCTGTCTCACAGTAGCTTCCCATAAACTAATTGCTTAAAGGCTATATGAGCACAGATGACAGCTCTCCAGTGGTATTCTTTGCTAAAGTGGAGGAGCTGAACTTATCAACACTCACTGCTTGCTTTACATTATTTTAAACTTACATAATATAAATGTGTATTTATAAGACCCCTTGTTGATGCTTACTTGGGGAATTTGGATTTGTTGACAAATACTGATTAATTCAAACTAATTTTTACAGTCCTTTAGTTCCTTCACAACCAAGATCAGTCTATTTGATATTTGAAACTAATAATTTCCAATGAGACTTTGTGACTTCTTCAGGAGAAAAATTTGCTGGCTTCAAATTGTAGGTCTGTGTCCTAAACTCACTGCCACGATTGAGATGTTTGCCACAGTGTTGCTCTGTACAAAACCAGTCAAGTTCATTTGCCAGCATGTCAGTCTCACTCCTTTCTCTAGTGTTGGATTTTTGCTTTAAAAATCAGATATTTATATGTGTTTTTTTTTAATATAGTATGTTATTTAACACCGAGATCCTCAAAATATGTGAGCTATAAGAATGAACAAATCACAAAGGCACAGTATAGCAAATTCTTAGTGATATCGTATATTCCTTCTAGTGTTATAATGTAGTAGGTAGGTTGGGCATAAAACTGCCTGTATAAGGAAAGGATTCTTTATCCTTATTTTGATTTTTTTATCTATTTGTATAAGGCAAAAGACTACCAATTATACATTCCCGAGGAAAAAAAATATATGTGAATATTGTTAGTGAAATAATTTTAAAAACAAAAGATTTTGTTGTTTAATATCGCCTAGGTTCTTAGGTACTTGACTTTTTATCTCTCAGTCAGTCAACATGAGCCAAAAGTGGCCTAGAGGCTTAGATGTTCCAGTGGTTACTCCAGCACAATCTAATCTGTGACCTCTATCCCTTTGGTTTTTATAATGTCCTTATAAAAACATAGTACATTTAAGTATGCTTAAAGTGCTACTGGCTATAATTAAAGTTCTGTCAGCCTTTCCATTATAAATCCCTCTTTTCAAGGTTTAATATCTCAGCGGTTTCAATTCCCACTGGGCTAAACTTGATACAGAAGCTGTCAGCATGAATGCAAATCCCTCCTACCTTCAAAAAATTTTCAATTCATAAAGTTGGTGCTTTTTATTGGTATTTATTTGCAGTCCTACAGACTGTAAAGGTTTTTCTCATTAGATCCCCTCCCAAAGTCTCTCACATTGCCTTGTCTCATTTTACATAAATCAAGAAATAAATGTGTCCTAACTTTGAAATGCACAAACAGACTGATGGAGTTTCCTTTTAACTTGTTCTAGGCTATTGGCTGAGTGCAGCTTCTACCCATATTGAAAACTGCTGACTTCAGGTTAGATCCCCAGACTCTTTCAGACTGCACCTGCTAGGATGTGGAAAGTAAAAGTTAATTACCTTGGCCATAAGACAGTATATCTGATATCTACCTTTTCCATCCTTATGTCTAAATACTAGACTGCATTTGTTAAACCTTTGATTACAGGGAAGTAGGTGACTCTTGAAGAAATTAGCAGATACCCTCTTTAATGAATTCCTCAGTCTGGGGATAAGTCTGGAACTTCTCAGTACTGCTCTGCCATACCAACTTGTACTTTAGTAATGCAAACTGTATTTCTAATTAAGTAAAAGAATAACCAGTCTTGATCTTCATATCAAGAAAAAAGATCTGGAAAATTGAAGTGACTCATGCAGAGTACCTTGGAACTGGCTGGAACCTGAAGTAAAACAATTGCCAACAGTTTGGTGATCTTTTAATTTCGTTGATGTTCACTTTTCAAGTTGTGCAATATTATAGAGAAAAAGCATTGGTGTTTCCCTGTTTCTTACAAAGGAAGCATATTCATTCTCTTTTAGGTTTGCACTCCTTCATAGATTCTCAAACAATTGGTGCTGTAATCAAAAAGTATTGCATCATAGTTTCTTGCTCACTTCCATTCTGGGTCTATGAATATTACATTCCTGAAAAACAACTGCATTTTACCTTCTCTTCTCCTCCCCTCTAGGCTTGTGACTAGAGTATATTTCTGGAAGTGCGGTGATTTATGGGACTAAAGACCTCAGAAGTGGAAGGACTTTGGTCATCCTGCTCTGTGTGGCTGCTTAAACTTTGGGCTGTTACAAGAAAAGCCTATCTAGTTGTCAGTGTGGAGGACATTGGGGTTTGGAGCTCAGCTTCACAACCAAAAAACCCTCACTGAATCTGCAACATAGCTGTCACCTATGCAGATTTTGAAATGTAATATTTTTCTCTGGTGTCAAATTGGCTTCCCTTGGCATGCCAGTCATCATGAGTCCTGCTGCTCTGAACCCCATTCTAGGCAGTGTGTCCAGAGACACATTAATACACAAGGATTCATGGCTATCTGGGTATACTTAAGTTTTAACATTGCTAAAGAAAGAAAAATACCCTCTTGGCATACATACATACATACATATATATATATATATATACACACATATATACATATATATATGTACTTGTTAATATACATTGATATACACTTACATAGTTATGCACGTACACTTGAAATATACTTTGCATTAGAGTTTGTTTATGCTCTGGCATTTGAAAAGAGATAACAGTCAAACTGAGGTAACAGTCAAAATAACCCAAATACTACTTTTTTGTCTGCAGCAGCAGGAACAAAATTACAAACTTCATCACAGAAGCTCTCCATCAGGTCTGAAAGACTTCAGTGCTCAATACCACCTGTGAACAAAAGAGATGGCTATTTTCTTCCTTATTAGCATCCCATTTGCTCTACAGAAACCACCTGCCTTTATTTTCAGAGATGATTGTTGCCAGTTAACCTTGGGTAAGAGCCACCCAGCTGCTTTCTCACTCTGCCTCTTTTGTGGGACAGAGGAGCGTATAGGATGAGAAACCTTGTGGGTTGAGTTGAAAAATGGGAGATTGCTTCCCAGGTACTGTTGTGGGCAAAAGATACTCAACTAGGGGATAATTAGGTATTGCAAAATAAAGTACTCAAGTAGTGGGAAACAAGAGACAAATACTAAAACAACACCCACCCTTCCCCTTTCCTTTCCCAGGCTCAACTTCACTCCTTCACTCCTGACTCTTCTGACCACCTCCATGCATGGTCTAGCAGCCTGGGAAGTGCAAAGAGGTTGTGGTAAGTAAATAGCAGCTTCTCTCTGCCAATCCTTCCTTCCAACACTACTTCTATTCCATCTTGGGCTTTCCACGGGCTGCAGTTACTTCCTTCCTACAAATCTTTCTAATCCTCATGTCACCTTTCAATTGTGGGTACAATAGCTGTAAAACTCAAGAGCACCAGAGTTCCTGGAAAAGTGTTTCTAGCTTATAGCAAATAGCAACAACATCCACCTATGGCATAAATGGAATAAAGAAATTAACATAACCTCCTACCTTTCTTATACACCACGAGGTGCAGAGATGCTTTGTTATTTTTACAGTTAGGTTTCTAATGCAGACTAATTTACAGTGAAATTTAAAAGCAGGCAACTGATTAGAATCTATTTAGACCGGTTATGGTTTTATTAATACATATATCTGTAAAGAGCCATATTTCAACTAAAAATAGTTCAGGGGAAAATGTGTTGAGCAATTGGTGAGAGGGGAGACTTTTCTAAATGTTGGGGAAAATATTTGTTGTAACAAAATTATATATGTTCACACATAAAAACAAATTGTTACTGGAAAAGTCCACGCGATGAACTATATATAATCAAAATTATTCCTAACACTAAATCTTTACTACTCAACACTGGTTGTCCTGACAGTTTATTCCTTTATCTGGTTTGGCTAGAAAGCATTGATTGCTATAGGCATGTAGGTGCAATGTATCAATAGTAATGTAAGGACTTACCAGTCTAAGTAATAGCTCTATCAGCAAACGGAATAAAGAGATTATCAGATGGGGAGTGGTCTAAAGCTCTCGTCTGAACTGATTCATCCTTTAGAATTTCACTTGTCTCACTGTCACATCCTACATTATATTGTTATTTAGTGTGATACTAGATAACACAACAAACAGCAAGAAGAGTGTGGAAAATCATCTGATACATTTTTTTTCATGTTATCCTGTTTCTTTTTTATGACTGTCTCAAATCTGATAACCATCCCACAACTTTGACTAAAACTGTAGACCAAAATTAAAAGACTACTTGTTTGCAAAAGAATCCCTAAGTTTTCTTTCATTGCAACTCAGGGTACTTGATGCCCTTTTCACCAATTCACGAGCCAAAGTCAAATATGTAGTGTGTTGTAATAAAAACTATCTCTTTGAAAAATGATAGGATATTCTGTTAGAAGCCAAAGATACCTGACATTCCTGAATAAGACCTGGAAATATCCTCATATGTGGAGTCCAAATTAGCTGGGGAGTAGCACTGGTAAGAGAAAAAGATGCAAGAGATGAAAAGGTGCATGCACCATAAAATAGTAAGGAGTGAAAATGAGTCAGAGAGACAGGCCAGTTAGAACTAATCCTTGTTAAATCTCAAATAAAATATGCAATCAAGAAAAGTTCAGCGTCCTACTTTTGCAAAAGAAAAGTTGAATGCAAAGTGTTGCTTTTGGTTTAGTACAGCCTGGTGCCAGAATACATAGGCACGTTGTCTGCTCAGAAGCCTACAGCTGTTGTGCTTTTCAGTTTGGTTCACTTGAGTTCCTTTGTCATTCAGGTGCATTGCCTTATTGAACTAAATCCCCATGTATTTGGAAGTCACTGAAAAGAGGCTACATTTGTAGGCATTCTAACTGTGCTTGTTATTGTTTGTGACTTGAAGTGGGTTCATAAGATGGTGGAATAAAATATTAATGAAAATGCATTGGAAATGTGTTAAAGCAACCATTTCTGAAATATCTAAAAAGAGAGCTTTTTCTGAGGGGAAGGAAGCAATTTAGTTTCAGTTTTTAAATATATTTATATACATTTAAATATAAATATAAACACACACAAACAAATGCACAGCCTTCTAAACACTGATATTTTTAATGCACCTGTAGAAATCTAGCTGCAATCAGAGAAATTTGCTAAAAACTATCTCTTTGCTGAATAGATTAATTTTCTGATCTGCACATAATTTAATAATGATCATAATAATGGGAGGAATATGCTATACCAAACACATTAGATTTTTATAAATCTCTTTCATATTGGCAAGATCTAACAAAGATGCATGCTCCTATTAAAGGATTTATACAATGCTAAATATTTTTAGATTGATTTCAGCAGAAGTACTCAGAGACAACTCTTGCAAGAGTCTCAGGAGGATCTAGTTTACCATTAATTTTATACAAATGAAAAAATACAACAAATGTAATAGAATTTGAACATTTAATCTGTTTACCTTTTAACCTTTATGAAATGGTAGACCTTGCATTTTCAGTGTAATAAATGATTTGAAGAAATTCTTCCCTAATGTAAATCTAATATTTTTTCTTAAAACAATTGATTCTGCTTTAGTAATTTTAAGTCCTTCTCAAACAATGGGTGGAAAGAAGAGTAACATGAAGGAAATGATCAAATGATTGCATACAGATTATTGTTGCAACTAGTTTTTTTTTCTGTTACTTGCAAATATAAGTGTATTAAACTAGAATAATACATATCAAAGTAACCCAGAGCTCAGCTCTATCCAGGCTTTTTATTTCTGCTCAGATCTAAATGTTGTCTCCTATGAGATAAAATACACAGTAAGACAAGGACATGCCAGCTCATACAAAACCTAACAGGAGAAGCTCTCTTTTTTTTTTATGAGGCTTTTGGATTTGAAGGAAGGTAGCTGGTATATAGTAGGTGTTACATTTCTCCCATGCTGTCTTTTCTCATATCTGTATTTTCACAATGTAATCCCCATTTACTAGAAAATACAGCAGAAAGTTGTTTTGAGGAGAAGCAGGCAATGAGGCCAAAAATTTATATTTTGAGCTTTGATCCAGACTCAGATGTGTTCCCAAACTTATCTCTTACCCACATTAATAAGTGTCTTAACCAAGGCTATGTAATGCACACCTGGGTTCTTGGCACTCTTATGGGCAGAGGAAAGCTAGGATAAAGACATGATTGTTAACTTTGTTTTCTGTAGCATAACTAGATCAATGTGAAGTCATGGGCTCTGTTTTTTTTAAGAAATGGAATAAAGAGTAAAGTTTTCAGTTTTCCTGTTTCAGCTCTCTTTGGGCTGTTGGGGACAGATGAATTAGCATGCAATAGCCAAGATAGATAAAGTTACCAGCTGAGAGTCTGTTTGCTCAGAGCTCTTCACTGAGCTGTGCCTTTTCTATGGACGCATATTGTCAGTCTACAAGGACATTTCTGTTTCTCACCCCCTTTAGCCCTTTGGTATCTGTACTACTATAACATTTCTATAAGTAAACTTGACACATTACAGCATGAGCTTATATTCTCTGTATAGAAATTTATGGTGATTAGGATTTCTTTAGTGAATACATTTTGTAGAACCGTGCTTCTAATATTTCATTTCTGCTGATCCTGCGCAAAGTAGGAAACTTGAATGGTGCTTGATTCCCAAATAAGCTGAAAGTGTATCAGGTGCTCTTAAATCTTACAACTGTTCATGGTTTCCATGTAATCATTTACATTGTGTTTATCACCAGGATGGCACAGTGTCTTACCAGTGTGTGTGTCCCCAGATCACTGTGATCATAATTCTGGATCGGGTGTTTAGTAGTTACCAAGGTTTTTGGAATTTTCCAGATAAGACAAGGTAAGAGATAATAAACTGAGAAGTTTATTTATGTTTTTCTTCATATATCCTCTGAAGGCAATATGGTTTTTCAAATTACATTTGCAACAACAATGAACACAGAAGGACACAATGAATTTTAACACGTTTACTAGAAATCATAAACAGTTTTTGTTGTTCTACCTCCGTGATGGAAAAGAATCAGCCAACTTGTTTTGTTTCCCTCAGGTCATGGTAAAGTATTGCACGGGTCACAATATGAAAATGGCAATGAATAAGCAACTGAGTCATTTCTTCCGTGTTTCTAGAAATTAAAAGTGGTTTATTTTCACCAGCCTTATTTTTAGCCTCCATTTTTTCACTTAAATTACTCTCTGGCAGATAGTGCTTCATTGCTTCATACATGTGGCTGCATTTTTCTGAGAGGTTATAGAAAACTGCAGCTGCAATTTTTATTGTAAACTGCAGTGAGGCATAAGGTTTGGCTTACTAATGAAACTGCTCACAGTCTGCTAAGACATAAAGAGACAGGAAGCACAGGGAAATGCAAAGTTTTCTGAAGACAAGCTCTGTGCCTGGGTTAATTGAAAGAGTAATAAAAGAGTAAGAGCATGTTTTAAAGAGAAAGCAAAGGAAAAAGCATAAAAATTCAAAGCAAAAGTAAAGTGCAAGTTGTCAGAAAAAAGCAAAGAAAGGGCTCAAGGTCACTTTTTCAAACAAATAAACCCTTTATACGGCAGAATCAGCTCTCACCACACAAAATTTTTCTCAGAACAGAGGATATATTTCCTTAAACCAAAAGAGAGAGTGTTCCATATCGTGGTTACCTCTCATGATGCTATTGGATCCCAGGGTACAACGGGAAGAGGATTTAATGCGAAGCTACACAAATATAATTAAATAAGCCTCCCATCTATAAATTTGCTTTTCAGTTAAAAAAATTACTCCAAATTCTGTGGTCACTACAATTGTACAATTTTGTATTTTATTTCACAACAGAATGATTAAAAGAGCCAGTCTGGTTTTTTTTTTTATTTTTAGTTTTTAATTTTGCAGCTCCTTTCAATTTTATATTAAATGCTTAAGATCTGTTGTTATTAATTGTCCTTGTAATGAAAATCAGGAAAAAATATTTTGTTGGTATAAAATATTCTCTGAAAATCACAGCAATAATGAGAGAATGAGGTACCTTGAATATTGATTCTTCATCATGTCCTCCTGAATACCCTTGGTGTCTTACCTGAACTCTCCAAGTTCTGTTTTTCTAGACCAACAGATTTTCCTCAGAGAAAGCAGCAGTATACAGAAGGATTCAGGGACTCTTTTTTTTTTACACTTAATGTTCTTACTTTGCCCTTGCTACAGTTCTGAGACTGTAGCAAATTATCACAGTGATTATGGCACCTGCACTTTTCCATGATGCATAGGTTATGTACATTCTTTCGCTTGTATAAATATGTGGTGAGGTGTTATACCTTTACCTCACTAAGTTGTGCTTACTCTCGAGAAAAGGTACAAACACAAAGTGTTACAATGAAGTAACTGGTGCATTGATAAGCATTTTCATCCTACCATTTCTTATTTGGTTTGTTATATGTACAGACATATGCTAGGAATGTTTATGCCACTGCAGGATCTTTATCTTCCAGGTTGTTCTTGTAAGAAGGTGATTAGTCTTAGAGTTTTGCTTTTCTTCAGTGCAATTCTATTAATTTGATTTTTTTAAGTGGAAAGAAACAGCAAACCACAGCTGTCTTTAAACTTAATTTGGTTAACAACCTCCAAAAATTCTTCTGTGTAGACTTTTTCTCCCAGAGTTTCCCCCCACTCTCTCTGGACCCATGCCCTGTTGCAGTGTGCTGCTTCCAGAGTCTGAATCAACCCCTTCATGCATGTTTCAATGTGTGTGTCCCAGTGCAATTTCACACATCGAGAGATTGAATTCTTGAGCAGACCTGATGAAATGGAGTGTGGGCAGGTGAGAGAGAAAGAGAGAGGGAAATAATCAGTGACATGAATTTTTCTCTAGCAGCTGTTTTCAAGGAATGCTTCATGACCCCGGAATGCTGTAGTGAGAGCAGTTCAGTAGAGGCCAGCAGCTGTTTTAGCCCCAGTGCTTGACTAAAATGCTGTGCAGATGTTTTCCTGACTTACAGACAGGCATATCCACTACCATGGGGTCTCTTTAGCAGTGGTATGTATTAGCCATGGACTAGTGAGGCACCACTTCAGCTATTTTGGATTGCAGGTGTGTAAATCTGTGGATTAGTGAGGGAGGACAAAATTTCCTTCACTTCCTGGTGGTTTGATAAGCCACTATGCAGGCCTAAGGAGAATAGGCATTTTGCATTTGAAAAACAGGGAAAGAATTACAAGTTTTAGCATACTTTTGACCATTCTGTTCAAAATGAGTTAATTAAACTCCAGAGATGAGGAAGACCTATTGAAATGTTGGGAACATTGACCTTTTCCTTTGACTGTCACCTTATTTAAATAATTCCAGGTTTAATTAACTGACTTGGAATGAATTGATAAAGGGTTACTGTCACTTATAATTTCTTCTCTTTGAAATGCAAGAGTTCTATGCAATTGCTGTAGCCTCTTATAGTCACCCTAATTATTAAAGTGAATAATTTTGAAAGTTGGATTTTTACTTTTAAATGTTTGATAACTGGCTTATAAGTACCATTAGAAACGCAATACTTAACACTGACTAAATAATACTTAATATATACATAAACACACATATTTGTGAATGTATGACAGTCTATAAAATTTACCTAGATCAGTCATTATTAAAAGGTTAGTTTTTTTGAAGTTGTGCATAAATATACAGAAGAGGTGTTGGCCTTTTGTGAATTTTAGTAACACTCCATGAAAATTTGAAAGTCCCAGCTTCTCCATCCAGGTAAGAATCCTAGCTTGAGATCTTGTGAGTTGAGAAATACCTTCAAAATACTTAAGAAAATAATTCAGATATGTTGATCAGGATAGGTTGAAGTTCCAACTTTACTTGAAAAAACAGGTGTATTTCTTTTTAACCTTCCCTTCCTAATACACTCACAATAGTCTTTAACTGGTAAGCCAAGGAATGGCTGAGAAGTGGAAAATTCATTACTCTTGAAGAAGTGGAGGAATATCTTTCCAGAACACATGAATGATGCAGCCTTGGGGTATTGTGCTCTAAGACTGGCACAGCTCTGCTGCAAAGACCTCTAAAATAGTAGTAGGAGCACAATTACACTTATTCCAGCTTAATGTAGTTCACTTAATGCAAGTCTGTAAAGTGCTGTTAAGCTGGTTTCACTAGCATAAATAATATTCACAGGCCAGGTATCCTGGTATTGCACGCTGCTAAAGGGCTCATAGTGCAGATTTGGCCTAAGGTATCAAACTAAGTAATACATCAAGTCATTTGTTACTGAAATCCACCACAGAAACTCTTCACTTATTCTGTATTTCTGAGGTCAAGCAGGTCATAGATAGGGCCATTGCAAAAGATGTATCCAGAGCTAAGATATGAAAAGGATCCAAAACGTGTATCCACTTCTAAAGCTGGATGGTCCATCTAGTGTGAAATCCTGTGGCCTTGTGGGAAAATGTATGCCACTCACCTCTTCCCACACTTACAGTAGATATACTTTTGGGATGCCTGTCTCCTCAGGGAGGTGGAAGCTAGCAAAAATGGTTCTTATGCATACACAACAAATTTACAGAAAGTCAGATCTGAATGTGTCAAATCTATTACATTTTCACTGAGTATACTGCTTGTACGGTGTCATGAATAGATAAAACTCTTTCTGTGTTTTGTCTGTGCTGTTAAAAAAAAAAAAAAAAAAAAAGAGGACCACCCTGTGACCCTAGAGCAAAGTATCATGAACTGGGCATCACTCAGGGCTGAGAGTCAGATGTCAGAACTGAATGTCGCTTATAGGGCTCAGAGATAGCACCTTCTAGAGCAGACTGGCCATGTCCACGTTATATCTTCTTGTGTTTTCCCTCAGCTTCACATGATGCCCCTTGGGCCATAAACCAGAATTTTTTGTGTATGTCTTGATTTCTAGATAAACTATTTCCCAAATTGTGGTTGGAAGAGAAGTAGTTGGAGTAGTTAAAAATGTATCTGGGAGGCAGATAATTAAACTAGATGACTACTGGGAGGTGACAGTGTGGGCAGCTAGAGCAGATTGTCCCTGTCCCTCTGTCCCTGGGACCTCTTCTGTTTAGTTGTACTTGCAAAGCTTATCAGCACAGTAGTCAAGATTTCCAAAACAATTTAAACAATTCTCCTCACTTTCTTTCTTATTCTCTTTGAATATACAGATATGGTGAAGTGTACATATATATAATTATTTTGAATGCTATTTGTAAGTAACATCATATGTGTGCATGCTATAAGGTGTGTATCTGTTGATGTATATGCATGCATATGTGTGTAATTTGCTAGATTACTTTGAACTGTCAAATAAAGGTGCTTGTGTTTATTATTTATGACTCAGAAAGGCAAAGAAATAGCCTAAGGAAGAGCAAAGAGAAATGCAGAGCTTACGGAAAACACATCTCAATTTTATAGATGGGGATTGCAAAATATACTACTTGCTTTATAGTATATCCATACCATGAACCATCAATTACAATAGTCAGGAAGGTGATACTGCAGCTTAATGACATAGCACATTATTATCTGACCTAAAGAGCTGTAAAACATAACCTCCACCAAACCTGCTATTATTATAACTTTTTACTTTCAGATCATGCAGAATGGATTCTCTGTCTCCTTGTATAACTTGCAGGGATTATTTTGCAATTTTCTGGTGTCATTTGCTGTACCTCATCATTTGCCTGATGAAAGAGAACAGAAATCCAACTTCATTAAACAATAAATAAAAGTCAGAATGAAGACAAAATATCTAGCATGGATGCTGATAATTAGTTTCTTGTTACAAATTAATGTTTTGAAGGAACGGCTTAATGGTTATGTTTTGGGTTGGGTATTTTTCCTCTGCTTTTTCACTAATATTTTTCTGGATGTGAATGCTGATGGTGTTTGAGGTTATTAGAACTTCTATTCTGCATCTTTGGACAGTATTTCAAATAATAATATTATGGTGTTGTTGGGGGTTTTTGTTTGTTTTTGCTGCTGCACCTTTGCAACACATTCACAGTGTGTCTTTATGCACAATACAAATAAAGTCCTGATCATGACAGGGATTTATGACTATAAAAATGGGGTTTGGTTGCTTAAATATAAGTGTTCATGCTATGTACACAAGATGTCTTTTGTGTTCTCCACACACATAGGTCCTATGTAAAAAGAAAAGTAAAGATTCATCTCCAACGCAATGCTACGTACAAAGCTCCAGCTGACTTGGAACAAAAGGAGCCATTCTGGGCAGTGAGATCTGCTCCCTCACAAGTATGGATTCAAAGAGGAGAGCCCCTAGCTATAGCTACATTTCAAACTCCACCTAAGCTGGCCAGAACCATGTGAGTTCAGTTGCAATATTAGTTGATAGCCAAATTGTACAAGTTAATTGTGAATGGGCACCAAGAAAAAGGTAGACTGGAGTTAATTCTGCTGTGAAAACACATCCTCAACTCACCAGTGTTGTGTCCTTTTCAGGTAGACACACAATGAAGATTTAGGAAAGCAAAGACTATTCATTCCCATGTCCTTGACTCCAGGGTCAAATATCTTCATCTGTTCTTTGTCTCTTCCCTCTGGCCCAAGGAAAGTAAGACATTTCTGCATTTTCAGCTTTATTTTGTGAATGTCTCTTCCTCGCTGCAAACCAAAGTGTTCAAAGGCACAGCAGCAGGCAGAAGGCTGCAGGAAAGCACAGTATCTGGAACAGTCGCAGTGCTGTTAGAGCTGTATGAAACTTTGTTTCTTGAGTTGGACAGAAAAAAATGAGGAATTTAAAATATAATTTTGGTTCTGTATTATATCAAGTTTATATATAATCCATTTTTTGTGGCCCTTTGCTGTGTTGTTTTCCTCAAACTAAAATAGTCCATGCATCTCTAAATAAAGGGATTAAGTAATTTTAAGGAAAATCTTCACTCTCAAGTGCTTCTTGGACAGAAACAGTACTGCCAGCAGGAGATGAGATTCCCAATGGGTTCCTGGTGACCTGGCCTCATTAGCCAAGTTGTAAAATACTGTGATGGAGGAAACAGAGTCTCTCCTTCAGAGGCAGTTCTGTTCTGATTGCTAATTAGTCATTCACCAGGGAGGAGCTGAGGCACCCAACCTTCTGCACAGGCACCCCAAGAATTACTCTGACAGGTTCATTCTTATTTTTTCAGATCCCTCAGTGAAACTGTTGGATAACAGGATAAGTACATACTCCCTCTGCAAAACTTTTCTTGCTGAGTTTTGACTCATCCTTTTAAAAAGATATGAATGATATTTTTACATTCCTCAACTCGTACATGGGTGACAGGTTCCTTAGATTATAAAAAGTGATTTTAAATTCCATTTCATTTCCTTTGTAGATAATGATGATGATGATGATTTGTACACTACTACTACTGTTATAATTATTACTATTGTTTATATTTATGCCAACAGAACAACTAAATTCCATTTCAAGAATAAGCACCTGAAGAATAGTATGAGGCCAAAAGCTTTCCAATGAACTTTAATCCTTCTGTATAATTTTTCCCTATTTTGTGACCTTCTTTTTCCAATTCTTTACGTAAGAAGAACTATCAGTATTTGCTGTGCTCATGTTGGCAGCTTGCTTACTTAAGGCATAATTTCTCTAGAAGTCTCTGAATAACCTGATATACTTTTCATATGTCTGATCTCTCACCAAAAGTCCTTTTTTTATTGTGATCTCTTTATTCCTGATCAAGATGAGCAACAAGACCATCAAATTTTATTTCCTCCTGGGCAACATTTTTGCAGGAGCTTGGGTAGTCATTTTGCATGCTATCAGGAAGAGGTATTTTTCCACAGTTATTTGGCTCTGGCATGCACTGGACCTCAGAGCAGTGTCTGCATGCGTGCATTAGGAGGTACACAAAACTAGTTAAACTGGATGACTCTGCGGGGCTTAGTAGATCAATTGCCATTTTCATTTGGGACAGCACTTTAAATCCTAATGAGAATAGCAACCCTTGTAATTAGGAGTCTACAAAACCCTCTAAAATAATCACTTAAATTTAAAATGTAAATGTGCTCTCATTAATTAGTCTGTTAGAATAAAGATTTCTAATTAATAAATGTAAATTGGGAATTTTTTGTAGATTTCATAAGGACAAAAGTGTTTCTAGTGGGACCTGAAGGGAGATCTGTTTGCATGAGAATGTATACTAAACCCTGGTGGTTCACACCTCTGCACAAACCTGTGGCTAAGAGGGACTGTCTGTGAGAGGGCCATAAAACACCTGAGTCACAGAGATTTTCTCAAGACCTGTGATACAAACGCTTGTTTTTTAAATAGGGATGTTTTAAACTAAGGGTTATGTTTGTCAAAGATGAAAAACTGAATTCTGATCAGAAACTATGACTGACCACCACTTCTCTACTGAAACCAGTGATTGATTATGGAAGAAAAAAAATATTCAGGAAATTTAAACTTTTAAAATCTGATTTCATTTCACATCAGGTTCACACAAAGAACAAAACCTAACAAATCTGAAATGATTTTGGTACTTAGCGCATGACAGAACCCTGAAATTCTACTTGGAGTTTAATATAATTTTATTTCTTTTTCTATTCAATTATATTTAAATACTTTCATGGTATTTCATAAATACTGAGCCAGTGGTTACCCCGTGTCATTCCAGCACAGACAGGAGAATTGAACCTGCAGGCTGTCAAGGTATGTACACTGTATGGCTGAGAATTAAGGTAAATGATGTGACGTGGTATTAGGTACTTTCAGACTGCACCAGGCATCCACATACATGCTCATCTGCTACATATGGTCAGCTGAATAGCTTTCCAGAGTCCTCTAACTATGACTTGTTCCCAACTGACCATAATAAGAGCTCAAATATCCATCTCTCCTTGAGTACGTGTGTTGTAGATAGCTAGATGTGTCTAAATGTAGAATGTCAAGATCTGCAGCTGTGTTCCAATGTCTCTGACTGTCCATGAAATAATGTCAACATTAAAAAGATATAAAGCCCAAAATCTCCAAACTGAAATACATCTGAAATCTTTTCCTCCTGCAGTTTTTATCATCAATATGAGTGCTTTGTTCCCACATCTGTTTATGCTGAAACAACTTAGGGAAAAATGTAATGGGAAGAGAGGGGGAGGAAATGAGAAGGAGGGAGAGAGGGAAGAAAATAACAAGAAACAAAGAGAGAAAAAGACAATGCCAACAATTTTTTTCAAATTTGTATGATGGTTATGCACAATCTATTATGAAAATACTGTTTTGGTGTAGTTGCTATGTGTCCTTTAATAAATAATTTTCTCTGTTTACTAGAGATAGGCAACCAACTTTCAGAAGGGTATGATTCCCAGTTGTTACTACCTAGAATCAAATTGAAACAGTTCTGTAGAGATAGCAGCACATCTCCCATTATCATTACCCTCAGTTCTACCATGCCAGCCCACTAATTAATACATACCTTTTAAAGTTGTATTTGTCACAAATGAGTGTTTTAAGGCCACTTCTCAGACCACAGTGTGGCCTGAGTGGAGGGGGAGATGCACCACCACAGTATCAAACCAGTGATTTCAGTATGTAAAATAAACAGATACACATCACGTAGACAGAGAGAACAAAAAAGGCAAAAGAAAGCATCTTTCATTGATGAAAATGCATTTATGTTTGAGTTTGTGCCTTAGTTTAGTTCTCTGAAGCAGATGCTTTTCTTGTGCAATGGGAGAATTCCATGGTATTTCTGGTCCAACAGTACAGGCTTTTGTCTAGTGACTGAGTGCTATTGTAGGCATCTTATGTTGATTCTTTAAAAATAAGTCACAACATAAAAAATATTACTAATTTTCAATACTGCTTAATTGGGACTTCAACAGTATAAGAAATTTAGTTGCTTGAAAGTGTTGGAAGTATGATTGTGGTATATCTGCAAGCCTCAAAAATTCCCATGTGAAAAGAAAAGATTAATTGTACAGCATTTACACCTTTTCATTGATAACTAAAACCATAAAACTGTTCAAATTGCAATTTGTTTCTTTTTCCCACAATCCCATTGGCTTTTAAGGGATGTTCCTCAATTAGTTGAACTGTGTTTCCTCTTGCTTGGTAAGCACTTTTGGTCAAACAAGGAATGGCAGAGGTCCACAATTAGATCAAAAGATCAATCCTAATGTACCATTTTCTCCTCACCCTCCTGCTTTAATAAAGTGACTGCAGTTCTCCAGGGGACAACTCAAAATCCGAGTACTGATATTTCTAAATTAGCTGACTCGGTGACCTTGCTAGTAATTGCGTTAGTTTATCAATGTTCAACACAATTTATTATTCTCCAATATGTACCAAAACGTTTATCTCTCAACACTAACAATATTACAAACCTAAAAAATCTGTTGAGAAACAAAGGACTATTCAATAAGAAAAATGCATAATAAACTGGAAAACACTACACTGATGGTAAGAAGGTTAATCTAGAAACTAGTCATAAGTGAAATAAGAAAAGAATGTTGATGCTGTATTACATTTTGGGCAATTTTTAAATCTCTAAAGAGCAGATAATTTAAACAAAACCTTTCTTTTTGTTCTATTCTCTCTCTTATTTTTTTTTTCTTTTAAAACCAGGAATGAGCTTCAGATTTTATATATCACTGAACATATTACCCGGCTCCAATGAGAAAAGTGAAGCCTGATAAAACCTTATCTAAGCATTTAAAAGTCATTTGGACACATTGATCAAAACTCACTCTAAAATTAAACATATTAAATTTAGATGGAGGAAAAAAGGCATTAAGTTGATGGAACCCAATTTTTGTATGAAGCAAACAAATGGCATCATTTCACCAACCTTCTCATCTTGATCACATTGCTATGCATTATTTAAAATATGCACTTGATTTGGGTAGTTAATAAGCTATCTGTAAACTTGGAGTAAATTTTATTGTGGGCAGTAGTCTTTAGTTCCTACAGAAGGATAATTCATTTGTTTTTACTTCTGTGAGATGTCAGTCTGTGGTATTGTGCCACCAACCATGTGTAACTATCTCTGTTCATGGTGAGATACGAATGACAAAGAGCAGAGATGCACAGAGTACATGTGATCTTTTAAATGATCCCATTTACTTACAGCTGTCAGGAGCTCAGACACACAGAGCATGTTCACCAGAGCAGACATACACAATTCTGCTGTTGTGGGCATTGAATCTTCTCTCCTTTAGGGGTTTATAATGAACTCCCTAGTCAAATGGAAGAAAGCAATTAAAATTTGCCCTAATCCATAGTCAAAACAGTGAAAATGGGCAACATGTCATTCTAATTTCTGTTGTGGAGAAACACTGATCAAGTCTGCTGAAAACCTAGAATCACAGAATCATACTTGCAAGTTTCTGCATTCCTCTATAAATCAGTCATCTTAATTTACATTTATAAGAACAGTACTTAGTCTTTTTGGGTTCTTTGGGACTATGTCTGCATTAGAAGATGGAGCAATAGGAGCAGACCCATGGGGAAAAGTAACCAACCTGCAATGACATCTACACTGACCATTTTGGTGTGGGAGTTGACTTTGAACTGGTTCTGTTCTCATCCAGAGGGTGGCCTACTGCAGCTGTCCAAAGATGTTAGATGATGATTCCTGAAGAACAGCTTAGGGTTTACTCCTTCTCAAAATGACGTGGCTCCCTGCAACCACACCACAGTGCGAATCAAGACAGCAGGTGAGGATGACCAGGGAGTTCACTTCAACAGTACATTCCTGATCTAAACTAAAGCAGTAACACAGCCAATGAAACCTGTAAACAGATGTGTTTGCTAAATATTACCATGAAATTCTTCAAATTCAAAACTTTGAATGAAAATATTATTAACCACATAGCATGTAATGTTTTTAAAGAACAAAGGTGTTAGTTTTTTTACAACTTTGTAATGTTGTCACAGAAAAACCAATGTCTAAATAATGTTTTAAAAGTGATATTTTATCCATTTATTTATTACCAAACTGAAGACCAAGTTCTTAGAATAAGAGTAAGGGTTCCCCATATTCACAGGAGTTTTAACTTTCACTTTTCTGTGGGAAATGGCAAAGAGAAAAGAGTATTATGAGGTACACCGGTGGACATACATCCCAGTTTTGAGTTTTGCTGTCAGTTCAAATAGATCTGAATCTACATTTAGTAAAAAAAGATATTAGATGTAATGGCATAGGACTAATCTGTAAGGTGAAATTAACATCAGATAACTTAAGGTTTTCAACATGTGTAGTATGAGCTAAACCCCAGAGCTGCTAATTTTCCTTCATGGACAGGATCTTATATGATTGGCTTAGAAGTCAATAAATCGATTTCAAATAGTGAGATGAATCCCATACTACAGGGAAGTAGAAAAACCTTCACAATAGGCATAGTTATTCCTACCTCCAGTGCTTGCCTCAGTAATCTTTGTGCACATCTGCTTTTGAGCACGCACATGTTCTTGTTTCTTCATGCTATTTAGAAATAGAATTTATTTTGAAGAGTACTAATTTTTTGAGATGTAATATTTCTATGTAAATCAGATTTGCACAATTCCAAGGTGTTCCGATATATGGGTTTACATATGTGTTAGGGAAAATCCTTGGTTTTACTATGAACACTTATTTTTATGCAGTATGTATCTTATTTCTGTGAGTGAAAATTATTTCTTTTCTAGAACTCCAACAGTTAACAGTGTGGCATGCAGCCTTCTTCATGTATCATCATTTTGTTTTGCATCTGGCTTAAGATCAAGTTTTTCTCCATTCTATTTAGAGTCTGTTGGTCACATTAGGTTACTCTGAGTAGATATAATAGGACATGACACATTTGAGACACATGACACATTTGAGAAACGCACTGAATGCAAATGTGTTGTGAGGCTGAAGGTTTTTTTGAGCTAAAAGCCTCATGCAGCCCAGGATATGGTTGGCCTTCTGGGCTGCAAACATGCATCACCAAGTCACACTGAGCTTTTCATCCCCAGACACCTGTAAGTCTTCCTCCTCAAAACTAGTCTTGATCTGTTCTCTGTCCAGTCCATATTTTTGCTTGGAGTTGCCCCAATCTAGGTGCAGCACCTTACATAATACTCTTTACTAGAGGTATATGTAGCATATATATGACCTTGTTGAACTTCATAAGATACTCACAGGCCTACCTCTCAAGCCTCTTAAGGTCTTTCTGGGTGGCATCCCTTCCTTCTAGCATGTCAACCACACCACATAGTTTGGTGTTGTCAGCAAACTTGCTGAGGGTGCACTCAATCCCACTATCCATGTCGCGAACAAAAATATTAAACAATGCCGGTCTTAATACTGATCCCTGATGAATGCCACTAGTCTCTGCTCCCCACTTGGACATCAAGCCATTGACTGCACTTCTTTGAGTATGACCTCCAACCAGTACCTTGTCCATGGAATGGTCCATCCATCAAATCCATATCTGTCGAATGTAGAGACAAGAATGTTATGCGGGAAAGCGTCAGATGCTTTGCACAAGTCCAGCCACCAGGACTCCAAGGAGAGAACAAAAAAGAGACCCAAATCATGTATCCTGCTACATATACCTCTAGTAAAGAGCATTATGCAGAATTCATGATATGAAACCTTAGGCAATCAGATGAAGTGCCTGTGTTTCTAATCACCCCAATGTCCTTAAATAATTCCTGTTGAAGAGAGATGAATTATCATCTTTAGACAGCAGCTAGGACCTAGTCTACCTCTTTCTTTTAATGATGGGAATAAATACTCTGGCTTTGTGCAAAAACTGTGTAATCTTGAGTAATTCTTGAGAAAGCCAATTCTTTTGTTCCTAAGGTGAGTTGCTGAGATGTCAGCTGAGGTGGTCTTTGAAAGTAGTTGTTTGGCAGGTTAAACTGCTTCAGGATGACTTGCTTGCACAAGTCAGGGTACTTCATGAGTTTCACAGTGTTTGTGTCCTGCTATATCCTATAGAAACAATAAAATTTTAAGGGGTACATTCAAAGTCACACAATAGCTTCATGCATCTAGTTGGTTTTGATGGTGATGATGTCACTAGAAAGTATGGAAGGACCAGGCTAGCTGTTAACTGACATATACTGTTTGGGGAATTTGCAAAACCTCCATCTGACATTTTTAAAAGCAAGTTGGATTAATGACTGCCAGGGATGGATTGGGTGCAATTCCTCCAGTCCTGCCTTCAGTCATGGCTGTGGGTCTATAAATGCATTGACTCACTAAGCTGGAATTCATTCAAATCTCTGCTATATAAAAACTTCTCTTATTGCTAGAAAGTACATTGCAGCCTGGGTAACCTAAAGCTTGACTGGGGAGTCAACATCATATTTGTGAAAGAGATTGAAAAATAAAGAAGAGCTATGTGGATGTATGAAAGCAATTTTATTATTCTGTTTATGCAGAAAGTGTAGCACACAGTGTAAATAGATTTATATTGCTGTGCCCTTGTCCAAAGCATGGGTAACAGAGACTGATTTGTCTTACAGTGCTGAGAGCCAGCCATCTCTGGAACTAATCTGAACATCCACACCACATAGTGTTTTTTTCTCTGGATCTTTGGACTTCTGTGGTGTCCATGTGATTCTCGCATATAAATCCTGTTTCTGCGGAGGGGCGGGGTTTGGATTTTTTACAGGTGAGAAGGTGACAAGTTAAAGGTTTCAGAAGGAGTGTGAAACTGTGTGTCCTGAGACTGTGTGGGGTGTAAGACAATGTGAGATGTCTAGAATTGCAAACTCTGCTGGGGTAATGCTGGATGACTACGGGTGGAGAAAGAAACCAAGCCTTTCCTCCCACTCTGCAGTTGATGCAGGGCAACAGATCTCTTTGAAGGCAACTCAGATAAGGAACTCAGACATCCTTGTGTCCCTCCTTCATCTACTTCCCTTCACTATGTGACTGGAAAAGGTCTGGTTATCCCTAGCAGACACTGGAGACATTATGTTCGTTATGCCCCCAATCAGCGAATCAGTCATGGATCAATAGATTTTGGGGTGTTGTGTATCGTGAATAATTTTTTAATCACAGGTGCTGATTCTCTGTTTTCTTCTGGTTCTTGTTTGCAAGAATCACAGAGTTTCTCTCTCTGTCTTCCCCTCATGTCAGATCTACTGGATGTGTCTCATTGACATCTAAGTGTACTTCAGATTTCACAGGTGGAATTTCTGAGAGCATGTATGGGGGCACGGCTCTGCTCCCATGGAAGTTGATAATGGTTTCACAGTTGACTTCACTTGAAAGAGAGCTCAAGCCAAAGCTCAGTGCTTTTGAAAACCATACCCTACATATTTAAACTCCTCCATTCCTTCTTCCTGAAGTTCATTTTCATAACAGTTTTCCTTTTTCTGCTGGGAAAACACTACCTACTATCTCCATGAAATATTGTAATAAAACAATTTAAAAAATAATGATGTCTGTGTCCTTTTGTCACCACTTCACCTTACAATTTTTTTCTACCATTTCTTGAAATCTGTACTGTCTCATAATGTTATGTCTTGCCATTGGTTTCTTTTGTTACTTCCCTGAATGTATGAAGATATGTATTAATATAATGAACTTATTACTTTGGAGTGCTTACTTCTGAACTATTTCAAAATTTAACAGTCATAATGAATCAACAATCATAATGAATCACAATGAATCAACTAAGAAAAAATCTTGATACATTGCAATACTAGTGTTGCCAAATCCACTTGCTTGGCTTGTAGCATCGTACTAAAAGGAAGATGGCATGCAGCATTCATTTCCCTTTGATGTACATAAAAGCACAATAATGCCATAGGAGTGACATTAGTGACTAAATTGATACTGGCTAAAAGCAGTGTTACTTTTTCTGTTAATTGACAAATAGATAGACATAGTTCAGGTACATTCAATTTATTCCCTCTCAAAGAAATTTTTATGCCATACTCTATAAGTTTGTTTTATTGGTCTCTTGAATGAGTAAGAACAGCCTGAATACAGCCAGAGCCAAACTGCCTGGACAATCATGTAAGTGCTCTGTGCTGCTGCGTGTTAGTCAAATTGTGGAATGAGACTGAACTGAGTTCATGCTCATGATGGGCACACAAGCTTCTCTCCTCTTCACCCTCCTACCAGCTCATGCACCATGGTTAAGCTGTTTAATTTCAGATAATGTATTTGATATGGAAGTTACAGCTGCTGCAATTTAAGTGAAAAGGAATTGGA
This sequence comes from Manacus candei, assembly GCF_025592945.1. Taxonomy (NCBI): domain Eukaryota; kingdom Metazoa; phylum Chordata; class Aves; order Passeriformes; family Pipridae; genus Manacus; species Manacus candei. The sequence goes on from NW_026138062.1 coordinate 11,745,422, forward strand.
TTAATTACTTAATATATTTGATACTTAATACATTACTCACCATATTGTAAGTGAGCAGCTCACCACAGCTGAACCCGTCTGAAGTCTGGGTGGTGAAATCAAGGCAGAAGAAGTACCAGAATGTCTTTTATGCGTTGAGGGATGGTGTGCCCACTTCAGGCTTAATGTGCTCCCAGGACTCAGCCTTCTGTACTCTGCTGATATCTGGCACCTTAGTATCACAGGATGCAAATTTTTCAGAGATTTGCAAGAGACAAGCTGAAAGACCTGTAGTCAAACTCCCTTTTATTTATCCTAAAGTCACTATGACAGATGGAATTGTTTAGTTTGAGACAGGAGACAGCATTGCCTTGTCCCAGATGGAAACAGAGACTCAGCTATCATAGGTGTAATCACTGAGGTCTTTGGACTGGTCCAGACTAAGAAGGAAATGGTATAGGTTGTGTCAGAGTTTCTCTTAAAAATAGTTAGGCAACAATCCACCTCCTTCAAATGAAGATTCATGAGCTCTAGGGCTTCACTGTGACCCAAGAGCAACACCAGAGATACACACACGTGAAAGTAAAAGGAAGACAGAAGGGCTCGAAGTGCCAAGGATGTTGGCTGAAGATCCATTTATATATTTGGTTCTGACTCGTTGTCCCATTCACACATTATTTTTCAGATACTGCTTTAAAGTGCAGCCTTCATACAAGTTTCATATTTCTATATATTAAATTGCTGGTACAAGCATTCAGTTACAGGATCGGTTATTTACTCCTTAGTCCAGTGAACTTATACCTATATATATACGTATATCTATATCTATATATATATAACATGAGGTAGGACAATTTGAAGAGGTGAAATTGAGAGAAGTTATCTGAAAATATGCTGTATCAGTGCACAGAGCGCTCCTTTAGAGAGGAGCAGGAATTTGGATTAAAATCTCTGCTTCTGATAGGAGGAAGACTACGGACTTGACTACCCCTGAACTTCAGACTAGGATAGTAGCATTTCACCTCAGTTTACTTCGAAAAAATGACTGATTTCATGCCTCAGCCTAATTGAGAGCTCAGGATTATAAATAAAAAATAGAAATAGATCTCTCTGTTCACCTTAGAATTAAGCATAAATTTTTCAGGACTGATGCATCTTTCTCTTCAGTAGTTCTTGACTATTTTATTCCTCCTCTTTTTTATACAACAGTCTTCTTCATATTTCCCCTTAAAATCTTTGTATTTGTAGCAGAGTGGTCCAAATCAGTAGTGCAAATTTCTACAGGTGTAAGTGCTGATGGGTACCTCTATGTTAGAGTTAGCCCTTACGTATTTTTTTTTCAATGGGGAGCAGGATTCAAGCAAATTTTTAGCAAACAAAATGCTGTCTTAAAAAATCTCAGGACCTCTAGGAGGAATCTCTGTTCAGAAGAACAAAACTTCAATCATTCCTCTGATGATCAAACTTTTTGTTAGTGGTAACTAAACAAGTGGAGTTATAAATTTTTTTGGCTCTATCTTAGCCACTATGCAGAGAAACTGGGATTTTTACTCGTCTGACAACAGGAGCGGTGCTTTGGGCCTACTTAACACCAAAATGACAATCCCTCAGCAAAAAAACTCCAAAAACTAAATCCGTTACTTGTGCATCTCTGGTTGGCCTTTTCAAATCAGGACAAATTAGGACCACAAGTGTTTTTGGTTCACCAGTTTTCTGTCTCTGAAATGGGAGCATGACTGGGGTCTTCTTATAAGGACATTGTGAGATGGCATTCATTAACATCTGATCATTGCAGTGATGGAAAATCTGATGACAATTATAGTTCTGTCTTTAGACAGAACTTGAAAAGCAAGTTTTTAAGCGAAGTTTCACCCTGTTAGTACTTTAGTAAAGTTTGATATCCTTAACATGCATTCATTTACTGTGCTATGCTATTTCAGGGTGTTATGAGTAGTAGTTGTGCTCCACTCAACAAGAGGTGGCAATTTGGCACCATAGAGTTACCTCAGAGAAGCATTGTAGATTGTAATTACTTCATGTTTGCTTTTGTGTTTTGACACCACCAGGTGAGAGGTGTTGGTGGTGTGCATGGTGTAGTTGTCATTAAATATAACCGAGCTGAATGTTTGATGAAATGAACAAAAGATAAAGCAGACTAGGCATGCAGAGTCAGACCTTTAAAAACAATCCCGATGTAAATGAGGAGAGGCTTTGTTAGTAGATCAGCAGACTGCAGAATTGTTCAATCCCCAGTTTGCAATGAAAGCATTTCACGCTATGCTACTCTAGCATGATAATTTTTATGCTATGGTTTTATTGCTGAAGTTGTGATACTGTGTGTGTATATACATAACCATACAGGCAAAATTTGTGTCACGAGATTAATGAAAACAACAATAGATATGTTTTTAATGTCATGCAGTTGGCAAAAAATGAGGATTGTGTCTTGAAATGCATTAGGTCTAAAAAATAGATTAATTTTTAGAGCATTTATTGTTGTTATTATTTTTATTGTTATTATTTTTATTTCTAAGGCTTACTAGACTTCCTTCTTTCAGACAAAACCATGCATATCAGCTTTGCAATTTGATTGCCTTATGGGCATAAAGCTTTGCATATTTACTGCCCATGAATCATACAAGTATGTGAAATCCAGTGAAGATTCAATTTTTCCTGCTAGATGCACCTCTAGCCGTTTAATTAAAATATGTATTATTAATAAAACTAGATTTAAGTCATATTTTTTACAGATATGACTGAAACATTAAGGGCAAATTGTTTCATACTTTCACAGTAATTTGCTTTTAATGTTTTGTGCCTTAATCAAGGTAATCCTAGGATAAGGTTTGTAGTGCTTGTGACTTCATGATGTTTAACTTACTGAAAACAGATTTAAGAATTTTCCAAGACAAACTCACATTTACTTATAAAATTGGCTTCGAAGTTTTGCTGCAGAGGGAATCCTATGCAACTGCAAAATGCAATAAAATGTACCTATTTAGAAAATTGTGCTTGTTACACAGATTACAGTCTATTATATCCATCTTCACTGAATAAGTGTCAGGTTATTGTTTTATTCCAACTTTAGATGAAGCCTTATATGTCACAGTGCCCTGTTCACTGAATTTATCTTCCATTTTGCTGTAAATTTCCCTGGAACTCCTCTAATATCTTGTATGTAGATATACTGATAGCTGCAGCATAACTCAAACGTGCATACCTGTTGGTAAGGAATCAGTAATACTCTCTGCTTCATCTTATCCTACCTACCATTTAATTCTGCATAACTGTGGCTGTTTGTGTCTAATGAAGCTTTTGGCTGCAACGAGCTTACTAATTGCTTTTAAGAAAGATTTTAATTTTTAATTTTTAACTCACAGATTATATTATAATCCTAGTGGAAGTGTAGCTTGTGGGAGTTTGAGGGTATATCTTCCCTGAGAAAAGTGTAGAATGTAATTAAACGTATCACTCAATTGTGATAGAAAATTGCAGATATGAATGTCTTACTTAAATTTGCCAATCAGAGAAGAAGCAGTGATTAAGGGAATAAGGTGAAGCATTTATATATTTTACATTCAATTTCCTCTTCTTTTGCCCTGTGAAGGATCACTGTATTCTACATAATTCTGTTGTAATCCGTGGTGTATAATTTCGTAACATATTACTGAAATCAGTACACACCAGTAAGTTTCCTTTACATTATAGATGTAATTGACAGATTAAAAAAACACAGGGAAATCTGTAAGAGATCTCCAGAGGGGAAACCACAGATCTGTCACGAGACCAACCTCCAGAGAACTCATGAAAACTACAGGAGAGAAGAGTCCAATTTTATATCAGTTTATCTCCAAATTTTAATACTGTTGGGAAAACAAGAGTAAATGTTTTCAGCAAAAACATTTTTTGAAAGTCAAATACATGAAAATCACTTGTATTCTAAAGTATGCCTTTGCCACAGAGTTATAGAAATTTAGAATGGTTTGGGTTGCAAGAGTCCTTTAAAGGTCATCTGTTTCCAACCCCCCTGCAATGAGCAGGTACATTCAACTAGATCAGGCTTCTCAAAGCCACATCCAACTGGCCTTGAATGTTTACAGCAATGGGGCATCCACTACTTCTCTGGGCAACCTGTTCCAGTGTTTTACTACCCCCATTGTAAAAAACTTCTTACTTATATCTGCACATAGAAAGCACACTTTATATTTTTCATATACTCATACGTTGCTGATTTTCATAACTATTTTCATAACTATTCATAACTATTTACTCTGATCATTTAAAGGTTTATTTGACAATATGGGATAGGCCAAATAAAAATAACGTATACTACCATAAGGAATAAGAGTTGTTTAAAAAATTTGACTCATGCCTTTTTATTAAAAGCACAAAATTTGCTGAAATAGTCACTTAATTCAAACCAGAACAAAATGACAAATATATTTTCTTTTTGTTTTTCTACTTGTTTTTGAACCTTCGAGGATGTCACATTCAAGCTTTTCTGTACACATAAAAATTAGGAGAACCTCTAAGTTAGAAAGGGAAAATCAAGATTCCCACCCAGTGACTTCTGGAACAGGGACTTTAAGAAAAACTGTCATAAGAATGACAATAATATTTTAAGAATAACAGTGCTGGCTGGACTGCCAGATCTCTTGTAAAACATTTATTTCCATAAATGAAAAGAGAGTATACACTCTCTATATGGATAAAATATTATAGAATTACAGGTACCACAAAGAAAAAATGTATTCTAAAGTAACAAATCTGATTTGTTAGTGGCAAGCTGTTCTCAGCTGTGGGGAGTCACACAGTAAAAAAAGCAAGACAATCTTGGAAATTTGAAATTGTGTTGCAAATTAATCGTAATGAGAAGTGATATTAGAATGATACATATCTAGCTGTGTACACTATACTGTTATCATAACTTTACCAAAATACATTTAACATATTCTTTAAAAAAAATAAAATACTGACATGGTTCCTCAACTAACTTGTTTAAAGAAACATATAGAGAATCTGTTACATTTACATAATATGCTACATAAATACCATACCCACTACATAAATATCACAAGATTCTTAAATATATACTCTAACATATTTATTTTAAATTCAGGAGACATTCAATCTGTCATACTTGTACTTGTCTTTCCTGTGTTTTTTTATATTTAAATTATTAAGTTGATCACTCATGAGTGCTAAAGGATGGTGAAAATTAAAGTCACATGCCTAACACCTTGTGTGAAATTTTAAAATAAATCTTTCATAGACATTAATTTTGGAAATTTGTTATCATACAGTTTTGCACAGCAAAAATCCTACTTCATTTTACTTCTTATTGCAAAAAAGAGTCTTTAAAAGGGACTTGTTTGTTTAGAATACAGAAATGACATATTCCTCATTCACAAATCCCCCCCAAAAAAAATCCACATTACTGTTTTAGTAACAGTGCAGAAATTCAAAATATGACAACTTGAAAATATTTGTGATATGTTTGAGGACATTGGTTAAACAAGTAAACAAACAAAAAAGTTCAATTAATTATATACATTGTTTTGTAATTAATTATTCATCCAAGCCTACGTGGTACCTTGTTTGTCATTGCTTAAATTAGAAACATCAGACCTTCATTGCAAAGCAGTAAAAATGTTATTTTCCTGCAAAATTCAAAGAGGTAAGAGAGAAATTCATGACATCAAAAAGAAATTATACCATTGTAATTACACCTATGAGATAAAAACTTTCTATTGATTTCTGCATTAGTTTAGAAGAAGGATCATATTTCAGGTGTCCCTACATTTCATATTTTTCATTATCAAATATACCTAAGAATTTTATCTCATATATATGACAGACAGACAGCAAGTGTAGTTTGGCAAAAGAACTTGGATGGGATTCATCTACCCAACTACATATGTCTACATGTTACTAGTCCTTTCTAGATCCAACAGAAAGAAAGAAAAAAGGAACTTCCAGAGTGAAAATAATTTCATTCTTAGATATCTAACTTAGGTCAGATGAGCAATGCCCTAGAATAACTTATTTAGACACTTCTTTGTAGGCACATACATAGTAGACATGTAGAGACAGATGGAAATTATATTCTCCCTTTTGTCCATTCAGGATAGTAAAATCTCTTATTCAACATTTTTGCATATTTGTTTTTACTCTGAAAAAGGGAAAATCAGACAGCTTCTCTCACCACAACCATTCACATCTGGAAACACAAGAAAGAGCAAAATCTTTGCTGAGACTGAGAAAAGTCCACTGTCTTTCAAAGGAGGAGCAGGTATCTCCCGTGTTTTGGATTGATGCAATAGTCCTTGTAGTTCATTTCTCTTTAAACAGTGCACTATTTAGAGGACAGGCTCTACCATAAAGTCAACTGGCCAGAGAGATTGAATCCTAGGTCACAGGACTAAAGTGGTATTGGTTGCTCATGTTTAGTAAGTGGAAGGCATTTGCACGTTGCTGAAGACTTTTCCACTATTCTTACTGATCACACAAAAATATTGGCAGTGAGAACACAAATCAATACACACACCATTCCATCTTGTACAGCAAATTTTATTGCACTGCTTGTGTTTTTAACCTCTGAGAGTGGTTTAAAAGTGGTATAAAACTATTTCACGGCAGGAAAAACTTTCTGCTCTAATAATATTTCTGGTAAAATCAAAGAATATCCAGTCCAAACATTCACATATAGAAAAAAAAATTGTTCCATCAATAGTGGAACTAATGAGTTTATTTTCCATTGGGTTGTTTTCTGTGTACTTCATACCTTTCTACTACAATAATCTTCCATCCAGGTGACACACTGACCATAATACCTTATCAGTCCCTCATACCATGACAGCTCAAGAGTAAGCTCAGCTCCTCACTGTTGGGCAAGCCCAATCTGCTTGCCAAAGCACTCTGTGAATTGTCTCATAGCGTGCTCTGTCAGCAGGGGATGCATCCCTCAGTTGTTTGTCTGAAGCATACATTCATGCTTGTTCACCGACCAGAAACTAAGGTACATGTGGCTTTGCCTGTTCCTCTGTGGGTGGATTCCTCCATTATTTCTACCTCTCCTTTCCCTCTGTATGATACTCAACATATTATTTGCATGTTTTTACATATTTGAACTTAGAATCAAATGTCTGAGGCCAATTGAAGGAGAAATTTTAGATTAATACTGAAGATGCTGAGTACAGCAATTTCAAGTGCTGTGAAGTCAAGCATGCTCATTAATGAGATTCATCTGAGCAGAAGTAGATATCTACCCCACAGATAAGTAAATATGAGATAGTGAATGTAGGCTTCCCACATACAGAAATAAATCAGTGTAATTAATTTTATTCTAATGCCAGCACCAAAACTTATCTGATGTAGAAAAGTCTGGAAGTACTTTTTTTGTACTTCTGACCCTGAAGTGCCACTGAAAGTCACTTTCAAATTTAGATGGCATGAATTCAACCCTTAATGTCCAGTTCTTGGATAGGCAACCTAAACTGAGCCTGAGCACGGACCACATATGAGTCCCATTTTTCTTTGCGGCAGGTGAGACTGGAGAACTCTTAGGAAGAAACTCCAGCCAATTTTTCTGACTGGTATTGCCCAGGTGCCATTTCTGCAGTTTTGGTCACTGCAATATAAGAAAGATATTAAGCTATTAGAGAGTGTCAAAAGGAGAGCAACAAAGATGGTGAAGGGCCTTGAGGGGAAGCTGTATGAAGAGCAGCTGAAGTCGCTTGGTCTGTTCAGCCTGGCAAAGGGAGACTGAGGGAAGACCTCATTGCAGTCTACAACTTTCTCGTGAGAGGAAGAAAAGGGGCAGGCACTGATCTCTTCTCTGTGGTGACCAGTGACAGGACCCAAGGGAATGACCTGAAGTTGTGTAAGGGGAGGTTTAGGTCAGACATTAGAAAGCAGTTTGTCACACAGAAGGTGTTTGGGCACTGCCCAGAAAAGTGATCACAGCACCAAGCCTGATGGAGTTCAAGAAGCATTTGGATGATACTCTCAGACACATGGTGTCACTCTTGGGGATGGTCATTTGCAGGGGTAAGAGTTGGACTTGATCATTTTAGGTCTCTTCAAACTTGACATATTCTGTGATTCTGTGATTCTGTGATTCTGTGATTCTGTGATTCTGTGACTTTAGAAAGCAGTAGAGAATACAGAAATAAATGGAGTTATATGTATATTTAATTAGATATCTGTATCAACTAAAGATGAAGGCTAGAACCCACACCTTTCCTATCCAGTTGGGCCATTGGACATTTTTCCATGGCCCAGATTGGTGTTGGATAAAACCCTTCATTGGTCATTTGGGACAAAAATGTACTAACATGAAGTTTCCATCTTGCAATGATTAGTTAAAAGCAAGAGAAAGAAAAACGATCAGTAAAGGAGGAACGGCAACTAAGGCATTTGAGCTAACAGACCTCATAGAAGATTATAGGACTGCTCAGTAATCTCTGATTAGTTCTACAGGAGAACAGATCTGGTAAAAATGGTCAGGAAGTAATAGGTAATCCAGAAGTCTTTGCGTCCATGATGAAACAGGGATATAGATTATATCAGCTATAGAACATGTGTTATGCTAGAATGTATTGTACTAGGGCATCTTCAATTTTATTTAATTTGGGGGCTAAAAGGAAAGAAGGAAATTGTAATCTGATAAATTATTTATTTTTTATTTTGTTTTTTTTTTTTTTTGAAGGAGAAATACAAACAAGCAGCAGATATCTGTTTATTATTGGTTCAATGGTTTAGAATTTACTGCTGAAGAGAATGAGAAGACATTAACAGAATTCCTTGAGATAAAGAAACTTACATTGTCATTGAATTCATGCAGGGTTGAAGAAAAACAGATGTGCATCACCTAATTGTGACAGAATCATAGATTCACAGAATGGTTTGTGTTGGAGGGGATCTTAAGGATCATCTAGTTCCAACCTCTGCACCTTGGCAGGGAAATCTTCCACCGGACCAGGTTGCTCAAAGCCCCATCCAACCTGGCCTTGGACACTTTCAGGGTTGACAATCCACTCCAAAACGAAGGAAAGAGTGGTAGTTCCAAGACCTTAGGTTTCCATCCAGAGCTTGGAGATGCATAGTTCATTAGCATGTGACTTTAACAAGTTGTTTTGATGATGCAAAGAGCCAGATGTGCATTCTTCCTAAGGATACCTCAGCGCTCGCTGGGTCCAGAGCTTCCTTCTGCCACAGTTTCTAGACTGCCTGTTCTTCATGGAACCACAATTTACAGTGCTTCCAGGAGGAAATTATTCCAAAGATGTGTCCAGGTCACTTCCATACTCTTGTAATCTGCCAATAGGTGCAGGTTTAAAACTACTACTCGCTACAAATATTGCAGCAGCCACCACATCAGTGTTACTGTGCTCATCTCTGGATCAAAGACTTTCAGTCGAAACCTGTCCTTTTCATTGTATTTGGTTTTGTCTGATGTCTGTTGGTTTTTGCATTCCATATTGTAGCTTGGGATTACTCAAAATTGAGTTTGCTTTGCATTTTTTTTTTTTTGAGTAACACAGTAGAAATTCCTGTCCTGTTAGAAGTGTAGATATGCAGAATTGATGACTATAAAGCTATCTGCTTTCCTGCTGTCACTGAATAAGCATCCAAACCAAAAAAGTAGGGATTCCATTTTCAGCAAAATCTTGGAATTGGCTCTTTCCCAGAAAATTTTGTGTTCATCACAGGAAAGTTTAAAGCCTTCCCTGCTGAATAAGCCCTTATATCCAGCTATGTGACTGGATATAGCACTACTCTGTGGTCCACAGTAGGATTCACAATATCAAGAAGTTTCCTCCCATAAGATTTCAGGGATATTTGATCATTGAACATATGGACATTCCAGCATGTTGTTCTTTCTTTGCTTTCCCCCGTTAGGAGGTATAAACACAAAAAAGCATTTAAAAAAAAACGCTTTTCAAAGCAAAATGCTGAAAACTGAAAGACTACACTGCTGCAATGGAAATACATCAGGTTAATGTCATTTTTAGATTCCTCACAGAAACAGCTGGGCAGATTTAAAAATAAATAAGTAAAAAGTTGATTTAGAAAGAGGATCCTAACTACAAAATCATCACTGTGTTATTAAAGAATGGCAAATCCCACTAGCAAATGCCCAGCTTTATATTTCTTTAACAGTTGGAAATACTGCAAAGCCTGAATTGGGTCAAACTGCTTTTAACCTGCCTGAAAAAATCTGAAGATGGGGTTGTTCAATTCTATCAATTCTTCATTTCCTATTACCAGAAATCCTGTTTGGGGGTTTCAATATATGAAAGGTAAAAAGATCACAAGGCAACACTGAAACAGGTAAATATTGACACATCCAAAGCACATACCAGTATCCTACTGAGACGTAAACCAACCGCCTGTGCTTCTCAGGGACCAAGTCAATCCTGTGGATGGGAGCTGGCAGGGCAAAACTTTCACAGTTTTCTCATTTTTGCTGTATAAATCTGTTCCTTCTATTAGATTTCTTTATCCCTTTTAGCCTTTCTAAATGACAATTAACTTAGTCTACCCTATCAATAGGTGGTAATTTATTTGTTTTTACAGCTGAGACTGACTGTCATTGATTTTATTGGAGTAATTTGCTGGAAATGATTTTTTAATGTTAGATTTATTACAGAGGCACTTCATTGTCCAATAAATGAAGTAAATTGTATTATAAAAGTAGCAAAATGAAAGAACCACTGAAATTTGAATGAGTTTTTACAAACGTATTAGTTCAAAAGGTCCCTTATGCATCCTTATATGGACCTCAGTTTGCACATAAGAGATATTATTCCGGGCTTGTATAGGCTAGCCTCCCAAAAGCAGAAGCCTGGAGCACACAGAAACAGACCTGGGTGCTGTAAACAGCAGTGCTGTGGGGCCACTGGCCATACACAGCAAGGGATTGTGCCCTTCCCGCTCATTCCTACTTGTACTATGTGCATTCCTTCAGTTCAATGGTACTGATACTCAGTATAAAGAAAAATGTTGAAAATTACCCTTTTAATTTTTTTTGTGTTTCTTCTTTTATTGGCTGTCTTCCTCAGTTTTTAAACCTCTTGCTTACTCTGTTTTAACTGGCTGAAAGTGGGAGTAGGATTTGTGACTTCCTCACCTTTTAGATCTGCTTTCTGTGGTGGTTCAATTGCTCTGTGCAAAGATGCTGCAAACCATCCTGGAGAACAGTAATTATGAATTACTACCTCTACCTCTCAATGTAGTTTGCAGTCAGATTTTTAGGTGGATGTGACATAAGTTTTCATTGGATTTAGACTAAAACTAGAGGATTTGTTATGTTGCGTGTGCTTAATTTTCCAGGCCTTTTTGTGCACACAGTGTTGCCACACTATGCTATACCAAGCAAAGTTCATTTTCAAGAATTTCCTCTGAGGCACTGCATCTCTGTCCTGTCTCAAAGAGAGCTCTGCCTTCAAAACATAATTGAAGCCCTGAAGGATGGACAATGGTGTTGAGCAGTAGTGGCATATCCTGCACTCCCACATAACACCCGCCTCCCACTGCCATCATCGCATTGCGGAACTAACTATGACATTTGTAGCCACTGTATTGTTCATATCACTTAGTAAAATTGGTGTATGCACAGCTTTTATCTGCCTTGTTTATTTAATTTGCAAGCTCTTTAGCACATGGGTTATCTGCTAGTATGTGTCTGTGCAGTGTTTAAAATGCTGGACATAAAAAGTGAAGGGACACCTTTCACTTTTTCGTGTGAGCACTACCATAATATATCATTATTATTAATAATAGTAATAACATTAATGAGAATATAATGAGAGTAGCTGCAAATATAATGGTTTACATGAACAAGAAAAGCATCCCTTTGCTAAATTTACACATTTTTTTTTTGTTTGTAAGTTGAGTTTACATTTTTCAGGGCAGATGAAAAAAAGAATTGTAAAAGTTCTATTTAGACAACCAGATAAAAATATCATGTCAACATTCGTATTGTTAAGAAAACAATATGATGTTCAGATGCCAGTTAGTCAGACAGAGTCCTGAGTGCTCTAATTACTAATTTTTCTACAATGGGCAAAGACACCATTAACAGTTTAAATACTTTTTTGGGGTCAGTCGTCTTTGAGATCCTTATGTGGTAATTCAAAATGTGGTACTTGGAGTACCCTTCTACACCTTCTTGGCTCATCTGCCTCCCAAGCTGGTGTAATTCCTCTCAAACAGAAAACTGATGCCCAAGATTTTTACAGAAAGAAATTGAATCTGAATAGGTTGCACCTAAGGGAAATGTCAGCGCTAGTGAAAGCTGGTGTTTCTCCATGCTTCTACAAAGGATCATATGAAAAATTAAATCTCGAGTTTCATTTGAGAATAAGGGATTCAAATCTCTGATATTCTCTATCTTAACAAAGACTGTGAAACAGTATCCCAAATGAATGCATTAACCGTTGGAATCACAAACCTCTCCACAATCTGGGAAAGGAAAAACAGTTGGGTTTTTAGGTGTTTTGGTGCTCTGGACATGCACGTGTCTGATCTGTCAGTGACTGATGAAGTGATTGATCTCAGCATGCTACTTTGCACTTCTTCCCTGGTTAAACTGAACATCTTTCTGCTTATTTCTGTTCTGAGGATCCTTTATGTGAGCCCCTAACTGCCCAAGTGTTTTTACCTGGCTGACTGATCCACAGAAGTAAAGTTATGTTTGAAGGCCTTGTCTGATGGTCTATCAATGTATCTGGAAGAAATATTTACTCAGTACTTTTGAAAATGAGGTGACTATAAAGGTAAATCTAACTTTAGTCTAAATTTTGGTCTCTATATGTGAATATCTTTAGAGTTTGCAGGTTTTCATAAGCAGTTTATTAAAAAAAACCCCAAAACACATGATGAATACCTGTGCAATAGGCAGCCCCTTTTGTTATTTAAACAACATTTGAAACAACTTCCACAAAATGTATGCCAGTGGTCTCACTTTAAGTCATACTATACATTTTTTTGAAGATCAAATGACTGTGTGAAGTAAAATTTTAAAATACAAACCCATTAAACTATTTTAGTAGAAAAACTAGAGTGCTTTCCTTTTAAATTTCCTACCTTGTTTCCTGTCCCTGGTTCTGTCACCATTATTGATATAAGGAATCCATCAATATATTTTTATGGATGATTAAGAAAGGCTGACCTTTCCTTTGCAGGTACAAATAGGTAGTTCTTCAGAGGCTGTAAATGAATGACAAGATAATTCTATCCATTTAATATTGAAGTGATGTTGATAGTATCATTCTTCTCATGTTTGAAACGGGAAAGTATAGAGACCTTTCTCTCTCACTCTGTTCTGCTTTATGTGATGGATTTTCTCTCTGACTAATCGCTGTCACATTAACCTGCACTATTTCATCCTTCAGAGCTGTCAAGATAATGACGATAATCGAAGTGGCTCATTGTAGGTAAAGGAAATTATATGAGCAAAGTAATATCATAAAACAGTGTTTAAATATTTTAATTTCATTTGTCAGGGCTGCCCCAACACTTCATTACACATATAACCATCTCTCATCAGTGGAATTAGTGCATTATTCATTACTGTTAATTATTTTCACATAATGGCTGCCCTGATATATTTAACCTCCACATTATATCTCAGATAATGGGCCTGTAAAATTGAATTGTGTGAAGAGCGGAGTTCTAAGGCTCATTTGCAGAACATCAAAGAACAAAGAAGAGGAAAAGAATTCTAAATGGGACATTTCGCCCAGCTGGGGCCAAACATTTGTTTCTGTCTGATTTGCATACAGAAAATAGGTGGTTCAGAAGCGGTTTAACATTGTACATGCTGTCTGCTCCTATTACATAGCCAATTAGAATTTGTTAATGTCCCGAGTGTTTGAGACAACTTACCAGCCAATCTGTCCTCTGAATGGCAGTGAGCTAGAAAGCTAACAGAAGAAAGTAGACCTTTCTGAAGGACAGATCACAAAATCATATGGCATATTAAGGTGTCACCTACAGTTAATACTCCTTTTGACAAACGTCAGTATTGTAGAAATAAATTACCAAAAACTGCTGCTCAGGACTGAGAAGATCCAAGCTGAGAAATTCCAGCAGTGCTCTAGTAATTACTTGATTTTCCCTGGGACAAATTTTCTGATGCTGCCTGTCATGTAGGATGTGGAACAGACGAGGAGGAGAATGCAGCATCCCGAAAAAGATGAGGGGATCTCTACCGAGTGCAGCAAGCTGTGTCAGTAGCCCCACATAGCACACAAGCAATGCATACTATCACCAGCTTATCTCCAGTGGGGCTTAGCCATGTAGGGTTGATGTGTTTGCACCGTGCTTTCAGAAGATGGGAAATGTGAGACTACTTTTCTCTGCTTTCCTAGGTGTCTTGTATATATATCCCAATAAAAAATAAGTTAGTACAAGTATGGGACTTTGGCATAATTTAGCTTTTGAGGGACCAACTGAGTTACTAGAAGTAATTTCAGCTCTAAGTAGCAGCTTAGAGTCCACAGTATGTCCACTCTAACTGCGTGGATTTTTTCCATTAAGAATCTTATCCATTACTCACAGATTTCAACGTACCTGAGAAGCCATTGAAATAAAACACTTTATAGAAAGAACATTTATCAACAGTTAAACATGTTATAAGGCTAAGGTCAGTTCAGAAAAAAACTGACTTTTCAAATAGAAAATTGGTTGGAATTTTCTTCTAACTTTAGTCTCAGAGTGTTTGTGAAGTTCTCTGTTAAGTTCCCACATAGCCATATGAAGCACTTTTTTACTTTCATCAAAAATTTCAAGAGAATAGCTTTTCTTAAATTCACATGCAAAAATACACCTTTGCTCTGTTTCATGTCTATAGTAAATTTTAGAGGTTAAAAAAATGCTTCAGATTTATTTCTTGACCGCTACAGAATAACTTATGGCTGATAATGGGACTGTGATCTCAGAGATAACTCAGCGAATCAGAAGTCAGAAAATGTTTAATGGCTAACAACACAATTCACTTGAGGTCATTAACATACTTTAGTCTTATTGGCTAAAAACTCATATTTTACAGGAATGATAAATGTCTTTTTGCTAAGTGGCAGTAGGTTTTTGGCCATATCATTAAATATTTATACAACATATATATATAAATCTTCCTCAACTTGGCATCATCTGGGATTCATTTGGAAGAGACCCGTTTATTTCACTTTGTAATGTTTCAAGTTTGTTGCAGGCTTCAGCCTCAGCCTCCAAACTTTATGTACAGAGTTGTTAGAAAGGAAAGGAAAACTACATTTTCATGGACTTTGCTTAGAAGGAGAATTCTTCTCTTCTTAATATGTCCATTCTCAGAATACAGTTTTTTATGGATTCATATGCAGTCTTTTGTACATCATAGAAGTTGTGTGAACAAAACCTGCTGACAGTCTTTACTTTCTAAACCATTTTTATTTCATAGGATATTTCCAGGGTACCATGGAATATGGATAAAAAGATAGATTGGAGAGAACAAAGTAATTTCTCCATATCTAAACACATTGTATGGACTTCGGTCAAAGACACTAAAAGTATTCAGTCTTGCCACAAACATTCACTTGGGTACTCCCAAATAGGAAGAGACTGACAAGAGTGGTCTGTCTCTCTGCTCCTGTCCAGTCAAAATTTTTTTTTTCTCTCCTGAAGCAGCTTCCACTACGGGGTTAAGTTTGCTTTGTATCTGAATTTCACTCCAAGAAAAACCTCAAAGTCAAAGCCCCATATTCAGATGAGCTTTTCCCCATATCCCCTATATTCTGTAATGGTGAGACAAACACATGAAACTTGACAGAGATGTAGATTTGTGATAGGAGAACCCTATGATACTCTGCTATTTACCTTTAACTGCAAAAAAAAAAAAAAAGGAGAAGATACCCCAAGAACTTCAGGTCAACAAAATTAAAATGACCTGTGATTTTACCTACAATGTCTTTGTATCCTGGTTACACATCATGTATCAGGTATACTTCTCCTCAGTGGTGTAGTGGAGACCCAAGCAAGTAGAAATTGTTTTTCCTTCATAGCAAAATGAATGTAAAACAATGGATGAAAAATTATGGCATTAAGAAATCTCTTTAGACTTAGCCCATTCTCAAGAATGGTCAGATATGCTGGTTGTTGAAGTGTGTTGGATAAAGCCTGCTGGTATCAACATTTTTAAAAATGAAATGATCTTTTTCTCTGAAGATTGAAGTATTAGAAAATTTTGCATTGTTGAAAGAAATACACAGATGGGAAACATCACAATGATAAAAATGAATCTTATAATAGTATTTTTCCTATAATACATATTAATGTATATGCACAAACACACACACATCAGAGTAGCTAATTTTGTTAAATTGTGTTGAAATTTAGATACTAATGAGTAGAATTGTAACTGGGGTGTAAGAAAACAGAATTTCAATTGTTGTCTAGGGTATATTTTCTTCCAGAGTCAAGGGTTACAAGATCATATTAGATACTGTACTGAGCCTCAACTCCATAACTATTCAAGTTTTTCCATGTTGGCAATCTCAGGTATGATTACTGTTATAACGTGAGTTAATATTGTTTCAGACCTATACATTACCTAAAACATGCTGTTTGCAGGAAAAATATACTGTTTTACAATGGACTATCACTTTGAATGTAGCTAGGTGTGCTAAATATTTTGAATCCATGAATCAGCTCATACTTTCAGGATATTAAGGGGTGTATCTGTATACATCCTGCACACAAAAAAAATAACTATTGCATAGACTTCTGTCATTATTTCTATGAAGTTGTAGTGGATAAGTTAGGTCCTTTGAAAATTTGCGAAATACAGCAAAACTTTTCATAAAAGGTTTCTAGGAAGCAACTACTGGAGTAAGTTTAAAAGCAAATGTTGGAGTTGCATTTGAGTGGTGATGAAATATGTCACTTCATATAGTGGAGATTTTTAATTAGTTTTGAGTAAAGCACATTTTTTTTCCAAGATGGAGAACATAAAATCCTAAATCCTCTTTCCAATCTCTATCTATATATATGTCTGCCCAATCTTTTTGTCATACATTGCAAGATATTTTTGCAAATGCCTCATTTTCTGTGATGGATCAGTATGAAAATACACATGTAATACATACATTTTATAATCAGCTATACTATTTATGGTATACTATCAATGAAATTATGCAGCAGGAGGGTGTCTGAAGATAGGAAATAGTTGTGTCAGAGGTGGACATCTTAAGACTGTCGCCCAGTGGCAAGAGCACTCTGCTGCTAGAGGCTAAATCCTCCTTTTTGCATTGCAGAATCAGCAGGAGGAATGCATAAGCAGCACTGAGAGAAGGTAAAGATGATCCTCAAATACCTCAGAGGAAGTGAATGGCAGAGTCAGGCTCCCTCTAGATGACTGTCTCTTCTATACACACCTATTTGCAGGGGACCTCAGCTTCCATAGGTAGAGATCCCGGTAGTGGCTTGCCCTGTCCTTGAGCGGTTCATCTCAGTCAGGCCCCACACCAAGATGTGATCTGCAGCTCTGAATCTTTTCCTAAGTGCTGTCATCATGTTACAATCATGAAAAAGAGGCAGTACGCTGAGTAAGGTTCAGTTTGCTGAGTATTGTGCGAATAAAAGATCCAGAATAAACTGTTCTATTTCTAGAGGGGGAGAGGAGTTTGAATACAGTTCAAACTGGATCCAGAGTGCAGAACTATGTATAGAATGAGACAAAAAGAAACAAAAAGGAGTGTCAATTGGACAGTTTCCACAAACACCTCTCCCAGTCTATTCAACTTACCAGAAATGGAGGCAACTAGCTTAGGTGCCCTGAATTTCCAGGCTGTGTGTAACCTGCATTAGATGTTTCTGTTGGTCAGTGTGCATTCTGTCACAAAACCAGGATTTATGAAATTGGAACAGATTCATGTCAGCTCATTGC
Source organism: Manacus candei (assembly GCF_025592945.1). NCBI lineage: Eukaryota > Metazoa > Chordata > Aves > Passeriformes > Pipridae > Manacus > Manacus candei. The sequence continues at coordinate 11,763,330 of NW_026138062.1, forward strand.
TAATAATTGGACCAGATTTATTCCTGAGAAGAAAGGGGTAAGCTTCAAATATAACAGAGAAGTGAAATGCTTCTTCAAGTTTCAGTAGAATGAGGACCATTCCTCCTATAGATCTTTCAAAACTGAGTTGAAAAAAAATCTATCACTCCCATCTCTCTTCTAAACAAAGACTGTCAGAAAAGGAAAACTGTAGAGAACTTTGTTTCACATTCCTTGAAAACCATATGGAAAAAAAAGGAATCTTCAGGAATGGCTGTGCTTTGCAACCTGAAAAAAACTTGAGATGTTTAGAGCCAGTATTGAACTTGCAATCTCTAAATGTCATCTGGAACACAAAAAAACCCCACACCTTTTAATTGTAATTAAAAGGGCCTGGTAAAAAACAATTTTAAAACCATATTTTTATTTTTTTCCAAATAAAGCCTTAGCAATTTTATTATATTTCCACATTTCTATTGCAAATTTATGTAAGGGAATATTTGACTCATAGAGGGATTCAGATTGCATATAGTTCTCATATCATCTTAAACAAGAGGATTTATATAATTCAAGATAAGAAGTGTACTGTGCACTCCTTAGATACATGTACATTCTTCCTGATACATGCACATCCTACTAACTACCCAGACAAAAGATGTCCTAAGGCTTCCTCTTCAGACAGTAAGGTACTTGCTGACAGCTCTAGGCTTTAAGACAAATTAAAATAACCCAGTTTTTCTGTCTGTAGGTCTAATAAAGCTTCTGGCTTTCAGTTCTGTCCATGACTATGAATAAAATTCTCAGAAAAGAGAGAAGACAGGATGTTTACTTTTATGATGAGGGTGATTTTAAGGTGAAGACCAATTCTGCAATTCCTATTTCAGTTCTCAGTGAGAAACTGCTGTCATTAGAATAGCAGGAACAAAAAGTTTTCTATTCCTACTTCTCCATTCTGACTGCTCAACTCATTTTCACTGCTGCCCTGTGAATTGAGCACTATTTGAGGGTGCAATGGGGGTCTCTAAGGGACCCTATATTCATATGGAGTCTCTCAGAGTTTAATTTGGTGATATCTATGTGTAGTTGCATTTATCATGTACAAATTTCATACGTATTCTTTTGCAAACACTGTACTTGTTTTGTTCAGAGCTTCAAAATATGTCTTCAAGTTAATGTTCTCCCAGTGATGTGCAACCTCTTGCCCTCAGTCAGTCACATATTCGTTTCTGAATGTTTTCTCATTTTAGAAGATGTTGCTATGTCACCAAACCAAAGAATTCTGTAAGCAGCAGGGACTAAACTACACTTGGTGACCAGAAAATTAATTGAGAAAAAGGTTTTATCTTTCTTTTGCTGCTAGAAATATTTACATTACTATTTTATGTTCAGTAATTTTTAAGATACAGTGGAATAACAAGGTTTGCAAATACTTGGTTACTTTGTTTCCTAAAATATGTATTTCCATAATTTCATTTTTCCTTTCATGTCTGTTATTTGCATGAGAAATCACGTGGCTTATTTTCTTATTAGTTGAGAATTCCTCTTCACAAAGAATGCTGTCTAACAGAGAGTTGAGGAATTGGCCACCCATCCTCTGACCTCTGAAAGGTATGTTTGTATTATTATTTTAGGCTGGATTGCAAATGTACTTATGGAGCAAATTTTCCAGTCATTCACACATAACATGCTTTGGTTCACTTCACAGAAAAATCTCGGAGCACATGAACTAGCTTCTTCTTGGATGAAACAAAACCGAAGTTTTGAAAGGCATCTGAAGTAGCCCCAAAAATGTGTAGCATGGATATCAAGGTTTCAGTGATTCATTCTACAAATCTGTTCCTATAGTTCTGAAGCCAATTTACACTGTAGAACTGTACCATGAAGATGTAGGTTTGTACACAGTCCAAGTGGGAAACCTCATGGAAAATAAAGTCAGATAATTATGGTGGAAATGCAGCAGAATTGTTTAGGATGCAACGTAAAAGATGAGAAGATTCTCCTTTCCTTCGTAACTAACTGTAAAAGGCAATGCCTTTATGTTAACTTTAGTCAGTGCTTCCCTATCTGCACTAAATACGGCTCTACGTTCTGTGCACCTTTTTTGATTTCTGCAAAATCTTTCCTGACAGCATTTTTTCTGACCCTCCACTGGCTTCTACAGAAAATGGTAAAGTTCTCGCTGTTACATGTTCCTTATACTCGCTCATCCAGTAACAAACTTGTGTGTACACCTAATATCCATGAGATAAACTGTTGATTATTTGTTTTTTGATATATAACTATTTTCCAGTAGTTTAAAATATTTATGGTTGTAATACAAACACATACACAAAATACAAACCTTTAAAATGGTTTTACAGACTGCAAAAAATTGTAAAAATTGCTGTGAAAAACCCAACCAAAAAAGGGATTTTTTTTTTTACATGTTAATTTTATTGTCAGAAAATTAATACATTTTAGTGTTTAATTCTATCCCTTGGTAAAGAATTTTATGAGGATAAAAATCTTCCCACCATCTCTACTGCTAAGAGAATTCCTTATTTGGGGAAAATACCCATAATCAGAAAAGCATGAAGGGATGAAATATGTCTGAAAAAAATAAGGCCATTCTTATTTACTTGATTTTGTCATTAATTGTCTCATCTAATAGAGTTAGGTCTTCAAGTCGAACAAGCTATATTACAATATGTTATTAATAACTCGATATGTGGATGAAGCTTCATAAATTGTTTTTAAGCAAAGTGGGCTTGAATAATTCAAGTATGGCCATGAACGTTAGTGTTTGCAAGATCAGTAAAAGCATCTCTCTTAAACAAGTGGTCAGTGGAAACTAAATTTGTTGCAATTTGTGTTGATCTAAGAATAAAAGAAAAATGGATTGCAGCTGTTTAGCAGTTGTGTCCCTAATGTAAATATAAGGTGTAGCAAGAGTAAATTTCTCTTTGGAGTACAGAAGCAGTCCAGTAATATTCCCTCACTCAGCCTATATAGGTTTAAATTCATGTGAAAATTACTCTAATAAACTTGATAAGAGGGTATGATTCTTAATTTAAAAATTTGCTGATAAAACTAATGCTTTAGTTTCAGTTATATGATTTCCCTTGTTTGATTGTCCCATAAGACTCTGAAACAGTGTTTTCTTTTCATTACCTTTTTTTGACCTAAGAATAGCTTCTGTCATAACTCATAGCATCTGTGGGTATGCAGAGGCCAAGGAAGCTGACTTACCTAGTCATATATACATTTGATGAGTGGCAGGAATGCAATTCTTACTTGTTTACCATGTACTCTAAATAACATTAAATAATGCTTCTTTTAATGTATTCTTTTAATGACACACTAATGTGTCTCATTCTACATAACCTAGAATAAAAAAGGAGTACTTCAATTGGAAGGGACCTAAGATGATCTTCTAGCACAGTTGCCTGACCAATTCAGGGCTGACCAAAAGTTAAAGCATGTTGTTAAGAGCATTGGCCAAATGCCTTTCAAACAGGCTTAGGGCATTGACTACTTCTCTAGGGAGGCTGTTTCAGGGTCTGATCCCCCTCTCAGTAAAGGAATACTTCCTCATATCTGCTCTATACCTTCCCTGGCACAGCTTTGAACTAGTTCCACACATCCTACAGTTGGATCCCAGGGAGAAAAGATTAGTACTTCCCCCTCCACTTCCCATCCTCAGGAAGATGCAGAGGTCATCCCTCAGCCTCATACTTTCCGGATAAAACAAGCCAAAACTCCTTAGCTATTCCTTATAGGACATTCCCTCTGAACCTCTCACCAGCTTTGTTGGCCTTGTTTGGATAGATTCCAGGACTTCACATCCTACTTAAACTGTGGGGCCCAGAACTGCACATGGTACTCCAGGTGAGGCCAACCAGTGCTGAATACAGTGGGATAATCATCTTTTTTGACCAGCTGGTGTTGTTGATCAACCCCAGGATGCAGTTTTCTGTCTTTCCTGCCAGGGCTTGCTGTTGGCTTCCATTGAGCCTGGTGTTGACCCGCACCTGCAGATCCCTTTCTGCAGCTTGCTCTCCAGACACTCTCTCAACTTATTCTTATGTTCGGTGTTATTCCATCCCAGGTGCAGAATCTAATATTTAGGCTTATTATATTCAATCCTTTTAATCATAGCCCAGCACTCCAGTCTATCAAGATCCCTCCTGCAATGCCTCTTTTGTTTCTCAAAAGAGTGAAACAACTGTTTCTCAAAACAGTGCCTCCCAGTTTGGTATAATCAGCAAGATTGCTGATGGTGCATTCAACTCCTGCACACAAATCACTGATAAAAAGATTGAACAGAACTGGCCCTAGGATTGAGCTCTGAGGAACACTAATCATGACTGGTTTCCAGTCCGATGTAGCCCTATTCACTACCTTTTAGCCTTACCATTAAGCCAGCTGGACAGCTTCTCCAGAAGGATGCTACGAGGCACAGTATCAAAAGCCTTCCTAAAATTCAGGAAAACTACTTCCACTACATTCCCTTCATCCATGAGGAAGTTGACCTCATCACAGAAGGATATCAAACTAGTTAAACAAGACTTTCCCTTTGTGAGCCCATGTTGATTGTGCCTGATGGTTGCATTATTCTCTAAATGCCTTTCAGTAGTAGCCAGCATAATTTTCTACATAATTTTTTCAGAGACTGAGGTTACATTAACAGGTCTGTAATTCCTTGGGTCTGCCCTCACATGCTTTTGTAGGTGGGAATAACACTGGCCAGTTTCCAGTCAGTAAGGACCTCCCCAGACTCGCAAGACCTTTGGTAAATGATTGAGAGGAACGCTGCCATAACATCTGCTGATGCATTCAGAACTCTGATTAGTTCTGGTTCATGAACATGAATGAAACACTATATGGACAGTTTTAGATTAACTCAGGATTGTCAGTTGCCCTGTGGGAATAGTCCATGTCCCCCAATACCGTCATTTATTCATGTCCCAGCTCCATCAGTTATTGATTACTGACGCATTTTGCTACAAAACTGGCATGGGCTCCTGCAGCTCAGCAGGCTACTTGGGAAGGTGACATTTCTTTGCATGGAACAATGCTTTCTGAGCAAGGATTTATCTTTGTTTTCTCTTCTCTCTTCTCTATGGCATGATCGGGCAAGCTGATTGAAGGTGAAAAGGGACAAAGTGTACAGGCTTGACACTAGTTTTAGACTGAGAACTTTAGTGGATGTGATCTGTGACCAGATTAGTTGTGGATGGCCCCTCCCTGGAAATGTTTGACACCAGATTGGATGGGGCTCTGAGCAACCTGGTGTAGTGGAAGGTGTCCCTGTCTATGACAGGGGTGTTGGAATTAGGTGATCTTTAAGGTCCTTCCCAATGCAAATAATTCAATAATTCAGTATTGGTTTTCTGGGTGAGTGGATATGGATGCTGATTCCCCAAAAGGAAGCCCAGTAACATGGTTCTTCCAGGTCAGAAATCCCTCTGCCTGATGCATAGTTATTCTCTTCCTATAAAAGACTTTTTCCAAAGTTATCTTAGACTTCAACCTCATCTTAATTTCTGAGGAGGACTGAACACAACAATTCCTGTCAAGGTTTATCTGGCTTAAATATTCCAAGTAAATGTCACCACTGAAAAGGATACCACCATGATGAGATGTGAATTTGGATTTCAGAATACTAGGAACATTAATTCCTTGATGCCTGTAGTCATCTGAAATCAGAGACCCCTAGAATGAAGACATGATTTTAGGTCATATTCAGCATTTTGGAAATAAAATGTGCAACACTGATATGTGCTTTACCCCAAGATTCAGGACTCGTACTTAGAAGAAGGTATGACTTTTCAAAGTTACCCTGCCGTGCACACACAGAGGAGAGACAGGTACTCCAGACCTCTCTCCTGAAGCAGTTTTTCTGGAAGAAAACATTGAAGATACCAGGGCTAGAAAAGCAAATTAAATCTCCCCATGAAATGAAATTTCTGTATTTGGGAAGACATACATCACAACTTTTACCTTTTATGTGTGTATGTGGTATAAATGTGATATATGTATATATAAAAGGTATATTTATACGTTATATGTATGTGTAAGTGTGCACACATATGGTAAAACTCATGATGGAGAAGTGAGATTTGTTCTTTCTTCCCAAATAGACAGAGATACACATACATGGTAGAATAAAATAATTTTGAAATGTTAGCTGACTGGAAAGAAGAGGGAGAGGGAAAAATAATACATCTTCTATATATGCTTTATAATACTGGGAGGTACTCAGACTGGAGTGATAGGGGCTGTATAAGAAATGACACCAATAAATAAATTATAGTTTTGCAGAAAATGGTAGGAATTTGGAATACACTGTTAAAGTAGTTTGGGAATCACTGAACAATTTCAGTGAGTTGCTTTACGTCCAGCCACTGGAGCCATCTGTCAGGTAAATGACAGCTCTTCTGGTAAACATAAACAATATTGTTAGTGCAAACGTATGTGCCAACAGTGAAAGTAGATGTCTTCAACAGAAATAGAGTGTATTCCCTATAAATTCATATCACTCATGGCCCTATTATTACTGCAGGGAAAAAATACCTATCACATTTTTAATGCTTACATGGCAGTATTCCTTATTTGTGTAATGACTTAGCATTGCTTGACTCTTTCCAAACAAACTAAATTATGTCATGATTAAGATAATAATATCTTCAAACTCAAAAACTATTGAAACTTTTACTCCTTGCTGGAAAAATGGATGCATGAGCTCATCCTGAAAAACAAAGTATGGAGATAATCCATAATTTAAAATGTCATATATGATACAAACTATCATATATTTTGCATTCGTTCTATTCATTAGCCTGTTTAACTTTTTCACTTTAGTAGCACCAATATACTTTGTCACTCCTTGAGTTCAAATTACTTGTAATAAAATTAATTTGATAAATTATGTTTGATAATTACCTTTCTACATAACTAGTTTCAAAGCAGTTTGTAATTTTACAAAATTGTTTATCTCTAGTAATGAATCTTTAAAAATTTCTTGAAAGAAGTTGTAATTTATTGGTATTTCACAAAATACAATCATCCATGATTTTATCATTCCTTATTTATTCCTACTGCTGTGTGAACAGTCACTGATAACAGATGTTTTCTCAGGTGAGAGACTTTTACTCTGATAATAAACAAGAGGAAAGAGTGGTAAGTATAATTCTTCTGAAGACAGAGAAGGAATTTGTATCATAGAGGAAGACTAGGAAGGTTGCAGATGTTTTTGAATATCTTAATTTGTCAGATCTTTCTTCAATACCAGCAAAATGATCTACTATGACCTGATATCTGATTCTTTTTCTTCTTATTGCCATTTGGTAGGTTTCCAGGGCTTAACTGATAACAACTGTTAGAAAATCTTTCTATTTGAAACCAGATGTCCACTATAACCTTTTACAAAGCCTGTTTGATGAATTTAAGGAAAATGGTAAAATGATACTAGAGCTCTGTACTACACAATTGTAATGAGGCACTACCTGCAGGGCAGTGACTGAGCATCGGTGGTGCCAGTTAGCTGTTGAATTCCAGGGATATACACAACACCAAACAGTGAGCTAGAATTTGTTACCTACCTGGCATCAATCCCAATACTTCCCAAGCTGCTTTACAGTTTAATACACTGTACATTAAAGTTCAGATTCTTAAGGCAAAATGAGGTACTCACATGCCATTTCAAGAGTCTAAATTCAATATGGGAAAACATTGGCAACAGTGGTACTCAAGCCTGATCCTAAAACCAAAGAAAACTGAATATTCTGTAGCTGGATTTGTCTTGGCAAAGTTGTGCTGTATTGGTCTCCTTCTTTTACCCTCTTATTTAGACCCTTCTGGGAGGCATAAAAGAAGAGTTTGCTTGCATGCAGTACAGGAATAGCCAGCTAAACCTCTGTCCCAGCCACATTCACATGCAGGAGGAAGAACTTTTCTACCTTTTGCCTCCTCATAGCTACACTATAGTCTTGTAGGATGCAGACTGTCCTGTTGCAGAGGATGCTGTTATAACAGAAGGCAGATGAAGATGGATGTATAGATGAGTGGATAGGAAACTCAGTTAGAAGTCAGTACTGGTACCCTGTATATGCTGAAGGAGTGTTTGTTTTATACAAAGGGAAACAGCTTAACAAGAAGACCGAGAGCTTCCAGCCGTAGAATATTGCTGTTTGCTGATGAAGACATTCTTCATGCAGGTAGGAGGCATGGATTACTGTCCCTTGGGCTCAGAGGAAGGGCACTTAATGCAGTGCTGTTAATGTTCCAATCACTCAGGATCTGGTCCCAAAGGATATCAAGGCTTTCAAGTGTCTGAACCAAAGGTAATACCTACAAGAGGAAAAAAGACACTACTACGGACTAAGACTTTCTGTTTTTCTTGTAAAGGATGTCAAAATCACTACCTAAGAAGAAACTGCTGGTTTAGAGCTCACAGGTGATGGAAAAATCAGTCTTCCTAAGTCCACAAATATTCTGGAATTCAATGCTGACCTTTTTCTATTTTCCCTCTTTCAAGAGGCGTATTGGATTAGAGGATGTGGTTTGGACCTGTCTTCATCTCTACCTTCAACTTATTGTCATTTTGAATAGGTCTTAAATGTTCATGCTGAAGAAAAATTCCTATATAATACATCCCAGTTATCTGTTCTAGTTCAATTTCCCTGGTTTTGTTTTCCACAAAACAGGGCTGTAAACTTGGTTAGCCTTACACCTTTTGCTCTCCATGACCATGTGGTTTTACAGCAGGTATACAGAAACTGAAGAAGGGAACCATGGGAAACTCCCATTTGTTATTTAATTATAAACTTGACATTACACATCATGCAAAATTAAAATCTCTAGCTTGTTCTTGCCCCAGTTATTTTAAGAACAGTCTCTTCAGAATTTCAACAGCCCTTTGCCATAAATGGCAAAAATGCATGTACTTTCTAGTTGCTGAAATATGTTCATATTTGGCTGTGGCCTTCATTTTATTTATCACCTCATTCTAATAGAGAGAAAGTCACCACCTCTATCTGTTTGAGTTTTAAAGAAGACAATGCGCACAGTACTGTTTCACATCTGAAGTGTGGCTGTAACTAACATGGGAAGTCCAGGCCACGATGGGGGCATAACTAAAGCATCTCAAGGCACAGTATTGTGTTTAACTGCCCAGACATCTGTAGAATCAGAGTCATAGAATGGATTGGTTTGGAAGAGGCCTTAAAGATCATGTAGTTCCAACTCCCCCAGAATGGGCAGGGACACCTTTCACTAGACCAGGTTGCTCAAAGCCCCATCCAACCTGGCCTTGAACACTTCCAGGGATGGGGCATCCACAGCTTCTCTGGGCAACTGGTTCTACTGCCTCATCACCCTCACTACCCTCACATTTACTATGGTTAAGTCTAGGGCAGCCCTAGTTCATACAATGGGAGGTGCCACCTCCAGAGAAAGCAAAAAGTAAGGACGGAACTACTGGAAGAATATTTGACTTTGGTAAGAATGTGGTTTCCCATTTTATAATTGCAGTTATAAAAAGTGCTAACACAGCAAACTACCATAATTTAGTTTCTACTAAATTGACCTTCCTTTTGGACTTTGCCAGAAGGCTTGATTCATTAAAGATCATTGACTTATTAGAGGATTTGGTAGAAAATTACTTTAGGAGTAAAAAGCATTCATGGCAGTCTGGATCATACTTTAGAAGTGAATCTTGTAACTCGGAAGATAAAGTTGACTCAGATTTCAGCCCACGTCTACTGACCCATAAGTCCAAGCGTCACACTTATATGTTGGAGGGACTAGAAATATCTTGTATTTTTTTCGTTTAAATCTGAGGATATTTTCAATGCCTAAATTGTTTTCTCTTCTTACTTAAAGTTAATTTTTACTTCAGTAGCTTACCATAAACTGAGAAGCATACCTTGTACTTTCTTCAATCATTGGACTCAAAGATTGCTCTACAAGAATGATTTCTTTTAAGCTTTCATAAACATTTACTGTAGCATCTCACCTAAATATATCTCAGCATTCTATTATATCACTGCATGCAGCTCTGTGCTCTTATTAAATCAAGTGTGTCATCTCGTGTTCCTGCCACCTTAGAGACACAGGAGACAGTGCTCTAGAATTGTCAAGGGACATGAGAATGTGGCCATTATATTTTATACAGGATGCTAAATGATTAATATTTGTAAATTAATGCATTTAAATTATATGTGCATGAGGCACTCAAAGCCTTGAAAACATATCTGAGAGACATTTGAAAAAAAATGCACCTGACAACTTCTCTTTTCCTATTGGATTCTATTTGGGTTGGTCAAATGAAAAAGAAAGAGTGGCATGTAAGAATTATAATACACAAGATATAGTGCATATCTGGGCAATTATAACATGCCTAGGAAGGTGTTGCAAGGCATAAGGCTGAAAGGCCAAATGACTTTACCCACTTGAGAAATGCAATAATTCCCTGGAAATGCACTGCCTGGAGTATATTATTACTGTTATGAAATAGAATTCATGAATAAAAAGAAGGAGAATGGTGAGGAGGGGGACAGGCCTATTCATGCATGTACTGGCTAGTATTAAAGTGGGTATGACATCAGTCACAGCCAATCAAACAGGTTCAGTAATGTCCAAAGTACTACAGACATTTCATAATTAAGTAATGAGACATGACAGGGCATGAATTGTGTTGTATTAATTCTCGATGAGTGTGTTGTTGTAAGGCAAGAGAATGAAGGCTGGGTGCCATCGGTCCAGCCAACTGTGAATTAATCCTTTCCCATTCTCACAGTGGAACCTCTTACTGTGCTTTTATGAAATGTTAATTTTTAAAATATTTATATTGTTAATTAAGTGATGTGTTTCTAAGCCATGATGGCAATCAGCACAATTCTTTCCATAATTCTGAGTAGTGAATTGTGATATCCGCTACTCCCTACTCACACCCTCCACAGTCAGTCAAACCAGCTGTTTTCTATTGTCCGTTTGCTAATGTATTCTAATATCCCGCCTCCTAATGCCTATCTCATATCTGCATTCATTTACATATAAGAAGCATCTAGATATGCCAGCAATGGTTAGTGAAGTCCTTTGAGTATATAAAGTGCTATGAAAGTGCTAAATATGGCTTTTGTTTACTGTTCAAAGAAAACACTAATGTAGTGGAGGGTATTGTGAATGTCCCTTGTCAGTCAGGACTTTGTTCCACTCACTGTGATTGGGAGCAGTGGGTTTTAATACCAAAAATAATGCTTTGGGGTTTTTTTGCAAAATTAGGACATCCATTTTTCTTTGTTAATAAGTAACTCCCAGGCAGATCCCACTTAGTTAGGGTATCAGTTCTCTATCGTATTTTCTATGGTGCTCTACGTTGCTCTTTAATTTAATGCAGACCATTTTCTTTGGATATCTGATACTGGCTCAGGGACCTAGTGCTGCTGCTTTATGTCTCCAGTAAATGTTTTGGCTTTGGTCTCAATAAGAGCCACTTCACACATAGTGAGCTCATGGAATCTACGTTCCTGAACAGACTGCAGAATATTTTATCACCCAAGGCATCCTGAAAAGTGCAACATGGTTGTTTGCTAAAGACTCATGAAGGGAGGTGCCTAGGCAAGCAAGGATATCTACCTGGGCCTTTGACTGTGATTGCTGTTCTGCTGTTATAATTAGAAGTGCTCAGTAACGTATAGAAGTCCCTGAAGTGTAACTGAAGGAGCAGGGGTGGTTCTGTGACATTTGTGCATGAGGCAGGGTGTCAATGTGTCCTACCAAATGTCCATGCCAGGACTGCCAGGGCCAGAGATTACTGACAGTGAGAAAACTTGAACTTCTGCAAAGAAATTGCAGAGATGAGTGCCAAGACACTTGTTTAGTAGATCAACATGAAAATAGAAATGCCTAGGTAATGTCATCAGAACAGGCATGAAAATCCTGCACTGGCTGGCAGATAGATAACATGCTTATATGATCCTAATAACAGTTACTTTGTGAGCAAAGTTATCAGAAAGTTTCTTTGGTAAACATTAAGCAAACACATACTATTTAAAAATGCTATCAGGAATTGTACTTTCACACATTGTTCTTTCCCAAGTCCTTCATACAAGTAACTTGTTTCTGATGGTCTGTCATTTTTGGAGAGAACAATTATTTAATAACATGTAGTAATCCAAACATGTAATTGAAACTGGAAACAACAAAAGGTATTGCCCATATTTGAAACTGCCAGTATAATTACATGTAGAAAAACTATAATTACCTGGACTGAAATTGTTATTCATTGTTGACATCATCATAGTATTTGAGCCAGATCATTTATCAGTGATATTCCTGCAAACAAAAAAAAATTCTGATTTTATAGTGTAATCACGCACTTAACATTCTGTACTTGGCTCCTAGCATTTTTTAAAGTCTAGATTTATCTGTACCTTACCAGTAAAATGTTTTCTTTTTCACCCAGACATGTACATATAACTCTATTTCCAAAATCAAAAGCTGATTTAAATTTTACAAGTACCTCATTCTGAAGGGTGTTAAGAGCTGTCCTTGGATCAAGGAACACAGCAATGGTCGGGTAAAAACTCAATAGTATGTCACATTGAAAATTATATATCACAGAGTATATAAATATATATACAGGTCCATATGCAACACAAAAGATGTTGTTAAAGTGATATATTACTTTAAATTGTTTGAGGAGCTCTTCTTAGTCCACCACTTTGAAAAATCTGTTTTCATCCAGTCACTTTGCAAGGGCATGAAGCAGTTTTGTCTTGAAGCAAGCAGTCATGAATCAAGGCAATGTGGCATTGTTCAGTAAAAGGAAGCAAAATATTTCTTCTCAATTTTGTGTGATTTGGACCATATCAGCATCTGGATGATGTCTAATAGTCCGTTTCTCTGTTGTGTATTTTTTTAGTATGCCTTTTGTGACTAACACCTGACCACACTGCCAATGCAGGATCATTCTGGTCCAAACTTTTTATTTTCCATCATTTATCCCTTTGGGCAAAGGAAGTCAGGTTGATGCCTTGGCATCTGGAATCATGGCCACAAGTTATATTTTAACCATTTATGAATTATTTTATGTGAGGCATAAAGATATTTTTTCAGTAATGGACATGCAGTAAGTTATTTAAACAAATACATTTAATAGAATTACTAAATTTATATATATACATGAGATCAGAGTTTCAGACTAATATGTACTTACTGTATATACTTATTTTTGCTCTGTGGATTTCTCAAGCTTTCTCAAACTTCCCTTGTGTTGGTTTTCAGCAGGTTTTCTGAGAATGTATAAGTGACTGTTAAGGAAAATATCATTATTTGTTTGGGGTTTTTGTGATAGATTTGCACTAAATTAAATAGTTATCAAAGTGTCAAAACCAATGTCTGATTTGGCTTACTATCAAATGCTTGATAAACTTTTCTTCTTCCTGTGGATACACAGCCTCAGAAACATGTTTTTCTGTTCAAACTTATTTAGCAGAACACAAAGTAAATATTTTGCTCTCCTTAGTGATTCTTGCTCTCCCAATTCACAGCTCCAGTCTGTTGCACATATGCGGGAATTTAGTGCCACTTAAACCGTACTTGGTTTCAGCTTCCCAGAGAATGATTCAAAAGCCTAGACATGGGTGCCTAACACCATTTAGATGCCTTAGGATATCCTGCCTGGCATCTAGCTGCAGCTCCAGAAGCGCTCTGTTCTCCCACATATCTTCTGTTGCCTCTGGCAGTCTCACGTGGAGGCTGTTGAGTACCCCAGGATGTTTAAAACTGTGCTGAATGACTATGCTGAGGCACCTGCAGTGCTCCTCCTCCTGCTCCCTGCTCTCAGCAAGCATACCTGGAGCAAGCAGCGTAGGTTTATGTTCATGTTTCTGCATTTCTAAATGTCCCACGTAAGGGTAAGCCATGACTGTTCAGGAGCGTTTGAATAGTCATGAATATTTACATCCTTCTACCTATCGTACAATAAAGCATGAAGTCTCGTATTCTCATATCTTAAACAATCAAAACACACTTGTAGATTAAATTTAATGCACATATTTTTTCCGTTTGAATACATCGTGATTAAAAGGTCACGACCTTGATTATATTATGCAATCTGAGAAATCGCCAAGAATGTCCATGGTGATTAAATATTCCACTTTGTAATTATTTTGTAACTTTTGTTCTGCTCTTTGCTCACTCCAAAAATTATCATAAAATTTTGAAAGATGTCCTCAGTGCAGAATATGTCCATAAAATATTAAATATTCAATTTTCCTCTATCATGGCTTGAAAAATTCATAATTACATGATGATCCACATAATAACTCATTCTGAAAAGTCATATATGGCACTCCCCCTGTGACTGAGTTAATAATTTACTGCTGTGTGGGATTTTCACTCTGCACTGTTAGTCTTGGGAACATTTATTAAGCAAATGTTCATTTGCAAAGATCAGAATGTGAATGAAGAGGGTAAGAATTTAATGAGGAGTGACAGACAGGTGAACTGATTCTATATAGTTCTTTACTACAGGAGAAAGCAGATAGCTTTATCTTTCATAGCCTCGATAGACACATGAAATGAAATATAGAAGACGGGGCAAAAGGAAAAAAAAGGTACTTTCCTAGAAGGGCCAATGGAAGGATAAATCAGAGGAACTCATGAACGTGATTCAGACCAGTTGAAATGGCTGTTCATAGTCTGTGACTTTGGACTTATATATCAGCGATATTCAGATTTTTTATTTTTGAGATATTTGTCCATTTTTTCAACAGAATACTTTCAGAATTAAAGAATTAAAAAAAAGCAATCCAAAAGTACAGCATCAGCTTATCCAACATTGCATTGTAGTTTATGATTACCCTTTATAATTTTCAGATATAGGGAACACAAATAATATAATACACGAACAAGTATCACAACTTTTTTTTTCACTAAATAATGAAAATATTTGCTACACTTTAGCCATGTAACTTCTTAATACAATTTTTGAGTGTTGTCTAATCAAACACAGGCTTAATAACATTTATCCTGGCTTTTCTTTGTAAAAGAAATTTGAGAAAAAAAATATCACAGGAAGATTTTCTAATTAATTCAGAGTTTAGTTTTGCGAAATAGTGAGCATGCTGTTCCTGATACACTAAGGAGCTAATTAACACTCACTGAAGACTTATCAAATAATCTCTTGTTTAAAGGTAAGTGAATACAAATTAGGTGTTTTACTGACTGAGGAACACTTCATTGAACTTGCCATCACTTAATTTCTCAATCTATTGCCCCTAGATGGGTAAGGATATAGCATACAACTGTACTTTCCAGTGGTGGCTAAATATAAGGTCCCAAATGTTAGGATTTATAGCTTTTTATACACAGGGGAAAAAAACAAAGAAAAATATATTGTCTCCTACAGACTAACTGAAATTGGGCAAAACTGGGTTTTCCAGTTGATTTACTTTATTAATTTATTTGAATTTCAATATGGACATTCAATATGGAAGTAGAGTTTTTCTCCATGAAAGTTTAAATATCCTAAAATATTTTTGGCTTCCAGAGTCCTGAAATATCATTTTCAATAAGTGCAACATTTATTTCTGAGATCATTCCCAAGACAAAAGCAACTCTCATAAAGATAAGAACTATTCTTTGGGTGTGTTATATTTCTTTTTAAATTTATTTTGGGCTTTGGTGGATAATTGTGTAATCAGTGATGCACAGTACATTTGTTTTTTTGAAAATGGAAATAGTACATCAAAAGAGATGTAGGGAAAAAAAGGTGGAAAAAATAATTTTGTTTAAAAGTTACGCATTTTGAAAGAGAATTTTCAAACAGTTGGTGTCAGAACCATTTTCCTGGATATATATTTCCTTAGATATAAAGACTTCAATTGAGGATGGTGGAATTTGTTTTGACACTTGACTTGAATACAGCTTTTAATTTTCAAAGGTTGATCCATGGATATACTGGAAGTGAGATAGGACTTTGGCCTAAATTTCTGATGGGGAATCCTAACTTTAACTTTTATTATTGGACAGTTACCTGACAAACTTAAAAATTGACTGGGATATCATAAAGGAAATACGAGGTGACATTGAGAGCTGAAGGGGAAAAAATCAGATTAAATTTAATCACACAGACTCAAGATATATAAGGACAATTTTTCCTATAGCTTATTCACCAGGTGTGACAGAGATGGGAAAGACCTATTCACTGATTGGAAGAAAAGAAACTCGTCTGACCAAAGACAGATGTATGCCATTACAGTTAACTGAGAGAAATAGGCAGCACTTTTATGGCACAGTCCATTTCACCTGAAATAGAAATTTGGCAAGATTAGTGATTCCTTAGTGCCTGTTTCTGTAAATTGACCATAAAGAAACCCTAGGTTGACTACTTAAATATATCTGAGATTAATTTCACCTGAGAGAACTATGAACCGCAAAGGTGATGTGACCATGAAAAAACCCCCAGTCCTTAGGTATGTCTGTCGTGGTATTCCTCAATACAGATAAAAAGGCATCAATGCCTTCGTACAAAAGGTAAGAAAAATTTTGTCTGTAATAAACTGAACTGCTTTGATTATTCATTTTCTGGAGAGTAAGTTCAAACTGGAAGAGGTAGAACAAAGTGTTACTGTGACAGATGAATAGGGAGTCCACTTTGTATTAATTTGGGCATTCATCAGATGTTAAAAAACACTTTTAAAATGAAAGTAAAACATTTCCCCCAAAATATCATCACCATAATTTCAACATAGAATGTATTACTTCCCAACTAGGGAATCCTAACTTCTTCTATGCTGAAGTCCCTCTGTCAGAGCTCATTCACATTATCATTGTATCAAATAGCTTATGCTGAATTTGTACTTCTACTTTCATAGAGATAGAAAAAAATGACACTTTCACAAAGAGACAAACATTTGGCTGCAAAAGAATAGTGGGTAGAAGCTATACAAAAGGATTGTTTGATAACATGGATACCTAGCAATGGGACTTGATCCAAGAGTTCTCATCCAGACTCACTTATTCAGCGTTTGTTTCAAAATTAACTCTTACATATACATATTTTTAAGCATCACTGAACCAGACAAGGTTGTTGTAAGTATTTGGGATTAAAGGAAACCACCACAGTTTCAAAAATATATCATTTAAGTTTTTGATAGCTTTGATGGATAAACATTAAAAAAAAGATTTTGTTGAATTTTTGTACCTTGTTTGAAGACTTTATGCTTACTTGCTTGAGACTTCTCCAGACATAAACTCTTCGTCAGCAAGTCCCTTCTCCTCAGCTGTTTGCATCTATGAAGAAGGTTAAATCTAGCTGAGTTTCATGGTTTATGTATTTTGAAATAATTTTTATTGCTTGCATTGGATGCATTTTCAATATTAACTTACTGAATGTAGATGGTCCTGTGCAGGGCTAGGAGTTAGACATCAATGTTCCATGTGGGTCCCTTCTAACTCAGGATATTCTATGATTCTGTGAGTCTTTTTTCATTCTTTTTTTTGTGCACAAAATAGCAATGGGAAAGCAGAAAAAGATGGGTTTGATCCTGAAACTTTGTCATAGGTATTTTTGTGAAGTAGAGCAAGAACTCATGCTTCATTCCTCTACAAACTGGGAGCAATAGTAATTACCAGCCTTTGTATGAGCTCTGAACACCAGTTTCTGCTGTGGGAACATTATTCAGATTAGCTAGGCCTCCTGTCTCGTGAGTTATACAAATTTTACCACCCCGTAGCTGGTGCAAATCAGTCTTTTGTCACAAGGCCTGGGATTCAGTCTGGTTTATGATACCTGAGTTTAGGTGTCTGCATGAATACATCTGCCTGCAAGCTAAGTGGCTAATTCCCATCACATTTTAAGGACAGCCAGAGATGGACTCAGTTGCCAGAACAGTGATATCTGCACACAGGGCAACTACCAGGTAGGTCTGTGGCAGACTCATAACTTTCTGGAGCAGTAGCTGAAGGCCATGCAATATGTACTTGCTCTGCAAATTCCCTCTGCAGACTTTATCAGTTGCATAAACCAGATGTCCGTGCTTAACTCACCTACATTCACCTGCACACAGACTCAAACGCAGAGGTCTTAATCTTAACCTGAATCTTGACCCTCAAACCTAATTCAGCTGCTTCAATACAGGCATCTAAATAAATACGTTTCAAGCTGGACTCCACTGGCTGTGCCCCTGAGTATTCTCTCTGGTCTCCAGCTTCCACTCAGCAAGTTCCAGAGTCTGCCATAAGTTCTGCATCAGGTTTACTATGTCACTGCCGGTGACTTAAAGTTTCATATCTTAGGCTATGTGAAGAGTGGTAAAAAGTTTCTATATTTAGACAATTAAACCAACCCCTAAGTGTTTCCTACTGTGTATTTCAGAGGAAAAGGGGAAAAAATCTCCGAAGAGAGAATGTCAGATGCCATAAGTAATGAAAATAAAGTCCTATACCATTTTCAAATATTTTTAATACTCTATTTTGTTTTGGTTTGGTTTACATCATTACCATTAAAAGGAAATGTTTCCAAAAGATGTCAGTGTTGAATGTTTTCTTTCTAGCTCATGGCTTAAATGGCACATAGTGTCAAAGAACACTGCTGGCTTTGTGTTTTGACTGTAAAAAAAAAAAGAAAAACAACAAAAAACCCACCAACACCCCCCCACCAACACCATTTTCTCTACATAGCTTTAAATTGCTGCCTTCAAAAAGTTGTTTCGTTATGCCATTCATGTACTCAAGTAGTACAAAACAAAAGCAACTGGTCAGATCTCCCTACTAGGGACAAAATCTCTTCAGCTGCTTTTATTTTGTCTTATAAATGGCTTAGCACAAAGAGTCCTGGCCAGAACTTAATGCTTTGGGCTTTCTGCATGTAGTAGTAGATAGTGCCCTGGGGCTGGAGTTCAGAACATCACTATTGAGCTTTAAACTCCATCAGAACCAAAAAGGGAAATTAAAATGTCAGGATTAGCATTTGATAGCTCCAGCTGTTTGTGAAATGTGGGGAAAAACAGAGAGAAGTTGGAAAGGTAGGGCTGTTGATTATATTGGGATATTTGTTATTTATACTGCGGCATTTTGCAATGGCATATGCAATCTGAAGTTTTGTAGAGGCTTACTGAAAGTGTTGATTGCATCTGTTGTACATATAAGAGTATCTGGAAGTTGGGCATAAAAATGAAATAAACATGTCAAGGCTCATTAGAATTTTTTTTAAAAAAACAACCCACTACTGTTAATAAGGCAGTAAGGGCCATAAACTATGTACTGCAAATAGGCTTGAAGTGTTCATAACTTAGCTAGCAAAAACGTGTCGTATAAACTGCTCTTATGTTAGTGAAGCCAGACTGAGTTTTCCAATATGTTTATCTAGTTAGCCCTTAAGAGTGTGATGATTCTCTCAATGCTATAATGATAACCAATATATAGTATACTAAGGATATCCTGAAGTACTCCATCAATGGCTTTAGTTTACGAATGCATGTGAAAATTACATAGCTGAGGGGAAAATACACTTAGTAAGAAGATCAAATTATTTCTTCAGAAGTGTCTCTGACCTCTACTCTGTAGTTTGTTTCTATCCCACCAGATAAAGTATTTACAATCAGTATAGGACATGCCAAGCATTTAGGAAATTTACTCAGTAATTACTATTAATGCATGGTATAGCTTCTCCTTTCTTAGATGTAGTGTCACATTATTTCCAAGAACTTTGACAATTATCATGAGACTACTTAGACCAGCTAACTGAAGAAAAAGTGTCTAATTGGCCTACCTTTATCATTGTTTTAATATAAAAAGCTACAGGCCATATGATTTAAAATTACAATCCACTTTTGAGCTCATAACTCACTTTATTTAAAAAATGAATAGAATAAAATCATCACTGAGCTACTAAATTACCTTGGAAAAAGTAGCCAAATAAAAAATGCTGTTAAATACGACAATAAAAGAATGAAGGAACTCAAAAGTCATTCAGGTCACACGGACATGATTAATGAAGAAGATGCACTCAAATGTCTTCAATTCCCCTAATAAAAATATTCACAACATGATGAAAAACTGTCAGTTCTGAAGTAAAATAAAAAAATTCTTCAAATTAAATTACACTAAATGACTGTCTGACAAGATAAATCTTGTTTTACTTTGATCTCCTGATAATGCCATCACATACTTTTGAGGGGTCTGCCAAGAAACTCACAGAGGGTCCTCACTTGCCAAAATCAGTAACATGAATTTCCATGCCTGAGACAGAAATGCTGGTTAAAAAGAGAAACAAGCTCGCTGGAGGAACACTTGTTTGTGACTAGTTCAGCATACCAGAGTGATGGCTGAAGAACGATTTAGCCTGGTAAAATTCTTACATGCAGGACTGTCACACTTGGTTTCTGTGTCTGCCAAATCTGGTAAGGCTCGATTATACAAGTCAGCTCTGCCTCAGGGTTTGTCTATCTTGAACATTCAAATTTCTAAAACAATTCTATTGCCTTCTTTCATGAATCAGTATTTGTGCTCTATTTTTCAGTTTTACTTTTTGACTCATTATTCGTCTTCTTTTTGGCTTGTAACATCTCTTTGGTACATGCAGGTCCAAACATATGATGCAAATGTGGAGTAGAGACAAATCCACGCTTTTCATTTATGAGGGGTAAATTACGTTATTTGTACATAAATAATTTGTTTTCTGTGTTAAGCATGAAATAAGTTTGTCGGGGAGGGCAATATCTCTATCTTCCATATACCTTGTCTGTTATGTTGGGGTTTAAGAGCCTTGAGCAGAGTTCTGTCAGGTTACCACAAGTAAAAATAAGCTATGATTTTATGGAGAATCTTCCTTATTATGAACATCCCATTTTAGGGGCAACAATCCCTGACTACAATCACTGTTATACTCCAGCTCAGGGCTTAAAAGTTGGAAAAGCTAAGTCTATGGGTTTAGAATGGGACTGTAGAGTTATATAGCATAGAATAATTAGGCTGGAAGGGACTTACAACAATAATGTATTTCAACTGCAATTAGGTTTGTTGCAGGAACTGTTAGATTGACATCTCAAAGTCAACAAGAAGATATGAGGGTAATATTATCCAGTAGTTTTTACTGCGGAAAAACTCTGCATCCACCTCCCTAGTTGTGAAAACCTCAGTGGCCAAGGGACTTCAATACAGGGACAACATGGCAAGGGGAAATTGTGCTTTTATGTATTATAGAGCTAACTTCCAGAGGAACTGGCATAAAATCCTTCACACCGTGTTTGACGTTGTTGGCTGATTTGCAATGATGAACATCAAAGCAAACTAACATGGAGCACCTAGGTCAACAATCACATAAACTCTTGCTGTCCTAAAGACTAATTGAGACCTCCAAGGAGGTCATGGTCTAGGAAAGGATCATTCTGTAGACCTCTGTTGTCTGCAGAACTCTCTTGAATACATCTGATTTACTCAAGCTTGGCACTGAGGCCAGAATCAGGTCCCCACTGCGCAATAAACAGAACTACTAAATGATTCATGATTTATTGCAAGGATTCTCTTTTCAGGATTAATACTAAGTTAGTCATACATTTGTGACTAACAGCACACAAAACTGAACAAATTCCTTCAATGTAATAGGATAAAGCAGTTCTAGTGAGCTAGAAGCCAATTATAATGTACAGAAAATCAAGGTATGTGTGTTGATATAATGGGCTGACTATGTATGTTATAATGAAATGTATATTTTGAAGATAGAAGGAAAATAACCTATGTATGTTATTGAGGAGATATATTCAGCAACTTTCTAAGTATATTTATCTTATATTTTTCCAGAAAAACATTTATTAGTCACACTCAAATTTATTATTTAGACAGAATAAAGTAATACCTGGTACATTTGATATTTGATTCAGTTTTCATACACCATTAATTTTTTTTGTTTGTTTTTCATTTTGTAATTTTGAAAAATTAGTTCCAAATGAGAGATTTGTAAGATGAGTTCTAAGTATTTAGTTTTTAGGAGACAGATATATTGCCCATACAAAAATGTAAAGCTTCTAGCTTTGTGTAGTTGACATTGCCTTCTACATTCCACGGCTGTGGGTGTAGATCACTGTTCTCCATGAACATATCATGATCACTGTTCATCTCCATGAACATATTATTGGAGGCTCCCTACCCTTTTTTTTTCTTGCAAACAACCCATCTTCATATTTCTGGAATGATTGATGTAGATATCAGCCTCATTCACCCAAAACCCAGTTATAATTAATTTCTTGAGCTTCAGAGGAAGGAGGAGTCCTGTGGGGAAAAAAAAGTTAACACAAATAAATAATTGCAAACAAATTGTTGATTATCCAAATCTCTCTACCTAATGATCTATTAGTATGTTTTTCTCTATACTGACTCCCAAATAGGTAGAAGGGAGTTCAGTGTTAGGCAGCCTGGTTAAATAACTGGGGCCAGAAAATATATACACAAGTGCTAAAGAGCAGTGTCCTATGTACGGTGTAAAAACACTAAAGTTTATACCTCTGGTGGAAACATGAGATATGTAAAATTGGATACCAATATGGATATTACATACATTTGCATAGTTGCATAGGCATCTGTGCAACAGCAAATATATATATATATATTCGTATACACATAAATGTTTCTCTAAGGATTTTGTATAGAATAACGACATAAAATAAGCTGTGCCTCTAAAAGGAAAATATTTTGTAACATATGTAAACTGCAGTCACAACTGCATTGAAGTACTCAAAAATTATTTGGTTAAAGGGTAAATACACCTTGTACCTCATAATGAAAATCTTATAGGTAGGAGTGGAGATTAACACTGGAGGCTGTCTGCAGAATATTAATAAAATTCAATATAGTTTCTAAAAGGTATAATTTATATTTTGTGGAAATGAGTCTCTTTTCTAATAAAATTCTTCTGTCCTTCATTCTGTTCATATAATTTTTCTATAAATCATCCTGTAGGAATTTTTTCTAAATATTCATCTCAGAGAGAACCTATTTAAATAAGCTCTCTTAGTAAGGTATTTTAGAATTAAAATTACACCATGAGCAATACTTTATCCAATATGCTTTCTTCTGTAGATTTTTTTTGTGACTAAACTAATATTTTGTAGAATTATATTATGCTAAAATAGCTGATCTGAGGTGATGCTTCTAGTATATAAACACTTTGTAAAAAAGATTAACAAATTACCTTTAACCATTTTAATTTAACTGATCTCTCAACCTGTGCAAAAGTAGCTGATTTTCTTTCCACATCTACATATATAGTAAAAAAAACCTAAGGGCATAACACACAATGAAAGAATAAGAAAGCAGAAAAGTGCTGCTGGTTATACTTTATTTTCTTGGATTTGCAGTATACTAGAACCTTATGCTCTTTGTAGTGATGCAGAAACAAAGTCTGTGATGTTCCTGAAAGTCTTGGGGAGGTTTGATAAAAAAAAATGGGTAAATTGTATTTTGATAATGAAAGGCTGGAAACAAAAAAAAGAGAAAACCTGGCACCATTTGCAAGATGGTGTTACTAATGCTAATTGATCTTCCTCTGGCTCTTGCCTTATGACATTGGGCAAATAGATATGGACCACATTCTTTCTCTCTCCCTTCCCTTATTTTATTATTGTATAATGTCATCTTTTCTGAAGAAGAATTTACATATTTACACTTTTTTTTCCCCAAGTTTTTATCATCAAAAGGTCATTTTCTGAACCTTTTCTAAGATCCTACACTTCTGCTGCTGCTAGAAACCCCCTGTCTGCATGAGAATGGTAGATTTGACCTATGATTTATGAGATGCCCATGGAAGAACTGGGAGTTCGGATGGGTTACGTAGTGGAATCTCAAATGACAATAGATGTCCCAGTTTAAGCAATTGAATCTGAAATGTAGAGCCATCATATAGGAATCTATCATAAAAGTATCTCACACATCTGCACAGTGCTGGCGGATATGACATAAACTCTGCAGTAGATGTGTCTTCCTCTGGAGCAGCAGCTTGAGGTGCGGTGGAAAACACAGTATCTCTCAAACATCATTGAATGTCAATGTATTGACAACTAAATAGAGCCCAGAATCCCACACCCTAATCAGATAAAGTCTGAGTGTTTTAATTTAGTTTCATTCACTTCCAATGTGCTTTTCTCCTCAGCACAGCATTCTGCTACCTATTTTGCCATCAGAAATCTTGATCTTTTCCTTCCTTCTCTTCATGACCATAAAATTTTTATGTGAAATTGAGGAAAGTATTGTGAAGATCCCAATGGGTAGTATTAGGGTGTATTTTGTTTGGGGTTTTTTTTGTGGGAAGTATGAAATGCTTTAATAATTACTTTAAATAGTATCTCATAATACACAGCTTACACTGTCTAGATGAAGAATTTGTACATACAGGTATTTCATACTATTTTTAATGTTTTGTCAGTGTCCAGAGACAGCCTAGTCTTGAAGGTTTTTTTTTTATTTTTATCCTTGTTTATCGTAAGAAACAATTATGGCTTTGATATGCCCAATCTGAAAGGAAATATTTTTTCCAGGAACTGTTTTAATAGTCCATTTAGATTCATAACTTTTAGTGATTCAATATTCATGTCTTTTAAAATGTAGTGTATAATTCACATTTTTTGACTGGACCTGAATTTTACATTTGAAATGTTTGGGGGTTTTTTGTAGTCTGTTTCTCCTAGCTATGTTATTTCAGTTTAAATGATAATAATTTGATTGTTAGCTAGAAGTTATTATCTTTTTCTTTAGACTAACTGGAAAGAGTCTGAATTTTTAAATTTGTATTAACATTTTTAATTAAAATTTTTAAATAAAATTTTAACAATTTTAATCTAACTCTGAATTAGACAGACCAACAAAAAGAAGTTGCACACTTTAATTTTCTTTTAGGCTCCTGTTTTATTGTATAGTATTCACGAATATCACTCACAGAATAGTACTTTACCTGACACAAATAATATACCTTTTAATATTTTCCTTCCTGGAAGACATCTTAATAAGGTGTTCCATGTATGATGGAATATGTCAGGCACTGATTAGCTTATATTCCAAAAGGCAATTGTAAAAAGGTAGCATAAGTCTTTGGAAAATTGCCAAACCCTACCAGCATGTCCAATTTCCCCCAAAAAAGTAAACCTTAACAACTCAGTCATTGTTCCCTCTGTACAAGAAAGCTGCAACGTTTTCATTTCATGTTTTCCTTTGGGGGCATGCTATTGTTAAAAAAAGTAAAATTATCTAAGAATGTCATTAAAGAAATAAGACAATCCCTTGGCTTTTCAGATGACAAGAAGAGACCTTCAAATGCCATGGTTCTTTCAGCTTCTTTTTGTAGGCTTGACTATGTTCAGAACAATAAATACCACTTCACTGAAACACCTGCATCTACTTCAGGGTGAGTCCATCTCCTGGAAGTACCAATGCCTCTCTATTTATTATAAGGACCCCTAAGTAATCACATCAGATCTTTGAAATGGTAGTAGGGCTGATATGCGCTTTTAACTGGTGGAACTGATCCTCAAGACAGATACAACTTTTAGAAGAAAGATTAGAATTATCTTACAGCCTTTAAACCTTCCCTCTTGGAGGGGATTAAAACCTTTTATTGTAGCATCTAAGATGAGTTTTAGGCAGTGGTCGTTAAGAGATGCAGATTCTCTGAGGAGGTCAGTTTCTAGCTGCCCAGTACCACTCACCAATTCCTCTGGCAATCCTATGAATTTTTTCGTCACACCTCAAGACAGGATTAGTTTGTGATTCAACTTTCAATTAATTTTTCCCTCTAAGACCCACCAATAAATAAGGAAAAAAAAGAAGACAAAAAGAGTGAGGATGGAATACTTGCTTGGACTGGTGTTTTCTTCTCCAATGTTCTGTAACGTTCTAGTTTCTAGAGTTCCAGAAAAGCTTAGTGTGTCCTGTTCAACCACCTACATGCAAATGTCCTTTTGAAACCTTTGTTCTTACTTTTCCCGGTGAAGATGGGAGGTGCAGTTCTCCTTTGAACTTCAACTGCTTCAGCTACTTGCTAATATAGGGGTACGTTTGGGGTTTTTTTTGGAATATTTACATCTAAATCTGGCCTGCCTAGACTTTGGGAGGTGTTATACCTCCTATAAACCTATACTTTCACTGTTTCTATAAGATGTCCCTCTCCCTGAAGGCTTCCGCTAAAACATATGTAATCTTTATTCAGTCTTGTTTTCTTTTTGAGAAAACCATCCAAATAAATATATATGTTCTTTTCTGAGTATCAGGGAGCACATTAACCTTTTGAAACAGAACTAGAAACTTGAATTAAGTAGAAAGATATTTACCAACTTAGCATTTCGCGTACTCCCTATGATATTTATGTAACTGATATTCAACTTTTTTTACTAATTTTGTACCTATTTTGCATGGATTCTTTTATCTCACTGTCATCTCTTACACATTGTTAGATTTCCATTTTCCTCTGATTTTACCATCTTTTAATGTTCACTTTATATTTCAACATGCTTGCTCTGAACTTCTTTATGCAAAACCTTTCCTCTTTTACTCTGTGTCATTAGCAAAATACAAAATGCTGTGTTATTCTGATTTTTATATTAAGCACGAATAAGTGCTTAATAAATTGCACATCATGAAAGACATAAACTACACTTGTATAATCTCTATCAAGGAACACATTAGAATGAAAACAATTCAGCCCTGTTTGCTGTCTACTTCATAGGCATATATTTAATTAAGTTATGCTACTCCTAAAATTCAAAAAGCTTAATCTTTTTCTGTCCTTAAATTAAACTCCCTGTGCTTTACAATGACCAAAACAAATAATCTATGACCTACAAACAAGACACTTGCATTCCCTAAAGATTTACTTCATCTTCTTCTCTAGGTTATACATCTTTGAACCTCTCTTTTCTGTAACGACCTTCTGGTGCTCATTAGCATGCTGATTACCATTAACACAGCTATAATGCAGCAATTTTCTTGGTGTATGTCGAGGAGAAATGCTCATCAGAATGCAGTCAAGGGACAAAATTAACTGCATAAATCTACAGCACAAACTGGATCTTATCCAACTTTACATGAGTCTTCCCCCTTCTGCTAGGTGTGACATCATCATCTTGCTCCCTGCTGATGGCCTAATAAGTATCCCCAGGTTCCACACTATTTAATTTACCCCTTCTCTCAATTTTACAGTCCCAGTGATAGCTGAGCACCTAGCAGTATTTTCTCTTAATATATGTTTACCTTTATTTTTTCTTTTGTCTCTTATACAAATGTATGTGTATGTATGTGTTTACCTGTGTGTCATTGCTTTCATTTTCTGTAAAATAATTTACAGGGCAATGGAGCAGGGTATTTTCTACCAAAGAATGTGTATACAGAACTAAAATTTTGACTGAGATGTGTATTTCTGATTAATAAAATAATTCTTCCATATAAGAGGTGGCAAATATTGGACTAAGTATGTTGCATACTTTGAATGAAACAGTTTCCCCAGGAAAAAACTAAAATAACTAGTTTCAAAATGACACAAGCAAATGCAAAATCTGATAATTTTTGACAGAGTGGTATGGCAGACAGAGGGAGAAGATGATTCAGGCAGTAAATCTTATTTAATTCAGTCAAATGCCCTTTTTTTCCTAGTTATTGTTATAAATAACAGTAAACCTATACAGTTCTCTATATTTACACAGATCTTACTTTAATTCAATTATCCTGGACTGGTCTAATTTGGAATGAGGGGATTTAGTTCTGAAAGAGGAAACATAACTAGAAACGAACTGGCTTTGGATATAAAAAGAGATATACAAAGAGAGGGCAAATGGGTCGAGAAAAACTATAACTGGCAAATGAGGAGGTAACGAAGAAGAAGGACAAGAAGAAGAAGTGAATCAAAAAAATACCTGGAGTCCAAATCAGATGGAGAAGTGGAGAGAACAAGAAGAAAGGATCCTACTGAAGGGTACCATGATCCGGGCAACATTTCTATTCAGAGAGGAAGCTTTTGGGAGACTCAGTTTTTCTTGTAGACCTTAAGCTCATATTTCCTGGAGTAGAGAAGGAAAAGGTTCTCATCCTGACAGTGGATAATGGACTTGTCTGGAGTATGCATCTACGTCTGGAAACAAGTAGTTTCCCACCCCTCATGACTAAGATACGGCAAGAGCGAACAGTGAGGAAGAAAGAAGTCAGCATGGAAGAGTACCTCTAACACACCAAGAAGTCTTGTCCCCTTCCTTCACTCTGCAGGGTACATCCCTTCTCTTTGAGCTTGCACTCTCAGGGATTGTACTGCACTCCCATATTTTTTTTTGGAAAAAAAAAAAGCTTGGTGGAAGACAAGGAGAAAGTAAAGTATAAGTTCAGCAATGCAGTAGTATCACTTCCTGATAAGCCTCCGTTGCCTTCTGCTGTGTGTCTTTTGCATCATGGCACTCTTGTGGTATTAATATAACTTTTGTGAGTGGTGACCATAATTCAGGTAAATTTAAGAGACTCCTTGAGGCAGGTTCAGTTATAAGAGCACCAATCTTGGCAGAGGTTTGTTCAACCTGTTCTTGAAAACTTCCGTTGATGAAGCTCTTGTGGCCTCCCTAAGCGACTTAATCTACCACTTCACTGCTAGAAACGTTTCCCAGATGTTTAACTGGAATCTCATTAATTTAACTACATTAATCCTGACCTCTTTCAACATCTTTATGTAGTTTAAAAATATTATTATATGTCTCCTCATTTTTCTTTCTCCTCATTTTTCTATCTACTTCACCATTCAGTTTTGCCTCATGTTGCTACTCATCTACCTAAAATATCAACAGTCAAGGGGAAAAACAGACAGGAAATTTTAAAAAAATATTGAGTAAAATAGACGCCACTAAAATTTTGTGGGATGAATTCTGTCCTATTAACTATAGAAACATAACCTGGCCACTGTGCCAGCTAGAGGTAAAGCAGACAAGTTTCTTTTATTTGATGCATATTCTGATTATAAAGAACTCATCTACTATAAAAAAAGAGGTCTGAGAAAGATAGAGTAATAAGAAAGGGGGGGTGGGTAGGGGGTCAGTTCTGGAAAATATAGTGCAGGAAAAAAAAGAAAAAAATGGGAATGTTTTTGCAAAATATTATTAACGTGTCATGCTTAACATGAAGTGTGAATAGCTTATTTTCTCTGCCTGATAACTGACATTAGCCAGCAGGTACAACATCCCCTTGTTGTTGCCAATAACGCTGACAAAGAAAAACAACAATCAGTTTAGTAAACTTCACAAAAAATCAGAAATCAATATCATATTAGGTCATCTAGACAAGCAAGTCCTTCAAGCAGTTTCCAAACACAGAATGAGGGAACAGGAGGAGGACGTTGTGGTGATGAATTGTACACCACACTGTCAGTTAGATGAGAAGATTACAGAGTAGGCTTTTATTCTAGTTCCTATGGGATTTGTATATAAATATACTTCTCATGAAAGTGTGGGGCATCTAAAGCTCAGGTGAGGTTACATCTATGGTAAAGGTTGTAAGACTTTGCTCCCAAGGATTCTTGCTGTGTACCTGGCTGTGTAGCACTGGTGTATATCAAGGTGAAGTTTAAGGATCTACAGCAGTCTCCTTTGCACCTTTGCTTCCAAGGGATGGAAATTCAACAGAAGGCTGGACCACTGCACAGCTCACAGAAAGGGACCACAAGGGTGTCATGGAAACTAAGATGTGTTGTAGCTTAAATCACATCCTTTACTGTGAACTCACTTGTCTTTCTTCTGAAGTGATAAAACTGAGGGAAGGGGGAAAACTTTGCTCTCCAAATTAATTTCTTAACATGGGGCTCTGGATGATGCGATTGTATCTGTTCCCTGATTCTAGATAACTAGATCAAACACTATGAAATGGAGGGGGGATATCACAAGTTCAGGGGCAAACTGAACATTAGGATCAAAAGAAAAAGAGGAAAATGCAGTTATACTTTACTTTTACAATAACAAAAACCAACACTAGTGCATATGTGGTAATAGGGAGAAAAAGGCACTGCTAATGGCAATCAGCTTGTCCTACTGGTCTAAAGAATCCTAATTATTACATTTGGAAAAAGCTGTACAATACTCTGGAGGACCCAGTTACAGCAAACTCAGCAAAAGCATCTGCTGAGCAAATGCTGGCAGCTTTTCTGTTAGAGCCTGTGCTGAGTGTAGCTGAGGATACACTAGATCCAGTATCAGCACCGGAAGACAAATTCAGTAAAAGATGTGGGTACCTGGTCCCAGAAGTGGAGCATGATGTACAAAAGCCTGCAGAAACCACAGAAGTATCTGAGACACTAAGCATGCTTCTGATTTGGCTATAAAATTTATTTAGGGGCTAAATTCTGTTGCCTGTACATGGTTGAACCTCCAGGCATCATAAAACCATTGAGACTTCACCACTTGAGTTTCCTCTGCTGGAGTCCGACACTAAGCTTGACACATTAGATGCTTGATCACATCTGAGGCACAGTAGCAACACTGAAATTCGCAATCAGAACCATTTTCTTTCAGAAAATGTGCATTTATCTGTCTAATTAACTAGTTAATTCTTACAGTACTCATTCAGAAACTGGGAGATTATGATTCAACTTGTTTGGCTTTACGGTGCCTCATACCTTGTATGTGTGAAGTATACACAGGAAGGGATACCACCAGCCTTCTTCAGTTGCACTGTTGAAACTGTACTACTCTGCAGAAAAGGTTTCAGTGTTTTGTAGAAAAGGAATAAAGGGAGGGAAGAAAGAAACCAAACAGTGAGAACATGATGCTATTGCCTAAACACTCTCCCTGGAAGTACAGTGGGTTATTTCATTCTTCAGGAGGATGCAATTCCCAGGAGACGTCATGCTTACTCCCTTCATCCCAGTTAGACCAAGGAAGAGTTAGTTATCAGGCTGGGCAAACTGAGGCAGTTCTGGCATGAGTAACTTCTTGTCTATGAGATGGTTTCTGGTTCTAGCTTGATATTCTTATTAGATGTTTTTGTTTGGGCGATCACTGTTATTGAAAAAATAAACATCTAAGGATCCCTACTTTTATCTTCCTCGTTGTTGCCATCTGGAATATGGTATCATATGAATGACAACAGCTGCCCTGACCAGTAGTGGATACAGCTGGATTGTGATACAGAAGCAAAATATTCTTCAGACTCTAGCACTGAGCTACTTCATCCCTGCTAGCGCTCCTCAAG
This sequence comes from Manacus candei, assembly GCF_025592945.1. NCBI lineage: Eukaryota > Metazoa > Chordata > Aves > Passeriformes > Pipridae > Manacus > Manacus candei. The sequence goes on from NW_026138062.1 coordinate 11,794,497, forward strand.
TTACATCTCAGCTTGCCCAGTCCTATCTCCAGACTATCACTCCAGGTACTCGTTCATTCAAAAATAAATGGATACCTGAAGTGTTGCTTTTATTGTTTTTGATTCCTTCACCTCATGCAGACCTCACCAAATGAGGACTTCTGCGCCCCGGTGAACTGTCAACGTATAACAAGGCAAGTCAACCTTTCCTCCAAGGAACATCAGTCTTGTGCTTTGACATTGTACATAGGAGCCCTACAAAATACATTGTCTCTCTCTTTCCCATGTTTTTTCTGCTCAGCAAAAGCAAATCTTGGCTTCTTTTTTATTATTATTCTGAAGAAGACATAGACATTTAGGATGTCATCATTTATTAACCGTATGTTTATTTTTCTTAAAATCTGATTGGAAATTCTACCTCAGGTGGAGACCTCATATGGCACTATGGAGCATATGTATATATAATATATGTTTATCTTACATTTGAAGTTGAGGACCAAAATCAGGCATGCATGCTGGAAATGAATTGCTATTTTAAATATGGATAAGTTACTGTTTCTCCATAAACTTATGTTTGTTTACTAGTATCAAAGAATTAGGTGCTTGTGAAGTATATTAGCTTCAAAGTACAGATTATATCTGTATAACACAAGTAAAAAGAATTTGATATGAACTGAATGTACATGAAAACTTAGAAACTGAAGGAACTTGATAAGGGAAGTAAAAGGACACAGTGAAAATCTGTGACAAGTGGAATTAAAGATGACAATTTTTGAAGTGATCCAACAAAAAAAATCCTAACAAAAGTAGTTTCATGTTGCTATGCAGTGTGAGTAGTAACACAGAAAAGGCAGAATCATTCAATAAGCAAGTCTTTTTATAGACGAGAAAAAGCCAGATGATATAGTGTCTTTAGAGGATGATGAAATATCTTAAAGCAATTCAGTTAAAACACAGATACCAGAATTATTCAATGATAAATCAACAGGTGACTGGTATCCAAGAAATAGAATATTTCTTAAAGAGCATCTCACTGAGCCATAGACGCTCTCTTTTCAATAGCTCTTTAACTACTCTGAAGATCAAAATTCATACAGGAAAACCTAAAGTAAAGCACTGAGATAATAATAGACCTATTGTCCTGTGCAAAATAACAGATTATATGCAACTTCATTAACAAAGAATTAAAGCAAAATAATATGATTAATGCAAATCAATATGAGCTCTTGGAAATTTGGTCTTGATTCTGTAACGTGATTAGAAGTTTAGTTACTAAAGATAATTGTGGATATAATATACTAAAACTCCTTTGAGACATTTGAATTGGTGACTTGTGTCATTTTGATTATGAAATTAGAACAATATATTATATAGTACCAACTAAATAGATGAAAAACAGGCTAATTGATACCTCTCCAGATGTAATTGTAAATGACTAATCATTGTTGACTGAGTACATTTCTAGCTAAGTTCCAATGGATTTAGATCAACTTAACAGTTTTATCCATGACCCAGAATGAAATATTAAATCATCACTAATAAAGTTTTCAGATGACATAAAGATGGAAGGAGCAGACAATAATAAAAAGAAAAGATCACTGATGCAGAGTGATATGAATGCCTTCTGGTCTCAGCCCTAATGCAAGAAAATGGTGTGTATTTGAGCCCAAACATGCAGGAAGAGCAGCTAAATTTGAATTATCACAATGGCATTAATTGATGATCGGACCGTGGTTTGTATCTCAGGTTATATGGAAGTAAAACAGTCCATATGACCCTGTCATAAAGGAGTAGGTACAACTGGACATCTTGTCAAACATCTGTCAAGCTGACCATGCAACATGCAAGTCTTGGTCATCTTTGATAAGGCATTAGGAACCCTTGTTCTGGTGGTGATGAGTGTGCCAACCATCACCGGTGGGACCCAGTCCTCTCCTGTCATGAACAAGTAGCGGTATTTATCCATCTCGTATGATTACACACATGACACTAAAATGTACTTTCTCCTAAAATACATCACTTCTGTGATTTTTCTGAGGTTAAAAAGGACAGACAGAGTAGCTGATCCACTCAGTTAACATGCTTACTAGGTCAATATACAGGAGTTACTTTGATCTTGGCTCATGCAAGATATCAGGAAAAAGGAGCCTCCTATTAAAATTTCATGTCTTATAATTAATGATCCCTTTCATAAAATTGCCTCCAATATCTTTGAATCTTAGACAGACTGAGTCTACCTGCAGGGAGAATTTTCTTTGCAGAGATGCTTGGAAGATCATAAATTGCCCTGTTTTAGTAATTTATTGGGTCTTCAAGGGGCTAAAACTTCCTTTTTCTAAAGAGCAGAATTCAAAAGAAATTTCCTGCTGTAATGGAAGTATAGAAACATTAAAGATCTGCAACAGAATCAAGTATTTTATATACAATGTCTCACAAAGAAACTTTGGTTCTAAGGCAATTTGTTATGAGATTTATTGTTTAGGATGACAAAAAGAAAAAAAAAAAAGAAAGGAAGATATAAAGATTTCAGTGTATCATAGTATTCTGGTAAGTTCAAACCTACAATATCAGCTGACTATCCAAAAATCATCCAGAGTTGTTATGGGAAGAAAGCAAATTAAGTAACACGTGCAGTATATATACACCAAAACAGAAAAGAGTGCCCTTGCAAATAGAAATCTAAGCTGCAAAGCACCTTCCAATGAGCAGCTGGGAAACCTCCCCACAGAAACAGCACCTGTAGGAAAGGTGCTGTGAAACTTAGAGCACCCAGTGATGAACTGGCAGGAAGCTGGCTCAGGATGCGACCACTACAAGCAGACATCTGAGAGTGTGTAGAACTCAGGAGCCCAGGAGAACAACCCAAAGGTCAAACTCCAAGTTTCCTATGTTGCCAGGGAAATAAGGGCTTGGATATAGCACATCGGATAAGCACTCAGGATCTTTCATAACAGGCTTTCCAAGAAAACAGCCTTTGTCCATCTACCTGTAGAATATATTATAATTATTGAGTCCCTGTATAAAATTAAGAAGTAACCTTCAGAGAGATCTGTTTCATTTCTGTATATTAAGTACGTGGTATTTCAGCCGATTATAATGAGGCTTAAGTAAGGACTTTAATTTGCTAAAATCTCTCTAGAAATCAGATCTTGATCCCAGGTTGTCTGGATTCTCCGTGTATTTACAAGTCTGAAAACACTTTCTGCTAATACACTTCTACCGGCTTTCATATTTATAAAAGGTGTTCAGAAATCTTAGAAATCTCTAGTTTGAAGCAGATCTAGAGTGAAGTATTTATGACAAGTTACAGCCAAATATTTGCTCTTTTGCTGGTTTGTTTTCTTGGTTTTTTGGGGGGGTTCTTTTTTGTTGTTGTTGTTTTTTGGGTTTTTTTTTTAAATGAGATTAAATTATAATTAACTCTAAGGTTATTGCAGTTTCAGATAAAGTCCAGTTCATCTTTTCCAGTATTGACTCACTGGCCAAATTACACCACTACTTGTTTTCATTCCTGGTTATTTCGAAGCTAGAGATCATTTTTTTTTCTTTCTTTTCTTTCCGTCTGTGTGCAGTCTAACTACTGGTGCTATCAGATTTAGGGAGATCTTCCTCTGTTACCCCTCAAAGGCAGCCAGAATTATTATTTTAGTTATTTTTATCATATTCTGGCAGAGCAAAGCCTTCTAAGAACAGTTCTCCTGGGCTTCTAAAAGTACAATGACTTCTGTAGAATTTATTAAGTTCAGATAAGGTTGGGTGCACCCTAAAAATTATTGTTATACACTGTTTTGCATTATGCAGTTGAGTTGGGTGAGTCTGAAAGCCTTGGTAATTGAAATCTTTTGCTCACATATTCACAAAACAAGTGTCAGAAATGCCAGTTTGCCCAGCTAGCCTGGGCAGTGGGCAGGACTCAAAAGAGACTGTGGTCCTCAGATCCATCAGATTCATGGGTTTTGTGAGATTAAGTACAGAAACCACAACAAGAAGATCATATTTATTCTTTCTAGTGTTAAGTGTCTAACTTAGAGACCGGTCTCTCCTTGTTCATTCACACAGTTACAGGAGGGGAAGACAGGCAATCACAGGAGGTCAGCGAACCCTGTGGGGCATCTGGTCATCTCACTTACTATCTTCATTTCATCTACTTTTTATGTCAGAGTGCACCAGAACCCTTTTCTAGGTTGTTGCGCAGAACAACCTTCAGATGTTCCCAGACCCCAACTCCTGCCAAAATAGGCAGAAGACACCACAGTCTGCTATTTGTCCCCCTGGGCCATCTGGTCCCCGAGAGTTAGTTTAAGCTCCATGCTGACCTTTTCATTCAGGCTGCAAGTATTTCAGAGGTGTATCAAAGCTGGTAGCTGAAGTGGCAAACTAATCGCTAGCATGTAGTGCATACTGCTGCAGGCACTGGGGTGATAAATTGTCCAATTTTACTAAGCAAGGTTGCTCGGATAAAAGCAACTCACAGTAAGGGTATGTACAGCTGTCTTTGTTATGGACCAAACAATAACAGGCATGGTTGTGATTTTTTTTTATTAGTTTTAATTGTCAGAGTCTTTCTCAAGAGTGGAAAACACTGTCAGTGAAAAGATTTTAAAATCTGTAATTTGCATAAATATTTTAGATCATTTTTGAAGTAACAGCTGTCATGAAAGCCTGTATTACCATTTGTTTACAAAAATAGGAAATCATTACCATTTTGATGTCCCCTGAGAATTGAAAAATACGTATATAAACACAGAGCAGATTAACTCAGAGAACGAATGTGTGTCCTTGTATTCACAATAGCTGAGCTGCCCCCAATGCATAGGTTTTATACTTTTTTATTGTCCTCCATGATAATTTGACTTTCATATTTAAATTCTCTCAAAGCAGTTGTTGGAGTTGTATGGTTCTTTCTAACCCATGACTACGATGTTTCACATTCAGTTACTCAGAATATTTGCAGATAACCTAATATTTTTTTCTTTTCTTGCAAAAATATTTATTCCACCTGTCAAAATTATTTTCACACAGACAAACCAAAAATAATGTATGCTTTAGCTTAGTTGTAATAAGACAACAAAATTATTTGTACTGAACCCCACATATGTATTCGTGACCATTGCAAGACACACTGGCCCATGCATTATCAAAATTACATGAGCATCCTCTCATAAAAGTTACAGGCAAAGTAGTCAGTCTTCATTTCAAGTTCATCTGAGATATAGCTTTTTCTACAGTAACTACAGTCATGACTTTTGTTGTGGTGTAGATGCCTTAGGTGTTATTTAAAGGGTCGTAGATGACAAATATCCCTTGTGGTAACAAAGATTTGACACATAGTTTCTGAATCTGCCCTGTGTCTAGTGAGGACCAGACCTGGAAAAGGATTACAAAGGTATGATGCTCAGTGTTGCTATGCTTATTTTTTGTATATGTCAGCTCCCTGTGTAATACTCACAAAATCAAGTTATGCTCCAAAATTTTTTTCACAATGGGGTGGGAAATGCTCAGTGACTAAGATTAGGATGTGAATACTGCATACTGCAGTGTAAAAGAAGCATACTGCTAAGTGTAAAAGGGGGAACTGTTCAATGCCTGAAGTAGCCAATGGGAAGCATGAAAGGGAAAGAATTATTTTAACTCTTGTCCTTTCCAGAAGTTGGGTATCTATCCCAAGAAGTGACTAAGGCTACCTGGGACCACTGTCTTACTCCTCACTCTGAATTACATAAGGCCCTTAGGGAAAAAATTGCTGGCTGTCTTTTATGTTCTGAGAGCAAACTGGAGGAACCTTCAGTCTGTAACGGTTGGGGAACTCATGCCAAGCAGGTTCTGTGACTTCTTCAGCTCCTGAAGCCTTTTGCTTTGAACACTGAAATCTTATAAAACATTAAGATCTATTTTGATATTGAAATCAACTTCCAGGCAGCTTCCTGAGAAGGAAAATTTTTCCATAAGACAGATTCCAAGTGATGTAGTTGTAGGCAACTACTGATGAGTATTAGTACTTGTCAAGAATGTACTTCCTTTTTAATTAAAAAAAGATAAAAACATGTATTTGTTTTAGATTTTTTTTAATGACTGGTTCTTAGGAACAAATAAAAAAAGCCAAGTTGTGCCACATTTAAATATTTTAGATAGAAACTTGCGTAGTTTTCAGTACAGAAGTTTTAGTTTTACTTGGGAAACTAGTATAAAATATGAGAAGAGTGCTCTTTCACTCTTGTGTTAGGCCGCAGGATAATTTAAGCATGAAACAATGTAGTGACACTGCCAAGCCCTTTCAAGTGGTTTAAATAAGCCTAATTTCTGCATGTTATGAAAAGTATATGATCTCTACACAAAAATAAAGTCTGAAAGGCTACATAATTCATAGACAGGAGGCCTGAAGAAAACATGTCTAAAGCTGGTCAATAGTGTCTCTATTTGTATAGATCAGCATTGGTTGGAGGGGCAAGTAGCAATGTCTTCATTCTCGTGACCAGTGAAAGGACTCGAGGAAATTACATGATGCTGAGTCAGGGGAGGTTTAGGTTGGATATCAGGAGAAAGTTTTTCACCCAGAGGGTGGCTGAGCACTGGAACAGGCTCCCCAGGGAAGTGGTCACAGCACCAAGCCTGACAGATTTCATGAAGTATTTGGACAACACTCTCAGGCACGTGGTGTGACTCTTGGTGTGTCCTGCACAGTGCCAGGAGTTGGACTCGATAATCCTGATAGGTCCTTTCTAACTCAGCATATTCTATGAGTCTATGATATTAGACAAATTATAAGTTGTGTATGGTACTGACAACATGAAAGGAAACAAATAATTGGATGATACAGCCAGTCTATACCTACAACTATCCATCCAATAATCAGAAACATTTTTACTTTTTACTGAAATTCTAAAATGCAAACAATAAAAATATAGACCAAGTCTGCTGCATTCACTATTTTATAGAAAATTAAATTCAATGGATTGGGACAAACTCTGGTTACATTTACACTAGGGTAAATCCAGAGTGTGTTTGAGAAAGGGGTATGCTAATAGAAGGAAAAAAATTACTTCATTTGAAACAAAGAAATATTTCAGACTAGCAGTTAAAAATTATAGATGAAAAGAAAACAAAATTTGATATAAATTGGAGTATAAAGTGTTGCATTCAATTAGAAAATATTAAGATATTAACATTCAGGGGCCTGCTGATTTAGAATATATTAGAATACTGGACACATTACAATTTCTCATGTCCTGACATATTTTCTTGTGACATAAGGTTGGCAGGACTGCTAGGCAAAACTTCTTTGCACATCGTATATAAACGGCACAACCTTTGCTGTATCAACTTTATGCTCCAATAAACAAGACAATAATGACAAATTATCAAAGCAGTCCTCAGATGTGACCCTCAATTGGAAGAGCAGCAATTTAATGAAGACAAAAGCTAGGTGAAAGCTGCTAATATCATTTACTGATAAACAGATTTTCTCAAGAGGCTCCTAGCTCAATCCCCTGAGGCCCCATAAACCTGCATAATTCCATTTAAAATATTGTGCAATTCACTAAATTAGTCTTTGAACATCCTTACTATCCAATTACGAAGCCCCAGCATGGACAGAATAATGAAATTTTTCAAACTGTGGAATGCATGTGGCCTTAACAAACTTATGACAAACACTGAAATTAGCTTTCACTTTTGAAGCCAATGTAGACTATTGCTAATGCTTCAAGTCAGAGATAAAACAATGAAACACTATTGCACTGGTTAAGTAGGACGTAAAAAAAAATAAATCTTCGACTTATACAGAATTCTCAACACAGCCTACCTTCAGGTAAAAAAAAATCATAAGAACTTGAATGATGTTTTTGCATTTGTAAGCTATTTGGCCTGCTTAAGTTCTAGTAAAAGCTTAACTGAATAAAGGGTACAAAATACCTCCTGGACAGCTTTATCTTCCAGGCAGGCAGAAAAAGACAAGAGTTTCAGAAGTGAAATTTATTTCTGTTCAAGAATTGCAAGCTGTATTATTAAAGTCATTTGTCATGGTTTGAATATTTCTGCCTGATTCACCATTAAATTGGCCTTCTAATTACCAACTTTGTCATGAAAAGCAGTTGGGCTGCTTCATTCACCAGAAAACTTCAATCCCTTAATAATAGCTTGGTTCAAATAGTGAGGAAACATTGTTACACTCAAAATTTAAAATGGATAGGACAGACATTATGAGAAAAAAGACTCTAAACTGAAACAGAATCCATTAATGATGGCTTCAAATTTAAATGCTATTCAGAGAATATTTAGAATTTATTTTTAATGAGGTATTATTAATCTGGATTGTGAATGCTTTACCTTTTAAAAATGTGACAATTTATTTTGAATGCGTATACAAAGCTGAAATGAATCCATGTAACTTAGGATAGTGAAAATACACTTGGGCAAAAAATTCATAGTCCCAATTCCTAATGTTATAGAGGTTCAGGACATTGTACACAAGTGGTTGTGCAATTATTTTTGAAATTTGGGTATCCATTTAGAATGATCATGCATGTTGATGTTGTGACGGTATTTATAAATGGTTAGGTAGCTATCACACTGATTCCGAATATCAGATGTGCTCATGAAGCTGTGATGGTGAGGTTGTGTATGGAATTGTGAATGTGTTCCTTTGATAACTGTGGCATACCAGGTGCTTCCACCTGCAGTTCTGTACAGTGAACATCCAGTCCCATTGGAGTTCAGTTTATATGCCTAATCATATTTAAAGAGTTTTTTTAAAGGTAAACATGAGCTTTATCATATAGGTTTTGCTATACAACAAAAAAAATTGTCTTTCTTCTGACAAGTATTTTAATTGCACAAATCAGGTCTATATATTTACATGCAGTCTACATTTATATCTCTCCAACTACACATATTGTTAAAGATTTCAGTTATTAATCTATCTAGAAAAATAGGAAGCTGAGAGTTAGTGACTTTTTCTGTAAAACAGATACTGATTGTTACTTTAATTTGCAGAATAAATCTGGAAATCTTGTTAGTGTGGGCTTTTCGTCAAGACTTGCTATCATTCAACTGTTCTTAGGCCCTTCTTGCCCCACATACAAAAAAAGATTGCCACACTAGGTTATGGCAATAACACCATTAGTTCAAAAACTCCCTTTTAATATTTGTCAAAAACTCAGATGAAAAACCTTCCATGTACCCAAACAAAGACAAAAAACTTTGTTAGCTGTATCTAAACCCGGGCTGGGATATCATGTTGACCTTGACTTCTAAGGGAAAGATGAACTTAGCTTAAAACATCCCTTAGCAGGAGTTAAGATGACTGCATCCTTAAAAGTCAGACTTACCCGTTAGGTTGTTCAGATTTTTACCAATGTATGCTTCTTGGACATGTGAGGAAGGTCTACCAAGCAAGTCCGAAAAAACATGGGGATGACCTTCAGAAAATAGGATGAGGAACCAAAAGACAACTCTAAGGATTTTCTCTCTTTTTTATCCATTATTTATTGACAACAGAATGATGTGTCTGAGACAGTAGAGCAACAGGAAACCGCAGAAGATAGGGAGGAATAGGACAATAGGAAGATGAAAAAATCAATGTAGAATGACTCTCTGCTATGTGTTTCTTTATTTTCTTTAATGAGTGTGTTTAGGGCCAATGTGCTTATGAAGCACAATGCACTTTCTTTTCTGAAACAAGAGTCATAAGTGAAGTACAGGAAATAAAAACATAAAGGTGTTCAGGATCTAAGTCAAAAAAGTTGAAGTTCTCCATGTTTCAGAAATTTACGAGATGACAAACCCTGTTAATACAGTTCCCAGGATGCATAATAACCCACTGACTAGGGTCCTGGTATGCTATGAGAAACCTTAAGTCCTTCCACAGGCTGCCTCAAAAGCATGTGGGAGGAAATGTTTTGACTGCAGCTGTACAAGGTCCCGAATCTGGTTATCCCCTCAGCTACAGACTGTGAGTTGAAATCTACTAGTGACAAAAATGTCATGAATCCCAACAGTTTCTGCAAAATCTTTCTGTTTCAATAAGAAAATGTATTTAACTGCAGGGTACTTTCACAGAAGATGTTCTCACTGACTGTCGTACATTACTCAGGGGATTATGTGTAGGAAATTGGTGCAGATTACATGAAATTAAAAATAAGTGAATGTGAAATTTAGAGTGCTGGCATAAAAAAGAATGGATATAGTGGTACCAACAAGACTTCAAAAACAGACAGTGAGATACATACAGAAAAAGAATAGATAAGAACCCTACATGTCTGAGAACAGACAAAGGATTCAGTCTCTTGGATTTCTATTTGTCCTTGCCCAGTAAAATCCTTGTTCATAGTCCTTTTCCCTTGTCCCACTGTATGCCTCCATGACATACAAAAGGAGTTGTAGGTTGGTAGCTCTGCTAAGTTGGATTTCTACTCTTCAGAGGGAAGCAGCTCAAGCTAACTGCTTCTGGGTTGCCTGTGTGACTGTGATTGAACATAAGATTTGTGAGCTTGTGTCTGGGCATCCTTGCTGAAGGTGGCAGTTGGTCTGTCCTGGACTAGGGTCGGCACCGGAATCAAAATGGTGAAAGTTGAGTAGTTTGGGCTACAGTGCAACTTTGAGACTCAGACAACAACATAGACAGAGCCAAAGAAAACAGTATATCTGCCAGCAAAGCATAAATGGAGAAATGTAGCTGTGAGACATGGCTTCCTTCAGGCAGGTTGCTAACATTTATGACCAGGTGGCCAGAGAACATCTAAATTTTGTCACCTGAAAAACAGGGATCTGGACAAAATCAGGAGCTGCAACATCCTGCAGCAAATTGCTTGATATTTGTTGTGGTGGGGTTTTTTTTGATTTGGGGTTTGGTGGTTTTTTTTTTTTAAATTGAGACTGGCAAAACTATCATATCAGCACCTGGAAGGAGATACGCTTGAGGTCTATACTACGAAGAAAAGGGAAAGATCAAGGGAAGAAAGAAGCTCAAAAGAAAAAGAAAATAGATACAAAGCTCTTTCTGATAGGGATGTACAGTGTCAGCACAATGATGTCCTGACTGTTATCTAGATATCAGCCTAATACAAATGGTAAATTAAAATTTTAACTAATAAGAAGACAATGGCAGAGGGAAGACATTCTCAGAAATAAAACATATTGCCATGATTGTAAAAGATTAACGTTTTTCTTATTAACTGATGAGCTCGCTTTTTAATATCAGCATTATAATAGACTATACTATGAATCTCTCTATCATACCTAAAGCACTGTTAATTCATCTTTCATGAATACATTAGAAGAGAGGGTTTTCCCATAGGCAAACACACCATACATATTTGCAAATGTCTTACATAATGATGCAAACACTATGCACAGGGAGTAGCTGTATTATAGTGAAAGGGAGAAACAGCACATACACCAAAAATACTTTCATTCAATTTCACTAAATACTTAAACCAACAAAATAAAGTCCAATTTGCTGTATATAAATCTTGGAGTCCAGGAAAAGGCTGCTGCTTAAATTTATTTTTTAGCTTAAATTCAGATATTTGTAATATATTGTTGATGACTGTAGGTAGAGCAAATGATTTGTTACCACATTGATTGCATTCATTCTTAAAACAAAACACTGGTCATTTTGCTAGTAAATTCCTAAATATCTACTTATTTGGGAAAGAGTGCATGCACCATACTCTGCTTTAAAAATCTTATTGATATACTACAGTATGGAAATGATATTGGAAATCAGTCACGGACACAAAATAAATAGTAGTAATTTTATTTAGCTTGTTACCATCTAGTCTAGTTCAAGAATATTACCTTAGAGGCACACTCGGAATTCATAAAGAGTTACATAAGGACCCTGTTGTCAAACATAAAAACAATCCATTTAGTGCCTCTTTTGCACCTACACAGGAAGTTTTCTTTCATTATCCGCCAGCTCTAGATCTTATTATAGCCATTGTTTAATTTGTGCTGTGTTTTACAAGCGACACTTGTACAGGCCTCATGGGGCTGCTGACAGAAGTGTGGCTGTCTCCTTCCCTCATGTCAATCCTTTTGCGAACCTTTGTAATTAGCCACTTAACAAATTGAGGAAAATGAATCTGTGGTTGTGAAGTGCTCACTGGTGCTAAGTCAACCATGTGACAGTCCAAGCTGACACCTGAAAACTCCAGTGCTCAGCTGTCCAAAGGGTTAACAAAACCTCATTATGGTAGATTAATACACAGAAATGAGGGATGTGATCACCAAGAGATACTAGAAAAATTAGAACTATTTCCCACAGTTATAGTACATATAATTATTTCAGAATTCTTTCAAAAGGATTTCAACTCTAGTGTAGTTTTGGGGGGTAATTACCAAATTATGTAACAGTGAGTCACATACCATGGCTTAAAGCCTATTCTGTTCAGCTCCCAGTGTTTTATCTATGAAACTTTATAGGCAAAATATCAACTCAGCAGTTGTCTCTTGCAGAGGAAAATGTGTCCCAGCTCTTAGCATGTCACATTTCCTATGTTCCCATAAGATACAATACAGTTAATTTCCTGACATTACCTTGAATAAGTAATGTCACTTCTAACAAAAATATAGTTTGCAGCCATACACACTTTTTCCCTAAAAAAAATATAATTTTATTTACTTTTTTGCAAAATATTTCAGTCCTTTTTTATCTCGTCAATTGAAAAACAATACCTGTTTTCTGTTGTTAGTAATCAAACCTGACATTTTATTTTCTGAGTCTTTTTTTTTTCTGTGCAAACATGATTTCTTAAAAAAACAAATAGATTTGTTCGTTACTAAGATTTTTTAATTGGATTATTTTCTATGTAAAGTCAAAGGATTTAAAGGTGTTAATTTCTTATGCATACATATATACACACACATACATGCAGTTGCATGTATTAATATGGATCTGTGGGTGTTCACCCCTAGTTCACTGTGCTCTTAATGTACCTAAAGGTGTGAAAACTGATTCACATGAAGTACATCTTACTGCAGAAGCAGCCTTTGAACCAGGAGTAAGAATCAGAATCTACCCCATTCTCAGGTGAGTGATTTAACTACTGAGCCCAATTAGTCATGACATCTTCTTCCAGTGTAGTGGGAGGACACCAGTATGGGAAGTGGAGCAACTCCCCCCCCCCTTGCCCAGAACAGATGGTTCCTCATTGTTTAGGGCATCCCTTGAGAGATGGGAACAGTGGGTTTGGACCTCAGCCAATGAAAGGGGAATTAAATCCAAGTCTTCTTTAAAGTGGTCTCCTAGCCACTAAACAGGAAAGCTGCACCATGATGACATTTTGCAAGAAATACTGATTTTTTGAAAAGTATATAACGCAGTTATCTGAGTCTGGAAAGATAATTTCAAGGTTGTGAGTTCAGGCTGATGTTGGCTCTTCACTGAGGCTTGAGCTTCTGGGATATAAAACACATTCCTCTTCTACGTGTTTCAGTTTAGCCAACCAGGGCAGCGTCACCCCCAGTAAACTGGCTCTGAAAGTTGTTGTTCTGATCACACTGTTGATATGGGGTATCTAACATTCTTCAGAGACTTTTGGAGGGGTTTAAATTCTGAACATGCCTCTGTGGATTTCACTCCAAGCTCTTATATATCTGAATTCTACATTTCCAAAATTTATTCTCTACTAGGAGAAAGCTCACCAGCAGTGAATTCAGCTGTGGAAGCACTCACTTTTATCTGTATATATTGTGTTGATATGGGCAGCCCCATATCAACAGAATATATAGAGAGATTTTAAGAACCAAGACCTATACTACAGTAGGGTAGTGAAGAAAGTATTTTTCTTCAGGGATCCATCTGGAGCAGAGAGAGATGTCAATTTTAATAGGATTGTGTTTATGTTCGTTGGGTAGGCAGAAGAAAACTAAGGGGTTCTTTTCCCACCCAGTGGCTAGTGATGCCAAAAAGTTCTGCAAGAAGATGGAGCACATTTTCCACTGTCCAGGTAAATTCTAACTTTAGTGACTGCACAGTTCAGTGATGGTGGTGTACTGTTACAATAGAGACATAATTCCTGAACACATACAGTAGTGAATGAGAGTAGGGGCTGTGCATGTCATAAAAAAGCTGGCACATAACAAGATATGCAGCATTTTAGCACTCTCCCAGCCTCTCAAGGGCTCACACTGCCTTAGCATCACCACCTGTCATGAGATTCTTCCTTGGTCAGTGTCAACTGGGCAGCCCTTACAGGCTGCAAAATGCTTAAAACAGACACGGTGCAGTGTATGTCATTCCTAATGAGACAGCAAGGCTGAAGGACAGAGGTACCACATAGATGAGAGTTTAGACATGGTGGGATTGGCTGTGGCAGAATAGATACTTAGACTGATAGATACCTAGTTTTATCACTGATTATAATAGTGACCATGATGTAAACAGCTTCATGTGCTGGAGGTATAACACAAAAACATGAAGGTGAGCAAAATACTACTCACCACTGTAGAAAACAACTTGGCGTGGACATTTGAGGAGAGGTCTAGGAGTGCAGAGTCTGAAGCAAGAGAGAGATGAAAAATAAGACCCACCAGCCAGGTTAGTAGTGGAACACACGTTAGTGAGCTATGTGGGGGATAGCAGGTCCTCATCTTAACAAAAATCCTGCCTTACAATCACCTTCTGGAACACAGTCTTTATTGTAAGTGCTTTCCACTTCTTTAATCTTCTGAGTCATAAACTCCTCTGAGGCTAATGAGGGAGATAGAAATGTTATTTTCTCTGAATGTAGTATGTACCTACATTTTCTAACTTGATATTATTCCACCTGGCTACAGACAGTTAAACCAGAGGCTACTAGGGTAAAACAAAGCTAGAAACAAAACAACAATAGAGATGAGCTATCTCCAGAGAAAAGTCAAATGACAAGAAGGCAGGGAGCTATTAACTGCAAGACAGGCACTTGTTTGTCTTCAGCCGGGCTAGCAGGTGTATTTTCCCCAACCAAAACCTCGGAGAAAAAGAAAACAAAGTTGTTTAGAAATATAAATAAATCCCTGACTAAAGAAGGGCGGTGTTGGGAGTGTTTAGTTATAAGAAAATGCTGCAGGGAGGCAGTGAAAGTAAGGGAAGCTGCAAGTTGCCTGTATATTCCAAGATACAAAAGGGGTGTCCACTCTGAAAAAAAAGTTAACAAAACTCACAGGAATAAGCAAGAATCAGAAATAGGTCTTCCACTGTTTTATCTCCCTTCTCAGAATGCTGTGTACACTGCAATGAATAAATAATGTCCTGTTTTGAAGAAGCGACTTTGCAGGCACCAAATGTGGCTGGATTAGCTGCTTTTTCACAGGTGAAAAATAGAGGGCTGTAGCCCAGTGATCTAGTCTTAGGGACTGTGCAAAAGTATATCTAAAGGGGCTGTAAAACCTCTCACTAGCTGGATGCACGAAAAGGGTCTAAAATACAGTTCGCTACAATAGTGATAGGCATACTTTTAACAGCTGAAAGTTGTGCTCTCTTGCTTCTCTCAGATTCTCTTGTGGACCTGAGAGAATCAGATGCCATCTATGCTGGTTGCAGCAGCATCTTTTTTGCATTTGTGATTGTACAAATTGCCAGGAGGCATGAGAGTGTCACAAAAACACAAAAGCAGCAAAAATAATGGTGTGGTTTCCCACCTGCTTTGGAAATAACTGAAGAACTCATGCTGGAGACTTGAAATGATTTTGGGGCCCTGGAAGAGGAAAGATGTTTTAATGAGAGTTCATTAGGGCTTTGAACGCTCATTGACCTGACAAGCACTTTCACTTTAAATAACTATTGAAATCCACTGCAAATTAGTAATAACCAAAAGTGGCTGCTGACTTAGTGCCATCTATAGCCTAGAAGATACATATGCATCACAAGAGCCTTTTCTAAACTTCCATATGGGAAGCCTCAGCACTGAAACCATGATTAAAAGAAGAGAATAGTAACATATGATTCTCAAAGGTATTCTCACTATGGAAAAAGCAATGTTTTTTAGAATGATGAGATGATGAAACTTCCTCTGCTACTAATCTGTCACACTTCTGTGGTTAGAAAATATTTATACCACTTTGATCCTCAACCTGTCATATAAACAATGAATTCCCTTCTAAAAAAATGAAAAACATATAAACATATAAAATGACTATGCACAAATACATGCACACACACACACAACTTAATGTATAGTTTTCCTTTCCCCACTTAATTTTTGCAATATTGAGCAATATTGACTTATATCTCATCTAAGTGTACATCATAAAAGTAATTCACAATTTTCTGTGTTATTAATTCCCCTTGGCAAGTTGAAATTCTAAATAAAATTGCCAGAATATATGATCACAATGAACTGAAAAAATTTAGATATATTAGTCTGCGTAGGGGGCAATACTAACCTATTCTAAAACGCATGATTGGACCAATTTTAGACAGAAGTATCACAGCAATTGATCAGCAGCTGTTGGAATGCATCTTATGTAAATACATAAGTGTATGTTTGGCATTTTTCAGTATGCTCTTACAAGAGCTCATCTGCAGCCAAAATTTTGTTCCTTCGTCCTTCATCTAGTTTAATACATTTGTCTGCTAATACCAGGGTGCAAAGGAGGAAGTTCTCTGGACTAGATTCTACTGTCAATGCTGCTGACATCATGTAGAATCTAAATCACTTAGAAGGAAATAGAATTATTCAGGACACAGGTAGCTAACCAAGAAATGTTGACTGTCCTTTGTGCTTCCTTTCAGAAGGAACTCTTCTGGGTTGGATAAGATTCCCTTGCAGTGATATTCCTTAGAAATAACTTCAAAAAGTCAAGCAAAAAGAAGGAGTAAACAAGCTTTTACCAACTGGTCGGCTGCGCCTCTTTTGCAATCTATACTATTTCTGTGACTACTTACATTAAAAAACAAAGTAATTGAAAATTTTCAGACCACAAAGCTACTCAAAAAGAAACAAATAATGAAAATCAATATTTGAGAGAGATTTTGTTTTCCCAGTATCAGGAATAAAAGTATTAGACATATTCTTTATAAAAATGGAAGGTAGCAACAAAAAGCACTGTTTATTAATCTCTTCATGCAGTTGAATTAATGGTTCTTTGTATGTACTTAGAGTCTCTAATAAACACACAACAATTTCTACCAATTTCTATATAATTTCTGTCAGCTAAAAAGCAAAGGTTGCTGTGCTTATAAGGAAAAAATAGAAATAAAATCTTTGGTTAAAGATTAAAGGGTGTCTGTGCTAGAACAGCATGACTGAAGGCATAACAGGTAAATACACTGGATTCATTTCTTTTTCACAGCTTTTTACATACAAATAAAACCTGCATGTGTACATACACATTTTAAATGTGCAATAAAAGGCATTTTTCAGCTAGAATGAGTTGTATTTGTCATTTGGCACAAAGCTCCTTTCAGAGAAATTGTTGATTTTTTTATCAGAGGCTCCTATACTTCTCATTCCTTTTGTATTATTTCAATCAGCAATGGATATACATCTTTGTTAGCCTAATTTGGGGGCCTACAGAGCAGGAAGAAGGAAAGCACAAAGGAATACACTTGACATATTGGTCTATTTGCTACCTCTTTTAAGCTCAATGCATACTAATGAAAGTGATCCAAACTATTCTTCTGCACTCCTCACTTAACAAGCATAATAATAAATGAATATTTAAACTAGCTGCAAATATATTAAGTGGAAACAAATAGGTTTCATTTGTAACAAGTGCACACAGGTTAATTAACAAGAAGGAGCTTTTGTGTTGAAACAAGGCTCCCTGATGCTGTACATGCAGGTGCCGTTAAGGGCCAATTGAGCTCTATAGGATAATTATGAAGTACCATTGTGCTCTACCGTTTGTTAACAAAGTGCTGCCTGCAATTTGCCTAAACCTATAAACCATCATCTGTGATCCTCAGCAGCAATTAAGTGACAAACATCTTCTCATCGGAGACTTGGGAAAACAAAAGAGACATGATAGCATTTAAGGAGCCAGATGGATATTTCAGAATGTCAACCCTGACAACCCCCCTTTCAACAACAAAGTATAAAACGGGAGCCTGCTTGGTACCATGCTGAGGGGGAGAAGTCACATCCAAATTATTAAGAGGAGGGAGGGCAGCGCTACTAATCATAGGATTGCTCATTTGAACAGCTCTTAGTGGGAAAGCCTTGGACTAGCCAACAAGAAAAAGATAAAAGCCCTTTTCCCTCTCAAAACAGCTGTGGCTGCAGCTCTGTTGAGTCTTGGTTGTTTTTTAGTTTTGGGGATTTTTTTCTCTCCTTTTAATTGTTCTTTCTAATATCTTCTTCCTTCCTTCTGTCTTCACAGAAGATGAGTTTCTTCCTATGAATAAAAGTATAAAAATTCTCTTTCTAAGAAGAGAACAAATCAACAGAAAGAATTTTCTCCAGGGCATAAGTTACTAATTAGTTCTGCAAAAATAGCCTATATTAGGAAAAATGATGGATCAGCACAAAGAGGCATTTTAAAACAAGAGATCTACTCCTACTGTAAAATAATTGATCTAAAAGTTTTGAGGATGTAATCTTTAAAATGCTTCTCTAAGCTCAGCAATAATTCCAGAAGCTATAAACTTTATACAGGCTTGTTTGAATTAGTTCAATTAATTGCCTGGTTGGGAGACCCTGCAAAACTTGGGGAAGCTCTTGTTTTCATAGATAAGGATCTTCTGGGCATTTTGTTGCCTACATTAAATGATGTTGTCTAGCTGATCTGTGTAATTGGTAGAGCTAAAAGGCTATTCAGTAACATGAAAAAAAATTATAAATGCATGAGTTTCACTAGCTAGCCTACATTTTTTTCCCTATTGCCAAAACAGCAGCGTTTACAAATGTTTTCTGAAACCATTTTGAAGCTACAGCTGAGTGTGTTTTAATATACCATCAGGTCAACAGCTCTCTTGAAAGAAAAAATCAACCCAGGGCCAAACAGTCAGACGGGCCTAATTAAGTACTTCAGGAGTAGGAGAAGTGCACAGATAACTACAGCTGACTTGACCCTTTTCTTTGTACTTGACTGGGTTTCTGTATACCTTTGCCACTTTCCTTTGGATTTATGTTTTTATGAATTATTTAAAAAAGGCAACTTCAGATCTACAATTAGTTTTCAAAGAAACAGATGTGAGAAAATAATCACAACTTAAACAGCTTAAAAACGGCTCTGATCTTGACAGAATGCAAAATGCCAGGTTTCCAGGCCCGCAGAATTCATCACTTGGCAAAAGTGTCATTAATCCCTGCCTGCTTTCTGGCCTTTCCTTATGGTGCTTTGTCAAATGTCATGGATCACCTGGAAATCTAACAGTCATCACAGAGTATTTTTTTTATTTAATGTGGGGGAAAAAAAAGTGAACTGTTCTAGTTTTAAGAAACAAAAATGAGATAAAACAAAGATAATCCATGTAGGCATGTTTTAGCTTTGCATAACGTTGCACCCTGTTCTGATGTAAAACTCACGATGAAGTATTTTGTCATGCTGGGAATTTTATATTTGTTTTCCACTGTTTATTTAACAAATACAAGACTGACTTCACCTAGAGAGCTGAGTTCTTTTGTCACCTCCAGTGGTATTCACAGTGACCCAAGATTCATGAGCTGATTGCCCCTTTGCCTCCTGAAAAATTTTGTCTTTTACCTTAAGAGAAGCCCTGCAGGATGTTTGAAGATGCATCCTGCAGCTTTTCTTTAGGCCTGTAGATGAAGGCCTTCTCCCAGCATCATGAACATCACTGGGTAGTCTTCCGTCAGTTCCAGTATCCATGCACCCCAGACCTAACTCCCTTGGCATAGTAAGGCTTTGAAGTTCATTCAGAGACACTTGGACTTCAAAGTATGTACAGAGAAAAAATCCAGTCCCTTGTACAAGGAGAGATGTACCGATGGAAGTGAAAGTTGTAGCTACTGGCACCACCCTGAGGCACACAGTGTCTGAGATTCTGAAATCTGGGGACAGTAGAAACTAAATCATTGCAAAAATTTCATTTAATATATTTTACTCTTTTCTTTTTGCGACACCAGGACTTCACTGTTACTTTTAAGATGCAGATCAAAGAACGTGAGGTTAAATGAACACATCTGATCTAATTATTTACTTTGTGAGCAGAATTGACACATTTTATCCCTGTCTTTATCTTTTAATTCTTTGCATTTCATTCTGATTATGTGTCTTATAAAGGGGTACATTATGATCCACGATACTGATGAGTTTATGATAACTACAGATCTCTCAAACTTTTGTCGGGTCTCAGGTAATTGGAAACAAAGCAAGTCTGCAAAGCCTGATTCTGTATTCAAAATCGTAACAGAAGTGTATTTTGCTGGAAAGTTTTGACTTCCATTATGATTCCTCATCTTAAATGACCTTGGAGACAGGCTTTTGTTTCAAGAAAATTGTATGCACATCTTCAAGTGACCTGGCTTTGCATTAATGCAAGGCTGAGCTCTAAATAAAATTTAGAGTTGCATACACCTGTGCAGCAATCCAGTTATCTCAGCAAACCTCTCTGCCTTGACTAAAGACATTAAAATCCATTAAAAAACTAAAGACCTACCAAAATTTTGTAACACTGAATTGCCACATGTAACTGTCTCTGTTATCAAACTATTTACAATTTAGTATCTTCACTACAGGATTAAAATTATCTTTTTGTGCGCAAGTATCACCAACATTTTGATAAGAACTAGAATTATTTCTTCACTGATATATTTTCTGAAACAATTTCTGAAAGAGTCATTCATGCCTATGTGATTCAGTGAGAACAATTTTCAAAGTCTAATGAGAGGGATAAACATCCCTTTTTATTTAAAAACATCCCATGTTATTTAAACATCTTTTCAGTATTTAGTTTGCTACTCTGCTCAAATAACTCATTAATTGCTAGTTATGCAAATTTCATTCTGTACTTACAGGATTTTTTTCCCCCTGTTAAAGAAATTTAAAAAATGCCTACTATTATTGTTTTATTCTCCACTGGTTAGACCTTTTATAATATGCCCTGTTAATTTATAAACATATTGTCACAGCCTATATAAAAAAAAATTTCAAACACTATGAAATAAAAACACTGCTAACAACTGGTTTAAACCTAATTAGCATAAATAAGCATAAAAAATAAATAATCAGAGACTATAATGTGAAAAATAATTGAAAACCATGTCTACATTTTAGGACTGTACAAATCAGACCAATGGTCTGACATATCATTAAGGTCCAAAGAAGTAGGATGGTAAATAAAAGGGAAATAAGTATTGCAAAGATGTGTTTTGGGAACTTACATTGAAAGTGTGCAATCCAAATTACCCAGGTGGATTTAAATAGTTGACTTTTATTTAGATCTCCTGCCTGCATTGGCTAGGAGGAGAGTTAATAAAAATCCGTGCATGCAGTCTTATGCATAAGAGTAGGCAGCAGTACTAGACAGCGATGTGGAAGTCAATTAGTGGTAACATGCACAGGTACCATGTTTCCCTAGGGGGTCCTAATGTCTCAAAAAACAGCAATGAAAGCAAAGAAAGGTGATCAAGACCTACAGAAGATCTTTTTTAAACCCATTGGTTAATACAAGCATAATAATAGGTAGAATCTGAGGAGCCTAGCAGCATAAAAAAAGGAACTCAAGAGAAAGAAAAGTTAGGTCTAGTCTGGCTCCTATCTGAAATGATGCACAAAGAATCTCTCTTGCCATATAATTCTCCCAACTTAAATCAGAAGAAGGAATATTTGTCCGTAAGACATTTTCTAAACAATTCAGCCTTAGAATTTCTGCTTTGGGAACAAAATCTGTACCACAGCCTACTGTGTCTTAGCATTACTTTTCAGAACAAATAATTCAAACTGATGTGATTTTTTTTAAGTAATTTGCCTTTGCAAGAAAAAATGCATTTATTTCTAGGGAAAAACACAGCATCTGTTCTTCCCTGCTGTTTCTATCAAACAATACTTACTAGCTGATTTAAAGAATAGCTATGGAAAATTAGGCAGCTAAAATGGAATATACCAACCTGGAATTTGAGGAGAGGCAGTTAAAACTGAATTTACTTGACTTGAAATTTGTGGAGAATTGTATATTTAACTTTTATTCAGGGGTTAGTAGAGCAGGATTGTCATGTTATTCAGAGTCATAGCAAATTCTTCCAGTTTAATTGGCTTGAATATAAGAAACAGATGTTGGGCCAATGCTCAGCTCAGTAAGCTTTCTCAATAGAGAAAAAAATATCTCATTCCTTTGTCCCTCCCACGAAATAAAATGCCTTACATTGTACTGTCCTCTACATCACGGTGTTGAAAGACATTCAGTTGGAAGCAGTCACTAAAGGGCATTTATGAAAAGGAAAAAGTAAAGAGCATCGCACTTGTGACCAGCGTTTTCATGTCTAGAAAGCAAATTTTGCATCAGCTGCCCAGTATGCGGACAGCCGGGGCTGCCGTCTGTGTGACGGCCAGGAGGTGGCACAGTCCCTGCGTTGATTGAGGGCTGTCAGCTCCGATGCTGAGCACGGAAAGCGGTTTGAGCTGTTAGCGGAGATGCTATCGGAGCTCTCGGGTTACAGACGAATAGACCTACCGCTCAGGCCGGTCACCGATCTGCCTTTGCTGGTGGTGTCTTCTTACATCGCCACCAAAGGCGCTTGTTGGCTTTAGGCAATACCATATATTTAGGTTTTAGTATCAATGCTTGAACGCATCGTGTTATTTTTTACTTACTTTCTAGTACATAGGTTACTGATTGTTATTTTTCCTCCCAGAGGAAAATAATCAACCTTGTCTCGTGTTACTGAGTCATGCTATCTTTTACTCAATAAGGGCCTGATCCTGGACCTCCAGATTCAGTGGGTATTTTCCATAGCTGTACCCTAAATGCTTAGGTGCAGTCTTAGAGCTACTTACTACCAATTTATTCCACTTTGGATACTTCAAATATGTAAGCACTTTGTGAGGGAGCTGCCAAGCTATCCGTTATAAATAGACTATGTTATGCTGTCAAACTAAGAGGTCTCACTTTGGGATAATAAGCCTGTTACCTTTTGCCAGTCTCATATATTCCCAGACAAATTAAGGTCTGATTCATAAAACTTGTGATCAGCTGCATTTATATTTTTCCCTGATCTCTTCCTGCACTGACTAGGATGTAAATAGCTCCTTCTTCACTTGTTTTTGGAAGTTTTACATGAAGTGTGCTGCTTAAAAATAAATCAAATTCAATGGCCCAGTCTATTTCCTATAGAAAGAGAGATCTTTGAATTTACTGTTATATCATCTTTCAATGAAATATTACCTTTTTGTAAGAGGAATTTACTGCGGGGAATGGCTACTTCATTTTGTCTCTGAATTTGATTTCTTTACCTGCACTTCTGTAATTTGATAAACCTATATACCTTAACATAGCCCCTCTAAAAGGAAAGAAAATGCAATGTGATAACGCACTTACAGAGTTAATCTGCAGCTAGGGGACTTTGAATCATTCCTCTAGGTTTTTCTATTAATTTCTTTTTTTTTAAAATCCATTACAAGAGAGAGATGGCTCTTTGAGTATCACTATTTTAATTTTCAGAAACTATTATGTCTTCAGATCAACAAGACAAGCTTCTGTGCCTTTCATTGGCACATAGGCTTTCTACCTGAGCACTTGGCACAGCCCAGGTCTGCCTGAAAGCAGGCAGGGGCTCTTGTGCATGGGGGGCCAGAGGAAAGGCAGCATAAGGGATGCAGCAGACAACAGAGGAAGCTCAGGGGCCTAGTGTTGCTCTATAACTTCCTTGGTTTTAGTAAGACCTGCATAGGTGCTGCTGCAGGACTTCCCTGCACTGAATTCAGCACAGAACCAAGTCTAGCACCAATATGCCTTTAAATGTAGGAAAATTGGTAATTTACTATCAGTATTCGTAGCAACGGGGGAAAGTTATCCAAGAGGTTTGTAGGAACATCTGCTTTGCTTTTTCTCTACTTATCTAGCAAGTACCAGAGGTGGTGGTCAGCAGTACTGCTGTTAATTAGCTGTAGGGACTGGACACACGACCTGACACACTGTTATCACAGACACTAACCAAACACAGAGTACTTGAAAGGGTTTACAATAGAAATCCAAATCACATTTCACTAGCTCTTGGACTTCCCTCGATCTTCCAGTTTTGTGTAGAAACTTTTGATACAGAAGACCTCTCTTAAAAAAACCAAAGAAACAAACAAACAAAACAAAACAAAACAAATCCCCAAACTAAAACCAAACACAAACTATTTATTAGATGTTTCTAAGAATTTCTAGTATTGCTTTCTTTTCTGTAGTTATTTGTCAAAAGGGAGGGGGAGAAATAAATGAATTAGGGATTTTGTCAACAAGTCCTATGAGGAACAGCTGAGGGAGCTGGGGTTGTTTAGATTGGAGAAAAGGCAGGTCAGTGGAGACCTTATCACTCTCTACAATCACCCTAAAGGAGGCTGCAGTGAGGTGGATGTTGACCTCTTCTCCCAGGTAACAAGATATAGGATAAGAAGAAATGGCCTCAAGTTCAACCAGGGGAGGCTTTGTTTGGATATTAGGAAAAATATTTCATTGGAAGGTTTGTCAAACATTGAAACAGTCTGCTCTGGGAAGTGGTTAAGACACATCTCTGGTGGTATTTAACAGTGTCCATGTGGTACTTGGGCACATGGTTTAGTGGTGGACTTGGCAGTGCTGGGTTAACAGTTGGACTCATCTTAAAGGTCTTTCAAACTTAAATGATTCTATGATTCTATTCTACAATAGAATCAAAAGGTATCAAAAAGTTGCCTTGCAAAACTGTTCTACACACTTATTATCACACTTACTGGATCTATTAGAGACCTAAAAAAGAAAAAGTTAAGTAGAACTTGATTGCAAATATGCAAAAATCAGTCTGAAATTTTTGTTTTAAAACTGTAATGCCTGCCACATGAGCCCTTTAGAAAAAAAGACCCATGAGCTTCCACATCATGTAAAAGCCCAACTGAGTTATGCACTTTTAGACCTCTGTTTCACTTACTTCGTTTTACAAAGTCTTACATTTATACCCTGCAAAGTTTCTTTTTCTCTCTCCAGCCTGTTGAGAAGAACTCTTAAAAAGTATGAGGCACTAAGTCAGATATTCAGAAGTCCTTTATCTTCAGCTCTGCTTGGCTTAATTGGAGTAAAGTACCATTTTTCCTCCTATAATCCCTCAAGCAAATCCATGTGGAAAACATCTCTTGTGCTTTGTGAATAAATCTTGAGGGTTCAAACTGTGAAGTGAAAGCAATTGGACATTTTTTATTATTAAAAAAAAGTAAAAAAAAAAAAAGCCCAGATAAGAAACCAGATTAACTAAATGAATCTGGGTAATGAACTGAACTAAATCTTTGCTGTCTCTCTGTCCCTTGAAAAATTCAGGTTCCTTCCCTTTGTTTTAGTACAGAATTCAAACTGCTCACTGAAATTATTGGACAAAAAATTCTGTGAAATATGTAGTCTTCAGTGAAATAGGTTTTTATAAATGTTTCACTTAATAAATATCAGGACTGACAATGTCAGTAGCATCTCCAAATTCATTAAAATCGCTGTTGAAAATGCTTAAATATCAGCAGTGCAGATGTGTAACTCTGGAATCACTGACAAACTTCTGACTACTTATATGCTGGGGTTTTTTTTATTCATGGAAAATGAGATAGATTTTTAACTTATCTAATAAGTTATTAAATATTATTGACATCTCTTTCTTCTTCTTACCCTACTATGTTTGTCAGACCACAAGCATGAGAGGGATGAAGACCTTGATAGCAAATGAAGTTTTGTTTAACAATAGATGTTGAATTCAGTACGCCAAGGAAGAATTAATTCTTAAAATTCCTATTTTACCATTCTTTTTAACTTAAGATATTTAGGCGATATCCCTATGCACTACAAAGTTAAACTAATATAAGTCTTATAGATCAACAAATCCCCTTTTTGACAGTGCATCCTCAAAATTGGCTGGCCCTTTTTTTCTGGCTGTGCTCTCCATTAGTTTTTACACTATAAATTTTATTTTGTATATATCTGAAATTAGTATAACCTCATAATCTCCATGTTAATGAACACAATTTAACTTAATTAAAAATAAGAAAAATCAATACAGAAAATAATTGCTCCTTGTGAGTGTACAGTTGCCAAACAATTTGCTTCTAGAAAGCTAGAGTTAATACATTACCTTAACAATGAAATTATTGAACTATGCTGAGCCAATGATGCAACAATCCTTAATACAACATGCTCTGGACCAGCCCAAAAACAGCTCTCAACAGAAATGTGCTTTCTCTTCCACTTACCACCTCCTCCAAAGCCAAACCTGAAGACTGTTAGGAGCATCCTTAACCAGTTGCTGCTGCTAGGACAAAGGATGCAGGTAGTCACTTGAATAACTCAGACCTAAAAGAGCCAGAAATCCCCTGCATGTGGCACATGGCTTAGCAAGTGGATCACCACCTGCCACAGGAGCTTACATTTCTGAACAGTTTTCAAGGTTGCTCCATATCAAGTGCATTGCAGCAGTCGAGTTAGGAGGTACCAAAAGTACAGATCCTCTGGGACTGCTCATCAAGATGGGAAAGTTCCTATTATCTGGCTGCCTGGGGCAACCAAAACCCCGCTTAATTACTGCCCTTCAGACAAGGTGGAGACCTGCATTTAAAAACTGTATGTGCACTGATTGAGCAGCACATAAAGCTGAAATGGAAAACTGGCTCCCTGCCTCAGAGTTTCCAAGTACATGTCCTTGAAAAGCAGAGAACTAGCAGGGGAGGTTGTCATCCTGCCTGCTTTTTTTTCCTAATGTTGTCTTCTCAGTGCAGACAGCCAGTCACCACTGAAACTGTTTCAGAAAGTGGGAATGTGGCTGGCTCCCCAAAATGTGAGCCATTCATATCTTCCTCTTGAAGAACAAATATCTGGTCCATAACGTTTTTGAACAAAGCAGAATACTTCCTTTCCTCCTAAGTCATTATAATTGTATCTATATCACTTGATCACTTGGCAAAATATTCCAAGGTGGCACTAGGCAGTCTATGCTCCCCTTAGGTAAAGGAACTATAATGCGCTGTCACTGTATGTTGTCAATCAATCAGGAATGCCATGTTATTGTCAGTACAGCAACAGTATTATTTGTAAGAAGTCTTAATTTCGACTAGTATATGTTATACTCAATAGCACTGATGTCTTTTTCAACTAATAAGAAAATGCCAGTTATCAGAACGTATTTTTAAACAACAAATGAAAAACTGCTTTTAGTACTGACATAACATGTTGACTTAATTATAACTAATTATAATTTCCCACATCGCTGCTCCTTCATAGATGAATGGAAGAGGTAACAAAAAAGAAGAATCAGGATGATTCTGAAATCACTGTCATAGTATTTTCCTTCCCAGACTTATGCACCTCTCTTGAAGACTAGAGAAAGTATGGAGGTATAGGTAGAGCTGTGCAAGTTAATGGGTTAAGAACAGACTCACACACACAGAAAATTGTCATCTACCAATGTTCTTCCCTATTTGTCTCATTAGGAAAGTAAAACCATATTTGGATTTGGTACTTAGCAATCAACTCCATCCCTCCTTGACACCAAGACTCCTGGTTAAAACAGTAATAGTTTCCAAATGGCTGGGTTTGATCTGCATTGTATAGGGGTCCAATTATCTAGTATAGTCTGACACAAATGCTCTTCATCCTCAAAGCTGCAGCTGTGAGCCTTAGTGTCTTGCTCTGGGCACATGAGGCTGTATGTAATGATGGCAACTGGTAATGCTGAATTTTGAAACTTGAGTGACAACACTATGAATCTGGAAAAAAAAATTAAAGGGAAAAGGGCAGTATGGTTACAGTATGGTTACACTGTCCACTTCCTCCTTGTTAATTTAGAGACTGTCATAAATTATTAATCTTTATTTTGTGAAACACTGATTTAAGTTTAATACTACTGACTTCCACATTAACATTTTTGATGGTTCAGAGTTGGTTTTGAGAGGAAAGGCTTTGACTGAGACAAAATATAAGAAGGTAGTCATCAGAAAAAAGTCTTTGCCATGCAAGGGAAGCATTCAAACATGTATAACTAACAGACCTATAAATTAATTTTGGGAACAGAAATTGTGATATACAATTCCACCTGAGACATTCAGAAAACACCGTTATTATGTATGTGATGCACAACCCCTCACAAATATGAGAAGCGATGTTCTGGAAGGGATGTTTTGATGTATTATAAAGTGAGATTCAGATTTTTACAATGCATCCAGCATCCAAGATTTGAAAAACAGCCTTTCTTGGTCAATAGAAACCAAACATTCCCTCCACCTAAATAATTAGTGACATTTGAAAGTGAAGAAAAGTTGTCGAAACTGCTCTATTCTTTGAGAAGAGTATAGGAAGACATTTATTTACCTCCAAACTACACAGTTGGTTTTCTGTGCAATTTGAGATTGCAGGGATATTGCTTTAGTTATCCCCTACAAACTAGCATTAATTATTCCTCACTCTTCTGATGTAACATTGCTTCTCCACATGTACCACAAAAAGGACAAGCGCAGCGGGATTTTACTCTGTCTCAGCTCCCCCTCTGTAATACATGCACCTCCTTACTTCATGTGCCTACTCCTTAATTTAAATGCTTCTTTTCTTCTCTGTTAAGAGACACAGGAAAAAAAAAGTCTGAGGTGGCTAGTGTTTTCAGCTCAGCATATGAGCAGCTGAAAGTACTATGGCCCCAATTCAGCAAACCACCGGGACAGATGTGTAGGGCAAAGCATGCAGGTCCACTGTGCCTAGGATTACTTCTATGTTTGCACTTAAGGCAGGCTCTCAAAGGCTTCAGTAGAGTTTGACTAACATCAGCAGACAACACATATGTTAGACATGTCCAGGCTTTTCATGTTGTGATGAATAGAGGCTGTTATAAAACCATGTCCTCTTCTTTCATCATTCAAAAAACATCTACTACCATCCTCTTCTGATATCAAAGAAGGGGACAGAGGAATCAGATAAGAAAGACCCATAAAATATCTAGAAATCATTCTGCTAAAAAGAAATGAGACGTATGTCTCTGGGAAGAACTTATTTCACCTAATATCACAGAAAAAGGGCAAAAGAAAAGAAACACTGAGCAGCTTGTCAAAATATGTGTCAGGTTTTATTTTGCTAAACATATATGATATATCAAAAGTTATACTGAAAGACATGTATTTTGTAAGAGGATATTCTCTTTCCTTCCACTGACTACATGTCTACTATTTGTCTCACCAGACATGGACTGCCACAAGCCAGACCTCCAAGGATAGTGTCCCTGGAGTAAACCCGTGGAGGACAGAGTGGGTCTGACCTGCGGCTCCTCTCCTCCTAATCATAGAACTGTTAGGGTTGGAAAAGACCTCCAAGATCATTAAGTCTAACCTTTGGCTGAACACCACCATGCCAACTAAACTATAGCGCTAAGTGTCACTTCCAGTCCTTTCTTGAACACTTCCAGGGATGGTCACTCCAACACATCCCCAGGCAGCCTTCTCCAACACTTAACCACTGTTTCCCTGAAGACATTCTTCGTTCTATAAACATACACAGCAGAATACATGAACTGCATTTTAGGAGTGCATATTTCCTTCCATTGATGTGCTTATATGTGGGCATCCACTACAGACATCTCTACATTAGAGGCATTCAGTAACCCTATTTACCAGTTTGGCAAAAAACAAGAATACAGAATTACTGTTTTAAAATCAAAAGTCGTTGTCAGCTTAGTTATTTTTTATGAAGAAAGACATAACTAAAGTTGGGCTGTTCATAGTCTTTTGTTTCAATTCATTGTATGTAACAATGTTATAACAAAAGTTAAAATCGCAGCAAGCCAGCCTCAGAAATTAGTTGCAATTACAGGAAATGCAAAGGATATCTAACAGTCTGACAAAAGACAGGAGATTTATTGTATTTCCTTGAGTTATTGATAACCTTTAACTCATCAATAATGAGTGTGAGAAATTATATATTCAGAGAATGACTTCTATGCTCTGTTTATGCAACAGTGTTTGATGATGAATGTGTTGCAAAGAGGAACGTTTGGGCATTCAGAGTTAGGGAAGTTTCTGTGAAGGACTTTGCGGTCACCAGGAGGGAATAATGCCGTCCTATGCATTTTTTTAACCAAATCTCTTCTGATTTCCTTCTCTGTAATAAGTGTCAAGTTTTGGCTGCCAGTGAATGACAAATAAACCTCTCTGAAATTATCTGAATATATAGAATTTGAGCAGCATAGCAGTGTTCTCTGGCGTAGGTGAAAACATGTTCTGGTTCTGTGCATTTATTTCTTCCCTCGTCCTGGCCAATATAGTTAGAACCACTAATAAGAAAAAAAAAGCATCCCTGATAGAAGAGTTTTCTGTCAAAAACAACTTGTTGGTTGAGACAAGAGAAACCCACAATCACCCCTCCCAACCTCCAAAATCTTTTCTGGAAGTGACCTAATTAAAGCACTTGCTTCAACAGAGCAAAATCACATCATTTATCTCTATAATTTTGACTTTCAAATTATATGTTTCCATAGAATTTCAGATTACCTTTTCCTTAGTGTCTGATTTCCTAGGAAATTATTTAAATTCCATCTTTTCATTAGTATTGGAAAGAAAAGGAAAGAGAAATATAATAATTCCTTACAGGATAATTCTGTGATTTCAACTATTACTAATTACTGGCAGAACTTCTTTTTAATTAGATCAGAAGGTGTTTTAAGAGCAAGATGTATTTCTAGTGAGGGAAAGACCTGGTTAGAATAACACATATTTTGAACACAAATTTAAATTTATGAGGAAATAATCATAATGAAATGATCTGTCTCTGCTGCTTTTTAAGATCTTGTTTCAACAGAGCACTTAGATTCATGCTTGGCATCCTCTTGGAACATTTTAAATTAAGACTATGCACAATAATTTAACAAAATAAAGTTCCTTCTGTCTGAAGTGTTTTCTTATGGTCTGGATAACAAACACAGTATCATAGCATGCTTTTTGTAGAAGTATCTAAGGAAAGAAAACAACTAACCCAACAAAACAAAAATTAATAGGAATGAAGCAATTTCAGAGAGGTATAGGGCTATGGAAACAGTCCCACATGACAAGCTGCCTTTAGAAATTAAAATCTGAACGTTAAATGGAGTCTTTCAACAGCCTATGTGAAAAGGAAAATATTATGTCTAGCACTGTGATTTTAACAGAAATATGGGTGATTTTCATATTATGTACTGTATTTAATCTCATGGTATGATTATGCAGAGATCATGAAGCACTTGAGAACCACGTGTGATTTGAGGCTCACAAAACTTAAATCTCAGCAGACAGGAGGAGTCTATAACCATCCACTTCTCACAGCTGAGTTGCAACAGATGAAATTCTCCAGCTGTGTGTGCTTCATGTCAGGCAATCTCTCAGAGGTGGAGAATTAGGTGGTTTGATTTCATAAGAAGCTGAATACTTCTACTTGGACCTAGGTACTACGCCTATGACCCATCATGGACAAGCTTGGAAAAGAGCTGCACCCCCAGGCACTGTTATTCATGAAGGGAAAACTATCATTTTTCAGTTTTTATAAATGTAACATTAGTCTCTTTTTACAACTTTTAGTGTCTTGTGAAAAAGGGGCGATAAGAAAAGATTTCAAAGTTTTGAAACAGTGCGAATGAGGGAGCTAAGAAATGAACAAAATATTGAACACACTTAGTTTCTTCAGCCTCCCTAAAAACTGAAAATCTCTTTTGTCTGAATTTTTTAGAACCAGTGCACTCTTTGCTTATTTCTTCTGAACAATCTCACACAGAATTAAAAATAAATGAAAAGTTAGAGAAAACGCAGTGCCCTAAAATCCCAATGACTATAAATTACTAAGAGATTATAGTAATTTTCCCCTATTGCTGCTCGCAGCCTAGAAACAGGATATACAGTAAGTGCTGTATACTGTTAGCTAATGGAGATTCTGCTTTAGCTCAAGTGGTAGCGCTGTTGCTTTGGGATAGGAGGGTTGTGATGTCTTGCCTAAAGGGATGTAAGTGTTGCAATTCAGATCCCAAATGAGAAAAAATCTTCACATTGGTGCCCAATTAGTGATCTGATTCCTGGTGTTAAGTCTAATGCAATTTAGCATGCACCTGCTGAATTGCCTGCATGCCAAATACCAACTGCACTGCACTGACTCTTTGTCTTTGTTCACAGAGAGATGAATGTTTTGTTGCAGGGTAGGGAGCAAAGCATAGGAGCAAGGTGTATTTGTGAACATTTGTGAGAACAAAATCTGTGGATTTACTTCAGCAATATTTCTGAGCTGCTCACATTTGCTCTGCAGCAAAGGATATGGATATTCACCAAAAGCATGACCTGAGTCTATAAACTTATACTAACAACCATGCAATATCTTACTACCCCAAGTGATGATAAGCTGACCTATTGACCTAAAAGACACCAAAAGAGACAGTTCCTGCCTTGAATTTACAGTTTGAAATACAAAGAAGAGAGGGTCCTGCAGACTCCTTAGCCTATCTTATTTTATTTTTATGACTCTGAATTTCTTGTGGATACTGCAGAAAAATGTAAAGTTTGAAAAGAATTTAAAAGAGAACCAAAGGCTTTCGCCACATGTAAGTTTGTAGTGAGCTTACATGGTTTTCTAAGGATAGCCACAATTAATTTATTTAGATTAAAATAATTAAAAAGATGCCTGTCTAAGGATCTAAACTCCTTCATATATCATTAGTAATACAATAAAGTCCCAGAAGAATGAAAATAATCATACCAACAGGAACTCAGCCAAGCAGCATTCTACAGAGACTCCTTTTCAACCTTTTATCATTGTGGGAAACATACCTCCAGCTCTGTTAAAGAATGCTATTAAACAGGTGTCATTTGGATACAACTGCATAGAGTTATTTTGTGCCAAAAAGGGGGAAGAAGCATTAGAATCTCAGGGAGCCCCAGAAAGTACCCAATTACCCCTCCATGGTGGAGTAAGTGAGAATTCAGTTTGGGCATCAACTTCTGACCGGAAGTAACAACCATAGTACACACATACACACACACAAAAATTTAATTCATATTCAGGGTAGTTTCTGATTCTAGAGGCTTGGCAATTTCTAACAAACATGTTAAGCTACAGAGGTTTGTGGAGGACTGTGAAACAGTGCTGATACATTTTTTTTTAGTGAGAAGTTCTGCCCAGAAAACTAGCTGCTACGTTTTGTCTCCAGAGCTGTCCTATTAGCCTTCATGTAACTTTGGTGTAACATAGTGTAAACCAAACAGCAGCAAAAGCCTCTCAGATCATCCAAAGCTCCTTGTCTGCAGGAGTTCCACAGTGTTACCTTTGAAGATGAAATTCCAGATTCCACTAAGAAGACAAACACACTTCAGTTAGTTGCCTACGAAGGAGAAAAACTCCCTATAGCTCTTGCCATTCCACAAAGAAACATCACGGTTGAAGTCAACAGTAATTCAAAGTGGAATAAGAGTAATACTTTTAGTAGTAACTATTTTAACAAATTACTAAGGGACTTGTGAAATTGTGGAACAGTGGAATTCTTCATTGCCTTCCTGGCAGATACGTTTAATCAGTGGAATTTTGATGTGCTGAACAAAATAGAGCAGGCTGAGACATGCAAGAATTCAAAGTAGATTATTAGATGTATTATCTAACAACCTAATGTCTGTGACTTACGTCATAAAATCTTTGATTTTAACACAATACTGTCACATGGCCAAATGTAACCTACACCTGTGTATTCTTTTTTAAAGTCAGCCAGTAGAACTCAAAACTTGTGAATGCATTAATGCTTAACTTGTGAATGCATTAACTCTTCTTGCCACAGCTGAGAGCTTGTCTTATTCCATGCCCTCCTAAAGGCACTAGTATCTGCTGTCCACCCTCTGTAGCATAACTAGGACAAATGATTTTACTACTGGTTTTGCTTGCCCACTGGTTTCCAAATAGAAAAAGGCCATGTTAATTAGCTGTGCAAAATTCAGCACACTAGTTCTGAGAAAAAGCAACTTTTTCTTTAATTTCTGGCCATCTTTTGACGAGCCACCCAGTACTGACTCAGCGGTGCTGGACCTTCACTTGGGGCCCAGAACTCTGCAGCTGCTCTAGCTTTGCATTTGCCTAGAGCAATGTGCCAGCTGTCTCTGACTGTATTACACGACAGTAATGCGAACAACTG
Source organism: Manacus candei (assembly GCF_025592945.1). Taxonomy (NCBI): domain Eukaryota; kingdom Metazoa; phylum Chordata; class Aves; order Passeriformes; family Pipridae; genus Manacus; species Manacus candei. Next base: position 11,828,681 of record NW_026138062.1, read on the forward strand.
GAAGCAATAATGTGTCTCCCCATTTGCCTAACAATACCAACATGAACAATAATTCAGAAGACTGAAGATTTGTGCTGTAATTTAATAAACCCCATGCACATTTCTACAATTGAGTATCACATCTGTGCAATGGATCCTAGAAGTGTAATATTCTTTTATAAGGGACCATTAACCAATCTTAAGTTTATAGGTTTCCTTAAATCTTTTTCATCAGCTGTTAAACTACAGTAAAGAGAAAATTGCCTCTTATGAGACAAGGGATAGTAAAATACAAAGACTGTGATTAAACGTCAATCAATTAAGGATTATAATATAATAAAAATGCTGACTGATGATTAAAATGAGTACTTTCTGGCAGAATTTTATAAGCAATATTAAGAATTGTTTTTAAAAGTCAATAGAATAAACCCCACTTAAATTTTATGTATCAGGAACACTGACTATTTAGAGGAGAAAAAAAAGAATTGTTATTCTGACAAAAATACCTAAGAAACAGTTGGTTGTCAATCTTGACATTAAATAGGATACATTTCTTTCTGTCATTTGTTTTATTATACCCCTGACTCCTCCATTTTAAATCCATTTCTGAATTGAGTAAATAATGCTATATTTTTTTTTTTAGTTGACATTTGGCAAGTTCATGCAACCGGGCTACCTTTCATGAAAGCAGGTAAGAGATCATGCATTAAATATTATAAATAAGTGACTCACAAAATAATATTTCATGTAACAGACCTAAGAGAGTAGTCCAGCTGAGGGCAGGAGAGCAGTAAATGCAATGTTTGCATGTGTCTTTTTATTGAAGAAATTTTAGTGATCTTTCAAGGTAAAACTCTATGAAATTTAGGATTAAGCTAAATGGATTCTACAAAGACTCTTACATAGAAAGAACGCTAATAGCAAATAATAAGCTTTTATAGTCCATATGAAACTTCCAGCAAAAAGCTGTAGCAGCAATATAGTTTTCTATTAAAACCTACAGTCTGTGTCAAGAAAGTAATAGAAATGTTTTCATTTTCATAAGGGAAACTCCTGTGCTCCTACTCCCACACTGCTGAGTGGCTGTGGAAAAAAAACCATTACCATGTATTGTTGTTTATAATTATGTTTTTGGTTTTTTTCTCCTTCCGATTCAACATCTTTCAAAGTAGGCCATATTATTTCTCCATTCTCCTTGGCCTTTGCCATACGTTTCTCAAAGGTCACCTTAACTTTACAAAACTGCCTAAGCAAATTTTTCTGACTTTCTTTCTTCTTTTAACTTCCGTAGTCTTTAAAGCTACTCTTCATCTTCTTTTCAGTCTTCATCTTCTTAACTAATTGTTTTAAGTGGATCTTATCCTATCATAAGTATCCAAATCTAAGAACTGGAGGCTGTGTAAGCCTCAAAGTGAAGGAAGACAAGTTTCTTGGGAATTTGAATCTTGAGCTTGTGAGACAGGTATTCACAAAAGCACTTTTCAATTTAAACTTTGATTAAAATTCACCAAATTTATTAGGTAGCTCAGAAAGGCAAAGAGAGATACACAGCACTGTCATCTACCATTCTTGGGAAATTAGGCTGAAAACTAGAGTATCTGTTTATCTGTCTTCAGCTACCATCGTCTTTCCATTCTTCTTTGTCTACATAGGTATAGGATGCCCAATGTACAATTTCCCGTTGCAAATTCCCTCACTGCTCTTTCATTCTCCTCCATCTGATTCCTCTTAAAGAGAAGTAGCACAGAGAAAAAGTAAACACTAAGAAGTTTTGTCCTTCCTTGTAATTTATCCTTCTTAGTTCTAGCTCTTGATCAGAACCCCTGTTCCCATTTTTCATAACTATTCCACATGATTTTCTCAGGTCTCACTTCTTTTTCACTATTAGACCTTGTCTTTAACAGGCAACATCCATCTGCAAGCAGAGTTGTCCCCTCCTTTTGAATGTCTCACCACAACATTAGTTTAGTTTTGGCAAGAAAATATTTTTTTCCAAACCTCCTTCATTACTGTTGGCAGTATTAGCAATTCCAAGGTCACCAGGACATATCAGTAGTCTCTTAGAATTTTTTTAAGCCATACTCACTATAGTAAAGAAGAACAAATCTTTGCTGACATAGTTATATAATCAAAATAATTTGCAATAATTCTCCAGTTGATCATAACAGGGCAAAATTCAAATAATTTATCTTTGAACATATATTGCAGAAGTTATATCATCACTTCATGTCCTTACCTTAGATTCCTTTTATGGTCAAAGCATAGGGAAGGATTTCTAGAGAGATGAGTTTATGCTGAAGATACTAAGTATTCTGACTTAAGATCAGCACAGTGGGTCAGCCTCCTGAACTGACACACCACAGTCACATGTTCACTAGGCCAGATACCAAAGAAAGGAAGAGGAAAAGAACCTATGGCTGATGATGGAAGATGTAATAAAACAGGCTTTCCTGTCTTAGCAGTAAGTCTTTTAATCTGTTCAACTATCAGGTCAAACCCTACTCTAACTGGACACTATATCTGAGCTGAACAGCATGCTCTGAAGGTTCTCAAAACCTCTTACATTTGGAACATAATCACAGAGAGACATACAGATCCCTGTATGTATAAGTTAAAAAAACAGTTACATTTCACCAAGGAGTTATAGATACCTGGTTTAGAAAGGCACTTCTAATGTCAAAAATGCAATAACACCTACACAAGATTTTACTATTCCTTAACGCAAACCTTTTGTAGTGGCAGAGCAAAAGCGACTCTGACCCTAACCTGAACAAAAAGCTCCCTAGCTGACCTTTTCTATTATGTGTCTTTCTCAGTTTTGGCATCTCATGACAGTAATAACATGAAAATTATCTTCATCTCCTGCCACTTCTTGACAAGCATGCTAGAGCGTCTCCCAAGAGATGTTGTCAGTTCACTGATGAATAATGGTATTAACGATGATCTAATAAAGAAAAACCACTTAGGCCACCAGTGTATGTGTATGTTTTTGTCCTAGAGGAGTGAAAATTAGCTGAATGACTGTACTAAAACATCAAAGGATCTATTCTTACACTTCTTTTGTATCCAAAACCAGACTTTAATGTAAATTTTGATTGTGCACAAGTGAAAAAAAGTAATTAGAATATATCTATTTGAAAATATGAGCTTCTTCCTTATAACTTTAAGCAGTCACTCCTCACTAATAAAGGGCTGGAATTTGATGTGCCTACTTTGTGTCTCCAAAGTCAACCACAGAACATGTCAGCTGTGCAGTATTTTTTGACAGATGGAAATGGAGGGATTCAAAAACTCTCTTTAAAGAAAAAAAATTTCCTTTGTGTTTCAGTCCAAGTAATCACACACGCTGAAGTGATAATGAGGACCAGAGGTAAAAATAATCATAAATATCTTTTGTGACAAAAAGCATTTTACTAAAAAGTCTAATAATATTTAGTCTTTCTGAAATAGAGTTAAAGTTTATCATTAAGTTGTCTTTGTCAAGTATCATTCGTAGTAAGTAGGATGGTGGGGTTTTTTCTCCTTCACATAGTATTTCAATAAAAGGATTCTTTACAGTTTTATTCATTTTATTGTTCATGTACTAAACTGAGTTTAAAATTAAGGTAAAGATAATGTGAAATCAGAAAAAAACTCTCAGATTACAGACTGAACCGTTCTCTCCTTCCTTACCATGTGGTCATTTTTGCTGACACGACGTATTATCCAGCTATCACAGTCTTTTTCCGCTAAAGATTGATAACTGAAAATGCTGCACTAGTCGTTATCCATCAGGTATGCCTATGGATGACCACAGCCTTGTCTGTGATCTGTTCTTATCCCAATTAAGTTTGAATCTCTGCCTGCTACAGAGCCGTGTTACGCCACTCAGAAAGAATCAAAGAACCTGAATGATTTCCTGATTATTATAGATTATTGAATCCCTTCCAGCCTACTCATGCTGAAGGCTGTACTTGAAAAAGACAACTCAGAAGCCAAAAGCAAATGACATACTGTAGGATCTGTTCTTTATAGTTCTGTGGAATTTTATTTATCAAAACAATACTGTTTTGATTTGGAACTGAGAAGCTTCAGAGGTGGTTCAGGAGACCACCTTTAAGGAAGCAAACAGTGACATTATAAAAGTGTCTTTTCCTGAAACTTTTCTTCTATAAAATCCTTTCTTTAGCCCTGCAAACCAGTATTCTTAGGAGGAATGGAACTCAAATTTCAAATACTCATAAGACTATGCCCAGTTAGTGGTTAGTAATAGTACAGTGTTAAGACACAGAAAGATTTTTCCCTTGGTTGCCTCAGTTTACTGTTCCTTATGCATTATGATTTGCAGTCATTTATCAAATATGTCATATGTAGTTGGTAATCCTGATAAAAAACAAAGAAATTTAGAAACAGAATGTACTAAATAGGAGTTAATGAGTAAGGTTAAGGACTTCAGACTTTTTTTTAACTGGTTCTATGGTCACTTAGACATAAAAGCATGCTTGACTTTGCTGCCTTCCAATAAGCTGACTATTCTGTACTATATTCTTTATTACTATGTAATGAGTATTACATTTACTAATGATGTCATTTACATCACCTTGATTGTGCAAAAGGGATCTAGGCAGAAGTGAAAAGTGCACCCCAAATTAATAAGTGCCTGGTTTGTGATTTTATATGGGGTGGAGTCTAGATACCTACGCAGACAAAGATTAAACAATCACGGTAGTACCAAAATTCTGAAGAAAGCACCAAAATTCTGAAGAAAGCAATGGAATATACACAGCAATGAAATGATTTCTTAATTTTCAGCCAGTGTGAACATTGGGGTGTCCTCTACAGTGTTTTCAGAAATCTCTTGTGCCCAACTAGTGCCCATGCTAGGGAACAGTATTGGGCATGGTACCACGGATCTTATTGACATTCCATTACGAATTAGGAAGGAATTTTTCCTATGGAGCTAAACTAGCAAGAAATTAGTTGTGTTCCTAAGGAAATAAAACTTGTGTGCTTACATCCATCCTACCTCTGGTTTTGATAATTTTGTGCCAATTTTTAGTCATTTTGGCAGCAATATAGAGGTCTCAAATTTCTTTAAGATTGGGCAGCTGAGTAGAGAGGAGACAACCCAAAGCAGAGGTCTGTCACACAGAAATACGCTGTCAGTATACAGACTGATAAATTCCACTAGTTTCTCACACTTCTTATATCTTCAGGAAGGAGGAATCCAGCCAATGGTAATAATTTTTTTCCCAGATTAATATTAGATCCCCTAAAATATTAGCTTTTAGCTACTTGCAGGCTATAAAAGATTGAAAGATCTAATTTTCAGAAGCAGGTGAAGTGAGTTTTGGGAAAAGGATGCACAGTTCTGAATGTACCTTACAAAATTAGAATCAAAATGAAAATGCTCACATCTAGGTATTCATGTGTACAGAGATTTTAATTCAGCCACACAAACACAGATGCAACATTACTATTTCAGATGCATCTGAGTATCTGAAACAACTACATGAAGTTGGCAGATGCTGAACAGGACTTAGAGGAGAAAAACATAGTCTGAGAAGTCATCTGGTGGCCAAGAGGCATACTAGAGCGTCTGTAAAGCAGTAGACACATGTATTTTGGCAATTTAATAGACTTAATGGGCTGATCTACTGACTTTGCATAAGTTTACTTTGGGTGAGGTGAAAAGCTTCTTTAACTCCATTGACTGCACTGACTAAATTGCCATTGAGTACAATGGGAACTTAGATACACAGACACTTGCGTTATAAGCCCTCATTTAGGTGAATTAATCTGTGAACTGGATCCTGTCCTTCAAGCATGTCTGTTTCCTAACTCTTTAAACAAGGGCCAATGAAGTGATCATCAATGAAGCAAAGGCTGTCAACCCAAATGGCAGAGTTAACCCACTCTGGATGAGTTAAGTCCTTGAAATTAGAGAAGCAGTGAGCAAGAACTTTGAATTAATGAAACTATGACCTGCTGCTTAAAATCTACCTGTTGCAGATGAGGTTCAGGTAATAGTCCATCTAGCTTATTGCAGCGCCCTCTTTTGTGAGCAACCTCTGCTTTATGCTGTATCCAGACTAGATGTGTTCCACGTGGAAACCATAAAATATCTTCTAGATTTCTCTCTCCACAACTATTTTCTATTCTGTCCCATCCTCCCAGGCTCCTTATGCTATGTTTCACTGTATAACTACATGATACAATAGGTGTAAAGAGGTAATAAGGAGCAAAGAAAAAGGCTTTCATTAATGGAAAAGTATTTGAGAACTGGGATCTAAATTCATGTTGTGTTTGTGGTATCAAACAAGAGTAGTCAGCTAATCAGATTGGATCCTTAGATGATCGCTATTCCCACTCAGGTTCTACTAGACTTCAACTGTTTTTGAAAGTTCGTGTGTAGATTTTTACATAGAAAAATATATTTTCTATTGCAATATAGTTACAGCCAATATTTGTATTTTATTTGTTGTTTCACATAGCCTCATTTCTATCTTGAGTTTCTGTAATCATAAAATCATAGAATAACAGAATGGCTTGGGCTGGAAGGGACCTCAAAGATCATCTAGTTCCAACCTCCCTGCTGTGAACAGGAACACCTTCCACCAGAACAGGTTGCTCAGAGCTCTATTTATAATGAAAATACTTTTTTTAATATGTGCACACGTGGGCCTTTATTTCATATAAAAGTAGGTTTTGAAAACACAGACTAAATTTTTTTTTACTGGTAAGTAATAAAGAATATACAATAAATGGCTTTTTTGCCTCTCTTAAAAACAAGGTCTAGGGAAGATCACTTTCTTCACACAGCCAAGCACATGTTAAGAAGACAAACACCTAAGGCATTGGAAATTTTTGTTGGACTGCAGAAAAAAATAAAAGTCTTTCCCGGTTCCCATTTTGCTGAGATTAATTATGACACTGTTATGCATCTTTCCATTTGATTGTAATAGGAAGCAGTACTTTTCCACTATTTTTCCTGTGCTGCTAATCTCTAAGACTGAAGCAAAACCCACTAACTGTCTTTCTGGTTAAATCAAGCTATAATGAAATACTTTATTGGTGACTCAAACAAGACTCAAAGGAAAACACAGTAAAGGAAATGTCAGGCATGCACCCTTTAATTTTTCTGTTTCCTGATACCTTACAGTAGATCCTGAGTGACTGCACAGCACTGCCCACCAAGTAGGACCCTTAAATAAAACATCATAATTGTTTAAAACTGAAAGTTGTGTGCAGGGAGGGGACAGAATCGTATGAAGGACCAATACAATAAAATATCTAATAGTCTGATCACTCTTCTGATTTTTTAAAATATATTTTGAAAGGTCTTCATACTCTTGTTTTGCAATGGTAGATTGCATTGTCGTAAAACACACATGGATAGATGGCTGAAGCTGTGGTCTGCATACCCTAGCTGAAATGTATCTATTGACTTACAAGCTGGCTGCATGTGTCAAAATGCAATCCAGTATTTTTGTAATAATAGCTAGCAGTCATAGTTGTAAATTATTTATGGAGACTATTCAGTGCAAACAGGTTAGTGTACACATCCTCTTCAGCTTGACTGCCCTGGTTTTAGATCACTCAGACATTCAACTCCTTAGAGATCTACTCTTATCCTTGCAAACCCTAAAAAGGTACCAAAACTGCAGTCATTTCAGCAACTCAAAGCAGCTCAGCCATTTGCTAAAGTTCTGCCTCAAGGTTCAGTGAATAAACACCATTTCTGCCCACCTCTTTCACACCCACCCTGGCCCTGGTGATGTAAGTTAATACCAGACATGAAGAGAAATCGATCTCTAGAGCTGAGACTCCGGTGTCCTTCACTATCTTTGTGCAGAAACATGAAGAATGTACATAGCAAAGGCCACCGATGAGCTTAACACAAAGTGACATTTCACTAATGCTGTGTTTCTGAAGACAGTAAAATGACAGTCACCCAATGAGTACTTCTGGTTAGATTTAAATGAGGACAGCACCCTATTGCAATGCATTACACTGATTTTCCTACGCACCAGGTACTCAATCACATTAGAATTTTGTCCTCACCAGTCCATTGCAAGCAGCTGCACCTAGGCTTCACAACCAGAAAGCTGAGGATTACATAATTTTATGTTTGAACAACTCAGTGCCAGACAGAACTAATCTGTCACATAAAGAAAAATCCAAGGACTTGACTACTCTGACAGATACAGCATGTCAAAATACTTATTGTGTATTAGTCACTCTCTAGGAAAATTTCAGCTTCCAAGAGCTTCGTAGGGACCATTTTTACCACGAAATATTTCTGATAGTTCTGAACTTGAGACTGTGATTCAATTTAGCTCTGCTCAGCCATTAATTTGCAAATGGAATAACAGTTTAAAATGCATTAATAGCACTGACTCTTAAAGTTAGGGGTGAATTTTCTCGTGGACAATTTCATCAACCACCATCTTCTGCCTCATTTTCAGGAATTTGGATTTTGACCCTTATCATCCATGACATTAGGCAAAGAGAAAGTCGTACAAGTCTGTGTTGCAGAATGAGAAAAAGGGGTCAGAAAAACTCTACAGAAACAACAGACATTATTTCTCTTCAGTTCTTTAGCCTCTTGCCTGGCTCTTGTGCAACTTATGCCGCCACCAATTGCTCCAGTACAGGTCCCCTTGGGCCAAGAAGAAAGTTCCTGTCCACATATAAGCAGCTGCTTACAGACTAGCCAAAAGTAACTCCAAGGCATATTCTCAATGAGAAACTTGCCCGGGGCTGAGGAGATTAAGCAACTGAACTCAGCTCTTCCTACTCATTCACATCTCAGAGCTCTTCTTGTCACACGGATAGAGTCTCTAGGGGAGAATACAGGGCTGCAAATGCTCATTCTCCCCAGGGAATTTGTCCCCAAATCTCACTTAATTTCCAATGTTGATAGCAAAAAAAAAAAAAAAAAGTGCTTTTTCGAAGACATGGCTTGCACCCATGAGGGATGGAAGTGGGCCAAACTAAATACGAACAATGTGGCATGATGACAAAGGGTAAACACACAGCAGCAAGTAGCTCTGTCTTCAAGAAGAGCAGAGTTATCATAACACAATGCAGTATGCATTCACTCTTTCCCTTCTTTTCCTCTATTTTCCCTGGTCCTAACAGTGAAAATAGATCATGGAGAATATCAGACAGAAATTCAGGCTGGAAACGCACAGAGTTAACTCTTTCTAACTTTCCTCTCTATTACACCTTTAATATAGATGAGAAAAAGTGGATGACCCAAAAGCAAAATCAGAAGGAAAAAAAAAACAACATACAAATAAATATCTTCAAAATTTTTTTACATTTTAAATTTATAATTACTGAAATAGAATTATATGATTGTTCAGTTGAAGACAGCTGAAGAGTAAACCCATTGCCTTGAATACATTTTGCACGAATCTGGGAAGGTTTCCACAAATCAGACAATTTCTGGGGCAACTTTTAGGCCTAGTCACAGAATCATAGAATAGATAAGGTGGGAAGGGACCACAGTGGGTCATTTGGTCCAATCTCCCTACTTAAGCAGAGTCATCCCAGAGCACATTGTACAGGACTGTGTCCAGATAGTTCTTGAATATCTTCAGTGAGAAAGACTCCACAGCCTCTCTGAACAATCTGTTCCAGTGCTTGGTCACCCTCACAGTGAAGAAGTCCATTCTCATATCAAAACTGGAAGAAGTAACAAACATCAGAAAAAAACCCCAAACAATCATGGTATGTTTTCCTCATTCATACACTGTTTTGGCTTTCATTACTAAACCAAACATCCTGAATCTGTATTTCCAGTTGAACACACATTTCCCAGTGCCTAAGTGTCTGTTTATAGCTCCATGTCAGCCCAAAACATCTCAGCATGGGAAAAAGCTCAATACAGGAGCCTGTGAATTCAGCTTATACTGCATGAACCCTTATTGCAAGTATATCCACCCCATGGGTCTTAGTGCTAAATTATCTGCAATCTTTCTTTAGAAAATGGAGAAGCACCAGCATCTTCTGAGGGACATTTATTGCACCTGAGATAGTAGCAGAAATCAATTTTCTTCTGCAGGTGTCAGAGGGCAATTCAGTCCACGTTATCTGGAATTGCTTTTGGAGCTGCCCGCATTTCTCTGTTCCCTACAGAAGGATATTTAAGTGACTAACATAAACTGGAATTGTTAAAGGCTGAAGTTAGGTACTTTTCATCCCAGTGATTTAATGTGTGTGAATGGCAATACTTTACTTCAGCAGAGGTGGACCCTTCTGTTCATGTTCCAGTTTTGAATTTACCTCATGTATTTTTATTTTAAAGATAATTTCTTTCCAATTGCAAAATTAAAGGCAATTAAACAGTTTTGAAGAAGACTAACTTCAGCCTTTATATGAGAACCTCAATAATTAAAAATCATTTTGTAGCTTCTTTAGACAACTTTACTGAGCTTTATTATTTTTTTAATATTTACAAGACATGATAATGAAATAGAATATAATTTTTAACTGAATTTCAGTGTTTTTAAATACAGCAATTTTCTGCAACATTGATGGGCTGCTCTTGATTATATCTAACTAAGTAGCAACAAATGTAGACACCTAAATAATTTCTTTAAAATGAATGTTTAGACTAGCTTTATAAATTCTACAATATATTGGACATTTATAAGGCAGAAACTTGGCAATGTTTTAAAACTGGTACCGTAAAAGGAAAGAGTTCTTCATATGGGATTTTGAAAATTAGATAGTTGATAAGCTTAATTAGTGCTGATTAGTACTTCATTAGTACTCTCATAGTGAAGGTATGCTCACCTAATTGTAATGTTCCAAGACCACTTTAAAAAATCCAAAAGACTGACTAAAATATGGAAAATGTGCAAAACCTAAGACAGTTGAAATGTTTTCTCCATAGGCTACACAAAGTCTTTCAGTCTAAGTAACTCAGCTCCCAATGTTCAATAGCATTTTCTGGATATAGAAATGTATGCGTACATACATGTGCATTAATACTCATGTATGAAGGTCTAGGCATATATATGATAATTAAATCTTTTGGTTGCATTCCTCTTTGGCACAAGGAATTTATATTACATTGAGGCAAGACCTTACAGCAATGCTAATGCAGAAAGCTAAAGAGGTTAATATCCTCAGTAGACAGTATCATTTCATCAATAAGAGAACTATTCAATGACCCTGTATTGGAGTGAACTCAGCATAATCAATTAGCTTTGTCAAGTAAACAGATCTGTCCCTTTGGCTGCTGCGTAACTTGATATTTCTTCCTGTTCTTACTGACTCTGTGAATGGAGAAATAAAATACCCTGAAATTATACCAGCTCTGGCTGAGGAAATAGAGCTATTTAAAAACCAGTTTCACTGAAAGTGTCTGTCATTCTTAATCAGACATTTTTGTCTTCCAGCAGAGAAGGGCGGTAGGACAGGCCTTAGCCCAGCACTCCAGAATGCTTCCACAAAAACAGTATTTTCCATGTTTGGGTGAATTAGATGCAAATCAGTTGGCAAGCAAAATAAAATAACTAATTTGCTGTGCACCACTTGACATAGTCGACTTGAGTAATTATCTTCACAATGTACTATCCTTTGCTTGCTTTATCATTTTTGTCTCTCTTGTTCTTGTTTTTGCTTTTTAAAAAAAAATGTAATTACTATAACACTAATTTGAAAGTAATGATTTCTACACACATTAGCAGGCTCTAAGACACAATCTATGATAGGTCATGAGACAGTGGTCTCAGACTGGACTCGTGTAGTTTGCATTACAAAAAAAAGGATGGGAAGGAGAGATCATTATTCTGCATAATTAGCAGGCTTAATTAAAAAATGGCCCAAGATATCAGCTGTAGCATCAGCTCAACAAACCCCCTAGGGCTTGTTCATAGATTCTACTGCACTCTGATTATACTAGCATGAATCTAGAAATAGCCACCTGGAATCACTCTCTCAGATGGGCATTTGCTAAGTGCTCATGCACTGTTATTAAATCGGTTTGTTTGTTACAATTTTGTAAAATGATACAGGCTTTTAGACTTTTAGCAATTTGAAAAGAAAGCACAGCCAGCGAGGTGGAGTAGTTCACTCTGTGGGGTTTCAGCGTTCTTCCTTTCTACTAAATGAAGGCTTTCAGGAATTTATTTGTGCAAATTTCTCGTGTTCTATAAACTCTAATCCATGAGAGCTTTAAAAAATTACATCACCTCAGGTTTGAATTCAAATAAAAGTGGGCTGCAATACAAATTTCTTTATACATCACAGTTTTGTGATAGTCACATAAAATCATATATAAAGTTTAGCACCTCTCTTCAGGTTTTGTTTTGGTTCCTGATGGACAATACATAATGCTTCCTTCACAGGTACAGCAAAACCTTTCTAGCACACCACCGATCATGTAAAAAAGCCATTGATGAGAGACAGGCAGTTGTTTTTGCAGAATATATTGGTGGATAGACAGCAGCTAGGAACATAAGCAGACATGTCAGGGATCAAAATTTTCCTGTGTTATTAAATGAGACATTGTTTTGATCTAGTGAGCACATAATTGTCCAAAGGGGGATGCCACTAAGACACTAGAGCTAGCAACCTGATCCAATGGAACGCACCTCTCCCCTGCAACAGCGGGGCTAGAACTAGATGCTCTTTAAGGTCCCTTCCAGCCCACACCATTCTATGATTATTCTATGATTCTGTGATGATTAAAAGACAAGTCCCCTTTGATAGGTACATATTGGCAGTTAAAAAGCAAAGTTGGGATTATATCAGAAAGGTAGACAATTAATGTACCTTTTTAAAGGACTTTTATAGGCTGATTCTAGAGGATGTTTTTATCATTATTTTTACCTATTTTATAAAGCTTAATACTGAAAAAAGGAAACTAGACATACTGTTTATTTAACAGTAAAGACACAACTTTGTGTTCTGTCTTGTAAAATGTCTGGGGCTATGAACAGGCCAGGAATAGGTTCAAATACTTCAGGCCCAGCCCATGACAGTGGACACTCCGTGGCACCCCACTGGAAATGGGAGGACCTCCATCCCCCTGGGGCAGGTCAGCGCTCGAGGTAGAGCCCTCTCATTGTCCCTGCTCTCATGCATCAGGAACCTGTCCTCTCCAGAGACCCATTTAAGTACAAATCCTATTAAGATATTTAGATAATATGGCAAGATGCTTCTTTTTATGCTGAGCCCTTCGAGGTGATTAGACAGAGAAATCCTTGCTATCTATTCAAGAAGGTTTCTGGCATGTTTAACATCTTGGGAGCATATCTTTGTGTTTCTTTAGGTAAAAGATATCCTCCTAGGAACTTATCTGTCAGAAGAAGGAGGAACTAAGGAGTATATGTGTCTGTGGGGAATAGACAAAAGTTTCTATTCCGTGGGAGATACTGAACCAACAAAGTTCTGAAAAGGAAAGAAATATCTCACATGATATACTCTTTACTGTTGAGTACAAATAGTATGCTCTTCAGCAGGAATGACAGAGATTCCTTATTCCTAACAGGAAGGCGTGAAGGAAAAATAGAAATCACCAAGAAAAATGATGGAGGGATAAATAAATATGAGATGAAAGGTCAACAAGCAGTCTGCTAGTAGTCTGCCAAAAAGTATTTAATATGTCCATTTGATATTATTCATATTCTTAAAAAAAATATGTAAGACAGAGAGAGAGATGCAGCGATACAGCCTTTTTGTCTCCGTGAGAGAAAAGGCTTTGCTGAGAAACACAGACTGATCTAAAAGTAGTGTTTATCCCTAGAGCTCTGACATCCCTCGAGGGTTAACCATTATTGCAAATGTAATGACAATCTTTCAATACAGACAAATTAGCTATTTTCTACAGAGCCAATTCAGTTCTTCAAGTTACATTAATTTATCACTATTTAATTACAGCTAAAATTATACTAATTCAAATAAGAGGTGGCAGTCATGTAACACATGTTATTGAACACCTCATGTGAATTCTTGAAAAATAATGTTTGTTCTGCTAGAACAGGATGTAGTAATTTTCAGCTACAAAGATGTATGCATTTGATAAAGGTTTTTAACAGCTTCTAGCTAAAACAGTTTCTATAGGTTTCTGTCTTCACCATACTATTCAGATCTCTTCATAAGCTGCAGTTTAGCCTTTTTTCTGGGATGGAGAGTGTTTCTTGGCATTTTTAAGACTTTGTTTAATTAAAATACTCTTTTAATTACAAGGGAAAGAAATTATGAGGAAAATTATTAAAACTAAAAACACTTTAAAAGTGTTTCCATATTTCAAATAAAACTATACTTCCCAAATGGGACAGGATCAATATTCCCCACCATCACCACTCCCAAAAAAAGAGATTTGACTCAAAAAAAATAGCAGAGAAGAAAAGCATGGAAACCAACTACAAAATGCCAGGAGGGTAAACAGCTGACACATATGTAAGCCCAACTGAGAAGGATATAGGAACTAAGAAGGAGGGGAATAGACCTCCTGGGTCAGCACAAATACTTGTGTGATATGAGTCCTTTGATAAATGGATCAGGCTGCTGTTTTATAACTACTGAGGCTTTCCCCACCAGCATTCATGCTGAAAAACTATGCCAGTGTCCTGTTTTAATGTGCAAACTTTCTCTGATTTCCAATCTAAATTCAGTTTGAGCAACTCCAAACGCACACTTTCTTTAGCAAACACTTTGTCCTTTGCAGTAAACAGGTGTTACTTACCAGTCTTCCTGATATATTGAAAACAATATTTTCCCCTTTCACCTTCCTAGTTTTTGCTCGTATTTCCTTTCTTTTTTCCCCTGATTTCACTAACAGACTTACCTGCACTTGTAACTGGTTGGACTCTTTTTTCTTACAACTGGGGGAACCAGAATTGCATTTGATATATCATTTCTCTCATGAGAACCTTAGTTCTTTTTTCCTGTGGGGAGTATCTCCACCACATACTTGCTTGGTTTTGTCTCAGCAAGGATCAGCTGGTGACACACAGACATTGAGTGATCAGTCAGCAGCACACATGGATCTTTATTCTCAGTCTCTCCCATGTGGTTATCTCACAGCTTGTAGTTGAAGTCCTTCTTATGGGTCCCCCCCTGTGCATGACTCTGTTTTGCTCCACTGAACTGAAGAACTCTGAAACTTAAATGCAACATTTTAAACCTGTATGTTTAAGGATAGGTATTAAAGTCCACATATAATAAGTAATTTAGTAGGATTTCCAAAGAGCTCACCTAATCTAAAGCTTAATGATTTTTAGGTACTCAGATACTAGCTTTCATAAAGAAAAAATAACCTACCCTCTTTACTCTTCAAGTCATAATTTAGAATTCTATCCTCTAAACTCAAGTGCAATGTTGCGCACAGACATTTTTTTCACCATTTGCAACATTGCTTGTCTTCTTCATTTCGTTGGATGTCTGCTTTCTAAATAATAAGAAAAAATCTGAATAATAGACTTCTAAGAAGTTCTAGAAGCAATCTT
Organism: Manacus candei; assembly: GCF_025592945.1. Taxonomy (NCBI): domain Eukaryota; kingdom Metazoa; phylum Chordata; class Aves; order Passeriformes; family Pipridae; genus Manacus; species Manacus candei. Next base: position 11,844,109 of record NW_026138062.1, read on the forward strand.
TTGTTCAGTAAATCTATCTGAGACAAACTGACCTGCATACATTCTTAATGGAACAGACTAAGTCCAAAGACTCCTGCAATTTGCAGAGCTAGATTATAAACACAAATGAGTATAAACTAAGTTATTGAGGAAACAATTTCTGGGTTTGGTTCAGATTTTTATCTTAGTACATCTCCAAATAGATGATAAATATCTTGTGTGATTCATCTCATCTAACTTTAGCCATTTAAAACCTATTCATGTTATCCTAGATGGTTTTCTGGGCTACTTCTATAACCAATGGAAAGAGACTTCTTAGTCTTTCCAGCCTAAAATAGGTGTTTAAGATAGATAACACTTAATGTTTTATGATTCATTTTTCCTATCTTTAGATTGTCTAGAAGTTCATATCTTTCTTCATCAGCTATAAAAGGAATGTGTCCATTTAGTACAGATGTTCACAAGTAACTCGAGGACAGACAAGATAGACAAGATGAACCTCAATCTTTGATCTAATATGTTATTTGAAATAGGAATGGTAATTAAGGTCCATTATGGTGCTTTTGAAAAATCCAACCTTACCCTTTAATGTAGATGGATACAGTAATATTAGTGTCTGATTTCAGCTACAGCAAAGGGCTAAAGACATTGGCAAACTTCCAGTTGAAGGGAAAAAAAACAATGGAGCCATTAAGATTTTACACTGAACCTGTTTACTCTGCTTTGAATCTCTCAGTTCAGCCATACCTGTGAATGACAAAGGAGAAACATTTTGTTTCACAGGATGAACTGTCACCTCTGCATCCTGCAGCTGGCTTGTTCCTGTGCTCCTGATGTTGCTGCAGTTTCATCAATCTCGAGTGCCTCTACGCAGTATCAAGTTAGCAGAAGAGGTGTCAAGGGGCACACTCCAGAGCTCCATATACCACAATTAGGAAAATCTATTGCACTCTACAAAAACAGAGACACTGTTGCACAAGGTCACCATACACTAACAACAGCAACTTCATTCCTCTGATATTTATAAGGAAAAATCTTCCTCAAAAATACTTGGGTGGAAATTAGTAATTTGTATTCCATTAATACCATGGACAATGTAAAGATACCAAATTAATTGTATTTACAAGAATGGTCTTTTCATTAGCTGTAATGTGTTCATGGATGAAAATCCTGAAGCAAAAATGAATGCAGAAGATAATTTTTGTTATTAATACACCTCCTGTGAAAATGCTGAAGAATCAAATTCTCAGGTACACATAAATGGGCATGAAAAACTTCATTTCAATGTCTATTTCTGACTAGTTTTCTGTTATGGCAAGTTGCTGTAAGCCACAGGGTACAACTCTTCAAAAATTATGGTGATGAGCACTGCCCTTTGACTTTATATACTGGGTTTTGATGCTCTGCAGAAGTTTAACTGAATAAGCCTCAAGATGTCTAGCAGGGAGATCATTGTACCGGAATTATTCTTTGCAAAACAAAGAAGATCAATCTTTCTAACCACAATTTTCTAAAATTACTACTTTTCTTTTAGCACAAGTAGAAATGTCGGATAAGAGTAACATACACCTCCACTGTAGCACTTCTGAAATTCCATCCCACTGATACTTTGATTGAAAATAAAAAAAATCAGCACCTACAGCTGTGGAGAATGAGAAAAATTTCTTATTTCTAAAAGAAATTCACACTCTGGTAGTATCCTTCCCCATCTAGAGAAGCCCAACTGCAGCAACCCAAAGAATTCCAGTATAAACCATTGTTATCCTACAGTTGAAAGCAAAAGCAAAATATTTAAGGACATGTTTTGACTTCTGAGGATGATAATGGATAATCTTAGCAAAGAAAATAACAGAAACTAGAATATTATGCTGAACATCATATACTACAACTGTATCAACTCCATGACAACTTGATGGGTAAATTAAAAGAGATAGTGAACACTAACACTGGTGATCCCAGGCAGATATATTTTGTTCCTTCTACAAGTAAAAAGAATATTTTGTGGCAGGCAAAAGAACATTTAATCCAGAATCTCCAAGTTAAACTGTGATCCTTGGGATTTTGAATCTGAATTGCTAATAGGGAGGGAGGAGAGATATTTAAACAATTTTTATTCAGTGAATTAAACAAATATATCTCAGAGACTACATAGATTGCAAGACTCTACTGAGAAAATATTATGTCTATGCAGGCAATTTCAAGAACTGCAACAAACGTTAAAAAATCTTAATATTCTCAACATACCTCACTTTTGAAACTCACCTTAAGATGTTCTGTGCCTAAGTCCCTGCTTCTGATTTACGATTTGTTGAAATATAGAAAAATGAAAAATGAACGCACACACACACACCAATTCCAAGCTTTTTCTGCCAAATTAAGTCCAGCATTCCTGTGTAACTAACAGTTTCCTGCCTAAAATAATTAACCAAAGTGAAAGTCACTGAATTTTTACTTGAGTCTTCAGTTCTAATCCACTAAATTCTATTTCTTATTACCCAGACTATGAATTCTGGTAATAGTTTAAAAAAAAAAAAAAGAATGGAACTAAATTTCACAGAATATGCTGAGTCAGAAGGGACTCATCGGGATCATCGAGTTCAACTCCTGGCCCTGCACAGGTCCATCCCCAAGAGTCTCACCATGTGCCTGACAGTATTGTCTAAATGCTTCCTGAACTCTGTCAGGCTTGGTGCTGTGACCACTTTTCTGGGGAGCCTGTTCCAGTGCCCAACCACGCTCCGGGTGAAGAACATCCAACCTAACATCCAACCTAAACCCTCCCTGACACAACTTCGGGCGATTCGCTTGGATCCTGTCACTGGTCACCACAGAGAAGAGATCAGTGCCTGCCCCTCCTCTTCCCTTCACAAAGAGGTTGCAGACTGCAATGAAGTCTCCCCTCAGTCTCCTCTTCTCCAGGCTGAACACACCAAATGACCTCAGCTGCTCCTCATAAGCTTCCCCTCAAGGCCCTTCACCATCTTTGTTACTTTCCTTTGGATACTCTCTAATAGTTTAATATCTTTCTTACATTGCAGTGCCCAAAACTGCACACAATATTCAAGGTGAGGCCGCAGCAGTGCAGACCATAGTGGGACAATTCTCTCCCTCGACCAGCTGGCGATGCTTTGCCTGATGCCCCCCTCTGGGCACAGTTGGCCCTTCTGGCTGCCAGGGCACTGCTGGCTCAGATTCAACTTGCCATCAACCAAGACCCCCAGGTCCCTTTCTGTGGCACTATTTCCAGCATCTCATTCCCCAGTTTGTATGAAAATCCAGGGCTACCCCATCCCAGGTGCAGAATCCGGCACTTTCCCTTGTTGAATTTCATAGACTGGTGATTGCCCAGCCCTCTAATTTGTTGAGGTTTCTCTGCAGGGCCTCCCTGCCTTCAGGAGAGTCGACAACTCCTCCGAGTTTTGTCATTTTCAAACTTGCTTAGTGTTGCAAACTTCCAGTCCTGCATCCAAGTAATTTATGAAGATGGTGAAGAGCACTAGGCCTAAGATGGAGCCCTGTGGAATCCCATTAGTGACAGGTCACCAGTCTGATGTTACTCTATTCACTATTACCCTCTGTGCTCTACCCATGAGCCAATTGCTCACACAGCATATTAAAAAAAAAAAATCTTAATTGGCCAAGATACAAAAGACATTTACTGCACATATGCACAGATAGGAAGTACAGTTAACAAATAGATAACTTGAAAATATATCAATGATAATGGAATATGGAACAAAAATGGGCTTTTTTCTGCATTTTTTTCTGTGTGCTCTTAAACCCTATTGAAAGTTTTCACTGGAGTCTTTCTGATGTACCACTAACATCTGCACGGGGATATACCCATGACTTCAAAGAACTGTGAGAGTCATAAACAAAATTGTGATTCAACAGGAAATTTCTACTTTAATAATTGGATTTACACTGAATTTTGGGTCAGAAGTGATTGCTAGAATATTTTATCAGATGTAACTAACTTGTTTTAATAATATTTGTGGAATTTTCACCATGTTACCCCTGATTTAAAAGCAGTATTGAAGAGGAACTGGGTTGTATTGCAGTGGTAATTCCAGTGCAGTTTTAAAGTGCTAATAGCAGAATTTGTCTCACTTAATCTCATTGTCAAAATCAGGTTTGTCATCCCAGCCAGTGCAGTGGTATAAGCTCTTCCAAGGAACAATTTATCTGATCAGTAAATGGGCCAACAAGACAGCTGAAATGTGTGCCACTGGCCACAGAGGTACCTGTAGTGTGAAGATGATGCAATATTTTCGAGTCTGAATGTGAAGAGGACAGTGTTGCCTTAGCCTGTCCCACCACTACAAACAGCAGTGCTGGCAGCATGGCAGCAGATTGCCCTGATGTGCTGAACACACCCATTTGTAAGCTGCAGGGAAGAAATAAGAGTTTAAAAGAGCAAGAATTATTCATGTTTTTACATGATGACAACAAAAACCATAAGGCTGCAAACCAAAGGACAAAATACTGCTGCTAAGAGCTTACTGGATTTCTAAAACCTATTAAGAAAATGGAAGCTATTAACATCATGCCAAAACATGGTTCAATAAAGCAACCTAATGTGCAATTGAGATACTTTTTATCACTCCAAAATGATCATACAGTAATAAACTGCAAACTCTTCAGCAGAAGATGGTGTTTTCCCACCCATGTGCACAGCTATGCCCTTATGCAACACTTTACATAGCTGGGGTTTTTGGTCCAGATTTTCTGTGGTGGCAATCTGTGATTTGTACACCTACACTCTAAGAGCAAAGTCCCTACCCTAAGCTCCTTTTTCAGGGGAAAATCCTTTTGAGTCCACTTATCAGTAAGGATCAATAATTGGAAAACGTTTAAAAGCTTCAACTTATCAATTCTCAGTAAATGTCTGCCTTGTATATAGTTCAATGTCTTTTACTAGGAAATGAACAACTAGCTTTGAAATCTCAAATAAGGGTTCCATAATCTGTTTTTAAAGTATTATTCATTATACTATATTTGCCAAAGCACACAGTCTGTAATATGAATAATATATATTTTCATTTATGCAGCATATATACTAAATGTAATAGTAATATAAGAATACATATAATGTTTACATTTTAATATCAACTGTAAACCTAATATTTGATGCATCTATAAACATTACAGCAGCAATACATTTTAAAATTATTCTCTAAAAGAACTTCAGTTGGTTACCAAAAGGCATTTTTGAACCTAGGTGTTTTCTGAATATTGTTAAATGACTGTCTAGAAATAACCATCAGAGACACACTAGGAGAACTTCATAAAGTGTTATCAGTTTTAATAGTATATTGTTACAATCAACCTCACACAGCTGAAAGCAATAGCAGTTTTACTGGCAATCTTCTTTGTCAGGTCTCAGTCTAACAGTCTGTGCTGCATTCCCACCCGGAGTACTGAGACAAGGAGACATGGAGGAAAAAATAGACACATCCCCCACAGAGAAATCCAGTTGAAATTATTCTTCTGTGGGTTCAAGGCATTTAAATTCTGCCCCATTATTCTAACACGTGCCAGTATAAAACACATTACGTCCTCCCTATCTTTCTGTGAAACAAAAGTCAACAATATAAGAGGAAGACTTGTACAAACATATTTACCTGAGATGCAACAACCGAGAAATTGGAAGCTCTAATTTCAATTTCTGTGTGCTCTTCCTGGCCTAAAACATCTGAACTTTTCAATATGAAACAAACCTAACCTCAAAACAGTGTATATAATACGAGCTGAACTATCTTTTGCTAATTGTTTGTTTTAGTCTCTCCAAGGTAGAAAGGAATTAGAGTGCTTTGATGAGAAATAATGGTCAAATATATTGATCTGTACTGCAAGATCTGCAAGCGAGCCCAAAATGAAATTATCACAATTTAAAATCATATAAAATAAGTACTGACTGTCTGCAAACTAATTCAAAAGTGTCCTAACACAAAATGATGACTGCTAGGAGCACTGGAATTGGACCAATAGTCTGACAAATGGTTTGGATGAATCCTATTATTAGACAATTATTCAACAGAAATAGAATGGAACCATCAGGTTAATTCTGATGACAAAACACTGTGGGTTTTAACAGAATGAGCTATAACTGTAACTTCCTTTGTAATAAGGTGATGTTCTTTGAGGTCATAATTGTTCTTTCATATGCTTTGTGTGTTGCTGTCAGCGACTGGATTCATATCTCATCAGATTATTTGATAGATGGGTTGAATAAACCCATGTTGTCGCGGGGGGAGGGTGGGGGGGCAGAGGAGGAGGAGAAGGGCTAAGCCCTAGGCCTGAAGCCAACCTGTCTGGGTCCATGCAGAGCACATGGCAGGGAAGGCCATGTGGCTGGGCTGTCAGTCAATAAGGCTGCCTGGTGGTCTGCCCACACCATGCCCCTGGAGCATCTAAGTGGCTGTGGCACCCCTCACTTTGTCTGAGGGGACAGTGAGCAGCAGTGAACCAAAAGTGCCACCTGGAGGGAGTGGCCACAATAGCCAGAGTCTATAAATAGACATACACGAGGTTTCCATCTTCCCCTTGGCCTCTGCCCTCCTGACCTGTCAACATGTGACCTCCAGAGTGTAAATATGTCTCTCTCCTCTCTTTCTCTCTTTATCCTTTCTTCTCTTAATCTTTCTTCCTTTACTTCTGCGGGAAACTTGTCTGTATTTCACTTAAGTTTGTGTTTGCTCTGTGCAATAAAGGTTCCCTTACTATAGCAATGCTTGCTAGTTTCAGTAATCTGTAGTAATGCTTTTGTGAAGTTGCATGTTATTTCTGTTAAACACTTTTTGACAAAACCCCTGTTTTCTCACCAAATTAAAGGAAATATCAGAAAAAAATGTGTAATTTTTCTCCGGAAGTGAACTCAAGGTACCAAAGAATCAAAAGGCTTTGCAAGAGTTTGCGTAGGCAAAATCTCTTGAAACCTGAAATAAAAGTGTAACACCTGGTAAAGTGTGGAGCTTCTAAACCGGGTTGTAACAGTTGCACATGCCCATGTATGTATGTAAACTATGTTTACACGTGTACATTATAGATAGATAAATGGATTGGTAGTTACACACTCATACAGTACACATGCAATTCATTTAATCAGAGCTATAAACAATATACAGCCAGAGCAGATTGATTAAGAGGATTTTTACAAGTTCACTAGAAACCTTCGATGGCACTTGACTACAATCAAAACTTTAGATACAATAGCAGGAATTGAGTAGGAATTGAGCTGGCACCAGAGAGGCTTACTCTGCACATCAATATTCAAAAATAAGAGTTGTTGTGTGAAAAAGAGTGCTAAATTGGGGAAGTGCCAGCTGTTGAAAGCCTACGTTTAAGGCTGAGTCTGAGGACTGCCAGCATCTGAAAGAAGATCAGAAGAGCAGAGGATGGGTCTGAAAAAGCAGTGTCCACCCACAGCATTTGGGGCTCAGACTGGCAGACCAGGACCTGTATTCTACTGGCTACTGTGTCAGCCTGGGCTTAACTTTCCTACTTCTCCATGAATCCATCTAAGTAGCATACTTTTTGCAAGATATTGGATACCTGCACGTGAAAATACGACAGAGCATATCAACGCATTTTCAGAGCTGTGCTAAGGAATTATGACAATTTTTAATACCTGACCTGCCCTGATAACTGCTGAGGCCCTGATCTTGTGAATAGCGATATCTGTGCTCAAATTTACATGCTGTAATTAAACCCAAGGAGACTACTTTCAAAGCCTAGAGTTAAACAAGGAAAAGTTTGTAATGAGAAGTCATATCTTTCATTAGAACTGCAGATATAATTGGAAAAAACAGACAGACTTTCTTGCATACAAGCCTTGTTTCATGTCTTCAGAACTTGGCAAAGAGCCAGGTCTTTGCAGGATTGAAGCCTAAACGTTATTAGCAGCATTTCACTAGGTATAAATGCCATTGTAAAAGATGCTTATTAAAAACCTGAGTTTCTTTGCTTAGAATCCTCCACAAAACCACCAAAAATTACAGCTTGTTCTCTACCTGCCTTCTCAGATCAGTAAGAACAATACGAAAAAAAAATTATGAAAGTATTGCAAAGTCAGTTTGATCATTGGTTGCAAAATGGTTTGTTTTGTTCAAAAAATAATTAAAAGTTAATTGAGCCAAAGCACGAGGGAGAAATTGACTCTATAACCCAGCATTTACAGAACTCATCAGGGATATGGGAGATTGGCATTGAAGCCTCTGCCTTAGCAAACAGTTCATTAGTTTTACAAAGCAGAACAACTTTATTGAAGGAGATGAGTAAATTCTGCTTTAGAATAGCCAAAATCCTGGTGATGAGGATTCCTTGGCTTGATTCCATGGGGTGTGGGATTCATATCCTCTTCACAAAGTTGGGAGCACTATAACTACTTCTGAACCGTTCTAAACCACACACCTTGTGGGCACTTCTGCCTAGAGAAATAACTAGTTCCTTTCCAAAATTAGTTGAGCCATTAGAAACAGACACCTACTGCTTTTTAAAATCTCATCTAAAAACTATGAGAGCTGTTCATTTCTGAGTGAATTCAGGACTTTCTCATTTTTGCTTCTGTTTCTTTCCAGTAATTTCTAGATCTAGTAAATTCAAATCAATCTGTCTCTGCCTTCAGACACATTATCACAGCTATCTCTCACCTTCAAAAGGAGCCATGAATTTGAACAAATGTCAGCTTCAAAGGCTTAACACAAAGCTGTGTAAAGTTATTATGTTATTTTCATCAGCTGCCTTGAGCTTTGGGTCACCCCCACAGGTATCAACTAAAGAAGAGGCTGAAAGACATGAGGTAGGTCTGTTTCTCAAAACGGGAGGAGGAAGGTGGCAATGCCTGTGACCAAGTCCAGTGTAATAGTCCTGACAGCATCTCCCAGGGGATTAACTCTGCATAGGTATGCTCCAGTTTATTCCAAACAGTGATCTAATTTTGAAAAATGGTCAACAAGAACCTCCAGTTACAACACAAAGCACATATCTCTCTTAGTTTAAACAGACAATGTACTCTCTGACAGTGAACACAGTCTCTTGAACTTGGATAGAGGGCAAGTTATTTTGATCAGCGGGTTATCTTGCAAAAAAAAAAAAAAATTAAGGAAAGTACTTTCAGGTACAGTTTTCATAGAGAACCTGAACTGCAGTTTGCTGAAGGCTGAGGTCACATTCTGTATAAAGTGTAGGTATTTTTCATGCTGTTTGTATGCTTTGCCCTAAGTATCATAATTTGGAACCAGAAACTAGGCAATGTGCACTTCCCTCTCATCTAATCCTGGAATTTTTCTATTCTTTATATTCATGCCTGGGACCACCTGGAACCACCAAATTAATGTATTTTGTAGATGTACATAAGCATAATTTTTATCATGTTTATCTTACAGCTTCAGTAGTATCTACCATGTGCCCAGATAACATGGGAAGTGGTACTCAGCAACTGCGAGGTACAGCTGGTATGATCAGGCCCAAGGGTTGGGGAAATGAGCAGGAGGAGAGGTGCCTGGCTGGCCAGGGGCTCTCTTACTTTTGCCAGGATTTAAGCGAACTCCAGTCCACTGTCTGTCAGTTAAACAGTAGAACCAGGGATATTTTAGATGAACAAGTCATGCAGCCTATAGAAGAGTAAAAACTGTCATTCCCATGTAAGTCTTGCCATCTTGAATAGCACACACAGGCATCAGAAGTTATGTCAAACTTTGGTTTTTGAAGATTGATTTTGACTACAGATCTGCTGCCTCAGTTCACCTTGATGAAACATTGAGACAAATGTACACCTGAATAGTCACTGAGCTTAACTGATTTTTGGCACATTCTCCAAAGCCAGTAGTCTTATGAAACACTGATGCATTTTTTTACTCCTATCTCTTAGAAATAAGCTCGAAGTCCATCTCTATAATCTGACTACTTCTCTGTCTCTTTTGCCCCTGTGAAAATTCTTCATATTGAATGGCTGAAAAAGTTAACAAGTAAATGATAAAGGATAAATTATTAAATGCATGTGCAAAAAAACCCTCTTCTTCCATGTCTTTTACCTTAAACCCTAACTTTCAGTATACATTTTCTATCTTTAATTTCCAACTGTCAGTGTGTTACTCCACCTTTAGGCCTGGATGCATGTAAAGGAAATTTAATCCTCAGTTTTTACAAGACAGCCACACAGGGGAGTTTGTACATAAACATGAGACCATGATGTCTTATCAACAAGAACAACCAACATTTCATACCTGGTTTAGTTTTAGGCTGTAGCTGTACAAAGCCATGATTCATTGTTTAACTGGCACCACCAATATGCAGGAGAGAGCTGAGGAAATGGGTACTTAGTGCAAACAAAGTACAACAATATCTTGAATTTTATTTATATTTACTCTAATCATGATCATCATGTTCTGGAAAACTAGCCAGGAAAATATCACTACCTAATGGCTGCTAAAATTCCTGGGTTGCTTCTGACAAACAGCAATAATTTATGCCTTAAAAAACAGTGGGAAATATATAAAATTGCATTAGGGGACAGATATTCATATATTTCATCTTTCAAGGTATACACTTTTTCTGCATCCTTAATGTGACCTTGGCATCAATTAATGCTTTTTAATCATAGAATCATAGGATAATCTGTGTTGGAAGTGACCTTTATGATCATCTAGTTCCAGTTGCCCTGCTGTGGGCAGGGACACCTTCCACTAGACCAGGTTGCTCAGAGCCCAGTCCAACCTGACCTTGAACACCTCTATAGATAGGGCACCCACAGCTTCTCTGGGCAACGTGTTCCAGTGTCTCCCCACCCCCACAGTAAAGATTTTTTTCCTAATATCTGATCTAAACATACTCTCAGTTTGAAGCCATTCTCCCTTCTTCTGTGAGTACATGCCCTTGTAAATAGTCTCTCTCCATCTTTTTTGTAGGCTCCTGTCAGGTACAGTAAGGCCACAATTAGGTCACCCCTAAGCCTTCTCTTTTCCAGACTGATCTAACCCAATTTTCTCAACCTTTCCTTGTAGGAGAGATGCTCCATCTGTCTAATCATCCTGGTGGCCCCTCTCTGTACTCCCTCCAACAGATCAATGTCGCTCTTGTGCTGAGGACCCCAGAGTTGGATGCAGTGCTCCAGTGTCACCAGAGCAGAATAGAGTGACAGGATCACCTCCCTTGTCCTGCTGGCCATATGGCTTTTTGTGCAGTCCAGGATACAATTGGCTTTCTGGGCTGCAAGTGCACATTGCTGGGTCATGTCCGGCCTCTCACCCACCAGCACCCCCAAGTCCTTCTCAGCAGGACTGCTCTCAATCTGTTCATTCCCCAACCTGTATTGATACCAGGAGCAACACCTTAATATCTTCAAATGCTACACCTTTTTCCCTTTTACTGATTGAGCCTAGTTATTCACAACAGACAATGAGAGAGAGGGAGAGAGATTTATTTGCCTGTGCAGATAAGGCATTCATTTCTTTGGAACCAGTTTGTCAGCCCCTGATCACTAACTGGAAAGCACTGATTCAATTAGTCATAAGGGATTGTATTCCAGCGTTCTTATTGAGACTTTTTCAAGGAAAACACACTTCATTCAGTGAGAACTGAACCTAGAAAAGGATGCAAATACTGAAATTTGGCCCAGTGATTGTACAGGGGATATCTTATAATCAGGGATTATTAAAGTTTTGCTAACCAGTCTGTAAATGTAAATGTTACATTTCTTTTTTTTTGTAGTTATCATGCTTTTGTATTATCCTAATGTAATCAATGATATTCAAGGAAGGCTTTGTTCATGCAGTAAAGGATAAACTACAGGAATATATGAAATCTGCAAAATATGGGAAGAGGCAATAAAAACCCTAACTGCTTAAAGTGACAACACCTGCTAAACAAAAATTTTGTATAGTAGTATGGTTTTGTATAGAGAACTAATTCAGTTTATCTGTCAGTGAGATTGCTTCCTGTCAGCCACCTCTGGCAAATCAATAAATAAATCTATATGCAAATAAATAGTGAGGTAACTACTATATTTGCCTTGTTCAGTAAATGCAGAAGAATGAAAACTGACACAGAAGGGAAGGTTTAGAGGTCATTGTGGCAAGTACAGCAATCATCAAAGAGGCATAAAAATACTATAACTTCTGTTGATTTGGTAATAAGTGTAAAGTGGAAAATAAATTGTGTCCTAGTACTTCATCTCATGGCAGGGATAAAGTTACAGCCTTAGTATAACCTGGGATAGTTTCCACTGAAATTAATAGCTTTTATTTGTGTTTCATTCAAATGTAAAATTGGTCTGCAGGAAAGATTGGAAAGCTATGTCCAGCAGGGGTTGTTCTCATGTTTGGTGCTATCAGTACTGACAAAGCTTATACATGGGCCCATAGAACAGTTTGGGTTTTCTTCCAAACCCAAAAGAAAATCCAGAAAATCCTGAAATCCTGACGCTTATGTCTGAACCTCCTCCTGTGATTAAGGCTCACTGCATCTAAATTTGTGCTTCCCCAAAAAGACATGGTATCTTGGAGTGAGATCACCACAGCCACTTCAGACAACTGTAATTAGAGTACAAAGTTAATTCCCTCCAGCATCAGAGAGAATGCTTATTGCAGAGCTGAGGGTGTGATAAAAATAGGGGGTTTTTCTCTGCTAGACTGAAAAATTGTTTTATTTATTTGTAGTCCTTTCAGCAATGAGACTTATTTACTTAAATTATTACTTCAAATCTCTTATGTGAGATAGCTGAAACCTATGCCTTTGCTTCAAGGGCAGTTGTAGTTTGGTTGAGAATCTGACAAACCAAAAACATTTTCAGGCCTACAATAAAACAAATGTTCAGATGTCATTTCAGAGATCAGATTTGAGAAACACTTAGATTTTACGTTTCATGTAATTCGGCTCTGAATCTGCACTTTAGAATTCAGGACATTTAAACATTAAAAGCATTTCCAAACACTTGAAAACCTGTGAATCCCACTTTTATGTGATAACTCAGCCAGCATTGACCTGTTCTTTAATTCCACAACACTGGAAACTACCAGAGTGAAGCTGGCACTTAACTTTGATCTTTAGTTAGAATCATAGAATAGTTTGGGGCGGAAGGAACCTTTAAAGGCTTTCTGGGCTAAAAGTCCTTATTGCTGGATTGTTTCCAGCCTCTCATCCACCAGCGCCTCCAAGTCCTTCTCAGCAGGACTGCTCTCAATCTGTTCATCCCCCAGCCTGTATTGGTAACGAGGGTTGCCCCAAACCAAAAGCAGCACTTTGCACTTGGTCTTATTAAGCCTCATGAGATTCCCATGGGTCCACTTAGTGAGCATGTCCAGGTCCCTCTGGATGGCATCCTGTCCCTCAGGTGTGTCAACCACACCACTCAGCTTGGTGTCATCTGCAAATTTGCTGAGGGTGCACTTGATTCCTCTATGTCAATGATGATGCTAAATGACAATGGTCCCAATACAGACCCCTGAGAGACTACTTGTCACTGATGTCCATTGGGACTCTGAGCTGTTGACCACTACTGTCTAGATGTGACCATCCAACCAATTCCTCATCCACCAAACAATCCATCCATCAAATCCATCTCTCTCCAATTTAGAGAGGAGGATGTTGTGGGGGACCGTGTCAAAGGCTTTACTGACATCCAGGTACGTGGCATCTCTAGCCCTTCCCTTGTCCACTGATGTGGTCACTCCCTCATAGAAGGCCAGTTGGCTGGTCAGGCAGGACTTGCCGTTGGTGCAGCCATGATGGCTGTCTTGAATCACCTCCTTGTCCTCCATGTGCCTTAGCACAGCTTCTAGAAGGATCTGTTCCATGATCTTCCCAGGCACAGAGGTGAGGCTGACAGGTAGATAGTTCCCAGGGTCCTCCTTTCTTCCCTTTTTAAAGATGGGTGTAAAATTTCCCTTTTTCCAGTCATCAGGGACTTCATCTGACAGCCATGGATTTCACCTGACTGCTGTGACTTTTCAAATATCGTGGAGAGTGTCTTGGCAGCTCCATCAGTCAGTTCCCTCAAGACTTTGGGATGCATCTTGCTGGGTCCCATAGACTTATGTACATTCAGGTTCCTTGGGTACTCCTGAAACTGATCTTCTATTACAGTGGGAGGGACTTTGCTTCCCCAGTCCCTGTCTTGCCGTCCATCCACCCAAATGGTGGGGGAAACAAAGTTCCCAGTGAAGATTGAGGCAAAAAAAATTATTGAGTACCTCAGCCTTCTCCTTGCCTGTTGTTACCAGTTTGCCAGCCTTGCTCATGGGTGAGGGGGTTAGACTTTCTTTGATCTTCCTTTTCTATCTGACATACCTTATAGTTATTCTTTGTGTCCCTTGCCAAGTTCAGCTCCATTTGTACCTTGGCCTTCTTGATGCCATCCCTACACAACCAAAGAGCATCGCTATACTCTTGCCAGGATACCTGTTCCTGCTTCCACTGCCTATGCATTTCCTTCTTTCCTTTTAGTTTGACAGGTCTTAACCTATCTCTTGCCTGTCTTTTCTGATTTCTTACATCTAGGGACCAAGAGCTCTTGCACTCTATGGAAACCATTCTTAAAGATCTACCAACTCTGTCTGCTCCATTGTCCCTGAGGGCAGTTTCCCGGAGGGTCCTATTGACTAATTCCTTGAACAACTGGAAGTTTGTGTAGTGCATTGTGGTTTCATCATCACCCCCATTGGAGAGCAGTGATGGATAATAGTCTGAGGGCTGTACCAGACTAGGAACTTTCCTAGTGATATTTCCTAGATTCCTGGTTGAATACTTCCAGACAACATCACCTACTTATTCAAGTGTTTTATCAAAACAATTGGAGTTGAAGCATCTCAGGAGACCTAATGATGGCCTTTTTGCCTGAAAAGCATTCTCTGAAACAAAAAAATTCAGTTGTCTAAAATGGAATGTCGTATTACTTTTCAGGGAGACTTTTTGCTGTCACTATTTAGAAAAAGTAGATCAACAAATGCTCTAATTATATTTAGCATAACAACCTTATTTAAAATGTAAATGGTTATAGTTATTCTTTAATGTTATTTGCAATAAATCCACACAGCATTAATTCCCCAAGTAAGGGTGCATTATGTAGTGCATAAATTTAAAAAAAAGGTCTTTAAAAATGTTTACTGTTTTCAAATAATGGTAAATACAGGTACAGAGCAAATTTACAAAACAGGAAGGTTTTTTCTACTTGGTTAGAAGGCATTATTTTTATCTTGGTGATTTAAAAATTTCCTGTATATGTGTTAGTTTTTTTCCTTCTTTTAATGAAATCACATCAAAGATTGAAGACCAGACAGACCTGTCCTGTCATGAAACCTTTCTTTTCCATGTGTATTTAGCAGGTGACAAGGAGAGTGAATTCAGTATTCTTTCAATTTGATGATGCAATGCTCTCCTCCCTAGGTAATTGTAGAGGGGATGCATGGCATAAAACATCACTAAAAGAGAAGTCATAGAATATTTTGGCTCCTTACTCAAACCCTTGAGAAAGACAGTATCACTAAGGAACAAAAGCTGTTTTGCAATAGAAACGTGCCCTATTCTCTTGTTTCAGGACAGCACTTACCATTTCTTACAAGTTTTTAAAAATGAGTATTTTGCTATAATGGACTGTGCTTATTATATTCCTTATATGGAAGGGCTTTGCAAATTCTCTGTGACTGCAGATTCTCTTAAAAACTCAAATACATTTTTCTAACATCAAATTCTACCCCATCATCAATAGAGTAAACTTATCTTAAGATTACCATTAGAATCCCTTCTGCAAGGAAGAAGCTGCCAGTGCTAGACCATCCTTCATTTTACAGAGCTCATGGAACTTAGTTTCACAACTCCCTTCAAATTTCACAAGCAATCCAAGCAGTTACAATTTTTTTCTCACCCCTCACCATAACTGATCAAGTCAGGTTATCCACACAATTCATCAAGAAGTTTTTCCTGAAAATGGGAACAAGCGGTGAAGCAAGTTCACTTGGTGATCACACCAACTGTGGATGTCTTCCTACCCCATGTGTGACCTTCTCTTTCTCATTCAGTTACTAACATGGTACGTCACAAGGAGGTATTCAGGTGAAATAGAGCATTAAAATTTCATTTGGATTAGACAGAACTACAGTGTTATAAAGTACCCTTTTAACACCTAAAATGTGGAAAGTCTCCTATCACCTGTTGATACTATAAATACAATAGCTGGCACCTACATGTGTATCAGGTTTAGATGTGAAATATCTTGCTATCAAGGGTAGCATTGGCCAGAATGAGATAGCCATTATGCAAATGTGCTTGTGTGATAGAACATACCAACTACACATATGGAAATATGAGAAAAATCAGATTGTCCCTCTTTTTCATTTTGCTTTTTCACTTTAGTTCCAAATTTTTAGCAACAAATAAGGAATAGGCAAACAATTCAGGCTTATAAAAAGAAAGAAAAAAAAAGTCAAGAAAGAAGAAGAAGGAAAAAATCTCTCCCTATGGGTTATCCCCCTTACAACTATCTACCAAAAGCACAAGGGGCACTTAATCTCTTTCCCCATCAGAATTACTGGTGCAGAAAACCTGACACATGTTCACAGCCACACCAGCTGCACATCCCTTACTCTTCCAAACATCAGCCCTCCATTGCTTTGGGGATGCATCTGTCACTGCAACTCAATATTTATTTATTATTATATTTGCTTATGTTTTTATATTTAATCTGATTTGTTTAACATTTCTGCCTTGTTGTTTCCTCATTCCTATGCATATATTCAATTCTGCAGTTCAGTTAGTCTGAAAGCAAAAAACACTGGAAGTATCATATTTCACATAATGTCAAACATTTTCAGGCTGAGTTGCCATCAAAATACAGAACATATTTTTGACAAAACAAAGTTTGGCTGACTAGGGGCATTTGGTTCATAGTTTGTTTCTTAATTCCTGTTATGCTCATTTATGAATGTTTACATCTTCCTGTAATGAACACCGTCCCTCCATTTCTGTGAAGGAAAGCAGGATAACTCGAGATAAAATAGTCCCTCAGATTCCTCAGTCCGGTGTTTCTTTCCAAATAAAATGAAGACACCTTCTTAGATTCAAGGAGAGATATAGTCTACACATGAATTAATAGAAGCTGCTTGTTTTCTCACTACACGCATGCAAAGCCAAGAAGATTATTATCTCCAGCAAGAAAGACCTGGAGGAACTGGTATTTCCTTGGACAAGCCTGTGACCAGAAAGAGATGACAGGAATGTTTTGTAGAAAATAAAAAGAAGAAACAAGGCAATGCATTTCATTTTAAAGGGCTTGTTCCCAGCACTATGCTGTCTGAAATACTAGAAGGTCCTTGTGATACTAGCTGGAACTGCTGTGAGGTAATTATATGTAGTTACATAAAGGAGCCTAATGCTAGGCCAGCAAATTGTCTAAAAGAAGGGAATGTATTCCATGTTAAATGTTTTGTCATGTTGACCATGCCCTTTATTTATCTCTAACGCAACATGCTTATTCTGCCCCATCCACTGTTTTCACCCTGCAAATTTATGAGGCTCTATTAATCTTCTGCCCTGCTGACTCTCTCTGTTGCAAAGTGTCAGCAGACTTTTGTACCTTGCTAATGTACAAAGTGCTTCTTATGAGTAATATCAGCATTTTGCCTTTTAATTGCACATATAATTTTTAGGTCTTACAGCTAATAAGGGAATTGAGACCACGGTTCATCATTGTCTCGAATGGTACTCCAGGGGTGTAGGGACTGTAGAAGCTCAGAAAAGAATACACTTGTCCTCGTTCCAAGCAATAGTTTCTCTCATTACAGCAGCTCCATTCGCACCAGTACAATTACAGGTTTGCCAGCACTTCCATTATATGCCCAGCTTTTTGGGGTTTCAAAACTGTTGTAAAAATTTATAAAACATAGCATACATTCTTTCAGCTTAGTTTTTTTTTTTCATTATTATTATGCTTTATTTTTTCTGAATTATTATTATTACTATTTTTATTGGTTTTGTTGTTGTGATGATGATGATTAATAATAAGAATTTTTATAGAAGTTTATTTTCCTGTTTTAAATACCTCACTACTTGCAGAGGAGCAAATGTTGTTTTGCAGTTCAACTGAAAACTGGCATTCCTCATATTTGAACTAAATCATAAATTTCATAGTTGGTTCCATCTTTTTCACCCAAAACCAGATTAGAAAAGTGATAGCATGGTGCTAACTCGGAACAATAAACAGTAATCTTATATTAACAACCCTTAACAAGAAGTTTTCCTCTCATCTTGAAAGTCTCATTACTGAGTAGTGTTTCTATTGTTCAGATGGCGGGAAAAATAGAAGTTCGTCTTCCTTGTTTCTATGGTAGTCGATCAGAGAAGATCTCATGTATCATATACTGCAGGGCTTGAAGAATATGTGCCAAATTGTACAATTAAAAGCTTCTCTCATAAGTATACAAAGCAATAAAATGTAAACAGATTGACTACTGGAATATCATGCCACGGGAGCTGCTTGTAAGCAAATGACAGGCTGTCCCTAACTATGTGGAAAAGTCCACATAAGAATCAGAGGTCTGGTATATTTTTCAGATCCTGCTAGGAGTGGTGCAAGTAGATGTAACCCCACCCTGATAAACAATGCTGGAAAACTGATAACAACAGACAAGGAGAAAGCTGAGGTACCCATCAACTTTTTTACCTCAGTCTTCAATGGCAATTTCTCTTCCTATACATCCCTTGGGGGGATAGATAGCAAGACAGGGACTGGGGAAGCAAAGTCCCTCCCACTGTAATAGAAGATCAGGTTCAGGAACACCCAAGGAACCTGAATATGAGTGTATGGGACCCAGTGAGATGCATCCCAGAGTCCTGAGGAAATTGGTTGATGTAACTGCCAAGACACTCTCCATGATATTTGAAAAGTCACAGCAGTCAGGTGAAGTCCCTGATGACTGGAAAAAGGGAAATTTTACACCCATCTTTAAAAAGGGAAGAAAGGAGGACCCTGGGAACTATCTACCTGTCAGCCTCACCTCTGTGCCTGGGAAGATCATGGAACAGATCCTTCTAGAAGCTGTGCTAAGGCACATGGAGGACAAGGAGGTGATTCAAGACAGCCATCATGGCTTCACCAAGGGCAAGTCCTGCCTGACCAGCCAACTGGCCTTCTATGAGGGAGTAACCGCATCAATGGACAAGGGAAGGGCTAGAGATGCCACGTACCTGGATGTCAGTAAAGCCTTTGACACGATCCCCCACAACATCCTCCTCTCTAAATTGGAGAGAGATGGATTTGATGGATGGATTGTTTGGTGGATGAGGAATTGGTTGGATGGTCACATCTAGACAGTAGTGGTCAACAGCTCAGAGTCCCAATGGACATCAGTGACAAGTAGTCTCTCAGGGGTCTGTATTGGGACCATTGTCATTTAGCATCATCATTGACATAGAGGAATCAAGTGCACCCTCAGCAAATTTGCAGATGACACCAAGCTGAGTGGTGTGGTTGATACACCTGAGGGATAGGATGCCAGAGGGACATGCTCCTGGTTTGGGGCAACCCTCAGTATCAACACAGGCTGAGGGATGAACAGATTGAGAGCAGTCCTGCTGAGAAGGACTTGGGGGTGCTGGTGGATGAGAGGCTGAATATGAACTGGCAATGAGCACTTGCAACCCAGAAAGCCAATTGTATCCTGTGCTGCATCAAAGTGTCCAGCAGAGTGAGGGAGGTGATTCTGCTGCTCTACTCCACTCCAATGTGACCCCACCTGGAGCACCGCATTCTGCTCTGGGGTCCACAGCACCAGAAAGACAATGATCTATTGGAGGGAGCCTAGAGGAGGGCCATGAGGATGATCAGAGGGGTGGAGTACCTCTCCTATGAGGAAAACCTGCAAGAATTGGGTTGCAGTCTGGAGAAGAGAAGGCTTAGGGGTGACCTAATTGCGAGCTTCCACTACCTGTAGGGAGCCTAGAGGAAAGATGGAGAGGGATTATTTACAAGAGCATATAGTGACAGGACAAGACACAGTGACTTCAAGCTGAAAGAGAGTATGCTTAGATTAGATATTGGGGAAAAAAATCTGCTGTGAGGGTGGGGAAGCACTGGAACAGATTTCTTAAAAAAGCTGTGGATGCCCTATCTATGGCCAACAAGGCCAGGTTGGATTGGGCTCTGAGCAATCTGGTCTAGTGGAAGGTGTCCCTGCCTGTGGCAGGATGGTAGGAACTAGATGATTTTTGAAGTCACTTTCAATGGGCATTTTATGAATCTATGATTCTGTTGAAATTAAAGAACCACTTTGAGTTCCTGGCCATAATGCAGAGAGTGTGGGGTGCAAAAAGGAACTGTCACTACATGGCTTCCAAAGACACTCTTCTATAAGAAGATGAGATGCATCTGTATGATCTCAGAAGGTTCATGCCATATAGATCAGTTTGTTATTTTTATTTGCCGTCTTCCTGCACACCCATAATATCTGAGCAAGATAACACTTCAGAACATCTCATGTCTTTCCTCTGATTTCCTCATTCTTGCCCCACAGTTTACTAACATTTGCATCATGTTGGATACTCGTCTAAAGGTTTTTAACATTTGGTTGTTCTGTCATCTCCAGTTCCAGTACTATTGTTATAAAGAAATGTATTATTCATGCCATCCAGGGTTCAATTTTCAAACTTGTGGACTTCATACATTATTACCATCATAAATATTGATTTCAAGGCACCCACAAGCATTTTTAGTCCTTCAGTGAAAACACAAAAAAGAGACCTCTGTACTCTCTGGAGCATAAAATCAAAAGCTGTATACACATGACATAATGGGATGCCAAGCTAGTGATCCCAGATAGATGTCTAGGCACAAAATGCACACTTGTGCAGATATGTACAAGGGCCTACAAGCTGCGTAGCCACATCTCCACACATTTGGGAGCTTAGACTAAGCAACCATGACCTCTTAATGAGTTTGGACCCTTTGCTGCATTGATACACCTACACTGCTTCTTCTTCTGGGGTCAGCTCACTGAATGGTGGCGGCTTGTTGACAGATAGTTTTGATTGACAAGTCAGATTATAATAATACCAAAAAAAAGGACAGGAACAAAGGCTATAGTTTACATAATCCTGGCACTAATTTTGAGCATTCAAGTGTTTTTGTTCTCTTATGAAAGCCTATTCTATTTTGTTCATTTGTGGAAAAAAAGATTATGAGTTGAGCAGTAAAATCTAAATTACTGAATGCAAAGTGAGAAAGGCAAGGAGGGTTCAGACAGGCTCTGTGTGAGCATTCACAGACTTCCTCATTAACTGTATCCTCACTCTGGCTTCCTGGCTCCTTGTTTGTTTGGTGGAAAAGATTACCCCAGTTTCAATTGAACAGAGCCTTATTGTTACCACTGTTATCATAGTTCTGAGGAAAAGATCCCAATTATACTCTTTCCAGCCAAGTTTCTCAGCTGAGTTAAGAATGATGTTACCACTATATAATCAATGACACCTGTAGGATCTGGAAATCCACTGCAAAACAGTCTTAAGGGAAATATTTGTGTGTGTATATACCTACACACACACACACACATATATATATATGTATAAATGAGGGTGTGTATGTATTTATAAAAAGGACAACAAATAAATACCTTTTAAAAGATCCATATATTAGAGGTAAGCTAGGTTTACCATACAGACTCTCACTTAGCAATACAATAAACCACAATCTTTTCTTCAGTACTCACAATATCTGAACTGCACAACAGAATGAGGCCTTACACTTTTCATCATACCCTATCTACGCTACTTATTTTAAACAGTACTGTAACAACTCCTATGAACATAGCTGCTACTGATAACAGGAATAAACCTAAACATTTTCATTTGCTAGATTTCAATGAAAATCAAGTACCAGAGAGGCTTCTAAAAAGGTTTTTTCTAAAAAAAAATAGCTATCATAAAGATGTAACTATTTATTCACAGTAAAAAGTGCTGAGGAAATACAGATATTTCCATTAGTGTTTCTAAAAGGGTTGCCCAAATGTTCAGTACTTTATTTTCTTACATTTAAATTGCCTTTATAATTTTCCTTTTTATTTTTTTATTTGTCCAACAGTTCGAAATAATTTTTCTTACTGATCACAAAAATGCTCTTCTTTCAGTTTTTCTACTGTGTCTCCCCCCAAAGAAGAGCAATATTACAAAGGAAAGTCTTAACCTTAATTTACCTCTGGTAAAATTAAAATTGCTTCTATACTTCTGAGGCTTATATTCCTTCTGTTCTTGAAGTGTTCATGAAAAAAATATATATATAATTCTTTCCTACACTGACTGCATGAACTTTACTTCTTTATTTCTTTCTCTGGTTCCTCTTCTTAAACTGAAAGTAAATACTGTACATAGCAGATTATCAGATGCTCTTAAAACAAAGCTAGACTACATTAATTAATGTTGTATGTGCACTTGAAGTGGGTAATATAGTTCATCCTCTGGCACTCAGCTCATTAATTTCAAAATGTATGTTACTAAACCTCTTATCTTGGTTTTATCTAATTAAATTATTAAGATGAAGCTTAATAAAGTCAGAGGTTTTTAAATGTCATTCAAGGCACAGATACAATTAAGAGATCAAATATTCATAGTTTTAGAAGACTCAACCCAGTAAGGCGACTTTTTGTGTATGATCAATTTTGTGCTGATTTTTTTCCACAATGAACTACCTTTATTTCAATAGTGTTATGATTTGCAAAGAGAGACAGGAAATTAGTATACACCACTCTGAACAGATAGGTTAATTGAGGTTCAGTCTGGTATTGATACATACATATTATAAACCATATGGAATCACAGAGTAACCTGGAATCACTACTTTGCAGTCAGTCAAAGTACCAGAATCACTACTTTGTAGTCAGTCACAGAATCACAGACCTACTTATATTGGAGGGGGCTTTGGAAGCTTTTCATTCCAAACTCCTGCTTGAAGTAGAAGCAGCTCTGAGGTCACACCAGGTTGCTCAGGGCTGTGTCCAGTGAGGTCTTGAAAACCTCCAAGGACAAAGACAGCACAACCTCTCTGGGAAAGCTGCTCAACTGCCTGTCCTCATGGGAAACAAGTCTTTCCTTATACCAAGTCTGAGTAGCTCTTTTTCTTCAGTTTATGCCCATTGTATTTTGTCCTTTCATCACATGACACCATAAAGAGCTTTGCTCTGTCTTCTTGATGGCATCCTTACAAGTTTTGGAAGTCCACACATAACAATTTATTGCTGAATCTCTCAGAGTTCCCTTCCCTGACTCACCTGGCACTGGAAGGCTTCTTTACAGGATTCAGTCAGGGCTATGACCTCTGCTTCTGACTGAGCATAGGAGAGCTTTGAGAGCTCAAAAGGTAGCTGCCATGGACAGACAGTAGAAAATGGTTTAGTGTAGCACCTAAGGTGCAGTTGGAGAAGGGAAAGATAAGTTCCGGGGCCACTTTATCACTATTTTGGCACATATCAAGTCAAAAAATATGGGTACTCCAAACATGACATAGTCTGACACTAATTGGTTATACACATTTGGACTGAAGAAACGTCTCCACAGAACACAGAGACAGTCATAGCTCATGACACCAACACAGTAATTATTATTCATTGACAGTATTGGCAACTCCAGTCTGCTTGATCTTATTCTCTGACTGACACCTGAAACAGGAGCATAACAGCCTGTAGAGTTAAGTTAGATGGCCTCATGACCTCATATCAAGTGTCCTTACCTACAGGGGCTATTTAGAAATAACTGTAAGTCATGTTATCTAGGTACATTCCAATTTCTTAGCAAAAATATTAAAGAGAAAAAGGTCTCTACACAAAATAAGTTTGAGGCCATTGTACAAGCAAAGTAAAAAGGAGTACATGCACATCACAAGAGAGGGGATATCTTGTTGTATTTTGACCTTTGAATTCTTTACCCAGACATTTCACAGATTAGGAGTCGTGCCACAGCTAGCTGATGTTTTGCAGACACTGCATACTGAGAATTTTGGGAATGGCTATTCTTAGGGTTGCAAAGTCAAGCATTCCAAAACTCAAGAAGTGTAAGGATTTGATACAGGCAATAAAATAACTGTTATTAATCCAAAGCAATCCTCCTTAGTCAGGCTTAACTAGAGAGTGACAGTGTGTACATAGTTTCCTAGGATTTCACAGAGAGAAGAATAGAATGGTGATAGAACAATCTGTACTCAAAGGGATTATCTCAGACCAGAATGTTTTGTTGTATACTCAGAAGCTTCCTTCTTCTGCTCCATCTCTTGCAAATATTTCATCCCATAGGCTTACCTTCTTTCTACCTCCAGAACCAAAACTTTCTGTTCCCGTACTCAGCCTCCAATTTTCAGACTTGCCATCTGTTGTCCCTGATGCAACTTGCCTAGATGGGTGCTGCTAGTCAGCTCTTCCCATCTGAATTGGAGTGGTCTCTTTCTGCTCCTGCTCTTAGACCGGTGAAGGAGCTTGAATCTTCTATGATTTGAATTCCTATCTACAACAGTGAATATGTTGCCTTCCACAGGGTGAGGCACATGTCTGCTTATGTTTCAAGCTGAACACAAATCTAAGCATCAAAAGGCTTGTCAGGCTGGGGCCCAGGACATGGGCACAAATGCATGCAATGAAACTTGTAAATCTGGTGTTAAAAGCCTTAATGTGTGATGAACTACTATCTCTAATGCAGCTTGGATAGATGCTGTGTTAATGCCTGTGGAATATGGGTGCAGCATCTCTGTGACTTGGGTTAAGAGAGGATTCTGTCACCTTTCTGCTTTCCCTTGGCCCCTCAAAATCTCCTTCAATATGTTGCTGTCACAGAAATAATTTGATTTAATTTTGACTGCTGCTGGAGTCAGCTACTGATATGTGGCTGCAAATATTTCCTGGTACATGCAAGAGCTGGTGTGGTGAGCAAACTCAGGGACATGGTATCTAGGGATGTGCACAGGGATGCAGCAGGTTTCAGCCATGAGTAACCTCCTACCATGAAGTCAAGAGCCAGGAGGTTAGGTGCTTAACAGCCTCTTGCCTATTTAAGAAACAGAATTTCTGAGTTCTTACTTGATATGATGCAGCTATTTTCAAATTAAAACAAAAAAAATCCATCACTGCCAATAACGTCTTGTATAAAACAAACAGCAAAACTCTTTCTATTTTGGAATGAGGAGCCTGAATAAGACAGAACTGAAAGAATGATAAGGAGATAACTTGAAGGACATAACTATAGAGGAAGATACCATTTAAGCAAGAAAAGTCTGTCAACTCTTGATGCTGGACAGGACATTGCTTCTGCTGAAGTACATTGAATTGGCCACATATGAAACTGCTGGTTTAGGATTGGAACAAAGGTATGAATTTAGCCAAACTGAAGCTGCCTTGTCTATTTACCAGATTTGTGCATGCACATCCAGAAAGAAGTATGGCTGCTCTCACAGGAATAACAGTTGTCACTTAGCAACAAAAATATTAAAGTGTATTGTCAGAATTTATTAAAAAAAAAAAATTCTTTGGAGAAGCCAAGATGTCTGTCCTGCTTTGTTGAATTTTGTTTCCTGAGGATTCTTAAATAAACACCCACAATCTTCCGGAGGACAGACCAGCTCAGTGAGTAAGGTTGGTATGCTATAAAAGACTCCTTGTCTATATTCATTTTAGATTGTACCTACAGAGGATTTATAGAAACAATACCTAGGTGGCACTGAGGAAGATATCAGTGCTATTTACTGGCAATTTAAAGGAATAAACCTGCAGTTACGCCTGTGTTTGCTTTCCCTTGTGGTCTCCCTGCAATGCTTTCTAATCCTATTGTGACTTGATTGTTTCACAGCAAAGTGCTCCACAGAGGCCAGTAATTGGCACACAGGTTCAAATTAGATTGCTGTGTGTTTAGGAAAGCAGGGGTCATTTCCCATCAGCACCACTCATTAAGAAACAGAGTGCTAAGTCTTCTATTACAAAGAATACTGGTATGTAAGTGTGTTCGTGTTTGGGAGGGAGGTTTTATGTATAACCTAGAGCAGAATTAGCCTGTCATCAAGAATATGCAAAACAACTTTGGTAAAGGAATGTATTAACTATACACGACAATACTCAATAACAATTTTCTTAATGTTGCATCTGTCTGTCTGTTGTACACAAAATCAGTTTCACCTTGTAAATAAATATGAGGCTAAAGTGAGTGAATTCAGAAGCAGGCTAAGAGGCCATTGAAAAGTTGGCCTTTTGTGCCCCTGGCACAAAATTTTAATCAGGCTCCCAGTACTAATTGCACATCAGCCAAGTTTCAGTTCTGTTATACTCCATGCCCCAGCCAGCCCCTGCACATTTGCTGGGGTAAGGAAAGAGAAGCTGGGGTTCAAAAATTAGTCTGTCTGGCCCCAAATTGACCAAAAGGAGAGATAACATCAGTGGGCACCAGAAAGGAGAACAAAAAGCAGATTGAATTAAGAAAAAAAAGGAAATAATTAAAAACTCTGTCAAAATACGCAAACAGTCTATGTAAAAAGCTTAACTGATTCTGGCAACAAACAAGTAATCATCTGATAATATTTAAACAGAGGAAAGGCATTTGTGTAATTCTTGCCTCACCTGAGATACCCTGGGCACCTGAGTTTCTTCAAATGCTGAGTAGTGTCCTTTCCTCTGGGATGACTAAGGAAAGTGCCTACCTAGGACCTACACATAGCTCCTTCAGTACCAGAAACTAGGCACTGCTGCACTCACACCTCTGGGGAAATCTCACTTGCTAGGTTTGCATCAACCATTTTTAACTCACACAGTATCGTTTCTGTGGTATAGCACCTGTTTTGCATAATGGCCTAGTGGTTAGAGCTCTCCTGCCAGAAAGAGGACACCCTGGGTGTAGCTCCAGGCAGCTGCAATCGTATACCACCCTGCTGCAAAGGAGTCCCATGGGAAGAGAGTACCAGCATATTTCAAGGGAGAGTGTTTTTTGCTCCTTAATAAACCATGATTGGGGTGGGAGGGAAGGGCAGTGCATGGAAATGGCGTGAGGGTGGACAGAAAAAAAGTGGATGTGTATGCAGGCCTTGGTGACAACAAGTTCCCCTGAGACCGAGCAGATCTGAAATGCTGGTCCATGCCCTGAGGAATGGATAGGTATTTCACATGATGTCTTGCAATTAAACCCTGCAAGAGTCCCCATCCTGCCTGGTCACTTCATTTCATGAACTTGAAATGTTTCAAGTTTCGAACTCCAGTTTCACAGAAATGTGGCACAGGAGACAAGAGGAGGTCTGGCATGTGTGCCTCACACTATTGCCTGCTTCATCTCTAGTGGATCTTATCTAATGGATCCACATCAGCATCTTCATGAACTCTTCCTCCATTTTCTGGGTACAGGGCTGATATGTTGAAGTAAACCTTGCAAATTCTGCTCCTAGGGCACCATTCAGAGGTGACCTTATTCTTAAAACTGCTTTGTTCTTCCCCTCATGATTCTATTATTTAAAGTTTCTTACACTCTTCCACAAGTCCTAAAGTGTCCCATGCTGGGGAAGGAACCTCATGAGAAAGGTCAAAATGGACCAGCTCAGGGCTACAACCTGTAGCTTGTGGACAGCACATTTTTGGACTCTAGTAGTGTTCAGAAATGGATGACTAAGAAAGATTGTGAAGGTCCTTTCCCTAGTCCTCTCCTGGTCTCCAACTACTTCCAGCTATGGGCATTCCTGAAATAGACTGGGATTCTATATCTCTAGTGAACATCAGTTTATTTCTTTTTCAAAGTATTTGTCCAGCATCCTTGGAACATTTGCAAACTCTTTTCATTCCAGGAAAACTCTTATTCTACTGAAAATAAAATACATTGAGGTCATTAAGTAAACTAACTCGTACTTCCTTTTCCCTCTCCTCTCACCAGAGAGATGTATTTTTCACACATCAGAATGAAAAAAATCTGCTATGTATGGGAACAGCAGATAGTACTCTTCATTTTCACTTGGTCCCTCTGACGTGAGCCTTAAAGGTACACTATAATGATCCAACCTGTCATGGAGAGCTATATCAAATATAGGATGGTGATACAAAACAAGCAAAAAATTACACCTATCTGTGGAGTTTTGCTGTGTAAATGAAGGGAAATTTCAGTCAGTGCTGGCATTTCTTTTCCTCCCTTCCTAGTCACCGTCAACCCGTGTTGTGCATTACGATTTTTTATCTGCATTATCTTTTATATCCAGCATGGATATCTCTTTATATCCAATCACAGCTTTGCAGAGACCCCTTATCTTTAGACTGGGACTGCATTCCTCCATCTTCTCATCATACACCTATTGAAGTGTTGTGAAATTCACAGTCATCTCTGGATTGAAAATATGCTAACATGTAAAGTATTAAACAGGAATACAGTTCAGTTCTGCTGAGATTTGCCTTCGTCTCCCTAGGATTTTACCGCATATTCACTAACATGCTGAGAATACATATTTTTCTTGGTATGGCAACAGAAACACTGCTGCTCCCTGAAATCTCATTCATTGTCATTGGACTTTCACAGCTATAAACATGCAGGAAAAAACCTGCTTGTCTGCTTTTTTCCTAGAGAAGACAAACCATGAGAAACCAGCACGACGTATTCAGAAATATACAGTTGCATATGGTGTCATACCAGAATGAAAAGCACAGATGCACTTTCAAGAAACTGAAGGCAGAGGGGGTGCAGCAAAGAGATAAGGAAAAAATGAACACAATGGAAATTTGAAAATTTATAGAAATAAATGGATTTGTAAGGTTTTATTTTATGACATAGATCATCATAAGAACAGGAGAACTTCAACATCTACTGGACAGAAGTCCCATTTAGCTCAGTATCTTGCCTCCAAAAATGACCAGTAGTGGTGCTCTAAGAAGTGTATAACCATGTTACAGCAGGATCAACAGCCAATAAAACTTCTCCTGAACAGTCCCTCAGTTGCCATTGATTTCCTGAATGGAGGTCTATCTAGTGGTCTATCTGATGGTTTTTCTTCCATTCTTTCAATTATTTACTTTAAACAGATGACATTTTTAGCATATACAGCATTCACTGACTAGTTCCACAGCTAAAAAGCACCTCTTTTCTCTCTTTTAAACCTACTATTTGCTGGTGAGCAAATAGCAATGCACCTCGTTGTATCTGGCAAACAGAAACCTTCTGCTTCACTTATGTCCCATGCCACAAACCTGAAGGAGTGACTCCCAACTGAGAGTTTAAAACCTTCCACATGGAACGAAGTTAACAACCAAGTACATACTGCAAAGCCCTTTTAGGAAAGATGCACTTTCACTGACTTAATAGTACCACAAGGTAGAATGAAACAACTCTGTATGTACAAGTGTATGAACCTGTGCAGCCCATTCTTTTTGACACAGTTCTGGCTAATCAGTTGAGGCCATCACAATCAGTAAACAGCAACTAGTTACACAGGTCAGAGAATCTTAAGTTCAAGCCCTGCTGAGGTAATTCCATTTCCTCATATGCTTACATATATAGGCTATGTTCAGAGTGAGAGGGAGAATATAATAAACTCCTGTGATGTGTTGCTCAGAAGTAACATAATTTTTCAATAGTTCGAAATATGGTCTAAACTCTGTTGGTCCCCCTATTACTTATCAAGATTTTTCTTTTCTCACATGTACTATTTCTAATTTATCTCCTCCCTTTTTAGTTTATTCTAGAGCTACCATGATATCAAAACATTTCAAAAATCCAATCAAACATTTAAATACAATAATTTAATCAATGGATATGTAACTATCAGACCAGTCTAACTTATGCCACAACAGGTCAAAGAAAGTTCATTCCTAATAATGCAAATCACAAATCAGTGTCGCAGGAACAGCATCTATGAAACATGTCTGAAACATCAATAACAGATTTTTTCCCTTATAATTATTATTAGCTTGGTAATAGTCATTAGTGACCTATCTCCTTCTGCTGATTTAGTAAAGTACACCTAATAACAAGCAGGGGTCAAATGTACAAACCAAATGACACTGCATTCCCTAGGTACATAGTGTAGTTTCTAATGATGCCTTGCAGTGTTTTTGTCTCACACTCCAAAATTAAGCCTATTAGAGTAAAATATGCCAGTTGAAAACATTACAAATCTTGCCTGGAATATAAAACAAATCTTCATAAACATTTTAGCACAAATGACAAACTACCTCTTGTGTTAAAAAAGCTGAATCTCTAAAATAGCTTTTATTTCAGTTCTCAGCTAAAACATCAAGGCTTCAGAAATGTTGTATATTTATTATATAAAGAGCAAGAAGGAGAGAAAGCAGTGTCACATTATGGCCTCTTTGTTGCAATAGGAATTAAATTTTTTTGCAAGGAATTAACTGCGACTTCAACAAAAATACCATTTTTGAGAATCCATCTTTTTTCATGAGAAGGAGAAAGCATTTTCCTATAATTTTAGACTTTATATGAATATTTTAGTACAGAAGAGATGACCTACACTTAGACAAAGAGCGTTGGTTCATAGTTCAGGGAAAAATAATAAATAATAATAATAATAATTCATCTCTGTATTAAGGGTATCCATAAAATCAGCTAGTCAGTCACTTGACTGTGCTGGAACCTATTCAAACCATTGAGTTTAAAACTATGGTAATATTATTCCTTCATGTCTATAGCTTAGCAGCACAAAGCTGGTCTCCAAGCACTTTCTCTCTATGAAGAAACATAAATGTTTGGCCTTTGGGCTGTAAATATTGTGTCACCATTGATTTTTAACATATAAACTGTATTTTCCTGAATGTCAAGTATTCTCAAAGTGCAGGGACTCCCCTGAGCACAAAGTGTCAGGAATTAAAGACAGTATAAAAGCGGGAGCTACAAGTAAGGAAAGAAGAAAGTAATAGCAAGAAATGAGAGACAGCAGAAATGAAAGAATAACTAATATGAACTTAGCCAAGTATTATATTATTGTTTATCTCCCAGGTGAAAATGTCACTTAGGGACCATACCCATGATACTATTAATAAACTTTTTTTACTACATAAGACATTTTTCTTAAAGGATTTGTGTATCCCATGCACTAGAGGAGATTTTTTTTCCCTAACTAAATAATAGGGTTGTTTTGGGGATCAGACATGCAAACAATGAAAGTGGTAGTACCTGAATGGAAATGTGCCTCTGAAAATTTGCTGTTATTGCATTATAGCACTTCAGCTTGCTTTTTTGTGTTCTATCAGCTTCTTTGATGCTACTTTGCCAAACTGATCTCCTTGAGAAGGTATTTCAGAGCAGGAACCATCCTAATTTTGCTGAGGCAGATGGACTAGAATCAAGTCAGCCTATTCTCTGCCTCACCTCCAGTGATGTCTTCCTACTACCACAAAGTACAGTAGGATGGCTGGAGGTGAACATAGCTGGCCCTCTAAAATATCTGGGATGAATCCAGGGTGGGACAACACCTCAATCACACAGCTAGGAAGCAAAGCTGAGAGAGATTCAGTCTACTGGATGCAATATCTTTTACAATGTAGCCTCAGGCAGTGCAACTTCGTAATGTCCTTTACGTAGACAGATGGTCAATCACCAGCCTATCCAATAATAAATAAAAAGAATACTCTTTTTTGGTGATTATTCAGAGCAGACCCATCTCCATAGCTTATTTCTATAATCAGTGCAGACAGCCAAGGTTCCTGAGAAGGCGACACAGAATATCTAGGGTCAGGTTCCTCCTCTGACTCTTACACCTCTCCCACAAACTTGTGTGAATATTTCCCTAAGCCAGACCTTTGAATAGCAAATTCAGTCCAGATTGAAGGAGAGACACTGTCTTTCCCAAAAATGTCTTTAAGCAGCTGTACTGTAAAAGTTGTGGTGGCTAAAACCCTGTTTCCTTTTATCTCTCCTTATCCCATATGCCACAATCCATAATTATTTGAAGGATATTACACAAAAGATTTAGATTTTTCTTCAAACCATTTTCTCATTTATTGTGTGTACTAGATGTGTCTTTCAGAACTTCAAAAATAATCTGGCATCCATCTCAATTTTATCTGCCTAAGAACAGTCAAGCGGCTGTCAGACATTATCTCAGACTTTTACATAAATATTGAATATTTAATGCAAAACATTCCGTAAATATACAGGTACATATGCCCACTCCTCTTAAAAAGGTTAATGAACTCTGAGTTCTGAAACATTTTAGGAACATTAAAGGAATCTTTTTGATAAAGGCTGCCTCTCAGCAGCAGACATCCAGGGCCTGGAAAACCTGCCCTAGAGACCAAAGATGCTCCTTCTATTTAGTTTATCAAGGTAAAGCTTAAGAAGTTATTTGACAAGTATAAAAGTGCAACAACAGGAAAAGACTTCTGATAACAGGTTCTTTATATGTAAATAAAAGTGTACAAGTTTCCCAGAACACGAGGTAGCAGTGTTCAGGAACAAAAACAGGATCTGGTCTATTCAACTAAAGTTCAGGAATGTATAGTAGTCCAGTGATAATATTTGAGATACCTATCAAATTGATATTCCTAAAGGAAACTTATCCTACCTAATAGATCCTACTTCAAAAAAATATCCTATCCATATAAGTTAGATACAAAATAGGGTTGTTTGCAAGTATAAACAAAGTGATTACTTTTTAGGAACCATTTGGAGATTCCTTCAGATATTCTTAGAAATATCTGGTTTTTTTTCTTTTTTTAGTGCCTGTATAACAATTTAATATAAGAACGCTGCTTTATTAAACACCAAAACATTTAAGGAAAAATTAGGTAGATAAGATCTCCCCCAAAACATTTGTTTTTATCCGTTGGATTACCTCCCGGATAACAGCTACAGTTAACAGTCTTATTAGACATTGGAAAAATTAACTAAGGAATGAATTCTATGGTTAGAAGTGACTCAAAGAGGAATAACCTCAACTATAAGGTGTGATGGAAGGATCCCAGGGTGAAATTCCATGTTTGGCAATGATTAAGAGATAATACAAGATGCATCTTCGTCTGGATGTAGAACATTTATGAAGAGGAGTTAAAAAATTGGTGACCTATCTGCTAAGATGTGTATCTTTCAAGTGACACAGTATCAGCCTTTGAGTGCTGCCAATTGATATCAGAGTACAATTTGAAGGTATATTTGAAGCACTCCATTGGACCCATTTGGTTCTGAGACTCTCTTTTTATGTGTCTGACTCTGAAACAGAAACTAAATCCTCTCTGTTTTACAAACAGAGACAGCATGGCATCCAAATGGCATCTAAGTCCCCTCATGATCAGAACTCCTGCAGTTGTGGGTGGGGACCCTTCCTCTGGATTTTGCATGAGGAATGGCTGCTGCCTAAATGGTTATATATATTTGCCACATATCTGTGGTATTTAACTTCTGATTGGTACAGATGGTTTTAAAATAAGTACTGTGGATTAAACCAAGAGAAAATGAAGCCTACCCATTTGTCAGAAACAATTATTGTGGCTTTCAGCTCTACTCCCACTACAAGGGAGAATTATGTTTTTTAATAAATCAAAACATTATGAACAACACCCACATCATGATTCTAAAAAAGCCTGGGATCCAGCAAAGATTGCAAAGGTTACAGGTACTCTTACACATTTCCAGAAAATTGTTTAACTTTATATCCTAGCAGTAAATTTCCCTTTCTCTCTCTGTCTCTCTCTCTCACCCGCTTTGAAAGATGATACCAACATTTTATTGTACAGTGGAAAGTATGACAATAGTTCATGTTGTGCAGGAACAGTTTTAAAAATCTAAAATACAGCTATTGATTGTTTCGAACTATTTAATTTTCAATTAGGCATTGAACTTTAGAACTGTCAGAATATACAAGATATTTCTATCCTTGAATAGCAGTTCATCTTTGTCTATGAATAATACATCTTGCTACAATAGTGCAGTCAGATACTGGTATAATTAGATACATTTCTGAGGTCTGCCTATGGTTCATGCATCAAACACTGATCCTTCAGGCTGCCTTGTATAGGTCTATAGGCTTGGGACACTAAAGAAATGAACACAGTCATGCTAACAGTGCCCTCACTCCAGTTACAGATGTAAGATGACAGTGACTGCTCCAAGGCATACTAATTACAAAGTATTTAGCAGTCAGTTTCTAGCACACACCTGCCAGAAGCAGGGAGGGGGGAAATGTGATATCCTTGTTTCTTATGTTACACTGATCCCAGCTGGAAGTTAAGTTCTTAAGAGCCCAATGACTGTACAAACCATATGCTATCACAGTTCAATCACGCCCATAGCTTTCCCCATTTTGATGTATATTTGGCATTACTAGATAATGTGACATCTTCAGACTAATCAGATGGATATCTTAACTGGTGGGAATATTAAAAAAAATACAGTGCTACAGATAACATCCATTGCATTATGTTAGCTTGTATTTCTACATAATGGATCCAGCTCCCAACCTGTTCTAACTATAAAATTTTCCAGGATGAGGCCCAATTAATCTAGACACAGATTTTGTTAAGTCAAATTTTGCCTACTGTGGATCTCAACATTTTGAGTCCAAACAGTTCCTAGAAAAAAAAGTCAGCTCCACCTGAGTGAAAATTTTGCTATGTAGATCTACTTTTAGCTGAAAGAAACAATACATAAATCAGTTAGAAGAGTTTAAAAAAAAAAACCAAACAAAAAACAAACAAACAAAAAAACCCCCGAAAGATAAATTAGATACGTCCAATTTTTGTTGGTTTTAATAACTAAAGACAGAAGAATATCCCCTTTAAAATCATACCTGTTCTACAGTTTTATAAAGAAAGTAGAGAAAAGGACCAAAAGGGAAAAAGGAAGAGCACACCCATTTACTGATGCTCTGCAATTTAAAAAGGGAAAAAGGTAAATAATAAAAAAAAAAGGTTTAGCAGCACTGCATTTCAAATATGTGTTTTTTAAATTCTCTGACCACAAGTTGTTTCAAGAAGCAAAGCACTTTCAAACTGGGGAAAAACTGAATTATTTTTTTTTCTGACACTGGTAAAGAAGAGATCAGCTTTATCAGAATCAGAAGAATGCTTTGCTTTCACATTATAATATTCACTTAGGTCAGCTGAACCCAATATTTTCTACAACAGTATTTTCACCTGACTGCTCAGACTCCTGGCCACACGGCTAACACAGTTCCCCAACACCACTACATGGGCACAGTCAGGATTTGAACCCACAAACCCTGATTACACATCAGAGGCTTAGTCCACTGGCTCACAGCAACTGCGTTAATACCAATCCATATTATTACAGAGCTGGGGGCAAGAAACACTTAGAAGCTGCCTGTTATGTGAAGAGAAAGAACTAGAGTAGCAGCAAGCCACATCAGTGTGGGCTTAGAAAGTACTGAATTAAGGTTTCAGGATTTCATCTCTTATGTAATTTTATCTTCTTGGTTAAAGTGTATTTTTCAGTAATTTAGATTTATGTATCTAATATGTGTGGGTGGAGAATTAAGGCTCTAACACAGTGTCTCCCACTCTTCTGTCCTTCAGGTGTAGATAACTATGGCAAAAAAAGGTCTAAACCACACATGTGTAAAACAGAAAAGTTGAGAAAAGAAGAACCACATATCAGACAGTTATTGCATTTTCCAAGGAAGAACTCACAAAGAAAACATATTCTCACTTCAGAAATTGTCATGCTACTAGAAAATCTGTGTGCACATCCAAATCCCATCATTAAACTAACACTTCCCTCTGGAGAACTCAGCTCTAAATGTCAGCATTGCTGGCAAATGTGTTTATTCATATTAACAAAAGTATCTCTTTAGTCCTTTCCTCACTACAGTACTGCTTGTTGTGTTGTCAAACAAGGCAAATATAGACCCAAGCATAGCTAGGGTGGACAGCTGCTCCCCTCTTCCTCTTTCATGATCACATGGGCTTTACTTGGTAGTGAGAGAAAGGCAAATTCTTCGGCCTTTATTTCTGCATGATTGACACTTTGCATTTAACTGTGTCTGCCTAGGAACTTGCTAAACCAGGGGTTTGCTGGAGTAGAGTATCAAAGGGTAATCCCAGTGTGTGACAGTTGGCAAATTGGAGTTCAGCACTCTACCCTAAAAGCAGGACTTGAGCTGCCTAGACAACCAAGCAATTTCTCTTCCAAATGGCCTACTAAAGATCTGGATTCTTAAATTACTTTCTCCTTTTCCAAGTGGTGCCCCCGCTTCCAAACTACTTTATAAATGGAGCAATAAGAGCTAGAAGAAGTTGTATTAGATTACCATTAGATAGTCTCTCTTCTCATAAGAATTTAAGTCTGTTATTCTCAGTGTATTTAATTTAGGCCAAATTCTAATTAAATACTTCATTGCGCATTGCATTTCACTGCTTTGCATAAAGAATCTCATCTGCTTGCACACCATGTGGAATAGATATACAAATGTGCAATTACTCATTAACAAGATTTTATATAAATCTGCACAGTTATAATTAAAAAAAGAAAAGTAGTGAGATTTTGTGATCATGCTACACAAAAACCACAACAGAACAGAGCAATGTAAGGAGTGACGATGGCACCTCTTGTTGCTTAAGGATCCATAAGATAGGAAAGGTGTATATTACAAGTATATAATGCCATCTGTGTAGCCATCTGAGTCACTGCCCACAAGAAGCAGTGGTTTCTGCATTCAGCCCTTCTATGGCATCACAAGGAGAAGGCATCCAAATGGCCTGAGGCACCTGAGCCACTCAGAGCTATTCCACCATCTTTCTCCTTTCCTGAATGTCTTCAGTCATGACAGCCACTTGTCCTAATCCTATCAATCATATTAGTAAATAGTAAAGC
Source organism: Manacus candei (assembly GCF_025592945.1). Classification (NCBI taxonomy): domain Eukaryota; kingdom Metazoa; phylum Chordata; class Aves; order Passeriformes; family Pipridae; genus Manacus; species Manacus candei. Next base: position 11,880,841 of record NW_026138062.1, read on the forward strand.
ACAGAGTAAATTCTGTACAATTGCTCGAGTTTAAGCTAAGAATGCCCACAAGAGGAACTGTGGATTGAAAGTGGTTTGATTTTTTTTTCAATGTTACTAAAGCAAAACACACCTTTAATACTTTAAATAGTATTAGTTATTTTTTCCCCTAAAACTGACATTTATTATGAATGTTTCTTGAGTATACAGTGGTGTGTTTTATCTTTAGAAAATAAAATATCAGGCTTTGCTTCACATTTATTATTAATGCAAGATACACCAGTCTCTTAAAACAGTTTTATCAGGTGGTATTTGCAGGTGTAATTGTTTTGTTTAGCACATGCTATTTCAAGAAAGGAAGACATAATGTTTCCCTCACAGTCCACAGGTTGGTATCTCAATGGGGAGCTGGACACATACTTATATTCCTTAAAATGTGCTCATTTATACACAGTGCCCTGCCTCCACTGCCACAAAACTGCATTAACTCACGTATTCCTATCTCCAGCTTCGTGCTTTTCTACGTGCAAACAGCGTGTAGAATACGCATCCCTGTTATGAGAATGTCTGAGAGGAGTAATCTTTTCTTGCAATCAGAGGTCAGAAAACACTAGTGTGTGCTTTTGAAGACTGGATATATGCACTGCTGGTGCTAGTACAGCACATCTGGAAAGAAAGGGAGCCTGGTAAAGCGGGGATACTGTGCTGCCTATGGAACAATAAAGTGCTGACCTCTTTAGAAAATCTATCTAGACAAATGTAAGTCCTAAAACAGGAGAAAACCTCCACTGAAAATAACCTGCCCTTAAAGTGATACATACTTTTGAAATGAGGCCCAGCTACAGTGACATATGGGAAGAAAGGCAAGTGAATTTGAATTGCCACTGTCTCTGTGGATGCATTATGAAGGGGGTTTGGACAAGTTTTATGTTCTTTTTTGGTTAACTGCATTTGGTTTGAGAGTTTTATTTCTTCAGGATACTGTTCTATTGCACTTGGCACAGGCATTTGAACTGGGACATCTGTAAGTACAGCAGCAATGGGTTTGATGGGAACATCAACTGAAAGGGCCAGAAGCTTCACCTTTACATCAATATCTAAGAGTATGTACTCCATGAATTAAGGGACAAAAATAGTCACTTCCAGAGAATCATTCACCTCTGAAGATGTCCATCTCTCTGCATTCGCAGGTAATTACTCCTCATCCGGTTGGTTTGCTGGAAAACTCATAGATAATTGAGTGGAATCTGAATCAAAAAACAGCTCTGTTGGTGTTCAGAAGATACATTAGAAGAGCTCTGTATGAAATATGAAAGAGAACATCTGAAGAAATCAATAGTTACTGGGTGATGTACAGAGAAAAAAAAGAAGATACGTGTTTTCTTTTTATTGCCCAGTTATTCATAGGAGTTACACCTGTATATTGAATCTAATTCTTCAAAGATTTTTTTAATGGTGAATATGTGTTAGTGTGTTTTGGCAGATACATCTTGCTTTTTTTTGTAAAAGCCAAACATTCTTTAAGTCCAATGAGGGGAAAAATTTTATGCTTGTATTTTGATTATTGTTGTGCCTTAACATCTATTGATATAATTAGATTTTCTCTGTGTTTCAAAATACAAAAAATGGGATCTAACATTTAATCCCTTTGTTAGAAAATCTTAAAAAAATTAATATGTCAGGAGTTGCTGCTTATGTCTTATTTGACTTATCAGTAAACAAAAAACCATACAAACCAAAAATGACCAGGCTGGTATTATATGGTTAATGGGTGCAGAGAGTGATGTGAAAGCCTCTGTAAATACCCATTCATGAAAACCTCCGCTAACATCAGAGGTAATGCAGTCTGTCATGTCTTGAAAGAGTAGTTAAGTATCATTCCAGATGTTGCACTGGTGACAGGGATTCATAAGAAGAGGATATAAAACTCTTTTAAATCAGTGGGTACTTTACCTGTATCTGAACAACAGAATTGAAAGAGCAGGAAAAAAGTACGTAATAAGACAGAGGGAATTATTCAAGGAAAGTCAATGTCAGAAAATGCTGACCTGCTGTTATTAGCTGCTAATTTTAAAAGAGACTTTTAAACTGAAGTATCACTGTATGGAAGGGTTTTCTTAAAACCTTGTTCAAACTGCAGTGGGTAGGCAGCTAATTTTCCATGTAATATTATCTGAGGTGTGGAGGATCCTGAGACCATACAGCAACACAAAAGACATCACGTGACCGCAGTATTACTTTCAGTGAGTTCAGTGGTACTATCTACAGACAGCACATTAAGTAATGAGTTCTAGCAGTCCAGTTGTTCTGCTTGTGCCATTTCCCTACCTAAATATTTTATATATAAAAGTATCACTGGGACCCAAACAGTAAAATTATAACAAGACAGGATGCATCTCTCTTTAGTGCCTAATACCCTTCATTGGCTGGAGCTTGCAGCATAGAAAAAGAGAAGACTAAGCTGAGTTTGTTCTAAAATATATTCGTATAATGAATTATCTGATTTTTGCCACGAAACCAAATACATAGTGGCACATGCTATGTGACCTTTTGGGGGGGTGTAACAGCCTCTAAAGCTTTCTTAGCACTACTCCATGAGAAAAATACAAGAAACCCATCTTCTAGTTAAAATATGTAGCAATAAAGTAAAACACTCCTAGGTGAGATAGGAAAATGTATATTGTTAATAATTGTGCTATCAATACAAGGTGCTTATAAATAACAATGGGCATCCGAAAAGGCTACCTCCTATCTCAGGATGTTTTAGGTGAGGAAACTTAAAGTACTAATGAAAAAAATGCAAGTAAAGAAAATTAACTCTGTTAATCTAATGATAAAATATTCAAAAAAGAAGATGGAACAAACAGGATGGATATTTTACTTTTATATATGCTCCAAACTTGTCTTTAATACTAAAGAATCTGTGGAGCACACTGTACAACTGTATAGACAACTGCATCACGTACCACTGTGATCTATAGTAGATATAAGAGCACAGCAATATTTATTTATCTTTGTTTTCCTTTTTCAAAACATCTTAAAGATGGCTAAGAAATCAGTTTAGATCCTTGGGTCAGTTTGAGCTACATATAATTTAAGACTTCTGAAAATGTTAATACAGGTTCTAAAATTTATTTTGTTAATTGCTGGAATAATCAATAACTAATTTCCATTCTAAACTAGGTCCTTCATGTGTCTTAAATAACCCAACAGAAGATCATTTACATCTCAATAACAACCCTTAACAGTGTCATGTCATCAAAATCCAAACTAAATCTCAATAATGTAGGTTAGTGACCAGTAAAGGACTTATTACCTGGGTCAAGTCCTTGGGGACTGTGGTGGGCCAGTTGGTGAATGCCTTACTTGTGCATGTCTTTTACTTCAAAACATGAGCATGGCATCCCATAGGAGTGATCCCATTATTTGGTGCTATTCTAAATGGTTATACATTACTTGTACTTCAGGAGCCTGCAGCAGATTCATAATATGAAGGTCAACCATGCATAACAAAACAAAACAACATCCAAAAAAAGAAGCCAAAACAGCCAACAAAATGTGATAGAGCACTTTAAAATAAACGAATAAGCTTGCTTGGATCTTCACCTTGCTTTCATTAAATTATTTCTGTGCAAGATGGTAATTAGCAGAAATGGAAAGTAAATGTATATTAGTCTTATGTACTATCTAGGAAGAGAGAAAGACATAACTATTTTAAGATGCATTTTTAACAATGCTTTTGTGATACCAACACACTTGCTGATGATATTGAAATTTTTATGTTAATTAAACAACCCCTAACCACTCAGTACATCTCAGATATATACACTTTGTAATTACCTCCATTATTGAAATAGCTAGTTCGATTTATCCTTGCCACAGTAACATTCTAGCTTCTGTTATTTTTGTCTTTAGAAAAACATAAGTCCCAGTGAGGGAATATAAAACTATTACTGTAAATTAAATATTAAAGCTAACTTATTTTTGCATAAGAACACTGTCAAATAATGGTGATAACTGTTCCTAAGAAATGAACTTTTTTTTTGCATTTTTTGGAACACAAATTAAAATCTAATTTTCAGTTCTTTTGTAAATTCATATAGTTAGTGGGCTTAGTTTTACGGATGGCAGTAGCTTAACAGGGAGCTATTACAGTCTTAGCTCAGTGATTAAGAAATACAACATTTGTTGAAGAGCTAGGCCTTTTAGTCTAGAATGGATTATCACTTGATCCTTCCTTAAGCATTTTTATACAGGAGTGCATTATCCTTGGAGCCACCCTGGGCTCCATGCCTCATTAACCTGGGTGTTAGATAAATCAAAGGCAGCCTCAGAGACAAAGATAAGCAAACTGCAGGCCAGCAAGACGATGATGTATGGATCCAGGAGGCTAATAGGAAAGTATTGACAGGAAAATGGTGTGCTTATCCTGCAATCACTGCATATTGCAATGAGAGCTCCCAAAAGCAGATGGGATACACTTCAGGGAATGCAGAAGTAGGAGATGGTTAGGCAGAAATGGATCTTCACATCTTAAATTCTAACAAGAACTTTCTTTGTGGCTGCACTTCAAGCACAGCAGAGGTTAGTACCCAGGCATTTGCAAACTCTAAAAAGTGAATTCATGGTAGGGGTAAACATTATTTTAAGATTGTAATATAACCACTAAAGCTGAATTTCACATATGTCAAACATTAAAACAAACACACTTTGCAGAGACAATACACAGAACAAAATTCCATATGCTTAGAAAAACAATTTCTGCAAGAAGGCAGTGAGATCAGCAAAAATACTTACAAAACAGGGAAGATGCTGTGTTTTCCCTATATGCTTGTTTTTCCTTCAGTTTGAAAGGTAACATTTTCTTCAGCCTTAGCCGTAAACTACCTCGTAGGTCCAGTAAGTGGTCAGCTTCCACTATTTGGAAAAAATGAAAAGCGCTCCAAGTTTTGTAAGGCCAGCTGCTGGTTTTCTGGGGTTTCTTTTCCAATACTCAGTTCACTGGATTGATTTTAGAAGGATTTGTTTGGGGGTTTTTTGCTTGTTTCTTTAAAGTACAAATTAAAAAATAGCTGAATTAAGGGAAAGACTCAAAAAATTTTGGATCTATATCAGTATGATTATACAGCTCTTTGCTCACCCACTGCATGATGTGTTTATCCAGCTGTGGGCTGGACATTTTGTCCAGAGGGATCCTGTGAGTGACAATATTGAAAACTTTACTGAAATCCAAAAAGATTACGTCATCTGGCTTCCCTTGATCAGTTAGGTGGGTTACCTTGTCGTAAAAGGAAAATCAGGTTGGATAAACAGGACTTTCAGGAATCCGTGCTAGCTGTGACCAATGACTGTGTTGTCTTTCAGGTGTTTTTCAGCACCTGAAAAGCATAATCTTTTCCATAACTTTACCAGGCATTGAAGTGAGACTGACAGGCCTGTAGTTTCCAGGGTCCTCCTTCTTGCTCTTCTTGAAAATTGGGACAATGCTTCCAGTGAGCTGGTACCTCTCTGGGTTTCCAAGACTGCTAAAAAATCATTGAGAGAGGTTTTGCAATGACATCAACCAGGTCTTTGAGGATTCTTGGATGAATCTCATCAGGCTTATAGAGTTGTAGGCATCCAGCTGGAGCAGCAAATCCCACACAATTTCAGGGTCGATTGGGAGTTGATCATTCTCGCAGTCGTGGTCCTCCACCTCAGGGCACTGAGAGCCCCTTGGTCTGTCATCCGTGTTGAAGACAGAGGCAAAGAAAGTGTTAAACATCTCTGCCTTGTCTCTGTCGCTGTTTGTGAGGTGACCATCCTCATCCTGTAATGGGCCAATGATATTTCTGTACTGCCTATTGCCATTAATGTATTCGAAAAAAACTCCTTTTAAAAGTCTCTGACATTTCTGGCAGCTTCAACTCCAGCTGAGCTTTGGCCACATGAATTTTCTCCTTATTGCAGCGAGCAGCATCTCTGTATTCTTACCTTGTCACTTGACCTTGTTTCCACTGGGCATATGCTTTCCTTTTATGCCTTACTTCCAAGAGAAGACCCCTGTTCAGCCAAACTGACCTTCTGCCTTGCCTGCTTGACTTCTGATATTTGGGAATTGCCTGCTCCTGTGCCCTTAGGAGGTGATGTTTAAAAAGTGACCGGCACTGATGGACCCCAGCACATGGAGAAACATTTTTCCAGGGGACCTCACTTACTAATTCCCTGAGCAGCCTGAAGTCTGCTCTCCTCATGTCCTGAGCTGAGGTTTTTCTGGCACTTTTTCTCCTGTCAACAGAGATTTTAAACTTGATTACTTCGTGGTTGCTGTGGCCAAGATGGCCACCAACCTCCACTTTGCTCGCAAGATCCACTCTGTTGACAAGCAGCAGATCAAGAAGGGCATCAAGGTTTTTTAGGAATTTTCTGGCCGAGGTTGAACTAGCTCTGTGAAACTCCCATTTAATTTCTAACAAGTTGAAGTCCCACATAAGGACTACGGCAGTTGACTTGAAAATGTCCTGTAGTTCCTCAAAGATTAATTCGTTGGCATCATTGTCCTGTCTGGGAGGTCTACAGCAGACTGCCACGATGACATCCACATTATTAGTTTGCCCCTCGATTCTTACTCAGAGGGTCTCAACTGTGACATTTCCAACTATGAGCTCCATACATTCTAGCCCTTCTGTTGCACACAGTGCCACCCCTTTGCCTTTTCTGCCCTGCCTATCCCTCCTGAAGAACCTGTAATCATCCAAGAAGGCACTCCAGTTAAAGGACTCATCCCACCAGGTTTCACTTATGCCAACAGCGTCAAATCTCTGGGACTGGGTCAAAGCTTTGTACTCCTCTTGTTTTTTCCTCATGCTGCATACATTGATGAGAAACATTTCAGGTGTGGTGCATTGTAGCCAATACCTCCTGAAGCAGATTGAGGGATCCCTTGAGTGCTGGTTTTCTCGTGTTTTGACACACCATCCCATCACTCATCACTGGCAATGAGATGGACAAAGCCTGGTTTTGTCCCTTTCCCCCTTCCAAGCTAGTTTAAAGCTCTGTCAACAAGCCCCTGGCTCCTGCACTAGAACTCTTTTTCCCCTTTGAGATAGGTGCATCCCATCAGGTGTCAGTAGACCAGGTGTTGAGTAGATCATCCCATGGTCAAAAAACTCTAAATTTTTCAAATTACACCAACCTCGGACCCACTCATCAACCTGATGGATCTGCCTATTTCTATCAATATTATTTCTTGTTACTGGAAAGACTGAGGAAATTACTGCCTGTGCTCCTGATCGCTCTACCAATCACCCCAGGGTTCTGAACTCTCTTTTGATTGCTCTCAGACTGGAAAGTTTTCCAGTAATGTTCCTTACCCGAGCCCTTGAGAGACAGCAGACTTCCCTGTGAGTTGGGTCTAGTCTGCATATGGTGCCCTCTGTTCCCCTTAGAAGGGAGTCTCCTATTATAGCTACCCTTCTTTTCCTCTTAACAGAGGAGTTTGTGATGTGAAGTACAGTTGGTGTTGTTTTAGGGGACCCCACTACCCCAGAAGGACCTTTGCCCATCTCATCAGTTGTCTGGCCTTCTAGTTCCAGAGCCTCATACCTGCTGTAGAAGGTACCAGTCCTACCTGTCAAATTTTGAGAAGGAGGGGGATCCTTCCTCCTAGTACATGCAGTGACCAGTATCCAGCCTTTATCTTTAGCAGACCCTTGACTAACAGTTCTTTGAGTAATTACCCTGTAGGGTTCTCAGTCCACCATAGTGTATGAATTCAGGCTTGCATTTGACACTTGTAGGTGGAAACACAAGTTAATGGGAGCTTATATACTTGCCCTTTGGGATGTTGCGGCAGTTTCCCTTCCTCTACATTAATTCTTCGTGTTTCTGCCTTTCTACAGACTATATCCAGTCTCTCTTCTAAAACTCCACCTGGCTCTGTGGACTACTACCTCCTCCTCACACATGTTCTGAGGTAAAATGCTCCTTCTTTTCTTACAATCTTGGCATCACTAGGGAAAAGGATGAGAACAATTGTGGACAAGCTTCCCCATATTTCCTTGGATGATAAAATGGAAAATCTTTCTTAACAGGTTCAGGGAGCTCTGTGGAGGCAAAGTTTGTCTGTGTGCCTGCTACAGGTCCTTGCAGCAAGGAGGAGGAGGATGTTTGTGGAATCTCTCTTTTCTGAGATGCTCGACCTTTTACATAAAATGTTGAACAAATATCACTTCTAGCAAAATACTATTTTTATATCATCAAACCTAGTCCAAAAAATGCTGAATAATCTTTGATGATAATTTTTTTCTAAACCAATTTTGTTTCAGGCAAAAATATAGCATAGAAAATAATAGTCCAAATAGTGAAAGAGCAGCAGAGTTAAAACCAACTGAACAGAGACTCTCATAAGGGAAAATAGCACAGAACATAACCTGTATGTTCACAAGAGCTCCACCCTGAACTATTGTAAATAATCTGCTTTGAAAGAACTACAGAGCTTTGAAAATTACTTTCTCTTCACTTGGCTATTCTGAAACAATGCTTTAAGGAAATATCTAAGCGCAGAGTACTTATGAGCCACCATAGAAAGAAAAAAAGACATAAATAAACTATTTTGTGGTTCTGAAAGCAACATTCTAGTGGTATGGAACTTTTACTTTTTCCCGGTTGCTTTTCCATCTGCTCCGTCATTACCTCTTCTCTCCCACAGAATACACACCTGATAAATTTGTGATGTGTACCAAAACTGACTATTTGGGAGTTTCTTCCTTATAGTCCAAAAATCCCTTTGCCATTTTAATCAAGAGGAATACCAGATGTGTTTTCTGCAATATAATATATACGTTTTCTTCTGTGTGACAAAGTGTTGTATAACACTTTCTATTAAGTTTGGGCATTGTCAAATGGGATGAATCAAATCCTACAGAAATATAGCGTTGCACATATAGTTATGCTTATAGACACAATAATACTTATGAACAGACACTGAAGGAGCTTGGTACATCGCTGTCCTGTTGCTTTTCTCTGAGACACTGACTTCCAATCAGTTTTGGAAACTCGACCAACATCTACTGAGTTGATTAATCAGAAATTATGTTCTTTAGAAAATCCGGCCTTGATGAGGATTCTAATTATACACTTTTGAAAGGAAATTTCTTGAGGTTTGCATTAAAAATCATTATTATTCCAACAATTAACATGATAACAAAATGGAATTTCCTGAATTACAGATAAAATTACTATTATATTAGACAGTGAAATACTAGAAATGTCCACCACTGGAAGGACATGTGGACCATTTGCCTAAGTTCGATACATTTCAAAACTGATCTGATCTTCAAATTTACCCAATATGTTAAATAAAAACTCACTTTATCATGTATGCTCTAGAAAACCTCCAGTCAAGGCTTTACACTAGTGATAGCAATGCAAATCACACCCCTTTTAAAGAAACATGCTTGATAAATTAAAACACAAGTCTTATTTACTTACTTACTTCTCAGTCAGCATGAGTCTATTCCCTGACAGGTTTACTAAAATACCACTTACTTTTTTTACTATCACTGTTGACAGTAAAAAAATATGACAAGTGCGTCTTGCAACTCAGCAGGTTGCTAGACAATTTTGCAAGGCTTAATTTTATATACATATATATGTGTACATGTATATGTATATGTATATGTATGATACATTATGTACATTATATATTTTCATAGATTATGATATAATTTATATAATAATATAATATATAATGAAATTGTATTAAATGTTATATAGTATATATTATATACTATATTAATAAGTCTGCATGTATATGTGTTTTCTTAGCAGTAATTTCCAGTGTGGATGAGGTATCCTGAACATTTTTCCCCTCTGAATAATAGAACAAAATAAAATAACCTAAGCATGGCCTGAATGATGCGCATTTTCCAGCCGCTTTCTAGTTTTGATTTGTTTGTTCCACCTTATCAGGTCTCCTACAAGAGTCCCAGGGAACAGCTTGATTAATGCCCATGCAAAGTGGTGGAAGGGGTAGTTGCAGGCAGGTAGTTACTCAGAAGAGCAGCAGGTACTCGCCTGGAGTCCCGGTGGTCGCGGCGCCTTTAACATCTCTCCTGCGGTCTGCGTGTTATCTGCCTGCCCCCGTGGCTGGCAGCTGTGCTTCCCGATGGCCTGATGGACTGGCTCATGTACCTGGGGACGCAGGCAGGGTGCATCCATTACTCATTTGTGACAATAACCAATCGAGGAAGATGTAGAACTCAATTCCGGTAGAAAGACCCATAATGTTGGAGTCAGGAGGTTATCGCTGTGGGACCTGCACCTTGCTCCTTACCCCTCTTATCGAGAGCTTTACGGCCCCTGCTGGAGCAGCATCTTGTAAAGCTGAGGACTGCAGATCTGGGGCCCAGATTAGCATGCATCTTCCTAAATGCTGCAACATTTAATTAAAAAGTAGATGTTAGTCAAATTGTTACCGACTGAGAAGATGCTTTCAGTAAAGGGGAGGCAAAAGCTAAAGGGTTTTACCACAAACGGAGCTGACAAACAATTTCCTTAAATCATATATAAATCATATATATGTATGTAGAAAATCATATGTTTCTCACTATTCTTTTTTCACAGTGAAACTTTATAAGGAGACCAGACCAGCACAGTCCCAAATCCAAGTCATAATGCTTTTTAATCCAGATGAAAAACTGTGTTAAGTACAGCATAAAGACCATAGCCCTTGAAAAATTCCAAGGGACATTTCTTTTGATAAAGTGCAGATTTTTTTTATGTCTGTCTATTCATATTGAAATGATCTGAGAAAGAGTCGGTCTTTTAGGGAAATCAGTAAGCAAAACTCAGGAAAGGTCATTAGGATATGTGCAATGTAAGAAGAGGAAAATTCACTTGATGATTTAGAGCCTTTTCTCTAAATATCTTGATCCTAGGAAGATCCAGGTAGACTTTTTAGGCACTTTAATTGTTTAAAACAACTTAAACTTCTGAAAGAGCAGATAGAAATAGTACTCATTTATCATTAATGCCTTAAATTATATTTAGGAAGTTAATTTAATCAGTCATACAGACCACAGACTCTGGCAGTATTTTAGCAAACTGTTCCTGAACTGGAAATGGAAAAAAATAGTTTAAAAAATGATTTTATCAAGGACAGAAAGTGCTGGGTTAACAGCGTAAAACTCTTAATTACCAAATTACTGGTAGATGGTATCACCCTCTGCACTAGCAGAATACAGTATAAGAATTTATTCCTACAGAAGAATATAATCCTATTCACCTAGCAATAAATCATTAAATCTAATAAAAACAGCATTCAAAAACAATCTGTAATCTTTTGTACACCTTCTAAGAAAACTTATAGCATATTTTTAAACAGGAATGAATGAAGAGGTTCAATCACAGAATATTTAGGCATAAAACTGACAGTCAGTTTTATGTATCTATCTCCATTTATATCTACTTTCTTTAGGAGAGTACTCCATTATATATGAATAGCATTTTAGCATAGCTCATTTCAATATGCTTTCCTCTGTACTTTTCCCAGGTTTATTAACATATTTTAACCTTTTTTCAACATTACCAATGTGGACTTTAGCAAATATTAATTATTCAACAGCAGCAAAAGCCCTGTAAAGGTAGGATGAGAATAGAGACAGCAGTAAAGAACATTCTACTTTGCGACCCTAGAATAAAATTAGCCAATGAAAAAATTATACTGCACAGAAGAACAAAATCAGAAGCAAGACTTAGAGAAATATTCAGGGCAGGGGGAATAAACCCTTCAGAAGGTGAGAGACAGAGAGAAGGAGACAAATAAATTTGAAACCGGAAATAAGCAGAGTCAAACAAGAGCTCTGGGTATTGAAAATCAGTATTTGTATGAACAGAGAGAAGCTTGCAAAAGAAAGAAAGATGGGAGAGGGAGGTGATCACATTGAGTGAACGCTGCTACAGCTGAGCTATTTTGCACAAGGTTGAAGAACCAAAGCACCATGATACTCAAAGAACTGCCAGGTCACCAGCAACCAGGGTGTTCGCTTCCTCTCTGAAAGGGCCAATGACTGTAAAATACTAATGGTTTGAAGAACCAGGAGAGAGTTTCATGAGTTTATGCTTAAAGAAGGAACACAGAGGAATGCAATCAATCATTCCTTTTCTCAACTGAGAAATCAAACCCCATTAGAGCATCACAAAGGAGCATAGCTAAAACAGCTACAGCTTCGCTGAGAATCTGGGGACTTACAGCTCTTTCATCTGCAACTTGAGAATACAAAAGAAGTGTCCAACCTCAGTCTTGTGAAAGAAGATTAAGGAATCCTTCTGCCCTTCTCTTTTATGCAATGCTTAGACCTTCAAAATTTCAGGAAATTCCAAGTTACTGGGAAAACAACAGAGCCTATATACAATAGGACCTATCTGGGAAACAACAGAGCCTATATGCCAGAAAATTGTAGATGTCTGGATCACTGGCTCAAGCACTAGTGCTGTACAAATGTTGCTGTGCTTCATGGTATAGCTATGGTTCCCCCAATGCAATGGAACCATATTCATGGTTCCCCCAGTGCAATGCCTGAACACAATTCAGGGAACAGCACCAGTTGAAGACTGCTCTCTATCTGTTGTAGATCCATCCACTACGTATAAGGGTAACTAACTGTGCTGTGCCATTTACTTAAAGAATCAGAGAAGAGTCCCTGACCCAACGAGTCTACTAGTATGAACCTAGACTTCAGGCGCCTTGTTCCTAAAGCTGATATAGTCTAAAATACAGCAGGTGCGGATACTAGAGAAGCAAAGATCATAAAATTCACAGCATCCTTTATGCTGGAAAAGACCTTAAATATCATCCAGTCTGACCATAAACCTAACACTGCCAAGTCCACCACCACGAATCCATGTCCCTAAGTGCCACATCTATACGTCTTTTAAACATGTCTAGGGATGGTGACTCATCCACTTCCCTGGGCAGACTATTCCAATGTTTGACAACCCTTTCCATGAAGAGTTTTTTCCTAATATCCAATCTAAACCTTCCCTAGCACACGCCGAGTCCATTTCCTTTCATCATGTTGTTTGTTATTTGGGAGAAGAGACCAATCCCCATTTTGCTATAACATTCCTTCAGGTAGTTGCAGAGAACAATGAGGTCTCCCCTGAAATTCCTTTTTTCCAGGCTAAACAACCCCAGCTCCCTCAGCCACTCCTCATAAGACTTATGTTCCAGACCCTTCACCAGCTCCACTACCCTTCTCTGGACCTGCTCCAGCACCTCAATGTCTTTCTTGTAGTCAGGGACTCAAAATTGAATGATATACCATTCTGAATTTGTCTAAGTTAAATACATTTAGAAACCAAGCTGTTATTTACACCAAAAAAAGTTATTCATGATCTATCTATACCACGTTAGACATAGCTGTTGGAAAGGTGCTTGGCAAACTGACCTGGAGTTCCTCATAGACACCAGGTTGAATATGAGCCAGCAATGTGTACCTGCTGCAAAGGTAAATGGTATCCTTAACTGCATTAGAAAAAGTGATACCAGCAGGTCCTTCCCATTTATTTGGCACTGGTGGGACCATACCTGAGTGCTGTGTTCAGTTTTGGGTTCCTCAGTAGAAGACAGACATGGATACACTGGAGAGGGTCCAATGAGGAGCCACAGGGATGATGAAGGAACTGGAGCATCTTGCATATGAGGACAGGCTGGGAGAGCTGTGACTGTTCAGCCTGGAGAAGAAAAAACTCAGCGGGGGGGGAATCTTATCAGTGTGTATAAATACCTAAAAGAGAGGGTACATAGAGGATGGAGCCAGACTCTTCTCAGTGGTGCCCAGTGACAGAGCCAGAGGCAATGGGTAGAAACTAAAACACAGAAGGTTCCCTCTGAACATCAGGAAACACTTTTTTATTGTAAGGGCAACTGAGCACTGGCATAGGTTGCCCAGAGAGGCTGTGGAGTCATCTCCATCCTCGGACATATTCAAGGACTGTTCTGGACATGGTCCCAGACACCAGACTTGATCAGGGTGTTTGGACTATATGACGTCCAGAGGTCCCTTTCAACCTCAGCCATTATTTCATTCTGTAATTCTTTGATTTTTTATTGAAAAGAGTTATCATACTGTGCATACTCAATACACATTTCCCCTAGAATTACTCACACAATACATATTACACAGCTTGTAATACAGTTGTACTTTCTAGGACAGTAGGAAGCACTTAAACTAAGGCTATATGCAATCTTTGACCAAACTCCATTGACTTACACAAAAGTAGAGTTTGACAAATTCTAGGTAGGTTTTGAACATCTAAAATTTGCTAAAATCTAAAACATGCTAAAATTTGAAGTTCAAAAAAGTCAGATATATGTTAAAGGAGCACATGAGTTCACTAATAGAATTACTTAGACACATCTCTGTCCTGTCTAGATCCAAACCTCTGAGACATCACTGTCCTGCAGATAAATGTATATATAGCTGAATTTCAGTATCACTGTACTTGATGGAACACATGAAAAGCCACATCTGTCACATATTTGCAAACAAGGAGAAGTTCTTACACTTAATTCAGTAGAAACTAGTAAAAGCATACAGCAATTTTCAGATCTCCACCACCTTTAAATGGAGTTATACCAACAAAATATTCAGTAGTACAGAAAAAAAAAAATCACCCTAATTTCCTCGGGTTGAAGGGTTCCACTCAAAATCAAGAAATCATAGTTTGGGTGGATGGTGGAAGTTTCTTTGGAGTTAGACTCTGTTACTACCAAAGGAAAAATGAAGGCAAACTCAAAAGGGTATATCAATAAGAAGAGTTATTTATTATGCCTCAGACAGCTGAAGAAATGCTCAGAAGTCTTAGTGCTTTTTCTGTGTCTCTCCTCTTCCTTGACAGATTACACTATCTAGGTGGATTGACATCATATCCAAGACAAAAATATAGCTGATTGAAAGTCTGAACTTTAAATTTAAAAGTTTAAACTTACCTTAAGCTAAACTAAACTTAAAAATAAAGCAGTTTAAAAATAAAGTTTCATTGCTTTGATTTTCCCAGGAATTTCCACAGTGAGAGGTGGAAAATTATACAAGTTGTGACAGCTTATGTTTTCAAAAGAATGATTTTATATAGTTTATATTATTTAAGAATAATTAAAACAGAAAATAAAAAATAAAAACCTTCAGATAATACAATACAATAGAAATTAATGATAAAATATAAATGTATATTGATGAAAAAAATGTGGAAAATGTGGAAACAAACAAAAAATAAAGACTGTATTTCAGATAAAATCTAAATAGACTTTACTGATTTTTTTTAAATTAAATAATGCCTCCTGTTTTTCAAAGTAAGATATCACTGGACCCAATACACTTCCACAGAACAGCTTGATGAATCCAGACTTTTTTCAGCAAGCGTTTTCTCTCCTACAACTCTTTCAAGGGAGTCATGCTGTTGATATTTTGGTATCAGACTAATTTATAAGGTATTGATTGAGTTTTAGTAAGTAATTAAGCCAAAGTTTGAGACTTTCTCAGACAGAATCCCCACTGAAGTCAGCAGGAGTCCTGTTCAAATTGAAACAAGAAAAACCTGATCCAACATATTGAAGATTTAATGATTCAGTGCAATTTTCAAAAGGGTCCTAATAAAACCTAACAAAAAAGAATTTGTTAGTTGGTTTGTTGCTGTTAAATGTCACCATAATACTTAAGAGATGGAGAAGCTGCTCAGTTTGAAAGGAATCACTTCTAAAAAAGAATAATGGTGAGGGAACTTAACAAAACGTCAGCAAGTTAAATGACTACTATATTTGTAAAATAAATCTGTCCCTTGCAAGTCTCCAAACCTCCCTTTGTAGATCAGTATACAGCATGCAATTTAATTGCATTTAATTCTGCTCATCCTGAAGTTCAATAAGACCCACAAAAATGTGATTCTGTATGGAGAATATTTATATAATTAAATATGATTTTCCTGTATTTTCTTCTCAATGTGTTTGTCTGCCAACGTTTCACTCTCCTTTTCCTTTCATTATATCTCTTGTAATGGAGATGAAGCAGCTTTGGTTTCCAATGAAATGGAAGGATAGCAGCAGGTCTACAGGAAGAATTCAAGATGCTTGCCATAATCCATCTACCACATACAGCAAACCAGGATTTTTTCCAGGTTTATTCAGAGCTAATGGAAGTCTGCAACATACAGTGAAACGTTTGTCTTGAACACCCCATGGTGATTTTAATGGAGGAACAGTTGTTCACAAGTATGTGGAACTCCTCTCTCTTTTTTCTTTTTTTTTTTTTTTAAATATTTTCCTCAGTTTTGCTACAGGATCTTAACTTTTAAAAAAATTTCAGGTTATCCACTTTAAAAGTTTGATTTGTGGATTTGGGAACTCACATATTTTATGTTTTATAGATAAAAGATAAATAAAGATAAATATAGATTAAAGATAATAACATTAAACATAATTAATTTTAGTGATACATGAGTTAACATTAAAATGTAAATTTGTAAAATACTTTCAAAACAAAACTTACACTTGTGTAAGAAAATCTCTAGACTCTTGAAGTCTCTCATAGTTTTGATACTACTTGGGTAAAAATTGAAAATATGGTTAAATATTGCTCTAAAGTTCAACTCACATGACTATGAAATCCAGTATACATCAGCTAAATATTTATCTGAAGAAAAAACTGTGGAGTAGAGATTTGGTCGTTCCTTCTGTAACAGTCCCGGAATATGTAAATTATTGAATTAATCTTTTAGAATACAATCAAAGAAAAAATTTTTTGTCTAATGAAGAGCAAAACATTTGGTTTATATGACATTGCTTTACTTGCTGACCATTTCATTCAACAGTTATACTCTTCAATCCTACACAAACTTACACCTATGTTAACACTAAAGCAGAGGAGTACATTCATTGAGATCAAAGGTACAACACAGGTTGTAACTCCTGCCACTGTGAAGAGTAACAACCCCCAGAGATCTGGATCTAGGGTTTTTTTCTTCAAATGTGTGAATACTTTGTGCTTTTTGTCTGAGACAATTCACGTGCCTGAATTCGCAGAGAATCTCAAATAACACCACAAAGCAGCGTGTTGCCAGCCATTTGGATGGACTATCCTATGGAATACCATTGTGGGCCAAGGAACTACCCTTTTCTCCCCTTACTCAGCTCTCTGTGGAACAAGATACAGGCAGAGGCTGAGAAAAAAACCCCCAGGGCCTATCCACGACTTTACTTGTCTGCTACAAAATGTGCAACCAGCTTCCTGGATCTTGAGATGTGCGGAATGGAGTCCCGCAAGCTGTTTCAGAGAAGGGGACCTAAAGCCAGGACTAACACCTCACCTCGCTCTGTACATAGAGCCTCAAATTTCCTTCCTCTGAACTGCACCGCAAACGTGTCCAAATGAAGTTAAACAAATGTTTGAACCAATACAGGAAAGGGATTTTAGGCAGAAACGAGAAATATAGATGTACACCATGTGCCAGCGGCCTCTGCAGTGACTCACTGTGGTGCAGGATTTAAAATTCTCTACACACGAACAGTTAATCACCACAAGCATTTAAAATGTCAGTGGAAAAAGAAATGGTTTCCAAGAGCATATAACTGCCCAGATAGCTTTCATCAGCCCAGCCACATGAAAGACCCAGAGGCAACTGCAAAGCCACCATCAATACAAATGCCTGTGGAGTCCTCTCTGGTGCCAGATCCTGCTGCTTTGGCTATAAACAATATCTCCTATAGTGCTACATCCAGGATCTCTGGCTGCCAATCAAGCAGGAAGAGAAGGAGAAGGAAGAACTATCTAATGCACTTGAGTAAATGTACCATTGCCATAAAGTGCTATATTTTATACCTTTGTGGAGTAAGTGGTTTTGCAAAAGAGCAGATCTCCAAAATGTTAAAAACTCGTTGCAGAGAGAATATAGTGGCAGTTTTGATGCCTAATTTCTATGAATATGAACATTTTTATAGACTTCAGTCTCCCCACAAAACATTAGGCTAATGGGCATAAGGCAATTCTTCTTAAGTAACTTTGTGGTCAGTCATTCTTGCATGTTTGGGTCAATCTGGGTGACGCTTATACTGAGTAACAAACACCAGAGGGGGTTTGCAACATGCATCTATTTTCCTCATTGGTCCTGACACAGGTGCTCCCACTGAGAGCAGGGTTTATATGCTGAAAGCAGTCAGGGAAGGCATGGTTTTAGGCTGCACACACTGCTTTTGCCCATAGCAGTGCTGTAATTTTGCACCTGTGTCTGAAGCAGTTCATTTTGTTTCACTGTGAACAAGACTAAACATTATGCTCAAACTGGGAATAAATGCTTTTGGTGCCCAATTTTGACTAGTTTCTGGTCTATCTTTTGGATTAGGTTTACGTAATGGTTCAAATTATCATAAGACTCAACCCAGTCATTGTATTTGTGTTCATTGCCAACTCAGGACATAATCAATTGCAAAAGAGCAGACTAGGCTCCAGCTACAAGCAGAAACTCTCTGGTTTTTGTTAGGGTGCATGTTTACCAGAGTGGCCGTGATACCACTTCCACAAACCAAGCTAAATAAGAAAGATGTGACAGACTGCAATCCTGGATATCTAGTCTATAATTACTCTATATTTATTCAGACATGTCAGCAATAGCACTTGCATCAGGGGCTAATTGTCCCTTCAGTTTTATGCTGGTAATTGACTGCAAGCCCAGAAGTACAGGCAGCAGGAAAAAAATAGAAACGGAAAAAAAAAGGCTACTGAAAGCTAAATACAAAACTGATCTCTGATACCTCTGGTATTACTTAGATAAAAAGGAAGCTGTGAATAATTATCGCTTTCAAACTCCTACTAATGAAAAAAAATGTTCAACACAAACATATTCAACAATTGCAGACTGTGGCTGAAATGGTAGTTTAACCACATTTCACTTTCTCCTCTTTGCTGTGAGGTTTTCTTCCAAATTGAACCAACTTTTCATTCATAGTTATTTGCTAATATTTTAGGCAAACAACAGATCTAAATTGGCAGTGCTGAATTTATCACACATTATAGAAAGGCTCAGAAGATCCTGGTAGTATGTAATTAAACAGCACATTAACTTCTTTCTTTCTCTTTTTTTTTCTCTTTAAGTGACTGGCTAATCAGAAAAATTAGATTTTTTTTTTAAATTCTTCAATAGGTTAGCTGAATGTAGAAACTAATGCCTCAGTGAGAATATGTAAGGGTTTTTTCCAAAATCCTCTTAAAATTATAGATTTATAATTTTTTATATTAAATATAGGAAACTAGACAGGTAAATTATATTAGCAATGAGTTGATTTTAATCTCTGAATTACAAGGTCCCATCAGTTCTCTACTGAGGTGACATTACTGAAGGACAGAAATTTATTTTAGAGTTACAAGTGAGATGAAATTCATATTTGGTATGTCCCATGTTACCTCTGTATCAAATAGATACTACATAGTTCAAAACCAATTGTAATATAATACCAAACAACAGAGGTGATTAATATTGGAGACTTGTTAATGCAAAAAATGTTAGGTCTGCCTAAAGAGGATTATACTGTGAGACATTGTTTTATTTTTATCAATTAGCTTAATCTTTGATTTGAATTTTACACCCTCTGGCATCAAGAAGATGCTTGTTGTTTTTTTTTTTTCTTTAAACAAAGGATTATTCTTCCTCAAAAGGGGATTGTCTAGTTCTTTTATTGTTTTATGTCACACAGGGGAAAAATGCTTTTGAGGCATTACCTCTGAATTTAGCAGGGACGAGAGTTTACTGCTATATAATCATTAGTCAATGCAGTAGCTGAAACCTTAAACAAAAGAAAACAAACTACAAACAGGCAAGCATCCCCTAAAGGCACATCAGAACACCAGAGAGAGGAAACATGGATTTCAAACACGGCTGCCCAAGCATGTGCTAAATATTGCCGCTCCTGACTTTAAACAGCACACGAAGGAATACAACATCACCTTCTAGTCTTTGAAACGATACTAGGAAGCAAGAGAAAAAGTACTGTAAGGGTTTAGCAAATGTACTTTACTTCTACTCTCTTTTTTTTGTTTTGAGAATTATCATGAAAATTATATTTCTGACCTAATAAAATTCTTCCATATAAAGGAAACCCATCATAAAGCTATTAGAAAGATATGATTAGGCCTAAAATGTCTTTTTTCATTATGTGTGCTTCACCAAAACAAGCAAACTGCTTGATTCTTGTGAATTGTCTCTGACGATTACTGCTCACACTGTGGTTGGGAGCCACAAGAAAGCTTTAGAAAGATTTTTACCGTGGCTGTCCAATTGCATGTACAAACAATCACCAGGGCCACATTTGCTTTCAGATGGGTGATCAGCAGCCTGGGGTAACTGTAAGTATGTGGAAGAAGCTAATTAGAGAACTGTATTTCATCCTGATATATGGCCAAATGCTATACAAATAATACATACAGTGAAAAAGCATCCAATTTATACTACTTGTGAAAAAGGAGGGTGATGTCTCTAATACAAATGAGAAACATTAAATACATTTTATTTTGTTAATTTCTTTTTGCTGGCATATTAACTCTGAATTCAGAATATATTGTTGGAGTCTTTCAAGACAGTGATTGCTTCATTAATTTAAGTATTTGTCAACTCAGAATAAATTGTAGGTCAGTGATTTTAATACAATCTACATCTGTAATGAACTGAGACTGGATCCAGCCCTCTCTGCAGAATCATTTTGGCAATTTGGTGTTTCAAACAGGAGTCCAAAATACACCATCTGATGACTGTTCAATGATCTATACAGCATGAGCTCCTCTATAAAGATAAGTGTCCAGCATGCAAAAGCTTTAATCTATAAGTAATTGACTGAAAAAAATCAGTCTGTCACAGTCCATCTACTCAAGAGGACTGCCCACCCCCCAAAGGATGGTGGTGTAGGGAGAAGCTCTCTGGTGTTGGTACTTTATACACTTTCTGAGCACAAGACTCCAGAACTGCTGCTTCAGTTTTCAAGAATGAAACTCCCCACTTGTTTATCTGTAATGACAAAATGATTTGCAGGAGTCACTGGGAAAACAGAGAAGACAGGAGGCACTCACAGGAGTCTATGAGAATCAGATGCAGAACAGTAAACTGATTCCAAGAAAAAATATGGATATAAGGTGTTGAGAAAGGAAAACTTTCAGGACAGGATAACAGTTTCAAAAAGCATAGGTATCAGTCATGTCTTTAGAAAGAGTTTTTCTGAGTTTGGTCTTCAGCTGTTTTTGTGAAAATGTGGAAGGGCAAATAGAAGGTGGATGAGGTTTTTTCAGGGACAGCTCCATGAGACAAACGAGATATTTTACCATATTTTATTTCCCATATTGATTCTTTCTGAAGAAAGCATGACCTCATGGAATGATCTCTGGAGTCACTTCCAAATCTTATGACCACATAAAATCAACAGAAGGTAGAGGAGACTACTCTTAGAGACAGATGTTTTGCTCAGTGTCACAGCACTGGGACTGTGTGGGAGCTGCAGTGCCAGGTCCTCTTTTCCATCACTAATGCTGGAGTTCCCCTCAAGCCACATCTGTCCTCTACTTCCAACAGCTTCATAGATTCTGCATTAGGACATAGTTTCAGAGGGACAGCAGAGCAAAAGGCAAAGAGCAGCCCATCTCTTTTGTACATAAAAGACATGGGACTGTCAGAAACCATTTCACTAGGTAATGAAAGTCTGTACACAACTTGCACATTAGGTGACACCACTCAGTACTAATGAAGAGCAAGTGCTTCCTTGTGGTCAGATTTTACATTTTTAACATTTAACATTTTTAAGGTCTAAGCTAGGTGTTATTAAAAATGCAATCCTTGAAAAATGTACTTCTTAAAGGTATTTTGAAATTCTTTCATCTGCTGGAAATGCACTAAAGATGATACAAACCATATGCTATACTACAGTCTTGGAAAACAGACTTTTTGTTGGATAATGATGTGGGATGAAAGATATTTCATCTTTCATACATTTATTTGACAATGATGAATTTAATTCATTCTATCACATTGAATGATACATTTATATTCAGTATGTAGTTTAAAATTTCATAAATGATTAAAGTCCTTGCTGTTTTAATTATAATATGAAGAGAGCAGCTAGAAGTTATTTGCAGAGAATAATGTGCAAGTCAATAAATTTGGTGAGTACTCCTGACAACATATAAATGATGACTTTAGTTGCCTGACTACCTGTGGAAGACAGCTAGATAACGACAGTCCTTTTGTTTCTTTTCCAGCAGAGTGAAGCTGGAGTCTGCTTACTTCCAAACTGCAACTATCTAATTTCAGCAACTGGTAGCACACAATTCACAGAGCTTTAAAAGTTGTCCTGTACCCCCTGCACTAATCAAAAAGGTCAGGTTCCCAAGCAGAGGACTGTGGACAGCTATCATCTACCAAGTAGTGAGGTGTTACTTACCTCACCAGTGTAAGAAGATCCTTCACCATGGGAGAATAATTAAGGGTTCTGAATACACAAGACAAGTAGCTTTTGACCTAGGCAGGCAATGGTTTAGCTTCCTTCACGCTTACTCGTCATCTATCTGAATCACAGAGACCACCTCTAGTTAATTCACTTGGACTAAATGGCAGACTAAAAGCCTAATGGAAAGAATTCATTGACTTCTTTTGGCTTTGGATGAGACCCATATGTATCAGCTACTAGGAGGGGTCTATCCAAGCATCCAGTAGTGACACTAGTACCTGTCCAAAAGGAATTGAACCAATAACAGTAGCACACAAGTCAGACAAAAATCATAGGTCTATTATTTCCTCTTCCCTGCATTTTGGCTTAGGCATTGCAAAGATATTAGCAGAAACTTTGGATAAACTCTCCCAGTTGAACATATTGTCCTCTGGTCCTTACAGAGAAATTGAAGAAAAAAAGAGTCGTGGTATTGACCTTCACTTAATTTTCTTCCCTCTGCTCACAATGTGGAATACAGTAGATCCTAATTGATTCTATTTACGTTCTTTTTTGACTTAAGAAATTTGCACCAACCCATGACATCCAGAGTGTTTATTTTAGAAAAAAAATATCCATAATCTTCTCAAGTTGGAAGCAGCATAAAAACTAAGCAAAGTGTTATTTTTTCCTCTTACCCTAATTTTAAAAAACCAGCCAACCAACAAAAAAAATAAACAACAAAAAAACAACCAAACAAAATAATCCCACAACTAAATCAATTTTGATCAAATTTTGTTGAAAAAGAAAAATTTTAGGCTGAGGAGTCTTAAGTCAAAGTATAGCCCAAAGCAGGTTAAACCAAAGGAATCAGAAAGTCTTCTGGAAAAGGAGGACATATAATGGAAAAGACGACAGACCTTTAACTGTAGCAGTGCTGCTGGGTGCCGCTATAATGAACTGAAACCTACAATCTCCGAGGGTTAATAAGACACCTGTCTTGAAACTAGCAGTCATATTGGTTTTCAAAGCCTGCCACAATACTTAAAGTCTTGATGAAGTTCTTACTGTGCCAAAGAAACTTACTAACAAAGCCACTGAGTCAATTTAACCTAGTGAAACTGGACCCTGTAGACTGGGTTATCAGAGTTTTGTGTTGAGATAATTACAGCACTAAAGAGAGCATATGGGCTGTCAAGGCTGGCACATGGCCTGCGCCAGCTGTTACCTGGGTGCTTTGGAAAATCTACTGAACAGCATTTTGGATACAGAACAGCTATATGTAAGTTTTCCAAGACATCTAGTGGGAAATCCTCATAATAAATTTATTTTTTATATGGGGGTGGATTACACCCAATACCATGGCTGTAAGATGTACAGCCTTAAACTTCAAAAGGAAACTACCAGAGGAAAACAGTCTTGCATGATAGCAAAGTGTACCAATAGCAAGTTTCACCTTGTTATAGAGAGTAAACTATCCAAGAAATTAGCTGTTGTATAGCCCAGCTGAAAACAATACTGAAATACACCTATTTAGAAGCTTTTCTGGAAACAAGTCTCTGAGTCAGTGGGATTTATCCTATTATTCCTGGTACTGCTACTCCATGAAAAATGTCTTCCAAATGCAATGTCATAGCTAATCAATTACTAACTACAATTATTATTGATTAGCTGCAATGCTCTTACAGGATCTGCCTTTATGAAGTAATATTACCCAAAGAAAACATTTCAAATAGGATATGTCCAATGAGTTAGAGAGAAAATATAAAAAGAAATCAAATAGAAATGTATCCAAACAGAATACAACAAATATAAGTATACACACCAAAATTTCATAGCATGTGAGGACTGTAAATTATGATTATTGGATCCAGGAGAATTATAGTAAATGATGTTACTTATTTAGATAAGTAGACTTAATTGCCCTAACTCAACTTCCTAAAATGTAAGGTCTTTCTAACTAAGCCTGCAGTATCTGCAATGTCTATGACCCGAGAGAACGACTGGGAGACATGGAGACTGACAAGCCATGGGCAAGTCAATGCTTAATTTCCAAAAGCTGATCAGTTTTGTGAGCAGACGTGTGTGCCATGACTATGGCTGGGATTAGTGGTGCTTTGCAACTCTGAAACCCATCAGCAAGATCCTGAATCTTAGTTTTTCAAACCAAGTTAAACTTAGAAAGTTGAGGTAATGAAACCTCAGCTTCAGTTTCATGACAAGTCGCCCTATCATGGAAAAACAGAGAGTCATTCCTGTGACATCATTACCTTCATGGACCTAATGCAAATACATCATTATTTGTCTCACATAATTCAATTTCATTTCTTCATGAATCTCTTGAGAAATTAATGGATGGAAAATTTAAGATTTACTATCTCTTTGAATATGTCATTTCAGTAGGAACATAGCTAATCCATATCTCCTCCTTTTCTGACTCAAAAATATAATGACTTCACTGCTTGTAAAGAAGGGTTTGTAATATCTTGGTTCAACTAATAATTTTCTGTATGCTGAAATTTTTTATCTTACCTTCGTTGATCTGCATCTATTTGAAAGCATTAGTAATGCATAAAAAAGCTGAAGGATTAACAATATTAGTACCATATTTTTTTCAAAGTAAACTCTGTTTTTCTTTTAACTTTAAAACCCCTATTTGATTGAAAAGGAATATATTTTTAATTTGAAAAATTCAGTTAATTTAGTTATTATCTAAATGTTTTAAACTGTCTGCTAAAAACATTTGAGAAATCCAGTTGTATTGCATCAAAGTGAGTGCATTCCCACATTATATTTTGCAAGCTTTAGCAAACAAAAAAAAAAATTCCCCAGAAGAATCTTAATTCTTATCTATGGAAAACATTAAACTGCTAAGTGCTAACAACTGGAATTAGTCCTTAAATCTCTAATGAGAATAATAAAACATGAGTGCAGTTTGTGCTGTAACTTGATAAGGCCTGAATTTAGTTGCTGTTAGTAAAAGTTCCTGATCCAGCAGTATGGCATTTTACTCCCTGAGGTACAGGAAACAATATCTGTCCTTTAGGAGCATCCTCTGTGGTAAGCACTTCTTATCAGGGCTATCAAAGGACTAAGATAGCAGTGTAATATCTAGTAACAGCAGCTTTATGAGTAGATCCATTACTGATTTAAATCAATCTAAAGCAGGTAGTTCTGATTAACCCGTTCAGAACAAAGCTGACCTCCTCGCAAAATTATTTCTTCTGAAAGTAATGCAAACTGTTTCTCTGCTATCAGATGTGATACACACTGAATCTAAGTAGCAGCACCAACAGAAGTGTGGAGGAAATGCAGCAGTAAAATACAATAGTCCTGAAAATTCTGATTTAAACTAAATTAGGACATTGTACGCAGAAGGAATTTAATTGAGCCAGTCTAAAATCATCTTGCTGTCAATTTGTCTGAAAATCTATTTTTTTATAAAAGTCGACATCTAAATACTATTCACTGAAATTTTCTGGTGAAACACTTATAGGAAGGCAGTCTTCAGATTTTATTTGTCTATGAAGATATTTTTATTCTTTACAATGGAAAATGTAATTGTAACTTTTCTTGAACTTCCAAAAGTAACATGAAAGTAGTTATCAGTCAGCAGTTTAGCAAGCCACAGCTATTTTACTTCTTAGTGTTTTCACTTCATATCAGTGGAGGTTCCCCCCTAAGTTTCAATTAAAAATCATTAAAAGCACTGATTATATTTTTTCATAAAATAAAAAATAAAGGGGCTAAATACAGTTTTAAAACATTCCAAATGTAATTCATTTAAAAGATGATTTGCTAATTTGGCCAGTACTTAAATAACAGAGGTCTCTAAGCATTACTTTTTGATTAGTGTTTAGAAAGACAAAAAAACCTACTGCACTCAGTTTGACACAGCTGGGAAATGCCAATCGGCCCCCAGCCAGGAGAGGCCCACCAGACAAACACGGCTCTCCCAGAGATTAGAGGAGCACATAAACAATATACATGGTCAACATCTTCTCACTACTAACTTCAGCTCAAGCAGTTGTACATACTAAATGGTCACCTTCATAATTATCCTGGGGCTGATCCTGCTCTTTCCAAAGTCAGTCTGAGCTAAATTATTGATTACCACAGTCAGTCCCCCATGTTTTAGGAGTTAAAGGGATCGAAGTGACATATGATCAGCATGTGTAATCTGAGGACCTCAAACTTGTTGGATTCCCTTATGACTTATTTTGGAGACGTTGTCTTTATTTCTGAACTATTCCTCTGAAGAATAATAAGGAAAAAAAAGAAATTCAGAATCTAGTAAACAAGCTGTTTGTTTCTGATCCTAATTTTCTCATAGCTTGTTTAAAGCCTGACTTTGTAGTCCTCCCATAACCCTTCTCCAGTGATCCAAACTATGCAGATACCTTCCTACCTTTATTTTAAATCCATTTCCCCACCACAAATAAAAAAAAATCTTGGATAGGGTAAGTACATGTAAAAAGTCAGTATTTCTGACTTTTCTCCTGCATTACAAAGGTTCACAGACCAAATGAAAAACCTTCCACATATGAACTATTTTAATTAGTGCAATTTAGTATTCTCCACAAATGCAAAAGGTTACACTCACTGATTCTTTGATTTAAACATTTCCTATTAAACTGTGTAATTTTAGTTCAGTAAGTGCTTTTGCAGTACTTTATGCAAACGTGGACTCTTTGAGATAACAAAATCAGCATGAATTTTGTATTAGAAATATATTGCAACATCAATAAAACAAAACAGTGTATTTTCTTATGATAATATAGTTTAAAGAAATACGTTTATTTTCAAGGTTCAAATCATACAGGTGACAAACTATTTACTCCTGCCTTTATTGGTAGCTGTATATTTCCTATTAGATAATAAATTTGATCCTCCAAACTATTTTACTTGAGCATCAGAAAATATCCAAGTGCTAAAGGGAGACATGGCACCTAAAAATATGCTTCTGAAGTTCTCTCTCTTGGTAACACTGGAAAATGCTCTCTAAGTTGATCAATCTCTTGCATCTACAGAATACTGCTTTTTAAGGCTGGTATGGGAGAGAAATATCAAAACTGGTAGATATATTTTCAGTTCTTCGGAAAGAGATGAAATTGAAAAGCTCTACCTTCAGTACCTTTTTAAAAAAATCTTAAAAAGGAGAAAAATCCTTTTTTTCTTCTTTCTGATTCAGGAATAAAATTTATGCTCTTTATATCATATATTGCTTTAACACTAGCAAAATGAAAGCTAAAACCAGGCCCAGAGCAATGAAGTATAGTTTTTGAGTATGTCAAATTATCTTCAATAGCCATTTTTTAAATAAAATATGAAATCTTGAAGCAGACAACAAAGAATTGTATTGATGGTAAAATCTTTCACTTAAACATAAATTTAAATAACCCACATCCCTGAATCTTAAAAAAAACCCAGAATATTATTTTCTAGTTGCCATAGGATGAATATGCTGGTAATATGAATGACTTTCAGGTGTCAGTTTTAACAAAAATTCCACTACATTTATTTCTTTAAACACAGTGCCATTTTATAGGTCTGCAGACCTACAGAAACAGATGAACAGTAGTATTTGTATATGTTTTTTTTCAAGGCTGTAAATGTAATCCTACATTTCAAGGTTACCAAGAGGAAGAAAAGCATTAACATTGTTTTTTTCAGTCTTATTGTCCCATTTAGGTGATGTACATACTCTGAGCAAATTAATTGCTTTGCATTTTGCTTATATTTATTAACTGAGAATAGAAAAGGCAGTAAAACACTATATCAAAGCATAATGGAGAAAACAACCAGAATCAATCTTTCTCATTTGTCACAGACAGCACTTATTTAAATCTAAAATATGTTCTTTGCTGTCCTTGGTCTATTCTGGTAGATAATTGCTTGTACCAAATATAGTGCTACAGATTCCTCTTCTTTTTGAACAAAAAGCTGAAACAATAAAAAAAAAGTAGCAAACTCCTAATAATAGAAGGACAACAACAAAAAAACCAACAAAACCCTGTAGTCTGTTAGATCTCTGCTTCTTAGCTAAAGAGGTTTTATTTCTGTATTCAAAAATCCTAAGTGCATTATTTCTGCAGAGCTACTTCCAGAATTCTGCCCCATCATTCAGGCATTTATTTGGGGACAAATCCTGCAATAAAAGAAATTCAGAAGGGCCTTGTAAAGGGGAAAAGTCAAAATTTTAAGCAGTACAGTGCATTATAACTCTCTAAATAAATCAGCTGCACATGACACTTCTCATTCAGACAATTGTGCAAGAAAAGCATTACCTGACTGTAACCGTTTAGACTGAGAAATTAATTTAAAATAGACATGCTTGCATGTATCCAACACTGATTTGGTCTCCCCAGTTTTTGAAAGTTTGGTATCTGAAACACTGCAACATCATTGCCTGCTCATTTTTATTTTTTAAGCAAAGTAATACTGAATCTCCCACATAGGAAGGAAGATAAGTAACAATATAGTGCAGGCTCCAAGTTAAATCTGGTTCAGACAGCGTAATAATGATGTCATTAAGGCTCCGAGCTGAATGGGAATCAGACAGTACCGTAGTACAGCTGCAGACATAAATCTGAAAGAACTTTTTTGGCTACATTCTCAGACTTACCTTGAAAGATATTTAGGAGCTCCAGCAATGTGAGTTGAAAGAAATGTTCTCAAAGGGAGGTTTGCAGACTGAAGAACCTATGTAGGCCTTATAGACACTTTCTTCGGTGTCACAGGAATGAACATTTTGTTAAATGAATAAACTAAGAGAAATAATTTCAGAAGAAGTGCAAACCAGAAAACAAATAAACCTTAATACTACCACAAATAAATGAGACTAAGGCAATTGTGGGACTGCTCAAAGCCTTTTTGCCTTGCTGAATGAAAGCAATCCCTAAGACTGAATGGGTAATGAGATCCTGGCTCCTGAGATTTTAGCTTTCTTAATCATGTTCATAATTAATTCAAGAACATTGATAATTTCATTACATTCTTTTTGTCTTATCAATAAATGATGTGCCTGCACTTTTGGTCCTGTGTACAGAGAGAAAGGAGATGCTTTGGGTAATATTGCACCAGGAATTGTGTACGTATATATGTATATATATATACAATACGTATATAATCTATATGACCCAAAATAGGGATGTGGTAGCTATTATCCATAACCAGACCTCTATTATCAGAATATGATGACAAGCAGTTACAAATAATTAATAAGCTTTTTATGCAGAAATGAAAAACCTTTTTAAGAAAAATATGCTGCAAATAGAATTCCTGTCTGAAAGATAGGTACCTAGAAAAATATATATTTTCAGACATATTTAAAAATGGATTTTACAATGAACTCAAACTAAAAATATATATTTTTAAGCATCTCCAGATATATTTTTTTTAAAAAAGTGTCATTTAAAGAAAAACCTAACTTCAGTTCCTTTTCCTATTTGGAAAGATGTGCCCTTCTGTTTGTCCTTCCAAACACATTGTCGGTATCAGCTTACATCTAACACGAGCTGTACTCACCCACTCAGTTGAAACTGTCTGAGGCTTTTTATATTGTCTTTTTTTTTTTTTGTTTGGGTTATTTGGTTTTGGGGGTTTTTAGGGGGTTTGTTTTTTAATGAAGATTGAAAGCTCTCTCTTTATCTAGCAGTCAGTCAAAGGGGAAGCACCCCTTTAGAGTTTTCTACTTTCTCTGCGTAATCTTCAACAAAGCAACAAATCTCTTTTGCTCCTTTTTTTGTTGTTGTTGGTTTAGAGGAATCATCAGTTTTAGACAAATTCTGTAGAAATAAAAGTTTCTGACCAGAAACAAATACTACTCTGTTATTCACTTGCACCTTACTTCATTCTGACATCAGTGAAACCATCCGTGAAGTACGTGACCCTGTGCAAGAGCCAGCACCATAAATGGGAACCAAACAGTTTAATAACTGACTTCAGAACACAAGCTACACTCAGGAAATATCTACCACCCTGTAGGAACTTCTACATTTTAGCTGATTATCTTTTAAAAATAATAAAACCAGGCATTCTCTCCTTAAAAGCACGTTAAATGTCAACTTAAGGATGAATATATTCTCCACTAAATGTTCTCATTGTCCATTCTGTTGACACCAGCTTCATGGGGATGCTACTCTATGAAGATCTACATGGTTCAACCGGCTCCAGAGGTAAATCTTAGCCAGCACATCATATGAGAAGTCAGTTACATGCTTCATGTTCCCCAGCAAAGAAAGAACATTGATGCATGTACAGAAAAGGGGGTTTCATTCTGAGCATACTTATCAGGGCTAGGGGAGGAAAAAACCTGAATTTCATCTACGTGTACTGTTTTGAGGTCATAAGTAACTACACATATATTGTTTCTACTGCTAAAAAAATGAGGCCAAGGAGCAATCCCTGGTCCAAGATCAAATGGCACCAACAGACTGCAGCCCATATTGCTCACAGATAGTGCCTTCCAACAGAGGTGACTGGGGAGACGTCACCCAAGGAGCCCAAAATACAGCTATGGAAAATGTTAGCAATTCAGAGGGGTGGACAAGGCAGGCACCGCACTTAGACTGGTCTCCCAGCCTTCACTTATCTTTTAGGCCTGTGATACCCAGAGGTGCCAAAAACTCTGGTATCTAAGGTCTACAGCAACCCTAGGATTTAAGCAGCTCAGGAGAACTGTCAAGCAGTTGGGGAATTCCTTAAGGGATGGGGGAGGCAGCATAAAAGATCTACTATAGTGTAAAATTAAACTTTCCCTCTTCAATTTGCAAGCAATGCTATATGAGGATAACAAGAGGCAAACTCAGGTAAACACAGCACAGACTATTTAGTATGCTTGATGTATTTAACTGAAAAGACAGGGCCTGAACTGCCCTATGTCGCTCACAGATTACCAGCACTGTCCCTTGGGGCTGTAAAAACAAATCCAAATTGACTTAGGCAATCCAGATGCTTTTATTCCCAGTGGAGACAAGAGTGTGCAAAGTCTTGTCCCAGTGCTTCCAAGCCTCAGAAGGCCACAGCCATAAATCAGCTGGTCTGAATTGCCTCATAGAGGGGCTCATCTCTTCACTCAGAGTGCAAAAATCTCTGACTACACTCTCAGTTGAGTTATTTTAAGGGAATACCTGAAGTTGTGTAGGATACCATTCCTGGATGCAATGAATTAAGAATACTGAATGCATTCAATTAACTAGAAAACACTCTCCCTTCACCCTTGCTGTTTTCAGAATTCAGGAAAAGTAGGTTCAGATTCTGAATTTTGATTAAGTTGCTCTTGCTGTAGGTCAATGTAGTGCCTTCAGGTGTTGTGAATCCAAGCCTTATTGCTGAGATCAGCAATTGTAATCCCACTCCAATTTAGAGCAACATTTCTTTGAAGCAATTCTGAACTATAAATAATGTGGAAATTTCTCTGAACTTGGTTATAATTTTTGCTGCAAGAGCTATTGACAGAATGGTAAGCATCTTTAGCTGGTCCATGGAATTTTTTAGAGGGTAGTCTCAAAACAAAAGCACTTATATGTTTGAAATACCTAACCATTTTTTAATCTAGCAGTTTATATCCAGTTTTAGATCATCTAGTTTTTAATCCTAGTCTTTAGAATGTAAGTACTACTCCTTGACTTTGAACATGTCTCAGAGCAGAAACCTTAAAAGATTTTAAAGGATTCAGAGAACCATCCTGGAATTTATGAGGAGAATTCACAGCACAGTTACTGACAGCAATCAACAATTTTTTTCCAAGGATAAGCCATCTATAACTTCACAACAACAACCATTATAGTCAGGTTTATTGAACTGCAGTTTAAAACTACATCCAGTCATATAAGCATGAGCAATATTATTTTGTAGAATGACCTGATTACATGAGAAAGAAGTCCAAAAAGAGCAACACAGAATCACTTAGCAAGGCAAGCTGCTGCCTGTGACAGTGATGTATGAGACATAGGTGATATATATACTGGGTGGCTTTATCAGTAAATCATTGAGTTATTTACTTCCCTGAGGAACTGGACCTGTCCCCGGAAGAGACTGTACTGTGAGATCCACCAGTGGGGAATTAATATTGGCAAAACAGTCAATTTTGATTTGTTCGCACAAAAGAATCATAATATATAATTTAATAAATAATACATCACAGATGTACTGCCTCTTCTAAATACTAGAGCTTTAAAAATGGTAGAACTGGATCTCCCTGCCATTTTCCTCATTAACATGAAAGGAAAAATCTCCGTAAAATCAGCTAATTTTAAATAAAGAATTTAGCCAACACATCCCTGGCAAGGTGTGAAGAGTTACACACTGAAGAATAAGGAAAAAAACAGAGTATGAAGCTCTGAAACTGAAAATATATAATACCACTTTCTTTTCTATACATTGCATATTAAAGGTAGAAAACAGTCTCTACCATCTGCAAGGAACAACTGTGAGTCCACTGCAATTTCAAGCTTCTGATGTGGACCTTTGCTATAGGGCCATTCACAAGGACTCTTAAGCACAGCAATGGACAGGGTGCTCCCCAGAACCCCTCAGCAGACAGAGAAGCAGTCAAAGCAGACACTTGTGCCTTACCCCTTCCCAAGCTGCTGCACTTGCATAGGCAGGAGCATCTCCTGTGCTTTGCACCTGGGCCTCACCATCATGGCCCCAGTTTCACTGCATGAATGTGCTGTAAACGTAGCTTGAGAGTGAGCTCAAAAGGCTATTCTGGTGCTCAGCCTGACACTAATGTATAAATCCCTTGGTTCCTTTTCCTATTGCAATTTTTTTGTGTGTCTGATTTTAACAAATCTGAGTTAAAAACCATGTAGACTGAAATGCTACAGAATATGTACATGGTCAAACTACAAAATAAAAAAAAGGTAACCCACCATTGACACAAACACTGTAAATATTGCTACTTGCTACATTAAAAATAAACAAAAAGGTTCAAATGCTGAAAAGAGTTGCTGTGCCTGAAACAGCTCAACTTTATGGAGTGTTATAAGAAGTGTTTCTGCTAACATTAAGACAATTTTCAGAAGAGCTTTACACAAACAAAAGAAAATCAGGTACTAATTTTCAGTGTAATAAAAGCAGTGAAAATGTTATCACTGCTAATGTACAGAAAACGACTGTTGTGATACATAGCATATTACGGCAGAAATGCAAACAAAATATTTTTTCCTCTTTAATTCCCCCATAGCATGGCCATTCATTGAAATTACATCACAATTCCAGCACCATAAAGTGATTTTGTTTTATTCTGATTTGGGCTGCAATTCCTATATGCTTTTGGGGTTTTTTTTCTTGGTTTTATGTGAGAGCTTTGAAGAATCTCAGCTTAAAGCCTATACATTCCTAATCCTATATGCCAAGATTTTCAAATCAGAAGTGTGAAGTACAGTGGATATGGTACTCACCTAGGTCATGAAAATATGACTGGATATGACTTGTGCCATGGATATGACATGGTCAGACTCCAAGAGTAGTGACCAGTAGTACAATATCCAAGAGGTATCTGGTAACAAGTAGTATTCCTTAAGGCTTTATGCTAGACCTAATAACATCTTGATTGTCATCCCAATGAGGTGGAAGACATCCTCAGCAAGTTCATGAATGGTCTCAAAACAAGAAGCACAGTCAATATACTGGAGGGGCAGCCATTCAGTCGGATCTCAACGGGCTAGAGAAAGGGGCTTAAAGAAATATCACAAAATTCAGCGAAGAAAGAAATTAAAAGAATATAATTACATATTCCAGAAATAAGACCATAGTGCATTCAGAAAGTGATCAAAACATGACCTGTACAGTCCCATGTTTCCCACATTTTAAACCTGAGAGGTGTGAACTGGTGTCATCAGTTCCTTATAGTATTACTGTTCGTGCAACTCCTACCACTGATATTTTTTCATTAATCAATTTAAACCTCAGTTAAAGAACAATGTAAACTTCATCAAAGCTTCAAAATAACTGTTTAAGTTTCCTCTTTTCCTAAACAAACCTAATGAATGCTAAATGAATCATTACAATGTAAGACTAAACTGCTATATGCAGTAGTTCTGTTCTACTTGCTCTTACCTACTCAAATGTCATTTGCTTGAAGTATTTTTAATACCAAAAATGATCAATAATTTTCAAGTCACAGCAGCTATAGTCATCAAAGACTTCTGGAAGTGAAAATATTTTGAAGAAGATCCTCTTTGCACAAAAAACATTTTATAAAGGGTTAAATATCAGAAATATGCAACCTAATTCCAAATATCTGTATCCTACCCTCCACCCTTTGTTTCTTCTCCAAGTTTCAACTCTTTTTAGATATCAGAACTACCTCTGGTTCTACTAACAGTAGGAACATCATGCATTTACTCTGCTTTTTCACATTACATACAGTGGAAATCCAGTCATACTTATCATATATAGATGTGAGATAATGTAAAAAGGATGCACCTAAGTCACCCATACATGAGCCAGAGGGACATAATAGATGAGGAACTTGTAAAATAATGCTTTTTATGCACAGCAATATTTAAGCAGGCAAGAATGTATGTCATTGCAAGTGTTTCAAGGAGCAGATGGGTAAGTACATTCATTGATAGTGACACAAAAGACAAAAGGTAAGATTGGTCAACAGTGAGAAAAAGCACACAAGAGCTGAAGAGGATAAAAATAGAAGAAAGGCATGGAGATTACCAAAAGGGCAATTAGAAACACTAGAGAGACAAAAATGTAGTTGTGGTGGAAATAGCAGAAATCAGAACAGAAAAGATCTGCAATAAATAGAAATTGGTCTAAATGTTATAATCAAGTTTATGTCAAGCATTTGCATTAAAAAAAATATCTTCTGATGTAGCTAGCATAGTAGTCTTCAGTTAAATACTCCTGGAACTGGAAGCTACATTTACAGTACTTTACATTTTAAAAGGAAAAAAAAAAACACAAAAGGTCATAGGAAAGAGAATAAATTCCAAATGCTGTTTTATAACTTTGTACAAAATAATAAAGTGAGCTGCTTTGGATTGAATTTGAATTGACAGCAAAAAATTCTCATTTACTGTTATTTGATGCTTCATTGAGTGACTTGTGGTTCGTTACCAGCTTTCTCAATTGATATATCTCTTTGTAGGCAAATAATGGATAAGTGACAGACACTATGAAATACGCATTTCACTAAGAAGCTACTTTCCACATCTTGAGAACACTGGATAGTATATATCCTTGAAATTAAATCAAACACTGAGCATTGATTTTAATATGTTTAGATGAAATCAAATTGCCCTAACTGTGTTAACACCATGGAACATGCAGTAATCCATGTACTTTATGGGCTGATAAATCTGAAACTACAGTAAATGCATAATTATGCCATCAGTGGTATCTGTTTCTGGTGCCTATTACTCAGATATTGTGCTATCTACAGCTTTATGCATGAAGGTAACACCAAGAAAGCAGGTTACTGAATCAGTTTAAATCAAAAATCAATGGCATTAATCAACAGCATTTGTAATTTCCAGGAACAGCCTTTTGCTTCCTTGGCTAGGGAGCAGTGGCTGACTCTGGGGGAGCTCCCTGCTCTAAATATTTGGAGAACTGTGAGTTTGTTGAAGTCCTGCACATTTCAGTTCCAAATGCTGTTGTTCTGCCTGTGTATATTAGCATGGTCTTTTGCCATGTTAGCCAGAGATGCATTGTTTTGAGAATTTCCTCTCTAGGACAAAAAGGAAAAAAAAATATTCAGACTGCACATTGCTTAGATACAAATTTGTTCTAATACTTACAGGCAAAATTCAACTATGTTAAAGGAAGAAGAGAAAAAAGGGGGGAAAGGGATGAAATGGGAGGAAAGAATGGCAACATGCAGAAAAGGAGGGCAACAGGAAGGAAAGGGAGGCAGGAGAAAGGAAGTTACCAAACCATAATTGCCAGATGATGTCATATAGGCAACTGCAGGGTTTCTATTTTTTTTTTTTCCATCTGATGCTGTTGAAATAAATTTTTTGATTCATTGCCAAATAAAAAAATATGAAATTATTTTTAATTTTTGACAAATTAAAAAAAATCAATCTTTCACGTGAGATCTTCTTTTATAAAAGCAAGTCTAGTCTGACAAGAAGTTTTGAATTATTCTCAAAATGAAGAAGCTGACCTGGAACTCAGGACGAAGAGCACTGCCAAGAGTGACAGCTGCTTCTAGGCTCTGTTTCAAGACCTTCTAGGTCTTCTGGAAACTTATTGGGATCACTGGGGGATTCTTGGGAACCCTCCAAGGAGCGTCAGGGTGCTGGTGCTGCCCCTTGAAGATAATAACTACAGGAGTCCGTATCTTCCAGGCAGCCCTAGATCTGGGACATTGTGGAGAAACTTCTAAGGCTCATCTGAACATTGGACTATTACAGTCCATAAATATGAGAGCTCAGATGGTTTTTCTCCTCCATCTTACCATAGAGGGTGAATTACTGGAGGAGAGAATGGATTTTGTGTATTAACAACTTGTGGCACAGCTGGTATTGACAACAGGGCATTCTGCTTTAACACCACAAGACTTTCTCTGAAGACCAAGGAACTCAGTCTGAGGATCTCTTGTAAGGGAGGAAATCCACCTCAACAAGTAGAGCAAAAGCATCTTTGCCAGTATGCTGGCCAGCCTGGTGAGATCTTTAAACTGGGAACAGTGCAGATGGGAGATGAAAATTAACATACAGCTCCATCAGACTTGATGGGACAAGTGTTGAAACAGCTGATCAACCTCTTTGAAAAGTCATGGCAGTCACATGAGATTCTTGGCAGCTAGGAGAAAGACAGTGTTTCTTCTAACCTCAGGAAGGAGAATCTAGGGAACAACAGGGTGACCAGACTCAACTCCTTCCCGTTAAAACTGATGGAGCAGATCAATCTGGAACTAATTCCAGAAATATGAAGTGTATTGGTATGAAGGGTTCTTTCTTTTTCTTCCTTCCTTTCTTTCTTTCTTTCCTCCTTTCTTTTTTCTTTTTTCTCTCTTTTTCTTTCTTTCTGTCTTTCTTTCTTTCTCTTTCTTTTTCTTTCTTTCTCCCTCTCTTTCTTTCTCTCTTGTTTTTTTTTTCTCTTCTTTCTGTTTTTCTTTGAGATGACAAAGATGAGCACTACTTTTGGAGGTGACTGTCTCTCCACATTATGGAGAGCCTAGCTCATGGTTTACCCAATTTTTACATAACTGACATGATGTTCCTCAGATACAATACAGGCATCTGACAGCAAATGCAGCTGCTGAAGTGCTTGTTTAGTCAACAGAGAGAAATAGGCATTGTTATTTTGTGTTCATGTTATCCTGAAGCAGATACATACATTTGGTTAACCAAACTGCTCAACAGAAGCACTTTTCCTTTTTTCTCATAGTGATTGCTCAGATGCAGAGATGTAGGTTTGTATTTGATCAAATGTTGTTTAGGTGTAAAGCAATATCTTAAAAAATTTTTAAAAGGTTGTTTTCTTTAACTAAGCTGGTGAAACAGAAGTGTAGCTGAGTTATACTTGTCAGGAAACTCTTTTTACTAAGGGATTTTGGTTTTTTTTTTATTGTAGCATAAGCCATACCGTCATAAAAACTGCTATATAACTGTAGCTTCTTGAAGGAGCTTGACATCCCTACCTTATCATAATTCAAGCTAAAATACTTGACTACTGACAATTTTCAAATGCACCAATATGACATTTAGAGCCAGGTTTGGTGATGAGATAGAAATGCATACGTTCAGTGATTTATAACATGGTTTAATATGAGTTTGTTCTAGAAGAAGAGAGGCCATGAGCTATCAGATGCTTTCGATTAGCAGATTTCAGTTTGGTATGGAATACAAGAGGAACATGCTCATGTTTGTCTTCAAATGACCATGTACACCCTTCATCATCTAAAAGTCTAGCTATACTTGGCTCCTACTCATTCCTAATGTCTGCACAGGGAGAAAAGAATGATGCTTCTACCCTAAGTGTCCAACAAGGCTCCTGAAGGAATGCAGTTGTCAGTCAAGAACAATCTGCTTTAGGCACCGTAAAACATCAGATGGGATTCTGAACACCTAGAATTAACAGCCTGTGATCATTTTTCAGACACAGAGTGCGTGGTGATTCAGAGAACACAAATTACAGAATTAATGTTTTAGTGTCCAAGCAGCAAAATAATTTTTTCAAACTGGGACTAAGGTGGCTAATTATTTTTGAAAATTAATAATAAGATATTTCATGCTTAATTGCATTGTGACTGTGCCTACAAGATCCAGCTATTAATCAAGCTGTTATTATGTTCAATGCAGTACAAAGATAACATAATAAGATAGCCCTGATTCTCTTTTTGAAACTGACAGCAAATAGTGTGACTCTTACCATTACTTCTAGAAATTTATGCCTGGATAAAATTAAATAGTTCTTGCCTCTCTTTTGCTGCTTGTAGTCCTTGCTGCATAATTTCTTACTATTTTGTTCTTGATTCTAAAAAAAACCAAATCCATGAAGAACAGATCCACAAGGAATGCTACTGTAATTCTTTACTCCATTGCTGGAATTAACAAGATTTTTTTAAGGAACAAATTTCTTTCTTATAAAACTGCTACTAAAATAAAAATATAAACAATTATTGCAAATATATAGTCACAAAAAAACATTAAATTTATCTCTTCAACAGGTTTATTACTTCATTAAATATTTGAATAAAGATTTGTCTTCTACAGCTTTGGCACAAGAACAGATTTATTTAGTTTATAGAAACAATTATTTTTCTCCATTGCCTACCCAGAATGGAATTGTTCAGGAGGCATGCTTCTTCAAATGTTGTTCTGACAAAAATAATCTCTTCAAGTATATTTAAATTTTTTAATAAACATATAGGCTTCAATATTGTTCATGGTTTGTTCACAAAAGTTTTTAATTTATCAAGCCTTTTTTTTGTACAGCACTGGAAGCAGATCCAAGAGAGAGGCCTCACCAACAGGATTGCAGAATCATAGAATATGCTGAGTTGGAAGGGACACACAAGGATTATTGAGTCCAACTCCTGGCCCTGCACAGGACTATTCCTAAGAGTCACATCATCTGCCTGGTAGTGTCATCCAAACATTTCTTGAACTCTGTCAGTTTGGTGCTGTGATCACTTCCCTGGGGAACCTGTTCGAGTACCCACCCACTCTCTGGGTGAAGAACTGCTTTTTAATACCTGAACTTAAACTCCTCTGACACAACTTCAGGCCTTTCCCTTGGGTTTTGTCACTGGTCACCACAGAGAAGAGATCAGTGCCTGCCCCTCCTCTTC
The DNA here is from genome assembly GCF_025592945.1 of Manacus candei. Taxonomy (NCBI): domain Eukaryota; kingdom Metazoa; phylum Chordata; class Aves; order Passeriformes; family Pipridae; genus Manacus; species Manacus candei. Next base: position 11,920,521 of record NW_026138062.1, read on the forward strand.
CTTTCACAAAGAAGTTGTAGACGGCAATGAGGTCTCCCCTTAGTCTCTTCTCCAGGCTGAACAGACCAAGTGACCTCAGCCACTCCTCATATGGCTTCCCCTCAAGGCCCTTCATCATCTTTGCTGCCCTCCTTTGGATGCTCTCTAGTAGCTTAATATCTTTCTTATGTTGTGGTGCCCAAAACTGCACACAATATTCAAGGTAAGGCTGCTCCAGTGCAGAACAGAGCGAGACAATCACCACCCCTGACTGGCTGGCAATGCTGTGCCTGATACCCCCCAGGACAGGGTTGGCCCTCCTGGCTGCCAGGGCACTGCTGGCTCAGATTCAACTTGCCATTGACCAGGACCTGCAGGGCCCATTCAGTGGCACTGCTTTCTAGCATTTCATTTCCCAGTCTGTACAAACATCCAGGGCTGCCCCATCCCAAATGCAGAATCCAGCTGCTCTTTTATGCTACTTAGTGAAGATGCAGCAACCTTAGTGTTACTGACATAGCACCTACAGTGAAATACATGCAAAAATACATGCAAACATAGCATCAAATTTCAGAGATGCCTCAACCCTAAGCTTCTGGAAGCTTTAGGGGAAAAAAAGACACTCCTCCCACTGGACATCTTACACTGAAAAAGCGCAACATGGGAAGAAGCAGTTACCAGTCCTGAGATTGGTATGATGTTTCACATTCCATTACAAAACTATACCTGTACCATTTTCTTTCTAAGATGTCAGTTTCATCCAGAAAGTTCAGCACCATTGGAACAGATTAATTTCGCAAATGTGTGGTCATCTTTCTTCCTATTATATTTTTTGCCATTAAAACTCAATTCACCTATGTGTTACTACAGTGTGGGAATGAATTGTTAGTTATATGAAGTGTCTGGGGTGTCATAGGTGTTTATTCTGCTTTGCTGACCTGTTTATGTAGGATTTCTTGAGGAGAAGGCAGACTATATAATATGGACAAAGCAGACCAGGTAAGTCAATGGCCTTTGGCCAAAGCTGCACTGGGAGTAAAGGGAATTTTGCTATTTATTTTGCTAGGCTGCAGGTGAGAACAGCCTTTATTTGCATTCTCTCACACCTGATGGCAGTGAAAATAAGCTCTTTTTTATGCCCTCCTTTAAAAATGTTTAAAAACCAGCTGAGGAAATGGCTGTTAGCACAACTGCTAGCATATTTAGCAATCTCAGCTTCTAATTCCTAGCTCTCAATTTTTTTATCCAAAGCTTACCAGAACTGAGAGTACTTGGGTTAAATAGCTCCTGCACTGGAGAAACTCCCTTCTCTACCATTGCTCAGGAAGTACAGGGGATGAAAAGATTTCTCTTTGGCAGCTTGTTCGTTCAGTGTGTCAACTGAGCATCGAGTGATTAGCAGTGCACTGCAGAATAGAAACTGGTAACTGTACCATTGGTGCTGTAGCTACATCACCCATAATGACTGAAAAAATACCCTCCGTTTACATTTCTTAGCAAGCTTCACACTTCATACATCAATTGCAGCTACAATGTATAAAGAATTAAATTTCCTAGAATAACTTCTGACTTAAGGATCTTGACTCTCTCACAAGTTCAGCTGATATGTCACTTAAATTACTTCTCCTTTCATGTACCTCTCTTTTTTCTTCTTGAGGCCTGTCCCTCTAAATTCTTTTACCTCACATTCTGTACTGTCATAGCTTTCCTCTTTTTCTTCTGCTTTCCAATCCAAAACTATTCTATCCCTTCTGCAGTGTCTCCCTGCTCATGCTAAGTGGTTGGAACTAGATGATCTTTAAGATCCCCCCCAAACCAAACCATTCTATGATTCCATGATATTTGTTATCTCCCAAATCAATTAACATTTACTGATTTGTTTTTTCTCATTAAGTAAACTTTTATTTTCTATTTTCTTGCTTCTATTCTACTCACCTTATGAATCTTGTATTATTTTCTTCTTTTTCCCCTCTTGTTTCAACATATTTGTGTAACAAGTTTTATCCTCTTTCATTTCTCCTACTCTAATATCCTTTCATTCTTTCTGCCATACTTCAACACACATTTCTTTTTATTTATCTTCATGGTTTCTGAAATGCTGCTTTTCTATCTGATTCTCTCTTGTTATTTAGGCAGGCATTTGACACACAAAATACAAAATTGCTCAGCAGTTGCTCTACCACACATCCTTTCTACTGAAAATTGACATAGTTAAAGGATTTCAAATTCATTTCTCATAGCTTATTACCCTAATCATACATGTTTTTTTCAGGTGTGACTTTCTTATAGCAGGTAATAACTTTTCCTCTGCATAATATGAATGGCAGGTCTACAAAATATTGCAATGTGAGTCTGTTAACATTCTATAACATATATTTTATTCGCAATAGGGTCTCACCTCTTATTGTCATTTCCTTGAGGATGAAAAAATTGTGTTGTGATAGAGAACTCTAAAACATTCAGACTGTGCACAGAAGATAGAAAAATTGTACCTTTGTTTGAAGATATGATCCTTTAAAACTAATCTAACATTTTTGTAGGGCTTGGTGATCCAGTCGGGGTGTAGATAGACAGCTTCCAACTGTTAGTTGCAAAGAAAATTTCCTAAGCTAGGTAATTCAATCCTTTTTATACAAAATAGCAATCATCTATCAACTCAAATACCTGTTGAATGATGCATTTCCTTTGCACCCTGACTTGGATGGTAAGGTAACTCAGGTTTGTATGATGATTGAATTCATTGACCACAATGTGTATAGAAGTCTTTTCTATTTCTTTGATTTTATGTTACAGGCCCTTTTTTTGACTAAATTTTCTTATTGCCCTTCTTCCAAAATATTTTGGATGGATATTCATTCTCTTGTTATTATTGTATTGCATCATTTCCAAGAAGAAGACTGACACAATGTTGTCCATCTTTCCCTTTTGAGGCATGGTGTCAGAAAGGTTGGGATATGTCACTGCTAACCCCAGTCTAGCACTGGACAGTAGGATTGGCTAAGGTTATACTTACACTAGAAAATTAAGTGGACCAGAGCCTGTTTTCTGGCCATGATTGGAATGGTAGAGCACAGTGGGTACCTGTATACCAAAACTCACCCTCTTCCTCCTTCCAAAACACCTACAAAGAACCATTTCTGTCTCAGTTTGTCTTCTGAACAACACTCAGTCTTCGTCTGGCAGAGGGCTAGTTTGTAGAGGGCTAGTTTGCACATCTTCAAAATTACATATATTAATCAATGACTGATTGCAGGGCTCAGTCTATGCCAGTGTTGTAGACTGTAATTTGTCTCTGTTCAGTTTACTGGTAAAGATGTAGCTGACCTAACAAAGCTGAGAGGGCAAGAACCTTCCTCCTCACAACATCACTGGAATGGAGGAGAAGCACAACTGGAACTGCTGGAAGATTCCCTGCAACAGAAAAAGGAAGAGTGGCCTTCCAGCTCCCAGGGGACTGAATGAGAAGTAAAACTTTTTTCCTTAGAGCTCACCCATCTCTGAAGATATGTAGTGTGAGACTATTAGAATGACTGTGAATAATGGGCTATTAATTCTCATTTGCAAAATGAGGTAATATGATACCATTTTTTACAGTGATGATAAAATGGAAACATTCATTAAATTTTGCACTTAGAAACTAGCTTATGTTACGAACAAATTATTTTAAAATGTCCTCTTTATAGGTAAGTGTGCACAAACAGTACAACTGGGCAAAACAGAAATTAAGTAAGGCTATTTCTTAGAAAACCATGCATTTATATGTTGTTATAGGATCTATAACATACCAGTAGTATGCTGGTTTCACATACCAGCAGTAGTTACTGTGGAATGGAAGCCTATTCAAACAGAGAAGAGGCCAATATAACTTAAGCCTGAGTAAATGATGTCCAAAATCCTTATGAGCTGAGCTTTTCTTTAAACAAGAAAATACACTGCTTCTTCTGGTTAACTTTTATGTGAACTGGGGATATGTCTTTGTAGATGTGTCTGCAGATGAGGATGCACATTCATAGTAGATATATTGATAAGGACATATTAAATTCATACATACATGTGCATGAACACATATACTTCCAATTGTGTACAAAGGGGAAAAGTTTTCAAAATATTTTTAAAAGAAATTTATTTTGCTATTTTTCATGTCTTAGGTGAGTTTGCTAATATATCGGAACCACCTTGTAAAACCAAATTTTACATACAACCTTGGTAATATAGTGGATAGAGCGATGAACATCAGAAAAAGGGAATTTGATTTCCTGGGCTAACTGCACATGTGCCTTCAACACTGTAGTAAGCTGACCTTGGTCAGCTGGAAAACATCCACCAAGTCTCTCTTACACCCCTCCTCAACAGAATGGATGAGAAAATAGGATGAGTTTGAGATAAAGACAGGGAAATCACACGTTACAGTAATGGGCATTACAGACTCAACTAGGGGAAAGTTAAAATAAAAATAGTCTTGGATGATTAAAAAAAAAAAAAAAGAAAGAAAGAAAAAGAAAAGAAAAAAAAAGCTTCCACCGTACTCCTTCCCCTTCTTCCCAGGCTCAAGTTTACTCATTAATTTCCAACTCCTCCACCACCCCTGACTCCCAGCAGTGCAGTGTGATGGGGAAGGGGGATTGTGCTCAGTCCATAACAGCTTCTCTGCTGCCTCCTTCCTCACACTGCTCCCCTGCTCCAACGCAGGTCCTTCCTTCAGGCTACAGTCCTTTAAGAACTGCTTCAGCATGAGTCCTTCCCATAAGATACAGTACTTCAAAAACAGACTGCTCCGCTGTGGGTCCCCCCAACGGGGCACAGGTCCTGCCAGAAAACCTGCTCCTGCCTGGGCTTCTCTCCATTAGCTGCAGTTCCTGACAAGGGCTTATTCTTGTTCAGGGTCTCTATATGCTGCAGTGTGGTATCTGGTCCGCCATGGTCCTCTCTGTGGGCTGCAGTAGATATCTGCCCCACCATGGAGCACCTCCTTCCCCTACTTCTTCATTGACCTTGGTGTCTGCAGAGTTTCACATTTTCTCACTCCTCTCTATACAACAGCTACTGTTGTACAGTATTTTTTTACTCTTTCTTAAATGCATTATCACAGAGGTGCTATCAACTGATCAGTTCAACTTTGGTCAGTAGCAGGTCTATCTTGGAGCCAGCCAGAACTGGCCCTGTCTGACACTGGGGTCAGCTTCTGGTATATTCTCAGAAAAAGCCCAGCTGCAACCACCCCCGCTGCCAACACCTTGCCCTGGACACCCAACACAAAGACCTGGCTTAGAGAGCTATGGATCACTCCGAGGCAGAAGCTTGACATGCAAAGTGCACTCACAGCCCAGAAAGCCAACTGTATCCCTGCACCAAAAGCAGTGTGGCCAGCAGGGCAAGGGAGGTTATTCTGCCCCTCTGCTCTGCTCTGGTGAGACCGCACCTGGAGTGCTGCTTCCAGCTTTGGGGTTGCCAGTACAAGAAAGACATGGACCTATTTCAGCAGGTCTGGAAGCAGATCAGAAAAATGATCAGAGGGCTGGAGCACCTCTCCTATGAAGAGTCTGAGAGAGTTGGGGTTGTTTATCCTGGAAAAGAGAAGGCTCTGGGAAGACCTTATTGTGGCCTTTCAAAACTTAAAGGGGCTTATAAGAAAGATGGAGAAAGACTTTGTACTAAGGCCCGTAGGAATAGGACAAGGAGGAACAGTTTTGAATTGAAAGAGAGTAGAAGAAATTTTTTAGGATGATAGTGGTGAGACTCTGGAACAGGTTTTCCAGAAAAGTTGTGCATGGCCCATCACTGGAAGTGTTCAAGACCAGATAGGATGCGGCTTTGAGGAACTTGATCTAGTAAAATACATCCCTGTCTGTGACAGGGAGTTTGGAGTAAATGGTCTTTACAACCCAAATTGTTCCATGATTCTATGATAATAACTACTAGATAATTCAACAGTCAAATCCTCTGTCATTAAGGAAAAGAATAGCACTTTTTCAGGACAAAAAATGTTTAGAGGTCATTGCACATAACGCTGAGACTGGAACAATTCAGATATGTTCAGCTTGTTGGCAATGTAATTTTATGGATGGGTGACTAGACCAATAATTAAGAAATTGCTACTGTGTGACCCCAGACAAGCTGCAGTCTCTCTTCAAACGACAAAAGCAAGCTGTGGAAGTACAGGCACCTCCAGTGGTCTCCTGTCTTTTCTATTCATTAAACACTAAGCTATTCTCTGGAGGTCCTTATTAGGCCTTTTTATTTAGTCTTAAAAGTTGTCCTCAAACACAATCATTTTAGATTTAGGATCACAGTACTTTCTCATGAGTTGGACAAGCAAATTCTGCAGTAACCAATTTGCAACTCCATTTCTTGATTTCAAATATATGCAATGGTTAACTGTTTGCTTCTTATTTCACCATAAGAATATAAGTAGTTGCATTTTTTTACCTCCCCCTATTCCTCACACTACCACCTGCCAATGAAGATGTTTTACAGCATAAATAATCGGTGCTGTCATCTTAATTCCTAGGCTGCTACCGAGAAGCGTGGCCTCTTCACAATTTCCTGTTTCCTCAGTCATGCTGCATCCATAATGAAATGCAACATGAATGTTACATTAAATCTGCAAATTTAAACACCTAGATGTTTAAATACACCCTCACAGTAATGCTAGGTGAGCAAAGCTGCATAGGTCCACTATTTCTGACACTTAGCGCACATAAGGTCTTTCAAAAAAATCTGCTAGTTAGCAGGAGAAGGAACTTGACTCCATACAGCAGGAAGATTCTCTCATTGTTTGTGATAAAGATCTTATGTCTCTCTTTGTGATTTCTGGGATATTGCTGGCAGCTGTATTGTGAAAGTTGCTTCTCAGCTTGCCCCCAAACCTCCAAACCTCAGAAGCAGGAAACATAAGAATTCACTTTCTTCAGCAATTAAAAGATAGACTGATATGAAGCAGTTTCAGATTTTTCCCGGAATAAGCTAATGGTCAGCACTGCTTATGAAGTATCATTAACTCAGACATAGCATCAGTAAAGCCCATGTCAGAATCTTTAACAAGACCTGTTCTCTGACAGATTTTTTTTCTAAAACGAGTGCTTACTGAAACATGACCCACAGCCTTTCAGAGTTGTTGCGGTGTTGTTATACCATACTCATGTGTTGGTTAGGTTGCAAATTGTCAGGTAAGAGACATCGCCCATAAGATTGCATGCAGATGTTAGAGTCATTACTACCAGCACAATCACGGCATGATAGGGAATTTGGGAATGGCACTTACTATCAGAGTTAGAATTACCTATAGGAACCCTAAATATATTATCAGTTTTATTGCATGCCAGTGAAGAGAAACCTGAAGAGCCGGTGAGCCACAGTACTGGTGCTCTCAGAATTTTGGAAAGTACCTCTATTTGTTCAGGACTTCAGGGAGTGGCCAGTCATCAGTTTGCATCATTAAAATTGATATTGATATTAAAATTGAGATGATCCCCTTATCTTTATTCAGTTACCTTCCGCAGGCACCTAAAGCCCTTTGAGATGCCCTAGGACATTCTACCTGCACTTCTGCTATGACTACAGAGGGTCACCAGTGTCCTATAACTCCTGTGTCATATCTGCCAGCCCCTTGTAGACGTTTGAGATACTTTAGGGCATTTACAAAATCCCTGTGTATGGACAACAACCTTGAGCCCTTGGCAATAGACTAGAATTAATGTCACGTAAAACATGCGCTCAAAGTTGCTTTCCAAGTTTCTGGTCTGATATCAGTGGAGAAATACAGGCACCTTCAACGTTATATTCATTCCTTATTAAAGTAGATGTCCAAGGTGACTGAGTGACTATTCACTTAATATAAATAAAATTACCATGACTATTTATCTACTAATGCAATTTTAAATACTTTCATATTGATAAGTATATTAAAATTAGCATATATTTCATCCTAAATATTATTTAAAATATGGCAGGTGAAATGTTAAAATTACTGAACTCTTCAAGCACAGTATTTTGACTTCTATTTTATTTAGTACCTTGTAAAGTTTTTGACTTTCAGCAGAACAAAGCACTTTTTTTCCTTTAATGTTCAAAATGTTGTTTTCACAATGTGGAAACAAGTGAAATTTACACTTTGGAGGAGTATCATGAGGCCTACCCTTGACTTACATCTCCCAATTCAAATTTAGTGGTGCACACAGATGGGCCTGTCATTAATTTAAAGATTAATTTCTAGAGAATGTGGTTTTCTAAGGCAGCAGTTTCCAGACTGTTTACCATACTGAAAATCCCTCGTATGTATTCCAGTGGAGGCTCCAATCTGTTTTGTTTTTTTTTAAAAAAAAGAAAAGAAAAGGCAAACTAACAACAGCAACATTTTCTTGTTTAATTTAGTATGTCTTCATATTTGTTGATGAAATCCTTAATATAGACTATTGGTTGAGGAAGATGGTCTACTAGTATCCACTTTCAAAATGCAGAAGTGTAACAACAGCTTTCAGTCTACATTTTAAATATAATTAATCAAGTAGCAAGCACAAATAAGCAGAAATATGATCAACCCCTTCATTGGGAAGTGGAAGTCAATAAATGTGAAGCCATACTCTATCAGAAGTAACACCCATTAAATGAGTTCAAGCTGCTTGTTGGTTTTCTCTTTTTCTAAAGTAAGATTTCTTAAAATTCTAAATAAGATTTTTAGGTTGGTTTTTTTTCTCCTACAATCAGATAAGATGAATCCTACCTACCACTTTTGCCTGAAAAAAAATCCATGTAAAAATAGCTGGAAATCTCATCACAATATTCATAGATATATAAGAAATATTGCTAATAACTTTAACCATATAACACACTTTGAATTATCCCAATAACTTGTCTTCAAATACAAAAAAGAACATCCCCAATCTATTCTCATTATGCCAAATTAGTAAGGCTGTGAATCTTATCAGAAAAAAGTGACCAAAGTTTCCTGAGAGTGACCTTCACAAAACGTGGGAACTAAAGTAGCAGATTTCAAAGGAAAAGTCCATGTGACAATTGAAGAAGTTTCTTACTGTAAAAGCTTACTAACCTCCTAATGAAACCTATCCATGGGAGAGAGGGTTTCAAGTACTCCATTGTCTTTTCTTGAGTGGAAGTGCCACTCCGTAGAAGATTCCTCCTGCTAGTCTCTCTTATACTGTCACAGCTTCACAGGAGAAAATGCTGGAGTGCTACAGCACACCTACACAGCCAAATAAGTGACCTTCCCTGCTCACTATAGGGTCCTGAGTCCTCTGAGTACCCACTCTGCAAAAAAGCTACTTTGCTACTGGGACCTCTATAGGAATGAACCGTCTAACACCCTTCAAAACAGAAATCACATGGAGACTGGGGGTAGCTTGCTATGGGGACCACTGCTAAAAGACACTACAGAGCAGACTGATCAAAAGTTGGCTCCCTCAACCCTGCATTGTTCTGCTACACTGAAAAGTATTAAGTAAGTAACTTTTCCTGTGGGCTAAGGATCATTCTCTAGGGCAGATTCATCAGGCAATGTAGACTTAGCCTTAGACACTATCTCCAGAGGAGAAAAGTAGAATTTCTTCAATTCTTCATTCTGCTGGGACTTTTCATTACAAATAAGATAGGAATAAGCCAGATATATTGGATTGTCTTTCTCAATGTCACACTTCAGTCACATGAGACAAATATGGAAAAATTCTCTGTTAGAAAGGTATTGGGTAAACTGTGAATGCTGGGTTGCAAGATGCGGTTCCATCATTAGCAATGCTGAAAGCAAGCATAGCTGTTGAAAGCAGCTGAGAAACTTCTAGTATATGGGGCAAAACTACCTGACACAAGGATAATGATGAAAATGTAGAATGCTGTAAATTTAAGGAGCAATCTACCTCAAACACTGAGTTACTATAATTCAGAAAGGTGGGAGTCAATATGTGGTACCTGGAAGGAGGAATTTAGGGTAGGAAGAAGGAACAGACAAAGGTAGCTCAGGTTTGAGAGTCCTCTGGCTCAGAAGAACCAAAGAGAAAATGCATCACTGACGTTCACTGTGCATCATTCACAGAGACACAAGGAACCAACTCATTGTTATTTGGGGGCTCTTTCTTTTTTACAAAGGGTGGCTCTGGTAGTGTTGTGTTAGACCGTAGAGGATAGACAAATACAGTCATGGTGTCATCAGGGACTTTTTAACACTCTACAAGGCAAGCAATCATTACAGTGCAGCCAATACAGTTCTTGTGTTTTTTTCTTTAGTAACCTCTGCTATTATTATAATAATTGAAAATTACAATTAAAAATCCACCATCTAGAATAGATTAATTCCACTTTTGTTTACACTTGTCACTACATTGCAAACTGTTTCCCTATAAGTGTTTATTATAAAATCACTATCTAAGAATAAAAAAAGAAATCATACAATGTTTAAGAAAAAAACCAAGAACTGGCCATCATCCTGTCAGAGTCTGACACAAATTAGAGAGCTGATAAGTATACAATCTCAGTACCAACAGTGCATAATGAAATATTTTAAGTAACATAAGGAGAAAGAGTAAAACTATTAAAAAATAAATGTCTTTTTTTACAATGGTATATGCAAGAGGTCTCCACTGTATTAAAGCATATGAAAATAATGGAGAAGCAAATTGAGCTGCGAGCACTGAGATTTTCTACATTTGCTTATTTTTAATTCAGAATTCAGGCATGTGTCTAAGGCAATATACTACAATTTCATGTAAAAATTAGGCAGTAAGTTTCAGTAACTTGAAAACAATTTAGATTACAATTGAAGTTAGCTCCAAAGGGAATTGACTTGTGAAATAGTCCTGTCAAAAATGAATGAAGCTAACAGAATAACGGAATATTGGTTAAAGACTGTGATTTGAAGCCCATGCTCACTAAAATGCAGATAAAACCAAGACTTTAAGAAAATGTGTCTGACCCATGTAAGACATCATTTTGACTTGTTACCCAGTTAGAAATATTTACTTTTCTTTGTAGTTTTATAAAATCACCTTTAAAATGCAATCATATAAATTTTAACCTGATTTTAATGCTAATGTTTCTGAAAAAGGCCAAAAAATGAAATATTTCTTTATCTATGAGTAATGCTTTTAAACTCTCTTATTTGAAAAGAAGCAAGTCAAAAACCCCTCAGTTTCCTTGTGACGGTAGTCACCAAATCATTTGAGTATTTTATTAAAATATACATCAATAAGAACGTTAAAAATCAGAAGTGACATTATTTTGGAGGGTGAATTGCTAATAAAGTAACACAGATTTTCATCCTGTGTGAAACAGCTGGACCATGACGAGATCACATTAGCACTAATTAAAATGATATTTTTTTGTGCAGTTTTTGTTAATCCAGCTTCATTGGACTCAAAAGGATTTCTGAAATCTGTAATAAAAGCTATTATGTAATCTTACTCTGGTTCTTTTGCATCAGGTTACTCTGTGAAATTTCCATATAATAAACAATATTTTCTTAAAACTCTCACTCAGTAAAATCAATATTAACTTTTTACTATTATAGCTACTTTTTCCCAATATATGATTCTCATTTAATTAAAAAAAATTAAAGCTTTAATTTATTTTTGCTTGATGAACAAGAAAAATATCATATTAAAGGCAACATTTTGCCATGTTTCTCTTTCTCCCTCACTTTCCCAGGTCCCTGTTGTTCCCAATGTATAATTTGCAAAACATATTGCTTCAATACTTACAATGAGAGAGGCGGCCCAGCTGTGGGAGGGAAAGGACAGCAGTCTCCAATATTACCATAATAATCTGCCTAAGGTCCCATGAGCCCTCTGGAGTATACAATTCTCTATACTGCAGGCCCCAGCTGGAGAATGTTCTCTTGACATGTATGCCAACCTTTGCCTGCAGGCAAAATAAAAAAAGGCAGAGAAGTAATCATGAAAATAAAAAATCTTGTCAACTGTGGTAGGATGCAGTTACCATGTTTTTTTGCTCACGTACGCAGTCATTGTGCTAACAAAATGATAGGAGACTTTAAAAGACTGCAGCTGGTACGTGTTTGGCTGGAAAGGGGAGAACATCATATGCCACGCTAATTCTACAATTCCAAATTTGGGGGAAAAAAATGAGCAGTGATATTGTATTACTGTCAATATGCATGACAGCTTTATTTACCTCCTCTTCTGATGACTGCTCATTACAGGATTTAAGCAGGAAAGTGAAACCCTGACAGTGTTGAGCTAATTGCAAAGGGCCAGATTGTGATCTCATTGTTTTCTGTTGGATGGTTGGGTTTTTTTCCACGGTGATGAGGGCTCTCAGGCAAATAGTCCTTCTGGCTCAGTGGGACTAATTGGGAAGTAAATGCATCTGTGAAAGCCATGCAATTGGCTCAGCGAACTTTCTAAGAAAATAAAAGTGCGACTTTAAATCAAATAATGAAGTAAACGGAAAAGGAAGTTGGAAGACAAATGTGTATACTTTTGCCTTTCAATTTCAAAATTAGTTTGAACCTAAAACCCAAGGCCTTTCTTCTGATTTCATTCAAACAAAAGAGGTACACCAGCATCACAGAGCTCAAAACAAGCCCCACATTGTTATAGATTTTTAAAAAAATAAAAGCAGTCTTCTCTAAAGAAAGAAAAATGTATATGTACTAGTCATGGGTCAGAGGTTGCATTTTCAACACAGAGTTGACAAAATAGGACAAAAGGCTACTTATCATTTTAATCCTAATTAACACCATAACAAGATTTCATTTTCTTGTCTTTTTTTTCCTACTAGTGGACATATTCCCTTTCAAATGCATGGTATTTCATCTCACAATAATCTCATGGATTTCACAGATGTGCTCAAGCCACCTATAAAAAATAAGGCAGATCTCATCGTGAGAGTCTAATATAGACCTCTCAGCCAGGATGATGATGGCAAAGAATTATTCTTTAAGGGACTAAGAGTCAGTTCCAAATCAACTATTCTTGTCCTTATGGGGGACTTCAGCTTGTCAGAAATTAACTGGGAGTATCACACAGGTGGTGCAACTTGGGCCAGAAGATTCCTAAAAGTCCTGGATGACAACATTATGGAACAGGTCCTAAAGGAGCCAACTCGGAAAGATGCCCTTCTTGATCTGCTGCTTGACAACAGAGTGGATCTCATGAGTGAACTTGAGATTGGTGGCCATCTTGGTCACAGGGAACACAAAGTGATCAAGTTTAAAATCTCTTTTGACAGGAGGAAAAGTGCCAGTAAAACCTCAACTTTGGACATGAGGAAACCAGACTTCAGGCTGCTCAGGGAATTAGTAAGCAAGGTCCCTTGGAAAAATGTTTTAGCGGGTGCTGGTCACTTTTTAAATATCAACTCCTAAGGGCACAGGAGAAGGTAATTCCCAAATGTCAGAAGTCAGGCAGGTGAAACAGAAGGCCAGCTTGGCTGAACTGGGATCTTCTCTTGGAAATAAGGCATAAAAGGAAAGCATATGCCCAGTAGAAGAATACAGAGATGCTGCTCACTGCAATAGGGAGAAAATTCATGTGGCCAAAGCTGAGTTGGAGTTGAAGCTGCCAGAAATGTGCGAGACAATAAAAAGAAGTTTTTTCAAATATATTAATGGTAATAGGCAGTACAGAAATATCACTGGCCGATTACAGAATGAGGATGGTCACCTCACAAACAGGGACAGAGATAAGGCAGAGGTGTTTAATGCTTTCTTTGCTTCTATCTTCAACATGGAATACACATGGTGTGACTCTTGAAATGGTCTTGTGCAGGGCTAAGGTTTGGACTCAATGATTCTTGTGCATCCCTTCCAGCTTAGCATATTCTGTGATTCTGTGAAGTAAAAAGAACACGTTTAGCTCAATTACTTCTCTTGAAGGTTATGTGCAGTAACAAGCTAGAGTCTGATTTATTGTCTGAAAGTGGAAGCCATTAATGAGAACAGGTGGACTCAGGATAGACCCTCTGGATCTTAACTGAAAACACTGAAGAGTTTAAAATGAGGAGGAAATGAAAACAAAATAAAATATATATTGAAACTACCTGGGCCAAGATTAAACAGTGTAGAGAATATTCTATGTGAGTGTAAGAGAAAGAAGGAATCACAGCCAAAGCCCATTTAAATAGACTTGAACGATGTCACCTCACAAAACCACTGGAACTGAAGAACGTGACACTCCAAAAAGGGGTTTTCAGAGTCCAAGGCACCCACCCTTAGGAGAAGTTTTCATATAGTGCAGCTTAGGATCTAGGTTTCTAAACTGTCTCTCTGTATGTTGCCATCTGTAATGGGACATCACAGTAAAAATAAAATAAAAATAAATCCCACTTCTTACCGTAGAATGAGCTGGAAGCCTGGTTACCATCACTGTGACTGTGTCAAATATATAACCTTGCTAGTGGATTCGTCTATGTATTCATCCAAGTTCTTACAAGAATGAATATCATTTTAGGGAAATTTTCCTTCAGTGTTTTCTGTCTTGTGTTAACTATTAAGACAGGTTGTGTTAACTATTTACTACTCAAAGGTACAGCTCCATCAGTAACTCAAATATCCCCTGGTGCACTCCCTTGCACTGTGGTCAACGTGCAGCATACAACCCAGATGACAATGTTTAAACCCAAACCCTACTATTCACTGCATTAGGCTGGCCTTCTTATCCAAGCTGCCTGCTGAGAATCAGCAGAGCCCCAGGAAGAATACTGGGCCCATACTCAGTATAGGCCAAAACCATGGGCAGAAAGATTTCCAATGTTATTTACCAATACAGATGTAGTATGAACACATTTTGCTCATACTTGAAATAAATTTAATGTATTTTTTTCAGTTTAGTAAGATCACCCCAAATACATAAAAACTGTTATCCTCCTACAAAGCTATTGTAAAAAGTTTCAAAAAGTATTCTATAACTGAGTTACAGATCTCTGTGAAACATTCTTGCTTTATTTGCTGATTCAATCACCTAAAAACAAATAAAGTTTGATATGATATGTCATTGTGACATAAAAAAATGAAAATGAGTTTTCACAAAATGTAACAGTATACAGCTGGATTTAAAAAATGTGATTGGTTTACGTCTGAAACAACTTTGTGACCCCAGCCCAAAAAGAACATATAATTTGGATTTACATGTATTTGCATTTTCCTTCAACTAGATGTACTCATTGATATTAGGCATGGCAGTAAGTGTTTTGGTTGATAAGCAGTATAAGCAGGACAGGAGGCCAGAGGCAATAGCAACAAAAAACTACTGTCTAGCAGAAAATTTATCTTAACAAGCTTAGCCCACCCATAACCTCCAAATGGCACAATTACATAATTCCATGGTTTTGTCTTGATGATAGGAATACAAGTGCAGTTTTTGCAAATTACTTTTCACTTACTTCCTTCACCCAGTGTGATGTGAGACTGATCTAAACCATTTATCTCAGGTACCCATTTTTGCATGGGATGAAATCTGAAAGTTCTTGTCTCTTGTGAAGATCCAATCATTGAGAGATGCCTCTGCCTGAAAAAAGGTGCAAATGACCATACACTAAAGTCAATAGTATGGATTTTATTCAACAATGAATTTGAGGTAGACAGAAAGAAATAGAATAGAGAGGAGAGAGAGAGAGAGAGAAAGAGAGAGAGAGACAGAGAGTGAGAGAGACAGATTAAGCAGAAGATAGTCACCACCCATGGATCCAGTGGCATCCTATTAGTCCTTCTTCAGCCTGGGTTTCTCGGCGGTGGGGGTCCCAAGGTCATTCAAAACTTTTCATTATTTATACATTTTTGCAAACAAAGGAATTAATGCCTGTTTCATTGGCTACGCAGTTCTCTTGTGCTCTTGGTCAAATGATTACCTTCCCTCTAATGTTAATTATTCTATATGCTCCATCTTTCAATTTTTTTGAGTCAGTGGGTTTCTTGGGTCAATGGGTTGTGAGATGGTGGTCGCAATCTCCCCCTGCCAGAACTACCTATTACCCACTTGGAACCAATTTCAGTGCAGTTACTGAGTTGGCTTTTCTTGTGGCCCATAAATTCTTCACTCTTTGTGTCCATTGTGTGACACATTCTTCTTCCTCAGTTATGTTAACCTTCACTTAGGTCTGAGATAACACTCAGACAATAGTATGGCCTTTATCTTATCTTTGGTGGCTTAACTTGCAGTCCAAGTTCCAGGTATCCATGAAGCATACTCAGGGAGGGTGAGTGGCGTCCATAATCACAGCTACCATCTGTCCCAGAACTTGGGGTGATCTTTGCTTGACTGGTGATATGTGTACAAGCAGTAGCTTCTTTACACAGCTTTCGGCAATGGGAATTTTTGCTTGAATGAGTTAATCAGGATGTGCTAACCAGATCTCTCCTCCACCATGCCTGCAGTTAGCACCGTCCTTTCACTCCATTCTGTGCTTATCTCCAGGCAAAGTCCTTCTGTGGCCTTAACAGTGTTTGAGACAGGCAACTGTGCTCTTTAAGTCCTTACAGGTCTCTGCAGAGAAGGTCTAGTGAGCTAGCTGAATAGACAGCCAAAGTTAGGTAAAACGAATGTCCTCTTTCTTTTGCCTCAAGTTGATTTGGAAAATCCCTCTAGGCATGAGATGTGCCAAGTGTCTTTAAAAATCCAACTCCAAATCTCTGCAAAATCCCAACCACCTGTGTAATGAGCTCAGTTTGCAAGTACTTTTCTGTGCTTTCCAAAGTCCCTTGGCTCACGTCAGCAGAAAATAGTTTTGATCAAGCCAAACGGTTCAAAATGCAGATGCTGCTGAGAAGCTGGCTCACTCCTGCAGGAGGAGGTCAGGAATTGACACAGTACTGCAGGACTCTGACAAAAAAACAAAAGCAAAGCAAAAACATGTGCACATGCAGCCAAGAGTTACCCAACATGAAGAGGACATACCACTCAAGCCTCCCACACACATGAGATTGGGTACACCACAGCAGCTACCACAGACCTGACACTGAAGAACTTTATGGTGAGTGTCATAGAATCATAGAATGTCCTGGTTTGGAAGGGACCTTAAAGGTCATCTAGTTCCAAGCCCCGTGACATGGGCAGGGACATCTTCAACTAGACCAGCTTGATCAGAGTTCCATCCAACCTGGCCAGGAACACCTACATACATAGGGCATCCACAGCTTCTTTGGAAAACCTGTTCCAGTGCCTCCCCACTCTCACAGCAATGACTTTCCCCCCAATATCTAATCTAAACATACTCTCTTTCAGTTTGAAGCCATTCTCCCTTCTCCTGTCACTACGTGCTCTTATAAAAAGTCCTTCCCCATGTTTCTTGTAGACTCCCTTTAGGTACTGGAAGCTCGCTATTAGGTCACCCCAAAGCCTTCTCTTCTCCAGGCTGAACAAGTCCAATTCTCTTAGCCTTTTCTTACAGGGGAGTTTCTCCATTCCTCTAATCATCTTGCTGACCCACCTCTGGACTCACTCCAACAGGTCAATGTCTTTACTTTGCTGGGTACCCCAGAGCTGGACTCAGTGCTCTAGGTGGGGTCTCACCAGAACAGAGTAAAGGGAAAGAATCCCCTCCCTTGCCCTGCTGGCCATGCTGCTTTTGGTGCAGCCCAGGAAATGGTTGACTTTCTGGGCTGCAAGTGTACATTGCCGGATCATGTCCAGACTCTCATTCACCACCATCCCCAAATCCTTCTCGGCAGGACTGCTCTCCATCTGTTCATCCCCCAGCCTGTATTGATACCAGTGGTTGCCTGACCCAGGTGCAGCATCTTGCACTTGGTCTTATTAAACCTCATGAAACTCTCATGGGCCCACTTCTCAAACTTGTCCAGGTGTCAGCCTAAGGAAAGGAGACCTGAACATCCAGCCAAACAGAAAGACAAAAAGAAAACAAGCATTTCTGAAAGTAGAAATTAGTATTTCTACCCTGCATTGACTGAGAAAGAATCTGGGATCTGTTACTTTTCCCACTGCAATGGACCTTCAACACCTAAGTTCAGTCACGTAACATAGTTGTCCAACAAATCTAGTTGCTACTCTGGGGATATCGATCTTCCCACTTTTCCTCACAAAAAAAGTAGTAGACAACTACATATACATTCCTGGAAATATAAAAGCTGTATTCCCCACATTATTTTGGATATAACTTGGGACCAATCACTTGGTTCTTGGCAGGTTAAAAAGAAAAACAAAACCAAAATAAAATTAATATCTTCAATATTTGCACTGTCAAATATTTCTCTGTTGTCTCACAAAAATTTGAATAAATCTGAAAATGCTGCAGATCTCTTTTATGATGCTTATCACAGATCCTGGGAATTGCTAACCCATCTAGGGAATATTTGCTGAACACTATACCCCATTCAGAGACATGACTGGGAAAACAGGATTTGTGATTTGCTACGGAGGAACCACTGAAACCCTGACTGCAAAAAGACAGGAAAAATATTTCCCTGTGATACCAGAGATTTTCAAATAAATGAAAAAGAGGAGAGAAGGTCTTAAATAATTGTTGAGCAACATCTGAAATAGTGAATAGACCATTAACTGCATGGATCCGTTTTCATGGTATGTTGCATTTCTGTCGAGGGTATGAGATAAAGAGAGAGGGAAGGAAGAGTGAAAACTGACAGAACTACAGTTCACTAAAAGACTTTTCCAAAGCCCAGCAGAATAACTGGATTTTAATGAGTTTTGATTCAGTCCTCACAAGTTTATTTCTGTATGTGAACAAGAGTTTTGGAAGTAAACAGTATCATCTATAATGCCATGAGGAAATGTCTACAGATGGTCAACCTAGATGTTTCTAGGAGCATTATGAAGCATGATAAGCAATAGAATGGGCTTCTTAAATTAATAAATGGGCTTAAAAATAAGTTAATTATTTTAAAGTTAGAAAGTTAGTGATAGGACTTTAAAAGAACTCCATGGACTAAGAGGAAAATAAGTATAAATTTCCAGGAAAAGCTGAGATAAGAGGGACACTCCAAAGACTTAGAGATTTTTGTTTGGAAAAGAGAGGACTCAGACAATTAAAGAAAACAGGATTATGATGTAATAACTAGGTGAAAAGAAAGCTGTGTCATGTCTCAGAGTCTTTTCTGTTTCTGAATTTTCTAATATCAGTAAATTTTATTCTCTCCTTCTCTAGGTTTCCTAATGCTGTCACGATGCTGTGTTCTGTTCACCTCCAGTTCAAGAATGAGATCATGATTCTTTGATGGAGCTGGTTACAAAAGGAAAACTGACTGTGATAATTCAAATTAATGTCCTTGTATCTTTTCTTCAGGGCTCCTCTCTTGCGGCAGCCTCGTGTCTTGCAGAATATACCACCTAAGGAGTCTTTCTGCTGTGCCTTTTGCAATCGGACTTGTCTATCTCATATTGGCCTTTTTAGCCACCAGCATACCTGTAATAAATGTGGGTAGAGCCTTTCCCAAATCTTCGTTGGTGAAGCCTAGCCATGATGATGAATTCAAATTAATGTACAGGCATCAGATTCCTTGGCAAACTGTTAACACAGATGCAGGTGTTTTCAGATGCTCAGTTCTCCTTTTGGCTTCCAGACTCTTCCCTTCTCTGATTCCCTGGTTTCCAATGAAAATGAAAGGGACAGTGGCAGAATAGGTGATTTTGCTCCTTAGTTGTTTTCTTTGACACCCACTTACAAACTTAAAAGCATATCTCATCACTATTTGTTTTACTGTCATACTAAACCTTACATCAGATACAAATACCTCACTTTGAAATACACTAGAAGATTACCTCCGTCTCAGAAAGCTCTCAGTGCAAGTCTAATTTACTTCTGTAGAGTCAAAGGGCAAGGAGAAGCTAGTGACAGAATCGTCATTCACTGGAGGGGCCAAAACTAATAACATTCCACAGGAATAAAAATATAAGTCTGTCTAAACAGGAAACATAAGAATGCAACTCATACAATCATAATTCAAAAATGAGAAAAAAATATCAGATATGAAGGGGAACAGTGTGAGGGCAACTTACTTGTCTGAGAGATACAACTTAAAGAGTTGGCCGCACCCAACCAAGCCTTGAACACTTCCAGGGATGGGGCATGCAAAACTTCTCAGGCAATCTGTTCCAGTGCCTCACTACCCTCTGAGTAAAGAATTTCTTTGTAACATCTAATCTAAATTAGTTTAAAAATGTTCCCCCTTGTCTTATCACTATTTGCCCATATAAAAACTTACTCTCTCTTTTTTCTTATAAGCCCCCTTTAAGTACTGGGTCACAATGAGGACTCCCCAGACCTCTTTTCCAGGCTGAACAAACCCATCTCTCTCAGCCTGTCTTTGTAGGAGAGGTGTTTCATCCCTCTGATTATCTTTGCAGCCCTCCTCTGGACCCCTGCCAACAGGCCCACTTCTTTCAGGAGAACGCTATTTGTGCTCCTGATCCCGTAACCAGCCATTCCAAGGCCATGAGGCCTCTCTTGATTGCCCTCGGGCTTTTTATTGCAACTTCATCACTGCCTACCTGAAAAAGCAATAGTAGATTATCATCTGAGGATTATAGCAGGGTGGGAAGCTTTCTCTTCACGTCTTTAACTCAGGCCCCAGGGAGGCAGCAGACTTCCCTGAGAAGTGGGTCTGGTCTGCATATTAGGCCTACTGTTCTCTTCAGAAGGGAGTCTCCTATGACAATGACACATCTTTTTTCCTTATGGAAGCAGTTTTGACACAAGCATAGGCTGACTTAACCCCATCGAGGCCTCCAAGCTAGATGAATTAACATTATCATTGTTTGGCTCCACTTGCAGACCCTCATACCTGTTATGCAAGGGCATGTGGGAAAGTGCAGTAGGTAGTCACAGAGGTGAGGGAGTGTCAAGTTCTATGTGCAGCAGTTACTGTCATCTAGGAAGCCAAGAATCATGTCATATCCTCCCTACACATACACTTCTTGTTCCGAAAGGAAGTTTCTGGGCCAGACATGTTGAGTGAGGGAAACACCACTGCAACTCTTCCTTCTCTCTTTACCCGTCCTTCCATTCTTATCGAACAGCTCGTCCTCTTTTCTGTTGGCCTGAGAACAATCATCAGCTTTTTCAGTATTTTCCTTGGACAGATATCTGGGAGTTGGTAAGTAAAGATTTTGTTGTCAGTGTTTGACAGGAATATCTGGACTCTAATAGCCATTGAAAATGGTTATTTTTTATACAGTATCCATATGTTCATAGTCTTTATTGAATAGAAAGGATTGTGGGGGATCTGTTTTTCTTAAAGACTTGTTTGGGGATAAAAAAAACCCAACCAAAACCTAAAAAACCTCCAAAAGTCTATTTTTCTAAGGGATTTGTGTTCCACTCATTTTCTTTAGAGTATTATAGAATCACAGAATTGTTTGAGTTGGAAGGGACCTTAAAGATTATCTACTAGACTTTTTTACTGACACGGTGTAATTGCCTACTGAGTACTTTTAGGGTTTTGCTCACTCTAGATTAAAATGGAACTTAGTAGTTAGGCTTCTTTCTGGAACTTTTCCACAGCCTAAAAGATCTCACAGTCAGTGTTATCTGATATTGGATCTCAATTTTCCCCCCCCTCCACTGTACCCAATTACCTTCAGCTCCATTTTTCTCTGAAAAAATCAGACATCTTGAGGTTGGGATCCAGTAAGAAATCAGCTTAATTACTCTTCACATTTCATTTCATATTGATGAACAAGAGGAGTTTATATCCCCTATGTGGCACATATTGCAGTATTAACTTGCACAACCATGCAAGTTGAGGATATTTGCCTTCAAAAGAATTTTCACCAAAAGTGGACTTCTACCCACAATTGCAAATGTCCATGAGTCAAGGATGCAAAATTCATATTAAAGCAGTAACTTTTTTGTGCATAAAAATGTTAGAATTTTAAGCACCATTTTCCAACCTGCTCATGCTAGAAATGGGAGTTCTAAGAGAAGGAAAACCTTGACTTTTCAAGGGAACATTTCACACATTTCTCACCCTGCAGTGTGATAACATATTTTAAAATCACGCAGTGATATGTATTCACAGAAGAAGAGGTATCCAAAGTGACTTCGCAAGGGGAGAAGTTTCAAACACATTGTAAATAATGTTGCTTAAAACACTCTAAAAGAGCGAATTCCCTTAAAATACTTTGACTTAAACTCTTACCCAGTGTGTCAGTGCTTGACATAGTCCAAACCTGTCACTGTCAATCATTTTCAGATGACCTGTATAGCTTATTTTGAGGTTTTGCTACCTGCTGACTCTGCACCTATACTAAATACAGGCTGATAAAACTCCCCAATGTATCATCCTGCAGTTTGTATAGATAAGGACTGACAGAAGAACTTCCTTCAGGACAGATGTAGTTGTTGTCTTCCTCACCTGGGGCACATTTGCTCTCAATCAACAGCTTTTCACTCTCTAATGACACAACATCATTTCAGTTCTTCACTCCAGTTAAAGAAAATGGAACATCAGCAATGAAGGAGTAGTTTAACACTTGAGCATTGATCTCTAAAATAGATGCACAGAAGCACAAAAATGTTCCAAACATGATAGCCAGCATCAGTTCCTACTTACATACTGACTGGGTCATTTATCCAGAGAAGATTATTGGTTTTCTTTTCACAGAATATCACCTTCTTAATGAACACCTGAGTGCCACATGCTACTGCCCCTAAGAAAAAAATTCTACTCTCAGCAATATCCAATGGATTTCAGGTTTTTGTTCATGCTTTCTAAAGTCTCAATAGAAACATTTCAAATAATATGTTCCAGACATCTGGGCCCCTACTGAGCAAAACACTAATTTTTCTGGATTTAAGGTCACTGTAAAAACAAATTAATGGGTCTTTCTTGACTGATGTTCTACAGAAATAGTATAATCACATCTTTATTCTTCAGACTAGGCATTTTCTGGCCCCATATTACCCATTATAAGTTTGGCCTATTGATAGGGAAAAATTTTGGCATTTGATTTATTTGCAAATTATTTCCCTGTTAAAATGATAATGAAAAATATCCTCTTATTACAAAGGTAGGTACATGTTGGAAAATATGACTATGTGAAATGTGAGCAGTGAAAAACTTAAAAAGTGGTCTCACAACATGACTATTAATATATGGTACCTTGGCAGCATAGGTGGTCATTTAATGAAGTCCATTGTAGGTTGTGCATGTAACTTATGCTTTAACTTTTGTAAACAGTACCTAGTTGCTATGGCTTAAGGCTCAGTATAAATCATTAAACAAATACATTCAACAATTTGTACAAAATCAAGAAGCAGGAAATATATTGACAACAGTTGGCTTTTTTTTAGCCTATACTTCTACAATTTTGTATGGAACTGTAGAAGAATAAGTTATAGTGATGGTTTGCGACCTTATTTTAAGTAATCAAGTCAAGAGAGGTTCATGACCAGATTAATAAAATAGCTACTTAGAACAAAATGAACTATGGCTGCAAATCACCATCAAACCAGGAATTACAGAGCAAGCACATACAAGCTTTTCCAAGCTTGCATCAGGCCTCTTTCAGAAATTGAAAGAGACAGTCATACAAAGGCTCAAGCACAGGCCTTAAACTTAATGTGAGTAATCACATTAGTATCAGTGAAACTTCTCCTGTGCTTAAACACATGTGTAAGTCTTTGTAGAATTGGTATCTAAATTCATATGGTTAGACTTTTATGGAATAGAGAAACTGCAGAGTGCATAACTCTAAGAAAAAATGTACTTTTATCACTGATTTTACCCAAACAGTTAAGAGTTCTAATAAAAGGCACACAGAATAATATTCTTATCCCTTATTCTCCATAGCATCAGTCAATGAGAAGACTATAGCCTATCCATATTTAATTATAAAGAAGGTTTCTCTCTGATTAATTGAATCATTAAACATGCACAGATAGATTTCATGATATTAAATATTAGTTACCTTCCAGTATATTAAGAAGTAAAAATCAGAGTGGATTAAATGGGAAGAATTATTCTTATTCTATGTCTTGCAGTGCATACCACCCCTCACTTGTTTCCCAGGAAACAAAAAGGAAGCACAGACATTCCACACAGAACAAAAAAATGTGCATAGGCTGCAGAACAACTGGCAAAAAATCTTGTCCTCTCTTTAATTTATTTATGGTTTTAGCTATTGTACTGTTTATTCTAGCCTTTACAAAAGAACAATTCCAGCACTACTCATAAACCGGTACTGGCAGTTGGTGTCTCTATTAAAAATACAATAAAAACACTACTTTAGGCATTAGGAGATATGGAAAAACATACTGAACCAAAGTATCTGCAGCATATGTTCATAATAATGAAGGGTTTATTAAAACATTTTCATTTGAGAACCCATGTTTTAAGTGGAAAGTAACTGCATTAGCAAACGCTATGCCTCAGTTCACAGGTTTCATATATATATATATATAAATATATATACAGATATACACAATTTACATCCAGAGAATTCATTTCTGTCCCATAACTTCATTAAAAGAGAGTATAAAGGAGAAGATTAAAAAAAAAAAAAAAAGAGGGAAATTAAGTGTCACTCAAAGAAATGACAAGGCTGAGAGAATAGTTTGGAGCGGAGGCTTTAAGCTGCCCTGCTGTGCCTTTCACAGCTGCCTACACTTCATGTCATTAATAACCAGTAAATAAGATCTGCAGGTGGGCATATAGGGCACCCTGAGCCAAGAAGCTGTAGCTAGGGCTTCTGTCTCTAAGATGGGTGGCCAGGCTCATTTGCACAAGGCTGCTTATGTTTCCATACAGAAGTGTAACCCTACTTAGCATAGCTTCAGGGAAGCTGCTACAATACAGAGAATGCTAATTACTGTAACCAACTGGCAATGATGCATCCAAAATTAAATGGCCTGTGACTGAGCAGATGAACAATTTTTATAGCCCTAAGTTCAGGAAACGTGGATATTCTATCAAATTAACAGACAGTCTATTTGGTCTTAATAGGTAAATTGAAGTCTTTTAAAAGACATTTAGATGTGCTATTAAGTTATCAGTTATTAAGTACAGTTCTCCTTCCAGCCTAAAGGTGTACAATCTGAATCTAAAATACCTGTAGCCTATTACAGTTAAAAAAAAAAAAAAAAAGAAAACAAAATAAAACTCAACCAACCAAGAAAAAAAAATAAACCTACAACTTTTTATAGCACTTATAAGCTTCATTTTTAGATGAAACTGCATCATTGTCTCTGCTTGTTCTCTTGGTTCGTGTTCGTCTCTTTGTACTCACACAAAATGCCCTCTGAAGTCAGTAGAAGCTTTGAACAGAGGGATCTTCAGGCACAGACACCGCAGGCTGCCTCCTCAGTCTTCAATTCCAGTGAAATTTGGGATTTTTCAGGAGAACATTATAAGATCAAAGATCTTACTTGACTTTCTACAATGAACTTTAACACGTAAATCAAAACCAAGGCCAGATATAAATAGTCCTTGACTTTTCCTGATTGCACCTAGTGAATTAATTACCCATATATTTCAGCACAGATGATATAGCAGTCCAGCTTTCATACAAGCGCTTTTTCAGAGGATGTTTTGTAACAAGCAAGACTCACAAGAAAATCTTTGGTGCAGTATATCTGGAAAAATGGTTCACTTATAGATTTGTCAGTAAGCAAGAATTGTGTTGCTTTCAGGAAAACAGAATTGTAAGCAAGTTTGCCTTAGTGTCCCCCCAGAAAATAAACAGCTGGATCTAAAAGCCACTGCACTTGGGATATGATTACAGAAATGTCACTGAAATCAAGATGTTTAGTTACTGGTCAGACTTCCCTTTTTTTATCAATCATTTTGAATTGAAACACAGATGTTTCTTCACCCAGCTTTCTAATAAAAAGTGTGGGATCCACCTCATCAGCCTTAAGTCATATGTATAGTGTCTGGCCAATTCATCCTAGCGTCCCTTTATAGGCACAGGATTAAAACTAGGCAGTTGTGGAATACAATTCCTCAAATGTATTTAGACTGTTTATCTCAAGATATGATGTATCATATCCTAGAAAATTCTGTTTCTCTGCAGTGACTCCCAGATGTGGTTGGTGAGATCTGCTCATATGTAGATACCTATTACTTTTTGCTGGATGAAGAGGAATCTAAAAAAAATTCCTCTACTCATTTTTCAGACACCCAAGATGGAAGCTGTGTACTCTGCACGCCCTTCTAAGGGCTTTTTATGGGTTCCTTGAAGAGAGCATGCAAACTGGGAGAGCCACCTTTCATAGCCACCGGGACCCCTTCTCCTTCACCCCCATGGGCACAGAGGGGTGAGGGGAGCTGCAGAGATGAGCTGCCAAGGAGCAAAGCTGGCAAGAACAGCTGCAGTCACCATTCAAGCCAGAATTGACGGATATTGACAACATCATCACAGTAGCTCTGCAGTTTCCTCATTGGCCTCTCCCTCTGCTTATTGGTTGTTCATTCCAATTGCTTCTCTCTTTGCTCCTCTGTTTCTCCATTTCCCTCCCAATATAACCTCCCTGGATAGATTTAAAAAACCATAACACAAAGCTTATAAAACTCCAGCAGTTTCTGGATATATGTTACATCCTCTCCTTCCTTCCTCTCTTGTCAATTTAAGGTCTGTACAGCAGTCTGTTTCTTAACTGTGTTTTTCCTGAAACTAGCCTCAAAGGCTAAGTCTACATTTACCTGAACTGCAGTGTCCCAGGAGCACTCTGAAGTCTCTAAAATCATGTCTGACAAGATGTCATCAACTATCAAAAATGGGGTGGGAGGTTTCTGTTTTAATCCAGAAACATTATCGTGATAGACAACAAGAAAAATTACTTAAATATTGAATATCTTTGCTAAAGAGTCTTGTAACGAAGAGATAGAGAAACTGGAAGTAAAGACTTCAGAGGTAAGTCAAAAAGGAAAGACCTGTGACTGATTTGGATCTACAGCATCTTACATATCTTGCTGGTAAATGCCTGATCCTGCAAGGAGCCATATACAATGTCCTGGTTGCCACTGCACTCCAGAGGTCTCTGATTTTGAGCCAAGGATAACCACATATATTAACAAAATGCAAAATTACACTTTTTTACATTTTTAACAAGAAAGTCTTTCAAAGCACAGCCGAATTTAATCAATTCAATCCAATTAATGCAAAAAACTTTAAAGATGTCTATTGCATATACTCACAGGAGATACATTGTTTTTCTCTTTCGTTATTATGAAGTTCAAACAATTTCATTAAACACAGCTTTGTATATTCCGGACAAAAAGAACTCTGCATGTTGAGGAAGAGATTGCATTAAAAAAAAAAAAAAAAAAGAAGATGCATTTCCATAAACTACCAGGTTCATTCTCAGAAGTGCAGAAGTTGTTGAGCAGTGAATTAGCGGTACAATACTTCAGTGGGAAAACTCCAATTGGGCCATTTTGCAGGTGTCTGCAGCAAAAAGCCAGGAAGAGTTGGGGCACTGTTACAGTCATCTCTCTCTATTGCTTTGCAGCTTTTCTTTTTCTTCTTTTCTGCCAGGAAAGACTGTCCAGGATTACTGAGCTCGGTACAACTTAACACACATTTACAGCAGCATCTGTGAAATTACTGGATCAACAGACAGCTGGTTGCTACCACCCCACTATTGCAAAGAACTGGTCAGAGGGTGACATATTAGATGTCCTTAGCATTCCTCCTATTCGAAGATGCCAGCTGCAACTGGACTCAGAATCCACTTCTGATAACACAACATACATTTTTTTAAGGTTACAGCTGGAGTAACTTAACACATCCCCTATTACATACACTTGCTAGAATTTCTCTGCTGGAAATGACTGTGCCATAGCAGACAATACCCTTCTTGATTTGCCATAATGCAAAGCAAACAAATTATGTCCAGCAGGTTGATAGCCCATGGACAACGAAAGTGAAGAACGAGTTTGACTTTGCAGCCATCAGATAAGGAGAACCAGGAGCAGTACATCTGAATGCCCTCTGTGCATATTGTTTCTGATAGGATCCTTACAGAATCACTTTTCTGAAAGTGCAGAAAAGCACTGTGTGTGATTGATATTTAAAGGAAAGGGTCTGAGAACTTGCTCTAGTGTAATTTCATCTTTTATGGGAAAAATAGTGCTGTGGGTATGCCAAATACCTGGTGAGTAGTATATTTGATTGGGGAATAGGATTCTGGAAATTACATCAGCTTTTTTTAACCTTAGATAAATGGATAGTCACAAAAGTGATCCATTCTCCATAATACAACAAATCTACTGTCAGCAAAAATAAGGAATGTTAACAGAGATCTGCATGACTCCATACTGATGCTGAGGAGCACACCAGGATGCTTTGTTGCTCATGATTTGAAACTGTATTTCAGAGCCTCTCAGGAGAGCTGTGCCAAAATAAATACAGATTTAGAGTGACAACAATGGGCAACAAGTTATGATTTCAGACATTAAATATGAATCATAGGATTTTTCAGAGTTGTAAGAGACAGCAGTTGCTACATGATCCCACTGCTCCAAAGTCCTCAGTCAAGTAAGATTTTAGGGAATGTTGCCTTTAATATATGCTTTTTTACCAGAGCATAGGTTAGAGAACCCAAATGTACTGCAGAAGCCATATCAAGAAATTTGTCATTCTTAGCATGAAGTACAGCATTCAAAGTAAAACACAAAGTATGGGGTAGAAAAGATTCATTCTGCTTGGTGAATGCTTCAGGTCACTCTTCAGGTATGTGCTCTTACACCTGATATGTCCATATCTCTCTTTCTTAAACTACAACATCAAGCATAAACAAAACAAAACAAAACAAAAATATATTTAATTGTCAGGATGGAGATTATTACCTACAACTGGACCAGGAATGTTAATAAACATTACTTGCATTGCTTCAGTACTGCTTCAGGTGTGATGAACGTGCTATGAAAAGGACTGTGTTCAGTCCAAATGCATGGGATAAAAGAGCCCTGGCCTTTCCTTGCAGCATCTCACTTTAAAAGTCCTTAGAATTTTTGTTTAAAAATGCAACTCCTGCTAAAGTAAGTACTGGGTTTACTCCCAGGCACAAGAGATGTAGTAGCAGGCCCTGCAAGAGCACTATCAGGTATATATACCTCACATATGACCTCCATGACAGGGACTACAGCAGGGCTGGGGACATTCAACCCATGTACCCACAAACACACTCCCTCACATGGCTTATCTGATGTTTGGGAGAGGTCAAGCAGCAGATAAGTGCTGTACAACCATCAGGAAGACACCACTATCTGTGATGGATTACCAGGATTCAGGACACGGCCACTGAGGGTGGGAAGAGAAACATCAGAGCCCTCTTTTCTCCCCTCAGAAAAATCCACACTTACTCACAAATTACTCCTTCTGCCTGGGACAAGTGGAGTGCAGCTTCCACCTGAAGAGGGTTATAGGTGACAGAGGCCAGTCAGCAAGCCCTACAGTATGACCTGTAAGTATTCGGGACCTTTCAGGAGGAGGTGAGAAACCTGCCAAAAGGTGGCACAATGTGCAGTGGCTGCACTGTTGGCTGGCTGCTCAAATTAAATTTTAACAGAACTTTTAAAAATAATTTCAGCATAAGCCACAATGTATGTGAGTGAGCTTAAATTAATAAAAAACTGTCTTTCAAGAATGAAGAATAAATGTAATCTCAGATCAATATTTATGAAGTTGTGATTAATTGACTGATGACCAAATGATTACAAACTTCTGTCTGAGGCAGCTACTCAAATGTATTAGCTTTGACCAAAAAAAATTTAAAAAAAAATACAAACTAGGTCAATGAAAAAATGCATTCCTAATCAATTTTTAATAGCACTTAAGATTTTATGATTTTTTAAACTTTGCTTTTAATAATTAATCAGAAAAATGAATCTAATTTAAACAAGGTGGTGTAAGGTGTTCTGTATCTGTTTGATGGAGTTCTTAATGAAGAAATTCAATTAGGGCTGACTTTTCATTATAAATCTCTGGTTTTAAGGAACACCGATTGGCTGGTAAACATTTTAGACTGAGAGAAAAAGGGAGGTGAACCACACTGCTTAGCACAATCTATTCATTAAGATTTTACACTGTTAATTCCAGCCTCCCCTTGCTAAAGAAAGGAAAAGGAAAGGGAAAAGGGGAAAGAGGAAAGGGGAAAGGGGAAAGAGGGAAGGGGAAGAGGGGAAAAGGGGAAAAAAAGGAGAAAGGGGAAAAAAGGGGAAAAGAGGGGGAAAAAAGGGGAAAAGAGGGGGAAAGAGGGGGAAAGAGGGGAAAAGAGGGGAAAAGAGGGGAAAAGAGGGGAAAGGGGAAGGGGAAGGGGAAGGGGAAGGGGAAGGGGAAGGGGAAGGGGAAGGGGAAGGGGAAGGGGAAGGGGAAGGGGAAGGGGAAGGGGAAGGGGAAGGGGAAGGGGGAGGGGGAGGGGAAGGGGAAGGGGAAGGGGAAGGGGAAGGGGAAGGGGAAGGGGAAGGGGAAGGGGAAGGGGAAGGGGAAGGGGAAGGGGAAGGGAAGGGAAGGGAAGGGAAGGGAAGGGAAGGGAAGGGAAGGGAAGGGAAGGGAAGGGAAGGGAAGGGAAGGGAAGGGAAGGGAAGGGAAGGGAAGGGAAGGGAAGGGAAGGGAAGGGAAGGGAAGGGAAGGGAAGGGAAGGGAAGGGAAGGGAAGGGAAGGGAAGGGAAGGGAAGGGAAGGGAAGGGAAGGGAAGGGAAGGGAACCAGGATCTCTATAATGTCTGTAACTTTATTAAACTTTTCTGGTGTGTTACAGCGTTTTGCCTCCTTCCTTGCTGCACCCTAGAGGATAGATACTCAGGTGGTAACAGGCATGGTAGCAGGCACCACAAGGTGTACAGAAAGGCTTTTATAATTACAGTTTAAATCAAGGCCTGTTGCATTGAACACTGGTATAAGAAGTAATGTCAGAGATCAAGTAGCAGCCAAAACTTGCAGATTAATGGCCCAAACTTGAAGATATTCCCTGCAGAAGCTTTGTCTCCTAAATCAGTTAAACCTATGTAGATGGAGGGGTTAGAGAGAGATCATCTATGCATAAAAAGTAGCTAAAAATCACCCCTCTTCACTGTTACATTACCTATTTCACAAAGTCTCTATATATACTAGCAAATAAAATAAGCACAGAACAGAAAGCATGGTGTTTATCCATACCACTTGTTGATGATGATCAGGACCTTGCCTAGTACATCTGTGGCTCACTGCAACCAGCCTTCAAACACACAGACTCCTGAAAAGCTCATGGAGACATCCTTAGGCTGAGACATACCATTACAGGTGGGTTAGAGAGTGACTGCACAGCACAATACTTCTGGAGCTTTTTCTGGCCCTCAGACACCATTCTAATGCAATTCAGTTTAGATAAAATATCCATCTGAAAAAAAGTCTAATGGGAAATGAACCTTTTTCATGACCCTCAAAAATAAAAAAGGGCATAGCCTAATGTCCCAAGTATGCAAGCTGCACTGACTTCAGGTATAACCCAGCATTATCTATTTACTTATTTGGCTCCTTGCTGACACATGTCAAGAAAAATGGAAAGCATCAGAAGACCAAGATCAAAAAATCTAAAAGGGATCATGAAGAACAGGGTTTTTCTCACTGAACTTTGGATGCCTAGGAGTGAGATGTCTACAACCTGAGCTACTCACTTTGAATTCCCTTGTGGATCCTGGAACCTGAAGGCAGGTATATTCTTCTTTAAGAGGAGATAAAGTTATGGCGGTTAAACTCAAAACAAAAACTGCATTTGTAAAAGTGATTTGTCATCTTTTACTATTTCTTGTGAAGAAGACTAACTGCACCAAGCTTACAAAAGAGTGTCAGTCTCAAACACCATTAAATCACCAAAGTTATTCTCTTTCTCTGCCCCAGTTCACTTATCCAACAGCCAGAGATTAATCTTCTGGTCTCTGACATTCTTTTTATTTACTTTCTGATAACACAAATTTTTTTCCACAGCCAAAACCCAAAACACTGTTTTAAAGAAAGAGACAAAATTTGCTTACATTTTAAAAGGAAAGCCACGTGGCAACTCCCAAAGAGCAACTAGGAAGAGCAGCCTACAGTGCTCAGGTATCATAGACAGGGGGCATCTGAGAGCTACATATTTACACTGAATGACCTCTGAATGCCATCAAGAAGGGATTAGGCAGCCAGTGAATCCCTGAGATGGTGTCTCACAAAAGGAGCCAGCGAGGCTACCACTCTGCAGGGCTTGCCAACAGTAAAGTCCTGAGCAGGCAGAACATGTTTCCACCTTTTCTGAAAGTAGTATGTTTTAATGACCACAAGTCTGACTTTAGGCACCTAGAATCCCATGCTTCTTTACTCTCTTTTAGGTAAATTTCACTATATATTCCCCTAAATCATGTAAAAACACCTGGGAAACCATTTTTAAAAGCTAAAGATCCATCCAGTCTTGTTTTTTGAGGAGAAAACTCTTCAAGACCAACCTGACCAGACTTCACTGTTGCAGAAGTGGACACTGAGAGTGGGTAGCCTGGCTTGGCACTGCATGGTAGAACAAAAAAAAAAAAAACAAAAAAAAAATTAAAATATTAGTGGTTTATATCTATTTGTGTAGGTGCAAAAAAATGATCTTCAAGTTAGGTTTTCGAGGCATAAAGTGCCACATCCAAATATATTGTATATATCAAAATTCTTAGAAACAATTCAATTGCATTATTTATCACTTATCAGCTGGGCTAATCATCCAAGAAGACACACACTTCACACCCTCCCCTGCTCATTCCTCTCTCTGCACAGTGATGCTGGGAAACATGCACAGACCCAAAATGTAGGAACTTACATATTTTAAGCCAAAAATATGGTAACTTTATTCATTTTTATGACTCAAGCAATATATGTCTCAAGCAGAAAAGACTTAATTGGCTCACTTTAGGACTCTGATCAGTTTCTCTTGTCCTATATTGGTTCTTTCCAAGCTCTCATCAGAGAACTTTTAATTTTTGTGATGGATGCTATTTTCATATTTTCACTACTAATCATCTCAAGGTTTCTAAGATTTCAAGATCTGGTAATGAAGTGGCTGAAGCATTTTACAAATGAAGCCCTAATCCTGGGAGATCTTTTATGGTTATGTTCTTGACCTTTAACCCAGCTAACTCTGTAGATTTACCAACAACAGTGGCCAGATTTTTGGAAAATTGCCTGCTTGTTTGATCCTCCAGTGGATCAAAGGATCCAGTTTGATCCTTCAGCAGATGCATGCCACGCATCCCACAAAATTTTTATGTGTTTCATCCTGGCTCCAGCCCTCCTGCAAAAGTATCCTTCATGCTATGTGGACTATGGTGTTCGGTAGCCTGGACCTGTTAAACATTTATCTCTTGCAGTTACATGGTATTTCTCAGTGCCGCTTCGCTGCAGCAGATTGTTAGCCCTCCAGCTTCTTTCTCCTTGCTCTCTGAGATCTCTCTTTCAGCACTACAGAATTAAGTATTTTCTGTACCCCTGAAGAGTTGGTAACATCAACCCATAAATTTCAACAAAACCTCAGGCGCTACTAGATCACAAATAATTTTTTAAGTATTTCTTCCCTGACTAGGCATACAACCTCAGCAGAAATCCACTAAACAAATAAGTTTAACCTCCTTACACAGAAAATGTGTTCCTTTTAGCAGCTTATTCAGAAGAATAAACTCCTTTACAAGTTATTTTTGGCTGAGAGAAAATAAATTCATACCAATAGATCTTGTTCTCCAACAGGTCACTTTCCAGTTACAGACACTTTTTTGAAGTAGTGGAAGTCATGCCTTTGAAAGGGTTCCTGCTTCATCCCAGATTCATTTAAAAGAGTTTCACATGTCAAATGCGAGACGCATTTCCTTGCTTTTGATTTCTCTTTCATGCATTTAGCCTTTCTACTCTTTGTATTGTCTATTCACATTTTTTCAATAAAAGTCAATATAAAAATAAAGCTAGGAAAGATAAATAACAGGGATTCATTGCATTCCTGTGTAGCTTGCTGGCTGCATGATAAACTCACTCAATGAATTTCAGGCTCCAGTGGTTTTCTTTAAAGCTCAAAATACTCAATAATTTTACATTTCTCTTGAAAAAAATTCTCTGAGCACCCTTCTACCTAGGCAGCAGGTCAGTCATGCCAGGACTGAAAGCATCTCCTCACAGTGGATGTCCACTCACTCCAGTTTATATTAATTAAGGGTATGTCCATTATGTTGGCAAATGGTTCTTTTTTTATTTGACAGTAAATAATTTTTCCTGAAGTCTACGGAAAGGTGTTGTAATGTGCAAACACTCAATCTTTATCAAGCACATCTTATTCAAACTTGTCCTTTCCTACCCAAGGATTACGTCACCATGAAATCCGCTAGGCCTTGTCTACACTGGAATGTCACCACGGATTAGTTTCCTCACTTTATTTGCAGTGACTTACCTATATCAAATTGAAATGCACTCGTGCAACTCTGCTATGTCAGCCTAAGATACTTTCCTTGTTAATCATTGCATCCACAACTTTATGCTTGTTTGAATTAGCTGCTCAGCATTATAAGCATTTATCATGTGCCTCAATGTTAAATCACTCACGTCTATAATTTTCAGCATGTTGTGGCACGTTTACAAGAAACTACAGGAATCCTGGGATGGAGGTCAAGTGAGCAGACTCCTAGGAGCCTCCTGTCTCACCAGCACTGCTTCCCAGCTGCTCTTCATCAGCCCAGAAAGAGCAACACGGAGGCTCTGCAGTTTGGAGATTCCTTGGCGCAAGCTGGGTGGTAGATACAAATTTTCATCTGTGAATTTGGCCCCTCAATTTCCATGGATCAGGATCTTCCATCAGACATCATTAAGCAAGCATCACCACACACAGCACCTTGCAGGGCTTGGTGGCTTATCAGTCCTCATGTTCCTGCTGGCCCCAAAGCTGCAGCCACAAGGGCTGTGCAATTCCCACCTGAGTTGACAGGCAAAGCTTTGGGCCAGGAAGCAAGGGGGTTCGGCCAAGCCACCTGCGCAGTGGGAGGGCAGCGCAGGAACCCAGAGACAATGCCAGGGGCGAGACTGCAGCCGAGTATGGAATGGAGGTGATGGGGAAGAGAGGCTCGTGCCCTGGGAGTTTCCCCTAGAACATGTTCCAGGGCAGCACGTTCCCATGTCCCATGAAGGGCACTGGCCTGTTCAAGTGAGTCCAGCAGAAGCCACCAAATAGATCTGAGGGATGGAACACCTCTCCTGTGGGGAAAGGTGGACAGAATTGGGATTGTTCAACCTGAAAAAGGCTTCAGGGTGACCTAATTGCATCCTTCCAGTACCTGAAGGAAACTTACAAGAAAGATGGGGCAAGACTATTTACAAAAGCATGTAGTAACAGGACAAGGGGGAATGAGTTCAAACTGAAAGAGAGTAGGTTTAGATTAGATACCAGGAAGAAATTTTTTACTGAGAGAGTGGTGAGGCATCGGAACAGATTGCCCAGAGAAGCTGCGGATGCCACACCCCTGGAAGAGCTCAAGGTCAGATTGGATGGCACTCTGAGCAACCTGGTCTACTGAAAAGTGTCTCTGCCCATGGCGGGGGGTTGGAAGTAGATGATCTTTAAAGTCTCTTCCAACTCAAACTATTCTATGATTCTATGACTCAGGTGAATTAGCAGGATTAAAACAGTCCGTTTATTCAATTCAGCACGATGAAACGTGAGCATAGGATAAGTTTTACTAGAGTAAAGGAGATCACCCTTGTCAGCGCGTCGGCCTCCTCCTGCACGGGCACTGCACCAGTGCTCCCCATGGCGCTGTGCTTCCCAAAAGGAAGGCCGCGCGGAGGCCGAGAACTCCATGGGTCCCCCAGGCCCATACGGGGGGACAGCAGCGGCCCGGCAGAGCCGTGAGGGGCCGCGGCTCCCGCCCGCCCCCCAGGGGAGCGCTGCAACAACGCGCGGCGCCCTCCCTCCGCCGGGCGGCGGCTTGGCCCCGCCGGCTCGCCGTACCGGGGCTGGCGGGATCCTGGGCCGCAGCCCGCCCGCGGGACTTCCGTGCTCGTGGGGCCGGACTGGGCTGAGC
The DNA here is from genome assembly GCF_025592945.1 of Manacus candei. NCBI lineage: Eukaryota > Metazoa > Chordata > Aves > Passeriformes > Pipridae > Manacus > Manacus candei. Next base: position 11,956,425 of record NW_026138062.1, read on the forward strand.
TGGGCTGGGCTGAGCTGAGCTGAGCTGGGCTGGGCCGGCGCGATGGCACAGCACGGGCCGAGCGTCACGCTGTCCCTCACGCTGCCCATCACCTGCCACATCTGCCTGGGCAAGGTAACGGCGGCAACGCCGCCGGGCCCCCGCGGCCCCGGCCTGGGTGCGGGGAGCGGAAGGCGGGGAGCGGGGCGGTCCGGCCGGCGGCGGAGCTCAGGGGCCCCGCCGTGGCCCGACGCCCTGACCCGCACCGGAGTTGTCTCTTTTAAGGGGAAGAAAGTTGGGGTATGGGGTCCCTTCTCCCCTGAGGGCCGTTCCCGGCTGCGGCCGAGGTTTCTTGGCAACACTGGGATGTCGGGAACCGCGCGCGCCCCGGCGGGAACGTCCCGGGGGCTCTTACTGGGGGCTCGGGGCCCGAGGCCGCCCAAACGCGGGTATGCAGCTCCCGAGGGGAAGGTTTGAGGTTTGGGTTTTTTCTTCCGGTCCCAGTAGGATGCTCTGCTTCAAAACGCTCGGTGAGCCTGTGTTTGAACGTGGTGCGGTGTCGCGGAGAACAAGTGAAACAAAGAGCGGATGTATAACCAGGTGGATTTAAAACGTATTGAGCAAAACTGCAGCAGTCTGGAGGAAAAGTTTCCAGTTTCCTCTTTCTGACCCTTTCTCAGTTCCTTTCTCTTCTCCCTCGGGAAGCAGAGGGCTCTTGAATAGTCTGTTCCTCTCTAGAAGCCCCAGACCTAATTTCATAGTGGTCACTAATTGCTTCTCAAATTCTTTGCTCATTCATTACTACTCTTTTTTTTTTCTTGTTTTCCTGCTCTCAAAAACAAAACTAATCTCTTAAAGCACAACAGTAATTACAAGGGAAGAAATAACCTTTTATGTTTATACTCAGGGCATTTACTGACTGGTTTGTTTCTACCTTTTCTCAAGTCTTAACTCTGACAGAGTGTTACTTTTAGCAGTCATGTTTACTCTTCTCTTGGCTTTTCTGTGGAAGCCAAGCAAGACTTCCTGGCTGTTGTCCTGCTACCTCTCCTTTTCTGTTTATCTGTTTAATGAAAATGGAGGAGAACACAAACATAGTGTGTCTATAATGGAGAGAGGAGAGCAAAATTAAACCAACAAGGTATTTTCAATTTGAATCCAATCCTAGTTACTTTCTAACTGTAACAGATTGGTTAGGTATTCATTCATATCTTCCTATAAAAAACACTGGGTTATTTCAAGCCATTGTTTCATACTTCCACTTCTTTTCTAGAGTTGGTCAGGAATTGATGTTCCTGAGTTTGTAATGGAAGAGATTTCCACACTCTTTCTTGCTATATTGCACTGAGATAATACATTAACATTATATCAGTGAATCTATGGGTGCTACCTGTAATAAAGGTGTTTGAATGCTTTTGGTTTTAGATGTGTGAAACTGTTTAAATTTTGTCAAAGTTGGCAGCTCTGACCGTCCTTTCTTTTCAATGCACATCTTTGCCTCTAGCTTGGAACTTCATTGAAAAACTTCATAAGAAAAAAACTCTTCTCGGGAGTAAGGTTAGCATAAGAAAGTTATTTAGTTTAAATTAAGGAAAATGTCTTGTCAGTTTTGTCCTGTCTTGTAGGGTGGAGCAGAGAGTATTGTGGAGAGTTGACATAATCTGATGCTTCTGTGGTTTGTAGCATAGGCTTCAATCAAGTAGAAGGCCCACCCTGCAATCAGAATTTACTTCTTGCTATCCTTGAAAAATTTGCAAAGGTCTGTCTGCAAAATAGAAACTACTGTGCGTAATGGAAAGGGGATAAAAAAAGAGATACTCATTCAAGAACGTTGTTTTTGACAAAGCAGAAATCTTGGGCAGGAAGGACATGTTAGCCCCTTTTGTTAACTTGAGCAGTGTCAAAAAGTATATTGGCAAGATGTGTAAATAATCATTTATGGTAAGAACTAATTGCTTGGATCAATTTCATGTTTGTCACTTGAACATTCTTTTAGCAAGGCCTGGGCTGTCTTCTAACATATCCATATTTATAATCAGTAACCATATCAGAAGCCATCTGCGTTGGACTGTTAGGTTTACTTGTCCCAGAATGTCTGAAGGTCTCTCAGACCTGTTGGTTTTGGTGTTGACAGTTTGCTTGGGCTCAAGCACACAGTTCTGCGTAAGATGTCTGGGAATTCATTCACTGGTATTAGTGTGCCTTCTTTTCCGTGTGCCTGCTCCTCTATTAATCCTACTTGAAGGTCCAGAAGTGCCTTCAAAGTGACATAGATGTGTACAGGATTTGATTTTGATCTGCATAGGCATTGCATTTTGTGGGAGGGGAAAAATGAGGAAATTGCTCAAAATCACCTAGCTGATCAAGTCTTCTCAAATGAGCTGTAGTCTTTGTGACATTATGGTCAATTAAGGAACTGAAACTGGGCTGTAATTCAAGTAAAATGCTTTTTGGGTATGTCATGGTCCTCCACCCCGTGGGCTTGTCACAGTCAGTGGCTCGGGAACTGCACAAAGGGCAGCAGCACCCCCAGCCACTGTGTGACATCAGTAGAGCTTCTGCTTGGATTGCTTTGTGTGGATCCTGAGCCAACAAAAGTACAAAACCTAGCCCCAGAATGAAACTTGTAAAGGTGTGTAAATCAGAAGCACTGTACCCTGGAGAGTAATAAATGTGACTTACTATTTTGCTAGAGATATGGAGTAACATTCACTTGCTAGAAGTGTGCTTCTGTGTCAGGTTTGGGGTAACTGAGGGTCTCTTGCTCCCCAGGGGGAAGACCTGCACTCCTGAAATGTCTTTTCCTGTTTGGATTATTTTATGTTATTCTGCTCTGTATCTTATCATCACTATGCGTATAACTATTCTCAGGCTGCTTTTGAGTAAGAGAAAAGTATGGCTAGAGAAAAAGTTCTGGTTTAGGGTGGGGTTTTTTTGGTTTGTTTTTTTGGGGGGAGGGGTATGTGGGGGGGTGTGCTATCTGCTGGTGAGAAAGCTCTTTTTCTGTTAAAGAAAAGCAGTAAATAACAAGATTTTTTAAAAGTAATGGAAATTGTAATATTTAAATGTTTCCAAAGCATTGGTATGCTAATGCTTGCAATAATCACAAAAAAGTGTTGATTATTATAAAAATCCTCTCCTTAGGAGTACGGTTCAGTTTCTCTCTGTTCAGACCTTTAGTAACTTGAGTGTCTGTTTATGGATAGATAATTCTTATGGCTCCCAGGACTGTAATATAGGAGATCCTAAAAATAATTGTGAATCATGTAAGAGGTATAGGTAGTGAATTGGAGAAGAAGCTGACAGATCTGGGCCTTAATTCATATCCATGTGTATTTCAGTGTATATCAGTGTATTTCAGTGGTAAAAAACAGGACACATCTAGTCTGATTTCCCCAAGTGATTGTTCACTGTCATTTCCATTTCCTTGCTTCTCCCTGCCAACGTTTCATTTTTAGTTTGACTGCTTTACTAATAAAACAAAAGAGGAATATCTTGAAAGAGCAATATCTGTGGAGGTGATGAGGACTTCATTTAAAGTTGAAAAGGTTCTCTTGAACTTGGGTTTTAAGTGCAGTACAGTAGAATCTAAAATTATATATACTGATGCTTCTGCATCTTAAAATGTGTTTCTTGGGCAAAGAGGGAGTGGAGGAAAAACAAATAATTATTTTTAAGACCCCTAACATAGATACTAGTGTTAACACGTGAGAGATTTTGAGAGTGCGTATTACAGTAAGCTGGAACAGAAGCTGCAGTAAGGCATAAAGTCTTTTCCTTCCGCATCATATTTGGTCCGTCTATGCACACTTACTTTCAAACAGGGTTTATAGTTAAATGACAAGAGAGAATAATGCATTGTCATTAATATTTTCTAAAAGTTTGTTTACCCTGCTGTTTCAGAAGGGAAGCGAAAGCTTCTTGAAAGAATCTGTGTCTGATTGGAATATTTAATCCTTCAGTTAGCTGCCCCATTCCTGGGTAATGACTTATTTAGTAGCAATGCATATCTAGCAGGAGGTTTGAATTAGTGATTGCTGGTTCATGTTTCAGCTCTGTGGTTTTGGCCCTGATCCTTTTTAAAGCTGATTTCCATGAAGCTGATTATGTGCAGGCTAAAGTCAATCTGTAACACTGTACGTTTCAATGACACCTCTTTTGAGGCAAAGGGTTGATTGTTGCCAGGAGAAATCCCTCCTTCCCTTAGTTTTGAAAATCAGTTAATGTGGGTCTTTTGGTCTCCTTCTGCCTTGGGAGGCTAAAGCATTTCACTGGAGCTGTTGGCTGTAGTTCTTGGAGGTTGTGAGGTGAAGGAAAGGTGCTGCTCCCACATTGTGTGTTAATGAGCTCTTGGAACCAAGGACCTTGGTTCGGTGCCTTCAATAATAGGGAAGTTTGGTGTTTGAGTCGGGAGATCACTCCTAGCTAGTCCTGTGGAACAACAAGTGTCACTTTCCTGCAAGACCAGACTTGCATTGAGAGATGGAGTTGTGTATTTTCGTATTTTGTTACCTGGGAGAGTTTTAAAGTATTCATAGTGTTTTTCTGTTTGTTTTTTTTTCTCCCCCTTAACACTGAAAGGTCCGTCACCCAGTTATCTGTGTGAACAACCATGTCTTCTGTTCCATTTGTATTGAAGTGTGGCTGAAGAACAATAATCAGTGCCCAGCTTGCAGGATTCCCATCACACCTGAAAACCCCTGCAAGGAAATTATAGGTAAGGACAACTTTAGGCTTTGAAGTAACTTTCTGGTATTTACTGCTGGAGGAAATTGCTTCGAGTCAAAAAGATATCTGGATACCTTTTCGCCTGTTTTTTTTTACCAGCATCTAAGGAAGAATTAACTTTAAATCTTTCCAGAAACATACATAATAGCTACACGGTTACATTTCTAAAGATCACGTGTATATTAGTGCTTAGATTATTCATGGTAACCAGTACCCCACGCCTCTATTGATTGTTTTTTAAATCTTGATTGGACGTCCTGTAACTGGAAACAATGTATTCTCAGTTGAAGTACTCCACCAATGCAGTGCAATCTGCTGACCTAAGAGAACAGCATTTAGCTGAGAGATAGTGTACTTCAATCCAGAATCTTGAATGAGTATGTGGTATTTTTTACTTTTTGTTTGTTTTGTTTTGTTCGTCACTTCCTCCCTTTTGCTTTATTTTTAAGAAAATTACTCTTAGCACAGAAATATGACAAAGCTACAGCACCTGAATGAGGATCTGAACTTCCAGAGCTAGGAAATACTGTAGTCTTTATTTAACATAAAATGTCAGCTCTGCTATTCCATTCTGAGAGAAAAATATATCTGAACGATCTCACTTTAAAAACTTACACTGTCTTGTACTAATTAAATGTAGGCTTGATACCCCACCTCCTCCCTTCATCTCTGTTTTAATAGTATTGTCTTAAATAAGATAGGATTCTGTTAACAGAAATAAAAAGTTAAAAAAATTAAAAGTTTTCTTCCTGCTTTGAGTCAGGATTTTGACTTCTAAATACCACTAGTAGATACTCAAGTTGAACATTTTCTGAAAGTGAAAGGACTTTAAATCTCCCATGGTAGCCAATTGGTCAAATCTTAGCTGCATTCATAATATGAAAAGTGCTGTAAGGTGGATTACTAGTATTGAATTGATTGAAGAAGAGACAATACAAGTGCTTCTGTCATCCTGTGTTGCTTTAGGAGGAACAAGTGAAAGTGATCCTTTATTTAGTCCGGCAGTCAGGAAACACCTACGTAAAACAAGGCTTGAATTGCTCCACAAAGAATATGAGGTAAGGACAGGGGGGTGTTATGGCTTTCCAGATGAACTGCAACTGTTAAATTGCTGCATAAAAATGGTGAGTCCTGCTGTTTTTAATTTGAGTAAAGGTTTATACTGTATCTGTGTTAAACTCAGCTGCATTAAAATCCCACCTTTTGACTCAGGTTACAGGACAGCATTTGCTGGTGCTTGATGTGGCCCCACTGAAGTCATGGTAATAGTCTTTCTAGGCTACAGGTAGTCGAGTACAGCCAATTCTTTAGTTTTGTGGAAATTCTACCCCCAGGTGGTATGGGAGGGTTTTCTTTATGCATACTGGGTGTAGGGAGCCCTTTGTTTTGTCTTCAATACAAATGCAAACATTTTTTGAAGTAATTCCCTCTTGCTCAGGGAGATTAAATTCCTTCTTAAAGAATATTGTCCACTGTAACCTTCTGGCATAGGTTAATTTTTAGTGTTATTGTTTTACTGTTTTCTGAAAGTGAGTAAATGCTTCAAAGTGGAGCTTGAATGCTTAACTCTCCTCCTGGAAAAATACTCTCTTGGGAAGATGAAAAGCTGTTAATAAGGAATATGCTTAGTTTCTTTTCTCAGCTGTTGTTCCCTTAGTAGCAGCAGTGTGAAGACATCACATATTTTTGAAGGAAACCTGTCTTGGGGAGGAGAATGAGGGAAGGGAAATGGACTCTATATATCTTTAACATCGGGGAAGTAAAAGCTATCTTTTATGACAAGCTTGCCTATAGCTCAGGTTCTTTTGTCCTGTATGAGAGAAGGAGTCAGGAAAAAGGTTTCTTTCCTTTCTATTGAATCAACTCCAAATTCACACAGCTAGGCATAGAATCATAGAATGAACTGGGTTGGAAAAGACCTCTGAGGTCATTGAGTCCAAGCCTTGAACCAACACTGCCATGGTTACTAGACCATGGCACTAAGTGCCACCACATCCAGTCTCATCCTAGAAACCTCCAGGGACAGTGAATCCACCACCTCCCTGGGCAGCCCATTCCAATGTCTGATTACTCTCTCTATAAAAAATTTCTTCCTACAACCTCCTTTCAGGTAGTTGTAGAGCGTGATGAAGTCTCCCCTGAGCCTCCTCTTCTCCAGGCTGAACAACCCCAGCTCCCTCAGCCTCTCCTTATAGGACTTGTGCTCCAGTCCCTTCACCAGCCTTGTTGCTCTTCTCTGGACCTGCTCCAGCACCTCAATATCCTTTCTGAACTGAGGGGACCAGAACTGGACACAGTACTCCAGGTGTGGCCTCACCAGCACTGAGTACAGGGGAAGAATCACTTCCCTGGTCCTGCTGGCCACACTGTTCCTGATCCAGGCCAAGATGCCATTGGCCATCTTGGCCACCTGGGCACACTGCTCAGCTTCCTGAGGTTCATGGGCCACCTGGGCTCACGTTCAGCTTCCTGTGGATCCAAAGCCCCAGGTCCCTTTCTGTCTGGCTGCTCTCCAGCCACTCTGTGCCCAGCCTGTAGTGCTGCAGGGGGTTGTTGTGGCCAAAGTGCAGGACTCGGCACTTGGCTTTGTTGAACCTCATCCCGTTGGAATCAGACCATCTCTCCAGTTTGTCCAGGTCCCTCTGAAGAGCCCTCCTGCCTTCCAGCTGATCAACACTCCCCCCCAACTTAGTGTCATCTGCAAATTTGCTAACGGTACACTTGATCTCCTCATCCAGATCATCAATAAAGATATTAAACAGAACTGGGCCCAACACTGATCCCTGGGGGACACCACTAGTGACAGGCTGCCAACTGGATGCAGCACCATTCACCACTACTCTCTGGGCCCGACCATCCAGCCAATTCTTGATCCAGCAGAGACTACCCCTGTCCAAGCTGCAGGCTGCCAGTTTTTTCAGGAGTATGCTGTGGGAGATGGTGTCAAAGGCTTTGCTGAAGACCATGTCCACAGCCTTCCTCTGATCCACCGAGCGGGTCACCTGATCATAAAAGGAGATCAGGTTGGTCAGACAGGACCTGCCCTTCCTAAACCCGTGCTGGCTGGGTCTGATCCCTTGTCCATCCTGTAGGTGTTGTGTGATTGCACTTAGGATGATCTGCTCCATAACCTTGCCAGGCAGAAGGATAACATAAATCTCTTAAAAAACCTTGAATTTAAAATGGCTGTTCCCATGATAGGGGCAGAGGCAGGCTTGATTATTTATGAAAATATGCCTTGGATTTGTGTCAATGCTATATATGCTATATATACTACCTTTAGTAGTCTGACCATGAACAACTCAGGTATTTAAGTTGGTGAACAGTGTAGAAGACATGTTTTCAGGATAAATTTTTTGTCCCTTTAACAAACCTTTTGAAGGTTTTTACTTCTTTGTAGCTTCAGACTGCTACAGCTAAGAACTCTGCTCCTTGCATTTTGAGAGTCTTTCCTAAGGTGTTGCTACTTTGGTGTAGCTGGAGCAGCCTTTTTCAGGCAGTGTTCTATCCATTTTGAGTTTTGAGGCTTTCAGCATCTGAACATGTAATGTTTCCAAATGATATGAGAGAAACACTCTTATAAAACAGCAAATGAGTCAGCAGAGGACAGCCTTAAGAACACTCCTGATACAGGAAATCCTCCCAACAGAGTGCCCTGATAATAGATTCATGTTGCTGAATGCTTTGAAGCTTTTGGTCTGCCCACCAGTTTGTTCAGGGTCCTTTATGTAGTCAAGGGATTTCCTTCACTAAAATCTTCACTATCCTTGAGTGTGCAGGTTGATTAAAATCCTGCCTAGAGCGCAATACGTAAGCATACTTAGATATCTGTGTAAGTGAAGGCTTGCATCTGGGCTTGCCAGAACCCATGTTTCCAAAGTGATGTGGGAACTTGTCAGTGTTATTCAATTAATCTCACAAATTATTTTAATTCCTGTGAATTTCTGACACCTTTAGGATGAAATAGAGTCCCTGCAAAAAGAAGTAGAAGATCTGAGAGGTAAAAATCTCAGTTTACAGACCCAGCTGAAATCTCTTCTGGATCCTGCAGCATCAGCTTTATCTTGCCAAAATGAGGAAACTAGCCAGTCAGCAAATGAAGCAAGTACCAGTGGCCCAGAAACACCAGAGGAATGGAGCAAAAAGCTGAAAGCTGCCAATGATATGTATGAAAAACTGATGGATAATGTGGAAAAGCTAAAGGAGGTAATAAATGCAATAAACACATTTCTTCAGCTATCTTGTAGTGTAACTGTTTCGTGTTAGTTAACCGGGAGTCAGAGCTAGCATGACCTCTGGGTACTTCATAGATCCCGAAGAAAGAAAAAAAATTGAATTCCAGTGGCTGTTGTTGTATCACAGTATTTCCATATAGCCCTTGCAAGTGTCAAATGTTATTGCTTGTTCTAGTGAGTCCTGTACGTGACTGCTTTTCAACTCCTCCGTCACTCTATGCCTGGGTAATTGGATTATAGTTGCACTTGTCAACAGTATTGATGACCAGATTTTTCAGGCTTGCAATAATCTATATAATATATCTATTTTACAACATTCAGTGGGCAAACACAGTACAGTTGGCTGAGGCAGATTTTGCACTATTGCCCTCCCTGCTAGCCGATATTTTTGGTGCAATTTGCTGAGACAGGGTAACTTGACCCTTTGACCAAAAATAGACAAGCTTCAGCATTTTATGACCAGAAGATCCTTTACTGGAAACCTGCAACCTTTTTATACATCTTGTTGTAATATAAAAAAAAAATCTGATACTGCAGAAGCGGGGATGCAGGAGATAGACGTGTGACAATACATGTAAATAAAAATATCTTGCAAAATATACCTGTGGGCACAAGAAGGATCACCTCAAACACTGAATAAGAGTGAAATTGCAAAATTAATTTGAAAACAAGGTAGAAAGAACTGGACTTGCATTTATTCAAAATGCTGCCTTTATTTTTTCTATTAACAATCCTGAGTTGCCACCTGCAAAAATGAAGTGTAATGTGTTTAGGACTTTTTTCTTAACTTTTTAAACATTAATAGTGTTCCCACTTATTCTGTGCTACCGACTCGGAGGCACACATTATACTGTTCTGCCATTCTGTAGTTAAAAGGACACTTCTAGGACCCCAGGGGCTTCAGAGTCACTTGTAGATGGCAAAAGGGGATTCACAGCAAAAGGTTTTGTCTGCCTATTTTTTTGTATATTTTTTATGAAGTTAAACTGTACTGACTTTTTTTTTTTGATGACTGAGTTTTTTAACTTTTTCCCTAGGTAAGTAAAAAAAAGAATATAGCAGGAACTGAGGGAAGGTTTTGTTTGGGTATTTTTTTCAATGTAACTTCAGCCTTAACAAGAAAAGGGATTTAAGTTTATGGAATCTCTAAATTGGTTAAGGGTTAGAAACAAATAGAGGTTTAGATGTGTTTTAGGGAACAATATTAAACTGTTGTCCTAGAATCATTTAGGTTGGAAAAGACATTTAAGATCATCAAGTCCAACACTCTTCCCATCTGTTCCCTCTTCAATAGCTGCTCAATTCCATAAGCTCTCCTTTTAGACCTTGTCTCAGTTGTAAGCATGCACTGAACAGTTCAGTCTGAACAGCAAGACGCACACACAGTCTGGAACCAGAAACCTTCTTATCCATGAAAGTGCCTGACCCAGGGGTTTCAGCCATACATCTCTTGCTAGCGAGACATGGTCCCTCAGCAAATGCGCTCACCATCGCTTTCTTTTTCAAAACCAGACTGAGTCAGGAAATAGCAACCACCTTTATCATTTAAATGTCCTAGAGCAGACAAATGTAGAAATGCCCAAAGTAGGCATTATTGCTTTGAGTGGAGTCATAACAAGTATGGGAGTGGTGAAACAAACCCAACAGTAGAAATACTGGACAAAGAACACTCATTAAAAATGCAGTTATGTGAGCTAATTAATCTAGACATCATGCTGCAAGTGGAGGTCCCTTGCAGATTACTGGCTTGGAGGGTCAAGCACTCTCTAGAGGAAGGACACCAAAGAGGTTCAGTCATGAAATTTTTTACTTGATTATGTGGTTGGGGGAACTATCTCTGGAAATGGAGAAAGGTCTTGGCCATGTTGTCAAATGGAGCTTCTTTGGAACTGAGGTTTCCTGAATTCTTACTCATCGCTTTCAGAATAATTTTTTGTGCTTTTATTTTTTGAATACCAAGTAGTTGACACTCAGACACCTAAGCCCTGGGCTCACCCTTCCCTTGTCTTCTTTATCACGGTCTCTAGTTATTCTTTTTGCCCTTAGGAATATTTGGTGTTGGGGAAGCAGGGCGTTAGTTTATTTTTTTCCACTCCGTTCTCCCTACCCCTTACCTGGAAAGATTGCTAGGGATATTTCTCTAAGCATTTAAAGTTTTCCGCCTCTCTTCTTGCACTGTTCAATGCTTCTAAAAAAGTACATTTCACTCCTGAGCCCAGCTGCATAGCTCCTTCTTCAGATCTAACTCTAGATCATACTTTTATTATGCAGTGGAAGTGTTATCTAATTGAGGTTATGAATTACAAGTCCTGGACTGGTGGTGCTTTTTTTTTAGCATACAGAGATTAGCAGACTATGAAGTGCAAAGAGTATATTCTGATTGTTAGGATAGTGGCATTCATTATTCTGAAACAGGGTGGCAGGAAAACTTCTCTTTATATGAAGCATCCTGTTAAGAAGGGTGTCTGCTGAACTGAGAAGAAGGAATTGACCTCAATTCAAGGAGTAAGAAGGGTTGTGAATCAGGAATCTTAATCACAACATCCTGGAAGAAAGTGAAGAAAGACTGCAAATAGCTTGTCGTAATGCATTTACATCCACAGGATAACTATGCTTTAAAAACAAGCCAAAAAACCCACAAAGTAATGTTGCTCTAATTTGGAATGGGGGAAGCTGTTCAACATTAGTTTTGCTGATACCTGCACATTGTAATGTTAATGTACTTAACGTATTTAGTCATGTGGAAAAAAAAACATGGAATTGCCATTAGTACATCTCCTTAATGACTTTCTGTGCTAACTAACATTGCTGTGTTTATTTCCCTAGATAGGACACTTGCAATGTATTTTGGGAATATAAATAAAAAATGTCTGTTCGCTATTCAGTTTTGCAAACCATTTCCCATGGTGATTTTTAAGTGGTGTCCCTGTCTGAAGACTCTTTCCTGCCTTCACATTTCTAGTTCTGTCCCTTTAAAAAGGAGAAACAGCTTGTCCTATAAATATTAGAAGTCATTTCTGTTTTACTGTATACTTATTTTTTTCTGTTTCTTTTCCTTAGGCAAATAAGAAACTGAGCATGGAAAACAATAACCTTTTAAGAGAGAATTTGCGACTAAAAGCTGAAGTTGATAGTAGATCACCCCAAAAGTATGTGAATATTTTAAAAGCTACCATATTTTATTTATAGACTGTTTAACTGTTGTAGGACTGTAACCTAAAACTGTGGTGGTGTACACAGTGTTGCATATGTGTCTCCAGGTAGACTTTGGAATTTTTATCCTCATGGACTTGGGTGAAAAATGTAACTTAGAGAATAGCAGCAAGTGGGTGAGAAATGCATCTTAGAGAATAGCAGCAAGTGAAGGAATATGACTTGACTACAACTGGTATTCCTTGTGTTACCTGGCCAATATTGAAGAACTGGATTCATTAGTTGAATTCTACAGTTATCTTGTTATTTGGAAATGTCTGAATCTGGTATATGGTTAAAGTAGAAGGTCTCTTACTAAGTGCAGATATTCTGGTTGCTTGTGTTTAGGTTTGTTTTGTTCTTCCTTTTGCTGCCTTCATGATTTGTTTTGTGGGGTTAGGCTCCCTACTCAGAGAACGTTCCTCATAGCTTTGTGTCCAGCAGCATATGTGCAATCAAGCTTCTGCAGCATGAGAACATCATTCCCAGAACTGACACCTGTGTTTAATACTGTCAATAAACAGTTAAAACACCAATGACAATGCCCTCAAAAAGCAGAAACTTTGCCATATTGCTTAGAGCTGTGTTGTAAGGTATCCCTCCTTGGGAGTACTTTGTGAAGCAATATATTGATATTTTTAAAGTTGTGTTCCTTTCTTTCATTAGCTTTCTACCATTTTTCTGTCATTGGTTTAGAAAGTAAAAAGTTAATAGCAATATTGGCCAAAGGTTTATACAGAGCTTTTGAAGAAGGGGGTTAGGAGGCACCTGCATAATGTAAGAAGAGAGCTCTCTGGATTTTGTTCTAGTTCACAACTCACCTGCTGGAAGATAAAATTCATCCTTATAGAAAAACTTACTTGCCAGACTGCTTTTTATTTGAGACAACAGAAAAGAGGATGCATGATCCTTGGACTGTGAATACATAAAAGTACATTCTACCCTGAAGTTCCCAAATAAGATAGAGCCCTGTTTAAGGTCTTGGCAATGGCTTTTATTGACATGGAATATCTTTTCGCATAAGATTCAAGAGTGAGTTGGCAAGCATGGCAAACTTGAAAACTAAATAAATCCTAGAAAAGAAGAGCTAGAAAAGACCAGATAATATAAGTTGATTTTTGCTTTACTGATACTAGGTAAACTCCTCAGTGGAGAGAATTTCCCTTTCTTCTAGCTTGTGCATGTTTTACCATGGTCAGAAAAAAATAGATGTCTGAGGGGCAGGGGTGTGAAGAATTAGTTTTTGCTGCAAGCCAGTTATTTTTACATCTTTTGCCAGTGTTGCCTAAAACTACAGCCTGTCATTTTCTTCTTTAGAAGCACAGATGTAGCCAAATGTTATTATAAATTAGACAGTTTCAAGATCTGTCTTGCGACCTATATGCCAGCTAGATTTGCCTGTCTACGTCTCTGCTATTAATTTTTTTATTATTTTTTTAGTCTCCAGAACAGGTATCACATCCTGCCTGCCTATTGGGAATTATGTTTGACCCATACTAACCTAGAACTGTGCATAGGATTTAGGATATGAATTGAATCAGGCTTAACCTGGGCTAGGAAGAGTTCAAACACTTCAGGAGTTTGTATTTCTGTACCCTGATTCTGCTATATTCAATTTTGGCTTTACTCTGGGCCCAGTGGTATGCTACAAGAATTTAAGTATATGCAACAAAAAGCTTGTCCTGGAAGAAACCCTTCAGCACGTTAAATTTAGCAGTTTTACTTCACCCTACCTGTACCCATTCATTCCTAGTCATGTCTTATAGACTGAATTCATCCAGTTCTTTTAGAGAAGTGTAACTTGAGAGAAAAAGTAAAGTTCTGTTTATTTGGTTTTGCTCTGCACTCAGGGGTCTCCAGTGTCTATGGTTTTCTGAAGCAATAAGGCTTAGAACTGGGTACTAGATTACAAGTGAAGTCTCAGTAGCACTAACTAGAGCAGAAAAACTGTCTTGTGTCTTCTACAGCATCTTATATCTTACAATACCTTTTTTTGTTCTTTCCTTTAACCTGACACTTCTAGCACAAATGCCCAGTACCAGTTCGGTCAAATAGCTACTTAGAAAGCTACCTTCCTACCTCATTTTGCATTTGTGCTGCTATGTCTCCTTTCAAAGTGTGGGAATTAAACCATTTATTGGCTTTCTTCAGGTTGGTGTTTTTATGCGTGTCAAACTTCACTTATTCAAATTCCAGACACATCTTTCAGGTGGTGGGAAGTCTCTCCCATCTTAGTGTTGTTAGCAGAATTTTTAAATTAACTTTCATCTTTGTGGTCATCAGTCTGGTCAATATCCAGACCAGACCTAACATCAAGACATTTTTTAAATGTTCTTTCAGCTCTGATAGCAAACTTTGGTAATATCTAACAGGTCTTTCAGCTGGGCTTCACACACTGAACAGGGCTTGCAATAAATGTCTTGCTTATGAAATCAGAATTGAAAGCAATAAGCATCAGAGCCCAACAATGTCACTAGAATCAGAAGTTTCTGTGCAGGTACATTGATTTGCCAGTACAGTTGTTCCAGTGTGCTTTATTCAGAAGTTTTCAGAAGGTAATTTTTGGAAAAGTTTCTGGATGAGTCTCTAATGCAATTTAAAACAGCTACTGAATTGGATCTTTGTCATTTACTGTCACAACCATTGTTTCTTTTGTCATGTATTCCTTAGCTTCAGAGTCTCAGGTATGGATTCATGCTTAAACAACTGACTAAATTAACTAAATAAAATTTGTAACAAATTTTTTTAAAAGGTTTTGTCAGTATTCAGTCCTTGTATCCCAAGTGTATTTCATTTTGTGCATAATGACAGTGGAGCTGAATAGTAAAACCTAAATTGTTTTAGTGGACTTTGCTTTACAGCAGAGGAAACACTAATGGCAGGTGAATGATCCCTTTGTAACACAGACTCTACCTCTTAAATCACAGGAAAAGTATAATTACCCTTCTTCAGTGGTCAATAAAAAACTTTCCTTTTATCATAGTCTTGAGTTGTTTTTTCTTTGTTCGTATCCATTAAAACCTGCTGAAAAATGTCATGTATGTCAATAAAATTGATATTTCAACCATCTCAGGGATTTTTACACAATTTTTAAACTGATGATGCTGATTGATTAGCTTTTTATTTTTTTTCCTTGAAACATTTTTAAGAGTAGACCTTCACCAGAATACAATAACATCATGTAGTTGGGACACAGGTCTGAAAGGCAAATAGAGGTAAGTTTCTTGCTCTAATTCTTGCTAAAGACCTTCACTTGTCTCCTATTTCTCAGGCAAATCAGACTGATTGGTGGCTGTTGTTTGCTCTTTGTTTACCCTTTCTCCTGATGAATTCTCAGTAACTTTCATTTTCCCAATGGGGAACAACAAAACTTCTAAAACTTAAGTTTTGCAGGATGATAAAGCCCTATTAATTCCAGCTCTACTTAAAATAGAAAACTGTTACGTCTATTGGCAAGGCACAGTGGATCTAAAAGCATTTTTGGCAAAAGGATGTTTTCATTTTTACCTGAAGGAAAATAACTAGCAAGTCCATCTACTCCAGGGTATAGTGTATTTTATGAATGGTTAGATTCAAATTAGCTTGAACCAGCCTTCTAGGCTTCCTAGGAGCCTTTTCCCTAAATATTTAATTCCTTCTGCCAGTTAAAATCCCAGTCTGAAAAACTATCTGTAAAATGCACAAAATTGTTGCATTATCTCTTTTCTCTGATTTTGTTTTATTGTTGTAGTTTGAGGAGGGAGGAGAGGTTCTCCATCTCCAGTTTTACTGTTTATCTTGTCTAGATTTTAATATCAAGTACTTTCAGAAATCTAAGGCTGTTGACTTTTTGGGTCATTTGTTACTACATTGAATTTTTATCTAAGTCAAATACTTCTGCTCATGCCAGACTTTTTAGTTTAGTCTTCATTTTACTGAGCCTACAAATAGGCTTCTAGTAACCTGTGTCCATGGTGCGGAGGGTAAGAACTTTACTGTCTTCCTTGATAGAAAACTGGGCTCTGTTCTTACCTCTCCACAAGTTTGCTATTCCAGAGGAGTGACCATTTTCAAAGACCAGCTGCAGTGTGGCCTTAAAAGTAAGTAGGAGAACGGAGAATATAGTAGCCTTCAAAACAACTCTGAGTTCTTAAGTCATAGCATTAAATCCTGAGGAAGTGCCCACTCCAGGTGTGAAGGTCTGAAAACTTAAGCAGATGGGTAAGGACATTCAGATCACACTCCAGTTTTGTGGGTTTTCTGGTAGGATTTTTTTTTTTAGTAATTCTGAAGTAATTATTTCTGGTTTATGCTGTTTGCTGACCCTGGGTATAATCTACCTTTCTTATATGGAAAATCAGTGCTGCTTCACTGAAAGATGTTAAAATGCTTGGAGAGATTTTGCATATTTGTCTAAATTCGCCCAATTCCCTAAGTGAAAGGAGAAGCTCATTTCAAAGAACATACCTGACTTGTCTGTTCTGTTCAAATCCTGCTGCTCTACAGTCATCCAACAAACAGTATATGTCTTGACTTTTTTTTTTCTTTGCTTGCTAGGAAAAGGCCCCTGTCTTACAGTAACTGTTTTTTTCTTCTTAAACATGCCTGTGCAAATATGACATACTTTTAAGGCAATTGTATAAAACCTGGGATATTCTCTGATCTGCAGACACTTGAGATCACTTGTCATAGGTGATGTAGAGGGGGATTGCAGAACTTGTTCTCGTGCAGCTACATCTGGTACACAATATCACAGAAGGACTGTAGAAGCTACTAAGGCTTTCAGCTGCTTTGTTCTTAGATTTCCTGCCTCTATCTTCCCACCTAACTGCAGAACCCAAGGGAAAATGTGAAAATGTGTATCTACATGACAGAACTGGGTTTGGTTGTACACTCTGGCATTGCCCTTATCTCAAACTGTGACAGGCCCTGACTGTACCTTGTCATTTCCCACTTTTCACCACTCTTTGTTTCCGTTGGAGTATGGATCATGCTCTTGCATCCTGAGCATGAGGGTGGCCCCCAGCCTGGGCCATCAGGTGATTAGAACTGGAGAGTCAATTTCCATAGCATCCTTGCAGCCCCAGTCTTCAGTAAGTGGTTATACAAGAAAAGTTTGTTGCAGCTACTTACTACCCACAAAGGGAAATGTTTGTGTGAGACTCTGTGGTTTTAAACTGAGTTGGTATCACTTAAGGGCTCAACCAGATAGATGTGTTAGTGGTCGCTGATGTGTGAAAATAAAACCCTAAAGCTGAATTTGCAGAACTGATAGATAAGAAGAGAAGAAACAAGTGAAGAAATTTGTTTTTCAACTTACCAACAGTTTCTAAGTGGACTTCTTCAGAAGTTGTTGTGGTTTAACCCCAGGTAGGAACTAAGCCCCACACAGCTACTCACTCACTCCCCTCCCAGGGTAGAGGAGTGGAGAAGTAAAAGTGAAAAAACGCATGGGTTGAGATAAAGACAGTTGAATAGGGAAAGCAAAAGCCATGCACAAGCAAAGCAAAACAAGGAATTCATTCATCACTTCTCACAGGCAGACAGGTGTTCAGCCATCTCCAAGAAAGCAGGGCTCCATCACGTGTAACTGTGACTTCAGAAAACAAACACCATCACACCTTTCCTTCTTCTTCCCCCAGCTTTATATTCAGAGCAAAATGCCTTATGGCGTGGCATATCCCTGTGGTTAGTTGAGGTCAGCTGTCCCAGCTGTGTCTCCTCCCAACTTCTTGTGCACCCCCAGCCTCCTCACTGATGGGTTGAGAGACAGAAAAAGCTTTGACTCTGTTGTAAGAACTACACAGGAGTAACTAAAACAGCTCTGTGTTGTCAGCAGTGTTTCCATCACAAATCCAAAACATAGGCCCATACTAACTACTGTGAAGTGAATTAACTGTATCTCAAACAAAAGCAGGATAGGAGTACTCAAACATAACTGAGGGAGCAGTTGTGTGATAATGTGCAGGAAAGTTACTCCAACAGTGTTAGTTCTTCTTGCTCCCTGTATGTTAATTCTTCTTGCTCAGAGAGCTGACTCTAGCTTTCTGTCAAGTTAGAATCATGCTGAGTCAAGAAAAAGGACTCTGACTGAGGAGAGATCCTGAAACTTTGGATTCAAGTGTTCCATCTAGACATCCAGTATCACCTCAGACACTATAACATATCCAGTACACCTTCCTGGGGCTGGTGGCTGTGATAGAGGGTCTATAGAATATGTGTATCCTTCCAAAGTGATAGCTGGAGGTCAGCAGTCATGTAAAAGATTTTAGGTGATCTAAAATGTCATTAAGTTTCTGTTTTGAAGAATCCAAATCCCACCTGAAATGTCTTTCTGTTCACTTTATGAGTGACCACTTGTTTCTGCAGGCTTTCAGTTTTCTATAGAAAGGATGCATTTAAAACACATGCGTTGAGATCGAAAGTCATTGTTTCAGTGATGTGACTGAAGAACAAGACACTAATGCTCAAAAGTCTTTGTCCATGTGTGAGGGTGTGGCTTTCCTTCAGTATATGTATGCTCTTTATCACATGTATACTGAATACCTTAACTTCTAGTGAAGAAGTTAACACTTGTTACTAAGTGTGAAATAGTTCAAATACTTCAGGAAATTTATCTAGATTGTCAGGTGAAACTTAGATTTATTTTCATGTAACTGCACTGCATTCTATTGTTATTATCAGACCATAATTTTTTCATTTATAGCACAGCTCACTGTACATCTGAAGGGAAAAGAAGAGAAAATCTTTTATGAGTGGTTTGGTTTGGGGAGATGAGCAGGAATCTGGCTTCTCTAACCAAAATGTGAATGTCTTAAGCCCTCTGCTGACCTGCTAGGTCAGTCACTAAAACATCTATATCATGCTCTGGTCTGGAGTAATTGGCTTAAATATGTGCATAGTAATATGGCTGTCTTAAAAATCCATGTCCTTGAAAATTTGGGAAATAAATGCAGGCAAGTCTCAAAGCTGGAAGAGAAAGAAAGCAATTACTGTTCTTTGCCTAACTGCAGAAGTAACTTTGTAGGCAGCTTGTCATATGTTCCGTTTCTGAAAACCAAAATTCCCAAGCACATCCCTCTGCAACAATTAACATATTAGTGATGCTATTTGCCTTTGAACAACATACTGTATTTTTTTAACCTGAGGACACTTGTTATAAAAGTTACACTTGAGAATATGGTGCTTCTTCCTCATAAGCAAATCCCAGACTGTCACTAATGCTATTTGCATTAAATAAACATATTACACCATTCTTCCATTAAAAAGGAATTACCAGGTATGCATATAAATGTAAACATGTTTTAATTTTTATGTCAGAGTGTCTGTTACAGCAGACTTGAGAAAATCTTGCTTATTTTGCAGAATCATTTTTCCCTTTCTCTCACTTGGCTATTCAGCTAAATTGTATTTTTGCATCATCTTTCTATCTTTTATTAAGCAGTGTAGCGTTTGCACCTGTAAGACTATGTGAACAGGTCTTTTAGAGAAGGGCAAAATAAATACTTTTGGATCATCTTAGGAAGTGTGAAAGGTCTTGCTTGGACCCTGCTGTGCTACACTGACTCCTTCCGTATCGTAAAGCAAAATCTGTGTTCCTTTAACTAAAGGAGGAAATAAGCCAAAATGTGTTGTATAGGAGGATGCTTATTTCATGTAACCCCCTTCACCTGACAATATAATGGAAACACTCTTGAGCTGTGATTCTGTTTTTATCTAGTTTCATATGGGAGACAGAAAGTTGTCTGTGCCTTTTCTCCCATTCCCCTCTTGTGTGCAGCTAGAAGTGGAGAAACTGCTATAATCGATTGAGAAAACTTGTTATCCAGAGCATAAGCAAATGAAAAATGTTCTGTCTTCTTTTTTATGAAGACAAAGAAAATTGAGTAGAGCTACTGTGGAGGGGGGGTATCTTTGCCTTGACTGAGTTCCAATCCAACCAGCTTCTTGTAGGGGGAAAAAAAGTCTTACTAAATATAAATATTCTATCTTGGCATTTTTTGTCAACAAGGCAGTGAGTGGCACATACCAAAACTGTGTGAACCTTAGGCTGATCTGATTTAAAAAGTCATCTAGTAGCAGTGCTGTGACAGACTATTGTGTGAGTCTTACCCACCACTGAACCATCTACACTAAAGTCTTCAGAGTTCTTCAGATATGCAGAAGCAGTTGAATGGTGAAATATATCAGTAGATCCTGGTCACTTGTGCCCAATTTGTCTGGGGCTTGTGATACCCGTTATTCCTTTCTCTAACTACCCACTTAACTGTATTGCAGTTGTCAGCATACAACAGTTTCTTGCTGCTTTGGGCTCATGAATTAGAAGAAATAGAATACAGTTTGATTGTTTGCTGGAAATGCATGCCTGGATCCATGGATATTTTGCCAGCATAGTTGCAGGCCACAGATATACCACCTTCAGATTTCACTGGTCTAAAGGTTGCAGTGGGAGCATTTTGTGAAGAGATGAGGGGATAGAATGGGGAAAATGGAATGTAAATTCACTGTGACTCTGAGGGAGGGACAGGCAGACAGGCAAAGAAAAAAGGTAGAAATTCCAGGCAGTGTTTGTGCTGGAAGAGTGAATATAAACTTACGCTGTAACACAGAGCTGCAAGATAGGAGGTGGAGATTTAAGCCCGCATACAGAATTGTCATTTCTTTGTGATATAAAACCTTATTTGTCATAGTTGTAGGGTGGCTGTAGGTCCTTCCCTCCTTTCTAATAATACCAGAACTTTAAGTGTTTTTTCTTTCTATAAATTGAAATCCTTGGATGGGGCAGGGAATTCCCTGGTGCTCACCTGTCAGTGACAGGTTAGAATTAGTCAGGGCATATAGCTGAAACCTTCACCTGCCCTCTGGGGAAGGTCAGTCTTGAAAGCTGATGGAGGACGGGGGGAAGGCAAGTCCATATCTTGGCAGTTGAAAATGTGCTCAAGCTGGAAGCCCCACAAGCACATAACTTTCACAAACCACAAGTGTCAGGTTTTTGTATTGGAGTCAAGGTAGAAATTAGATTGTTCTGGTTGTAAAGCTCAGAAAACAAGTAACTGAAGTAAGTGGATATACCTTCTGCAGAACAGGTAAGGAAAAGCTGTATATCTAACAGGAACGTAATTGAAATGGTCTGTATAAGTATTTAAACCACCTCAAAGGACTACTGCATTTTCTACGTTTCATATTGGCATTTTGTATTTGACAAGGTGACATTGTGAAAGAAATGTGTTGTAAAACACTGCTGTACTGTAGGAAAATGATTGAATGTAAATATTTCAAGATGTGGACCACTGTTCAAATGTTATCATAAATCTTTGCCATTGTTTTAGGGGATAATTCTTCATGCATATTTGAGTTGAATTGATAGAACCAGCCCCTGGAAGTCTAATCTGCTTGTTATTGCCTTGCCACCACTAATTT
The DNA here is from genome assembly GCF_025592945.1 of Manacus candei. Classification (NCBI taxonomy): domain Eukaryota; kingdom Metazoa; phylum Chordata; class Aves; order Passeriformes; family Pipridae; genus Manacus; species Manacus candei. The sequence goes on from NW_026138062.1 coordinate 11,977,958, forward strand.
TTTAATTTTGTCTTTTTACATATCACCTCCACCTGTATGTTATTTGTGATGATTTTAGCATTTTTTCATAACTAGCAGAGAAAAGTTATGACTTTTCAAATTAACACAGTGTTTAATAGTTTTGCTCTGTCTTGAAATAAGCTTGCAAAGCATCATGAGAATGTCTTTTTCCAGCTTAATATTTTCTTTCTTTTTTACTTATTGCAGGTTTGGTAGGTTTACAGTAGCTGCACTTCAGTCCAAAGTGGAACAAAGTGAACGTGAAATGAACCGTCTGAAAAAGGCACTGGAAAGAAGTGATAAATACATAGAAGAGATGGAATGTCAGCTTTTACAGCTGAAAAATGCAGGCAAAGGAAGCCAAACAGTGAGTGCTGTTAGTGAGAGAGCACTTTCCACAGATGCTGAAGGAGGTGAGAGCAGTGAAGATGCAACTTCTTTGAAAACCCAAGTTGAAGAGAAAAAAGCTTTGAATACCAGTCAAAGTCCTGACAGTCTTGAACAGCTGGCAAGTCGTGGAACTTGTTTAATCTCTTCTAGTCAAGATAGTTTGAATAGCTCAAATACCCAGTGTGCCACACAGAAAGAACTATTTCCAGGATGTCACAGGGTTGTCCTGGATGAAAACAGTACAAATATGGATGCCTGCTTAGAAGAGCAGTGGAGTAAAATTGAGGAATGTACCCCATATAAGGATGAAGAACTTTATGATCTTCCACCACCGTGCACACCTTTTTTGTCTCTCAGTCGCCTTCAGTTGAACACTCCTGATGGAAAAGAAAATGCAAGGAAACCATCAACATTCCTGAGAAAACTGAAATTCGAAGAGTTTCGTGGAACTTCAGATGGTGGCAGCAAAGCTTCTCCTGAACACAGCACAAGCAGCTGTAATAGTCAAAAGAAGCTAAACTGTTTTACTACAGGAAAATCAGGGTTTTGGGGCACCTGCCCAACAAATTTTGCTGAGAACTTAGATTTTGATGAATCGGAGCAAAATTCAGTAGCTGATCAGTCAGATGAGACAACAGCGAAGTCCAGTGATAAAACAAGTACTTGCTTACCTAAAAGGCTACATACTCTCTGCTCTTCAGAAATGAATCGCACAAGAACCTCCAGTGAGGCATCTATGGATGCTGCCTACCTTGATAAAATTTCTGAGTTGGACTCAATGATGTCTGAGTCGGACAACAGCAAGAGCCCATGCTATAATTTCAAGTCCTCTGACCTTGATAATTCTTCAAAGTCAACAGAGTGCCCTAAGCTTCTGAATGGAACTGAGAAGAAACTGGAAGAAATGAATGAGGAACAGACAATGAAGTGTCCAGAGACAAGCAATCTAGCAACTGATAGAACTGGCTGGAAACCTGTTATGTTTTCCAACCTCTCCCCATCTGACCTAGATATGAATGACCACTTTCCACTGTTTACAGGCCAAAATGCAGTGGCTAGTGGTAGCAAACCTCAAAACTCTTTATTTCAAAGGGACTTTTCCCCAAGTGTACTGTTCAGTAACTCACAAAGATTGTTTGAGGAACAAAAGCTTGGTTGCTGTTTTTTAAAGATGTCATCTGATCTGCACAGTCAGCTTAGTCCTCCTTGGATGTCTTCCTTTGCAGCTGAAAGAAAAAATAAAAATGTCAGTCAGTCAACCAAGAGGAAAATTCAAAGCAGCCTTTCCAGTGCTAGTCCATCAAAAACCACCAAAAACTGACTCTACTTGAAAATCAAACGTGATTTAAAGTGATAAATCTGCAAATGTGTAATATTTACAGGTGAACTGAATTTTTAATAACTTCCATGCAATCTGATCCTCTCATTTTCAGCTATGTGAAAACCAAATATTCCCTTGCCTATTGCAAGCTATTTCCTAGGGAAGAACCATTCCAGATTATTTTCTTTGACTGGGCATTTTATGTACTTGGAAGTTTGGGGTTTTTGGATGTTCTTTTGTTTTCAGATTACATGCTCTTCCAGTTGTGAGCACAGCTAATGGCTCCCTTCAACAGGAAGTTCTAAGTGGACTTAGCAAATCAGTCATTCCTGTGATAATTAAAGGTTACATTTCCTGTTCCTAAAGATTGCAGTTTTTTGCGTGTAAGGCAGCTACTGGCTATATATCCTATGGATTCATGAAATTGCTATAAAACAATGTCAGTTTTGCCATAAAACTTTCCTCCCAGAGGAAATGTTGCTGCTCAAACTGTTTCATAACACTGTACTGTGCTGAAGCTCTTGTTTTAGGTGGGTGTAAGATAGCAGCTTGTTTCTTTTTAGGGTTACAGCACTTCAGTTAGAAAACATCTCTTCTTTAACACTGCAGTCATGGTTTGTTTTTTTTTTTTTTTGAAGTTAAGCACAATTTTTAATTTAGTTCCCAAAAAGCATTGTTATTCTAAGTGTGTTTAGTATGCCTGTATAGACAATAAAAATGGGTTTGTATGCTAATAACTTGTTTACCTAATGTGCACTGAACATCTTACATTAATACTGTACCATTTCACATTAATACTGCATGCTTTTCTATGTGAATTGAATAAAACATGTTATAAGCACTGTAATCCTTGATGTTGCCTCAAATATTGAATTAGGAAAAAAAGAAAAAGGGGGAAACTTTTTTTTTCCTAATTTGGAAAATAGATATCTTAAGTTTGGTAAAGCATGAATGTGAGCTTATTCATAAAAAAAAAAAATCTCCCTTCCTCCTCCTTGTTAGACATACTACCATTCTAGTGTCAGCATCGATACAGTTGATGGAAATGGCTTTCAGCCTCTCTGGAGGTGACTTTTCCATAAAGTATTGCATAGGTCAACATAATGTGATGGCCTGCCACAGGCAGGAGACCTAATTAAGCAGCAGAGCAAAATTGGTTTCTTTGCATTATTGTGGGTTTTTTTAAGGGCATATTTAATTACAAGATGCAGGTTTTTTCTTTCTATATAGGCCTCTGATGGCGTTTCTTAGAAACAGACGTCCTCGCTTCATCAATACCTATGATATAAAAAATCCATACACTGCCCTTTCTCCCTTTGGAAAGAGTGATAGCCACTTGGAAACTTTTCAGTAGACTGGCTCATCTTTTGTAGAGTAAAGTCCTGTAAGTTGTTTGAACAAGAACTGCATTTCACATTGTAATGTGGGCATGCATTTATGTAATTGTGTTCATTCTAAACTGTGATTTTTCTTTTCTGAGCTTTACCAAAAAATCATTGTTCAAACCATACATGCAAAGACTCTTTCCTGATGACAGGCAGGATGGCATTGTACTTTCATGTACACTTGAATTTTAATCTTCATAGAAAAATCTAGTTGTTCAATTTTAATATATTCAGAAATTAGGGAGCTTTCAACACTATCTGGACATGAGCTGTTACTTGATTTGGCTAGTTTTACTAATAAATCAAAAAATACTGCCACAAACACTTTCTTAAAACATCCTTGCATTACAGAACAATCACAAATACACAGTAAATAAGTGCTATAGTTTGTGGGTTTGTTTCATTGTGGCATTGGGGGGGGTGCATTTATGGGCTTCATTTTAGACTCTGCTTTTTCATTTTTCACTTTCAGTTATGGACATATGAATATAACTGGTGTCATGCCTGAAATCGAACTAAAATAAAGGAGAACGGTGGAGGGTTTTTATGCTATTTTGTAGTCTTTGGGGCAGGAACATCACATACAGGCTTGCTCTTCAATACACATATTTTGACTGTACATATCATGCAATTTGAATGGATAGAAGAGCCAAGCCCAAGGTTAAATGCTGAAAATTGAGGTTGTAAATTTCTTACTCTCAAGATGGGAAAGGGAAAAGGCCATCAGGCTGAGTGCTGGCTTTTTGCTTGGAATGGTTGTGGGAGCTCATATATTGTCGTGTAAAGCCTCCCAACTCTGGGCTGGTAACTTTCTACATAGTTGCAAGAAAACTATCATCATTATCTGTAATTAATGAATTCCAAGCTCTCTCATACTCTCAGATCTCAGCCACAACTATAGTGAGCAGATTGTGATTGCAAACAGTGCTGTAAGTAGGAGCATTTTATGTGTCACAAGTTGTAAAGCTGAAACTGTTCTGAATCCTTGTCTTATTTGGTTTGTGTAGATTCTTTTTGGCTTAAAATTGGTAGTGTGATCAATGTGATATTAAATCAAAATTTCAACTATATGTAATGACTAGGGTTTCTTCACTTATAAATTTGTCAGCTGTATATGAGGTTTCTTTCAGTTCTCCAGGTTGAGTTCTGTCAATGCTGGGCTTACTTAATCTCTTTCTGCATTTAATAAAACAGCCTAAACTAGAGTGCATTGCTGCTAATTTTTGACAATAGATATTTCAAAGGGATGTACAGAAGAGATCTATGATGTCTAATGATATTTAATAGGTCATAAAATTTTTACTTCCTCTAATAATACTTCCTATACTAAATACAAGTCAACTTGCAGATTTTAACATGGAAGAATGCTCTCCAGGACAATAGGTAACACAGAAAAATGAGTTTGCTACCAGCCTAGGTTTGTTGCCAGTGAAATCTACTGGGTTATACGTAAGAGCAAGAATGCCAAGGTCAGGTTTTTACTTTGTTATTGGCAGTTTTTCACCTACGTGAAGTCTGGCAAGTGACCTGCTTCTCCATGATTCCCTAAAGGCCTTGTGGGAGCCCAGTTCTGCTTGGTATTGCTTCCTTGGGAGAGGGCTGCCAGAACAGCTCTGCATACCAGCACCAGATAGTGACTTGAGCTGTGTTTGGTTTTAAATGTGCTTTATTATCTCTTTGTGAAGTATCCTTTAAAAGGGGGAAAGGGGACAATGTGTAGCTTGTACACACAATACAAGGTGTGCTAACTTGGGTCTCCCATCCTTCAACATTCACTGTTTCTCTCACCCAGCAATGCCATTTAAAGGCAGTTTAACTGACTGAGTCTGATCCTAGTCTTTGCACAGCATCAAAGTCATGCCTCTGACTCCTAGCAACCACAGGCTTGAAATGCAGTCTTTACACACCTCTGCTGTGCTGTGGTTATGATAAATGTTTTGCAAACTGGGAACACTCCTTCCTTGCTGCTTTTTGGCATAGGACCTGTGTACATAGACTAAGGCTTCCACTTCCTCCTTCCCAGGTTTTGGTGAGAGGAAGAGCAGCTCTAAGGTAACTCAATATAGAGATTCATGATTATTCCAAGGATTTCCCTGCTGGCTAGTAACCCAGGTCCAGCCCTTCCTGTGCCTTTGTTCCTTGCAGCAGTGACAAGTCAACTGCTGTGACAAACCACCCACTTTTCAGGCCTGGTCTAAAGGGGTGGCCTGTCTGTCTTGTCTTTGTGGTCCAAAGTTGAGCTACTGCCTCAGTGTCCCTTAGCTCTAACTGGAAAAGCCATCATCATTGGCTGAAGGATGGAGGGGAAAGCACAGCTGGCACAGGAGAAAGCTTGTGTGTGCTTTGACAGCTGTGAATGTAGCGAGAGATAGCAGCAGAGGATGAAACTGTATTCTGGTTTCTTTGGCTTTTCTCAATAGAAAGCAGTCTCCTCTCTAAAGCTCTTAGAGGCAGTGTAGGTGCGGTCTGCTGGTTTTCAGGGAAGCTAGGTGGACAAGCAGTCAAGCTACCTACTGGGCAGCTGACACTCCTACCTGATGCTCGTTGGGCCATCGAGTGCCGGTTTCAAGCCACCAGAATGTGCCAGGGGAGCCCGAGGACCAGGCACGGATGAGAAGAGTCCCTGTCCCTTTCCCAGATCATTCTCTGCTTGGTGCATGCCTGGGAAAGCAGTGGGAACCAGCCACAGGGCTGGATGGCTACATGGGCATCCGAACCTCACAGAAAATGATGTCAGAGTTTTTTGTTTTGTTTTTGTTTTTGTTTTTTTTTTTTTTGTTTACCTATCCGCCTTAGAGCTGTCCCCAAATTTTGGGGAGAGAAGTAATGGCGCTGCCCTCCCCCGGCTCCCCCACCCCACGCAAACCCAGGTCGCGGGTTTGTTTTGTTTTGTTTTCCCACCTTCATTGTTAACAAAACCCGGTGATTAAGACTCGAAACTAACAAAGAGTTTTTATTCCACCTTAACCTTGCACACAATCCTTTAACAAATTAATTAATCCTAATGAATTAACACTTCATTTATTTAAACGCGCTACAGTTCATGAATTAAATTTTCATGCAGTGATTAAAGGCTGTTAAAATATGCATGATTTCGTTAAAATTTTATAATAAATCAGGGCAATGTGTTACATGACAAGGCAACTACTTCCCAGCCCCTCGGAAGGTGCTTTGATTCGCGCGGGGGGACGGGGGAAGCCGAATGCTCTGCTCTCTGTTTGAGCAGCCGAGCGGACCCCGGAGCGCGGTGAGACGCGGCTGACGACCGACCCCTGCCCCTTCCGACCCCTCTCCGTGTCTTTCTGGGAAGAGGAAGGCTGCGTTTTCAGGCTAACCCATCGAAATGTGGCGTACTTAGAGCGAGAGCGCGGGCCAGCAACTGGTTTGCCCACAGAGCGGGTGTGAAAAGCGAGCGGGGTCTGGGAGGTGTTTTGCTGGGGGGGCATCTTGGTTAGCTTGTAATTCCTCTGCATCACTTTTACGAAAGAGCGAGAAACTTTACTACCGACAGGACCTGCGGTGTCTTTCACCGGACCTCTGCCTGGCTCCTCCGGTCTCCTTCCTTACCCGAAAGGGGACGTTGTGAACTACCTTGGGACTTAAATCACCATCAAGCGTTTCAATTTTTAATATGACAACATTCTACACTTTGGCTGCAAAAGCAATTATTGCGGCTTGTACATCAGTAATTAGCAGATCTTTGCTGATGTAAGGAAGGTCCTCATTAGGACAAGGAAATACTTTTTGTGCATTCACCCAAAGGGTTGGTTGGGTTTTGTTGTGGTTCTTTTTACTTTTTTTTTTCTTGTGAAGGTTAATTTTTATCATCTAAATGGAAAATAACTTTTACACTAGATAGTATATTGACTTTCTGTGAACTTCACCAAACAACACATGTACTGTAGGTTTTCTCTCAGTGCTCCCACTGACACTCGGGGTAGGACAAATACTCCGACTACAAAATGTAAAGCTAACATTTGGTGAAATAAAAATATCCAGAAGGTTTAGAGTGAGTCGTGAGATCCACATTAACATTTTTTTAAAAGTCGAGATATACAGCAAACTATGATCAGACGTTAATACTTAATATCATAAACTTTAGTATATTTATCTTTGGGGAATCCTAAAAGAGAAATCAAATACAATGGGTTACAGTAATTAATTTATAAATCGTTTCACTGTGGGAATAAGGGGTTACTTTATTACTTTCTCGAGATAGGTTGTTCAGTCAATTAAGGAAATCTGCCTATTTCTTGCATTTGAAGCCGGATAAAACTGCGGGAGACATGTAAATGCGTTATATATATATATATATATATATATATATATATATATATATATGTGACTCCTTCGCTTTACTGAGCATCTCGGGCCATAAAAGTAGGGCTACAGCATGGTCGTGTCGCCAATGAACTCACTCCTCAAAGCCTGCGAGTTTATTGCCATCAGTATTCATGAGGCTGGACGTACCCACGAGGAATAGAAATAAGAGCGAACATTAAGATAAAATCTATTACCAGGCCCGTGCGATTCTGAGCCTGGCTCAAGCCGTCTGCTCGGGGAGCTGGCTGTGTGTGGTGGGGAGAGGAGGGGCTGCCGAGGGCTGGTGACATTGGCGGCTGATCCCCGGCGTGCCCAGGGGAATCCTCCTGGGCAGCAGCCCCTGCACTCGGTGTAGGGGAGCAGAAGGGCTACGACGCTGGAGCGGGAATTAAGGTCGGGCTCTAATTTTGAGCGTTGCTTTAAAAGTTAGCGTGAAGTTAGTGCTTCACCTCTTCAAAAAAACTTAAAAAAAAAATTGTTCCAAGGACTGCGAAGGGAAGTTTTACCTCCTGGACTTGATAGGTGACAGACCAAGCAGTGCCCTAAAAAACCTTTTGTTCTGCTCCTCCCTTCTCCTGAAAGATTAGACAGAGGGAAATCTTGGCTGCAAGTCCATACGGAGGCTTCTGCCTCCGGGGCAGCAGGAGGGAATGGGCGGGGGCCGGCGGCAGCCTCCCCAGGAGGCGCCAGCAGCCCGCCTCCTCCCCGGGGTCCGGAGGCTTTGCCAGCCCCGTCCCTCGGGCAGCCGCGGTGACAGAGGCCCGAGCAGTTTCTGTGACTGGAGAGAGGAGCCTTTGAGAGGGGGTGTCTCTCCAGCCGGGCGGGACTGCTTCATCCCCGAGGAGTATCCAGCAGGACGCATATCGCGAGCTGCAGAAACAGCGTGCCCACCCACAACCCGGCGTCCAGAAGACACTGGAGAGGTGGGACGGGACCCTTAGAACTTCTAAAGGTCCTCACCTCCTTAGCCTCGGGCTGGCGCTAGGGTGGAGGTGTGAAGGGGGCTGAATTCCCTGCCTTTCTGGCCGAAAAAAATAAGCCTGTGAACAGAAGGGGTCATTTTAAAAGCACTGGCGGGGTTGAAGTTCCTCCAGCCAAGGAGAAAGTCTCGTCCAGCAGTACCTGCCCGAGCCTCCCATCCCCATCCCGCTGGTGGCTGCCTGCCCTCCCTGCCTGCCCTTGCTGCCTCGGCCCAACCCCTGCCAGCCCAGAGGTTAAAGACCCGGCCGCAGCGGCAAAGCAGGTCCCCGGTGTATGTGGGCATGAAAGGTCACCGCTTAGCCTGGAAATCCTCCTCTCGGCAGCCTTTGCCATCACTTGCACAATTTTCCCTCCTCTCAATGTTTTCCTTAGGGAAACCTGGTGTACTTGGCCTGACAGCATCCTGGAGAGCGGGGTACGCGCAGAGACGCACTGACAAACACCCACGCATCCCAGGCGCAACAGCATCCCACTCCTTCCTCCAAGGGACGAGGACGTGATCACCACTATCCGTCTCCCTTCCCCGTCGGGGTCTGCCCAGGAGCCCCCTGGCGCGTGCCATGGGCTTGATCTCGCCGCTGAGTGGGAACGACAGGCTGCTCGGCTCGGGCCTTGCTCCTGCCTCTGGGCGCTTTTCAGCAACTTTGGAGGAAAACGGTGATGTCTCCCGCTTTCCTACTGCTCCCCATCCCTTCCCCAGGTGGCTTTTCCTTTACAAGCCACGATAGCTTAGAAGTAGCTAGAATAAGTCATATAGCTTTAAAAAATAATAATAAAAAAAAAGAATAAATATATATGAAGTATGGTTTGTCGATTCTGATACAATGATGTCGATAAATAAGGGGAATCCAAGCCCAGTTTCAAGTTACATCCTCTTCAGAGATGAAGTTGCATTCCGATACCCCAGGGGATGCAGTAATGGATGGAGACCTGGCTCCCCCTCGCACAAGTAATTGGCAGTCGTTCCCTCCTTCCTCCTGGACTGGCAGGGGAGCTAGGAAAGGGCTTATGAAGACAGATGTGGACTTCACCTGGGGTTGTGGCGTGTGCCCTGTGTGTATGTGCATTCGAGTGTGTGTGTGTGCCTGTGTGCGCGTTTGCCTGCGTGCCATTTCGGCTGTGTTTATGCGCATAAATAAGAAGCGTTCAGGAGAAACAGAACAATTCCGTTGCACTCCCAGGCTGTCACATCCCTGATCCAAATATCCTGCTGCCTCTCCCCGCGGCTTGCCTGCCCGCAGCCCTGCCGGAACAAACAACGTAGCATCTGGTCAGTCACCGAGGGACGGCTCCAGCGTGCCCCAGGGGACAGGATTCACCTTGGGCCGTTCGATAAGAATCCACATTAATCTCGCAGGCACAGTAGCAGATTCACTGCTTCCACAGTTTTGCCTCCAACTCCATAAACAACTCCAAGAAAAAATTGAATCTACTCTAAAACGGAACATAATAGTGCACTATTAACCCTGGTGTGAACCCTTAAATGGTTCAAACGCAAGAGTATTCAAAGAATAAACCACTGAAACGGGAGGGAGAGGAGAGAAGAGAGAAAAATGCAGAGAAAGATATGAAGGAACGAAGGGAGGGAGAAAGGGAGAGAGAAAGGAAGAGAGAAAGGAAGAGAGAGAGAGAGAAAGAGTGAAAGAGTGAAAGAAAGAAAGAAAAAAGAAAAAAGAAAAAAGAAAGAAAGAAAAAGAGAGAGAGAAAGAAAGATAGAAAGAAGGATAGAAAGAAAGAGAGAAAGAAAGAGAAAGAGAAAGAGAAAGAGAAAGAGAAAGAGAAAGAGAAAGAGAAAGAGAAAGAGAAAGAGAAAGAGAAAGAGAGAATGAGAAAGAGAGAAAGAGAGAAAGAGAGAAAGAAAGAAAGAAAGAAAGAAAGAGAAAGAAAGAAAGAGAGAAAGAAAGAAAGAAAGAATGAAAGAAAGAGAAAGAAAGAAAGAAAGAAAGAAAGAATGAAAGAAAGAGAAAGAAAGAAAGAAAGAAAGAAAGAAAGAAAGAAAGAAAGAAAGAAAGAAAGAAAGAAAGAAAAGAAAGAAAGAAAGAAAGAAAGAAAGAAAGAAAGAAAGAAAGAAAGAAAGAAAGAAAGAAAGAAAGAAAGAAAGAAAGAAAGAAAGAAAGAAAAGAAGGAAAGAAAGAAAGAAAGAAAGAAAGAAAAGAAGGAAAGATTCTGTTTGTGATTGTTTTCTGCTTCAAGCCACGCCAGTGAAACTTGAGTTTTCCCACAGAGCGGAGTTGGGGCTGGGCAGCAGGAGGAGATGCACAGTCTCACCTCAGCGGCGCTGCCCGTGCAAAGCGCACACGCACACACGCCCCGCGTGGGCGCAGCGGCTGTCACCCGCGGCACCTGGAACAGCAGTATGTTCACTAAAACTACACGAGGTGAGGGGAAATTAAATTACAGGGAAAACCATAGTCTCTGAGCGGTTCAAACAAATGTCTACCACCGCAGTTCTTCTCCAGGAGCCGGTGTACATTTCGCGGCAGGAGCGGGGAGCGGCCGGAGGACGCCCCTTTCTGTGACGGGGCTCCGCAGCGCGGAGGGGCAGCGCACCTTTGTGTTTCAGTGCTGGGGGCCGGGCTGGTTCCCCCCGCCGCTCCAAGGGCAGAGAAGGGGCGCCCTGCCCCGCACCCCGCCCATCCCCGCCCCATCGGGGCGCCCCGGGCCGCGCCGGCGGCCGCGCAGCGCGCACGTGTGGCAGCCACAGGTGCCGCAGCCGCCGGTGCTCGGTGTCGTTCTCTATAAGAGCGGCCCCGCCGCCGCCGCCCCGGCGAGACGGGCGAGGGCTGCGGGAAATGCAACAAGGCGCGGGGAGGCAGGGACCGGGGGCGGCGGGAGGAAAAGAAGGAGGAGGAAGAGGAGGAGGAGGAGGAAAAGGAGGAGGGAGAAGGGGAAGGAGAAGGGGGGGAGGCAGCTGATGTCTGTCAAAGCCGGAGCCGCGCTCTCGCGAGAGCCCGCCCGGCGGTAGCCACGGGATGCGGGGCTCAGGTGCGGGCAGAGCGCAGCGCAGCGCGCCCGGCGCCGGGCAGCGGCAGGCAGAGGACTGAGAGAGGGAGGGAGGGAGGGAGAGAGGGAGACGGCGGGGGCCAGAGGGAGCCTCGCCGCCCGCTCGCCCACCCACCCCAGCCCCGGCCACCGCGGCAGCAGCGGCGGCGGGGGCAGGGTCCGCTGCGGCACCGCCGCCACCAGCGGCTCCGTCACCGCTGTCAGCGGCTTCCCCCGGCGGGAGGAGAGAGCCCGGAGAGCACTTTTCCCTCGACTTTAGGAGTGTTTGTGGATTTACATGCCAAGCCTTCAAGATGATGTCCATGAATAGCAAACAGCCGCATTTTGCCATGCATCCCACCCTACCTGAGCACAAATACCCCACTCTACACTCCAGCTCGGAAGCAATAAGAAGAGCATGTCTACCAACTCCACCGGTAAGGGATAGATAGCTGCGGCTCTCTTCTTTCTTTCTTTCTCTCTCTTTTACACACGCACGCACTTTTCTTTCTTTCTCTCTCTCTCTTTTCTGTATACTGCATGTATGTGTATGTGCATTAATAAAAAAACGCTGCGAGGCACATTTTGACAAGCGGCGCTTAATGTTTTTTTCATGTCTTCCTCTGCAATCATCTGAGCGCCTGTGATCTTTTTTGAAAGCGGTGTTCACACGAGTCTCCGACTTCATCCACTTTCTGTATTAATTTTTATGACTCGGCCTCTGAAAAGGAATGCGTTTTATGTGCTCTTGTGTTTGACACAATTCCCCAGCTGAGAGTTACAGATCCGTTTCTTCTCCTCCTTTCTTTTCTCCTTTCGTTCCATTTCTCTCCTTTCAATTTATTTTTTCCCTTCACTCCCTCCTCCTCTCCTTTTCGGATTCCCCCTTGCTTCCTGCCCTTTCTACTCTTCGCCTCTTCTTTTCCTCTTTTGCTCTCTCCTTGCTTTCCCCCCACCCCCCGCACTCCCCCTTCCATTATTGTACCCCATCCCCTGTTTCTCCTCACTTCCCCGCGCTGTCGCCTGCTATACCACGCTTCCCTAACCTCTTGGCTCCCCACCGCCACCACCCCGTGCTCCTTTACACGCTCATCCTACTGTCGGCTCCCCGCCCGTACGATCACCCCAACTTTGCCCACCTCTCTCTCCCCTCCATCAACTTTCCACCTCCTTTCCCACGGCGCTCCCGCAACCCCACGCTCTCCCCCGCCCGTCCCCTTCCCCCTCCGTGCTTTGCCCCATCTCTGCCCCCTTGCCCTTCTCTTCCTGCACCCCGCTCTGTTTTGTGTCTCCTGCAGCTGCAGAGCAATATCTTCGCCAGCCTGGATGAGACCCTGCTGGCGCGGGCCGAGGCTCTGGCCGCCGTCGACATCGCTGTCTCGCAGGGCAAGAGCCACCCGTTCAAGCCCGACGCCACATACCACACCATGAACAGTGTGCCCTGCACCTCCACCTCCACCGTGCCCCTGGCACACCACCATCACCACCACCACCACCATCACCAGGCGCTGGAGCCCGGCGACCTCCTCGACCACATCACCTCCCCGTCCCTCGCGCTCATGCCCGGCGGCGGCGGCGGCGGAGGCGGCGGCGGCGGCGGCCACGACGGGGCGGGCGGCGGCGGCGGCGGGGCCGGCAGCGGCGGGGGCGGCGGCGGCGGCGGCGGAGGCGGCGGCGGCCTCATCTCCACCTCGGCCCACCCGCACTCGCACATGCACGGTCTGGGCCACCTCTCGCACCCGGCCGCCATGAACATGCCGTCGGGGCTGCCGCACCCGGGGCTGGTGGCCGCGCACCACGGGGCCGCGGGGCAAGTGGCCTCGGCGGCGGCGGTGGTGGGGGCGGCCGGCCTGGCCTCCATCTGCGACTCGGACACGGACCCACGAGAGCTGGAGGCCTTCGCCGAGCGCTTCAAGCAGCGCCGCATCAAGCTGGGGGTGACCCAGGCCGACGTGGGCTCGGCTCTGGCCAACCTGAAGATCCCGGGGGTGGGCTCCCTCAGCCAGAGCACCATCTGCCGCTTCGAGTCCCTCACCCTCTCCCACAACAATATGATCGCCCTCAAACCCATCCTGCAGGCCTGGCTGGAGGAGGCCGAGGGCGCCCAGCGGGAAAAAATGAACAAGCCCGAGCTCTTCAACGGGGGCGAGAAGAAGCGCAAGCGGACTTCCATCGCCGCCCCAGAGAAGCGCTCACTGGAGGCGTACTTCGCCGTCCAGCCCCGGCCCTCCTCCGAGAAGATCGCCGCCATCGCCGAGAAATTGGACCTCAAAAAGAACGTGGTGCGGGTTTGGTTTTGCAACCAGAGACAGAAGCAGAAACGGATGAAATTTTCCGCCACCTATTAGGGGCGGGCGGGAGGGGCACCGGGGGGGGGGGGGCCGGGCCGGGGCCGCGGGGGACGCCCACGCACCGCCACCGTCGCCTGAGACGCCGTGGGAGGCTCCTGGGGACCACGGGACGATGTAGAAACTAAAGGCGAACTAGTCGGGGAGAGGGGGGGGGGTGTGCGTGTGTGAGGGGGGTGCGCTATCAATTATTAAAACAAAAAAGACATCGGGACATCAACGAGAAGAGGAGAGAGGAGGTAAAAACGCTCTGGAAACCCATGGGGGTCACTTCTGCGGGCCCATTCCCCCTCTACCCCCCACCCCCTGACAGAAAGCGGGAGAAAGCGCAACTTAAAGCGTAAACACACACAGACACACACCAATAAATACCGTGACAGCAACAACCACAAACCGAGAAACCTAAGTCACAACTTTCCGAAGGAAAACAAAACCGACCAACAAACCTGGAAGGCGAAACTGTCGGTGATGATGATACTACGTTTGGTTTGGGTCTTTTTTCATTACTTTATGCTTTTCTTTCTTTTCCTTGGCTTGGTAATGAATGAGGTCGGCGGTGGTTTGGGGAACTTTTTCTTTGGTTGGCTTGGATTTGGTTTTTCTTTGTTTGTTTGCTTTGATATTTTTTTCTGGGTTTTGTTTGTTTGTTTGTTTGTTTGTTTTTCCTCAAACGCGGTTTTGCGCGAGGCTTTGGCGATGGGTCTTGTCTGTGGCGGGGGAGTGGTGCGAATGGGACAGGGGCCAGGGCCGGGGGAGCCACCGCAGCCCGACGGGATAGCCGGTCCTCCAAAAGCTCGGGAGCGGTCTCTTTCCGTTATTGCCTCAATATTCCTAGCTAGCTCAATGAAAACAAGGAAAAAAAAAAAGTTACTCCACAACCCCTTTGTTCCTCCTCCCTCGCCTGCGTGGTTTGCGTTTCCAGCTGTGTCCAAAGACAGGTCCCTCTTTCTGCAGAGATGCATCTGGAGGCAGATGCCAAACCTGCCAGAGCGGGGATGCTCTGCAAAAGATTATGTTCAGACTCATTAATGCTCGCGGTTAAGTATGTCCTCTCCTCTCCCTCCCTCCCCGCTGCTCCCAACCCTATGCCCCCCGGCATCCCTACCAAATATGCAGGATTTAGGTTAAGGTCCTTCCTTGTTTTTTTTCCGAGGGCTGAGGGTTATTGCACCCGGTAGGCAAAGGAAATCACCAGTTTGAAATGGGTTTGAAATAACATTTGTTTCTGAGGGGTCTGCATGTTAGGAACAAACACGGAACAAAAAAAATTTGGGCTTAAAAATTTTTTATTGTAAATAATAAACGTTATGTAGAGGTTGGCTTTTGGGAGGGGTGTGTGGGGTTCAATTTGCACTATAACAGTCTCCTGGATTGGAAGTGATGATGTTATACCATAAAAACGATGCTGGTAGTACTAATAACTATCAAAGTGCGTTACATATCTCGCGAGTTGAAAACAAACAAAAAAAATATCAGGGCTTGTTAGGTAAAAAGGGCAGAGACGTGCAGAAGCCATCGCTGATTCTGGCTTTTGCAGAGAGACTACTAAGGCTTTCAAGTAACAAGGAATTTCTGCAAAGAAAATACAATTCTGTTTAAATCAAAACAAACAATAGACTGAAATTATGCATGACATGACCTAAAAAAAAAAAAAAAAAAAAGGAAAAGAAAAAAGGAAAAAAAAGGCATAGAAAGATCCGTGTTAAAGTCTCTATATTATTTATTTATTTATCTATTTATTTTATTATTAATATTATTATTATTATTATTTCGTGTATCATTGTTTGCAGCGCAAACATTCTATGCATTTTGAAACTGAGCACTAAATAGACTAGCTTCTGGTAGAATCTTTTGTGGATGGTGTAATCTCACAGTTTAACTGCCTGTTTTCACCGAAAACACAAACGTTCTTGTCACGTTCTTGTATTTAGAATTAAAAGAGGAAAGAAAAAAAAAAGGAAGAAAAATGGGAAAAAAAGATAAGAAAGACGATTGTAAATATTTTCTTTAATGCACAAAACAACATAAAAGGGTTACAAACTGCAACCACGTGTGGATCCTAAAATGTCTCACTGAATAATCTACCTGTCCATGTATGTTTGCTGAGCTTTCTCCTTGGTTGTGTCTTTACTCTATTACTTTTATTTCTATCAGAAATATTTCTGTATGCCAAAATACAACAGGGAGATGCGTCCCAGCATACTTACAAATAAAACAAACGTGAAAACAGAATAGTTACTATTATTATTGGGTGCATTTAAAAAAAAATATTTCCGAGACTCGGCTGGTAAATTCAAGGTATGGCCGTTAGATGATAAGACTAATTCTACCAAAAAGAAAATAGTGAGAGATGTATTTTTCTGCTTAAATCCAGAAATCATTACTTTGAGATAGCTCTTATGTGAAAATCGGTGCTCCGAATAAAATTAACTATATATTAGCTGCGTGTGTTTCTTGAAATTTATTCTATAACTGCAGAATATAAATCAAAGTAAAATTTTAAGAAGGACTTCTGAAGTATTTCTTTTCAGTGTGCTGGAAAGGATTATGCACCTACAAAATATGTATAAAGAAGAAAAGCTTGGGTGGTTTCAGGTTTATATGTTGTTCTGACTGGCCTAATTGCACTTAATTATGTAACAAGATACTTTATTTTTATTTTGGGTTAATAAATATGAAAATCCTAAACTGATCTCTCCTTATGTTGTGAATGCAATTGTTCATTAGGAACGTATAGGATGCCACCTACTGCTTCAAGTGATCAAAGAACCTCTTTCTATTTTCTGATGACCTGTGACTAGATCAGATGCCAAATGTAAAAAGTTACTTAATAGCTGGGATTATTTCTTCTGTAGACATATTTTAGCCAAATCTTTTTTAATTTTGCCGGTAAATCTGTGAATCAAGACACGTGATGTTCAGAAGAGAATAATACGTTCAAAAAAGCTGTGATTTTAAACAACTGTTGATGTTAAAAAATAAGCACTAAAGGTATTTTTAAAAAACCATAGATCTCATCCACCGGAAATTACCTTGTTTCTGTTGTTATTGACTTGAAATGTCATCAGAATTTTTAATAAATGCATTTGTAAAAATATTATTTTATAGAAAAGTATTACCGGGTATCATTTTTTGGAGAGTCAGGAATGAACAAATAAAAATAATAACAAATGTTGGGTTTTCTTTTTCATCAGTCCCAAACGATTGAAATGTTGCAAGTGATACCACATTTGTATCATACAGTAATGACCGATGTATGTATTGAAAAGTTGAGGAGTTTGTTTTGTAATAAGTACAATCCTTATCGAGTACAAAGAAAAAAATAATATGTTAATAAAACAGATGGTGAAAATAAAAGCTTTGCAGGGTTTCCTATTTTTCATGGTAGGAAACTGTGCAAAACCGTAACGTCCTGCTTTCTGTCAGATGAATCTGAATAGTTCATAAAACCACAAAATGCTCGTGAGGCCTTTTTAATAAATGCCTTATTAAAAATATCAAAAGAAAAAATAGAGTGAAAGGAAGAGAGGAAAAGAGAAAAGAAAAGAAAAGAAAAGAAAAGAAAAGAAAAGAAAAGAAAAGAAAAGAAAAGAAAAGAAAAGAAAAGAAAAGAAAAGAAAAGAAAAGAAAAGAAAAGAAAAGAAAAGAAAAGAAAAGAAAAGAGAAAAGGAGTATTTATAACGTCTAAACTAAGAACTGTTAAAACTTTTGCATCCGAGGAAAAAAGTAAGATAAAAGATGGAGAGGCAGAACATGCGTTCGCATTTATTCCTCAACAGTTCGTAGCCTCTTGCATACAAAAGAGCAATTTGAGACCAAAAAAATACAGATATTCCCCCCCCCCCTCATGCCAGGGGCCGACGCCTCTAATGACTCCTACACTCCAGCCTGTTCCCCTTGCCGAGAACGCCTCGGTGCTGCCGGCCCTTAAATGGCCTTTTTCTCCACAACCGAGGTATTTCGCCGCTTTCCTAGTGTGATTTTCCAGTCCTAAATCCGTGAGACCCGGTTTGGCTCCCGGATTTTCTGCCTAACGCTTGCTCTCTGCTTGCTTTCAACTTAGATTAGGCCATCATAAGTGAGTAACAGACACCCACTGCCACGGTCGTATTGATTTTTACTCTCCTGTGATATTAAGACTAATTCGGTCCTGGTTCAACAAGTAAAAAGGCTCCCCAGAAGGAGAATGAAGTGTCCTACAGCACTGACTTTATGGTTTATGTGCCTCCCTCCCGCCTCCCCGTGTTCCCTCTTTCCTCCGAAGAGAAATAGATTTGTCGAAAGATAATTATTTTAACTCTGACGGACTCGAGCACATAAAGCTTGATACCGCCAGTGGTGCCCTGTGTTATTCTGGCATTTCCCAAACGATTTTAAATCCCTCCAGTTATTTATATCTCGCTTTTCAGCCGGCGCTATTTTTTTAAAAGCTTTATTATATTTACCTGCTGATTCCAAAGCGGAGGCAAGCCTAATTGATTTTTAAAAGATCAGCAGCAGAATTCTAATCCGCTTGGGAACCTGTTTCCACCTGCCAGCCGAGGGTGTGATTATCGGTAATTATGTTATTTAAGAGTTGATAAAATAGCGGGGCGCGGCGCCGCCCGGGCCCCTTCCCCAGCCGGGGCGCGGAGGGGACCCAGGCGGGGAGAGCGGCTCGGCGGGGCCGCCGCCATCACGTGCGCCGCGGCAAACACAATTACGGGGCCGCTGTTAATAATTCATGGGCTGAGATTTAGAAAATTAATAAAATGAATTATAACAAGAGGCTAATTAAAAACTTTAGTAATTGTTGTCAAGACAGCTTGATGGGAGGCGTGCTGCACGACACCCCCGCCCTCCCCCCCCCCCCCCCCCAGCCGCTTCCCCTCCTTCCCCTTTCGGAAAGCTTTTTCTTTTTCCTCCTTTGCAACCCTTTCGCACCTGAAGGAGGCTCAGTTTGGGATAAAAGCAGTGGATGAATATATAGGTCAGCTGAATATATAGGTCCCAGAGATGAGACCGAGGTGGTAAAACTTCAAGCAAGTCTCTTCGTACAGTAGAAAGATAGATAGGCAGGCGGCTGGTGGGTGGGTGCGTAGATGGATGAATGAAACCCAGGGCTCAAAAGTTAATTTAAACTAAGATGTCACATATAAATCTTTGAAGAGGCAGCAGTAGCAGAAAGCACGCCTGCACCGAAGGGCCCCAGCCCCGTCGCCAGGAGGGCGGGCAGCGGCTGGGGGCGGGCAGGGGCAGGGAGAGCCGGCGGGCACAGTAACGCACTTTCCGCTTTGCTTCCGCACCACCGATGGCAGCAGCAGTCGGTGCGGGGCCCCCACCGCGCCTCCTGCCTCCGCGGAGAGCGGAAGCGCCGCGGGATGCTCGCCCTCCCCAGCGGGATCCCTCTCCGCCTGCTGGTTTAAGATGCAACTTTGAGGCGGGCTCAGCGCGATGTTTCCGCGGGCAGAGGGGGCCGGGGATGTCGGTCCCTGCGCCGGTGCGGATTTATGGCGGTGTCACCAGTCAAGCCCTGCCCGGGAGCTCGCCGTGGCTGGTCGTCCAGAGGCAGCTGTGCATGCAAAATCTGCTTCCCAAATTGGAGTCATAGCCCCTCTGGGAAAGCAGGAGTCCTCCTTTGAACTGCATTTTAACTCCTTCAGCCTGCTTACCGAAGTATACTAAAGCATCTCTAATTCTGTGGGGAAGCGTGGTTAAACACTTTTTTTTAATATAAAATTAAAATTTATCAGGAAGTCGGGGGTGGGGGGAATTAAAAAAATGTTATAAGACGTTAATCACTCTAAAGACTGAAGTATTTAAAAGGCTTTATATAAAAATTAATTTAATATTTTCTTAAAAAGACATTCGGCCCTGGTACGTTGAAGACAAATTGTAACTTCCCACTGATTTTCATAAGTGAGTCATAAAACTCTCCAGAATGCCTCTTTGGGTAGGAATGCCAACCATCCCTCCTGCTCACACGGGCTCTAGCACGGGGCGGCTCTCGGTGCGGGGACAAACCATCCCAATCCCGGGTCCAGCAGCGGGAACAGACACCAGCTCATGCTGCAAACACCGGGGTGCAGAGAAGGACCGAGGCGGTTTTTCATCCCTTGCCCGGGTAGAAGAAAGAAATTTAACATTGTGAGCCAGAGCTAGAAGATGTAAAAGTTGTGGGTGTGGTGTTTTTGGTTTTGTTTTAGTTTGTTTGTTTGTTTGTTTTAACCTATTTTAAAAAAGGTGTTCCTTGACAAGAGGACAGATGTTAACATGAATACATCTTCTTACGGGCTGCGCGGAAAGAAGACAAGGCGCCGATATACATAACTTAGCCCTTGATTATGGTCATTATGTAAACGGAATTACTAACAAAAGTTTGTTTGGTAACTAATTATAGCTCACTAAATCTCTGTCGCTCTTCACTTCAGCATAATGTATACAAACTTTTGTACACGCGGATCAGAATAAAACAAAGTGTTGACAGCATCCAGCAGTGGAAATTCACTTACACAAGACTTTTTTTTTCACTGAAGTGTTGACAATAAACATTTAATGAAGGCAGAGACTTGGATGTCTCCAGACAGTGTCAGAATACTTTAAACAGACCATTAGCATGGCTTCTTCTACTTCAAACAGAGCACACTATACCATAACATTATAAAAATACAAAGTATGAAACAAATAATCTGTTTATACAGATATTTTAAGCTGTTTTCACCAGCTCTGACATCCCCTGTATTTAGTATCAGAAACTTACTCATTTCAGATTACTCGCGCTTAAAAAATGTTAAATACAGTTAATGCAATATTAATCGCCCTTTGGTGATATAAAATGCAATATTTTCAGGCAGCTATTGAGCTTTTCTAGAGGAAGAGCTGATGAAAACAGTCACAGCTGAATAGTGGAGAGAAAAAAGCTCTGTATTTATTGCTTTTGTTTGGCTTTTGGCTACAGAGACAGGAACATTCTAATGGGGTAAGGACATTTATTTTATCTGCAATCTATTGCTGCTAGAGCAGGAGTGGCAGATGGGGTTTGGTGTTATGTTCAAGGAGTAATTTAGAGCAAATCCTAATAACTAATAATGATTTATGTTAATTTCAATCACTTATGTGACTTTATTAAAGCACTGCTGTAAGAGGAATAGAAAGGGAGGGGGTGAGAGGAGAAACTGGAGAAAGACAAGCTGTGTCTGTCTGAAACCGAACCGCATGCTTGAAAGGTTGTTGTGGTGGGCTGCAGTGAAATTTTTGACGAGAGAAAGCAGGTTTTACTTATGAGACTCTATCGTCGGCGCTAATTTCTTAAAAGAAAAGCCCCGTGTAGAAACCCCATCCACCGACGAAAGGCAAAGCAAAATAGGGAGGGAGGAAGAGAAGAAGAGAGCGTGCGAGAGAGACTCGTGTTATGCAAAATGTATTGATTGTGTGTGAGGAATATGCGGTGCTGATGTTCTGGGCTCCCGAAAGAATAGAGGAGGTTCCTGGCGGAATAGCTAGGAAAACCCCAGATGTACATACATCGTGCGAAACTTTTATTCTGGGTTTTTTTTCAGCGTGGTGGAGGTCTACAGTTCTCTACTTACGTTGCATCGGCTTTACTCCTCACCACACATCTCTAGGAGGCTTTTCCCCACGGGGTTTTATAGTCTTATTAGGAAAAAAGAAAAGAATTACAATATAAAAGTAGCTACAGCAATGAGCCTTCCGTATTTGCCCCTGTAATCTTCAGTTTCATTAGCAACTGATAATACTGAAATGTGCACACACATAAACACAGTAGCACACGTCGTCGTGTGTGCATTGAAAGGAGAGATATTTGCAAAAGTCAGCAAACCTCAAAACAGCTAGCGCTGCTCTGTATAAGATCGGTTTGATGTAGGTGAGAAGAGTACTTACACTATTTTGAAAGGGAGGTGCTCTTTGCTTCTGGCAATTTACTTTCCCAGGTACCTTTATACGTTTTTCTGCCTTAAGGCACACAGTCTGAAAGTAAAACAACATCAAAGCTCCTTATTAACACTATTTTCCTGAAATCAGAAGATGAAGCTATCTGAAACGTTTAATCTGGTGTTAGCATTTATTTCCCAACAAAACAACCAGAACAAAGTTCCAAAGAGTCGGGGCAGTTATCTTCAGGAAAATAAAAGGCAAAATGCAGGGAGTGATGTATGTTTCTGCCAGAATCCTTGAAATGGATTAAACAAACTTTAGGTTTTGCTGCATTCTAAAGACACTCTTTTGTTTAATATAATTCCACTCTCCTAATATCAGATATCTTCCTCACTGCCAGGTGCAATGGATGCGAGTTTCTAAACTTTCGGGTCATTTGCAAAAATGTCTTTTCTGCACTATAAATGCGACCGAGTTCTACACAAGGCAATTTTTTAGTACTCTGTGGTAAAGGATTTATACATATAGCAATACCTTTTTCTCCTGGAATTTAAAAAAAAAAATAATAAATAAATAAAGGAAGGGAGGTAAATCCCTATATTATGCGCAAGGAGTAATGCCGATGTTGCTTTCCACCTCTCCGTTTGAAAGCGGCGCAGGACTTTCAAATCCGCCTGTGCGTGCACGCCTGCTTTTTGAACCCTGTCACGGCGGAGGCGCCGCGGGCGGGCTGCGCGCAGGCGGAGCGGAGCGGCGGCGCTTCAGCACAGCGGAGAGCTCCAGCGGGGCCGCGGCGGGCGGCGCGGTCCAAGGGAAGGCTGTCTGTCTGGCTGGCTCTCTCTCTGTCCGTCTGTGGCTGCACAGAAGCCTGTAATATGTTAATGGCCGTAGGGTATGCCTGAGGTACCATCTCAAGCTGCTTCGCACACCATATGTCAGGCCGTTAGCCACATGGATCTATTAATCAAAGGGAGAGAGAGAGAAGAGGAGAGAGGCGGCGGGGGAAGGGAGCTTTTCATACCCCACTGTATGTTGCTGTACACTTTCTCCTTTCATTTCTCTCAGATATAAAGACCCGGAGTACCTCGAACAGGCAGCTGTAATTCTCTTTTGATCTGCTCTTTTATACCCTCGTGTAACCAACTCAGGTCAGCCGGTAGCGAGATTTGAGGCAGGAGGGAGAAATGTGTCACGTTTCGCCTGGCAAAGGATTTGGTTTTAAAGTGCTACTCAACTTCTGTGACAAAGCGGATCGCTGTGTGCCCCTTCAGCCTTCTCCTTGTGGAGGGTGTCTCTGAGGGGAAGCCTTTTTCTAGCGAGCCAAACATCATCCCCCCTATAGACAGCCAGAGCTCTGGCCGTCCTCATCACTTTTATCTCCCCTATTACCTATTGCTGCACGTCATTTCTTCAAGGAAGGTTTGTCCCACGTGAGATCCACAAAAGTATTGAATCCACAATATTACCGGGAGAAGGGGAAGAAGCAGCCTGTGTAAGAGAGAGGTGCAAAAGTCCTTTTGTACATAAATTTTTTATGCAGCCCTCAAAACGGGACCACCTAAACTTCTGTGTTTCAGGCAAATAAAGGTGCCTTGATGTATCTAACATCAAGGCTCAGCGCCCAAGAAGAGGCACGGGCTCTCAGGTCTGGTTTCTCAATTTTGTTTGGAGGATAGGGTTTTCGGGGGACTTTCTCTTCAGGGTTAGAATGAACGTGCTCACATGGGCTCCTCCTGAACCTTCTTGACCAGTCCGTAGGTGACACGTCAGGGGTACTCGGGGGCACAACTCAGACAATTGACATTTCCAACCCAATTCCGAGACCGCTACCATTTTTAATTTTTTTTTTTTTAATTATTATTTTATCTTTCACAGTGAATGAAGGAGAGTATTAAAGAGACTGACCTTTTGCTCAGGTACACGCCACATAAAGTTTTGAAATACTAGATTACTATAAAATGCTACAGCGGCTCAGGAAAGTTACTGAGCGGTGGAGGAGGGGAGAATGGGTTCACTTCAGTATGCTAGGATCCTGCAGTAGGGATCGTGGAGGTGGATGGGGCTGGTCCCTATGCCTGATCTCCAGGTCAAGTGACACGCATGGATGTGCTGTAAATGGTGAAAAAACACCCGAAGAAAGGAAAAGGACGTGGGCTACAGCAGGGACGCTTAACACGAGGACAAACTGTGTTTTTGCAGGCTTACACAAAAAGCACAGTATCCTGTAGCTGGTTGGAATTTCCTCTGTTGGTACAGGACACCACAGAGAGGCAAGTTAGAGGGAAAAGAGCTTGAGACAATTTCTGCCATTGCAAACACAGGATAGTAGCCCTACTGATATGTGTTATATAGTAAAGTGCATAGGTTATGTTGAAGTCAGCCTTACTTTTTAACATTTTTTTCCCCTTTTGGTGGCTGGAAAAATAATGAGTGCATCTGTGCTTAGACCTACAGCTGGCACCCGTCTTCTGGAACCTATGCTTTAATACAGATTGCATTAAATCTGCAAAAATATGAATGCCTTCCTAAGCAATACTTTACATCAAGACAGAGGTAAATGCACGGGTTGAGTATCAGTTGATTCTGCATTTCCACCTAGCTAGGAAAAGGCTCTTATTACCTTTAAATTTTGGTGCACACACCACCCATCATTTTCTTCCTCTATTTAAAAGGTAACCCATATATCTGTCGTTTTAGGTTTCCAAAGACTCGTAACTTAATTCCTTCAGGCTATTCATCAGCACAGTAATTAAACTAGCAAATGGATGTAAATAAAGTGAAATTGGTTTCATGACAGATGAGCCAAAGAGGCCTCTGACATGAAACAAGCCAGGACAATAATTATTTCTGCACCGGGCTATATGAGGAACTCCATCTGGATTTATTAGGTGCTGCAAGTTATTTGCTGGGAGCAGGCAAGACAGGAGGACTCACTTTAATTTGACGGGATTTTTTTTTCTCCTTTTTGCATCCTAAGTAGGTTACAGAAATAAAAATCTGGAATTAACTGTGGCAGTACTCTGGGAAGCCTCTATTCAACGTAAAAACCCGGCAGTGAAAATAGGTAGTAGAAGAAAGGCTTCCTATATAATTTCTTCCCAAATGCTAAATAGGAGAAAATCTACGTTAAAACTCTCCTCTCGAACTATGCCCTATTAAAAAATAATCCAGATCGCTGTGGCAGCCAGTGTATGCTTCTCTTTTCTACAAATATGCATATGGGACAGTGGAGGCAATAGAAAGAAGGCAAATTTGGAGATCTTGGGAATTCTGAAGAGCTTCTCTTAAAAAATAAATAAATTATAATCTCAGCTAAATGGTGTCTGGTAAAATCCCCCTGCTTTACTCTGTCAAGGAAAAGTTTACAGCAGAGAAAGGGGCTGCAAAAGGGAGAGTATGGATTCCGCAAGGCTCAACTGTAATTGGAGCCATCAGGTCCAGCTTGGAGTGGAAGTAATATACAGAATAAATAAAAAAAGGGCTCTCACAGCAGGTGCAGATTAGTCCCTTTCCCCCTGAAAAGATTAGAAACTGACTGCTTTATGCTTAAACGTACTCTCAATTATTTAAGCGCCCCTTCGTGATTAGCAAGTAAAAGTAACGCTCCAAAGCGCTGAAGAAATGAAGCAAGGATAACATCGCTTTCGCCCAGCTCACGCAGGCTTTCCAGCACACGCCTTGCTCCCTGCCGGCTAACAACGCTCAGACCGGGGGACTCGCTTAGATACACACACCTGTAGGGTGGGAAGGGGGCTGGGGGAAAGGAGAGAGGAAGGGAAAAGGAGGGAGGGAACAGGTTCAGCGTGGTAGAGGTTCCGCTGCCGAGGCTATGCAGGCTGCAGTCCAACCTTGTTTCATAGGCGATTGGAATCCGTGGGATTTTCGCAGGAATGCTGAACCCTCAACATCTTTTACACTGGGAAGGGGGAAACCCCCCCCAGTCCTGCACCAAAATCCCAAACACACCTCCCTGCCCATCAATCCGTCGCCCCCCCCCCCCCCCCCCCGCCCTCCCCAAACCATTCTCTTTGAATGGGATGGAAATGAACCGAGGACGTCTGTGTTTGCATACGGCAGTTTGGTCAGGGTTCATATCTTTCTGCAATCAAATCAGAGGCGTTTTCCACCCTTCCTCATGGAAGGCACTGTGTTAACTGCAAAGCCGGGGAGAGATCCTAAAGGGACTGAAATCCCCTTATGTCTGAAGCTGTCCCTTTTAACACACACCAGACTAATTATTTAAAAGTTCTTGTAAAATTAGAAGACATAACCCAGTCCTTTAATTAGAATACACTATGAATAGGGATAGCATATGGAGGCGAATGTCAAGAAGAGGGTGCCAGGGGCAGATCCTAGGAAATCTGTATTCATTTCTGCCTCCTGTTTGTTCAGTAATCTCTACCATCATAACTAAATCTTGGAGCACTGATGTAGTTCGAGTTGTTGTTGACTTAACGTCAAAATTCAATCACTGGGGGTTTTGCATCAGCCGGGCCACTTATTTGTCTAATAAATCCGTCATTTTGTAAGAAAAATATTTGAGCAACCGTACTTGACCTCTTGGTATCCACAAGTCACATTTATTTCTACCAGTTTACGAATGCAAAATGGAGATGATCATCTTAATGCCTCGAGGTACTGTGTTGATTTCTGATTGGATTTTAGATGGAAATGTCTATTTTAAATACCCCGTGATTAAATTGTACATATAATAGAATTTATGCCTCTTAAATCAAATTCTGGTTTGCAAACCCCGAATTTATTTTAAAGGAAATATTATTTAAGCATAAATTGTTTTCTTAAATGATTCGTGACACCCCCCGTTGTAAGATTTTATTATAGCCGGACAGCTTTTTCACTGAAAAACTTATTTTGACCCTGGAGCGTTCGTGTCTGATGAAAGGTGTCTGACAGGGGTAGGGTGGAAGTACACCCGTTTGCGAGCGCTGCCTGGCCCGTGACATCCCACGCTGGATGTTTTGCTTCTTGTTTTTATGCATAATTCTTCCGAAAAGGGGGCCATGTTGTACGAGTTTAATTGGAGTTGGGGGGAAATAACTTTCACTAGAGCTTTTGGGTTGGGGGAAGGGGAATGGGGACGGGAGGATGGGACAGAACAACATCTGTGTCAGGTGAGGGGAGGTTTGGGAGCCTTCCGTGGGGCCGGAGGCCGGCTCCAGCCACGGGCACGTGTCCCCGGGAGCCGCGGCGTTCCCTCGCTCTGCCGGCTCTGCCTGCACCCCCCGCCCGGGCGTTCCCACACGGGACCCCCGCGGGTCCCGCTGCATCTCTCGCCTTGGAAAGCCCCCCTGAGGCCCTCCCTGCGGAGGGGCCCACGCCCTCCCCGGCCGGAGGGGAAGTCCTGCACGAGCGGCTTTTGGGAAGGGTTGGGGAGAGGGCTTCTCTCCTTCGGCAGACATCCCCCCCCCCGCCCTTCTCTGACTCCCAACCCTCGAGTTTTCCCCTTGGGCGGCTGCCGGGGTCCTTCTGTCTCCATGGAAATCTAAGGGGCGGCTGTCAGCCCGGGTAGCGGTCATTATTCCCGCATTAAAGCCAGCCATCGATTCATTCCCCAGCACCCTCTCGCGCCGGGAACACGAAGGGCCAGGCTGGAGCCGCCGGCCACGGGAGCGCTTGCCCGGGAGCGTGCCTCGACCGGCATCCCCCGTGAGTTCCTGCAGCAGTGCCCGACACGAGGAAGGGGGAAAAAAGGAAATATTTCAGCATATTGGAAATTTTAATGTTGGCTTGTAGGAATTAATGTAATGGGTCACGGTTATTAACAACTTATAAAGGCTTAAATCAATATAAATTAATTTAATTATGATTTCTAATTGCATTATGCATGATCAATTTGAAACACTACATTAAAGATAATTAGAGCAGGGTGCTAGTCAGTAATCACTTCCTTTATAGCTTAATGAAAAGGAATGCCATGTATTACCTGTGGGGTGGATCCATGAAATAATATAAATGCTTATTTTCCGATAGAAAATAATTATATGTTTTAAAAGACATTTTAATTGTTTTATTGTAAGCACAGAATGGATTTGAACTTTTTAAATGGCCTTGCTTAAGTATTATTGGTGTTGACTGAAGTGCTGAGTCCATCTATTGATGACCCAAAGGAAGACTAACTTTTATGTAAAAGTATCATGCTGTCCTCAGAAGCTAGTGCCAAGAGGTCACAGTAGATGGAGGTCCTAGCTTAGCATAATGGGTTTAACATTTCCATGACATCATCAGGGAATCTGAAAAGGAGTCTGAGGATAATCAGAGTGGTCATTCAGAAGTAGAGTAAATATTTTATGAGGATATATAGAAGACAGGAAAGAAGGTGGTCAGAAAGGTGAATCTCTACTTCTTCATGCTCTATGAAGAAGGTTTTTTACTTGGTACCACTTTTGATTGAAAACTCATGTATCTGTAATACAAAAAAAAAAGGCAGATCATGACCCTTGGAGAGGTGAATCCCAATTCACTTTTAGTGGCTGATCTAAATATATTTGTATTCATGGTCATCTTTAAGGGTTACAGATTATTTCTCTCTTACTTTTCGGATATAAATGCATCCTTAATTGATTGTTTATTTGTCCTGTGTATTGGCACTTACTCAGAGATGTGTTCCTAGTTTAGCAACAAAAGTTCATTTACTGTTAAAATTAAAAGCAACCACCATAAATGAATGCCTTGTAAATGGACACAATGAGGCAGACTAATTGAAAATGCTTTCCCAATGATTAGCTTTATTTTCCTATCTTTGCCTGATAACTGAAGCAGTACTTGCAGCATACGCCTTGGTTAGACTCATTATATAATTCGTAGTTTTCAGAGACGTAATGTGTAATTAGGGAAACTGAGATTTGAGGAGAACAATAAAGAACAGTAGCATACAATACCTACATTTTTCACAGCAAGACCTGTTTGAAGAATTTGCTTTCTTTTAAGGCCTGATTGAGACCTAGAAGCTTTGGGGCTCCTGAGGATAACACTGTCTGAATAAAAAGGAGAAGTGAAAAGGAGAGCTTAAATGTCACCCAAGGATTATAGCCCTTTAAGGCTAAATTATTAGAAACATACTGATTTTAGTACTGAACCATGCCAGCAGATGACTCTTTGGATGAAATGATTCTAGGGATATACAGCATCTCTTTTTCATAAAGATTCCTGTTTAAAAGTGCACAATAGAGTAGCTATGCCCTCACTCCACCACATCCTGCAGAGGGAAAGTAGAGGCAGAAATAAGCTTACTTTGCATAAGAATTTCTAAGTATTCCAGTGAAGTGGGACAAACTGCAGGATGAGTCTGGTCATTCCCTCTGTTGTTCACAGTTTGAAATGATGTGGCCTCATACTGCCAAGATCCAGGGACAAGATCTGAAAGCAATTCAGGGAAAGGTTTTAAAAAGTACAGTTCTCCAAGCCCAAACTTGCTGTTTTTCTCAACAAAACAAAACAAAAGAAAAAAAAATCCTCCACAGAGGCCCTCGGTTCCTGCATGGAAAGTTCTGATATTTTGGAATAGCAATAGATACATATTGAGTCTAACACCTCGAACTAAGGATGGGATATCAATGCAGCTTGAAATATCCAGGTGACAAATGCCTGATAAATACCAACGGAGACACACTCTTGTGGCTTCTTTGTCACTTCATCTGTGGTAGCTATTACAGTTGTTGTGACTTTCTTGCATCCTGACCTCTCCTCTAAACAAAATTGATTTCCATGACTCAATCTCTTGTCATGAGTGAGGAGTCCCCTAGCATGACTCTTCTCTAACCAAAAAGCTCACCAGGAGAAAAACAGTCTACTGGATTTCATAAATCAGCTCAAGAACTTAAGCCTGCATTGTAAACTCATCTTGTGATATGCCTTAATCTTCTCCACCATGAATAAATATTGCACCAGATTATGATTTTCCACTCTGCACCGAAGCTGGGGCAGTCTTATCTACAAAAAGGTGCAAGGGAGGTATTAGGTTATCCATCTGCTTTTGAGAATACTGATTTTTCTCTCTTTTTTTTTTCTTTTTTTTTAAGTACAAAGAAAATCCTTGCTTGTGCAGGGGACCCTTGATTCCAAAAGCCTCACCTATCTAACCTTTGAGTGGTTAGATTGAGAGCCACATGGAGTCTGTGTTTTATGCTGTTTTTTCATATAGCAATTGATTTTAGATACCACTGCAAACCAAAGATGGAGCGTGAGTGCTGTTTATACGCCAGGGAAAGGAATGAAAATAGCTATGTGGGATACACGGACAATTGAAGCATATACACAGGTTTCTAGCTACAGAACTTTCCTGTGCTCCTCTCTCTAAACTATATCTAGTAAATAAAACAAATATCTTAGTGGTTCAAACACATCTTTGCCTCCTTTTGGGGAACTTCTGAATGACTGGCATATTTGCAACTGTGGCAATTCACCAGAGCCATAAGATACATTTTTGTAAATTTCTGCCCAAGTTTTTCTGTTGAATGCAAAATTGATTTTTTTTCCTCACCTTAAATTAAACAGAAGGACAATTTTAATTCATTGTAAAAGTACTTTTTATAATTTATCGTTATTTAAATAATCTATATTTTTAAAAAAATACATTCACTGCCCAACATCTCAAGGCTTCCCCTTTTCTGATTGATGAAATTTTTTACAAAATCCACTGACAGCTGCAGGCAAATGTCTTAGCAGAAACTTTAATAAAGTGTTTGGTTTTTAAAGCTTCAAAACTAAACCTGGAGGCTTTGCTTCTCAATACTAGAACTAAGCACATTTTGATCAGTGGCTATTTTACTGTTATGCAGGTAAGATAATTGTGTCTGACCAGGTTGTCATCGCAATCTTGCTAGTGAGCTCTCACATTCAGTGTGAATATGTTGGGTTGCAATGCTATATTTTTAAAAAATTTAAACTAATCAAAGACTGTGGCACAATTTCAGCTAATTGGTCACTGGGTATCATGATTCTTTGACAATGCACAGGGTTGTACTAGAGAAGTTTGTAAGTAATATAAAACAAGGGAAGGTCTTTTCAGCATCCATGGGAGGCTGAAGAGGATGATGCTTTTAGCATATAATCAAATATTAGCAATAGAGAGAGGTCAGACTTATTTTTATCTCAAAACATTGTTAATAGGTCTCAGCCTGGCATTGAAAACATCAGGCACATCGCTCTGTGTCTCACCTTTTTAACTCTATTTGCATGTTTGAGCAAATACATCTTAAGGTCTTTTGTGCTCATGACTGGTGATGGAAACAATCTGTATGTTAAATCAGTGCAGAGCTCTGAAGAGGAGCACATTCTGGCTCAAATTCATCCCATTGCAAACTGAGTAAATCATGATAGCCATCAAGTATTTTATCTGTGTTTGAACTGCACATGGTTTGATTGTCCATAATAAAGGGCAAGAATGTGGAGTGTAAACTTATCCACAAAAGAAATGTAGAAACATTAAAAAAATAAATTGGATTAAGAAACAGATGAATATAATGACCCTCCTTACTCTCAATCATATGCTGCCAGATAAGTGTTTGAGTCTGAAAAATTGCACTAATGAAGCTATTTGAAGGCTTTTGTGGACAACTGCTTACTCTTTGAAGATTAAATGAATGATGTTGATGTGATTAATCTTAGTACAGGGAGTGATGCAGCAGCCAGAAAATACCTTGGTGATTTTCATAATTAAACTGAATCAACACTTCAAAGAAATGCCAGTGTTATCACTTGTATATTAGAATTACATTCATTAGACAGAAGAAACAAATAATTTGAGCAAACAAGATTTTCCTTTTGGTGTACTGAGACTTCTGTCATGTCTCAGAGTATCTTACTATAAATCATCATTACTGTTTAATTTTATCCTTGCTTTTTCAGTTACTTGTTTTCTGTTTATTTTTTCTTAAACACTCTAATGATTCAGTGATACTTGCTTCCTGATTACTTATTTTAGTATTAAATAGCCTTTCCCCGTTTTCCAGTTAAAATTGCCTGTCCACTGTAGGATTTCAAATCTTTGTCACTGAAAAATAATGTGAGTAGTCACTGGTTTATGTGGGTAAGCGACTCAAGCATTCCAACAATCTCTAGCCTTACAAGGGCTCCTCTACAAAGGATAGGACAAGCCGCAGAATATAGGGGAGAGAGGAGTGACAACAGAGTCTGTATAAAACTAAGAACATAAATAGTTGTTCACAGTGATCTGTGGAAATAACAGTTCAGGTCAGATTCTGCATGACTAACTCATTTCCTGAGAATCTTAAATATTTCGGTACCACTGCCCAAAGTAATGTTCCTTAGCACCTTCTAAAGTAGCAGAATCTGGATTCATGTAATTGAGCCCCCCAAGTGATCTTTAATAGTGCATGTTTAAAATATTTGAATAATATATGCACACTATTTTGTAACATAAGGAACTTAGAGTATTATATATGTTCCCAAACACATTCACAGACACACAGGTGGACACATATATGCACATGTATACTCACAGACAGTAAACTTGCCAACCTGCTAAACAGTTTTGGTGGGATAAAAAAACAGAACACAAAGATGCAGTCAGCTGCTTCTTTAGTGCAAATCAAAGTAAGGGTGTAGGGTTAATGACTGCTGCATCAATATAAATTTACTGTATTACTCTTTCTATCACCACTTCAGATTATTGGAAAGGTTGCTCTGTGACTTTTGGTAACCTTGATATTTACATCATACTTCTAGTTGTTGTACAGTCTTTCCTTTCACAGTTGCTTAATGTAAAAAAAAAAAAAAGATATTGCTTCTTTAGCATAGTGGATGAAACACAAGCTTTTCACCTTTTAGTTCATTCCATAATCTGAAGTGAAATGAGCTTGATGGTCTCCACACAAGCTCTAATGGGCAATAATCAATAATACCAAGCACAAGTTTGCTTCCATATTCAGTTTAAAAGCTGCACATGGATTTGGAATGCCCACTGATCCCAAGGAAAAGGTTTCTGTGTTACTGTCTAGATATGAGATAAAGAAACACCTCTTACCTGATCTGACCTTCAGTCCCTTCACCTAACCTTGATTTTCTGAATAGTGTACTCTATTTACCTCAACTCAATCTTCCTATCCCACTTCTCTCTTCTTTATAGAAGAAACATTGTATTTGTTGTCATCCCAGATATCATCTATATCTTTTACTGTTCTTCTTTAATTTGTTGTGTGTCCCTTAGGTTTGCTACTACTCAGCACTATACTTTTTGTATGACTCCAAAAGTACTTCTTACTATCAAATAAATGTGGCTACCACCACTACTAAGGCACCTGCAAGGGGCAGACCCAAAGGTACCTGCTATAATTAATGATCCAAATGTGAATCTGTTGAAATTCATGTGTTGACTGATTTCATATGCACATCTCTCATGCTGGGTGGCAGCTCTATATTTATCAGTCATTGCAGAGTGAACCTTGTGACCAAAGACTGTGGACAGTGAGCTGTACATTCGTCTCACCTAACTTTAACCATAAAAGAGACAAATTGCCTAAGCTAACAGTTAGACTTCTGCTACTGTTCATGAATAAAGAGGTAGGCATTTCCAAATGGAGATTTATTTCACCTGAAGACAACTGAGATAGCTGTGCTGAACAGCTCTCCAGAGGTGCCTATCCTTTTCGCTGGCATTAGCAGAGACAGAAAGTCTCAGCTGGTTAACCAGCCTTGGAGAGCTGTACATCCTTACCTCAGTCTTTGTGGTTGAGGTCTACATGACTTTCAGGTGCGTCTTAAAGAGCATGGGAATATACGGAATCTGTTCATTCATGAATTAGTTTTGGCTGCAGATGTATGAACATGAAAATGATTCATAGTCATTCATGTGCAAGGAACAACAGCAGATTGGTAGGTTAGGTTAGAATTTTTCATTGACTTCTCAGAGATTCAGCTTGATTACTTTGCTTTAAGGGGGAGGATAAAGAGGAGAGGAGAAAAAAAGTGGACAAAAAGAGGAAGTGACCTCTATCCTCTAAAGTCAATAGCAAAATATATTTTGTATTAATGTATCTTTAGCTGTTTTTTTTAATTTTTGTTACTTACTTCTACTCTTAAAAATGACTTCTGCAAGCAGCCCTCATGTTATTTCAAGTATTTTAAATACAGTTTACCTTCCTTTCCTCTCCTGCTTCTCACCCCTGAACTTGACCTAAGGCTGCATGATGCCAGCAGAAGGCCTAGGTAAGATGAAGGGTTGAGTGCAAGGCAGTGCACATGCTGCCAATGTGAAGGCATTGGTCCTGGTGAGGGTGGTGCTGTACCATTGGGCCTGTGAGCTAGAGGTGATTTCCTGTCACAGGTACATATAGGAAAGGAAAAGTAGCTGAGATAGCTCCCACAGAGAGGTAGTGACGAAACAACAACAGAGAGTGGGTGTAAGAGCACTATTAATCTTCCATTATACTATACAATCTACGTGGATATCATCAATTGCTTTTGTATGGATACAATTATATTGATTTCATCCTTTAGGATAGAACAATTAATTAGGGCGAGGTTCTCTTCAGCTAGCTTTTAGACATTCAAAGAATGAACCTGAACTGTTTGTTCAAAGTCTCTTTGGAGTCGGTGTAAAAACATAAACACCTCACGGGAATTCAGTTCACCTCCGAACAAGCATCTCATGTCAGATAGATGAATCACTCCTCGGAGGTACCTATTTCTTTTCATTTTTAGAGGGTTACAACTAGGCAGAATTAATCCTTTTCCTCCTGTAAAATATTTATATGATTTCAATAGTCATCTGACCATAAAAAATGCAGGCCAGGGTATATTGTACAACACACATGTGTTGTATGCATACACCAATACACATACATGTGCATTCGTATGGCTCTAGGAGCCGGAAGCAGTACAGTGTCTTAAACATGTTAATTTGGGAGAGTAACAATATCAAAACAGCCTCAGTGGAGAAAATTTAAAGGTAAAATGTGCCTCTTCTGTTGGAGAAGATTTTCAGTTCATTAGCTCTGTTGGAAGATGGGAAGACTACATTTTCAGACTTCTGAAAAACAGACAGATTGGAGAGGGCGGTAGTAATAGGTGAGTATTTATTAACCCCAGACAGACTATTGTTGTAAACAAGAGTTATAATGGCTATTGGTTGAATCACAGTATTTGTAAAAAACATTTAATATGTATGAATAGAAAGAGTTTTAACAACAAAAGTAATGAAAATATCTTCAGAAAAAAACTTTAAAAAGGAGTTGAAGTTTCAAAAAAAGAACATGTTCCTACCCATCACACATAAACACTATGCTCGTAAAAACAAGGAAAAGGGTAACAAGGAATATTTTTCTTTATTGTTCCTGTATAATGAACATTCATATTAAACAAGAAAGATACAACATATAAACCTTAAATTTGAGCTGGTTACTCTTGAGGTTCCTTTATGTACCACTTTTATGTATAATATACATTTTTATTTCTACCTATTTTTAAAGATATGAGAAATAATATACCTAAAAGATATTGTTTTATAACTGGTTTGTGGTAAAATATTTATAGTAGTTGTTTATCCATAACAATGGTGTATATTTAACACAAAGATGAAAAAAGTACAACATTGTTGGCTTAAGGTGTGTTTTTATGGTTTACATTTAAGTATTAATACTTAATGAGTATACAGATGATTTTGTTTCCCTTTTAAAAGAGTTTTCTAGGATAGTTACATTTCAAAATTACTAAAGAGATAGTTTTTAGATTTTAGATGTTTAAATGTAAAACAGGTTGCAATGAAATACAGATGGCTTTATTTTTTACAGGAATGGTCCATTCCTCAGTCACACTTAGTGGTACTGCTAAAAATTCTTCTATTCCAGACCCTCAAATGCCTTTCATAAGTGATGATATGGAAATGTCAGACAGAATAGTAGCATGTGATTTTTTTCATTGGATCAGAGGACTCAAAGAGCTTGATTATGTTTCTTACGGAGGTGCCAAGTGCCATTGGAGAGGTGATAAGGTAACCAAGATATCTATATTGTGTGGGACTGGCAGATACAAACCAGGACCTACATACTTGACCCATCAAAGCCAAGCATGATATCTTATGGCACTAGATGCTATATTTAGAAAAAGGAGTTCCTCACTCACCTAAGCAGACATCGATTTTATGGACAGATAACTAGCACCCTTGAAGTTGTCTTTGTCAAATAATGACAAAGGGAATCTAGAGTGCCTCATCACAGGCATTTACGCTGCAGAACTAAAATTAGGTGAGCTCAATTTTACCTTTAAGACCCAAGTCGAAAACCTAATGCTCCAGTCTTCTGCTCAGTTGCCAGTTCATCTTGGGATGCCCACTAAACATTTATGTTTCTAACTCCTATTCTTCCTCTGAATTTCATAGAAAATCTGGGTAAATAAATTAGTATTTAGGACCATAAATAGATAGATCTCCAGCTCCAAAGCTGACAGTGTATTAACGCCATACCTTCTAAACTAGGAGCCTTAATGGCTTAAAGATGTTAGGTATGTCTATTTGAACACAATTGGAGTTGATCCTGCTGTTTTCTCCAAGAAAGTCTTATCATTAGGATACTTGTTCAGTATTTGGGCTCAGGATTTGTTGCAGCTTGAGATGACTTGAATATCACCTACTACATCTCAAGGCATATCCAATTTTTACGCTGTCAAGTCAGTAGGGATTAAAGGCCTTGTGTTCTCTCCTGTTAGAAATGGACAACTGTGTGACACTTATTAGTCATTGGTCACAGTCACCAGGAGTGCAAAGAAATGCTAGCCTAGGTGGGTTGCTTTTGGGAATGTTTCAGAGTCTGGTCTCTTCTTTTGGCAGCGTTCATAAATTGTACTTAATAATTATATAAAATAAAATAGACACATTTTCCTAAAAAATATTGGTTAGCTCACTTTCTTAGTTTCCTTCCTTCAGTAGAGAAGTCTACCCAGTGGGCTTGAGCTATACATAGTTCCTTAGGTCTACCTTTCCTATGATCCGATGAATCTTTGTTGTAAGGTATTACTCCCTTGTAGCTCATTGCAGCTGTCATATGAAGCCTACTCTTTCAAGAAGTTATCCTCGGTTAAGCACACTGGATTCTTGCTTAACTGATCACATGACTAGTTCTCTGGACTCTGCTGTTTGTATTGGCTGAAGGCTAGATTCAATTCTCCACTTGTTGTCCCCAAGTGCTATCTCAGATACTCTAGTTGATTCAAGATGGGGACTCTTGAATATGACATAGATCCAGAGCTACACCCATGTCTCATGTAGAGATCGTACCTTCACTTACACAGCCACCTAACTGGTACACACATACAGACAGATTCATACATTTGCACTGCTACAGCCTAGCGTTGAATCTTTTACTTGAGATTTGATTCTGTTGTCCATGAATAAGGCTCTAGTACTATTTCAAATACCCTAGGTTATCTGTCTGCAGAGCTGGTGGACATGACACAAGAACTGAGACCTGGAGTGTCAGCTAAAGGGAATCTGGAGGGCTACCTTACACACCTTTACAACTCTAGATGCCTGTATATGGACAACTGGATGACTCTCCTAATACTAATGTCTAAACTTCAGAGGGAGGCAATGATATAGCCAAATTCTGTGGCTAATGTTTCATAACAGCTATCTTTACGTGAGTCTGCTCCCAGTAGGCAAACTCTCTGGACTGCTCTTTGCTGCCTGGCTCTCTCCACTAATCAATTAGGAACCATAAGCACCCAATTTAGGCAGTCTGTGGGTGCCTAATTAATGTTCTTAATTTTCCTAACTCCTAAAAGGGAATTAGGAGATGACATAACTCTTTGAATCTGTGCTCAAGCAGCCAGGATTTCATTATTAAAATTATCCAAGAGTCGAAAATCTGCTTCTGGACAATCTGATAACCACCTAAATCCTGATCCACAAGATGTGTAACACATGCCTATGCAATCTTTGGATTTTACATTATTTTATCCAACACATTTATTGTATATGCAATGTGAAAGGAATAGGTTTAACTCCTGATGTACCTTGCTGAGTTATGTGGCTCTGTAGATGAATGGTGGATGCCAAGCCCTTCAGGAGATGTTGCATAAAAGTAGAATAGAGCATATGCTTTGAGTTTAGTCTGAACTTGTTTTCACTTAAAGGTAGAAAATTCTGATTCAATTCGTTCTATTTTGCTAGAGATTTGAAACTGCATCTCTCACCAAAATGTTCTAAGTATCAGGCTGGTAGATTTTCTGGGGTTTGCTGCTCACAGCCTCCCCTTGCAAGATGTGATGTTCCACTTCACAGAGAGTTATTAAATATTCATTACACTAGTGAAAGAACAAGCTTCTCAGAAGACAGAAAGAGTCTGGTACTTAAGGCAGTCACCTGGGAAAAAGAGAGATCTGGATTCCAGTCACTGCTATAATGATTACTTAGTATTAAATACATACACTGGTTCATGAACTGGAACCCAGCTTCTTTTTTCTCATGGAGAGGGGGGTTGACTATCAAGCACTACTCACTTTCTGTCTATTGCAGTGATTACTTAATTATCCAGGAAAGCTATGGCTGGGGATAACAAGCACTCCTCTAGCAGTTGGGAGATTGTAGTTTCATGTGCATTTCTTGAAATGCTTGTGAAGAAAACTAAATGTGCATTTCTTAGGCCCTTTATTGTCCAAAAGCTAGAAGAGGAAACCCCTTTTATTAGGGAGTAAAATACTATAACTCAGGACTTTAGAATCATGGAATCCCAAGTGGAAGACAACAGCTCCTCTAATTCTAAAGTAAGCTGCAGAATAGAGAGAAGGTTTAAGGCATATGCTTAACCTCCACATTTCCTCCTCCACATGCCTAGCATGTCTTTGTGGATTCCATCTTTTCTGTACAGTCTGTAAGGCAACAGAGATATAACTCAGGACTGCAGATTATGCTACAAAATACACCTGTTGGATAGGTGCTGTGGTATTTAACTAAGACCCCTTGCAGATCTGTACTTTCAGGTAGAATTCTCAAAGACGTTTTGCATTGCTTCCCTAACTCCTCTTGAAACCAGTGTAGATTTTACCATGGACTTAAGAAGGGGCAGACTTGTACCAGCAGAGATGTCTTTCATGCTGCATTCTCCCCATACAACTTCAAAAGCGGAAATATTGGAGTACATATTCTGTTAAACAAATGTCTCTAGGATCATTACATTCTTGATACAAAGACAATGGATTTCTTTCTTCGATTTTTTTTAACATGTATGTTTCTATGCTGACAAATATAACTTATGTACATTGATGTGAATAATTTGAACTTTTGATATGCCTCATGGAGATGTGTGGCTCTAATTCATCAGCAGATGGCCTAGGAAGTTTCAGGGTTTTGCTGCATGGGGTGAATCTGAGCATATGCATTAAATCTATTGAACTTGCTGACTCAGGACCTGAAATAACCATGCCTGCTCAAGAAAAGACCTATTGGATATTGAAAACTTCTGGTGTTAGGCAGTGAGAGAAAGAGAAGCAAAATAAATGTTGTCTTGCTTACAGAATGCATTGAAAAAGAATTAAGAAAACCAGCCAGACAAATCTTTTCAATATCACAGTATGAACTAGATGTAAATTTTTACCTGGAAAGATGAATAATTGGTTTTCCTTGCCTCATAAAGAAGATGCAAGAAGTGGTTCTGGAAAAAGAGGGGACTAGATTGATTTTTTCACAAAAATAAATCGAAGCAGACATTTAATTCTATTGTTTTGTGTTTTCTCTTTCTTTCTCTCTCTCTCCTTCCTCCCTATGATTAGTCCTTTGCTGTTTCCTTTTCTCTTTGATTCTTCCCCTCTTTTCCTTCTACTCTTTTTGCTTCCTTCCTGTACTCTTATATCTCTATCCAACCACAGCCATTCCTGACTCGCTTGTGCAGAATAATCATCAAAATGATCCTTAAATGAAGGACTTAGCTGTAAACTCAAGCTACTTCTTTCTGTCCCAATAGAACAAAATATTTATCCAGAAAGGCATGATAGGAAAGCTAGGATCTCCTGTCTCTGAAAAGAGAGTCTTTGAACTTTTCAGCCAGAGGAAGTTTTCTGTTGGCTATCACTTATGAAAAACATGTTGGCTTTGTTCATTTTTGTTCTTATTCACTAAAGTTCAACAACCTAAAAGAAATATCTGGGCCTTGATCCTTGAATCTACTGAAAGCAAAAAGCAGAAAGAGAGGGGACTAGAAAGGAAAACTATTAGGCTATACTTAAGCTAGTGTGTGCTCTTCCAGACTGAAAGAGAGTAAGATTAAGGATGAGATGTGGATAGCACGAGGCAAGAGATACAAAAATTCTCCCTAAAGCCTCTGTACTTGTCTGCTGCTAATAACATTTTTCAGCTTCAACATGCCAGCAGCTTTCTGCACTACCTGCCTTTCTAAAAAATAAAAGTATAGAGACATTTTAAATAATTCCAAATTTAGCAATGTTAAGAAAAAAGAAGAAGTGAAGAAACCAGAAGCCAGCAAGCAAGTGGGTACTTTGATGTGTGTCAGAAGCACTGAAGCAGGTGGTTTACTCTGAGTGGGCAGCTGGCACTATTTTGGCCAGTGTTTCCCTACTACCCTGGCATCTCAGATTCACGTTTCAATTAACCCCTAAACTGGGAAATGCTCTGGTTGCTGCTAGGTCATATTTTAATTTAAATTCAGAAAATTCATGGGGAAGCTCATAAAATAATTTCACTCATAACTGTTTTACTATTGTGCCTATTCCTCTTTCTTCCTTAAGCCTTCTTCCTCTAATCAAGGAGTCAGAGACAGGTCTCTCACCTCACAAAACAAAGCCTGGTCCCCACCATGTGACACACTGCTGGTCATTTTAAAGGAGTGACTCCAAATGAATTTGTGAATGCCAGATTCTTCCCGTATACGTGCAGCCAATGCTGCACAATGTAAGGAAGAAAAATCCATCAAGAGCTTTAAAGCACCAGAGATACCACTTCTGTTTCTACATTTCCGTTTCAGTTTCTGGCACTCAGCCTAGCAGCAAAACAGGCGCTACCGATCCTCTGCAGTGTCACTAGGACAGACAGTCAATAGAGTCTGTCTGTCAAAAAAGTCACTCGAGTGTCAATAGGCTGGGTAAGTTGTCCTGCTCTGGCACTGAAAGTGGCCAAAGAAAGATAATTAGAAACTTTTTTAGGGAATCATG
The DNA here is from genome assembly GCF_025592945.1 of Manacus candei. Lineage (NCBI taxonomy): Eukaryota > Metazoa > Chordata > Aves > Passeriformes > Pipridae > Manacus > Manacus candei. The sequence continues at coordinate 12,018,700 of NW_026138062.1, forward strand.
AGAGACTGCATGCCTGTTTCTGTGATGTCAATGGCAATCAGCAGGAAAGGGGCAACAAGGAGAAATTATATATCTGGATTGCTTTCTCTTGAGTACTTACACATCAGATCTTCAACTAGCAACAAAACTGGGTGTTTAGAGCTCTTAATGAAAAAGGAAAGCAAGTATTCCACAGGATTCTCAGTCTGTGGGTATGGATTTATAGGTATGCATGCCCTAATCATGCCCTTTGGACCAACTTCAGAAGGAAGGGTGGAAACACGCACATTTCACTCTGTGGAGTGGAGGATCTTCTCAGGGTGATACCACAGGCTGAGGTGCATCCAGAACCTTGCTGTTCCACCCTGGGTGTGTAGTTTAGGACCAGAATTATTGTATAACCTGGTTAAGTGATTTAACCACTAGACTAGTGTGAGATATTTGGGAATCACAGTGGTATCGCACTCAGCAGAGCCCAAACAAATAAAGAGCAATCTGAACAGGTTTAGAAAATAAGGCTCTTCTGGGAACTTCTCTCTTTTATTAGCATTCTTAAGTGCTAATAGACACAAAGATGGATTCTAAAAAAGTCATCTCAGTTTAGAAAAAAAAAAGGAAAATAAAGAAGAAAATAAAGAATGCGACTTACACTTAGTACACTTGGCAGTAGAACCTTAAGAAAAATTACTTTCTGAGTCTTTTGTTTCCATGATTGACTTTGTCTGTAAACTGTTCAAAAGTAATGTGGTCAAGTGAGAACTTGGCATTAAAAGATTACAGGAGGAACATTGGCTAAAATATAAAGAGACAGAGTCTCAGTAATGACCTCCGTGGTCCTCAGCCCTGTGGCTGAAAATAGTAGAAGACAGGATGTAAGAATTTGGAAGCAGTGAGCAAAAATGTTAATTGGAACACAGAGCTGAGATTGCAAGAGAGTTTTGGTAGATGGCATATATGTACTCGGGTTTGAATTCAACCAGGATCATGCTGGAACATTTAAATACTCTACATGCATATTTAATATATACAAGCTGCCTGTAGTACTATCTTATAAGCATCTTAAAAAAAAAAGACAGTATTTACCATTTGCTGTTAAATCTAAACAATCAAAATCTAAACAACTGAAGTCTATGATGCCTGTCTCAAGGACTGCATGGAATTTATTTTTCTTCTGGTAATTTTCTTAATAGCACTTTCAGGCATTAGTCACTATAGCCTAGTCAGAGCTCTTGATACTCTGGAGACACTCCTGAAAGACTGAGAAATTCCAAACATTTTTTATGTCAGAAAACTTGTTCATATATGGGAGGAGGTATAGACAACCATAGTTTTACAGTGCATTTCTAATAAAATGAAGTTTACAGGACATGCTTCTGCCAGCCAGTTACCTCTTCTAGATACTTTTAAAATCACTGGTTTGGAGAAAAGAAGAACATTTGCTGAAATGCCGTCACCATCCCCTCCCATCAACTCAGAATCCTTTCAGAATACACCCTGTCAAGTACTACTCAGAATTAATGCAAAACAACAGTGAAATTAACAGCAAATTACATAATTTCTAAGATGTGAGAAGAATTGCAGCCTACATTAATGAAGCACTTAGTTTTGAGCATGAAAACCAAGTCCTATAGTTCATCATCGCAAAGAAAATGAAACTATAAAGCAACCAGACAGTAGAATTTGGGAAGTGTTAGTTTGTGTACTGTGCAGTTTGGCATAATATCTTGTCTTTATTCTATTTGTAAGTAAAAAAAAAATAAAAATTCGGGGTAGAATAAAAGAGATGTGGTTTCGATATACACTTATTTGTGTGCACCTTTATATGGTTGTCTGCATTGACCATCTAGATACTGTAAGAAGAACTAGAAGGACCAGAGGAAAAAATTAGACACTACTGCTGTTTTCCACAGTCTCAAGAAAATATAAATCTGCTGATGTAGATCCTGAGGACTTTTTTCTCTCTTTTCCTTTATACTTTTCCTGACCTAAATGCTTTTGCACCGGACTTTAATATTCAGCATATATATCTGCTACTTTTTTTTTCCCTAAAAGCCTCCAGAGCCCCCTCTCTGCTTTCCCTTTGTTATCAACCACAACAGAAGCCATGTGCAAGTTTAGTTCTGTTGCAGATCATCTCACTGTCAGCAGTTTTCCTTAACTCTCATTACCATGATCCTCCTGGCACAGCAGGTATTGAGTCCACATCCACTGGATTCAATGTCAGAGAGACCCTTGCCCTGACATGGATGTGTCAGTGCGACACGTTTAAACAAACCAGTGTGTAAGTCTATGTTTGAATTCCAAGCTCTTGAGTAGAAGACATTGCCTTGCTTTCATTTCCTATAATGGGTTTATACCCAAAAGAAAATACTCACCAGTTTATACCAAGAATGCAGGCATGTAACAGAAAAAAAAATTAATTTTATGTAGGTTGGGTCAAAGGCAGCTCATTCCTGTTAAAATATTTTGGGAATGATGCTGACCAAGGGAAATGGAAACATATTTTTAGTTAGTTAGGGTGGGATTAATATTGCATGCTCCTATCAGAGGTAATTGCTTAGACTCCTTTTACAGGCAATAAACATCAAAACAACAAAACAAAAATATGCTTCCGGAGAGTGATTCTTATCTTCTGAAAGTAGATGTCCAAATATGTCACATGAATTGAGCTCTACAAATGTCTAGTGCACTCCATTGCCTAAATATCCAGACAACTAATTTATATGTAAATGTCGACATATAAAACATCTCAGGCTGGCTGAGATGAACCTCACCCATATTGTATTCCTTCAGGTACACATCCAGGAAAATCACCTAAATATACATCTGAAATATGTGAAGGTACTTCAGCACTCTCATCAACTGGACCTTGTACAAAGTTCAAATACCTAGCCTTGCTAACCTTACACACCACTGCTGAGATCCTCTAGAACAGACTACTTTTTGAAGCAGATGGTTGGATTTGTCCAAAATCAAGCAGAAGAGTTAGATAGTTGTCAAGTGGCATGGATGGTCAGATGCACTCTGATCTATTCAGTTGCCACAGGGTTGAGTGGTATATTACTTAGATAACATTACATGACCCATACATTTATTTGTTTGTTTTATGTGGACAAAAAAAAATAATAAGGAAGCTATATGAAATTTTTAAAATTAGTTGTATTGAAGCAGTAAATAAATACAGGTTTAGGAGAAATGTATTTTTCTTATGGTCCTTTGGATTTTAGTGCATTATTTTTATGGCTGTTTTGAAATTACTCTTAATTTAGTCCATACTTCATGTATACTAGGTAACAGAAAACAATTCTTTCAAGAAAACACTCAAATTAGAAGGAAAATGAACACAAATCATTCACTTCATTTCCTTTGCTTTCACATATGTCATTGAAAAATATGAAGTGATGGTGTACTTCTGATTTCACCTATCCCCATGTTTTGGGGGATACAGTTTATTTGAAGGGACACATCTTTGTTTGCTCATTGCATTGTACTCTTGGTTTTCTTTGTCACCCTCTTGTTTTTTTCATTCTCCTCTGAGTAACTGAAAATTGATTTCTTTCTGAGTAGGATGGTTATTTCTGTGTTCTTTAGCTAAGTATTTCATTTGATATTTGATTTTAAAAAAATTCCTTATGTTGTTGGTCTGCTTTACTATGTATTGCTTTAATGATTCTTGGTAGGCTTCCTATGCATTGACTAATATAAAAAAATAAAATGTCAGTATTTATGGTAAGAAGGAACATATGTATATTTCCTGTGTATTAGTAATCTGACTCTTTTATTCTGTTTCTCCCTCTAGATGCAATTATATTGCAAAATTGATATTGCTCCTTTCCAATGCATAGCTATAATGAAACAAAAAAAAAATCTATGATTAATGTGAATCCTCATTACTTCTTACAGGTGAGAAACATTTGGAAGTAAAAATTAATTTTTTTTTAGTCTGCACAGCATGAGTATTATGTATCATAAATGTAATAACTGTTTTTGTCACATGTAATCCAAACAAATAATTACTTGCGAAAATCTGAAAAAAGATATTCAAACCCATTATTTAGGGGGAAAGCTGATGAAATATTTTCTCATTTCACTTGGGAGTAACTCTGTTTTGCTACTCAGAATAGAATAGATATCTACAATAAAGAGTAGGAAGACATAATGTCTCATCAACTGAAATGAAAAATCTCATTTATCTAATCACACACTCCTATCATATTTGCATTATACCAAAGTGCATCAGTTCATCTAATGTAAGACCGGGGGTAGGGACATAAAAATAGGTGATGAAAAAAGAAAAGTGCTTAATTCCCTTGCCAGGCAAGTTTTCAAGATGCAATCATATGCTGTGAGAACACGAAGACTGCAAAGCCAGGTATAGGACGGGTAGAAGTGGACATCTTTATTAGACTTATCTCCTGAGGACACTACACAAGCTACTGCCTCATCCAGAATAAATTTTCTGGAAGACTGCATGCAGTCAGATTATAATCATGACCAAAGGGTTTTCTCAGCTGGCCGATAGGTTGCTATCTTTGCAGACCCTTATATCAGGACACAATACTTTTTTACAGGTATTTACATCATTATTGACAACTCAGATAAATTTGTGACTTCTGTGTTGGGACCTGTTGTCCTCAGAGTTCCAAAATAACTAGTAATAGCTGTGAATACAAGCAACACTGTCCTTTTCTGCTACCCTCACTTAGGGTTCTCTCCTGTTAAATATCCAGGAACACTTGGTGGTGCTGGCTTGACCTGCCAAGATACCTTTTCTCTTGAATTAAAATATCTTTGCTCTAACACACAGTCTGTCAAATAACTACATTAGTCAGATTGGTAGAGAAAAGGCATGGAAAGAAGAGAGTAAGAAAATAGACACGAATATTTATGAGAAAATGACAGTTAATGAATGTTTCAAATCAGACATCAGTTCACCAGAAAAATAAAACTGCAATCTGTAATACTAAAAAAAAGTCAATTACTAGAACTGGTTGAAAAATGAAGTTCCCATTTCACAGGAATTTTTTCGTTTTAGAATCCTTTTTTCTTTAAAATGTGTGAAATGCTGAAATCTCAAATTATTTCTTGTCATAGAAAACCTGAAACATTTTTTATTTGGTAACTTCAAACAATCTTATTACAAATAATTACTTTTATATAGCCAAAATATTTTATTTTAAAAAATATAATATTATCATTTGAAACAAATATAACAATGTTCAAAACTCCATTTTGATTTTGATCTATTCAGAATCATCTGGTGGATCGCAAATTTTCTAATGAAGTAACCCAGAAAAGCACCCTCAGAAATCTTTAGGACATCTTTTAACTGACACTGAATATACAGCAATCGAACGAGGAAAGAGTGCTTCCTCATCCACAACTTCAATTATGAATTGCATGTTTCAGATATCCCTCCATGGCAATACTCACAATCCAGCAGAGCTAGCAATATAAATCACAGGGCATAATGTAATGGAAAGGCAACGTGATAGAAAAACATCCTGCAATTTTAGCAAACAGCATGTGCACAGCATTGGTTTACAATGTGGAGGGTGTTCAGTAAATGCTGATTAGCTTCTACAAAAGCTGCAGAAGCCTACTGAGTCTGACATGACATTTCTCCATAGACACAAGGGCTGTTTCAGAAGACTTTGGCAACAAGAAAAAGTGAACCTTAGCTCTCGTATTACCTACTGGTATGGATTGGACCAGTTGACCATTCAGCTAATGAGAGCTTAGATTTGGTCTAAGTCATGAATCTCACTAAATGCTGCCTAGAGGAGGACATAGGAGGATTCTCCCAAAGATTATTATATCCAAAGCCATATCTATTTGACAAATGATCCCTATGGTGAATTCTCACACATCTCATTTCTCTTTCCCCCTAAAGTTTTTCTCAAATTCTCATGTTAGGTTGAACTTGCCAGGCAGTCAGGAAACAAACAACCGTCATAAAAGAAAGGGATAGACTGTTAACGAAACACAGCAAAGGAACTGCATTTCCATACTGTTACTGAGATGAGGCTTTAGGGGATGCAGTGGCTGACTGTAACGTTCCTAGTGTGATATCCTCTACTGGCAGTCAATAAGACAAATTGAAAGAATATTTTAACAATTTTCAGTGCAAAGATTTTACCTTCCCAAGGGCCTCTAGACTTCTCTTCCATGCTAAAATAGCATGTGACGGTGACTTTTTAGCAGCAACTTTTGCATAAAAGGTGATACCACTTCAGAAAAGAGAGGTCATGCTACCCAGTAGTTGGAGGATTGCAGTGCCCTTCCTGGAGTTGTGAGTTCAAATTCCTCTAAGCAACAGAGGGACTTAACCTCAGTCTTGCATAACATGGGTAACCACTTCGCTGAGATTCACCATTATTCATTCTTCTGCTGATATTTCATAGGGAGCCTAACCTTTCAAATATGTTAAGGTATGAAACGGATACTGCACAGCAGTGAGGCACTTTTTGGAATGGGAAAAAGAGGGAAGCTAGTGCTCTTGGGCAACCTTGAATGTCAGCAGCTGGGACCATGATGGGTGGAAAGGCCTTTCAGGATCAACCAGGTTTTAAACAGAGATCCTAAAGAAATAGCTTTTGGATTTAAATGCATAAAATAGAGTTAAACACTAAAGTGTCATCTAAATCTCTTTGTGGATCTCCATCTTACTCCCTCCATCGTTCTTTTTTTTTTCATGTGTCCTTGTGACTAGATTTAAATATCACTATTCTCTATAAAAAAGATCTCAGTATGCTCATTTTTGAGGAGATTTGCCTGTTTTTCTTCGTAATATATGTGCTATTCAGTCACAGTTTAAGTTTTTCAATAGTGAAGCTATAATACAGGCCACAGATTCCAGACTTCTGTACCTATGCCACCCTGCAAAATCAGGCAGTTGCAAAGTACTCTACACTGACTGTCAATACTGCTCTCAGTTTCATTTGCTTTAACACTGACTTTGCCATGCTTTTCTGAATAAATTGAACATTGGAGAAAAGAAGAAAAAAAAAGAAAATAAAAGAAAAATACTTGCTGGAATTCACAGGTGTACTCATCCATTTTGAATTCTAGTGCTAAATTGGAAAATAAAATTATTGTTGCTGCAGACCTTGCTTGGAATGGTTAGCAAAGGTTTGTGACCACCTTCAGTCCTCATGGTATTTAATAAAACCAATTGAAGATCTTCATACCCAGATTTGAGTAAAGTCAATCTTCTATGGGCAATCAGAATTGTGTGTTTAATCTGAGTATGCTTCAGATCACTGCTCAAAGTTGCCCTTTATAAGAATACCACTTCCAGCTTCCCTTTCTAATTGCTGTAGAAATTTTTTCCAGTGTTGGGAAACATGTGATCTCTTAGGCAGCTTCAGAGTAAATAACCTTTTCTATGTCAGCTTCTCTGCCCAATTTAGTTTTCCAGTGAACTCTACAATTTTTTATATGGATTTTGTTAATGGTGCTTTGTCTGAAAAGATTATCTTACCCCCCAAAACTTTCCAGTTCTATTTTGCTTCACTTTAGATTTCAAGTCAGTCATTTGTAGAATGATTTGCATTTTGTAGAATCAGTCTTGACACACCTTTCTGATAGATTTTTCCTCAAACATGAGGGTTCTTATGGAAATGACACTTGGCTTTATGCACTTTCCATTTCTTATCTCTGACAGTCTGTGCAACTCATACAAGCCGGCACGTTCTCAATCTGTGACACCCAACTGAGATTATCATCTTTGTACAACTTGTTAATGTCAGTGGCATTTAAAAGTCTTTGCACTGAGCTACGAAATAATTCAGATGCAGAGAGAATCCCCAAAATAGGCACTTGAAAAGAGCGCCTGCAAACAAAAAAATGTTAAACATCCACTGTCATGAATCTTCCCATTTAAGGGGAAGCAGATCTGATGCTCCCAGAATAAGAGTAGGGGCATTGCCCAACTCTCTTGGGATAGCTGGGCTAGTTAAGATGACATAACACTTCCAGTGTGAAGTTGAGTCTTAATTACAGATGATTTACCCATGATCACAGAAACCCAATTTCATCCCTCCCTTCCCATACCCTTTAAAAAGTGTATATTCATTATGCGGTTCTTCAGCTTTCTACTTACTATTCTTGGCATGATATACTGCTACTTATTGTTTGGCCTTATTCTATCCCACTAGTTCTCTAAAAGCTATCCATTTGTAAAACAGGCTTTACTCTATGAAAAAAGTAGGCTTTGGCTCTGTTCCACTTTCTCTCTTTTATGACACTCCAATGGTGAAAAGGCAGAAGAAATCCACTGAATATATAGTTTGCCCTTAGAAGTTTGACCAAGAAAAGGCAACTTAGTTCCAAGTATTTTTAAAGTTTTGTTCGTTTTTTTTTTTCCTTTTTTTTCTTTTTCATCACCTGTGTTTAGTCATACTGAAGAACCTGCTTTTCTAAATTCAGCTTTTTACCTTAAGCCTGGACTGTACATAAAATCATAGCCTGCATTCACTGGGCACCAAATTTTGAAGAAGGTATAGCAATGTTTGAAATGGGAAGGTGATAATTTAACTTCATAGCTACTTCAAATATGTAAGAGGAAATGTATATTGACAAGTGCACCACATGCTTTAAAATTTTGTAGCACCACATGCTTTAAAATTTCTTGTAAAACGTAAGATCTTACTTTAGATATCTAAAATAGTTGCACATCCATTTAGTGGGTGTGTGATGACTGCAGAGGTATTCCCACCTTAAAGTTATTTCAGAGTGTTTGTTCACCTGAATGTCTCCCATGGTAGCTGTGTAGCTTTAGGGCTATACTCAGTACCATTTGTGTCCACGAAGTATAGACAATATTAAACAGGAACATGCTTGAAAAATTGGCTTTTCTGTTCTTGCAACATACCCAGCTTGAATATTATGTACATTACAAAGAATTTTGTTAGAAAACTGACTGACTGATATTTTTCTTGAAACAACATTATGCCAATAGGTCCTGATGCTGTCTAATATCAGAAAGCCCCAAATAAACCTCGCCATTTCTTGAGGTATATCTGCATTAGGCAATCAGATTTATCTGACTGCCACTAATCACAGCTGTTAGTGGTGAGTGAGGCAGTACCACACAGAACAAATGCAGGCTTTGGTCCTGGAAAAAATATAACAATATTAGAGCACTTTAAACAAGAAATCTTCCTCCTCTGCAGGGTTAATTAGATAAAGTTCAGCACTGCATTCCTGTGATCACAGTGTTTCATGTCATAGGGCTATCAAATATTATGTGTTGGTCTTGACACTGTAAACATAAGCAGTCAATAACTAGGCTATTACTTATTAACAAGGTACAGAGAACTAAATCCAAGGAGATTACCTGTCAGGTTCAGCTCTCTTTTTGGATTTTCAGTTGTTGAAAGAACCTTTCACTTGAGTTTTTACTGTTTAGACTGCATTTCAGTAGGGTTTTGGAGTGTGTTGTGGGCTAAGCTCCCTGCTGCTGGTAAATCCTGTTCTTTCTACTCCTACCTGTGCAATATTGCTGCTCACCTGTAGATGCTCAGTGTGTCTTCAGTGATCCGACTAATCTTATCAATCCTTTGAAAGCTATTCCATCAGAACACAGCAATGACATCAAGTATTTAGCTTCTGGTAAGTCACCAAAATGAATCACTCTGACTGATTCACTTTGCTAAGTGCCATCTTAGAGAAAAGGAGTGAGAAAGGTATTTGTTATCAGGGGAAAAGAAAGGTAGAAACTTGAAGAGGTGACTGGGAGTATCTCCCTGTTTTGGGGGGCACCTGTTAGACGAGGCCAATTTCTGGAAAAGCTATGACCTAAGCAGATAAATTAGGTGAATCCCAGACTAAAAATTTCCATAATTGTGCAAAGTCTACATCTGCAAAAGCCATGGCCCCATGCTACTACTTTCTCTCTTTCATGGTAGAGAGAGGCAAATTCATCTTAGTAAGGTTCAACCAGCCCTTCTGGAAATCATAGCTCCTGAGTTATGAGTGCATTAAATCAGAACTTGAGATGATACATTTAAAATAAAATATGCCTAAAGGTCACCCAAATTTTTTAAAAAATTTACTGTGCTGGAAATGCTTTCCACTATAGAATTATTGAATCATTTAGACTGGAAAAGACCTTTAAGATCATTAAGTCCAGCCATTAACTTAACACCGTCAGATCCACCAATGAACCATGTCCCTAAGCGCCACATCTACGTGGTTTTTTAACAATTCCAGGGACAGTGATTCCACCACTTCTCCTGTCAACCATTGCTTGACATCCCTTTTGGTGAATATTTTTTTCCTAATATCCAATTTAAATTTCTTTTGGTGCAACTTGAGGTAATTTCCTCTTGTCCTATCACTTGTTACCTGGGAGAAAATACTGACTCACATGGTCTCCCTACCATGGAGAGGAAGGGGATGAGATGCATTGAGTGTCCAGGTCTGGAGATGCAACTATGGATAACTTTTCTAATATAAGAAGAGCAATAGGAGGGTATTTTCATGATAAAAATTGAAGATTTGGGGAATTTATCAAGGACTAACCCCCATACATTAAATTGTGGCCTTATCTAAAAAGCTGTATTTTTATCTCTGACTGTGAGTAACTGTAGTATTTAATGTATATAAATATTTGATGATTAACTTTGGTTAAGAGCTATGCTATCTCTGTTCATATCATAAATTCAAGCTCTGAAGCAATAGCTTGGACAAAACACTAAGGACTCAATTGTGCCTTGAAGACACAGCACCACACTGGAGATAACGCAGAGGCACATCACCTCGTCAGGAACTCCAGGAGGGGCTGTGCCTCAGGCATGCACTCTGCCTCCTGCAGCTCCTGGGGAATGCGGCTAATGTACTCCACTTACGTGGGCTTCTGCATGTACTCCAAAGGCAGGCAGTGTTCCTGGCCTCAGAAGACCCACTTGGAGTCTGACACCCTTTAGCTGTGTGAACCTCCCTCACTTTCTGTGAAACAACTACACTAGCAAAGGTCCTAGCCACAATTTGGAAGGAGTCACCAGGAAGTCAAAAGGTTGTTTCTCCTCTGTACTTAGCTTACGCGAGTACTGCTTGTGGCAACTCTTCAGAAATCCAGCTGGCAGACTGTAGTGGTGTCTCAAAAGCACATTTGTGTACTATTGAGAGAGGTTCACCATTCTGTACCTCATGTGACAACTGTCCTGCCCAGTGTAGGACAGGTGTTTCTTTGTAGGCAGGCTGAAAAAGACAGTTTTGAAGATGTGTCTTAAAATTGCACTGGTCTTCATGGTGTCCTAGGATTTCAGCTCAGAGGCTGATGAAAATATCACCCACCAAGAAGAGTGCAAGGACTGTGATGAACTCTGGTTCTCACGAGGAAAATGTTAGCAGAGAGGTTCATACTCTTCTATTCTGCAGGCCTGAACACAGTCTCACACTACACCCCTGAAATTAGCTTGCAATATTCATATGCTTGATGTTATGCAGAGGTGACTTGACTTAAAAATTAATTTTTTAAGGGAATAAAAGTTTGTATTGGAGGGGGACTCTCATAATCTGTGTAATACAGCAGGACCCTGGCAAATGTATGAAATAATATGCTTGGTAGATAAAATTGGAACTCGTTATTTGCTTGCTGTTTAAAATGTGCTAAGGATGTCAGACACTCCATTTTTTTCTATGTTCATAGCATGCTTCCTTTCAGTCCTTGTTCTGTGAGCTCCTAATATATGTATGTTTTGATGCTGCTGCAATTTCATGTGTCTGAGAGGGTGATCTGGTTGTGGGTGGGAGACTTTGGTGGATTATTGTGGTTATATTATCCTGACAGTTACTTGCATAGCTCATTCTTAAATCCATTCTCCCCTAGGCTATCTATTCCTCTTTTTATTATCCTCAATGCCAGAAAGTGACTAATGACTGACTTGAACTTATGGTAGCAACCTAAACCCATTCCTTTTTCTACTGAACACTACTGACGTGGAGAACAGATTATTTGTTCTCTTTCAGATCATTTTATCTTTTTTAAAAATACTGAGAATGTCATCCTACCCCCCTTCAGGATTTCTCTAGACTGAACAACCTGATTATGTCAAACTTTTTATGTAGTCCTTGTTTTCTTGCACTCTGTTCATCTTTGTGCTTTGAACTCCTTCCAGATGTTGTGCATTTTCACTGAAATTACACTGACCATTGTAATGCAGCTGAAGAGCCATCAATGTCAAACGACATGGATTGGCTTAGACTGTAGATAGTCTGTCATCACACCCCTCCTTATTATGCTATTCATCATGTCACCTGTCCAGGATTTGGTGAGGTAGACACAGCTGTAGAAAGAACCACACCTTTAGGTTGGAACCTGATTAACAAGGGAAGGCTCATTGAAAGTCTGATGGTAGAATACAGTTTTGGGTGGATCACAGGTTCATCATACTGAGAACAGGAAGGAGGGAGAACAGCAGAGTAGGCATAATGGACTTCAGAAAAAGCACTCTACAACAGCTGAGGGAACTGGTAAGTAGAGTCCCTTGGGAAAATAATCTAGAGGATAAAGGGATTCAGGAGACCTAGCAGTTATTAAAATAGACTATATTAAAGGTGCAAAGCAAAGTATTCTGATGAGAAGGAGAGCTTGGAAGAGACAATGCAGCTGAATCAGGAACTCTTTAAGGACTAAAGAATACAAAAAAAGGATATATATTAAGTGGAAACAAGGACAGCCAAATAAGGATGTGCATGGAGGATAATAGCACAAGCATGTAGGGATGAACTCAGAAAGGCTAAAATGCAAAATGACTTACAGCTAGCAAGGGAGATGAAAGGCAAGCAGACAAGGTTCTAGAAATACGTTAGGGAGGGAATAGAGGGAAAGTAACAAAAAGTGTGAGTTCAGTACTGAAGACAGAAGAGAAGGAAAGTAAATAACAAAGCACAGAGAAAGGACACTATACTCTTTTTTCTGCTTCCAAATTAACAAAAATACGTAAGAGATGTTAGAATAGCATGATAAAATGCACTCTCAAATTCATAGAATGTTAGCTGAAACAGCTGCAGAGCTATCGTTTTTTGGGAATTAATGGAAGCTAAGTGAAGACCGGGAGAAGGGTACTCTAGGCTATTTCTAAGTCAGCAAGTAGTACAGCACAGCAGGAGGGGCTATGGAGAGGCAGAGTCAGTGTGAAGACTTTAAGTCTGCACAGTGCCTTTCTTCAATTTGACTTTCATTTGATCTTGTGCACCAAGTATGGTGGGCTTTTGATGGGTGTTTTCCAGTTTAGTTCAATCCAGAAGGAACTCACGAAAGTCAGTGTGAACTAAAGCATGAGGACTATTGAGAGATCTGCTTCAGAGGCATATATTTAGAATTAAACTGGGGGGAAAATGCAGGAAATAGAGATAAATCTGCCTGTCTTCAATAGCAAGTCATTCTAACCACTTTTTTAATTGAAAATGAGAAAAAAATTCAGTGTTTGATGTAATGGAAGGTTGTATGTGACATAATTTAACTTCGGATCTGAAGACTCTCATGTCAGACTTTAATGACCATATCCGAAAAACAGTTGAATAAAATCACTGTTACATTTGTGTGTGAGAGGTGGAAAACTTTGCTTAAGATAAATTATGAACTGCATTGTGAGGAGAACATTTCACAGTGGCTCCGACAGAAGTCTGTACTTATCAGGGTTTGCACTAATGAATTGTATTATGGAAGTGAAAGCACATTTATATGTTTTGTTCATTACACCAAACTTAGGACTTTTGTAAGTGAGAAGGGAAATAGGAACATATTGCATTAGGTTGGACTTAAAAATGTTCTTGCTATATTAAAGATATATTTAGCCCCAAATCAATATGATAGATTTGAGTAAGAATCTCCAGAAAAAATATAGTTTAAGAACACATAAACAACAAAGGAATATCTAGTCAGGCACTATGGAAACAAAGCAGGCGTGTCAATCAGCTCTGGGGAAAAAGTGGGAAATGTCATTCTGAGATGTGTGAACAGGACAGGAGTGCCATATATAAGATAGGGAGATAACCATTTTGAATTGCAGGTGAGGCCTCCGGGGAAGTCTGTGCTTAGTTTTGGGCTCCACACTTAAACAAAGATGTTGACAAAATGCAAGAGTCCAGCTGAGCACAAGAATGACATGACATTTCAGAATCTTAAGATCAAAAGAAAGGTTTTATAAACCAGTAATGCTTAGGCAAAGAAAAAAAAAAAAAGAGAAGACAAAGGAAGTACAAGAAAACATGGTTACGTTGCCTCTTCACTGTGGTCTACCCAGAAAAAACACAGGACAGTGGGAGTAATTAGGAACATCTCTCTTTAATCAGATATTTGGTGATACCAAACCAGCCGTTGTAGCTTGACTCAAGATAAGGGTATTTTGCTAAGCAAACTAAGCAGGAAAACAATGTTTATTCTAGCAACACAAAAGGTTACAGAAGTACAAAGTTAGAATTATCTGCCAGCCCTATATGAATGTCTTGGAATACTCTTGGGAATCTCAGCACTCATTAGCATCTATGTTTGGGCATCTGAACTGGCACCTTAGAACCTATGGATTTACTGTCATGTGAAGTGTTATGGCAAACAGATAAGAGAAAATTATTATTGTATCTATTATTGCAAGACCAGCGATTCTGGCCACAGAATAAAATGCATCTTGAACAGACACATAGAATAGGTGATCAACATATATCCAGTCACTATTATTTAAGATATTACTTGCTTGTTCCTGCTACTGTACAACATTATCTTCAAACACCTCAGAAGGAAATCCAATTGGTTCGTTATAGGCACATTTTTAGAGAGACAAGGGATTTAGCCCAGAGCACTTAAAAAAAGTGAATTTTAATGGGAGAGTATGTGAAAGAAATGTTGATGAAGCAAGAAATATGAAGTTTACTGAGCTTAAATATGATATATATACTTATATGGAATACACTATCAAAGGGATAAGACAGAAGAGGAGTTTAGAAAGGGAGACATTCATGTCCGAATCGATGGGAAAAAACTGTGCCAATATTTGTATGTACCGAAGAAAAGTAGGGAAACAAACAATATACATGGAAGTTGTGCATCCTATGAGATCTTAAGAAGAATGGATTTTAAAATTTTTAAAGTCATCCTCTAACAAAGCTTGAACCCATGTCTACTGTAATCTCTGGATCTAAGCTCAGGTATTTGAGCATTGTATGCATGCATGTTTTCCTTTTATAGGTATCTTTATAGGTTGTCTTAAACAATTGTACAAAAATTAAAATAATTCTATGAAAGTGTGTTATTATTTTTTAAAACCATTATGCAGGAGGAAGTAATGGGACATATTTGATCTGATTATCAATTATATTGGTTGTAAGAATTTATTCATAAATGTCATTTGACAATTATTTCAGATGAGTATACATGTCTATGAAATTACTAGTTTCACTTAGTATCTTTCAGTATTAATAAAAGAGAATATTAACATAAGAAAAATGTGATAGTTCTCAGAGTAGTAGCAGAAGTTGAGTAATTTACTAACTTTTCAGTAAATGATACCAATAATGAAACGTCCAGTGCTGCTTACCTTAATGTAGTTCTACATATTTTATGTAAGGTTTTACTAAGAAATAAGCCTCACATGAGAAGAAAAAAATCTAGCTCTCCAAATTGAAACTACTAGTTTCATTTACTCAATGAAATATATCAATCCTGAAAGTCAGCTTCCACTAATGTGCTCATTGCAACATTATTGGTGGTAATATACTTAATTAGTGAATTTTATATAAGATTTATTTTATTCACAGAAGCTTAGTTTGATAAAATCCTTCATTGCAATTCGTTTAATAGGTAGACTATAGAAACTACATTAATATTACATCCATGAGCAAAGAGATTACCCCACAGTTAATGACTCCCTTGGGTTGCCCTTTTCCGACAAAGGCACAGAGCCAAAAAATTCTGTTTTTTTTCCTTCCTTCTGAAATAAAGAAATGCTGTTACATAAAAAATCAAATGTGTTGTTTTTATAACATCTGGATTGTGAACAAATGAGAAGTGACAAAATATACTAACTATGAAACACAATTGTATTGGCAAAAATCTGGTTTAGGGTAAAAAAAAAAGACTCCAAAGGCTGTTGATATGTCTGCCAAATGACTCATAAAACATCTAGAAGTGATTGGGGTCAGAAGAAGAATTTAGCATATTAAAGGATGCTACAAGGAAAGTTTTTAACTTGAAGAGTGGTGTCTCTTAGTGTATTACTTGTGCGCATGAAAGTAGTGAGAGCTGCACACCAGTGTTCCAAAGGTTTCTGCAAATTGTGGTTCAGGTCTTCTATTTGTTTGCTTTGCTTCAGCCTTTGCTTCACAAAGGCTGGAAGTATCACACAGGTAATACCTCTTATGACAACATGACTTTCTTTTCACTGTTCTAACACTTTTGTGGGGCAGGAGGAGGCAATTTGGCTCACTGTCTCCTGAAGATCTATACCAACAGCTGAACATGAATGCTTCAGAGAGAAAAGGGAGGAGCAGTTTAAAAAGGGTGTACTTACTGGTCTTCCAGAAAGGCTCAAAGTATACTGTCATCCAGCCACATTATTTCAGGCAGGATAATTTCAGATAAACATTGCTGAGTGCAATAAACATTGCTGAGTGCAATTTCAGTAGAAGAGAAGATATGAGATCTATATTGGTCTTGGGCATCTGCCTACTTTTAGGGATATCAATACAAAAACACACAGAAACAATGCATAAACAGGCATTTTGTTTGCTATCAGAAGGCAATTCATCCCACTCTAAGATGTCTAGATAGATGAGGTGAATTGCTCTCTGCAAGTACCTATTGTCCTTCAGTCACTGTGAAGAGAGGTTAAACAAAATTTCTAACTTGCAATGAGAAGTAAGAAATCCTGGCCTTAGAGTCTGAAATGTGTTTTGTCCTGTCAAGAAACACATCTTAAAAATATTGATGTTCAGCCTCTTTGAATTTCTTTTCTTCGCTTTCCAGTTCCTGGATCTGCCCAAGGTATGTTTTTATTCTCATTGGCTTGGCTTATCTTCATAAACACAACAAGACTAGAGGAGTGGTACTGGTTACTCTCTGTCAACTACAGTCATGGACTTGGCCCATACTGACCTGCTCTTCTCTGTCAATGTCTGGGGCCATGGGCAGGGGCTTCTCCTTTGAAATCAGCCTGGCACCCTGGATGGATTCTGAATGCAAACTGTGCCATGACAAGGCAGACACTAAAACCAGGATCTGTCTTGGTTTTAGTTAGTTTTACACGTACAATTTGTGAACAACATTTACTTCCTTCTTGCTGGAAAGAATGATGAAATGCACTTAGCTTTTTTCTATGGAAAGAACAGTGTTACCTTCTTTTTATTTCCTTCTGTTTAATATTTTAGTTTATAGAATAATACTAAAAAATTCCTGTTGCTTTATGATAGACTCATAATAAGTTGCTTTTGTGATTGATTAAGTACCTCAGCTTTCATTCCTGTGTTAATCAATTGCAGCATATGGTTATTGCTTCATATACTGTGAAGTTGATAATTTACCATATAAAAACTTCATCCCAACTGTGTCTGCCATTCTGGTTCTAGACGTCAACTTCTTTCATGCTTATGTTTTCCATGACTGTGGAACAAGAATCATAACGTGTTTTGTGATCATGGGAATATGGAAAACAGGAGTAAAATGCATAGTGACCTACTTTTAAGAAAATAATTGGAGCATATCACATACGATTGTAACATAGAAAGCATATTAATATTTATGAGGAAGTACCTTTACTTTTGAGATAAATTTTAAAAAATATTTTGAGTTTTCATGGACCACATCTCTGATTTAAAAATAAACTATGTCAGTTTTAATTAAACTACTTTGAGTTTAAGAATTTGTTTCAGATTACCTGTAATATGTTTAAATGGGGTTTAAGAGACTCATCTAATTTATTCCATAATGTCTTGATGAAAAGCAAAAAATTAAAGAAACCTGGAACTATCAAAAATTGTATTTTCCATATTTTTTCACTTTAATGTCTTCAAAACCTTTAAAACAGTGATGATTTGAGTTCCACAGTCAAAACACTTCTTTTGTAAAGAAACATGAATCAGAATATAATTTTTAAGCTTAGCCATGTTTATATGCATAAGTGATTATTGCATAAGGAGATTAATAATAAATCACAGAGAGATTTATAAATAAGTTATCCATGGGAAACTGAGCTAGTGCTACCAGTTTACTCCTTTACATTGCACACATTGGATTGTCATTAAACTTTAGTTATAGACTTTTTAGTATTTAATTCCATATATTGCCATTTTATGAATTTAGGTAATATATGTGGTGAGCTGCACAGCTACTGCTCACTGGCCTGCATGCCAATAGCTGTACTTAGGAACAATCCACCTGAGCAGATATATATACACATATCTACATATATAAATATATATAAATAAACATACATATATGTGTGTGTATATCATTGCATGCTTGGTGTCAACCAGATTATTGCCTTCACTTCAGCTGAAGTTGCAACAAACCTTAAGTCCATAGCTACACACGGATTAGGACTACCATTTGTCAGCTACTATTGGCAATTTCATCTTATTTCTACACTGAAAAAAACTAACATTTTTTCACTACAAACTCAATGTGATATGTTCTGATTATGTGGACGGCTGTGGTGGAAATGACTAAGGTGGTCATACACAATCTCTAGCTAAAGGCACTATCCATCAGCATCCTAAATCAAAATAATCTTTCTATGTATTTTTGTGAGTGTTTGTTGGCCAACTGCTCATTCTGCTTGTTTCTTTGAATGTATTTGTTGTTAAGAAAGCTTAAAAACAGAAAAATAATTAAAATGAAGAAATTAAGTGTTATGCAAATCATACCACACAGTAGTTTTATGATTCAATGAGTTTGAGAAAGAGAGAGAGTGATGAAAGGAAAGCTTTTTGAATCTAATCTTACATAGTCCATCTGTTGCAGCATATGACAAGAAGTCAAGCATCTGAACTTTTAGTAGCCATTATGGATCCTCAGCATGGATCTGGCTCTCATTGTGAAGCCAATGTTGATACTTCCACTGATTGCACTGATTGACTGTCGTGTCATGTTATCCTTGGCCTTTCCGACTTCCTCACTTCAGGGGATATCAACACTAGTAATCATCAGGCAGGGCTCAATTGATTATCTTCAGAATTTTCTCCGGCTATTGACCATAATGGAAAAAAATTGTGCCTCTGAATTATTCAAAATGAAAACATACACAGAAGAAATCAATAAGGCACATCTGATATTAAAGACAAATTAAAGCAGGCAGTATAACGTGTCTTGGGGCAACTGCTACATACAAAGAAGAAAGCATTTTGGAAGTAAAGAAGACTATTTTCCTTCTTTCCTTTCATTCTTTTACAACTATTATATTTTAGCTGTCAAAATTAACATCTTTACAAATTAGGATATTGTCGGTTTCTTTTCAACTTGTCCTTTGTAAATGTTAGAATTTAACTTCAGACTCTAGCACAATAATTCCTTCTTTGTATCCCCACAGTCTTTTTAACTTAAATGTAGCATGCTGTGCTTGAGGGATAAAATTATAGAAAAATGTTCAGGTCAGAAAAATCACATTAACAAATGTCTAGAGTTAGGCACTAAGCCTCTGCAGACTTTGAAAGTGTTAGAGATTAAACTAGTGAAGAAAAAAGTGCCTCTCTCTGAAATATCTAATGCGTTAGCTGTAGGAAAATGTTCCCTATACGAATCACAGATATGAGTTTTTAAAATCTGTGAAAGAAGAATGGCTTGGTTTTTGAGGGGCAGTATTAGTGAAGAGTCATGTAAGTTTTTACTCTGAGTTTCTGATTCAAGACAAACTACATGCAGAATGCTCATGTAGTGGATGTCATGTAGCATCTCTGATTTTCCATTGGTAAGATTAAGGATTTGGAATCTCTAGAATATTCTCTGGGACTCTGCTATGAATGTGGTAAATTTCTCAGCAAAGACTGCAGAAAAAATGTTCCACACCTGTGGTTTGAAGCAATCAATAGAAAACAACACAGCACTTGTGTGACAACAGGCAACATTAATACCAAAGCTGAACATTTCTAGCACTCAGAAATCTTTACTAGGATCCGATTCCTTGCTCCCTCACTTCATGGAATAATAGTTTTTTCAGTATTATTCCACTGTCTTGTTTACAGTAAATTTTTATTTACAGGGGATTGGAATATCAAAGACAAATGCAAAGGAAATTTAAGTAATGTAATAATGTCTTCTGAGGAACCAAAACCCTTTCCTAAAAGTATGAAAAAGGGGTAATCACTGCTGTGATAATTAATGTTCACTGGAAAGAGAGTCATATCCAGGATGATATAACAATCCCCAGGAATGAGAGCATTGGTGGCTGAGTGGTCTTTCAAAGAACTCGCACAACTGGAATTTGTTTCCACTCTTCATTGAAATTCACACAGGCGGTTGAACCCTATAAAACTAAATGGGTTTTTATTCAGGCTTTTGGGGCATGGAATAGAATATAAAAGGAGCCGAAGCTGCTGTGTAAAAGGAGAAACTTGAATGATTTCTGCTTTTAGTTTGTCTTTTACCACAAAATATGAATAGGCCTAAGCTTTTAATACCTGTACATTTTTACTGCAAGAGGTAGGATTTCTAAAAATATAAATTATTGAGAGATGCAGATAAAATATTTAAAACTACTTAATGTGCTAGGTGCCCAGGTTCTCTTGATCTCAAAGGAAACTAGGCACCTAAGCTGCTTAGCTGTTCAGAAAAATCATTCTTGTATTCCATCCTACCATGTAAACACCTAAATACAGCTGAAAGTCTGGCTAAAAATGCACAATGAACTGTGGAGGGACTGTACACTATGACTGGGATTCTTCTTGTCTAATTTTACACACTATTTGGAAATTTAGGAATGTTTTTAAAACATAAATCTTTAGTGCCGTCAGAGATATAGGATATGTAGGACAACTCAATAGGATTACCAGATGTGATATAGGGCCCAGAAAAAACTTATACCCTCTTGGAACTGCAGGTTGAGAGTAGAAGGGAGAGTCTGTGTTATTTCAAATGGGACCAGATATGCATATTCAGCATGGAGGTCTTAATTTGTATGACTCTGCTTACATTTTCCAGATCAGAGAGTATTACTAGTTACCATGTAGTCTGACATCTCCTCCATATGACACCTGGTTAAACAGGAACCATGGAGAACTACCATAGGTAAGTCTGAGTATGGCCCAGGGCACTTGCCTAAATCTCTTCAGTGGCAGGACCCAAGACAGTCATCTGAGATTGGTAAAATGTGAGAAACATGAGAAATAAATATGTCTTGGAAAGGTGGACTGGGTTTCACACTTGCATTGCAAAGGTTGAGTTTTGTACTAATTTGGTGCTTTTTGAAACCACAGCTATAATAGCGGCTGATGTTGAACCATAACCAAAACAAAGTTCAGGAGAGCTCTGGTTCTGCAGAAAATGGGACTCCACATTGCCAATGGGCAGTTGCCAGTTCAGTCTTCATGTTGCTGGAGCTGTCTTTTTTGCTTATTTCTTTGTCAGAAATGCAAACATGCATCATGATATCTCGTGGGATCCCTGTGACCAACTGCTTGAAATTTTTGCTACTGTGTTTCACATACACACAAAAAACCCTGTCTCTGTTTTCTACTTTACAAAACATTTTGAATGCTTCTTTTCAATTACAATTAAACTTTTTGCTCCTGAAATGGAGAAAGAAATATCACATCATAGTGGCTTGGCCCAGTGTCAGGGAATTACTAAAATTCCTGTTATTGTAAATGAGAATTCTGACTATTGAACCAGGTAAAATATGGTCAATTTTATAGAGCCTATGAAACTCGTGGGAACTTGCTTAATCAAACTTCTTTTGAAAATATGATTTTTTTTCCTGTTCAATTCTGTTGAAGATCTTATGTTGCTTGGGTAGATCCAGACGAGGAAACCAAGGATGGACGTTTGACAAAGATGAAACTCTAGATATTGTCCCCATGATTACTGACACACTATTGTCTGTGGGAACACCAGATTCAAGATTTAGATTACTGGACTAGTATGATGGCTTTCTGCATTCCAAACTCAGTGCATGTACGTGTGCAAAACGTGTATGCATTCTCTATATCAAAACTTGGTATATGATAGTTTGTTGCACAATAAAGTTTTTTCTCAATATAAGATTCTTCTCAGGAGATGTGTTCCTCCGTGAAACAGTAAAACATGAATAAAGCTACAGTAATATTTACAAAGAATTGCAAGCATTGGAAAAATGAAATAAATGTGAAAAAATGCAATATTGTATCTAAGCATGGTCCTAATTAGAAGAGCTAAGGGACTAGATTCTTGGCTACTCACAATTTCAGTTTGCATGGTTGTCAAAGCACAGTAGTGTTGAAGAGATGCTCTTTAATATGTGGCAGAAAGATGTGAAAACAAAGTAAGAACAGGTCAAAACAGAAAGAGAATATGGAAGAAGTGATCTCAGTAGTTTTACAATACTTTCTATGCTGTCAAATAACTAAGTGCCAACTCAGTTTGCTTCAGGTATCTCTTTCAAAGTGACCGATGAGACCTCATTGAAACAAACACCAAGAGTCATTCTAGAGAGAGTTGACTTTGGCCAACAATATGGATAAGACTATATGCAGATTTGGCTCCCTCTGTCCTACACAGTCCCCCAATACTAGTGCAACTGGCTTTGCATCCTCAGGCAGCTCAAGCCCTATCCAAAGTATGCAACAGATAGTTCCACATCATGCTATGAAAACGTGATCTTTCTGGGCTGAGAAGTGCTGCTTGGGCTGTCTGAGCTGAGAAAACCCCAAAAGCATAATTATTATGTTCAAGAGTCTGAAGGCATGGAACCAGGACCAAATGTGAATGTGACCACTTGGCCAGTTGGCCAGTTGTATCGCATAGCCTAAGGGACAGGATGATTCCTAGAAGTGGCTATACTGAGCAATATATGTGTAACATGTTGTCTACATTGTTGCAGAGGAGGTGGGAAGAACCACTCAAGTCTTGATAACACTGTTCAGCACATCTATCTCATGTCTGAACCCCGACTAATTTCGTATTTTTCTCTGTTTTGCCTATATTATCTGGCTGGTACTTTTCCTCATGTGTTTATGGGATTTATAAATCCCCTGGTAAAGGCCTGGAATACTTATCTCTTGTTTCCCAAATAAGCACTACTTATACACCATAAAAAGAGTCAACGTTTCTCCTTTTGTTTTCTTCAGAATAAAAACTTATTTTTATCTAGAAACCTATACTCAGAGCTGGCTTCTAGATTATAAATGCCATATGGATGTGTGTATTCCTCCAGTCTGAACATATGCAATATGAAGCTTAAAGTTACCTCCTTCTCCATGGCATTTCTCACTCAATGACCTGACTTAGTGGCCTGTTGTTCATGTACACACGTTTAGGTGTCTGTTTCTTCCTGTATACTGGATAAGCAACAAGATTGCTAGAAGTTATAACTCCAAGGCTAGTCTTATACCATGTTTGTGATTTTAACCTCTAAGTTTGCTATCGAACTATTTTGTATAATGTGAGGGTCACAAAAAATTGTAGACTGCAAAAATAGATTAGATGATGGGCTTAGTTTACATTTTTGTTGCCTAAGTTATAGTAAACAAAATATAAACTGTGTGAAAAAGTGTCAGATGATGAATGGCTTACACTCTGTACACTTCTGAAAGTTGAGAGAAGCAGCTCATGGAAATGGATGCTTGCTTCTGTTCTCCTGGCAACTTGAAGTTGCTGGCAACTGTCAGAGGCAAAATAGGAGGGTATTATGTCTGAAGTAAAGCAGTCATTGTAAATGATCCTAATAGACTTGCAGAACTGTAAAGCCATGACATGTCCAAAGAAAGTGGTTTAAAAGACCTATGGGGTACAGCTGTCGTCTGTGAAAGAGAAGATGGCGGAGAGTGCCAATGTAAGAAGTACAGTTTTAATCTTTTCAGTCTAAATATTCTCCTTGGCCCTCTTTAGTGTATGAAGTGGGTTTAGCCACTGACTAAAACAAAGAAACATACCTAAGGATACCAATTCTGAGGAAAACTTTTTCTAAATCTTACCTTCTACCTAGACAGTGGAAACATTTGAGGCTGATATTTTCCTGGGGGTTTTCAAAGTAATTGTAATACTTAAGTTGTTGAAGTCTCGTTTCAGAAAAAGCTTGGGGATATAAAACATAATCTTCAATACAATTCTACATACAGAGATATGCTAAACATCGGTGACAGCAGCCGTCTGAGTTGGATGTCTTGTGTTTTACCAAGTTAAAAGCTCATTCTATTCATTTCAGTATAAGTCCATTGTCAATGATTTCTGAGGAACTGATGCAAAAACATGTCACGCGGAACAGGAAAGATGAAACATTTTAAAGAAACTTATTCACAAATATTTCAGAATTAACTGTTTGAAATGCTTTGGAAAGATGCTGGATTATTGTTACATAGAGATTTTCCTGTTTTATGGGAAGTGATACTGGATGGCTGCTTTAATATTGTACTACAGACATCTAGTTACAAAGCAGTAATAATGGTTTACAGCAATGACATAAACTGCATGTTGCAAGCCTATAAGTAATGTGCCTGAAGATGAAAAGTGAACTCAAGACTTGCATGGTATTTCCATGAAGCCTTTTTCTTGCCATGTAAAGACCTTTACCAATATGGCCACCAAGCTGATTAGAGGGCTGGAACAAATTGGGTTCGTTCATCCTGGGAAAGAGGAGGCTTAGGGGTGACCTAATTGTGGCCTTCCAGTACCCAAAGGGAGCCTACAAGAAAGGTGGAGAGAGACTTTTTACAAGAGAATGTGGTGACAGGACAAGGGGGAATGGTTTCAAACTGAAAGCAGGTAGGTTTTGTTTAGATATTAGGAAGAAATTCTTTATTGCGAGGTTGGTGAGAAACTGGAATGCGCTGCCCAGAGGAGCTGTGGGTGCCTCATCCCTGGAAGTGTTTCGTGGCAGGTTGGATGGGGTTCTGAGCTATTTGGTTTAGTTAAAGGTGTCACTGCCGATGATGGTAGAGTTGAAACTGTATGATTTTTAAGGCCCCTCCCAACCCAGGCCATTCTATGATTCTATGGCTATTTCTGCATTGCAAATGCCCCACTAGCCTGTTTCTAGGAAGGAGATTGTGAGCTTTACAGAGCTTTATGTTTTCAATAGAAGAACAATATATTACAAAAAGCAGGTGCCATTGGAATAAATCACATTGAAGATATTTTCATCCATGACTTTCAACAAGGCTCTGGGGCAGTTAGAAGCTAATAATATTGTTTTATCAGGTGATACAGTGCTGGTGTCTGCAGAAAATTTAAGAAGGTAATTTGTTAATTAAACATGAACATTACTATCTTCAGAAAATAAAGAACATTTTGGAAATATTTTGTTAATATTTACTATTTAACAGATCAGGAAAGTCCCATTTAGCAATATGTAATTGCTAAAATGTTGTTGTCAAACACATTAGTTGAGGAAAAAAGAACTAAACTGAATAAACATAAATGACACTTCTGTCTTAAGCAGACAGCATAAACAGTCCCGGGTGATGGGAACCTCCTGCTCCCAAGAGTTACACAAATGTATTGGTAAAATGCCTAAAGCAGATGAGAAGTAAAATAAATCTTGGAAAGAAACCAAAGGATGACATCATCAGCTCAGTGATTCTAATTTACAGTCTAATTTGGAAAAGTTTAAAAAACAAGCACAAAAGAAGTGGTTGAAATAATGATAAATAAGTAACGAGAAATTTCCTGAATTTGAAATTATTTAACTTCATATGCCATTAGTTTCCATTATGATTTTTTCTGAAACCAGAGAAAATGAAAGCGTGTGGCTGTGTCTTATTCTTCTCCATTCCAAAATTCTCATACTTCTGTATACTGAAACTCATCACTGCTAGGTTCCACAGCTCCTTTCAAAGAGTTGAGCTAGACAATGTATCTACTAATTCAAAACCCATCAGTTTACTAAAATAGTTAGTTTTAAATGAACACTGCTTATGTGGCTTTTCATGACATCCTTCAAAGCTGCATATAAAAGTTTATATTATGAACTAACTACTCTCCATCCCGTGATTAAAGGGCACACGATGACCTCATGAACCACCCTTTAGACTTCCAGTGCTTCTGGCTTTAATATTCTGTGCTAGATTCACAGAGCTCTTCTACAGATGCTAAGCGTTCAATCCTGAAGGCTCCACTTCATCATCAGGTAATTAGTATTTTCATTAACTTGCTTATTGTCAAGGAAAATGAGCCTTGATCATCTAATTTTTCCTCAATGAGTTGAATATTGTAATATATCTATAATTAATGTGTTTTATGCCACAAACGTGTAATGGAGTGGAAATCTGAGGCTGCTCCCAGCAGTCACTGTCAGTAAATGTTTGATGAATAAACAGAGACTTTCTAATGGGAAATGGTGGCGACTTTTATAAGCAGACACAATAAAGACTTTATTAACATACTTAAGAAGCATTCTGGGAAATAGAATTGAATGCATTATTACTGTAGGCTCCTTTTGTGAAAAGTAAATTTTACTGTCCCCATAACAAATGTTTGCTTGTTTGATGTAACTTGTAGTATCATTCTTTTATGGACCATCTTTCAGTGTAAATCTGTGATGCATTTTAAAGCCACATATTCCCTATAGGTTTATGATCTTAAAAAATCCCTGTGAAATTTGTATAAACTAATCACCTATACACCTGGCTGTAATGGAAAAAGAAATAGAAAGGAAAAACAAAAGAAAACAACAGTGAACAGATATTTAAAATCTCAAATTAAAGTGAATATCTTGTTAAAATGAAAATGTAATGTAGGTGTTCAGAGAGTGAAGAGAAGCTGGGGTGGAATGGCAGATCATTTTCAGTGCCACATCTGCTGTAACTAAGACTAAATATGTCTTTAAAATGTACTAATTAACAGCTCCAGATGTAATATCAAATGCTGTAATAAAGAGCCAGGAGTGTCTCTGAGCTAGTCAGGAACACATTTAGCTTCTTGACTGCCTCCAGAACAGAAACTAAAACTGCACTGGTTCAATTTTCAGAGGTGTCATGCGCACAGCCTGTGCTACAGTCAATGATGACTACAGACTGTAAAAACACAACCTTCAGGAAAAGGCTGTGTTCCCTTTAATTTTTTTGTTTTCCCCAAGCTGGCATGGTGTTTGCCTTCCCAGAATACACTGTATCTGGGGATCAGCAACTTACCTAAGCAAGAAAGGCACTTGAATTGCATCTACTGGTTTTACTCAGCTAAGTGCAAATTCTGTGTCCAAATTTGCATGCAATTCAGAAGCTTTCTGTGGCGTTGTTGTAATGTGATGGAGAGGGCAGGAATAAAAAGAGTGGAGGATAAAGGGAAAAAAAGAGACTAGAAAGCAAAGAAAAACTTCTAGAAGAAAATCAGAGAGGACAATTGTGAGAGTAAGCAGGATGGCCTGTGGTTATTGCCTCTCTCCACACCCCTGTCATGGGAGCTTCAAATACTCCCCACTCTGAGCCACCAATACTTTCAGTGAATGGCTTTGATACTCAAAACCCCTGCCTGTGTGACTGGTGAGGAACAAGTACAGGCTAGAAGAGGTTCCCATGTTGCCTGCCCTGCAATGAGTTGTCCAGAGACAGCTGGTAGGGTCAAACTCCAGAGCATGCTCTGGGACAGGAGCTGTAGATATAACCATGGGGAGCTGGGTCTGTTTCACACATCTAAATGGGAACTTATCACCTATACCTCATGCAGAGGACTCAGCATGCCTAGGGGTGATGCATCTGTCCTACTTTATAGAATACCGTGAGATTTCTGAATCGAGCTGCAATGAATTATTTCAACTTTTTTGATTTTGAAGGCAAAAGTTTTAACTTTTTGTTCTATTAAGACATTTTAAATATTATGTAAAACTACATCATTTAGAGAAAAAATGTGATGGGCCACATATCATTATTAAAGAACTTTATTTTCATAAGGAAAGTAAGTCAGTGCTTTTGCTTTTCATTCCAGTTTTGTGGAATAAATGTCAGAATTGCCTCTGGAGCAACTTTTTCTTCCAATTTGTTCTATTATATAAAACCAGAAAACTCAAGTTTTGATACAAGTAAATGCCAAGATGGAGTTATTTTGTAGATGCATCCATAATTCAGAAAAGAATTGCCTACTCTTTTGTGTTTTAACTGACCAAATGTAGATGACTATTACATTTACATTTCAAGTAGCTGTTAAACACCCAGAGCGATAAATGAAGAGACACTGTCACTTGCAGCGTATGATTTATCTGATTCTAATGTAGATCTCTGGAATAAGCCAGATGAACCTCAGTCTAAAAGTATGTATTTCTCATCACTTCTTCACCAAGCAATGTGACTCACTCAGGTGTTGAAGTTTACTCAATAGAAGCTTAGACTTAGATAAATCTCCCTTTGTAAACAAACTGGTCAAAACACTAGGAATCTGATCATAGAGAATAATTTAAGATGTCAGAGGATGAAGATGTGAGATTGAAGTAGACTTTTTTTAATTGATAGGTCAGACATGCTTTTGACTTACGACATCACAAGAAATTTCACTGAAGGTGTTTTGTATGGTCAAGACAGAAGAACATATGTGGAGGATTTTAACTCTGACCTACAATTTTTTTCCAGTGGGTAGATCCTTAATTTCTTACAAAAGGGACCTAGTCAAATCAAACTGTGGAAAATAATGTTAAGAAAATTAAGTTGAAAGCTCTGTCCATTCCACCCAAATTGAAGCACCTAGATAGGTGTCCAAAATGAGGTGCATATTCACCATAGCTTCATCTGGGGAAAAACCAATATTTTCATATCCAGTCTTCTTATATGGTGTATTTACCTCAACTCTTGCTAACTACACTGAAAATGAAAATATCCTGAGCCCTGAAGTTTGATAACCATGACATTTGACAAGTGTAATTTGATAAAAAAGGTCAAAAAATAAATCTAACATTGTCTGAAACTTCCAAGTTTAAATTTAATTTTTTTTGGGGGGATATATGATTAAGTCACTATCAACATAGCAAGTTTTATTATATGTTTTTTATATTCACTATCTTTTGCAATTATTCAGATGAATGAGGTGCTTTACAACAGATGGAAAAAACTCAATACCAATGTAATAAAATCAAAACTCCAATAAATCAACATATAAGATATATTTTAATGCTCTCTGGTATCATAAACAAAGTCATCTGATTTAAACAGTAGTCCAGTTTTCAGAATGTTGGAGAAAAGAAAGGTATGTTCTCTTCTAATGTATGAAAAAGAGTTAAGTAAGATTTTGTGACTTTTCTGTCTTCAAGCCAGTGTCTTGGGTGGGATACGGATTGTTTTGAAAATATAAGGAGTGTTAGCAGGTTTTTTCACTGCAGCCAGGGTTATGTTTGTGTTCTCCAATTGTGGTATGTGGCAGCATACTGAACAGTATAGGAAATATTGTAGAATTCCCTCCATGCCTCTCTTAACTAAAACCTTATTATTGTGTATCTGAAATGCAAGAAGGCAAGAAAGTATTTTGCAGGGCAGAGTTTACTGTTATAATGACAGACAAAGTTCAGGTACATCCTTTTTTTCCCCCTAAGAACTACCCATATTGAAGACAATACACCATTGAACATCAGCAGCACAAACTGGGAGCACAGTGCTGTTCTCCATTATGCTGCTATTGATCTCAATATCTACACCTTCTCTTCTAGTTTACACTATCATTACAAAATTAATATTTGACCCAGTCTTCTAATAAGAGATACACATATTTCTACAGACTTCATTGATCTTACATATATTTCTGTAACTACCTGATATTTGGTAAGATTTATCTTTGGATGAGATCTTTGAATCTTTAAAAAAAATATTATTGAAAGTGCAAGTTAATTAATTTTATGAAAAATATTAATTAGAAATAGAAACAAACATGGCAATGAAAAACCCAACTAATATGTTGCTTTCTATTTCACCACAAAAGGACAGAGAAGAAAAAGAGTTTGGCAAAATAATGCATATAAAGGCCAGATATCTGTGTCCTGAGGCCATCAGAGACTTCCCTAATGGACTACAGAATGTGTAAAATAATTAATCATGTGGAGAAGGTATTGCCAGGGTTAGAGATGGGGTCTTGAGCTTTTAATGGAAATGCTCTGTGATTGAGCTGGGAAAAAACTTCTGTAGTTAGAAGAAGAGGGCATCTGTCATACTTAATTCATAATGGTTTAGGAGCACAATAAAATACGAGACATAGTTCAGCACTTCTATTTTGTGGGGTATTAAAACTATATATAATACAGGAATAGTACAAATATGCACTGAACCACTCTCCATGGTGGTGTTCACAAATATCAGTAGGAGGAATGCTTAAAAGGTTAAACTCAGACTCTCTGGGGTCAGATTTGTTCCCTGACTAACAATACATCTATGTCCCTGACTAATCTTTCTGTGTATACTTTAAAAAACCCTGTTATCTTTTCTACCTGCCTATTTGTATGTTGCTGAGATAGAATGAAAATGGATCATTTTATTTGTTTCTTTGTTGGAAGCCTGAACACAATGATCTACCTTAAAATAAATAAGTAAACAAACAAATAAAAATAGTTCTAGTATTAACATGCAAGTTTTACAGACAAAGAATGGAATTAAGACTGAATAACTTAGAAGGGAAACACGGTTAACATTACTTACGCACATGAAATCTCAATCTGTCTGTCTGGTGGAGACATTTTATGGTACAGTCTTTATTAATATGATCTGGAACCTAGCTTTTTCTGCAGGATGCCTTCCTCATTTATTGTATGGGATAAACACTGTTAAATATCTGAGCATTTCCTTTACATTTTCTTGCATTCCCATAGGTCAAGAAGTGAATCTTCTCCTGTGCTACTTTAATCACTCATCCAACAGTTTGGGTGTCCAAATGGAGGCGGCTAACATCTATGTTTTAGTCAGAGCTTGAACATTATGCAGTGTGCAGGGATGCTACTCTGTACTCACACAAAATGAACAGAACTGCTCAGAAAATGAGAGTATAATCCACTGAAAATCATACAGTTTGAGATTCTTAGTCAACAAAAGAATGATTATTAGCCAACAGGCTTGAAAAGAACAAGATATACTTAACTGTGCAGGAGATTTGTTAGAGGCACCATAAGAAACTTTTAAAGGTTCTCATCTGCATTACTTGGTGGACATCAAATTATATACAGTAAAGAAAAATTCAAAATTCAAACTGAAGTAGTGGTACAGAGAGACTGAGTTAGGTACACACTTTTCAATTGTGTTTGCAATTTCTGAGTATGTTTAGAATCAGTAATACAAGGGTTGAAATGTGCCTGAAAAGGAATTTTTTAGGATTACCAATAATCAAAAAAATATTTAAAGACAATATAAGC
This sequence comes from Manacus candei, assembly GCF_025592945.1. Taxonomy (NCBI): domain Eukaryota; kingdom Metazoa; phylum Chordata; class Aves; order Passeriformes; family Pipridae; genus Manacus; species Manacus candei. The sequence goes on from NW_026138062.1 coordinate 12,050,115, forward strand.
CTTTGATGTTTCCAGTACGACTAATTCAATCTATAATTATACTCTAAAGATTCTAAATTATGTTAATATTCACAATTTTTGAGGATTTTATTGAAGTATTAGCAGTTTGATCCCATTCATAAAAAGTAAGTTTTATATTAGGCAGTTAAGGAGAAAAAGAATTAACTGGGAAATCATAAATATATCAACATATCACAATAGCGATATGTATATTAATCATAGAAACATAGAAAGCGTTGTGTTGGAAGGAACCTTAAAGATCATCTGTTACACCGTACCGTGCCAGAGCAGGAATGCCTCCTAGTAGACCAGGTGGCTCAGGACCCCATCCAACCTGGCTTTGAAAATTTCTAGGGATGGGGTATCCACAACTTCTCTGGACGACCTGTTCCAGTGCCTCACTACCCAGTTTCCTCACCAACAGAGGAAAAAAACGTTCCCATGTAGCCAAATTTAAGACGACATAGAGTGTCAAGTTGCACCAGTTAGACCAAAAAGACGTATGAGAGGAGTTGACAACAGGACACAAAAGTATTGTTAACATTGTTTTTCAGCTTGGACAGGAAGTTCAGCCCATTCAGCACCTACAATCTGAGCAGGACTATAGGAGTCCTAATCCTTTGCAGCAACTCACATCACTCTGTGAGCAGAAAAGACTCTTGTAGTCAAAGGCAAACACTGTAGCCTCAGAGACTGTAGGTTTCTGTTGCCGCGGGAGGTAGGTGCTGAAAAAATCTCCCCGAGCAGTTTATTAGGGGTGAGATAAGGAAGGGTTTATTATGCCAAGGCTAAAGATGTTACAAGACCCACGCTCAGACTGTGCCTGAGATGTTACATTTTATAATACCATCCATCCAATCCCAGATGTGTCCACCCCGTGGCCTTTACTCTGGTCCGCCCCGGGTCCACCCCCTGAGAAATGGGTCTGGGGTGCATTTCGGGACCCTCTGTTCATCCCATCTTCATCTTCATCAGAGCACAAAGGGTACATAGTTACCAAATTCTTGACCGTATTCTGTGGTTTAGATCCTGATATGCTGTTCTGCCAATAATCTAGGCCTTGCCTTGACAAAGGACTAAACATTTCTGCTGTATTTGGGGGTAGGGGTGATATAGGGAGCATAGAATGGGGTAAGAGGGTTAAGGAATGTGTAGACAAGGGTGCTAGAGGGAAAGGGACAAGGGAGGGACAGGGGAGGGAGGGTTGCTGCTTTTAAAATCTACTTATAAAACTTATAAGGCTTACCAATATTAGAAAAATAAAAAAAAACATTAGGGGTTTAAGGCATCATTTCTCAGTCCTGCTGCTTTTGGATGACTTCTCTACAGAAGAAGGGATTGACTGGCTGCCACAAAGGAGGCATCTGGAAGATAGTATGCAGACTGCACTGAGAGAAAAGAGGAGGTGAAAAATATAAAGGATCTGTATCTGACAGGGATTGAACTCTAATAGAAAGCAAAAAGGGCGGACTTCTGCCTGTGTCAGTTAATGGGAGTTTTGACATTCGTTTCAGGAGCTGTAATGTCAGGCCCATGTGAATTAACAATGGCTGAAGCACAGGAGAAAAGGAATAAATAGGCTGTCCACAGCAGTGGAACTCTTTCTGCCTAAGGGTGTGACTGCACTGTGATTTGGTGTGTGTATACATATTCACACTACCTTTAATCTTGACTGAATGGACACTACCTGGGGTGACTAGTGCTGTGACAGCATGTACTCCAGTGTGGGAAGCACATGGTAGCAGAACACCCAGGCACTTTCTCAAGCGTTGTTGAAGCTTTACTCAGACCTAGGTGTATCTCCTCCAACCATCATTCTCTAAACCAGGTATGATGTAAGTATTTTGACGGGTCTTTAGATGAGAGGTGTTTCAATATTTCTACCATATGGCTGCAGAGAAGGTAGCTGATGTTCAGATTCTAGAGCATGAAGCCTGTGCTACAGTGCTCAGTTCCAATACACTGATGATGCAATTAAACAACGTTGTAACTAACAACTATATGTGAGTGTATGTGTAACTGTTTGCTTGAATTCTTAAAAAAATAAATATATAAAGGAGAAGCTAAAGGTACACAAAAGCACTGATGGACCCTTAAGTGAAATAGGTTATGCTGGTGTGAGGGGGAAGGAGGTTGAGTGTCTGAACGTCACAGCTGTGGCCCAGTGATAGGCAGGCTGAGGCAGCGGGGGCAAGAAGAGTGGGCATATGATGATAGTTGAAGTGTCAAGGGGGTAAAATTTATTGAAAAGCAGATCACAAAGGAGAAAATCCTTCTTGCATATTATTAGGGCTATTGATTGATTTATATAGTGCGTTTCTTAAGCAAAGCTCTTTATAGAATTACAAACTATTAAAGCTGAGTGAATAACTCACAATGAATAATTTATCCCATGAATTTAACCTTTCTTTCTGCTCATGAAATAGCCACAAAGAGATCACTATTTCCTTAATTATTCAGTGAATTTTTTAATGAACTTTTAAAACACTATGAACTCATCACCAAGAATGTTCTCATAATACAAGATAACCAAGGATTCTTTGGGTGCTGAATGTTTAGAGACAACCAAACTTGTGGTGAGCAAAAGCATGTGGACTATCCTGTGCAAATCTGGTGGTGTGCAGTATGTGCTTACTACACAGAGCAGTGCTTTGCAGTGATAGCTGAGCCCTCTCTAAATAGGACAGAAATAAGGAGAGCTGTGGCAATGTGGAACTCAAGCCCTGCTATCTAGCCCTGAGTAGAAGGAGTCTCACACAAATGGCACAAGGCTTACTGCTATTAGCTGGGAATGCTGACAAGTGTGGGTGTATGGAGCTGCAAGGTCTTGCGGGAACCCTCTGTAGTACCTCCATAACAGTGTGCAGCTCGGGAGCACCTAGAGATACTCCCTGTATGCATCAAGTCAGATGGTTATGCACCTGAGTACTGGGGTTTTTTTCAATCAAAGCCTGAATTCATTGTGACACAATATATTTTTCCCTGACAGAATGAGTATGTAAAGCTCTGAATTTAAAAACTTTGCTACTCTAAAATTCCTCTTCCGTGAATATTCAGGTAACTATCATGCAAGTCTATTCTTTGATATATTTTTTTTCCAGGATACATTAAATCCATAAGTATTGGCAGAAAGTGAACACAAAAGCGAGGCCTGCAAACTATGACAAAATGGGTGTAGTAGTTGTGCACTAAGTACATGATCCCCAAAACAAATCCCTTGGAATCGTTCTGCTTCATTATATTAAACATCAGTCGTCCCTGAAGAAAAAGAGAGTTATGTAGAAATAGGAATAGCAGAAACATTATTCAACAGTTTGGAAAGAAGACTATGTCTTCTGAAAAGGAGGGAATATAAGGAGGACAGGGTAGCAGCTTCTTTTAACCTATCATCTCTAATGCAGTCCTCATTCTTGGAGGCTAGGGGCAGATCCTAAAGCTATGTATAAATGCTCTCCATCCTACACTCTAGCTCACTTCTTTTAAGGTTATGCCATGGGACTTTTAAAGCAGTTTCACAATTAAAGTTTCATGCTGCACAGATGGAGAAAAATGAACTTCCAGCACAGCTCTGTGTTGTGGCAATGGACAATCCTTTTTTAATTACAGAATAAACTTTGAGATATTTTCTCTATGGCTGTATTCTATGGCAGTAGCAAGCAAGACTGAGGAGTAATGGATTTTGCAGCTGCTACTGAGTATCTTAGTGCTTCACAGTGCTAATACCCTGAATGGGGCAGTAGATTAATAATTCACCTGTGACAAAATGGTTCAGTCTTTAAAAGGAACAATTTAAAATAAGGTATTAACAAATACCTATAGATTTTTTTTTTTTTAAAGAAGATCTTAATTTGGTATAAGGAAATACAAAATGCTGCTTTCAGATCTCTGCTGAGCTTCTAAATGGAGAGCAGACTGTCTGAGTCTTTATTTGTCTCTCTTGATTCGATTTTTGGGATTTGGGAGTATAATTTTACTGAAAGATTGCAATTACTCCGAGTTCTGGTTTCTGTCAGTCCTTTTGCTGTGCTCAGGGTAAACTCTTTTGGAGTGGTGTCCCAGTGGTCAGGTCCATGTCTCATAGAAGTTATGGGATACACATATGAGATTCTTCCAGAGGGAAGGAAACCAGAGGAGCTCTTGTATTGCTCCTGAGCTTCCACATGCCAGGACGAAGCTGGAGCAGGTCGATTGCAACCTCCTTCTCCAGGGTGAATATGAAGTGAATTTCAGGTTCTCAGCAAGAACTGTTTTCATCACTAAATCCATTTGTATTTGTCCACATTAACCAATAAGGTAGACAGAAGCACAGTTAAGGGAAAGGCCAATTACCTAACAATTTCAGTTTGAGGCAACCTGCATGTCCAAACTGAAAATAATCAGAGATAAAACTGTTCTGACTTTCTGATGAAGTTTAAGCCTCTTGTATCATTTTAAGAAATGTTATACAATTTTCATAAAAAGCTAAATGTTAATTATGAATGTGTCATCCTCATCTCAGCAAGCTAAACAGTCTCTCTACCTTCATAATATTTAAATACAGTTAGATAATTCTGGATAGTTGATCACTGTGCACTTCAGATGTTTAACAAATATTATGATCATAAGTGTGCATCTCAAATGTATATTTATATTGTTGTGCACAGAGTAATGTGTCTTCTGGGTCCTATTGTAAACAAGCTGTCAAGAGCTTAACTGGGTTAGCCTGTAAAAATATCTTTCCATAAATAAATTGGAAAAAACCCCAACCCAACAGTCAAGCAGTGTCTTCTAATGGACTTGATTGGAAAATAAGCGGAAAAAATATAATAACACAATAATGTACTCCTGTGCAGATCGCTTTTCAAAATGTCAGTCTTTGTAACTTTGGGATATAGTCACTTTTTGGTTAATTTTTTTTGTTCTGTGCTTGGTGATATGGAAAATTCCATATTCAATTATATCCAGTCACACCCAGTTTGTTATTCCTCTATTCTAGTCACTCATGTCCTTAGATATGACTAAAATTATCCACAGAGAGATCAAGAGTGCATTTGCCTGTATCATGTTCAGTGCTGCAGCAGCAGAACAGACTGATGACAGCACCAGACAGAAGTGGCTTTTACACACAGCCCAGTACCTGAGGAGGATTAGAAGTAATACACAAGAGCCAGAGATTATTCATGGTGAAATTATAACTGTGTTAACAGAGATCAAATATAATTTATTTTGGTTTCTTTTCTGAGCTTGAAATCTCTGTTGCTGAGGCTGTTCGTCTCTTCTCTGTCACCCTCTTTGATCTACTTTGTTTTCTCATACAAATACTGTATGTAATTATGACATTTATGCCAGCCTTTAAAATAAAATCACTCCTGTTTTGAGGAGAGTTACATAGTAGTACTACCAGACTTATCATAAATGCAGAGTAAAATGCTCTGACATTCTAACAGATGAGAAAATAATTGATTATATAAAACTTATTCCAGAAGTTGCTAATTTAGATTAGGAACTGCTTCCATCAAGAACACTAGTTTAGCTATTCATTCTTTTAGGGAATGAAATTATCTGTTTTTTTATCATTGGGATGAAAATACTTTTTTTTTTTAAGTCACAAAATATTTTGTTTTCTGGAAGTTACTGTTGATGAAGTCTGCATAAAAGAGATGGTTATCTTTTCTCCCTTTTCAAAAGGGATTTAAAATTGAGTATATAATGACAAAAGTTATCAAAGGCTCTCCAGTGGAGACAGCCTTCAATGAGGACTTCAATGGGCATTTGAAAATTTATAACGATTTATTGCTAAGATTTCTCAGGTTGCTTTTAGTATATATTAGATCATCTAGAAACAGAAAAGTTTCTGTCCCTATAGGTCTCTTTAGCATGAACTGATAATGAGATTTTGTTTTGTACCCTCCATTGAAAGCAGTGCTTGCTGATTCATTTCCCTCATGTTGGATATTCACCAAAGCTAACACTTAACTTTAAAGGAATCAACATGCTACCATTCTGACCTAATAGACCCCTCTGAAGGAAATATGCAAAAATTTGGATCACTACAGAAAAGAGAACAACAGGGACTTAGTTATTTTGGTAACAAACAGTGAACCATAACAAAAAATACATGAGAAAACGAGACTGAGGTTTTCACACATATCAGTGTATTCTTGACAAATGTGGAGGCTAAAAACTGTTGTTTCTTTATTTATAAGAATGAAGGTACTTAATGAAGTAAAATCATGCTTCTTCCAAGTTCATAATATTATGGTTTAAAAGTTCTGTACAGAATTAGAGGCTTCAAGAAAAACATTCTCTTCCTCTTGGCTCTGGTTCAAACTCAACACCAAGTTTCACAAGTTATACTGAAAAAAGCTATAATTTGGCCTGATGCTATTGACATTTCCCAGAATATTCCTCTAGGCATCATCAGCACAATTTTTGCCAAAGTGATGTTGCTGTGCATTGCTTGTGTGTTGCTGTGTATAGTATTACACTTTAGAACTAATTCTAAATAATTTGCTATTGCTGTCTGGACTTATCCCTGGCTCCCTCAAAATTTATCAACAATTAATAAATTCTTTGCCGTTATTCTCTACCCTATGAATGATCAGGTCTTTTGAAAAAAAAAGCAAACCGTGAATGTCATGACTTTCCTAAATGTAAATAACAATCTCCCATCCCCTTTGATTTGGTGAATGCAATTTTTTCTGCCAGTTCAACATATCAGTTTTATCCTGATGTACTAATGTCATTCGACCTCTTTTACTTGTTAACTGGAAGAGTCTGGAGTACCAAGACTCATAAAATGTTGGGGCAATGTCTCCAGTCTGGCTGCTGGTCTCTAAATAGAAGTGGTAGATGATGTTTTCTGCAGACTACTCATCCTGTGTCCCAAACTTGCATTGCCTCTTCCTGTCTAAGCAAGTAGTTCTTTCCCTCTCCACTGGTAATAACTGCAACCATCCCATCTCATCCCTCATTTAGTTCTGCTCTCACTCTGTGTCCATTTCAAAATCCTGTAGACCATCCTTTTTTTTTTAAGTACTAGCAGTTGACTTCACCCACTGTCAGTTCTACAGTGGATGTGCCTCTATCCAGATGACTTAATACAGGCAGGCTATGAAACTCTGCTGTCTTCTTCTAATTTCCGAGTGCTTTCTTGGTGCACATATTCAAGGGTACAACTGCAAACATATTCTTTCTATTGTCCCTTGTCATCAGTTCTGACACAAGTACCTTTGTATTTCTCCATCCCACATACATTACCCTGCCAACAATATATTGATGATGCATGTGAGGGTAAAAAGGGATTATTACTAGGATAAAAACCTTTCCTGATTGTTTTCTTTTTCCTTGTTCAAATTTGAAGTCTTTAACTGACATTTTCATAAAATATTTTAGCAGCACTGATATCACTATTTCCTTTTACTGTGTCTGCATCTTTTCTTCTTTCCTTGTCCAGTATTTAAATCTGATAAAGGACATACTGCTCCATATGGAATCTGCTGCTTTTGTTCCAGAACACTAGAGATGTAACCTTAAAATTAAGCCTAGAAACAGTGGAACAAGCTAAAACTGGTTAGAGAAGGAGGGTTCCAGACTATTACAGAGCAATTCATATCGACTAGCATCGGACCCATGCTGACATCTTAACAATAAAAAGGAATCATCTGTGGAAGCAAAGATGGTAAGTCACAGAGGGCATATATAAGTGCAGCCTCAGAGCTATAAAAGCCAGACTGACATTTATCACTCTGTGCATATTGGAGCTGTCATGTTGGTCCTCAGATGATCGTGTTACTACCTTGAAGACATTTTTTTAGAAGCAAAGATTAGAGAGGGAATGAGAGAGAGAGAGGCTTGTTAATAAGTATTGGGTGAAAGCCACATAAAGGAATTAGCATTTATATTATTTATTGTCCCTTTTTCATCATACCCCTCTTCTTACTAATTTTTTTCCCTCCCCTTGGATTTTTCTAACCTTGTGCTGAGATCCTTTTATATTAAACCTAGTTCAGCTTCAGAATGGATTAAAATCAGTTTTACTAAATACTATGTTCAGTGAATGACAAATTGTACAGCTTCACACATTATTATTTGTGCTAAAAGCTATTATGTAAATATATTGGCTTATAGAAGCTTAAGTGGGATGATACAGGAATGCAAAGATAGGGCATACATACAGATCTATTGAAATTATACTCTGTGAGCATCTTGTCTAATAGAAAATTGCGTATTCTCACTCAGAGGGCAGAAAAGAACCATATGTCTATTTTAGTGGCTATGTCTTGAAATGATGCACTTATTCTTTTTATAATATTTTGAAATAAATACATATGGGACCGGTCAGATGTCAACAGTAGCACTGAAAGGAGTATGAATTAGTCACACTGGCACACAGGGCCCTGGAACAATGAACACTGCTCTGGAAGACCCTTGAATGCAGGCCTATTTGCCTCTTAATCCAAATGAATAATTAATGATAATTATCATGCTGCAGTTATTATCTGTGATAATAATATATCCGTAAGGTGAATAAATTCAATCTGCTACTATGCAGAAATGGCAACTCATAATATTCTTAAGAAATACAGATATAATTATCAGTATTAACGGTCAAGGAAAAAAAAAGGAGAGTTTTATATAAAGAATTACAGCAAAAGGTGCAAAGTTTAGTGAGAATGGATTAGATTGTATTATGTTTATTCTTTAGCTGTCATTTCTGTGGTACCAGTTTGCAATCTTTTAGTTGTTTATTTTCCTAAGACCCATTTAGTAACAGCTGATATGTGCATTTGTTCATTACAATCTATCAATAACTTTTCCATCAGTCTACTGATAGAGAAGATCAGGCTCAGGATCTCACAGGCACCCATATGCAAATTGGTCCATTTGTGTAGTTCACTATGCTGGGAATTTTACTCAGCTACAAAAACTTTGAAATATTAAAGCAAAAATCAGCAAAATCAAATAAAACATTAAAAGACCAAATACACCTTTTAAGCTTGTACAAGCCTAGCCATAATGTGTATTTTGGAAAGCACTCTAGGTGAGCTGTCAGCTAGGCAGAGTAGTAGACAATCATATTTAATCTGATCTCCCTCATTGGGCTTGTTGTGACAAAGGATAATGAAGGGGGATGGGTGAATGGAAGCAAGAAGAAGCAACTACCCTCCCACTCTTTTTGAAAATGTTTTTATATCTCTTTATTTTGGCTATTGAGATTTTCACTCATACAATTTAAAGACTTTAAAGTCTACTTAAGTAGAATTAAATTAATTACTGAGATAAAGCTTTGAAATTCAAAGTTCATGCAGACCTTTAACTCACACCAGGAAGGCTTAGTTTTTCCCTCCTTCTTTTCATCCTATGATTCAAAAACTGGTTTACTCAGGGGAATGGTATTGAGATGTAGAGTTTCTCACCTCTAGGTCATTGCTTCAAATCTGGCACAGGTTGGTAGGAACCAAAATTCATTATCATCTACTTATGGTTCAGTGGCCTATGTGAAATAGGTTGATGATCTTTTGGTCTAGTTTTCAGTGGCCAAATGTCCATGCAGTAATAAACATGAATTAGTACTGGAATAAGGCTGAAAGTTGTATTTCTAACATCCGGGGATTATTGTGACAATCCCTCAAAACTCTGGCAGCTTCTAGGGCTACATTTCCAGGAGAGGAGCTTAATTCTTTCATGAATGTCACTATGATTCATCCATTTTCAGTTTATTTTCTGAAGAAATAGGCAAAAGAATTTGCCCCTTTTTCACTTCCTTTTCCATCAGAAAACAACAGATTTCCCTCAAAGTGGATCCTGACAGATGACAAGAATAATAACATGTAAGAGTCAGTAAAAGAATGCATTATTAATCACCCTGGGTTTCATTTAGGCCGTCAGCTCAGTGAGTGAGTTCTGTAGAAGGAAGAGTAGAGATATCATCATTATTATTTACTTGTCCACCTAGGAGTCACAAACCAGGACATCATTGTATTAAGCAATGTGCAAACATAGAAGAGAGAGCTGGTCCCTATCCTAAAGAGCATACCCTAAAACGAGAAACAGTGTATTCTTACAGGTAGATGGACCTAGATGGAGCAATACTGAGAGATGATTATTTGATGCCTGCCAGCCTAGTGGTTATTATTAACAAAAGCATGATATTTTGAAGTGATAAAATATGTTGTTTTTTTTTTTTTTTCCACAGAAAAGAAGAAATCTGGAATGAAGAATTAGTAAAGGAGAAGCCGTATTCACAGATGTTAAGGCAACCATGAAGGGCAGCTTGTGGGGAAAAAAGCTTATTTGAAAATTAAATAAAAGGACAACCAGTGCTGACACTGACTGTGCAACCAATAATCAATAGAAAATTGAAAACAGTAAAATATGGAAAGAGTCAAGAGTGTTCACAGGTTGCTATAATATCTACTGTGTCAAGCAAGGAAAGATACAGGAGAAATATTACAAAAGCACTGAGTTGGGAGATGGCCTTTGCAACAGCAGTCCAACAGCAACAAGAGTGTCTATTAATAGTGGAGAAATCAGCATTACAGTAAGTTACATAGAAGGTGATGAAGGACTTGATCTGTGTGAGTGTATTAGTGTGTATGAAGGGAATAACTGAGAGGATGCATACAAATTCATCTTGAAAATGCTTTGCCAAAAGTCTTAGGAAACTTAGACAAGGTCTGGATAGGACCTACAGTACATGTGATATTAAAATAGATAATATGTTTCAGCTGAAGGAAGATGAAAATATGATCCAGTGATTCAGAAAGGTATTATTGGGAAGTATTTGTCAGAAGATAATTAAGGACCTCATTTAACCCTTTAACTTGCAGAGAAGTTAGGGACCCACAAGGAAGTAGAAGTCAACCAAGCCGAGTTTCTTGTGAAGTGAAAAAGTGTTCTGTTAGAGAAGATATGTCCCTGAAAAGCTGGAATTCTTTTTCTTATATGAATAATATAAATTTAAAGGAAGAAGAAAAGAGCCATTTTGCAACTCCTTCCTATATGGGAAGGAAATCTGATATGGATTTATAGAGGATGTGACAAAATCATAAACAGAAAGGAAGACTAGTAGAAGACAATATCATGAAAAGGGAGCAGATGTAGTCTATGTAGAGAAAAGGCCAGGTAGGCATGTCAAAAAGAACAACTCTCTAGGAAAACGTTTTTAAAGTGTCTGGCAAGAACAGTTTCCAGAGAGGGCAGGAGATAAAAGGCTGTGTTGAAGAGGGTATGGTTTGAAAAGGGAGGAGAATTACTGATTCTTATTGTAAACAAGCTATTTGATGAATTTACAATGAAATAGAGGAGGGAGTTAAGGCTGTACTTGAAGAGAAACAAAAGGTCAAAGGTGACATCTTCTTAGACTGAAGCATCTAAAGCATATTGTACCATGAGGGGAAAGTCAAAGTAGAGTATGAAGCTAAGGAGAAAAGTAAAAGAGAGGCTGTGTGTAGGAACAAAGGATGTGAGGAGCTGGAATAGAACAGGGGCCTGTGGGTGGACTTCGGAGGAGAGAGTAACGGAGAAATGTCAATATCTATGACAGAAACCAGTGCAACCTGTGTAAAAGGAGAAGGAAAATGGAAATGCATGCCAAGGTGAGGAAGGAAGGTCATGACTTGTGTTGCCTATGATTCCTTGGAAGCAGAGCAAAATTCTAGCAGAAACAAAAGTAAAGACAGGAAAAAGGGGAGATTTGAGAAATAAATTAAAAGTGGTAAAAAGTCGTGTGGGATTGTGGACCTGGGATTCAGTTAGGCTATATCTCTGTCACTAGAAAGGCATCAAAGACAAAAGAATGAATTTGCAGTGAAGCTTGACAGAAGAACCATTGAATATGGTTCATGAAAAAGAATGGATAATGTGTAGGTTGGTGGTCAGTAAGGAAAAGAAAATGGATTAATGGAACTTGAACTGGAAAAGAAGAGGCAAAGGCACCAAGGTGGAGGAAATTGTCAGAAAACACATAGGGAAGAAGGCCTGCTGTTGGACCTTCAGCAGCAACTCAGCTGTACAAAGTGAGAGCAACCATATTGCTTGATGTTGACTCATGATGATACTGAAAGGTGGGTTTTAATTGCTCAAGCTTCAAAATTAATTGTCTATATCCTGGGGGAAAGACAGATGAAGAAAGCTCACTTGTCCACTTCCTTTTGAGTGACACAAATGTACCTACTGCAGGACACATGCTACCTCAGTAACAGACCAAACAAATCACTTGTCAATTCAATTGCTGCACACATGATAATGTTAGCCCCAGACTACAATATAAACTGCACTGTTTTATTTCATTATCGTCTGTACTACAAACTACATAGTAAATATATGAATTTTTATTTCCTTTCCTTGGAATCGCTAAAATCTCTTTTACAGAGGGTTATAAAACGTAACATATAAAATCTATGAGGATAACAGTTTTGGACTTTTTTCCTTACTTTCTGGACATGAATAACAAATTCAGTCTCAGAACCTATTTACATAGATTTTTTTTCTCTCCATGTTAATCTTTGACTCTTACATATACCACAGTTTTAAACTATCTTCCAGGTAAATCCCAAAGATATGTTATCCCCTTATAAAAGTTTTTTTTTTTAATCTAATAATTTATTTTTATTAGTAATTTATTATTATTTATTTATACTTAAAAGTACATTTGAGTTATGCTTTTTGTACCAACTCATGGTCAATGCAAATGATGATACAATAGACTATGAGGCAGTCTTCTACAGTGCTCCAAGTGAGGAGCAAATAATCGAGATTGATGCACGTGCAGTGGTTAATTTCAGTGATTAATTTCAGTGCACTAAAACTGAGCGGTGTCAGGAGTCCCATACAGAACCAGGGCTAGTTCATATCACTAAGTCTCCTAGGTAACTTTTCTAAACAGTTATCAGTCGGACAGTATTTCTCTTTATGCACTGTATCACTGTTGTGTTTTATTCAAGTTGACTATTGTCATATGAGCAATAAAAATTTAATTGTCATGGAAGTAACTAAGAAATAAATAGTTTCTATAAGCAATATTTTAATCTGTTGCATTTAAGGAAATACAGTATCCTCATAGTCTTGTCCTAGTAGCCTTTCAGCTAAGATTTTTATATTCTCTCTACTGCTGCTATGCTATTTATTGATTTAGTGACAGACAGTAAAGAAGCAGTAGTGACATGTTCACAGGTAACTATAAGAAGGAACCAGATCTGTGCTAGAATGAGAATCCAGTCAAAGCCCTCTGAAGGAATAGAGTCCATCTGAACTCAGGGGTTATCTGCTCAGCCAGGCTGCAGTTTGGCCAGCCTGCTCAGCCATCATCACAACTAGCTACAGCACTGTGCTGCATTCTTCCTAGGTAAGAGTACAGGGAAGAGCTGTGATGGCATGTGTGTGAGAAAACTGTGCTTACAACACCGTAAAAGTAGAGGCTGCAAGCAGGGAAACAGAAAGTTTGAAAAAGTGAAATAGGCCATGGGCAAATGTGGGAAAGCAGTAAAGATTATTTTTAGGAGGGAAGAGGTATAGGAAAATCTTCAGGAACTTAACAGTTTAAAAGTTGTATCATATGTGAAAAAATTGTCACATTTTTACTCTCCTGTTGCCTTGAAGAACTTTCTGAATGCATCTTTTTTTTCATTCTAGGTACCTAGACTCCAGTTTGGCAAAGCACTTCAGCCAACGCTTGGCTTAAATGAGTTGTATGCAATTCTTAATTGACCAGAGGCTCTAAATGAGTCTGAAGGTATGCTTAATATTTAAACTATGCATATATGCTGTGCTGATCTAGAGGCTAAGCAATGTGAAGAGCTCTGCCATGAAGAACAGAGAAAAGTGAGTAATCCATAGATAACAGAGAAATAAATGTTAACTGTTTATACAGAGACTGCTTTTGGGACCATGTTATGATACAGTCATTACTTGTTACTAGTAGAAATAGTCAACAGAATAATAGAATCTTAGAAAACGAATTAACTACCCCCACACCATGGGCAGGGATGTCACCCACTAGATCAGGTTGCTCAGTACTCCATCCAACCTGGCCTTGAACACTTGCAAGGATGGAGCATCCACAGCTTCTCTGGGCAAACTGCTCCAGTTCCTCAGCACCCTCTGAGTAAAGACTTTCCTCCTCACATCTAATCTAAATCTCTTCTTGTTTCATTTAAAACCATTCCCCTTGTCCTATCACTATCTGACTATGTAAAAAGTCACTTTCCCTCTTTATGTCCTCTTTAATTACTGGAAGGCCACAATGAGATCTCCCCTCATTTTGCAGGAGCAAATTGCAGGAGCAATACGTGGACTTGAGTTTTATGATACAAGAAGGCTAATTTGAATAAACCTTCCCCTTGTACAAAGTTACATAACTTCTTTCCAGCATGGTTTTTAATAGCCTGGGTCTAATATCAGGTAAGAGAGAAAGCCTTCTCTTGAAAGGGCCAGCAGCAATGCAGCTCTGATATAGGTGATCAGACTTCATGGGTCTTATGCAGGGAAGCATGTTTAAGTTTGCCTTTCACTCACTGCCTGGCATGTTTACAGCATATTTATAGCCCCATGTGTATAGGATATGTGAACATATCCTATACACATTCTAGTTATCTCAGGCACTGTTGTGCTAGAACAACCTGGATTAAGCAAAGCTGTGGATAGTACCTATGTAAATGAAGGTGTAAGAAGACAGAACAATCATGGAATGGAGAAAAGAGAAGAAAGGTTGGTGACAGCAACACTTGCTTCACTGTGCTCGCACCTTCAGAGAAATTGTCATTAAATTTGTCCATGAATATTCAAGAATTGACTGCAATTTCTTTAGAGTACTCCATTTTCATAAAGAAATTATGAAAACATAGCTACACCAAAGTGATTTAACAGCACCTGTTAACTACTGAATGAAAATCTTGATATTGCCTCTGTCAAAAGTATGCTTTCTATCATGTCATAGTTTTCAGTCAAGTACTAGGATTTATTGACAGGATATTATTACAAAACATAACTGATGGAAATACCTGTCTCATTGGAAACCCTGAATCCACTGTTCTGTTCATTACCAAGAAAAGATACACAGCATCTTTCCTTAAAGACCTCAGTGTTTGTCTTCAGCAGAGGAAATTCACCAGTGGGAATGTGGAATGACCAAGACCCTCCATCTACTTCTGCCCTGTCTTCTACTTTAAAAGGAATAATAGCCTATAATGCATATAAAAAAATGTATTCTTACATATTTTAAACTTTTACACCTGTTGTCACTAGTGTTTGCCACTTTGTAGACTTGTTTCTGAAACAATATTAATATCAGAATGTCAATGTATTTCTCTTGAGAAAAATGGCCTTCTTATTAATTTATTATTTATTATTGCATCTACATGACAATAAGCACTGCTGTGATAATACTGGAGAATGAAAGTGTTCTTCTTTATGCATAGGTATCTGGGATGCTAATCAGCCTAACAAAGTTCCTTAGCTAGGACCTGAGGAAAACAGCTCGTCTCAAGATGAGAGATTGGTTCTGTCTTCATTGCATGTCTGCTGTTAGCCTACATCTCCAGTGAAGCAGAATTACTCTGAATCTTCAATAACAAGTTTTCAGTAGCTCTGTAGTCAGCACTTTGAGAATTTTGGTATTTATTGAGCATTGCATTACATTTTGGCACTTAGATGACTATTACAGACAAATGATTTCCTGTCCGATACAGAATAATTTCTGCAAAAATCTAGGTATTTAGAGGAATAATCAGCTACTTGATATATTATTTCTAACATCTCAAGTGCTTATCTCTTCAAAATGAACATTTTTGTTTTATTTTAAAAAAATTAGAAACTTTATTCCACAGTGAATTAGATATAGCTATCAAGAGAGGTGTGGGAAGAAATGGTTTTAATAATTTTCATTCATTCCAGCTGGTGAGGCCAATTGCTTTGCATTCATGTTATTTTCAATCATTACCTCTGACCAAAGGTCCTTCAGCAGCCATCGTAATTCCATGCCAGCTGCTCTCTTCATTTTTCTGCTGACAACAAGCTTTCTTTCCTAAAATGGTTAGAATCAGCTGAGCGTTTCTTTTGAATTTAGGATTGGTCTGTACCCATAAAAGCACAGGTGAGACAGGCGAAATAACAGGGCACAGAAAAGGATCAGTAAGAAAATATTGAAATAAATTCAATTTTCTGGTCTCACAAGACTGCATTCTTGATTGTGCCTGCTGATCTGTGCTGTAATGTAAAAATATACCAGTCTGTATTGTGATAACAGCAGAACCTTGTATACAGAAATTTGTAGGCATTTTCAAAGCAAGTAAAATATGCTTTTTTTAAATTATGTCTATCTGTAAACAGAAATACTTGATATCACAGAATCACAGAATATACTGAGTTGGAAGGACCCACAAGGATCACCGAGTTCAACATTATCATTGTATTTTGTGGTTGTGCTCATATCAGTGTCATTGGTATCAATGATAATGAACACCTAAAATTAAAGGAGAGTTAGATAAATACCTCATATGAAATGCTGAGCAGCTATTTTTAAATTAATACTGATGTAGAATTTAACAAACCTTTTTTCTTCCCTAGGTACTTGCTGTCAAGGAGTCAGACTGCAAATCTGCAAACCTTTAAAGTGAGGGGGGCAACCAACCATAGGCATCTACCACTTAGTCCCTCCCATACTTTTAAAGACTATTTCAGCTTTACAAGACTAATCTCACATGGTAAACCATTGAGAAAAAAATGTATGTATTTTTCATAACTATCAGTTGCTATCATAAAAAAAATCCCAAACCAAACTAACAAAAATCTCCCTGAATTACAAAGACAGAGCATTTTCCATTAATTTTGTGATTTTCATAATCTGCTATTAGCACTCTGTCTAATTTACTTCTCTGATGCTTTGGTGACATCCTAACTTCCACAGATGAGCAAATGCACAAATATGCTATTCTGGGTCATTCCCAGGTATGTGCAGTATTGAATAAAGACATGCTTCCTGCAAGGGTCAGAACAAATGAACATCCATGATCCATTTGCATACTCAACATTTCATCTCTTCCAGCTAAATGCCACTTCCTCAGTCCCAGCAGTTTTCCTGCTGAATATCTAGCAGATATGAATTCCTTAGTGGAAGAAACTGTGTACCTTGATAAAGAACACTTGCAAACAAAATACCTGTGTTAAATTACAGCACTAGAATAACGTCTTTTAATATAGAAATTGCTTCAGAATATAGGATTTAAAACTATAGTAACTGTCACGAATCAAAGAGATATCTCAGTGTTACAAAAAGCCTCTTTCGATAAAGAATAAACATAAATCTATAATTTTATATTCTCAGAATAAGATTCATTTCACCTTATTAGCTTTCATAATGTAGACATTTAGTTTTATGTGGGCTACATCTGCAGTTGGTATAATGAATATAGAGTTTGCTAGAGGGTGACCTGATCCTTTTCCCATGTAGGTGTCTAGGGTAAACAGGATGAGTTACTAGATGCCGTCTCTCTCCTCTGATTACTGATGGATGTTATAATATTAGCTTACACTAGGCATCTTTTTAGTAGCTTAAATTAGAAGGAAAGAATCCCATGCTACATGTATTATGAATCTCAGCCATCTCAATTATTTTACCTAAGATGCTTCATGAAGGTAGAACTTTAAAATTCCACAAATAGTTGCACTCCCCTACTGGAGATTGAAAAAAAATGGGTGTTCTTGATGAAGAAATTAAACTTGTCAACAGATTTTGTAAACCTCACATGAATCACACGGTTCTTTAAATAATATGGCTTAAGTGTTTCTGATTGGGGGGATATATAATCTATTTTGGTGTTTTGTGCTTATATACTGTGGGCAGAACTGATATCACTACATTAAAATAAATGATTACTGTCTGCTACAATAAACTATTATCAGTTTCTGGTAAATTCATCAAGTTCTAACAGTTGACTGAAATTTTTGGGCCAAAATTCTGGGACACTGCTCACAGAAAACTGTTCAAGAAAAGAAATACTTGTGGCCCATTCCTTTAGAAGCTCCAGTGTTGCCATAGCTTTACAACATGAACTCTGCCCATCTCTGCCAGGGAGAGGAGCTGAGCAGAGTTTGGGTAATTGAAACCTACTTAGCCAATGGATGAACTGACAGATACTAGTGCTAGCAAGATAAGGAAACTGTAATCAGGAAATTGAGAAAAATGTGCTAAACCTGAGAGGATATTGCATAGACCTGACAAAGGAGTGGGATTAAAATTGTCTGTTTGCACAGACAATGGGACCAAAGCAGGAAACTCAGGAGAGAGGATTCAGTCCAAAACGGGTTGAACAAAAAACAGAGTAAAGAAAAGACTGTCTGAGTAATTAATTAAGATCAGGGAGCTAGAATTACCTATGGAAAGAGAATGGGATTCTAAAGGAGTGTTGGATTACAACTGTGATAGCCAGACGATAGGACTATGGCTCACTGAGCAACAAGATGAGGGCTGACAAAAGCAGCACGGGAAAAGCAGCACGGTATCTGGAAAGAGACAAAGAGGCAAGGCCAGCCTGTAATGAACACACCTTACCAAAAGTCTGAGCCAAAACCTCTTTTTCTCTACCAGAAAGTATAGGCAAAACCAACCACAGAAGAAGTCTCTGGGTACACTGACAAAGCAGAAATTCACTTTGCAAGTACTAAACAACTCAGGGAGATGTGTCTTTCCAACCAATCAAAGAGAAGGTTAAAAGAACCTGAAGAGAGACAAATTCAGATGCAACATACAATATGCATTTTTTTATACTAAAAGTTAAATCCATTATGATCCATCAAAAGATATGGAAACTCTTCTGTGAGGGAAGAACTTTCAAATAGAAATCCTCATATTTTTCAAGTTTCAAAAAAAATGGTTGTAGAAATTACTATGGCCTATATTATCTAGTGATTGCAGTGTTTCCTTCTCTTTTAATCTATCAATGCCCTTTCCAGACCCCTATTCTAGTCCATATAGAAAACAATAAATTCCCGCCATTACCAGTTGGTTACCTAATGGTTTCAATGGATCCTGATTGATTTTTGGGCTGTTTATAAGGAGGAATTTTCAGAAAAAAGTCTACAAAAATTCAATGAAATCGCATCCACACAGGCTTCTCAGTTGTTAGTCACAAACTCATTTTACTAGTGTCTAATCGAATTTTCTTATTAGTGCTTCAAAGTAATCTAATTTTTGTTAGCAATATAGATATAAATTTATATTCCACAAAACATGGAAAAAAAATTGCTCAGACTGAGTAGAAATAAACAGTTTTGATGAAAAAACTTGCACTTTTTCTATATTTAATACTGCTTTCTTTGATGGTATTGTGCTTTATATTGTTCTAGGATGCTTTTTTACAGATGGAGAGAATAACTAAACAAATTATTCCCAACAGTAGAACCAGAAAAGAAAATCCATATTCCACCTATTATCTTCAGTTCTAGATACTAGAGAGAAAGTGTTTTATCTAACACAGATGATGTATGTACAAACTATAAGGTATTAAGTATAAGGGTTGAAGTGCATTCCAACATATGAGTAGCACATGGAGATTCTGATAAATCAAAGGAATTCTATACACCTACGTTTAACTCATAGAGTATTCTAAAGGCTTCTAACAAAACTGATTAACAGCTATTTTGTTAACACAGTATCCAAATATAGAGAGCACTGAAATACATTGACTAACCGATTTAAATCTATCAAAGCAATTTCTATTTGTAGAGTAAATCTAAGGTTTTCCTCTTTCAAAAAAAATCTCTGCTTGTTAAGGTAATGTTCCCAAGTACACGGAAAGTGTAAGAATGAAATATGATCTCCAGACAATATGAAGCAACTGCTCTGGATGTTGTGGACGTGTCTGTTCCAGTTATTGTAATAGGGAAGACTTCTGAATTTCTTTTAGAATCTAAATAGTCTGAGTTCACTTTCTGGAGTTATGCTTCTCCCCAGGGACTACAGAGGGAACAGAAGACATGTTTTACCTAATTTAGATAAACTAATTTAGGTTTCTCAGGAAGTTTTCAAAGCCTGATGAATTCAACATTTTGCAGAAACACTTCTGGATCATCTATGTTAAAAGTTGATTCATTCCAAGAGGATTTCAGACAGGTAAGAGATTTCTCTTACACGCCTTTTATCCAGTTTCCTATGACTTATGTGGAGTAAAAAGCTAAGTTCTTCCTTTTCTGACTGAAGCATATATTATAACCTATACAACACTACTTGTTTTTAATAGGCTTTTCCTCTGGGTTCATCTTAATTCCTGTCCATGTCAGTGGGAGTGATGTGAACATATGGTTAGAGAAAGCTTGAAAGAGGGCAGCAATTCTCATGCCAAGTGAACAAGATTTTGCACCACATTTCAAGCATTTTGTGGATTGGGTGCTGTCAGAAGATGCTATGCACAGCATTGTTTGCAGTATTTTGACATTGCATGGAGATAACCTGGAAACACAGGCAAGCAATTAAGCATTGCTGAAGGGTGAAACCTTGGAGTCTGAGTAAGTTTCCAGCAGAAGGATGAGATTTAGCTGAACTAATTTTCTCATCATCTGATAGACTGCTTGAACAAAATTGCTTCATTTGTGCAGAGAAATCAGAATGTCTCTCTTCTCCCTCTTAAGGTCTATGGGTGCTAGCATGGGGAGAGTGACTTTGGTCAAAATTAGAACTGTGAATTTCCAGACTAAAGGTCTTGGATGACTCCTTATTTCACTGCATTCTATTCTTGAAAGAAAAATTACTTTTTTCCTTTTACTTCTCTAGTAGATGTTCCCCTTAAAATAGCCACAATCTTTTGAAAATGGAAGTTGCTTATTATAGATCTGTTATCTCTCTGCTGGACCATCAAGTATGTGGGTTTTTTTTCAGACTAGCTGCAAGTTATTCAGGATTTTTAAACTTGCATGATACAATATATGCTCTGTAGTGCTGGAGCGTTTTTAAACATGAGATGACTCCAGGTACACTTTGAAAAAGGAGCGAGAGATAGCCTGGACACTTGTTGTCCCTCCTATGGGCTTACTACTGAACTGGGGAAACCCAAACTTATCATTTAGGCAGAAAAACACTGAGATAAAAGGAATAAAATCTCACCCTGAAGGAGGAACATAGATGACAAGTGAAGAATATATTTTAGAATTCAAACATTTGTCGGTAGTTATCAGGATAGTCATGTCTACCTAAATCAAACTATCAAAGTCATTGTGTCCTACCCATAATAGATTAACTCCAGAGATCTGAATACCATTCCCATCTGGAATAATATGCAGTTTATTCTTAAAGTCAAAGTTCTTTGAAAAGTTTATTCCAAGTGGTGTTTAAATCCAAGTACTGATGTCACAGAGATAGATAAGAAATCAATTTTCCAGTTGAGAGTGCAAGCCTCCCCAAATTGAAATAAGTAGTTTTCCTGAGGGATTGTGATAGTAAGTCTCTATGCCAAATATTTGATCTGTTCTGCTCTCTTGCAAAATACATACTCTGCATAAAACACTCTCTGAAATGGGGCCTGCTTGTCCAGATGAATACATTATTCCACTGTGTGGAAAAAGGCTGATCTAGAGGCAAATTATTGAGTGTAATTTATTCCGTATCCTTGCTGGAATAACTTGTGCTCCTGAGCCTCCTCAGATGTGTAGTCAATAGGGAACTCTCTGGCTACATGAGGTTTCTTAATACATCTTTCAGCTAAATCAGAGATTCAAATGCAAAACCCAGCACTCAGGGAGATCATATGAATTTGTGATGCTCCCTGGAGAACTGAAGGTCTATAAACCAATGAACGGATTACAATGAGATGTAAATTCAGTATTTCCAACTGTGGGAGAAATGATGATACCCCAATATTTTTCAAGCTGTACTTATCTCCCTCAGTCAAACAGTAGCACCTCTCAGCATTTATCAACTCTGTAATGTACTTTTAAAGAAATTTTAAGAGCTGATTGTATTTAAAAGCATAGCTTTATATATTTTTTTAAACTGTCTTAGTATTAGGAACTGCCTCCTAGTTCTAAATGTGCTGAACTGAATATTATTACTGAATGTCAGTAATGTGCTGAACACTGCTGTACAGGTTTACTTTTTTTATCTGTTACAATGAAATAATTTTTAAAGATTCATACTAGACTTGATGAAATACCTTAAGTGAAACACAAAGTAGAAAGGGGATATTTGTTCTTTAATGGTGTCTGTAGCTGAAGACATCTGCAGATAGATCAAGCAACTAGTTGGAGAAAAGAGCTACTGAGGTAAGGAACAGAAATTGTTCACTTGTAGTTTAAGGTTGAGGAAGGGGTAGTCTATTCATTCAGTATTTTTTAAAGTATGTGTAAAAGTTATGTAATTTGAGATATGTTGTTGTCCTCCTGCTGTTTAAGTAAGGTTGAACAAACTAGGTCAAATTAGAAGTGAGATCTCCTCAGCCCCAGATAAACTGCTGCAGTGCAGTAGTTGATCTTTCTTCTCCTGTTTCTCCCCCGCTTTTTCAATACCAAAACGGTGTGATAGTTTCAGCTATCAGATTTGTACTTGTCAGATCAACCCTTTTACTTCAAACTTGTCTCCATTCTAAAGATGTCGTTCAGCCTTTTTTTCGTCATTTCCAGGCTCAGCAGCAGCACAGAGGAGCCCCTTAGCTGCCCTTCATCACCATATGAAAGAGAAGAGAAAGCATGTGTCTGCCTTACTGATTGGTGCCATGCACAGACAGAAGGACTGGGACTCAATTTGCTGCAGTATGCCATAGCTCTTGGATCTTGTCTCTCTCCTGGTGTTGAAGCTCACACTTGGTGGAAGTGTAGGCACACATCATGCAAACATAAAGAGTTGTAGGACCTTAGACCAACATTACAAAGAAAGTGTATATACTTCCCTGTGACACTGCTTCCTCTGTGGTTCCACAAGGAAGCAACCAAGTCACACAAATTCATGGTACATGTCCATATTTACTGCATGACTGCAAACACAGGTGCTACATTCAAAGATTTCAGAAGATGTTTTATAAAAAGGGAAGTGATTGACATCATGAAGTTTACCACTGACACATGTATGTGATGAAAAGCTCAAAGATGACTTAATTTCACTTCTGTGTTATGCCACTAATGGCA
Organism: Manacus candei; assembly: GCF_025592945.1. Classification (NCBI taxonomy): domain Eukaryota; kingdom Metazoa; phylum Chordata; class Aves; order Passeriformes; family Pipridae; genus Manacus; species Manacus candei. Next base: position 12,073,203 of record NW_026138062.1, read on the forward strand.
CTAATTTACAGACCAAGCTTTTATCTCAGATACTCCAAAGAAGCTCTAGTTGACTAGAGTATGCACACACAGTCTAGAATGGAGCCTTTAGCTATTGAACTTTCTGGGGGCTGTTATTGATTTTGTTCCATTTTACTATTGGAGGCAGAGAATTGAATTCTGACCTGAGCTCTACAGTAATGCCTTTGGTCTATGACACAAGGGCAAAGCAAGAGTTACAAGAAAATAGAATTTAAAAGATAGCGTGTTCAAAGCACTGATTCTCTATGGTTATATATTCACCCTGGAATCAGTGATCAACACAGAAGCTCTCAATGTGAGTATAAAGATGTCAGAATCAGTTCCCTAATCTTGATGCAGTTTAAATATTACTTCTGGCTAAGTATTACATCTGAACCAAACACATGACCTGAGCTTACAGACATGAGTTTGTTCCTGAGCTGATTCATGTCAGTTTTATAGTCGTAAACATCTTTTGATTTCAGTGGTGTTAATTCATTTTTTCAATAACTCAATGAGAACAGTATATGGAGTAGAATCTTAGAGCGTCTGTTCAGAACAGCCAGTGAACTCCCTTGGTACATAAAGAAAGATTTCAATTTTCAGTATCAGACAAAAAATTTAACAAGTCAGGATACAGTAAACGTCTTCAATGAAACTAATAGAGAAATTAAATGGACAGCTCCTTGAATGAGAACATCTCCTTGAAAGAACCAGTATTATACAGTACATGAAGGCTGTTATTTCTATTTCCACATAAGATAAGCACTGTATAGAAGAGCCAAGACATTAAATTAATTTTACTAAGATCCCTTTATGTTAAATCAGATAGGAGGGTGGATTTGAAAAAGAAGATGCAAATGGCATATTTTTAATATTTTCTCCCTGAAAAAAATTTCTGAAGTTAAGTTAAATGAAGAAATAGGAACTGGAAGGTTGATGGAAGGTTAAAATATTCACAAAATAGACTTGATTTATTCAAGCTTTTCGAAGGCCCAAGAAATATGTTTAATGGGATCCAAAAGACTTGAAAAGAAACCTTATTGTGGTGCACAGCAAAGTAATGAGGAAAAAAAATCTCCATATTTCTTCAGCCTCTAGCTTACCTCTCACTGTGGGGAATCTTGCTGTGAAGAGATTAATCACTGCTGCTTAATAGTATCTCTGCTGGTTGCTCCAGGATAGCAACTAGCTACATAACGCAGCAGATGCATTCTTCTTTTAGTATAACACCTAGTGTACTCTGAATGTGCCAAAGGGTTTTCAAACTTACCATGATGCAAAAACTGACCAGCAGATATTGTAAGCATGTTACCTGGCTCTCCAGAGAGAACAGATTCTGGAAGAAGATGAAATAATCTCTTTTGTCCCCTCTCCCTGCTTTTTTTTTTTTTTTTTCTAAATGGAGGAAGCAAAGGAATGGCCCCTTATAAATCTAACTAGCCACCAGGCTACTTCCAGAGCAAAGTCTCAGAGATTTTCCATTTTCTGAAGCTAGTCCTCACACTGAAACCTCAGTAGGGACTTTGACTTCTTGTCTTGATCTCATCCTTTTTTCTCTTCCATTTGTAGTACTTGATTTCCCTAGGAGCAGAATGGACATTTGCTTTGTTGCAGTAATTATTAATAGTTGGTTACATCCCATTCCTTGTCATCTGCTTAGCTCTCCTTGCTAGCATCAAAACCTCTCTAGTTCCTTTCGGTCTTTATTGGACTAAACTCTCCAGACTATTTGCCTTTCCCTCATCTCCTCCATCTGCAAATCTATCAGTTTTGTCATCATTATCTCTAGTTGTTCAATGAAGAAATGTCCAACAAAAAAGTCTTAACAAACTAGGTCTTGTATAAGATATCAAATGAGGAGATTGGTGCAAGGAAAACTACTTGGCCACAAACATCCTTTCTAGGAGGGCAAAATCAACCTTCTTTTGAGTTTCTCTCCTACTGCATCAAAACTTCAACAGCTTTACCTGAATGCTCTTCAGAGACTGTGGTTCAAAGGTTCTGCCTTTAAAGGGATTGCTGTTTTTTATCTTTGGCAAGAAAAATGGACAGGTTTATTTAAGTTAAATGCTTTTCAAAGATATTTACACAGGAGCTTTCATCTCCTTTTGTCTTTGTTTCTAATTTTCCCAAAAATAACTGCACTGACACAAGAGCAAAGTCTTTTTGATCATTTCAGTGGTAGTGATGATGCAGCTTTGTGAACAGCTAGGCAAGTTGTCTGAAAAAGCCATCTTCTGCTAGGAACAGCAGAGGAAATTGGGTAGAGAAACTGGCAGTTTTCTGCCCCCATCAGTCACCTGTCACAGATCCTTCTCCAGCAGCTAAATAGAGGGTTGATAAACTGCTACCTTTGGGGACTTCCACCATGGAAAGAATGACTGTTGCATAGGTAGTAGAGGTACTCAGAGTAAACTCGATGTCTAAATTCAGAGTAAAACCAAGCCTGAGGAAAGGCTGCTGGGTTTTGATCAGCAGAAAAGATGAAGAGGTGGCTCCAGCTCTTTTTTTTGCAAGAAAATGTCATGGGAACATTATACTGTTTAAACAGCAGTAGTCAGCAAAGATGAAATTCAGTTCCAGATTCTCTTAAACCAGAAAACACTTAAATGTAGTTGTCTGTATGTCATCTAAGTGTTTCAACTGCTATTGTGTTCACTGTGGGTTCAGTAGAGTTACCTAAAAATGAATATATACTGACACATGAGACTTTCCAGAGTACTCTGCCTACCCTGCTGTATCCAAGCGGCATCGTTTTTTCATAGGTCCTGTACCATATCTGCCAGCCTGTTGAGGAAGTCCAAGATACAACAGAGCATCTCAAATAAGGCTAGAAACCTAGATTTAAACAACTGAATTTACTTTGATGATATGGACCAGGTTTTATTGAGCAGAAAAGATGTATAGATGAATCTCACACATAGACACTTACACGTAAGTTTTGTTGAACTGAATCCCTCCCCTGATGCTTTTTTGCTGGGCTGTTCCCTACTAGTGGCACAAAGTGACTGGCACTTTGTGGTTGGGTGAATATAAACAAAAAAGCATGATCCTTTGTCCAAACAGCAGAGAGAACTCAAGCAAGGCACAACTCAAGCAAGGCACAACAGCAGGGATGCACAGGGTCTACAGAGGGTACGTGGGGAAAAAGAGAAGGTAAGTGAAGCCGTGATCTAATAATTGCATCATTCTCATAAGATATTTGTAGCCAGAGAGAACTTTAAGGAGAGGTTTAAAAGAGATTGGAGACTCAGTTTTCCAAGAGTGGGGGATCTTCTAAGCAGCAACATGGAAATCTTGTGAAGCTGTTAACCTGAGAATTTACCTCAGAGTCTGGTACTCCATGCGAGGGATCTTTTTGGTGAAAAGAGGAGGCTTTGAAACTGATGTGACTGGCAAAATGTTCCTATAGAGTGAGCCAAAGGTGGTCAAAATGCCAGGTAGGTATGCTACCTGCAGCGAGTATATTAGTGGAGAAACATTATGTTTGTCAAGCACATTGATTAAAAAGTAGGAATCTAGAAATAAAGTGATAAAAGGCTTCACTGTGTAAGTGGACAGGAGAGGCCTTATCCTCTGCTATTTAAAAATAAAATCTCAATTATATTAGTTTAGATGACAGTACCTCGGCAGAGATCCAAGCTGAAGACTTGTTTATGGGTTTGAACAGTAAGTAGGATGATGGTGTTTTCCACAGCAATCAAGTAAGAAAGTAGCAGGGAAGATGTGGGAGAAGAAAGATTAGAGAAAAATGCAAATAATCATTTTGCCTGTCTATTCAATTAACATCTAGGCCTACTTTGTAGCTTCCTGAAGCCTCAGTGTGGCATTTGGTAGGTGACAAACATTCAAAATAAGCAACCCGCCAACACTTATTCGGGTAGAAATTTCAAATATTCTGGTATGTATTTCTCCACTATAAATAACTTTCTGCAAATTCAGTGTCCTAATTTTGTGTTCCACGTAAAAAAGGAAAAAAGAAGGAAACACTCCAACAAAAAGTTATACTTTTTGTTTTAATGTGTTGGTATTTGGGAAATTAAAGTACCTTATTGATATACAGGCAGGGATGCAAAATTGCTACCTCTCTTTTTAAAATCTCTTTTTTTCAGTCTTCAAAAATACATGTATTTAGTTAAGTCTTGCTCAGCTTTTTTTATATTAGAATTGTATATTCAATTACATTACTCCAAATTAGTTTTGTTACTCTAAAACCCTTGCACAGTTCTTATCCTACCCCTAACATAAAGACTTTGGAGACGGTAATTTTGTCAGTGTTTAAGTAAAAGACATGAGGGAGATATGTTTGGTCTTTCTTGACTGTTCATAGGTTAGAGCAAAATTTGTGTCATTTTAATTTTGTTGCATTTAATAAACCACAAACTCAGAGGAAGTGTTATTGTTTATGGCTTGTATATTTTAACTGTGTATATGCAAAATAGTGTTTCACTTTTCTGGTACATAGCTGCTTGATTAAAAGAAACAACTTACAGTGGTGACTGTAGACATTTTACCTTGTAAATTGTGTTTTAGAATAACTGCAACAAACAACATGTTTACAGCTAAGAGATACTTATAAAAAAACCTGAAACTTTGATCATGGGGGATTTTAATTTCACAGATACTTACTGGGATAACAAGTATGCAAAACCTGTAAGGTGGGAAGCATGTTTCCAGAGGCAATGCATAATTGCTTACTTACAGAAGTCAGTTTATTGACTGAACTTCATGATCAGAGGCTCTTGACATCCAGTGCTAGAAAATTAGCCCATCTTGATAAATAGAGCAGGGCTGATTTATGGATCACAAATTCACAATAAAGAAAAGAAAAGAAGATGCAACACAATTAGTTTTGGCTCAGTGGAAGTTTTGCAAAACTTGTAATACTATAAGGCGTGTTGATGCAGCTAACTACATAAATTAGGGATGTTTTTCTGGAAGATAAACAGGTTTTCATTATACACCACAATATAAATTACATCTATTCAAGTAGAAGGAATAGCTTGTGGTAACATAAACAACTGAATGCTCTTGATGGAAATTATGCCAGATCTCATGGCTGTGTAGGAAACCTGGAGCAGAAAAAAAATGGGAATTATTTAAGAAACAGTTGGACATGTTGCAGTTACAATTCATTCAGGCTAAGTCTCAACAGGGGGAATGTAACTCAAACAAGGTGCTTCAACAGAGTGACAATAATAACATTTTTTATATGTCTGCTTTGGGAAGGGGAGAGATTTACACTTATATTTTAAAAAAATTGCAAAAACTAAAAGATAATTAGAAGATCATGAGTAGATGTTGACTAGCAGGTTGCACATAGTATTCCAAGTATGAACAAAGAGCTTTTTCACATATGGTGTATTTGCAGCAGACAGCAAATAAAATGGAAACAGTCACTAAAAAGTAGTAATTGAGATTATCAGGCATGAGGAGTTAATGTGATGTGTCAGGAAATAGTACACTCCTACTGTTACCTTCTTTCTTGGATGGAGTATAGGGAATAGTTGTCTTAAGATGAATTTCTGGGTCTTGGTTGATTTAGCAAGTTTGTCATTGATTTCAATGTTGCTGCTTGCGTGTTTAAGCTAAGTGAGGGCTGGCCTTTAGGATTTGCCATTGTACCTATAATTACTTGGATGAAGGAATATGGGAAAGGAGCTTCATAACAGCGCAGTCACTGAAGGTGGACATGATACAGGAGCAGGTCATGATTCTGAAGAGAGTCTGTAGCTTCTTTAACTTCATGGTAAAAGTTCATACTTTTACAATGTATTTCTGGAGAGCATGGAATTTGTCCATACACCTTCACTGTCATGGAAGAATTAAGGCTTTGCATTACATATCTTATCTACATTAAGATAAACCACTCGATAAAACTTTGAATATGTGGAAATCAGACCTTTGGGTTACACACAGTATCATGGGGTTTTTCAGGAGGCAGTCCTTCATTTATTTATTCACTCTTCAGTTCTGGTGGTTTTGGTCTCTATTTTAGCTGCAGATCCATGTATTAAGGATGTAAATCACTTCACAGTTTCTGGCAATTTAGGTGTAAGTAAAAAATTAGAAAATCCTTAATTTTCCACTGAAAATTCCTTATAATTTCTCCTACTAGGATATCATTACCTATAGAATAAGTTGAGCTTGGCCTGAAACACTAGTCATTCATCTGTTTAGGAACATTACATCTCAATACATATGCCTCTTATTCCATGTATATACAGACCAAAGATAGGACTCTTTAGTATGAGATATCAAGTTTACATCTGCATTCCCAAATGAGAGACTGGGACAACAAGGACAAATAATGCTGTTAAAAGCACTCCAGTGTGGTAAGAATGTAAAGCTGTAATGTAAAAGACAGAAGGAAGGAGAAAAGGAAGGAGAACACAAGAGCAGGTTGGATAAAGCAACATTTACAGCTCTGTATGACACAGGCTAGATTTTATGTGTACAAGTGAACTGAATTCTGTTCCTCCTTGTTTATAGAGCACTGAGAATTTATAATATCGGTCAAGAGGCACTTGCATTTAGCAGAACTTCTTCATGCCCCAAAAATTTTTGTAATATCAGGCAGATACAGCTATGTGTAAAGGCATAAAATTGTAAAATGATAAATCTCTTGCTTTTTCATTTACTTCTCCATTCTTACAGACTATCTTTGGAAATTCATATGTAATTAGTTTCTCTTTAATATTCTCTCTCTAATCTTTACTTATCTATCAGTATTGCTAAATAATAAAAAAAAGACACAAAAGCATTTTAGCTGAAATACAGCAAATTGATCACTTGGATTCATTCAAAATACTCATGTATTCTGTGGCTGTGGTTATACAAAAAATCAGTCATCATCACTGACATCACATTCCTGCCAAAGCCTTAAAATCAGTAAGGAGCATGGAGTACCATTAAGGGTCAAATTTTCAAGCATTCTCACCACTTTTCATTTCAGAATTGAGACTCATCATTGACCTTTTCCTTTGTCTGTTTTACCCAGCAGTATTTTTATCTGTTAGTGCAAGGTTGATCACAACATGGCATTGTTGTATTCTGGACATGAGAAAATAAACCTCTCAGATTAGATATGACGCTTCTTTCTCTGGTGCTTGAAAAAACCTCCAAAACTACACAAAGACTAACTCTTGTAGGAAGGCAAGGCAACAGTGGAGAATGTTATTCTCTTGATAAGAGTAATAGTATTTAGGCTGACAAATTTGTTAGTTCTGCTGAAAAGAAGACCTCACAAAGTCTGTAGTTGTTCCCCTTTAATTTGATCTACTGGGATGCCTGGACAAATTACTGTTTCCCTTTTGTGCTCAACTTCATTTGTGGAAGGGGTATAGTGGAAGGATAAGGTATTATGAGTCCATACAGTGAGCCTCAACTATGAAAAGAATGAGGGCTGTGAAGCACCTTAGCACTGGTTTCATGAAGTAGCATATGTAAACAGAAGTTCTCAAGTTGGGCAAAAAATATGCTGTTCTTCAGCTTAGAGATTAATCACGTTCCTTTCTTTCCTTCTCTGTAAATTGTAATTTTCTGCAAATATGCAGTTTTGCATTTTATTTTAAAACACAACTTACATTTTTGGTTTACATTTGCACACTTTAGCCTTTGGAAAAAAAGTTTCTTCTTCAACATTACCATCATTGTTACGTCTGAGAACTGCGGGAGTGGTTAATATAGTATCTCAGGACCAACTCATTTTATTGGGAAATCCAAAAGTAGCTCTGTTTTCAGGCTTTATTTTAGCTTCTAGTGGGCTAATATAATGACAAATGTTTGTAACAATAGTAAAAAAATTTTTGAGAAAAACATTTTCACTCCAGTAATATTTAGCAGAATAGAATAGGAGTTCACTACTTTGTATAAAGCAGTCTCCTAAGGTATTTTTGTTTCTAACAAAGGATTAAGGTGTGTCCATGTGAATTCCATCACATTTCTCTCATAATAGTAAGACTATGTTAAGGATAAAATGGCAACCATCTTGCTGGTTCAGCCTACTGGACGGCCACCATAGTGCTTAAGTAAATTACTGTCTAACAAAAAATAGGACATACTAAACTCTGATGAAGAGAGGAAGAAAAGTATATGTATACATATATGATGATAGAGCAGAGCTATGCTGTGAGCACAAGGCCATTGAAACACAGTGATATCATTCAGCTGGAAATCACGTCTGTTCCAATATGTATTCACTGCAGCAAATGTGGCTTCGTAAAACTTTTATTCTGTAAGGAAACCTTCATAAATACAGGGCTTCTGCATTTTACTTGAACTACCACACAAGTGCATGTTGTTGAAATATAACTTTAAATAGCTTATGAAGACATCTCTATGAATTCAAAATTACTGTACTTGCAGAAAAAGCAACAATATCCATCTGTAAATCCTTTAATCATAAGCATTAAAGAATAGTTCTTCAGAGAATCACAGGCTGCTGACTAAAGTTTACGTTTTCTTGAGTTGCTTTTGGTGCTGCTAGCTATTTTTCTCATACACATGATGTTAATGTGAAGTGACACTTGCACCTGTTGTCACCATCTTATGGTAATTAGCATAGTGCCCTAAGTAGTAGCAGGGCCATCACATCCAAACATAAGCCATTAACATATTGCAGCTGTCATCAGTAGGGAAAGCTAATGGAGTTAGTGAATTTGCACACTACTGCATACCTTGGCTCAGCTAGCATAACTCCCCATATTGGGGTCATTGGGGATAGGAAAAAGAAATGTGGGATGTAGCCAGTCAGGAGTGAAAGAATACATTTTACTGCAGGTTTACTTTCATGTATTATGCATGTCCTTCAAGGTCACTGCATGATCATTTATAAGATTTTAATGAGATATCAAAGTGGAATGGATGGAATGTAATTAATGTGATCATACAGAGAAGATACAGGTATAAAATAGCATGCATGAGGCAGTCAACAAAAAGTGGGAGCAGTGGACAGAAAAGGACTCTTTGGCCAGATTTCAGCCAGTAAAACAATTTTTCTACCCTACTTTCAGATACTTAACATCCTGCCAAACAGTTTTCCCCAGATAACAGTGAAATAATGGAGGGAATTAGAGAAAATGCATTCTGCTGCTGTTCTTTGTATATAGGCTACCCACGCTTTCCTTCTTTGAGGGAAAATAGATGGTTTGTAGATAAAAGTATCCTAGTCCTACAGAAACATGACATTTGTTGTCATTATATATGATATTAATTATATTATATTATATATTTTATTATTTTGATTCCTCTTCCTGATAGAGCCTCTGGCAACCCTGGACTAAACCGAAAATTCAAAATATAAAAGAACATATTTTTAAGTACTTTTCTAGAGTCTATTCTTTGTGTAGGTGACAGAGAAGGCACAGGGACTTAACAAATCCCTGAATAGGAAGAATTCCTTAGAAGTTTTCCTAAGATTGCTGTTTTTCCCCAACATGCTTCAGTTTCACCTTCTTCTTGCCACACAAACCCTTTTGTATAAAGACTCTCCATTCTACAGATAGACTTTCTTTCTTTTTTTTGGGGGGGGGGGAAGGGGAAGAGGACTGCAAATCAGTTTGGTGATGGCTGTGATCCCTGTGCCCATCAGTCCTCACTGTCTGTGCTGGGCCAGCGCTATTGCTTCTGCATGGGAGCTGACATAAATGCTGGTGAGCAAGGGGCAGGAGACACCAACTTGGCAGCACAAAAGGTAACCCTATCTAGGTAACTAAATTAGAGACTAACACTGCTTCACAAACTCATCCCAATTTGGCCTTTGGTAAGCCACACAAAAAAACATTTTCAGATGTGGATGAGTAGTTATGCACTTAAATCTTTCTGTGGAAGCAGACACCTTCTATGTTTTCTTATATATTCTTCACTTTGTCTTTTTTCTAGAAAGGTCTTTCTACAAATACAGTTGTTTGGAAAACCCTGTTTTAAGCCTGAAGTGATTCCAAGGACTCTCTCAGGATTTATTCTGTGAGTAGGACATGGAACCCTAAGTATGACATTTGTTGTTGAATTCATGACCCCAAACTCTGAATGCTCCATTGAAAACACAAAACATCTTCAATTTGTGTTACTAAGGTTTACAGTCTGAGCCATTTGAAAAGATAAATATATAAAAAAATCTTCACTGTACATAAAATGTTCAGTGTAATATTCATTTTTGAAAGCAGTAGATATTTTCTTTCCACTTAGAACTTTTTTCATTTTTATCTTTCTAAATACCTTTTATATTTTTAAAAAATAATTTAAAATATTCTTTATTCTCACAAAATAAACCAAATTGCTTTCCCCCATCCTCAAAAATGATTAAAAACCAAGAAAGAAATATTTTAACTCTAAAAAGGAAATGAGAATGTGAACTCAAGCAAATAAAAGGGTTTATCAAAACAAGGTTATTTCAAAGATTTACGAATATGTATGTATATTTCTAAGAAATTGTTATTAATTACTGGACTGAACTTTCAAGTAAATACATATATGGCAGATTACTTATTAGTTAGTGGAGTATATACTTTTTAAAACTGTTTTATTTTCAAGGCAAGCAGCTGTCCAATCTGACCTTCTAAGATGTTTGCTCTGGGAAGAAGAGCTAATGAGAATGTCACAAAGAATAGGATGCAATGAATAGAAGCTCCTGATAGGGATTCTGGGGAAAAATGATGAATAGAGTATTTATCTTTCATGTACATTCTTTGTTTCAGTCTTTTTCTTCTTCACCTCATTTTTTGTTTTTCTTCCTTATCTTTTCCCTAGTTTTTTCCTTTCTTAGCCTTCTCTCAGCACTGCTTCCTGTTCTTAACCTACACCTAATCTTTCTTTGTCTCTCCAACACTTAATATGTTGCCACTGAAATATCTGTCTAGCCACGACTTTGCTAGAGGTAATGGAAAAGAGGAAAACGTGGATAGCAGCTCTCTTCCTGCTAAAGGAACTCTATGTGGAAGGCCAGTTCAGCCCACAAAAATGTCCATGTAAAAGTGCTTACAGAGAGATGCCTTAGAAAACTCCTTTCACGCAGGACTGGTATATAATGTGGTTCCCGAAGTAAAATGCACTTTTTCAGCAGTTGGTAGTTCCAGCAGCTCCCTAATCTGTGACTCCCTCCAGTGGCTGGTCTACCATAGTTTACGAAACCAGATTTACAAACGTTTTTTTTCCATGAAGCTGCCTATGGCAGAGGCTAGGCAAACAATGCTGCCAAGAAAATGATGAATGGAGGCAGGGGACAAATAGAAGCAAACCCCTTCATTTTTGATATCTGTTGTCACAGAGGACCAGAAATGAACACCGCTCTTGTGATGCTCCACTGAACAAAGCCCCTCAGTCAGATACTGTAAGAGACAGGTCAACCTGACATCCTTCTGCTGCTGCCAAAATCTCTTGCTGTTGCCTTGCATGAGGACAGGTCTCATGTCCTAATTTTGAAGTTAACATGCTTTATTTTTTCTACAGGAGTTCATATTGTTCACCTGAAAAGCCTAACTGGTGAAAAATTATGCAGAAAGGAGAGAAAGGTAATTTTTGAAGTGGGCACATGGTAAAAATTGAATATATGACAAAAACTTTCCAGTTTCTGTTTCTGACCCTATATAAACAAATGAGATTTTAAAGAGAGAGTAATTTTCGGAAAGTCAAGATAATATTGGGCCTAGAAAAATCAAACAATTTAAAATTCATGAAGGTACCATCTTCCTATTTATAAAAGGTTAAGTTCCCCTAAGCTATGAAAGAAAAACACCCTCTGAAGACCTGGGAAGGTAGTAAACACTGGTGGCAAGTGACAGGAATTGATCCTGCTTTTCTGTGCCTGTCATGTCTCTAAATTTTATTTCCACCATTTCTAGGGTACCGTGATAAGAGAGACAGAGAGAGGAAAAAGATAGAGCTGAGGCAAGACTATGGCCCGAGGGCAATGGTACCTGGGTCTCTGACTTTTTCTCAATTAGTAGGTCTCATTGCCTGACTGCGAGATGCGAATCTAACTGGGGACTTAGACTGTTGCAAGGTATTGATTAGCCATAATGTGAAGTCAAATCTGAATAAAAAAGCATTGTGATCAAAAGCCTTTCATTGGAGACAGCATGCCCTCCAAGTCAAGGGTCTGCAGAATCTGATGAGCTCTGTTTCCTTTTTGTCTGAGAGAGATTTCCACGGTTTACTCATAAAGGCTCTCTTGATAGGAATGTCCAGTGGACCCTCTGTCAAAAAACCTGATGTCTCAGATTTGACAGGTGCTTGTTAGTTTTTCATCCCAGATCACTCAACGTGCACACAAAACTAGAACAGATGATGGCTAATAATGCTACAGTTCAAGTTGACTGCCTCGTCATTTTTGCTGGAAAATTCACTGATTCAATCACTAACATTAAATTGTCTGCATTAGAGGAAAACAAAGCATAGCCAACCATGAAACATATTGGTTTTCTGACTGCTAGGATTTACACAGCTCAATACAATTTCTCAATGCAATTCATTGCATTGCCTTGTTTGATAGGAAGAGTTTATCCAGATCACATATAAAACAACATAAATTGCTGTTCTATGAAAGAAAAAAGACAACAACAAAACCCCTGTAACTGAGAAAATTGAGAGATCCATTTTAATTCATTTTGTCTTTTCATGGAAATTAGCTTTCTTCTAACTAAAAATGTTTTCAGGGAAGGAAATGATCCTCCACACCTTTACTTGAATGAACAATGTACTTTCAAACAGTTCCAGTCCACTGGGATGTCATATGAATGTGGATTTCTGCTCCATCCCTTGTGAGTTGGGGTTGGTTTCTCTCAAAGCTCAAGGGAGGGGGGAGGTTTATTTTTATGGACTGCTCGCATGAAGAATTTACAAGCCAAGGGTTTAGGCCAACAGAAATGATGCATTTTGGTAATAATATCTCTGGGCATTGTTATAATAAAGTCCACAGTTTGTCTCTTCTTCTGTAGTTTGCAATCTAAACCCCAGGGCACAGCAGGATGATGTTATGATGGTGGACTGTGGGACTCACTGGAGGTAACAAGAGTTGCGATTGATAAGGGTGTATGAGAACACTGGAAATGGAACAAAAAAAAGATGAATGTTTTTGCTGAATAATATCTCACATTACACATTCTTAGGTATTTTTGAGCCAATTAGTGAAATGAATGCTCACTCTGAGATCTTATAAATTATACTTTATACTTGAATAGCCTTCTCTCGTACTTGCAACATTCCTTGCTTCCAAGGAGCTGCCTGTATTTTATATCAGGAAAAAACAACAAAAAGAAAAAAAAAAAATCCTTCTTCCCCACCTCCCCTTCCAGCACTGATGAAAGACCTTCCCAAGGTATCACCCAGACAGTCTGGGATTAGGGCTCAGCCCCTTTCTCTGCCCAAAAGGATTACAATATTAGTCTTCCTTCCAAAGGAGCACCCCAACCACAGGTGTATGAACTGTCAGTCCTGCCACAGAGCTTTCACATGTGTATGCGTTGGCACAGGCACTGTTCTGGGGCCAGGGCAGCCCCCATCAGAGCAGGGACTGGGGGTACCTCATGCTTGTTCTAGTGACCGGGAAATAATTTATCTGACAAGAACAGAAACCAAACAAGAGCAACAAAACAAACAAAAACCCCCAACAAGAACAACAACAAAAACCCCAAAACAAACAAACAAAAAAATCCAACAAAACCCACAAAAAACCCCACAAAAAACCAACCAAACAAAAAAAAAACAAACAAAAAACCAAAAACCAAAAAAAAAACCAAAAAACCCCAGAGAAGCAAAATTAATCAATTCAAACCATGCTCATAACATGAGCTGTTCCTGGCCAGGTACAGAACTGCAAAAGCCTTGTTAAAGAACTTTTGGTAGCTACAGTAACAGGTGTGCGATTCCTGGCAGACACATTCACGGACAAACACACACACAGGGCAAAGAACAGAGAGAAAGGAGAAACAGGTTGCTCTTACAAAACTGGGGGTGAGACGGAGCCTTGAAACACAAGCAAGCAAAACATGATTTGTGGTGTCCAGACACAAAAACCTTGCAGTGGTTCCAGGATGAAAACCCTCTGAGGTATTTGAGACAAGGCCCTGTTACAAGATGGGCCTTCAAGATGAGCCAGTTGAGTCACAACAATCTGGTGCAGCACTGCAGGCTTGGTGCATGTGGTTGAGAAGCTGCCTAGCGGAAAAAGACCTGAGAGTGCTGGTTGACAGCCAGCTGAACATGAACCATCAGTGTGCCCAGGTGGCCAAGAAGGCCAGTGGCATCCTGGCTTGTATCAGAAATAGTGTGGCCAGTAGGACTAGGACAATGATCACCCCCTTGCACTCAGAACTGGTGAGGCCACACCTCGAATCCTGTGCACACTTTTGGGCCCCTCACTCCAAGAAAGACACTGAGGGACTGGAGTATGTCCAGAGAAGGGCAGTGAAGCCGGTGTAGAGTCTGGAGCACAGGTCTTATGAGGAGCAGCTGTGGGAACTGGGGTTGTTTAAACTGGAGAAGAGGAGGCTTGGGGGAGACCTTATTTGCTCTCTACAACTATTGAGAGGAGGTTGTAGCAAGGCGAGTCGGTCTCTTGTCCCAGAGAAGTGACAAGTGACAGGATAAGAGGAAATGGACTCAAGTCGCCCCACAGGAGGTTTAGATTGAATTTTAGGTAAGATTTTTTCACAGAAAGGGTTATCAAGCACTGGAACAGGCTAACCAGGGAAGTGGTGGAATCACCATCCCTGGAGTGTTCTAAAGGTGTGTGGATACTGCACTTAGGGACATGGTTTAGTGGTGAACACAGCAATGCCGGGTTAGCAGTTGGACTTGATGATCTTAGAGGACTTTTCTAGCCTAAATGATTGTAGGATTCTATGAAATGTCTCTCCTCCCCAGTGGTGTTTTCCGTCACAGGAAGACAGCCTGTATGGGTCTTTTCCATCTATCTTCCAACAAATGGCAAAATTGTGAGTGACTTCTCCAGGCCTTCAGCCCTCATTGCTCACAGCACTCTATTTCCAGCCCTTCCCAGCACAGCACAAGGTTGTGAAAGTATAATGGATCCCAAAATATTTCTTGCTGCAAAGTATTCGTTGTGGTAAATGTCAACTATAGCAATAAGGCACCAAAGGCTGTGCATTAGCAAGCTATTAGTGCATGCTGAGAGTGCTCTGGTTGCCTTCTAATGCACACTGCAATAGCCATTATGGAGTATGACTCATTATTTTTACATTTATTTCACATTTTTAAAAATTGTTTTCAAAACACTTTTGCACAATTTCAGGAGATGTGTTTTTTCATAAGGAAAAAAGTGGTCCTTATGAACAAAATGTGAAGAGAAAATGGTAGGCAGAGATAGTCTTCAGTGCTTCTGAGTAAATCTGAAATTGACTGATTCTTTCTTACCTCACTCACTTTCTTGTGGTTTTTTGACTAGCATAGATCGATCTCTCCTCACAGAGTCATCCTTCTGCCTTTGCAGTTTCAGTTTGCAATAATTTTATTTGATTAAAAATAGCACTTTGGCAGGTACGTGACATTAGGTTCCTGTGTTTCACACCAGAAAAACGCAAAATGTCCATAAAAGTAATACCTTGATCCTGGAAAGCAATGTATGTCTTCAGAGGGGGAAGACACCACATGTTCTTTCCTTTAGCTTCTCATTTCTGCTTCTGTCTCATAATTGTCTTTGCTTATGTCCCATTCCCATAAAAAGCTGAATTTTTTGCTCTTTGCTGCCTTTTCGTTTTTGGATATTGAATTCAACAGTGTGAAAGCCATGTACAAAATGTAGTATAGGTGTAGGCAGGTTGCAATTACAACTCCTAAGCCTGCTATGAAAAATAAGGTTATGATCAATTAGGCTAGGATTAATTCTGCCTAACTTTAAACACCTAACTGAGGTGTTTAAATTAGGACTGTAATTGCTCTAGGCTGCCTTAGTAATAAAATGAAGGTTAGATGCCTCCCAAATATGTTTCATCCAACCTAAGGGCTAAATCATCTTCTTTTACTGACAAGGCTTTACTTGACAGCGCTTCTAATTCTATCAGCTAAATGATACGGGTAATCTGACTTCGGATGAATCTGGGCCCTTTTTTTTCCCCAAGCTTTGCTACACTATTTAATGGTTTGGTACCTACAGTGTGAATATATATTCTTAAAACCTTAGCTGTCTCCATAATACTGGAATGTCAAAATAATGGTGTATTTTACTGTTGATATCTGAGTAAAATTCTATGGGGTCCTTTGTGAAAATGCCCTGGAGAAAGGATGTTTAAGGAACAGACTGGAAAAAATATAGAAACTTACAAGGTATTTGGCACCAGAGCATGTAAAGATCACAAAATTCTTTGCAAAACGATTGAGCATGAGAGTAGGAGAAGGTTGTACTGAAGTGCTAAAGCCAATTTTTGAAATATAGGAGAGTTTAAATACATATGGAATCAGACACTGCTATTGAATAAAACTGACACTGAAGGAATATTCAGTGTTATGTTACAGCCTCTGAAAACATAGCAAATGTCAGAAATTTCTCTTTTAAAGAGTCCTCACTCTTGTTCAATAACTTCAACTGTCAGAGTGTGGAGCTGTATCAAAAAGGGTTTCACAGAATCAAAAGGTTTGTTTCCTAGCAACTCTGTCAACAAATTTAAATTGCTGCATATCATGGCTGTTCCGTAATCATTTGCATGCAAGATTTGTAAACACAGATTTTCATTGTGAATCCTGTTGTCATGGCTGGTAGGGAGGCAAAAGCGGACAAATTCTCCAAGGCAGGGACAATACTGGTACCAAATCAAAAGATGCAAGTCAAAATAAAAGGTTCTGTGTAGCTCACTTGACCAAAATCTTTTCTAGTTTACTTTGCTCATGAAGTGCAAACTGCAGAGGCAGCAAACCAAGCCATAGATGTAGCACTGCAGTATTCCACAAAGTCAAAAGACTGAATATTCCTTTTGTGATAACAAACATCGAGGATGATATTTTGCACCTTGTTTACACAATAATCCAGAGGCCCAGCTGCACTGCAAACAGACACATGTACACTAGATTTAAATAAACTTGTTTAAATGGTTTGTTATACCAGTAATATTATAGCTGAGGTGATAAGTGACTCAGCTGCTGGGCATTCACCTGGAATTGGGATCGGCGAAAGGCTTTTGCAGCCTGAACTCAAGGCGGTGCTGGTACAACTGCTGTTCAAGGGCTTCAGATCTTTTCTGATATGACTCATGTGTACCTCAGGGATGCCAGGCTGACATACTTCCCCTTATTTTTTTTGCTAGTGTCATTAAATATTGTGGCTAGGAAGTGATGAATATAGTCCATTTTAATTTTTATGTTATTTCAATTGTATTTATTATTTACTGAGTGGCTATAATGTGCATGCTACTAGAGAACACACTTTATTTAATATAATGCATTTTAGAGCCACTTTATACAACAGGCTAAACATATACAATATAGGTAAGTCTATAAGTCTATATATGCTCAGTATGATATTATAGACTAAGAGAGTACCCACATTTTATATGTTTATGTTTTCAAATTTAATGAATTCATCTTGTCCCACACATCTAATGGCTCATATACAAAATCAAAGCTCCTTTCACATAATACTTCTGTTATAGGCATTATGTTATTTATTTGTATTGCAGTAATCCCAGAGGCTCCTGCTCAAAAATAAAGCACTATGAAAAACTGGAGAAAGAGACCATCTCAAAGAATTTGCAGTTTGTAAAAGTAAGAGGGCGGGAACATAGATACAAACTGGCAAAATGACATGCCCAATTTCATAGTCCAGGCATGTGACAAAGATAGGGTATTGATTTCTCATCTCTAACCAGTGGTTTAGGAAGCCCAACATACAGTCACTTGGAGTAGTCTATCTTCCTAATTCATATAGCTGTCCTGAACCAAGCCTCCATTTTACTGGAGACCCTGAAATTCCCCTTGCTGCACCTTTATATGTCCAAAATATTATTGCCTGACAAGAATGCTGGCTGGGTAGTGGGATAGGACATGCCTGTCCCACCACGTGATGGGAAGGGAGATGTGTGGGTTTGGGCTTCACTCAGCAGTATTTGCAGCTCCTGGATATAGGAGTCAAGAGTGTGAGGGCCCAGAAGGCTTCCAGAAGAACCTATGTAGCTCAGTCCAGCCCATACATTAGATCATGTCTTCTCTATATTTTACTCTGTCCTTGATACAGCTCTATTCCTCCCTTGTTCTCCATCATACCTACTTTAGGATTCATGCACTCACTGCCTGTGAAATGGATAACTCATGGCAGCATCAAAATAAACCTAATCCCAAAACTAAACAAAAAACATACTTATTGAGTGAAACAAACCTTAGTGACAGAAGTCTGAAATTCTCAAGAAGCATCAAATTCGTCAATATACATCAATCTGCAAATTTATATTCTCCATAGATGTCACCACTGAGAGCCACCAAACGGGATAACCCAGGAAGAGATGACTATGCGTCTTTTTTAACATGGCCCTAGATTACTTCAGCTTATAAGAAAACTTTTTCCCTACATCTTTTTAAAGGAGAAGAAATACAACAAAGCCCAATGCATGCTATTGATCAGGTAACAGACTACAGGAAAATCTGAAAACAGAAATGAACAACAGATGACGAAGTCCATTTTTCTGGCTACTGGAGGCTAGAATAAAAGACTGAAGTTCTACTAACAAAAAAATTCAAATATGCTAGTTGAAACAAAAAGATGATCCCTCCAAGTAACTATTAGTTAGAGACGCTGGGAGAAGATTAATATTTAATAGAGCTGAGTGTACCACAATTCAGTGCAGTTGTTTTTTAGCACTGATATCTAACTTTAACTCAGGTCACAAATGAAAATACTTTGGTGCATCCTTGCCTAGTTCCCGGGAGCACCTACACAGTTTGGCACACCAGACAGTCCCTTTTCAGAATATGACTGACTGTTAGTGTAGCTACTCAGCCCTGCCTGGGTATGAGAATGGATAAAAGCTCTCAAAACTCAGCATCTGACAGGCTCAACCCAGAAACTACAAGAAAAGCTGGTCTTAATGGAAGACAAATGCAGGACTCTACCAGAAGTTCTGTACAAATACAGTCTTATTGTAAGTCCTTGTAGTAAGTGTTATAGGTGTTAAATTCTTGTCTTCAGCAGTATTCAAAATATCTTCAGTTTTTTCAAACCTTAAATGAAGTTAACAGTTAAATGCCGAGTCACAGATGTGACAACTGTTCAAAATGAAAATACATCAGATGTTGTGATGAATTCCATGCCACTTATTGTAGTTGTGGTAATCTACTGAAAATCACTTAACACTATTCTTTGTTTATACCCTAACAGCCTAGAAAACAACAAAACAACTCTTATTGTTGATTGCTATCTAATTATTATGTGGGGAATTTGTTAAGATGTACTTCAGGAAAGGATTATGACATAATTGCCATGACAGGCACACCACTGTAAATAAAGAAAGAAATAGTTGTCACAGAGGGAGGACAAACACATTATGTACTGCAGCTCTGGGTGTACATGTAAGACAGGCTGTGCTGCTTCTCAATAGCATCTCCAGAGTTCCAGGAAGGAATAGGTGTCACATCAACATATGTGTCTTATTCCACCAGAGTAGCAATGTTGATCGATTTTCTGATGATGCTTATTGATTTTCTGATGATGCTTGTGAACCTCAGGGTTACAATAGAGAAACACAAACAACTGCTCATCTTCTGGGTATGATGAATAACAGAGCTTCATAAATTTGGGAGGATACTACCAAAGGCTCTTCTTGAGAAGGAATTAACCTCTAGCTATCACAGGGCTGACATTAACAGATGCAGGTAAGGCCTTAAAAAAGAAAAGTCTTCTTAATAGTGTTTGATAAATTACTTGGTTTCTAGAATCACTTATTCTCTTTTATACTGTTTTCTATATTGACAAATTCTGTCTTCTGCTGCGTTTAAATTTTTGTGCAAGGCTTAAAGCCTAAAAGCCTGACATCTCTTAAACTGTTGTACAGATTACTGGTAAGCACAACATTTTGCTACTATTATTGAATTTACTGTCCTTGGTAACCTTCCATCTATATGGCTGATTGCCATTTCTTTGACTTTGTTGTGTGTCCTCAGACTGGACCCAGCCAGGCCGTGGAAGTGCCATATCCACAAAGCTCCAAGCTGCACTCCCATCCTCAGAAGCATTGTATTGCCCCAAAACTGATCTTCACAGTACTGTTAGCTCATAATTTGTTCCACTCTTCACTCACTTCATAAATATGTGGATGCATATGCAGGAAATGGTCATTGTTATTATCCCATCCAATCTTGTGTTTAGCATGCACAGTAAGTTTCCTTTAAAATATTCCACTTTGCAGTTGAAAAAAATCTCAGGGGAAAAGAAAAACAAAACCAACAATACTACTTAAAAATTGCTAGCAATGAAAAAAAATATTACTACCGGTCTCCAGAAGTTGATTCAGCAGTTAGTTTGCTCTGTATTAAAGATTCTGTGTATGATTTTTTTCCACAGGTTTTTATTGTTTCTTTGTTAAAAGTCAGAAGAACCTTCATTATCAAAGTCCTGTCTTCCGTATAGGTTCTTATTGGCTAAGATCACAGTAGATCAGGCATTTTTAAAAACAGCTTTAGCTTCATAATTCTTTCCTTGCAGCAGCTGCTGTACAGCATTCTTTATGCTCTTTTCTAAGCCCTCTTAATTTCCCTAAAATCCTTTTCGAGATAAATATATACAGAATTTCAATAGCAATAAAAATACTTCCAAGTTAGTGCAAGCAAAAGTTGTTTAATCTCCTCAACTGCTACTTGAGATAAATCTCTATACAAACAACAACAGTTGCCCTTTCATTGAACATAGATTCCCTTTCTTTGATATCTCAACCTCTTTCCAGAGTTACAGCTTCAAAGGATTTTCCTGTCCTATGATGCAGTCTATGTTTTAAAAAAGCAATGCATGCAGCTGTATCTGTAATATACATTCCTGTTTGCATGAGTGCTTATTATCTGTAGTTCCACAGCTCTTTAGTTATCTTTGGTACAGCTACTTCTGCGCTGGGCTTGTGTGCTTGCAATAGTGTCTGCCTATGCAATCTGCTTACTGACTCTCCTCTATGTTTCTTACAAAGTATAAAACATTATGTCCAGGTGGGCATTAACTCATTTACTTCAGGAATTTGTTCCTTCTTTGCATCATCCTTCTTTTCAAAAACTTCTTTTGTGTGGTTGAAGAATATTTGCAGCCCCACTTCTAAGAAAGGCTTTGATCAACAAAAATAGGATGACTTCCCTTGTCTCAGGCAGCATATAAGTCACCTTTTCCTCCAAGAAATGCAGTGAGCATATACCAGAATAAATTCAGAAGTGTCTTTTTTTGTACCCTATGAATCAAGGCTTAGTCTGATAAACACACAATTTTTCCAAACATGAGAAGCATTTCTTTAAATTCAAACTGGTCACTTGTTTAGCCTTCAGTCTGGTGTGTGCCTCTTTGTCAAGACTCAACAATTCTTCTTTTTCTTTTTTTTTTTTTTAATGAGATTTTCTTTTTCCACTTTAACTGATTGTATTTTTATTTTCATCCTAAGAAAGAACAGTAAATTAGGCTGCCTTTTTTTTTTTTTTTGTGGGCACAGACTGTGATCGAAATGCTAAAAATTTCTTTGGATCTGGAAATGGAGCTATGAATCATAAAGCTTCTGTTTCTAATTCATTTCTAGCTTCAGTGTGCCTGTCTTTCTAAAGTTACTGTCTTCTTGTTAAGACCAGATGTGTGGATCCTGATGTCTCTTATACTTGAATCATCTGTATTTGCAATTGCAAGTGTGTCACAGAAACAACTTCCCCTGTTCAAGGTTTTTGTTTCAAGCTTTCTTGATTTCCCCACTCAAGACAAAGTAACGCTGTACCATCTGCAACCCTCTGGCACTGTGTCAGTAAAACTTCTGGCTGAAATAATTTCCAGTTTCACACTGAATTTGTCTTGGAAATACAAGCTCCACTTAGGTGCCTTCTAATACGCAGTATTAAAAGACTGTAACCCAACCCTGGAACTTAAGCCATGCACACAAAGCTATTGTTCTGAACATGGAGCTTGTTTTGCTAGTCACCACATGAGATGTGCAGGAGTGTTACTGTTTTATCTCATCCATTTCTTCTGGGGACTTGGGGTGAGACGCATCCATGTAATGGACCCTAAGGACATCAAGCTCCCATTTGTTTTACTATTTGCTGTAAGTGGACTGAACCCCTACTTGGCTTTTCTTACACCATTTTGCAATTTACAATGGTATTAGAGGAATTTAAATACTGTACATTTAATATTTCTCTCTTTATTATTACCTCAGACCATAAACATCCACTCAAAAAATAACGCTTGATATTTTGCTGAAATAAATCTCCAGTGAGGGAGTTTTGTTGCAGTGAGGAGCGTGTGGGGAGAGGAAATCATAAAACCTGTACCCCCAACTCTGTTCTCCCTCCTAACTGAGCTGCTGATCCTATTTAGGACCCGATGGGATTGAAATTTGCTGTACTGACTGTAATAAGCACCTCTGCAGGACCAAGCACAACAGCAAGATCACAGAAATAATAATAAAATAGTAAGAGGTAATAAAAGCTCTTTATTTTTATTTCTCTGATATAGTGACCTATGAACTTCCTGATGCATCTCTATCATTGTCATCATCCTTGCTATATGCTTCCAGATCTCTACTAGCACAATGTTTCACAGTGCAGAGCACTTTCCATTTTCAAACACAATAAATCCATCCATTATTACTAAATAAATCAGTAAATTAAATACATCAGATGAAGCATTAAGTTAGACAGATTCTCCTATGGCTATCTGCCTTAGTGAAGCTGACATAAACTCTGTATTGACTTTATTAATGAATCCACCACCAGCCACATATTTGTATGCAAACTGTCATGGGAACTCTGGCATTAGCCACATTTCCCTGCAATTCATACAGTTATGGTCTACAGCTGCTACCTACAATACTTTCAGAAAAATATTTTGTGGAAGCATCTGCCACTTAGAAGCTTCAGTGCCTGAGCTGCAAGCCTCTGTCCCTTCCATGCAGCTCTAAACAAACCTCTGTTTGCCAAAACTCAGTTGTAAATGCAAGCTATACAAAAAAAACCCAGCAATGAATACTGAAAACCTGGCCAATAGCTTCATCAGAAGCTATTTCATCCATGTAGTTTGTCACAGGTTAATACTGGATGCTCCTTGAATCATGTGACATTTACTTGGTGTTGTGAAAAGTGTCCCTGCGCATGACAGGGACATTGAACTTTAAGGTCCCTTCCAACCCAAACAATTCTGTGATTCTAGGACTGTAGGGAAAGGTGTCACCAGTCCCTTTGCCCTGTCTGCTGGATCTTATGTGCCAGGACCACTGTAGCTCTTACTGTCTACACAGCCTGACAGTGCTTTTGTCTTCCCTTTGGTGGGAAAGTTTTTTCTGCAGTTTGATACAAGAGCTCAGATGACCAAAAAAAGGGAATATGCTGCAGATGTACAAGAGGGATCCCACCTAAGGCTAGTTAGCAACATTGCTTCCAAGGAGAATTTACAGATTGGACTAAAGTACAAACTGGACAGATTTCTCTCATAATTTTGCTGACTGGCTTGTTTGTTTCACGTTATCCAGCAAGATTACTTCTTACTTTATTTACATTTTTTTTAAACGGTATCTGCACAGTGATTTGATGAACCCTATGTAATTATTGTTTTATTTATTTCAAATGCAAGTAATGATGAAAATAAATAATAACTAATATATCCTCCCTGAATGAGAAAAATAAATGTATATAAACCAGATGAGGAATGCCCGATGAATTATCTTTATTCCTATATCACTGATAAAGACAAGCATACTACTGTTGTTTATCTGAAGTCTTTTAAGCTTTTCATCTAGTGATAAAACATTGAGAGGTCTGTTTGTCATGAGGAGTATGAAACATACTATTCTGATAATATCTGGAACCATTGGTAATAGCTATTGTCCGAGGTAGATGTTGAACACAGGCACCCAAACCTTTCCTAATAGATGCTGTTAGTTGTGGGCTCTCACAGCCCTGCAGTAATAATAGTCATTGTAATTGACCCACTGTCTTAGATACTGGGAAAGAAAAAAATCCTGTTACCTTAGCTGTTACTTAAATTTACATATTAAACACTGCAAAATAGTGTTTTTTCAGCCAGACAGTGTTACCAAAAGGAAAGAAACATGAGAATCTCTAAAATTCAAGAATCTTCTGCCCATTGTCTTAATCTTTCTGAGTGAATGTTTGAGCTTATTATACTCATAGAGACCTGCTAAATCTTTGGATTTATTGCTCTAAATCAGTGTAGCCATTGTCATTATTAGACCAGTTGCTAGTAAATACTAAAAAGCATTCATTAAAATGACAGAAATGGTAGTACACTATAGATTTTTTTTATTGTTGTCCAGAATGCATGCTTCCTTTTGAAGGGAATAATGAGAGAAAAATCAAATGAGAGGTCAATAAGGATTTTACCGGTAAGGGGAGCAAAGTGGTAGGAATCCCTTGCTATTGCAGCATCTTTCCTCATTTTTCTCATTTTTGATATGCATACTAATTTGAAGACAAAAGGAGCATTGGTAGTTTTTGTGGGTAACTGGTGGTGAAATTAATTGATTTCAGCGAAAATGCAAGGAGTAATTGCCTTTTTGTTCTTTTTCCTTTGCTCTTGGATGGCCTGTTTTATTTGCGGTACAAGATTCATGAGTTATTTCTTAGTTCTTACATCCCTCAGGCTTGGGCCTTTTCTCAATTGTGGATATTTGCTCTGATTTAGCATGTTATGAATTTTAAAAGTCCTTGAGTTGGGCTTCTCAAAGGTGCTGGGTTAGGTCTTCCCCTTCTATAGCCTCTGCATGGGAACTGGGCACCTATATCCTTTAGGTTTCTTTGAAAACCTCAGCAGCAGTTCCTCCTGAAAAGAATAACAAGGAAGATAGACTTGACAAAGGAGCTGGCCCTTAGTAGCTTCCTTTGTTTTCAATGGAGCTGCAGAGTAATAAGCCTCTGTGAAAATCTTTCTGTTCATTTCACCTTCTAACTGGGAGCTGAGTTCTTGGGAAATGCTGGCCAACAACTACTACATAAGGATGACATCTTAGGATGACAGATACTTTGACAGTTCACAACAGTTAAAAAAAAAATTGCTGAATTCATGTTATATTTGGAGGCAACTACATTCAGATTTTTCTTCACCATTTAAAGAGAGATGTTCTGTTTTACCACCCAGCAGGCTGACTGCTCTCAGTTTCTTTTTAAATTTAACTCAAAACAATTAAACATTCAGATGAACAGTTCTTCCAGTGCAACACTAACACAATGACATGATAATCAAAATAATTATAGTCCTGGAACATTATTTTCTTTTTAAGCAGTCTGAGTCTCCTACAGAAGAGCCTCCTTAAATTGCATCTTCAAAGAGAAATTTATTGCCACCAATATAAGAGTTGATATTAAAAACAAAAATTGTAAAACTGAAAAAACAACAACCTAAAGGAATCTAAGCTTATTAGTGAAATATTAACTTTTAAAGATCTAGGCAATTTCCAGAGATTTTATAATTAACAAAGGAAACATTTGGAATTCATTGCACTTTCTGATTGTTAAAACTGTCATAATTCCATTAGCAACTTTAAAAAGAAAATCATTAGAGAAAATATTACCTCTTTGGAAATTTTCTTCCCTTCTCTTAATTACTGTGGCATGAACTCCTCTTTTGATAAAAGGGTTTTCCTTCATATTTGATGACTGACGATTAAGGACATTGTTCTGAAAATGTCTTCATTAAGCATAAGTACCTGAGCTATAGAATTTTTTTCCCTATAACTTGTAAACTAATCCATTGAGCATCTCATTATATGAGCAATTTTAACTTATGCAGACAATAGTATTGACTTCAATAAGTATGGGTCTGGAGACTAATCCTTAGAAACAGTTCGGTTAAAAAGTAGCAATTTTTAAATATGAATATATGGTCAGCTTTGGATAACTGATTCTAACTGCATAAAGTAAAAGAAAAATGATAAGGGAAAAATGCCTACAACTCTTATTCAGCAAAAGCTCCTGTTTAAATAATTAAAACAGCTTGTGTCCAATGTATAAATTTCCCTACAAGACCCTTTTTTTCCATGGAGAGTTGAAGTTTTGTTGAATCTTCTATTTCTAACTCTGAAGTCAATTTGTAGGAGGTGGTGTGTAAAAGCACTTTAGTAGGGAAAAGCAGCAATCTCAATGCATCAAAGTTAGGTGGTAGCAGGGTTATCGCTCCGTGAAAAATCACATAAACATTCCACATATGAAATATTATTCATCAGGGCAAAACCCTCCAAGGGTTTCAAAGATGACAATGGTGTCATGAAACCTTTTTTTGAAAAAGGAAAAATTTATTCCACTGCTAAGATTGATTCTGTCACCATGTAGCAGGCAGTGTGACGAGGCAGAGAATGAACATAATTGAGAAGAGAATTAGCAAACCTTAAATATCTGCTGCTGCAATATCATTACCCATAAACTTGCCCTTTTTCCACCCTCTTTTCCCCAAAGACTGACATCCCATAACTGTAGTGAAAAAGAATGTATTCTTTCAAACAGCTAAATCAACAAGGTCTCACATGAGTAGTGTTGAGTGGTGTGGTTGAATGATTTCATGAAAAACTAATCAAGTATTCATCATTGAGATCAAACACTTCCCAAGTAATTATTATCAAAACCAATCTGATAAGACCTGAAGAAGTGGCATTGCTGATCTAATCAGAAGTAGAACAGAAATAGTTCTCTCAGCTCTTGTAATGTTCAGGTATGAAAGTACAAAAATGTAATTGTATTTTATAATTAAAAAAGAGAAAGCTGTCATACTGTAATCAATTATTTCAGATCAATCGTAACAATTTTATTTTTGCTGGTTATTTTATAAGAACACACATTTACAAATTGACTTTTTCATATGTAGATAATGTAATACAGGGAAAAAATATGCCTTAGAAACAAACAATATAGTTTAAAGCTATTTCAGTCAAAAAAGAAAGAATCATGTGACTATAGTGACTAACAGAACTAGTAAGTCCATATTTGTCATCTTTTCTCTATAATGATGATTTCTTTTTAGATCTGATGCCTTAAGCCCCTAATGTGTTTTTTATTTTTCTAATATTTGTAAGACTTGTAAGTTGTATAAGTAGTGGAAGTAGATTTTAAAAGCAGCAAGCCCCCTCCTTTGTCCCTTGTCCCTTTCCCTTTCTCTAGCACCCTTGCTTACACATTCCTTAACCCTCTTACCCCATTCTATGCTATATCAATCCTACCCCTGAATATAGCAGAAATGTTTAGTCTTTTGTCAAGGCAAGGCCTAGATTGTTGGCAGAACAGCATATCAGGGCCTAAACCACAGAATACGGTCAAGAATTAGGTAACTATGTACCCTTTGTGCTCTGATGAAGACAAAGATGGGAGGAAAGAGGGGCCCCGAAATACACCCCAGACCCATTTCTCAGGGGGTGGACCCGGGGCAGACCAGAGTAAAGGCCACAGGGTGGACACATCTGGGATTGGATGGATGGTGTTATAAAATGTAACGTCTCGGGCACAGCCGGCACGCCTGTCTTGTAACATCTTTGCCTTGGCAAAATGAACCCTTTCTTATCTGACCCCTAATTAACTGCTCCGGAGATTTCTTCAGCATCAAAATTCCACTGCAACAGATCAAATTTTAAATACAGAATATTTTTAAAAACTACCATGATATTTGCAGTCTAAGTAATCTTCTATTTTTAACTTGTCTTTATGGATTAGAATTCCTGAGGACAATCTACAAAATTTAGGAATTTTAAAGAATCTTACATGTATTTTAAGCTGCCAAAGTAGAAATTGCAGTGCCCTACTCAATTTCCGGGAATGTATTTATCTGGTCATTATTTTCAGGCAAGAGCCAAAATACATTTGAGATAGCGTAATACATCATATTTCCATTATCCTGGTTGATTTTGACAATATAGAATTTCAAACAGCTCATATTGGGAAAAAAACCCTATCCTAATTGGTTGATTTATTTAATAATACCAGGCTAGAATCCCAATGCCACTTGCATAAATCTTAGTTGGTCCTAATTCTAATAGCTTTATTAGTTTTAGCTCTAAAGTTATATGATTTCTCAGAAAATATTTTTCCATGTAGATTACTGAAACATATCTGGGTGACGAAAGTCCTTAGAAAAGTGGCCCTTCTTCAGAGTGTAATTTCTTGGATGAGGAGTTTAAAAACTGAGTACTAAATTTCACAGATTATTTTGTGAACATTTGAATTATTATGAGTATGTGAATGTGGCTGTGGAGTTTTTTTTTAAAATTAATTGATAGGTAGAATGCCAGTATTTTAAAATAACTTGCTGATATGTAAATAAAAGTATTAATAAAAATGAACCCTGCTTCTTAAACCTAAGTTCATCATTGTAATGTTGTTTGGGTTTTTTTTGATGCCTTATTCACACTGTGTGATCATAGCCAGGTAAATACGACAATTTACAGAGAGACTAATAAAAGTTAATCAAGATGGAGGAATCTGGTCCAGCCTAAAAGGTAGTGTTTTCTAATGGGAAACAACCTTCTTTCTATACTAATCTTAAAATTAAAACAACAGTAACAATTCTTTTCTAGGCAGGCAGGTCAGTGGAAAAGTGGTATATATTCAGTAGTCAGAAATTCTTATTATTTATATTGTTCTCAAAGAAAGATTTGGGGGATCTCTTTAAAAAATACAGGCCTAAATGTGGTTTAATTTTCATTTAATATTTATTTTTAAGACTAAAAAATGAAAGGAAGGACATTTTATGTCGACAGTGAAAACTATATCCTTTGTCAAAGTGAAGTTCTGTACAGCTCTGCAAAAAAACACATCTGAGAAAGTTGTTTCACTGCAGAAAATGGCATCTTCATGTCACACTGTTTCTGCTGATTACCACTGATGGCAAACATCAGTGAATCATTCACTTGAAAGATAGATCTTGCCAGCCTTACTGTTGACAGGAAGGTTCTACACCCAGAAGAGGCTCTGAATGCAGGCTGGTGCCCTTTTGTCTCATACAATTGGCACAAGTCTTTCTTGCAGTGTGATCCAATAAAAAACATATTCTAGTTTCAGCACCTCATAAAAAAGGACTGCTACTCTCTACAGTAATGTACAAACCAGATCTTCAACTACCAAAGCTATTTAAATATTATGTAGTTATTTTAAAAAGCTAAAGTATTTTTTGCTTCATAGACTGTCAGCTGCCTTGACCGTAAATATTCTCTATAAGACCTGTTTCTATAGTTGAGCCCTAGATGATTTCCAGCTGCATTTTTAAGTATCCCTCCACCTTTATGAGCAAGAGCCTCTATGTGTGTTGAAGATCTTTTTTACTCCAAACACGCAGGCTTCTATTTGTCTTTGAAACCATAAACCACTGGTATAATAAGAAAATGTTTTTAAAAGTGAGACAAAAGCAGTAGGCCTGAATTCTCTGAACTTCATTTGCAGCTGATAGCCCTTTATTTGTAGATAGTTAATCAATTTATTTGATAAGCATAGTTTTGACTGGTTATGAGTACAATAACATGAAGTGACTCAATATTAGCTATAAAAACTGTTAATTGCATTCATAGTTGCACATTGAACATCTGCTGTGTTTAAGACTTCTGCCATTAATACATGAAGGAGAGCAAATTATTATTTTCCTTTCCTAGGCACATTTTTTTTTGAATGTCATGCCTTCACTGAAGCTGTTTCTCTCCTTAATTGTTGCCATACCAGTGCTGTATTATATTTATATATATATATATTTTTTTTATACATATATGTAATTATTTTCCTGCAAGCAAGGTATGTTGCACAAATACAATTCTATGTAGGTCTTATAGGATATGTACTATAGTAAACATGAATTATGATTTTGTAGTAAATAGCCACAACTGTGTCAGGCTTTACTTTCATGAAGGCTGCATTGAACACAAGATCACTGCCCAGGCACAACTTCAATAAGAATATAAAGAGGCTCCGCTGCTCTCTCCCCACTTCTGCTTTGAGGTGATGTCTCATTGATGTCTCATGTCTTCACTGACCCCATATTTAGAAAGTCCTTAACCTCACAGGACCTTGGATGATTATTGTTACTGTAAATCTGAATTCTTAGATTTATAACCTTTAGATGTTTAAAGCATAAAAGAATGCTTACTCAACATGCTACATCATCCAGGATGGGATGGATCAAAGATGTGGTGACACAATTCAGCTCTAAGTTTTCACTTCACCTCAGTTCAGAGCTTATTGAAAATGTCTGTATCTAATGCTCATTTAGACGGCCAGTGGGAATTTAATGATGATCACTGCCTGACCATTGTGCACTGATATGGGGGTTGATTTCAATTTCAGCAACAGAAAAAGTCCTAAAAGATCATTATTTGTGTACTCTCCCTCTAATTCCTAGAAGGCCCACCCTGGCTTTTAGTCTGAACACACTCTGAAACACACTCTTCTAATGCCTATAAAAGTAGTCGTATTTTAGTCACACTCACCCTGAAAAGCCACATTGTACTGTTCAACAAAGTCCTTTTGAAAGCTATCTGTGACATGGAGTTTTTATAGGTAGAAATAGAAAAGAGACCTCAGATGGCATGTAGCCAGAAAACAGAATTTCACCTTAATACGTTTGTGGTCCTCTGCTATTTCTAGGAACACGCTCAAGAGCTTTCCTGAGATTTACCAACAGCATCTCAATTGTCTGCCACAGTTAGAGTGACCATCGGTTTGTCAAATTCTGGCAAGACAGGCCAATCCTTCTCATATCTGACCAAGACTATCTCTAATCTGAAGTAAGCAAACAGGAGACTAGCTCTGAGCAGCATATTGTACGTTACATTGTGCACAAGAACTCCAGTCATGGGAAGCCCATAAATCCAGTGGTACATCCAGAGGGTTTGCACAGGTCATGTACATTGACAGATGCTCCTCTGCCTCTATTCAAGGGTTTCTGACTGCAAGAAGGAGATCAGACCATTATTTTCTTTATCTAAGCAAAGAAATTTTTCTAAATACCTGTGGAAATTCTTGGGGAATGTCCTAGAACCTGCTCAAAGCAATGGAGAGCAATGGTAAAACTCCTATGGTGTTCAACAGAAGTAGTGCTTGGAAAGAAAAAAGGTTGTGGCCCTTCTGGCTGCTTCACATCAAATTCCTATCAATTTTGCCTAATGCCTTCATCCAGAGAAGGAGAACTAGATAAGATCTGGCAGAAAAGTCTCTGTAGTACATTCCCTCTGCCAAGCAATGCCTCTGTGAAACTTGACAAATCACATCACTTGGCTGTCTGCTAATTCCCTTCTACTCTTCCTCTGCTGAGAATAGAACAACTATTTCTTCTGTTCTTCTAGTTCTGTGGGGTTACAGAAGATTGATGGTCGCCAATAGGTCTTGTATCACACCTGCTAGTTTCATGTAGAAGTCACGGACATCACTGATAGAATAATTAAGTCTGGGATATGGAATATACTTTTATTGGGACATACTCCAGACCTGTAATGTCAGCTGTGGCATGCTGCAAAGTTCATTTCCTCCAGTGCTAGAATACTTGTTAGCCAAGATTCATTGTCAATTTTTGTTGCTGTACATTTAGAGTGTTGATGCAGTCCAATATGCACAATGGAAATATTGTCAAGTCATTCTCTGAGGAAAACTGCAACGTGCTATTAGAATAATTTTCTTCTTTTAAATGGGACTTTTATAGTAACCATATTATTTCCTGTAAATTATCTGGAGAGTCAAATGTCTTTAGGATGCACACTAGCAAAAGTAAGGATTAATGATTCCCCGATATAATGTAGTTCTTACGAACAACTGAAGACAAAAACACTGACAAAAATGTATTTTCCTTACATTTCCTGAATTATATTAAATTAGAAAATCAATGTAAGTCACCATGCCTGCTGGCAGTTTGTGAATGAATAAAATGTTAACTTTTAATTTTAGGCTTGAAGACTACTTTTGAGCAAATATCTGTGTGAAGCCACTAAAATACCTGGATACAAAGAAAAAAAACACATGCAGAGCCCTTGCCCTTACTCAGAAATAAAAACAAGCCTCCTCAATGCTTCAGCTCAGTCTTCTTAAATGTGTTAAAGATACTGCTGAGCACGGACGTTCTGATCTCTAATAATCCTAAATGCTGCTTTTGACCTGTAGTTGCTTAAAAATAAATCTAGTTATGATACAGTACCTGTGTTTTCTTAACTTAGCTGCCAAAGCTCTGCTTTTCTTTGTGGTCAGGTCAGATTACTAAGAACATATAAGAATGAGCTTGGTCTATAGGGAAGAACTACAAGAGGAGGTAAGGCAAACAGTGCAAAGAAGATTTGAGATTGCAAGAATTAAACTTTGGGATGAGTAAAGAAGGCTCTGGAAGAAAATCATAGAAGAGGTGAAAAAGAAGCAAAATAATAGAAATGCCTAAAGGAGGCAAATTGGGAAAAAATGGTTTTGGAGAAAATGTAAACAGAAACAGTGAAGAGGCATGACTGCAAAAGACAGAGATAATGATGAAGGGATGAAAAAAATCCTCTGAGAGGAGTATCGGTAGAGAAGAGGAGGAGAAAGAAAAAATGGCTTTATAGGAGACACTGATCTTATTTGAGTAAATAGAGTTGGTTTATGTTTTTCTGTCGTGCTTTGAGCCGCCCCCCCTGGGGGGGGCTGGAAGTGATTGTTCCCAGGTGAGTTTCTGATCAGGGGCCAATCACAGCTGCGTTTCACCCCTGTGAAATTAGGATATTACAACAGCCGGAAGGAAGTTGTTGGTAATGAGAAAGAGAGAGAATCGGAGCCTCAAGGGGTGGCCAGGGGTCCCTGGGCCTCCACGGTCTTGGTTTGGCCAGGGCCGGGGTGGTTTCTTCACTGTTTCACCCCACCACCCTGAAGAGGCAGTGGCACAGGGCTTGAGACGCCAGCTGGGGGTTGGAGCCAGCCCCCTTCCCCCAGCAGGCAGGCAGGGCATCAGGGCCGAGCCATAGATGGGCCGACGGGTGGCCTGGAAGCTGCAGAAGCAGCGGAGATCGTGCAGAGCTGGAAGAATTCCAGGCAGAGGATGAGAGAAAGACTTGAAGCAGTCTCGCTGCCACTTTCCACCCCCCCCCACAATGGCGGGGGAAGAGGCGACCCTGAGTTGAGACTGAGCAACGGAGAGACAGGTCGAGGGGCTCGGAGGTGATTTGGGCGGGGGCAGCCGAAAACCAAAAGAGAAATGTGGGGGAGGAATGCCTCCTGTGACATGTGGAAGTCGAGCTGAAGCTGCAGCTGAAACAGAGAGAAGCCAAACCAAGCAGACTTTTTCTGGGTAAGGACTTTTGCTGGAAACTATTTGGGGCATAATAAAAGACTGAGCAAAACCCAGAAACCCTGCAACCTGGAGAGGAAGAGTGAACATCTTACTCCCTGGGAGGAACCTTCATGAACTAGGGCAAAAGGACTCAAAGCTGACTCCCTGTAGCTCGTGATGAAGACCTGGTGCAGCAAGTGTTCCCTTGCAGTTCAGGAGGAGACCTCAGCAGAGGCCGAGGAGCTGGTGGGGGTGCAAAAGACCCCTTCCTTGATACCCCAATGAGAGAGAGACTTTAGCTATCACCCTGATGGTTTTTCTTCTTCTGGTTTGATGTGGGAGAGCCTCAGGGGTGGTAGAGATTGTATTAATACCATGTATTTATTTGCTTTTTAGTTTCTATAGTATTTATTGCGTTAGTAATAAATTTTACTATAATTTCCCTGTGCTGGCAATTGTGTTATGTCTGAAAACCCTCTCACACTGAAACAAATTGTGGGGAAGCTTGGAAATTGGATTTTTGGGGAGCTCAAACCACGACATTTTCATACCCAAAAATCTTTTTGTTGGGTCAGCATCCTAGACATTATCATTTAATTTGTTTCCTCCCAACCAAATAACTATTTAAAAATTATAGTTAAAGCCCCAATAAAAATGCCAGTAAGAAACAGCACAGTAAGTTTAATTAACATATGTTTACTCAGAACTCACTTAAATGGAAACAACTTTCACAGGGTTAACATTTTTTTATTTTTTTTTTAAATCTTTTTCATACAAAAGTTATGGGTTATGCAGCCTGTTTCTTCCTAGCTCACAGAAATAGTGACCTTTAAATGGCTGCCATACCATATGTTTTCTATTACATTATAGAAGGAAATGCTCTTCGCCTTCTTTTTTGGAACGGAGAAAATATCTACAAGGTGGAAGGAACTGCTGTCTGATGATTTATCAATTTTCTCTAAAATATAGATGGGAGGGATGTATAGTGAATGGATAAATAGATAGACTTGACACCATCACGTGACTCCAGGAGTTAAATCTCTAACTTCTGCATCCTTTTCAGACCACAGTTTGGTTAACCTAGGACTATTTTTGCTTTGAGAATACCAACAAATCTTGTTCATTTAGATATCACTAGATAATGCTTAAGTAAGCTACTTTTTCTTAAAAAAAAGCTATGTAAAGCTTGACAACTTTAAGGTTACATGAATGTAGAAAAACAGTGTGTATAAAACTATTTCTGCCTCCGTTCTTTAAGATCATAAACAGTAATTAAATGGATTAAGAGGAAGCCATAATATCTGTGTGTGGGATGAGGGCAGAAGTGGCAAATTGCCAGTAGAAATCTAGACCTTTGGAGTACATTGAGCAGTATATGTGAGTAAGAGTTTTCTCAGCATGTGCCTTTTGTTAGCCAACATTTCAGAGTATTATCCAAATTCCTGGCCTCTGTTTTGGCTCATGTGTAACAATGCTGTGCCCCTGCAGGTGAAGCATGTCAGGAGACAAGAGCCTGAACTACAAATGTGCTGTGAATATTGCAGCCTCCACTGAGCCTGCAGGTAAGATACTTAAAATCACCAGTAAATGTATTAAATGACAGCTATATGGCCAATTTTAACATGCTTTAGCCTGGCAGTTAAACATCTAAACCTAACCATTATGGTCCAATATGTATGATATTGTCAAGTTTTCTACCTGCCACAGATTTTAACATACTTTTCTAAGCACTTTGATGATTTGAGTGCTGTAAGGAGATGGCTGCAGAATCAGAGCTCTCACACCAAGCAATGGAAAGGCAGTGCACACACAAAAGCAAACCCAGCTCAAATACTGATGCAACTGCACATAGATGAATGCACTGGACATACATAGCATCTCCCACGGAGCGGTGTCCCCATTGCTGAATCATTAGTGTCTCTGTCCTAGTGCATGGAGATGAGTCTGACACTGCTGTTGTTACCTTTCACATGTAATTTAATGCTAACACTGATTTTGCTAAATATTAATTGGAAAAATATGTAGTTTGAATGAATATGGAGAAATCAGATTTGTGCTATACATAGTATAGTACAAAGATTTCAGACATACGCGCAGCAGAGTTAACCAGCTCTGACGAATTTTTTTATACATCTGTAACATTGCTAATAGCAAAAGGAAGCCCCAGACTCACTCCTTTGTGGAAAGGAAATCAGTTGAGAACCTGTTCCTAGTGTAAGTCTGGTGCACTAATTGTGAATCATTTTGAGAAGCTGCTCATTGACAGCTTCATGCTGGGAAGTCTAAATTACTCTGTCCCACTTTTCTCAGAGGGAGAGAATCATTTGTGTAGGTCTTTCTACAGCTTGAATCCCAGCCTCCACAAAACAAGATGTGCTAAGTAAGGCAGCAGCATTTAGGAGCCTAACGAATGTGCATACACAAGTACTTGTAAACTGGCACTGGTAAGGAAGAGCGCATTATTCAATGTATCCTCTTTGAAAAAAATCAATAAAATTCATATACAGTATGCTCATTGTAAAACGACATGTGCTGCATTTAATACTCACTGACGTGACACTTAACAAACAGTCTTGAACTGAGCTCCATTTGCATTTGATTTCTGTCACAGCTTGACAAAAAAGTCTGTTGCTTTCATCTGCTTTTTCTTTTTAACACTTCTAACCAAAGATGCACAGGTGTACCTTGCAGGCAGAATAAAAAGCAAAGTGCCCTCTAAAGGGTCTCAAACCTCTTTCCCCATGTGTTTGTAATGTACCGTAATGTTCAATCACTTGCGCAGCCAGTAGAAATAATAAAGGATAATTTTAAGATCTATTGAATATTTTTTGAATTTTAATTAAACATATGTAGACAAAAGAGCAGGAAACACAGAATTGTCCCAATGTGGAATGAGGGAGCAGACTTTTAGTAGAAGTCCACAGGACATTGCAGTGGGAGCAAGAAAGGATCACACAACAAGAATAGAAGAAAGTGTAAAAGACTAAAAGACCCAGATTGTAACAGGAGATTTGAGATAATCTGAACTCATGCTGTGACCAATCCCACACATCTCAGACATAAAAATAGGAAGTTTTCCCACAGAGTGATGCCTTTTACAGATTTGCAGCAGATCTGCACTGGGTGAGAGGGTACACTTCTAATAGACTCTAACATGTCTGCGGAAATAAGATCAAAGGTTTGACCCTTAGGTTTTGTGTTTTATCTTCAACATGTGAATATTTCCATAATTCCGGTGACTTAGAAAAAATGTGAAATGTTTAAAGCACCTGCATTAATTTGTCTCATGCAAAAGTTCAGTCAATACTACAATAGTAGTACAATTGCATACAAACTAAATATGAGCAAGTTATGAATGGTTCAAAGGGTTGGACTTGATGATCTCAGAGGTTCCTTCCAACCCAGCTGATTCTATGATTCTA